>NC_052532.1:111479098-114359098 GCF_016699485.2 Gallus gallus
AATGACTTACTCTTAGGGATGCACTGATCTTAAGCTCCAATATATAGGAGGCAGAGGAGGTTCTGTTAGCACACGTTTACCCAACGGTGAGATTAAGACACAACAGGTCAAATGGTAGCCTGACCCGCTTTATTATAAGTCCCAGTTGCTTAGGAATATGGGGAAGGAAAGATGGGCAATGGAAGAGAGATAAATGCAAGGAGCCTTTGTAGAAAGCAAGAGAGATGGTCACCACTGTGGATCCAGCATGGTTTGTAGTATGTCCTTTGATCTCAGGATCTCATCCCACTCGCTGCGGGAGATGGGAGAAAGCCAGGAATCTTTGCAGCAAGCAGGCCCGGGGGGGGGTTCTTCCAAAGAGGTTTCTTCCCCTCAGGTAATTCTTCCATCAAAGGTTGCTTTCTTTGGGAGTTCTTCTCCCCAGTCCTTAGTTTAGAGACGGCCTTGTATCCCAGTTTCTCAGTTTTTTTTTCCTTTCCCTCTTTCCTCTCTGTTAGTGTAGCACATCTGGCCCTGTCTGATGTTCTGCCATTTCCTCATGGCAGCCTCTCATGACTCTACTTCAATGCCAACAAGCGGATGGTGGACTTTTTGTTGGATCAGATGCAATGGAGTCTCCTTACTGTCTCTGACACGTGTCCCTGGAAGACAGCAAAGCTCTCTGGAGAGGTTGTCTGTGCAGCAAATGGGGGCCGCAGTGCCTCCCGGCATGGAGTCCCCAGTCACTAAGTCAGTGCCAGGCAATGGCACCCGGCAGCTGCTCCCTGGCAGGGGCTCTCCCCCTCCTGCTGAGGTGATTCCCTGCTTCGGCATAGAACATGTCCACCCCAGAGCCGAGTGCGTCACAAAAACATGCCGTGTTTTGGGGCCCAGCAAGGTTGCCCAGCATGCAGCCTGGTCCCCAGCCCAGGGCACGTCATTCTCTGCGAGGTGACATTCCTCAGTGTGATGTCACAGTTGTTGCCTCCTACACCCCTGTGGCAGCGGTGGGAGCGGTGGCTCAGTCTCTTGTGAGGCCCGCAGGAAGAGGACCCAGAGAGAGCATTGCGTCTATCTGGAGGTATCCTGCTGTGATGGAGCGGCTGAGAGCCCTTCGAGGTGAGGTCCCTCCACCTCTCTGGACACCATGGTGCTGCCCGAGCACATGTGTGCCTCTGGTGTCTGTTTAGGACGTGCCATCAGCACCGTCCTTGCTCTGCTGAGTGCAGCTGCCCACCGTGGTTTCTCCAGTACCCCAGCAAGGGGAAGGCTCTCTCCCCTCGCCCCGCCAACCACACATGTGCCGGCACAGCCCACCCCACGCTGTGGGGCTGGAGGAGCGTTCCTCCCAGAGCTGGCCGGATGCTCGGCCCTGGCTCCAAGCAACACCAGCGGCAGCTGCTCTGCTCTTTCCTTCCAGGTCTCTTTGCCTGTGTGGGCTGCGTGCCCGGAGGTACACGTCGCAGGGCCAGAGGCAGGGTGGCAAGCCCTGTCCCTGCCTGTGCCGTGACTTTGCTGCTGCAGCGCCTGCAAGACAGCGAGGTGAGCTGGGGACATCCAACCACCAGTCCTTGCCCTGGCCCAGTGCCACGGTCCCGTGGGTGCCAGGCCCCGGCAGCACACTGGCATGGCGGGCAGCTCCCCGGGAAGAAGGGCAAAGCAAAACGGGACTGATCTCTGTCCCCAGGGTGACCGAGCGCAGGCGTACTGCGAGCTGGAGCACGTCCTGCAGGAAGGTGACAGCCGCCCCGCCGTGCGGAGTGCTGAACCGGCTGCTGGCTGAGGTGTCCCAGGACCTGACAGCAGCCCAGGTGAGGGGTCACTCCCAAAGGCAAAGGGAGCCGCCTGCCCGCGCTGGTGTTCTGCTGGCAGACGGCGGTGGCTTAGCCCTTCCAAGGGAAGGCCTCAGGCAGTCTCCTGTGCCGTGTGTCACCAGTGACTTTTTTTCAGGGCGTGCCGGACAGCGTGAGGATGGCTGCCAGCAATGTCCTGGTGGCTCTGGCCCGGACACACTTCACCTTGGTGATGGCCGAGCTCCAGGGCCACCTGAAGGCCGTGGGGGAGATGTCGAAGGAGTTTGTGCTCGTCACCCTGAGCAAACTGTTCACCAGCTACGGTAGAGTGCCCTCAGCTTCCTAACGTCTACGACAACCGGGGAAAGGGGTCTCTCCCCTCCGTGCGTGATCTGCGTTGAGCTGGGGGATGCAGGGCTGCAGCCCCTCCTCCCTCGCTGCTGGGGCTCTGACCGCGGCCCTCTCCTTCCCCTCTGCAGCTCCACAGTGCATCTCCTTCGTGTGGCTGACGCTGGCCGGCCTGCGCAGTGTGGTGAGCTGGGTGAGAGGCGGCCGGACCCTGCGCATTGCTTGTGCTGGTGAGTGCCGGCCCCAGAGCAGGGGGGCTCGGGATAGCCCTTGCACCTCGCCCTGCTGCAGGCTCTCACGGGCTCCCTTTTCTCTCAGTCTCTCAGCTTTTTCTTTTCTTTTTTTTTTTTTAAGTAATTATTCGTTATTTTTTTGTTTTGTGTTTCTTCAGTTGTGAAACAATGGCTGGAAGGAGTCAAGGTTCACTTGTGCTCTGGAAAGCAATGCCCCTGGCCTGCCATGGAGAGCGAGCGGATCTACCAGAATCTTTCCCAGCTCTTCTGCTCTGTGCTGAGGCACTGGCAGGACTGCAAGGAGGAAAAGGTGAGCACTGCTGCGTTCCCAGCCCGGGATGGCAGGGGGGACATCCGTGTCGGCAGCTCTGTCTGTGCCCAGCGGGCTGAGAGCAGAAGGGTGACGAGAGGGAGTGGGCTGGCTCTGCAAAGGGCCCCAAACTGGCTTTGTGCTGTGGGCTGGATCTCCCTGCCAGGAAGCAGCCGCGTGTCACAGCGCTGCGGCAGGGATAGCTGGGGATGAGGGCGTGGGGAAAAGCTCCCTGCCCTCCAGAGTGAGCCCATCTCCTGCTGGGCCACGGGGGTATGGGGAAGGGGAAGGGAAAGAGAAAGCCCTCCTGTAGGAAGGGCAGACCTTCAGTCTTTGATGCTGGGCCTCTGCCATCCCTCTCCAGGACAAACAGGCCGTCCTCGGGGCTGTGGCTACCATGATTGGCTGTCCTCCTGCAAGAGGAGCGGCCCCGAGAGCACGTTTGGGAGCAGCTCCTCTGGCTCGTGCACCCTGTATCAGGAGGTCCAAGACACCTGCAGGGGGACCAAGGTGAGATGTTGTGCAGGGCTCAGCATGGACGTGGGGCTCGTGCAAGTGCCACGGGGGGTCAGTGGGATGCAGGGAGGAGCCGGGAGCCCTTGGGAAAGAAGGTAATAGGCGTCCAAGGGAGGTCTGAGGCTTCCTGAGCTCTTCCGCAAGGAAGGAACAACCCGGACAGGAGCCAGAAGGGAGCCAGGAGTCACTGGGGCCCCATCCCCTGGGGCTTGCGAGGCTTCACCACCACCATCACCACCACCACCGTGGAGCTCTGGGTGCCTGAGGAGCTCTGTGCTAAAGGCCAGGGAGACCACGTCCACTTTACATCTGATGGGGCAGAAGAGGGCTGCTGGGTGGGAAATGCCTGCAACCGATGCCCAAACAGGGCTCGGCTGAGAGCAGAGGGACTCTCTGGTGCTGCTGGGAGGCGGGGACAAACCAGAACGCCTGTGCGGGAGCTCTCCCAGCGGACAAACCATTGGGAATCAGTTTCTCCGCTCCCAAGTGGCTAGATGTGGCTTCAGCCCTTTCTTCCTCTCCTGGTCTCTTGCAGAGCCTCAATATCTTCCTGGAGGCCTTAGAGGGAGTTCAATCTGTCATCCGAAGGACAAGTTTCTGGCCATCACCAGTGCTGTGTTCTACCAGGTGAGGGGAGCCCATCCTTGCGCCCAAGGCAGTTTCCCTCTTGGCTAAGTCTCAGGAGGACTCAAAGCTCCGAGCCTCTGCCAGCTGCTCAGCCTTAGCTCCTGCATGCCCGTGGCTGCTCCGGAGCCATGTGTGTGCCCCCAGGGATGCTGTGGGTCAGGCTGTGTTTTGTCTGCATGTCCTCTTACTGAGTGTGCCAGGGGAGACGAGAGCTGGCAGCACAGTTTTCTTTTCCATCCTCGATACCGATGCAATTTTCTCCAATGGACCTTGTTCCCACAGCTCTCTGATGACACCAAGGAGCACAGCGAGGCTGACAGAGCAGAGCTGACCCACTGCATCCCTGCTGCAGGGTAAGGAGAGGAGCTCGTGCATTGCTTGGTGGTGCCCTGGCCAAAACCTCTCTCACAAACCTCCGGAATGGGTTGCGAGTTTCTGGCTAACACAGTGCGGGATTTCCTCCCCGCAGCCCGGATCTGCCCAGAGGAAACGGTCCAGTTTCTGCAGTCACAGCTGGGCGCTGACAAGGAGGCTGGACGCGTGGCAGCCCTGGGTCTGCTCGGTGCTCTGGCTCGCTCTGATGGTCAGTAGGGTCAGAGGGTTGGGACTTCCCGGGATCCCTTTTGCCATCTGGGCTGTGCCTCCATGCATGCTTCTGCGCATCTCTTGCAGAGCCCGTGATGGCAAAGAAGCTGCCCCAGGTTGTGGAGGCTGTGCAGTGTCTGTGCAGCGACCCCAGGACCCAGGTGAGCTGATTTGGGAAAGGAAAGCGCTGCCGGGGTGGTGCTGCTGCTGCCAGAACAGGCAGGGCTGGGGTGCCCAGGGAAGTGCTTTGGGCAGCGACCACATGGTCGTGATGGCTTCTGCGGGGAGAGCAGTCAGGCCCCTGTGCTGTGCATGGAAAGTGCACAGCCTGGTGCTAAGGCCTGGCCCTCGCCTGAGGAGCCAAGGCTCCTCCTCTTCTCTTGTTGTCTCTGCTCATGCCCAAAGGGCTGCCCCAACGAGTAGGTGGCTTCCCTTGCCTTCTGAGCAGGAAAATCAAACCCACAATTGACTCCTGACAGGTGAGGAGGGCCATTCTGCGCTTCATCAAGGATGTGCTCAGTGCTAACGCCCGGAGCTGCTCAGCCTGGGATGTGGTGGGGCACATCTTCAGTGAGTTCAGCCGCACCGCAGGGAAGAAGGGTAAGGACACTGGGCAGCATCTTCCGTTGGAGGACCCGTGCGGCTCAGAGGCTGGCACGAAGCACCGGTGGGGCCACACCTGAGCCTCCTGAGAGGCTCCTGAGAACTAAGAGGAACCGGTGTTCCAACAACACTGTTGTGCAGGCAGCCGGAGACCTTTCTGCCCAGAAGCCCGGGAAGAAGGAGCTCTCCAAGAGCTGTGTATGGACATCCTGGGGTCACTGGACGTCTCTGTGAGAGGGATGACCAAAGTAAGTCACAGTCTGCCCCGCTGCCGCTCCTTGACTTCACACCCACGTGCTCCTCATCCCCTTCCAACACCCCCGGTCTCTCCTCCAATGTGCTCTAAAGCACACAAGACTCAGGGGAATTCACAGAGTCCTCTTCATCTCTGAGCGGAGGCAGGAATGCTGACATGCTCAACCCGCCTCGTTCCCTACAGCTCCTGTGGCCACGGCTGCTGTTGTACGTGGTGCCAGCCCAGTACACCGGCATGCTGATCCCGGTCTCCCGCTGTGTCCAAGCGCTGGCTGAGAGAGGGGACCTGATGGTGCGGGAGGTAGAAGACCTGGATCCCCATTTCCTCAGCTCCATGTTTTCAAGGTAGGAGCAGAAACTCCACCGGTGAGCTCTGTTGACCTGTGTTAGCACCCAGAAGGGACAGCGGAGGCGTGTGTGGCAGGGCACGTCGTGTCTGTGTCTTACTCAGCCCTTCTTTCTCCCCACAGGCCCACTGCTGACTCCCCAGACACTGCTGGCACGCCTGTTGGTGAGTAGATGCTCCAGAGGCCGGTGCCATGAGGCCCCGAGGTGGAAGCAGCATGGCTGAGTGTGCCAGTGCCTGCCTCACCCGTGGGGATGCCTTTCTCTTCCCGGTCTTGCAGCACCATGGGCAAAGCTGCTGGCTGCTCCTTGCCCTCCAGGGCAGAGCCAAGCTGCTTCCCTCCTGGGAGAAGCTGCTGCTCTTGCTGCAGACGTGACCCTGCTTCTCCTCGCTCTTGCTCAGGTGGTGGCAGGGAGCCCTTTTTGCAGGCAGCGAACTCCAAGCCGCTGCCTTGCTCCTCATGCAAAACCTCCACAGCAAGATCCACAGAGCTGTGGGGGCCACGTGGGCCTCTGAGATCCCCCTGCTGCTGCAGTGCCTCGAAGGTACAGTGCTGGTGGGGAGGGAGGGGCGGAGGCAGGGAAGGCGGGGGAGTGAAAATGGAGCTCTGCAGCGTGGTAGAGGGGAAGCGTTGCCTGCGGCCCCACGCTTGCTCTGCTGCTGTTCCCGTTCCAGGGAGACAGCACTGAGGCCCGGGGACCTTTCCCCCCGGGGGTCTGCCCATTCCAGGGCACGGATGGGCGCTTCACGTCCCCTCAGACAGCAGTCTTGGAGCAGTTCTGTGTCCTGCTGGGACAGTGTTTGTGGGGAGGGACAGGTCATTGTGAAGGGTGTGCGGGTCCCAGCTTGGCAGTGCCGAGTGCCCAGGCAAACCTGGTTTGCAGCAGCTCTTCTTCTGTGGCTTGATCCCAAGCAAGGGTCTTTTGCTTCTTGTTGCTCTACAGGGAAAGATGAGAGCTTCCCAGACTCTGCAAGGTGGGAGCAGCGCCTACTAAAGGTACAGCATTGCTGGAAGGCACGGTGCAGAGAAGCATCTGCCTGTCTCAAGGAGCCCCGTTCCCATATGGGACAGGAACAGCCCTCAAATGCTGCTGCGGAGCGGCTGCACGCCTTGGTGCTGCTGCCTCTTCCTCTTTGCCCCCCAAGTCCATGGGGGTTCCTAGGAGGAGAGCGGCAGGCAGCTTTAAGGCAGGGAATGCTGCGGGGAGCTGGGAGAGGGACTGTTCTTCCAGTCACCTCTCTCCAGAAGGTTGCGGCGACGTGGCAATGTGGGAAGAGGCAAAGGGCAAGGAAACATTGGCTTCTGTTCCCCAACAGTTCCTGAGGGCATCATTGGACACCATGGAGGATGAGGCCTGGACCAAGGGCCTGAGCTGCGAGCTGAGCCGGTGGCTGAGCAGCTCTGCCAGCAGCTCTGGAGAAAAGGTGGGTTCCCCCCGGCTCTACGCAGCGGTGCAGCCGCAGGTGCTCAACTGGGGCAGGGGCTGCGGGTGGTGCTCTGCTCACACGGGCGGCTCACGCTGCTTCCCTGGCCCGTGCCCCCCAGAAGGCCTTTCCCTGCAAACTGCCTGGGGGTGGCTAAAGCTCGGCCCTGCAGCTGCTCTCAGCATCTCCCAGGGAGCGTGGGTCCTTCCCACCCGGCCCTCTCCCAGCAGGTCAGGCTGCTGCCACATCTCAGCTTCTTCCTTTCCTCCCCATCCCTTCTCTTCCCTTCCCATGCAGTCTTTCCTGTACAAGGCTCTGGGGACAGTGCTGGGAGCTTGTACGGAAGTCCTCCACATCCAAGAGAAGCTTCTGCAACACCTGGAGGAAGCAAACGCGGAGGAGCCATCTGAGGCCCAGGTGAGGTCTCCTCCCAGCCAGCTTCTGCCAGCATCCCCGGTCTGTCCCTTGGGCAGAGCGCTTCTCCTGGCCCTGCTCCGAGCCTTTCGATCTCCTCACTGCTGCACTGTTTCCCTCAGGCGAGGACCAGCCCGGCCACTGTGGCTGGCCGCCCGCGCCAGTAGGTTCAGGCCTGCGCCAACTGCCCCTTGTTCTTTTGTGCAGGGAATGATCTCTCTTCTCAGCCATGCTGCTGAGAGCAACTTCCACACAGCCCTGGACACGCTCACCATGTTTGCGTCAGGCTGTGCAAAGGCCAAAATGGGAGGAGTTCCAGACGCAAGAAGGTGAAGCATTACGCATTTCCATCGTGGCTTTCTGCTGCCTTATTTTCACTTGGGAGCCCAGGTGCATTGTGGGGCACCAGGGGCTGCTGAGCGAGTGTCTCAAGGCATTTCTCCCCACACAGATGGAGCTGGACAGCAGAAGAGCTCAGGCCACCCGCAGCGCTCTCATCCTCGCCCATGGCAGCTTGGCACTGCGTGCCTCCAAGGAACAGCTGCTCGCCCGCCTGGAGGGAGACATCGTGGGCAACATCCTGCTGCTCTACAGCTGCAGCTGCCGGGTGAGAGCTCGTAGCGTGCCAGGCTGTCTGAGCACCCAGCTGCAGCCCCTCCACGTGGGGGGACGCTGAGATGGGCCTTCTCTTTCCAAAGGTCCCTCGGGGACTGGTTTGTGCTCAGAGGAAGATGCAAGCCCTTCCCTTAGCATTGCCCCCACGTGTTCCCCTTGCAGCCCTTGGCCCTTTCCGCAGTTCAAAGAATGTTCTTCTCTCTTGGGCCTCAGGACCTGCAGAACACGCTTGCGCTGGTGCAGAGCATCACTGACTTCAGCTCTGCCTTCCAAGCTGTGGGTGACTCGGCCTGCTTTAACCCCTCCTTGAAGGGCAAGCTGCTGGAGATCCTGACGGTGAGTGCCTAGAGCCAGAGCTGTCTGCAGTGGAGTTTTGGGCTGTGCCATGAGACTCGGTTCCCCGGAGCCGTACAGGTCTCCCTCAGCCACACGTCTCCCGCTGGTGGGGACCTTGTGTGCTGGCAGGCAGCGGCAGGGCAGCGGCTAGGTTCACCAGCTGTGCAGCTGCTGCATCCTGCACTGCCTCCGTGAGAAATGTGGGAGTGATGGGGCTGGTGTGTGGCCGTCGTGTCTGTCTTTGGGCTGGGTGGAAGAGCTCTCACGTGCCCACTTTGGCAGTGTTTCTCTGGTACTTGCAGGAGTTGCTGAAGAAGTATTACTTGGGCACCCCTGTCTCCCCAGTGCCCCTCAAGGTGGTTCTGGCCCTGGAGCAGTTGAGGTAAGTAAGGGTGGGAGCCTCTGGGGTTGCAAGGCAGGATGGTGGACCCCCTTCTGGGTAGCTCCCGAAGCCCTGGAGGGGGCAGGGGGGAGGGAGTCACTTCTACAGGAGAGATGGCTGGGCTGCTGTGCCCAGCGAAGCTGAGGTTCTGGGAAGGAGAAAGGCCCTGGTGCTCCTGTCCCCTGGCAGGGAAGAGAAGGGAGACCTGGTGTCTCCTTCCCATCAGAGCAGGAGGTGGTTCACTGATGCCGGGGAGATGCTGGCACTGAAGACAGCGCTCAGCAGCACAGGCTGGGGATGTTGGCTTTGCAGCTGTCCATTAGAAGAAACTCTGATGTTGTCTGAACCAGCCTGGCGAGCACTGCTAAAGGCCCTTTCTGCTTTCTCTTCCTTTATTCCTCCTGTCAGCAAGCTGAAGCCCTCTTTAGGAACCAAGGACATGTGTGACATGCTGAGTCTGTGCTGCAAGAATGTTGTGTTGCACCCTTCAGCAAAGATGATGATGAAGATCAGGAAGTCACAGCAAGCAGCTCAGTACCTGCAGGTAACCTGCCGTGACTTTCACGGCCACCTCTCGGTTGGAGCCCTTCCTCAGCACACACAACCTATGCTCTGGCAGCAGCCGTGATGCCACAGCTCAGTGCCCTCTTCTGCTTTCAGCTTCTGCAAACGTCACTGAAAGCTCTGGGCCGGCTCATGGTGGTCCTGCTCGAGACAGAGACCAGTGGCTTCTTCCAGAACATAGTCCATGTGAGTACACGTGGGGCAAGGGAGAAAGCATGGCGCCTGTCGATAGCGGAGACAGAGATCTGGGGACTGAGAGGATGATGAGAGGGGGAGAAATCTCCTGCTGACGTGCCAGCTCACTGTGAGCTCAGAAATGGGCAGAGAAATGGGCCCTGCAGGGGGAAAGGCAGGAGCCAGCCCCTGGCAGGCCACAGCCAAGGAAAAGCTCCTGGGTTAGGAGGCAGGAGTGTCTGCAGAGAGCGGGGGCAGCAGTGCCGGTGCTCAGCGAGGTGGGGGGCCGCGTGGAGCCACAGGGCAGGCCCTGAGGGAAAGTGCTGGGAAATGAGGGATGGGGAGAGGGCTGGCATGAAGGGAAAGAAAAGATGTCCGCAGAGAGACAGATGCTCTGCCCCACGTCTTGCAGAGATCCATGACGTCAGACAACATGTGGGAGCGCAAGAGGGCCCTGCAGATCTGCTCCCAGCTGCTGGCTGCTTGTGAAGAGCGTGGAGTGAGTAAAGAGCCCCACCACATGCCCCTGCTCCCTCCCCAGTGCTCCTCAGCAGGAAGGCGAGCTCTGCCCAGCCGTGCGTGCTGTGCCACCCACCGTGTGGGGAAGGCATAGGTGGGAGAAGCTAGGGAGACCTGGGGCTGCCTACAGCTTTTTTCCTGCCTCTGGCCCCTGCAGAGAGGAGATGCCTGCAAGCACTTTGGCTCCTTGGTGGGATTGCTGGCGCCTCTGACGTGTGACCCCATGCCCACATCCCGCCAGCTGGCTGTCACCTGTCTGAGCTCTCTTCTCCGAATCCAAGGTGAGTAGAGTGGCGTGCGCCAGCCCTCTGCTCTCCTCCGCAGCACTACCAGAACCCCACGGGCTGGGCCCAGTTTACGGGAGGAAGAGGCACTGTGCGCAGCTCTCTTCTTCTCTCCACCCTGTTCTCTGTCTCTCCCATGTGGAAAGCAGTTCTGTTTCTGGAAGCATGACTTCCCTTTTCTCCCTGTGCTCTTTCCAGCCAAGGCGACCAACAGAGTCATCCAGACAGGAGACATC
Source organism: Gallus gallus (assembly GCF_016699485.2). Taxonomy (NCBI): domain Eukaryota; kingdom Metazoa; phylum Chordata; class Aves; order Galliformes; family Phasianidae; genus Gallus; species Gallus gallus. Next base: position 111,489,643 of record NC_052532.1, read on the forward strand.
GGGAGCCTGTGTGTGGGGCTGAATGACTGCAGCACCATCCGTCAGCTCCAGACCTCTTCCAAAATCGCACGGGTAAGTGGACCGAAAAAGGGGTGGTAGGATCTCAGTGCGTAGGCTTTTGCACGTCCCTCTGCTCCCCCCAGCCTCTCACACCATCTCCAGAATGAGCTGTCACCCTGAGATCACTTTTCTCAGCAAGCAGCCGGAGGCACTGAGCTATGTCTGGCCTTAAGGCACCCAGTGCAAGGAGCTGATTCTATGATGTGTGTGTGCGTGTGTGTGTGCGTGTGTGTGAGACTGTGGCTGCTGGGAGGTAGGCTTTGCATGTAAGCAAACACCACGGGTGGAGAAGCTGAGAGAAGGCTCAACCCCCTTACGTATTAATAGCGGGGTATGGACCGCAGGAGCATTGTGATTGCTGCCTGAATGACCGGCAAGCTGCTGAACTAAGAATGCCCTCAAGACTGCTTTCTGTTTTGAAGAGCTGCCGCAGAGCAGTGATGGGATCTCTCCTGCTTCTCATTTCTCTGCAGATTGTGTACAGGAACTTCCCCCTGGAAGACACCGTCGACTTCATGATGGCCATCAAGGACACCTTCCGGAAGGCCAAAGGAATGCGTGTGCGTGCTGCTGGGAGGTGGATGATCACCCTTCTGCAGATGTATGGAAAGGACATCTGTCGGGACGTAAGAGACTTTCTTCCACGTGTCTTGGACTTTTGCTGGCTGCTGCACTACGGCTTGTGCCATTTGCCTCAGGTGCTACAGAAGCACAAGCAGAGCGCACAGCCAGGGCTTGGTTAGAGTGGCTGGTGTGAAATTTAGGCTTAGGCCTTGGCAGCATGTCAAGGGAGCAGGCAGTGCTCATGTGCTGAATGTCCACAGTTAAGCCCTGCAGAGTCAAGGATGCAGCCAGTCATTCTTTCTCCCCTTCTTCTTTCAGGTGCCACTGACCAACTACATCCTGCGCAGCTGCACGTCGTCGCCGCAGCACAGCACGTTCATGCCATTCCTGTCCCAGGCGGTGGTCATCCTCACCCGCTGTCAGGCAGACATCACGACTGACAGCTTCTTTCCGGCTGCTTTGAGCCCACAGACAGGTACTGGCACTCCTGCCACTGCAGTTATAGCTTGCCTCTGCTAGAGGGATCCCGGGAGGAAGCAGCTTTTCTTTCTTGCTCTCAAAGTCTGTTTGAGGCAAAAATTGCTCAGTCATGACTTGTGACTTTCCTTTTTCTAGTGAGACATGGAGGAAAATAAGAGAGTTTTGTCTTCAATGGTGGAGCCAGGAGAAGAAAAAACAAGAGGAAAAATGAAAAAGGAGAAAGGAGAAAAGAAAAAAGGAATGGGAGGAAAAGAGAGGAGAGGGAGGAGGAGAGGGGGAGGGAAAGGGGAGCAACAATAGTGGGAAGGAAAAAGGGAAAGAGAAAGGGATATTTAAAAAGTAAGGAGAGGGAAGGGGAGGGGGGGAAGGGAGAAGAGGGGAGGAGAAGGGATGGGAGGGGAAGGGAGGGGGGGGAGGGGAGGGGATGGGTGGAGAGGAGAGCAGAGGAGAGGGAGAGGAGAGGAGAGGAGAGGAGAGGAGAGGAGAGGAGAGGAGAGGAGAGGAGAGGAGAGGAGAGGAGAGGAGAGGAGAGGAGAGGAGAGGAGAGGAGAGGAGAGGAGAGGAGAGGAGAGGAGAGGAGAGGAGAGGAGAGGAGAGGAGAGGAGGGGAGAGGAGGGGAGAGGAGGGGAGAGGAGGGGAGAGGAGGGGAGAGGAGGGGAGAGGAGGGGAGAGCAGAGAGCAGAGAAGGGAAGAGAAGAGCAGAGAAGAGCAGAGAAGAGCAGAGCAGAGCAGAGCAGAGAAGAGAAGAGAAGAGAAGAGAAGAGAAGAGAAGAGAAGAGAAGAGAAGAGAAGAGAAGAGAAGAGAAGAGAAGAGAAGAGAAGAGAAGAGAAGAGAAGAGAAGAGAAGAGAAGAGAAGAGAAGAGAAGAGAAGAGAAGGGGAAGGGAGGGGAGAGGGAAAGGGGAGCAAAATGATTGGGAAGGCAAAAGGGAATGAACAAAAGGGATATTTAAAAGGAGAGGAGAGGAGAGGAGAGGAGAGGAGAGGAGAGGAGAGGAGAGGAGAGGAGAGGAGAGGAGAGGAGAGGAGAGGAGAGGAGAGGAGAGGAGAGGAGAGGAGAGGAGAGGAGAGGAGAGGAGAGGAGAGGAGAGGAGAGGAGAGGAGAGGAGAGGAGAGGAGAGGAGAGGAGAGGAGAGGAGAGGAAGAGAAAGAAAGAGAGCAGAGCAGAGCAGAGCAGAGCAGAGCAGAGCAGAGCAGAGAAGAGAAGAGAAGAGAAGAGAAGAGAAGAGAAGAGAAGAGAAGAGAAGAGAAGAGAAGAGAAGAGAAGAGAAGAGAAGAGAAGAGAAGAGAAGAGGATTAGCTAAAAAAAGTTGTATTATTTCTCTTGAAAAATTAAATGCCAGAATACTGGCTAAGAAGTGAAAAGAGTATTTTATTTATTTATTTATTTATTATTTATGTCTTCATGGTAATAGCTGCTGTCTGTTCTCCATACCAGTTACAGAATCACAGTATCACCAAATGTCTGGGTTTGGAAGGAACCTTGCAAGATCATCTAGTCCAATCCCCCTCGCTCCCCCCTGCCTTAGAAGGAACACCTTGATTAGGTCACACAGGAACGTGTCCAGCAGGTTTTGAATGTCTCCAGAGAAGGAGACCCCACCACCTCCCTGGGCAGCCCGTTGCAGTGTTCTGTTACCCTCACCATGAAGAAGTTTCTTCTCATATTTTTGTGGAAACTCCTATGTTCCAGCTTGCAGCCATTACCCCTTGTCCTATCACTGGTTGTCTCTGAGAAGAGCCTGGCTCCATCCTCCTGATGCACACACCCTTTGCATATTTATAAACATTAATGAGGCCACCTCTCAGTCTCCTCTCCTCCAAGCTAAAGAGATCCAGCTCCCTCAGCCTTTCCTGGTAAGGGAGATGCTCCAGTCCCTTCATCATCTTTGTGGCTCTGCGCTGGACTCTCTCAAGCAGTTCCCTGTCCTTCTTGAACGGAGGGGCCCAGAACTGGACATAATACTGCAGATGCGATCTCACCAGGGCAGAGTAGAGGGGGAGGAGAACCTCTTTTGACCTACTAACCCCACTCCTTCTAAAACACCCCAGGATGCCACTGGCCTTCTTGCAGTGCTGGCTTATGGTCACTCTGCTGTCCACCAGGACCGCCAGGTCCCTTTTCCCCGCGCTGCTCTCCAACAGGTCAGTCCCCAACCTATACTGGTACCTGGTGTTGTTCTTGCCCAGATACAAGTCTCTACGCTTGCCCTTGTTGTATCTCATCTCATTTCTCCCTGCCCAACTCTCCAGCCTATCTAGGTCTTGCTGGGTGGCAGCACAGCCTTCTAGCGTGTCAGCCACTTCTCCCCGTTTTGTCTCATCAGCAAGCTTGCTAACAGCGCACTCTACTCCCTCATCCAAGTCACTGGAGAATATAGCGAATAGTACTGGTCCCAGTACCGACAGGCCTCCACCTACACTCATCTGTCCCACTGACCACAACTCTCTGGCTTCTTTCCTTCAGCTGGTTCGCAGTCCCCCTCACTACTCGATCGTCCACCCCACCTTCCTCAGTTTAGCTGCGAGGATGCTGGGGGAGACGGTGTCAAATGCTCTCCTAAAATCAAGATAGACCACTTCCACTTCTCTATGTTATGGAATACTTCTTTGATCAATTTGGGTCAACTGTCCTGTCTGTGTCTCCTGCTGACCTCCTGCCTATCCTCAGAGAGGGCTGACCGTTGTGGGGGAGTGGGAAAGCCTTAATGTAATGTGAGAAGAAAATCTTGTTTGCCAGTGGTCGGTGTTTAAAGAAGAGACAGAGGGGTTCTGCTAAAGTAACTTTATTTCAAATAAAGAGTGGACTCACAGATCTAAATTCCCCCGGAATCCCTCAAAAATTCTAGAAGATAGAACCCCTTTTATTCCCCAACTCCTGGGCGCATGAGGCCCCCTTTACCCACTGACCTTCCCAGTTCACCTACCCAATCATACATCCTATGCCTGACTATCTCCATGGCAGCCTTCATCAAACTTCTTTTTCTAAATTCGAATTGGTTCTCTCAAAGAACTTAGCAACTTTGTTAAGCAAGACTATTTACAAGGTCCCCTTCAGAAGCTGAGTGGCATCTTGGTTGTGTAAAGACAACCCACTGGCCCTGTCAACTGTAAGTACTGTTCAGTCATAGACAAAATACTGCTGTGTTAGCAAAGTTGCCTTAGCCACTGTACAAACCACAGAACAATATGGGCTGCTATTAAGAAAGTGAATTCCAACCCGGCCAGACCCAGTATAATTATTAATGGGCTGCAGAGGTTGTATAATGCAGCCTTACCAAGGGATACCCTAAAAATACATTACTTTTTTGCTAATGAATCAACAGTCCATCCTGTCTGCCACCTACACAGTGCTGAGTTGTCCAAAATACAGGACCCTTCCATGGGCCATGGCTGCTGTTGGCCTTAGCTGTGCTTCTTCCACCTGCCTTGGGTGGGTTGTTGCAAGGGAGCACCAGGGTGTGAGACAGAGTATGCGTATCACAGAATCATAGAATGGCCTGGGTTGATAAGGACCACAACGATCATCTAGTTTCAACCCCCCAGCTATGTGCAGGGTCGCCAACCACCAGACCAGGCTGCCCAGAGCCACATCCAGCCTGGCCTTGAATGCATCCAGGGATGAGGCATCCACAACGTCCTTGGGCAACCTGTTCCAGTGTGTCACTGCCCTCTGTGTGAAAAAATTCCTCCTAATATCTAACCTGATGGAGACGGTCTCTAGCCGCCCCTCCTCTCATCTAAGGTCTCATGACCTAAAGGCAGTTGAAATGGTGGGAATTTTTGTTTTGATATCAAGACTAGGGGGTCTGTGGCTACTACTGTTGCTTTTAGAGAGGCAACTGGGGGTCTGAAATGCTAGAGCACAGACACAGACACTACGGTAGAGAGCTTGGCATGGCAATTAAGGAGATATAGAAGAAAAAAGTACAGGAGTTGTTTGGCCAACTGCCTTCTCACAGTTCAAGACCTAAAGCTCTTTCACCAAGTCTTAGCACATCCACTAACAAATCAGTTTTGAACTACTCAGTAAGTCCTGTCAAATCTAATCAAAGCCAGTAGAGAGGCAATATGGACTTCATCTTTCACATTTGCATATGGTTTTTCAAACGGGAAGATTGTGAGGTCAATCAACATATATGGCCTGTTTATTTTTAGCCTTGCAGTACTGCAATTGCATTGGTTACTCCAGAATCATAATTTGGGGTGGCCACTATTGTTTTGCAAAGACTGAGGGACAGGATCAAGGGACTAAGTGTACCTGCAGGAAATTAATCTGAACTCTAGGCAGAGTGCAAACGGGATGGGATGTCCTCTTCTTTCTCACTCCTGGCTCAAAGCTAGCTATAAGCAGTTAATTAAAGGCACATCTTCACAGTAATGAGAACACTGTGGGGGACATGCTGTGGACCCAGAGTATCTATCCCCCTGTGCTGGAGCTAGTTAAGCATCTTCCTAAGCTCCAGAACAGAGCAAAACAAAACGCAATGCTTGTGAGACAGCCTAAGCACCGTGTTTTGAAGGAACAAAAAACTTGCAAGACCACATCAAGTTCTCAACCAGTAAGTAACTGCAAGCTGAGAGGAGAGAAAAGAATTTCCTTTGCTGGCCAGAAAGCCATTTATAAATCAGAATTAGACAATGAGACATTTACAAAAAGATAAACTCAGGCATTTCATTCCCTATCAGGAGAACCAAATAAGGTTGAAGAAGCTGAAATTAATCTGCATTTATCATCTTCTGGTATTAGGGCTGTCAGGGTAACCTGCTTTTATGTAATTGAACTAATAGCTGTGGTTTATTAAGATCATTAAATCAGTGCTGTCTAGTAAACTTTCCTTTTATCTCACGTCACCTTGTCTGCCCTGGAGAAAAGAAATGGTTTCCTAGAAGCGCATCCTTCCGCATCATACACGAATTGGGTGACAGGCCCTGACACAGGGTGATCCAGGGCTCCACAATGATTGTTTTAATGGCAAGGAGGAAGCTGCTGTTCTTAATGAACAGTATAATAGTTATCACTGTACTGCTGCACTTCGGCTAGCAATAGCTGCAAAGAATCCTTTGACGGTACAGACACCCCCAATTCACAGTACTGTTGTTAATCTTGCAGGCGTAAGATGCGGCTGAAACAAACAAAAAGTGCAGCACGATCTGCTTTGCCAAAGGGAGTCTCAAAGCAAATGAAGATTTTGTATTATTGGCTTGTTTGATGGGAAAGGATTACAAGGGGAAAACACCTACTTGTGTTGTGCCTCTGCCACCGTGATGAGTCTGCAGTTTTCAGGCCTGCAGTTTGCACAGAATGCATTATTACAGTAGACTCTACACTAGGAAAGAGGGCTGGGTATGCTTGAGGCACTGCATGGCAAGCAACATGTACTCAAAGAAGTATCAGAGGGGAAAGAAAAGGAAATACAGACCTGAGGAGTGCTATCTTTTCTCAGTATGTTAGCTGAGGTCCCTAACCATTCACATCTATATCCATAGCAGCAGTTAGTGAAATCCTCAGATCCTTCTGATGCTGCCTATCTTTCCCAGCTTTAACTGTCCCTGCTGCCAAGGTGTATTCTACATCCCCCACAGCTAAGCTGATTTCTGTTTTTTATAAGTCCCAGTTATTTACTTCCTCAACCAGGGATGCCATACAAAGGGTATGTAGGTACAGACTAATGTAAAGAAGTGGTAGGATGTAGAAATAAAAGCATGTGAGAATAAAATAGCTGTGTAAGCCATGAGTAGAATACACAAGAAAGAGGAAACAAAACTCCTGACTTCAAAGGATTGGAGCATGTGTTTTGAATGACAGGTCCACAAAGATGCAAAAACTGAGGCAGAGGTGGAGGACAGCATTAGGAAACTACTTGCTTATCTGAATGCCATGCATATTGGGCCCACCTAAAAACTCTGAGGGACAGTTCTGCCAACGTTCATCCATAGCCCCACATAAAAGAATTGCTGAGGGTAGGCTTCTACACTACCACATCTCTTTCCTCACCCAACTTCATTTCCCTTGCTCCTTTCTCTACACAATGGTATGTTTTGCATGAGCAGGAGAGAGAGATACAGTGTCCTCACCACAGCAGGGTGGTTATGCTGATTTACATTTAGCTGCATCCCAGCACATCTATGGTGACTGCCAGAGCTTTGTCAGAGGGAGCTGCTCCTGTTCCCAGGGGAATTCACTGCATCCCACCTCCGGCTCTGTTGGGATGCATGGGAGTCCTTATTCCTGGGTGGTAGATGCTGTTTCTCCTGTTGCCCTTTGTGTTGATAGCCGTAGTCATTTTGTGCATTACCAAGCTGCCAGTCACTAGCAAATGTATTTTCAGAAACAGACCCAGAAAACTTCCACATTCTAAATATTAGTGTTGTGTCAGTGAAATGCTGTAATTATGGTCTAGCAGTGCTGACCCAAAAGCCCCTTGCAAAGAATTCCACCAATAACTGTTTACCAGTTCATTTGTTGTGAAGTTTGCCTCCACGCTTAGCAGCGAACTCCAGGAACCAGTCAATACCTTATTAGGTTTCTGTACATTAGACACAAAAAACACAGTTGCTTCACTAACGTAGCTAAATATAAAAAGGTAATGCACTGTGAAGCCTTTTATTCTGATGGCCACAATAATGACAAAGAGTGAAATTATGGTCACGCCAAACAAAATGCCATTTACAGCAGCCTTGACAATGTTTTTCATGTCACTTACTTTGATTAAAGGTTTTTCAGTGGAACTGCTGCCAGAACTTTTGTTCTCTGAAAGAGCTAATATTGATATAGCCTAAAAATGCCTTTTCTGCAAAGTGTTACGATTGCTCAAAAGCCTAAATGTAGAGCATCCCAATGAGACAAGCTTCTCTGATTTGTCATGCTGGTGAAAGAAGTTTCAGAACATAAATCACACATCCTTTAAGGACCTTGCTGAATCAATGCCTAACTACGTACATTTAAGAAGCTTTGTCACTGCCAAAGTTACAGATTTCACAGACTAACAGGCCAGAAGAAGACCTGGCCAAATGCAGATGATGAAAATCCTAGTGATTCTTGGTTCCCCTTGCCTGATACCCAGAAGACCTCATCCTCCGTTTCTGGTCACTGGCCCATGTTGCCCTATGGGTCTAATACTGTGGCCCTATGAAGTTATCTTCCTACAGAAATATCTTTACTGCTGGATGCTCTACCTATAGCCTGCAAGCAGATGGTTTGGAAGGTGGGAACTTGGGCAGCATTGCCCTTCCTGCTGTAAGTGAAGATCAGGTTGTGACCACCTGAGGAACCTGAACATCCATAAATCTGTGTGTCCTGATGACATGCATCCCAGAGCCCTCAGAGAACTGCTTGACATAGTCACCAAGCCACTCTCGATGATACTTGAAAAGTCATAGCAGTCAGGCAAAGTCCCTAGTAACTGGAAAAAAAGGCAACATCACACCCATTTTTAAGAAGGGTAGAAAGGATTACCCAGGGAGCTATCAGTCTGTAAGCCTCAGCTCAGTGCTGAGGAATATCATGAAATAGATCCTCCTGAAAGCTATGCTAATAAGGCATGTGGAAGACAGGGAGGAGATATGCAATAACCAGCATGGCTTCACCAACAGCAGATCCTTCCTGACCAACATTGTCACTTTCTATGATGGAGTAACTGTCCATCAGTAGACAAGGAAAGAGCCACTGATCTCATCTATCTGGACTTCAGTAAGGCTTCTGACACTGTCCCCCACAGCATTCTTCCCTCCAAATTGGAAAGATATGGATTTGATAGGTGGACTGTTTGATGGATCAGGAACTGACTGCCATCCAGGCAGGCTCAAGCAGTGGGCCCAGATGAACCTCATGAGGTTGAACAAAGCCAAGTGCAGGGTCTTGCACCTGGGTCATGTTAAACCCTCCTACCAGTATAAGCTCGGAGATGTAAGGATGGAACATAGTCCTGACAAAAAGGACTTGGGGGTACTGGTGGATGGCAAGCTGGACATGAGCCAGCAATGTGCCCTTACAGCCCAGAAAGCCAATTGTGACCTGGGTTGCATCAAAAGAAGTGTGGTCAGGAGAGCGAGGGAGGTGAAGCTGCCCCTCTGCTCTGTACTGGTGAGGCCTCACCTGGAGTACTGCATACAGATGGGGAGTCCTCAGCACAGGAGGGATGTGGACCTGTTGGAGAGTGTGCAAAGGAGGGCCACAAAAATGATCCAAGGGATGAAACACCTCCCCTGCAAGGTCAGGCTGAGAGAGTTGAAGATGTTCAGCCTGGAGAAGAGAAGGCTCTGGGAGTGGCCTTTCAGTACCTAAAAGGGAGCTGTAAGAAAGAAGGGGACAGACTCTTTAGCAGGGTCTGTTGTGACAGAAAAAAGGAAAATTGTTTCAAACTAAAAGAGAGGAGATTTATACTGGATTTAAGGAAGAAGTTTTTTACAGTAAGGGCGGTAAGGCACTGGCAAAGGTTGCCCAGGGAGATAGTGGAAGCCCCATCCTCAAAGACATTCAAAGTCAGGCTGGATCAGACTCTGAGCAGTATGACTAAGCTGTAGATGTCCCTGTTTACTGCAGGGGAGTTGGGCTAGATGACCTTTAAGGATCCCTTCCGACTCAAATGATTCTATGATATTTTTTTCAGAGATCATAGCTTGCACCTTCAGTCTCTGTATAAGACTTATCATTATCTATGCTCTTCATAGAATCATAAAATGGCTTAAGATGGAAAGGAACTTTAAGCCCACCTACCCCAACCCCTGCCATGGGCAGGGCTGCTCACCACCAGCTCAGGCTGCCCAGGACCCCATCCAACCTGGCCTTGAGCGTCTCCAGGGATGGAGCACCACAGCTGCTCTGGGCAGCTGTGCCAGTGCCTCACTGCATGCTCAGCAAAAAGTTTCCCCAGCATCTAATCTAAATCTCTCTTCTTTCAGTCTAAAACCGTTTCACCTTGTCCTATCACTATCTATCAGTCTTGTGTCCCAGTCATGTAATAAAAACTAAAACAGACAAACTTATCTATATGTTGTTTCATACTGGGCAGTGACGTGTCCAAATGCTATTCATGCCAAATCAGAAGTAGCTTAACTCCTTTTGGATGTATTTGCTTTCCACTGGACAAGAATTTTTCTTCATTAGCTATGATGATTTTTAGATATGTCTTACCTGCAGAAAGATATTCCTAGTTTCAAGCACAATCTCCCATTGTTTTCTTTCTTTTCCTGATCTTTTTCTTTCTTTTCTTTCTTTTTTTCACCTCTGAGTATATCACTGATGGCAAATGTGTTTGTGAGCAGGCCTGTCAAGTCAGCTGAGGGCTGCTATAGCATGGCAGAATAAGAAGCCTACATTGAATCAGAAGCAAATTGAGGAAATTATCTTTATTAGTGCCAACCCCTGATGTCTCTGGGCAGGGTGAGTGTGCCTGTGTGCACTTCCCATGGAGCTCGCTGCTCTCCACAGGTCACCTGCAGACTGAACGCCTCATGGGACTGCTCCTGAGGTGCAAAGGAAGACCTCACAGTGCTAAATAACAGGCTTGGATTTCCTTTAAATCCTGAATCAAAACATGGCCTAAGAGCAAAATGTGCCCTACAAATTCACGTTCAAAAACAGTTTCCCTTTCTGTATGCATCATCCTCTATGTGGATACACTGCAGATTCTTCCTTTTATACTAGATGCAGGTTTGAGTTAATCCAGTTTTCCCTGGGTAACACTCCAGAGCAACAATTCCAGTTTCCAGACTGTTCACATTTGCATGGCTTTGTCTTTCACCAGAAGGGAAGGGAGACCACAGTTCTTACCACAAGCACCTATACAGCTCCGTCAGTGAAACAGCTTGCACAGAGCAGAGTTCGGAGTGGAAAAGCTGGCTGTGAATAGTAAGGTTGTTCATTAAGGAAAAACCTAGTGGAGAAAACTCGTGCCCAGATTTAATGAAAAGTTAATGAAACACGTGGAAGATCCCTCTGATCTGCAGCTCATTTTGAACAGAAGCTGAACTCAAACAGGTGCATCTGAGGTTTTTGATAAATGTTTCATAGGTATTTGTGCATAACCCCAGAACTGGGAGGCAGCAAGGGACCTAGCAGTTAAACTGTGAGGTGCACAGAGAGAACCAGGATAGTGGGATGGAAGAAAGGTCCTTTCATGTTTTTAAATGAGAAAGAGAATGCTAATAAGAAAGTGGCTTTTTAATTTACTATTCTTTGTCTATCAGCTATTACCTCTGAGTAAATTAGCTGGTAATTAGTTGAAGGAAAGTCAAATATAATTAAGATACACTGAAGTACATGATCCTATTTACGGTATTGCTACTACAAGATTAGAACTAAAATGTTGGCTTACATTTTGCAATCTATTGTTTGTCTTTAAAGCTTGCTTGCGTTATTCATGTTAAGTCTGGCCTGCACATTAGTCATTATAGTATAGAAAAGAAACAGGTAATGTGTGCAACACAGCTCAGTCCTCATTTTGACAGTAAATACATTAGCAAGTCAGTTTGCTGTAGTTGGCTGACATCTAGAAAAGAGGGTGGAAATCTTTAATGCCATCAAATACTCAGATACTGCAAAACAAAGAGACACTGCAATTGAATTTGTTCTGAAGTTTATACTATCATGTAACATAACCCAAACCAAACTGCAGTGCTGAATACTTAAGAGTTTACAATTGCTTTTTCAGCTATATGTGTAAATTATAAATGCCTGTTTCTTTTCCAGACTGTGTAGTTAATGAGACTCTATCTGCTTGGAAACAGACTTGTCTGTTTAGAGAGGCAAGCTGTGTGTGAAACACAAATGGATAACCAACAGGCTCACAGCTCTGGAAGTAACACTTCCTGACAGCGCTGGGACAGCACTGCTTTAGCTGGGAGAAGGCAGTCAGAGTCGCTTATGCAACATAATATGCCCTGGCTGCCTTAGCATGTGAGGGATTTTTCCCTGCTTCACCAACCCCAGTGAAAGAGCCATCCATTAGAAAAGCACTTCCCAGCAGCCTCATTCCTGCCTGTGTCTTACCGTTGTGTCATGTCTCAGGCACATCAGGTGCATCTTTTTCTTGAAGATGCTCAGTAAAACTCAGTCATTTGTTAGCTCTAATTAGCCTGGAAGTAGCAGGAAATGCTGAGCTGATAGAAAGCAGCAGTGCAGACTACAAAACCTTGTAAAATATTCATCTCTGGTTTCTACAGTGTGCTCTGTATATAGTATTAAAGAGCAACTTGAGTCCATACAGATCTTTTGTCTACATGTTGCAGAAGCTTCCAGAATAAAATGTCCACTGTCTTAGGAAGGAGAGAGTTCCATATGTGGCATTATGGCCTTCTATTTCTCCAGTCTCTATAAAACACAGACCTAGATCTGGACTTACGCAGGGCTGCCTTCCCACTTTCAGCTTAGCTTTGATAAAAACAACACTACAGATGATGGCTTTATTCTGCATACTAGAAAGCTGAAAAGTAAAACTCAAAAGAAATCAAAGGATGGGAGGAAGAAATGGGAATGAGCAGCTGCTTTGAGAGTGGGGCCAGATCTGCTCAGCAGCACCCTGCAACTCCCTCAGGAGCTTTTCTCCAGAGGCTTCCACCCCAAATCCCCCCCCCCCCCCCCGAGTGCTTCACATTGCAGGGCTCCTGGCTGCCTCTTGGGCAGAACAGATAGGTACCCGATTTCATGTTTTCTTTCCTCTTCTTAAAGTTCTCTGTTGCCTGCTGGCAATTATTTGCTGCTTCCAGACAGGCTTTGTAAAGCCATGATACCACTGGGGAGTTGCTGGTAGAGCAGCCTCAAAAGCGTTGCTGACCTGATTGCAAAGTATCATATTAACAAAACAGGACTTTTTTTCCCCCTTGCTCAGCCCACTAGTAGAGTTTCTGCTCAATCACTCCATGTGTGTGGGAGAGCAATCCAGACGCTGCTGCATTACTCACTGGTCTGAATATGGAAAGTGTTTCCATATGTTTTTTATAATGTGTGTGTACACATTACAAACTGAACTTTTAAATCAGATGCTTTGAACTTCTAACAGTGATAAGGGATCAGAATTAGACTGTCTTTGTCACAGAGAGGAAAAAAAAAACGGTTTTAGCTTACTGACATCTAATTTTTTTCCTTGGTTTTTACACCAACATTTTTGATGGACACATCAGCCTAGATAAAGGAGATGATAACAGCCAAGTTAGCACAAATAACAGATCTATTGAGACTTGAAAGCATTACTGCGGTCTCTCTTCTTTCCTTTCTTCATTTCAAGAAAATATTATTGTAGTGTTTATTCTCAGCCAGTTTTATTTAACTGTGATATCAGATGCCTGAGATTCAGATATTATCAATTCATTCATATAGTTATCCTAAATACAAAGGAAGCAAAGGAAGCATTTAGGTACTCTAAATGAATATGTTTAATTACCTTCAGCCAATCTGAATAAAGCAGGACCACATGACAGGCAATGAATTTTTCACTGACTCAACTTTATCTGTTGTCACAGAACATTCTTGGGATGACACGAAGAAATACCACCGCTGTGGTCATAATTTCTAACCACTGGGAAAGCCCAGCCATCACCTACAAGTGCACTATCTGTCACAGCTCCTTGAGATTATGCAATGTGACTTGAGACAGTAGTGGACAAGAATAAGAACTTAAAAAAATATTGCACATACCTCCAGTTTGCTCCAGTTAAGAACTGGGAAGCCTCTTCAAAATATTTTCTATTATGGCTGAGGAGAAATGGTAATGAAAGATGAATAAACTGATCCACAGATTCTATCAGGTCATATCAGACTTCATTAACAGTGTAGCACAAATGGGCAACTCTGACATGGAGAGAAACTTAGAATCATAGAATCACAGAATGGCTTGGATTAGGCTTTGCTGGGCTGCATGCAGCCCATTGGCCACAGGTTTGACATGTCTGGTCTGGTCCTTGATTTTCACCCACAAGCACTTGACCTGATTGTGGTTGTATCTCAGAGGCAGTTCTTCCCACTCTATACCCCCCCTAACATAGAGGGTAACTCCTCTGCCCCTCACTGCCTGCCTTGTCTAATAAGTGTGTAGCCCTCAATCATCATGCATCAGTCATGTGAATCATGCCACCACATCTGTGATCACAATTAGGTAAGAATTGTGCCATGGCTTTCAGCTATTCCTGCTTATTATCTAGGTTGTGTGGACTGCTGTAGAGGCACTTCAGTCTGGCTATTGGCAAGGTTACCTTTTCTGAGGAGTCCTTGCAAGATCCCCTGGGACAATTCAGAGGTATTCCCTCACTGTTTCCTAAATTGATAACATCCTCTGGCCTTTCTCTGTCACATAGAACTCTATCCCCTTCCCCTATCAAATCATTTTTCCCAGAACATTTTTTGCTCCATCTTCTCAGCTGTACTCCATCTGATGCCCACATAACCTTGTCTCTCAAAGGCCTGTCCAAGGTCACTGCACTCAAAGCCTTGATCATGATGCCATCCACTCAGCCAGTCATTTATCTCGCCCGATCTCTTCCTTCTTTCTGGGTCCCAGATGCCAATCAGGAGAACAGAGGAGAACACTACTTTCACTCTTGATCCATTTATTGTCTTTCCAAGGTATGCAAATTCTCTTTTAAATATTCTTCAGTTTCCTTGTTGCATTCTCCTGAGATCTAGCTTCAGTGAGAATGAGTGGATAGTAGTCATCCTGTTTTATAAGATTCGGTAGTCTCTTCTTGATGTCTCTAACACGCATCCTTGGCACACAGCAAACCTGTCTGAAGAGGTTATCTGGGTGGCAAATGGGGATTTCAGTGCACCTCAGTGAGGAGTCCCCAGTTACTGGGACTCTTTTTTTTTTTTTTTTTTTTTTTTAATGCTAGTTTTGGTGTGATTTCTCCGCTGGTCCTGCTTAATATGCCTCTTACTTCTGGGGTCAGACTGCTACCCAGACCGCCTTCTTTTTCAAGCCCCAGAGCCTCATATCTGTTGCTTAGGGGCACTATGGTGGTAGAGGGGAGATGCCTCCTTCTGCTCCAAGCAGCAACAAGGGTCCATCCCCCTTCACCTTGAATGTTATTGTGACCTTCTTCCTCAAAGTGGGAAGCTCAGTTAGCTTCTTCCCCTTGCAGGGGCTTAGGACAGGGATGTCAGTCAGAATGTGTTGGCCCGGACTGTACCACATCCATCTTCCTCTCTGATTCCAAGACACCTCTCAGCCTGACCATCTGCTCAAGAAGTTCACTGAGTAGTGACTACAACAATGACCATCTCCAAGATGGCTGAGGTGACAAAGTCATCATGGGAGCCATCATGATGCTTGGAATCTGTCCTGCCAGGAGGGAGCCAGGCAAGGGCAGGAAAGAATAAGAGAACAAGATGACTTGTGCAATGGGGAGACATTTTGTGGAGGAGATTAGGACAGAAGAGGCAGTAGCTTCTGTATGGGAAAGAAGGGCAGGAGAAAGCAGGAAGGTATGGAAAAAAACCTCACTAACTCACAGGGCATGAAGATAGGAATTTGAAGGAGGCCTCCATAAAGGAAGGAAAGGAAAAAAGAAAAGTCTGGTAAAGCTAGAGTCTTGAAAAGAATCACTGGTTGTAAGGCATCAAGGCACCTTTGGGGAGATAACTGCTCAGGTAAGAGGCAGCCTGAGCCTTATAAAGAAAATGTCTTTTTCCTGGAAAAACAGGCACTGGAAACTGGTATTGTCTAGGTAGAAAGGGTACATTTGATTTGAGTTGAAATTTATAGACAAGGGGTAGTTATGGTGGATGATTTAGAGGTGTTACTCTGGGTGAAGACGGAAGGAAATGTAGTTTTTTAGTATTTGGAAAACCAAAACTGCATGGTAGTCTGTCATAGATCTTGACAATGAAATGGCTTTCAAGGAACTGTTTCTTCACTGTGTATAGCTGTAAAAGCAATGCCATAGGAGAAGGATTTATTAAAAAATACATAGCATGGTTTCTAGAGAGGATAGATATTCATTGAGTAGAAAATAGGTCATGGGGTAGTAAAGGATATTAAAGATTTAGCCTTGCAAACCACTGCCAGAGCTGAGGGTTGACCAGGTTGAGATTGCATAGTAAGCAGCCTGAGAGAGAGCCTCAATTCTAACCTGAGCTTCACATACATGTGAAACCTTCTGAACCTGTGACTTAAAAAATAGCCCTCAAATGGGCACTTGGGGGCAGTGGTTGCTTGGCTGTAAGTGAGGCAGAAACTCTACGTAATTGTCAGTCTGGAATCGTGCAAAAGCCACCCTAAGCAAATAACCATAATGAGAAGGCAGCATGGGCAAAACCACAAGCTCTCCAAGTCTCAGAAGGCTTCAGTTTTCGGAAATACATTCATGTTCTGTCATGGCATTGAATTATGAAGTGATTCCTTGGTTTCAACTGGCCCTTCAGGTCTGAGGAAAGCATGTGGCCATGAAAGGGCTCATAAAAAAAGGAAGAGGCTGCACTTCCAAGTTTGTCCCTTCCTATTTAGTTATTAGCTACACTCTAGCTTTTTCTGGCTTTTTTTTCAGTCAGAAGACTGAGCTATGAGAAGCCTGCATGAAACATCTGTGTCAGGATCTTCCTCAGAGGATGTTGGGGTGATGCTTTTGTTCTTTACTCTCTCCATCTGAACAAGCTGTTTAATACCAACGTTTTTAACATCATTTGTTGTTATTGTTGAGCTCCTGTATCTCCTCAAGGCCAACAAGCACCAAAATGACAGCATCATCCTTTCATGTATTCCATGGTTTCTCGTAAAAGAAACCCCAGCAAAGAGGTAGGAAAGGAGAGGGATTCAAACCTTGCTAACAGTCATCAGAAAGTCCTCTGAAAAGTGAATACAGCCAAGGCTGTGTTAGTTCTTTTGCATGACTTTTCCTTTCCATGGGATAAAATGTGCTTGGCATGGTTTCTTCGGGCAGCAATAAGAAGAGGACACAGACAGATGTATGTAGACAGACATAACTCACTTTGCATCTACAACTCACCCTAAGACAGCTGGCCACAAGATATTTTTGATCCTCAAAGCCATCTACCTGGTCAACCATAGTCTTCTGCCCAGGAGAAAGTACCCTTCTTTTCAGCAAGTTTTCTTTATCAAAGAGACCAAGATGAAAGCAGGAAATGTTTGGCCCTACAACGACAGAGGGATGACACAAAAGCAGTTGGGGCTCCTTTAAAAATTTATAAAAAAGCACTGTAAAAATGTTAGGATTTTATCACAGTCTTCTATGGTTTATAATATGAAAGTTCAAAAGGACAACTAGGAAAAATGTCAAGGCCCCATTCTTGGGAATTAATCTGAGGAGGCAAAAGCAATTCAGTAGGTGATTTCCATGGTCAGCCATGCATAAAAGAAATGCCCCCATCAGAAACTGGGGATTAAAGTGAATGTTTCAAGCCTTAGAGGTTAAAAAAAAAAAGAAAGAAAGAAAGAAAAGGAAAAAAAAAAAAGGGGAGAAAAGACTTAAGGCATTTTATATTTTAATTTTGTTCCCTTTCTTCGATGCTAAATTGCCCAAACTGTGTAAAACATTAAGGCATTATAAAAAGAAACACAAGTGGTGAAATCAATGCAAAACACTGGTAGGAAAAAAATATCTTAAAATCTTGAAATTTCTTTATCCACCTCTTTTGAGATTTCTTTGTATTGGGTTTATGTGGTGAGATTTTGGAAGAAAAGGGGCTGCAGGTGGGACCTCTGTGACACATACAGCTGGCTACAAAAGGACCTGCCATCGGCCAAGGCTGAGCCCACCAGCCCAGCTGGTGGCATCTATGTGATAGTATAGCTCAGGTAGGCTAAAAAACACCATGCAGCAGCCATGAGAGAGAGTGAGAAAATGTGAGACATAACTGCCAGCACCAAGGTCAGTGCAGAAGGAGGGCAGGAGATGTTCTAGGCAAACAGCAGCAGCTCCCTGCAGCCCAGAAGAGGCCCATGGAAGAGCAGGCTGTCCCTCTGCAGCCCATGGGCAACAAATGGAGCAGATCTCCACATGCAGCTGTGGAGGAGCCCACAGTGCAGCAGTGGATGAGGCCTGAAGGAGGCACAGCCTATGGACACCCCCACAGGAGCATGTTTTCTGGCAGGAACAACAGCCTATGGGGGATCCATGCTGGAACAGTCCATTCCTGAAAGTCTTCACCCTTGGTATTGACCCATGTTACACCAGTTCATGAAGGACTGTATCCCATGGAATGGAGCCCACCTTGAAGCAGGGGAACAGAGTGAAGAAGGATCAGCAGAGGCCAAGTATTATGGACTGGCTGCAGCCCACATTCACTATTCAGCTGCACCATTCAGGGTGGGGGAAGCAGTAGAAGAGCTGGAAGTGAGAGAGTGAAGTTGAGCCTGGAAAGAAGGTGGATATGGGAAGGTGCTTTTAGTTTTTCTTTTGTTTCTTGTTATCCCGCTCTGCTATTAAATGGCAGTAAATTAAATTAATCTTTTCCAAGTTAAGTCAGTTTTGCATGTGATAGGAACCAGTAAGCGATCTCCCTATCCTTGACCCACAAGCTCTGTTATCTCACTTTCTCCTCCTCTCTCACTAAGGAACAGGAGTGAGAGAGTGGCTGTCAGTTGGCCAAGTTAACTTACCGCACTTGCTTTCACAATTATTTAAGAAAGAGCTAATTAAATCTATTAATGTAAAACAAAACTCTTTGGTGACATTATATTAAACTTGCCATATTTCATGCACAAATCAAGACTGCAGATTTTATGCATAATTAATTTTTTTAATGTTCCAGTTAATAGCCCTCTTGGTTCATCAGCCAAGCAAAGGAGAACATTGTTTCACAGGAAAAAAGACTAGAAAAAAGACTAGAGAAGCTCATTCTTTCTATGTCTTCCTGACATGAGTCTGTATGAGCTTTCTGTTATCAAGCAGATAGCTAACAGGAGAGTAGCTGGAAGTGTCCCATCTCACTTCAGGGTGTGCACAAAAGGCAGAAGTGAAGAACATTTCCATCAGGAGGGCTGAAGGGCCAGTCTTCTCCTGCACCAGTACTCTGATTATGTTCTTCAGAAGCAGATCCAAATGGAGAGATCTACAGAGATAGTCAAACATCTCATACAAGTACTGTTATTTATTTTCCACAGGCTTTGCAGTAAATTGAAATAGGAGCCCTGTTTATTTACCTTGGTAATTCTGAGGGCTATCATTCTTGCAAGGTTAATTTTATTTTATTTTACCCTTATAATTTCTTAATGACATAAAAAAATGAACACTTCCTTTGGTCAATTAGTTCAGCACGTTTCTCAGCAGAGAGCTAGAAATGAAAGGCCATAGTCTAATCTCAGTAAATTCAATAGAGACTGATATCACTGGGATCAATGCTGAATCTATGTACATGTTGCCAGAGGCAGATCTGGAAAATGAACAGAAAAGCATGCAAAGTTTGATAGATATTTAGCTACCATCCATCAGTACTTGAAAATAAACCAAAAAGAATGAAAGAAAATGTGATTCTGAAGTAATCCTGTTTTGTTTTTTTTTTTTAAAAAAAGAAAAACAGATGCATAATTAACAATACATAATTCAGAATTAAGAGCCAATGATATCTTTGTCTGAAAATGCTAGCAAAGTTCTGGATACCATCACAATTCTGCATCGTACCAATCAGGTCATTTACCTTTCTGCATTGCAAGATTAACTTTTCTCAATTAATGCTAATATCAGTTCTTTTTGTTCTAATCAGACTCTTCCAAAAGAGCAATAAGCAGTGTGGGATTAGTATTCATAAGAAAAAAAGAAAAACAAGCATATTATGCCTGCTGGGTTTTCGCTGTTAGTGTTCCACTTCCACCTACACTATTAATAAGGCTCTGGGTGAAACTGGTTTCTTTGATGATGGAAAAAAATAGCAATGTACTTCTAACAGAATTTTTTTCCATGTAGAAACTGTTATAAGCAGAACAATTGTGTGGATGCAATGAAAGGCAAATGTCAGAGTCTAAATCTTTTCCTCTCAAATTATTTAACATTGACAGTTCAAATGCAAATAGTCATCCAAGAGAAGTAGAAATCACAAAAAAAAAAAAAAAAAAAAGCCTACCACGGTAGTCAGAAGGCCTTAACTTTATAGTACGTCAGCTGCATGGAGTTCAAAGATAAAAGAGTCCAGAGGAGCACAGATTATGCAGCATGAGGGCCACCTCACATTTAAGTCCCCTCTTTTCCCCTTTGCCTCAACCAGAAGCTAAAGAAGCTGTTCTGAGTGCATTATGGCCAATTTCTAGTTCTGGCTTTGTCTGTCACAAAATGTGTGAATTTAATCCCTTACAGGTGGCAAAGGTTTGTTGACTGAAGACAGCTTTGAGGAACAGAGCACTTAGCGGTTTTGTATGTTGATGTTTCATGCCTGGATAGAGAAGGGATGATAAAACCTCCACAAGGTTGGGTTTTACACACTGGATAAAAAGCACTAGAGAGGTTTCATTATTACTGCTCTTCAAAAGCTCTCTGTAGTGCAGCCTCACTGAATGTGATGCATTCAAGTCATCAGGAATGAAGAGTTGTGGTATTTCACATAGGGTAAGGCTATGAAACAGGAAATGAGTAAAATGAAAGGCTACTGAGATATCTCTTTGTAGCTGAGAGGGCTCCAATTCAGCCTTATCGGACTATTGCAAGCAGAAGGTGCTTGAGAGAGTGTGTGTCAGGTAAACAGTAGAGTCCTTAAGCCTACAGAAAGGAAAGGGCATAGGTTAAGACTGTGGATCAGGGCAAAACCCACTCCAACCAGAGAATAGTCATGTACTCAGGCAGGATATTGTCTCCTTTGCTGATCTGCAGTGTATCTCAGAGCTTCCCAGGCTGGATATCCTCTTATTACAGTGATCAAGATAGAGGCCAAAATACTCATGTGGCTAATGCCCATCCTCTCCTGAATCCCATTTCTTTCTCTCTCAAAAAAGGAGGAAAAAAGAAAAATGAAAAAAAAATTGTTTTAGAAAGCTAGAACTAGTGCATATTTTCTCCTAAGTACATAACTGCTTGCAGATCACAGGCAAAAGCATGGTGATAGTTTGTGAACGATGCTGTCTGTTGACCACTGCTACTCACAGTATTTTCAGTGTGCCATAGGGTCCCTCAGTGAAGCAGAACACCCCACCTATGTGCCTTCATACTACGGATGACACTTTGGGTGGAGGCAGCAAGTGGCCTTGAATGCATGGATGGAGTTTTCAGGACCTTGTAATCAAGGTAGAAACACGTCAACTTCCCACAAGCAGCCACCACCTCCCAGAAGTTTTGAAGAACTTTGGTTTCTTCCCACAGACTTCTGTTCCCAGCATAACCCTCAGACTACCGTAACCTACATGTGATTGAACATTTTCCCATAATGGGCTGCAGTCTGGCTTTTTGCTGTTATCTGGAAAAATTAACTCTTTAATAGAGGTGTTACTAACAGTATGTTCCTGGGACTGGAGCTCTATAAATGAGATCTTTAAGAGGGGCATAGCATTCAGTAGTGCTATGGATGAGAACAGATGAAGCATATAGACAATATATTTTTAATCTGTTGCAGAAACTGCACTACATAAAAGCCAGATTACTTTTGGTCAGTGCCAGAAGTATCTCTAAATAAAGTAATATGAACAATCTTAGACTCACTGTGCCTCTTTTTAAAAGCACATGTGCTTATTTTTCTTTCAAGGTTTAGAGTAGTAGAAGGTTTTGGAAACACAGGACAGCCTGGTGCAAGCATAGAGTCATATTCAGGCAAATCAGAGCACAGCCAGAGGCAATTTCAGAGGATTGTAGGTTTGATTAACTGGTTTGATAGCATTCTTCTCTGGAGTGAACTAACTCCATCCTCATAGTATATATAAGCATGTATATTTATATGTGGCATATAAATAGAGCCACAGCGCTGTGGCTTACTATCAAACTACAAAACAGGTGTCCATATCCAGAGCACAATGACTGATGAAACAAAATCAGATGCGTGCCTTGGTGTTCTGTTTGGTGGTGTCTGAGACATTTCCTATCCAGAGCACACATTGTTTGTGTCAAATGGATCCTGCAAGTACAGGGCAGGGAAGACTGGCATTCCTCTCTTATGTCAAAGTTTTGGACCTGTCTGCTGCAGATGTACGTGTTGCCTGGTACCTGCCCTAAAAGAAATACAACATTTTTATATCCTCTCTTATACTGCCAGTACATATGGTGAACACAGTGCAGACAGTTACCTTTTCCACAAAACTTTTTCCAGATGTATCATCTCTACCACTCTGATATTAGTTCTGAGTCCTCATCGCTCTGCCTGCAAATTAAATCATCAGAGTATTAGCTGTTGTCAGCACTTTGCAAAGTTGGATTTACCATAACTTTTGTAGGAAGCAGACACATATCCTATGCTAAGTAGATCATTTACTGGTGAGAGACTAAACATAGCAGGAAAATAGGAGGACCCACAGAAACCTTAGAAAATTACCTCCTTGAGAAAAACTAGATGGAAACATTTAGGGAAGCACACTACAGAATGAGACATGTAATTACTGGTCATCCAGGTAGGGTCTATAGGTTTTCTTTTGAACGCATTTGAGGACTGACTCAGTGAGTTGGCCCCAGAAGAGAGCTTTCCATCTGTATCCTCATCTCTGGCCCCTCAGGCACTGCTAGAGCTGCAGTACCCTGCATGATGCAGAGGTGGAGGCCCACCACCAGCCTGGGCTTTGTGGCGGCCATTTCTGAGGAGCTTGAAGAGCCATGGGCTTAGGTGCCGAGGCTGCTCCATCCAGCTCTAAAGGCATGCCTTATACTTGAGTGAGAGCTTGGGAGATTTAGCCACCCCCTGCTCACAGCTCAGCTGATCATCCTGGCACTGGGCCCAAGGATGGGAGTTTGCTCTCCTTCAAAGGCATGATCCCATTGCAGACTGTTGATAGTGAGGTACTGCATGTGTGCTGCCCGCCCAGAGCAAAGCAGAAGTAACTCTTCTCTGAAGAGAGAGGGCTGTATTCGGCCTGGGCATGTGGTGAGGAAAAGGGAGCAGGCAGGCCAGATCTCTTGTTGGGAGGCCTCCAAAGCTCTGGTGTGGGATGATGTTTTAAGGGTTTCTGGCCACACATGAGGCTGGACAGTGTCAAGATGAGATATGATGGTGTGTTGGAATGGATGCCATGGCACTCTGTTGGTCTGCTAGGGAGGAGGACAAGTTTGCTAAAGGATGTGCCTGAATGCTGCTTTAAGGGCAAGGATCAATGGGATCCTCCTCATGGGCATGCCTATTGCTGGCACTAAGGGGAAGGAAGCAGAAATTTGACATTGTTTATTCCTACGTGGTGGGGTTTGTTTTCGGTTCAGAGACTTTTGTAGTACTGCCTCTCTACCGCCCCACTCAATCTATGTTACCTGTTGCTATTAAGCAATATCAGTCATGGGATCTAAGATCATCTTATTTCTTGCCAACGTACTGCTATTGCTGTCTGAATTCTCTAAAGGAATTAACACTTCAGGCATCAAATCATGAAATCACTGTAATAGGCAAACATTATCTGCACTCAGGTCACATCTCTGAAGGTCTAAGATTGATTTTAAATTCTGCAGCCCTCCTCAGGCCTTGGCAGGCTTAGAGCTCCCGAATCTGCTGTCAGCTGCCTTCAGAGACACACATGGCTGCAGTGGTGGGACCAGCCAGGAGGAGGAGGACAGGACAGGGCTGGCACAGGAGCAGAGCAGATAGTTCCCAATATTCAGCAAATAACTTCAATGACCAGAACTAAAATCTCCTTTCATTCATCAGTATACCATATGAATGTACCCTGTGACTATGAAAAGAGACTAGTAAAACAAATACGGAAACCCTTCTAATAGAAATGTTCATCAGTGCGGTTTTTCCATGGTATCTTTGCTGATGAAAAGTTGCTCACTTGTGTGCATTTGTTTTCTCCAGAATAAAGTGAGGCTTGGGGGTGAGGGAGATAGTTTTTGTTTTTGTTTCTCCCCAAGGGAGAAACTGCTTACGCAGTAATGAAGGTAGCCACTAGCGTTGAGGTTACTCTGCATCCAGGCTACCCATTATCAACACTTCTGTCTGCACTGCAGATAATTTAAGTTCTCTTATTTGAAAGCCAAATAGTCATCGTCATTTTTTGTAGATGCAGAAAATATCCTAAAGAAGCATTTGAGTCTTTTGTATAGCCCAGAAACAAATACTGGATTCCTGCAAGTACAAAAATCTTCTTAAGTTTTTAAGTGCCATTAGAATTCACCTTGTTTTGCCTTCCCTTTTCTCAGTTTCTTCTTTGTTTTTCCTCTGACAGTATCAAGAGAGAATACATTGCTGCAAGTGAAATAGCTTTGATCCAGGATTTCTCCATGCTCTAAAATTGCAGTTCTGTATACCCAAGTGACAGCTAGGTAGGGGTTTCAAACAACAACTTACTTAATGAGCACTTCTTCATTAAACGCACTGCAGGAAGGGCTTGAAGTTCATCTGGTTCTCCTGTCCTTCCTAGATGAGGCCCTGTAATTCCCTCCTGAATTCTCGTTCTGTTTTTTGACTCCAAGGCTTTAAAAAAAAAAAAGTTATCAGTGATGGTCTAGAAAAAATGAATATAGTTTTATTATTGTATTTTATAACTCACACACTATATATACCCCTTTTAGAAGTGACAGAAAGAAAGTGTGGAAGAAAACTCCAGTTATGAATAGGAACTGGGATTCTCAAGACACACATTGTCTCTGTGCCAGTATGCTTTGAAGGCATACCCAAACTAAATCTTCTCACCTGTAGTTGCTGTTCCGTTGTTATTGCACAAACAGGTGGTGAGAAGCAAAGGTAGAGAGGTCTCCAAATATCTTCTTTATAGCCCTTTCACTGCTGGAGCCACCTGCCACATGGAAGACTGGTTCCAAATCACCTGCGATCAGTTCTGCAAAGGGCAGATTTTGCACTATTTTCTCCTTTTCTGTTCTCTCACGTCACAGTCCTATAGACAGTATGTACAGCGTTGGGTGACAATAGAGCACACCTAGCAAAAGTCTTGGTGTAAAGAACTGCCTGAGGTTCATGGCAGCTCCCTTCCATCTCATGTTGCTGAAGTTCCTCCAGCCGAAACATACCTGGGTAGCTGTAACCCGTGTTGCTGTAGACCAGGAGGCTGTGGACTGACTGTGCCTGCATTTTATTTCAGAGAGCAGTGGTACTCCCCTGCTATTTAGCATCTGAAGACAAAGTTGAGCACAGCTCAGCCATTTAAGACTGTACAGGCATTTTATACTTTTAGCTTTTTTCCAGGAAACTCTGTGGTACAAAGGGAGCAGTTCTGCTTAGGTGAGTCACTGGGTATGTTCCTATGGGCCAAGCCAAGCGTGGGATGTCAGCTAAAAGGCTCTTTTATGGGAAATATGGAATGTGACAACTGTTTGCATTGGAAGTTTCTTCTCAGGCTTGGGGCTATGTTTTCCTGAGGATGTATGAGCTCCTGAGCAGTTCCTGGAAAGTGAGACTGAAACATTTTAAAACATTTTTGCCTCTTTGGGCATACACCTGCTTACCATATCTATAGTTTGCAAAACCTGTCTTTGGAGCCATGGGCACTTGCTTGTTTCTGTCTCTTTTTCATGCCCCTTCTTATTAACATTTTCGACAGGTTTAGGTTTTTCCCTTAGGAGAGCTTGCAAGAAATGAGTAAATGCTTATGTTGCTGCTTTTCATCTATTTATTTTGCCTGTTTGTTTTTGCTCTTCTTTGGAGACACTGTGATGCATAAATAAACTATGTCCTGTCATCCCAGAGGGAGGAAATGGAAGATGGTGCGTGGAAAATGTTCTCTAGTTTTCCTCCTTTAATTTTGGTAATGACATCATACTAAATGATCAGGCTTTTCCCTGGAATTGAGTTTGCTGTTTTTTCTTTTAGTCATCCCAGGTGTATATGCTCACAGTAAATCTGAAAACAATTTGGAATACTTATCTTTAAGTCTTTCAAGGTCTATATTATACCCCATTTAAACAACCAATTAAGGTTTAATTTCATTGTAGTTTTCAGATACAAGGCAATCACTGTCTCCTGCAGTGCCGATAAGAACTGCAGCAACAAAGGCTAACACTCCAAGTAATAATTTAAAGACAGAGAAAGGAGGTGAAAATAAAAGATTTACCCCCTTTGAAATCAAGCAATTATAAACCTACAGTGGCCATTTCCTGCTGCGACAACTGCTGGTTAAAAAATGAGAGATATCCTTAACATAGGCTTCACTGTTATTTGGGGGGTGAAATAGTTTTTGTTGGTTTTATGTAATATTTTTCTTAGGATTTTTTTTTTTTTTCCTCAATTGTTGGGATTTTTGGGGGGTTGTTTTGTTTTTTTTTTCCTTTGGTTGTGGAGTTGGTGGTAGGGGTTCTTTGCTGATGTGAAGGCAGAACAAGTAGCAGCAACTGCAACAGACTCAAAAGCAGTAGAAGCTTCCCCAGTGCTTCCCAGCTTGTTTTAGTGCTGACCTGTAAGTATCATTTGCTGTAGAGAGAATGCCTTTGAAAAGCTATATGGACTCTTCCTTGACTGTTCCTGCAACAGAGGCTCAGCTATCAAGCTTCTGGCGCTTGCAGTTAAGCAGAGTGTCTGGTATGTGATGATTTCATGACATAGATCCCTATCAGGGAGAAGCTAAGCTGAAAATTACTTATTTCATTTCACACAAGACAGGGAATGGAGGCAGGGCTGGAAATAAAGCACTGTAGCTAAATTCAGAAAATTCAAATGGGAACAGCTTTGCTGACTTCACCAGAATCTGGCTTCTGACTACATTATTTGAACCAGACTTCTCCAACTGCTTGACACAATGTCTCCTTAGAGTCTTAAGTCAGGGTTTTACTAATTAAGACTACATGCCTGCATATGCTAGTGTACACATCAATGTAGTTAAAAGTTGAATTTGTTCTGTTATATTCTGTTTTTCTTAACAGTAACAGTTAAGTAAGAGAGAAGGATCGGCCAGAGATTGGAAGCATAACATATCCAGGACATCTGCAGATATTCTCATGACACATAATAAATTAAAAAGCCCAAATCTTTGAAGGTTTGACAGCATAACTGCAAAGGAATGACTACAATTTCAATGCTAGCTGTTTTCAGTGTATTAAAGGTTACTGCCTATGTGTTTCCACAATTATGTTTATAGTACTAGCATCTTCTTTTTCTCCATGCTCTACATTAAAAAGATGGAAAGAAAAAGAAATTTTTAAAAAAATAAACAAACAAACAAAAACACCAAAAGATCCTGAGGCAAATTTTCTTTTCCAGAAATTTTCTTTTCCAAATTTTCTTTTCCAGACTTTGCCACTTCACTTCCTTTGGCTGCAACATCCACAGTATGGCAGTTCAAGGTCACATGCCATTTTGGTACCTTCTTCTGCTTGTTTCTGAAGACCCAGTTTCTGAGGAGAGTGGCTGCATCAGGTACTGGTGGGCACTTGCCAAGATCTGCAGCCTCAGGCAAAAGCAGATGCTTGTCTGCTTCCAGGAGACAGATGCTGCTGGGCAAACTAGGAAAGCTAGCGGATTTCAAGCACCTGGTCACTGCTAAGTTAAAGCACTCTGACTTGTGTCCATCACTGCGAGGTCTGCTTGGGCTTTGCCACTGATCACACTCAGAGATGCCCTTGCCTTTGTGCTTTTGACCAAAGTCTGGTTTCAGGTGAAGTTAGGTGTGAGCCCTTGAGGGAACAGGCCTGGCTGTATTATCTTATTCCAAGACGTATATCTGTTGTGGTGAAACCACTCCTGTTGCTGAAGGAGGACAGTGGCATCCAGCCCAGGGTGAGTGAACAAGGATGATGGCTCCTGTGGTTGTTTGGCCTATAAATACAACAAAGGTCACATACCGCAAGAACTTGACTATCAAGCACCAGCTGACTGAGGAAGCCCTTTCCAGGATTCACCAGTAACCTGTAACCATGGTCATACCTATAGCCACAGAGGCTTGTTACTGGGAATGCTCCACGCAGGCGCATATGTGGATGTGATCTCATTACAGTATCAAAGGGCCTGAGCATCTCAGGGTCATCTGTTAGGTGTCTATAACTTCACAGCAGGCCCTGAGGTAAGAAAGGGACCCAATCCTCACCTGCTGGAGAAGAGAGAGGACAAGTGGCCTGAAATGTAGAAGACAACAGGGTAGAATGAAAGCATGTCCACCTTCACATGAGGAACAGGTTGGATATTGGGAACAATTTCTCCTCAGAAAGAGCAGTGAGGCAGTGGCACAGGCTGCTCAGGGAGGTGGTGAAGTCACTGTCCCTGGAGGTGTTCAAGAACCGAGTGGATATGGCACTGAGGACATGGTCTAGAGCAATCACAGGCATGGGTTAATGGTTGAACTGGACGATCTTATTGATCTTTTCAACCTTAATGATTCTGTGATTCCATGAACATTGGGAACATCAGCATTTTCTTCAGGCCAGGGCTGGATGAAACTGTAGGGGTAATGTGAAGGAGACCGCACAATCCCACAGACAATAGAGGAGTAACACTATGACAGAAACATACTCCTTTTGTTCAAATGGTGGGAAATTTCCACTGGTTCATGAAATGTAATAAATGTGCATTCTCTGCATTCTCCAGTAAGACATG
This sequence comes from Gallus gallus, assembly GCF_016699485.2. NCBI lineage: Eukaryota > Metazoa > Chordata > Aves > Galliformes > Phasianidae > Gallus > Gallus gallus. The sequence goes on from NC_052532.1 coordinate 111,518,287, forward strand.
AATTCTTCTTCTCTTTAAAGTTATTATATTATATCCAGTCCTCCAAATTCATGCACGTTTATAGTTGATCTGTAGCCAAACTGAGAGAAACAGAGTTGAAAGGAAAAATGCTGTTTCAAATTGAGGCAGATATGTGGTACGGAGAAAGAGCTCAGAAACCTCAGCCAGTCATCCACCCTCTTGCCCCTGTAATTTTTATACTAAAATATTTTTAGGCACTAGCACATGGGAGCTGAGAAAGGAGGAGCTTGGGGTATGGTCCTTGAGATGGGAATGATGGTTTTCCTTGGGGAGATCACTGTTCTCTCTCAACGTGGCTGTAGGACGCCCAGACTTGTAATGCCAAGGTAGGGTAGGTTTTGACAGTTCATGTGTCTGCCTTCTTCTCATGGATGGAGCATGGGCCACCCCTCATAGCCCTCACACCTGCCAGTACATCCCCATCTTTCTCACACATGGCCACACTGAGGAAGAGGCTGGAAATGACAGTGGGAAATCAAGGCTGCTAAAAAGGTCATCTGCATGTGGGGTCTGCTGGTGATCACTACAGTGAAGTGCTTTCAAGATGGCACACAGAGCAAAAGTCTCACTGACAGCTTGCTTACTGCAGTTGCACTTATATAAAGTGCTAGAGGCTCAACCAAAAATAATGTGAAAAAAAAAGTTTGCTCTGAGCTAGGGGAAAAAGTAACATCTCCTAAAAAAATTGGAAAACAGCAAAGTGAGAAGTGAAGGCAATCGATTTGCATAAATGCGAGGTTTAAATTTTGATAGGAACCACATCTTGTGTGCTTTACTGAGCCTAACTTGCTATACAAAGATACTTTGGACTCCAGAAAATAACTTAGGCTGTATAAACTTAAGAAAACCGCATTTTCACAGTGTCAGAAGTACAGTATCACTGTTCTGAGCAAATATTTTTTTGTTGAAATCCGTAATTTAGATTTAAGTGAATAGGAAATAATTAATTAGCAGATTTGCAGTCAGCTGTTGTGCGAAGCTTAGCTCTAACTCAGTGCTCTAGGATCCATATTAGAGACCAATGTTAGACCGTCTTCTGAATCTTGGCACATCATACCTTTGGTCAGGCATTAAAAGAGGGGATAAACTGCGGAGAACACTCCACAGCTTCTTGTCCAATTTAAAATCTAACTTTTTTTTTTTTAATAAATGTTGTTTATTTTGTCTGAAAGCTAAAGAGTACGTTAAGACTTAACTGCCTATTAAGATTAATTCAAATCCAAAGTATCATTTATAAAAGTCTAAATTCTCCATTACAAGGAAAAAAAAAAATCCATGCAACCACCCTGTAAGTAAATACAAATTTGTCTCTGCGTGATCTGAAAGAGGCCCTCCCCTTCTCCCCCCCCCCAGACTGGCTTCTTGTCACAGGCAAATGCTTAATATGTTGTGGCTGGAAAATCCCAGGGAAAGCTGGAGATTTTTATGAGATGAGCAGTGATTGTGCAGGAGCCTGCAGCTATTGGTGACCTGCCTCTTGCACAGAAAGAGGATTATTGCATAAAAAGAATTCTGGAGATATTGTATGAAAAATACATTTTAATTTCTTTCTCAGCAAGAGAATGAGGTGGAGAGAAAGGAAATAGGAGCATGCAGAGGAGCTGCTGCTGCAACTCAGTTAGGTGGGATTCCTTTTTTTTTTTTTAATTGTTATTGTTGATACTTGGAAAGATCTTTAGAGGATCTTATATGGGCGCAGGTGAACATATACCTAGTCCCACAGCCTCCCTTCTTCTCTTCCAGTTACAAAGAGATGGTCTTTTGCATACATAAAAGCACATATACTCCTATGAGAGAATATATTTTTCTGACTTTTTTTTCCCCACGATTTGCCTTCTGCTACTCTCTCTGTACCTATTAGACAGATTGAACAGAAAGAAAGGCACTATTTGTCTTTCTAATTACTGCACACATGGAGGGATGTCAGCCTGGATTCCTCTCCTAATTGTTAGCTGTCGAGGGGCTCTTCTGTTGCGGTGTTTAGTGTCAGAGATCAGCCTGCCTTCCTACCTTGCACTGACGAGTGTGAATACAACACCATAACCTCAATATCTCTGCAAAGTGCTCTCTGTTCCTTCCCCTCACTTCCAGTTGCTCTCACCTGGAGACAGCAGCTGTTTCTGCTTGCCCATTTTCAGCCTCAGGTTCCTCCCCAGGTTCCCCCCTCCATTTTCCATCCCCTTGGCGCTGATGTTGCACTTCATGCAGCTTGTTCACCTGTATCCATGACAACTGGGATGACATCAGCACGAGGGCTCAACATCACAGTGAGGGCTCCAAACCAATTAAGTGCTAATAACACCTTTTTAATTGCACTCCAAATACTTCTGGTGCTAAAAATAAAATTAAAAAAAAGTGGTGGATGGGCGAGTAGATGCAGAAGGTGGAGGAAAAAATTATCTTTCCTTGCTGGCTGCCTACACAATGACAACGCTGTGCTTTCCCCAGGCACCACAGCAGTCTTGGCTGCTGTCAGAAATCATTCTCTCGTATCACCGAAGCAGTCGCTTGCATCCTCAGCATTGCTATGACCAGCTGCAAATGCTTGGACAGCCACTAATGTGTGCTTGTGCTTGAGATGGGCAGAGGGGTGACGCTGCTACTGCCTTAATTCCTGCTCAATTAGGGAAGCACACAGTTTTCCTCAGGCCAGATCTCTGCCATCTCCTTACCCTGGCCCATCACTCTGCTACTGGGAGTAGCTCTGGGAGATCTGTCCAGAGCAACCCTTTTCCTGTGAGAGAGCACATGGCAAATCTTATAAAGTGGCAGCTCTGGCACAGCTGGGTAGGGCAGAGCTGCTTCCATTTTGAGTAGGGATGAGCAATCCTGATTCCTTATCCTCCCCCAAGTAGGAAACTTTTCATAATGTGCAAAATTCCTGGGCACAAAGCAGGGAGAAAAAAAATAACTTCCTCCTAATCAGATTTGTATAGGAGCAGCCCTTCTGACTTGCAGTGGGTATTAGCAATGTAGGTCAGGTCAAAGCCTGACAACTGGAGATCTTTCAGCAGTGGGGGAGCAATTGTATTCCTTTCGTCCACACATTCTACTTAAAAATCTGTTCCTCAAGCTCCCTCCATTAGCCAGAGCCAGGGAACTTCTGCTGACTGCATCCCCCATGCTGCCTGGTGGGACTAGGGCACACACAGCTGGCCTTACTTACCAACCCACAGCCCTCATGGTGTGGCTGTTCCATATTGAGCAGGCTTTTGCAAGCAGAAGGGGACATCATATCCACAGCTCTGAGGTGGTTTTATACTACGGGGAGCACATTTGTCAGTCTTTCATTGTGAGTTGAGTGGAGAGGAACCTGATGAACTTCAACAGAGCAAGTGTAGGGTCCTGCATCGGCGGAGGATGCATCAGGCCAGGTTAGGGGCTGACCTGCTGGAGAAGAGCTCTGCAGAGAAGGATCTAGGTGCCCTGGTGGGCAACAGGTTGGCCATGAGCCAGCAGTGTGCCGGTGTGGCCCAGAAGGCCAGTGGTATCCTGGGGTGCATTAAGAAGACGTGGCCAGCGGGTTGAGGGAGGTAATCCTTCCACTCTGCTCTGCCCTGGTGAGGCCACGTTTGGAATACTGTGTCCAGTTCTGGGCTCCTCAGTTAAAAGAAAACCTATAAATAGAGATCTTCTAGAAAGAGTCTAGCGGAAGGCCAGAAAGATGATGAGAGGCCTGGAGCATCTCCATTATGCAGAATGGCTGAGAAAACTGGAGAAGAGAAGACTGAGAGGGGATCTCATCAATGTTTATAAATATCTAAAGGGTGGGAGCCAAGTGGATGGGGTCACGCTCTTTTCAGTGTGTACAGCAATAGAACAAGAGGCAAGGGGCAAAAATGGAACACAGAAAGTTCCATACAAACATGAGGAAGAATTTCTTTACTCTCAGGGTGACAGAGCAGTGGAACAGACTACCTAGAGAGGTTGTGGAGTCTCCTTCACTGCAGATATTCAAAACCCACCTGGATGCTTTTCTGTGCAACCTACTGTAGGGAACCTGCTTTAGCAGATGTTAGACTTGATGGCCTCCTGAGGTCCTTTTCAACCCTTATGATTTTGTGATTCTGTGTGTATGTTGAAAGTGTTTCAGCTTCAGTTCATTGCCTAGACAGTCATGAAATAATCCTACCCCTCATGAAAACAGTCCCTGTTAATCTGTAGCACCCTGCTGAATCATAACAGGTCAACTTTCAGCTGCTTGTCTTAGTACCTTTTTTTTTTCAGGGAACAGGTCCTTGATGTCCTACATGATATGTTTCTTCTGTGGAAAGGTCTTGTGAAGCTGTCAGTCCCACGAACAAGGTGAGATTGAATGCAGGTAGCAAACTATCTTGGCAGGTGGGGCTGGAAGGCCATCATTACCTGGAAGCTCAGGTGACATCAACCTCATGGTACTCAGCCTGAGGGTGGAGCCCACATGCTTCATAGAGGTGTCCTCATGCTGTAACAACAAATGTCAAACAGGAAAAAAAAGGTAGAGAATAAAAAATGAAAAGAAGAAAGGATAGAAAGGGGAAGAGAAATAGGAAAGAAGAAGTAGAGAAGAGGAAAAAGATGTTAATAGAATAATGAACCCAGTTGTATCTGGGAAGAAAGCAAACAGGCAAGAAAACTAAACATTGAGGCTGGGCTTCCCTCTGGCTACACTGTGTGAATAGCACTGTGGCAAACCTTTGGCTATATGGGAGGACTAGTTGATCAAATCAGTTGGATAAGATCAACATCCCTACTAATTCCTCAGAAATTTACTAGTTACTGCTGCTGCTTGTGGTGCTGCTGGAAGGTTATTTCATGGTTGGATGTAGTTATTACCATTTATGTTTAAGGGGCTGACCATTTATCACTGCTATCTGTCAATGTGACTAGAAGTTAGATAACTGGCAAACACCAATATATTGAGTCATTTACTTTTATAATAAGGGATAAATTTTAGCTTGTGAAGAAAGCAGCTAATTCATGTAACAATCTTTGATGCTAATCCATGAGGATTTATGTTGCTCTTGTCCTATCTTATTTGTGCGAACTCCTTTACCTTGTTATGAGAGTAACTGCACTGCTTGGCTGACAATGCCCTTTTAGCTGAACCATGAACTGATTTAAATTGGGTATTGGACTAGTTCCCTTTGTGCTCCATTTTCCTATAAATTGGAGAAGGTGTTAGGGGAAGGCTACTTGAGTGAAATAAATGTTTTAATCCTGAGCTAGTTCAACTCCTTTTCTGTAAATGTTATTCCAACACCTTATTTCCAAATTTCCAGATGTCAGTGAAGTGGAATAGTATCCAGCCACTGCTACAGAAGTTCATGGCAATCTTTTAAAGCATGCTGAGGGAAATCTGTCAGCTAAACTGGGCACAAAAGTAAGCACCCAGTGAAAAATAAGAGGAAAATTTAGAAAGGATTGAGTTTTAAATCTCAAACACATTTTCCTAGCAGAAAGAACAAATCCCAGAGGAGCAATTCCCAACCCACTTTATCCATCAGTGGCCTGTGGTCTGTGCAGAGCTGTGTGCTGAGGGCTCTGAGCAGTACATCTGGGAGAAATCCCTGGCTCAGATAGAACACCTGTAACACCACAGGTGCTATATGAATGATGAAGCTGGAGGAGGATGAATGAAATTTGTTTGGGAAAGACTTCTGTGGGTTGCAGCTGGAGAGAGGTAAAGATATCACTGTACTTGTCCTGGAGGCAAGAGAGGAAGACCACTGTGGGTGCAGCTTTCGTGACAAGAATAGAGATCCCTTTTCAAGAACAGCTGCTTTGCATGGGAGGAGGGACTGTCCAAGGGAAAGCTAAGGCCTTGGTGCTCCTCCTTAAAGACAAGCATCTCCTTTGCAGAAAACCTCTCTGTGGGCAGGAGAAAAGCTGCTTGCTCAGTATTTTCCCTACTATGACCTGAGGAAACATCCACCTTGCACACACCTAGAAAATCCCTGAGCAGGGCTTCAGCTGCTACTGGAAAATGCAGGCTGAAGACTGAACTTGCTGCTTATCTTCCATCTCAAATGTTGCCCCAAATACTGTGCTTTTCCAGTTGAGTGGATGTAGTGGAATTCCAGGGTCACAGCCTGAACCAGTGGGTGGGCTACATGAGTGTGTGGGTGCCTGGAGCAGTGGGGAGGGGTGGTCTGGAGCCACCCCTTCTTTCTCTGCAATACTTCCTGTGCAGTCTGAGTCTGCGCGGGTCCCCCTTTTTGCCCCTGTCCTTCTCTCCAGTGGCACAACGGTAGGAACAGGGGAGGGGGGGGAGGGTCACATTCCTCAGCTCGTCCCTCTCTCCACACTGTTACTGGGAGGGGTGAGTCAATTCCTTTTTGATATCTTTTCCTCTAGTGCCTATTTTTCATATAAAGGCTCTGTCATTGCCTTCACTTGTTCTACAGTGGGGTTCCATTGGAACCTGAGAGAGAAGATCCATCCCTGAGTAACAGCACTGCTTGAACAACAATGTCATGCTGAGATGTCAAATTCCATAATCTCAGTGTGTTCTCCAACTCCCGCTAAAGTTCACAGCAAAACGACGAGTGACTTAGCAGAGAATAGGAGCAGTATCTATTAGCATTCACTGTATCTGCTCATTGACAGTGCTGTATGTCACATTATCTCATCACTGTAGGCATCCAGTGTGCCATCCCACAGGATACATCTTCTGCATTTTGAGCAGCTGGATCCCACATGCTAAGGCACTCATCTACCAGCTGCCTTTCTGGCAGCCTGTCTCACTGCATCCCTTCTGTATTTGCATGGGGCACTCAGCTTGTGAAACTCTGAATTTCCATCGGTTCACCATCAGAAGGAGTAGAGAAAATTTATGATTTGTTCCAGGCAGGCAACAGCTGAAGTCTGAGCTTGAAAATCCACAATAGCCTTCACATGGATCCCTACAGACCAATGCTAGGATTTGAAAAAAGGGATGTGTGCCATTAGCTCTAAATGTGGAAGGAAGCACCTGACAAACAACCCATATTTGGGAACTGTTGACTGCTCAGACTGTCTGGACATGATTCAAGATGAGTTCAGAAGCCTAGTTGTAGCTAATCAAATCTGAAAGTCTTGTTTTAAAGCCTATGTAGGTGTTTTTGTACATGTACCGATCTACTCAAGATGTTCACTCAAACCATTACATATTGACACTGGTGGTAAAATCAAAGGAGGAGGTGATTTTGCTGCTTTACCATCACAGCGTAGTCCTTTCCTGACTGCCACTGGAGGGAGGCTGGTAATGTGAAGAGATGTGCAAATGCTCTGGGTTCTCATATGTATCTATGCACTTCAAACAACTGATTTAGTTCCCACTTTGCCAGAGATGCTCAAGGCTGTATCCTCAGCTGCTTCATTCACCATCTTGGAGTATGAATCATAGAATCACAGAATGGTTTGGATTGAAAGGGACCTCAAATCCCATGCTGCCCAAACCCCTGCCATGGACAGGGCTGCCCCCGACCAGCTCAGGCTGCCCAGGGCCCCATCCAACCTGGCCTTGAGTGCTTCCAGGGATGGGACACCACAGCTTCTCTGGGCAACGGGAAGGAAGGAAGGAATGGGAGATGCCTTTATGCTTTCAAAACTGTCTTTGATTTTAGGAGAAATTCTGCAGAGGCATCACACAGTGGATACCATGCTGTCTCCTTGAGCTGCTGTTCAGCTCCCCCATACCTGCTTGGCCCCACACAGTAGTCTCTGGGCTCCATCGGTCCTCTGATGTCTTGCAGGCAATCAAAAGGCTATGGGTTTTGTTTTTGTGACATTTTCTTCAGAGACTCAGATTGAAGGATTAACTAGCCTCAGTAATGGCCCTGCCTGTAGCACTTGACTGCTGGGAATTAGCTTGTCATTCTGTAGCTCATTTACAAATGGGGGAAAAATGGTCTCGGCTCCATTCAGCTGTACCACTTTTCACCCCAGAATTGCTTTTACAGCTGATGTTTGAGCTGCAAGCATATATTTTCCTCTTTCCTCATTACACTTCCAGCTCTCTCAGATATTAAATAGCAGGTGCTTCGAATAAAGCATATTATTCTGACAAACATTTTCATCATGAGGTAAATTGGCACATACTAACTGCTTTAAAATACTTATGAAGTAATTGAATACAGCAGTGTAGGTTACTATGCAGAAGTCTGTCTCTAATAGTTTACGATTACACACATTTCCCTGCTAAAGGGTGAGACTGTTCTGCAAGCAGAGCTTGTTGTTTCAAACCAGAAGGAAAAAAAGGAGGGAGAAGAGACAGTGGTCTGTGCTACCCCCATAGGATTTTCTTAAAAAAAAGAAAGAAAGAAAGAAAGAAAGAAAACACAGATGGTTGTATTTTGCAGCAGCTTTTGAAGAAAACTTTAAAGAGCTATGCAAATTTTGCCAATGCTTTTTTTGGTTTGCATATTTCTTCTCAGTCTCCTGTTCTACCACACATGATTGCAAATCTGTTTCAACCTATAAATAGATCTCTTCTTGTGAACGGAGAGCTTTGTAATAGCAAGTTACATGTTCCAAAGATGCCAAAGGTGAGGGGATGTTATTATTGTATAGGAAGTTTGGGGTGGCATGGCTCAATGCTTTCCATTTGGTTAATGTATTGGATCAAAAGTACAATCCCTGCCCCAAGGAGTTTACAGACTAAAGGGGACACCATCAAATTGTAAATTACATATCTGCCTGAAATAGTCTTACCTACTGTTTTGGCAGTTAATGCTTATTGCCAAGAGGAAAGAACAAAGGGAGAGCATATGTCTCCATTTTTACACCTTGGTTTGCATCTTTACTGGCATTTCATACATAAAAAGTGTTATGGCTTTACTGCTGGCCTGTTGCCCATCCCCTTGTGCATACCCTAAGATGTCACACTATCATGTGCTGTTCTGTCCTGTGCTCACAGGCCTGCCCTCCCTGGCCCTAGCATGAGCCATGGCACTGTGGGTGTGGTGGGACCTGTGGGATGCTGGAGGGAAGTTCAGATGTTGCTTGGAGGCAAGAGGTGAGCAGAGGCCTGCTCAGAACAGTGCCCAGGATGCCACCGCCTCCTGAGTCTCCACACTGCACAAAAACAGCTTCTAAGTGAGGTATCTTGTAGGCAATGCTTGCCATCATATCCTCTCCCAGTTAAGTTTCATGGTGATTTAAATAAATAAATTCAATTTGCAATTTCAGATGCCTTCCATGGCAGTACTGAATGAAACTTGTTCTGAATTTCAAATGCATCCAGAGATGCCCTTTGCCATGGAGTATATGGGTTGGTCTTTCTGTTTCTACTAGCCATAGCTGGATACCATGGGATACCTTCAGTCTCCCATTGTTCAGACCAGAACACCAGGTGCAGCGCACTGTGGTTTTTTTTCCATGTACTGCTCCCATGGGGTTAAATTCTTGGGGGGAAGTGACAAATGCATGTGCTATTCCCTTCCTACCTGGGGTGAGAAATGTTCAAGGCCCTAAAGCAAGAGCATGGAAGCCCTCCTGAAGTCTGTGCACCAAGTAAACCAGCACCATCGTCTACCTGCAGTGGTAAGACCAATACTAGATGAGCTGTGTCCTGGGAACCAGACAGCTCTGCTAGTAGCAATCCTCACCACTTCTCTTTGAGCTTGGAAGAGCTTCCCCAAACCCTTGTATTCTATCCCTTCTGAGGTCTAGAATAGTTCTGCACTTCCCTTTAGGACCACTGCCTACAACAGCAAACCCACCTCCTCCAGTATCGTGGCTGTTTGTGGCCAAACTTCACTGCAGTAAAGGCAGCCAGTATCCTTTCTATGAAGTGGTAGGTGCTGTAAATATCTCATCTTTTACTAGGCTTTTTCTCTTTATCTGTTGGATATCTGTTAGACATAGCAAATGGGATCTATTAAAGTTCTTCTGTATCTTTGCATATTGGCAAGCGTTGTTGAATCTGACATCAGTTTCTAACTGCAAACATTTTTGCTTTTGGCTTTCTGTTGAACAAAATATCAGCCAGTAACAACACATGCTGTAGTGGTACTGTTCTGTAATTTAGCAGTGCTAAATAGGATACAGAATCTGATTCTGCAGCCTTTTGCAATAAGTAATTTAGAATTCCAATGCTTTTTCTACTAGCCTTTCGTGCAAGGAATAACAGGAAATGACAGTGACATATCCGAACTTGTATTTCACTGCAAACCGCTTAAGTTAGTGGCCATCGAACTGTGACTAATTGCTAGATATTACTATGCCAGGTCTGTCATGTTGAGATAAAATAAATTAGATATCCATCATTACAGGTTGAGATACAGCCTTGTTAGAAAGTGCTGTCTCAGTGCAGTGGACGTAATGGTGTAGGACAAGTTTAGCTTGGCTTGTTTTTTCTTCCCAGTGTATAAACAATTCACTTCTGCTTTCTTCCAGGAAGGACAATTATTCTTAAACGAAATACATCATTGTGACCTGATTTTGTAGCATTTATAATCAATGTTAATAAATCCTTTTTTTGTTGCTACTTAAACCTTCTTAAGGTGCCTTTGACATTTACAGGTGTTTCATTATGGGTCAGGATGTTCCATTCCATGCCTCTAGTTATTTGTTTAGTCTGCATAAATCTTGAGTCTGAGGAGATAGATACCAGTCATACCCAAAATACAGGCAGTGTTTGATGTCTAATTGAGGTCTACCCTGAACCTTTGTGTAATGCACTGAACTTCTTCAAAATTCCTAGAGTGCTTCTTAGAATGAACCATTCTCTCCTCTCCTGCTTCACATCTCAGTGCCCTCCATTGTGTCAATAAGTGAAAAGAAAAAACATATGCACTACAACCATGCAGGGGTCATGATGCACAGAAAATGTCTGTTTAGAAGATGTTTGTCAGAGGAATCTTGACTGGTGGTTCACTGATTGTCCTACAGTTCTTTAGATCAAGTAGCCACTTGTGACTGTATCTTGTAGCCATGTGGTCCATCCTTTCTTAAAGCCATTGATCAAACCACCACATCTAACTCTAGTTATGAAATTGGCCTGATTTTGGTGAAAATTGGGTACCGTGCTCACTTATCCATACCTGGAGAAAAATGTGAGGCTGTTGAGAAAAAAGCCTTCAGATAGGCACAATGTTCAGATCTGTGAGTGGAAAATTCAGACTGCAAGGTGATTGGAATTTTTACAAAGCATGGGGTTTTTGGAGGTAGTCTGCTCTAAGGACTTCAAGAAATAGTCACCTTCAGAGCAGAAGACCCTGGTAATCTGTCCTGCCCTGGCATGTGTTGACAAAGAGCCTTCTGAAGGACTTAATTTCCATTCACTGGGATGTATGTTGATATAGCTTCAACAAAGGCTATGATTTTTACCTGCTGAACAATACTCTGTGTTACCTAGTCAACAGTGCTGAATATCCACTTAACTCATCAAAACTGGTAATGATCATAGGAATGAATGCTATCTCTGAGAGTCTATGACTTGCTTACAGAAGCTCCAAAAAAACCCAGTACACAAAAAGATAGCCTTATTCAAAGTTGTAAGGTGCATATAAAATAGGAAACCTAGTGGAATAAGTTGTCTCAAAATAGCTGGCTATAATCCATGATTAAACACAAGAGAATGAAGCAGATCCTGCCTTGACAGAACAGGCCTGTAGGACAGTGAAGTCCTCCTGACATATTTCAGAATAGGCCATAAGGACATAACTGAGTCTTCATGTACTGACTTTTATGCTTTTTATAATGTTCACAGAGGCCATCAATTGGGCTTTGCCCATTGACATCAAGTTAGTCCTAGGAGTGATGTGTTAAATCTCTCTAAGGAAAGGATAAGAGAAATGGCTGCTAATGTTCTAGAGGAGAAATTCAATTTGGCTTGGGGCGGAAAAAGCATCCTGACCAGACCAGATGAACTAATATGAGTGCAGTTAAAGATATATTACTGGAGTTACGGCTGTATCAGAAAATGAAGGAATTTTCTTGTATTGGGAATTAGGAGGTCTTTTAGAGGGCAAGCAGCCTGTATTAAGCCACTCAAGGAGAAATGATGGATTCGGAATTAAACTCACAAATTTTTCCTCCAACTCAGTCTTGTAGGCATCATAGCCTATCTTTCTTGCCAATGGATGAGTCAATAATTAATGAATATTACTGTTACTGGAATATATAAAGACTAACATATCAGCAGATTAGATCTCATTTTGAAAGGAAATACAAATAAATTCATTGTTACCTGCCTCGCTTAATGCCAGTTTTAACTAAATGACTCTGTAATTAATTCTGACTTCCAGGAGTTCCCTCTGGAGTTGATTAATACTACCATCTTCTGCTGACGCCAAGTGTTGCTCCAGCACTCATCCACCTTTTGAACAAAAGACCTGAGGATTGACTGACTGTGTCATTGGAGGTATCCTCAGGCATCCATTTGGCTTCCACAGGCGATATGGAAGTCACAGGTCTCCTGGACGCCTTCTATCACATCTGCTGATTTTATGCGGGTGTTTTGAATACAGATATTTTGGCAACAGAACTGAGTCACCAGTGTATTGTAACTGCATATAAACCATAACCAAATCCATCCCCCTGCTCCAGCTGATGAATTCCAGTCTCCGTCTTAGATGCTTTTGATGTTCCAGGAAATCTTCTGGGCCCACTTCCTTGTCAACCTGTATGACTTCTTATTGCCTAATTATCTTTTTCAGTATAATCATGAAGCCTTCTAACATTTATCTTTCTCCCCAAGGAAAATATATCTCAATCACTAGAAAATGACCTTCAGCTTCTACTGTGAACAATGAAACAAAAAGTATTCAGAACAGTATCAGCTTCATCTGTACTTTTCCATTGTCATGCCTTGAAGTCTCATTACTTTCTGGTAATTTCTCTCGTATGTAAATAGTTTCTCTTTGTTTATCCTAATTTTCTTGGCCATATCTATACTGCTTATACATTTAACTGTCTTTGTCAACTTCATCTCTACCTTCCTCCTCTGACACTTTCACAATAATACCAGCAATTCCTGTCATAAGTCATTTCAAGGTCCTTTATTCATTTACTTCAGTTTCTTGAGGCCTCATGGTACATGCAAATTTGGTATGTCTAAACTCTTGGAGGAACTGATTCATTTTCCTTCTTAGGAGAAGGAGTAAAGACACTCCCTATATACCACTATAGAAAAGGCTTACAGAACAAAGTTGGAAGCTGTGCACAGACAGCACGAAGAACATGGGAAACCACGCACTGGGAAGTGCTCATGGGGTGAGAAGGCCTTACGCTCTCCACTGGTTGACTGATCCCACATGCAGCCAACTTCTTGAGTAGCTCATCTCTTGTTTTTTGATCTCTCAGTATTAAATGGAAGAAAAACCCACTCAAACTGACCCAAGGCAAGGAACCAGACCTTCAGTCTATTGCATGATTTCATATTCCTCTGCTACAGACTCTTCACTGTCAGTCTGAACATTTTTCTTCAAGCACCTCCTCCAGTGATTTTCAGGGGAATTTGCTGCTTCCTCACTATTATCTGCCTTGACTAAGGAAAATTTTCAGCAGTCTGTGTCCTAGTTACAAGAGGACAAGGAGTCTTGAGGTTGTTCACAAGTCTGGTTGTCCCCTGAGGGTTGTGTATTGTATTATCCCTTGAGCCACTTCCATCTCAGTTAATCTGATCAAAGCAGACCTTCAAATTCAATTGTTTTGACTGTTCGCTTAGGTTTTCACTTTTATTTAACTCCCAGGCCTAATAAAATTGCAGTCATGGCTCCCCATCATTCTGTATATGCTTTCCTTTAATAGCTTCCTAATTCTCCACAGTTAAAACTCTTCCACATTTATGTTCCTGCTCTTTATATCTACCATTTTTCTAGATTTTACCATCCCTATATTACACTGAGTTGTTGGGCTAATAGCTCTTTCACTTGGGAATTAGGAAAATAAAGAATGATTTTTTTTTTTGTCATCTATTGAAAGAGGGCGATAAGAGTTCTTAATTAAAACAATCACATTAAAGCTTTTGTTTTCCTTAACCTGAACTTACCTTTTCATTTGTTGCAGTTTCATTATGTCTTTTCATCAAATAATATTTTTAAAAGAAGTCCCTGGAAAACCTCTCTATTTCAAATAGGAATTCTTTCCAGGAGGGCACTCATTTAATTTCTGAGTAGTTTTGGTTTTTTTTATTTAGGCTTACAAAGAAGTGCTGCAATGGCACACGTTATAACCTTTTTGGTAAACCATATTCTATCAATGTCAATGAATCTCAAGGTAGCTTAACTGTAAAAATATCTGGGAAAAAGATATATATATTTTTTTTACCTTAGATATGCTATGATGTCCTACTCTGTTATTTCTCACAATAGCCAGACATAGACATAAATATAAGGATTTTCCTATGGAATCCATTACATCAGGTCCATCACCCAAATGTAGTTGCATTATGCTTGTAGATAAACATGTAGAAGGAGAAAACGAATTATAACTATCATGATATTTACTAGGCAGAATTCCAGAATTTATAAGAAAGGGGTCAGAGTTCAACCACTACTCAAAGCTTGAGAAGGTTTTCATAGCAACATTTTTAGAGTAATGTTTATGAGTGCTTCTGCAGCCACTAAACACGCAGCTATGGGGTTTCGTATGGGCTGACTGATAGACTTTGTTTTCCAGTTCTCTTCCTATTTTGAAAACTTAGATGGCTGAAGAATCTTCATCAGACATTCTTGATGCAAGTAAACTCAATACCATTATGCCAGTCACTCTGAGCTTGAGATTTTATATACATGAAATTCTTCCTTTTCTGATTCATTTCTTCTTTTGAATGTCTTCCTATGAAATTCACAGTAAATACCATACCACATACTTTCCCCATTTTAAAAGACAGCCTAAAGCCTGAAACCTCTGCTTTCTCCTGTGGAGACAACAGTCTGGGAACAAAGGACAGAAAGACCTTACGTGAGCAATAACGATCCCAGCTTCACAAAATAATTTAATTGTGGAATATTCTTATTTCTATGAGTCTGCATCACTACTCCTTTCTTTCTTTCTTTCTTTTTTTTTTAATCAAATTTGTTGAAGGGGGTAAAGGGAGGATATGCTATCTCAAAAATCCTATTTTCTTGAAACAGCTCAAACTAATTGTGCATTGATTACTTGGAGATACACAAATGCTATTTATCAATTGATTTTAGAAGCTAGAAAGCTGGGGTTTGAGATCACTAGCTAGCTAAAGAAGCTGAGGGTCGAAAATAACAAAATAATAAATGGCTGTGGTTTAGTCACACAGATGTGAGGTAGACAGCCTATATCCTCCAGCAGTGCAACTTATTTGCTGATGCAGCTGTAACTGGGAACACAAGAGCCTCAACTGCTATGCCACTCTTGTGCCTTTGGAGCAGTGTTACAAACTCTTTAGGAGAGGTCAGAAAAGAGAAACAAACAAGCAACCTTCAGACCATTTCTAAAGAGCAGCTTAAAATGCAGTTTGCTTTGCATGTATCTTATACCCTCGACTTTCTTTGAGAATCTGCTTTGACATTCAGTCAGCTACAGCGCTGTGAAAAAGAACATGAGCTGGGGATTGTGCCTGCTGCCTGAAGCATATGAGGGAACTCAGGGAAATGATGCATGTGCAAAATTCACCTTGAGATGAAAGCAACCTGCAAAAGTAATTTTTAGATTCAATTTGTCCACACTTCAGTCTATCAAGCTCTCTGGAAATAAGCCCCACGTAGGACCTGTGGGTCCTTACCAACATCTGCATGATTCCAACATTTATCTCCACTTCAGGGATGCCTGTGTTGTCCTTGCTGACCACAAAAGACCACTCTCCGGCCCAAGGAGCAAAGGTCTTCTCCTGTCCCTACATTGCTATATGAGACCTGGTGGTGGCAGTGGAGGAGCACATCACGGTGCACCAAAGGGAGCAGCACTCACTCCACTCTGCTGCACAGGGCACATGGGCTGCAGGGCAAGCCTGTGAGAAAGAAGAGCTTTTTGCAGATTTTTCTAAATACCAATGTGATACATATACATATATATATATATATATATTTGTCACTTTAGCCAGCACAGCTTCATATGCATTGAGATATCTTCTTATTGCAATAAGATAGCCCCTCCAAACACCTGAAAAGGACTGATCTGGCATTTTGAGTTACACGGTTTGGCCATTTGCACCAAGAAGCCCATCTCTTGCTAGCACATATCACTGATTGTGCTGTGGGTATTTGCCATGTTAAGGAGTTATGCTGGCATCAGTTACGCTTGTTGACTTTGGCTTTTTTCTCCTAAGAGCAATATTACTGCAGCTTTTCTTGGTTAAAAGCTCTGGGCAAACTTTTTGAACACCTTATTGTGAGAGTAATTTGCAAAAAAATGCAAAGCTTACTTGGTGTGAGGTGATGCTGATCTCCCACATTCGGATCCTCAGGATAAAAAATCCTGAATAGGATGGTCACAGGCAGCTCTGTCAAATGTATAGTGGCATATGCAGATTGTTAAATAATGCTATTATCCTAGTGTCATCATGAGGTTATTCTAAGAAAAAGAAAGTCATAGAATCATAGAATGGCCTGGATTGAAAAGGACCACAATGATCATCGAGTTTCACCCCCCCTGCTATGTGCAGGGTCACCAACCACCAGACCAGGCTGCCCAGAGCCACATCCAGCCCGGCCTTGAATGCCTCCAGGGATGGGGCATCCACAACCTCCTTGGGCAACCTGTTCCAGTGCGTCACCACCCTCTGAGTGAAAAACTTCCTCCTAATATCTAACCTAAACCTCCCCTGTCTTAGTTTAAGACCATTCCCCCTTGTCCTATCACTCTCAGCCCATGTAAACAGTCGTTATCTCTCCCTTCTGGCCACAATATTTTCTTACGAATTCCTGAGGTTTTAGATGATAGAGCTGTAATGTTGATGGCAAATAACATCCAAGGGAAATGTGAAACTACACAGAAACAATAATCTGACAGTGCTGTTTTCCCCACACATTCAAACCGTCCATTCCAGCTTTTGTAGGATAGTTTATATATGTTTATTTTACCTCACTTCAGGATAGGAGTGACTGAAAGAAGCAATACAGTGCTTGTTTTGCTTTACAAAGAAATCTCCAAAGGAATTCCTTGCTGTCTTCACCAGAGCTCAGGGAGAGAGAGTGAGAGTTTTTAATTAAAGAGAAATCATTTCTAGTTTCAACATGATTGCTGGGTACTAAACATCTTATCATGTACAATTTGTAATACCATATTCTATAAAAAATTAGAGTATATTGTTTCCATATCAGTGATGTATTTCGTTACACTATTCAGACAATCATTTTAGAATGTTGCAGAATTACTCCTTTCTTTATATTAAAGAAAAAATCCTCCTTGGAACAACACATGCAAGATTATTTTAAATAGCTGTAGTAGCTGTTAAACGTCCATTAAGATCTGATTCATGGACTGTAATTGTAAGCAGGCTTTCCAAAGTACCTGCATCCAGAATCAGAAGAAGACTTCCCAACAACCTCAGTATCTTCAGAGCAGGATATGTGTCAAAATGAAGATGCACTCAGTGCCTCAGATTGTCTCCTTTTCTGCAGCTGCAAGTACTGACCTCCATAGGAAGTCTGGCCTATCCTTGGCAGAAAGTCTTACTTTCATCTCTGTGTCAGTAATTTTAAGTAAAGCTGCCTTTCAGCATTGTTTTGGTAGAAGAGCTGAGAGTTTTGAATTGTTTTTCATTGCCTTAATGAAGACTAACAACAAAGGACTGTATACCATCCTCATACTATACTTTCATGAAATCCCTGTGTTCTCGTAGGGGTCTTTTACAACAGAAGTGATTCTATGATAAAATATTTAATGCATAGCTTTATACACAGACCCTGCAGCATTAAAAAATGGCCTTAGATTTATCCCCATGTACAAACTCTTCACATGCATAAGTGCTTGTAGGATGAGCACTTAATCTTGCACTTTCCCTATTAATCAAGTGGGTGGCTGGGAGAAGCATAGGAGATGTAACAGAGGTGGAAAAAATCAATACTGTGATTTGGGCAGAAGAAATCAATGCAACAGTGCAGCAAAAAGAACAGGATATAGTGGTGTGGACAGAGGCAATCGATAAAAATACACATGCTTTTGTGATGCACGGTGAGTGAACTGGTCCAAATAGGACAGAAGACTAATCTGGACCTTTGTCTGAATCCTGTACAAACGGATGTTTGGGAGGCTCCACTGAGCTAGTTTTTTTATATATGTAGACACACTTTTTCCTCCTTCTTTTTCTTTTCTTTTCTTTTCTTTTCTTTTCTTTTCTTTTCTTTTCTTTTCTTTTCTTTTCTTTTCTTTTCTTTTCTTTTCTTTTCTTTTCTTTTCTTTTCTTTTCTTTTCTTTTCTTTTCTTTTCTTTTCTTTTCTTTTCTTTTCTTTTCCTTTCTTTTCCTTTCTTTTCCTTTCTTTTCTTTTTGCCATATTAAGGCAATTTTTTTTTTATCCCTTGCACAAAACTCCTGACTTTGTGCCACACTGGTTGAAAACATTTTTTCTGCTTTGCTGGTGGATACAGGATATTTATGCTTCAATTCCAATGTATGGGTTCCTGCAATGATAAGATATTATGTCCATAAGCTACATATCTGACCCCAATTCTGCTACACCATTTATTACATTTATCTCATTGCTGCTGTGCAGAGTTCTGAAATTTCAATTGCTGCACACTTTACACAGTCAGAGCCGCACTTTACTGAACTATTACAATACTAACACTCAACAGTATGAAATCTGAACTCCCTGTTTTAAAATGCCACTGGTATTGTCCACCAGCAGGCACAGCTCCTCCCAAACCAGTTCCTAACAAAGCAACAAATGCTCTCTCCCAGAAGATCTTGAATGAGACTTGAGACTGGGCTTTGACCTTGCTGTCTTGCTTGAATCTTTCCAGCCCTCAGCATCCTCTGGCTTTCCTGCAGGAACCTGAGTGAGACTGTCTCTATCACTAAGACAAGGGAGCTGAAGCTTTCCAAAGAGAGAATCACAGAATCATCTTTTTTTAACTGAAACGCCCAGAACTGGATACAGTACTCCAGATGTGGCCTCACCAGGGCAGAGTAGAAGGAGAGGATCACCCCCCTTGATCTGCTGGCCATGATTTTTTTAATGCACCCCAGGATACCATTGGCCTTCTTGGCCACAAGGGCATACTGCTGGTTCATGGCCAACCTGTTGCCTACCAGGACCCCCAGGTCCTCCTCCACAGAGTTCCTCTCCAGAAGGTCAGCCCCTAACCTGTAATGATGCATGTGGTTATTCCTCCCCAGATGTAGGACTCTACCCCATAATGTTCCTCTCGGCCCAACTCTCAGCCTGTCTAGGTCTTGCTGAATGGCAGCACAGCGTTCCAATGTATCAACCACTCCTCTCAGCTTTGTATCACCAGCACACTTTCTGAGGGTGCATTCTCTCCCTTTGTCCAGATAGTTGATGAAGACATTGAAAAGGGTAGACGTCACACCAAGTGACACGGTTTAGAGCAGTCACAGCCATTGGTAGGTGGTTAGCCTGGATGATTTTAGTGGTCTTTACAACCTTAGTGATTCTATGGTGAACAAGACCAGGCCTAGTACCAACCCCAGGGGAACACTGCTTAGCTACAGACCTCTCTAATTACAGACCTTACAGGCCACTGCTAGTCACAGGCCTTCATAGCTAAGGGGAATCGCTTAAACAAAATGACATTGCTAAGCGTCCATCATCTTGTCTGTCAGGGACCTTGTGATCCTGGTACAGGTTGTTACTAAACCTTGACAGATCTGATGATTGAAGGTATTTTTCCTTCTGCAGCATGTTAGTCCTGCCAGGAGGACTTAAATGTTTCTTTACAGAGAAAACAGGTATGCGGTGCTACAGTTGCTTCAGTTGGCACTAAGAACTGCCTCTGAATGAGCTGGTCCACCCAGCACTGCCAGAGCCAGCACTCAGGTAGAGAGACCTGAGACAGAAGGTTTCACAAGAGTTGGCTTCTCAGTGATGCATATTTTCCCAATTCTTAAATTTATTTTCAAAGCCTTTCTAAAACAGTTTTTTCTTAATAGCTTATCTGATTCAGAAAGTGTTTTGCTGTGCTGATGTGTGCACTCCTGGGAAAGAGTCCCACTCTGCTGAGGTGATGTCACTTCCTAATGTGACTGTGCATTTTCTGCACCTCGCTAGCGCAATTGTTCATCATGTGCATATGGCTCTAAATCCTGGTTGGTGTCTTAGCCAGGGCTGGTGCAGAGGGAGGGAAGGACACCTGGACAAATGGAAATAAATGTATATAGCTTATTGCAACCAAAAATAGACTGTCAATAGATTATCAATTGGAAATCTCATGCCCACTTTGGGGAGCCTGAACTTACATGTGAATCTATGGAGCCTCTGTTTTCCCTTCCCCTCTGGGCAAATGCAGACATGGTGGTTGGGTTCATCACCAGGTCTCGCCTTGCCATGTGGCTGCAGCAGGTCCCAGCCTGCAAACTTAGATTTGGGGTACTGGAGCAGTGCTGCACCCTCAGCAAAGAGGTATCCTCCAAGAGGGTGACCCTCACTGCAAGAATGATATTGAGGCCCTGGTGTGTATCCAAAGAAGGGCAATGAAGCTGTGAAGGGTCTGGAGCACAGGACTTATGGGGAGTGTCTGAGGGAACTGGGATTGGTCAGTCTGGAGAAGAGGAGGCTCGGGGTAGACCTTATCGCTCACTATAACCACTGGAAAGGAGACTGTGTTGAGGTAGGGGTTGGCCTCTTCTCCCAGGTAACAGTGATAGGACAAGAGACCTCAAATTGCACTAGGGGAGGTTCAGGTTGGATGTTAGGAACCATTTCTTCTTGGAAAGAGTGGTGAGGCAGTGGCACGGGCTGCCCAGGGAGGTGATGAAATCACCATCCCTGGAGGTGTTCAAGAATGGTGAAGATGTGGCACCAAGGGTCATCGTTAGTGGGCATGGTTGGGATGGGCTGGTGGTTAGACTAGATGATCCTAGTGGTCTTTTCCAACCTTAATGATTCCGTGAGTCTATGAAGAGCAGGGTGGCCCATAAAGCTCAGCCATGAAAGCCACGGTATGGGCAGGGAAGAAGCTCTTTCATCTGCCCTTAGTCAGATACTCTCATAAGGAATGGGATGATCAAGTTCCCTGATTTGACAGATGGTTTTTTGAAACTCCCACAAAGGTCTGTATACAGCTTCTTCCTCTGAGCTCCCATTGTGATGACGACACTGCATTTCCATCAAAATGAATGCCTTCTCTGGGAGAACCAGGAGAACATCAATGCCAACTTTAATTAAAAAATAACCTCTTCATTTTCAAATGCATGTCACAGACTATGGAGTAAGACTCAGCAGTGTTTCTTAATGATTCAAGCTTACATATTTCCACACTGAGTCAAAAGCACTTGGGGGAGGATGTTCTTCACAGATGGGCAAAACCCTGTGAGATAACTGCATAATTTGAAATGTGAAAATCCAGTGTTATGATTTAAGGGGTAATGCTAATACTTCAAAGGACCATGGGACAAGATCCAGATCCCATCTACACCACAGCAAACTCAGCAAAGCTTTCCTAAATTCAGTCTGATGAGTTTCTTGAACGTAAAGATTTACATCCCTGTAACCAAGAGGAAAATTATACCCTCCAACCCTAAATCACAGCTTTGGCATTAATGCTACATACCCAATTCTAAGGCTGTCAGAAGAGAATTTCAAGGATCTATTTATTGATTAGGAAAGAAGGTTGCCCTTTCAGAGCACATCAGCCTGATTTTTCACTTATTTTCATCTTAGACTTCAGCAAAAGTAAAGGATATTTAGAAACAACAGAGAACTGGGCAATCTTTTACATATGGGGAGCTGCTCCAAAGTGATAATCAGCTGCAAGCAACTACTGGAAGTGAAGCAGCTGGAAACATTTACAGGCAGGATCTGAAAAAATCCCTCAGTCTTTTCTGGGACTCCTTAGTTTCATGTCTGTTCAGGTAATGCAAAGTTCTGGAAGCAAATCTTGCCAAAAGCAAAAATAAATCTTGATTTTTAGGCTAGACATGATGGTGTTTGAACATTGCTGCAGCTTTAGTATTTATGTGGTTGGTGGTAAGAGTGAGTGGGGAATTGAATGAGAGTTTCTGGTTTTCTTTCATAAATTGGAAGAGTTACTATTACAAAATTGACCACTTCTTCATTCAAATGTTTTATGCCTCAGACCAGTGCAAGGCAAGTAATTGCAGCTAATTCAAAAAGTTCCCAAAGTCCCATATATGGAGGCAAATATGCACTTCCCACTGTGTATATTGTGTGAGTCACATTCAATTAAAGCAAATAGATTTGTGCAGTGTTGAATTTGACCCTACATATCAATGAATGTATGTTCTTCCCACTGTGTGTTTGTGAAAACTGCCTGGGAATTGCTTTATTTCAGCTGGAGTGCTGACAAGGAAGGGAAGTGTAATGAAAACAAAACAGCCAGCATTCACAGACACGATCTATGTGCTGAACTCAGGAAGTCTTTTCTCACTCTGGATTTCAAAATGTTGCATGCAATATACATGTCACTCAGCCTAGATGCAATGCTGATCTCAAGGAGTTGTAAGAGTCTCAGACGTTTTAAACTTTGATTGGCTGAGGGGTTTTTTCCGCTGCTTTTCATTGTACAAAATGACATTTGTATGGACAGCTTTCTTTTAAGCTTTGCTCAACCAAATAAATAAATAAATAAATAAATAAAAACCAAAAAAGAAAAGAGTTTATTAAGAAGACATTTATGTTGAGGTAAATGCTGACTTTGATTGGGATTTATTGCAGTTATTGACCTTTGGTTGTTTTTGAAGTATTTATGGTTTAGAGAGCTGGTCTGAATTCATGGATATGTCCTGGACATTCTCTGTTCCCTCTTTTTCCTCCCAGGTAAATTTTGACCTCAAAGACTTTCAGGGGAGATTTACACTGAGGAATCCAATGAAACCCTGGAGGGGAGTTCAGTGCCCCTCTTATCTTTCCTGCCTCCTGAAACCACCTTGTAAATAGCTGTGAGCATGTCTGCCAGATAGTTACTCTTCCAAGAGATGTCAAACAAGCTGGTCCCAAAGTTAACTGGGTTCCATGAAGATTACTTCCCCTCTATATGCCGTTGAAACATGCTGTTGATATAGATAATAGGAAGAAAGGCTCCTGAAAGAGCTAAACAGAGCAGTGGGGTTGAGTTCTGCAATATTTTACTTGCTTCATTGAATAACTGTGTCCCCATATTTACATTTTAACCACACATTTGCCTTACACACTGGTTAATGATGTTTAGAGATGCTGGGACTCATGACAAATGCTGAGATCATGGCCTTTCCCAGTATTAAGATGCAAAGCCAAGAAATTCATCAATACTATGATAGGAGTACCTAGGAGACCCTATCTGTTTCCCCATACACCATGTTGATTTCTGCGCTTCAGTGGTCTGAGAGGAGATGGGGAAACACAACATGAGTTGAGAAGAGTTGTCACAGCCACATGCTCCCCCATGCCCTAGGGATGTCACAGCCAGTAGTGACCACAGGCCACCTAGGAAAAGAATAATGGGGCATACGGGTGAGTTACTGCACTTATCTTTTGCCTCCAGAGATTCTTTCAAACACAGAGTATTCATCACAAGTGAAATGAGTCTTATTCTCTTCATTTAGGCTTCAGCTGACACATCTCCATCAAAAACTGACATAATTTCCAGTAGGAGCGCTGCCCAGGGAAAATTGTGAATGCCAAAGAAAGAAAAAAGCCAATAGTAGTTGACTTGGCACTTGTTAGCACAGCATTAGGTGCCACTCTGAGAGAGGCCAAGGCCCCACAGAGCTGGCCTGAAGGCCAGATGCTGGATGGCTAAGGATTGTTCATGGAGCTCCCCAGCTTGTCATCTGGTGAGCCCTGTTCAGCTTTCCGTGGGCAGAACCACTGCCACTGTCCATGGAGCTTGCTGTGAGCCACAGAACTGGCCAAAAATTGATTAAGTCCCTGGTGGACTGTTTTCATGCTGAGCCTCAGACTACTGCAGCTTCCTTGCTGACAGCACTACAGTTTGATGAACCAAAGCTGGCTTGGGAGGACATATATAGCCCCTGCAATGGCTGGGCTAGAGATGTATCCAGATGTAGAAGGCCATGCACTGCAGGAAAAGGTGCCAAACCACCATAAATCCACCAGATCATCACTAAAAGGAGTCCCTTGCTAGTTGTTGGTAGCATCATTACCTAGAAATGCTCTGTAATATGTTCAGGCTGCTGTGGGTATGGAGAACGGGCTCACAGCCTTCAAACTCCTAGGGTAAATGTGCCCTGTGACCTTCATAGGATCATGGAATCACAGAACCACAGAATGGTTTGGATTGGAAGGGACCTCAAAGCCCACGCTGCCCCAAAACCTGCTGTGGGCAGGACTGCCCCCCACCAGCTCAGGCTGCCCAGGGCCCCATCCAACCTGGCCTTGAACACTTTCAGTTCCTTGATCTCCTCCCTGTGGAATATGACCCAGCAGCAGCAGCCACCATCCCATGGGGCTTCTGGAGACAGAGATGTGGGGTGACATCCCTGGGCAGTTTGCAATACCACAGTGCCATCAGGGACACACTCCTGCTTCAGCACAGCAGAGACAGCAGAACTAGTTCTTGGAGAAAAAGTCAGGTGAGCAGAGAATGTACACCTCTGGTTTAATCCATTCTTGGGGAGCTCAGGGCTCTGCTGAAGAGGCATGCTGTGCACTTTAGCCGTGGGGCAGTATTGGGATTCATGTCTGAGTATATGAGAAGCACTGCATTTTAACTAACCTGCCATTTAAAGAAATAACTGCTAAAATAACAGCATTTTCATGAAGCAAAGGTTATCTGTCCCAGAACAGCAGATATTCCTCAGTGACTCAGGAGGTAGAAGGCAGAGCCAGCACAAGCTTGGGGAGGCTTGGGAGTGCCCATTTACTTACTTGCTTGCTGGGTCTCTCAGGCAGCCTATCACTAGTTTTGGCATTTCCCTTATCTCCCAGCAAAAATAATTTTACCACATACATTCCATAACATGCCTTTGTCCCCAGCAGCAGAGAGAAGCAAGCTTCCAATTCCAGACTAGAGGAAAATACTGGGGAGGCTTTAGACAGAGAAGCACTAGGGAGAGTAACAGTGGGCTGTTCCATCCCAATTCTGTCTGAGATTTACATCACTTATTTGCACTGCTTACAAGTGAGAAGAGGATTTTTTTGCCAACCTAAACTCAGCCTTTGATCTCAAAATCAGTTGGTGTTCTTTTGTTTCTTATACCACCAAAGGTGTTTAAAAATGTGCTGCCAGGATTGTGCTGACAATTTAGCTTCAGACGAAGAGAAGCTCAACCCCTTTCTTAAATTAAGAAATAAAAAGCATATGTTAACAATATAAGTGTGTGCTTTCTTTTTTTCACTGAATTAGATGGGGGTTTCTTAAAGATGATGCGTGAGAAGATATGGGATAAAAATTTATTATTTGCATTGTTTTTGTGCTGGTGTCTCAAAGTACAGTTCCTGCAAAACCAGCTACTCTCCAGCTGCTCCACAGCTTATCTTGTAAAGGAAGATGTTGCTTGTACATGCACAGTGGGGACTGCTCAGTGCCACCCTGGTATATTTATGCTGCAGCCAGTGCATCAGAGTACAATGGGAATGAGCTACTTACCAGTCAAGACACTGACTTGCAAACTATCAAAGTCTATGTCTATCAAAGAATGGGAGCAGGAGGAGAGGAGGAACCTAATGAGATTAAAGAAACTTGGAGAAGTTATGAAGTTTAACATAGTGTCAGCATCTTTGTGTACTGGAGGGCACATTCATTTTCGTAGACAGACCTATCTTTCCTTGTGTAGTTACAGTGTGGTCCAGCACTCCATTTCTTTCATTGAAACGTCAGCAGCATTACTGAGCTGTGTGGTAAAACCCAGCCCCTCTCAGAACACTTAGCTTCTGCTGCTTTTGTTTGGGACAGTAAATGCTCTTCCCTTGCTTTTGCCTCTTCTGCCTATAATGCTGCCTCCCCATGCAGTGGCCACCTAACAACATGCAACCAGAATAAGAATACTCCAGCATGAGTCTCTGGGGTTATTCTTTATACATGTTAAAATTCTGCTCATTGCAGAATTTGAATAATGACTTTCAAGTTGTATTATTATCTTTAGTTTTTCACCTATCTGCTGTTTTCCATGATGGTGCTGTTAAGTATTACTCTATTCTGGAAAACATTTCTCAAAGAAATCTATGCTGCTCTTCTTTAAGTTTTCTTAAAGACAATCAGCCTCCAGATCTACCCAGTCTCCTCTGAGAGCTTGCTCCCTGGGCTTTTGTCTGCATTATCTCAAAGGAAACCAGGTACCTGTTCCAGTCAAGAGCCAGTAATGAGCTGTCTGTGTTTGCCACGTTTGGCATATTTGTTTATGTATAGATGGATAGAAATGTACATAGATATGTAAGTCCCATGAATGGATATGGTTCACGTTGAGTGGTGCACCCTGAGTCACTGGAAGTTGTGAAGGGCTGATTTTTTTCTTCTGTTGAGACGAGGAGCTGTTAAATGGATAGATAAGTCTTCTTATTACAAGGTGACATATGCAACTTAAAAATAAATGATCTGATTCTTAATTTAGTTACAGGCGTACCAGGACTACCCTCAAATATATTTGAAGTAAATATATTTAACGAGGAGGAGGCACAGATTTGAAAAGGAGATGGGAGATTAACTCTGTCCACATCCTCCTGGATGCTTCAAAGAAATCAGTTATGAAACTGGCATGCTCCACTAAGAACAGTTTGCCTGTGATGAGTGAAACTTACGGCATAAAGCAGGACAGAGTGCCTCATGAGGGATGGGTCATAAAAAGTCTATAACAAGTCAACCAGACAGGGAAAAAGAGAGATTCAATATTTAATTTGGTGTATGTTTCGTATCTTCATGTATCTTTTATAAATGTTGGCAACTATGTTATTGTCCATCTATTTTGCATACCATAAACAATTAGTTCCATTTTTATTTTCTGTTAACTTTCTTTGAGTAAAGCATGATTTCAAAGTAACTGGATAAGAAGAAGATCATTATCACACAAAGGAGGATATCTGTAAAATAGAGTTACAAGATAACCACCTTCCTCCCTTTGCATATGTCTGGAACATTCAAAGAGGAGTCTTCACAGGAGCAGGAAGAACTGATCTGAGAGCTGAAAATGGCAGGGAAGAAAGGGTATTCCAGTGGCCACTCATACCCAGGAGGGATCTCTGCTGTATGAGGTGATGGACCCAAAGGCCAGCGTTCCCAAGAGAGAAGTCACAAAATCTCTCTGAAAGATTCCAAAACCTAAGCTATCTTTGATGTTGTCCAAACTTTGAGAGACATTTCTGTCTGTTCTCTGCACTAGCAAAAAAGCTCTGACTGCGATTACAAACAGTTGAGATTTTCTTGGGGAAATCATTCCAACAGAAAATGACCTTCTCACAAAATCCACAATTTACACGAGGAAATTTGTTTTTGCCCCTAAAGATTCTGATTCTCCTAGAGGACAAGAACTGGGCTGCCCTGGCGGTTCCTCAAGAGCACACCGATTCAACATTTTTGTTGGAAGAGAAACAGGAAAATTAACCAGAGTCCTCCAATTATAAGATGAAGCAGATGGAACATAGCAGCAATAGCAAAAGAACTAGTGTTACAGCTCTCAGACTGGAATGTTCCTGGAACCTATTCTCATGAAATATTTTTTGGTTTTGACTTTATGTCCTGCAGCATAACCAAAATATAGTCTTTGTGGACAAGTTTTTTGTTGACTTTTTGTTTCATTTGTGTGGTGGGTTTTTTGTTTGCTTGTTTTGTGTGGGTTTTGGGGGCTTTTTTTGTTTGTTTGTTTTTTGTTGGTTTTTTTTTTTTTCTTTTTGCTTGTTTGGTTTCTTTTTTCTTGGCAAGACTGGATTTCTGTTTTCCAAAACTTTCTACAGGTTGCTCCCTTCATCCCCTTCTCTTGCTCTTATTAGTGGATATTTTGCCATCAGTGCTGGACCTGTTTTCATAATTCTGTCACCATTCTTTTGCTCTTTCTTTCTTAAAGCATCCTTTGGAAAAAGCTGATTTTCCCTTACAAAGGACTAAAGCTAAAATTAGGAGGAGGACTAGTGCTGCTGTGATAATACACTGAGTCTGACTTTTTGACTATATTACTCTCATCTCTACCCTTCGTTCCCATTAACCCTGTAACATATTTTCCCCCTCTTATTTTTCTTTAATTTGACTCTGCAAATCTCATTCAACTTGTAGCCTTTATGCAAGTAAATCAGTGAAGCCAAATGAGAGGATTGCTCTGCTCATTAAAAAAATCTGTTTCATACCACCAGACTTCTCTCTTGGGAGAATATCAAGACCGTTTTTTTTTGGGAAAGCACTTCACATCTTAGTGGCACTGTATAAATACCGATTTTAAGACTGAATAGCTGAGGATCACATTATAAACTCTTGAAGTGAGGAAGAACTATCTTTAACTATATTGGCTGTCTCTAATCAAACCCTCTAAAGGAGGGTTAGAAGAAAGAAGGGGACAGACACTTTGGCAGGGCTTGTAATAGGACAAGAGGAAACTCTTTTAAACTAAAAGTGGGGAGATTTAGACTGAACATAAGGAAGAAGTCTTTTACAGTAAGGTTGGTGAGGCATTGGAACAAGTTGCCCAGAGAGGCAGTGGATGCCCATCTCTGGAGACACTCAAGGTCAGGCTGGACAGGGGTCTGAGCAACCTGATGTAGCGGCAGGTGTCTCTGTTCATTGCAGGGGAGTTGGACCAGATGGCCTTTGAGGGGTCTTTCCAACTCAAATGACTCTGCAATTTCATGATTCTATGATTCTGTGATTCTAATCAAGCACACGCCTGAATACCCAGAAGTACTGTAAAGGCTTGGCATCCAGAGCTGCATTTTACAAATGGCATCTATACACTAACAAGAAACAAACTTCAAATCCTGACCTGTCACATAGTTCGCTTTTAGTGTTTCTCAGGCCAAAGCATCCAAATACTTCACTTCCAGTTCACATCTCATTGTTAGCACTGCTGCTTAGATTAGATAACCATTCTGCTCTCCCTTTTCCTCTTAGGTCAATGAGTAAATAAGCTCTCTGCACTGTCTCATTTGAAAAAACAGGTCGAGCTTGCTGCTGTGTTATTCTGAATTGCTCATGTTCTCCCGGAGGACTGACATCCCCAGGACAGGCACAGAAAGCAAGCTTTGCTGAAATGCTGTGTTCCAGAGACAGCTGTGCTGCTGGCACTCTTCTCACAGTCTCAAAGAGGACAATACATATGTTTTTTACCAAGTCACAAGATCATCCACAGCAAGCATCGTCTTCCTTACTGCAGAACATCACATGAGTTGGTCTGAGCATTGTGAAGTACTGCTAGGAAGGCTGAGACAACCAGCCTGGGCAAAAGGCTGAGCTCAGCAACCCAGGTCTAGGAAAGAGGATGCAACCACAAACGCGCTGTCAAAAACAAAGCCTTCCGAACAAACTCATCCTTTTACATTCAAATTTTCTTCCTCCTTAGAGAGGGGGAAAGCTCCTTGGATGCAGCCATGAGAAGAAGGGAGGACAGGTGTCATGGTCTGTCTGTGGAGCAGAGACACAGAGCTGCTCACCGCCATCTGAACACAATGCTCAGTCGTGTCCATGGAGGCACACAGGACTGCAGGTAGCGCAAGCAGAGCAGCAGCAGGCTCCAAAAGGTGGATTTACCATGTGCTTTGGTTGAGTGGCTCCAGCAATGCAAATTGCTGTAACTCTGATTAATTAGGCTGCTAAATCAGATTTACAGATGCTATATATTGCCATAGGAGCACAAAGCAGCTGGAGACTTCCAGCAACATTTCATCCTTATGGCCTCACACACACACAAGGTTTTCTTGTTTTTAGCCACTGTAACTGTGCCAGGTAGGAAATGTTTCCTGCCGATTCACACACATAAACCCTGAGTGGCTATCTTGGCATAACTGTTCATTACGGCTGCCTTGCGTTTTTAATTCCCAGACTAGTATAAAGCACCTCCTGGAGCAGTTGTGCTCAAATTAAAAAGATCATAGCGCTTGGACTTAGTACAGAATAAATATGCAATCATTCTGTTAAACCAGTATGGCTTCTCATATTTTCCAAAAGTTCAATCTATGATAAAGCTCAATATTAAGCAAGAGAAGTAAAATATAACACGTAAGAAGAAAAAGTAGAAAGAGGAAAAGATTAACTCCTCTTGAATCCATTTTCACTTGGTCTGAAAAAAATCTGCATTTTCCTTTTGGTTCTTCTAAGGCCAGACTACATGAGGCCCTGGGCAGCCTGATCTAGTGGTTGGCAGCCCTGCCACGGCAAGGGGTTGGAACCAGATGATCTTTGAGGTCCCTTCCAGCCCAACCCATTCTATGGTCTTTTGAATCTCTGATTACTGACTTTCTCCTTGGCTGCAGCTTTGAAAATATTTTTCGTTACCACCTTTATTCCCTACAAAAAACAAAACCAAAACAAAACAAAAACAAAACCAAAAAAAAAACCCCATTGTCTTCAAACAAATATCTAAAAGAGGTTCTAGAACTGATTACAGACTGATGCTGAGTGGAAAGAAAGATAATTGTGTGTGAGCTGATAGATGTTGCAGGGACAACTCTAAACAATCATGCATGAATTATATCTTCAACAAATGTAATTACCAAACAATTCAGAAAATGTGAAAAGCTGTTTTGGTTTTTTCTTTCTTTCTTTCTTTCTTTCTTTCTTTCTTTTTTTTTTTTTTTTTGGTAGCTATTTCCTTTCCTGCCTGTGTTTTGGATTGCTTTCAAGTGTCCCCGATTAAATCCGGCCAGAAATCTTCTGGTGGAACTCATTCCCAGAGAGAAACGACGATTCATCAGAACAAAACACTGATGAGTGTAGTAACCTGTGGAGCTGGGTTCAGCACACATGGGCTTCAAAACTTGCCCTCTGTGAAGGTTTCTGGCAGAAAGAAGCTAGATTTCCTCCTGTCCCATCTGCACCTCCCTTGGCAGCCCACCATGCAGCCTGCAGAGAGGGGCCTTTAGACTTCCCGCAGCCATCTCTGCAGGTCTCCGAAAATAAAAGAGATCAGGAGATAAAAACTTAGTAGCTACACACTAGATAAAAATCTTTATTCTTAAAATACCTGGAGGCAGAGCAGTCAGCCCTGACTCAAATTTTAGTGTCCTGTTGTAGGACCTGCAATCCCAAAGCAGACTGCAAAATCAGCATAATACAACTCTTGTCTGAAATTACTTATATGTAACCCTGGAAAAAGATTAACCTTTGCTTACAGCAGTACGTCAGAAAATGTGTCACGAGCTCTTTAATGCAGGATATTTGAAAGCTTTTTGACCTATGTTTCTAGTTGAGCTTTCTGCGCTGATGATGCATTAATCACCAGTCCCCACTGCCTGACTTCCTTCTACTGCTGCAACAAGTGAGAGTTGATGCAGTTGCAACCATGCTCTTCATGTTTTTTATGTTCTTGGAGCTCTGCACATACTTGCCTCAGTCTCCACAAGTAATCTTCTGTTACCTGCAGGACCTTAACAGTAGGCTGTAATGTGTCCTGTGCCATGTTCCCTATGGGGTCTGTACTGAGCCTGATGTTCTTCAACATCCTCATCAATGACATCTACACTGGAATTGAGTGCACCCTCAGAATATTTGTGGATGACACCAAGCTGTGTGGTGCAGTTGACTTGCTCGAGGGACATGATGCAATCCAGAGAGACCTAGACTGGCTCAAGAAGTGGGCCCAGGAAAACTTCATGAGGCTCAAGAAACCCAAATGTAAGGTCTTGCACCAGAGTCATGGCAACCTCCACTGTCAGTACAAGGTGGGGAATGTAAGGATAGAGCACAGACCTACCAGAACGGACTTGGGGATGCTGGTGGATGGTGAGCTGGACATGAGGCAGCAATGTGCCCTCACAGCCCAGAAAGCCAACTGATCCTGGGCTGCATCCAAAGAAGCGTGGCCAGCAGGGCAAGGGAGGTGATCCTGCCCCTCTGCTCTCTGCTGGTCAGACCTCTGTACAAATACTGATTTTAAGACTGAATAGCTGAAGATCACATTATAAACTGTTGAAGTGAGGAAGAAGTGTCTTTAATTATATTGGCTGGCTCTAATCAGTATCTAAAGGGGGGCTTTAAGAAAGAAGGGAACTGAGTTTTTGGCAGGGTTTGGTGTGATAGGATATGGGGAAACACTTTCAAACTAAAAGAGGGGAGATTTGGACATAAGGAAGAAGTTTTTTACAGTAAAGTTGGTGAGACACTGGAACAGGTTGCCCAGAGAGGTGGTGGATGCCCTGTCCCCAGAGATGCTCAGCGTCAGGCTGGGGGGAGCTCTGAGCACCCTGATGTAGCTGTAGGTGTCCTTGTTCAGTGCAGGGTGTTTGCTCAGGATACTACAACACCAGCCAATGCAGAGTGACAGAGGTGTCACTGGGATGTGTGCTTTGGCACAGGATCTGGGGTTCCCAAAGGAGATGATAGACCTGAGGGACATGCCAACACAACCTCCACATGCTGAAAGGCATTTCCTGCCCACTTAGCTTAAAAGTGAAGGGGATGGGACAGTACACAGTCATGGGTTATAAGGGAAAACAGAATCAGGGTAAGGTGGGGGGTTTCACTCAACATTTTGCTGGTGTATCTGTACCACCAGGAATGGCCCTTCCAGCAGCAAGATGGTAGTGCACACTGCCTGAAATGTCTTTACCTATGTCATGCCAAGGGCCTCCCTCTTGCAGTTCTGCAACCTGCCTCTTCCTCTCAGCTCTGTACCCTGCTGCCGTGAGAGTTTTCCCTTGCTGCTCTCATGCTGTTGGTCTCATGTTGTTATTTTCATGTTCATATATCTACAAACTTCCTCAGTGTGAGAATGATCCCTCTTCTTCCCCTTCCCTTCTGCCTTGTGTTTTTCTCTCCTTCTGCCTCTTGTGCTCCAGTCAACACCAGGAGCATCAGAAGTTGAAGAAAACAATAGGGGGGGAGTGAGGGAAAAAAAAATAATAATAATCCTCATTGTCGAGCTAATTTGCTGCACTGGGAAGAGAAATCTTGGGAAAATGTTTTTCTGGACACCCAGAGTGTGGGATGAGCTTTTCTCTTTCCCACTGCATTCTCTTGCAGAATAAAATCTCCTTTGTATTTCCTGAAAGGTATCTTTATATTCACTGTTTGCCACCAGCTATGGACCCCACAAACAGACTACAGAATATAGGCCTATCACAAGTCTGTTTGTGTTACAATGCTTTGAAGGACACAGCTGAAGTCAGAGCCCTGCAATGAGCATCCCAAATCCCTAGTCTGTTAAGGCTTTTTAGCCACACTGGGAAGCACAATCTATTTTAAAACTTTTATTTCAGAACAGCGCACTGAACTCGAGTCACAGGATGCATGCTCGGGTGATTTATCTGTGCGATAAGCAGTTTTAGACAGAACTATTTTCAGTCCAGTTTGAGACAAGATGTGATCTACAGGATGCATTCAGAAAGCTTAGAGAAAGTATAATACATCAGAGCACCAACCTGGCTTGCTTGTAGCTCTTTAATTAACCCCTCTGATCAGAAGAGACCTTTCTGTATCATTTGAGCTTGTACTTGTCTCTGGTCTAACTCTGCTGCTCACTGCTCTACCTTTGAAATCTGCAAATGCTTCGTCTTTTAAGTCTTTGTATAAAATGAAGTACATTTGGGCTTCGATTGTGTGCAGCTCAACTCAAAAAGAGTTAAAAATTGATTTACTCGTCAGCAAGATTCAGCCTTACTTTAGGAAAGTGAGACAGGAAGAGGATTGTCTTTACTAATTTAGTTAATTTGTTACAAAGAGATGGAACTTGCATTATGCCATTAACCTTGCAGTAATTCAGTTTTCTTAACTCTAGCTGGCAATCATAATTTCTATGGCTGCCAAGAAATTCATTTGCTTATGGAACCTGGTTTCAGCTGCTGAACTCAGACTGAGACCTACTGGTGTTAAATGAAACCCTGCCTTATTGGGTCTAGAGAAATGCAAACATTTCAGCAGATACTCTTTGTATACTCAAGAGAGTAATATTTCACTGTATTTCCAGCGTGTTTTGGATTTGTTTGCAACTCTAATCCTGAGTGAATCCCATGGGGACAAGTGGACGACTGTGGATTTCTCGCAGAATTCAGCACTCCTGTATTTGGCCTTGGCTGTGTTCAGCCAGTAGAGGTGAAAATTGCTCAGATACTTAAATTTCCAATGAACAAACTGTTGTAGGTTAAAAAGATGGCTTGAATTGTGAATGCTAAGAAGTAGCTGGTAATTGGCTGTAGATGTGCATGCTGAAGGGCTTGTCCAAAACTGTACTTCTGAACTCCCAAGCAGATGTCTGTCACTTGCTAGCCATGAGTAATACAAGCTGGTTCTGAATTTTGATAGTACTCATACCAAACAAATGTGGTATGTATTGAAACCTCCAGTTAGTGCAGACAAGTATAACAGAAACACCAGATATGATCACATTGGAGTCACGTTGTTCTTCTGTACATAGACTATTTAGATTAGGAAAAGCAGAGACTTGGGATTATGGGAAGAAGAGACAATCTAAAACAAGAACTCCCAGAAAAAAAAATTGTCTTGGAGGGAAGGGATCATACACTGAGAAAGCTGAAAAAGATTTCAGCTAGAAGAAAGATCTTTTAAGTGGGGAAAGGTCCTGGAGATCAGAGAAATGTATATAGAGAAATGTGGTGGGATGCTACGGGACCTTGGCCAGTGATACCTGAGATGATTAACTTTAAGCAGCAGCATAATATGATTTGACAAGACTTTTGCCTGACTTTTCCACACCAGCAGTGACCACCCTGCTGTAGAGTGGAGTTCAGACCTCACAAATACAGTTCAAGGGAATGTGACTGAGTGTGTGAAATAATTAGGGAAGATAAAAGATCTGATCTTGATGGTACTTTAGTAAACTCCAGCTTAAAATTCACTTGAGTGCAGTGAGCAGTACAAAGCATATCACTTCACAAAATTCA
The DNA here is from genome assembly GCF_016699485.2 of Gallus gallus. Taxonomy (NCBI): domain Eukaryota; kingdom Metazoa; phylum Chordata; class Aves; order Galliformes; family Phasianidae; genus Gallus; species Gallus gallus. The sequence continues at coordinate 111,553,302 of NC_052532.1, forward strand.
TGGACCTGGACTACTTCTGGTCTTAGTTAGTATAGTGTCCTTGTGTTGGTTTACTCTGTAGAGATGAATTTAATTCTCTTCCCATCCTGGAAGTCATTATCAGTAGCAGAAGCTAAAGACTTCCTTACTCTCTTAAACCAAGGATACCATTGGAAGACACCAAACTGAATGGAACAGGTAAGTCAGCAGGCCTTGGCTTTAAATGTTCTTTTAAATGTTGTCTCTTTCAATCTTCCTAGATTCCTGCTAGAATGGAAAGCTAAGGCAATGTCTTTCTCACATTTTTTTTTCCTTGAAAATGACTGTCTTTTGCCATCAGTTCAAGACTTCTTTTTCCTTCAAGGCAATTCCAGGATATGAACACAGTGCAATGTATATAGAGAGATTAAAAAAAAAAAAAAAAAGGATTTCAGATGGTTTTATGTACATATTACAGTGTTGTTAGCAATGACATCTTCATATAGCAAAAAACCAAGTAATTATGGACAATTTTCCTTTCTTTTATTTTCTTCTTGTCATTTGGCTGAATACTGAATGTCTGATTGGAAACTCATCTGGGAAGCAGTCATGTTTCATCTTATTTTCTCCCACTTGTTTGTCACAGTGTTCTCCTAGCTCCATACGTATGCTTGCTGAAAGAGAAATGCTTAGATCTAACCAATGGGGGAGCTTCTAGCTGTCTCTTTGACCCTGTTAGAATTGTAGAATCATAGAATAGCTTGGTTGGAAAAGACCCTCAAGATCATCAAGTCCAACCACAACCCAACCATACTACCCTAACTCTAACAACCCTCCACTAAATCATGGCCCTGAGCACCACATCCAAATGGGTTTTAAACACATCCAGGGATGATGACTCAACCACCTCCCTGGGAAGCCTATTCCAGTGCTTCACAACCCTTTCTAAAAGGAAGTTTTTCCTGATATCCAACCTAAACCTCCCCTGGCACAACTTGAGGCCATTTCCCCTCATCCTGTCACCTGTCAGCAGTGAGAAGAGACCAGCCCCGCTCTCGCTGTAAGCACCTTTCAGATATTGGAAGAGAGCAATAAGGTCTCCCCTCAGCCTCCTTTTCCCCAGACTAAACAGCCCCAGTTCCTTCAGTCGCTCCTCATAGGGCATATTCTCCAAGCCCTTCACAAACCTTGTTTCCCTTCTTTGGACCTGCTCCAGCACCTCCATGTCTTTCTGTTCTGAGGTGCCCAAAACTGAACACAGGACTCAAGGTGAGGCTTCACCAGTGCCGAGTACGGGGGCAGGATGACTTCCCTAGTCCTGCTCACCACACCATTCCTGATACAAGCCAGGATTCCACTGGCCTCCTTGGCCACCTGGGTACACTGCTGGTTCATATTCAGCTGACTGGCTGTCCATCAGTACACCAAGGTCCCTCTCTGTCAGGCAACTTTCCAGCTACTCCTCCCCAAGCCTGTAGGGTTGACTGGGGTTGTTGTGACCAAAACGCAGGACCCGACACTTGGCCCTGTTGAAACTCATACAGTTTTCCTTGGCCCATCGATCCGGTCTATCCAGGTGTCTGTTGCTAAGAGAGCTTTCCCAACACTACTCTGAGATATCAACTGCAATTCCAAGTACGCTGCAATACCATCACAGTGGCAGAACAGGTTGAAAGACATCTTCTCTTAAGAAGGTTGCATTGAATGACTTTCAGGACAACCAGCTCCATTTTATGAAAAACAACATGCTGGAAATTGGTCTGTGTAGTACTTTGCTTAAACTTGACTTATCTACTGGCCAATTCATCTGGTGGTATGAAAAGACATCTCCGGCCCTAGGAGGAGCTGGTATTTCAAGCATAGTAATTTCAGCTTTGAGTTAGGACAGAGAGAATAGTTTACTTATAATCTTGCCTACTACACAGTTTGAAGAAGCATTTCTTCATCAGCTACGGGGCCTTCGTCAACTTCTGTGCTAGGGGGCATCTAGAACAATGCTATAATGCATGATGGGAACTTACAATGAAAAAGTATTAGTAATAAAACACCTGCACATATCTTGGCATCACTTAAGCCAATGGTTGCTGCTGATTTATGTTAATGAAGATGATATTTCAACCCACTGCTTGTCTGGCTTCAGCACTGAAGAGTTTGATATATTTTTAGACCAGGCTGAAGTGGCCTGCACAACTATTTGTATTGAGATTGCCAGGACTGTGAGTATGAAAAACAGATGTAAAAAAAGAAATGTCAAGTCTTTGCAAAATCAGGAGATGCAGTGTCAGCAGATGCATTCTAAGGTATGCCTCTAAAAGAAGTCACCATCAGATGATGCTTCACTCCACTGTCCTGAACGTCCAGAGAAAAAGCAGACAAAGAGCAGCTGCTTTCAGCCATTGTGCTGTTCAGCCAATGGCTTTGGGGATGACAGAGCTCACTCTGCAGATATTCAAGAGCAGATTAAAATATTATGAGGTTCACATTTATTGATTCGACTTGAAGAACCATTTTTATAGTAAAAGAGGATGTTTTAAGGTTTCCCTCTAAATCTCTTATTTTGTTCCTGTGAAAATCAAACAAAATTCCATGAAGAATATGTAGATAAGCTTTAAAGTTATTTTGGCTATTGAATGACTGTAGCATAAGAATGTTTAGCCTGCAGCACCTTGTACACCGCAACTAGTATATAACATTACCCTGTTAACACTAATAAACTCCAAATTGCAGAACATAAAACATTTGACAGCAGTTCTGGGATTATTTTGGCCTCAGTGAAGAAATACAACTATCATATCTGTGAAGCTATGTAGAATTTATGACATGTTCACCTCCAACGCTAATTAGAAACATAGAGATCTGTGAAGAGCTAGGTCATAGCACTGCAGTGTAATTTTAAAAGGATTAAATATATATATATATTTTAAGTTAGTAAAAAAGGGAGATTTGAAGGGGAGAATGACGTAGGATAAATCTGTGCTTATGGTGCTATGGAAATCGGTTTATCCTGCATTCAATAAGGGCAGCAGGTAAGGCAGACACATGTAACTGATGATTTCTACGCTGTTATACCCTATCCGGTTAAGGCCCTGGCACCTTACTGTGTGTCCTTTGGACAAAAAAGAGCAGCCATAAGGAGCACATTCTCACTCCTGTCTAATAAAAGGAAAATAACAGCTGAGAGATTTGTAAATGTTTGCTGTAATTCTGCAACAGAATAAAATGTTAAATTCCACATACTGCTCTGGCACTCCCATCCTGATCATCATCAGTGAAAATATACCTTCAGCGCAGCAGCTGTAGCAGCTCTAATAAGATATCTACATAGAGAAAATAGGCAATCAAATTTCTGCAAAGTAGGAAATTTTCCATTAAATTGTCTCTTCCTTTTATATAACACAGCTGCAACAGTTCTCACTAGCTTTTCCTATCCATGCCTCAGCAAACATAACTCTCTCTTGAAGGATATTCTCCAAATGACTCATTTGAGATTCAGAAGATTTCCTCTGAAGGCATCTAGACCATGACCCCAAAAAGTGTATCCTGTAAAAAGAAAAAAAATTATCCTATCATCTACAGCCATAAGTTAAGAAATAGAGCATGTTGCAAATGAAGAACATACTCTGATAAATTAAAAATGGCTGCAGACGTAATGAATGTCTGTGTCGTTTGCTTCCAAATGAATCTCTGGTAATTTAGTCAATGTATTAATCTTCAAAAGGCTTTTGATGTTGTGGTCTGTTTAGCTTTGTCTGCTGAACTTTATAGTTTTGCTTTTAATAAGGCAGGGGTTCTGTGGTTTCCATCTGAGTAACGAGTCATTATTGGTAGACTGAATTGCTTGGAATTACTGTAAATTGCAGTAAATTGTTTGCCTGCTAATTGTGTTGTTTCTGAAGTCTTGGATGAAAGGTGTTATTCTTTTCCAGCACTGATCTGCTGAATCCTTTCCTATTGCTAGCTTTGGTGTTGATAATGGTGATACGTACTATGCCTATGAAGGTTTGTCATTCTGTTTACAGAACGAGTCAGATGATTTAAGCAGCAAACATATTTGTCTAGGGCAGTTGTTGAAGTAATCAAAATACCAGTGCATCATGCTTACAGGGGGTAATGACAGTCATGGAAAAAGCTGCTGTGGAGCATTTTTTTTTTTTTTTTTTTTTTTTTTTTTTTTTTGCCTTCTCTTTGCTCTGCCATCTTGAAAAGGCAGTAAGCCTTAAGCTAATTGGGTCAAACCTGAACAGATCACTTGAGACATGTGAAAGCAGGTACAAGGTTTCTCTTACATTTGAGTTCTACCTACGTTCTGCCATGGTGACTTAAATAACACCCTGGTTCAGCAGAACAGTTTGGGGCAGGAATCTCTCAAAATAAATAACCCTTCTTCAAGAGTTTGATGTGTTTGAAAGTTATTTCACTTTGAAATGTCTTGAAATTTTTCATTCAAGCTGAAACAAAACGTTTTGCTTCCTCTGGGTATGGCTAAGACCATAATCTGCCTCTACTTTAAGACAGGGATAAAGTACCAAAAACCAACCATTTGAAAACCATTTGAAAAGGAGAAAGCAAAAACTTCTGATAATAGAATATTTTGCTGTTTCAGAAATATTTCGTCAGTATCAATTCTTTTGGCTCCTGGTTAAACCTCATCCTCCCATTTGGGTCAAAGCTATCTGCCAAATTCAACTAATGTGGTTATACGTTCAACTCCTACTCAACTCAGACTTCTTTCAAAACTATCATTAAAAGAAACATCACATAATATGCTGCAAAGATCATTGACAATGGAAAATTTCACCCTCTGTCACTGGTTTTCTTTGAAGAGTTCACAGGGTTGATTATTGTTTCCGTGGGACAATCTCATAGGCAGAAGCAACAGCAGTGCTTAAGAAGAAGACAAATAAGCAGCATGTCTTTGACCTAAACTATCTATGACTCCCAGAGATAGAAGTGAGCACTGAGTAAGAACTTAAAAGCTACATAGCTTTATCTAAGACAGACTTTGTGATATCCTTTCATGGAATATTTAGAAATACTCCATGGACCAAGAGGAGCCCAGAGGTCACAGTCTGGAAAGCAGACTGACCTACTGTAGAGATGCAGTTGGTTAAATTTTAGCATCAATATACTGCACATTTTGTCTGTGTAACAGATTGCTCCATTGTTATCCCGCAAAGGAAACATTTGTTTATGTGGTTTCATTTTTAATTGTCGTATTACTGACACTGCCTTAGGAAAAACATGCCAAGCTCATGTTTCATTCGCTGCTCTTCACGTCTTCATATTTCAGCACTGAAGGAAAAAAAAAAAGAAAAAAAAGAAAAAAAAAAAAAGCTGTGTGTTTGACATCACTTTTCACATACAGAACAACAGTAACTCTTTTGCTGAATAATGCATACGGTAAATGGGAAGCAGTCTTGCCGGGAATGGCCTGTGATTTAAAAAGCTCGTGCTCTGGGTGACTTTGAGCAAATGACTTCACTGTTCTCCTCCTTGATTTTTCCCACTCTACAACAGCATGTATAATGCTACAGACTTGCTCATCAAAGCACTTGGATTTTGTGAATGAAACTGCTAAATGAGTGAAGTAATAACAATTCCTGTTTTCAATTTCCATCTGCAGTAATAAATTATACGAGTATCTATTATCAGATGCTCCTATTACATTAAAAATGCGCTATTATCATCTATACATTAAGTGCACAGAGCTGCACAGGACCATGAAAGGCCTATATAAATGGCTATTAGGGGAGGCAGAAGGAGGTACTCATCCATAAGAAGGAGCATAGAACAATTCTATTTTCAGAGAAAACAGGAAGATTAAACAAGCTGGCCAAAACATCAGCACTCCGGGCAGGGCTGGCAGTGAGACAACCCTGGACTATCTCAGCACTCCCACTTCCCTCCTTACTGCTTTCTTACAGCAACATGCACACCTTCCCATGTCTTCTACCTGTCTGATTGTACACAGATGTGCTTAGTGCTGTATGGATTTTCCCAGATGAAGCAGCAGCTGCTCTTGGCAGGTGTAAAACCTTTATAGCACATCCTTTCCTTTCCTCCCCTCAAGCATGTCTGAATGCAAGCGCACACACAGAGTAATATTATTGCACATTAAATTACTGTTATTGAAATCAGATTCTGTCTTACACGATGCTGACAATATCGTGTTTCATTGCTAAACGCTACAAGTAATTCCTGACACTCTCAATGATTTACTTGTAGCTCATCTATTCAGGGATTTCCTCCACCATGTAATATCACCAGGATTTTGCCTGAGGAACCACTGCCAGGGAGAACCTGCTATTATACCTTGTTTCTTTCTGGAATATATCAGCATAATATAAGTAAACGCCACAGAGCAGTTTGTCATGTTGTGTAAATGCTGATTTCATGTTAAACAAACTGATAATAGATGTTCATTGAGATGAGGTAGATTTTCAGAATTTTTTTTTTTTAAATACTAAAATGTAAAAGCAGCTGGTATGCCTGTATCTGATTTAATCCTACTATAATCCAGTGACATTTTTGTATCCTTGCCCTCTCATCTAACATACACTGAAATTCATACTGCAGGAAACAAGTGCTGTATTTGTACTGGTATACCACAAGTATCTCACCACTGATACCTGACAATGATACCATTATGTTTTGCATATCATAGAACCATAGAATCGTATCAGTTGGAAGGGACTTTTAAAGGTCATCTGGTCCAACTCCCCTGCAATGAACAGGGACACCTACAGCTACATCAGGTTGCTCAGAGCCCTGTCCAGCCTGACCCCAAGCTTCTCAAGGACGGGGCATCCCTCACCTCTCTGGGAAACCTGTGTCAGTGCCTCACCACCCTTACTGTAAAAAACTTCTTCCATATATCCAGTGTAAATCTCTCCTCTTCTAGTTTGAAACCATTTTCCCTTGTCCTATCACAACAGACGCTGCTAACGAGTCTGCCCCCTCCTTTGTTACAGCACCCCTTTAGATACTGAAAGGCCACTCTCAAGGCTCCCTGAAGTCACCCCTTCCCCAGGCTGAACAGCCCCAGATCTCACAGCCTGTCCTCATAGGGGAGGTGCTGCATCCCTAATATATAATGTTCAACACATGAGTGGTCTCCCTTTCCCCTGCTTGGATTTCTCACAGAAAGCATATTAGAAATGTCCAGGAAGAGTGTATGCGACCAGCTGTACCAAGGGTATATCCGTTGCTGGAATAGGTTCCCCAGCTGGAACAGAAGGTGTTCCCAAATCATTACAGCGAATGCACCAAGCACTTAGTTCAAAAGACAAGTATATAACAACCAATCTGACTCAGATCTAACTGGACCCAGATCCTGTTTCCTGAACTACCCCACAGGTGATACATTGGGGAAATTTTTAATAAGTACAGACAGATCTTTTGCCATGCACCTCTTCCAGCAGTTGATGCCTCAGAGATCACCTGAGCTGAAGGTCATGCAGAGACCAACTTGTTTAATGAGTACCAATGGACTTGTCCTAATTTAGCTAATCTCTTTCTGATTCTATTTGCATTTTTGCCTCCATGGCTTCTCTCAACAATGAGAACTTCGTTAATTATGAGCTATGTGAAAAAGCACTGCCTTTGTTTTGTTTTAAAAGCACTTCTGATGAATTGGCACTGAAGTCCCATTAATTCCTGTGTAGCCAGAAATACAGATTACTTTCTCCTCATGCCCATTCTCTAAACCTGTGAGGACTTTATTCAGTCATTCCTTTTCCCCAAACAGAAGGTGGTCTGTCTTCCTATGAAGACTCTTCTGTGATCAAATTTTTTGGTACATCTTTCAGCTCCTTGGCCCAGTCCTATGTCCAGTTTTTACAATATGTTGGCATCAGGCATTAATACAGATGGTTAAAGCATTTTTGGTATGGTTCTCAGTTCTGCTTCCTAATAATGCCTAACACCTTTTTTGCCCTTTTGACCACTGTTGAGCAATGAGCTTACAGAAACCTATCTAGTACAACTCCAAGATTTACTTCTCAACTAATAGCAACTAATTTAGAGCCAAGAGTGATGTATGCATGGCTAGAAATATTTACTCCTAGATGCATTACATTACACTTATCAGTGCTGAATTATGGTTAGTATACCAAGATCTTCTGCAATCATTCACAGTCAGCTTTAGATTTGACTGCAATAAACAATTCTATATGACCACAAAGTGTTGTCACTAGCCCTTTTTACAAGCTTGCTGCTGAGAATACAGTGAAGCCTCAGCATGGTTAACATTCCCCTGTGAAAATTTCATCATTTGTTCTTTTTCGTTTCCAGTCTTTTAATCAGTTATTACTCCATGAGAGGCATTTCCAAATGACAACTTTGTTTCTTTAAGAATCTCTGGGGACAGACCTTATTGGAAGCTGAATTGAAACCCTCAAACACTTCATCAACTGAATCACCTTTATTAATATATATATTCATATACTCCTTCACAGAGCACTCATAGATTCCTGAGTCATGACTTGCCTCAGTATAAGCCATGTTGACTCTTCCTCAAGAAATCGTGCTTTCCTCCATGATCAATTCTTTACATAAATTTCTATGAGTTTGTGTGGTAAAACATTCAGACAAAATGTTTGAGAGATGTGGAAGAGTCTTTACTCTTCCACATCTCTCTTGCAGTCCTGGTTAAAATGAAACAAACAGACAAAAAAAAAAAAAAAAAAAAAAAAAACTTTTACATTTTGATATCTAGAATGCAAACTTTGCATATTGTGAGAATAATGCAGAACATTAACTCTTTTACAGGTTTTCTTACAACTCTTTACTGTTATTCACTGATTTGTTTCCTACCCTAGTCCACTGTTTTTTCTAGCTAAGACAGATATTTCCTGGGTATGTACCCCCTAAAGTAAAGCAATGTCTTGGGTCTCTACTTCGCCTCTCTGTGCAGAGCACAGAGACAAACAAGTACTACCTGCTCCAAGAGGAGCAAAGGATGTGCTTCTCACCACCAGTAGCTGCTGCTGCTTCATGATTTCCTGTGCCAGAAGATATGGTACCAGTTCTGCAGATACCTGTTTACACTGGTCTTTATCCCCTCTAGCACTCATTCAGCTCTCTTGCAATGACATTGCCTTCCCTGTGTGATGCTTTTATTTCTTATTCACTTCTAGATCTCAGTGAGCGTGGTAGGTGTCCTACTTCTGATGCTTTTGAAGTTCTTGTTGTTATTAAGTTTCATGCCTCTAGCAATTTGCTCATCACAACCTCCTATTATTTTTTCTTAGACTGTCTTAACAGAGTTTTACATTTTGCATGCTAAAGTTTTTGCAGCTTGTTCTGGAATTGTTATTGCTTTCTCTCCGTGACTCAGAACTTGCTTAGTTATTTCTTGCAATGACGCATAACTTGGAGAGACTAGAGGAGCCTCATGTGAAGTGTCCTACAGTCCCCTAGGAGATAAGGGGTCATGCCTCTTTGAATGCTTGGATGGGATTTGATCTTGATTTTCTCTCACTTCAGCCTGTGATTATATGCTGGTACTATCTTCACCCCTAATTCCCTGAGTGCTTGCATCTTGCCCTCCTACTTAGGGCAGTGAGGTCCTGGCACAGCTGCCCAGAGAAGCTGTGGTGCCCCATCCCTGGAAGCTCTGAAGACCGTGTTGGATGGGGCCCTGGGCAGCCTGAGCTGGTGGGGGGCAGTCCTGCCCACAGCATGGACCATGCTGAAGCTCAAAGATCTTTAAGGTCTCTTCTAACCTAAGCCATTCTATGATTCTATGATTCTACTTGGTGTTCCTTGGGGGCACAGAGGTGGCTCTTTGCAGAGCATGCGTGCATCCCATGCCTCAGGGCCAGCTTCCATGCCTTGATCTAGAAGGATTCAAGACAAATGGCTCTAGGACCTACTTTCTGCTCCTGGGAATCCATTACCTTGAAAGACTCAATGTTATAACTTCTTCCATGTTTTTATAGCTGCAGCCTTCAGGCTGTGTGCATACATTATCCTTCTCACCAAATGCTGATGGTTTAAAATTAAAATACATCAACACTAGTTAAGCCAAATATACAATCTTATGATCACGACAAAATAGTTTGTGTCAAGATTAATCCTGTAATCTTTGAAATGGCTTGTAAGGAATAGCCCCTTTCGTGCTGACCCTAACAGTAACCTTTCAGACTAGAATGCATACAGGCACATTGGGCTGCTTTTTTTTTTTTTTTTTTTTTTTTGTCCTCTGCTCTAGAACAGAATAGTTTCTTAAGAATACATCTATATCTATTGTCTCATGAAAAATCCCTTTCACTGCAAGCAGATATTCAAAGTGTACTGTTACCCTTTTGCAATGATTTTTACTGTTTTGGCATAACGTGATCTAATAGGTGTTATACAGAGGAAGTTGCTACGTCATGGTGTTTCAGTGTTTCTGAAATATGGCCTCACTGAAATTAAGCTAATTGATTAAATGAACTAACTCAATCAACTAAATGAGCCCCATTCTCCCACAAGACTTAACAGAAACCCAGACTTTCCACTCATAATATATCATGGTCCTACGGGACTTTTAACTAAAGATATGACGGAATTTAAAAAGAAGTATACAGTTATTTTAAACTTACCATCTAAGTTGCCTAAATATACTATTATTCCAGTCTTCTTGGAAGCAGCAACCTAATAGGTATCTGAGTATGTCAGTCTATGGTAATAGCATAAGTAAATTTCAACTCCAATTGACTCAAGCTCAAAGCTGATTCCCTTAATATCTGGCTTTATAAGGCATATTTAGATTATTTTGCCTTGAAATGAGCAGGGCACAGTTTCTTCTAATGCAGTACTGCTGTTACATCAAAGCTTGAGCACCTGGAGGACCGATAAAAATAACCTGATCTATAATCAATCTATCATCACCTGAATAATTTATGATGCCTTTATATGGAAGGAAAATTGGATTAAATTCCACAAAAACAAACAAAATGAGGAAATGCTCAGCAAAGAGATACTGTGACATTTTCAAGAATGCTGATTTTCAGAGAAGGTAGCTGGCTGCTTCTCTTCTATGGTGCTTTGGATAGACAAAGCTATGCCATGTAAGCTCTACAGCTACCAACAAATGAAAACTTCTCCAAAAAACACTTCAGATCTGCCCCGTTTTTATCCTCCCCAAAGAAAGAAATTTCCTGCAAGCAGCACCCACAAGGATGTGCATCCTGCCTTCACTCTCTCTGGTGCTCAGGCTTTCTGAATGGACCAGGTAGAGGATGATTTGGCAGGTCCATTTCTGGGGTTGGGCTCCTTAGCAAGCAGGGAGTATGTATTATCATTAAGAAAATCTGGTGGGCAGGACATTTTCCTCCTTTGTGTATGAATCTGATCTCCATGGAGAAAGATGATTTCCATTTTCCCTATATCTCTAGAAAGTTTAAGCCTACCACTACCTTAGGAGAGTCTAAGCTTCAGAGCCACTTCACTCAGCCCAGGCGTTCCCCTGCCTGCCTCCTTGAAAGAGGTCACCACTATCAGAAACAAAGTGCATTAGTTCCATGAAGGCAGTGATGGTGGCTATCCCTTACTCCTCCTTGTAGGTACCAAGACATAATGCTTCTGGTCACACTCATCCACATGGGGCTAAAGAAACGACCCCTGTAATAACAGTTGTGCTGCACAGTAACCTGCGGAAGACAGACCTCAGTTTCTCCTGCTGAAGTTACAGTATGGTGTGGCAAGGACAGGATACTTACAGGGCCTGAAAGAGAGCAAGCAACTGAAAACCTAAGACTCTGGCCTTGGTGCTATAACATGGGGCCAGGCAAGTGGGCTTTGGGGTCCACTTTTAGGACTATTTCTAGATTCAATCCATGAGCTTTTTAAAGATGGTATTGGAAGCAGAGTGCAGCACATAACCTTATTCTCTTCACTAACCACAAGGTAAAATCTGTCTGGAGGGAGCAAGAGTGTATGTGTCGAGATCTTCCCCTGGGCAAGAGCTCTTGCATTCCTGTGAAAAGGGAAGTTGTTTTTTGCCAGGAGGGAGAAGGAAACCCGTGTCTAATAAATCGTTCAGTGTAAACACAAGTAAATTCATTATTTATAGTTGTTTAATGAAAGTTTTATGTTAACAGCTCTTGGTTCAGTGGATGGCTCATAAACTATTTCCTGCCTTTTCCTGTCTTTTCATTTCTTTAATTCACTAGGTCACATCCATTGTAGGTGAAGCTTTCAGAAAAAGAAAGAAATTCAGATCTGAAGTGAGTCAGTGCTCGGTTGTTACAAGATGCCTTTTGCTCCATCTGATTCATTGCCATTATTCATTGCTTCAAATTTTTCAGGAGACTCAAGTTTAAAATGTCACTTACAATATGAAAATTTGTTTTAATACAATTTAGTCTGAACATTTATGGTACTCCCAGTGTTCCCATCCGTGCTTATGAACCTCTTCTTTCTATAAATAGGTGAAGGAAACTGCATTTTGTTCAGCTCCTGCTTTCAGTCCAAGCCTCACAACTTGCTCTCATTAAGTCTGTGTTTGCAGAGGTCATTATGAATAACGTCTTGCTGAAGCTGCAGTCAGAGATAAGAGGTTTATATGTGGGATTTCTAAGTAAGGTATGGCTATGGTGATTTTCACTAGTTTCAATATTTTCACTATTTCCTTACTTTCATGGGCCAGCTCTTTGTCAGAACTACTTCTCTGGGCTTGACACATCCTATGCTTGGCCTTCCTCTGAGAGAAGAGTATGCACATCAACCACTTTCAACAAAGTGTGCTTCAGCCACTTTGATCTGTGCCTGTCCTCACAGCATTATGAACCGCCACTACATTCTGAATAAGTTTTCCTCTTTTCTAACTGTGAGGGTTCAAGAGAATTGGCTGAATTAAAATTGAGGAAGGGGCAGCAAGGCAGCAAAATGACAAAGAATCACTGCTCCCTGGCGAATCCCCCCTCCTCTATTCAGTGCAGGACTGATCAGGTGAGGGCTGCTGCCCCCTTCCTGTATGTGCAGCTTTCACTGTTTCTTCTTATTGAAACCAAAGGCTCCATCCACAGAGACCTGAAAGGAGGTTACAAGGAGGAGGAGGTTGGCTTCTTTTCCCAGGTAAAAGTGATAGAATGAAAGGCAGTGGCCTCAAGTTGCGCCAGGAGAGGTTCAGGTTGGTTATTAGGAAAGCTTTCTTCTCAGAAATAGTGGTGAGGCAGTGGCGCAGGCTGCCCAGGGAGGTGGTAGAGTCACCATCCCTGAGGGTATTCAAGATCAGTGAAGGTATGGCACTGAGGGACAAGGTTAGTGGGCATGATGGTGTGGTTGGACTAGATTGTCTTAGTGGTCTTACCCATCCTTAATGATTCTATGATTTTATCACTTGTTTCACTTAAGGCTGCTGGGCTAGGAGCCTTTAAGACAGCCCATATGCAACCTAGGTCTGATCTGCTGATCTTACATACTAGCAACCACTATTGCAATAAAAAAGGCACACATCAAGTCCAGAAAAATCTTATAAGCAGTCATGAACACACTTATGGCCAAGCCCTCTGCATCCCAGCCCTACAAGCTGCTGTTTCAGAGAACCTACTTCCCTTCAGCATTTTCAGGCAACATTTGCTTTCCCAGATGATCTGAGTTATTGCAACTACTGTGATAGCTTTCACTCATGAAGTAGCCAATTTTTTATCAGTCCTGCTGCAGAACGTATAGGGCACAAAGTGAGCCTGTCTAGGCCTACTCACTGATGCCCCCCACTCCTCCCAGGAACAAGGTGCCCTAGGATTTGTGGCATGCAACCCCAGCACTCCCAAGCTGAGTGCACTTGAATGTAATGCTACAGAGATGAGAAGTTTGATGGATGCAGTGCTCTCCTCAAAGTTTCATCCAAATGTACACCATTACTGTTGTTATCCAATCTGAAAACTGCTTTAAAAGAGAAGAGAGAACTTTCCTGACATAAAAGTTCTGACATTGTTGTTTGCTTGTTTTGTTCTGTTTTTTTTTAAGAAAAAAAAATAATAAGAAACAGAAGGACACATCACAGACAGGCAGTAGAGCTACAATTAATTCCTTCCTAACTGAAATAACGTTTTGGGGTTCTGAAGAAGAGATCACCCGTTTGAAATCACTTGTTCCACTGAGTGATGACTTCAACATGGATGCTGTGCTTCAGCCTCTGCAGTGGTACAAATGCTTGAAAAGGTCTCTGAGGTGCCTGTGTAAATTAGTTTTTCAGCAGCTGCATGCATATATTTTTCTCACTAAGCTGATGAAAACTGCAGTGCAACAGACACTGAAGCTGGGTGTTTAAGTTCAGTGAGTGAAGTAAAATGCTGATGTTATTCAGGAACTGATTGGTGTCTGCCAATATCTACCACCACTGGCTGAGGTTTGATGGAAGAGCTGAGAAAACATGTTGAAAATGTGACAGCCAGTGAAAGTGTTCTGCTTGATTGCTCCAAATTGGATAGTGTTTGCACAGATGGGGCACATACCCTGACTGGCAGGAGTACCGGTTCTATAGCTTTGCTAGAAAGGTTTTTGTATCAACAGTTATCTAAAATATCATTTTACTGTCATCAGGAGGCTCTTTGTGCTAAAGACTGGGATTTCAGAAGAGCTTTAAACCCTATCATCTGTTTCATCAACATGGTACTCGTGCATGCAGTAAATCAATGTTTCTTATAAACAGGAGGGAATTATTGCTACTCTACAGTATTAGTTAGCTGGCATAGGGAAAGGCCTTTCAACATTTTTGTAAACAAAAGAAACAAGTGACTTTTGGAAGGGAAGTGTGAATTCATGAATGACTGCGAACTGCTTAAAGACCAGGATGGGATAATGAACTGGTCTCCTTCATAGGCATTATGTTTTGCATTAGTATGTCCTACAGGGGAAAGACCACCTTTGTGTTATGCTGTTTAACCATCTTTTTCATTATAAAACCAATCAAAACTCTTGTAATAATTTGGACCACTTTCTTTTAGAGCAGTTAAGAGCTGATAACAAGACTATAAATGTGGAGAGCTATGCTGTGATGTCATCATTTCCGGGCTAATGCAAGTGAAGTTTTGGTAGAAGGTAGAAAAGGTAGCAGAAAGTATCAAGGTGGAAAAGTCTACTGTGGCCCTTTGATAATCGTCTTGCTCAATATAAAATGGGAAATGTTGAAATTCAACACTACATCTGGGCTCAAGAAGGAATGGTAATTTATCTTCACTGCACCCATACATATCCCCTCTTTGGAAACAGGTCTCTGAAGTTATTTTCCCCTGTTAGTTGTAACTTTGTTCTTTCTCATGGATAGAACTTTTGATCAGTTTCTACAAATCAGCAGTCAGTTTTGGATAATGAATCTCTGCTTAGAATATTTGTTTCTGACATCCTAGATCTTCACTTCAGCTTAATTCTCTCAGCTCTCCAGAACTGAATGTATACACTGAAGATGTAATAGGCCAAATATCTGTTCAGAAACCCACAGAGCCACCGCTGAAACTCACTCATGAAGGCCAGTGTTGCTTTGAGCAGAGGGAACTTCTGAGTAGACAATGACCTGATGTGATCAGAGAAATAATGCAGCTGTCTTCCTAGAGTCAAAGAGTGGATCACAGGAGAGAAATCTGTGCACTGACTTGGAATAAAAAAGTAGTATTTATCACTCATCCCAATGAAGTCATCTCTGCTGATGAACATACATAATTACCACTGATTTTTTAAGTAGCTATATCACATAATATTAATGCCCAAAGAGAACAGCAGAATGACATTTCCAAGGAAACGAACCACTATATTTCCTTGTTTACTGCCACAATGGGCTGAAATAAACCTAAAGCTGTCTGAGAGCTAACAGGGTTTAGAAACCAGTCAAAACTGAGAAATACAACATTTACAAAGGGAGAGGATCATGTGATGGAGTAAACATGCAGGTGGGAGCAAGAAGCTTCAGCCTCTGTTTCCCCTTTTATATTCCCAGCACAGATTAATCACTTCCTCACCCTAAATCTGCCATGTAGGAGGAAAAAAGACTGAGATGGAAGATGAAGAAGTGCCAGGGGTTCAAAAAGGATGGATGGCAGAAATGATTCTGTGAGCAGTTTTGCATGCACACATCTGAGATGTTCAGGTTTAAAGCCCTATCTGTGTTGTGAGGTTCTCCAGTGACAGTACCTCTACTTAGAGAAGTGAATAGGAAGAACAGGGGAACAGGAAGCAAGGGTAGGGCCATCCCTGTCTCAGAGCTTTAATTATGAAGGTACCTTAAGTACCCATGCTGAACACATCCCCTCTTGGGTTCTGTGGAGCAGGATGGGGTGTGCTCCTTTGCAAAGGAAAGCTTTGCGTCAAACATTTAAATGAGGGGAGGGAGAAGCTGCAGTGCTACATGGCTCCGCAGATCCTACCATGGTCAGACAGTCTCCAGGTTGAACTTTCTACTAGAAAATGGCAGTTTTAAACCAGTCCATTATGCTGAAAGAGAAACCAGAAAATAATTCTTTTCTTAGCTCAGTTCTGGCTCGGGATTAATATAGATATCAATCCCTCAATCCCTCCCTCCCCACCAAAAAAAGCAACCAACAAACCTACAACCAAACAGTCCAAAAGTAGTTCCACTTCAGTGTGGAGAGAGGGTGAGAGAGGAGGCATTTCATACTGATTTTTGGTTCTAGTGAAACTCTTTGAACATTTTTCTTTGAAATCCGTATTATAATGCCTCTGGTGAAAGGAAAAAAAACTACAACCCAGAACCTGCATAGTGCAACATAATGGCACACAGACTGCAGCTAGATAGATTCTGATCCAGGTCTGACAGATTATAACTTCAGTGGAGAACTTTGGCCAGTGTAGCTTGATAAAACACACAATAGGACAGTGGGCAAGGTGATGGAGCTGCTAGCAGAGAGAGGTGATAAATCTTTTTCTGAAATGGGAACTGAGTGACAGCTATCTCTATCTCTAGTGTATTATAGGTTATTTCATCTCTCTCTCCCTGCAGACATGACTGCACAAAGGTCGAGTCAAATAAATGATTAAAAGTGAGATGCCACAAAGTGTAGATTTTCACTGCCTGAAACCTGAGGTTGAATCCAGGGCCATGGTACGTGTGCTCCCTGCAGCAGGTTGAAAGGGTCACACAGGAACACTACTGCATGGCATTGCAAAGGTTTCTGTAGCCCATCATTCTGTTTCCAGCTGTAGCTGCAAGGGGATGGGGAATGAAAAATACACAGTCAGTCCAGGCACGCAGATAAAATTTCTCTAGCAGTCTTCTAGACTGTAAACATCGCAGTGCCCATTTTTCAGGGACTTAAAAACCAGAGCCTTAGCATTGCTGGCTCCATGTTCTAGCCTCCTGATGCAGAGGCCTCAGGACTTGCAGGTGAAATCAGTCCCTTGAAGGAAGGACACAATGCCTCAGGCTCATTTGCACATTAATGTGTTAGAACAGTATCACCCAGCAATCAGTTGTACCAGCAGAGACACGTTCCTACATCTAAAATCACCATAGAATCACAGAATGGTTTGGGCTGGAAGGGACCTCAAAGCCCACCCACCCCAACTGCTGCTATGGGCAGGGCTGCCCCCCACCAGCTCAGGCTGCCCAGGACCTCATTCAACCTGGCCTTGAGTACCTGCAGGGATGGGGCACTGCAGCTTCTCTGGGCAGCTGTGCCAGCACCTCACCGCCCTCTGAGTAAAGAATTTCTGCCCAATATCTAACTTAAGTCTGCCCTGTTTTAAAGCCACTCCTCTTGTCCTATCCCTATCAGACCATGTAAAAAGTCCATCTCCCTTCTATTAATAAGCCCTTTTCAATTACCAGAAGGCCACAACAAGGTCTCCCTGGAGCCTTCTCTTCTCCACACTGAACAAGCCGAGCTCCCTCAATCTTTCTTCAGAGGAGAGGTGCCCCAACCCTCTGAGCATCCCTCAGGACAGGAACTCAAAGAACAAGCGTACTTCAAATTAATTCAAGCCGTTGAATACAATCTTGGGAGTGGGGGTAAGTCTTTCCTCTTTACTGGCACATGCCCAAGCAACTAGGACTCCTGCATAGTGTTTGGAGATCCAGCATCCTCAGAGGCCTTTTTTCTACTCATTGCCAGGACTTCAGAGAAGGAGAACAAAAAAACACCTCTCAGTTTTACTCACACTCGAGTGATGGGTAATATCTACCCATCCTTTGGCACAAGGAGGAACTGAAACAGGATCTTCCGTTTGTTATCTTGATCAGCCTAATCTGTGCAGTATGGTACAGAGCAGAGTTGGGATATGACAACACTTTTCCTACTTCTTATTTTACAGAAGAAAAAAAAAAAAACATCCACAGTAACTGTTTTGTAAGAAGTCTGATATGGACAGCGTATGTTTCAAGCTCTCCTCTGGATATCATATATATTTGGGCTTACAGATCGGAATGCCTTACTTCTGAACTGTGTTATCATGGTTTGGACAAACTAGGTGCTAAAAGGTTTGGTACTGTCAAATCCGAGTGTATTCTGGGGTCATACAGAGCCATGATTCTTGGAACTTGAAGGTCTATCTGCAAGGTGCTTCTAGCATTTAGAAACCCACAGTTGGAGTAAGGGTGTTTGCCTTTCAGTTTCAGCACCTAGGACATGTTTCAGGCACCCTTTTGTTTTAAGAAAACTGCCCTGCATTTGAGGTGGTGGCTCTATGAATCATGGCTCATGTATTAATGCCATGTCCAATCCACTCTTAAGAATGAAAGCTAAGAGATGCAGGAAACCTGTATGTCCTTGTTACCTCATGAGTTAAAGAGCCAGCAAGATTTACAAAGCTCTCAGCCTATGATCTGAAGCTGCTTAAGCAGAAATTACCATTACAGACAGAGAAGAGGAGCCCTATCTTTCTCAGGCAGGTGACACACTACAGACAGAGCTTTAATAAGGACTGAGCAAAAGAGCAGGAATTAATTTTGTTCACAAAGATGGAACTCAAGTTATGCTGATGTCCAGACAGATTGTTTCTGAAAGGGTTTCCTGGGATTTCCATGTAATTCAGATCACTCTAGGCTTAAGCTTCTCTAGGAGCATTTAAAATCTTGGATTATCAAGCTGTGAAAGGGAGGTTTGCTTACGTGGCATACAGAAACTCACAGGTTAACAATGGTGGCCTATTGGGAAGGATGACATTTTAGAAAATGCTAAGAGTGGCAGCCCTTTTTTGCCCTGCCATGCAGAAGCAGCCTGACACTGTTCTAAAGATCTCTGACAGCAAACTCCACTTTCCTTATGTACAGTTTTACATATTGCAGAAGAAAAAATCTAGGCTTATTGTTAAGGTTTAGAGGAGGAAACACATGGAAAATTGTTCCTATACATTTGCAGTGCTGGAGACATTAGCAACTGAAACCTAGGAGATAAATGTGAGTAAAACTTAGCAAGTGGCATGTGGTGTAGAAAGCATTTACTATTATATTTAAGCACTCGCAGAATGTCTCTTTGTTGTTATATTTACACAGAGCACTTTGCGTACAAAACATCGATCTCTTATGGAGCCAACACATTACTCGGTTAGAAATCGTAAATTAGGAACAATATAGTTCAGGTAGGGGGGCCCTCAGCAAAGGGAATTTACCTTTCTCAGATAAAAGAAAGAGAAAAATCTATTTTACGCTTTTATGTCCTTGTCAGCCTACACGACAAGGAGGCAGTTACCCCTGCTGCTAGATGCATTTGACAACATTATAAGAAAGCATGCATTACAAAACTATCTACCACAGGAATTAAATTTTCAGAAGATATCTACAATGTTAGTCACATTCAGCTCCCTTTCCTGGTCCTTCTGCCCCCAAAACCTGAGCAAGTGAAGAGAGAAAAGGGCTGAGAAGGTCAAGATATTAATAGTATTTTGGACGAAGGCAACATCATCCCTTTAAAGACTTTTATGCGAAAGTAGACCATTGGGGCTTGCTTTACCTTGTGTGCTTCTGCAGCTGATGTAACAGTAGCAGGTCAGAAGTGAAGAGGGGTCATAGACAGACAAATACAAACTCTATCTACATTTCAAAGAACAAAAATTGCACCCTCTGGCCTCCACAAGAGAAGCAGTGGGAGGTGAGAATAACCCAGCTGAAGCTCAGGCCAGCAAAGATAGGGCACATCTACACTTGCCAGACAGTCCCCTCAGAACATACCCATGTTTGCACTTCCGTGGAAGCTTGCCTCGTGTCCAGGCTGCACATGAATATTTAAGCTCCAGCTTTTGTTGAGCTCATAGGCTTCCAGACCTGACAGTGTCATCTCATACAGGCTTAGCTGACATGAAACAGTGATACCAGATGGGCGGTCAGCACTCACCTTCAGCTGCATCATAGCCTACGATGGCTAGTACCAATGGCTGACACGAACTCCGGAAGTCCACCAGCACTCTTTCTTTGTAGAGCCAAAATCAATGCATATCACTGATTTGTTCAGTTTGTGACAGTAGATATCAATGGAGAAGCCCAAGATGACCCTGAAGAGAGAACTGCTTCAGACAGTTACCACTATCTCTTACAGATCTCCCCACTACTCTATCTGCAGCAGTTAAAGACCGTGGAGCTGAAACTCGATCTATGTGCCAAGATATCCACATTTAAGATCTGAACCTGCAGCTGCTTCCTAGGGTAGGATCTAGAAGGAAGCATCTGATTTTTTCTGTGATCTACCTCTATCCATTTTTTATGGGCTGAGTGCATTCCTTGATCTTTCTAGTAAAAGCAGGAGTTTTACCATAAACGTTTTATTGAATATCTTGCTCTTATCTAGTCATTCTGAGAGACCAATAAAGGAAATACGAATACATCAGTTTTGTATTATTTTGATATCACTTATGTTACAAATGTACTTGCAGACTACTACAAGAACAAACAATGTGATCTAAATTAATCTCATATTTTGTATTTCTGAAATTGTCTCCATGAGAAAATCTAGGCCCTCGCTGAAGTTTTCTTGTCTTTCCAATGCAACTTCATTATCTCACACAGCACAGGGTTTTGTTACTTAGTTATGGCTCAGTGTATTTAACTGCTAGCTAAGATATGGGAGATCTTCTACAGGTTCAATAAACTTCTATAGGGAAGATAGAAATCGTTACATAATCCATTAAGTGTTGTGGATTACTAGGGTTCGTAGAAGACTGCAGACACAGTGCTATATTTATTATCTAGATATTACTAAATTATCAATTTCGAAAGAGTTTCATGACTCCAATTTTACCAGGGGCTTTACAGTTAAAATCTCATATATAGGGCTTGAAATCCTGTAGCAATACAAGAAAAGAGCTAAATTTCTATTGTTGTACCAAGATTGCAGTTCATGGGTCATAGAGGGATGCTAGGGAAGCAGGGTTTGAGCTTTGTAAGACAAGAAGAGAATTTTCAGCTTTCATTCTTCAGTTTTCTTTCTTGTCTGAGAAGAATTTGAATTGCTATTGTTATGAGCCTTAAAAAATAATTAACTGTGTTCTTTCTCAATTACTTGAATACAGAGGGGGGAAAAAAAAAAGAGAGAAAGATGTGCCAATCTGGTTTCTGTGCTTAAGAAACAGGACTGCCATATATTTCATATATGATCACAGCCAACTTTGTTAAGGCTAGATCTGTAATACGTTTTCACAGCTACGTAGCTGAACAAAATAGCATCTGACCCCAAGGCAGCCAGCCTGTCAACTTTCAGACTTTTTTCCCCCACCCTGGGTGGCTTTATGCTGTGAAAGCTCCATACAGAGCACCTGATGACAATCAAGTGTTTCAGTAAGCAATTTTGGAAGTCTGTTAGCTGAGGGAATGAGGATGTAAGAATATAAGTAGTTGGTCTTGAGTAGATTGCTAGCAGATGACAGGTAAATGCATGCTTCAGTATGGAGAATCCTGCCTTGGAGCTGAGTGTCCAAACCAGTTCATCTAGGGAGAGTGTCAACACTACAGTATCCTAAAGCTGGACTAGAATAATCAGGTATAAGAAATGTCATGGTATCACAGATTCACAAAATTGTTGGGATTGGAAGAACCTCAAGTCTAACCCCCTGCTAAAGCAGGTTCTCTACAGTGGTTTACACAGGAAAGTGTTCAGGCAGGATTTGAATATGTCCAGAGAAGGAGACTTCACCACCTCCCTGGGTAGTATGTTTCAGTGCTTTGTAACTCTCAAAGTAAAGAAGTTTTTTCTCATGTTTGTATATACAATTCAGGCTGTCCCTAATGCAGAGACGTTAAATGGCCCATCAGGGGAAATAATCTCTGTGTCCTCATTCCACTCACTTGGCTTTCATTTCTTTGGGATCTCAGAGTTGTTCTGAGCAGGAACTGTCCTTCGCTATCCCTCAGAACCTCTGTCTCATTAAGGAGTCTGATGGGTACCCAATGGTACTTCACAGGACTCATCCATATGGATGAGCTCAACTGGTTGTTTTGCTTTAACCCCGGGGGGGTGGCTCAGCACCACAGAGTCATTTGCTCACTCTCCCCTTCCCTTCCCTTCCCTTCCCAGTGGGACTGGGGAGAGAACTGGTTGCTGGGGGGGAAGAGGGAGGAAGTAGAAGAACTCATGGGTTGATATAAAACTATTTACTAAGATAGCGAAAAGGAAAAGGATAATAGTTATGACTACACGTATGTGTACATGAATGTATATAACAAGTGATGTACAAGCAATTGCTCATCACCCCTGACTGATGCCCAGCTAGGCCTTGTGAGCAGAACCAGAGAGAGAGAGAGATGAACTGCCACCACCTTCAGAACTTCTTCCCCATGATGTCCTGTGGTATGGAATATCCCTTTGGCCAGTTGAAGTCAGCTGTCCTGTTTCTGTTCCCTCCCAGCTCCTTGGGCCCTTCGCTGTGAATGGCCTTGGCTCTGTACAGCTCTGCTTATCAGCAACTGTAAACATCAGTCTGTTATCAACGGTGTTCTTCTCCTAGAACTGAAACATAGCATCATACCAGACACTCTGAAGAAAAAATCCACCCCAGCTGAAACTAACACGTTGGTCAAATGGACAGTATCCACCACTTCTGGCTTTAGGGTTTCAGACAGCTCAAATCATAGAACGGCTTAGATTGGAAGGATCCTTAAAACCCACCCAGCCGCAAACCTCTGCTGTGGTCAGGGCTGCTACCCACCTGATCAGGGTGCTCAGGACCCCATCCAACTTGGCCTTGAACTCCTCCAGGGATGGGACATACAAGGGCTCTGGGCAGCTCCTTAGCTGAGGGATGACCACAGTGCTTAATATCAAGAGGAAGTTCTGCATGCTGGTCCCTATGATTCATGAGGCAGGTATCTACTTGCCCATTAAGCAACCCATGTATCTTAGATGACATTAGCAACATTTTACAGTAAGGAATAAACAGATCCTTTCTCAACTGGGAAAGTTAAATTGTGAAGCTAAGGACTCTCCAGTCACTTCTAATCAGAAAGAGCTTAGAACTGAAAATACAAACTTTTCAAACAGAAAACACATATTTTGACATAGTTTTGTTTTCCAAAACAGCCAGAAGTCATCTCAGCAAGAAATAAAAACAGAAACTGAAACTTCAGTAACATCAGAAGTAACATCAGAATTTAGTATTTGTCTTTAGGATTTAGTTTTTTATATACCTCTTTTGCATTCCTGTAAATACAAAAACACTCATAAAAGCAAAGAAATGTGTAAAATGCATCATTTTTCTATTTCTGTAATAGAGGCATTTATTTGGAGGACTTATATTTCCCATTAAAGTGACAGAAGAAAACACTATCAATGAGTATTAAGAAACTTTTTTTATTCAACAGTAATAAAGCTGTCAAGGTCTGCTGTCTCACAGCTCACTTGGGAAAGCTTTAATATGAAGACTTCTGATTCATTAACATGCAGATTATTGATATTATAGCCTTGCTCTAGCTCACTGCACGAGAGCATCTGCATCATGATTCCTCCCTTGACCACAGATTAAATTCTCTTCTGTTCTGATCAGGTTCTTCCTTTACATCTGAGTGCTCTCCAGTTGGATGAAAATGAAATGCTCTCTCATTAACTGACACATCTAACATCTGCAGACCTTGTTCCCTGTCTTGTCCCAAGGAGGGTATGTGGGTGTTCTGTTATGGCAGGATTTTATTGACATTTCCTAAATAAAGACCTATGACCTTAGTTATAAAAAAGTAAAGCGAATTTAAATGCACTAGATTATGATCTACCAAAAAACAAAACAAAACAAAACAAAACACCAAACAAACAAAAACAAACAAAACCCACGCCCAAGCTGAACCCCAACGTCTTTTAAATCATGTTGAAAAATTCCATAATTAACAACCAACCTTTCTTTCTTATCTTCTACTTGAAAGAAACTATTCCAAGGTTTTTCCCTTTTTTAAAATGCAGCTTAACCCTGTTTGGTAAGAGACACCAGGACTGCTAGTTTTCACTCTTATTTGTTCACAATGATCTGAAGAAACTTTTGCAAGAAAAATAGGCATGCTTCCTGTCCAGAAGAATATGAATCAATGTGAATAATTGAGATAATTTTACATAACAGAGGGAATTTTATATAACAGAGAGGAAAAATCATGGGTCTCTTCTTTGGGATAGTGACCTTTTCCTCATCTGCAAAGCAAAGTGGAAAAAAGGGAACAGCTAGCAAAGTGGTTGTGGTCCTGCTCCATTCCCATCCTTCCAAACTAGCAAAGTGATTGTAGTCCTGCTCCATTTCCAACCTTCCAATCTTGGGCCAGAAGGACCAACAGGTTTGGGGAGACAAATGAACTTTGAACCACGCAGCAAGCAGGGGAGCAGCCTCTGAAGTCTGTGCAAACTTCTAGCCACATTGCTGTTATTTAACTTTGTAGATTATTCTGATCCTTTCTTAACTATCTTCTGTAGAGGTTATGTTATCTCTATCATGTTAGTTCTTAAGAAAAATTGTGCTATTATGTTTCCCAAAAATTTCTACTCAGAAGCTGACAAAATTTGTGGTGACTATGTTTTCCTTCCATCTAGTGGACACAGTATATTTTCAAGGATGTAGAAAGAATAAGTATTTGAACAGGGCATGTTAGCTTCTTAGAGGGTCTGACACTCCTGAAAGACAAGTGTCCCACTACTTAAAGATACTATCCTCTCCTTAAATTGCGTAAGATTGGATGCCACTGAAACATTGTGTTGTTGGCTCCCTGTAATTTCTGCTGTGAAGAGAAGAGGTTTGGTGTGGCAGCAACAATTGACTGGAAGAAGAAAGTGTTTGCATTTGAAAGTCCCATGAGATTAAAGTACTAAAGGAAAAAGATATGCAGCCAGTCAAAGCAGAAAGAAAAGAGGAATGAAAGAGTTTTGGCTGAGGGAGAAATAGACCTCAACTGCATGGATTTACTTTAGTACTCAGATCTTAAGAGAAATACCAAATTTTTTATGAAACTTGAAAGAAGTTGAAAAGAATTCATATAATCATTAAGGTATGAAAGCAGATGACTTCCTTTGGCACTCTCAAGAAAACCATTTTCTTCCATAGTCTCTGCAGCTACATTTCCCCCCTGCCCTAGACAACACTGTATTTGAACAAGACCATTATTAATCACTACTGCTAAAAAAAAAAACGAGGCCTAAACAGTACTCAAAGCCTTTCTCTGAAGTAAATTCCTTAAACTACTTTCAAAACAAAAGGTAATTCAACTCTGAAGAGGCCAGCTATATCCTTATAAAGACAAGCATCTTCATCACAGTATTTCATCCTGTGCTTGGGTCAGTTTGGCATGGACACAGAAATGAGCCAAACTGGTTCACTGTTAGCCTCCATCAGAGATTATGTAAGAGAAGTGCAGGATGAAACATAAGACAGTGGAGTTTGTACTGAATACATAAGGACTGGTGAACCAGTCCCCATGTGTGCTGATGCTGGGATGTTGTTGTAGGCATATCTTGCCCTCTGTGCTTGTCTCCTTCTGTTGTCTGAACAAACATGGAATCCAAAGCAACAAGGCAGCAGCTGTCCTTGAATGGGACTGTTTGTAGACCTCAGCAATCTTGTGCCCTAGGTACACACATGCTACAGTAAAGAGCTTGGTACATTTTGTTTGTTTGTTTTTCAACACATCAGGATTCATCTGGCAATGTGGGAGTGCATCACTAATGCACATACTGTCACCAGATCTACTCTTTCTAGTCTTTTGCAGTGGCGTTAGTGGGGAGAAATGACAGCTTCTTACATGAAAATAATCTCATTATAATGCAGATGTCTAAAAGTGGTGAGAGGAATTGTTCCATAAAAAGGCCTGTTTCTCTTCTTGGCTTACCAAACCAGTTTAGGGTGCCTGCCTTCAACACAGCAACCTACACTGCAAAGGCCTATACTTATCTGCACCACCATAAGTAATCAAACACACACACACACAAGAGGGTACAAAAGATATGCAGAGTTTCAACAGCATATTAGAGAGCAGAATTATAATTTCAAATGCACTTTAGAATTCGGCTAAGTATTTAACACTCAGAGCTTCTGATTCTCCATATAAATTAGCGAGAAGACTACCAATACTCTCTATGGGAGCTGGGCCAACCTGTAATTAATTGCTCCCCATCTAAAAGATGGCAGTCCATCAGCCCATCAAAGGCAGTCTGGCTCAGCAAGAAATGATGGAGCACTACTTTGAAGCATATTTTTTCTCCAATGAACAATTGTGATAGGATGATCTTTGTCCTTCCCCTCAAATCACCATGATAGATACCCACATTTGTGGGTACGATTAAAAATTGATTGAAAGTTCCTCATCACTTTTCTCTCTCTCTCTCTCTCTCTCTCTCTTTTTTTTTTTTAATAATAGAGTAAAACTATGTACCCAGACAGGTTTTTTTTCTGCTAGAGGTCAGATCTCCAATCACCAGCTTTTTATGGTATAGAAGTAATCAGCATTCATTTCATGGAAAGTCATTAGGGTCTCTGTCCTACAGATTACAAAGAATAAAATAATACTGTAGCTTTACACCCCAATCTTCTTTGTCACTGTTATTGGTTCTCATGATGGGGGGCTGCTTTATTCTTGGAAAGAAATAGAACCACATGATATTGGTTATAAAATGTGACGCACCCGTATTAATCTATTCTTTCCCCTTTGTTTTGAAGAGTCAATAAATGGTTTGTAAAAATTTTGTCAGAATGAAACTTGTCATAAAATCTGCAGAGAGAAATATTTGCACAGAGGAAATACGAAAACAGGGAAGTAGCTAGTCTGAGACTGTTCCCTATTTATGTGATTCAAACCCTAAATTTGAAATAATAGTTTAATAATTTCTGGATAATAAATTGTTTCATCTACTGAAATTTTAATTTCAGGATGCAGAACAAAATTACACCTATGAATACACTTTTTTTTTTTTTTTCCCCAGGAGCTCTGCAGTATACTGGTTTTGATGTATATAAATGTGTACATAATTTGTATAATTCATTGGGAACGTAAAATTAAAAATGGTTTAAAATCCGATAAGGAATATTTTCTCAAAATCTCATGTCAAAGCTCATATCTTGATTACATAGGTTGAATTAAACCTGGTCTTTCAAAGTGAACCTGAAGTATAAAGGAGTCATTACAGAGTTGCTGGGTATCATTACAGGTGGACTTTGGATACTCAGCACTTCAAGCATCTCAACCTTACAAGTGTTGAGAGAACCCTTTCTTGCAGCAACTCTTTCTATGAACACCAAACTAGAGTAAAATATTTCACTGTTGTGAAGTTCATGCCTAGCTGCTGTTTCTATACCTATTTCCTTCTACCAAGGTTATGGTTTTAGCTTCCCAAACAGGCCAGTCTTTCTCTGATGGTGAACAATAAATATTCTCTTATTCTCTAATAATTAGTCTCTTATTGCTTCTCTGTATTCATTAAACTGAATGCTATTCTTAAGCTCCGAAGAAAAAGATCCAGAGTACAAGGAAGTAGGCTGATAGATGCAAGATTTCCTAAAGAACCCCTCTTTTTCCTGCTCTGTTTGCATATTTAAGGAGATTTGCATTAGTTCCAGATAAGAAAATCATTCTAGTTTGAAGCTCCCCCAGCCTTCCTGCCCCACTGTAGGCTACTCTCCACGGGCTGCAGCTCTGGCCTGGCCTGCTCCTTCGAAGGCTTTCCATCAGCTGTGAATACTTTGGGCTTCATCCACTGCTGCCTCACGGGTTCCTCCACGGCTACAGGTGAAGATCTACTCTGTGTGGTGCCCATGGGCTGCAGGGGGATTGCCTACTCTTCTGTGGGCCTCCTCTGCAGGGAGCTGCTGCTGTGTGACTGAGGCACCTCCTGCCCTTCTTCTAGGATACAGAAAATCACCCGAAGGAGTGTTGAGTGTCTTTTTTTTTCCCCACTAATGCCAGAAGAGTCTAAGAGGGTACACCTTCTGGTACAGTCAGATACACGTTACGAATTATTATAAACACAGTTCACAGTGCATGTTAACAGCTTACACTCTGAACACATAACTGGCATATCTGAGGTGTGTGATAAACCCACCTTGAGAGAAAAGCAGCACCTTGGAGCCTGCTCTGGAGGAAACTAACCTCAAAGTACCAGAGATGTAGGGTGAGAGAAGTTCCCAAAACACAGCCCTCCAGTGCCTGACAGAGCTCTTCCACTATGTCAATGAAAGCTCCTGTTATGCATTTTTGCTGCTCACAACTACTGCCAAGTATTAGTAGCAAGACAATCATTTCTTGTGGAAGTTGGCTGTAGGTCACATTGGGATTTCTGAATGTGCACAGGAAATAGTTACGTGATACAGTTGGAAGAATTAAAATTCAAAATTTCTCCCTTATAGAACATAGCCTTCATTTGCAGCACATTATGAGGATAAGGAAAATATGTATCTGCCCCCCAGGTAAAGGAATATAGTGTTCTTCACACCAAGAGTGAAAGGACACATGTTCTGCTTCTGTTCCCTGCTGTATGAGGGAGAGAGAAAGGTGTGTATGCCCACTAGACCTTTGGATGTAGAGTTTTTCTGACTCTCCACCGTTCATCACCATGACCCAGGATACTCTAGCAGCTCCCAGTTCTAGTGCCTCAACAAAAGCTCTTTTGGTTCTTTCCAAATGTCCTGCTGAACAACGTGAGGTGTGAATGTTGACGAACTCATCCATTCAGTCCCCTTGTGGCACCAAGTTACTAGAAGACCATCTCATAGGCCCCCTCCACAGGTGGGGGGCTTCACCCAGTTGGTACCAAGCAGGGATCTAAGCCAGGGAGTCTACTGGTTGAAATCCCATGATTTTGATGGGATATTAGGCACCTTAATATGATGGACAACTATTTATTTTATGTAGAACAGATTTAAAGGCAATCATGAAGAACTGTTTATCCAGAAATTTGAGGCAGTTATAATCTTGGAAATTGAGCAGCTGAAATGGGACATGTTGATGCTGGTGACCTGAGATGCACCAGTGCACCCTTACTTATGTCATTGCAAGAGCCATGGGTAAAACTGGAAGCAGAAGGTAAGCCCTAAAGCTTTTTAAGAACTGACCTTGGTCCTGAGCTGAAGTTACCTTATCTCTAATGTCAGCACTGTTGGGAGAGAGAAAGCAAACAGGGAGGGAGGAGATGGAAGAGCACGGAAAAAGCAAATGTGGAAGGAATGCAAGTAGATAAAGCAGCAACAGAGGCCAGTTCCCCTTACCTTTACCTTCTTTCTCACATCAAAGTACATGGTGTTAAAAGAATGACTATGTGGACTGATGCAGGCAGGGAAAACCCAGGGGAGGTCACTGAAGCAGAGAACTTATTTCACAGGCTGAATACAGAGCAAAGGTGGAGCACTAGCGGTATGAATCGTGCTGAAACTTGCAAAGAGGCAAGGGGGTGGAGCAGGCAAGTTCTACAGGACGCATTTAATCTCCCCTTTTCTTTCTGTTTAGGACTCTATCAGTGACAACTATATATTACAAATGCTGCAGTGCACTTTTGCTCTTGAGCAAAATTTGTGTGGATTTTCTCAAAAAAGGGCTAATACCTCCACTGAAAACCAGCTCCCACAGTGCTTCCTTGCTCCATGCTGCAACACCCCACCAGTCTGAAACTGGAGGAGAATCATGCTCGTTGTTGAATCCACATCACTACTTCCTACATTATTCTGGATATTCAAAAGAGGTTTCTGAGCCAAATATAAATGCGGCTCATTTCAGCTTACTTTCAAAAATCCGATGAGGTCACAGCTTGAAAAAGCGTGACAGCTGGCTTCACTGTTAAACAGCACGTGCTGGTCTCAGGGCTGAATTAGTAAGCATCTGCTTTGGTGACACATCCATCAGTGCAATGTGCTCGTGCTCACCATTTTATCCAAGCTGCTGCACGGGGGCAGTGCTACATGCATGCTTGCCAGCCTCCTTCAAGTCTTGCTGATTGACTATTGTCTGCAAACTAGGCAGCAGGCGTCTGCTGATTAACCAGAAGACTTTTAATTGCCATTTCTCCTGAAGATTTTAGCAGCAAGGACAGAGATGGAGGTCTCACAGTGACCCCTTCTCATGCTTAATTGGAAGAGCTGATTGAGTGAAGCTGGATGAATGCTTTGGATTGCTCCTATTCAGTGACTCGAGGGGCTCCACAATAAAGCACTGGCTCAAGCTCTTATTCTCTGCTTGGAATATGGAAACTGAAAAACAGGCCTGATGGCCAATCAATTTGTGTTAAAGATAACAGCCTGTAACTCCTTGAGAACTTTCTGTACCTATCAACTCAAATCTGAATTTTGTGATTTTTGTCAGTGTATTCAAGGTGGAAAAAAAGGTTTCAGCTATTGCATTTCAAATTCAGATATGCATGTTCATGTAGCCTCAGGCCACAGACTGCAAAGAATCTGCAAAGTAGTGAACAGTGGATGGAATCTGTGATTGATGGTAAAACAGCTCTGTTTTTTCTTTTGCTCTTTGTTTTTTATTTAACAAGGCATGAACATTGCCTCCTATTGCAACAGCACACTAGAGAGCAGGCTGCAGAGCTTTGAAACATAAATGCTGTTTCTTTCTTCACTCCCTAGAGTTTTCTCATTTCTATTTATTTTCATTAGCAGAAATGAAAACAAATTAAGGCATGCAACACCCAGTAGAGTAGGACTGCAGTAAGCACAGCTGCTAGCACCTGGAGCATTCTATTACTCCAGCGGTATTCCTACCTCTGAATAAAGCTCAGCTGCCCAAGAACTGTCAGTAGATGGGAATTCAGGTTGCTGTTTGTTTTTTTGTTTTTTTTTTTTTAATTTTAGATCATATATGTGTTTAAGGTTCTTGATCTCAAAGCTCTGTTCCTTCTTTACCCCAAAGCCAATTCACTTCCCAGCCCCACAGTGATCTGTTTGCTTGAATGCTCAGGGTCAGATGCTCAGCTGGTTCGGCTTGCTTGTTCCATTTTCTTTAAAGCCTTTATTTTTATTATGCTGGTCACTAAAACAATCTATTATATTTTAGTACTAATATTCTATTAAGAATATGGTAAGCACTGTTTCCATCTTATGTAACCTTCACATTCACTGTGTGCTTGCCCCTTAGTTCTGTTTTCACACAAAGTTTAATTCCCTACCCTTAATATCTCCATTCCATTATTCACTTATCCCATTAAAAAGCTTCTGAAAACACAAAACAATCTTTCTTTGGTTACACAAAATGTCCCAGTCTTTCTGCTGAGCAGTCCAACTTTTGCTGCCTTTCCTTACATTTTTGCTTAGGTATGTTGCTAAATTTATGCAAGTTTTCCAAATTGCCTGGAGAAGAAACTTTAGGCACAGTAATAACCAAACATTCCGACTCTTCACTGACTGTGTGGCATGGGGAACTGTGCCTGAATAACGCTGATCACATGAAAATGATACCCTGAGCTGGGGGAACGTTCACAAAAATGAACTCAAGCATTAAAATATGGGTCTACAAAAATACTGAGATTATTTTTAAAGCATCTGTCTTATTGTTCCTGTCTAGTAGGATAGCAAAACTTCTAGATAAATAACAGAAGAGAGAATAGTGTAGGAGGTAAGAAAGGATCAGTGTTCTTTCTTTCAAATTGTTTTTCCCAAAGAAGGAACACATAACTCAAAAATAAAAACCAAACAAACAGAAGTTGAGAACTTCCAGCAGTTTAGAAAGAAAATTTGCTTTTCCCCTTGAAAATAGAAATATAAATAATGTCATAATCTATCATTTTATAGTGCAAAAAAAAAAAAAAACAATTTTTGCAAAGCTTGCTTAAAATATTTTTCACTTTCAAAACAAACAAACAAACAAAAAAGAGCCAAAGCAGTTCAATTTTAGACTAAAAGACTGTTCAGTCTAGATGTTCAGATGTTTTAACCTACAAAGCATCCCACTTCATAGCTTTGCTTAAGTATATCTTCTTGCAGGGAACCGATCCCACTGTGAAACATTCACTACAATAGTTTGCTTCCTAAGAGGTGAAACACCTCTGACATTTCTGTGGCTATCAAAAGTGCTGCAAGCTAATAGAAACAAGGTAAGGGTGCAATGGTATGCCCTTACAGCCCAGAGCTATCACTGCTGCATATTTTGCTGCTTGGTAATGGGTAGCAGTCGCACAGTAACTCCAGCTGTGACATGCTGCTAGATTGCTTAGGAAACTAATGGGGTTTGATTCCCTCTGCAGAGAGAAGCAAGCAGATAAAATGCCTACATTTGCTTGCCTGCTAACACAGGAACAAGCCTGCAGCAGTACAGAGCAAACATTTTCCTAGACGCTTGCACTTACAACTGCCAGTATTTACTAATGGACCAGCACTTGTGAGAATCCCCTCCCACATCATGCCAAGTTCAGGCACAGATGTTTTTTGGGGAGAAGAGGGAATTTTAAGGCATTGGGGTGTCATTCTGTATCTCCCCTTGCCATGCTGCCAGTTTTCAGTGTCACTTTTGTTTTCTGCAGAGCTTCTTCCCAGTGACCCTTCTTGTTAATTAGGGTGGTACCATGCCAAGTAAAAGGTTTTGGCTATTACTAGGAGATCCTGAGACAGCTTTCGTGGAAAGCTGATACAATTCCTTCCACCCTCTGGGAATGTACAGCCCTAAAATTGGACTGAATCTTAATACTCCCAAATGAAACAGATCAGTATATTCCTTGAATCATTTTCCTGCTTCTAAAATACACAAAAGACACCAAAGAGATTTACATCCAATGAGGACATGATTCCAGGTTCATGTGTCTGCTTCTGCTCCTGGCCAGGGGGAGTTCCCTCTCCTTGACCTGTTTCTGCAAAGCAGTGAGCAGTTTTGGTGATCTAACAGTTCTTCTTTCATATTGGTTTCATTTTCACAGAATCATAGAATCATTGTGAATCATAGAATGGCCTGGGTTGAAAAGGACCTCAAAGATCATCCAGTTTCAACCCTCCTGCCCTGGGCAGAGTTACCAACCCCTAGACCAGGCTGCCCAGAGCCACATCCAGACATTACTGTTAGTAATATTTTCTTTGTGGAATTAAAGATTACAGATCTAGCAGGACATTTTAGCTGTCTCTGAGTTAACAGTGGGTTACCTGGATGCACGTTCATCAATTCTGCATGTAAACATCACGATAACAGAGTAGTGTTTAGACACCAAACTGTTTCTATTTCAGACTGGAACATTTACTACTAGAAAAAAAAAAAAAAAAAAAAAAAAAAAAGAGTCCAGAATATTACCAGTCTGCTTACCCGCATTTCTCCAGAGTCTATGAGGTGCCAAGTGGCGGAAATCAGTGTAGGTGAAAAAGTCATCTGCCAAGTCTATGACAAGCAAGTAATCTGGAGGAAAAGGAGAGGGAAGATCAGAAGGCTTTGATTTTGGTTGCTGTTTGCTTTTGTTCTTTTTTTGTTTTGGTTTGGTTTGGTTTGGTTTTTTGTTTGTTTGTTTTTGTTTGTTTTGTTTTGTTTTGTTTGTTCTTTATTCCCAGGGAATTTTAAAATTGCCTTCAC
The DNA here is from genome assembly GCF_016699485.2 of Gallus gallus. Taxonomy (NCBI): domain Eukaryota; kingdom Metazoa; phylum Chordata; class Aves; order Galliformes; family Phasianidae; genus Gallus; species Gallus gallus. Next base: position 111,587,122 of record NC_052532.1, read on the forward strand.
TCTGTACTAAAAAGACTTACAGAGAAAGAGGAAAAAAGACAACTACTCAGCAAAAATCTTGAACGTACCATTCAGAGATACTGTTGTTTGAAATATTTGCAGTCTAATCCTACTGACTATAGGAAACAAAAATGAAACAAACTTAGTTTGAAACAGAAAATATAATTTTTTTCATATGGAAGAAGTTGACTGGAATTGCCTGATCTTCTCAAAAATTTTTTTCTCATTCCCTTCAAAGCAAATTTCTCTGAATTGACAAATCTTTGTGCAACACATTAAGTTTTGTTAAAACAGCCAGTTCGCTCAGAACCACTCAGTCAGGGCACTTGTAGTCCTGTGTCTAATCTTGCTCTGAAAGACTGCTTCTGATAAGACAAGCAAATACAAGCGTGGACAGCTACTGATCATCAGCATGTGGACTCTCAGATGGTGAATAACCAAACTTCCCGCGTCCTTACAGTGCAGGGCTGCAGCACATACTCAGTAGGTTCCCTTAATGTAACTCAACCATGCTTATTTTTGTCAGATTTTTTTCTATCCAAGATACTTCTCACCCTTCGCACAATCCCTGGGCAATAGAAAATGGGTTGCACCTGGTGGATGCATTCATCACACAGCTCCCATTTTCTTTCTCTTTAAAGTTCATAGCTGGTACACACAGAAACACAGATTACCCAACCTCAGAGCTCATTTCCTGACCTCTCAACATCTCAAAGATATTTTGGGGGTTTCTCAAATACCACATTTAATAAAACACCAGCACTACACCAACTCTTTCTAAAGCCGGTGGCCATCTCTGCACACAAAGGATGACATAATTGCAACTAGGCATAGCACCATATCCATCCAGAGGTGCCCACATCACAAAGAGCATTTATAGAAGTATATTTTGCATGTGTTAAAAATCTGCCTTCATTTTGATTAGAAGTAGAAGTGGAGAAAATTTGTTATATTAGTCACTTTCATGCCTTGTCTTAAAAGGAAATTCAATTCATGCTATTCCTCAGCAGTTAGTTGAATAGCCATCTACTAAGACTTTTCAGCAGCGGTTTTACAACTATTATCCACAAGCACCTGGGGCAGATGTGTGATCCCATCAAGGAATACAAAAGAAAATCCTGAAGTGATGGCTACCACATTTTTTTTTTTAATCATGTCAGTGTTTTGCATCTTAACAATGAAGGCAGCAGGATAGAATCTCCTTTCCAATTTTTGTGAGTAAATTGCTTTCTTGTAATAACTGGATTTTCCACTGACAGATGGCAGCTACAAGCTGTCAATCATTTTAAATTCAAAGGATAGATGAAGCGCAACAAATGCATTGTTATTGCCTGCTAGGCTGGAAATATGGCCAAGCTGGTGTATGGTTCCTTTATGTTATGTCGGGATCATAGATTTCATGAGTGTAATACCTCTGCCAGAGACCAACCAGGGAGGAAAAAAAAAAAAAAGATCACGTGCAATTTCTTACAGGCTTCATTAAAAGCACAAACATCATCAAAATTGGGTTCATCTCAAGGAAGAAAATAAGTGTGTGCACAGAACGAACAATATTCCTTCCCCTGCAAGCAGTTTTTTAGGCCAACAGACATATGCAAGCAAACCTTTGCTGGACCGGCACAAGAAGGGAAATAAAATAAAAATTATTCTTGCTTTGAAAAACTCGCATGATCTCCAGGACCACAGCTGATGCCTTGCAGAGCAAGTGAGATATCAATCTCCCTTCTCTTGAGCCCATGAGTGCCTGTGCTGCTTTCCTCAAGCATGTTGAGTCCAGCAGGTTCAGAGAAGCCCAGCACCTATTGCCCAACATGCTCCAGTCTCCTTCTCATGGCTGAAGCTCACTGGAGCTCCCCATGTGGGGCTGGTGCTGGTTGCTCTACCTGGTCCCACCTGTCACACACAACTGCCCTTCCTACACAGCCCTGCAGTCAGTACTCCCAGCTGGCCTCATGGCCTTGGTGACTGATCTTTGAAAGGAAGTTCTTCCTACCAAAAATGACTAAGGAGAGAAAGAAAATAAACCAGCCCACCAAGAAGGTAAAACAGAAAATCAAGAAATAACACCCACAGGCCTGCACAATCTTTGCTTGCTTAGCATTTCTTCATACGAAGCCAGCTTTGAGTTCTTCTGGTGCATTTATGTACCCTGTGATGGGCTTGTAAATGTGTACTTTTTCTCAACTATGTAACACATTGCCTGGTTTCAGCAGAAATGTCTCTATTTCAGAATGCAGATGCAAATAAGATCTATGTGGACCTAATTAAATCTCAGTTTTAGTCAACTCTTGCACTTCTAAAACAGAGTCCAAGTATTTTTGCCCTTTCCTGCTGGAAAAGGCTGCTTTTCTCCCTGAAGCATTAGTGAGCTTTTATTCTTTTAATCATGTGAGAAGTAGGAGTAGCCAGGTTGAAGCCAGTATGCCTGTAAGAGTGAAGCACACACATTAGGAGCATAGAGTGCAACTGTAATTTGGGCTAAACTGACTCCTGGCTGACTTGGTGAGGCAGTGGCATAGACTGCTTAGGGAGGTGGTGGAATCACCGTCCCTGGACGTGCTCAAGAAATGTGGAGATGTGGCACTGAGGGACATGATTTAGAGCAATCACTGGCATGGGTTAATGGTTGAACTAGATGATCTCAGTGGTCTTTCCAACCTTCATGATTCTATGATTCCATGTACCAAGAGAGGAGCTGTTCCTGATCTACAAGGACACAGAAGTGGGACAAAACTGAAAAATGACAACTGTAATGGAAATCACATTACATTTGGATCTATATGGAAGTGCTGACTAGCCTCAGCGAGGGTAATGGTCCTATTTTGTTAAGTTTGTTGAACAATGCTTAAAGTATCTTTCTTGTCGTCACCTTTTTGGACCAAACCTGATCAATGTTAATGAAGAAATGGTGTTTGTCTTTCCAGTGAAAGCGGAAAGCACCCAAAGACAATTGAAAATCACAGCTTTATGGTCATTTTCCTGTAAGAAATACAAAATTAAACTAGAAGTGCGATATCTACACTACAGAGCACCCCTTAATGGCAGAAGGGGTAACAGCTGCTAAAGAAGACCAGGTAAGAAAGCTTGATAAAAATAGAGGAAACTGGTATAAGACTCCCCTATGACCACAAGTCCTTCACAACACTGACAATGTGACAGAAAAAAAATCACTTAGTTCTGTATCATTTTAGAAAAAGTGAGTACTGCTCACTATAGCACCAGTGAATGGTGAAATTGCTGAGCCATTCATAGCTGACAGCTTTGATGCCGTGCTTTGTGATAAAAGTATTTGGCGTCGAGCAACAGGGGGGAAACCTTCCAGTTGATGGTGCCTTTCCTATGATTCTGTGGCATGGAAGAGCCCTGGGATGAATAGGAATCTTGTTCATTTCCAAAAGCAGTCCCACGTGGTGTTCAGTCTGGAGGTGTTTCTTAGATATGCAGAACTGGGCAGGGCAGGCTCAGCAGTAGAACAGGTCAAGTTTAGGAGATCAAGCTGAAACAGCAATGACTTTCTGATTTGCAGGAATCTACAAATAGAGATGATCTTCCAATTAATCTTACTCACTGTCAGAAAGGCCATGCCACACACGTGAGAAAATAATTTTTGCCTTCCTCTGCTCAACAAAAGAAGGCAGCCTATTTTATGGCCAGATAACAGCTTGCAAGAGCGTGCACTGGTGGTGCAGATCTTATTACGTAAAGCGTAAATGGTCTCAAAGGCAGAGCAGCAGAAGCCACATGGGCACACTTATTCCATGCCTCTAATCTTACACTCAAGGTCTTCTGACAGAGCCAAAATTAACATCAGCACACTTCATCCTTTAAGTGCTTCTGCTGCTATAACAGACTGGAAAGCAAATATACAATCTTTCTGTTGCAACAGGACTGACATTCAGTTGCTTTCAGAGGGCAAATTCTAGCACAAGTCTTCAAACTGCATCAAATGACACAACTATGCTGTCTTGTCTTCTTGGCTGGAGGTGCACCTCCTGGCTTCATGTGGCTTCACATTTTTTTTCCTGGAAGATCTCAGCTTGGGAGCTTGAGGGTTACATTACAGTTTTCAATACACATGACATCTCTAAATCAGTGCTTAAACCCCAGAATCTTGAGCTAACTGCATGAAAATAAATGGGCCTGGATGCTCTGAACGGTATAGAAGTTTCTTATAGCAAATGATGTGTGGTTAGATAGGAGCATCAAAATGGAAACCCTGATATACAGGAATAAAGTTAAGCACAAACTCTGAGAATATTTCCTATAAAACATCTGGTTTCTTCCTATTTCCTTATCTGCACTGTGGAAGTCTGTCAATAATCTGATGATGCCTCCATAAAAACCTTTGTTAGACTTCGGATGCAAGCGATGGCGTGTCTGCAACCACTGGTTTCCCTCACCCTTACTGAGACATGAGATAAAACAAAAGGTACATTTATCACAGTAAGGAATCAGGATTTCTTTTATCATCATTTTTACTAAACACCAATGAGAATTTAAGCCTAGTAATTACAGCAGACCAACAGATCACTGCTGGAGAAATTTTCAGTGCTAATGATGATACTTCTAAGATAATTCTGTTTCTGGCCAATCCAGTCCTTCACATAATCAAGTGACCCCAAATGGTCACTTTTTAGGCTTCAAAAGTAAAAGATTCATGCAGTTTTCACAATTAATAAGGACACTAATATAAGATGACTACAGTAAACGGGCCCAAGTTTTTGCTCATTTATATCATTTCATTATGGTTCATTATGGTTCTCAAAGATTCGTCCCTCTTAACGCTTTTTGGAATTAAATAAACAACTCATATCATGGAGAAAACTTGGGTGTAGAAGCATAAAATGTGCCCTTTGCCCTGCTGGCCGGCAGCCTGACTGCACAGAGAAAAATATATATTAAAAGAAAAAAACAAAAACACATTTGTTCCATCACAACAAAATTATTTTGGGGCCCTGCATTCTACACATATCACAGTTTACTACAATGCAGATAAGATACAATCTCTCCTTTTTGTTTTTGCTGCTCTGTGTGGAAATGAAATTATTCTCTCTAGTATTAAAGATTTTTTTCATGCTTTACTTGATTTTGATAAATCGATGACTTCTGAAAGCACCAAGCCAATCATGGACATTGTCCTAGAGTTGATTATTATTACCCTATTACACAGAAAGCACTTCTAACATTTCCTTCTATTCTAATCTCTAAATTAGTGTTAGTTTTTTGTTGGTTTTCTTTTTTTTTTTTTTTTTTTTCAGATCACTGTATGCTTTTAGGCACTTTCCTTGTCAGAATATTCTCCTGTATCACAAGGACATCTGATATAATTTTGACCGCAGTGAAAAGGATGCAATCCAGGAATAAATCTAGTGAATCAATAAAGTCACACAAAAGATCTGCCTGGATGAGATCAGAAATAGACCCATAGTTGTTGCTAATTAAATTGGCTTCTATCTGCATCATCTCTTCTTACAAGCAAGGTGCTAGGCAAAATGCCCGTTTGTGCCTCGTGTTTCAGAGCTGCCTTGAAGAATTTCCACTGGCTTCTGTGGAAAGTATCACTTAACCACAATAATCAGTAAGGCAGAGGATGCAAACAAAGGCAGACTGGGTTGACAAAATTTTGCCACTGTCAATTGACTCAAAAATTTCAGTCCCTGCAGTGATTCATGTTACAAATCAATCTGGCAAACTATCAGGCTTTAAAATCAATTACACTAAATCAGAAGCCATGCATACAGACAGTGCACGAAGGGGCACTCTTACACTGAGCAATGACCTTTTAAGCTGCCACAGGCCAGTCTCCACTACTTGGCAAAGTGTCCTCCCACAATGCTAAGTAAATTATATTAAACCTATTTCAGACTGCTATTGAGTATATAATGGGAGAGCACTGCTGAGGGCAAATCTGCCTATCCTTTGGAAAGCAAAAACGCAAACCACCTGACAAAGCTGTTGTTTATCATGTCTGTATGATACAGGCTCTCTTTCAGGAAGAGGTACAGTGAAGAATCAGGAAATCTTAACCCATTTTAGAAATCACTAAGCTTCCCTCAAAACTTTAATGCCAATAAATTAGAAGACCGCAATTAAAGACAGCGTCTACTGGATGATGATGAGCCCATGGACAGGATGGACCATTAGCAAATGGTACTTAGCACGATGAAAACTCAGAACTGATGAAAACTGTAAACTACACAACTTCATGAAGGATCATTAGTTTTGTCAGAGATTATCTGATGATTCATTGTCATTTCTACAGCACAGAGCAATCCACAGCCCAGATGGAGACTGAACACCACCCCTACAGAACCTGATCTTTATGTTGGTACATAGAATCATAGAATCACAGAATTGCTTGGTTGGAAAAGACCTTAAAGATCATCAAGTCCAACCCCAGCCTAACCATACTACCCTAACTCTAACAACCCTCTGCTAAATCATGGCCCTGAGCACCACATCCAAACAGTTTTTAAACACATCCAGGGATGGTGACTCAACCACCTCCCCGGGGAGCCTATTCCAGTGCTTCACAACCCTTTCTGTAAAGAAATTTTTCCTTTTATCCAAACTAAACTTACCCTGGCATAACTTGAGGCCATTTCCCCTCATCCTGTCACCTGTCAGCAGTGAGAAGAGACCAACCCCACTCTCACTGTAAGCACCTTTCAGATATTGGAAGAGAGCAATAGGGTCTCCCCAGGGGCTAAGGGGGACCAAGACAACCTGAAATACAGCAGTAGATTCCACGGCCTACACTCTGCTATATGCAGAATTCTGCAGTTTTGTAGGGGAAGTTTTTGATGCTCTAAATAATCAAGTAATCTGTACCAGATTACCAAATCTGCATGTTCCCTGACATGAACATGAGAAAAGACATGAAGTACGCGTCAGAGGAGCAGGTTCTAAATAGCAGAAAGGGGGTTTGGGAAAGTGGGATCCATAGTGGGAAAGGGCAGTTACAGCTCATAGATAGATCCCAACAATAAATTGAACAAAAGACAGCAGTACTGCTAACTCATCAGCAACAGCAGGGACAGGAACAGCATTTCTCATTAAAAAAATATCTGTGTGCATGCAGGTAGGTACTACAGGAGCAGTATGGTGGGACGGCTTTTGGCTTCAGACACCAGAAGGTCAGATCATCTGGTGTGAAATGTCTAGGATGATCTTGATGACCATCCGTCTTTTCTAGATCATTTAAGGCTCCTGGAGAACTCCCTGCACCAGGCTGCTGCCCAGTAAGTGGTGCGGGAAGGCACACATGACCAAGCACTGAGACTGAAGTCTGAAGACCCATCCCTAGCTTTGGGGGAACAGCAGCTGTTGGAGGTTTGCATTTCACCACCTTGCCTGTGAGTTGCCAACATTATCTCCAAGCACAGCAGGAGATACCAGGTTAAGCCCTCATGGAAAACACACCTCCATAAGGTGCCTCACCTATACTTTTCTTGCTTGGCTCAGCTTAGCCTGTTGCACCAAGAAAGACAAATTGGCTATGCCAGAGGTGAAGCAGTAGGACAACAGTAAGAAAAAACATGGAGAAAGCAAGACAGACTTACTGAGCATGCATGATCAGCAAGAATGGTAAGAGAAGAAGCCAGATTTAGCTGTCCAGCCACTCAATCCTGCAGGTTTTCCTCTTGGCATTTTCAGTTTACTTTTCAGCTTTCAGACAGAAAAATGTGTTTATCTCTGGGTGGCTGGGATACTGGTGAGCAAGAAATATGCTTGTCTGGCTACAGAAAGGCAGATGTATTATGCACTTCGAAGAAAGGCAGCCAGATCAATTGCACCAGCTTTGTCTCAGGTCATGAAATTAGAGCAACACATTTGTGCAGGGGTAGGACTCAGGGAGTTTAGGAAACCCTTTCTTACTTGATATCAAACATCATTTTTATTTAAACTACAGGATAAAATATTCCCAGTGCTGCTAACTAGCACTTTGTTTTGATAGACAGAACTCTGCTGCTTTGGGAGGCACTTTGAAAAGAGAAAAATGGAGATAGGAATCAATGATTAGTGCTACATCTGTAACCCTCCATAAATACAGCTGTATTCAATAGCACTAGCTGACTGTAGCAAATAAATCAGAGTTCAACTCAGGTGCCTGCAAGGCTGCCCTGATGGCTGTGCTGGTTCTTACACCCAGCCTTTTGGTCCCCCTGGGTGATAGGAGGCCTGCAAAGGTGAATTACTCATCACACAGCTCATTCATGAGCAAACAGTAGTAAAACCAAAGCATGTCACCAGAGCTTTAAATCTACGCTGAATATAGAGCTCTCCTGAAAAGAGTGGGAGAAAAAAAAATAGACAGGAAGAGGTGGCAGGGGGGGGAGGGGGAAAAAGAAAGGAAGGCTGTCAACTTATTTTTTTGTAGGTGAGAAAGCAGCAGTAACTGCAAAAAGGCTTATGGGAAAACCCGGGAGATGATGAAGAACAGCACTGCAAAAACTTTTTGAAGTGCAGCTCAGACAACCATTCTTCACAGGGCATAACCAGAGGCAAATGCAAGAGGTTTGAAGTTATATCCAACAACCATCATAATGCTGAATTTGTTGGTCCCATTAAAGAAAAGAAAGAAGAAAAAAAAAAAAGAGGTAACCTTCATCTCCTTGCTGTAGTCAAGGCCTTTCAAGATTTAGGATAGATCTGGGTCATCTCAGTAAGGGAGCTGTTGTATTTGTTCCATCATCCCAGGCTTCCTTTGCTTCGTAGGTTCCCAGAGCAGAGCTAAGACATCACTGCCATTCCCATACCTATCTCTCAGCTCTAAGGAGAAGAGACGTTGTCAGAGGAAAGCAGGCGTGGCAGGGCATCCCTATGACCAATTAATTTGGGTTTCTGACAACACAAATTAGCACAGTTTAAGTGAGAATGTGACCAGCCTGGATTTGTAGAGTAGATCAAGCGGCAATTGTCCTATGTAGTCAAAGTCAATGGAAGTGACAGATTAATAATTATTGCTCTATTTCGTGTTTCAGTCATAAAGCAACCCACTAAAACCCACTAAGTCATCTGATGATAAAGAATATCATTTCACAGTTCACCATATTCTTTCATTTGTATTTTAATGGTAGCAGGAGGCCTAACAATATTCCCACATCCACCGGTTTTGCCCTTTCCTCTTACTCAAACCTCACTTTTCTTATCTCAGTTACTTAATGCTTCCTTCCTTTTCTATTGTCTCAAGAAAAGTACTTAAGACTCCTGACTGAATAGCCCACTGAAGAGCCTCATTAGGGGCAGAGCCTGACAGAATAACTGGATATTGCACATTGCCTCACATGGTGAAACCATTTTATCAAAATTTGAACGTGTCAGAATTTTTCTGTAGGAAAAAGTCATTTTGTCTAAATCTATACCTTGGTAAACCATCAAATTATGACAAATATTTTGTTTAAAAATAAACAACTGTCTTCAAGCTCCCATTTTTAACATTTTTAATGGAATTTTGAGCTTGAGATAAGAAAGTTGAAAAAAAAACCACATCAGAACAAAGTGTTTCTCACACAACAGAAAATAAAATGCTTTTTTAAATTTCTTTGATTGTCCCAACTAGTTAGTACTTGTCCATAATCAGTACTATTTTATCTTTTTTTCAGAAGAGAAACAGATCACCTGCTCAGCTCTTCACAATGTGGCATACCCATTATGCTGCTAGAGCATATGAAATGTGGTATGATTTCTGGGACACTGTCTTTTAGATAACCTCTGTAGAAGAATATACAGATATTTTTAGTTGGTTTTTTTTTGTATTTAGTTGTTTGGTTTTTTGTATTACTGTCTTCACAGTAATACAAGTGCAGAATCTTAGCTTTGCCATTTCAGCATCTTCAATATGCAGCTTACGTGGTGCATCTTCACAGAGAAAAGCAAGGATGATTAGCAAGTTCAAAACCAAAGAAAACACAAATGCATTCCTCAGGATCATGTCACTGAGTGTCCAATTCCAGGAGGATTCAGCAATACACAGCTACATTTTTTACGCCTCTAACACAAAAAGCCCACCTGTAGCTACTTAACATCAGGCTTACATGCTCCAAAGCATTCTGCTGCAGATTCCCACAGAAACCCTTGCTGACTTGCATTAATCAGATCAAAGTAGTCATTATGATGCTAAATGACTATGTGTTATCAGCAAACAAGGCATGGGCGGTATGATTGCACTCAGTGCTCCCAGCTGCTAACAAGACAGAGGAGCCGTCCCTGTGGGCCTTCTGTACATGCAACCGAATTGCCAGCCTCCAGTTGACCTCGGTGGGTGATCACTGAGGTCACACGCAACCTGCACGCTCTTGGCATGCACAGCCCCACTTGCACTCTGGCTTCCTAGGTAAGGTTTCTCCATATACTATGAAAATACTTTAAACAACACTTCTAAGGGAAGGCAAAGTAGATGGTAGGTGAAGCTGACAGCTCACTCGGTGAATGAATGGAGCTCTATCCCTCCTCGACAGGCTGTTTGCCATTGCATTGGGAAACCTGATACGAATGCTCTTTACACCTTGAATAAGTCAGCAGATGAATTTACCACCAGAATCTGTGGCAGCAGATCATTCTGGGATTACATCATCAGCAAAGAGAATTAAACGTGTCTTAATTTTCTGCAAGATAAAAATGTCCATCTGTTTCTGTTCTTTATTAGTTTTTTGCCTGCAAGTAGAATACAGTGCTATACATTAATTAAATGCATATGACTAGACAATAAATTTATTACAAACTACTCTAATGATGCCTGTCTCTTCATTAAGCAGAGAATGAGAATGTAAAAAAGAAGGACATTTTATAATAAATCACAGATGGATGAGAGCTAAGCCACCTAGAATTGTTTTTCAGCAATACTAGAAAGGGCTGTGAGCAAGAGGAATTCCAGCAATACTTCAGTTTTCTCTTACAGGAGAGCCAACACACTTCTCATGTTGTGCTGCTCTTCGGGTCAGAGTGTTTTGTCCATGGCCATGTGGCACTGAACTGGGACTTGAGAAGGAGATAAGAACCTGATGAAATCCAAGAGCGGATCTCTCACATCAGCTATGCTGGTGTAACCCACCACTGCTCAACGCACTAAGGACTTCTATATTACATGAGAATGTGGTATTAAACACAATCCAAATAAGGTCTGATGCTTGCTAGATTTTCTTAAGAACCCTTCTAAGCAGGTTTTGGGAGAAGTACCTTTTATGAGTGCTCCTTCAGGTCTTTATTATGTCAGCATCTAGCATTATAGATATTGGAAGACAAAGAGAAGTTTCTACTGGTATTATAGATCTTAGTGATGGCTTCTTTTTACTGAAACACTTATTTCAATATAAGAAGTAATTAACTACCACAGACTACTCACTGTGACAGCATCTAAGAACACATCATCTTATCAAAAGTAGGCAAAAGCTAAGGTTATTAGCAAGGGTGGGGGGAAATATCACCCAATTCATTTCCAGTATCTGGAAATGAAAAAGAAAGTAACACATTGCAAGCAATAGAAATACATACATTTTTAGTAGAATTGCTTTAAACATTACAAATTACTTTTTTCCCAGTGAAAATGTGAAGAGCAAGAATGCTTCATTTCAAACTGACATGCCAACGTGGACTGCTTCCTGCAAAGAGCATTCAACTTCCACTTGGGGAAAAAAAAAAAAAAAAAAAAGTAAGAATGCAGTAGCTCCTCAACCCCCAGATTTTCTGAATCCCATGAGAAACTTAAGTTTTCGATATTTCTTTTTATGTTTATAGCTTTTTATCCTTTTTTGAATAAGGCTAATGGTTGTGTTCCCTGCAGTTTGTCAGCCATCTCAGAGCTGAAGTCACCTCCTTCATAGCTCTTAGGTTTTTAAGGTAGAAATACCAAGTGTTCTCAGAGCTGGTAGCATAGTAGCACAGGAGTTAAACAGATGAGTGAAAGTAATTAAGCAAATTACATTTTCTTGAAGAAAAATCATAGCCTAATGGGAGTGCTCATCAGAGAGCTAATATTTAGATAGCAGAAGTTACAACTACACTGAAGAATAATGACTGAATGGTAAAGTAACAGCACAATAATTAGTTGTATTCTAGCAATTACTTAGGAAACTCCTGAGAGGTAGCATTGATTAAAGTATTTTTATAAGTGCATTACTTACTATTTGTAGTAAGTCTTGAATAAAATGTCTTGCAAGGTTTTTGTTGTTGATTCAAGGGAACCAGTCAACTAGGGAAATCAAGTTTCATTAAGAAATGAAATGAGAAGGAAAACATACAGAAGGGGTATGAAATAGGGGGGAAAAAAAAGAAAGAAAAGAAAAAGGAACACATTAAGGTAAATAGAATCCTATATTGTGTAGGCAATGCCAGAATATATTACGTTATTTTTTCCCTCCCGAAGAATGAATTATAGCATATGTGGGAAATGCCACTTCTAGTAGCCCTGAAGCCACTTATCTATCCATAGCAGAGGCAGCAGCACAGGTTTTAGTAGCACATACTTCTATGCCTTGTCTCACCTGGGTATTCCAGTCATTGCTCAAAGGAAAGGAACAGCTCAGACTCTTTTCCTTATTACTAGCATTGCCCTCTATCTCTCCCTCACCAGCTACACAAACAACCAGACCTTGAACTGCCTTGAACACGTATATCTTCTCCAAGAGAAGGAATGGATGGATGCCAATCGCAGATAGTATTTGAGCCTGCAGAAGCAGCAGAAACACATTATCCATTCCACAGCAGACACCTGCACCTAATATTTCTCACCTGAAAACTTTCGACTCACTGCCTGCTATTGATTCTAGGCTAATTTTGCTGAAATCCATAAAATTACATCAGAGATCCATTTGTTTTTTTCGTATGTATTATTTCCATTGTGAATATGCTACTGCTTTCACTGCCCTCTGAAGATATTACTGCAGTTCTCTTTGACTGCAAACCTTTTTCTCCAGCAGTAAGTGACCATTCTGCCTGAGTTGTACCTGGGCCTGCCCTACCCTCCTCACTGTCACACAGGTGACAGAAAGGTGCCACAAAAGTCACAGGTCAGCACAAGGATGGGTTTCTGTCTCCTGGACATCCATGAGCAATGAGAAGCACCTTTGATATTTGCCCAGAAATCATAGAATCAGAATCATTTAGGTTGTTAAAGACCTTCAAGATTGTCAAATCCAACTATCAGCCTGAGTCCCATCGTTCTAAGTCCCATCACTAAACCATGTCTCTTAGTCCCCCTCTGGGGGGAGAAATGAGAGGCAACAGCTTCTGAGGCGCAGGGCCTGGCCATGGAAGGAAAAGAGAAACCGGATCAGAGGGCCAAGCTGGAATATGGAGCATTAGGGATGGGCAAAGAACCTGATCCTTTTCACCCAGAGTACTCCTTCCTCATCACCACTGTGCAAAGCCAAATCCAGCCTTATTCATGCTCATCCTACATAGAACTCAGCTGTGGGAGAAGCAGACACCTTGCCCTTTGCCCAGTACATGGCTACCCCTCCACATTACTAAGATTTTTAAGAGCCCTGCAGTGTCAGTGGGGTGGTGATATCACCTGCTGGGCTGCAGCATGTTGTCAGGTGTGCGTTCATGATCTCACATAGCTATGGGTGCAGAATGGTCAGCAAGGCCTGAGGGTCTCACTGCTGTCCAGGCTCCCCCAACTCCCCACCCATCACTCCAATGCACTCTAAGGTAAGACAGAACAGACCATCACAGTGAGGCAGTGGCACAGGCTGCACAGGGAGGTGGTGGAGTCACTGTCCCTGGAGGTGTTCAAGAGCTGCGTGGATGTGACACTGAGGGACATTGGCAGTGGGCATGAGTTGGTGGTTCAACTAGCTGATCTTAGTGGACTTTTTTAACCTTAATGATGTTCAGGGAACTTGGCTCAAAAACCACTGTCAGGAACTTACGGTGAGAACACACCCTCCATTTGTGGAGTCCTGTCATCTCCTCCCTCTTGAAATCCCCACACATGCTAACACTGAAATGGGAGGACAAGCACAGACTGAATGGCACGACAAATGGTTCTTCTAATTGCACAGTCTCTCTCTGTCAGCCCCCACAGAATTCGTCAGTGGGAGAGGTCTGCAGCAAAATAGTGTCACTACTCTTTGCTTCCTAGAGATTTAAGATCAGATTTTCCTCTGATTTACATACCAGTCTAAAACCATTAACCTCCAGAGAGCAATTCCTTCCTCTGCTGGTGGAAACAAGAGTAAATGATTCTGATTAGATCATACGGACACAGGTTTATTTATTTATTTTGATATCAACAAGGAATGGCAAGAATATTTTATCTAAAATTTAAGCAGCAACTCTCTGTACCCCTACTGCTTTTATTTAATCAAGCACTCACATCAATGGCACAAAGCCCTGCAGTGTAACCTGCAGCAATATGTAAGCTTTTGTTTCTCTCATTTTCTGTCTAAATGTCTCTGCTAGCCAGAATGTTGTTTTCCCTCAAACCATGAGTGCTTATGGCTTTCAGGGTCTGTTGCTGTTTTGTTGCTGGCTTTTACCTCCCCTCCTGCTCTTCTTTTTTTTTAAAATGTGCTAGTGCCAGAACATTTGCTCGCAGCCATGAACTGGCCTCTGCCTCTCATTCTGTCACTGTTTGCTGGTTATCTAGATTCAGTTCTTCAGATAGCAATTAGATTTTTAATGCAGAAATACTGGCTGCCATAATGTGTGCTTCTAGACAATGATGGTGTTACAAGTCATACATTCATTCCCCTTTTCCACTCCCCTCCCTTCTGCACTCGTTAACAACACCAGCTCTGGTAATAGCTATTTTGTCTTAATCTCCAGTCCTGCATATTTTCAAAAGGAAAACACATGCTTATGTATTTTCCCTCACTCTCCCTTAAAAGCCACTGCTCTTTCCTTTGTGTGGAAACATCCACTGACAAAATCACAGTTTGCATGATGATCTTGCTTGACCTTTCTCTGCTACAGCACACAGAGCTGTACAGAGCTCTGCTTTACAACAGTGCTTAGTTGTCATACCACTTGGTCTGTTAAGAGACCAACAAATGCAGCCAAAGTCTAAGACACCGCAAGATGTGATGTTGTTCATTAAAGACTTTGAATGAGATTCAAATTCCCAAACCTCCCAAGCATTCAGTGGATAAGTTCTTCTTATCTTGTTTGCTTCATATTCCCAATAGCAAGGAGAGAAAAGCAGCGTAGTGGATGCAGCAAATACATAGCAAAATTCTTTTCTCTTACCACTCCTTACACAAGCAAAGATAAACTTGCCTCAGTATATAGCTTTTAAAACTCCACTATGGTTATTCTGCTACCTAGAAGTTATCCAAGGCAAAGAAAAATCATAGAACCATTAAGACTGGAAAAGACTACTAAAGGTCATCTGGTCCAAACACCGACCCATCCCCACTATGCCCACTAACCACATTCCTCAGTGCCACATCTTCATGTTTCCTGAATACCTCGGGGATGGTGACTCCACCACCCCCCTGAGTGTGGTAAAGTCAACTTCATCTCTGAGTAGGAAACTATCAGGCTACTAAAGGTGTAGAACTCCAAGACCACTAGGCATTGCATGCTTGGTTCAGCACACACGGTGTCCATGCAGATCAGCTAAGGGCATGTAGTAGACTTGCCTCATACAATTTTAGGACAGCAAACACTGACTTGTATACAAACATGCTGAAAACAAAGAAAGGTCTAAAAGACTCAAACTAGTTGTTAAGTTCAATTAAGTTCAAAGGGTTCAATCCCATTTAACTCTCCATCATTTATTTATCTACCTCACTAGCCATGATAAGAATGAGATTCCAAGACCCAGTAGCACTATCATGTATCCTCTAGCATATTGCATCTGACAAAAGTACTACCATTCGTGGTTAGGTTTGTTGTTTTGTGGGGATTTTTTTGTGGAGTGTGTGAGTTTCCACCCTCCCCCCAATCTCACCTTACTTAATTACTGTTAACTTTTTCCCCCTTTAATGCTAAGTTTTTAATCCTGGCTGGTTGGAGCTAATGAGACCCACCTGGCCTGGCATCTTGTGTGAGTCAGCAAAATAACATTCCACCTCCTCACAAGGTTCAAGAGCTACAAATCCATTATAAGGACAGGAATACTTCCCCTCCCAGGTGCTCAGGGGATTAATTAGCATTTGGAAATTATGTTCTGAGATACTCATGTGCGAAGTGCTAGAGAATTGGATGCTATTATTCTTGTGACCTGTAATCCTGGATTAGTTAAAGCAACTAGTCCGGCAATCAACAGAATTTGTCAATGACGAGGTAGTGAGTTACAGCCAGTGACATTTCTAGGACAGAAAGAATGAATTTTCTAAACAATCAGTATGTGCTGCATCCAGTGAATAATTTGTAATGAATAATGCATGCAGTTAATTTAGCCTCTTTGCCAGCTTGCAGAAAGTCCACAAACAGAATTTCCTGACCTTATTTCAGGAATTTAAAAAAGAAACGGCTTACCCTATGGATTCATCCTGAGCACTTCTCCATTTCTCCTTAAGATATACTGACACCGCGGGGAAAAGAGGTAGCTAAACAGGAAGAAATCTTTCACCCATCTGGAATGGGATTGAGGGGGAAATATGACCACAAAATCCTGCATCCCTACAGTACATTCAGTCTGTCACATTCAAAAAAATGGCAAAATATCCACCTAGCTTGTATGCTTTATACAAGCATGTGCCTAGATCATTATGGGATCTCTGTTACTAGTAGCAGAACTTCTACTTCCTAGATGAAGCCATGCATGAAAACAGAGTTGCTTCCAATGAATACATATTTAAATCATCTCTCAGTTGGCCTTGTATCTGGTTGGTCATTTCCCAGGCTCTGTCTTGGACTTCAGCTGGGATTGAAACAGTCATCTGGCGTATCACATTCCTCTACCAGCACTAAAGAGTATTTTTGCAGAATAGGAGTAATCGTGACTTCTCTTTCTGCTAAAACTGAACGTCGAAGAGCTCACCTGTTGGTAATGATCTCATCAAATCTTGGTTTTAAATCAAGTAGTTAAGAAAACTTTCCTCACTTTCAGAAACAACAACAAGCAGCTGAAGCAGAGATTGAGATCAGAGGTCTCTGTATTTTCCTTGGTTGGCTTGTTGATAGATTACAAACTCTGGCTCACCAGTACTGGGCTGTGATGACCCTGCACACAAGCTTGAGGAGGGTTTCCTGACTACTTGGTGGCTAACCAGGGGTTGAATCAGTGAAAATAAATCTTGCTTACTCATTTCTAGGTGGAACAGAATTATTTTCCAACATTAAGGTAATATATAAAGAATGTGAATGTTGAGCAAAGAAATTGCTATTGTGCTGGCTCTTACTGTCTGTATAGGTCTATCCTGCAGTTCTTGGTGTGTTTTGTTCTCAGTAAGCTGAGGACATCTGCCCCTGTAACCAGGACTCTTGATTTTCCTTTAATGCCTTTTAGTAATGTTATTTTTGATGAATGTTTATTTAGAGGAAAACAAAAACAAACAAAAAAAATGGTGCATGTGTAAACACCACAAGGATAGATTCCTTAAATGCTTTCAAAGAAAATTAAAGTCATTGCTTTAAGAGGAGAAGAAATCAGCATGGAACAGGGGAATAGAGGAGTATTAAAAGCTTAGATTGCAAAAGGTGGATTTTGGAGGTGACCAGGAAAAGGAGAGCAGTGGAAAATGGAAGGTGTACATTTGTGAATCAAATTAATGTATGAATGTGTAGAGCATGCCAACTTGACAAGGAGATGAATGTATATCCTTCTCTAAAACTACAGCCAGCTCATCACTTCATCCTGAAAGGCTGTGTATTGAGTGCTGATTCACAAGGAGTCCACGATCTGTGTGGGCTCTCCTTGACAAGTACAAATTGTCAGCAGATGAAAAAGAAACAATTTAAGCATAATTTTAAGCACTGACATCATTGCTCCTTCCATACACCTGGCACAATTACCTGAAAGGATCTCAGCCAGCTTGTCTGCACCTTAGATAGCACTGCGACAAAAATTGGGAACTCGAAATTAATACAGAGCCAGAATGATACAGATTGAAGGAAAGCTGTGGTTTGTGTGCAAGGGGAACGCTTTTCAGGGCAGAGGGGAAAATGATATTAACATCCACACGTACTGCATTTTCCTTAGCATTGCCTTTGTAAAACAAACATCTGTCTCCTTTTTATAATGTCAAGCTTTCTACCATTGTACATTAGAGCCATATAGAAGCTGGGGCTCCATGGATTTTTCAAGAAGTTTGCAGGTGGGGGTGGATCATTCGTTAGAGTGATGTTGATAGGAATTTTCCTTCCTCCCTTCCTTTTTCCCTTCTTCTTTGTCTGGCATTCCAGTGATATCATTAGTCTCTCTGTTACTAAATGATCCCAGGTGGCAGTGTATCAGCCAAAAGGCAAAAATAGCTGTCATCCATAGCACTACAGGGTCAGATTTTTTCCCTTCCGAGTGGCTCTGCACTGTCATTTGTGCACGGTTTTCCTGGTTTAGCATGTAGAAATGCATAATTTATTTGAGTTAATTCTGGAAATTGAGGACAGAGCTATAGGCTTGGGAGATGCAGGGAGCAGCTGCATTTTGAATCTTTGCTCTGGAGGGCTCTACTTGCAGTAACCTTACTGGGACAGGAAACAAAGAAGAGAGTTAATTTTTAAGTTATACCCTTCATCAGCTTGCTAGGAAAAAATAGAAGAGCCTTAAGGTTATTAAACTCACACTTCTTTAGAAAAGCCCATTGTTCACAAATGATGGTTCAAGAAAATGTCATAATGGCCGTTTTATATACTTAAAGCAGCAATTTATACCTGCAGCAGACAACATTTGTCAGCATTAAAAGAGCCACCAGTCTCTCAACATCCTTTTCTTGGAAACTGCAGTGGGGACAAGCAGGAAGGATTATGCTGTCAGGAGGATAGGGAGGGAAAGCCAACCTTGATGGTTCACCTTCTAAAGGGCTGTAGTCCTTGACTCAGCCATCCAGATTTTGTGTTTTCCTAGAAGGACTTCACAAATGCCTTTCTGACTGATTGGAAAATCCCCACTGTCCTCAAATGCCAGTTTTCTCTACTCAGGATCATCAAAGTGCTTTTATTTTCCCTACTCTTGATTTATTTATTTATTTTCTTTGCACCTCATCTGATAATTAGGAAAGTACTTTTAGTTCTTGTTAGCAGTCAGCTGCTCTTAAAACTTCCCTTTCGTTTTCCTGCAAACCCAGAATGTTCTGTGCTTGTATCCAGCACTTCTTTTCTGCATTCTCTTTTTGCAAAGTAAATACCTGCAGACACAGGTTTTACTGAAGAACAAAAAACTCAGAACTACATGCTGCCCTGTCACACTGGCAATCAATTGCTCATTACCATCAGCAATCAGTTACTCATTAAAATCACTGCATGTGGCATGGATGTGAGGAAGTTCAGTGTCCCAGATTGTCCTTGGTTCTGATACCTTCTGAAAGTAGTGATCAGCTGAGGACCACAGTGCTGTTGAGATTCCCAGAAGAAGCTGTGGAATCACAGAATGTCTTGGGCTGGAAAGGACCTCAAAGATCATGGAGTTCCAAGCCCTCTGCCATGGACAGGGTTGCCACCCACTAGATCAGGTTGCCCAGACGACATAGAAGATGTAATAGGCCACAGATACTCCATTATTGCTATTTGCATCATTTTCTCTTCAGAGTAATGGAAGTAGGGAAATCTGTTGATTTTGAATGATTTTATGTGTCCGGAGAAATGAGGTTCTTGTTCTCACAACTGCTCAGGTAATAGTGAACTGAGTGGAGTAATGGTGAATGAGCTGGGACGTAATAGCTCAGATTATTCTAACATATGCTACATCTTCTTAATGTGCCAGTGTATGCCTCCATCCTCCCATCTTCCCTTGTGGCCCAGTAAGCCCTGCAGTACTCAGGACCACAGACCATCTGGCTGGCACGTTCACTAGCTTTACACTGAACAAACAATTTATCAGGTGGTTTGACTCAGATGATCATCAGTGCAAACCAACAGCAATACTGGTTTCATAGTAAAATATCTTACAGTGTCTTATGTCACTCAGCAGCCCTGTTTCTTTAGCTATGAGGTTACACTGGGAGAGGAAAGTGCCATGACTCCTTTGGCTCCGTAGCTGAGAGGCATTTTTGGTGTCCCTGGCAGACCTGAAGTCCTCCCAGGGTCTCTGGCTTATGCTCCCCCCATCAAGAGATCTCTATTATAACTCAGACTTTCACAGTTACATTGTTCCCAGTTCTGTATTACCTTGGGAAATGGCAGGAGAGCTCTTCTACTGTGCATGAATTAGTGGGGTGACAGTGCAGTTTTAATTAGCGGAGGGTACTTACATATAGAGTCTCTATACTCTGGAGACATAGTCTGAATCACAAAGCAGTCCCTGTAGCAGAGTTTACATATTTTGATTGAAGTGAATCTTTTCCTCAGAAATAGGCTGTTTCTCAACCGAGCACAGATACGCAGGGACAAGTTACAAGCTATTACAAATTCAGAGAGAATACCTAGCCCTGCATCACAGTTTTTCTTCACAGAGCATTTTTAACTGCTTCTTTTCAATCAAAGCTGTCAAAGTGATCTTGCAGAGCCCACAGTAAAAGCAAAGTGAACAAGTGGGGCTTCTTTACTACAGTCTCATTGAACAGAAAGATCAATTTCTGTTTTGGCAGCCAGTTTAGCTCCCTGAAGCCAATGGAGAAATCTCATTGCTTTCAGCATGGAATTGGATCAGACTTATGGTGAGCTCTCTGAATCTCATTATGCAGTTCATTTAAGCAACAGGCCTGGAGTATCTGCTAATGGGTCTTTCACCAACTTTAAACCACCAACAGAGGTTAGGACACCAAAAAGCTCCATTTTTATTTCTTGATAAGTTATCAGACTATTCCCAGAATACTGGTCACAAAGAGAGGACAAAACATCTCTTCCAGAGCTCTAGGGAACTCTACTGTAAGGAATCATCTATTCTGCATTGCACTCCTTGCCACTAAATTTTTTAACTCACCTGGGACAGAACCATACTTTTCTTCTTAAATTTATTATTGAAAATGTTTGTGAGCCCAGATCCTTGTCCCTACATCAAAATGCTAGTGATGCTCTACCTGGTACATTTCTTCATACCGTTTAGTCCCCATGATTCTGCCCCTTTGCTCTCGTGAGACCCCACCTGGAGTACTGCATCCAGTTCTAAAGCCCTCAACACAAGTACATGGAGCTGTTGGAATAGGTCCAGAAGATGGGCTCCACATCACAGAGGGCTGGAGCACCTCCCCTACGAGGACAGACTGAGAGAGCAATGGCTTTTCAGCCTGGATAAGAGAAGGCTCTGGGGGTACCTTACAGCAGCCTCCCAGTACATGAAGGGGGCCTACAGGAAAGCTGGGGAGGGACTTTTTTGAAGGACATGTAGCAACAAGACAAGGAGAAATGGTTTTAAACTGGAGGACGGTAGACTTAGACTAGATATTAGGAAGAAATTCTTCACTGTGAGGGTGGTGAGACACTGGAACAGGTTGTCTGGTGAGGTTGTGGATGCCTCCTCACTGGAAGCTTTCAAGGCCAGGTTGCATGGGGCTTTGAGCAGCCTGGTCTAGAGGGAGCTGACTCTGCCTATAGCAGGGGGTTGGAACTAGATGAGCTTAAAGGTTCCTTCCAAAACAAACCATTCTAGGATTCTATGATCTTGACCTGGAGCAACTATTAGTTTACAGAATGGGATCATCTGTTCCTTAGGTTTGAATACTTCATCAACACAGCCCAGATAATCAATATCTCAATCCAGAATAGTGTAAACTGGAGGTCTTGAGAAAGGCAGAAGGTGTGGAACAGACAAATGACAGCTTTCAATAAGGTAGGATGACTGAGGACAGAGTGAGAAGGTCATAATTTTTTTCCTTTGAGTGGAAACAAAGAAGATAATCAAATAGAGTATGTAAAATCATACTGTGTAATGAAGATCAAGAAAAAAGGTCTTGACTGGTAAAAAAGGACAAAAAGCCAGCAAATTATTCTTTTCAAAGAATAATGTTTTATGTAACGTCATTAACTTGTAGAACTCATTTCCACAAACATATCAGACTTCCATGGCTCACTGTAGCAATATCCAGACACAGTAGGTCAACTTTAATTGCAAACAGGAGATGTGATGCATTTTCACCCGTTATTGTTTGGCAGTGAAGGGAAGAAGGAGAGAAAAGGAAGAGGGAGATGAAGGGAAAAAGATGAAAGGAAACAAAGGGAAGGAGCACACTGTCCCACTGCTTGGATGTTAGTGGCATGATGTTATCTTCAGTCCTGGACTGAGAAAGGGGACCTGACTGCTTCCACTCCTACCTTGAAGCTAAGATTTAGTGTCTTAAAATACAGAGATAAACAGTTTCAGGGAAGATTTCATACCTCTATTTTCCAGCCTGAAGAGTCAGTTCTGACAGTGCTCATAGAGGGAAGCATAAAGAGAGGCTCAGAGTAGGACAGCCTGTCAGAGTGTAGCATGTTTTGACAAATATACAAACAACAAGACAAAACGCAGAGGAAAAGCTGCATCCCTGACTGTGCAGATGAAACGACTGGATGAGAGTTTAGAATCCTTGCACCAGCACTCACAAGAAGCCTAATACAGAGTCCTAGGCTGGCAGTTGGCAGCAATGTGTTTATTTTTATCAGATACAGTCTTAATTTTAAGAGAAACTAAGATCTTGAACTCCAAATAGATATGTTATTATTTCAAGACACTGTCCATCACAGCTTTTGGCTGGAAATGCTGGATATTGCATTGAATTTGTATAATCAGTAGTCAGTGGGGACACTGCTCACATTCTCAGTTGAGGTTCCCATTGACTGTGAAAGACAGCATTAACTTCTCCTTGTACCAAAATTATATTCATCCTTAATGCTTTCCAGAGAGTAGTTGTCAACTTCTGTGGACTCAGAAGTAGTTCAGCAGGTTCACCCCTGGTAATTAATTCAAAAGGATCAAGGGTTGTTTAAGAGTCATTAGGACTATTAGCTCCAGTCCTGGTTTTTCACCAGGGAGAGGTGTCCAGAGAAAATTCAATGACACGTCCTATATTTTGACAGTAATTGCAATTCCCATATTTAAAAAATGAATAATTGCTTCTCTGAGTAGTCCAAGGATGGAAATCCACATGAAAGCAGGGAGATGCTTGGAATGCCATGGGTGTTTCAGTCTGCAGGGTTTCTGAATGATTGTTTTCCAAGGGTAGAGCAGTGCCCAGAGTTGCGGAGGGTTATTCCCCAGCAGTCAGCACAAATTCGTAAACTTTGTTCAGGTGTTGTGTGAGCACAGACAGTAAAATCAGAATGACACCAAAGCTGGTGGACAACCCTGCTCTGATGCTTATCCTGCCTCCCTCCTACACCTCTGTAAGCAGCACAAGCCCCTGGTGGGAGACTGTGTACCATTAGGTTGCAACAGGTCTGCACTCATATAATTTTCCTTCCCTCATACAACAGAGAAAGAAAGATACTGTGCCACTGGCCACTAGTTTTCATCATTTTCCCTCTCCTTCTTGTACAAAGTAAACAAACAAGCTATTGCAGAATTCTGCAGCGCAATCTGATTAGTGCCTCCTTCAGAGGCCGTTGGCTAAAAAGAGAGGGGCCTGCTGGACGATAAGGGAAAGGCAGAATTGAGTCAGGGAGGCTTGCAGGTAGGTAATTGCAAATAAAAATTTAACCATATGGTCTGCAAAATCCCAGAGGTGAAAGAGTTTGAAGTTATATATACTCATAAACTGCCATGCACCAGTCCCACTCAAACAACTACAAAGAGAAACTTCACCAGCTTAAGTCTTCAACCATGTCACCATCTTTCTAATCTTGTCTTCTTTAAGCACAGCTTAGAGAAGATGCACCTCATTATAAGAAGTAGAATCATCAGTCCCTTACCACAGATGACTATGAAGGCAGAACAGCTTAGCTTTCATTTGTGCATGCATTTTTGAACCTTATTTGAGATGCTATATGTCATAAATACACTCCTAATTTTTAAATATCATGCTCAGCCTCAGCTTTACACTACTTTACAGGTTCCCTAATATTGAATAATGCAAGTTTGCATGCTTCTCATATTTTAAAGCAGTACACAGTATACATAAAAGCCTGGCAATTATCAGTAGAGCAAATTATTCTTCAGCATTTGAGAAGGAGAAATCAGTTTGATGATTATAGAACACGAGTTGTAAGAAGTCATAGTAAGAATGGCCTTTCTGTCTTTTCATGTTCAAAAACATTGTTTTGGTTTTAGTCAAAGTTGGATATGTAATGTATATCTATTTTCAAATTAATCAGTTACAAAAGTGTACTTTGTTATAAAATATCCATTAGTTACAGGAAAGCATGAGAACATCTGGCAAATTAAGCACTGAATCACTGGTAATGCCACTGGCCAGAGTTTTTCAGTGAAATATTTTTTTACATGAAATATCACCAGATTAAATTACAAAACCTATTGAGGAAAAATACTGGTTAGATTTTTTTTTTATTTTTTATTTTTTGCTTGAAATGAGAAAAAATTCCAGTTCGAACTGAATTTGCTTGAAAATGTAATTGTAGTAGGCAAAAAATAAAAATTAAAAAAAATCTAAATGGTAGAACAGAACAACTGCCTGTTGGCTTAAACTTCTTTCTTTTCTTTTTGGCTGATACTACAGCTTTTACATTTCCATGTGTCCACTATGATTGAACATAAGAATTTCTCGTGGTTTCAAAGAATAAATTCAAATCTAGGTAACTAGGCGTCCCCAAAAGTTCTGTAACTACCGAACAAAATAGATTTTGAAGAAACAGATTCAAGAGGCTGATGAAGGAGAGAAGGCATTGGCTTTAGGTTATTAAAGAAGAGATAATGAAATCCTGGTCTCAATAAAGTGATTTTTAATGGGAATTTAATGGGACCTGAGGGAGCACACCCAAATGCTAACTTTAGCCTGGGGAGATAGATTAGTCTTCCCATGTTTCTTCTTCAGTTGGTTGGGAACTTAGAGATCCTGCACTCAATCATTCCTTACAAGGGCATAACTGTAGCCTTTCTCCCTCCATTAACTCTAGCATGCCCAGGAAGGCTGCCCTTTGTCAGCCAGTATTAGCCCCACTTTACTCCTCTCCCACTGGGCCAGATATGAACGAGCACATACTTGCTGATTCAACCTGAGATGCTTTAGATACAGCTAAAAATAAAGACTGCTCAGAGAATTAAAACTGAGATTCCTGCAGATTTCAGTTCTCTTAGTCTGTCCACAAGTCCCTGACTTCTTGAGCAGTGAAAGCTGACCCTGTCTGAGAAATTATGCTTTACTGTAAATGTTGACCCCAAAAATGCCGTTTGCAAGTGTAGTTGAACCTGATGCTAAGAGGTAGCCTACCTTAGCAATTAACTCTTCGTAACAGGAGCAGATCGTTAGTTTGAAGCATCTCCTCATACCTCCCATACATTTGGTTCAGGGAAAGTCTTCCAGATTAGCTATGATCCAGCTGTATGTTCTCTGTCTTACTAACCTAAAAGAGGAAAGATGTTGATGCTTGGGGGGTAAATTCTGTCATATTCCTTACAAGAAGATTTTGAAGGGACCTTGAGTCAGAGTATAATTTCTTTTAAGTGCACACTTCCTCCTGAGAGAAGGATGTCAAGGGAAACTGTCAAGATATGTCTTTACAACCCTTCTTAATTAAGGAGCAGACCAGCTGTAATGTATTGCTAAGCACTTCTTGCACTGAAGAAGCTGTGTAGTTTTTTGCATGACAATTCACATCTGCTTTTAAAAATTAATAAATAACTAGTCTGCCAGGGAGTGCAGGCAGGAAGTCAAAATTAAGTGCTCCTAAACCACATTACGTCAAACACAGACACTGTCACAGGTTTGCTGCAAGAAAAAAATCACAGCCTAACTGCATTTATTTCCTTTCCTGCCCTCGCAGTTTTCAAGCCACTTTCAAGCTCTTTGGGAAAGTTCAGTCACTATCACTTGCATAAACATGGCATGAATGCATGAACATAACCAAAGATCGCATATACAGAAATCTTATGGATCATGACTTGGAAGCATCAAACTTCAGCACTGGGCTCAGCAGGTAAGGGTGACAGCTGGACTTGATGACACAGAAGGGCTTTTCTAACCTAAGAGATTGTACTCAATTTTATTAATTGGAGAAAACAGTCTTTCCTACAGTGGTGTATTCATCTGAAGAGTACATTGACACAATCTCTCCTTCAGTAAATGCTCATCCTGAGACAATAAAGCATAATTAAGACAGGTCTGCAGCAGGATTGATTCTGTAAAGAGAAATTTCTCTGATAGTTTCTCTAAGCAAAAAAAAAAACAACTCTGGGATCCCAGACACCTGAAGAACCTCAACACCCATACAAAAGCTGAGACTGTATTGCAGCTTTTGGCTGTACTCCTTCCATCTGGTTTAAGTTTTTAAAAATACACACTCAGGGCTTGTCTCCTGCTGTATCCAGGCTCCCCAGCATGGCTGGATGGAATGGGCAGGGTTCTAAGGGGGACATTAGCATTGCTCTTACCAGGCAGGTGGCCAAGCCACCCCAAAAAAACATGCTTTTGCCCTTATTGGAATATGTTTCAGGAACAAGCAAAAGAAATCATAGGGTAGTTCTTCCCATTGCTGTATTTGAAAGATTATTACTAATCTGTTCCTTGCATTTCAGATGCTAGTGTCTTAAAATGTGTGATTGATAGCTATCCTAAGTTTGGAGAGCCTTGTTACTAGACAGAAATTCTGCCCTTCTCCAATCGCACTGAGTGCCTGACCTCCCTGGCACATCACAGCAGAGAATTCCATGTTTTAATTATCTCCTGTCTGAAAACAATTTTATTTGATCAGTCTGGAAATCACTGATTTTCAATTTACTTGGGTAATTTAAGCCACCAATGCCATGGAATACAGGATTTAATATATCTTTATCATCGTCACCTCCATTGGTTCCCTTTCTAAGGTGAACAGTTCTAGTACAACCTTTCTCACATGAAGACTTTTCCATGCACCCAATTATTTTCATTTCCCTTCTGTGAATCTTGTCTAGTTTTCATTAAAATAGAGTAGCTATTACTGTTCATATGTTTGAAATAGGGCTGCATTATTTTTCTTATTATTCTCTTTCTACTCTTCATCCATCATGTAACGTCTTGTTGTTTTTTTCTGGTCTTCAGAGGCATAGTGGAAAGGTCTAAATGAGCAGTATACAGAGTAAAAGCTCCCATCTCTAACCTCCCGTGGCTGATTTAAAACCCTGTAAATTGTATGGATAGTCTTTTAAAAAGAGCTTCTAAGTTATCACAGCATTATAAAGCTCCCATTTGATACCAATATCACAGTATTATAGCTCCCATTTAATTCCAATGACCGGACCAAATCTCTTAGCAGTTCCTAAGCACATTTTGCAGTCTTGGGTGTATTTCTGCAGTCCATCACTGTTGAGACGTGTAAAACCTTTCCAGGTGTGGAATAGGCCAAATGGGAGATGTATGGGAGGAAATAAAAGCTAGCTAAGGCAAAGGATGCAGTATGAAGGAATGGTAGCTTCCCACTGACGTAGTGTTGGTGAAGCCATGCACACCTGCATATGCTCGGCATAACAAGCAGAGTTGTTCCCACTGAACAAGCCACACTTCTGACAAAAAAAAAAAAAAAGTGTTCTAAAAGTCAGAGAATTCACTACGTGCACTGCCCTTGTCCTGCCTGTTGTTACAAAAGCACTAGTAATCATGGTACTATGCTTACCACAGGCTCAGTTGTATCCCCCGGATTAAAAGCTGAGAGGTTAAAGAGGTAGGCTGCTCAGGAAAGCTGGTTGGTGACCGAATTTTGAATCCTGCCTGTGGCCACAGAAATTGAGCCTACAGCTTTGTATTCAGGATACTTATCCCTCCCAAGTGACACTGGCATATTTTACATAAAGATGTGAATGAAACAAATGTGTTGCCAACACAGGCTAAGTGGGCTGGGGAAGTATGAGACAAAAGGAAAAATGTAATTTGGACATTTTTATATAACTCCAGCCAATGTCCATATGGGAGGAGTAGTGAGGGTTTTTCCCAGCAGCTCATCTCCTCCAGAACTAGTTGGATTCAGCTAGCTGATAAATGAGAACATATTATTTATAGCTCAGTCATAAATAAGGTTGAAATTCATATCTGCTACCAGTTTATAAGCCAAGTACTAACAGTGTCACAGCATTCCACAAGTGAAGCAATCTGTTTTTCTTTTAAATTACCTCTATTCCTAGGGTAACAACCAGATCATCAACGGGACATTAGGTAGCATTTTCCTTTCAGCCAAGAACAAATCTGCATGCAGAAATGAAGGGAAGCCTTCAGTAAATATCACCACTATCAGTGCATTAGGGGAAGGACCACAGCTTTACAGCTGCCAACAGGGTGCCAGCCCTTTACAAATGACAATACCCAATGAAAGGACAGAGGGATTGTTGAGTGGCAAGTGGAGAGGATTCAGGCATCTGCTTAAATTCTTTGCAGACTGATCTTTCGCCCTTTCAGCTCAAGCTGTACAAGAAAAGAAGGGGACTGTCTGTCTGTGAAACATATATTTGTCCATTCTTTGGCTTGACTCCCTTCTTTTTTGCCTTCATTTTTTGCCTTTTTGTCTTCATTTTCTCTTCTCAGACAGCTTTGGGGATTTCTATAATCGCACAATAATCTCTTGGCTGTTAGTAATGAGCTGGGTTGGAAGCAGACAATGCCAACAAGATGAGAAGAAAAATAGGAAGATCTATGCATCCCCAGTAATGTAAAATGGCACCTACATAGAGGAAGCTCATCAGCAAAGGAGGTTTGCCCTGCTGGGGAGAGAGGCAAAGGTCAGAAAGTCACAGCGTCAATCACTTCGGAGCAAAAGTGGCCTAACAAAATTGTTCAGAGATCAGGAAGTAACTTGCATAATCTTTTCCATTCCCCCATCAGTCCTGAAGGGCATCAAACACTTTATTGCATTGCTTGGTATCCCAGCGAGAGGAGTCTCCACCACATTCTGCTTTGCACTCCATTGTAAAGGAAATACAGAAGCCTAAACATCCTACTGCTGGGTTATATACACTCCTTGCCTGGCTGTGCAGGGAAAGAGAGGCATAAGAAAACTCTGAAAAGGAGCCAGTCCAGGAATTCTGGTCTCTTGCCATCAATGATGCTAATGCTGGGATTAAGCCAGTGCCCTGAGGAAAGAAGTATAAGGGACTTTTGGAACTACTTTTGCTTCCTCGCACTTTCATTCTTTACTCTTTCTTTTTACTGTGTCCAGGTTGCCTTGTAAGGACAACATGGAACCTGAATCTGCCACCAGCATACGACAGTGTGTGTACACTGCCCCTTAATGTCTGACTTCAGGAGATGGGAGGCTGTGCCCACCTTTCCCTTACCCTTGCAGGCTCAGGTTGAGCTCAGAAACTACAGATCCCACCAGCTCTTGCAGCAGGAGACACCGTGAGGATGAACAGATGTGCTAGGCTTTCTGAGGCATCTCCAGGGTCTAAGTCCCCTGTCTGTGCATCACAAAGAAATTCTCTAATGTTATTTGTCCCAGAGTTCAGAAACAGTGTCACAGAATATGTGATATCTGTTTGCATTGCACTGCAATAGTGGCATTTTGCTGTCTTCTCCACTAAAGCTACAGTATCCTTGAGGAACCTGGTGTATGGAGGGAAGAGACTAGGAAGCAAGGGTCATGGACTTGAGATCCAAGTATTTGTGTCAAGCAATCTGATGTGTGAAGAAGAAAGAAATAAGCTGTCACAGTCTTACATGGGGACTGTGTATTCTGAGCCCCTATTGTTGTTGTTTTTTTTTTTTTTTTCCACTTAATCTTTCCCCATATTGTGGTGCTTTCAAGGCCGCTATGATGTTCAGGGATTGAGAATGTCTTATCTGCTCCAAAATAGGTCTGCAATATTTCCACAAGAGCACTTGAAGAAAGCTGCAAGACATTGTATCACAATTTTTCCATGCTTGGTTTGAAGTTTAGGGCCTTCAATTTACAGAGGACTGCATCCTTCACATCTCCAAAATGTGGCTCAAATTGGTAGTCCACTTTGTTCCACTGCTTCTCTACACACAGGTATGTAGGCTGGACCATCCCACAGCCATCCCTGGGACTTCTCTTGCAGGCAAACCAGGAGAGGCTCGAGTCCATTGTGGAAGCCACTTCTGTAGGACACTGCAGAACTGCCAGTTTGGCCCTAAGAGTCTGGAAGACCTGAACTAATGTGAAATGGCCCGATAGATTCACACTGAGGATTCTGTCCTCACAAAGAGCATAAACTGACAGCAAAAGCCAAAGAAAACTTTCAGAGCTCAGAACCATGCTTCAGTTGTCCAACAGATTCCTGCCCACTGTCTGAACTTATTTCAGGATCCTCTCACAGTATGTGTTTATTTGTCAGAGCAAGATAAGGATTTTCTCAAAGTTGCATCCCTTTGGTTGCCAGATGCTTAGCTGCACAATGTTCAGTCTTAAATGATTTCCTGCTCCTCACCAGTGGTTCTCCATTGTAATCCATGTCTGAAAGTCAGGTGCACTGAGGATGAGCACTACTGCTATTTAGAGAGTCTGACGTGCTTTTTTTATTTCCTCCCAGCCCTCCATGGCCTTTGCCATTTACCTTACTTCACTCCTACATGTTATTATCCAAATTGAACTGCTTAAGGTTCAGTCATACAGTACCATCTGTCTGACGGTTTTCAGTATAGGCTTGTCCCTGGGTACATGTTCCGTTGGCTTTTCACCTTGCAAAACAATCGTGTAGGATGGTATTAGGGCCCAAAGGACCATAATGGATAACTGGTTCTTAGTTCAAGCTTTCCCAGCTAATTTAGTTTCTCCAGCAACATAAAGAAAAATGCTTTGAAGGAATGTACTCCAAACAGCCAGTGTCCCCTGTTGGCTTTCTTCAGTGCTGCAGAGATAGTTATTACTCTTTCCTAGAAGAAAATGTGTTGTTAAATATAAAAGCAGTGGTTCAAATGGCCATGAAATATACTGGGTGTGTACTATGGATTCAATTGATTTCAAAGCTTAGATTTAGGGAAAAATAATAGTCGGATACTTTTATTTTTCCAAAAGCTTGGCTTAGCTATTTAATATTGATCTTAATATTATGATTAAATACATTTCCATTGATTTCTGTGAGGGAAAATTAATCACTGCAGAAATTTCGGGCTCTATGTATTGGGTGAGTGAAGATGCACTCAACTCTTTCAGGACTTCACACACTGCAGCTATGAATTACCATAGGAAAGTGAGGTATGGGAGTATGGAGCAGAAACACCAACCTCACACGCTTCCGTGTCTCAAGACAAGGCAATGTGATCCAGGAAAAAAAAGGAGAGACCACTTCAGAGTGGCATTTGTTCATAAAATGTGATTCATTTGTCTCCTTTATAGAAGAATGGTGAATAATAATCTTTTCATATCTTTACATCAGTCAACTTAGCAATCTATTTTTAGCAAATCCAAAATTCTACTTCAAAATATATTACTATTTCAAGGTTAAAAATAGTCCTCTAAATGAAGTGTTATTAATTAAATTTCTCTGAGCTAGGCTGTAACTCTCTTCATGTTCAAGCTTTTACTTAATATAAATTGTCAAGTTTCTGCATTTCCATTTTTATAATACTTTTCACAGGATGTCAGTTACATCTGGATTCTTACTAGGTAACACCTGACTATAGAAAGCATTCTCATTTCAACAATAGACTGGCAAATGCCACTCACCATGGCATTTTGATTTCCTCATCATTTTTCTTTCCAGACAAAAACAAGTGTCAAGTAAGTTACACAAACTGTACAATTCAGTAGTATTAGGCTAAGCTTAGATAGGAAGATATTCTGACTTGAAAAGCCGAATATATAGATGTAGACCTGAGTTTACTTTAAAAAGCTGAAGCATTCAAGGAGTGGAAATGCCCATATTATGCATTCTATCAGCTTCATCCTTACTATGCAGAATATTAATGGAGATAGAGAGAGAAGGGAAGGCATATCAGGAATGATAAGCTACCAAGTCATGATGTTTTTGAGCATATTGTAACAGTACATTGTGCTTTTTTTGTCCATTCATTCCTTAAAAAAAAAGATTCAGCCAGTCCTTACATGTAAACTTAGCCAACAAGCTGATATTTTCTGAGTCTGTAGCTGCTACATCAGAGAAGGGCAAAATCATTAAAGTGCACCAACGTTTCTACTCCTAGAACTCTTTACAGAAAGAGGACTGAGTGGACACTGCTCACATTAAATTCACCTGTTGCCTTTGAAAACTGAAGTCAAAGCATTATTTCCCACTGTATGTGGAGACTGCAAAATAAAATCAGGGTATCACCTTATGACACATTGGCTTGGATATATGTTTACCGTTGCGCTTTCCTGCATGTAATGTATCTGACATGCACGCGTATACAGTAAGTTCCCGTGGCAAATAAGTTAATGAAGCTGTTTCATTAGCTTATGATGCACAGCTCAGAGTTTTTAGGTTTTTCTGCCTTACAGGCTTTATACTGCTACATGACAACTGGGGCAGGTGTATGTGCAATACCAGAGCACCGATCGCTGGCACTGACAAGTCCTCACAAGGTTTTTGTTTAAAATTACATGCTGCTCAGTGCTTTGAAGAAGATATTGCTGTTACTTATATTGATTTCAGATGTCATAGGAATCTAGTCTATGACTCTTTGAGATCTGAAGGTTAAACTTTATGCCAATGCCTAGAAATCGTGATAGCAGGAGCACAAGCGTGAGCAGAATGAGTTAAGATCATCAGGGACTCCTGAGCAAATCAGCAATGAAGGAAAGCTCCAAGGGCACTCAGCACATGGATGCAAAAAGGCTTAAAGAAGTGCTGTTCTCCCACAGCTGTAATTCACTTAAAAGGCTTGTTGGTAATCAAAAAGCAAGATTACAAACAGAGCTGAGGAAATCTTAAAGCTCTACTAGTTTCTAGTAGAGCGGCCTGATCCAAAGCCTGCTGTAGCTGAGGAAGGAGTCCCACCAACCTCCTGAGCTCTGACTCATGCTGCAAATGACTTAAATGCTCCAAAACATTCACTGCTAGGTGAAAACATCAGCCTGTTAATAGTCTGTCCTCACAAATCCAGGAAATATCAACCATTCCATGACTAGCTGATATCTCAGCATATCCCCTAAAATCCAATTAGGGCGCTGTAACCCTGAATTTTACCCTTGTCCAAAAATACATCTTGTTCCTTTTCGCTGCGGGTTGCCACTCTTGTCACTTTCCAGCACACATGCTTCAGTAGCTGACTTTTCCCATCCATGCCGAATTACAGACTCTTTCTGAGAAGCAATTTTGTCTGAATTGCCTGTGCGCCCACCCATCCCATCCCAATTTTAGTTGAAAGCATCTTGTTTTCAAATTAGTTGCTATCTTAAACAGCTTACTGCCTTCAATCTGTTTCTCTCAGGATTTCACTTACCTCTCCAACAATCTCCCATTTTGCCTAATTTCTTCTGCAGCTGAAGGGCCCAGCACTGGCTAATCCCTCCTCATAATTCAAAGTCCAAACCTCTTGAGTATTTAAGATTTTCCTTCGTAACACCTTTTCAATTTCAAACCTCTAAGCAATTTTAACGGTGCCCAGAATAGTTTGTAATATTAATACTTCTCAAATTCCAGTACAGCAAAATAACCTTCACTTATTTATGGTGTATAATACCATTCACATGGACACAGAACAAGTTTGGGGTGATTCAGTCACATTTGCAGCTCTGTCAAAATTATCTTGCTACCTGCAATTCAACAACATAGCTTCTTCTTGCCATTGCAATGGGAAAAAATCAGTTCACAGAGCACTCCCTCCCCCATCTCTTCTTCCTTCTGCTTTTCACATTTTATCTACAAATGTCTGTAGCTCTTACCAAGATACCAAGACAACCCTGCTTTGTCCTTTACAAGCACCACAGACAATAAGTGCTGATTGCAAGTGGGATGCCTAGTTGAAATGAATCATACTTCCTACTCATTTAGTCGTTTCCTTAGGTGAAAAATCAAAGTCCCTTCACATATAATTCACAATGGATGAAATTCGCTGCTGAGCAGAAGGCCAACCCAAAGTCTGTGCAGTGCTGAAATGCCTTTAAAACTCTGTTTTGAAGGTTTTTTAAAGATTAGGGAAGGGAAATGTTTCTGTGCCATCCCCGGCCTGGGGACGAAATTCACTCTTTGTGAACTAGGAGAAGAATTTGATTTTTATTTATGTGTTTATTGTTTGAAATGACTTGAAACATAGTTAACAACTCTTCATTTCATAAATGCACTGCTGCATCATGAGTAAAACCACACAGAGATACCATTATGCAGTGAGTTGTGGAAACAAAGGCTTCAGTTATTGAATTACTCAGGGATAGCTATCAGGATAGTGATTTAAGATTCAGATGCTCCACTTTGCTATGGAAGCAATAGGCGTAGGTCAACTTCTTGTTTCTCTTTCCTGATGGGATGATTCCCAAATCTATTACGAAAGTTTTATACTTGAATCCTTCCAGAAAGACACGCAGTACAGAAATGTAGATTCATAACATTGTTGTTCCTAACATTCATTCAGTAATTCACTTGAGTAGAACTTTGAGAAGTGATTGAAAAAGGCATTGACTCAAACCCACAGCATCGACTTTAATGACTGTGTATGGATGGATTTTCAACAGCTCTTGGTTCAATCACATGTTGAGCACATAGAAGTGGAGGACACAATGCACAGATGTGGTAGAGAAAATGCGAATGACTAGCACATATTTCTCACTATCTAGTCCACAGATGTATTATTTTTAAGATGATGACTGCATAAACTTTTAGTGTTCTGTTCAAGCTCATAGATTTCGCCTTCATACAAAGAAAGGAGTTATTTAGGAACAGTACTGGGAGAAAAAGATCTCAAACGTGTAACGTAGGGCTTGGATTTTGCTACCAGGACTAAGTACACAGGAGAGTAACAGTGGTGGGACAGTCCAATAGCTGACGGTCATAGCTGAATCCGTGGCCTCACAGGCTGTATGGCTGTGTCCCCTAGCAGACACTGTAAAGGACATTACCTCAATCTGAACACTCAGCCACATTTTTTTGGGTGGAACAGCTGCTGGAGGCTGTCACAGCCTTTCATTTTATTGTCCCACGCACCCCAACCTTGATATCAGTGAACCACTCATACAGTGATTCTTTTAAATCGTTTCCATTTGACTCTGTCATCAACAAACACAAACATCTGTGGAATAAGACCCTTCCTTTGGCACCAATCCACACTGCCAAGCAAGCTGTCCTTACACATAGCCCTGTGACAGACATCCTGCTAAATTCTCCACCCATTGTTCTGTCAGCCATGAAGATGCTCTTTAGTGGAATGAGCACTCTCTTTGGTTTTTCACTTCAGTGCCTTCATCCTTTTGACTACTGGCTGATTTCTTAAATCTTGCTGCAACGTTATAGAGTACCAAGCACCATCTGAAATAGCTTATACATGCTTTGTCCCTTCATAGTTAGTAACAAACCTATTGTTTTCTTCAGGAAAAAAAAACACACCATACCCATGGTGCAAGAAAGGCATAGGGAAGGAATTTAACATGAAGAGTGAAATTCAGCAAATCTGAGTCTTACAATCTCATTGATTATTAATGCCTAGAAAGCTCAGTTTACAACCCTTTTTGCAATCAAAACCTGACAGAGTGACAATATTTTCATCACCATTTGTTCTGCCAGGTCACAGGTCTGTGGCACAGGTAAAGCAAGGACAGAGAATTTCAAGACAATGAATAGAGGACACCATAGTGAGAAACCAGCGAAGGAAAAGGCCCCTGCCTTCATTTCTCTTGAAAACACATAGCAGAAACCCACACCCACACACCCAAATACACTCACTGCACCCCAATTTCAGACTGTCAAGAGAAGTGTCCTTGTAAAACCAACAGTTTTTTACTTTAGTCAGTATTAGATCAAGTTAGTGTTTCTCTTCGTGTTTGTTCTATACTAACTATTACATATTTTAAACCATCTGGTAAGTTGCTCCTGAGTTAAACATGCACTGCTTTCTGCAGCGAAAGCATTGCAACATTTCTTGAGGTTTTGAGACAGACTGCTTTTAGACATTCGTGGAGATATCAGGAAGAATGTTGAAAGTATTTGTTTGTTGTATTGATTTCTACAATAAATGAGTCAATAAAAACAGATGAAAGAATACATATACGCTAGGTATGAGTTATAGACATTTTCAACATTCCTCTTTATAATTCACACCTCAATAACATTACAGAAAATAAATTGTGTCAGTTTCATTAGTCTTTGCATTCTCCTTCCAGAAATATGAAGCAGATATTGATTTTACCAAATTAAAATATAATCCAAATCTTTCACTATATGAAATTATCTAGATTTTTTTTACAGTGCACTGATTCAAACCATCATCAATTCTGACTCTTGACTTGTAATTCATATAAAAGTATATTAAAATGATTTCTTTGCTTCTTATGGATGTGACTGTTCATAGACATTTTATTGTCTCTAGACTCTGGAGTTTGGTTAACTTTCTCTCTAGGCTGATTGTGCCTCAGCTCTGTAAGTCTGATGTTTGCTGTTAAAAGGGGCTTGTTCATTTTCTGGCAGTAAATAATGAAATGAAACAAATACAATCTGTAATAGAATCAAATGCAAGTACAATGAGTCCACAATTCAATTTGGATTTAATATAGTTGTTTAATCCTGTTAAGGGGTGCCCTCAAGAGAAAGATGCTTTAGCAACCCCAAGCAGAGCTTGATATGTGAGAACAGGCAGATAAAGCTGGCTTTGTGATGCAGTAGAGAATCAGAAGAGACAGTAAGTTTTCACACCATACCACAGAGGTAGGTCTGATGATGCCATTCTGGATGGACTGGAGAGAACTACTGGAGAGATCGTTTTCTCAGCTCTTTGGATATTCTGAGCAAGCAAAGGGGGAGAGGGGAGGTACTGCATCTATCTGTTTGGTGATATTTAACCATCTTTTGTTTTGCTGTGAAGGAAGTCTCTCAGAGGAAGCCAGACTCATCGTTATATGAAACAAAGAGTGTTTCATCTGTGGCAACAAGAAGGAAGCAACACTGAAAATGAATTGTCATTGCATAGAAGTCAAAACACTCATTGATTTTTGTGGAGCCCTTGTTTCACCTATGCAAAACTAAGTCCTGCAAGAAAAAGAAATCTATGAAGTTCTGTAATAAATTCTATTTTGCAAAATACAGTCCTCAAAGATAAATCCTATTTTTTCCTACAGTAACTTTATTACCAATAAAAAGCACTGGCAGAACTGTACTTGCCCAGTTTGTTTCCATTTTGTTGCCATGTTGGTTTCCAATATTTACTTATTTTTATGTAATGAACTCTAAAACACCTCCCCTGGGGTGTCCAGGGTCTTCTATATTGATCATAAATCCATTGACAATGTCCTGATTTTTACTTCCTTTCTGTGGACTACTTGAATGTTCACATTTTCAGATTCTATGGACTGAAAATTGCCAAGCATGGTGATTTATACTGATTTCTAAAGTTACATTTCTTGATGTTACAGTACTGAACTGGGGTGACTATAAGGTGAATCTGCAAAGCAAAAGTTCATACACTGCTACTTAATAGCCAAAATAGGGAGAGTCACCTCCTCTCCATATAAGTACTAATGAACAGAGCATTATTAAACAAGAAGGTATAGGCCCGAAATAGACTGGGGTTCCTTTATCTGTGCACTCACCCTCTGAACCATCTCAATTAGACTGTGGCTAATGTCCTAATTGTTAAATGTGCAATTTGTACAATTGCTGCCTGTTGCATAGCAATGATCATGACAAAACTGACCCTTTTACTCAGTGCTGCTTGGAAAGATATCCTGGCCAGGGAGAAGGGTGCCTACCTTGAGTGCTGCTATTGGAGTCCTCTAAAGGTCCATGACTTCTAATTGAGACACTTACATTAGATTCCTAACATTAGCCTGTGTGAATACCTCATCCACTTTCACTGCATCAGTTGAACAAATTCTTCATTTAAGGTCAGGTCTGCTTCTAAACTAGCCTTATTTTTTCCCAGATCTTTTATTTGATTTCTGTTGGTGATGGTGCTTTATAACCAGTGTAGAAGATGACAAAGCTTGTCTTCAGAATTGCAGGTAAACTACCAGAAAAGTCATACAGATGCAACTATTTTTTTTCTTGACTATGCACTGAGCAATCTGAAAGGATGTTCACTGAGGTAGAATTAACATCAAACCCCAAAGAGCCACTTCTGTAATGTCATTTTTCAGAGCAAAATCACTTGTCAATGCCACTTCATTTTAAACTATGTGTTGGTGAGAAGGTACAGATGAAAGAAACTGCATCCTTCAGCCTGGAGAGGTCATGGTGGAGCTGTGTTTTGGGACCTTGTTCACTCAGATGTCCTGATCCTCAACCAAGTTAAAGGCTCAATAGAAATACAACTTGACATTATCATTACATTGAGGTACTTAGATAGCACCATAAATATACATGCTGCTTCTGAGAATACAGATAGATGTGTTCTCTGCCCTAAAGACCTTACGATCTGAATAATAAGATAAAATCATAACTAGTACTTAATCTACGGAATATCTCCCATTGCATGTCAGACTCTCAATGTAGGGTTATATCTCATTATTTCAGGTATTGAATATTTAGTGCTGAGTTAAACAACTTGTAGGCATTGACTAGTTAATACCCTTTCGTGTGCTTCTTCAGTGTTCTTCTTCAGTCTTTTTTACCGAGCCGCTGACTAGATACAGCCATACTGAGCTTGTCGGATTATGGCCCAGGCTCTCAGCCAAGTGGAAATGAAACTTTAATCCATGTTGCTAATTGTCTGGGGGCTGGGGTGAATTTATCTAATTACCCTGGTCCCTCAGTTAGAACTGTTTTACTTCTATTTGTCTCTGAAGAGAATGTATGAGCAAGCAGCCCTTTTACTTTCCTGTATGTCATTCAAGTATCACCCTTAGAAGAGGGCTGAACAGAAGGAGCTGGATTGTAGAAAGCCAGAGATTTCAGCAGATGTGATCTGACAGAATGTTACAAAACTATCACTTCCCATGAATTTTACATCATGTAGGAATATAACCGATATCATTCCAACAGATTAAGAAATATACTTAAAATCAGACTTTTGAGTACAGTTTTCTTTGTTATTGCGACTGAAATACATATATGGAGAAAAGTATGCAAAATATTGGTGTTGTAATGTAAGAAAGAAGTTTGTGGTTTTAAGACTGCCAGAAAACAGGGAACAGCTTCTTCCTGGCTCTTCTTACCATCTGGGGGAACAAAATATGGTTCATCTGTTCTGAGCAGCAGGACAGAGATCCTGTCCTATCCTGATATCATCTGTCCCACAGAAAACACCACATTCCTCTGAAGAATCTCTCTGGGGTGAAAAAGCCAGTTCTAAGGCAAGCTCACATGTTTCCTTTAGGAGAGAAAATAATTCTGTTTCTGGCTGATTCTGGTTTGCTGAAAGTATTAATTGTACATCCATTAAAAATTCTATTAATTACATCTTTTAAGGATGAAATAAAGTGATTTGAAATGACAGAGAAAGGACATGATTATCCTACTAAGACTGTACTTTCTGGTGGACACACTCCACACCTTTGAACAACCAAATTTCTTGATCTGAGCTGATGGAAATACAGATCTCCAGTGATCTTCTGCTGGAAGAAGACTTCAGGTGATTTTTCTTTGTGGCCTTAGTTCTTGGCAATGATAAGTTTAAATCCTGAATCAACTGTATTATTTAATGTCATTTCCAAATTGCAATTGGATTATTAATAGATACAGATGAATTCTATAGGGGTTCTTGAGGTGTTGAGTTTGTTGTAGCTTTTTTTGCATGATCCTCTTCCCCCCTCCTTTTTTTTTTTTTTTTTTTTTTTAAATCAAGTGATTTAGACTGTCTCTGGAAAGGAGAAAGTCACTTTTCTGAAGTGGATAGTTAATCATCATTATCTTCACTACCTGACAGCACATTTGTGGAGATACAGTAGCTAACCCTTATGTAGTGGTGGTGACATAAAATCATGGAAAAATTCTTCAAATAATATTAGCTCTCACTCTCTCTCATCCGATGCCTCGTGCTCCCTACAGGATAGATCTGTAGCACAGGCCACATTGTTCTAACTCAATCATGTGCTCTTTCTGAAGTATTCCTCACTGGAGATCACAGACAGTTCCCAAGAAGGTGCTGTGTTTTTGTTTTTGTTTTTGTTGTGTTTTTTTTTTTTTAAATTTTCGTTTCAAATATGCCTATTATGGAATTTCTCTTTTGAGAGGACTATGCATCCCGGAACAACCAAAATCCTCAGAGTCAGAGAATACCAATCCTCCGTTTTCCACTGTTGAGTTTTATCTGTTGGGTGGAACATCTTCATGAAAAAAAATTCTGAGCAATACCAGTTCTCTCACCAGTCTTTGACAGTTTGTTGGAAAAATTCCCAGAAACACACCCTAAAGAACAGGTCCTTCAGACTTTTATCTAGAAACACCATTTCCTGGAAATATGCTAACTTGTGATTGTAGTATGTGATGAATTTGTTGCTTTCCAGGAACCTAACAGTAGGAAAGCTTAACAAAAAAGCAAAGAACATTTTATTCTAAACTTCATGTCAAGCTTTTAAACACTGAACTGGAAATAACAGGTAAAAAACAGATGAAAGACAAGAAATATGCTAACTCTATAGCTAAAATATGGAAATCCTTTTTCTCTAGTTAGCATCTCTTCCTGAGGAATCCTGTTATCTTTAGATTTCAGGAATAAAGGATGGTTGAAGTTTTGCAGAAACACACTCTCCCTTTTCTTTTTTTTTTTTTTTTTTTTGGTTTTGCAGAGAGTTAGGTTTGTTAGGATGCATTTGTATAGCATTTTCCACCTTTAATGTTGCTAAGCGGTTATTTCTCCTTAAACAGCCAAGAGGAATATGAACTATGAAAATGCTCTTCTGTATACTAGCTGGCTTTTTCCAGTACCTAGATGTAAGATATTTCAAAAGTAGGCCTCGTTCATTCTTACTCAGCCTATTAACCTTGCCCATAGCTCATTCAAAAGTGTTTCTTATTAAGTACATTTTTCATTGTTATATATTGTTCTTATGATATATATTGTACAATACACTGATTATACCTACTTTCTATTGAGTTCATGGCTGCCAACAAGCACGAGGTTTCTCTGAGGACCACATCTGGCACAAAATTAACAAAGTGATTACTTGTAGCTGCTTCTATTGATCCAAATTCCCACTGGGATGTGGGAGAAGGTAGGACACCAAGGTCTTCTGTTGCTGGAATGAATTCTCCAGTCACAGTGGACTATTCTGCAATTGGCAGCCACTTGTAAACTTTTAATTAAAAAATGTCTGGAGATCTTATACCTGCTTTAGACAAATATATAAATATATATGTATACATAGATATATAGAACTATATATACATTTTTTTTCTTATATATATATATATATATATATACACACACATAAGAGTGACCTATATATATATATATAGGTCAAGTCTTCATTTTATTTTCAGAAAGGAGAATTATTTTCTGACCAGCCCTGTTTCTGTCTTAGACCTGAATTCACCTTACTTTAATATATTTCACTGGACTGGGAACCTACTGACTCATAGAGAGTATCTGGGAGCTGAATGAAGGCACCTCTGTAAGATACAGAAAATTAAGGAGAGGGGAATCCAAGCTCTATATTCAGACCTGCTGAGAACATATCACTGTCTAATGCAAGTTCCAGCATAGCCAGAATTCAGCCTCTCCTGGTCCCTGTTGCAGGAATACCATACGGATGCCTTCACTCAATCCTGCAGTTTCTATTGTATTGTATGCCTGCACAAATCAACACAGAAATCTAAAAAGGCCCTTATGGCATAACAAAATTCCGACAGTTTTTGCTTCCATTCAAGTAGAAACACAGATGAAAGGAGGAGGAAAGTGAAACAAATGCTTACTCCAGTAATTAGGACACTGTGGGAGTGAGTAGGGAGTATGTGAAGGTAGCCTTACTAATCTGTGTCCCTCTATCCCACCTGAAAAGTGGGGGTGCAGTACACGTCATAGCACTGGCTAAATAGTTGTGATTCCATCCAGAAGAGAGCATGATAGCACAGCTTTTTGCCAATACTGGAAGTTTGCCAACCTGTTTGGTATTTAAGCAGTCATGACTTTGTCTTCATCTGCACAGATTAAATATGGATATGTATATTAATTATGTAAATGTGAATCTGCAGATCTCAATCAAGTAGAACCAAGGATACACTATCCTTTGCAAGTGCTGATTGATGCCATACATGCAAGAGAAAGAGAGACCATTCAGCTCATTACTGTGTATACTGGAGAGGAGAGGGAAGGAAGAAGGGAAATTTGGAAGCAAATAGTGTTTTATAATTGGAACAGAACTATAAATGCCATAGTTTTCTGTAATACCTTGTAGTCTCTAGTGAGCAAAACAGAAAGCTTACCTAGCAAGAAACAGCTCTGGAAAATGGTGAAAACACGTATTCAGAGAGAGATGAATGCTATAAACTGTAATCACGGCAGCTGTAATATTTTTAATCGAGGCCTGAAACTAGTCTTTGGTGTAACATGGTAGAAGTATCTGATTTTTCACTAACTCCATGAAAAT
The DNA here is from genome assembly GCF_016699485.2 of Gallus gallus. Taxonomy (NCBI): domain Eukaryota; kingdom Metazoa; phylum Chordata; class Aves; order Galliformes; family Phasianidae; genus Gallus; species Gallus gallus. The sequence continues at coordinate 111,629,791 of NC_052532.1, forward strand.
CACAAAGAATTACATGGAAAATAATGGTATTATGTCAGTGCAGATTCTATGTTCTAGGGCAAAGGATGGATAAAGTGTCCAGGATTTATTTTGTAATTAGACAGCACTACAAAATTTTATCTATTTTCTGGATTTTTTTTTTCAAGTATATGAATAGGATGTAAGCTTTCAAGGAAGACAAGCTAGATTGTGAATGGGAAATTTCCATATTGCTGTTGATGAACACACAAAAAATGGTGTATCAGAGAAACCTCATCCTGAAGCCAATGCCTTGCATCCATCTCCTTTCCCACTGCTCAGCTCAACAATGGAATATTCCAGTATCCATACCTGACCTGCTGCCAGTATGTTGTTAAAATGCTAGAAATTCATTTATTTGTAAGTCTGACAAGATTCATAAAAAGAAATAACCTACCCATTTTTCAGAAAAAAAAGACCAGAAAAAAAGAAAAAGAAAAAAAAGAGAGAGCAGAGGTGTCAGAAAGGGCACCTAACCACCAACAGTAGGTCAGCAGAAGAGAAGGGCTGGATAAGAAGGTAAGGCAAGCTGCAGAACTCATCCATCATCCACATTCACTCACAAGGAAACTCAGAAGAGCCTGACCCCAGTACTTCCATGTGTTCTGGACGCTGTTTTCTCATCTGTGCTACTGTCATCAGAAACAAGCGTTGAATGCTTCCTGCTCAGCACCACTCAACACAGGAGGTTGACTCAGAAGGATGACTTCCCTCACAGTCACAAGCAGTTTTGACTCCTGTTCATCTAGCACCACTTTCCACAGACTGTGATTTAGCCCAGCAGGCAGCTCAGCACCACATAGCTGTTTGCTCAATCCCCCTGCAGTGGGATGGGAGAAATGGGGAAGAATATAAAAGAAAAGTAATGGGTTGTGATAGGCAGTTCAGTAGGAAAGAAAAGAACAGGGGGAACAAAGAAGACATAAAAATGAGTGATGCACAACACAATTACTCACCACCAGCTGACTGATGCCCAGCCAGTCCCCAAGCAATAACAGCCTCCTGGGTCAACTCCAACTCCCCCAGTTTCATTGCGGAGCATGGCATATGGTATGGGGCATCCTTTCAGTATCAGTTTGGGTCAGCTGTATGTGCTCTGTCCCCTCTCAGCTCCTTGTGCACCCTAGGACACAAATATAAGAGGATGAGTAGTCCTTGACTGTGTGCAAGCACTGCTCAGCACATCAGTGTATTATCAATGTAATTCTCCTCCTAAATCCAAAACATGGAACTGTACCATCCTCTATGAAGAAAATTAACTCTATCTCAGCCAAAACTAGGACAATGGGCTATCAAATTGTTCCCTTTTAGTATGCTCTTATTATTCTCCAGCTTTCTCAAGCTGACTTTGAGTTTGGTATACATATATTCTGACTGTTGTCATTAAGATGTCTGTCATTTTTATTAGTGAGTTTTATTGGGGTTTTCTGAGTGATTTGTAGGTGAAATAAGTGTAACTAATAATCAGAACACATCACTCGGCATGGGATTGACTTACAGGTGGTGTTCATTTCATCAGCTAGAATCAGAATCTAGGTCTGTTATGCTCTTGTGCTGCTCCTGTTTGACTGGCAAACCTAAACTTGGAATATGAAGATGGAATGTGCCCCAGCTGGCCATGATGGCCATAGGAGTTTGAATGAGAATGCTCTGGCATGCCACATGAGGTTAAACCATTGTTCTGTGTGTGATGATAGTTGTCAGAAAGCCCAGAAATATTTGAACAGGCTGATAGCATACAATGACTTGTAACAGTAAGGACAGATCTTGGCCAGCAAGTTGAGGGAGGTGATCCTGCTCCTCTGCTCTACGCTGGTGAGGTCTCACCTGGACTGCTGTGTCCAGATGTGGAGTCCTAAGTACAGGAGAGATGTGGACTTGTTAGAGCATGTCCAGAGGAGGGCCACAAAAATGACCCAAGGGATGGAACACCTCCCCTATGAGATCAGGCTGAGAGATCTGGGGCTATTCAGCCTACAGAAGAGAAGGGTCCAGGGAGGCCTGAGAGCAGCCTTTCAATATCTAAAGGGGAGCTGTAAGAAAGAAGGAGACAGACTCTTCAGCAGGGTCTGTTGTGATAGAGCATGGGGAAATACTTTCAGACTAAAATTTAGAGAGATTTTAGACTGAATAAAAGGAAGAAATGTTTTACAGTAGGGGTGGTGGGGCACCAGATCAGGTTGCCCAGAGAGGTGGTGGATGCCCCATCCCTGGAGAAATTCAGGATCAGGCTGGACAGGGCTCTGAGTAATCTGACTGTGCTGTAGGTGTCCCTGTTAATTGCAGGGGAGTTGGACTAGATAGCCTTTAAGAAAGAGTTCCTTAACAATACCACAATAAGATTGCCTTACTACACATGTCCCTTTTTTTTCATGTCTGCCTTTGCTGGCTTTTTATCAGAGAGCTGTACTTCTGCTATGAATGGACCCTGAATACCATTCCAGGAAATAGGTTTTCCTGTTGAACTAGCATGGGGACTGACAGCCAGCAGGCATCTTAGCAGCACAAGTTTTCTGTCCTGAAAACATGTGAGCATTCTGTCTTTCAACTTTTATCACTTTTTCCAGGTCAGATGTGAGAGTGGAGTTGGAGAGATAGCCAAGCCCCAGAAAGAGTGGGGACAGCAAGACTGTGCATCTGCTGATTGTGCTTTGCACCTCAATAGCCATGTATAGCAGCATGGAAAGTAGCCTGTCAGAGTAACTAAAGAAAAACTAAAATATATGCTAGTTCAACATATGAAACTTAGTGTGTGACACTGAACTAACTTTTCAGAAAGGAATTGCTAATATACCATGCTGAGCATATTTTGGAAGATTTCCTGAGTTTAAAGAGTATATCTGAGTAGTTAGCCTTCTATTACTGCATTTTCTTAATTAACAGGAGAACTGTTAGAAAAATAGTAAGTGCTGTCCCTCTGTGCATACTAGATAGCCCATACCCTGCCATTACATCGAGCAGCTCTTGAAGACCAATCTGCATGTGGTAGACTCTTTGCAAAAATTGCCCATAATTACCGGGTTACAAATGGACTCTTACGGTAGATAGTGGTATTTTCACACTTTATACAGCTAAATTAAGTTACTATTCCTCTTCTAATAAGTTCTTGACAGCCATATCCCCCTGCACTGCTGCCAGATACTCACTTGGCCCTGGTAATTCTACTTGAACTCGCACTCATAGCACCATCAGCATCTGTGGCTTACAGGATTCAGACCATGCAATGATTTATCCAATGCAAGTCCTCTCTATATCTGTTTTTTTTTTTAACATATTACCGATACATGACTTTGGCTATGTATCTGAAAAAGCCTATATTGTGATCTTTTGACTCGCCATTCTTGGGATGCACTTTCTATTGATTTAAATCTATCCCATATATTGTTGAGGTTTCTGTTTCAAATCTACAGCAAGTGGTCCTCCACACCAAGAACTCCAACCCTCTTTTGATTCTGTATCACTATCAGAGCCTGCACTGGTAGCTCCCACAGACACTTGTGTCAAACAGTTGGCACTTGGGTACCCATGCCTTCAGCTGTGCACTTCAGGAACCCTGAATTAAATTTCAGCTTTTATTGTGCCAGGTTGAATATATGTGCACTCATCCATTTATTCCCTTGCAATTCACCTATTCATTCTCATTGTTATAACAGAAACTTGGCTGGTTTTTCATTTGGCTAAAATAGAAATTAAATCCTGACAAGCAGATAAAACAAAGTGGAATAGACAGATATGAATTACTATTACAGATTTAAAACTTTAGTGTGGGTATTTTAAAGTTTGGATTGTAGTAGAAGTAAGACCTTCAGGAAAACAGAAAGCACATTATAGATGTATTTGCATATAAATTCATATACATTTAAATTCACTACTCATTTATTTGGACCACAAGCTTCAGCTTAATTTTTACTCCTAGAGTGTGCAAAACTTAATTCAAGTCCTCTCTTCTGATCATGCAGTAACCTTGCAAGTATCTGAAGTGTATATCTCTCTGACCTCTCTCCATGCTCCTTGCAAACTTCAAAATGTCAAGTCAGGATTGAGATGCAAATGTAAATTGAGTGAAGTGACAGTCAGCAGTGAAGAATGGCGTGACAGGCTTCCATACCTGTGGACTGCATAACAGATGAAGGTTTTTAGTGATCTGGTTTCCTCAAGAAAAGACAGGCTTGTTTACCGTGTTAATACTGTGGGGTCTTGGCCCTTTTATAATGTGTCACAACCAATTCAACAATGACAGATAAAATAGAGCTCTCTGGACTAAAGTGAACTGGTCACCTCTACTGTGTGTTTCACACTATCAAATTCTGTCTTCTCTCTTTCCTGAAGTAGATGTGATGTTAAGTGCTATATTTTGACTGGAAATTATAGGGATAACGTGAGAGCATTAATGATTAGATCTGGAGTAACTTTTAGTTTTTTTCTGCTCTCAGATCTCACCCAAAAGTGTTTTGACTTAGACAATTTTAATTTCATTTTCAATCCCTAGCCTGAAGAGTCCATGTTATTTGAGTATCCAGCATCCCACCTCCACAACTGGGGCATTTGCTCTCTGTTTTGGATTATGGTCTATCTGTTTTGGATGCATGGTCTATCTTTTGGGGACAGTTCCTCATTAACAAAACACGAGCAAAACAGAAAAACAAAAGACTGCAACCTGTCAGGTTAGAGCACTGAGGCCCTTGTTCACAGTACTGATAGAGAACACAGAACACAGATAGAGACAGTTAAAGTCTTTCCTCTTCCTGTTTTTTTCCTCTCAGGTAAAACTATCTTAGGTGACAGATGCTGGGGAGAAATTGTTTCTGCTGCTACCTCGGTCTTCTAAGGAAAGAGATTTTCAATCTTGTGCTGTCAGTTTACAAAGCAGCTGAAAATTGTTGTACCATGAAAATATTTGGGAAAGTGGAAGCTAGTTAAAGTCTACTTTATGTGTACTAACAAATATTGCATGTCTGTATGTAATGTCTTTTGAAACAATAGCATTAAGTACTATATACCAAGAAAGTCATATGTGTGTTAGGAAAACACACACAACACAGACAACCCTGACTGAAACCCACACCACAGGAAGAGTTAAAAACATTTATGTAGGAATCCTGGACTGCAAATGAGACAACATTGTTGGGTTCATTTTATTTTTAATTGCCATGGAGATGTAATTGTTTTTCAACATTTCTGCTTCCATTTAGCCATCTATATAATGAGCAGAGGACAGGTCAGAGAGAGAGAAGAAGAAAGAGGAAAAAGCTATGAGGAGTGCTAAATAATCTGGGGAAAAAAAGACTGTAGAAATTTTTATACAGTAAACATTTAAAAGTAGGAAATGGAGACCTCAAGCACACTAGTGCTCCCAAACATATCACAGTATCATTGTTTTCACTTAGAGAATTTAGAAATTTAAAATGCTTAATACAAGGTAATAAAAGAGAATAGTAAGAGGAAATGTAAAATACAAAGAAATATATAATATTTAAAACAGATAAATGAATAGGTGAATAAATTATAGACATAAGGGGCAGATCTTGATGTGTCCTAGCAAAGGCACATGTGAAAGTGACTAGAAATCTTGCATATCAAGGTTACTACTGCATTTATTACTCAGTTTGTAAAGTATATCTACAATTTCACACTTTCAGTTGCCCATGTATTTTATAAAAGCACACTGAGAAGCTTGGAATTTCCCCTCCAGTGCATTCATGAAAATTTTTACAAGGAAATAAATTAAATTGTGTCAGGGAAAATCAAGTTAATCAAAGATAAAATCCAATCAAGATTTTGTGTGCTTTGAGGATGTCTCTAGATTTATCCACTTACAGTTGGGATGCGTTTTTTATAATCAACAGATTATTCATTGTCAAGCACACTCTACAATACACGCAAACAAAAAATGTTCTTGAAAAATGTGATATCACCTTTTCATGTATAATTACACAGAGTGAAAATAAATGTGAAATAGTAGGAAGCCGTTATTTGAAATGTAGGAACATCTCCTCCAAGTAATGAAATGTCTTACTTCTGTTGTCTTTAAGTAAAAAGTCACATCTATTTCATTTGCTTAAGATCATGTATTGAAAATGAAACTATGTCAGAAACTTCTGCGATTTGTAAACCAAACACAAAATCCATGCCGTTGTTTGTGTAAACTCTTTGACTCCACAAGTAGAGTCCTTGATGTAGAGTTAACTTTTGAGAAACAATTTATAATAAAGCCTTGTCCACCTGTCTGTGGCTATTTTCTGTGACTTTCACATAGCTGTTTCTTGTAGAAGAGGGCCAGAAGAACATTTTCATTGTGTATCACTTAATTTAAAAAAAAAAAAAATAGTGGAGATACATCATACTATATTCCACTTTCATAGGAACTTTTATCTCTTACCACAACCAAATAAATGCCACATCTCTAAGTGCCACATCCATACATCTATTAAATACCTTCAGGGATGTGGACTTGACTGCCACCCTGTACAGCACATTCCAATGCCTTACCACCCCTTCCATGAAGAAATTCTTCCTGACTTCCAATCTAAACCTCCCCTGGTACAAATTGAGGCTACTCACTCGCATCCTATCACTTATCACCTGAGAAAAGAGACCAACACCCACATTGCTACAAGGCACTTGTTGAATGCCATGCAATTGGAGGTGATCCATCAGTCCAGCCCATCCAGGTCCCTCTGAAAAGTCTTTCTACCCTCACGCAGATCAGCACTCCTTCCCAACTTGGTGTCAACTGCAAAATTACTGAGGGAGCAGTTGACTCCTTCATCAAGGTTATTAATAACAATGTTAAACAAAACTGGCTGCAGTACTGAGCCCCAGGAAACACCACCTGTGACTGGGGGCCAACTGGATTTAACTCCATTCACAATGGCCCTTTTGGCCTGGCTATACATCCAGTTTTTCTACTCAGTGAACAGTACATCTGTCTAAGCCATGAGCAGCCAGCTTCTCTAGGTGAATGCTATGGTAAACAGTGTCAAGTGTTTTGCTGAAGTCCAAATAAACTATATCCAATGTTTTCCTTGTCCACCAAGCAGGTCCTCTTCTTATAGAAAGAGAAAAGGTTATTCAAGCAGGATCTGCCTTTGATAAATCCATGCTGACTGGGTCTGACAGTCCTACTGTCATGCAGTTTTGGGTCTGCAAAATGAAGTTCATCTCTGCCAGATAAGTATTCCCCAACCTGTGAAGTAAATAGCTCCAGTTCATGTTTTCTCATCCACTCTAAAGCAGCAATGACTGCTGATTTTAAAGTTTTTAATCATATGCTCAGGACTCTACTGTGACAGAACTAGTTCCTTCTTGATGATTATTAGGCTTATTACTGAGGTTATTTTGAAAGACTGAAGCATTATTAGCATTCTTCAGAGTATTCATTTACTTGTGTTCCTCATAGTAACTGCAATTTGAAGTGTGTTTGTAAATGGAGTCATGTGAAATTAAGGTGATTATTGCTTTAGAAAATGTCTGTTGGATGCTAGCGCGGAACATCACTTATACCAAACTGATAGAACACAGGTACTTCATATCAGGGCTTTGCATTTTCTCATCTAACATTAGCAGTTTTTTATGAGACTGGATTTTCCTGTTCTACCATTTCCAAACTCTTTGAAACCAGCTGTGTGCAATCTCAAATACTTTGTAAATATAGCTTAACTCAGTGGGGCTAATAAATTCACATTTGTTTTCAGATACTACACACTTGAAGTGCAGGCATGCTATTAAATGCAAAGCAACTTCATACAAGATTTCAGTTTGAAGGGTATTAAGACACAATAGCTTGTTAAGATAGTTTCAATATACTGTTAGGTAACTAAGTCTCCATCTCTGCCTGTTTGTATGCCGATGAGATTAATTTGTGCATCTGTAATTAGCTCATTAAAAGCCAGAGGTTTTACCTCACTTCTGTTTTCTTTTGTTAATGTGGTCTGAAAGCACTTCTTCTGGTAAGCTCATCATAAACTGAGATATGCCATGATTGTATCTCTGGACCTCCTCTGGTACTACACTTGGGTTTTTAATTATTCTTCTTCCCAGTGAATATAGTATTTTATTTTCTAATGCTCTTAAGGCCCAGAATCTTTGAGTCATCTTTGCTTAAAATTTCAAATCTTCTGAGCAGTAGAGGGGAACCTCAAAAGAAAATTTGCAACAGGCATGTGTCCATGTTTATGCACGTGTTTTTCTGTATGAAGCAATGAAAGTTTAAGAGAAGAGTTTTGTACCAAGCAAAAACAATAAAGGTAATTCATATTGAAGTAAACACTAGAAGGGGACAATATTCAACTGTAATACACTGGAAAATAATAATAATTTGAAGAAGCTGCTGTTCCCTTGTAAAACATCTTGTAATTTCTACCACATATCACTTTTTGTGCCATGGGTTGCCACATGCCATCTCTGGCAAGATTTGTATGGCCAGGCAAGTCCTGATTCAGGACACCTTTGTAGACCCAAGAATGCCTGAGTACTTAGTAATCTGTGTAGGGCCTAGTGAAAATGCATTGTGAAAGGCTGGTGCATGTTATAACAAACCTGTATGACTCGTTGCTGTATGCCGCTGCTGTACATGGTGAGCAAGGCAGGATGACAATGTTTTAGAGACTTTCTACTCTCTACTAGGGCTGAAGCCATCATTCCTTCCTGCTCTAGAGTTCCGTGTCATAGAGAAAATCTCTCCATTTTTTTTCCTGTCTCATTCTACCTTGTGAATAAGCTCATTGTAGTATTTTCCATGTAACTCGCAGATGCTACAAGTCTGAAGGATTGAAAACTTAAACTTTTTTCTGATTTCATCAGCACTTCTTTCATTAAGTTTGTTTTATGGAAGACATTATTTTAAAGAAACTACCTGAAGAAGGTCAGCATGTAAAAGAACTCCTGGACACACGTGCTGTTAACTCATCCATGCCAAAACTCTGTCATGCACTCAACAATTCCAGATGTATACTGCTTTCATTCTGCAGTTTGAGATATGCCCAGAGAGAACTTTCATTTCTGGAGTTCCCTGTGTAAATATGGGTTTGTCCAAGAACATTCTGGTCAAAAGCTGATATTTCCCAATTATGCATCATTTTGAATTTATCGGTAATGTATATAGGCAAAGAATTCAATCACTTGAAGAATATCAAGTTATCCAAGATCTGAAATAAATAATTGCAAATCAATCCCTTTTCCTACTTCAGACAGACAATATATCCATAAAAAGAAAAAACTGAGAGATGGTTCAATTTTAAGGGGAAATGATGTTAATGATGTTTGTATACTGCCAAGTATTGATGTGGGAAAGGCTAACTAAGCATTTTTCATGATCATTTCAGAATTATTCAAATAACACTTCATGCTTGGTTGTCTAGGGGATCTTGTCTTGCTGTGGTCTGCTATGGAACACAAAGGTATGCTGAACTTGACAGCTAGCCAATTCATACCACTTATTTCTACTACTTCTGCTGTACATGGAGCAGGACAATGCATGGCAAATGAAGCACAAAGGAGGAAATGCCCTTTTCTGCATGCTGCACAGTTGGGGTCGTTGCTCTGCCTTCATACTGTAGCACGCACAATCACTGTGGTAAAATTTTCAGGCATTGGTATCTTTAAGTCTTATACGCTAACTCTTTTACATACAACATTGGTGAGGACAGTTGGGAGACAGTTAAACAAAATACGCAGAGGCCCCCATGGTGCCAGGTTAGCAGCTGTCCTCCTTCCTGACACCCTGCTTGCAAGATGGTGGACAGATTAAGAGTCCATGCCTCAGACACTGTTGAAAGTTTGTGCAGGGTGGCACACTAGGAACACTGGACCCAGAACACAGCCACACCTATAAAACTAGCAAAGCACATCCATTTGGCTTTTAAACAGTCTCCCTAGTTTCTGAAATGATAAATTTTTGAGTATTTTTTCCTTAAAGCAATACAAAGAGAAAAGAGAAAGGAGAGGTAAATAATATCCCCAAAGCTATACACAAACAGATAAGGAATGGAGCAAGCAAGTACTGATACTAATGAGAAAATCCACCTTATTTACACCATCAAGCTGTTATTGTGTTGGATACATTTCTATGATGATTATTACTGAAGTCATTACTCTTTCTCAGGAATACATTTCAGTTACTGATATTCCATGCTAGACATGAATATAGTTTTCATTATTTCAGTATTGGGTATTTTGTAATTATGACATCTATATTCAGTGTTACCAACACTGTCTGGAATACATTTCTCACTCTTTTGTACAGTCAGACCTTTCTGCAATGTTTCTATGCATAAGACCATCAGACCCTGTGCTTGAACTCTCCAGCTTAACTCCCTGTGTGGTGGAAATAGCGCGTGCTCTTTCTTCTCCTTAATCACCTGTTAAGCTTTTACTGATCAAACAGAATTCTGGGATGCTTTTATAAGTCAGCTTCCCATAGGCAGGAAGGTCCAAAATCTTTTTCTTCTTTTTTCGTTCCTCTTTCTCTCTCTCTATTGGAAACATATGATAATTAGTTTTATAACAAATAAATCTATCTTATAAACAAAATAGAGGTTTTCATATACAAATAATAGAAAGCCAGATTTTGAAGAATATTTCAGTGTCAGCAAGAAATCATTTTTTATCCAGGATGAAGTTAGTGGAGGGAAGAAAGGAAGGAAGAAATAAAGAAAAGCATGGAATGAATGAAGAACTTTACACAACAAACATGATTCAGTACCATGTGGAGAGTTTTGAAAGCTTTTAGGATCTACCTCCTACTGCTGTATGGTGCAAAACCTAGAACACGTGTCAGCAATCTGTTGTTGTTTTTTTTTTGTCTTTGAGGAAGGTCACGACTATACTAAGAGTTATCCAAACATGCTGAGAATTGGCTTCCTTGCATGTTCACTCTCAGAACTACATCCTACTAATTTCTTTAGAGTTTTGTTTTTGAATCATACATGTCCACTTTACAGATCTCCTATTATGAGGGATAAGAAATGTATTGTTATTTCCACTGCATAAAACACAAAAGAAAAGACTGTCACAATGGTGTCAGTCCAATTATATTAATATTCTAAAAGCAGTTTTCATGGAAATTAATTCATTTTATTACAGTGATTCCAAAGGCTCCATAGATCCTCCACAGAAATGCATGTTCATGCCTGCTTGGCTCAGTCATTTTTCTCAGGCCACTCAATATGTAAGCCTAAGAGCTTTATTTACTATTAGTTTTTCTTAAAATCATTTGGTTTCTTATTTTCCTGTCCCCAAGATAGCTGAATGGTATAGCTAGGAATGGTATAGCTGTGGCATATCAGTTAATATTTCAGCTGTCAGCTTCCCTCAGCTGTCACCTTAATGTAAAAATTCTAGAAGATGTATTATATATACAAATATGTTACAAACTATGCCATGAAATAAGAAGAGTAAGATCTGTCTGCTTGTCTGTGGTTCACTCTGCTAAAGTTGTTCAGTTCCTCCCAGCTGTCTGCCTCTTGCCGTGAGTTAGTTTTTAACCTACATCCTAAACATCCAGTAATTCCAGATGTCCTCATTCCCTTAGTAAAGAAGGCCTCTGCACCTCCTCTTCTCCCACTGAACAACACAGTAAGGAAACAAAACTCAAGCTCTCCAAAGACTGTGGAATTAATCCGTATAAATGTATGAATATTGATGAGGCCAGGTAATAAAAAAATGTTATTTAGACATATTGCACTTAGTTTAAAAGCTGGTCCATTAAAAAGCAACAAAAGAATGACTCATGGATAAAATAACTACAAGATATTTGCTGGTCAACTCAAATGACTTGAAAAAAGGATCTAAAACCCCAGAGAGCGTTATCTCTAAAATATGCTATCTCAAAACCTGATGGCCTGAACATGATAGACTGAATCTGTAAAATTAATTGAATGAGGGTGGTCAAATATTAGTTAATTGTAAACCTAAAAAATGGTCATTTGGATGTACCGGCCAACAGAACTTGTTCTTTCTACGTGAGAATGAATGTGTCAGTTTAGCTTATCTTTCTGAAACCCCAAAAATATTATTTTCCCAAGTTTAAACAACTTATTAGCCAAAGCAAAATGTTCATTAAACATATAAACATTAGCGGTACCAAGAATCATTTCTGAACAGTCCACTCAGTACCCTGCCAAGAAGCCATCATATAGACACAAAAAAGGACTGGTCTGACCCTGAATTCACTCTGGTTACAAGAAGGCAAGAAAACAGCAATAAGCTATCTAATTAGTACGTGAGGAATAGAAGAGAAAATGTAGTAATGACCACTAGCAAGTTTAACAATATACAAGAATTATAAGGGAAGAGAAAATAATTAAGGATTAGTATTTATTGAACAGTATACAATAAGACTCCAAAAAATCAGAAACAAACAGCAAATTGGTTATTTAAAAACCTAGGCTTAAATTAGACTGTAACTTCATAAAGACGTGATGCAGAAGAGCACTAAATCATCACTGCCCATTTTTCTGAACCTTGCACATGTAGTAAGCATACCACAGTCGGCACTGTCACAAAGCAGAGGCCTGACAGTTGCAATAGAGAATGGGGAAGAGCAGTCACACCTAGGTTCAGCATTTTAAAGCAAACTAAATCTAGTCAGCTTTTCTTCAATTCAATTTAAAGGAATTTTCTGGGGACTTGGGTGATCTGTCAGTGTTTACTAGAGCTTGGCAAAATGAGGAAATTCCAAAGAACTGGAAGGCAACCTGAGGTGGATTAGACTGTAGTCACCATGCCCTGGTTGAGTTCATGATCTCAAGGAATACGGGCTTGGCAAAGAGCAGATTCAGTACCCTGAACCAGGAAAGTGAACTTCAAACTGTTTAAGGAATGACTAGATTGAATCCCCCAGGAAATGGCCATAGGGATATAGGAACAGAACAGACCTGGCAGCTCTTTAAGGACACCTATCTGAGAATACAAAGGCTCTCCCTCACCCAGCATCTAAAATCAAGCAAGGGAGGCAGGAAACAAGTATGGCTGAACAAGGACCTGCTGGTCAAACTGAGAGAAAAGGAGGAGATGTACAGTGAAAGCAGGGGTGTATGGCCTGGAAAGAACACAGGGATGCCATTCAGACATGCAGAGATAGAATCAGAAAAGCAAAGGTGCAGATGGAAATGACCTTGGTAAGAGATGTGAAAATAAGAAAGGTTTCTATGGGTATGTTGATCAGAAGAGAAAGGCCAAGGAGAGTGTACCCTCACTGATAAATGAAGAAAGAGAACTAGCAGCAACAGACATGGAGAAGTTGAGGTACCCAATGAGTTGTTTGCCCCAGTCAAGTTTCCCATGTCTCTCACATCCCTGAACCTTTGGGCCAGTGATTGCTGGAGTGGAGTCCTTCTGTAAGTAAAGAGCAAGTCCAAGACCACCTCAAGAGAATGAATGTGTACAAGCCTATGGGGTCAGATGATATGCATCCCAGTGTCCTGAAGTAATTGGCTGATGTGGTTGCCAAGTCACTCTCCATGATATTTGATAAGTCATGGCAGTCAAGTGAAGTCCCTGGTGACTTAAAAAAGGGGAAACCACTCCCATTTTCAAGAAAGAGAGAAAGAAAGATCCTGGGAACTACAGGCCAGTGAGCTTCACGTCTGTGCCTGGGAAGATCACAGAGCAGATACTTCTGGAAGCCACATTAAGGCTCATGTAAGATGAGGAGGTGATCTCAGACAGCCAGCACAGCTTCACTATGTGTGTGGCCAATCTGGAAGCCTTCTATGATGGAGTGAAAGCATCAGTGGACAAAGGACAACTATTGTCATATACCTTGTGCAAGGCTTTTGACATGGTCTTGCACCATATCCTTACCCCTAAATTGGAGAGGTACAGATTTGAAGGCTGGACTCATCAACTGGATAAAGAATTGGTTGGATGGTCATAGCCATAGGGTTGTGGTGAAGAGCTCTATGTCCAGGTAGAGGCCAGTCATTAGTGGTGTCCCCTAGTCAGGTGTCAGTCTTGGGACCAGTGCTCTTCAAGGTCTTTATCAGTAACTGAGACACCAGGCTGAGTGGTGCAGTTGATACAACAGAGAGAAGGATGCCATCCAAAGGGCATCCACAGCCACCAGTCAGGAGGACAGAGGAGACCACTATTTGTGCTCCCAATCCCTTTAGTGTATTTCCAAGGGATGCAAAGTCCCTTTTAATGTTCTGCAGTTCCCTCGTTGCAGCCTCCTGTGACCCTACTTGAATGACAACAAGCAGATGGTAGTCTTCTTGTTTTACAAGATGCAGTAGTTTTCTTAATATCTCTGACACAGTTGCTGAGGCTGAGATATCAGCAAGCCTCACTGTTTTCTGTGGTGTCCCAGGAAATTATTTTTTGGTCTAACACTACCTTATATTGTCGTCAGTGACTCAGCTAAAGCCTTTTTTAGATTTTTTTATACCGGGAAGCATCCTCACCTCATGCACCTGGAACTTAACCTGGCTGTCAGGGGGACTGCTTTTCTCAGTTATCCTTTTTGGTCACTGGGAAGGAGTACACAAATTTACAGTGTCCTTGTACCACAACTTTAAGTCTTCTCATGGAGACAGCAGTAAGTCTTTCATTGCAACATCTGTGAACAGCACCAGAATTAGTGGAATATTTAATGATGGGAGCAGACCACTGACACAATCTAACAATCAGGAATGATCAAAGTCCATTTAATGCAGTCAGATTCAAGGTACAGCTGTTGGGAGCAAGAACACAAGTTAAATTAACAGAAAGGAGACTGTTCTGGAAAGCAGATTCCTAGGTCCAAATTTAGAGACTGTTAGCTCTAATTGCAATGCTATATTGAAACAGCTGACCTCACACTTGACTCCATATAGGAATTTAAAGGGCAGCAAAAGGAGGAGGTATTCTTGATTGATACAGTTAAATGACATTCTGAATGGGATGTCTGATGCTACAGAGTGCTGCAGAAAATAATGCAGAGTCTTGCTGGTTCATTTTGCCATTCTGCTCAGGACCATACTTACAATTTAGAGCAGCAATTTTAAGTTAAACCTCTACTTTCTCATATTCTTTGTGGTTTCTATTGTTAAATCAGCTGACACCTCATTACTACACTGGCATGCAGCCACATCCCTTCCAAGGATGATTTGCCAGTGGCAATCCAAATTGGTAGGCTGACTGCTTTACAGCAAGGCCTAGTGAAAGACTGAGAAAATGGCAAGTAGTTCTACAGAGGGAATGTTTAATAGTTAATCTGTTTCCTGCCTTGAAGAGTTCATAAAGGCCTAACTAGAGTCAAAAAGACATCTAAGCCCTACACCAAGACTCAGGTTACAGCAGAATTGTCCAGTAGAAATCTTTAACCCCTGTTTCTCCTACCACAGCAGGCAGTTCTTGCAAGAGTTTACTGCAGACTGCAGGCTTTTTCCAGGTAACCTTGGATAGCATATAGCCACTCCTGTGGCTTATCATTAGAGCCTGCTAATAGTCTCTCTTGCCCCTTCTTGTTTGCTAGTTTTGTTCTTGGTCACCTGCTGCTCTTCTCTTCAATCTGTCAAAGAAAGTGAAAGATGGCACAACACCATGAAGAGTGGTCTCCTTTTAAAAAATATACTAAATAAATATCCAGTGCTTGGCTCACTGAAACACAGACACCCAGCAACCTCTTCCTACCCCAAGGAGCTCTTTCAGTCATCTCAACCAAACCTGATAGCCAACTTCCCTTTGAACTAACTGCTTGTGATAAGTGTTTTCATTGGTCTCTGAGAATCCTTCTCCACCTCTGCCTACCTAAGTAATTTCTTGAGAAATTTGTTCAGAAAACAGATACTGAAGCCAGCGTTTTCTCATGTCACATAAAAGACACAGATGCATTTGCCTAGGCTCTGTTTGGGAAACAGATCTAATGCACTGTAATTCTTTCAAGCTCATTCTTTTAACAATGCTTTGTTTATTAATGAAGTTAATCTATCATTTACAAATGGCTTGCTGTGAGTCAATAAAGTTCTGATTGGAAAAAAAAAAATATCCAGCTGGTATTTGATGAAGAGGCACTTTTAGGCAGAGTATGGTGGTAACGCTATCTTTATTGTCACTGTCCTACAGGTAAGGCAGGAGGAAAGATCCCAGCACCTATAAATAGCTGTGTAGTCCTAAAAGTCTACTTGATTTTGACCTTGCTCTTAGGCATTAAATGGGTTTTGAACAAGAATTTATCAGGAAAAGAAAAGCATCATTTACTCTTATTGATAATTTTCTTTTTTTTCTGGGAATTTTTCTGCAAAATGGCCTCATTTTAATTAGCAAGCCTCCAAAGATAGGATCACTCCAGTTTCACTTAGCACTGGTGTTGATTGAAAGGTATAATTTGTCAGAGGAGGGAGCATCACATGGGCATGCTGAAAATAGAAAAGGCATCTCCAAATACCTGATGCTATTGAAAAATTTTGAGCTCGTCACATTTGGCTGACTATCCTTTTCTCTCATGCTCTGACTATTAAAAACTGAATTGGAATTATCTGACCAACTATTTTAAGTGGGTGTTAGAGACAAAAGATTGGTCTAGAGAAGATCGCTTGTCTTTTATTCTAGCTACAAAGACCTGGAATTTTTTTAAAAAAGACAGAAGAAGTAGACAGGCTTGGACAAACAGAGCAAAAACAGTCTGGCCTGTGTTAGTTCAACCAAATAGTCAGTGGTGTCACCCAAATTTGAAGCTACTCTTGGGAATTTACCCAATGTAATTGAAACCATCTGTTCTCTTTAATAAGGATGTATTCAAGAACTGAGCAGCTTAAGTCGGAGAGAATTACATTGCATATTAAAAAGCAGTGTACTACTTGAATACTGCCAGCATTAAAAATAGCCTTACTCAAGAATATGTGCCAAACACACATGTAAATCCCTTGCATGGGTCATTTATGTCCAGGTACTGATGCTGATTCATATTTTGAAATCAGATTTGCTTTCATAAGCAGTAGCTGAGGATGAACCACATAGAAGCCTAAAAATATATATAAATAACCAGGCACAAACTAACCTTTTGCCTGTACTCTGGCCAGCAGAGCAGAGTAAAGCTTTAAAATTACAAACTGTAAGACTTCAGGTTCCTTGTGAGGGCTCCATCTATCCCTAGCAAGGTATGCATTAGGATAGCTTTTAATTGCAGGGTCATTTACTTTTTTTTTTTTTTCTTCTCTACGACTCCTGCCTTATTTAGTGTCTTAGATAGGTGTTGCTTATTTACCAAGTCGCTCTTCAAATTTAACTTTGGCTTTGCCTTTCAGTGTGTTCTCCTAAGCTGTTACAATATGACTACTTTTCCATACCTGCTTGGAAACTAAAATCCTGAATTTTTTCATGAGGATTCAAATTGCATTCCTTGTTCTACCATAGTGTTGCAAAACTACTTCACAATATCCTCTTTTTGTAAACACTGAACTGAAGCAAAAGGAGTTCACTGTAAAAAGCCTGCTTTTGGGTCCTTAGTTTGTGTCTAGATGGTGGGATGGGCAAGTCCCTCAGTGAACCTCATCTCAGGGCTTCATCCAGACTAGACAGTCCCACAGAGATCACAGAAGATCCCTATTTTTCCACCCATTCAAATTGGTTTCCAGGGAAGACCTGTTGCCTATGGAGATACAACAAAGTCTTGTTCTGGCAGAGACCTAGAGCATGTATGGAGTGCACAGCACCTGGACTACGCTGATAACCATTAGGACACATTACTTTTGGAGAGATTGGACTTGCGCACAGCTCTAAACATCCCAGAATGTCACTGCTGGCTTCTGTTGGAGCTGAGAGTCCACAGCTCTCCGGCAAACCAGACATCAAAGCCCCAGCTAGGCAGACAGCTGAGAAAACAGGGACTCGGAGAGAATGACAATGTATGCAAGAGAGAAAAAAGAAAAACTTCACAAAGTTATTTGAGCAGCAACTAATGTGCATAAAAACCACCTAGCCAGTATTTCAAGATTGTCTTGGCAATAGCTGCAGACAAACACCTCCAATATGGAGTACCTAAGTACTCAGAAATCTGATCTGAAGTGCTTTGCTGGCATTATATACGAACTCTGAAGCAGAGAAGAAATTTTGTTCCTTAGGACAGTGTTGAACTACTCTAAACATAACAGGATACATAAAATAAATAAATAAATAAATAAAAGTAGCTTTGTAAAGGTCTTTGATTCCTATCCAGTTCATTCTCTTGCCTCCAACATCTCCACACAGGGAGAGGATCAATTATTTTTAAATCACTTCTGATCGATGTCTTTCTGACCTGTTCTTAACAAAGAAGGATTGCAAACTGGACCTATACAATCATTCTGAAGAAAAATGAAGTCAAATAAGAGGTGTGGGAGCAGAATCCAGTAAAACATTTCAGATCTGGTCTTGCAGGCACCTTGCCCATGAAACATCCAAAGTTTATAGTTGAAGTCTATTGAGAACATCAAGCATTATTTTTTGAAAGAGTGGTCAGGCAGTGGCACAGGCTGCCCAGGGAGGTGGTGGAGTCACTGTTCCTGGAAGTATTCAAGAAGCATGAAGATGTGACACTTAGGGACATGGTTTAGTGGGTAGTATTGGTGGTAGGTGGACAGTTGGACTAGATGATCTTAGAGGTTTTTTCCAACCTTAATGATTCTGTGATTCTACCTAAACAGTATTCTTTCCTATGAATGTACCTCAGTAATCCATGCTATTACATTGAGTTTGATTACCAGTGACTTAAAATTATATCATACTTCATCCATATTAGCCCCTCTGTAGGTAAGACAAGGAGATTGCACAGATACGATGTTCAGAAATAACCCAAATCCTGTGACTGGAGATTACCTTTGCTTGAAGTTGCTAGAGCATTAAGTTTATTTAACAAGGACAGCAAACAAAGGGATGTAAAAGAAAAGCCACAATGGCTATGGGATGGGGCCTGATTTAGGCTGGGAGGAAAAGAACTATCTTAGTCCCATCCATTAGCAGTGTTCAACATGGTGTGTGATCTGTGTCACATTAATGGGAGATCAGACTGCTAAATAGCTTCTCACCCTCCATCCCAACCAAGACACCTGCCTCTAGCTGTGCTGCAGAGAGATACAGTATAGATACAGTAAGGAAAGTCACATATATATTCATACATATGCATATGCACACACATACAGATATATATTGATTCTGTCTTACTGTCTGCAGCAGATAAATAGTGAACTGTATTTCCTCTTGCATTTTCATTCTACCAAGTGCCTTTTCAGTTTCTATAGCAACTTCTGTTGTTTGTAACTTGTGGTCCATACTAAAAATATCCTGGTTTAAAAGGAGGAAAATACTAAAAAGTTAGAAAAATTGGCAAAGATGGCAATTTTAAAATGAAATAAAGTCCTAGACTATTGTTAATAAGTAGCCTGTTCCTCATAAGAAGCACTGAATGTGACATCCATTATGTGACTTGTAAAATAGAAATGAGGCATTTATTTGTATGTCTCAGGTTCTTTGTTGCAACCTGAATTACTGCCATTTGAATGACTATCTCGTGTTCTCCATCAGAAATTCAGCCACTTGGTAATGCATAGAAAAGAGTTCCACCTCTAAACATACACATCCTCCTGCTCTGGGACCCCTTCTTCTAGATATCAGAGCAATAAGTGCAATGAATGTGCTTAATTCTCAACTGAAATCAACACTAGGTACACCACACCACATGGAACCAGATTTTGTGAATAAGAGCTTTAGCAACAGGCAACAAGACAAACTGATGCGTGCTATACTTTTTTCCCTCCCTCAAATGAAGAGAAAGTCTTTTATGGGTTATCTTTCAGCTCCCTCCAGGTGATGCACAGCTGAAACAATCCCTTCCATAGCTGTTAAAATGTTTTGAATACACACGATTTCTGAAAAGCAATTAGTCCTTCCCTCCATGCTGTGTTGCCATATTTTGGTAACATAGAATGTTTTATAATATCCTGTATGCACAGACCATACTTTCATTATGAAAACCATAGCTGCAGTCTTTTTGGTTGCAGCATTTCACTACCATGAGCAGGGTTACCCTTACAGTGCAAGACTGATGGGTTCATGGCCTCTGTCAATTCCTGACTCTCTTCTCCCTCCATGTCCCAGCAGTGGTAGAAAGGGTTCAGTGTGCAACTTGGGTAGAGATAGTCGTCCCCAGCCTCTGGTCTGTGCTGAGGGACTTCCCTCTGGGAAGGAAGGTGAGAAAAGAATCGCATGAAAAATTAGCAAACAAAGAGGTCAGATTTGTGAATAAGCAATTTCCATCTTGTGTGCAATGGCTAATAAAACCAGTGAATGCAAGACAGTGATTCTGCAGCACCTCTGCATTAAAATACACTGAGGGCAATCTGAAAGATCTTAATTAATCTTTTTTTCTATCTAAACTGAATACTTGTGGGGACAGAGACGGCACTATATTTGTTCTGAATAGAACACACTGTCAGCAGCCAATAAATTAAACTGTAATAAATGGAGTTATCCTGCTGCCTCGCAGTTTTGCACAGGCATTCCTGTTGGGTCTTTTGCATACTCATATATGCTTCTTCTTGAGCTTATACTGTTATCTGCATCTTTCTCCAGGCTGATGATTTTCAATTATTTCCTTGTTGATCTCTGAATTTTGCCAGGGGAGGTACAGAGGACATTTCTGCTTCCCTCCTTTCCTCATTACATTTGAAGATCACTTTGCTTTACCTTCCTCTCTGCTGCTCACAGACATCTTTGCCTTTTAAAAGTTTGTTGGTTCTTTCTAAGTTATCTATCTCTCATTTCAGCATGATCAGGTTTGTCTTGCAAGGACAAGAAGTTACAGTAACAGATGTGCAGTCATCTGATTAGTTATCATGAAGGCCATGAGGTTAAGACTTTTGGCACCCAGGAAACCAGCTTTCCTACATTTCCACTGATTTTCAAAGTAAAATCATGCAAGTTAGCCATAGCAAACTACAGGACGGCTATCCCTCTTGTCTCTCCTTCCTGCTGCCACACTTTGAAGACTTCTCATCTGTCTCTTCACTGCTGCTCTTTATGCTACCAGTCTTAGAAGAGGCACTGGGAGATATGCAGCTGCTATGGTCTCCCCAGCTCCAGACAGGAGCAGAATAGGTCTCTCACTGCAAATTTGCTTCTCTGACTCCAAGCCGTTATGTTCTTGATCAGTTTTCATCTTTTGTTCTGCAGCACCAGAAGCAGCTGGTTCACGTTAGTTGGAAATATCCTGAGAACTACAATTCCAGAAGGTGCCCAAAGCATAAAGGTGCAGTATTTCTGTTCCACCATCCTTTGACCAGTGACCTCTGTCAGATGTTCTGCCACTGATGCCAGCTTGTTTAGTCACTCATATGTGAAATTCTTAACCGTTTTGTTTGCTCGCAGTCAGGCATCCTCAGCTGATATAAATGGATACACTTCCTAAAAAGGTGATGTACCTAATTAGAGTGGATAATGCTTTGCCACATACAAGAATCTGAATTTCCTTTGTATACTGGAAGATTGAAGAAAAATTCCAAAGTTTATCTGATATATGCAAACTGATGCATTGGTAATACATGGAGAAGAAAGCCAAATGTCTCTTAACATCTACTTGCTTGCAGTGTCATCAGATCTTTCATGGTGGTAACAAAGAAATTTCTTAAAAAGCATTTACATTGAAAGCACCTCCTTTACAGGAAAATGCTTTACCACCATTAAAATTAGCTAGCATTTTAATGAGGAGGTAAGAATTTCGTTCAGAATATGGCCAGGATTAATAATAACAGCCATTTTTTCTGTTCAGCAGCACTACCAGCATGCTGTTTTGAGCATGCTGAAGGCAGGGTACCTTCTGAGAGCTGCCAGTAATTATTCAGAATGTTTCTTCTACCACCCCAAAATTCAATGCAGCTGCTGGGGCTGCACTGAGGCTTTGGTGGAAATGTGTGAGATTTCTTTTCTGCATTATCGATAATGATTCCTGAGCCACTTATAGCCAAGCTTATTTTCAGAAAACGCCACTTGTTCAGCCACTTGTTCTGGTTCACTCTATTAAGTGTGGTGTCTGATTCCCCTCATCCTCTAAGCGAAGGAAAGCAGTGGTCCTTAGAGCTGTAGTTTCCTTCCTGACAGACAACTGGGAGAACTCTGCACTTATGGAAAGCTCTGAGGATGCCCTCTCTTGGTATCTAGCCCAGCCTCTGGAGTAACAGAGGAAGACTCTGCTCTCAGAAAAGTGATCCAAGCACAGGTTGGAGCAAATGTTTGGGATCTTGGGCAGCATGGGGAATCAGCCAATCTTCAGATATAATCAGTACTGTTTAAACAGCATCGAAGAGTCAGTATTTTAGTTTTTGAGAATACTCAACAACATGGGTCACAGTCACCTGCCCTGACAGTGAGATCTCCGACAGTCTCACAGGGAAGTAATCCTTGCTGATTCCAGAGGGTTTGTCATGACAGGGGGCTTAGAGGATTTCCTATGGATGGGCAATTGTATTTTTTGGGAATCCTTGCCTGGAGTGTTGATGGCTGGTTCTGTGGCACCGGGACAAATGTAGCTTTTAAGAAAGCTGCTGGGGAGCTGTTGCCTAAGGAGACGTGCAGATTTCCACACAAGAAAGATGCACAGATTCAGATTATTTAGCCCTGATGAAAAACTTCGGGGTTTTATTAGGGATAATCTGCTACATTCACACAAGCCAGAGCTCTTTGAAAAACTGTGATTTATTTAGCTGGCTATAGGCTGTTTGGTAGGTATTTATTCCTCAGTGCCTCCAGGGTGCACTTGCTTGTAAACAGCAGTTGGCTCCATGTAGAAATAGGAGATTGTAATCGGCCACCTCCCGTGTTACATCCTTCCTGTGAGAAGTTCTACCAACCTCAGTAAGAAATAAAGAAACCAGCTATAATGGGAACAAACCCTCTCCTCCGAGTTGCCAGTAAAATACTCATATACATTAGTCGAGTGTTTGGCAGGAGGAGGTTCAGCTCCTTCCTTTCTCTCTGCTTCAGCAAATCTTCACTCTCTCAGTTTGTGGCAAAGAAAAGCTTTTTAAGTGCAGGTTGTAACCCATCTAACTTTAGCAATAATGAAATCCACATCTGGAAGATATTAGAACACATTGCAATTTCTAATGTATGGTTGTTAGGACTCACTCTTTTACATTTTGTTTTTTAAGGTAATATGCATGCTGTGTTCCAGACCTCTCCTGGTGCTTTGTGCTTAAATTTGTATTTTAATTTGTGTTCCATTATGTTGCCTTTTTCTTCTGGGGATGATTTTATGGTGGCCTCTGATCTGCTTCATAATTCAAGTGAGAAGCTTCTGAAAATAAAAAAGGTTTTAATGCAAGACAAAATGTATTTTAAGTTTTAAAAAATATAAAGGAAAAATATGTTTCTCTGAAGTGCCTTGATTTATAAGCTTCTGAGGCGATGGGTGAGTTAGGAGGTGGGATGACTCTTACAAACTGCCCTGTGGTCTTCTAATGCCCTCATAAACACATATCTAGAAGATTTGAAGCTGAGACCTAGGTCATTATTTACTTACAGAGGAAAAACATCTGAGGGCAACTTCTGACAGATCATTATGTCAAGGAGATGTGACTTCCACATACATCTGGTCACTGGATTGCCCAGTCTGAGGATGAATATGCCATTGTTAAAGAGTGTGCCCAGAATGACAGAGCTGTATTTTTCACTTTTATAGGCTAGGGTGGAGAGATCTGTGGATGGGTACAAATTATGCTGTTGCAGTAGTTTCCAGGAGGGATTCTACAGACACTATGTGGGGTTTTCTGACTGCATCCCAACTCAGTAGAGTGAACCAGCCCTCATTCCTCCCCCAAGCCTCTGTAATCTACAGAAACCAAGGAAATACACAACCCAAAGAGAGCTGCTGTGTATTTTGTGCAAATGTCAAATTGTATAATTGAGAGACCAAGACTGGAGAACGCTACACAGTGCCTCTACTGTGGAGTCTATAGGTGGTCTTAAGCATTTTTAGCTCCAGTTAAAATATGAAGTAGGAACCTAAACAAACGTGGCTTCTGAAGGAAAATAACACAGAGAAAGGGCCACAGCTAAGTGTACAGAGGGTACCAGGGCTAGAAAATGGGGAAGGTCATTGTGAGTGTCTGGGAGAGTGTCTTTTTTTGAATATGGGGCCATGTTAATCCACCACTACAGAACAGAATAAAATATTCTTAAACCTAGAAACTTGCTTGTCATCATTTCTAACCAGATCAGTTATTTTCACTGTCTTGGATGAGGACTGTGAGTTAGAATCCTTTTAAAGTCAGAAAACAACAGGGAAAAGAGCTTCAGAAATCACGTCTTCCCAAGATGAGTGAGAGTGCTGTGTTTTTAAATTGTTTAATACTGGGTGAACTTAAAAGGAGAGACCATTTCCATTGTTCCTGAGGCAAGAACCACTGGTGGTTTCCTTTGAGCACAGTCCCTTTGCACAGAGCGTGCAAAGCAGCTGAAAGTGTTTCTGCATGACCTCAGTCAGCCTCTGAGCAGACTAAGAAGGATGCATAAGAAGAAGCCGCCACTGGGTGTGTCTTGCCTGTAAGACATTCATAAGGCTAAATATGTCTTGGAACACCCTTTTAGGAGCGTGCAGACAGAAAGCACAGTCCTACTCTTGTTACAGCCAATGGCAAAACTGTTGAATTCAGCAGGAGCTGCAGCAGTGGATGCTAGCATCCTCCAGGCCACTCCAATAAGGAAGAAGTCTTCTCCAGCTGGAACTGAAGCCTGTTGGAGCTGAAAGTGCAGGTTGGTGAGACAGTTCCCTCGTAAGAAACCAACTATTCCTGTATTTTTTTTTTCTTTAAAGTTGAGCGACTTAAATAGCCTTCCTTTCCCTAAACTTCTCTCATACAAATCCTTTGGTTATAGAATATGCATGCGAAGACATGGACAACCGGCTAAATCAGAAGCTCATCTCTACTGTTGAAATACTGACGCTTCTAATTCTGTGAAATACATAATGTGTTGTGATTTCAGCTTCTTCTCTTTTAGCTTTTACCTTTAATTAATATTTGTCTGAAGGGCATGTTCTTGTTACTCAGACACTGTTGCCTCAGTGGTGCTAACGTTCAGCTGAGTGACCTCAAGTTGGTTAACAATTATCAACCTATATTTTTCCAGCCAATTATCTCCAGAGGTACTAGAAGGGATTATTTATTATCCCTGTCTCACTTGGTTTAAAGAAAAAAAAAAGTATCACTGCAAATTAATTTAGTTTCCTGAGGGAAGATTATAAATCTATGATATAACATTATGAAAAGGCTGTGAATTTTAGACATGTTTTTAATCCATCTGGATATTCATACAGCCTCACTAGTGTAATAAACAATGGTATAGGCACAAAGTCTTTTGGGTTGAGTTGGTTTCTTTGCTATATGAAAGGTGTTGATAGGGGGTACTGAAAGTGCTTTGGATGAAATAATTTTATTTTAACTAGACATCATGGTGAACTATAGGGATAAGTAAATCACAGCTTATTATACTGGTAAGTATTCTTTGCATTGTTTCAGCACTTACAGAGCCACGTGAAACTCACACTTTGTTGTGCGTGGTGCTGAACAGAGATCAAAATCATAGTGTCTGTCTCAGAAAACACGCACTTTAAATATGAAGCAAAAAGATAACTTACTTGTAATGGCATAGGATGTCAGTGAGAGATGTAGATCAGTAAGACAACTGCAGTAGATCACATATATGTGCAAAACACCTGGATAATACAGGAAATCAGGCTATCACAAGGGTATTAAAGGAAAAAATACATTCTCCAATACTCAAAATAGAGAAATACCAAGGAACATTTGCTCCACATGATTAAGAAGTTTTGACTGCAGTTCTGTGAGGTAGCACAAATTGCTGTTACATCTGGAAAACAAATGGTTAAATAACACACCAATATCCCCAGGGCTATGGGCCTGGAATCTGTAGGTAGCAAAGGCAACAGTCTAAAAGGGAACTGGCACAGAGAAAGGGAGGTGGAAGAAAAAAAAAGAGAGCTCTGTCAGGGTCTTCTGCTTCCCCTGTCTTGAAAGAGGAATGACCCTTAGGAGAACACCTGGTTCCCCTAAGGAGGGGACTTGGGGAATAACTGCACTTTCTGTAAGTAATAGGAAAGACCAAGACAAGATTTTACAGTAAATTTCTCCCAGAGTCCTAATAGCTGAAACATCTGTCATGACTGTTAGGCATTTGTCACTACTCAACTTTATAATCCTGTCACAAGGAGACCCATCTTCCCAGTGCACTGTGATATTTGGTCATTGTATCTCAAGGAACAAAATAGGCCTTCTTCTTCTTGGCCCCATGCAACCTGAGGATCAGCAGCAGGATTAGCATCTTTTAACATTCTTTTCTTCATTCTCACACTTCTCTATTGGCCTGAGTTTTTCATCATTGGTGCAATCTACATATTTTTTGTCAAGTTGCACAGCCCTGTAATTGAGGGTTTAAGGCAGCTAAATGAATCCTCTATTCCTCTTTGTAGACAGGGTATCCTTAAGGAACTAAGACATGGTGAATGCAGCAAATGAAGAAGCTAACTTTGCTGCATGTCAACAATCTTTTCAAACCAGCCAATTTTCCCTATTATTGTATGAGAATATAATTTCTTCTGGAGTGTTGTGAAACCTTGCTTTCTGATATGGATGGTTTTAATGGATCATTTCTCTAGGAACAGTACACAGTACTGCAGGGCACTTGACATTTATATCAAGGATATAAGGCAAAATTCTATTGTACTTTATAAATAGCTGTGACTATGCTATTAGAAACCAAGGGCTAGATTACATCAACTGCCAGAGCATTTTGTCCCACAGTAGTTCACGAGATGTGACAACTAGGGGCAAAAGTGGCATCTGTAATGCCTGTAAAATCTATGAGATGTGTTTGATCTTCATGATAATGCTGTGGGTGCTTTGCTAGGTTGTAAACAACAATCTATGAGTATCAACCATGAAAGTATCTTCTCTTTAAAGCTTCAACAAGGAAGGGAAGTCAATAGCTTTGGGGCCTAGGTCATTATTTTTCCTGAGAATTTTTCAGTCTACCCTTCATATGTTTAACAGCTTATAAATTGGATTTGGGATGATTGTCCTGGAAAATAGATTCTCTTATATTTATGTTCTTATCTCACCATCCTTGTCTGCTAGAAGAGCCTAAAGCAATACAATTAATAGTCTGTTCCTAAAATGTCTGGTCTACAAGACCAATTATTTTAGAAAGACAACAATAGGTATGCTTTTGAATTTGTAGTCCCATCCTCAAAAGAGCAGAAATGCAATACTAGTTAGAGTCAAATACAGCTTCAAACAGACCTTGAATATTTCTGTTTTGTCTAAAATGCTTTCTCTTACCAAAAGTGGAAGAGTGGTATCTTTGATGTATGTGGAAGATGCACTGTCTGATGTGAATCTTCACCTAGCATGCTTATATACCTCACCACAGAAAAGGCTAATCATGGTTAAGCATGAAGAGTGTGGGAGAGTCAAACTAAAAATAAATTGGCAGACAGTAAACTCCTCAAATTGCAGAACACTCTTGAAGAGCTGATGCAAACATCCCTAGACTCCTAATTTATCTGGCTTCTCCTATTTTATTCACTTTCATGCTTCTTATAAATATCTGCCACATATCTACTTATCTGCATTAAGCCACTGTAGAAGGAAGAATTTGAAAGAGAGAATTTTAAATGCCACAAACCAGTGATCACAGCACTATGTAATTAGCCAAAACAAGTAATTCTCTTCTAAGGCATTACATATTAAATATTTCACCAGTGGTGTTAAAAAAAATATTAGAATATCAGCAAATGAAAACAAGGCCCCAAGCCCTTCAAATTATACTAGGAAAAACTACTATTTCCTATTCTAGAGAATTGTGCTCTATGGTTCAGACCAAGTATCATGTATAAAATCTTGTGATCTATAGCATCACACCTTTGGACTGAGATGTGAAATGGAAGCTGATAATGTGTCAGGCAGTGCCTCTTACCAATGTCACACTCATATAAATTACTTCGGCATTATTTCCACTTCTCATTAAGTTCGAGAAGAACGGGACAAAGTCACAGACTCAGTGCCAGCATCCCGTGGTGAATCTGATGGTTGGTGTTGCACCAGACATTCATCATTACCCTTAACAATTCCTGTTGCTTTGAACCCTCTGAACTTCTTCACTGCCATAATTTCCCCACTTCCATCCTGCAGATGACCAGCTCTAATCACCCAGCTGCTGAGCCAGCAGCGTGCCCAGGTGGCCAAGAAGTCCAATGGCATCCTGACTTGTATCAGTAATAGCACAGTCAGCAGAACTGGGGAGGTGATCATCCCGCTGAACTTGCCACTGGTGAGGCTGCACCTTGGGTACTCTGCTCAGTTTTAAGCCCCTCACTACAAGAAAGACACTGAGGCTCTGGAGAGTGTCCAGAGGCAAACAGTGAAGGGCTGTGAAGGGTGCAGAGAACAAGTCTTGTGGAGAGCGGCTGAGGGAACTGGGATTATTTAGCCTGAAGGAGAGGCTCAGAGGAGACGCTATTGCTGTCTACAACCAACAGAAAGGAGTTGTGGCGAGGTAGGGGTTGGCTGCTTCTCCCAGGTAACAGCAATAGGAAGAGAGATAATGGCCTGAGTTGTGCCAGGGGAGGTTCAGGTTGGATATTAGGAACAATTTCTTCTCAGAAAGAGCAGTGAGGCAGTGGCACAGGCTGCCCAGGGAGGTGGTGGAGTCATCATCCCTGAAGGTGTTCAAGAAACACGGAGATGTGGCACTGAGAGACATGGGCAGTGGGTGTGGGCTGATGCTTGGACTTGGTGATCTTAGAGATTTCTTCCAACCTTTATGACTCTATGATTCTAATACAGTGACTACTAGGGAACCACAGGCAGAAAACTACAATTTTGAAAGGGGATATTAATTTCAAGTTTTTGGATTTTTCTTCAGTTTCATGAAAGGGCACACTAGGCTCGAGCCCTGTCATCAGCAGTCCCTGCCAGCCAGGGTTTAATACTCATCCCAGCTTCTATAAGAATGGACGTGAGCAAAGCCACTGGATTTGTCATTTACCACCTTTGTGTGCAACAGTCTGGTCCCTTTTTTAACTCCTACCACATCTTTTCCTGATAATAAAAGCACTGAGAACTGGCTAAACAATTAGGGTGACTCAATGACCGAAAAATGTTGTGAGAGACAGAATGACACACAGTATCTATATTATCATCACCATTATTTAGTGTTCCACTGAACTAATTTCTGACATTGAGCCCAGGGACAATTGTCTGCCTCCCCAGAGCTGGTGTCAATGATATGAAATGTGGGTAGTACCTTTGAAGATTTTATCTTCTTTCTATCTGCAAACAGAGCTTTCTGAGGCATCTGCATAGAGACAGGAGAGGTTGTTGGTCTTTTTAACTCCATGTACTGGGCCTCCCTACTCAAGGCAGAGAACAGAGCTTGATGGGGGAGGAATGCAAGGGTCACTCATATTTGATTTCCCGAAAGATTAATTTCTCACGTAGATAGATTCAATCAAGGGGCTGCAGCTGCAGATACTGTTTCTAAGGGAAAATGTATGCTTTGAGCCTTTCTTTTCTTTGGGAGAGGATACTATCGTGCTTGCAAACTCTTCATAAGGATTATTTAAGGGTCTTTTTAATAGAAGATAGTGCTGTTTTAACCTTCCTCTTTCCCTTTAGGACAGTGTCAAAAAAAAATGAAAAAAATAAGAAGGAAATCCACAGACATTACATATCAAAGTGTAGCGTATTCCATGACAGTATTGAATTCCAGATACACACAGACTCAATGGAAAATGTTGTTTGACAAAGGTGGTGACCACTGCCACGTTTTATCTGCCTCACCCATCTCTCTAGCTAGCCAATCTGTAACTGTATAATGTTGGTCTCTTAATCAGTTGCATTGAGCTAGGTGTCTTCTGGACTGAAGTTATTACTGAATTTATAGGGTGAGTCTGCTAAGAATGGGAAATCTTTCACCCTAGACAGATTTTGAAACAATCAGAGTAGAGGATTGGAGGCACATTAAAATGTCAAAATGATGTTTCCTAACTTTCCTTTCTAAAATATTTTATGAATCCTTGGTAATGAACCCCAACAGCATGTAGTTTCATAAGGAATAGTAATTCTTCATTTTACATAAGGGAAAGGCATTCATCCTGGACATAGAAAGAGCCAGTGTCAGAATTAGAGCCTACAACTAGCA
Source organism: Gallus gallus (assembly GCF_016699485.2). Taxonomy (NCBI): domain Eukaryota; kingdom Metazoa; phylum Chordata; class Aves; order Galliformes; family Phasianidae; genus Gallus; species Gallus gallus. The sequence goes on from NC_052532.1 coordinate 111,659,977, forward strand.
GCGCTAGTTTCCAGCCTGAGAGCAGCCCATTAGGTTTTGCCTAATTGCCAGTCTAAATTAGCCGTTAATGACATCTCCAGCTCCCATTTGCTTACTGCAGCAGGATAAAAATCAGAATGTGAAAGTCAAGAAAGTGCCTATGCTGGGACTCACAACATCTGAAAAAGAAGTTATTTTCAAAAGCTGTTTTTCTTCTTGGATGTGATGGCAACAGCTGCCCTCGGAAAAATACAGACAGACAGATGGATAAGGAATACTTGTGTCATGAGCTGAATCCTTGTATCTTAACAGTGTTAAGTCAGCTTGTAGTCTCCCATAGCAAAAGAAGTAAAACAGAGCAAGGCAAGGTAACAAAATGAATTACCATAAGATCTTCTTGAGGGACAGGGAAGAAGATGCTGCAAGGATGTTTGAATCTCTCTGCTCAGTAGCTCTTTGAGGAGACTTCTAGACACATTAACATCCTCTAAAGCATCCATTCGAGTATCCAGAGGGCATGGAAAAATGGCGTCATGAGTCAGAGACAGAGCACAGTAACAGCATTTCCTGCCCTGCTGCCAGCTGCAACAGTCATGCTGGACATTGGCCCCATGGAAAACTGAAGACTAGGAATGGGAGATCTACTTTCTCACAAAGAGAGGTGAATATCTGGCCACAGATCTCTTCATAACAGAGAAGATATTGAGGTCTGCAGCTAGATTCACTGGAAGGCTAATTAGGCTGGAAACTCTTGACAGGTCTTTACAGGAATGGTGCTGCAGGGACTGTTCAGTCATTTCAGTGTTTCTAATAACAAAGCTTGGCACACAGTACCTGCAGAATGCTTTATGCCATTTCTCTGGTTCCTTTTCCCCTCTGCTTGCATGGCAATGTCACTATTGCATACAACATAAATTCTTTTCTTCAGACTTATGCTGCGCCTGAACACAAAGGAAGGCAGACCTGCCTTCATACATTTGCTGTTCTGTGGCTGTGCTACTGGGAAGCTCAGAAGAGCGTGGCTTAATTCATATGTGTTCCTAGAGCAATCAAAAGGTGAGCTGAAACAAAATCTCTCCGCTCATTGTGCCAGGCAAGATGTTACTGCAGCGGATTTTTAGGGTGACAGTATTCACATTGCTGGCTCCCAAAGCACTGCTGACTTGACAGCCTGGCTCTTTAAGAACCGCTGCTACAGTGAGTAATAATACAGCTATACAATGAAACTGCTGCTACTCTGAGCTACTCCATAGACGTTTCATTTCTTGAACTATCAGTGGAAGTGCTCCATCTGTGCCTTTCCATCTGTAGCGCACGTTTTGGCAAGACAGCATGCCAAAATTTCTGCTTTCCTTTACTACCCTTTTCCCCTACAGGCCCTTATCCCCCCTCCCACTCCAGCTCTTCTCTTTCTTCAGAAACAGTGGGGACAAAACAACATTTAATCATAGAGTAGAATCACAGAATCATTAAGCTTGGAAAAGACCACTAAGATCATCTAGTCTAACCACCAGCCCACCCCCACCATGCCCGCTGCCCGTATCCCTCAGTGCCACCTCTACATGGTTCTTGAACGCCTCCAGAGTTACCTTTGATTACTCCAGAGGGAGAGGATAAACTTGGTCATCTTCCCACTCTGCCCTGCAAGGCCTATGGGTGCTACAAAATTCAAAGGCTTCAGATCTGAGTGAAAACTGTGATGGATAAAGGATGACTCCCAGAGAGAAATATTACGTTGTCTTTAGGCTGCTGGGAAGAAAGCCAAAGTTACAATAGGGTGCGACTCCCAAGCCCCAGGGAGAGGGGAAGCAGCATGAGGAAGCCGTGCAGGGTCTCTTGCTGCAGAGAGGAGCGATGGGGTCAGAAGCACTGCTCCAGGCACCCTGGCCCTAGCATTCTCACAGCAGCACCCACAGCAGCCTGGGCCTGCATGGATGTGCTGCAGGCAGAGACAAATCTCTACAGCTCCCAAATTCTGCTGCTGCAGGCACTGCCTGCCCTGCCAATGTGGCCAGCTGTCAGAACGAATTCCCTTGGTCTGCATACTTACAGAGTCGCTGTGGGCTGTGCTCTTGTGTAGTCTGCTGGCTCTTGCACGCAGCCAGGTATCTCTGCTAGCCATAGGACCACCACTTCATGTATCACAGGAGGGCTCATTCGTGCCTGGATTCGTTTGCCCTAGCGAGGGCAGAGGAGGTGGTAAGAGCAAGTCTTCTGAACATTTGTAAATGTTTGTTGTTTTTTTTTTTTTTTAAGTAGCAGAAATGTGGTGGGTTTGTATTTTTCATTTGTACATGTCTCAGCCATGGGGCAAGGGAATATTACCAAAAAAAAAAAAAGAAAAAGAAAAAGAAAAAAAAGAGAGACTTTCTTGACACAGACATCAAACAAATAATAAACAATCAAAGCAAAGCAATTACAAGCAACCCAGAGGCAGAAAACAATGCAGCAGAGCAGCTCAGATGAGCTGTCAGAAGCGAGGAGAGCTGTCACAGTCAAAGCACCAAACTGTTGGAAATGACCCAGCTGCACACAACAGATAGTCCTGAAGGGAGTATGACCTGTAAGAGCTTTTAAAGCTCCATTTTCTCCTAGATCCCAGCCCAATAAATCTTTCCAGAACATGTGCTGTGTGAGTAGCTGCAGTGGAAGCTCCCTTATGTCTGCAGTGCTCATATACTTTGCCATACCAATGTGAACATGATTTAGTATTTTACCAAAGGTAGCTGTAAGCAGGAAGATGAGCAAAATGCACAGAAACCTTTCCCTGGGATTTCTGGAGCACGCATGGTATTTAACTGATGGTGATATTTTCTCATTCCTACTTCTCCCTCCCCATTCCTCTACAAGCATGAAAAATTCTCTCTCTCTCTCTCACACACACAGACCATCTCACAGTGTCCTGATCTGACCCCACCACTAGAACCAACGTGAGACAGCATTCAGCTACGAAAAAGAAAACCAAACCCATTTGAAAGCAACCTCAGTGGGCTTTTTATTGACAATGAACACTGCTTCCACTCTGAAGATCCACCTAATTGTGTTAGCACTGCTCTGGTGGCACACCTTGGCCCACCTGCATCCCTGTTCAGGAGTAAGAGCAGTATTCACAACCCAGTGGATATTACTCCAGTGAGAAGGTGCTCATGTCCTCCCCCCAATAGCTGCCTGCCCCAGGGTTATTATTGAGCAGCAGCCCGTGTAGCATAAGGTGTCGTTTTCATGCATGAGTAAGTAACAAGTCACTAGTCAGGCTTGTTACACCAGTGCTTAGCAGCCTGTGCTGCTATGAATAGGTTCCCTACTCCCAGTTGCTCCCTGGTGTGTTCACACCCCAATCAAGATACTAGCATCCAACAGCATCACTTACCTCAGCTCAAGATCCCTGAACTTGGCAATTTCTGAGGCTGGCACAGCAGGCCATTTATCATCCTAAATCTGGAAGAAAGAAGAAATGATGGTGTTTGCTCAGGGCTAGGTCATGCATGTATTTAGTGCACTAAGTCTTTCGAACATGATGCTCTGGCAGACATCTGGCACATGATGTGTGTTTCACAGCCAGCTTTTCATTCCAATAACCCTCCCATTTGCATGAAGTGCTCATTGGGCTTTTAAGGTAGTGCCCTTTGCTTCTAACAGTTATTGATTTTCCAAATGCATGGGAATGTGGATTCAATTATCTGGTCGCAGCATTGTAGTTCATGGGTTGTCAGCATTTCCAATCTATAAACTGATGTTTTCAAGGTTTATACAGCACAACCATAGACACTCAGCCTGCATTATATTTGGCATTCAGGGTCCTTTTACAGATGATTACTTTATAATATGTCCTGATTAGTTTTATTATTTTATACCAGTACTTTCCTTATTTTAGAACCAACACTTACTACACACATACAGTGAGTTTCCAACAAAAGTTTCTTAAAGATGGCACTTCTGCCATCTCAGAGCACAGAACTTCCCCCTTCCACAGAATGGAAATAATCTAAGAGCCCCTGAAATCAATATCCCTGTAATGTAGGTCATGACATATCCCAGTCTTTTTGGTCAAGATAATAACTACTGTGTCTTTTCTCAATGAATATTTAATTCTCCGATTTTTCTCTTCATTCTCCAACAGAAGTTGGGCAGTTGTGCTCCAGCATGATCTCTAGGCAGTGCTTATTCACAGCCCTACTTTAGCTTTAAAATCTGGGACTTCTTCCCAAAGAAAGGGAAAGGGCTCCCAGTCATACACCTTCAAGCTGAAGCTGTACCTATGCTAGATCACCGCTGGCTCTGTGGTGCCCCCACCTCTTTCTCCACAGTTGTGTGTTCTGGCAGCCTTTGCACCCTCTCCAGCATCACAGAATCACAAAATCGTAGTGACTGAAAGGGATCTCTGGAGATCAAGTCCAACCCACTGCTAAAGCAGGTTACCTACAGTAGCTTACACAGAAAGGTGTCCAGACAGGTTTAGAAAATCTCCAGAGGAGACTCCACACCTATCTGGGCAGTCTGCTCCAGTGCTCTGTCACCCTTGTAGTAAAGAAAGCAGACGCTCCTCCCAGCTTCGTTTGATCAGCAAACTTGCTGAGGGTGCATTCTGTCCCTTTGTCCAGGTGATGAACATGCTGAAAAAGACCAGACCCACAATGCAGTCCAGTCTGGAGAAGGGTCTAGCTGCTGACAGCTGCACTGGCTAAGGTATTGGTCTCCTCCATGGCAATAATACATCAGTCCAAAAAGCCAGCTTACTCACCATACTCACATTTGCAAGGCTGCCTGGATCTCAGCTGTACCTTGCCAGATAAAGAAAGGACCTCCTGGGTGGAAGTTCCTACTGAATTTAGGGCTCAGCAGTAACTGGGAGATATTGGTACTCACAACAACATTTAGCCTGGAATTCACCAGTGGCTGTAGTTCAAAAGTCTTTGGCTCTCAGCGAGGCAAGACTCTGCCAGCCAGCTGACTGGAGATATCTCAGTGCTGAGAGAGCCAGGCAGTTTGGTTTCCTTGCTCCAGCAGTGCTGAAAGCTCAGCAGAGCCACTCACTGCTTCTTACTGTGGCAGGTCATGCTCTTATAGGAGACACAGTTGGCTTCTCCATGCTTCTGTGGTAGCATGACAGAGCAGGCAGGATCCCCTGTGTCTCACTGTGGTGGGCATAAGGAACAGCTACTCTTAGCTCCCAGGTCCCATGGAACTAAGTGGAAATCTGATGAGTCTGAATCTATAGCCCCAGCTTTTTTTCTTCCTTCTCTTCAAGGTTTAAGTGAGTCAACATGTGAAAAGGAGGAGGTCCTGCTATCTTCTAGAAATTACCCAGTCCTTTAACTGTAGCATTTGTGTCTTCTAGCTCTAAACCTTCCTCATCCTGTCCCCATTTGCCTTATGTCACCAGAGCAATACTTCCAACTGTTTTCACCCACTGTAAGGGCAGGCTGTGTTGCAGCTGGTCCTCTGAGCTGAACAGAGCAGGGAGAGGGTGGGAACTCCCTCAGTGCCCTTCAAGATATATGCAGCCTGGATATCTGTTTTAAGATGTTCAGTTTATTTTTCACATTTCTCTTTCTACAATCCAGTATGCCTTTTCTAGCTGCAGTAGGTCTGCTACTGAGTATTACTGAAACATAACAACTTCTAAAATGCCTAAAATAGCACGGATGTTTATCATATACTTGCTACAAGGCTGGCATATTAAAATGTATTTACATCTCCAAAATTTTAACCTGGAGCAGACTTGATATTATCTAAATAATTTGTTTAAGAGAATGTAAAATAATTTCCTCCTCTTCCAGGGGAGATATAATATTTACGAAATCTTATCTTCACAAACAGAATTTGTATTTTAAGCTTGCAAATTAGAATTTGCAACCTAAAGAGTCAGGCTAAAAAGGAATCAGGAATATGTGATCAGCAAAGGAAGAAAAAAATTGCTGAAATGTATCACCATTACTGCATTAATATATGGCAATCTTATGACAGGTAAATGTATAAGGACTTATTTGCCAACTCAGAACACTCTCTATGGAACATTGATTTAAATATAGCTGTGCTTTCCTCTCTTCAGTAGGTCATAATATAATAGCAGCAGTACTTCTTCTGATGTCCTCTACTTTTATGGTTGACACAGGAACCCAGCTAGAAAGATTACAGAAAATTGGGGGAAGTATAGCAGCAGACTGAAGCCATTGCCTTGATATATTCAGTACCATGGGACCGGTGCATTTCTGGAAGTGGTAAGAATTGCTATTAACATAATGCTAGGAATATGCATCCCTGTAGTCATTCATGCTAAGAATTAAGGTGACTTGCATTTCTGCAGTACAAACTGTACTGGCACAGTTAGATTTGAGATGACATTTCTGTGCCACAAATGGTAGCTTCTCTGTCCTTTTTCTTGTAGGTGTATATGCACTAATAGTACCATAATGACAAGTATGTATTCAGATTGACACAATATGAGCAAAATTAATGGCTGTAAAGGGGCTGTAATGCTGTGTCAATTAAATAATACGCATTTTGGAGGTGCTTAAGTATGAGGCCACATAATAGCTTGTAGTCATTCAGAAGAGCTTCTAATGGCATATCACTTAAATCAATCTATGTCAGCTGTCCTCAGCCCACTGTAGGGTGAAGGTCTTTTTTGCAGTTCTCCTGGCTGGATATGTACCCTAGTTAGTTACTTCAGGTAGGCAAAAGCATGATGAATTTATCCTCCAGATCTTTCTCTGAATGCTCTATGCCAGTTGAAATGTACGCTTATCTATGTCCCTTTGGATGGCATCCTATCCCTCAGGTATGTTGGCCACACCACACAGCTTGGTGTCACCTGCAAACTTGCTGAGCATGCACTCAATCCTCCTGTCAATGTTATTGATATTGAAGAGCATCAGTCCCAGTACTGACCCCTAGGGACGACTCTTGTCACTGATCTCCATCCAGACATTGATCCATTGACCACCACTCTCTGTGTACAGTCTTGCAATCATTTTCCCGTTCATTAAACCATCCACCTGTCAAATCCATATCTTTCCAATCTGAAGAGAAGGATTTGTGAGGAACTGTGCCAAAGGCCTTACTGAAGTCCAGATAAATGAAATCAGTAGCTCTTCCTTCATCCACTGATGCAGTTACACTGTCATAGAAGGCCACATGGTTGGTCAGGCAGGACCTGCCCTTGATGAAGCCATGCTGGTTATGGCATATCACCTCCCTCTCTTCAACGTGACTTAGCATAGTTTTCAGGAGGATCTATTCCATGATCTTCCCCTGCACAGAGCTGAGACTAACAAGTTGATAGTTCCCTGGATCATCCTTCCTACCCTTCTCAAAAATGGATGTGACATTTCCTTTATTCCAGACACCAGGCACTTGACCTGACTGCCAGGACTTTTCAGGTATCACTGAGAGTGGCTTGGTGAATATGTCATCCAGCCTCCTGAGGATTCTGGGATGCATCTCATCAGGACCCATAAACTTATGAATGTTCAGCTTCCTCAAGTGGTTGCAAACCTGATCTTCGCATTTAGTGGGAGGGGCAATGCTCCATCCCCACCTTCTGACCCATCAGCTTGAGGGCTGTTTGAAGAGCAGCTGCCTGTGAAGACTGAGGCAAAAATTTGTTGAGTTCCTCAGCCTTCTCATTATCCATTGTTACCAGCCTAAATAGGAATGTAAACCCATCAGCCCTTCTAGATAGTTATGGTAGGAATCTATGCTGTATGATGGTTTTTCCTCTTCCCTTTCTCATTGGCTCCCAAACCCTCTGATGTGTGAGGACATGGACCATGCAAAGAAGCAGCATCTCCTGCTGTTCCATAAAGTAGCCATGAAGGCTGTGGGGTTTTATCTTTTTTTTTTTTTTTTTTTTTCCCCCACTACATTTTGTTGAGATGATGATAGGGAGGTGTCAGACTTTTCTGAATACTTGGGAAGAGCTCTTCTCTGGATCTTCTGCCTAGGCAGCTTGTCACTTTAAGGCTGTATGTTACTGAAGAGGTGAGAAGAGACAGGAGCAGCTGTCATATGCACTTGATAGCATTTCATGAGGTCACTGACTATGAAAGCACCTAGAATGATTAAGTTTGAGCTCTCCTACTGACATGCTGTCCTCAGGCACAGAGACAGCAGCAGCTCTGTCGCAACTTCCGCTGTGATTGTGTTGCAGCTCTTCTCACCCTTCCTGGAGACCATATCTCCCTCTGAGAGTAAATACTGGCCAGCTCATAGCAGGGAGGGGATTGTGTTTGGTAGCATCTTGGATAAGGAGCCAAGCCATCCTAATTTTCCTTTCTGTTGTGTTTTCTCTCTCCATGTATGCACTAGACAGTTAACTTTGGAGAAACTCCAGAGGAGATTTGGCATTGACATGGCTCAGGATGAACCAAAGCTGACCCGTGAAACATCAGAATGGGGCTGATGATAAAGTGTTTCCAAGCACTGCTCATGAAATCCGCAAAAAAGCACCGCTGTCATTTTCAGTCAAGTTCTTGTGTTGCAATCTGTGTTGCAGCCAGCCAGGCAGCTGCTCCCAAAACACTGAGGGATGAAGAGTATGTGGGCATCTGAAAGTGCAGCCCAAACTGTGAGTTGCTCAATATCTGCTGAGCTTTTTATAATTGCTTCAGTGTGAAGAGTAACCACTAGGGCCATAAAAAAAAAAAAAAAAAAAAAAAAAAAAAAAAAAAAAAAGGCTATTTGGATGAGAAAGAAAAGGATGGTAAGGATAGCATGTGTTTCAAAAGTTCTAGATTTGAAAGACTGTGACGAACACTGGTCTGATTCTGATTGTGCCAGGAGATGGGTCCCTGACCTTGCATCTCACTGGGAGAGGTCCTTGCAAGGTCCTTGCAACACTGGAACTCAAACAATACTGTCCCTGATTAAGGAATTGAAAAGAATAAAGACCTTACGCCAGATGAAGGGGAGTCTGTTGACCATTCCAATTCATAGAATCACAGAATGGCCTGGGTTGAAAGGGACCATACTGATCACCTAGTTTCAACCCCCCTACTGTGTGCAGGGTCACCAATCACTAGACCAGGCTGCCCAGAGCCATTCCTTTCCTGTAACTCAACAGGAGTATTTTCTTAACCTTCATTCGTGATACCATTTATTTATTCTTATTTTCTACCTCTCTTGATTCTTTCCACAATGCATTTTTCTGCATTTTCAGCTGTTTACTGCCTCCCATCTTCCATTTCAAATTATTTCCCAGCATTCTTTAAATTTGCTATCGTAAACCTTCATCTGGCAAATCCTGCTCTCCATTTTGCTACACCGAAGGCACATTTATACACTAAATGTATTCAATTCTTCTACAGAAAATGAGAGTCCAAGCACAGAGGGATGTGAAAGACATCATCTAGCACATGGCTCAGTTCCACCCCCTTTCCCACAGTGCAAATGCAGAGGGTGAAGCAGTCATCACAGGAGTGTGTCATGGAGAGGTAGAGGTACTGCTGCCAGGCATGTCCTCAGCTTACTCTGATCCAAATAAGAGCTGGAGGAAGAGAAATCTCTCACCTGACATATGCAAGTCTCCTGCTGGCATCCAAACAGAGCACTGGCATTGAGGGAACCAGGATTTTCCTTTACATGCACCAGTTAGATGCCACTTAGATACAGTAGCATGGCAACAGGGTGCTTGGTAGCTGTGTTAGAAAAGAAGCACTAACCATTTCTCTGTGTTGTTGTCTCCAAGGAGAAGTTCAATATAAGTCAATCCCTTAACATCAGTTTGACATCAGCCTATATCTTTGCCACATTAATTCAATTTATTACTCATTTTGATCCACACTTTGCATCCTATTTAGAATGCCAGGGGATCTGTTTATCCCTAATGATTGAGGAAGCATTTGTGTTTTATAAGCTATTTGGGACACACCATAAGGAACTTAAAGTGTCTGGTTTATTTTCACTGTTAAATTTACCATGTGCCCAATTCTGATGCTTTTGAAACTTACTGGCAAAGTTAGCAGGGACCACTGCAACTGGAACACTTTCTGAAATTTAAGGAGCTCCATCAAAGGTGCATCTAACTTATTCTTCCCAGTAAAACAGACCTACTGGTCTCTTCATAAATAATGCACAGTACATGTTATCAGGGTGGGAAAAAAAGTACAAAACGTTAGTTTGTTGTTCTGTCTTTTATCTCTAGCTAAACTTTGATCTCTAGAAAGTGTTTCTACTGTCATCTGTAAGAGTTCCCTTCGTCTTCACTCAGTAACATATTAAAATTCAGCTGACTAATTTCAGTTTTTCTTTGATCTTTTTCCTTCAGTGTGAATTACTCTAGCTGAAATGTTCATATTTGCTTGATCAAAATTCATCTTCCTTTCTCTACATATTCAGACATGTGGAAGTTTCTGTGCTGCATTTTTGCCTAATCGTCATTGCCAATTCAAGTATAGTGTTCTCCCTTTTCTTCACTGAGGCTCTTCTTTCCAGGTGGTCTTTAGCTATCCGAAGACTTCAGATTGCTATAAGTGATGTATGTCCAGAGCACTCCCCAGCCCCACCTGCCCCTACAACTTACTAAGACATAGAAGACTGTTCAACTTCTGAAGTAGTTTTCAGTAGACCATCAGTGCTTTTTTAAAAAGAATTAATTCATTTCTAAGTGAAAGAATCAATGCGTTGTGGATTTGGGTGTGTGAGGTAGTGGGGTCAGTAGTGTGTTAGAGAGTGCAATAGTAAAAAACAGTTAGACACAAATCAGGAAAAGTGTATCATGTTGTCTTCCTTGCTTACTTCTGCTTTTGAGCCTGTATCATTGCAATGCCTGTGATTATGTAGGTGCCTGAAGCATGCACTTTGCGCAGGCTCAGCCTGGGAAAATGGAACAAGATGTGGCAGGATATCTGCTGAGGGCTCTTTGCCCTGGATGTGCAGCACAACACATGAATACCAGGCCATGGAAGCAGTAGCATCCCTCTCAGTGTGCTCCTTCAGCCATCCAGCATGTCAATGATTAGAGACAGATGCACTCCCTACATCTCCCACCCACTCACTGCTCATTTGTTCCTGAAGGTAGCAATGGAAACATACTTTCCTTGTCCCCAAATAAATAGACCCATCACTGTCAGCTCCCAAACCTATGAGCATCATGAGCATATGCGTGTGTATACACGCTCAGGCTCCACCTGTTTCTTTCCACACAAGATCCTTGTTAACTCTCTACAGAACAAAAAGCATTTTAAGAAATATTCAGAGATGAAACAAGGATTAAGCATTATGGTGTTTACTTGTCATTCAGGCTTTCACAGGTGAGAAATCAAACAATATGTATGGCACGTGCTGTTCTTCATGAAAGGAGCGTTCAAGGCCAGGTTGGATGGGGCCCTGGGCAACCTGGTCTAGTAAATGGGGAGGTTGGTGGCCCTGCCTGGAAGGGGGGTTGGAGATTCATGATTCTTAAGGTCCCTTCCAGCCCAGGCCATTCTGTGATTCTGTGATCTGTGATACTCATACTCAGGACAAAAAGGGTTTCTTTTGTTTTGTTTTGTTTTGTTTTGTTTTGCTTTGTTTTGTTTTTCAGGTGTCAGTGCAGAAAATGGGTAGACTTGGCACTGAGAGACATGATTAGTGGGCACGGTGGTGATGAGTTAGTGGTTGGATTAGAAGAATTTAGTGGTCTTCTCCAACCTAAACAATTCCATGATTCTACGGTGCTTTATCTGTATGTGTCCTCATATATGGTAGTTTCACCTGACATGTCTTCCAGCTGGTACTTGAAGCTTAGCTAGAATTGTCTGTTAGAGTTGAAGACTATACTTTCTCAGACAAGCAGTTGTTTAGCATCATATCCCAGTAAGGTGCTCCTTGTGATTTCACATAGATTTGTGGAAATTAAAAGAGGAATGAACCTGCAGAGTTCTATGCTGATGATATGGCGTGCTGGAGAGGAAATGTCAATGTCTTAAGACAGAGTCACTAAATGGCACTGTACCACCCAAACAATTTTGATACAGCTCTAGTTTTTGTCCAAAACCCAAAAATTATTACCAAAAACTGTTGGTAACAGATGGAGTTTTATCTACAGAAGAGGGTTATCCCAACTGATTTTTTGAGACACACTTACCCACGGTATTTGTTAAGGTGGAAAGAGAGTTTTTCCCCTCACTGTACCCCACCCTCTCATCTGCTGTGATGATCCATTTGTGTGTTACTTATTTAATGTGCCAACTCACCATTGCCCATGATACATACTTATTACGTCTTCCTGTTGTTGATCTTAAAAGACATAATCATAGAATCACAGAATCATTAAGGTTGGAAAAGACCGCTAAGATCATCTAGTCCAACCACCAACCCATCAACCCATAATGCTGTACTCTGCTGTAATCTGCTTTGGATTAGCTTCACTGTATAATGTGGCAGTTTCTGTGTGTTGATGGTTTAATTCTACAGATCTTCATGTTAAAATTTGCTCTGTTCCCCCTTTTCCCCTTTTCCAGCCCAGGACCTCTCCATCCATACTGGACTCCAGCCTGAGTTAGAAGCATTTTCTCTCCCAAAGTGACAATGGGAACAGAAATGCCTCAGACAGATGCAGTGTATGAGAGCACAACAGCTCTCATCCACAGGGTTATTCTGAGCTCAGCAAATCAATGCTGTCTGCTGAGAAGCAGGAGGAAAGTCTCCACCAGTAGAGGAGGGGTAAACCCTTGCTAACTTGTCAGATCACATCATCTCATGAATGCATCATACATGGCAGCCCCTCTGAAAAAGCAGTTTAGCTCTGCTTTGCTGATGAGATGGTAATCAGCATTTCAGTAGCTGCATTCTGTCCATGTCCTAGTTGTGGGTCTTCCAGACCAGATGTAGCTAACTGTCAGCTGGCATCACTTCATGATTTACCACATACTTGACAGGCATTTAACTTTATTTACCTTGTGCTGTGTCTTTCCTCTTGATGCATTTCAGAGTCAAAGTGCAGCTGTATTGGTTTTTCCATCACCAGGCAGACACCGCAATCCAGGACACAGAGTGCTGTAGGACAAATGTGGGAAGAAATGATAATTCTTTTTGCTACAACTCCCAGTATGCATGCATGATGGGAACTGCAGCCAGAAGACATCAGTCCCCTCTGCCTCAAATATGCCTTCTCATTTCCATATATTGCCTCTTAGTTCTGACATCCATCCCCATACTCCAACTTCGCTTCTGGAGATTATGAAAGCTCTAAAGATTAGTACTATTTCACATTTCTATAGGTATTGACAACTGCTTTCTCCCTTTGAATGCAAAGGATGTTTGCATCCAAAATCTTTTATTTACAAGAAAGCTTCTTATTCAGTGGCCAGGAAAACCCATTGAGGACAATCTGAAAAGTGGAATACTGCTATCCTAAAGCTTCCTGAGACGCTCTCAGGTCATGTAGAGTATGCTCACAGGTATTTATAGGATGTTGTTAATATCCAGGAGTGAAATACAAAAATAGGCAAAGGAGATATAAGATGGAAGAAAGCATTTTATGCAAATGCAGGAGGAAAGTCTTAAGTGCTAATTGCTTGAGCTTGCTGGAAATGCTGATGGTCCAACTGCTGTTCAGGCTTCCTGCTTTCTTTTCAATGGAAACAGCAGTGATTCATTGGGCATAGTAAAGCCCCAAGCCTGACAAGCAGGTAAAAAATTGTTGCTAGCCATAGAAAATCACCTCTGCTTAGACACTCTGAGTATGCAATAAACTACATGAAGTGGTGCAGTTTAACATACTTAAAATGAGCGTGGGCTTGACTGCTGTACAGTGTGTCATTCTCAACGTAACCATGACACATTATGAGAAGGATAGAATTTAATATATTTTCCCTCAGTCTAGTAGTGCATGTTGGGCTTTGTGATTCACATACGCGTAAGTTAGAGGGAAACCATCGGCTGTAATCTGCTGTGCTGCAGGAGGGTGGAAAAGAGCAAGTTTGCAATGGCATGAACTAGTGTATGTGGCATGGAGTATTCCCAAGGGAATGTGAGGGGTGGAAGGTCCATGGTAGTGACTTGGGGAAAGGTCATTCAGCAGAGAGGCTGGCTCCTCCAATCTTGGATTTACCTGCAGCTGTCACAACTGAACTGCACTGGCTGTAAATCCTGCCCCACTGCAGCTGAGACACTCCCTCCATCAGCAAGGCCATCTGGAATAATTCACTAACTGATGCTCCTCACATGTAGCAGTCAAAGGTGCTGTAAATCATGGGCAGAGAAACTGGTGATGCCTTCCTCCCACCTCCTGCTCCCCCAAACATCACCTGGCTGCTGCTTTGTTAGGAAACTTGTAGCCTTTGCTTTGCATCTTTTTCTTTAATGTATCACAGGGGTCTGCAAGGCAGGGCTGGGCTCTGTTGTTTTCAGACAGCATCATGTGGACCTGGCCAAGTCCGGCTAGACAGCATAGAGTTGGTTTCAAACTCACAAAGACTGGAAAAGCTGTATATGCAAGTCAATTTCCAGGGGAAAGCAGAGATTCTTCATCTGAAATGGCCACGAGCACATTTGCCTGAGCACCAAAGAGGTCTGTCTTTGCTGGAGGTGGGTGAGTTTCACAGTGCCAGTAAAACAGCAGCCTTCTACCTCTGCCAGCACATCCTGTCTTATGAGAAATGCTGACACTAAACCCAGAAACAAAATGCGCCTGCAGCCCCCTACATGCTTGGCCAGCCCTGAGGGCCAGTGTCAATCAACAGAAATCAAAGCAGCCTCCAACTCTGCATGGAGCCGGACCACTTCCATGCCTGGGACTGGGAGAGGGAGAGAGTAAAAGCAGCAGGATGCTTGCTCCTTACGTGTTTCATGCTCTGCTGTGCTGAAACCACAACCAGAGAGCTGTCTTGCTTCCCTCACTTCTGTCTTGCTGCTACTTGATTCAGGACCTATTCAGAAATGGTACATATAGCAGAAAAAGAAAAAGAAAACTCACAAAACAAAGATATATGTTATTGCCACTCTTTGGGGCTCTCGAAAACCAGTGTTCCGGGTTACAGACTTTCAAAGAACTTAAAATGTTCTGTTATCAAAATAGCTATATACCCCTTTCAAGAAAACATAACAAAAAAGTTCCAGTACAGGATAGAAAAAAAAACACACTGAGCTTCTGATATGTTAGGCTTAAAGCAGAAAGGTTTGCTTTGATATGTAAGTAGTGTCATATATGAAGGGAAAGAGCAATTTCATTGCATCCATACTTTGTATGTGTGAAGAGCATACACCCTTATAAGGGAATAATCACAGATAGATACCACAATATTTACATCATTCACATGAAGCATTTTAAGACGCTGCAGAACTTTACATGCCAGCATAGTTAATCTCCTTTTTAAGAGAAATGAAATCTCAAGGAAGAAACATAAATCAGCAGCTTCGCTCAGCCAGACTGAACAAATGACAAGGATTAGGGAATTTTACCTCTGCTCTCTCCTCCAAGACATATCCTTTCTGTAATGGTAGCAAAATCAGACACCCTCCCTGTGCTGTTCCGTCTGTGACCAAGGATATTACCTACCCCCTTAAGAGTACAACTGGAAAACTGTGTGAAACAACAAAGATAACAACACATAAAAACATCTCAGAGGCAGAAACTGTGCCTCAAGCAGTGCTCACTGCAATTTGCCTCTACTGGTGTAATATTTCCCCAAGACAAAGTGTCACCCCTGCTACTTAGGCAAACCTTGTCATAGGGTGTGGTGAAATAAGCAGCACAGAGCACCATGGTCTCACCAGCACCCATAGATAAAAGAGTTTTTGCTGTAGAATCTTGGAGGTGAATTTCTTGCTAGTGGAAGTGAGGGTAGGACTTTATTTTATCTGCAGCAAGGAAAAGTCAGAAGATAGTGGATTTCCAGGAAGCAGTTCTTCACTGGTCGGAGTAACTTTTGGGGCATATTTTTTTCTTTCCATTGGCTGTGAACAAATTTTAACACTTTTGTATGTGCCTAAAGTTAAGTGGAGTAAATCCAGATTCTGGGTTCTGGTTAATAAGGAGCTCCACATAATAAAATCTTTCAAACCAGTCCAGAACATGCCAACACAAATACAGGTCTCTTTATTGGTTTAGAGCCTCACTGGAGAAAGCTCCCCCTTTAAATATACTTCCTCATCTCCAGTGAGAAACAGAGCCAATTTTAGTCTTTCCTTCCCCTGCTTTAGTAGGAGCCAGCAGCTGTAGCATCACATGATGTGGTAAAACAGTAAGATGGGACTAATCAGGTGACTTCATTAAATGAGTGTTAAAATAACTCTGCTGAGACTTCTGCTATATCTCCACCAATACCAGACAAGTCATATTTGGCTTTTAATTCTTAAAGTAGCATTTGTCTTATAAGGAAGCCCATATGGTATATAAAAGCCCACGATAAGAAAACCCTCTGGTGGGAGGAAAGGCCCATATTTATTGCTGTGTAACTCTTGCTGATTTTTACTGTGAAGCTACACTGACTATCCACAGGCCACATGGTTCCCACGCTCTGCTTCAGAAGAGGGAAACAAACTCATGTTCTGCCTCTTTCTTTCACACAATTGTCACAGCACACCACTAGGAAATGTTCTACCAAATTATTTGCCTTCTTTAGGAGGAAAACCACTGGAGGTTCCTCTCAGAGAGTCATAGAATCATAGAATTGTTTGAGTTAGAAAGGACCCTTAAACATCATCTGGTTCAATTCCCTTGCAATGAACAGGGACACCTGCAGGCTGTAAGCCATGGGGAAGAGGACAACAGAAGAATCTTTGATAATTCAGTGAAGCACAGATGCTAAACTACCCTCTGTGAGGATGTTTTGTTCCTCAACTTTATATGCAGAGTATGAATGTGGAAGGTACAGTGCTTCTAAACTATCCAAAACTTACAGATGCATAACTAAATGATAAGAAGGTTAAAGCAAAACTTGATGTAGGAAACACAAGCAAGGACATTCACATATAAAACAAAGGCAACATCTTCAGCATCACCTTTTTGTAAGAAAGTCGTTTTGTAAACAGCAAGTACAATCAAGCCTGCTTGCAGATATATGATCATAATACATAGATCTCAGTTCCCCAGTAGCTTTTATGTTATTTCTTATTACAGTCCTCTTACAGCAGACTACATCACATTTCCGATATGAATTTGCCAGGACCAGAGGCAGCCAGCCTTGGCAGGTGCAGCCGTAAAGCTGGATCTGTCAGCAAGTGCTGCCTGGTAGCTGGGCTGCCACTCTTACTGCTGGGCAGACCCCGCTGCTAGGTAATCACTGAAGTCTCTTTCACAGGGAGCATTTCCACAGGAAGTCAAGAGCTGGTTTCAAACTGATTATCTCAAAGCTAAGGATGTATGACAGTAGGATTGCCCATTTCTCAGTGTCTGCCCTCTTTTCTTCTGTCCAAAAGAATCAATTAACTTTTTATGATTCTGTTTTGCATTTTTCCTCCTTTTCTGAGAAGCAGAAGACTCCTTCACAGAAGGTAGTATCATACTGCATTGCTTTAGAAGAGCTTTTATACTTCTGTTCTATTCCAAAAACAGAAAAAAAGAAAAAAGAGAGAAAGAAAGAGAGAAAGAAAAAAAGAAGGAAGGAAGGAAGGAAGGAAGGAAGGAAGGAAGGAAGGAAGGAAGGAAGGGAGGGAGGGAGGGAGGGAGGGAGGGAGGGAGGGAGAAAACACCACATTTACAAACACTTCCTCCATGTACTTCATGCATATTAGGAAGTTTAACAAGGTAGAAAAATATGTTGATTTGCAAAAACTCTGAAGTGCAAATAAAATAACAATTCTGCAGCTGTTATAGACTGTGATCTATAAGAGGAGGCTACATAAAAGCAGACTTGGGGAGAGACTGACTCAAAAATCTGAATGCAAATCACCGCAGTCACAAGATGATACCTACCTTATCAGCATTCCTTGGGCAGAGAGGCAGTCATGTGTTATCCTGATAATGTGATGTAGGCAGTCTAGAGCATAACCTTATTGTTTAACACATAAACAAAGCTTTAAATAACTCAGTTCTTCTCCAGTCTTTTATAATTTGTTGTAAAGTCTTGCCTATAGCCAGACCAGTTTGACTGTGATCCCACCAGATCTGAGTCACCAAGCAGCTGTGTTGCAAGAGAAGCAGAGGGATGCAAGGAAGGAAGAGGCCTAGACATAGAAGAAAGACTCTCATCAGTTTAGCATGTATCTTGACTCCTTTGAACTCAGTAATCCAACTCTTTTCTTGAGGAAATGTTGTTTTGATGCAAAAGCTTAAGAACAATCCTCAGGACCTGAAGATGCACGAACTCTGTTTTTAAGAGAACTACAGCCGTTGTTGACAATGCCAGCTGTCATTTAAACATTTTATATGTCATCATTTCAACATATCACCTGAGAAGTCAAAATTCTGTGGTGGCTGTGTTGGGGTGTCTCCAAAGAATACCACTGGAGTGGCTGAAGGTGGGTTGCATTTGCCATCAGGTGAACTCACTGTGTTGGAACATCATTCACACGGAGTCCTTGGTATAGCATGATTGTGGCCCTGGATGCCACCTCTGGTTGTAGAATCACTAACCGCATGGCTGTACAAGCATAAAAAGGGCAAACACAGCCTATGCAGTTATTTTGACTTCCACAGAGAGAACAGTTGCAGTTCTGCTAAAGCCATACCACTTCTCAACACACCTGACCCCAGTCTTCCCTTGCTTCTTGGAGCAATATCTTACCCTTAAAGATTTAATAGTGTGGAAATTTCAGAACTGTGCAGAAAGCAAGGCTTTCCATCTCCACTGTGCCATGAATCACACCTTTATAGAGAATGTGTGTCATTTCTTCACACAAAGACATCTGCAAGCGATTTGCAAGCGATCATGTGGCAGAATGGGACGCGAAAATGCCGTACAACACAAATAAAGGATAATAAATGATGGTCTTCCTAACTTGTCCTAAAGCATGCAGATTCAGCCTAGTCATCTTAAACTTTAGACCAGATTGTCAACTTGGACAAATCGATCTGCCTATACCCAGTCCTTTAAAAGCATGGCTAGGAAGGAAAGAAAGACAATCTTGTGATTAATCTCAATAAATAGGTTCAAGGGGAATCTCAGGCCAGTGATAGAGCCTGGAGATTGGCTTACTCAGTAATTGTTAGTTAATATGGCTTAACCTGTCAGTGCCTCCATTCTCTGTCAATGAAGCACAAACAAGAATTCACATCTCTTTGGTCATGTCTGTCTTAAATCTTTCACATTTTTGAATGGCTTTGAGGCTGCTAGGTGGAGACTCTAATAGCACAGTCTGTACAGCCCTTATTATTGTGGTTTACTTGAAGCTTAAGTGGTCCCTTTGGGGATCACATCCTTTGGAGTGCCACTTTTTAGAGATACAGAAAAAAACAGAGGCCATTTCAGGGACATATGGAGGGAACATACAGCACATATTCCTTAAGTAAAATATTTGACCTATACAAAATCAAAATGATCTTCTTCTGTGAATGGATTCTCAGTATTTCCATCATCATTTGAAAATTGAAAGCTTTTGTTTTTACACTGATTTAGCCTATTTTTTTTCCTTTATTCCTAGACAAAAGCAATGAGGGCTCTTTTCCAAAGTCATCAAGGAAAATTGTTCTGGGAAACACCAAATCACGTCAAGGAGAACTACAAAGCTAAACCCCCAAACACTGGAAAGTTCTGAAAACCTATTTTAGTTACATGCATTAAAAATAATAGCTTTAAAGAAAACCTTGTTAAATGCAGTAGCATGAACATACAACTAAATAATATGATATATATGGAAATTAAATGGAGAAAGTGCCTGTCATTTTGTAGGCAGACTGTTTTCATAGCTAAACCTGATTGTGCATGCTGCATGATAAATGCCTCATACTTTCAAGGAGGTCTTAGAAAAAAAGGAGGATCTCTGAGAGATGCCCACCTACTCTGTTGCTATGGCAGCTGCAAACATCAGGGATAACCCAGAGTTTCTAGGTTATGATGTGGATCCAACCCTATTAACAAGTCCTGCAAAGTGCTCCACATTAGTGATAAATGAGTTGTCCGGTGGCCAAAACTCAAAGCTTGGAGCTCAATCAGAAGACTGAGATCTAAGCAAGGTATATTTCTGATGCATTATATTCCCACATTTTACTGATACTCAGCTCTAGAAGATGCATAATAATTTTTAGATAAAGATATTACCTGAAGCTTGCAAGCTGTCTATGCATTCTGCTGCTATACTTGCAAGTTAGGAAAGTTAAACACAGAGAAACCAAAAAGTTGGGCACAGATAACTAAAGATCACATGGCAGGAGTCAAGAATAAATACTGTTCTTTTACAGTCCCTTATCTGGGTGAATTTTGTTTTTCTTACTGAAGTATCAGCTCTTCTAAAAAAATATCACTGACAAATTCTTGTTTCCCTTCACTCCAAATCTGGGGCATGTCCATCCTTTTTAAGTCCTATCTGTAAGCAAACGAGACAGGGAGAAAGCAAAATTTCATTTTTTTTCCTACTGCTTAGCTTCAGGTTCACCACTGTGAGGGAATTTCATATCAGCCATTGATGTCTGTGCTGCTGAAGGAAAAGGTGCATGTCTATCTGCTTGCTACTGCTTACCTCCTGCTGAAACACTGCAGATCATCTGGCAGTATCTGCAGGAGCAATGGTGATTCTGTAGAAAAGGGACTATCATCCTGGCCCAAGAGATTTCAGGCCCAAACGCTCCAATTTCCTGTTATCTTGTCTCTTTATCACCCCTTTGTGTACTGAAAATAGAGATTATGCCTCCACTTTTCCCCTTGCAATGTGTTTCCTGCCCATGGACTGCCGTCTCCTTCAAGCAGGAGCTCTCTGCACTGACGTGTATGCATGAGAAGAGGAGGCTCAGGGGAGGCCTCATTGCACTTTACAGCTTCCTGAAGGGAGGTTGTGATGAGGAGAGGTTTGGCCTCTTCTCCCAGGCAACAAACAGGACCCAAGGAAATGGCCAGAATTTGTGCCAGAGGAGGTTTAGGTTAGACATAAGGAAAAACTTCTTGTCTCAGAGTGTGGTCAGGCACTGTAATGGCCTGCCCAGGGAGGGGGTGGAGTTGCTGTCCCTGGCAGTGTTCAAGAGGTGTCTGGATGAGGAGCTATGAGATACGGTTTAGTGGCTTGTGGTAGTAATGGTAAAGGGAGGACAGTTGGACTAGATGATCTTGTAGGTCCTTTCCAACCTTGTGATTCTATGATTCATGGCATTGAGCACAATCAGGTGATTTTTAAGTTGAGGCATCTCCTAGCTGCGACTGTGATATAACACCAAAAATAATTGCATGAAGGTAGTACCTCCCACTTCCATGAGATTTAGGCTTCCTTCCCCTCACAGACCTCAGTGAAGAAGAGAATTTTTGCCAGAGAGAAAATGAGTTCTTTTTTCTGACTAGGGTTATTAGTATACCATAGGTGCAGCTTCCCTTTATGTCTAGGTGACTGTTTTTCTGTTGTTCCCCAAGTCCGCTACATTTGTACATATTTTCAGACCAAGGAAGTAACGTATTCTTCTGTCAGACTGCTTTAAAGTAAAGGAAAGCATGAATATGCCACTATATATTACATCTGCTTTTGTTTAAAGCACCTGGAGATAAACTGAGGGAGATTGTTTGAGGGGGGGAGAAGAGTTTCAACTCAAAGGAAACTCAAATACCTTGAAATATATACCACTGGAATACACTGAAACTTTCATTATCTATGAATACAGTTTTCACCTCCTCATAGCGCAGATTTCTGTGAGTTGACTTGATCATCTCAGCTACTAGACTGGAGAGAGAAACGTTCATTTTACAGATTGCATTATTCCATCACTTTTATTTCAGAGCTTTGTGTTGAAATGTGATGGAGAAATCTGTTAATATTACAAGCAATGGAATCTAATTCATGATTTATTGAACCTAAACTAGTCGATTTTGCTTTTCCACAGTCTCTCTTGATGACTAAGCAATTGTTGTTCATCTTTATTCCAGAATACTCTAATTACTGGTTTGTCCTGTTACTGATATATTGCACAGACAATAAAGCAACACACTCTTATTTTTTGAATCTACAGCGGTATAGTCCTACTATCATTACTACTGGATCCTTGCACTTCTTGATTTTCCAGGACTACAAATTGGATCTAGGCCAGGTTTGGGTATGCAACTAAATCTCTGTTCCCTTAACCATAGTATACAGATACATTTCTGCTATTTTTATGCTAGCTGTGACACACAGATGATACCTGGTTTCTTATAAGACTTCCACTACAAAATTAACCCATAAAACTAACTTTTTGAGCAAATCCAGATCAGTGCTTTATAAGATTGCATCATTTTTGATTTTGTATTAGAAGCTCTAGAGCTGGAGTTATTGAATTATCCAACCTCAGCCCAAAAAACTTTTAAATTCATTCACAGTCATGATAACATATATCTTACCCTTGATGATCTTACTAATAGGAAGCAAACCTATAATAAAAATGCATAATACATGCAGAAATGCAAAGGCCTGCCAGCACTTTTTAGAAATGGATCCAAGATTCCATTTTGGTTAAGATAAGAGGCAGAAACTTCAGTTATTCAGCATTACCGTAAAGCAGAACTAAGGGGGGGGAAAAAAAGGTGCTGTGTGATTGCAAAAACACACGGGAGGCAATGACGATTTCAGTTCCTCAAATAGCTACATTATACAGGATAAAGATAGAGCACTCTGAGATCCCATAGCGAAAGGTATTATTGGTGGGCTGAGTATTCTAATTGCTTTTATATTGTTGATTTCAAGCCTGAAACTGCTGAAGCTGCATCATTCTCAACATGAGAGAAGATTCCTGTAAAGGAGAGGGGAGCAGAAAGAATACTGTTCACCTTTCCCATCATTTTCAATTCTTTCTCCTTAACACTCTTCCTTCCTGCTGCTATTCTTCTCCCTGGCCCTTTTTCCATTTAGTAAACTAAAAAGAAAAAAAAATTACTTAAAACTTCACAAAGAAGGTGAGTGGAACAGGTTCAAGGCAAAATAAATACCCCAATGGGCTTTCTTTTATTTTTCCCTTACAATTACTTTCGTGTTAACTGAGGTGAAGAGTATGAGATTTCAATGAGCTCCAGTGCTCTTCTGGAGAATCATAGAATCATAGAATCACTCAGGTTGGAAAAGACCTTAAAGATCATTGAGTCCAACCGCAACCTAACCATACTACCCTAACTAACAACTCTCCACTAAATCATGTCCCTGAGCACCACATCCAAACAGTTTTTAATCACATCCAGGGATGGTGACTCAACCACCTCCGTGGGGAGCCTATTCCAGTACTTAACAACCCTTCTCTAAAGAAGTGTTTCCTGATATCCAACCTAAACTTACCCTGCCACAACTTGAGTTCATTTCCCCTCGTCCTGTCACCTGTCAGAGTGAGAAGAGCCCAACCCTGCTCTCGCTGTAAGCACCCTTCAGATATTGGAAGAGAGCAATAAGGTCTCCCCTCAGCCTCCTTTTCCCCAGACTAAACAGCCCCAGTTCCATCAGTCTCTCATCAGGGCATATTCTTCAAGCCCTTCACAAGCCTTGTTGCCCTTCTTTGGACCTGCTCCAGCACCTCCATGTCCTTTCTGTACTGAGGTGCCCGAAACTGAGCACAGTACTCGAGGTGAGGCCTCACCAGTGCCAGAGTACAGGGCAGGATTACTTCCCTAATCCTGCTCACCACACCATTCCTGATACAAGCCAGGATGCCATTGGCCTTCTTGGCCACCTGGGCACACTGCTGGCTCATATTCAGCCAACTGTCCATCAGTACACCAGGGTCCCTTTCCATCAGGCAGCTTTCCAGCCACTCCTCCCCAAGCCTGTAGGGTTGACTGGGGTTGTGACCAAAACAGAACAGACAGTATGTTTTATGCAGGTAACAGACCTTAAGTGCTCTTTTAAAGGAGACTGAATAGATGTTTCTGGAAGAGTTTATGCATGTTTTCATTGGGTGCCCTTTCTCTTCTAGAGATGGAAGTTGGAAATCTTGGTCCTACAGAATCCAGGGCTGCAGATTGGAAAACTTGTCTGCTCCTTCCTCAGAATATGTAAACTAAACACATCGGAATTCCATCCCCAAAAGTACACTGAACACTATTGTCCTCCAAATGCTGCTCACTAAAAATTACTTACAGCACTAGGATTTGACTTTAAATACCTCCCATGAAAACCCTGTTTTATCATGTTCAGCTGTGTTTCCTTTCCTTCACTGCTCTTGTTTTATTATTTAACCTGCATTTTCTTGGAGCACCAAGAAAACCTATTAAACCTATTATGTCAGGTTTTACCTTTGATATCTAATGAGAATAATAGGTTTCCAGTATGCAAGGAAGATGAGCCTGGTGTTGAGCAAGGCCTCAGGGCTGCCCCTGAGAGTACAGACACAGCTATTATCTTTCTTGTGAAGACGTTACTGCTCTATAGCTCCAGGAAACATGCAGTAAAATGTTCAATTAAAGTGGATTACATGTTCTTAGCTGGTCAGCTATAATACCTAGGCTTGAAAATGTATTAGGAGATCCAAAAAAGAATGCTGCTTCTTTATTAACCTCAGAGCTCTGCCCTCAATGTCTGTGGATGTATTTCGCTTTTATATTCCTTTGCAAACTTGCCTGGGAGTAATCCAGTTTTACAGAATGGATGTTTTTACAAAAAAAAATTATATTCTGCCCCAAATCTGGTCTCAGTATGTTTACATTACCACAACTTAAGCTGAGTAGGGGCATTTATTTACTTCCATATTCCTTACATTTCATTTTTATTAGCTGCATCTAGTCCTTTCATTGCTTGCCAGCACTGCCCTTGCAAATAATCCAAAAGCTTTTGAGAATGAATTATCCAGGTAGCTTCATTTCCTTTGTTCTTATGCAAGATTGTTTCACTTCTGATACCACATAAGAAAGTTATAAGCTAACTAAATGCTACTGCAGCAGATGCCTTTGTTTCCTGCTGTGGCCATGGGATGATGGTCAGGGTTGCAAACATACTGTTTTATGGGAGGGATTGCTCTCTATTAGCTCCAATAGCTATTATTACTGGAGGGGAAGACCATGGTGACTGTTAGAGAGGAAGAAATAAAGCTCTACTGGGGCAAGTCCCTGAGGGCCTTTCTATTTACTTGAGTTCAGTGTCTTAGGAAGTCATTAGAATGAGCTATCTAAAAAACAGCTCAGCAGAAAAAATGTATTTAAATGAAAGCCACTGTATTCAGATCTCAGGGCAGGCAGTGTACACGGTATTAATTCATGAATTGCAGCTATTTGTTTAATCCCCTTGTTCCTTCCTTTCAGCCTGGTATCATTCCTTCCCTTGCTCCCAGTTATTTAGAACTGGGCAGGTCCATTACATTCACCACAAGGCCCAGCAGCAGCATGCCAGCACATCTCAGCCTTACCCTTCCACTGCCCCAAGTCTTTTAAATGCAACGCATATCTGCAGCTCTTGCCTCTAGAGTAACTGCTTAGAAGAACTCTTCCTCACTTTGCTTTATCACCACCCAGAAAGCCCTTCCTGATTCTGAAGCTGACATGGAATTTCAATTGAATTCTTACCCAATCTCTCTTTTCATCATCTTTAGCAGCAGCAACAACAACAAAGCCCTCAAGAGTAAGTATCTTCACACTGAAGTAAATCTATCAGCCAGCATTGCTGTGTCTGCATGGAGTGATATACAGAGCTAGCTCCATTTCCTCTTCCTCCAGATTGGAATCTCAGCTGGATACAGGAAGACATGAGCTTTCTTAAAATCCCCTCAGCATCCCCATTATTACAAAGCTGGCAGCTGCTCCTTTGTGAGTACTCACACATTTTAAGTTATCTTTTGAATAATAGAGAAGACTGAAAAAACAAAAAACAACAACAAAAAACCGCCACCATAACTAATCCAGGGTCTCTCAAGACACTCATTACAACTTGTTTCAACCAATGTCTTTTCAAATAGGTGCACCACCTTCCATGGTAAACATGCCTCTTAAGGCTAGAGGACAAAGCTTGAAAGAGCAGCAAACATAATCTATTATGCTTAATGGAATGATGATTACACATAGCTCAGTGCTGGAGATACAAGTTTACAGAATAGCATATGTGTAGGAAAGGAGGGGAGTACTCTTATGAGGGGCAAATGATTGCAATAATTTATTTTTAAATTTTGTTTCTATGGGTAAGAATTCTCAAGATGCTTAGAATTATTTTACCCAAGCCCAATGGCATTTAAAAAAATGGCATGCCTTTATGAGTATTTCTCATACTCCAAGAATTTCACTCCATCTTCCAGACTTTCTGTATATGTAAAAGTGGCAAGTAACTGAATTTTGTACTCTGTAGTGGTCAGTAGTTGACACAACCATTTTCTGTTCCAAGTGAAGGGGGAAAGTATGTTGACCCTCAGTGTTACTAGTTAGATTCTTGAAAAGAATGAATTGTGAAAATTAGTAGCATGATCCATAAAGTCAGAAAATGTTATCACACTTAGGAAAAGAATCCACAGCTGCTGAAGAGAATTTCTTCTGCTTTCTTCAGCAAAAGTGAGTTTGTCAGAACTATAAATGTTTGCACAGACGAAACCACGGTAATAGTGTTACATAGCCCGCAAAACTCTCTGGTAATGATATGGCTGAGCACAGTTTTGAGTGCTGTGACTTAAACTGAGTTTGTGGAGCTTTGGATGCCCTGGATTTGTGGAAGATAGAGGAAAAATTTATACTACATTCATAACATTGGTTCAAGCTAATAAAATATCTTTTACAGATCCTGCTGCTTTCCAGGAAAATATATCGGCTTGTGATTCCCAAAGTTGCTATTTTGCTAGAGAATGATGTGGTGCTGTCATTGCTGACCTTAATATGAGAGGAGAAATAGAAGACTAAAAAGTTATAGTGCCTAGGAGATGAACCAGGTTTTCTGAGGGCAGTGGTAGCAGGGACATGGGGCATAAACATTCAGAACAGTCTACATCTGCAGAAACTGTGATGGCATCTAGTTCAGTAAGGAGTTCATTGTAATTCTACAATGTGATGTTGTTGTAGCATTAGTTAAATACTGAAATTTCTCTTACCATGAATTATTACATCATCAAGCCATTAATATTAGTTAATGGAAACCAAGCAGCGACACAAGCTATGGTAACATTTCCTGGAAAACATATTCAATATTTCCAGAAGGCATCCTAAACTACTGTTTTAACTGCTTTGCATTCCAGGAAAGTAACACAACAGACAATAAACCCTTGCAAATGTTCTTTAATAGCTATCATTTCAGAATTCGGAGAAGAAAAAAGAATAATAAAGAAAATAATCTCAGTAGATGAACTTTGCTCTTAAGCTGAGTTCGGCTGGGGAGCACAAGGTCCCTTAGAGCCCCAGAGGACTTCTGTCATTGCAAGCCATGTAGATGAAAGGTGGAATACTGGAGAGGTATGGAAGAGACGCTCATTAGGTAGTCCAGAGTTGCAGCATCTCTTTCAGTTGCTCACTTAAAAGAGAGGGACCTTTTCGTTTTATAAACACGGAGCAGTTTCTAATTGTTACCCAGCATCTGGGGTTGGAAGATGCTGTCTTAAGACCCACAGAAGAGTAATAGGTGAATATGATGATAATAGGAATAAAGTGAACAGGTGAGATGGTGGGTCTTGGACTGCCACAGATGTTAGGTTTCCTGACAGATGAAAATATTCTCACAAACACAGAAGCATGAGAAAGGAGAATGGAATCTGCATGCAGAGGAAGCCTAGAGATATTAGGCTGAGGATAAAGAGTCCGTAAGTCCTTAATGTCTCATGGGAAACGAACATGCAGGGATGAGGAACTGGAAATGACTGAGATATAGGTATCAGGAATAAGTGGTGTATCGTATGAGTTTCTAAAGGTAATTGGTCACCCTGACAGATCTATATAGTGAATACCTTTAAAGACCTAAGTAGATCATTTGGCTTCTCCCTTGAAATAAATTTTATATGAATGCTATGAACCCTCCTAAGACAAAGGCATCCCAGCAAAAGAGTCAGGTGATAGATTTCCCTTCCCTCTCTCTCTTAGAAGTAGAATGCTTTGGAGAGTATTTAGGAACACCTGTTTAGAGTCCCAGTCTGATGTGGTCTGGAAGGGAAAAATTCGCAGAGGAATGGATAGATGAATGGTTGGATTGACAGATGGACAGATGGATGGATGGATGGATGTTTGTCCTATTTCAGTCGAGTAGCCCTGATTCTTTTGTTTGTCATAAAAGTAAAGTCAGGATAGGAGATTCTGTCAGTCCATATCCAGTCTGTTTAGATTTTGTAACTGCCCCAGAGACTACAGTATAGGCTAATACCTAGGGCAGCCTCCAGTTACATGAGATATTAAAGCCTTGCTTACTGAAAGCATCATCATCATTACTCTGTAACATATGGTTCAAGCTTTCTGGATAGATTGCTACAAAAAGGGGACTTGGCCCTTAGAAATGCTTCTGCTTATCAGAGACTCCTGGGGAAAGAATCAAGAGAAGTCAGCAGTGGTTAATTCTCCTGCCCTAGTTATTGCTGCTTGAAATTGTGGTGGAGCAGATGTGTCTAGACATTCTGAGGACCTTAAATCCTAGCAGAATAATGAACGCTGGTCAAAAAGTGTGAATAAGGCAGAAAGTAGATAACAAGGTTCTGAGTTTGATGCCAAAACATCAACCTGCACTCATAAAATGGGAGGTTTTTTTAAAAAGGGTAGTTGTTACACAGCCACTGTGACACATGAGGGTGATAAAGTCTTATCTGGAATGGCAGGAAGAATTCAAATTCCCAGCAAGTGCATGCTGACATTGAAATAATTGAATTTATTCAGGGAATGTGGACAGGCTGAACTGAAGCAAGCTGGGACCTCTAAATTAAAAAAGAATCTCATCTGTTATCAGCACTTGAAAGAGGATAGGTGCATAGCCCTTATGGAGGACCAACAGGACATCATCCCAAAGACAAAAGATGATGCAATAGCAGTCTTTCGTCCCGACCAGCCAGGAAATGACCACAAAAAATGCAACACCAACAGAGGTAGTTAAAGACAAGATTCAGCAACCTGCATTGAACAGATCAGGAAATGGTTTGCAAAAATAGTGTTCAGAGAAGATACTGACAATGGAGTCTACACAGTCCCAGCATTTCAATAAAGACTCCCTTTGCTTTTAAACTTGAGTGTTCTCACAATGTCAGCTCATGAGATAATTTTATGGAGTGTAATAGATCTGTTTCTGACCTCTGATGCATCTCTGAGCAAAACCTCCAGGGGTCTCCTTCCCTCACCACATTTTGTCCATCTTTCCTGCACAGCTTGCAAGCTCCTTGGGCCAGGATTGTCTGTTCTTACGCAACCAATGAAGCTGTTGCAAAAACTGTTTTCAAGTCTCCTACAATCAGTGAGCACAGTACAGAACGATGCATGGACAAAGTTGTGCTCCTTGCAAGGAGCTTATGCTAAGCTCTGTAATTAAGATATACGGGGCCTTATCCACAGCTTAGAGAAGTCAGTAGAAACACTGTCTTGTAGGCCATATATCAAAATGGTGATGAAGCAGATGTTATTTTAAGAAATCAGTTTTTCTATTTGGGGCTTTGTGGCTATTTGAGGCTTCAGGGAAGAACAGTGCTTCTAAAGGCAAAAATGAAGAAGGAGGAAAATTAATGAAGTAGAATAAAATGTTCGTCAGTATTATAAATGGGTTTAAAATGAGATCTGAAAAAAATCACAAATGGTACAAATGAAATTTGAGTTACTGCTTCCTTTTTTTTTTTTTATTTTGTCTTTAAAGAATCTACCCAAAATATAATTGAAGACTCTCCTCTTGTTTACACTGAGATGTAAATTATTTTTCAGAATAGAGGATATTGAACAATGTAAGAAACAGAGAACCTGACTCCAGCCAATTTAATTTTAGGAGAATTATAAGAAATAATTAAAATATTGGAATAGGATGGAAGATACTTTTTCATCAGCAATCTACAGTAGAGAGAAATGCCAGTATGCTCATGGAGGGAATAGCTGGCAGGGCTACTCCACGCGGATATTCAGTAGATTTGTTTGTGTGACAGTTTGCCTGTTAGCAGTAAAATATTGATTCTTCTGGCTTTGCAAATCAGTGCCCTTAAGTACTCTGGCAAGAAATTCATAATAGCAATACAAAAATGAAGTTCTCAAGGAACAAATCTGGCCCTAAATATTTGCTGGGCAGAGGAAACATTTTTCTTGCTCACAAAATTTAGGCTCCCAGTTCTCTGTCTTGCAAGGTATATGGTAAAGGCCTAGAAAATAAAACATACAATAAGCATGGTCTGTTGTAACCCAGACAATTATAGGCATCACAACAATGAATTTTTAAACAGTTAGGTAATATATAATAAATAAAAGATGAACAGGAAAGCACTCACTGCTACTTCTCTAATGCATCTGGAAAGTAATTAACATTTTTTCCTCCTTTAAAAATGTAATGTATTATACCCTGGCAAAGGAGGAGGCTGGGCATGCACTCCCAGTACAATTTTTCTGAGGTCAGACTCTAAGGGAGCAGACCCACCATCCATCCTACTGGAGAACCATGTCTATTTGGCGTCACGTCCCTACAAGCCGACCTCTGGGAAATGGCATGAGTAGGGCTCTGTGGTGAGCAACGTCCCACTAGGAAGCCCTTACAAGAGACTGCAGGAGCGAACAGGGGAGGGTGAGCCTGAGCAAGGTCTTCTGAGGTGAGGCAGTGGCAGACTGCTGGGTCATCACATGTCTTCTCCAGTGGGAATGAGAAGAGCTCTCCACGGATACATTACCAAAGCCAATTTCAATGGAAACCCTTGAGGCTACTTTTAAAGAAGGATGTTTGCCAATGCAGGAAATGCATTGTCTTTGGCGTTTACAATAAATGGAAGAAAAATTCCGTGCCCTGGGGTGTACTGCAAAATCAGTTGCTGCTGGGAAGTTCTGGAGAATGGAAATGTTGCCCAGGGACAACTTTTAGGACAATATTAGATTTATATTAATTTATTTATTTATTAGATATTCTCCCTGAGTGATTTGCTTTTAGGACTAACCATCTTTGTAAACAATTCTAAAGCATACTGGAATTTAAGTTGGGCCACTACAATTCATGTAGGTAAAAAAAACGTACTGCATTAGATTCAAAAGAAAGCACAAATTGGACAAAACTCTAGGAAATACTTTATAGCAAACACCCTTGCAGAAGTAGATGTAAATTAATAGATTATTTGACGGGTGTTTTTTGAAGTCTGTTTTTTGTGTTAAACACAGAAAATATAGACTTTATAGAATGAAGAATTTCACACAGACATAGTTGCACATAGGAAATACTGAGACTGATGTTCTGTACTACTGGTGTGAATTTCTGTGTCCTCTGCTCCAAGGTTCCTCACTCTCCTGACTAAATCAGAAATCCTTGCATGTCATTTCATTTGTGCTTAAAGAAATGAAGCCACAACCAGACACTTCTTTGGCTGATTAATTCCTGAAAACATCTGTTGGATCCAGTCTATTATTAGACATGAACTTCTGACATGATTTGCAGACACAGCTGTACACAGAGATTAACCTCTCTTCAATAAGCACAGTCCTGGTTTGCATCCTGAGCAAGATAGCATGACCCAGATGCCCAGCTGTGACTGAGCAGCAGTATGCAGTGCAAGCCCAAGCAGGCTGAGCTCCCTGTGTGCCAGTCCAGTCCTGCAGCAGAAGTTAGAACAAATCATGCCAGCTACCAACAGAGTGAGGTCCCAGCCATGATCCCTCCATTCAGCTGTGTTTCAGAAGTAGTTAGCGGGAAAGAGGGAGTTGGAGAAGGTGCAAAATCAGGTTTGAGCTTCTGGGATATATCCCCTCTGCTGTCTGCGTGCACACTGCAGTCTCACCGTGTTTGCATTACAGAGCTTAAGCTGTAGGTCTGTCTGGTTTATAACAATGCAGATGGATGCAAGATAAGGTCTAATGTAGACAGGGCCCTTGCAAAATGCAATGTCAGAGCATTCCTGTGTCTGCACATGAGGTATGCCTGTTATTCTGTCTGTGCTGTTTTTTCCTGATGTTTGTTGTGACACTAAAGCAAATATGTAGAAGACAGTAGTTTAATCCTAAAAGGCCAGGTTGGATGGGGCCCTGGGTAGTCTGGCCTAGTATTAAATGTGGATGTTGGTGGCCTTGCCTGTGGCGGGGGGGGGGTTGGAGATTCATGATCCTTGAGGTCCCTTCCATCCCGGGCCATTCTGTGTGATTATGTGTGTGTGAAACTGGGTGTTGTGGTTTAACCCAGCAGGTAGCTAAGTACCATACAGTCATTCACTCCCTCCCCATATTTCTAGTGGGGTGGGGAAGAGAATGAAAAAAAAAAAAAGAAGTAGAACTCGTGTGTTGAGATAAAATTATTTACTAAGGTAGAGAAAAGGATAAGGATAATAGTTATGATTATATGTATGTATGAATGTATACAACAGGTGGTGTACAAGCAATTGATCACCACCCCCTAACCAATGCCCAGCTAGCCCATGAGCAGCAAAAGAGAGTGAGATGAACTCCCACTTCCTTCTGAACTCCTTCTTCATGATGTCCTACTGTGTGGAATATTCTTTGGGCCAGTTTAAGTCAGATGTCCTGATTCTGTTCCCTCCCATCTCTTTAGGCCCTTAGCTGTGAATGGTTTTGGCTCTGTACAGCTCTGCTTAGCAGCAACTATAAACATCAATCTGTTATCAACATTGTTTTTCTCCTAGAACTGAAACATAGCATTATACCAGGCACTCTGAAGAAAACAATTCCATCCCTGTTGAAACGAAGACACGGGGTTTGCAGGATTCATCCCTACCCCTTCACGTCTAGCTCTGCATATCCAACCTACATAAAAACATATTCCCAAGAACACTGGTACATCACAAAATTAACCCAAGAAATCTATCTTGAATACATCACATCAACATTTCTGGCAGCAAAAAGCCTAACTGATGCACTTTAAGAAGTCTCAAATTACTCAGTACCCATTTATGGTGCTTACTACTGCTTTTAAAAATCAATCCCTAATCATGCCTAAGTGACACAGAGGAAATCTGTGGCCACAGAGTCTCCAGTGGCTCTCCCACAAAGCCTTTCCACCACTTCCTTCCCTTCTGCCTCTCAGCTCCTCTGCTGTGCTGAAATGGTTGTTTTGTCTCTGGCTGTTTTTCCCACTTGAGGAAGGCAAATGCAGCACTCTAAAAAATGATAAGGTGAAGTTCAGTAGTGTGTTGCATTATGCTGTTGTTTGTAATAGAATAACCCCTCTCCAAACAGCTTTCGCTAGACTGTACATATTTCTTTATGTTTTAAAATTATTTCCTGATTTAAGCTCTATGCACCAATTTGATTGTAACTGAATATAAAATAATTAACATACAGTAACTGTCATCCCTACTATCACAGTGTCCCCTGGCACCAGTGAGAGCACCAGCAAGGAGGCCTGACATTCTAAAAATCTTTTTATTTCCCAATGAAGAAAGGTATTTAGGCTATAATTAAATTTAAAATAGCCCACAAAGGACTCTAGAGGCCACACTTACTCTTCATGTACATAGGTCTACTCTCATTGACTAAAGTGTGCACTTAGATCACAGATTCATTGATTCGCAGCTTTGATCTGAGCCTGCAGTGCCTTTTATTAGGAAGCGGCTTATTTTCAGTAAGTTTCATTCGCTACAGCTGTTGCAGATACCTTCTCATTTGAAGCCCTTCCTGAAAAGCACTGATGATCTGATCAGTTCCTGGAAAACCATCAGTTGTTATCTCTTTGAAACCTTTGAAACATTCATTGTAGTTCTTAGGAAAGCTGGGATAGAGAAAATTGTTTCCAGAGTTCCAATAATTTTCTCATAACTACATATTTCCCAATTAATTCCCTAGACTATTAGGAGGAATTTAAATTTTCCAGTTCCCTGCAAGCACTTCTGCCAGTCCCTTCCCTGTTGTATCAGATCACTTCCTCCTGAGATTTAACCAAATTCAAAAGTGATGCCCAAGTTTGTGGTAAATTCTGTTTGATCTGTTTATATTCAGATGTATTTCCCATAGGCTCCTTTCCAAATACTCACAGACTCTCCTGAAAGTACTTAACTGCAATCTGCAATCTATGAAGAATAAAAGTGATTCTTACAGAATGTTAAAATACCGAGGTAAGGAGGAAGTCTCCCCCATTAGTGAGTGGATAAAAAAAAGATTCTGAAGTCAAAATGTCATTTCTAATGGTAATTTCATTTGTAAAATTGATCATAGATTCATAGAATCATGGGGGTTGGAAGGGAGCTTAGGGGATCATTGAGTCCAGCCCCCTCTAAAGCAGATTCCCTATAGTAGATTGCACAGGAAAGTATCCAATCAGGTTCTGAATATCTCCAGAGAAGGAAGCTCCACCACCTCTCTGGGCAGTCTGTTCCAGTTCTTCATCACTCTCATAGTAAGAGAGTTAAAAAGTTTTTCCTTATGTTTGTATGGAACTTCCTGTGCTTTCATTTGTGCCCATTGCCCCTTGTCCTGTCACTGCACACCACTGAAAAGAGCCTGGCCCCATCCATATGACTGCTGCCCTTTAGATATTTACAAACATCGATGTGATCTCCTCTTGGTCTTCTGTTCTCCAGACTGAACAGGCCCAGACCTCAGATCCCTGTTTCATTGTATATCCAGTAAGACCATAAAAAATGTTATAGTAGGCCAAACCAGGAGTCTGTCCATCTATGCCTGTAGCCTGTGACCGGTGTTGAACAATAATAGTAATGGGAGGACGAAATACCAGAAGAATACAAACATAAAATGGGGACTTTCAAGATCTGAGGTAGACTGACATCTTATGTTTAGTAACTGTGGTTGGAGTTTTCATCTGTGAGCCTATCTAATTGCTTTCTTAACTAATTTATACTCTTGGCTTCTGCAACACCCTGTGGCAATAAGTTCTGCTGTTTAATTATGAGCTGTGTGGAAAACTCTGCCTGTAGTTTCTTCTAAAACCTTCGCTTGACAATTTCATTTAAAAGCCACTCCTTTTGCGGTATGAGAAATAACAAAAAACCTTTCCTTATTTTTCCTTTCAGTACTATTCAAGATTTAAGAAATCAGTCATACTCCATCATTTTCTTCATGGATGGGAATTAGTTATGTGGTTTCTCATTGTACAGATGTTGCACAAGAGCAGGCCTCTCTGTTGCTCTTTCTGCCATGTTTGCTTACTCTTTTCTGCTTCCAGAGAGTACAAGACCAAAACAACAAAGTTAAACCTCACTTTGTTTTCCATTTATCTTTTTTTTTCTGTTCACTTTTCTTTCCTTCTTTTCAATTCTTTTGCTAGCAGCTTCCAGCACCCTGTATGACTACCCCTGAACTATTTTCACGGAGCACTGCACACTGACCTGAGGATCTCGTTCCCTGAATGACAGCATCCAATGCAGAGCTCATCACTTTGTATGAAGTTTATGATTTTTTTTTTTTACATGTGCATCAGATTTTCATCTGAGCAAAAGATAATTTCACCCATTGTTTTATTGCCCATCACTCAACATCATCATGCCCTTCTCCTCCAAATCTTCAGTCAATTTCAGTTTTCATTACCCCTTAGCAAAGTTTTCACTTTTCTTCCTTGTTCTTCTCTCTAGATCATTTGTAAACACACTGCAGAGCAAAAATTCCAGCATAGATCTCAGTGGTAGTCCCTTGCAGCATTTTCTGAACTGTGGGGACTGAATATTTATACTCTGATTCGTTTCCTGTCTTTTAGTCACCTATCGACCCATGAGAAGAACTTGACCCTTCTACCTTCTTTCTTCATGCATTTTTGGGAGCAACATTTTCAAGTCTGTTTTGTAAATGAGTTAATCATGGAGTCATTGATTCTTATTGATTTTAATGCTTACTTGCACCACAGTGGAGGTATAATAAGGAAATTCCTAAGATACAATAAATGTAACATTGTTTAGTCTTCATACTGATGTTCATTAGCTCCACAAGTGATGATTTATATGGAATGTGATGCTTTTAAGATGGGTTAGCCTTGTTTCATGCTACATATGCTTGGGTGTGTATGTCTGTAGTAATATGTGCCTGGATCTCAAAATGTTTCCCTTGCCAAACAGTTTTTGAAATTCTTGGCTTATTTCAAACAAATTTGGTGGAAGAAGAAAGGCTTAGAAAAAGAAATCAAAACAAACAGAGAAGGACACAAGAACAAAGGAGGGCTGGTAAAGGGTTGAGAACTCATACTGCTGCCGCTAGAGAGCGAGTTTAACATAAGCACATGTTGGAGAACCTTGGCAGACATCAGAGATTGAGAGAAATAGGGGAAGAAGGATAGGAGGAACAGATGGTATGAAAGCTTCAGCTGTAGGGAAAACCTTCAGTCAGATCTTATGATAAATTAGACACTAGAAAATCCAAGTATCAGTCACAAAAGGCTTCCAAAATAAGTCTTTAGTCACTTGTGGGCCATCTTGTCTTGTGGTGATAATTGTTCTAAAGCCTCAAGTGTAAACAGATCAGTTCTATGTATCCTATAGCAGCACAGACAGCTGGCAATCTGTGCACCTGAAGTAACAATAGGGAAAGGGAAGGAGGAGGGGGAGGGGAAAGTTGAAGAGGAGGGGGAAGGGGAAGAGAAAGGGAGAGGAAGAGGGAAAGGAAGAGGAACAGGGAGAGGGAAAGGGAAAGGAGAAGTGCCAGGGAGATTTTAGTCTGTTGCTTTTAGCTTTGCTTTGTGAAAGAAACTGATGTATGAAAATAAAACTGTCTGCAAAGCCAAATCACTATTGTAAGAATGTAGATGACATGAACAAGTGAATCATGAGAAACAAATCAGTTCACTGCCTGGTCAGATCAACAGCTGTTTTATTTGAGGAAAGCTGAGCCTTGCAGGCTGATCTAGTCAACTGAATTACTGGTATAATTGTGATGATGACTGTAAGCAAACTTACAGTAACTAAAACCTTTTTACTCTGCTCTAGTCCTTTATCAAGTGTATCTATCCATTCTTATTTCTCATGTAAGAAACTAAGTACACCACTGGCCTTTTATCTTTCATTTTAAATAACCGTGTCAAAACCTTAGCCTGATCTTGTATTTCAAAATCCAGATCTATATACACAAATATTTATCTCACTTCAATAAGTCTCTATCAATAACATCCACTGAAAGCTGGAAGGAATTTGGCAAACTAATATTTCTTAATGAGATTTTACTTTGGTGAAAAAAATGCTAATTCTGTGACAATGAAATGTTTAATCATTCTTCCCAATTTCAGTAAAACATCTCCCTCTATAGCAAAGTCAAAATATCCTAATACTTTAGAACAAAACAAAAAGTATCAATTTTCACATAAGCAGCTTCTCCTTAAGGAAGAATGATTTATTTTTAAACTTTTTTACAGATTTTAACTTCAAAATTGGTAGCTTCATTTTCAACCTGGCGATATGTATATATAAACATATTTGCCAAAAATATCACCAGCTGGAGATGATGTTTTACATTTGCCAGGAAAATGGGGAAAAAAGTTACTTGCACATTTTAGAATTCAGAGCTCTTGAAAATCATGCCATTTTTGAAGTTCTCATCTGAATTTAGAAATTTTGCTTCAGACATCTCTAAGCAATATAAGAAGATGCAGAGTCATTAAAATGCTCAGAATTTCCCAGATACCCACGCAACACAGACAGATTTTTCTAAGAAGGGATTTTCAACTTATAACTAGAATTGGTTGGAGTGCACAGTAAGCATACTTCCTTACTCAACAAACAGCCCATGGTGTAAAGAAACGAATGTGCTTCTCAGCACACAAATGCAACTACGGTATTCTTGTATGAGTATTGCATTCTGTCTTCATAATATTGTCAAACATTTTCTGCAGAGTCTCTGAATAAGTCTGCAGCCCTGTCATGGGCTCTGTAGAAGATCTACTGCCCCACAGAATTAGTATGCTTTCAAGGAACTGATCTTGTTTCAGGCAGATTTTCCATCACAGCTGGCTAGCTTTGCCTGTAAGTGAGCTTTCTCGTAGACATAACTGCTGAGCTACCTGCCATGCACATTTTACATTTTCTGCACCAGCACACAGCCACAACATCTTGTTTTCTCTCTTAATTTTAGTGTGCCTCTTCTGCTTTTTGTGTGATCATGGCCTTTTTTGCTCTGTCCTTTTCTCATTATTCTCATTGTTTTTCTGCTGAGCCTTTGGCTCTTCTGCTTTGGTTTCTCTTGAGCTGTTGCTTTTGCTACTGAGCAATGAGTGATGCAGATTTTTTCCTCATTGCTGGTCCTCAACAACTCTTGAGAAGGCACAGGGAAGGTGACATCTTTTCCACTTGCTATCTGTTGCCCCCACTCCTGCAACCAATGACTTAGACACAGGCATCTAGGCTTTCATACAAGGGCAAACTCCTCACCAAACTAGTAAGGCAGCTACTCAGTGTATTCTGCACTTTTAAGAGTCTTTCAGTGATCACCGATGGGATTTTTAAAAGACTGGATGAATGGTGCATTTTTGGTTTAGTTCCCAGACTAAAGGGTTGGTCTTGAGACTGGCTCTGTTTAACAGCTTTGACAGAGACATGAACAGTGTTGAGCGCACCTTCAGCGAGTTAGCAGTTGACAACCAGTTGAGTGGGGAATGAGAGAGAACATTTTGTATGAGTATGAAAATGTTTATTTGACACAAAATGAAACAGTGTGTTGTGTTCAGAGTTTAGAAGCCCATTAAATAATCAGAACAATTTTTAAACTACAACACAAAAAAATGCCATCTTGAAACAAAAGAATAAGAAAAAAACTCTTTTTGAAAAGGCCATATAGAACATATTTATACCCTTAAGAGAATCGTTCATTATTTTTTATTGCTGTAAGCATTCATCATATGTACCTAAGGGATCACAGCCACCTTGTTCACTTAAAAAAGGTTTTCATTTTTTATTAATTTATTTTTTCTTTTTTATTAATGCACTTTTCACCTTCTTAAAAGCAGATATCCTACTGGGAGCCAATTCTGCTCTGTTTTAATCACTTTTTGCAGAATCATAGAATAGTTTGGATTGGAAGGGATCCTAAAGATCATCTAGTTTCAGTCCCTCTGCCATGGGACAGCTTTCATTAGACCATGTTGTCCACAGACCCATTCAACCTGTCCTTGAGCACTTTCAGGGATGGAGCATTCACGGCTTCTGTAGAGGCAATTTGTTCCAGTGGTTCATCACTCTTGTAGTGAGAAATTTCTCCATTATATCTAATCTAATCTAAATCTACACTCTTTCAAGTCATTACCTCTTGTCTTATCACTATATCCTCTTGTAAAAAGTTCCTCTCCAGCTTTCCTGTAGGCCCCATTTGGGTACTGGAAGGCAGTTAGGATGTTACAAGGTTTCCGCTCATGGCCCTCCACTGGATCTGTTCCAGCGGTCCATGTCTCTCCTGTACTGGATGCTACGCACCAGTTGGGTTCTCATGAGGGTGGACTAGAAGTGGACAATCACCTTCCCTGACTTGCTGGTTGCACTTGATGTATCTCAGGTTGTGTTTGGTTTTCTGGATTGCAAGCACACATGGTGGGATCATGTTGAGCTTCTCATCAACCAACACCCTCAAGTTCTTCCCCTCACAGCTGCTTTTAATTTGGTTTCTGCCAATCTGTATTTTTACATGGGCTTGCCCCAACCCATGTGCAGGACCTTTCACTTGGTCTTGTTGAATGTTATGAGGTTCACATGGACACACCTCTCAAGCTTCTCAAGATCTCTCTGAATGGCATCCATCCCCTCCAGCATATCAACTGTACCACTCAACTTGGTGTAATCTACTAACTTGCTGAGGGTGCATTCAATATCACTGTCCATGCCACTGTCAAAGAGGTTAAATAAAGCCAGTCTCAATACCAGTTCTTGAGAAACATCATTTGTCACTGGTCTCCATCTGGACATTGAGCTGTTGACTACAAACCTGTAAATGTGGCCATCTACCTGATTCCATATCCACCAGGTTGCCCACCTGTCCAGTCTTTATGTTGCCAACATAGAGACTAGTATATTGATCAGGACAGTGTCGAATGCTTTATATGACTTCAGGTATGGGATGTCAGTTTCTCTTCCAGTTCTGTAGCCCCATCACAGAAGGCCACCAAGTTTGCCAGGCATGAGTTGCCTTTAGTGAAGCTATGATGGCTGTCACCAATGATCTCTCTGATTTCCGTGTGCCTTAGCACAGTTACCAGGAGTTTCCATGAGACTTGGCATAGTTTTTCTTCATCAACAGAATTCAAAAGGCTTCAGCAGCACTGCACAGCACATTGCTGCAAACACTGAGTATGTGCAATCAGAAAAGGAAGTTGTGTTGATGACAGCAATTGTATCTGGGCAATTAGAACCATTATTTTCAGTGTACTCAATGCACGCAACACAATTACAACTTCACACCTTCTTTTAACTTCAGTTTTCACTTTATGTCATGGTGTTCCTAAAATTTCCACCTGTTTCTTATTGGCAATAAGCTGGTTGAGGAAACTGGTTTTAGAACACAACCAGAATAGTCTGTCCTCTGCCTGCTGCTGGTACTGAATAGCTTCTTATTGCTTTGGATGCTCTGTACTCCTCACTGTGTTTCTGTGTATTTTGAAAGTGTAATGAAAGCATTTTTCAAACATTCCTATGTATCTTAAAATGCCACCAGTAAAATCTGAGTGCAAGTAATTAAACCTATTACCATGTACATAACCAAAGTGGGAAAAGGTAGACTTCGCGTAGTGTTCACTTGTGCATTCTTTGCCACAAATTAGTCTTAAGAACATTTCTGCCAATATACTGTGCACTAATATAGCATCATCAAGCTTTATGCTGACTCTGAGGAGACTAAGCTAGCTCTTCTGTAGCGGCTTAAATACACTGAGAAGCTGCATGTTCAGACTGACAGAACTCGTCTGTTTTACAGAAGACTTTTCCATCTCACACTCTTACAGATGGGTAAGATTAAGCTTTGACTCCCCACCAGGCGCAATATGAAGGATTCTATAATTATCAATCTAGTGATGACATTTAAAAGCAAATGCATTATCATGCACAGAAATCAGCTCATGTCCCCTACAGTGGGTTCCACAACATAGACTGTCACTTTGTTTTACTATAACTCTGGTTTTATTACATTTAAGCATCTTCCATCAGCAGATTCCTCCAACCAAGAAAATAAAATTCTTCTATTCATCAAATAGCATGTAGTCTGGAGTGGCTGCCAACATACCTAAAGGTCATGTAATGTCAGAGTCATTATTTTCAAATCATCTACACTCATGAGCCCTACTTTGCAAAGCTAGATACCAAAACAGTAATAAACAGAGCATGTGTGGCTCTGCATGACAATTTGTGCCCTATCATTTAAGAAGTGTGGAGAAGAAGAAAAAAGATTCCTCCCGATTTCTCCTCCTTCTCTCTTTATTGCTCAACCACTGCATTCAACAGACCCTTATATTAAATGTAATTAATAGCCTGAGCCCCTCTTTACCAACACCTTTTTCTCCTTGACTCCTTTGGAAATCCAAGACAATACACTGACAAGCCAGATTATCTCTTACAAAGATGCCACAGCACCTGATATTTTACCCTGTCACAGATCAAAAAGATTAAAAACAACATTAAAAAGCACGTTATAATACTGAGTCCAGTAACTCTATCCTGCCTTCTCATTTCAGACTTGGAAACAGAGCAAAGATGAATGTTTAGAATGGTATCTGAATTAATGTTCTGTTAACCAGCTGCAGGGATGGGGGTTGCTGTTTTCCATTTGTTTGTATGGGTTTGGTTTCAATCATCCAGGCAAGTTTCAATCACTGTTTGCAGCATCAGGAAGGCTGTGCTGAATCTGCAGTCCTGGGCTCTGTTAAAACGAATATTTCCAGCCTCACTCAAGGTGGGAGCCACGGGTCATTGGTTCAACAGGTTAACGTGACTGACATAGATCTCACTAACTCAAAGAATGATTACATCTATTTGCTGACCTAGATCTTTTGTAGATTAAGACATACTCCTTCCTTCACCTTCTATACCCTCCCATTTCCTCGACCTTAAAAGAAATAAATTGGTTAACAGATGTAGGCAACTGGAAGGCTTCATGTTTCACCTCTGCTTTCCTTTTCTCAGTGACAAAAGCAGAGAAGGAGGAATAGGGCAGAAGAAAGAACTGTCCTGAGCATTCCTCAGCCAGCTGTACCATACATTATCTCCCTCTGTGTTGGTACTGGCATCGGTGTAAACATACTGTATGTGACACCAGACCAGGGATAAAACAAGAAGACAGACTTTAGATTTGTGCATCTAAAATCTACCATGTTTACCAGAGCTGAGCTACGTGCAATGCTCTGCATGAGCTCCAGTCAACAAAAAGCAATTTCTCCTTATATTACTGTGAATTATTTACTGCAACATTTTGAACTGACATCCAGATTTTTCCCCTCTGTTGAGAGTTTTATTGCAATGAAAAGAAGAGAAATAAATGAATAGCAGGAGAGAGGAAATAAATCCCATGGAAATGCACTGGTTGATAAAATAAGTGCATTTGAAACAGTGCCTTATGCAAGAATAATTGTATCATTTGTTACAGTGCTGTACTGATGTACTTAGTTCCATGTCTGACTATGACAGAGATATGGGAAGCAGAGCTCCAGCAAGAGCATGGGTCTGTGAGACTTTGTTTACAAGGCTATAAGTGAAGCTATGCCCAACTGGTCAGCCCTGAAAATTAGGGGTTTGAATCCTTCCTGGGTCCATAGCTCAGGAGTTTCCAGACCCATCAGTGGCTTAGTTTTCATCTTAAGCAATACCAAATGAAGTTCAGAAGCTTAGGATAGATCTCTAGATGTAATGCTTGGATCGGCTGATCCTTTCTCTTCCAAAATTTGCATTTGTTCCCAGTTCAAATTATAGCTTGGGTCAGGACCTTTCCTGTTGCCTCTGGCCCTTATTAATGCTATTTCAGAATCTCATGTGAACGCCTCTTGAGTTTTTCCTTCAGTTTTGAGGAAGACAGCGTTTAGATCCACAGCCATCATTCCCAGGTTTCACTTTGCAGCAAAGGAAGTTAAGGAAAAATGGCTGTATTGAAAGTTCTTGCATTAGATTCTGCCTGAATGAGTTACTAAATGAAAGGAGCATCCATAAATTTTTGACAGGATGAAAACTTATTTGGACAAGTCAGCAGAGACACAAAGCTGAAGTGGCAGACAAGCAAAAATGAGAGGGCAGCAACAAGATGAAATGCTGGGTTCTGCACATGTGCAACTGAAAACAGTCAACTGACAAGCTGATAGAGCTATACTTGCCAAGAGTAATTCTGATGGAAGCAGAAAGAAAGCCTGGGGACACACCTTCTGCATCTGTTTTGCCTGCCCTCAAGTGTTAATCTCAAGGCACTGGCAAAGCAGGCAGGCAGTGACTGATGACAACAGTGACTTTACCACCAATTTCCCCTACCAGTGGTCAGAGTGCTTCCAGAGAAGATGTCAGTGTCCAGGGTGGCAGCAAAGTGTGATGAGACAACCCCTCACATCAGCAGCAGATCTCCTTTTTTCCTGCAACAAACAGCAGAGGCTTAAGACCTGATTCTCTGTGGCTTTCTCCTGAACTCTGCTCCTTTTCCAAAGAAGCTCACTTTCACCTTCATCATCTAAGTCATAAGTATCCAACCTTTTGGCTTGCCTGGGTTGAATTAAGTGAAGAGGAATGGTCTTGGGCCGCATATATGTAGGTTGCTCCAAAAGTAATTCCTCCTAATGATTTCCATAGAAACAACAACAGATAAAAAAAAGCACAATAATACTGTTTGATAGATCAAATTCTACGAAATGATGTATTTCCACAGCCACCACTATTAGTTATGCATTTTCAACAGCAATGAACAAGAGTATTCTATTCCACTCTGGTAAGAAAGTATTCCTCTCTGGTGAGAGGGTTTATGAAAGTCTAGTAAAAAGACATAATCATATTTTTAATTGCAACCCTACACATTCACAAGTAAGGTATTTATGTCGACTGAACCGCAAATAAACCAAAAAATTGATGATTTTTTTGCCAATCTTGAAACCCACTCTCCAGTTTCTGCATCAAAACAGAAAGCACAGCCACATATTTTTCACTCTTCACAGGAGTTTAGCCAATATATCAAAATCCATAAATTCATTCACCATCACTTGAGCTGGCACTGCACCATGCCCCATGTCCCAGTTTCATGGGGTTTGTAGCACACCAGCACACCGATGTTCAGTTGGTGCTGAGAGGCTGGGCTGGGCTGTGCAGCAGGGCAGAACCACTACCATGATGGCATGGGGCAGTGGATGGCCTCAATGCGAGCTGGGCTGGGCTGTGCCAGGTTGCAAGTGGCCCACAGGTTGGACATGCCTGGTCTAAAAGGTCAAACTCTACACTCTCACTAAGTGCTTTCTCCAGGGTGGAAGCCCAAGGTCCAAATCTAAGCACTTTTTGCATCAGATTGGCCCTGACTTACTGCAGTGATCCTCCTAATGGGAATCTACACACATGTGCTTGGCCACATGCCTCTCCTCTTGGAAAAACAACTTAAC
Source organism: Gallus gallus (assembly GCF_016699485.2). NCBI lineage: Eukaryota > Metazoa > Chordata > Aves > Galliformes > Phasianidae > Gallus > Gallus gallus. Next base: position 111,704,488 of record NC_052532.1, read on the forward strand.
TGAAGCATTTTTTTCCACTGGAAAGGGGAGAAGGGAAAACAAGCCTTTTAGTGAGTAAGACTAGCACGAAGAATGGATGTAGAACGTGAAACCAAGTGTTTTTTGGGGGGAAGTTTAAACTGTAGAGGAAAGTACAAAACTGTATTTCTCTCTCTGCATGAAGGGGCAAACCCAGCCTTCTATCTGAATAAGACTGATCCTGTAGCACTGTAAGAGGTTTTGGCTCTGCTGTGATACAAAAGTGGCAGACATGCACCTCTGCAGGTCAGTCCCAAGATGCTGGTGGATGGGACAGGAACAGTCTCATTCCCTGGAAAGAAGGGATTAGTGTGCTGCAAAGCCTGCTTTGGTGGCTGAGCTGCACTTGAACATCAGTCCCATAACTTTTTGATCAGCCACTTCAACACGTAAAGTCTGAAACTGAGACCATCTCTAGAGCCAGAGAAGTTACAGATGCTCAGATATTCATTGGATTTACCCTTGAGTGAGGAGCAATAGGCAGAAGTACTAGAGAGTTTGGATGTTACAGGTGCAGGCTTGCCCAGTCTGCATGATTTGCTTTGACTAGCCAACAGTAAAGGAAGGAGTGAAACTGTATCAGTTCACAAAGGGAATGAAAACCTTCAACCATTCTTTAACAAGGTACCTATGAACAGGCATGCGAGCCTGCCTTGGGTTACTTAGGTAAGCCAAGGTGAAAATGTAGTAAAAATGAAAAAAAATCATCAAGCTGTTAATTATGCCTTAATGATGTTGTCCTTGTTAGAGGAATACTCCTGGTAAGAGGCTCTGAATGAGCTTGTACTCTCACTCTGAATTTTCATGTGTGTTACAGTGGAAACTATGCAATCACACATTTTTCCTGTTCAAATTGAGATGGAAAAATGTGTATATTTATTAATGTGCAATCACTGACCAAGATACCTCAGTAGGCCTGACCTATCTGAATGAGGGCAGACTCCTTCCCTCCTGATAGAATCAGACACAGGGTGCAAAAGGCACCCACAGTTACCTCCCTGTGGGTTCCAGCTCCTCCACTGACATACATCATTTGTCCAGAAATCTCACTTGCTTTCTTAAGAGAAAAAAAATAAGGGTCTTCTTACACCATCACCCCATTCAATATGAGGTGTGGGAGGTCTCAAGGAGGAAACACAGTAACTGTAGATCTTAGCCCAGGTGAAAACAAATCTGGGCTGGTATTAGAGGGTCATCTCCTTTCTTCCCCTTCCTTTGCTCTAAATTGTTCCAGTTCACAAGAATTCAGAAGTAAAACTCAAATAACTGCCTTCACAGGCAATAAAAGTAATGATCTGATTTAAATCCACTGATGTAAGAATATTTTCATATGGTCAGAAGATGGACGACGTGTAGGCAGAAGTACAGCATTGTTGGTGCCATATGACTCTATACATGTTACAAAGAACTTGAGTTCTTTCAGACTTTAAAAAGGATTGTGCTCAAATGTAAAGGCTGTAGAACAAAGGAGGTTAATGAATCAATGCAGAGGCGCTCTGAAGCAGAACTGCCATAATAAGCAAAATAAACAGTCTTTCCATCTCATTGAAATTTAAAGTACACAACAGGATTGAGCTGTAGTTAGCGAGGCTGCACCAAAGGAGGTGTGTGGTTATGTCCTCAACTGCTCCACATGCACTGAAAGGAGCACACACTTCCTTTTTGTTAGGGAACATGGACAATCCGTGCCTTCTGAAAGAAATGCTGCTGCTCCATTCCAGATATGTTACTGGAACATCAAAAAGAATTAACATCCTGCCTCCACTTACACAAAGAGAGGGCTCTTGTTTGATGCCAAATGGCCATGTGCACTGATACAGAAATAATGTCTTGGCAGCCAATAGGAGGGAAAGGGAGCCAAATTACATCATTCACTCTCCTTTCAGTGGGGATAGAAGACTCTATTTACTACTTTGGCAATAGCCGGCACCACAGCTGCCACCGGTCACAAGTAATGGGAACAGAGGGAAGGCAGCAACAAAAGACTGAATCTTGAGAGCCTAACAATATCTGCAAAATGCCCCATTCCTGGTGCAAGTCCTAACATGCTAACGTAGGACTTGAGAAACCTCTGGCCCCGTCCTGCCACTGCCACTGATGTCTGCTGCATGACCTTGACCAGTCACTTCTCTCTTCTTTCCTCCAGGTCTTTGTTCTGTTTATTTGTTTTGAAAGCTTTCGAGGACAGAGAGTGACATATTGTGTAAACTACTCAGCTGAGCCCTCTGCCAAGTCTCACCTGGGTCCTATAAGCACTACTTTAACAGAATAGAAACAGAAGGGGATGTAGAATCATGGAATCACAGAATCATTAGGTTGGAAAAGACCACTAAGACCATCCAGTCCAACCCCCAGCCCACCACCACCATGCCCACTGCCAATGTCCCTCAGTGCCACATCCACACGGCTCCTGAACACCTCCAGGTACGGTGACTCCACCTCCTTGGGCAGCCTGTGCCACTGCCTCACTGCTCTGCCCGAGAAGAAATTGTTCCTAATACCCACCTGAAAATGTATTTCTAATACAAAAGAGAATACACTGAAAGAGCAAAAAAGGGGGTTGATTTCTGAATGTAAAGGATGAATATATAAGGTAAACATTATTAGATGGAGAGTTCTGCCACACCAGAGCATGATTAGCTACACAAATGCTTCATGGAGTACAAGTGCAATGATGAGAAGTCACCAGTGCATCTAGAATGAGAAGCGGAAGCAGTTCAAATATTTTTAAAGAAGAGATTGTCAGAGAGAACAACTGAATTAATATGAAAAAGCAAGGATAAATACCTCTGTGAAAGGTTGCCAGATTTCTCTTTATAGGAAGTTTAAGGTATAAAGTATAAAAAAGTATAAAAAGACACCTATAGGGCATGACAAATCTAGAGCAAGTGTTGAACTTTGTAGCCTAACCAGTTACAAGTTTCCACCACAAGGAATCTTAAGCCTGTCTACCTGGTAATATCTTTCTTTTATACATTCCAAGCAAATGATAATTATCAAGAATGGAAGAGAGTGACCCTATCTTCATTTAAAATTGCATACTCAAGTGACACAATTCATTTCTTATTGCTTGAGCAAATCCTTGCAGAGTACTAATTTGTTAAGCGAAAGCTAAAATATACCCCCAAATTCAGGATGGAGAGCGGTGTCAATTTGTGAATATTTGTACTTCTGAAATGAATCTTCATAGTCCTACAGGGAGAAGCTGAGGAGACACTCATCTGTGGGTTTTTGTTTGTTTGTTTTCCCTGCAGAATAGATCCACAACTTCATTAAGGGTATGTTGTATCTAAAGGAGGCTCTGTCTCACTGGCAGGCAGATCATGCTTACCCGACAGTGCAGCCCCACATAGAAACGTTCCAAAGGGAGGTGTCCTTAAGGATAGCTGCTGTACCACCACCAGACTGCAGAGTCTGACAGTGTTTATGACTTTGTGGAAGAAAAATGACTGATAGCAGTTAGGAAGCAAACTACATACACGTGACAGAAGTCTGTTCTCTTGACCTTTTTGTTTTCCAGTTAATGACTGAATTTCTGCACATTGCAAAGCAACTGTTCTGCTTCCCCCCCGCCTCCCCTGCCTTCAAAAGTTGCACTGCTGCCCTCCAACTTCTGCAACGCAGAGCTGGGGTTTTGTTTGCGATGGATTTCTTTTTGCTGGTATCTCACCATCAACTGGAAATAAAGCCTACAGGGCCAACAAAGCTGAGAGTTTTGCTGCTCATCTCCTACTAGGCTTGTCCTCAGCTGCAAGCCTCATTGGGACCATTCGGTCTGAGATGAAGAACAAACCTGAAATCCAAATGTGAAAAATCACACCAGTAAACCACTGGGGAATTCACATTTCTCCATGTGTGAGAGACAGCAAGGCTGCTGATCTGTTGGGAAATATTCAGACACTGATCCGTGTCCCCTGTTCTTGCTTAGAGGCTGACTAGGACAGGAGGGGGATAACAAGATCTCAAATCTGGCAAGGAATGGTGAGTGCAGATGAGAAAAGGGAAAAGTAAAAAAAAGAAAGCCACAACAACACAGTGAGCTGAGGATGGAGAGGGCTGTCTGAGACCCAGAATAGTTCTACCTGTTTTACTTCTTCTCTTTAATATACCTGAAAACGAGATGAAAAGGAGATCTGGAGGTGAAGTCCCAAGCAGAATTTTTATCAAAGGCTTCTTTTTTTTCCCCATAATACATGGCAGATTGCTCAGCATTTTATTGAATTGTCAATATATGAGAGCTGAAATTGTCTACAGTGGGTGGTAAATGCTATCACAATAATATTTAGATTTAAAAGTGACAAAATTTACCTAAGATGACAAGTGCAGGCTAGGTGTTCTCATTCTTCACACTTAAGGGGACATCACGAGGAGTTCCTTCCCAACTCCCTTAAATTGCTGTTCACTCAAAAGAAAACAGCTGAGGTGAAATGTTAAAATTTGATCCATGTGTACTTGGGAGTGATGAATCTCTCCAGAGGTCACTGCCAGTTGGTACAATCACAGCCTGCTCTAACCCTGTGACTTCATCATGTCTTGCAGACAAGCGCCTTTCTCAACCTTGCCCCAGCTCTCATCAAATGCCTGTATTCCGGAAAGCGTTCGCAGCATTTGTAGAAAGATTAGCTAACCCGAGCTCTCTGAGCTCTGAGACTCATGAAAGTAGAAAAACATCCCAGAATAAGAAACATTTCTCATAAAATCTCTTTTTCATGTCTGTCTTTTATATCAAAAGATCTTTGTCGTGCTGATAACCTCAGTTGTGAGTATTTGATAGGAAAAGACAACAGCCTTCAGGCAACGAATCTGTTGGGGATTTAATTCTGAGAGGAGACAATGGGTGTCTTCCTGTTTATTTTAGCTGGCTCTAGAAAGATTCCATGAACACAAAATCAATATTAAGCTGTGCTCAGAAGCCAGCTTGTAGCTTACACAGTCTGTAGCACTCTGGCTACATGATGCCACCTGAAAACCCTACTAGTAAATGGGCTGAATCATCCTAAACATGTTTCCTGGGATAGAAAGATGTGGAATATATGAATGGTTTTATCTGCAAGAAATAAAAGCATGGATAAGCAAAAAGGTATTCTTTCTTTATGAAATCTGAGTACCATTCCGAAGGGATGGGTGATGGCCTCTGTTGCCCTTGGAGGTTGTAGTTGCCCTGGAGGGCATCAAGGCCAGGCTGGATGTGGCTCTGGGCAGCCTGGTCTGGTGACTAGTGACCCTGCACATAGCAGGAGAGTTGAAACTACATGACCTTTGAGGTCCTTTTCAACCCAGGCCATTCTATGATTCTATGATTCAATGACTTACGGGCAAGTCCAGAAGTTCATGAATCTAGTCACAGATTTTGTTTTGACTCTAGCTAGCATCATGCCCTAATAATTCCACTTTCTTTAATCTCACAATATGATTTATGGATTTACAATTTTTTGTTAAGCCATGTAGTCCTCATGAAAAGTGAAAGCATGTACTGGTTAGAGAAGGGTTGCCATGATGCTATGCCACTGGGATATGCCATTCAGTTCAGAAGATATTTTAATACCTTCTACATGCAGAAGATACTGTGATATTAAAGATGACTTCCGTTTAACTGCTCCTGTAATCATGTCAAAAGGAATTAAAAGAGAAGCTTTGTTCTCTTTGGTTTTACAATCACTGATTTCAGAGCTTTTTTCTTTTTTCTTTTTTTTTTTCCCCAAAGTCATATATTTCCTACATGGTGTTCACAGAAGGCCAGAAGGACAGCTGAAACCTTGAAACATCTTTAAACAGTCTGGAGAAAGGGCGATTAATTGCGGAGACACTGTAGCATAACCGAGGTAAAGTAATGAAAATTTTTAAAGGAAACTGTAGGCTGAATATCAAAAAGAAATTAATTTACATTCACTCCCTGACCTCGTTTTCCCTGCACACAATGAAGCAAGAACACCACAACTGCTGGAGGTGAAGGGCTCGAATAGAGAGATGCTGGGCAGCAGAGTGATCCCCCATTGCAGCAGAGACACCCCTTTCTCCTGAGACATCCTTTAAGGAAGGCTCAGTCCCTCATCCCCCACCCACTCTCTTCTCTGCCAAGTAAAGGATCACCAAGGAGTCAGCAGGGTCAACCCTGTGAACTTTTCTGGAGCTTTACCTCAGGTATCTCCATGGAGAGGGTTGATCTGTCCCCCTAATGCACTGGCATTTTTTCAAATGACAGCCATCCTCTCAACTGCAGATGCTCTACTCGAATTAAAACCAGCTTGAAAATTCATTAATGGATTTGAGTGAAATGGCCATTTTATAGATTGCAATTTCACATATGGGTAGCTATACTATCCATGGTTGGAACAGTTTAAAGCACTTCTCACCCTCACACAAAAGATACGTTGGCTTTATGATCTTCTCTGCTTCCTCTCACCCATATTAAGCACAAATTCATAAAGTGAACAACAAAGTATTGCAAGTTAGATCATCAGGAGGAGCTGGAGATACATTTGCTATTGTAAAAACACAGTCCTCTTCAGAGTGATATGTGATGCCCTGCTGCTTCAGAAAAATAACCCGAGGTGTTGCAGCTTTTCTAGGTGAACAATATATAAGAACGTGGTTTCCATCAAGCACAATGTAGAGCTTGTTCTACCAGAGTGCTGATAAAGGTTGACTGTCGCTGTTCTTTCACAGACTCTAGTACTTTTCAGGATCCATTGCATATTTAGCAGACTGAGCAGACAGCATTTGATGCAAACTACATCTTGTGGTTGACTTGCCAGATATCTTCTGCTATAGCATGCTAATTTTAAAATATCTAAGAGATAGACTTTTACTCTAGGTGAACATTTCCACAAAGATTATATGAATAATTTGCAAATCTCAAATTCAAGGTCTATTTCAATATGTTATTAAAAATAATGGGTTTTAGTTTGCTTTGCTTTATCAAAGATCTTCTTACACTTCTCACTTTTAATCAGCATCTGAGTTCCAGTACATAGATTTCAATCATTCTTTCAAACCAGGTCTTCTGCAGAAAAGCATTTTTACCCCATTCACTTCACCACCTGTACATTGCATTTTGAAGATCCTGTCATAAGACATGGGCATGTCTAATGTTATTGAAATTACACTGCTAATATTCATATCAATTATGCTTTGAGATTTATGTTTAGTATAGATATTAATGCAGTCTGGCTTTTCCATTTTTACTTCTGCAAGTATAATTTATTAAGACATAAATAGTAATATTAAAGCTATCGAGTACAAACATCAATACTTGACAGCACTGTGCAATTTAAGAGTTACATGCATCTAAATTCAGTTACAGTACTTTCTGAAATCATACATCTTAACTGCAGACTGCAGCTCACCAAGAATACTGAGTCTGGGAAGCATGAGATGCATCAGACTGTTAAGTGGTACATAGTAACATCTTGAAATAAGCATTTCATAAGTGCTGGGGAGTCAGCAGCACATAAGCAGAGCATTAAAAAGTGTTGTGGGTTTTTTTTTTTTTTTCACTCAATATTCCTTGTTTACATTCAGTAACCCATTTTTCCCATCTTTCAGTATGTTTTGATTAATTATACAGCTGGTGTTTTGTGGGTCAAGAACTAGAAAATACAGGAAAGTGAGCTGGAAAGGACCTCATTAGATCACCCATGCTACACTGAAACCTTTCCTCACTGACCAGTTTACGTCTAACAAACATTCTGCATTGATGGGAATGCTACCTTCCATGAATAATTTATTCCTTTTCTGTACTGTTCAATGTGTTAGAAAGTGTTATCTGATTGTATGAAGCCAGAAGTTACTGCTAAGCAATTGTATGTGGTTTTGGAAAGAAACAGCATATGTGACAAGGCTTGCATAACTAGGTATTTCTTTCATTTCAAACAGATGTTTTCTTGGTGAACCATCGTTAAAGAAATAGCTTCCTTGAGGTGAGAGCTCACGAAGTATGGATGCCTACTGTCCAGTGAATATACAACTGACAATGAAGGTGGAAGGTCAGTAAATAATATATGCTTTTTAGCTCAGCTCAATGTAGATGTGGATGATGTGAACTGGAAGGACTTGTCCTCTATGAGTGCTTTTCCCTCTTCACTTACCATAGAGGGGACCTCATTGACTTAACACAAATTCCTAACTCACTTGAAACTGTGTATGAAGAACTACAGCTTCAGTTCATGCAAAAGAGCAAAATATATTTAACTTCTGTCGTTGTAACAATATTTAGATTTCTGAGTATCAGTGAATGTGCAGTGTTACTTTTGGGTTTTATGTTCAAAAAACTAGCGTTTTATTATTTTCATGGATGCTATAGGAAAACAAGCAGTATGAACTGCTCCTTGCATACTCTGAGACTGCTTTTACTCGTGTTTTGTATTAATGCTCATTTTAAGTGGAGCTCTTCCAAAATGACACTAACCCAAAGCTTGCCTCAGTTCAACTGAAGTGTAAGTATTAGAGTCCATGGTGTTCTTTGCATTTGATTTATCTAAAGACTGGGCAGGAAGTACCTTGAGATAAAACAGGCAGAAAAGGAAACAGTGAATGTCATGCTGAAGGCAGAAGTTTTCTGTTGCTTTGGTTCAGTGGTCTCCTGATAGAGACAGATGCTTGTACTTACCAACAGGGTCTATCACTAGCAAAAAAGAGCTAAAGACCAGACTAAGCACTGTCAGACACTTAGCAAACTATTGGTACTTTAAAGTATAAGCCTGACCATGCTCTGTAACTAACTCAATAAGTTCTTAAGCTCATCGCCCTTTCATCTGGTATAACATTTTCCTTCTTCTATTTGGTCTTATGTTTTTATTAGGATATGTCAGAGTAGTCAAGTGTACATCTGAATAACCTGAGAAATTTAATGGTGCAAGTAATGGAGAATTATGTCTTGTTACATCTGGAGGCACCTGCCCTTAAAAATAGAGCTCAGTCTGATGCATGCAAAAATTGCTACCTTTCTCTCAGAAAACTGTTTAACACAACCCACCTTTGCACATAAAACACTAACTAAACACTATATTTTCTGTATATTCCTGCAAATCTGTCCAGGAGAGGTATTTAGTACTATGTGCTTATTTAAACATCCTCTAACAGAGTAAGGATGGAACATTTTCCACCAAAGAAGGGCTTAGACTACTAGCAGCTCTATAGTATGAAGTGCCAGTAAATAGGAAAGGGCTACCCACATCACTAGAACTGTGACTGGAGGTGTTTTTAATACATCTCACTTAGCCCAGGCTGTCAGCCTTGCACATCAGGGTAAATCCCAACCAACAATTTCAATGGCGGCCTATTGCTGTTTCCCAGATTTGGAAAGCTTGCAAGGTATGGAGGTACAGTCAGAGAGGATGGACACCTGAAAGATCCATATCAAAAAGTTACTGTTGACAAAACGGGTGAAAGAATGCATGTGTGGGTGTTGAGTGGTTCCATAAATTCCATTTCAGGAATATTTGTGGGACTGGCTGCATTTTTTCACCCCTTATTTATTACCATTCCTGAGTCAGTGGGGAATACACTAATATTTTAGGACTTCCTTTCATCTTTCAAAATTTTAAAATGTAGCTGTCAGCACACCAATCTAGCTAACTTTTACCCTTTGGAATGAGTTTCAGATTTCAGTAGTAGTTGTCTAATTTTAGCCAAACTCAATGCCAATCAAGTTAAAATAAATGTGACACAGACCATGAAGGGAGCTATTCACTTGCCAGCAAAAGGCAGCTACTTTCGGGACATGTGTTTATTGTGGAAAAGGTAATGATCAAATGAAAATGTCAGCAAAAAATGCAGAGAGTTACAGTCTCTGCTGTCAGGAAACGTACTAATCTCAATGCATCAGTGGTGGTAAACAGAAAGGTGAATTATTAAGAAGCAAATATTCTATTTAACTAAAATTATTCCTCTATGAACTAATACTTGGGTTTTGCTTACAGCTGTGCATGTGGTTTGACCATGATTCAGCTCATATTCTCACCCACTCACACACCTTCATTTCACTTGATGGCTGGAAAGGCAGATTCTGCTTTCATTTGAAGTAGCTAAATGAGAATAATACCACTTTGCTGCTACTTAGCCCTGTTTGCCGGTAGATCACAAACTACTTTACAGGAGCCATCAGCATCACTGCCTCTAATTTACTGTTGTGTAGACCAGAGAACATCAATCAGTGATTTGGGTCTGAGGACCCCATTTCAGAGCTAAGGACCATCCTACACCTGCAGGTGGTATTACTGCAAGCACAGCAAAAAGGGTGATGCTATGCATGCTCTCATGCTAAGCCACAGATTGCCACGGCAATCCAGTTGGAAGTTCCTGAAAGCACACCTGTTTATCAGCTAGGGAGCTTCCTTCAGAGGTTCAGACTCCATTTCCTCACACATTTATCAACAGAAACCATGTTTCTTCTCAGTCTCATTCAGGTAAATTAATCCAGACGGGCACTTCTGGACATACGCTCTCAATTTTCCTAACCATCATAGAAGCCCTTGTCAATCATACGTTCTACTTTTATGCAATCATTTTTGATCCTGGGTGATCAAACTATCTTCCACTGGCCAAGGGTGTGTTTGTTCTCCTCACTCTGCAGGACACAACTCACTTCATCCACCCTGGGATTCCAGGAACTTTGTCTTTTCTGTCATGTTGACAGCCTATATATGATGATATGTGTCTTTTCTTCTTCTTCTCTGCCATCCAACAGAGTGATACCTATTCTTAAAATTAATATGTCCATATATATTATTTGCACTTTGTGCTGTGAAACTAACCCAGCCTTTACACTCTGTCCTTGGATTCTATCTGTAAAAGATTCTAAATGTACTGTCTGAGATGTCATAAGCAAATCAAATTACACTCCCACTTTTTTTGTGTGAAATAAGCCACATCTCTTGCAAAATCAGGCCTTGAAAAAGTCTGTATCATCCAGCCCACTATTTCATTGATCTTATAGGGAAAATACTTATTTCAGCCACCCTTAATGATTCAAGGCTATGTGCATGATTGTGTGTGAGAGAGAAGGGGAAATGAGGTAGAAGCTGGAATAGTTGTTCTCACATTGAAAATCATTTGGAACTAATGGACAAACATTCACAGTGAGAAATAGCAAAGGTCTGAAGATAGCTGTGATGCTGCAGCGAGGTGGAAAAGTAAGGTGACTTCTACATAGGCTAACTGCAGCAGTGTATGGCAGCATTATCATTATAAAAGGGCATTAGCAGTCTATACATAAAGCAAGAGAGGGAATGAAAAGTGAAAAGGTAAGAAATAAGCAATCATATTAGAAAAGGTGCTTTTTCCAGAGGACTGCATCTCAAGCAGGATAAAGAAATTAAAATACAGTGAAATACTTCAGGCATCAGAAAACTGAGGATCTTTTTATATACATTAAACTTACCATCAGTTTGGCTGACTGACTCTGGATGAAATAATTCTTGACATACATAAAAACAAAGAAGGCACTGCTTCAAATAAAAGTGTCCATAAAAGAGGTTTTAGAACCACTAGGGAAGTAATCCTGCCCCTGTACTCAGCACTGGTGAGGCCTCACCTCGAGTATTGTGTTCAGTTTCAGGCACCTCAGTACAGAAAGGACATGGAGGTGCTGGAGCAGGTCCAAAGAAGGGCAACAAGGCTTGTGAAGGGCTTGAAGAATATGCCCTGATGAGAGACTGAGGGAACTGGGGCTGTTTAGTCTGGGGAAAAGGAGGCTGAGGGGAGACCTTATTGCTCTCTTCCAATATCTGAAAGGTGCTTACAGCGAGAGTGGGGCTGGTCTCTTCTCACTGGTGACAGGTGACAGGACGAGGGGAAATGAACTCAAGTTGCGCCAGGGTAAGTTTAGGTTGGATATCAGGAAACACTTCTTTACAGAAGGGTTGTTAAGTACTGGAATAGGCTCCCCAGGGAGGTGGTTGAGTCACCATCCCTGGATGTGATTAAAAACTGTTTGGATGTGGTGCTCAGGGCCATGATTTAGTGGAGGGTTGTTAGTTAGAGTAGTATGGTTAGGTTGCAGTTGGACTCAATGATCTTTAAGGTCTTTTCCAACCTGAGTGATTCTGTGATTCTATGATTCTATGTTGAGCTGAGCTGTTTAGGTGTTGCCATCTGAAGGTTATGAAACTGGACTGAACTTGTCACCTAAGCATCTCAAAGACAGAGAGAGAAAGAGAAAGAGCAAGAAAGTTCCTATGAAGAGACTGATGTCTGAATCAGCTAAGAAGAATTTTCCTTATTAAGTCCCTATCAGTTCTCTGCATCAATCTTAAAATCTGTACAAAATCACTTAACTACTAAGGACTAATTTAGTTTTGGTACCTGTTGTTGTTTAACCCACTGGCAGCTAAGTACCACACAGCCCGTTGTCACTCCTCACTGCCCCAGCAGGACAGGGGAATAAAATCAGAAGAGCAAAAGGTAAAAAAAACCTCATGATTGAGGTAGTGATATTTTAAGACATAATACATGATCAAGTATTAGTTAATTAAAAAAACTATATAAGCAAAAGAAAGAAAAGGAAACAAAGAAAAGAAAAGATAAGAAAAATTCAATTTGGATATTAGGAAAAACTTCTCAGAAAGAGTGGTGAGGTAGTGGCACAGGCTGCCCAGGGAGGTGGTGGAGTCACCCTCCCTGGAGGTGTTCAAGAACTATTTAAATGTGGGAGGTGGTCAGTGGGCATGTTGGGGATGGGCTAATGGTTGGACTTGGTGATCTTATTGGTCTTTCTCAACCTTAATGATTCTGTGATTCTATGAATTGTCAGTTTTCACAGTGTAATACTGTTGTTGTGCATGGTACTACTAAGAAATTGGAGCTGGGCTCCTCAGTATATTCACGTACGTTGCAAGCAGATAAGAAGGACACTGATAACTTCAGCTGATACAAAATGATTCCAAAAACTCTAACCTAATATTGACTATGAAGTATGTTGAGAGATTTTTCCTATTTAATTCCATGTTAGTAACTGCAGTTTGTTTCAGAAAGGTAACATTTAGCTTATGTAGAGACAGGCAGTAAAGATACACACATATGTATAGCCATGCATGTATGTACAGGCTATTATATGGAGACAGGTAGGTGGCAAATTAACTAATGTTACATAAGGAGAATATTTGGAGCCTTCCGGAAATCTCTGAACATTCTGAACACACAACGTCAATGCTCAGGAACTATCTAAGAAACCAAGGCTAATAAGAATTACTGGGAAAACAGAAGAGAAAAAATCAAATGACATTATGCTGAAGTATTGTTGTGCATTGTAAATGCATTGTTCACCTCATCCCATCTCTAAAGGATATGCTGAAATCAAGTTACAGAGAAAGGAAAACCAACTTATGAAACTGTTTTGTTACAAGGAGAGTGGACAGATTAGATGACAGATAATAGATCATAAGCCAGATAATGGATGACACAAAGAGGGAATATGGCTGAGGGAGAGGTGATGAACAGCTAATGATTTATTCACTGTTTCTCACAATACAACAGTAGGTAGACTGATAATTATATTATCAAATGGCAGTTTGAAAGCAGAGACAAAGAGTACCTTTTCACACATGGCTGGGGAATTAATTCTCACAGGATACTGTTGAAGCCACAGCATAAATTTACTCCCAGGTGTCAGCAAGATTCTCTGCATCCCCGCATCTCTGGCCTAGAAACATCTGAATGAGGTCAGAAAATTCTTCCACGAGCGGTTCCCAGAGTTGCAGATGTGTGCTGGAAAAAGGAGCCCTCTACATTTGCCCTCTATCTTCTCTGAAATTCTCTTTCCAGTCAGATGAAGTTTTAGATGCTGCAAAGAAAAATCACTGGGACACATGTGCATTTGCAGTTTTAGTGCATTCGAATAAGGTTACATCGTGCAAACTTTTAAAGTGCCTCCTACCTGTTTCTGTAACTGCATTCTCTCCTAGAAACAGAAAAATTAGTAAGATTCACAGTTTCTCTGATTCTGCTTTCTTCTTGAATTCTTTCTCCCACAAAATACTGATTGTCAGCATTCCTGGGTTTATTACTGATACCTTCGGGTTTTTTTGCAAAAGTAATCTTTTCATTCTGTCCAAAAGTCCTGCTCTTTCTTCCCCATTGATTTAAAAAAAAAACAAAAAACAAAAAACAAAAAAAAAACGCAATGCAAACAATAATAACAGTTAAGAATGGCCAGAGCTGTTCTGTATAAATCACATTGCTTGGAATGAATGAATTAATACAGTGTTATTGGCTGCAGAGGAGCTATACCAATTCACAACCGCTGAATATTGCACCAGCACTTCAATTCAAGCTATCAAGAACGTGAAATATTGCAACATTGATCCAGAAAAGTCTATCTGAATTTATTTTTCTAAATTCATTTGTTCCCAGATCCACTGAACATAGCAGGGAAATGCCTATCAAGTACAAATATGTAAAATGGGTTCAAATACACCAATGCATTTAGGCATTCTCAGGTCTTCTTAGGCTCCTGTTCACTTTATGAATCTGAATCTGATGACATAGGTTTGTATAAATAGCCTTTTTAGCAATCACTCACACGGATCTTTTTTAATGTAGTCTTCAGTATTACCACAGTTATTTTTTGGCAATGATAGTATTCCAGTAGCACTCATAGGCACTGTTCCCCAACAAAGCTATGGACATACTCTGCTTTGAGAACTCACGATTTATAAAGACAGCATACAGAAAGTGCACATGAAAATTCACTTTTCAGAATAAGGTTGTACCAGCAGCCCTTCTGCCTTTCCCATTGTAAAATGCCTAATTCCCTCCAGGTACCTCAGTAAAAATGGTTCCTGAGAAAGATCATGAAGGAGGAAATGACCTTGTGGGTTAGTTTTTATCAGTCAATCCATCCATAAAATCAAGGATGGAGAAAGTCTGAAAGGCTGTATTCAGATCAGCTTTCTAAATATGTAATTTCCTCATTGTAACTGATTCTCTTCTGTGACTATAAAGTCTGGCGGCAGTGCTGGCACCATGATTTGCTCCTTTCTTAAATCTCTTAAATCTCTTCACAGTAGCAACACCTGATTTATGCACCCCAAGCCTACTGCCTATATATACACTCAAGACAATTGTGGGTAAAGAAAACACACAGACAGACAAATCTAGTGTTGTTAGCAAGGCTGAAGGGGCAGGGCACAATATGGTGACACAGGGAACATTTAAGTTTTAAGTGCCTCAATGATGGAGGTGTTAATTTTGAGCTAAAAACAGTGGTTGGGAGCTCCCATGAACAGGGAATGACACCGTGAAATCAAGGAACAGGAAAGTTACTCCTTCCTTACAGACAGGTGTGGAAAACCTGAGGCCAGGATGGATACCTCCAAGAAGACTGGCACTGTTCAAGGAGTGAGGTGGGAAGGCTGAGGTGAGAACTCAGTGGTAAGCTACATAAATGCCATGAAAGAAGTTGCCCTAACAGATAGCACCCTCAAAGAAAATAGGAACGCCAACCACATCCCTCTGGTACCAAGGAAAAGGCATGGCTGAAGTTGAGGGAGCAGGAGGATTTTTTTACTTAGATAGGGGATAAGGCCTCTGTCAAAAGGTTTGTTTCCAAACTCTGCCACAGGTCTGCAATGTGGTTTTGAGTGTGCCATTACATCTATCTACCAGTTCTGCATTTATGGAGTGTCAATCATATTTCACTTCTGATGCTTGTCTTGTTTTAAAATACTTGACAGCAAATTAGCTGGGAAAAGGTTACCTACTGTATGTGTGTATATATATGTGTGGAAGCAGCTTCCATAACAGTTTTCAGTGGAGCCTCTAGAAACAACTGTAAAATGAGCCTTGGTTCGTCAATAAAGCATGATTGCAAAATTGCAGGCCTGAATGACATGAAAATTGTAAGATTGTCAACAGCATAAAAAAGAAAAAATACTAAAATGGAGTATATCTTTTAGATAAATATCTCCTTCTCTTTACCTACTTGTACTTTTGACTCTCACCAAGTCTTCTACGGCATTTATATTAAATCTCTTTAAGAATTTAGGCTATAGCTATAAACCAGTGTTAGACTTATAAGGAGCAGTGATAGCCTTTTCTTTTCTTTTCTATTCTATTCTATGTATTTATTTTTAAATTTACAATGTCTGTAACTGGCATCTACCCTTGCTAGCACTGTAAATGATGGAGAGAGGGGGACAGTTTTTCTCAATGCTCTGTGTATTTATCTTGTGTTTGGAAACATTTGGAACCAGACCAAAACCAATTTAAGTCAATATTCAGTTTCATTTATTCCCTTTATAGCCCATTTCCCCTTTTGTTTTGCGTGGGTATTTCCAACAGCAACAGAGAAGACAAAATATTTCAAAGCAAAGCAAAATGTGGTTATATAACAGCAAACAAAGGCAGGAAGTTTCAAGGGGAAAATGTGACTCCTGAACATATATTTAAAAACTTATCTTTACACAGATTGCTACAGACACTGACACAATTACAGAAGTACAAATCCCCCCCACACATATCAGTGCACAGAGTAAATACAGTTACACCAGTGCTTATATCACCATAGATTATTTTATTACAGAAAGAGGAAAAAGCTGTGCCGTCATACACCTTACATCTATGTTACTTTTATTGTGATTTTGCCTTAAATGTACTTCTAGCACATAAGCCAGGCTGGTACTAAACCTGATTGTAGAACAATTCTATCTTCACCCCCCCCCCCCCCCCCCCCCCCCCTTATTTTTAGGTTCTTTGTTCACTGCATTCCTCTTTCATATTATTATAAGACTAGAGGGTGCTCATCCCACCTACTGGAAAGAGACTTCATACTAGTGTTATGCTGTTGTTTATCGTGGGATCATAGAATCATTTGAGTTGGAAGAGACATTTAAAAGTTGTCTAGTCCAACTCCCCTGCCATGAACAGGGACATTTACAGCTACATCAGGTTGCTCAGAGCCCCATCCAGCCTGGCCCTGAGTATCACTAGGGATGGGACATCCACCACCTCTTTGGGCAACCTGTGCCAGTCCTTTACCTCCTTTATTGTAAAACATTTCTTCCTTTTATCCAGTCAAATCTCTCCACTTTTAGTTTGAAACCATTTCCACTTGTCCTGTCACAACAGACCCTGCTATAGAGTCTGTCCTCTTCTTTCTTATAGCCCCCATTTAGATAGTAAAAGGTCACTTTGAGCTGTTTAACTCAGAAGGGTGTTCCCTGATTCTCTAGGCAGCTGCTGAAGGTGAATGATACAAAGCTCTAGCAACAATTAGTGCAACCCACTCAATATTATGAAAGGGAAAAATGGCTCATACTGAATAAAATGTGTTGAGTTAAAAGCACTGTTAATTCAGACGCTGGACGTGTGTATCTTCTTAATGGCTCTCCAGTTACTATGCAAACAAGAGCTTTCCCATTTCCCTCCGATTTTGCCTTTAACAATGTTAAGCCACTCCATGTCATTCTTAGAGGTGGTTGAGACAGCATCACTTATTTTTATTGTAATATATGTATAGCCACCTACAGAGAAGGAAGGTTGAATTATTTGTTTATTTGTTTGTTTGTTTGCAATATATAGGATTAGATATTACAGTTAACTGATTGTAATAAATTATTTTCTTCCACTCAGATTTATTAATTTTTTCTCCTTCCTTTTTTCCCTTCTTTTAAATATTGAGGAATTTATATCCGTCACAGGTTTTGATGTCTCTTAAAAAATACAAGGTTGAAAATCAATTGGTAGTGCAGTTAGTAATTTTAAATCTTCATGAATTCAAATAATTTAATTTACTGCTTAGCAGCTGATGTAAGGAATACAAATTAGAAGGTGGAACTAAAGTTGTACCATTGAAGCTGGAAATCCTCAGAAGAAAAGATCCTGGGATTCAGGCTGAGAACAACATAGGCTTTTTTCATACAATGAGAAATAAACAAGAGAGAGACAGAGCATGAGTTTAATGAGCACATGTTTGTTTGGTTTCTTTTCAAGAGATGTAGAGGCTGGCAGCTCTACAGTGTGTGGCTGTGAGGATGGTTACAAGGGCACAATGAGCACTCTTATCCTGACTTCCTTTGGCTCTGATAAACATTCAACTTGCTGCTTGGCAGAGAAAAGTACAATAACTGCTGTGTCATGGGCGCACCTCCTTCACCTCCACATTACCACTGAGGGAGGGGATTGCTCATACAAAATGTCCAGTCAGGGCTGTGCCCCTATTTGTTGGGAAATTTGACCTGAAAAAGGACACTGGACCTGTTTATCCTTACCCCTGGCAAGTCAAATCAGTTCCTACACCTGACAGCAAAAGAATGCCACAGTAGTGAATCTTTTCTTCCTCTCACATTTTGTTTCGAGCAATGCTATAAACAAAGGATGAACAAAACATGACTATTCCTCAGAGCACTGCAATCACACACAGTTGCATTTTATGTACAGTATTACCCAGCCATGGTCACTTTGCTTACATCTTTAGGGTTCTGTTGTCTCATGGCAGAGATGTACACATCCAGATTTCCCTGTTCACACTTACTGCCTTCCAATTTGAAAAGTAATTATTTTACACTAGAATTTCTTATTTCAATTTTTCCTTCTATCTTCCGTCTAATTTTGCTTTGACTACTATTTCACAGGGAATTTGAATTTGAATCAGACCAAAAAAAAAACGTTTTGCATTATTTTTCTGACTTTGATCAGTTGACTGTCATCTTGAGGCCTTCCTGGACTCCTATATTTGGGATACGTGTGGAAAAATAGATATGTCCTTCACATACCCCTAGCTCCATCACAAGTCTTGCACTTCTTTCCATCTTATCAGTCACCGAGCTGTTGCAGCAAGCTTGCAGAGAAGGGTTGTGGTGGATTTGATGGCCAGAGCTTGAGCTATGAGAACCTATGCAGTGCTCTATCCTAACAGGGTCTGATTCACAAGATTCACAAGTTCAGAGACCCACTAACAGATCTTGAGTTTTCGTGGCAGTTTAGTTGTTGCTTGCTAATTTCTGCAGTAGGAGCAGGAGAATAAAAAGTAATGATGGAAGTGCTTGTTGCCATCTCCTGTGAACTGTAAAGTAAGAAGCAGTTAAGAGATGAAACCAAAGCAGTTTCAAGACCAGATTCACTAACACCTCATACTAATGTCCTGTCAGAGCATTCTCTAGTGGAAGGAATAGTTGGTTGGTGTAGTTTCTCTAAAGCCTTAGAAAGCTCTTGTGAATGAACTTGCAGTGAATGGGTGCTAGAGCTCTTGCTCTGCCCTAGTCTCCTCTGTGTATCCTGTCTAGTTTCATATGATGCTACATAACCAATATCATACACAAGGTAGCTCAGATCCCTCCTACAGAACTCCAAATTCACCCACTATAAAGCTACAGATAACTTTCAAGCAGCCTAAATTCAAGTTCAGCTCTTAGGAGCCAGATTTAAGATGCTCTACCACATTCTAGGTGCATCAATATCTGAGCAGCTGGGGAGAGGGCAAATGCAATCCAGCAGATTCTACTGCCTTCCTGTTCCATTCTGCAATGCTGAAGGCCATCTGAAAACTTGTGCTCCAGCTGCCAAAAATCTTTTTCTTGCACACTGCGTTCTTTCAAAATATACCTTACATACAAAGGCTGCATTTCAGACTGTAACACATCAGAGCGAATTTCAGAACCAGGCTAAGAATGCGCAGCTCTATTGATAACTCTCACCTGCACCAAAATCTCAATTTTTTTTGCCAGTGTGACCCTATCACATCAGGGCACACTCAAAGAATACATCCCTTGATGCAGCTCAGAAGGCGTTCTGTGAAAAAGAAAGTGTCTATTTCATTGTTCGGTTGTACATGACACCCAGTGGATGAGCTTCCCTATCTAACGTTTTAAACAAAGAAGTCAGTGGAGAGGGGCCCCTATCTCAGTTTAATTTAGTTTTAATTCCTCAGGAAGTTCCTGCTAAGGAATATTAATGCCACAGTAGAGAACAAACCACTCTGGTGTGTCACACAAAGTAGAACCTTTTCATCTGACCTGAGAGCTAATTTCTCTAAACAATATCACCATAGTCAACAGGAATTACAGTTAATTAATTGAGAATATAATTAACATTCATAGAAAAGAAGAGGCTGCAGATGTTCTTAATGCCTCATGAAATTTTTCTTAGGAGTGATAGGAATAAACTCAGAGCCTCGAAAATCTCTTTTCATTAATCTCATCTCAGGATGATCACATTTCCCACTTGCCAGGCAGCCTTTTGGAAGTATGATATATGAAAAAGCTGTATATCAAATAAAAATACCGGATTGGCTATTACAGAACTTGTGTCCTTCAGTATTAATGACTGTAGAGCAACCAATCCTCTTCATCTTCACATCTACCTAAGCAGTCAATTAGCCTTGACTGCAACTTGACTGCTTACAACTGAATCTTAAACTGATTTATAGATACAATACCAAAAAAGCTCAAAGACTGTTACAGGGACACACATATTTGTATCAACTACAATATCATCAATCGAACTTGTACTGTTTTTTTCTCCAGTGATCATACGTCCACTTACTTAGCAGATGTAGTCCTATTCACAGTCCTAGTGATCACTGGTTTATCCTTTGAAATATTTAAACAGTAACTGGGTGAAGACAGGCAAAGAAAAGGGGAGTGGCAAAGAGCAAACTGGTAAAACTTTGGTAAGAAAGCACATTGATTCACAAACCATATAGCTCTAATTTTGAAACATGATAGCAGTTAAAAACAAAAGAACTAACAAACAAAACAAAACAACTCAAACGTGAATCTTAAAGAATATGAAACGAGGAAAGGATATTATATTTATTACCACACATTTCCACTGACCTCTTGAGAAAACAAAAGGATGATGCTACTTACTTCACCTAAAACATAGATAGGTAATTTATCAAATCCCTCCAATTGTTTTGGCTAAAACTGCTGTAGGTTTTTTAATCCATATAGAAAATGTTTAAATAAGTGGTTACGCGTTGATCCAGAATTTTGCAATGACATTTCATTTTGAAATTACCCTCAAACAACATTCAGAAGGGTGAAAAATATAAAGCAAAGAAGCAAAAAAGCCAGTTTGTCTAATACAAAAGCAAATACCTTGCTGGACTTACTTAGAATAAAAATAAATAAAAGATATTTCACTGAAGCATGGAAAGTGAAAACTATTGGGTAAATTCAAAATCCATTTTCTTTCCCTATTGTTCAGTTTAGATATTGCACAGATTCATTTGAGACATAATAGATTAATCAGGCCTCAAGAGCTCAACAGACCTATTTGTTCTATAATTTCTGCACCGTAAATAGCTGTTTGCTATCGTACTTCATCACCAATTTTTATGACTGAATGATGCAATTCTGTAGGAATGTAGCCAGAATTCTTTTGTCCATGTGTTGCAAATTAATGCTTATTATTCTTATATTACTTCCACATATAAGATGACTGGAAAGTAGAAAAACGTATCTTCTATCTATCAGATAAGCTAGTAAAAACCTACTGACATGCTTGAAACACTGTTTAAATGTTATTTTATTTATTGCAGCACCAAAACCAATGGAGATCTGTTCAAGTGATATGAAGAGATAAAACATAGTAGAGACTCCGTGACAATCTTTCCTCATTTAGGAGCTCAGAGTGCCAGCTTAGATTACTTCTTTTTAATTTAATTCTTCTAAGTCAATGCAGTGGTTATTTATGGTTCCAGCAAGTAACAACCAGACAGTGCTGGGCTTTCCTTGTAAGGGGAACACTATAAGTTATTCTACTTGAACATATATTTACACATTTAATTTTGAAAAAAAAAACATATATTTTCTGGACTTGCCAAGTTATATTTTCCCATTTTTCTCTGGATTTGGAATTTAATTCCCTTTTTATTTGTCAGCCACGAGGCAGATCAAGGGTTTTATGCCCTGAATGTGCAGTGTATTAAACCTAACTAAAACATGAGCGTACAGTGCAAAAGTTATACTCTGCATCTAGTCAGATACAAGTCTCTGTAGTTGGGCAACTGTAGTTGTTTACACTGGGGTCTCCCAAGTTGTATGCACACTGCCATACAGATGAAACACTTCAGAGTGATACTACTTCAATACACTGAGTGGTTCATCAGCATGGTCAGGCACTGTTGTCCCTCATGATCTTATTTTGTTGTGGCCAGCTGTTGTCTATGCAAAAAGGGCTTGTATGCTCTTGCTCTGGGAGACCTGCTTGTGCACTGTGTTCTGTTCAGGGGAAAATAACACCACAAGGATTTTTTTTTCATAAATTTGAGTGTAGATGAATGATATAGGATAAGTAGGACACTTATCCAAGGAAAAGCAACCTATGTACAACAGAAAGTTGCACTATTTAAGCCAATAAGGATTTTGTTCTTGGGTTCACTAAGAGGATTCGGGCCCTTCTTGCAACTGGAGAGATGGAGAAAAGCAATAACTGAAAATAAACACTGTGGGAGGCAGCCATGGAACATTGTGGAATAAGGGGGAAGTTTTCCTTTTCAGCAACACATCAAAATGAATAGGATGCAGAGATTTATTTCAGACTGAGATCAGGGCGCTGCTAGCAATGGGCTGATGCTTCTCCTTGTTCTCTGTTTGTGTAGAACTTGTTGTTTTACTCATCTTCTTACGACTTCCTTCTTATTTCTCAGCTATATCAATGTAAGAAAACTGTGTGCTTTCTTAACTCATCTCAGTAATTTAGAAAGTGTTTTCTGTCCATTTGAGAGTACATTATATTGTGTTCATGCTCTGAATTTTCCAAAATTTTCCACAGCCATAAACCATCAACATTCATATAATCTTCCCCATTCCTTTCTTTTAAGGTGATCTCTGCATTCGTAACTTAATCCCAGGATTGCCACCCCTAACCTTTTGCACAAAAGTGATGAGAAAGAATAGCTACATATTTAAGTTTAAAATGTGACACTGAGAGTGATTATTTTGTGAGTGGTAACAGTGTATATACTAAACAGTGAATAGTTGACTTTTGTAACACAGCAATAATTGTTTTTGCTGGGGAAAAAGCAGCCAAATCAATAAACACTGAAGTTAGAGGCTGCTTTTGTTGATTGATCTCATGACCTCAGTACCTCCCAAGCAGTACTGTTGCTACTCCTGGCCATTAAAAAAAATTATGCATGTTCAGAAGATGTACTAAACAACTGAAACAATGCTATTACTTTTTAAAGCCTACAAATTCTACCACCTCAAATAAATTTTAATCATTGGAGATTGTTGCCTTTGTGTGGAATACTTCAGAGTATATTTGTGCACTTCAGCTTGATTGTCTTCTGCCTGGAAAGCCATTTTAGAAGTCACTTGACTCAGAGAAGTTTTGCTCAAGGTTTTACTACTTCACTGTTTTGTCTAGTCTCCACCATGACCCAGAAAGGTAACAACATCTCTAGCTCTCTTCAGAACATACAGAAGACTCTACAAAATGTGATTCTTGTTGAATGTGTTATAAAGCTTTGTGTGTTATTGCATACAAAGCTATAAAACAACCTCCTTAATTGGCTGCAGGGAGAATTTCATTCATAACAGATAAGGGATATGTTTATACTGCATTTAGATGTGAGGTCATTTCCTAGACATTGCTTTCACATTGGTGAACGGTTTGTTTATTGTCTAACCAGATAGTAACTCCACTATGCTCAAGGGACAAGAACATTTCCAGAGTATCCTCAGAAATCAATGAACCTTTGTGGGAAGTATTAAAACCTGAGATCTTCAGTATCTACTTTATGAATTGTAATAAACCCTCAAGGGGACATTTGAGACTGAAAGGAAGCTGATGGAGAAAAAAAAGAACAAACATACTGGAGAAGACACTTGTCTCCAGTTCGATATCCTTTTCGGGAAAAGCGATTCTGCAGCCAGATCATCAGAGGATTAGTTCCCATTTGACAGAAGTGAAAATTGCCACATAGATTTTCAATTGGATAGTATAGATACAAACTATCTCAAATTAGAAAATGTACAGATATCAGCAGAAAATTTTTCACATTTTCTTCTCTACTGCCATCCCTAATATACTAATGCTCCATTATGCATCCTGTATTGAATTACATTGTGTTTACAGTAAGGTCTAGCTAATTCCAAGCACAACTATGGGGCATCTAGGAAATCGCGGCATCCCATTTTCAAGAGAACAGCCGACTAAGTTACTGATGCCGAAAACTTTGATTCAAAACCAGCACTTTGTGCACTAAGCTGAGTCAGCTGGAAGAGTTCACTGGATCTTGTAGATAGAGTCATGTTTAAAGGCTACCAAGGGCTACTAAACCTGCTGGGCTCCTTATATATTAAAAGAAAAGGTTAGAGAGATACAACAAAGCATATGCATATCTTCTGTTGTTCTTTATTATGTTCTCTACTACTGAGACATTTAGATATGTTGTTTCCTTCAGGAGTCCTTCCATTCCTTCTGCTAATACCACATTTGTAGTCATGATCTCTCTGCAAAGAAAGGTAAGTAATAGGAGAGTCATGAAAATACTAGAACTAAAGATTACTAGGAGTCAAAACACAATGAAAATAAGCATTTCTTATTTTTGTTGCTTTAAATCAAGGAAAAAATGATAAAAACGACTTGTGATAGAAAATTAAAATCTGAGGTAGGTAAAAACTCTTCAAAAATATGAAGAGTTTAACTTTTAGGCTGAGTGTGTTGGTGTTTGTTTTCAAGTAATGTACATAACACACATTTTATAAGATCTGTCTCTAAAGAGATAAATCCTAAAATTTCTCCACAGTGTTAAATCATATTTAATTATTTAGACTAGTTTTAATTCACATGACCAACTGACATGAATTTTATTTTGACTGGACATACCAGAATTATGTACATATATATATATATGTGCATTCTGATTTTAGCAGAATTGATAGCAGAAGTGCCTGCTGAAAAATCCTGTTAATTCAAAAATGTTTAAAACAGCTTTATAGTCTGTGATTTCCTCTCATGAACAGTTGGAAATGGAAAATAAGGAGACTGATCATTAATAATGTGCTAAAAGCTTCAGATGAAGTTTGAGATTTCTCATAGCAGAAATTAACATAGTAGAAATTAACACTGTTCAAAAAGGAAAAAAAAAAATCATCATGGATCCTCTTCTTGATATGTTCCCACATTCTCAAAACTTCTTTCAAGAAATGTAAAGTAGAGTGATATAGCAGAAAACACTCATATGAATCTATATTTTTGTGGTCCTTCTCAATGTTTGCACTGGCCTATACTTAGTGACCCCAAATCAAGACCTGATGGAGGAAGGTACAGTTAGAGGCTCTGAAAAAAAAGCAGGGAGCTTGCCTCAATAAGAGTGACAGTGCAAACAAATGGGTGAACATCAAATAGTAATGAAACACCAATAAATAGTGGAGTTTATAAGGGTCTTTACACAACATCAGTCTGAATGGTTTTCTCTGTTAGAGGCAAGCACAATAAAGGAAATTCCAAGAAGATTTCTGAATTTTCTGGAAGTTTCTCCTAAGTGGAAAGGACAAGATAGAAGTAATTAATCCAGATAATAACAAAACCTGCCATGGTGGAGTGGTTGTCGTGCAAACTTGACTTTACACTTCCAAATCAAGAATTTGCTTATTAGAGGAATGACTGTAAAAGTCATGACAACTGCAATAAGTCTAAAGCAACAAAAATGAATTGAGCATGAATTTTACATGGTTAGATTAACAAAGAAATTGCAGTCAGTGTGATCAGAAATAGATAATAGCGGGGAAAGTCCTTTCTTTGAAAAGAGATTTAAACTCCAAGTAAAAGTCAATTGAACACACATAAAGGGTCAGAAGAGTCTTGAAGCTGTCCCACTCTACACTGCACTGTTGCAGCCTTACTTTGAGCACTTCATGCAGGTTTGGGTTACACAACATAAGGACATACTATTAGAGAGCATCCAAAGGAGGGCTACAAAAATGGTGAAGTGTCTGGAGGACAAGACATATGAGGAGTGGCTGAGGCCCCTTGGTGTGCTCAGCCCAGAGCAGACAAAGCTGAGGGGAGCTTCCTGGAGCTGTGTCAGGGGAGGGGCAGCTGGGCGTTAGGGAAAGGGTCTGCACCTGAGGGCAGTGGGCATGGAACAGGCTGCCCAGGGCTATGGGGACGGCCCCCAGTGCTGGACTTCAGGAAGCAATACTCTCAGAGAGAGAATTGGAATTTTGAGTGGTCCTGTGTGGAGCCAGAAGTTGGACTCAATCCTTGAGCATCCCTTCCAATTCAGGACAGTTTATAGTTCCATGATTCTATAAAGTTACTTAAGATGAGCTTCATGCTCATGTTTATAACAAGTGGAAAGGATGGAAGATTTAAATTTTGGCAGTAAGGCTATATTGGAGAGGATGATTCAAGAGGAAATGATACATAACTTCAGCACGGTTGGAGAGAAGAAGGGCAGGCAGTACTTTTTTAAAAAGAGAAAGAATGGACAGAGGAGCATCATGCCACCACACTTAGCACCAAGATGGGTAATGTGAAGCAAGGAGAGGACTTATACAGAGAAAATGTTAGGCAAAGGGGTCTGGGTCTTTAAGTATCAAAAGTGAAACAAACTACTAAGATTTTTAAATGGCTGTACAATTTTCAAGTGGTATGGACAGCAAAGGAGAAGGAAGGAGAAGCAACACAAGCTGAGGAATGGCAGACAGAGGGATGCAGTGGCATGCAGCAGCTGAAGGACACTGAGAGAATACACGCAATGATGAATTGGATGGAGGATGAAGGCAAGAGAAACACTGTCAAAGGCAAAAACCGGCACACTTTTTAAAGGGTATGGATATGGATCTTACCCTGTGTAGTGGTGGAAGAATCTGGGAGTATAAAGGAACAGAGAGCTTTCAAGGGAAATTCTCCACGTTCATGAACTTTAAAGGAGATGCTGGAGAAAGAGAGAGAGAATGCCAGAAGAAATTTTAGTGAAACAAATGAGGGAGTTGAAAGCTTAAGCTGGAAAACATTGCAGAAAAGGAAAACTAAAAATCCCCTCTGCCTCTGAACAGTGTTTTCCATTTGTTTCAGGGAAGGTGAAGGAGATAGTGCTGCTTGAACTTGGATCTCCCTTCTTTTGCTTAGAACTGCCATTTTCCTGTATGCAATGCAACACTTCGTTCAGAGAGGGGAAATTCCCTTTAGAATGGAGATGGCCATTGTCTACATTTCACAGACAGCTGTGCTTCTCTGTCAGCTAGTTTATAAACAGAATCCTGGCTAAAAGGAAACTATTCTTTTTCTTGGCAGAATTATTAGTACCAAATGACTTTTTCTATCTTTCATTTGAGGCAATGGGCAAAAGCAAACTTCAGAAGTATTCATATGAATATTTAAAAGTAGTGAAAATAAGCAGTCCAGATATGCTGCAATTCCATCTAGTTCCCACAGGCAAAATGATGCCAATATATCTCTCCAAAGAGCTTTTACACTGGCATTTATTGGTCCTTGTCAACTGCTGATTGGAGGGAAAAGGAGATAATATTCAGGAAACAAGTATACTAGAGGGGCCCCATTTCATGCTTTGGGATCTGGATTTGCTTGCAGTATTATTCAGCCCCACCAATTCATTTCTCTTTGCAAATATAGATTCCATAATGAATCAGATTCATCTGTGCCTTCCCTTCCCTGTACTCCCATTACCAAAGGAGGCAACATGGTGAGAATTGCAAGCAAAAGGTAATTTAGGGTTCCATGCATCAGTGGTTTCTGAGGAGCACACTTTACTTATTTGTGCTTACTGTTAAGCTATTTAAACCACATTTATCCCCTTTCTTACAGAAACAATACCGTACTCAATTTTTGCTGCGGAAGTGAATGTGCTCTCAGGATCTGTGAAGACAATCTGCAGGCTTTAAAAAGATCCATACTACTTCTAGTTTTTTTAACTTGGGCTGTACAATTCTTGCTTTGCTTTTTTGAAGGCTAAAAGTCACTACTTATCTCTACTCCATACAATTTTCTTTCTTGTTCCTTCCAGTTCTGACAGCTCACTGACAAATGACACCTAACTGTCCTGTTTTGCAAGAAACCCTCCTATTTCTTATTTGTGTTCCATAGTTCAGCACATGGAAGAAGGACCGGGAAAGCTTTCAAATTCTAGCACAGGAGACAAAGAGTTGTCGGCCAGATGCAGCAGAGAAAAACTCATAGCTGGTGTCTGTCATTGCCTGCATTCACTTTAACAGTTAATCACGCGATCTCCCATAGTACATTTAGTTTGTCCTCTGGGTAGACAAGATTCAGAGCCCAGCAGTGACATTCTGGGAAGAGCTGGATGCTGGCAAGAACAAACTCTCATCTGCCAAAGACCTAGAGCAGCCCTGCCCCAAGGCGTCTCTGATGCAAGCCAGGGGAGTATGTTGGCTTCATTAGGGCAAGTTTTGATGACAGGGAAACACACCACTTCCTCAAGAAAATCTTCCAGGACAAGACAGTTGTGCAAAACCTGTCTGACCTCCTGCAAAACACATTCTCCAGTCTACAATCAAGAATACATCTGCCATTGCACAACACAGCAAGTAGATAAGCATGAAACCTCTCCCCCTCCACCTTGCCCGTGGGTGTAAAACAAGCTCAGTAAGGTGACTAAAGACAGGTAAATAGCAGATAATATGATTCCTGGCCAAAAAATAAAAAACTGGCTTTGGTCAGTCAGATGGAAGATTAAGTAATGAAGGAAGAAATACGTTTCGTAATTTTTCCTTCCATCCAATGAATGTGGTTTATTTCTTTAATTTGCCTTTTTAAAAGGCTTAATCGAACATTCAAAAAGTCCAGTTCCAGTAGCCATTTTAAATGAGAAAACCCAAGACATTTCATTTTGAATTTGCTTAAGTGAAATATTTCACATTGACCAAAGATCACTCGGCAAACACTTCCATAAATCCACGAATAACTTCATATTGACTAAAAGCTGCATTTTCCTTTGAAATAAAAATTACCATAGTCTGGCTGTGACACGCTTTCTGACACTAAATATTTCTGAATCAGTAGATACAGCAAATCTCAGTCCACATGTAACCACCAGGAAAAAAAAAAGCTGATTGTGTTGTCATTGCTGAAAGGCAGTTATGAAAGAATTTATGGGAAGAAAATCATATTCCTACTAATGATAGGAGGTTCTTTCAGAATATGCTGTCTTGATATTATCTCTTCTTTAACCTGAATAGTATTAACACATAAATTCCCTCTCTGCTTTCAACAATGCTGTCAGCAAATATTCCAGAGTTAAAAGTAGAAACACAGAAAACATTATTCATAACCCTACCCTCTTTTTTTAATTGTAAAATATCGGTGAATATGGTTAGTGTGCACAAATGTGGTCATTGCCAAGAGCTTTTCAATTAACCATCCATAGTCGGTATTTATCAACATTTTAATGTTGAGCGTTTCCTGTGTGTTTCCTTTTATTTGGAGAAACCTCTTCCTTCTTACTCCTTAACTCACGCAGGACTTTCCAGTCTTGATGCATACATGTCTGCACACACTTGCACAAGAATTCTTGTAGTTACCCGCCTATGGCCGACCAGCACCAAATTTGGATCTCTTGCAAACCGTGCTTGTGAAAGACTTGACTATACTAACTTCCGTTCACATTTTTGTGGTAGGTGTGACTGTTACCTGACTCCTTTCTGTAACGTTTTAAGCGTATCAATAGTGCTTTTCTGGAGTCTTTTCTGGGGATCTTTGAAAGGTCTTTCAAAATAGCTAGCTACAGAATCACCCCCAAACAGTGCATTTGGAAAGGATATAACTCATAGTAGTTACTTCAGGGATGGAAAGAAATAATAAATAATGCTAAATGTATACCCAGTGTAAAAATATTTGTTACTTAAACTCTCTAGAGAATAAACCAAGATATAAACCAAGAACAAGCACTTGGTGCTGCATAAAAGGTACTTGTTAAATATATAGCAAATTTTCAACACCAAGATTTCATATGGCCAATTAAAATTTAAAATATGTAGTTCACATGTGGTAACATGACCAGAAACCTATTCTGAAGTGACCTGTCACACAGCTACATGCCTGCAATGAGCTGCTCCCCAAAGTCCTTTCAGCTTTCTGCTCAGGGTCAGGAGTTGCCCTCAGCAGAGGGAGCTTTGAAGCAGAAACATCACTGAGCGCATTACGCAGCTCCAAGCTCCACGCTGTGCCAGTACTAGAGCTAACCTCCTGAGGGAAAAACATCAGGCTCTTCTGGGCTTGTGCAGAGCAGCAAAGACAGAAAGAAGGTGATGGAAAGCACCCACTTTCCTCAGATTATTTAAAGCATTCAGGTCCATCCAGGCTTTTTTTTAGCCTCTCCTTTTTTGCTGCTTTAAACTGCCATCCATTTCTTGATCTCTCACCCTTTTGATATTAATGATTTGCCCTGACACCAATATACCATGGAGTAAATGAATCACTGCAGTAGTCATTATGAAAATATAAATCACTGGTTATCTGTTTCTGCATGTGTAGGCAGACAATATATTCAGCAATAAACCATGTGCTGAGATTTATCTGGCACATAATCTTTGGGAAAATGCTTGCACTAATAGGAATCTGTGGAAGTGTGATCTCACCTGGTGTCCCTGGGAGGGGAGGCAGGGTATGGAGGAGCAGCACTAGCTGGGCTTCTTACAAAAGAAAAATCATTGCCAAGAATGCATTCAGGACAGTGTGAAAAGAAAAAACTCTCCACAGAGAAATAAAGGCAAAACTAAGCCAAGGGAAAGTAAAAAACAGTAATTCACAGAAGGAGAAAGAGACTTGTTAGTAACAACTTCCCAAAGAGTCTCACATCACTCAAAAAGAACCAGAGGCAATAAGCAGGTGTGGTCCTGGTAGCTTCATTATTTCTTGAACTGCCCCCTGACTGCATTGGCAGTAATACAGGTAATTCAGAGAGGTATGAAAGGGGCCAATGTAGACAAAAATTTTTCCCAAGAGCAACATTCCATTCATGAAATACTCCAGTTCTTTTTACCATATCATCTCCTGGAAAAAGACAGACAGAGAAAGCCAATCATTGATGAAAACCTTAGACTCTTTTGACAAAATGAAGCATTAATTGGATTTGGTGTTGATTGTGGTATAGATAAGGTTTGCGTAAAGTCATGCAGTGAAAGACAATGTTTGTAAATGACAAATATAGCAAATAGAGGCAATAACTATTGTCTACATTATCAGTGAGAGGGAAAAAACAGGTACAATCTAAATCCACTCTCACTGCATAAAAGAGCACATCTGGGAGGGGTAGGGTGAGCTTTTTGTGGTGAGGCATTTTTTTCCTCAAGACAGAGACAGCTCTCATCAATACAGCTTGCCCTTTGCGGTGAGAAATGTCAGTGAAAGCAAAATGCTGGGAACATCTGCTCTAGAAGGCCTTGTAAAAAATTAATTCAAGCACTGCAGCAGGCTGTGGGCATGGAGAAGAGAGGAGAGGAGAGGAGAGGAGAGGAGAGGAGAGGAGAGGAGAGGAGAGGAGAGGAGAGGAGAGGAGAGGAGAGGAGAGGAGAGGAGAGGAGAGGAGAGGAGAGGAGAGGAGAGGAGAGGAGAGGAGAGGAGAGGAGAGGAGAGGAGAGGAGAGGAGAGGAGAGGAGAGGAGAGGAGAATAACACTAACAGCTCTTGAGTGTGCCAAATTTCTGAGTTTCCTCTCCCTTTTATTTACCAGTCTTGTGAGATACCTGAAATTCAGTTAGCAACATGGAATGAAAGTCAGGTCCAGACTGGCAGCATACCATCATCCTGTCCTCGGGTCGGTATCTTTTGTGTCACAGTACTTGTGGGTTATGTCATTAGTGAAAATCCTTCCATGTGAAAACTCTGTACCTTGATTTAATTCACTACAGTTTTAAGGCAGATGTCCCATCAATTCAGTATCAGCTGAGTAAGTTTCATCATGCGTGTGCAGCAAACACCGTGAAACTGCCTCTTATGTGCAAGTGCAGCACAAGTGTTTGATATGCATGCTACCTGGGGATGTCAGGGACTTATAATAACACCCTACTTTAATTTGATTGCCTATCTGATGTTTTATGGAAATGCAGGGAGTTATTTTTATTAATCACTGCATGTAAATACTTTACTCATTTTCAAAATCTCATTTATAGCCTATCATGCTTTTGCAGAGCAATAGATAGGAAGTTGTTTACCTCTTTACACATTCAGACAGAAACTGAAGATCCAGACCTATGAGGTGCCATCCAAATGCCACTGGAATTTTCCCGTGCAAGTCCCATGACGAACAACTGGAAAACTGTGTATGTGCCCACGAGAAAGACTTCACTGCTCAATATTTTAAGCAGAATGTTGAAAGCTGGGAAAAGCTGGAGTGGTGGTACTTGATATCTGCATGGTGGGAACATCCAGAGAATTTGGAAACTTATTCTAAGCTATTTTGCAGAGGCTATACTCAAAAGAATGGTGGGTCACAAACATCTCCCCCTCCTTCCCCCAACACCCCCAGGCACTTCCTGCCAAACGTACAAAATAGATCGCATTTATCTGGAGAAAATAAATGATTTGAGAAGTTTTCTGAATCAGAAGATGTAGGGACCACCAGGTGCTAGCTGTAGGTGCCCCTGTTCGTTGCAGGTGGCTTGGACCCTTTAAGGGTCCCCTCCAACTCAAATGATTCTTATGGTTCCTCTGACACTTAAGATTCTGATGACTCCTGACATCTTCCTGGATTTCATCTTTTTAGTCTAGAGCCTATTGATCCATTGAGGTTTTCAGAAAACCTACCTGAGACTTAATGTAGATTGTACCTAGGATATGTTTGCTCTGCTTTTTGTTGACTTCCCATTGGCTGGTAATATTGAACAATTTTTTTTTTTTTTTAATTACCAGAACTGCTATTTAATTTCTTTTCATTTAAAAATAAATAAATAAATATGTTCATATTTAGGCTAGGAATAGTTTTCAAGTTGGACTCAGGAAGACACCGATAAAAAAATGCAGATCGGTAATTTTGGCACTGAACACACACACTTAAAAATTCTTATAAAGTAAATTACCTTTGCCCCAGGCATGTTTTCACTTGCAATTTTGTTGCTCAGTTCAATGAACTGGTACACTTTTATTGTCTTGCTAAAGTTGTGACTGCAATTGAAATTACACTTAATGCATCTAGCAGATTAGTTAACCGAGCAATATCATTTAAAGTTTTAAGTGTACGTGTATGCATCTAAATACACATATAAGGGCTTTAAAGTTTTTCTTTGTGGAAGATCTTTGTAGGTTATTACTTCTTACAGGCAAAAAGCAAGAAGTTTCTGGAGGGCTTAATTAGTTTATAATTATGCTTTGATAGGGAATAATTTTTTAGAAATAGATTCTTTTGTTTTTCACATTCAGAGCTGTTGAAATTGAATACAAAAGACATCTTTTAATGCTAGGAGAACAGCTTTAAGCTTCCACCTCCTCTGTGGTACTTTGATTTCTAGCAAGATGGAAATTGTGTGAATATGGATGGCAAGCCTTAGTACTTTTTGCTTTCTATACTCTAAAACAGAGGAACAAAGAAGGATTTTTCTTTGGAGGAGATATTTTTTGAATACCTCAGTAGAAAAATAGTCTTGTTTTTGAAGTACTTGATCCTATTAAGGCATCAGATCCACATCTTTATCTTTTGATTTCCCAATCCATGGAATAAATTTGAGATAATAGAAATCACAACTTCAGAGAACTAGACAATGGATGGAAGAATTCTTCCAAGTTCTTAAAATTGTTCTAGGCAACCAGGAGAGGAACCCGTGACAGCAATCTGTAGACCACCATGGGTGGCTCTTCTGCTGGTGGTCACTCACCCCTACCATTTACTGCATAGATGACTATCCAGTCTGGCAAATTAAATTTTTTGTGAAATGTGGAGGCACAGGAGGTGGTATAGAGGGGTCAGTGAGGTTCTTAAGGATAGTAATAACTAAATTGACTCATTACTAGTTACTTGATGTTGGGATATAATTCCTAACTCCTTCAAAATACCAGCAGCAGAAGGACACTGTGAAGTACAGTTATTATCACAGTAATGGTTGTATGGGCTTTTAGACCCCTCCTCTAGTGAAAAGAAGGATGCAGAATCTTTCCCTCAAAGAGTTTGAGGAGTGCTGAGATTCCACACAAGTATGACAAGGTATGTACATATACTCTCTCCAGCTATAGCTCTGAAAGTCAGCCCTTGCTCATTTCCAGATAACATTCTGACCATCCATGGATTCACACAAAATGACAAGTTCTCAAGCATCAGGTATTGTGCCATGTAGTCCAAGTAAGAATGGCCTGTAATAAGCCACAGCCACAAATACTGGCTGGCCCAGTGAAACATGGGCTAAATCTACACTAGTTTATTAAACCATGCTAGATGTTCCTGGACACCAAGATGCAAGCAGTCCTCCAAGGCTGGGGTAGAGCAATCCCCAGGCCAGCTACCACTCTCCCAGACATTCCCCAGGCTAAAGCCAGGGACCACTTAGGGAAAAACAAACAAACAAACAAACAAAACAGTTTAAAATAAGAGATCATGTGGCAACATAGATGAGGGCCTTTCTATGCTCATTGGTTTCAGCACCAATGGCTCCAGGCACATTCAACTTACAAGACAGAGTTGCAGCAACAGGGACAGTCTGAGATCCAAGAACTGAAGCAGATGGTTATTGTCTCAATGTACAGTTATGTTTCTCCTGCACCACTCTCTGACTGAACTGGTCAAATGTACCCACAGACATTCTGTTTTTTGTCTTTGGAATTGTTTACATTTCCTGTAAAACGTTGTAAATGTCATATGCTTTGTTGTCTTATCTCCCTGACTTCAGCTCAGTTGCATTAAAGGGGATATGGATCAATGGGAAGTTTTCTCACTGCTTATAATTTTAAATACATTTTATCAAGATGGCATTTATTATCAAAAAGTGGGAAGATGTGCTTAATAGTACCTACCTGAACAACTGAAGCATATTTTATGATGATCAATTACTCCATCAAAACTATTTTGTTAAAAAAAAAAAAGAAAATACAATTTGTAAAGCTTCTCGTAATAAATAGACATGTGGCAAATATTTGAGTGAAGACTTGTGGCTGATTTATATTTCTTAGTCCATAACAATAAGCTTTTCTCCTCCTCCCACTCACAATTTCACATCCAATTTATACTGTAGTCAGGTAAGGTAATCTGTCATCTATCCCGTACAGTGTAGACAAACATTTGCTTTCAAACAGCTGTGCTGGTGGAAAGGTCACCACCTCTACTCACGTCCATTTTTTTTGCTATCTGTTAGCAGAGCTGCTTGTCAGATTGCTCCCTAAGCAGTTTAGTTAAAATGACCTCTATGAACAAACACCTGCCACTTGATTTCTTTAGGCTAAACAGTTCCTTCTGGACTGAAGCAAACTAGGGAGTGTTCACACAAGAGTGTGCGCTGGCAGATACACAGCAATAGCAGGGAAGAGACAAGAAAAGGAACAGGCTGTGGTAAGCATAGTTTTCCACCAGTGTTGTTCAGCATGGAAGATAGTGTATGTCCACAACCCAAGTGAAATGCCATCACATCATTTGTTTTAAGAAGGTGACCATGTGAATGTATTCCATAAGAACAATTTATTATTTTTAACCACAGCATGTTATTACTGTATTAAAAGCTGGAGTGAGATGTATGCATATTTCCCGATGATGTAGAACTGCAAATGTTTAAGATACATAATTTGGGGTTGGGGGAATTGTTGTTGTTGTTTATTTCCCTCCCTCAACAGCAACGAACAAAACAAAACAAAACAAAACAAAACAAAGAAGAGCAATTAAATTTAAGTAGCTTCCTTTATGTGTCAACTTCAGGAGAGGAAGAAATCTCTCCATAAGATCCACCTGTGTCTACACAGGTCACGAGTCCTGTAGAGCATGTTTCCTATTTGCATTTTAAATCAGCCTTAGCTGTCATTTTTTTTTTTTTGCACAAAGTGACAAAGGAGGGCTGTACTTTTTGCTATACAGATATTTTTAAGTCAATCATTTCAAAATGAATTCTCAAAGAAAGATACTAAACGTGGTCCTGTCTAGGTTAAAGGGAGCTGGTTTAATTTATGGATTATATACTAGAATTCCTTCATCTGAAGACCTTGCCACAATGCACTTTTAAAATGGCACAGAACTAGCTGATTGCAAGCTGTAAGGCAGGAGGATTTATGTCACACTTGAAGGGTTCCCAGTATATATGATCTTTTTAGCAAAGTAAGATAATGACTCCTTGCAGGACTTGGTGTTTGATTTACCTGCAGGTAATACATATCCAGACTAATCAGAGGATCCCTGCCTTAATTACAGCCACAGCACAGACCTAGACAAGTTATTTTGGTTGGCCTCTAGCAGCCTGTTATTTCTGCCACCAGCACCTCCCATCCCTCTTTTCATGTGGTACAAGCGTTGGAACTTAAATGCTTGTACATGACTAGGAAATACCTTCTAAACAAGTTCTGCTTGACTTCTAACAAGTAATTTTAGTGATTGTCTGCCATAATAATAAATAATATGCACTTTTAAAGTATTTTAGGACATTACACTAAAGGACATAGCACTAAATAAGCAACTATTCTACAGTTGTATAAATGCAAGTTACTTTTCAAAATAGGGACCTGCTTCAGTGCTGTGTTTGGTGGAAGAAGGGTGGGATAAGGGGGGGATAAGGCTCAAAACTTTAGTACTTGTTAGGTCCAGACAGAAGTGGCAAAATAAAGCTGATGTTAATCGGAAAAGCTCTGTGTGAAAAAGATGTGATCAGTTACAAATCAATGATGGCATGCCCAAAAACTTAGTCTGCCTTCAAATATCTCTGTAATTATTTTTCCTGGCCACCTCTGCCCCGCAGCATTCAGGTGAAAACTGGGGAGCTGATGTCCTCTGCCCTTACAGACAGAACTGTTTATGAACTCTGCAAACCATTTTCCTTTAACATTCATGCAAGGATCCAGATCTACTCATTTCTAATCCCAAACCATTAAATGATGATTCCAAAGTCTTTCTCCCAGCCCTTAATTGGAAAGAGAGACTGAAATGATAGCAATTGAATTTCTTCTCATGGGAGGGAAAGCCTAACATCTTTGGCTGTTGTCCTTTTAATCCTGATATAATTAAGTCCCAGGAAAGTTCCATCTCAACAGTAGTGAGTTTGATTTTGATGAATAATGCTTTCTCTTTAAAGACAGAAATGTGTTTGAAATAGAGCTCTCTGCTCTATAAAATGCGATCTTGGAGAGCAGAACTCGCTTGAACCACAACCTCACCATGTGCTATAGCTTGATGAGGTTTTAGTACAAAAGGGGCAGCTTGTGTGAACACGTTCCCTTTGTACTTCTTGAGCTACTTTCTCCTTTTCAGAAATAAATCCTGAGACAGCCTCAGACACCACAGTGCTTGAAGCCAGTAGATTTTGTGGAGCAGCTACACGAGCTGCTCACGACAGACCCAGAAATCTGCCATAACCATGTTCTTTCTATCCCAGTTCAAGCTTGTGGTTTGACTATACAGTAGATCTGACTTCAGGACTGCTAACACAGGAACAGAAACACCATAGCCACATAATGCAAAGCATCAAAGCATCATAACAAAAATAAACACATAGCAAAGCATCATAAATGCTCTCCATCAACTCAAAACTGCTGAAGCAATATCAAGAGGTTGCATTCATGCCTGCAGACTTCACAACGTCATATATTCACACCACACTGTGCTTCTTAGCAGGTATCAACAGTCCTGCCAGAGCTGGTAGGAAGCCACCATGAGCTCCTTATCACTTTCTGGGCAGAAATGCAGCCATGCATCCATGCCTGACCCACATAAATTTCACACTGCTACATGATTCAGTGATATCGCATCCAGCGGTATCTCATATGGGTCATGGGGGCTCAGGCTTATGGCTCCTCTTTCCTGAGATTCTGATCAGAAGGAACAGAAGACTGCAGTGCTGATTTTCCTCCTCTCCTCTCCTCTCCTCTCCTCTCCTCTCCTCTCCTCTCCTCTCCTCTCCTCTCCTCTCCTCTCCTCTCCTCTCCTCTCCTCTCCTCTCCTCTCCTCTCCTCTCCTCTCCTCTCCTCTCCTCTCCTCTCCTCTCCTCTCCTCTCCTCTCCTCTCCTCTCCTTCTTCTCATTTCCCTCTCCTCTCCTCTCTTCTCCTCTCCTCTCCTTCCTTCTCATTTCCCTCTCCTCTCCTCTCTTCTCGTTTTCCTCTCCTCTGCTCTGCTCTCCTTTCCCTTTTCTTTCCTTTCCCTCTTCTTTCCTTTCCCTTCCTTTCCCTTCCTTTCCCTTCCTTTCCCTTCCTTTCCCTTCCTTTCCTTTCCTTTCCTTTCCTTTCCTTTCCTTTCCTTTCCTTTCCTTTCCTTTCCTTTCCTTTCCTTTCCTTTCCTTTCCTTTCCTTTCCTTTCCTTTCCTTTCCTTTCCTTTCCTTTCCTTTCCTTTCCTTTCCTTTCCTTTCCTTTCCTTTCCTTTCCTTTCCTTTCCTTTCCTTTCCTTTCCTTTCCTTTCCTTTCCTTTCCTTTCCTTTCCTTTCCTGTCCTGTCCTGTCCTGTCCTGTCCTGTCCTGTCCTGTCCTTTCTTTCTCTTCCCATCCCTTCCTTTCTCCTCTCTTTTCAGAATAAACTCAGAAAAATAGATCTAAAAAAACAATCATTAATCAAATCATAACATATGTGGTGTACATAATTTTTCAGACACAAGCCTCTATAAAAGTTAAATGACATTTTAGCATTAATATGGACATCTAACTCTGTGCCAGAAGGCTGCATACTCCTGATTTGACCACAGAGAGAATATACGTCTTAACAGGGTTCAGCAGATCTCCTCATCTTTAGGGATTCAGCAGTAGTTTCCTCCTAGCTGGCACCTGCCCCTGATCTTTCTGGCTTGTTCTCCATTAGAGGAAAGGCATATCAAACATGTTTGAGAACAAAAGACTCTCAGTACATCTTAGAGGGAAAAGTCCAGTAGCAGGGATTAGGATGCTGTAGTTTTTTCCTTTCTCGTCATGACAACAGGTATCCCCCTGCTAAGTCAAGCTGTATAATACTCATGTTTACTCTTGGATTTAAACAAAACAAAACAAAACAAAACAAAAAAAGGAACAAAATCAGTTATAACACTCAGGAAAAATTTACCACCATCCCTTCCAAAGTATTTAATCCCTCTATTGATTACAAACCTGTGTCCAGTTATATCAGTCTTTTTCCACATAGGCCATTCCCTTGAATAAATATTAACTTTTCTGATCGAGCATCAAGCAGTTTCTCACACAAGCCTCATTCCAAACATAATGACAATGGCAAAAAATGATAACACGCAGGCCAAGTATTTTCAAACCTACCAAACCTTCTGTGTTCATAATGGGTTGGTTTGCTGAGATGTGTTACATTACTGTAATACTATTACTTGTTATATTACTATGCTGTGAACAGACTGTCAGCAGCAGATGGACTATTACTGATATGCAAGTAGGTGAGATGCAGTGGTTGGGCAAATTAAACCATTGTTTGCAGATCTCTGTGTTAGTTTCTCCTCAGTAGAGGGCCATAACAATGCAGTAGGAAATCCTCGATATTAAATCATCACTGATTTTTTATATTATGATATAAAAAGTATTGCAAACAAAAATTACTGGCGAGTCATGGTTGTGAAAGCCATTTCTGTGCATTATTAGCATACATATTTACAATAAAATGTAAGATGACAGGGATTTAG
Organism: Gallus gallus; assembly: GCF_016699485.2. Lineage (NCBI taxonomy): Eukaryota > Metazoa > Chordata > Aves > Galliformes > Phasianidae > Gallus > Gallus gallus. The sequence goes on from NC_052532.1 coordinate 111,744,153, forward strand.
TTGTGAAACTCCCATAGGGGAGCCATATGTGGAATAAATCTACGCACATCTTACTGCAAATTTACTTAAGCTTTAAGTGTTTGGGTAACGTTATAGCTTGAATTTAAATGTAAGATTTTATTGGCCAAATTTGGCAGATTTTAATGCTTTCAATTAGGCAGAAAAAAATCTTTGGTCTCAGAAGTGAGGCCTAAGTGAGATTTCCTCTTAGAGATGGCTTATTAACAAAACGTTGTAAAACGAAGCCTATTATGTGCTTTTATCTTCCCTAACATTAGTGGCAATGGGGTCCTCTGGCCATACCCAGCCTACAATGACAAAGAGATTGGATCAGACAGTGAACAATAGCATCCTCACAGATGGTAACCAAAGTGGCAGCACACAAACAGACTGTGCATCATGTGTTTTTTAAGATGAGGTACTCAGCCAGAATGTAGAAGCAGTCCCTGCTGAATTGCATCACCTCCAGGGAAGGAAAGGCCACTGGCTGGTCCAGCTCAGGATTAATTACTGCTGCTTATAAGTTGCCTTCACAGGTGCTCACACAAACTCATTCACTGGAGGAAGATGCTGGCATGTAGAAGAGTCAGTAAGTTCCTTCTGTCCCTTCCTTTGTACTCTCAAAGGCAACACCTGAATGGAATCACAGAATCATTGAATCCTTAGAGTTGGAAGGGACCTTTAAAGGTCATCTAGTCCAACCCTTCTGCAATGAACAGGAACAAAATAAGTTCCACAGAGTCTATGCCTTCGTGGCAGTTTAGTTTGACTTCTGCTCATCTCTCTGAACCTTCTGCAATTTGAATGGCAGGCAAAGAAAACCTGTTAGAGGGCAACAGCAGCAGGTCATGGGGTGCAGGGATGCCCACATAGAGAGCTGTGCACAAGCAGCCCTGCTCATGTCGGAAAGCTGTGAGAGGGGCTTATCACTTACAACACTTGCACTGCTCATCTGTGTGCCAGCACTTTGCCTCTTTGCTGCAGGTGGCAGTTGTAGCCAAGGAGAACAGCTCTTTTTTCTCAATCAATAAATAGCCCAGCCATGAAATGAAGGGTTGTGTGTCAGAATGCCCAGGAGAAGGATGCAGACCCAGGAGCACAGCACAGACAGCATGGGTTGGCTTGGATCATACCTGGGAGAGTATGAATTGGAGAGCCCAGATAAGTGTACATAGGCACGTACTGAGCAGTGACTCAATGCCTTCTCTACTGGGCACTCTCCTTCCCACTTTGACCTCTAATTTAGTCATCAAACTGACTGCATTGGCCTCCTGCAAGCTATATTGTGGATGAATGATGACAAACATCTCTGTGATGAATTCTTTCAGAGCCATAACAACTTTTGCAGTTAAGAGACACAAAACATTGAACAGCTTCTTCTCTCTCTCTCTCTCTCTGTTTTTCATATGCACAGGTACACACATGCACACAAAGCCCAAAAGTAAAAGGTGAGGCTGCCCAGCACTAGCCTTTACCTTTCTTGTTAATGTTTTTCAACCATGAGGCAGCTGGCTCTCTGTCCCTGTTGTCATGTATAGGCACCATACACAGACTTCTTTGTCCTACTCATCACAGGAGTGCATCACACACCTCTGGCACACCACACAGAACTCAGGTTATACGTTGTTCTTTGCTATTTCCAGACAGTAAATTCCCCTTTCCCATCTTAAGCATCCTCACTTACACCTTGTCCCTTTCTAGGTTGGGTAATTTATTTCACCAGCAGGCTTCTGCCTGTTTATGCAGTATATCCCAATGGAGATTAATTAGCCATATTAAAAATTGCAAGCTAAAAATAAAACATCCCTGCAGATGCTATCTATGCCCTTAAAAACATTACTTGTGCTGCCATGCAGAAATTCCAAATATCTTTTATTTTGTCAGAGATAGCCAGGAAGCTCATTTTCTTTCATGCAGTTTTTGCCTTCCTCATAATTAGCATCATTGCAGGAGCCCACAGGTCGTTGTTCAGTGCTGCCTTTTCAACACTCTACCAGACCTCTCAGCTGAGGCCTTGGTCCAGTAGAACACTGAGAACAAATCTCAGCTCCAGCAAGTCCTAGTTCCAGTGTGAAACCAGATGGTGAAGTGGTTTCCTGGGTAAGAATACCAACTGGTACTGTAATGATAGACTTGCAGTAAAAGCAATCATTGTCTGGTAATAGATATGTTTTTTTTTTTTTTTTCTCCTATTAATATATATATATATATATATGTTTCTTTGAAGTTGATGCTAAAAGAAAAATGTTCTCATAAGTTCTCATTTTTAAGAAGAACTCTTACTGGCAGTTTCTTGGAAAATGCACTATGTCCTTCCTCTTATTAAATAGAGTACATTACCGTTCCAAAGCTGTAAGAATACCCAGCATTTCAGTACTGACTACTTACCCAAATACCTGGAATTTCTGAGAGTAGTTCAGTTCTAAATGCTGGGAGAAAAACGCACAGCTTTTCCAAAAGATATTCTGAAAGCAGCTTGTGAGATGAAGCATGATGTAGGATTTTTCAAAATGTAGATGTTATTCACTATGTGAAGGTCCATTATGCATCAAAACAGATGTCCATTCAGACCCATCTCCAATAGCTGCAATGAGCAGATCCCAAGGGAAGAGTGAGAACAGGACAAGAACATATTCTCCTCTCATATTCTTCTAGTCTCCAATTGTGTTCAAGCAGAGACATTTGCTGTGCTAGAAGTGTTCTCTGTGTAATTAGTAACACACTGTGCATTTCCTTCCTATGTATTTGTCCAGTCTCCCCTGAACACATGACAGCCTTTGAAATCTCTTGTCAGGTTTTCTCCTACAAAGGGGAAGGTTGTCAGTTTCTTTATTTTTAGTCTTTTTTTTTTTTTTCCCTTTGTCTTGTTTATTTGTTCAATCGTTTTAAAGGAAGCTGAGATGATCAGAGAAATGAGTGGTCAGGCTTCAAGAAGGACGTAATGCACTGTGAGCGCTGGCAAAACTAGAAACTGGGAATAAACTTTTCATGTCAAGGCATAAACCAGCTTATAACTGGTGATGGTTAAGAGGAAACTAGCCTTTTGTTCTATTTCAAAATGCTTTTCTAAGCTGTATTTTGCAGCTTTCTTTGGGGCATTTGCTATTGCCAGTGGTAGGTGGCTAGTTTGCCTAGACCTCAGACAGGAAATTTTCTGTCTTCCTGTTTGAACAGTTCACTTTATTTATATGCTGACTGATCAAGAGTCACATCAAAATTATTTCCATTCCAAAAAGTAAACCTTAATCCTTTGTCTGCTTTACTTATGGGACTAACTTTAATATGCCAATGAAAAGAAAAATAAAGGACAATACTTCAAGTAGAAGTCCAGGAAAAAGGCCTGTCTCCTGAATCTGTGGCATTCCTGACACTGTATTGCCTCCAGTGACACAGTCATAAGGGTGTGTTTTCAGAAGCCGTTTATCACTGTGGATGCCCATAGACTCAGGTATTTGTTGTGGAACATTGGTGGCAAAAAGTGTGGAGATGCCACAATTCAGCCTGAAATCAGCAGAGAGTGTGGAGGCTTTTCAACTGCTGAATGTCTCCAGGTGGGCATTAAAAAAATAAAAGGTACCCAAAATGAAGAAGTTTTAACAGATCTGCTCCTTAATTATCTCTAAATTGGCAGTAGTAAAATTCAGCTGCTCCAGCGGGTTCCTGTAAAGGTTAAATAGTGGTATTATTAAAGTGCTTTAAAAAGGTAATTAATCAGCATTTTTATTTTTAGAGCCAAAATTAACCATTAAGATAAATTGAAAAGATGTCTCATTTTCCTGGCACTTGCCTACGTTTATGCTTTAGGAAAATCCATTTCTAAGGACTGCTGCTTTTTTAACCTACATCAAAACTTCACAGTTAATGCATGCCATATCATAATAATTACAATCTTTTTGTCATTTAACACATTATGTATCTACCAAACTCTCTCCTGGGCTTATTCTAAGTGTGACTGAATTCAAGTTGAAAGAGTAACCACGCTAAAGCACTTCAATTTGGAGCAATTTCTCTTCCCTTTTCAAGGGAGTGAGAAACGGACTGAGCAGCAGTCAGTGGCAAAGTGGCCACAAAACACAATTTCTCTCCTTTGGGAAAATCTAATAATTTGATTTTTTCCAATACCAGATCAAAGGAAAGGCTAATTAACAGAACTTTCTTTGGGACACAGTTCTTCTAAATTCCAATACATAATTGCAGAGAGCTCAGCTGAATCATACAGTTAGTTTCTGGGGGAGGGAAGCAGGCATTTTGATATTAGGAGAGCGCAAGGGATCCCAAGGAATTTGTACTGCATCCATAAGGAAAGCTGGGAATATGAAATTACACTCACTTTGAAGCACGAGCACACAAGGGTAAACCTCTGCTTTGGTGCTGAACATAAAACAAAATGGTTCCTTCTTTATTTAAAAAAGTGAAACAGTGATTTCATGTTCATTTCTGAACAGAGAGAAAAAAAACTTCATTTTGATGACTTAATGAGAAAGCAAACATTTTGGTCTATATAGAGAACTCCCTTTAGATACTGTCATGCTTCTAGAGAATCTGTTTTCTGACAGCAAAAGGACAAACATTTGACAGAAAATTCCCAATCAGTCTAAGAAAAATTCTCAGTGACTGCCAGTGCAGACCTACACAGGAGGCTCTCCAGCAGCAGTGAAGAATTTTAGCCCCTAACCCTTAATCTTATTCTCTACAGTGTTTATTAACTGAAAGTTACCGTCTCAAAAAATAACTCTGTTTTCATAGGGATGCATTATTTCTGGCACAGTTAAGTGCTGAAAAGTGAAACTGTGCAGAATCTCTGCTATACAGGAAGCATCAAAAGCTACAGAATTGAAATTGCCCATCCTTAAAAAAAGCTTTGGATTTGACCTGTACATGTACAGCAAAATTCCACTCTAACAAAAAAATCATTGATTTCTATTAAAAGTAATGGAAGATTACAACATCTTATTGATTTTAACACATATTTTACAGATATTTCAAAAATCATCAAGTAAGAAATACAAATATTTCTTTTCAAGCCCTCCATCCCTGAGATCAGAAAGGTTACTACAGTATCTCATGGGAAATGTACAGATGGGACCTCATGCCCTCATTCATTTTTGTGGACAAGGGTCTCTATATTCCCATGAGCTACGATTCCCACTATTTAGCACATTCCAACATTTTGGAGAGAAGAGGGGATGCAAATTGAGAATAACCAATTCCAGAATGGCATCATGAGAGACAAAGTGGAGGTTAAATTCACCAGGGACACTGAAGGTACTATGAACACCCTGTAACTACCAAAGTCATTGCAGAAATTCAGTTTCTGCTTTCAGGTAAAACTTTCAATTTTGAAACATGAGTTTCCAAGCATTTTTTTTTTCTCTTAATTCTCCTCAAATTATTGCTCTTGACAGGAAGATCAGTTTCCTCAAAAATTCCATTTGTAAGTATGACATTTTATAAAAGAAAGATGGTCAATCAGTCCTATTTTCATATGACAATGATTTTAGTGTGGTTAATGTAATCATCCTCCAGATCAGTGCCTTCATTCTGTCAGTCTGATCTACCGCTCATAAAGAGATAGTGTTCGCTAATAGCAACGAAAACTACAGCATGAATTACAATAGCTTTTCCTCAAGAAAATTACTGTCGATGTTTATTAGCACTAAATATGTGAATTTAGTAGTGATATGCTCCATGTTGGCCATTAGAAAAGCATATATGGGAGCCATTCAGGCTGTCCCAGCTCCTGGAATATGCCACAAGGCCTGTCAGAGGTGGTGGCCATGTAGGTCAAGAGTACAACTCCATATGAGAGAAGACCCAGAGAAAGATCTCAAGAGGATATAGAACAGCAGAGCAGGAAAAAGGCAGCAGAGCATGAAATAGGAGCACAGAAGAGCAACTTTCATGCTCAAAACCTAAGAGAATCCAGACTTGCATGATGACCAATCACTGGAATGCTTACATTTGTAGATAGCTGAGATAGCTGAGGTGGAGGTCAGCACTTAGATATAAACAATCTCCCACCTCCATGTCGAGAAGGGTGAAGAGTCAGACACATCTGCCATGTGTAAAGAAGTCATTCCAGTACAGCCCTCAAAGATGCTGATTTACCTCACATGGTTTTCCAAATGCTAACTTCAAGCAGGAGAATATGTAAAGTCTTATTCCCTGCAGCTTGAGGGGAAGGAAACATAAACCTGGTTCACAGGACTGTAAGTACATACCAGTTGGCTTTCATTTAAACTGGTCAGAAGTGCTGTAAAATGTCTTTCTGAATGGATAGATGAAGAATAGTATCTTCTAAGCTCACTAAAAACAGTGAAGTTTTGCATCAAGAAAGCAGCAGTACTCAGGCAGACATGAAATCTCTCCTCCTAAATTCTTCTGCAGAGGCTGCCTGGATTCAGTCATGCCTTTGTTCCTTCCCATTTCTTTATTTTATTTTTATAATTTCCACTTTCTCAACTTTCTAAAGTGAAAGTGCTGAGTCTTCTGGGTTTTGGTAGAGTTAACAACAACAAGTGACTGTTTCTAATTCTTCCATATTCCCAAGCACATCAGTAAGTAACTGCTCATGACACTCCTCTACTGGCTTCCCTCATTAGCTTATTTTGTCTTGGTCCTCTTGATGTAGAAGTATTGCATGACAGAATTCAGATATGAGTCCTGTTCATGAGGGACTGGGTGGAGGACACAAGCAAGGACACAAATAGCATTTGAAATACAGCTCAACTACCTCAGTATAGTGTCCTACAGCTAGCTCCTGTTTACAATGGTTCCTAGTAGGAAAGCATCCCATCACTTGGTGCAGCTTGGCCCAGGGGCAGAGCCTGCAGAAGGAAGAGGTAGAATTTTGGGAGGCCAGGATGAAGGGCAAAAGACTAAGCCAGGCGGGCAGACTGACAGTACAACTGTCTGTCCTGAGAAGGGCATGTATGGATGGAAACTCAACCACTTTATTTTTTTAATCAAGGAAAGTATACACATTTCTTTACAGGGTATTCGGCCCTGCAGAAAGGGCAAGCAAAGCTCATGCCTTAGCCATGGCCAGGTCCCAGCCTTTGCCTCCACTTCACCACCATGCCCAGTGACTGCTGATGGGGCACGTGTTATATTCACTGTCTTATGTTGCTTACTGCAGTACATATTCCTTAGAGGTTCTATTAGTCTGCTCATAAATCACGTGTTTCTCTGCTTTCTACCTTCCTTTCTGAACGTATTATAGATTTCTGCAAGCTGAGTCTGAACAACTGGCTTCTGGTAACACTGGTCACATAACAGACTCCCTCCAGCACTCCTTCCTCCTCACTACAGACCTTCCTAAAGTGCTTCAGAGCAGAATTACCATCTGATGCAACCCTCTCTTGCACTCCACTTAGTAACTACATTAATAACAAAGCAAGAGAGAGTTAAGGTACTGAAGTGGGAAGCAACCAATACACCTACATTCAGCTGACTGGGTGCAGGAGCAAGTGTTTGTCACAGCCTCAGAATCATAGAATCGTTGAGGTTGGAAAAGACCACTAAGATCATCTAACATCACCACTTGCCTTCTAAACTCATGTCTTCTTCCCCAGCACTGCCCACAGCCAGCAGACAATCTCTGAACAGGCCTACTTAGTATATTGATTATTCAACGCACTAAATTTTAGCAAGAATGTAACTATCTGTATGACAATTTACCCCTTAAAAAAGATATTTTAATGCCAATATCTGTTTCTGATTATCTTGTTTTCACAAGATTTTCACCACTATTGTCAACAGAGCCAGGCTAAACTAACACACCTGGAAGCAGAGTCAGCATCAGGCGTAGCTGACAATCTCACTTTGTGGCTTCATTTTTTTGGTTCTTTTTCTTGTACCATAGAGGTCTATTTCCAACATAAACATCCCTCTTGCTGCAATTGCTCACAACACCTCCATTTCCAGCTAGTGATCTGTTTTTTCCTAGAGCACAGTCCTGTATGTACCTCAGTTTGCTCATTACAACCTACAGTTTCTTCTTCCACAGCCCTGGGCCACTGCACAATATAAACAATATGTATCTTGAAAACCATCCAAAACAAATGAGTCTCCATGTCTGTGCTGCTTTTGGATCTGTAAAGAGAACTTATTGTATACAGAGTTTGTTTAATCCTGTGAATAATCTGGAAAGTATGATATAATGTTCATTTCTAACTGATGGGTTCTTTGTTGGAGTCTTGTTATAGAGAACTTACCCCTGGATTATTCTTTGCTCTCTGCAGCTAACTTAATTGTTGAGCAATATTTCTAAAGCTTTTTTTTTTTTTTTTTTTCCTATAGTAAAATTAACCATCTGTAACAAGGCAAGAAATAAAAATAAAGGGCAAATAATCACCCTCCATCATTACAACTTGCCAAAGCAGTTATAATAAGCAGCTAGAGCTGGAGTCAATATTTGCCAATACTCCGAACATTCGGAGGCATGCTGCACACCTGGGATTTTTACTAATATTTCCTAGATACTCATATTTTTCTTTTTGCCTCCAGCACATTTTCCTGCTGTCTGAGTAAACTCCTCAGAGATCCTGTTTTCACAGTCTCCCTCGTTTTATAATTCAGTGGCAGTTTATCATTTCTTTCAATAATCCACAGTGGCATATACTGTAATATTCTGCTACAGAATTGTCAGGTATGGAATCTCCTCCAAAACAGAGCAGCTGGTTTGCTGACCTAGTCGTGACAGAATCTCAGGTCACAGTGCATGGATCTCAGTAAGACAAGAGATTAATGTCTCTGTGAAAGGATAGGCAGTAATTTGGGCAAGTAGTCCTAAGAGGATAAACTGTAAAAACGGCCAGCTCAGGTTAGAGACTTGTATTTTTTTTTCTCATATCAGTCTGAGTCATACATAGGCAATAAGACTTATTTGGAGATTGTCATCTGTGTTTTTCTCCTCCTCAGCTGCTTCCAGCTGATGAGTCCCCATTGTGCAGCAAGCAGATTTCATGTGAATTCCTAAAGTCACAGCTCTTCATTGTACGATTACATTTTTTGTTTCCATGATTCTAGTTGTCCAAGTTGCCTTATTCTTCTATAGAAAATCTTTATCTGCCTTTACAATGACCAAGACTTCTAATTTCCTTAGCAAACTTTTTTTTTTTTTTTTTTTTTTTTAGGCCAAGGTAATCTATAAAAGACATTGAACATTGCTTCCCAGAATGACCCTTGAGGACCAACCTACTCCCACCTCAAAATTTTGAAAAATTCATTTACCAACCAAAGGAAATTCCCACTAGGACTATAATAATATATTTATACATAAGGGATATTGGATTAATTATTCTGCCTGTCAGCAATTAAAAAAACTGAATATCAGTCACAAGACCAGTCTTTGCAGACTGTGCTAATCATTCTATTCATTGTTTTTTATTCCACTCTCATTACAGGGCTGTTATCTGCCTTCTCGTCTGTGCCTTATCCCCTTATAAACTTCAGCATAACTTCTTGTGTGGTACTGTATAAAAAAGAAAATCCACATAAACTAGATCTACTTTTTTCTTGTCTAGAAAATCAGTTATGTCACCAAAGAAAAACATGAAGAAACACTGGCTCAAGTATTTTTTCATGAAACTAAGTTGCATTTCATCAGTTTATCTTCTTGCTTTCTTTCAATGGTCCTGTTGTTGGCTAAGTTGCTTTTTCCTCCTTTTGTTATAGTAGACAGTAAATTTACTGTTTGCATCTCATATGGTAAGAGCTCTCAGTTTGCTAGGTTCATTAAAAAATTCTACAATCTCAGTGCTATTTCATTCAGTACATAGAATACTGACCAGCCCATATGATCCATATGCATTGTCCTCCATTAATTTTGCTTCCACCTTAGGGAGAGTAACTTGCATTTCCCTGCATCTGTGCCCCGACTTACTCAGATAGAATTAATTTTCTTTCTCAGAAATGAAGCATTCATTTAAGTGTAGGACCAAAACATCCTCCTGGGAAAATGGCCCCATTCGTCTGTCCCTTAAAATGGTTTTCGTAATCCCAGATGTTGATTAGTTGTTCTGATACTTCACGAGTATTAAGATGTAGTTTACTTTTCTGATCACTTCTTTTTCTCTTCCTGAAGGCTTTCTTACTACTAATTTTTCTGCTGTGAGTATGCACCCATCATCTTCCAAGACCTACTCTTTTTTTGGCTTTCCTTTGCAATGCAAGTTTCAAATACATTTTTCACTTCTGTAAACAGGAGAATATGGTGAAGTGGAGGTGTTTCTAATGAGGTTCTGCAAGGACTGGTCCCTGGCCTTATGCTGTAGATTATTTTTTTCAATCTCAAATGAAAAAAACCACCATTATCTTCAAAATCTAGAGGCGACAGAAAATTAAAGAATTATTAAACAAGGAAGAGAAAAGAACATGGTAGAACTAGTGTATTCCTTAGACGTATAAGCAGGAAAAAAAATGTAGAATTGTTATATTAAATTTGCATTTGGCACTAAGGAAACTGCTGCTAAATCCAGCTCTGCTAGATAACTGGATGAATAGAAGTAGGTGAATGTGAGAGAATTTGAAAACTTCAAGGATGATACAAGGCCGGAAGTTTTCCTTTATTGTGACTGATTTAGGGAGGAGCCAACCTGCAGGGAGCAGGTGTCATGAGTACGTAAGACAAGTCCATAGCCTTGGACTCTTACCACAAAATCTGTGAGATTTTGATATATCACCATATCTGCTGTTGGCAACAGGCTATGATGGAAGTAGTGGGCTGGGCATGGGATAAGCTTCATGTCTTTCATCTTTCTTCATGCTATCTTGTCCAACTTCCCCTACTGTAAATATACTTTTTCTTCTGCCCTTCCACAGCAATGCAGGAAATCTGCTTTGACAGATCCCATCTGTTTCTGAGATGCTCTTCCCTGTGTGCCCATCTAACTCTCTACAATGGTCTTTTTCTGGTGGAGAATGATTTTCTCTGCATGCTCTATTCTCCAAAGGATCTCTGTTCATTTAGGAAGATGCCTTTGCTGACCACAGTATATCTCACTTGATGGTACTGCAGCATCCAGTGAGATAATTCACTCTGCTGAACTCTTTACAAGCTTCAGAAGCTCAGATTTTCTCTTTTTCAAAATTAGAAAAGACTAAGAAAATCAGCTGCTGCTAATGACCTTTTAAAGGACAGAGGTTGTCCTAGGATTTTGTATATAGCAGGATTTTCAATGTTCTGAGATGCAGCAAGGCAGATCCACTGATCATCATGTATCCCATTAAATCATTTATAGCTGAAGTTTCTCTGCAAGATCTCTTTTAAAAAACAGAGAATATTTTGTATTATTTATTACAAAATCCTCTTCTGCCAACAGTGAAATTCACTTCATACAGAACTTCAGTAATGGTAAACTAACTGATTTACTACAAACTAACTGATTTACTGGAGTAGCTCTTACATTTTTAATAGCTCTGTCTGTGTCCCTGCTGTTATTTGCACCCTGCAAAAATGGTACATGAAATACAGGATAGCTGTTCTGAAAGCTGAAAAAGAACACGTTAGTTTTAACACATGCTCCTGTTAGAAACTTCTGCTTAAAAATATTCCATTTCTAGGTGGTTCTGATGAACAGGTGTTAAAACAGGTTAGAAAGAATTATCACCCCTATTGTTATCACTGCAGCTTTAAAAGGCAAACCTCTGATCAGTGATAAACAGAGTTCATTTCCAGCGGAGCAAAAGTTTATCAGTTTAAGCTCATAGATTAGTTTTGTCTGACCAAAGATCAAATCTGAGGTTTCATTTTGGACAATAAATTTCTCACCTTCTTCAAGAAGCAGCAGTCTCAAATTCAATTATGTTCTTACACTCTAACACACCAAAATAGTAGGTCAATTTTCTCTTCACAAAGTGGACACTTATTCCAGTGAACTGGAATAGGAACAGACATACTCTATTCACAGTGGAAAACTGCTGACCATCTTCATTTAAAGTAACAACTAACCAGCAGGAGTGTAAATTTAAGCAAACTTACGGGACAAAGTATAGTGTCCAATCCTATATGTTGGAAAGACACAACAGGACAAATTCATCCCAAGTCCAACTCCTCTGAAGCCCATAGATTAGAACAAATTTGGTTTGTTGTATTGAAAGTGAAATGAATCATCTGGAGACTGGTTGCAGGGGTTACTACTTATTCATGACTCATGAGCCCTGCACAAAGAAACTGAAGTAGTTAATGCTACCTGATTCCTTGAAATTCACAACACTGTGCCAGAATACCAACGTGCCAGAATTCTGGCACTGTGACAGAACTCCAGTATGCCAAATGTACCAGAATTCAAATATGCCCAGCAAGAATAAACAACAGATTGTTTCTACTGAGAGCTGGAACCATACTGAGCAAATCCACGAAGAGCAGGTACCTCCCAGTCTGGTGGTGATATTTAAAGCCATGCTACTGAATTGTTTTGGTTTTTTTTTCCCTCTCCAAACAGCCTGTAAAGCTTATGGGCTTTTCTGCTTTAGGTACCTCACAGTTCTGGATGTGAAGCCCCATGAAAATAGCATCTCTAAACAGTTTTGTCTCGGCTGTGTGTAGACCCTCTTTGTAACCCCATTCAATGTCATGCATGACACAGATATTTCAATTCAAGCTGGTTAATCTCATTTAAGAAAATAAATGCAAGAAAGCATGGCAGAGGATTTCTGAAAGCATGGGTACTTGCCTTTCTATTTTGATATAAGCCTATCCCAATGACATGTAGTTTCACACGAATATTGTGCACTGAGATTATACTGATAAGGAGAAAGTCTGTTGAAGCAGACAATGCTACTCAGTAACCTGCACTAGAAATGATGTCCCTTTCTTGTAAATGCCAAGATCTTTTAGCTAATGATTAGAGGAGAAAAAAGGAAAGTGAAGATTTCGAGGGATTCATTTATTTACTGCTTGATTTAGGATTCCCAATAATAGCGCTCTATTAAGGGTTGCATAAAGTCTAACAGAATCCCTGCTCCCAAAACATTAAGTCCTGAGTTTCAGACAAGAGGGAAGACACATGAAAACAGACAGGTAGGAAGGGAAAAAGAAACAGCAGCAAACACCAGCCAATACCAGTCAATTTCAACGCTTCATTTACATCACAAAAACATGGCAAAGTCCTTTACTCTCCCAGTATTCTGCTGTATTACTGTAGTCAGGCACAAACACAGGAATCACAACTCCATGCTTTCCTCTAGCCTTGAAACGAAATCAACATAATGTGGTTAACAAGACACACTTATATGTGAATAAATTGCAGCAAAATGCAAACCTGGCAGTTCAATTATAAAATATGTCAAGGCCTTCCAGAAGTGATTAGTGTTATAGCATTGAGTAAGGTTACCAGAGGCACGACTAATTGGCAATGCTAAATTTATTTTCAAATGCCAAATGGAGTCTTATTGACGTGGGTTGCTACATGGGCAACATATAGCACTTGTAACTGGTGGCCCACATATCTTACATGTTCATCTGTACATCACAGAAGCAAACAGCATCCAAAGGGGTTATCAGCTGACTGGCAAAAATCACAGCCTAAACAGTTGCCTGTGATAAGGTTCCTAGATGAAGGACACACTTACTAAGGTGTTCTTGAATAGCCAGAAATTATATATATTGATTTTAATGGGAAGATACATTTCGGATGCTATAAAGATATTGTAACAGTGCTAGCCCAAAGAAAGCTGAAATAGAGCAATTGGTAACTGGTTTGGCTGCTATGGAAATACGGGTTTGCTGGGCGATGTTTACTTCCACTCCTTCAGCTACTTGCTGAAAGGCTCCTGCACTGCATTCATTATCTTAATTACTTATAGAAGCATCTTACCTGAATTGTGATGTGTGGGTTGGTGTAGTCCTGCCAAAAGGAAAACCAGTATGTACATCTCCAAGATACAAAACAGAAACAGCTGGGGAAAAAGAAGGGACAAAGGGACATCACAACCCTAATACAACAGTAGGACTATTACTGTTGAAATACGCAACAGAAGGTCTTTCTAAGTGAGGGATGCAATAAATGAGAAGAGAAAGTAGGGAGAAAATACAGAAAATGCCTCTACTGAAAGGGTAAGGAGAGGGATTTGATTGAAAATCAAGAGGGATATGATTCTTCCTCAACATCTTTAACAGCCATAGCTGTGATCTGCATCTGCACTTGCACTATAGGGTTTCAGAGGAAGGTGGAATGGTGTTCCATATGGGACAGAGGCTCCAAATAGTTTCTTAGCTTTTCTCTGAAGACAGCATCTCTATCCTCACTTTGTGTCTGTCGTCAAACTGCCTGATCAGGAAGAAGTAGATGAGGCTTTCTTCAGGCAGCTGGAAGAAATCCTCCTGAAGAGCTGGCCCACATCATTGCAAGGCCACTCTCAATTATTAAATGTGAAAGACCATGACATCTGGAGGAAGTTCCTCAAGGACTGGAAGAAAGTAAATATCACTGCTGCTGTCAAAAGGGAAGATTGAGAGAACTACAGGCTCACTCCTGGGAAGGTGATGGAACTAACAATCCTGGTAATTCTTTCCAGATATTATGAAAAATAAGCTGATTGGAAGTAGACACCATGGATTTCTAAAGGGGAAGTAATGACTAACAAACTTGATAGCTTTTTACTGCCTTGATGGACAAGGGGAGAGCACTGGGTATTATTCTGGGTTTGGTAAGACATTTTGCACTGACTCCAATAACATCCTCATTTCTGAGCTGACTAAGTATGGACAGTACTGGAGGCAATTCACTACTGGTGTACACCAGAGTCTATGACTAGTGCTGTTTATCATTAGCATGAAAGCAAACAGCATCTTGGGCTGCATTATGCAGAGCACTGCCAGCTGGTTGATGGAGGTGACCCTTCCTCTCTACTCAGCCCTGGTGAGAAACCTCTGGAGTGCTGGGTGCTGGACTTCCCAGTTCTTCCCTGTTCTTGTTCATGGGCACTGAGCAGATAGCTTATATTTATCAAATAAAAATGCATATAGTCATCTTCTTGGTCAGCTTTGCAATTTGCCTTCTTTTAAGTATGGAGTGCTCCAGTTCTGTGATGCACAGATTCTAGTGTTTGCCATTCAAAACTGGAGTAAATACATACTGAAAGACAAAGTTGTTTTCATGAGAAAACTGTTCAGTTAAAGCAATTTGACACACTGATCAGATATATCTGTGTTTAATTTTCTTTAAATGCTTTCTGAATTATTAATTTACAAATTACGATCTGACTAGAGCTTTGGAAAACTATCAGAAAATGAAGAAGAAAGTAGTAGCAAGATTTATTATGACTCTTGTATTTCATTTACTGCTTTTGCAGGGGGCAAGTGGAACCCTCTACTTGCAAAGATTCAAATGGAGAAGAGCTTTTTAAAAGATTCCAACTGAAAGGCATTGAAAGTAATTTAAATAACTGCTACTGCCATTGTTTACATTGCTTTAATAACAATGACTCTGTATGTAACCTCAGTTCTATGATCTAGTATTTCTAATGTAAATTATTTTGATCAATATATGTCTGGGAGTAGAAAACATCTGCACTGGAACTAGCAATAAGTCTACAATGAGTCATGCTCCCTGAAATAAAACCTTTGACTTAATGAGTAATGCTCCTTGAGTGAGATATTGATAAGGTATGATTCCAAGATTTCAAGCCATCTCCATGAGAATTTATAAATTATAGAGAATGTATGGTATTACTACACAATATGAGACTTCTGAGTGTTGCATATTAAAATATAAATAAATAAATAAATAGGAAGGTTAAATATTAATAAGAGCGTCATTTACAGCTATGTCAAAGGCATATGAGAAATAAAAATTGAAACACCTAGCAAAAATGCATTAAAACACAGTGACTGAAAGAACAAAACAAAACACAGCAAAGCAAAAAAGGAAATAAATAATGGATGAATTAGTCGTTCCTCTTGCATTGTCAAAAACACAACAGAGGATCAAATCACATTAAAAGAGAAACAAACATAAAAGCTTCCTTCTAGAAGATGAACTGTCGACATCCACAGAATCCATCTTTAATTCAGAAAAAAAAAAAAAGAAACATAAAAAGGAAAGAAATACAAACAAAAATTCGCATTGCTTATTAAAGAGGATTTGGAAATCTACTTTCTCCTCTTTTGGGTTAGTTTTTAGTCAAGTTATTAAACATGTAGACTTTGAAAAATGATCTTTGTTCACTTTGGGGTTGAAATAGGAACACTGTATAAGCAAAAAGATAAGGAAATATATACAAAATGTGTGCAAAAATCTGTAATTTTATAAAACGTATTCATCTTTAATGCAGTCCCACATTATTTCTACTGGTTTTCAGACTCTGGTTATTTCTACAATGACATCTCTTCCAACAGCAACTGATCCCTCCTTGCTCCTCTGTCTTTATTTTATTTGGTTTTCATGGCAAAGTCCAGTGGTCTGTTACTGCTTTTATTAGAGTCCCTGGGAGTTTTGCCATCTCTTTGTTTCTCATTTTAATGAGAAAAGATCAGGCTCATGTTGTTGAAACCTAAACCAGAAGCTATTTTCAATGTGATATTTTTTGCACAGTAGTTTCAGTACCTGGGCACAGGAACAAGTAGGAAAACATATAATCCAGTCTCTCTTCTCACTGGTGAGTACATGTGACAAAACCTATTAAAAATAACAGATATATCTAAAGCAGCACCTTCTTTCCATTATTGTTTTCTCTGCAACAGTGAGGCCTATTGATCAGACTGACAACTCAAGTGAATATAAGACTTTATTGCCCTTCTAGCAACGAAGAAGGTCAGGGAAAGTGCAACTTGGGCCAGCAGTTCAGACGCAGATATCCTCTGTTCTACTTGAGAATTATTCAGAAGAGCAACACGGACAGTACTAGGGAAAAGCAGAACAACATGTACTAGACAACCAGGAGGAACAGAGGAAGGTGCTATGTTAGTGAGGTGTAGGCAAGATAGAGTCTTGCTTTCCCTGTGGAAGAAAGCACACTCAACTTGAAATATCTCAACTTCTTAAGAGTGGAGTTCATCAAATCTTAGAATGGTTTGACTTCAGAAGGACCTTAAAGATCATTTACTTCCAACCTGTCTGTCATAGGCAAGGACACTTTTCAGTAGATGAGGTTGCCCAAAGCCCCATCCAACCTGGCCTTGAATGCCTCCAGAGATGGTGTATCCACAACTATTCTTCAAAAACCTGTTCTAGAGCCTTACACAATCACAGTGAAAAATTTCTTCCTTATACATAATCTAAATCTACTCACTTCTAATTTAATACTGCTATCTTTTGTCCTATAACTATGTCCTATAACTAAATATAACTCCCCATCTTTCTTGTAGGCCCCCTTTGCACATTGGAAGACTGCTACAAGATTCCTCCAGGGACATCTCTTCTCCAGGCTGAACAGCCTCAGCTCAGTCATCACAAGAGAGGTGTTCCAGACCTCTGACCACCCTTATGGTCCTCCTCTGGACCCACTCCAGAAGGTCCATGCCCCTCCGTGCTGGCGGCCCTAGAGATGGATGCAGCACAGGGGGTAGGTTCTCATGAGAATGGAGTAGAGGGAGACAATCACCTCTCCTGGCCTGTTGGTCACACTCCTATTCATGCATCTCAGGATGCATCTCAACCCATTTTGGCTTTCTGAGCTACAAGCACACATTGCAGGATTGTGCTGATACTCTCATCAACCAACACCCTCAAGTTATTTGCCTCAGGACTGCTCTTAATCCATTCTCTGTCAGCCTGTATTTTTGCATGGGGTTGCCCCAACCTGTCTGCATGACCTTTCACCTGACCTTGCTGAATTTAATAAGGTTCACGTGGTCACACCTCTCAAGCTTCTCAAGGCCTCTCTGGATGGTATCCCTTCCCTCTGAAGTGTCACCTGCACCACTCAGCTTGCTGCCATTTCCAAACTTCCTAAGGATGTACTCAGTCTCACTATGTCATTAATTAAGTTATTAAACAGTATTGATCCTGATACAGATCCCTGATGGACACCACTCATCACTGGTCTCCATCTGTACTTTTGAGCCGTTGATTGCAACTCTATGCATCGATGGATACCCAGTCAATTTTTTATCCACCAAACAGGTTATGCAGCACAGCACCAAATTAAACATTTATGTTGCAGATACATTAAATCTGTTGAACTGTTGTGGGGGGGTTGTGAACTACTAATATAAAAAACAAAGTTACGTGTTTCCAATGTTAGATAAATGCATATTTTGAATGTGGTTTTCATACGTCATAATGAAGGCCAAAATTTTTTTTTAAAAAAAGAAGGCCATTTCTATCTCTGTGGAAGACAATGAAGGGCAACAGTTATGTGCTCTGAGGTGGTCCTCACATAAGGCTTTTCTCTTCACAGATGCTCAGAGAGTTCTTTTCTCTGCTTAAACAGCAACCCCCAAAAATTCTCAATGCATCCCTTAATCAGGAACAGCTTGCAGAGTTCGTGAAAGGCTATTAGAGCTGGCCAAGAGTCCATGACTCCTCTAGCTCTCCCCACCCAACAGCAGCTGCCACTCTGACGTTCCTGAGAGGTTTTCTGGGCAGCCCCTGCAAACCGAGAAGCAGATCCCTGAGAATCTAGAAGATCTCATAGCAGAATCCCAAAACTGCGGTTCCTGTTCACTTGCTTTTCAAACCACTCATCAAGGTAAATTAGGCTTTATGATCTGGCATTATTGTCTGTGTAGAGCAAGAGCTGTCTGCCTCAGCCATCCCTCTGAAGCTTGGAGTTACTCTTCTCCAAACACAGAGAATAGATCCATGGCCTTTGATGGAGACAAGTTCAGACTAAGCATAGAGCTTGCAGAAGGACAAAACTGGACAATATAAAGTAACAAGCCTACACGCTCCTTACAGTCTAGACAGCAGGGGAAGGCAAAGGATAAAGCATAGCCTCTGCTTTATAGATTGCTGACTTTAAAAGAACTGGACTGGTTGATCTGCATAAAGGACTCATAAAGGATAGGAATCCAGTGATGAACAGTTTGAAACAGCCAGCAAGAAACCTTTTTCATTTCTGTTGTTTGTGTGTTATTTTTTCATAATACCAAGGACTGCTAATTTGACAGTCTTAAACTACACATAAACATTTAGACAATGTATCATACATGTAGTTGAATATTAAAGGCTACTGTGGGACTTCAGAAATACCCTCTATACATCTCTCCAGTTTCATCTCGTAGTTGGCAGTTCTCCACTATAAAAAAAGCAAAAAAGGTAGCTTATTAGTTGAGGGAGAGCAGTAGATACTGTAGATACTGAAATTTCAGCAAGGCTTCTAACACTGACTCCCATAAGATCCTCACAGAGAAGCTGTTGAGGTATGGGCTCAGTGAGGAGGCAGACTGAAAAACGGATTAACTGCTCAGGCCAGAGGGTGACAATCAGTGGTACAGAGTTTAGTTGGCAGCCAGGAACAAGTGGGACACAACAGGGGCCAATACAGGATCCAGACCTGTTTAGTATCTTTAGTAAACATTTGTTTGAAGAGTCAGAGAGTAATCTAAGCAAATTTGCAGATGACACAAAATTGGAAGGAGTGACTGATCAGCCAGAGGGTTGTGCTGCTATCCAGAGGCATCTGAGCAGGCTGGAGAAAGGGTCTGAAAGGAATCTCTTGAAGTTTAACAAGGGGAAGTTCACAGTCCTGCAGGTGCAGGGGATCACCTGCAGGCACAGATACATGCTGAAGGCACCATTCTGGAAAGCAGCTTGGCAGAAAAGGACCTAGGAGTCTTGGTGAATACTAAGTTGAATATGAGTCAACAATGTGCCCTGGTAGCAAAGAGAGCTCACGGTATCTTGGACTACATTAAGCAATGCACTGCCATCAGGTGAAGGGAGGTGTTTCTCTCTATTCAGCCACAGCGAAGCCACCTTTAGAGTGCTGGTTCCAGTTCTGTGCTCCCCAGTACAAGAGAGACATGGACAGACATACTGGAGAGAGGCCCAGGGATGGGCTACAAAGATGAAAGGACCAGATGACCTCCAAGTATCCCTTTCAACATCAACCATTCTTTGAAAATTCTCTGAGCCTAGATTTTGATTGAGGTTGTTTTGATAAAACTCATTTTTCAATAGTTGATTTCCCTTTCAGTTTTTATGAAAAATAAAAAAATAAAATAAAATAAAAGATCTTCAGGACTTTTCCCAATTTGCAAGACTATTTCCTGTAACTTGAAAGTTAAATGATCTATAATTTTCAGATTGCCAGTCCTTGAAAAACTTTCATAATTTCAGTTTTCTTTCCCTGTTCTGTGCAGGGGGAAAAAAAAAATCTCAAAACCTCCTCTGGGATAAAACAAATAATTTCCTTCCCACTCCCTATCATCGAGTCCCCAAGTGAAATACTGGTACCAACAGAATCAACAGAAGATTACTACTCACATTTGCCTTAGGCAAGGCAATATCCTTACGGATTTTTTTATGTACTCCATTTTAAGTATAAAGAATTTATTTTACACTGATAGAATCTTTCAAAGCAGTGAGCTTTCTGAAGCTCAGTCTCTGTGAAGTTGCTAACCTTTTTAATTAATGCCATGAAGGCACTCAAATCTCTTTTGTACAATGCAGTGAATTTAAATAAGTTTTTAAAAAAATCTCATTCACTTGTTCCTATGAATTATTTGCAGATGGTCCTGCCAAAACTGTAAGATTTTATATCCACAAAGCCTGCCTTTTGCACTTTCAGATGGGACAAAATTTCTCCTATCTTCACTGTCAATGTGATAAGTCTATAGGATGTGACTATGCATATTTTGAAATCTAGGAAAACCTAAGTCAAATTCGGTATAGTATTGAAAGTATCATATTCAGCCTACAGGGTGAATTTTCTGATGCTGAAAGATTCAAATTTATTTCTGACATGCAATATATAACATGGATGTGTGAGATAATACAGCATTAGTTATCTTGTCATATGATTTGATAAGATCATAAAGCATATTAGCAAAGTGGTGTTTAGCTCTGCACCTTTGATCACTAGGGAAGGATTGGTAAGGTGGAAACAACTTCTTGTGATGGGTTCAGAGAGCATGACTCAGAAAGATTTGCCTAAGATGGATTTTGGCTTAGAGAATAAAGAGACTGTGTGAAGTAAAGAAGCCCTAGAAGAAAGAGGGCAACAAACTGACGAAGTAAGCTGTTTATGATAGCATCTAATTTGTGAACAGACAAACTTGCAGACAGACTGCTTGTTAACAAAAAGAGTGGTTGTAGTGCAAAACAAGTATTCAAAGGCAGGATGTGTTAAAAGAGTGCTCACAGGACGGCTAGACACACATTTCCAAGAGAAGAGGTCAGAAAGGTGCTGTCACTAATGGGATTCTGAACAATGTAAAGGTGTCTTTACAGGAGCTTTACAGAAACAGGCTTTAGTGGACCATATGTTCTTCTCCTGCCCTTAAACACTCCTGTCTAATCTGAAATAAAGACCTATTTTTAACCCTCATATGAGTAATTTCCCTTCTGATTATGAAATTAGGCTTTTCTGTCAGTACATAGACCATGTAACATCTAAGAATGAAGAAGTCTTGTGATAGTTAAGAAACAGAAAGTATCTGCCACAGCACAAAGTGTAGAAAGTCTCCTGTACATCTGCAGTCTCCTCTCGGAGCTTGACCCAGAAGCAGGACTTGAAAGGGTCCTGATATTCAGAACTGGTGGACAAAGAGACTTTTTACCACCCAATTCAGCCTCTGGAGAGCAAGGTGCCCACCACCAGGAAACTTCCTGTCTTATCAAGTCTGGTGTTCTCAGAAGTTTAAGCCCATGTATGCACATTCCTTTAAAAGCCCAAGGTAGCACTACAAACCACTTACCTCTCACAGTAGTAATGTGTAACCCACCCACAGGCTCAGCTAGCAATGACTTACAATCTCAGTGTGCTTTTGGTGTCTCAGTTCTTTGTACAGATTTGCAAGGACACCCAGTACAATTGTCAACACTGTTATCAGAGGCAGTATATTCACTTGCTTTGGCAATGTTGTCCTGATCTGTCGTGATGAATGCCCATCTATGTCTTACCAGTGCAAGTCTGACATTAATGTTCTTTATCTGCATCCTTCTGAAAGCTACAGATGGTACTTCTGCTGCCTCATACACAATGATCTGATGAAGAAACTCTTCAAGACCGTGGACATAGTTGGAACTTTACAGTTCTGCTATGTCACATTCATGAAACAATACCAATTGCAGAGATGCAACATCAAGTTCTTCGTCTTGTTCAGTTTTGCAGATCACTGTTTCCTCAGTCTCTCATGTTGAAATCTTTGCAAGTTTTCACTTGAAAATGTTTCTGTTATCAATAGATCATACTTCAGTTGTCTCATTTTACCATTAAGCAGTGCTTTAGTAACTGTTTAGTGTTCAAATCCGTCACCATTTTCGGGAGACATTTTCTTATTTGAACAGCATTTCTACCAAGATGTTGGACCTGATTACCAGGAATTAGGATTTAGATGTCTAATCCTAAATTCTATCACAAATTCCTTAGTGGAGGATGGATAGTCTGCTTTCAGAGGCTATGATATCAGCCTCTTTTAAAACACTCCAGGAGAAATAGGTTTGTAATACATCAACTGGTTAGTTGTGTCAAAGAGATCAGAATCAACTCCCAAATGAGTAACAGATGCAAGCTAACATATTCATTTGTTTGCAGTCACAGCCCAACTTTCTTTGCCTCTCAGGCAAGCCGTCTCCCAAGAGACCCCTCCCAGAAATGAACTGCTAGTCATGAGCATCAGAGAAGCGTTGATGCCCATGAACTGCTCTAACTATAGCAGATGCAGATTCCATGTGAAAGGTAGGAGGAAGAAAGAGATCCAGCAGGATATTTAGTTTATAGCTGCTTTTGTCTTCAGTGTGCATCATGCCCTCTTGCAATCATTTTGTGGATAATTCTAGCCTTTACCAACTGGAGTGTTGTCCTACCTTGAACAATCAGTTACACTGAAGAACATGTTGGGACTGCTTTTTCAGTAGAAGATCCTCAGTTTGTTCTGCATATATATTCTTTGGGTCTCTTTCTTCTTTCCTATATACTGCACAGTAGAGATCAAGTCTTGCTGATCACTTTAAAAGAGACGGCTGTGAGATCACCCTGACCTTTGTGTAAAACCGTAGCAACCACAAAAACTTTCATGTCAACAAACCATAACAATAGCATAAGTCATTTTAAGACCAGATCTCAGTAATTTTAAGAATTTAAGTCCAATAAGTCAATGTGAAATCGAAAATCTGGAGTAAACTAAGGGGAAAAGGGATCAGATCCTCTCGTTGCCAGAACCCTTCTTCAGAGAGCAAAGAAGCCATTTCTCAGCGTGACTGTTCTTATAGAGAGAGAGAGAGAGAGGATGACAATAGGAAACAAACAGTAGTAGGTGCCATGATACCTTCCACAGTCCGCAGGTAGTCTGAGTAGCACCTTTGAAATGAGGACTCCTCCCTCTGCCACATCAGGGTGTTAAAGCAAGGCTGATTTGTAGCATCCCTCCTTTAACAGCACCTCCACCTTGGTTTCTAAACAGGAAAAGAATCTGCAGTCTTCAACAATCTATCCATATATACTACGTGACTACTAAATTATGGAAATTAAGCCTGGCTCTTTTTCTCTCCAGAGCGTGTGGAAACCCTGAACATTACAGAGGAAAAGATTATTTTCCTAATCTGCAGTTAAATCAACAGCAAAACACTATCAGATAAAAGATAGTAAACAGTGTCCAGTGTCTTTCTAGCTTCCTCTAGAAAATACATCAGCAGCCTGTCAGCCCCACAGCTCATACTTTTGACGAATATTCTCCAGTTCTCATCCTTAGTCCAGGCAGCAAACCAAAGCATTTACTTTTCCCTGTATTTGTCACATTACACTAAAGAAAACCAGCTGCTGCCAAGTAGGATGCCCACTTCCATTCAATCAAAGCAGAATGAGGGAGGCTAATTAAAAAATAATTTGATCACCTTTTGATGATCTAACATCCATGATCCTGTCTAGATAGTTAATCAAGCTAAATATTAAATCTTTAGTCAGGATGCAAAACCTCCTTTAAAAATTTTCTACTCCAGCAAGCAGTGATATTGGCTCATTTGACTGAGGTCAAAGTGCATTGTCCTGCACCATGGAAGCCAAAGAAAGGAAGAGAGGAACTGGAATGTTTCACATCCACTGCATCATGATTCAGAGACTTCTGTAGTCCCAGTGGTTTATTTACGCTATCTCAATGATCTTCACATTAAAAGTCCTCTTGTCTCTGTTGCCTCTTAGGACATTTTATCTTGTAGAAAAAGCAGAAATATGTTGCAGATGACAATGACAAACCTATATTCTCACCACACCCAGAGTTCTTCAAAATAAGCACCCTTCTGAATTTCTAAACCTTCCAGACTTATCTATTTAGAGTGAAAGAGAATCATCCTACTCTCCATGGTGTTGATATGATCTTCTCTGATCTCAAAATCACAGAATCATAGAATGGCCCAGGTTGAAAAGGACCTCAAAGATCATGTAGTTTCAACCCCCCTGCTATGTGCAGGGTCGCTGACCACCGGACCAGGAAGCCCAGAGCCACATCCAGCCTGGCCTTGAATGCCTCCAGCGATGGGGCATCCACAACCTCCTTGGGCAACCTGTTCCACTGCGTCACCACTCTCTGTGTGAAAAACTTCCTCCTAGTATCTAACCTAAACCTCCCCTGTCTCCATTTAAAACCATTCCCCCTTGTCCTATCACTATCCACCCTCATAAACAGCCATTGCCCCTCCTGTTACATGCTCCCTTCAAATATTGGAAGGACAAATCTTCATCACTTCACCTTTTACTAAATCAGAGGAAAATCTGTGGGCATGAATCTCACTTTCCTGGAATCAGATGCAGATTCATAGGCTTGCTTACAAATGCATCCATGCTAGTACCTGTACCGCTATACAGAAAGGTTAAATTAACCACGTTTGGCACTCCTGGTAAACATCATTTTAGAGTCTGGTAAATATGCACAGTCAGGAAATTCATGTTCAGGAAATACATACTAAAAAATGTATCATTCTTCAATATTCAGGAGGATAAGTTTGTCTTTGTGGGGGAAAAAAAAAGTTTAAGTAATTAGCATTGTCTCTAGCTCAGATTCAGGAAGCTTATGTTCCACTTAACTCTCTCTTTCTTTGTTCCCTGCTGGTGGACCCAGGTTTTCAAAAATGCCAAGAAACAGTTCAAGGCATTCAAGCTTTGGGCCTCTAATAGAAAGGCCAGTCCATTGTCCACACTGCCTGTCCACAGCGACAGGCCCAAGGGGACAGCATGGAGCTGTGTCAGGGGAGGGGCAGCTGGGGGTTAGGGACAGGGTCTGCACCAGAGGGTGGTGGGCATGGAACGGGCTGCCCAGGGCTGTGGGCATGGCCCCAGGCTTCTCAAGTTTGAGAAGCATTTGGATAACTCCCTCAGAAATATGGTTTGGATTTTGCGTGCAGGCAAGAATTAGATTCGATGATTCTTGCGGGTCTCTTCCAACACAGGATATTCTAAGATTCTATGAAATGTCATATTTTTCTCTTTCTCCTTCTTGGCTTGTTAGGGACATCTGGTCCACCCTGACACTCTATTACAATGTATATATAGCCTGTTCATCCAAACCTTTGTCTTCTAGCGAGTTAGAAAAAACAGCAGAGTAATGGTGAAGCTGCCACAGCTTCAAGCCCCCAGGTCCAATCTGCAGCAAGGCTGAACACCTTTTTAAGTAGACACACATGCTGATGAACATATACAACCCATATACATATACACAGGACAGCACGTTAAGCACTCATAAAAACACAGAGAGCACCAGTGGCCTCATCTTGTTCCCTTCCCTGTCTGATCAGAATGGAGGTCCATTATTGTTAGAGAGAGAGAGAGAGACAGAGAGCGCAATGCATGCCTGTGCACATACATATTCACAAGTGGGTCCTGTTGTCAACACTCAGACCTAAGAGTGTGTGGAAGGTGGCCTTGACCTCCTTGCCTCTCCAGCAGCTGTCCCCTCCATGTGCCTCACCCTCAGAGACACCTTCCCCAATGACTTTGAGGCCACTGCAACTACTCACCGTAACATCCAGCTTGGTCTTTAGTAGTGATCACACTGATATAAGCACCCATACTCACTGCAGTTCTTGGCACCACACATACCTTTCAACCCATGAGCCCAACCCAGACACTGGCACTCAGACCACCTTGATCCTTCCCTTCTCTCATATCTAGTTCTTCCCTAAACACTCCTCCCCAGATGCTCTTCCTTGCATTCTGTTATGTGTCCCATATCCCTGTAGGAAGCAACTGCTTTATTCCTCAAGGTGCTGCAGAGAGTCCTTCTATCGACTCACTGGGTAGGCATCCTCCAGTCTATTGGGCTGAGGTTTTCTGGAACAGCCCGGGAGGCTGTTGTCAAATTAGTGCTATTGTGCTCTTTTTCTCTGTTGTAGTTTCTAGGGAAATAAATAGGAGGCATTACTTTCAGGGCTCAGTTTTCTACCAGCCTTGGTGGAGTATCCATCCTCACACCTGGAGTTACTTGATGATAAGCTCAACAAACTAAGTAAAGATATTTGATGTTGCCTTTCAGACTTCTAGGACACCTTCTGGTCTGTCTGTGGATGTTTATTGCATCCTTTGATCCTAAACTCTGTCCCACCAAAGTATGCTTTTCTGTGATAGCCTGAAAATTACCATCTGCTGGAAATAGAACTCCTTTCTCAGTATCACAGAAGATGACAGGAATCTTCTTTAAAGTGGAAGGCAACACTTAATCTTCACATAATAGAAAGAGTTAAATTGACTTTATCATCTTATTTGCTGAGTCTTGTCCTTTGTCTAGTCAATATTTGTAATGAGTAAGCCTGTCTTTCTCTAAGTTTATCTAAAGGTTTTCCAGACCAATTAAATTTTATGAGTCTTAAACATATGATACATTTTCTTCACAGGTTTTCCAGAATTTTACGTAATGTGCTATAGTACACATTAACATCAGGCAAGAGAAAACAATCTCCTACCAGCAAGTGGGCAGGCTCTGAATATAAAGCGGCTAATAGGTACATAAACCATTTAGCCATGAAAAATTGCATACCATGTAGAATCCACTATCTTGAAAAAAATTATTTTTCATGATGAAGACTTCTTCATAGCTTTCTAGTATCTCAATTTCAAAAACACAGCAATGAGGAAAAATTAAACTGAAAATACTGTTTTCATGTAAATCATTGAAGCTTCATTACTGATTTTGTTTCACATGGTGAGAAAACCCTACGTACAGAACTCAGTCAGCTGCATAGTGTACATACTATGTATACTACTGCACACACGAACATTATATAATTCATAGCGAAGAATATATATTATATGAGTAATGTTTAGATTTATTACTTTGATACGTATTTATTGTGCAGCTAAAGTAATATTAGTTATTTGTGTTTTGTACACATCTGAGATGTTCAGAAAAATACAGTAAGGTGGTAAATTGCTGATAATTAATGCCATAGAATAAAGACCCAGAGATCTCCTTAAAACAAACTTAATCATTTACATATCATAAAGGGAACCTTCACCAAAAGCAACAACAGATTTGATGCAGTGGAAAATAAATGATTTGTCACCTAAGGATGAGAAAACCTATGGAAACCTGAAGTAGCTCTAGAAGTCATAGTAGCAACATCACTGGGAGAAAATATTAAGGTCAAGAAACAAATTTTGAAGGAGATGTGTAACATGTTTTATTCAAATACCTGCTGTTAGAAATTGTGTTCAAGCTTTTGAGCACACGAGCCATACCTCAAGAGCAGCCTAACGACAGGCATTACAGGCAGAATTACAATTTCTTAGAGAAATATTTACTGTGAAGGAAGAGAGGAATATCAGAAGTTCAGCCATTTGTGGCAATGTAGCTGAAGTTGGATGTTTGAAGTGTGTAAACAAGCACCATACGTTTTTTTCATTGATTGCAGAAATTTCACATCACGCTGCTGTGACTCCCCTCCAGAATATATCTTTCCTAATTAGCTTGTGCATGCCTTTAAACCACATGTTATATGGGCTATTAAACAGAGGAAAGGCAAATTAACAATGAATCAATCCCTTCCACCAATCATTTCCCATGGACAAGATAGTTACCGAGAGTACCTGCTAACACAAGTGCACCTGATAGGGTCTGTGATGGAGCTGGTACTTCTGGTCAGTCCTTCTTCACAGTCCTGCAACCCCAATCTTCTGCTGCCCCACACAGACTGTGTAAATTCTCCACCCCCATGTCTGAATGCTTGCACAATAAAGTCAATTATCTGAACTGTTCTGTTTTCTTGCGTCCTGCTTATGCTTAGCAAAAGCAGTCCTTGGAGAGGCACATAGTAGGTCTCAGTGAAGTTGGGGCAGAATTAGATGGAACAATGAAAGGAATAGCTTATCTCTTGTCATACAGACACGTATTCCTCTTAGTCCCACACACTCTCTGGAAGAAGACAAAATGGGATCCCCTTAACTCTCCCTAATTTTGATTGTTCACAACAAAAATTAAGTCAAATGCACAAAATGTATGCATATTTCAAAACTGAAGCCAGCTGCATCATCTCAGTCCCAGCTAACTCTGTGTTGCCACTGAATACACAGCAGGCTATCTAGAAATCCTGGGGAAGAGAAGCATCTGAAACAACATGTTGTGTATAAAAAACATTCCTATTCGAGACAACCAGAAAACCTTCTTATTTCTGTTTGGTAATCAAAGAGCTTGCAGAGGCAAGGATCCTTAAACTGATGTAAATCACCATGCAGTTTCCATAGCAAGAAGGGTATTTCCATGTGCTTGCTCTGTTGTAAAGCATTTCTTACTGCTATTAGAAAGCAACAAAGCTAATCAAGTCTCCTCATCCTAACACCTTGGGAAAATAATAATTTAAAAACCTAAATA
Source organism: Gallus gallus (assembly GCF_016699485.2). Lineage (NCBI taxonomy): Eukaryota > Metazoa > Chordata > Aves > Galliformes > Phasianidae > Gallus > Gallus gallus. Next base: position 111,773,059 of record NC_052532.1, read on the forward strand.
AATATTCAGTTTAAGTATTTGCTGTGACCTTTCAAGGACGTTCATTCTCATGTGATCACCCATCTTCAACTCCTGTTCACAGCTCCTTTTCCCTTTCTCTCTCCTACTTTTGGAACAGGAGGGAACTCTTTCTGTAGAAGGCCAACCCTCATTTGCAGTGGATGTTTCATGAAAGTTTTCATCCGTCTGGGAGGGCATGGAGAGGCGTACTTCCTGCAGCTCCTCTTCCCCACGACTCAGCTTGAAGACTGTATGCCCATTCTCCGGAGTTTTGATCCTAGCCATCAGAATCACAGAAAGAAGTTGGGTTTCTGCATTATTGTATAATAGTTGGGTAATGTTTATAATTTCTTAGCTCTAGTGCTGAGATTTTGGTCTTCAGTGATGTGTTGCTTTTCCCGCACTTTACTGGTGTCCTGTGTTTCACATAGGCAGTCACCAGGATGGCAACTACAATAGCAGCCTCCTGAATATTTTCAGCAAATATGCCAAAAATATAATGGCTTTTTTTTGTTTTGTTTTGTTTTTTAATAAATTTGTGTGGATGGTGGCTATAGGTATTTGATGGGCTTGATGTATGCTCCACATTTCCATATAGGAAGATGATGATGCTAATAAAATGATTATTTGAATAGCACTTTATGATTTAAAAGGAGTGATTTCGTGCACACGTACATGAGTCCAGACCTGGAGCTATTATATCCAATTAAAGCATTCTGCACTTGGGCATGCATTACAGTTAGCGCTCAGGAGGAATAGATGTATTTGTATTTTCAGTCTGATTGTAAAATTGAATCACTGTTTGCCTCCAGCTTAACCCCCTTACAGCTGAGTGGCTGAAGCAAAACTACAGATAAAACTAATAGACTAAATCTCTTCTTTGAAGAGGTTAACTAAATTAGATGGGGCAATTTTCTGTCTCTTGCATCTTTCTGCTTTGTAGTACCATGCACTGCTGAGTGTTCCAGAGAAATCAGAGCACTGGTACCCTCTGCCTGCCCCATAAGACTGAAACCAGAAGCACTCATCCCTACCTAAGGTCTATGCAGCAAGGGATATCTCTGTAGCGCAAGTTGCTATCATGGACAGCACAGCAACAGCCATTGCACTTCATCAGTCTCAACTGTAACAAGAACAACAGAGAGATCATTGTATTAAAAAAGGAATTCAGCACCATAAAAAAGTGGCATTTTATATATTCAAAGTGTGTCAGGAACAGTCACTGAGACAATCTCTTTCCACAGGAGTTATCTATGATCTACCAGCAAATTGCTACAGTGTTGGAAGGGGTAGAAGAGAACCACTGAGGCATCACATCCATTGGGGAAATTAACATGCCTTATCACCATGAGCTTGTCTGGTGACCTACACACTTGTATGAACCTGTCTGTGATCTCTCGTCCTGCACCTCATCCTATGCTAGGGTTAGTTGGATGAGCTTTGTCTGTTGAGGTTTGGCTGACTCTACACAGATCCCCGTGTCTTTTGGCAAGCAGGGAACTGCTGGCCTTTGCTGTACACTAACATCATCACTTTATGAAGCAGAGTTTCAGTACTTCTTTGGCTAGTAAAAAATGAGTGGAATTGCTTTTGGGGCTGAATGAAGTCAAGCAGAAGCTCTAACTAAGGAGAATTTAAAAAACACAGATCAGAACTAAAGAAGAGAATGCTGCCAAGCATGGAAATCATCTACAAGCTTCCCAGGACCTTGACTGAATGACTTAACCCCTTTAACAGTAAATATACAAGTCAGACTTCTTCAGCTTCATTCCTCAAAAATGGAAAGTATGTGTTGCTTGCTACCTATATACTTTCAGGGATCTCCCCTGACGCTTAAACTGGCCAACACTCAAATGAATAAGACAGTGATATTAGACAGTTGGAGCCCCTTGGTGTATGTTAATCCTATTAGTCAGAATGATAAAATCTTTAGCTTTTGGCACTGACTGATACATTCAGTTTTATTTGTGGAAGGAGTGGATGTGCAAACGTAGGTACTTAGTGTGATGATTTACCATCTAGCTGTTTGCCAGACTGATGGTACAGCTAAGAGGACTTCCTTCTTGGTGCATCCTTGCTGCATTCTGGAAAGGCCAAGGGCAGAGCATGTAGCCTTTGCTTACTGAATTCAATGCTCCTGGCTCCTGTTCACCAGGTCTCTGAAGAGGAAAGAAGTGCTTGTCTGGAGCACTTGGGGCACAATGTAACATGACAATAAAACAAGTGTTTAATTGTAGAGTATTTATAGAGAAAGTGAAAATAGGAATTGCCAATGACACATGAGAAAGGAATGGAAGTCTAGGCCTGCATGCAGATATCCTTGGGATCCTCCAAACATTCTTCCAGGAAAAAAAACAACACAGCTATCTTCCTGTTTTACCCCTGATTTCCCAGCTGTGGGGAGAAGGGTCATGTTCATTTTGGGAAACTGTGGTGATAGAGGGTTGAGTTGGAACCAAGGGAGCCTCCAAAACAGGACACTGTGTTACCTAGGTACTCAGTTTATAGGATATGAAGCTGCAGGCAGCATGCAGGCACTGAGGGAAGCTGACATCCAAGCATCAAACAGAAAAAGATTTGGAGGATTGCCTTTTTAAGGAAGATTTGCAGGATTATCAAACACATTGCAATAGAGCACAGACAGACTTATTGGGATATTTAACTATTGACTTGTCAGTTGTCGTGTTCACACTAGAATTCTGTTTGCTGCTAATATGAAAGGTTACGTGGAGAAATACACTGACTTTGAATTGCTTGGTAATCTCAAGATTTGCTGTTTTGTCAATGCATTGATTTGAATGTAAATTGCTCATAGCTTTGTTTCTTTACTAGAGGTGCAGTATTTAGAACAGAAATATCTATCTTTTCACCAAATATTATCAGTTCAGTTAAGGAGCATCAGGTTGGTTTTTATCCTTTCTTAATGTGTTGCATAAATTGTTCAGTACTTGGGGTTATTAAGTGGCCATTTTTATGTATTTTTAAATCTATATTAAAGCATGGCTCAGGTTGATAATGCTTGATTTTTCAAAGGCACCACGGTCACAAAAATCCCATTAACTTCAAAGGCATTTAAGAGTTCTCAGCACTTCTGAAAATCTGGTCATCCTGAGTGTCCATAACCATATTTTAATCAGCTATTTAAGCCTTTGTGGTCAGTGCGCACATCACCTTATCCTGCTCCCAGAGAGACCACTTACAGATGTCTCCTGATTCTCTATTTCGGAGTCAAGAGGTATATTATAACGAGATTGCCTTCCCTCCCTCTTTCTCACGAATATTTCAATGTTATGCAGAAAAGGAAAAAGATCTTCAATGTTGAGATTTCCTGAAGATTCTGCTGCCACAGAAGATGCATTTTTTTCTCTAGTGTGGATAAGCTTGTCTCTCTGGTTCCTCCCTTGTGCTTCCAGGCACACCATAACCATCTGCCCAAAAGCAGCACTACAGCAGCAAGCACTAGAATACAAATAGGAGATGCAGCAAAATCTCCCAGACAAGGGATGTTATGGGATGCGTGGTAATGTTAACGATTCCTGCAGGAGGATGCAGCATTCAAGTTCCCCATCGTGCCTTGTGGGACTTGTTCCGTCCACACTCCACCTCAGATCAAGGCACGTAACCCAGCTGTGCATACCTATTACATGGTCGCCTCTATTCTGCAAAGAAAAACGGATGAGTGGATGAGTGTCTCCCAGCATGTGCAGAGGAACGCTGTCCTCAGTTCTCACACACTTCTCAGCTCAAGAGCCCCAGTTCAAACTATACGTTAGTCAACAAGACAGCCCCTGTAGCACTTGATGTCCACAGATATGCAGTGGTATGGAAGAAAGTGAGGGGTCGTCTTCCTTGACAGAGTCTACCACAATAATCGGTGCAATTGTTCTCCCCTGTATTAGTGTGGGTGCAGAATCACAGTGTTAATTTCCCATTAAAATAGGGGTTTTGATTTACAAAAAGCTGTCCTTTCTTTGCTTCCCCAGATTGAAACCCTGACAGGGTGCATTTCCCACATGTCGATACTGAACGTAAAGACATTCCTTGCAAGTTGAAAAAAGAATCATGAAAATATCTTTACCAACCTCTTTTAGTAGACACTGACATTGACATAGATCTAAGCTCAACTTACCTGAAGCAGTTTTCACCAGGGGACAACATGTATTTCTAAATTGCCTATAACATACTAAATAATGAAACAGCAAGCTAAGGAGGGAGAGGGGAAAAGAAGAGAGAGAGACAGAGAGAGAGAGAGAGATCCAATAGTTTCCTTCTAATGAAGTGTGACCAACAAGTTCTAGACATGGTTTTGGTCCGATGTGGAGAAAGCTGATCTGCAAGATTACCAGACACTCCTCTGCAGAGGAGTGAAACTTCAACATTTTAACATTTTGTTAATAGGTAAGTTCAGCAGTACAGTGAAAACATCCAAATGGAAGTTAAGCCACAGCTGGTTTACAAAGTGGCTTTTTGAAAATATCAGCAGCTGCACTCTGGACTGTAGTTTCTCACCCAGGAGGGAAGGGCTCTTTCCCTGTAAAGCATCATGCTGCTTGGGCTGCAGACAGATGGCATACCCAGGAGCCTCCTGGGCACACAGATGTGAAGCTGTTAGAGAATCTGGGTGTGAAAGACTCACTTCTTACAGAATGACCTAGAAAATTAGGCAAATCATGTAAAGCATTTGTTGGCCCAGCTAAGTATCCTGTGACTTCCCTGCTATCAGCTAGTTCTGTGCAAGGTGCGTCCACAATTATTCAGTGAAGGAGGGAGAAAGAAAACAATAATTAAAACTAACTTAGACTCACTTTAAATTCAACTCATAGAACTAGAGTGAAGTCTTGGGTTAGAAGCACAGAATCAGCATTTGTGACATAAAATCGTGGAGATTTATTTACCATGAGGTGCAGAAATGATGCCACGCTCTTGCTTTTTACTTCTGTCTATCGATCTTGAATAGCCTGAGCCTCCCCAGTCCAGTAAATGACCAAGCTAAGCAGTGGCTTATTTTCTGTAGGCCTGTAGCTATGTATAGTGGCATTCTCAAAATCACGAGGGTTTTTTTAAGCAGTATTTGAAGAAATTCATGAGTCACCAGATGACTCTCTTTGAACAATGAGTTTTATTCACCAGTAATGTAAAGATATGGCCAAAGCTCATGAAATACACTCAGAATAAATTATCTGCAAAGACAATAAAACACCTCTGCAACACATTTCCTTGGCTGTCTTTGTCTTTACACACTTCAAAATAAAGAAGGTATTTTTTCATACACATTCCATTTTTTGTGACTCCATGTCTGAAAACCTCTTAACTGAGGTTTGACTCTTTACACAGAGAGAGAGATTGACAACATGGATGATTTGGGCTTGAACTTCAAACTCCCACGATTCTTCATGGTGTGGTAGAGGCAAAGGCTTGATTCATGCCTATCCTCATAAGCACTTTCTAATGTTTGCTTGCACACTGCATTTTTAGCTGTGAATCATGTTGTTTTCATATTACATTCCTCTCCCCCAGAATTCCCAACATTGGTCTCTTATTATATCTGCTAAAAAATTTGACTAGCATATATATATTGTCTCTTAAGTCGGGGAGACCACAAATAGGAGTAGCACTGCAGCCATTAATGGAGTAATGGGGCAGTATTATCATTTATGCTTTCACTGTGCCAGGAAGGACAAGCTGTGGTTTACAGATTTCACAATCTTGCTTTGTCAGACAGACAGACTGCTATGTAAAATACTCCACAAAATCCTGAAAGGAACTTGAAGTCAGATCCAGTTCAAATTTCAGCTAGATGAGCCAGCTGGAAAAATCAAAGAAGATAAAAAAGGGAAGAGGAGAAAAAAACACTGCCAAACTATTTCTTCTTAAATTGTGTCAGTTTGATTTCTTGCAGACACAAGTTGAGTTTATTATTGCATTTTCTAATACCCCTAAGCTTTGGGATATTTCTCTTTGCAATTTTGCTGAATTTATCATCACACTATTAGCTCAGCCTGCTTAGTAGCCTGTGTCTGGGAGGCAGCTGGTACTGCTCCTGAGAGAAGCCCCCACCCCACACATTTACAAACACTCTCAAGCCACTGCAGTTTTCCATTTTCTTTTCCTTTTCTTTTTCTTTTTCACTACAATCATAAATGTATAACATTTGTTGGTTTGAACAAACCTCCTCTCCAAGATGAAGAGGCCAGGAACAGAGGGATAGAGGACAATACTCTGGCCCCTTCGAGGTCTGGGGGAACATTGCCATTGACCTGAGTGAGGCCAGGATTTTAGTCTGAGTTTTTCTACAAAACAAGCTCCTGTGCCAAATCTTTCATATGGACATTTCAGAAAATGATCAGAGGAGAAGATGCTGTTTTCTCTGAAAAGATGATATTCATAGATATGCTAGAGGAGGGGAATTCCTATTTACACTAGGTTAATATTAAGTGAGGACCCTGATTCCAGCACTGACTGAAGCACAGATCAAAAAAGCAGAGTTATTAGTGCTGGTCAGCAGTGGAGCCACCAGGCCATCAGGGCCTAGGGCAAGCACAGCATTGCAATCCTTCTCCAGCCTGGCAGCCTCCAGCCATCCCTACACACCACCCCTTTCTCCCTCTCCTCCCAGGGAAGACTTGACTTGCTGCAGTTCTGATAGGATCACAGCAAGAGAGCCACAGCTAACCATCATCTTGATGGCCTTGGCCATGAGGCACTGACCTTTTCTACACTGTAGTGATTATTGTCTTGGGTATAGCTACTGAATGACATTTTAAAAAAAAACAACCCAAAACAAGAAATATTAAATATAAGCACACACATATTAATCCAGAAAGTTACTCTGGAAAATTGCAGACTTTAGCCACTCTCCAAAGACCTCAAAGGTTTTGAGTTAGCTTCAGAGATTCCACCCCATCTTCATCTTTACTCTGATAAATCCTGATGATGTTTCTGCAAAGCACAGCCACAAGCCACTGAACCAAACCAGTCAAGTACATTAAATGAGCAGCAACATCTACCATTACAGAACGTTAGGTGTTCAACAGCAAACACCGCTGAACCCAGAAATAGCTTTTGTCCTATTTGCTGTATCTCATGCACACAAAGAAGTGCCTGCTTATTTGTTGCCTGGTTTGGCTGCTGCTTGATTTTGTCTTTATAGAGGATTATAAACAAACTCTCAGCTTTACCTCAGTTAAAAGAATAAAAAGTCAGTATCTCCATTAGTCATCATTTTCAGCCTTCTCCATCTTTGATCCCAGCCAGAAGACTCAGAAGTTTCAAAACAACACACCTGCTAATGACAGTACATTTCAGATTGACAGTCTGGCACTAAGAAAAAATGTACCACAGATTAAATGTTCTTCTCAATTTGTTGGATCTGGTATTTTCTAGTTTGTTAGATATTTAAAGCTGCTGTTTTCATTTGCCATATTTGGTTGTTTAACTATTTCAATGATCAATCTGACTCCACCTTACTAATTTAGTTATGAAGGTTTTCTCTTCATGTCACCCTGCCCGTGTCTTCGCAGTTTGAAGCTAACTTTTTTCCAAGAATCTGTTTTACAGCTCTAAAGTATCTCATGCAAAGTCCCCCAGTCACCACATAACACAGTGTCTGGCTCTAGAACCTCTCTGCAGTTAGCATTACAGATGGCCTTTCCCTAATCATTCTTCCTAGAACATTCTTCCCATTAATCTTACAACAAAGGATGGCCTCATGCAGTGCACTCAAAATGACCTGACTTCTCTTAAGAATGGATTTTGGTGAATAGGCAGCAAGGAGAGAGGTAAAAGAATGATTTTCACCATCTCTTCTAACACTAGAGAGGGAACCAAGTGAAACTTGCAGGTAGCAGGTTCAAGTAGAAAACCACACCTGGTAGCTCAAATAATTAAGTCTCTTTTCATGGGAAACTGAGAATGCTGAAAAATTACATGAACTTTACAAAGAAAGAATTAGATATATTCATGAGGAAAATAAATCCATGAAGATGTGTTAAACAAGTTGTCTCTCCAGCAAGTGAACTGCTGCCCTGAGTATACCAATTTTAAGAGAAGGAACAGAAGCCTACACTAATAGCAAGTTGTCCTTCCAATTAATCTTACTAGATATTAGAGAAAAAAATATATAAAATCAAGTTAAACCCTTGATTTAACAGTATTTCTTGTAGTTCTGTGAAAGAGGTAAAAAAGCATGGAATTTGCATGATTATATATATCTGCTGTAGTAATAGCTTAGGAGACTACTGCTAGCATTAGTTTCTTGCATTTTTATAACCTCTCACTGATAATTTTAATTTCCTTTTTATTATATTTATTCAATAATTTTTACATTCACCTTTAATTGTATCTTTTATTGCAGAAGACTGGGATCAAATTTAGATGAACTGCTTTAAAAGGGAAGGATGATAAATTCTGGTATATGGCTTGAACATTAATGTGAACAGCGTTCCTTTTGTATAGAAAGTTCCTGCTTGAAAAGTCTATAAAATGCTGAGAGAGTCCCTTCTCAAGATGATCAGTCTGGAAGTGCTTGTTAGAGTCAGCAATAAAGAGCAAGAGTGGGAGCTAATGAGAGAAGACCCATTAGACCATCCCACCACTTGTTTCAGCCACTTCACCTTGACTGCTCAGGCTCTCTACATTTGGCCCTGCTCTTCTTTGAGAAAAGAAAAACTCAGGACAAATTCCTTTTTTTTTTTTTTTTTTTTTAAACTAGATGTATAGCAAGCACCTTCAAATATGCCTTTTTTTTTTTTCTGTGGTATGCTGATAAAGACATACTGCCCATGTCTCCACAAAGTTAGCCTCCGATCAAACCTCTTCACAGTCTAACATAGATGCTCTATGTCCCATTAGCTGCCCCCATGGCATGTTGGTCTTCCTCCACAAACAAGGTTAAGCAGGTTCCCCCCCCTTTGCACAGAAGCTGTGAGCACTGAGCTCACCAGGACACACAAGTCAGCCTCATCCTTCACTGCATGGCAGCACGGTGATTTGTCTTTGCCTGTGCACAGTAACCTACCCAGCATCACGCATGGTGTATGGAGATCTGATGCTTGGTAGCATGCAGTATGTAAACTACAATTTCACAGTCCCAGGAGCTCTTCCAAGTTTCATGACTGACTAGGAGTCTTATTAATTAAACATGCTCCATGTTATTACAGCTCTTGTATCAATTAGGCCCTGAATTGGTGCCCTGTTATACAGAGCAACAATGCCGTTGTCCTTTGGATCTTACACTGGTGTTTTGACTTATTAGTTTGGTTCTTTAATCCAGATTTTCAAACATGTGGTTAATAAAAACTGAAGGCTTCCATTATGTAGCTATAGCACAGGCCATACTTATAAATTTAATTACTTCTCATGGGCTTGTACTAATTATATCACTTCAGTTTTATTTAAATGCTTATGAAACCTTTTGATTCAGAACAGGGAAAAAAAGGAAGAACTTTATATTCAGATCAGTAATGCATCAGGCTCCCAGTTTGACCAGCACTCTCACTTGCTCACTTTGAAATCAGCATCTTTTCACTTTCAGCTTTACCCAAATTCATCTGCTGGGCATTTGATATTTCTTTCTCTCCAGGGGAAGTAATGTGTTGGAGTTACAATTTTTGATCTCATTAATACAAAAATAGCATCAGTTTCAGCTGAATATAGAAAACTAAAGTTAAAAAAATAATAATACTTTCGTTATTGTGTAGACTTACGCAATTAAAATTCCACAACAGGCTCCTAGGCTCTATGTAAGAGTAGATCTGTAGAGTTGATCTGCTACTTCCTCCCTGAATTTATGATGCTTTTTCTGTTTAGAAAGATTATAATTTATTTTCCATTAAATTTTTTCTCAATATCTTTCCTTACCACCACAGTCAGGTCAAGGTTTTTTCTGTGTGAGGTAGGAGAGGCATAGAAGGCAATACTTGAGAGATGCATATAAAAGCTGTAGTGGTTTGAAGGACCCTTGGGAGTCACATACGAACAAACTTTCCTGACTGAACTGAGAGCAGGAAAGACTCAAAGCCAAATAATTAACTTTGAAGTTCTTCCTCATCTGGCAGGTTACGTAGTGCTAATCCAGGAAAGCACACTATGTGGTGACAGCATGCATCTAGGGACAATAAAGAAACATAAACAGACAAAAAATGTCTGAAAGGTGTTACTGTAGGGGCAATCTGTGCTGTCTGCCAGCCAGCTAGGAGAGATGAAGGGAGAAGGTCTCTTCTTCGTCCTTCAAAAGATGATATATTTGTTGCAGTAGGGAGAGGAAGGGACAAAACATCTCCTCTGTGACACTACCCCTGAAGTGGGGAGCACCTCAGTGTGGAGGAGGAGTTCTTGGAGAGAGCAGTAGGGAGATACCCAGCAGGACACCTTCTTGTGCTGCCAGGGGAGGCTGGAAGACTATACATGACCAGACTGGAATTGGAGTGCTTATTAACCATTTTAGGTAGCACACAAAATGTTGTCCTTCTGGGAGGCACAGAAAATGCCACCCTTGTAATGTCTAGGGTAATCAAAGAATCATAGAATGGTTTGGAAGGGACCTCTAAGATCATCAAGTTCCAACCCCCCTGCTATAGGCAGGGAAACCCCCACTAGACCAGGTTGCTCAAAGCCCCATCCAGCCTGGCCTTGAGTGCTTCCAGGGAGGGGGCATCCACAACTTCCCTGGACAACCTGTTTCAGTGTCTCATCACCCTCACAGTAAAGAATTTCTTCCTAATATCTAGTCTGAATCTACCCCCTTCCAGTTTAAAACCATTTCCCCTTGTCTTGTCACTACATGCCCTTCTGAAGAGACCCTCCCTAGCTTTCCTGTAGGCCCCTTCAGTTACTGGAAGGTCGCTATGAGATCACAGCAAGTGACATGCACAAAATCCCTTGCATGACAACTGTGGCAGCCTCAGAGGGGCACAATGGAATCAGCAGCAGAGGCAACTGATCATCAATCTGGGATGAATATCAGGTCTAAATAGTAGAAAAGATCTGCAAGGCCTCAAGAGATGGGCAACTCCAATGATTATTCACCACTGCAAATCCAGAAATCCTCTTCTGAAAATATTCAGCACAACATCTTGAGCAGGGCTATCATAGCTCATCAATTTATAACCAGTAAAAGCAATGTGAAAATCTGAGCATCCATTAATTACTTTTCCATTGTCTGTTCATTTGGTTTGTGTCTTGACATGTGAACCTATTACTGTCCTTGGCTGGTCTGCTTGCTCAGTAGTTGTTCCCGTGAGATTCAGTTGAAGAAGTCCTGGTCCAGTCTGGCTGCCTATTGCCTCTGCAAGCCAGAGCCGGCTGTACCTATGCAATCCCTGACAGCTGTTTTTTAACAGAACCAAAAAATCCTGCTGGGAGAAACAGTGAGGGGTCTCACATTGGAGGACTCATTGTTCATCTGTTTATGAGATGAGTTTTGTTTGTTATTTTGGAAGGTGGGTGGAAAGATCCCTTTGTTCAACATGGTACTCCTGGTACAACAACCAGGAGATTTTAATTTAAAGAAATAATAGGATGACTTTTGCCTGCCACACAGAAATAAAAAAAGACAATTTCACATCTGGATGATTGACTCCAATTTACAACAATCTTGTAACAATAATCATTTCAATAATGTGGCTTGCCAAGGGTTTTAGGGCAGCTAACTGAATTATAGCAAATCTTTACAATTACATTTATAATGAATGCAGCTAGAGAAGCCTCAACAGCCTTCCCTTTTCATTTACTGCTGATTACTCACTCAAGGAGGATCCCACCCTTCAGCAAAGAGCAGCAAAGCAGCACACAAAACAGTCTAGCCCCCTGCAGCCTCTAGGAGAAGAGGCTGCAGAATGGGAGAGCACTGGTGGTGTATATAGTCTCCTAGTGCTCATCTTAATCATTTTGCTAAGGACTGTTTCGATCTATTTATTCCTGTGCCAGCTTATTTTCTTCGATCACTTTGAATCTTCTCTATGCAGTCAGTGAAGTGGAAGCTGATTGTGTGCCTTTGCACTATGCTTAATGGGGAAGGAGGTCTGCTGATGGCAGGAGACAAGGCTCAGATGTCCTGTAATTATGGGGAAGACACATTTGGGGTTATTTTGTAGCATAAAAACATCACAATAAAGGGAATAGTCAGGCCTAACATCTCCTGTCACTCTGTGACAATGGGCTCCGTAAAGGAAATACACAACAGTTTCCATGCTACTTTCCATTTTACTTGCCATACTCTTACACAGCACTTTTCTAAAGGGCAGTTCCCTCCCTCACAGGATGCAGACTTCATCCTCAGGGCTGGAGAAGAGTAGATCTGTTGCATGCTCATAGACACTGCATTTCAGAGAGCAGGGGGCCAGCCACAGTATTTGCATCACAGGAGATTCAGACAGCTCTACCTTCTATCTTCCATCATCCTAACAAGCTGGATAGCCCATGTGTCTGCTGTGAGTTCAATCCTTCACTGTGAGATAGTCAAGAACCCCTGAGTGGCCAGCCGTAGCCTGCTCTCCTCATCCAGGCTGCTCACCAAGGATCTTCTGAGCATGCAGACAAGACCTAACACGGAAATCACCAAACTAAGTATTTATGTCTACTGTGAAGACCTTAGTGTTGTGAAACTCAGTACAGTATGTGAAGTAAGCTCCTCAGTAGGCGCCTCAAAATCTGCTCAGACAGGTACACCAGAAGGTACATTTTTCTTGGTACCTTGCAGCAGTCCTGGATATCTATTACATGTGTATGAACTGGCTTGGGTGAAAATGGACAATATGGCATTACTGCAGCACTAAACCACACTCCTGATTTACATACGGAGTACAAATGTTAATGTGGACCTGTGCAAGCAACTAGCAAGAACATGAGTTTGTAGAGCTTCAGATTCACACTACATAAAACGCTAATTTTTTTGCTTGGTTCAACATGTAACAGTTCCAGCAGCAGCCTGTAAGCACACACGTGTTCTTAACTGGTTTTCTTCATCAGCATCATATGAATAGGAAGTTTTCATACCCATGATGGTGTTGTGTGACTAAATTGAAGACTTCTAAAACTGTCAGTTGTCATCCCATATATAAATAAGCAATAGTCAAAGCAAGCTACAAGCTAAGCAGCCTTTAGAGAGCCCTCTGTAGTATTATTGTACTAGGTCATCTCTGCACATTAGTGCTTTAAAGCGCAAGTTTCCTCCTTTTGAAGTCAATGGGGTTTTTGTAACAGCAGTGGAGAACCATTTTTTTTCATCACCAACAATGAAAGTCAATGGTTCAAAAATTTCTGGTGTGCTGAGCCCGGCATTTATCCTGCTGATAAACAGTTTTCACTCTTTCTTTGTGTTCCTTTATGTCCTGACTTCCTCTGACAGCTGCTTCCCATTCAGACACCAAGCATTTCCCAGGTAAAGGGACATCTAGGTTTGAGCAGTACCTGGCAAAGTAATGACAGTAATGGTAAGGATTCATATGTTTCCAAAGGAGATACAGAGGGACTTGGCAGATTTTAACAAAGTGAAGAAATTATTCTCAGGAGAAATGCTAAAAGATATGAGTGCCCTTACCTCACTCTTCAGGATGTGCTTCATCATTTTTCAATATTGATCATTGTAAGACTGGGCTACCCTCTCTGCTGCTCTGGTTTCTTTGCCAGCAGGAGTTATAACTAATTCAGTCAGGCAAACTAAAAGCCCACCTTAAAACTTCAGTTTCTGCCCTCATGACTCAAGTCTCATCGTTCTTGGCAGTCAGCATTCCACCTAGTCTGCAGACAAAAGCTTGGTTTTCTTAATGCCAGTACAATGAGCCAAGGTAGTTCTGCACTGCGCAGATGTACAGCACCTTTGACAGAGAGAAAAAAAAGCTCCCTCACATTAGTGTGTCTTGTACAGCCACGGAAAGAAACAGGAATACTTCTCTGACAAAATTAGCAGGGTTTTTTTGTTTTGTTTTGTTTTGTATTTGAATTATTCAGATACAAATTTGCTTTTAAACCTTCAGTTCCAGGTATATTTCTTCCACAGCATGGCCCACATTCAGGATAATGAATGTATAACTATACATATAACTGAATGTAACACTGTGATGAACAAAGAGGAGAGTCAGCCAGGACGTGCCAGGTCGAATCTCCTGGGTGGTGTTGTAATTGACTTCTGAGCTTTGTTAAATGCAGCAACACTCAGTCCACTGCTTGTGCTCCTGAGCTTAGCAAGCTACTGGTGGACAGTTTTCTTAGACCCATCACAGAAGCAATGAGGAAGCCATGTGAGCTTTGGCTGCAGCCCATATCCCATTCTCCGCTATGGCTCACACACAACTTAAAAAGAACATAGAGCCTACATGGGGCATGCTCTCAGAAGCAGAATTGATGTTAGTGGCTGCACTGTCCTAGTCACAAACATACTTTGTTTAACTGCTTGGGTGTGGAGAACACCACAGCCACGACATCAGAAGATGACCTATATGTTTATGACACCACCAGGAAAAATCAAAACTTCAGTTCTAAAAGCATCAAAATCTTGTTATCTCCCCTTCTCCTTAATAAGAAAAACTGTATCTTTTCAACATTTCTGTTAACAGAAATGAGACTTCATGCTCAGACGGGCAGAAACCTCACCAGGTTTTGCATGCCAGCAAACTCTCAGCAAGTTGAAGAAAGCCAAACTCACTTGTTTCAAGAACTTAATACATTCATCCAAATCTGAAAGATGCTTTTCACTGATGGGGACATCAGCTGTGAAGAAGGTTGTGCTATAAATCCCTGATGAAGCATAAAGGGCTTGCAGCATCTCACAGGCAACAGGGCAGAAAGTGGACAGGAAAACTGCCATCCCACCATTTGTTTTTTTTTTCCCCTAGTAGAGCAGGAGTTTTATCTACTCCAGAGGAAACTAGAGGAAATGCTTGCATCTTCCCTCCCTTACCTCATATAGAGGCAGGGGTTGGCCCAACTCTGTCCTTAAAATAGCAGATTGAGAGGGTAGAAAGTCACAGTCTCTGAACTGCTTTTAGAAAACAGAGTATGTGAATACTCACATAGCTACGTAGAGGTTAAAGCAAGCCAGGAACCAACACCAGAGGACCCAGGGGATAAAAAACAGAGTCGGGTCAAGAACTTCTTAATGATGTGCCTTGGTTGATGATTTTGGTTTAGAAACCAAAAGCTGATGTTTTTTTGTTGAACTGCTTTTTTATTTAATTGGACATGGTTTTTTGACTGAGCTGTGACATTCTAGCAGGGAAAAGACAGTAAAGGTTATACTGCCCTATGGCTTTGGGTGTTGGCTCTTGTCAGTCCACATGGATGCTCAGTCAAAACAACTGCAACAGGCTGTACTTTTAGGTCAGTGAGGTTTGGATCTCTGAAAAGCAAGACAGTTGTTTCCAACCAGTATCTGTTTTGTCCCAACCCATTACTCCAATGCTTTGTCCCACATTTATGTCAAAAAAAGGCTTGAAATATTCCAGCAAATAATTGCCTTCATTCTTTTGATGAATTCTCTTTCTTTTCAGTAGAAAAATGTGTCAGTTGACAGATAGGGTAGGAAAGAGACTCAAAGTCAATAAGAAAAAGAAGTATCAACTTTTAAATGATGCCATCAAGTTACAAGCCTTGTCACTTTGATCTCCTCTGGTGAATGCTTGCTTTGGCAGCACAATCCTTCACACAGCTGGCTAAGAAGTAGCTGTGGTAGCTACACACAGATCACTTAAAGAAATTTTGCCTCCCAACATTGACAGTTAGTTATTTGCTCAGTAGGCTCAGAAGAAAGGACTAAATATGCCCAAACTGCATGCAAAAGGACCTTTAGAAGTTTTGCACATATCATAAAGGGCTTTTTACTCAGCAGGCTCTGTTTTTCAATTCCAGGAGTATTTTAACACAAGAAGCTCCGTTCAGATCTCCTATAAATGAGTAAGAGAACTGCAGGATGGAAACTAATTAAACACCTCAAGTATCACTAACCTAATATCCTAGCTTTTCTACGTGCATTTTTCTGTCTGACACTGAAAAAAACTTGGAGTAATAAAATATAATTTAAAAAAAAGTAAAAAAAAATAAAAGTATTATTTGTTCTTCTGCCAAAGAGAAATTCATCATCTACAAAACATGATTTTTTTTATAGAATTCATCTACTAAATTGCATGTTCAACCAATTTGGAAAACTTTTATACCACTTGGTAATCTTCTCTTTTTTTTTTTTTTCTGTAAGAGCAACACTCAATTAAGCAATCTCCCAGTATTCAGGTTCAAAATATTCTCCTGTCTGTTCTGTCATCAACTTGATTACTTACAATATTTGCTTATGAACAAAAACACTGAAGATAGAAAAGCAGAGAGAAATTCCTGAAAGGTTTTTCATTTGTCTAGTGCAATGGAAGGTGCTAAAGTATCTGACTTTATCACATATTCCATTAAAAAACAAACAAACAAACAAAAAACAACCAGACTTCACGATAATGAAGCTGACTAACTTTTCTCCCTTTTACTTCTTAAAAAGTCATATTCAAAGTCTTGCTGGAACTTTTAGCTGTGCATGCCCCTGTTCATGTCAGGGCAGTTGGACTAGGTGACCTTTAAAGACCCTTTCCAACTCTAAGGATTATCTGTTTTTATGACTCTATGAACATGTTGGCAATTTGTTGTACTATTTTGGTTGACCCACCAGAAGTTTGTGTCTCCTGAGCTACTGATGCTGAGCTGCCCATTTGTGTACTCCTGCAGATATGAGTTCTGCTCTACCTCCAGCTCTCAAACCTGAGCCCCTCTCAAACCTCCAGGTCCCTGACCTCTGCATCTTCAGGGATTAGAAATGAATAATTAAATTACACACCCAGATAATATACAATCCTTGTAAAAAAAAATCTGATATATGTTATGGAGACAGATATCCTAGCATGGCTGCTGAAACTCTGGGGCTGATAGTGCATTGGCATTCAGTACCAGTAGCTCCCTCTTTGAAGCTGTTGGTTAAGACTCTCATTGCACATGTCAGTTGTGACAGACAGCCAAACAGTTGACCTCTACAGCTCTAAATTCTGTAGCTGATCACAGAGAAGTCGAATAGATGGTGACTTTTGGTCACAACAGCCTGGGCTGAATTTAAGGCAGTAAAGCAGACTTGAGGATGTTTTCCATTACCAAAACCACGGGATTTGTTGAAAAAAATATATTGGCACTAAAAGACAGACTAATAACAGCATTTTAGCTTTTTTTTTTTTTTTTTTTTTCATTTTGAAGCATTTAGAGTAATCTCTAATGCTATGCCAGGGGAGGATATGCTTGTAACAGTGTAGTGGAATGAAAAGTGTTGTTATGATTAACTCAGAATTTCTTATACAGAGTTTACAATATAAATGTTCTGTTGTGTCTTACATTTCATACATTAGGGCATCTAGGAGCTGTATTAAAGGTAGTGTTGAAGGTAGTTTCCTGTAAGCCGAACAAATGCAGCGTAATAAAAATGCTTGAAATAAAATAGCAAGAACTAGCCAAATCAACACCAAGAATTGCCTAATGGTTTTATCCCATATAACTGACACCTCTGCCTAGGACTCCAAAAGAGACAACATGGAGTCATACCTACACCTTCTGTAAATTAGCCTTATGTTTATCCATGGACGTAATTCTAACACCGACATCAGTATCAGAGGCTAAGGAGGATGATTAAAAGAATACAATTTTTAGATATCAAAGCAATTGGCAACCTTGTGAGATTTCCAGGAAGTCAGTCGAAACCGGCAGCTGCTAAAAATAGGAATCTGTCAACAGGCATCTCTGGGAGATCATTTATCCTATTCACAACTACCAGCAGGAGTGAAAATCTTGTTACTCTTCGCTGTTTACAAAATGCAAGACAAAGGTTTAGGATGAAATCCAGCAGCTTTAAGGCTACATTTCTTACACATGCTCAGAAGTTATTCCCTCTCTATGTTTTAAGTGAAGCACAGGTGATGCTGGAGTGTACATAAAATTTTCCTAAATGCATCTATAAATCCTCAGTGTCTTTGATAGACAGGCATCTGTCACAGGCTGGGGCCATAAAATAGTGTATACAGAAAATGAACCCTTAGAAGAAGATGCACATCATCTTCTCATGGAAGCCAATGGGATCTCTGTAGTCAGCTTCCAGGAGGAGCAAAATCAACCAAGATCTGGGATACTTGGCAAGGTAACAGGAACAAAAGCCACAAGCCAAGTAGATTAGGTATCTTGACTGATTGCACAAGGAGCAATTGCTCTCAAATAGACATTCAGGTTAGCACAACCACATTTCAATTTCAGAAGCTGGTGGCAAGCAGATGAAGTTGCACATACCTTATCCAAAGAGAATATATTGTTTTAGACATGTTTTTATAGAAAGTATTTGTACAAACTTGTGAGGAGTTTAAGCTTTTTAAACATAAGAAAACATTTTAACAGACATTAAACTAAAAAATAAAAAATAAAAAAAATAAAAATAAAAACCACACTCTGTTGCCTAAGAGTAGAAAGGCAGTGGCTGTGCAACAACATTCGACTCTCTGCTGCCAGCAATGTGCTGACTTCTTTGTGCTGTTCTACAGAATCCAGGGGTGGCTTTACTTTTTGTTTCTGGGGGAAAAAACTAAAAGAGCACCTCACAGAAACAAGAGAGAATTTGGGATCTCTGCTAAATAATGCCAACTCTGCCCCTGAGGTGAGGAAAACTATGGCAATGGTAGACAGGAGAAATTATATAGGTGACACTGTTAAAGTAGATTGCTCTTCAATTGTCTGCTGTAGGCAAATATTATCATCTTTTTCCATTCTTCATTCTGCTTCTCCCCCGCAAACCTGACACTAATGTAAAGTTTCATTTTTCAACTATTAAGAAGCTGGTAATGTTATAAAAACCTTGCATCTGGTAGAGAAATGCCAAATTAACAGCCTAACCACTGATCAAATTTATTTCTGTATAAAGGGAGCACATCTTCTTTGATATCAGTGACACTGCACTAGGTTAAACTTGGAAAAGATCAGAGTCACACTCAGGCTTACTGTCAAAGATGAAACCTTTTCCTTTCCTGTTCATTCATCTTCAGACTGAGGCTGTATTAATTTTTGAGAACCATCGAGCATGAAGAGAAGAATACATGTGAAATTCCACCAATTTGATTGAAAGGTAAATTTTAAGCCAGTGCAATCAAGCAACAGCAAGATAAAAGACATTTCTAGAAACATATTTCTAAGACTTTAGATGGGTTTAAGAGTGGTTCGCACTGCTTACAAGGCAATCAGTTTGCACACCTGTTACAAAGGTTTGTCCTCAGCCAGAGGTTACTGTCCTTCAGCTGGGATGCAGGAATTAACTCAGCTGCCCACACACAGTCCTTTAAGCACAAAGGGGCACAAGCTTTGCAGAGAAGTTAGGTCAGTTGATGCAGCTTGCAGTAATCCATTTTTCCTCTGAAATACAAATAACTGTGAAGGCTTCGGGGCTGGTTGACCAAATCAAATACAAATTGAATTAAGTTTAGGCTGAAGGGAGGGCTGATGGCGGCTGCAGCTCCTCACAGGGAGCGGAGGGGCAGCGCTGAGCTCTGCTCTGTGTGACAGCGACAGGGCCCGAGGGAACGGCATGGAGCTGTGTCAGGGGAGGGGCAGCTGGGGGTTAGGGACAGGGGCTGCACCACAGGGCGGTGGGCATGGAGCGGGCTGCCCAGGGCACACTCTCAGAGGTATGGTCTGGTTGTTGGGTGGTCCAATGTGGAGCCTGGAGTTAGCCTTGATGATCCTTGTGGGTCTCTTCCAACTCAGGGTATTCTACAATGCAGCCTGGTACTTCTCCAGGCCTCAGAGGGAAATCCTGGCAGACTCATACTTTCAGTGTGCACCTACAACTCCTTCCCTACAGGTACATTTATTTTTCCCCTGTTTTGTGCTTAACATTAGAGCTTCACTTACACACTGAGTTCCAGCATGCGGGAATATCTTGTTCCATGTTCAATGCACATATCCCAGCATTTGGTCCCCTGATGTTTTTCTTCAAGCTCCTCCTTTTCAGTTTGTAACTGCCGGAGATCAACATTATTTCACATCCTCATTCTGGCCTCCAATTTTCTCATCACAGCAACATTTTCAGTGTAGCACTGTCCAGGAGCAGCTGCCAATATTCCTTCAGGAGCCTCTTTTCTCACAGTCTGGCTTCCAGGTGGCTGCAGGTGTGCTCCAGATCCTCAGTTTCTATGTGTCAGTGCTGATAGATGGCCACAAAATTCCTGGGGGGTTTCCAGTATTTAGGTGTACTCCTCGTGTGAGGTTACCTGCTAGGCAGGGTTCTCTGTAGTTCATGCTAGTCATAAGAACATAGAAAATAAAGATAGTTTTGTATTAGGGTTTCCAGGAAGCACAGCCCCCCCCTTCATTTAAATTTCAGGGAACTCAGTCCCAGCAATGGCACAGAGCTATAGCACTAAGTCAGTCTGGCTTTTCCTGCATGGCCTCCACTGTTCCTGGCTGTCAAATATTTGAGAAAACCTTCTGTAAAACACACGCAGACCTGCTGCATCATGAGGTATGCTGGCTAGAGCTGGTACCCATGCAGGGACCCCAGTCTTGAGCTTGCAGCTGGGTGCTTGCAGCTGGTCTCCACAGGAACAGACAGACTTTTAGGATCATCATTTCCTTGTGAGTGGGATAGTTTTCTTGTCAGCCTGAAGTCCTGAAAACTAGAGCAGTGTCTGTTAAGTAAGAATGAGTTTAATAAAACTGTCTTGGAACAAATTAATAAAAATGAAAAGGAAACTATCTCTCTGCTAACTGCATCCTGGCTTGGCTCCAGTTGCTGCTCCCTTTATTTCATCCAGCTGTAAGTGCTGTCAGGATCTGTTGCAGCTCCAAGAGCAGCAGCCAGAGCCTTAAGAGTCTGGAAGTCCTGAGCAGTTATGTTGAACTCAAACACCATAATTGCTTGCCAGCTTCTCAAGCAAGGCACAAAATAGAATGCTGTCTTGAGGATGCTCCCATTCCTACAGACCCATTCTCTCTTTGTGTTTTGTCCAGGTACAATCCAATCACTTCTTAAAGGGTTACTTGCAATTGGTAAGATCAGTCTGTAATTTAGAGAGTAATTTAAAACAAGCAGTCTGTGGGATTGCTATCTCCAACATTCTGTCTTCATAAATGCTGATATCCCCTGGCCACAGATATCATCACTCCTGTGGCTGATGAACACCAGGCTTTCCTGAACTGGAACACATAGAAGAACAACCAGGCTAGTCCTCATTTTGCCCCTAAGCAGCCCATGTACTTATTGTGAATGAGAAGTTCATGGTATACGAGCAGCATGAGCAACCATTTCAGGTTAAACGTCTGAGTATTTTTCCCTGAGCCAGCACAGCACAGTGTCCAATGCACAACAGTGCAGGTGCAAAGGAAGCATCTGTAGCACGCGATCTTCCCCTAGGGAGAGAGGGAAAGGGAGTGGGGCCGCTCTTTTTGGCAGCTGCCTACAGTTAGATCTGTTTAACCACCTACATTGTGCTTACAATCTTACAAATCAAAAGCTACTTATTTTCCATGCAAGTACATACAAAATCTACTCCATTATGCAAGCACATAAAACGAAAATCATATGCTGGGCAAACAAAGGATGTGACTAGGGAGAAACAAGCAGCAGGGGTTGAGCGGCAAGATTCTAACCCACCTGCCCAAGTCCTAGAATCATAGGCTGGAAAAAAACCTCCAAGATCATCCAGTCCAACTGTCTACCTACCACCAATATTTTCCCACTGAACCATGTCCCTTAGTACCACATCTAAACATTTATTGAACACCTTCAGGGACAGTGATGCCACTATCTCCCTGGGCAGCCTGTTCCAGTGCCTCAGCACTCTTCTGGAGAAGAAATTCTCCCTAATATCCAACCTGAACCTCCTCTAGTGCAACATGAGGCCATTCCCTCTCATCCTAACACTGTAACGTAACAGAAGAGGCCAACACCCCACCTCACCGTAACCTCCTTTCAGATGGTTGTAGACAGTGATAAGGTCTCCCCTGATCCTCCTCTTCTTCAGACTGAACAACCTCAGTTCTCTCAGCTGCTTCCCATAAGACTTGTGCTCCAGACTCCTCACCAGCTTTGATGCCCTTCTCTGATCACATTCTAGGGCTTCACTGTCTTTCTTGTAGTGAGGGGTCTCAATGTCTTTCTTATGGTCCTGTTGCACTGGGCTTGAACATCTTCACTGCTGAGTCCAGGGAGTTGTGGCATGTCAGCACTAAAGGCCTGCAAATATATAGCATACATACATGTTCGACATTCATTTATGTTCCATATCGAATGTTGAGTTGGGCAATTTCATATCTCTTTTGAGGCTCATCTTCTCTCTGCCACACCAGGATGTCACATCAATGTGCGACGCATCAGAAAGCTGCGTAAGGACTGCAGTCTCCCAGGGCCTGCTCCAAATGCAATTAGAAGAAAGATTCAAATGTACTTCATATGACAGACTTGTAAACTCACGCATGGCAACGGTTACAACATTTAATAAAATATAGTCATGATCTCCTTTACCTGACTTCACTAGTTTTGTTTGCTTCTGGTGAAAACAGTGAGGGCCTTCTCATGGTGATGTTCCATTATCTCCATTACAGGATTTGATAAGGAGCAAATGGTAAATGTCCTTTGCATCTTTACTTACCTACCAGCTGAAACTTAGCTTGATACTTTTGGACTTCTACTTTTAAAAGCATGTTGCTTGACTATTTCAGCAATTTAGATAAGCTGGAAAATGTAGCAAGGACACACACCAGCCTTCTGGTAATGAATTTGCTTCAAGATGCTTGATGATATGTGGAGAGCAGCAGCTAAATCTAGCAATGACATATGCTGAAAGCTACTGCAAGTGATGAAGACCTGCACTCGTGACTGTATATCAAGTTTAAAAGTAGGCCAGAGAGGTGCTGGGGAGCCAGCGAGTAAAACGTCAGCATTTTACTTTAAGAATCACGCTTTGAGTGGAAGATGTTGCCTTAATAAAATATGCTTTGTACCTACTCTTAGTAAATCACAGAGCAATTGACAGTCTATATAGGCGAGGAAGGCTGGAGCTCAGTTTGCAAGGAATTACTTGTCACTACAGATTTGAGGTTATTGGCAGACAGCCCATGTTGCCATTTAGTCCTCATAGCATACATGTTATAAAAAATATTTTCCATATAGACAGACACACTGTAGCCACCGAGACTCCAGAGAGCTGCCATAGAAGCCTTACTACCCTTTGGATGCTCTGGTTCGATTTCCAGGTAATATAAATCAAAAGAGAAATTGCAGTTTCATCTTTGCCAAAAAATTATTAGGTGTCCACACAGCAAATAACAAAGAGCAGAGGAATAGTTCACAAAGAATGAGGTTAAGCACTTTGCTGTTTCTTCTCCCACAAGCTACAAACTTGTCCTCCTCTTGATGGAACGGGAGCATTTCTGACAAAATCCTACACTTGGTTCTCTCTAGGGCCTTATGCTTTCATCACAGGCACAACCACAATACCTGCCTCCCAGCCTGAGCACAGAGACTAGGCAGAAGTGTGGAATTACATAATTATGATTTAGTACTGCCATCTTAAAGCCCATTAAATCTTCGTAAGAACCAGTGACCTGTCCCATTCCCAGAATGGCATCTTTGTTCCTTATGGCTGCTCTTGCATGTACTGGTCTACATCTAAGAAATCATATGTTCAGAAAAAGTTGACGAACTGGGAAGGTAAGTGCACTCTGACAGAACTCCTTTACAAACAGTAGGCCTGGAAGTAAAAAATAAGTAAACACAAATGCAATATATATGTAAGAAACACGTAAACACTAAGAAGCCCAAATAGCAGTGAGTGAACTCCATCAATCCTCAAATCCATCACTGTTTGTGAACTGCTGATTCTTCTGTTATTTTTTCTTTTATTTTCTTTTTCAAGCAATGTGTAGAGATGATCTAAATCATCAGTCCTTCATTGGGCCGAACAGGCACAAGGATGGGGTGAGCATTTGCATGGCTGGCCCTTCGATGGCAATTGATCTGTCAAAGTCAAGAGGCAAGGCAGCCAGGAGGGCACAACTCTGTTGCCTCTCACTCTCTTGCAATTTGCTGTGAATAGGAATTATTGGCTCTTTACCAGAATATCTTCAGCTGTAATGGGGGAAATGGTAGTCAGAAATTTTTGATACCTGTGGCCTCATTGCACTCTACAACTTCCTGAAGGGAGGTTGTGATGAGGAGGGGTTTGGCCTCTTCTCCCAGGCAAATAACAGGACCTGACGAAATGGCCAGAAGTTGTACCAGAGGAGGTTTAGGTGAGACAGCAGGATAAACTTTTTGTCTCAGAGGGTGGTCAGGTACTGGAATGGCCTGCCCAGGGAGGTGGTGGAGTCGCCGTCCCTGGCAGTGTTCAAGAGGTGTCTGGATGAGGAGCTACGAGATATGGTTTAGTAGCTTGTTGTACCAATGGGAATGGGAAGGAGGTTGGACTAGATGATGCTGCAGGTCGTTTCCAACCTTGTGATTCTATGATTCTA
The DNA here is from genome assembly GCF_016699485.2 of Gallus gallus. Lineage (NCBI taxonomy): Eukaryota > Metazoa > Chordata > Aves > Galliformes > Phasianidae > Gallus > Gallus gallus. The sequence goes on from NC_052532.1 coordinate 111,797,560, forward strand.
TGATTTGCTTATACATGATTGCCATGTATCTCCTTGTCCTTCTCCCTTTAGGATTTTAGATAAGAATATCCTCATATTTAAATGCCTAAAATAAAAAACTTCCCAAAGGAAAAAAACAGCAATCATGAATTTACTCATTAATATACCTTCTTTTCCTTTCTTCTCAAAGAGTGGAATTTTTCCATGACCTACACAGATACTCTCACCTGCAAGATATTTTTAGCAATGTATTGTGACTGCATGTTAGTCTCACTTTAGAGAGACCCTTAGGCTATTGCTTTTTTGCAGGATCAAGAAATAGAATTGCACCAATTTCTGGGTGACTAATTGATGCAAATTATACTGAAGTAGCTGGTGATTTTTCTGCTTTAAATTAGCACCCAGTTCAATGCCAAAGCAATTTTTAAAAAGGGAAGAACTAAGTAAAAAGACAGTATTTACCGTATTTCTGGCTAGACTGAGTCCACTATTGCCTTTATTTTTTCTTTTAAATTCAAAAGTTAAAAGACGTTTGCTATACACTCACTGTGCCATTGTCTGGTTGGATCTAGTTTGAAACTTTAAGTGGACATTGCACAGCTGCAATGACTCTGGTGGTGTCTGTACTCAGGATGGGGGATAGGAGGGGAGAAAGGAAGGAGACAGGTGGAAAGCAGTAAGGAGACAAAGCGTGACATTACAAAAGGCCAACGTTTCAGCATTCAGCTCTAAAACTCATCTGAACCGCCTTCTCTACTTTTGTTTTTTCATGTGTCATCAAAAAGAGATCTAGAAAATTTTATGTTTCATCTTGAAAAACTCTCTTCACTCTTTGCTTACCCAAAGACTTTTCCTTTGAAGTTTACACACTGAATGCCAATATATGAGCGTCTTCTAATCTAATGTTAACAGGAGAAAAAAAAAAGATCTTAAAAAAAACAGATAATCTCATAGCTGTAACCTTCTTCTTCATCAAACCCTTATTGTCCCACTTACTCTATTAGTTCTTTAATCTCAGTAATTGACTCATGCCAAAGATAAAATTTTAAGAGCTTTGGAACAGGGATCACAGCATTTTCCTGGAGCTAGGACATGATTACAACATTCAAAGTTGTGATACATTAATAAAAATAAATTAATCTTCTATAACACAAGAAATATCTCGAAACATCTCTATTAACTCCACTGGGATCATATGAACCACTCAAATGCTTAGAAAAGTATTGTATTGTGCTATAATTTATGCTACTGTGCTAAGGAGACTAGACCTGGTAGCAGCCTGCTTATCTATCTGTGAATAGGTCGAGGATTAAATATTATCAGCTTACTAGTAGACTTGCCTGGAGAGAACAAGAAGAGTAAATGCATCATCAGTAAAGGCAACTCTCTTAGAATAAAAAAATGTTGAATTTCTACAGCCTGTTGCAAAGTATGTTGAGTTCCCTCAGCTTTCAGCATGGCATACCTATGGAAAAAGGAAGCACAGATCTCAAGAGACTCCTCAGGTGAAATTATAGTGTGAGTGGAGAGAACAAGGAATCCACAAGAAGCCCGTTCTGCAGGAGAATCTGCAGGCAGTGAGGCTGGACCATCTCTGTTCCATAGGAGGGTAGCAGTGAGTACCCATGTGACTAGCAAGGCGAAAGGGAGAGCAAGATAAAAGTCAGCACCAGAGTCTATTTGCCTCTGGGATGTTTCTGGGTTTTGGTGGCAAGAAATTAAGGGAAGCTCAGTGAAGGCCCTGAGGGAGGATTTCCACCAAAGGTGCATGGCCATCGACATCCCTGTGGCTTAAGAAGTGATCTATATTGTACTATTTAGTTTTCCATGCTTTGTCGCCCAAGAATGAAGGCAGCCCCAGCAAATCACTGCTTGGTATCTGGTGACTGTACAGCAGAGCACACATGGTTAACACCTGCAACCACCCTTGTTTGGATTCCAGATCGTAAGGGATGACTATGATCAAAGCTTATTAAGGTTGCTGCTTTGTTTACCCCCCTTTTATGTGTGACAACAACCTGTGCTTTGTTCTTTTACAACTATATTATAAATTGGTTAATTGCTGCAACCAGCTAAACATGGAGAGTAGGGGAATAGGTTAAGATTCAGGCATGCTGATCAGACACGTGGCATTTATATCTATCTACACAAATTCTCATGTCTTGCTCACCAGGTACAAGTAGGTATTTGGAAGCTAAGCTTTATTCCACACAGAAAAAATACTTGTTTAACCCGAATAGTGTCGCTTAATGCTGACACCAGACAGTCAGAAACCTGCACATCAGCAGGTTTCTTTTGTAATCTCTTGAGGTTCTACTTCAGCTGTTCTCTGTCCAGCTTGAACGTCTATTTGTCTCATCACAAATCATTGCCGATTTACTGTCAAGGGTAAAATTACCTACTCTAAATCTCTGGTAATTACCTCACTTACAAAAAATGATGATGAAAAAGGCTAGTTGTTTTTTGTTTGTTTGTTTGTTTGGGTTTGTTTGTTTGTTTGTTTTGTTGTTGCTTTTTTGTTGTTGCTCCTCCAGGATTTTACTGGGCTAATATCCCTCCATCCTAAATTGAGGCTGAGGCAAATTATATTAAGTAAATTAGCATAATGCTAAGAATTTGAACTGAGGTTTTGAAAGGGAGGAAATACAATGGTTAATCCAGAATTCCCATCTGGCAGCCTTCCCTTACCACATTCTGTAAGAAGAGAGACTTTACACAATAAAAATACACTACTCATAGACTAGAGACCCATGAGCTATATCAGGACAAGAAAACTGAACAGTGTCATGGCCCATTCTTAAATCCTGAAATAATTCAGGTTCACATCTAGTAGCATTCTGTCAGACAGTGTTCACTTCTGGTCCAGAAACAGCACAGAGTTGTGGCTGCTCCCATTCAGCAGCATGGACATGGCCACTCACCCCATGGGAGAAGAAAATGCAGCAGCATGGGAGCAGATGCTGCCACTTCAAATCCCTCAGTGTGAAAGAACTTGCTCCTGTCTGCTTTAATGTCTAGAATAAACATACCTATTTAGTATTGCCCAAGACAATACTTCAGTTTTTGCACCAGATTTTACTTTCCTCCCTTCTGTTCTTTTTTCCTTTGGACCGAGTCACATCTTCAGTGCACTCTTCTATTCTCCTTGTTAGGTCAAGAAACGTAACTGAGTCTAACTGTGCTTATATCAAGCACAGTTCCTCAAGGGAAAAGTACAATCTAAATAAAATTAAATGTAGGATTATGATGAATAGAGAAGGATGTGATTAACACAATCAATTAACACAAGTCTTCCTGCATGGAGTGAGACCTACCGCACCCATGGAAAATTCTGATTAAGTTAGTCCTTTTATCATGGATGAACATACAGGTGACCTATAGCAGCTGCTTTTTGTATGACAGCCCCTGCGTGTCAGCTGCTTTCTGTAGCACATTTCGGCTACATAAAAATACAGTGATAACACCTAAAATTGATGCCAGTCCCAGAGTTATTCACAGGGTTGGCCATATATATCTCTGTGAACTGTAATCTTATCAAAACCTGACTGAATTAGGAAATACCGTGAGCACACATGTTCGTAGAGCAAGTCTGTTCAAAAGGATTAAAGAGAGGAGAAAGCCAGGTGAACACTCTTTTATGAAAGCTTATAAAGGTATCAAAGGGGGATGTGGTTGTTTTTCTGCTCCTTTTGTTTGAACAAAATGCGTTTGTCATCTATATTGCGTGCGTTGGTTTGTTTGACGGTTGTCTGCCATATGGCTCTCCTCTTTTTTTCCTGACTGCAGATCCACGTTCTCTAAGCAGCATAAATCAGAGTGACAGGTAAAGTAACAAGACTTTTGTCAAAAATATATCCACTGATAGTGTTTTAAGACGTAGTGTGTGTACTTTGCAGCTTGAAGAGAGACAAATTTATTTCCACCCTTTTCATTGCATTTCTGTGCTCCGTCCCAGTGTGGCAAACACTATTCTGCACCCATGTCCAGTTTCATTTTTTTTACTCCCTCTCCTTCCAAAGTGTCATTCTTTTAGACACATGTCCAAAACCTCAACATTCTACTCCACAGGAAAAAAGACTTTGCAGTGTTTGCCAGAATCACACTCCTTCCTTCCTGGGTGAGGTTGTTTGTTTGTTTTGATCTGTGCCATTTCCCTCAAAACAAGGCAATTTTGCTGTTGCAGCCATCTCTCCTTAAGACAACAGCTTAAAATATTTACCTTAATGAAATCTGAACACCTGCCTTCCTTCAAGAAACTCAGTGCTTCATCTAAAGGAGATGCCCTTCAGTCAGACCAATGGAAATCGTTCTGTTTCTAGTCATTTTTATCATCCAGATTCTCCCTTAAATAAAATGTTCTTCATCAGTATATCACCAGGTCTCGAGAAGGCTTACAAAAGGCCTCTGAAAAGAAACTAGAGCACAACATCTGGAAGCTGCAGGGTCTGCTGTGCCCAGTCTCCTCCCTGAGCTGGAGGCAGCTGTGCAACATGCTGACTCAGACCCACCGCGCTTTCAGACAAGTAAAATATGACTAAAAAGTGCTAAAGTCAGTGTTCATCTATAATTAAAATTCACCAGCTATGTCTAAATGAGTTCAAAACACTGTTTCCACAAAACTCTATTTCTATAAACTGCGAGGTTGTTTTTTTTCCAGCCAAAGAATGGTTTTAATAAACAAGGACAAAATTATTTGTCACAGTATTTCTTATGAAAGAAAATTATTAAATTGCTTCAGTATCTGAACTGACATTTTTGACTTCTGAGAAGCTCTTCCTGCACAGCTGCCCCTTGCAGGATTTCCCTGCTCTATATAGACCATAGGGACCAATCTTCTAAGCCTAGCAGAGCTCCATTGCAATAAAAACTCTTCCCAACAGCCACTGTGCTCATAGGGCTGTGCAGTGACAGTGACAGTACAGCCCAGTACAAAAGGTTTGCTCCATGGGCTGTACACTGCACCAGTGCAGCAATTAAAGACCAGATTTCAAGCTGAGAGATATTTCAGGAGAGATTCCAAAGAGGCTGCTGGCTACTATGCAAGGCGGCAAATAGACCTCAATGGTGTGACCGTCCTAGCCAGATAGTTTGCTGGGCATGTTTTGTAAAACTATTGGACTTCCTACTGACCTCCAGCAATACAAATCATTTCCTCTGTTTCACCATATTTACCATGTGCTAAATAGCATCAAAAACATGAAAATGATTACAGAGGGAATGTCTGTACTGTTGGTGTCACTTTATCACAGTTGGATGAAAATCCCAATGTAAACGTTTTCTTATGTGTCCAAGAATCTACGTTAAGAATATGGCTTTGGAGCAATAAAAATTATAATTCTGTTTTCTTTCAAGTGTGACAGACTTTTCTATAATTGTTCTTACTGCTCATTACTGACTCAAAACTCAGGCCAGAGAAAAATATCAAGAGACTGGCCCATATGGCAAACAGTTGCAGTCATGCTAGGCATTAAATGGATGGATGAGCAGATGAGAAAAGGATAGCTGCAGATCCTGATGCTGAAGAAGGCATAAAGCATGCCCTCTGAGTTGAGAGGAGGGAGAAACACTACAACATGGGTGAGTTGGGAGCAGGAGGCAAGGGCTGAAGTGGGACTTTCTCATCTACCTCTTGTTTTGGTTTGGTTTGGTTTGGTTTGGTTTTTTTATGAAGAAGAGGGATCTAAGGGAGTGTATGTGCAAGGAGGCAGGGCATCTGCATGGAAGAGCCAGATCCTAGCTCTGCCTCCCAGGTAGCAAGCCTCCATCCCCAGGTAGCAAGCCAGTAGGTTTTGAGGACACAAAAATGCAGGAGGCCAGCTCTTGGGAGCCAAATAGGCTTTCAGCTTCAGCTTCTCATCCACTAGCTACTCTACTGGCCTTCCTAGCCTCCCCAGCTCCTGATTTGCTCCTTTGTCCTCACACAGGCTCTCTTTGCCAGTTGTGAGGTGCCCACCCATTCTTATGAAACCATGACCACATTTGCTTATATGATAGCTTGTAAAGATAACATAACGAAATAACAAATACTCCTCTCCCATCACCTTTGTTTTTCTGACGTTAAATCATATAGTGAGTTGTGGCAGTGCACAATTTACCCTTTTAGGATATGAATCGCAATCAAAGTAATTCAGTCCCTGAGCCCCAGTTACAGCAGGACCATTGCAGTGCTTGGCACCCAGCCCATGAATGTCGATGCATCTGAATCTCCCACATGTGTTCCATGCTTCCTCTATAAAACTTTACGTATTTCTACACTTCTTCCAGAAGTCATATATTATTTACATCGTCAGTATTACAAACATACCAGAAGTGCACTACAGTTTTTTTTTCTGGAGTTCAGCTGGTTTTTCATGTTCCCCAAGCCTTAAAGTACATTAAACATTCCTGCTTTGTCTTCTATCTCCACTTTACCAATTACACAGCCTCTTTATACAGAGCAGTTCTCCTGCAAGCAGGTGAAGGTTTGTTTACTCTCATAATGCAGGACAGCTTCTAAGCTAATAATTTTGATTCTAAATCATAATAATTCTAAATCAGCTGTAACGGCAGTGAAAAACAACAGAAGGGGCTGAGTAGCTGCGTTTCCTTCTCTAAATATTTGGATGGGTCCACCTCTTAGTGAAGAACTGATAAAAAGGTGCGATCACGAGGAGGGAAAGCTGAATCTGGCTGTGCAGTTATGGCAGCTGGTTGGAGCAGTGGGGAGGAAGAAGAGGAGAAGGAGGAAGACAGCCCCACAGTATCCCTGCCTGCACGACTGGGCTGAAAACTTACCCTCCTGCAGCCACCTGGAGCCCTGGGAAATCACTTGCGTGTCTTTCTAAGTCTTTGTTCTCAGTTGGGTTCTTTGTTGCTTCAGATATTGATCTGCTTTCAAGCTATGCTGGGCAAACATAAGTGGAAAAATATCGTTTGGGAGAGGAGTGGAATATTGCAGAAAGTAACATTTCTGGAGAGCGCATTAGAAACAGATGTTCCACTCAAAAGTATTTGTGGTCAGGGACTATGCTGAGAAACTAACTGCTATAAAGGGAAAAACACAGAATTGCAGCACAATGGATGCAAGAAAAAGTTACAGGGCAAGGAGGGGGGTGGGGGGGAGGGGAAGGAAAAAAAATGAAGATTTAAGAAAGATATATTGTGTGTTTTGCAATGACAGCTGTAATTGCAAGTTAGTTTCCAAGTAAGAAAAGGACTGTATCCAGCTCCCATCTCTTCCACAAATGTGCTGCTGGACTTTGACCAAACCACGCAGGCTTCTGCTTGGTGTTGACTAAGAACTTCAGGGCTTTGCCACAGTGAGAGTTTTATTTTCCTCTCTCCCTGTGCCTTAGTCATAGGGGTGGAGGCAGCCCAGGCATGGTCAGCTCTGGGGTGGCTGGCAGGGAGTTGGGCAGAGCCATCTCTGCAGGGCACTGCACAGGGCACAAGGAAGAAGAGGAGGAAGGCGGCTCTCAGTCCCTCAAGTTCCTTCCCAGCCCTTCAGACTCTTCCCAGATTGAGGACTCCTTGCAAATGGATGTTGGGCTGATTCTCTGCCATTTGGGGGATCTATAGGGAATAGATTCACTGATAGGCTTATGTCACCTGCATAGCATGGTGATGGAAGAGATGGAAAAGCATACAAATAGAAATATACAAATACAGAAGACAAAAATGGTAATGGCAGAAGAGCACAATGGAAGAACAGCCATACTGTCCTCATACAGATGTTCACCTGGCTCGATCCCCTGAGTGTGGTGAAGTAAAGCCTATGAGAAATGATGCAGACACTGAGTGGTCCCTCCCTGCTTCCAGCTTCTGGTCATCAGAGATAGAGTGACTTCTGAGCAGGAGAGGGCCTCATCTTGGACATCATTTCGAACAGAAGCCCCATCCTATCTGAATTTACCCCCATCAGATTTTAAGCCTATTCATTATTTTGGTCTCTGTAATAACCTATGGCCGAGCTGCACAACTTTGCCACATGCTGGGTGATGAAGTGCTCCTTTTTTAAACGCCCAACTGATTATTTCATCTGCCCTTATTCCTACGTTGTCAGGAATGATAATTAATCTCTTTCCTCAACTGCTTATTACTATTCACGCTGTTATCAGGCTTCATCTCTTCCTCAAGCTGAAAATACTTGGCATATTTCACCTTTGCTCACACAAAAGCCATCCATTCAGTGAGTCTGCTTATTCCTTTATCTGGGCCACTTCCAGTTCTCTAGCTGTGGTGAAGAGGTCACTGCAATAATATTCTGGGTGCAGATACACCATGAATTTATGGAACTTTTCCTTGTTGCTATTTTCTCCCTATTCTTCTCATAGTACTTACTAATAATCTCTCTGACCACCGCTGAGCAATGAACTGATTTTCACAGGGACTTATCAGTAATGACTCCCAGATCTCTTTCCTGAACACCAGAAGCTAATTTAGAAACTGTCAGTCCATATGTGCTGCGAGGGTGCTTTTTCCCCATATGCATCACATTGCATTTATTGACATTGAATTTCTTCTGCCATTCGATTGCCCAATCACTAAGCATTGTGAGACCCTTCTGCAAAGGTGAAGATGAAAAAATTGATGGTGAAATCAGGCCAATTTCATGTTAAGCATATTTGTAATTTCATGGGAAGAATAGTCAATATGTGAAGCATACAACTCAGTGAAAAACGTACCTCTGACTGCCAGAAAGTCATGGGAAGTTCATCTCATAGAGGATCTGATTTCTAGAAAGAAAAAAAACTCTCTATTTAAATACTGCTCAGAGAGGTGTAGTTTTCCAATCCAAACGTCAAGTCTAAAATATCTGTGATGTGAGACAAGCTGGATTTTGCCATCAGGCAGTCAGCATCTGCTCATTGTCTCAGGGGGACAAATTATGCCTCTGCAATTCAGAGTGTATTGGCATCCCAGTCAGGACAGCTACATCCTGACAAGACTACACCAGGTCTGATAAGACTGAATTTGCACTTTTCAGTGTGCTAACATTCTGATGTAGGGAGCACTGTATGTTTCATGGCTGGCATCCCCTCCTATGCAGGTGGCTGCTGCTCACATACAGCATTCCCCTGAAAATAGACATTGGCGATTATTTTCATTAATAGTTTTCTGTAATGGTATGTGAGCCAGCTTCACAGGCAGTCCACACCTTCAAGCAGTCAGCTGTGTCATCAGAAGTCACGACCCACTTGCAGAAGGAGGAAAATGTTCTCTCTGTGCAGCAAGAGAACTTGTTACCCCTATAACAAGTGACCTTAAGTGCTCAAGAGGCAAAGCAGACCTGACACCTCTATGTGGCTACCAAGAAGTAACTGTAGGGCTACGGATTTCCCTTGGAAAGAGCTGGCATGGAAAAGCATGGAAAGATCTGTGAGAGATTTCATGCCATCTCCTGTCCATCTCAGGCAAAATCATAGAATCATTAATGTTGGAAAAGACCTCTAAGACCACCTAGTCTGACCACCAGCCCACCCTTACCATTCCCACTGCCCATGTCTCTTAGTGCCACATCCACGCGGCTCTTGAACACCTCCAGGGACGGTGACTCCACCACCTCCCTGGGCAGCCTGTGCCACTGCCTCACCACTCTTACTGAGAAGAAATTGTTCCTAATATCCAAACTGAAACTCTCCTAGTGCAAAATGGTCAAGTCTAGTTGTCTTGACTTCAGGAAATTTAATTAAGCAACAGCACAGAGTTGTGCTTCACACACACTTTTATCCCTATAAAATGTGACTTTGCTGCAGCTAGTATCATCACAATTCTGAAATCCCATGTGGAGCACTTTCCATGGAACTGCATGCAATTATTTATCCAGGCTCTTCTTCTGCCGCTGCAGAATGCAAGAGTACTGCCTTCAGCAAGAACAGTTGCAGGCATGTACCAGGGAAGAGAAAAAAATGTGAATTAAATGCCACTTAATTTCACTTAATCACATTTCCATCCCTCCCTGCCCATTGAAAAAAAAATTAGGAAAGAAATAAACTGCCTGAAAAGGAAAACCATTAAGTAAGTTTCAAAGTCTAGCCAACTACTATCTATTTCAGGACTTCCTGCCTTGCTTATCTCCTTTTAATTAACCTACTTCTGACCTGGACCATGTGTTTGCCTGGCACACGCAGTCCTGTTCTGCAGTTGCTATCAGTTAAATATAAGAATGTGTAGTAGTGTTTGTGATCACTGCTACTGCATGTTTCCTGTAGCTAAGCTGAGGGTGCACATGAGTGAGGGGAGAGAGCAGATGTGGAACCAAAGAAATGCAGTGTGGATGGGGGGGGAGGGGGGGGGGGGGAAGGATACTACCAAAAATACTGTGCATTGAAGAGGCTGATGAAAACAAAGTGGCTGATCAGCTTTCTGTCTCCCTGTTTGTACAGCTCGGATGTCTGGACACAATCCTGAAGCCAAGGGGAGCACAATCAGCAGTACTTCTATTTGTTCTTATCTTCTAAAGCACAGATTTGAAATCCTCTTGTGCACAGCGACAAACAGGCCATTGCTGGGTAACAATAAACTTGCTTCCTAAACTTAGCCCATTCCTGGATTAAAAATCTGAAAATAAATCTGATAAAATTCTTGAACTCCGGGTAACACCTACAGGTCTCAAATGTTTGTTGTGCAAAATGCAGCAGCCCACAGAAATATGTAGCTTGAACTGCCAAAGATTTTATCTCTGGTGATTTTAGTAACAATTTGATGGTGGCCTGCACAACAGAAAGAGAGGAGTTAATCCACTTAGCTGACAAATCCCATCCTCCTGAAAGCACAGAGGATTGGTTTAGGGCAAAACTGAGTGCGAATAGTTCCCCTTCCAATGCAGTAAATTACAAAAAAATGCTGTGTAAATAGAAGAGTTGAAAGGTGGAAGGAAAACTGGATTCTGATGCAAGAAAACAAACAAGAAGGGGGAGGATGAAATGCCTAAATCTGGACAAGAGGTTTGCTTTAGAAATTCTTATAGAAGTGAAAATCTTGTTGGTAAACAGAGGAAGTTAATGCTACAAACAGATAATTTCACAGCTGACTCTTCCCCAGTTCTTTTCCTTATTGTGTTCCAATAATTAATATAAAACAGTGGTTATTCGGTATGGGAACTCTATAGCAATATGAACTAAACACAGTCAACTATGAACAACTGCAGCAGTGATTCAGGAAGAGAAAAAAAAATAAAAGTCAGTCTAGAAAAAAATCCTCCATGGAAGGTAACTCATGACTGAAAGAAGCCTCCCATTCTGGAAAAGAGTGATCCTGAGCAACTTCTGAAGTGATGCTCTTGCACTGTTCCTCTTCTGTCATAGCTCTGCTGAAATACATTGTAGTCCCAAGCAGAGATTACCTGAGATTCTGTTGCCAACCTGTCTATACACTTATTGTCAGATGACAAATGCTGTCAAGTCTTCATCTCTTCCCATGTGGCTGCTGAAAATGTTTTCCAGAGTTTCTCTGCCAGGTTATAGAGTACAGTGTCCCATGCCCTAGAACGCAGTGAGGCTGGGCACCTAACCCTGCAGGCACTCTCACAGGCACCTGTACAGTACGTGTATGAATGTATACATGTATATGCACATATGGCCACATGGGACAGGTACACACCAAGCACTCACACAAACACAATCAGCACCAGTGATCCCATAACGTCTGATCCGAAAGGGACCTTTCCCTGCATTTCATTGTGTCCTATATCCCCTGGTATGCAAGATGCTGCAGAGATAGGTCAAGGGGGAAGAGTTTAAAACTAAAAGAGGAGAGATTTAGGTTAGATATTAAGGGGAAATTCTTTTCTTAGAGAGCAGCGATGCCCTGGCCCAGGATGCCCAGAGAAGCTGTGGTGCCCCATCCCTGGAGGCGCTCAAGGCCAGGCTGGATGGGGCCCTGGGCAGCCTGAGCTGGTGGGGAGCAGCCCTGCCCATGGCAGGGGTTGGGGCAGCATGGGCTGTGAGGTCCCTTCCAACCCAAACCAGTTTTTATCAGATCCGAAAGATAACAAATGTAAGTTCCAAGAGCAGGACATGGAAGACACCATACAGCACCACTAAAGATCTTTTAATCAGCTGCTTCCTTCCAGCACTGGTCATTTGCTTCTCAGAGTACTCTTTTATCTCTATCTCTTTTAGAAAGAAATGTCTGCTCATTGTCTTTTCCTGATCCATACCAGCCCCTGCTTGAGATGGGCAAAACATCTGTGAGAACTAAGAAATTTGTTGCAAAAAAAGAGCTTAAAAATTACTGGGAGTGTTCCATCGAAACAGTGTGTTTGGGTGTTGCTTTAGAACCGTTTCACTTCAGCAAATGACTCTATTTCTCTCTCTCTAAAAAAAACCCCAGAAGTATAAAAGGTTAAAAGGATTAAATAGTCCCAAAATGATGTTGAAAAAATCTCCTTCTAGTACAAAAAAAAAAAAAAAAGTGGTTGTTTCAGAAAAGGATCCTTAGAAATACTTTCTTTGTCTCAGCATTGTGCAAGTGCTTTTCCATTCTCTTAGTTCAATTGCTATTCTGAAAAAGCTAATATTCACCTCTCTCTTCCATAGCACAAATTCAAAGCAGGAGTACCTCTGTCTTCCCAGACAATACTGCTCTCTTCCCTAAAAAGAATTTCTTTTGAGACTGAGTTGTCATGAGCAGGAAATCTATAAATAGGCATTGAGGAAGGTGACTTGGGACAGCTGTGAGATGTATAAAGGGCGATTTCCCTACTCCATGAGAATAGCAAAATCGGTTTCAATTTATTTCAGTTGCAAACACTCACAGCCATGAATCCAGATGTCTGTAATTTTCCAGAAAAGGAGCTGGAAAACCTCTTTCAACAACAGGGAGGAGATGGTTCTCTTCTTGGAGATGGTTGTGCAGCCCAGTCTGGGGTGCTCAACTGCAGATCAGAATGGAGAAGGGTGGGGAGAAGAGCAGCCAGGAGCTCCCAGTACTCCCAGCCCTTGTTCAAATCATGAGAGTTGCAGCACAAACCCTCTGTCACAACCAGTGCCAGAATTAGGCATTTTAATAGATAACAAAGGTCAAGACGAGCATCCTGGTGGAATTACCTTCCCACAGCCAGCACAAGAAGTAATGCAAGTCAAAACATAGGGGCATTAATAGAAAGTAGAAGGAAAACATTATTGCCACTGTGGTAGATATGTTTTTACCACTAGGTTGTTTGCGATAATTCTGTCTGAATACCCAGGTATGAGAGAATATGACAGATTTTGGGCATCCTGATAAACAAAAAAGCTGGACATGTGTGAGTAGTGTGTGCTTGCAGCCCAGAAGGCCAACAGCATTCTGGGATGCAGCAAAATAGGGGCAGCTAGCATGGAGAGGGAGGGGATTGTGATAGGACAAGGGGGAATGGTTTTAAATTAAAACAGATTAAAAATAGGTTAGATGTCAGAAGGAAATTCTTTCCCAAGTGGGCAGTGAGGCGCTGGCACAGCTGCCCAGAGAAGCTGTGGTGCCCCATCCCTGGAGGCACTCAAGGCCAGGTTGGATGGGGCCCTGGGCAGCCTGAGCTGGTGGGGGGCAGCCCTGCCCACAGCAGAGATGGGTCCTTGTGGGCTTTGAGGTCCCTCTAACCCAAACTGCTCTGTGATTCTATACCTCCACAATTCTAAATCAAACCCCCCCTCACTTACTGCCAGTTGCAAAAGGAGGTTTAATTTATATACATGAAGAGCTTCCACTCAGGCATCATATCCTCGCTGCAATTCCAAATAAATAACATTTAAAACTGCAGCTAACAAGACTTTATGTTAGAAGCCTGATGAGTAATCCATCAATTCACCTGTCTTCCCAAATTATGCATGTTTAGCCAAATAAAGTATTAACGTTCTACATTTTACATACAGCACTGCTGGATAAAATAATCCACTGTGACAAATGTTTCCAGAGGGAGGAAACAAAAAAAGACGTGTAAACTGTTAAGAAAGCTGATGTAATGCACAAGAAGTTCTCAGAGATTTCCCAGGCAGAAGGCTGAACTTTCTGAACACCTTCCTCATATTTTCTGAACGCATTCATGAACTGCATGAATTACTGAATTACATTACCGCACCTTTGTGGCAAAGAGTGGCAGGGAGTGTCTCCAGAGTGTCCTCTGCACCCTTTCCTATTACAAGGGGTTTCACACCACACTGAAAGAAGTGGCTAGAGATAGAGGAGATGAACACGGATAGAGAGAGCTGGAAATCGTGCTCCCACGAGAAGTATGGCGTGGAGCTGAAATAAGCTGCCTCATGTAACTGCAGCTTCTCACAAAGGCAGCCTGAGAATAAGCAGAACAACTGATTCAGAACAGACCAACAGCGAGCACATTAAAAATCAATGCCAGCTTGTGAAATACAACCAGAATAGCACTGAACGCTGTGACACAGTCAGGGAAACAGGCTCATTACCTAACGCATATGTTTGGAAACTGTTTCAGTGGGAGATTTTCTGGTGATAGGTACAGTTTGTTCCTCCGACTCATTTAGCTAGGTATTTTCACTGATAAAGGAGACACATAAACCCGCTGGAGCAAAATGGTGACACATTAGGCTGAAACAGACACCAGACCCGTGAGCTCCTCCTGAAGTACTGAATGTGACAGTCTGGTTGCCCACTGAGGACCCAAAACGATCGTTGTCTCAAGAAGTATTTTTCATACGCTTAGACAACGTCTTGCACTTCTGTCACCTTATATTTACACATGAAATCTTAAAGACTGTGATAAACTATTTACAAGTGCCTGACAGCAAGGCACCAAGGGGAAGAGGGAGTTTGCTGAGGCTCCTTGGGCAGGTTGTGCTTTTGTACGTCTGCCTTGGCCCTGGTTATGCCTTTTGCTTCCTGCCATGATGTAAGAAGAGCCCAAGCTCCATTGATTTTCCTCCAATGGTACCACCAACCCATGTCCTGTCAGTAAACTCTGTCACTGTCTTGCTAAGGTGTCTGCAGGCAATGCCTCAGAATGTGCCATGCTCTGACTGCCCCTTGCTTCATCCTGGTGGACAAGATGGGCTTTAACTTCTTATAGGCAAACTTTAGCTGACCACATGGAGCTCAGAGTTTAAAAGTCTGGTAAAACAACAATCTGTGGAAAGTCAGTGTATTCCTCATCCATTTTTCCACTTTATTCTGACACTGCTTACTGTGCCAGGTCTACTGATTGTGGAGTTCAAGTTTTAGTTCCAAAGTCAGCTAGAGCTTATGCTGTAGAATAAGCAGAGTTTCTCTTTTTGTATTTCAGTGCTCTTGATAAATTTTTTCTCCATTCATTTATTCAAGCCCCAGATAGGATTTCAGCATCCTGCAGCGAGTAGTTCTGCTGTTCAGTTGCAGGATGGAAAGCCTAGTGCTTTTCATCTGTTGCTCCCCACCTTTTGCACTAGAGGAACAATGTCTTCTGGGCAGCTATGAGAGTCTCCATTCCCTTTCTCCATACCACTTATAAATCTACACTTATCAAAACTCAGTTGGTCCCCTCCCTTTCAGGCCAGAGAGTCCCCATTGGGCTCACATTGGACAGCCACCCCCACAAAGCAGAAGTGGCAGCTGTCCCTGAGGAGCAGGGTCATGGAGCAAGGTGTTGTGCCCTGCTCTCCTCTGCCTTGTGCACTCTGGAGCTAGTGCAGGCACTCTTTCAGACACCCAGAGATCCCTCATGCGTTGCCAGATGTCAGTAGGTGGTCACCAGGTCCTTGCCCAAGGTCTACAGGTTTCAATGGGCAGTGATGGTGGCAGCCATTTCCCAGCTGGCCCCTTCCAAAAATTCAGTATTCCTCACACATGTTTGTTTTGACTGCTCCATAGTTTCCTCTCCCTTTAATAGATGGCAAATACGTTAACCAGCACAAACAAGGAGCGCATACCATCGGGAGGAGGGGCAAAACAGATGGCACATGAGTCACTCCCATTTGCGAAGTCAGTGATGAAAAGCATTCTTTCTTTAGCATCCCACTGGATTCTTTTTTCAGAGCACAACTGAAGGGCTTCATTTGGTTCCCGACAACATTCCAGGTGAGAAAAGCATCCACTCTCAAATCCTTTCTTTGTACATCAAAAGTGGCTCAGGAGAGGGTTCCGGACTGTGGCAAGCTCCACATAGAAGTGCTGCTTAGCAATCGCAAGCTCCCGAGGAATGATGGGTGGGAGCTGAATGTTGCCTCAAAGACTCCAATTGCCGTGCTCTTCCCCTTGGCCACGAGCTCTCAGTACTCCTTTGGTATATTAAGGTTTCCTTGTCAGCTTTTTCCACCTGCTTTGCTATTTGCTTTTAATTCCCTGTGCCTTGCAGCACTAGGCATGTTCTGCTTTCTTTTTTCTTCTTTTTTTCCCCTCCCACCATCCTTCGTTGGGGAATGGATTTTTTATGCTAATCCACATCACTGAAATATCATGAATGGCACAAGTAGGAGTAGAAGGCATTGGTTATGTTCTTTCCAGGAAAGATCCTCGGCCTATTGAAAATAATGATTATTTACACTGTATAAATTGGATTTCTGCCACGAACAATATTAGAAAGAAAAGGCAGTGAGCAGTATTGCTCTGCTGCTGAGTGTTCATTGTGTTAAAACAAAAATAAACATAATATCAGATAGCTACCACCTGGAAACTACATTATGTATTTGGGTGACAATACAGCCCCAGTGTGCAAACACATTTGCACATGATTACTTTCACACATTGCAAGAAATTTCCTTGGAATTCAGTGAGTATAGCATTAATAGCTTTTACTCATGTTTGCAGATGACAGCCTTGGCTGATGGGAATAAGCACAAGGTAATTATTATGAAAAAAATGAGCTCAATTAATTTTCTTACATAATTTGGGGAGGGGATTTAGTAGTAAGCAAAGTCATTCAATCAATTATTATGTTATTTTTAATTCAGCTGCCCAAATTTAGCATTCTCTAGATAACAAAAGAACTTTCAGCTCATATCTAGCAGGGATTCGCTATTTCCAAAAAGAAAAAAAAGAAAAGAAAAAAAAAGACATAGAGCAATCAAAAAACAATACAAAATTAAAATTTGGATTTCAAAGCAAAATTGCAGTTACTGCAAACCAAAATATTTCACAGTGATTTTCAAATGTGATGCCTGCCAAAGTCCAGACGTACACAGAGAGACTTTCTGATTTTGTTCTTCTTTCCTTTCTGCACTGACACAGTAGAATAGATAATATCCAAATTGTTTTCACTGAACTGCCTTCAATGATGCTGAAATTCCCTCATCTCCAAGAAAGAAAAATGAAACAATCCCTCCTTTGTGTCACTTCTTAGGCACTGGAAAAGCTGCCTGTGTGGGCGGGGGTGCTCAGCTCTCCTTTTATGGTCCCCAGTTGCAAACCAATACTTGACACTGCTAAAATGTCAAAGCAATCAGCATTTGCTGGTTTTAAAGTTGAGAAAAATTTCTTCGGAATAGCTGTGTAGTGTCAGACGGGGCAACA
This sequence comes from Gallus gallus, assembly GCF_016699485.2. Classification (NCBI taxonomy): domain Eukaryota; kingdom Metazoa; phylum Chordata; class Aves; order Galliformes; family Phasianidae; genus Gallus; species Gallus gallus. The sequence goes on from NC_052532.1 coordinate 111,814,948, forward strand.
TTCAGGCAAATCCTGACTTTGGGGATTCCAATTCTTTGCATTGGAGCACCAATAATAATGAGGATCAGGAAAAAGAAAAGAAAAAAAAAACTGTTTCCAGAATGTTCTAAGCAGCTTTAATGAAGAAAAATGCCTTTACCTTTACCTGTATTTCATAACTGCAAATACTCATCATATTGCACAAGCTCCACGGTTTGTCTTATAGGGACTGCAAATGGGAGAACACTACTGACTCAAGCAGCTCTCAGTGGAGGAGGTTTGGGATGGAGAAATAAATTTTCTCTAACGTGATCGCTGATTCTGTGTGCCCCCATCTTTCCCCACCTCATGTGTGGGATTCTGTGGGATCTGATTTTCACACATTGCGCAAGTTCAGGCCGTTTGAACGTGTTTCGTGTTCAGAGTCTTCCACCAGCATATTTCTTGGTATATGAAGTGTAGTATATGGAAACCACACTGCACGTTTGTCAAGTGTGCATGCAGATACCACATACCAACAGAAAGAGTGAAGGAAAAAAACAACCCACAAGAATTCAGTATGTTAATAGAAGAAATAGTATAAATGTAATCACAAAGATATTTAAAAAAAAGAAAAATCAGAAAAACCCACACCATTTCTTTGTTTCTAGTGATGCAATCCAGCTCCTCATCTCCACAAAGCAGTATTTTCATGCCAACTTTGTTCTGGTAAATTGGCTTTGATCCTTGCCTGTGTTACCCTCCGGTGCACACAAATACAGTAGCTGGTTTCTATTGTGATCACAGTTCTCCACTGTGAGCGGAAGGGATTCATGGCCTCTGAGGCCTGGGCTGCTGCCAGGCCACGGATCTGTTGCCAGGAGCTTTGTAAGCGCTGTGTGGCTGCCTTACTGTCCTGCACTCACATCCGCAGGCTCTGGCTGGGCTCAGAACGGCACAACTGCTGGATCTGAGGAAGGTTTTTCCATGTGAAAATCCAGGGTACAGGAGCAAAATTTTCTCTGGATGGCTTACACATAGGTAATTACCAGTGCAGCTGTACCCTAAGCCCACCAGGAGTCTCTGCAGGGCCCTGGCACACACAGACAACTTTAATACATTTGTTCCAGTGTATGAAACTAAGACATTAACCTGTGATTAAGATTGAACATATTGATATCAGCTATATGATCTTTTCCCTAGACCACAAAAAAAGATGTGTGACCACATGGTGAACATCTGCATTGCCTCTTTTGATGACTTTTCCTTCTAGATTCCTGAATAGGAAAAACTTGGTATCCATAGCATCATTTGCATTTCATCCAGATGACCTATGTAATAAGGAATCATGAGTTGCCACGTTACTCATTTTTTTCCATGGAGAATGATTTTAGACAATAAATCTTACCTCATCAGCAAGCATGAGAGGAATATTTGGACTCGGGCTGTCAGTAGATACACCCTGGGACAAAGATACAGCTCAGTGTGGTTGATTCATGAGCACATTTTAATCAAGCCATCTCTGTTTTGCCTCCTCACTCTATCTCATCCCAGTTGCCCTAAATCACCATACTTAGCCCGTGACTGGAAGACCTCTCAGCCCACATCTGCATAGCATCCTTTGGTTTCCAAGTTCCTCCCATGGTTCTGAGACAGCATTTTCTTGAAAAGAAGCTCTGGCTATGGACACCACCCTATTTTCCTGCTGACATTGTCTCTTGGATGCATTTCACGTGGCCCCATGGTAACAGCTGGGCTTGTCCATACACAGATTCCCTGTTCACCCTCAGCAGTGAGGTCAGAGAGGTTTAAAGTTCACAAAGATTTCAGATGCAAAAGATTTGTTTATTATTCAACAAATGCCTCCCCTTGATAGGCTAATGCATCGTTCAGTTTATATATCTAATTCTTGTATTAGCTTTACAATTCACTTCTAGTGTGAAATCAGGATCCATATAAAACATTTTAACTTTGGAAAAAGTCGGTTATTACAATTAATAATGATAATATTTTATCTCTCAGACTCTTTAGCTATGCAATGTGATGCAATAAGGAACAGATCAGAGGATTACTGAACTCAGGACAAGACTATTACTGATTTAAACCACCTGGTAAAAATATTTGCTTCAGTCCAAGACTTGCATCCCACAGATCACTATAAAATAATAAAAATGTTCAGCCTACAGGAACACAGTGAAATATAACAGCAAACTCAAGCTGTTGAATGAACAGTATAGCCAACAGCTCCCAGAATGCTTCGCTGATTAGTCAACACCAATGCAGAAAAGCTTCATGTGGATTATTTATGGTTCACATAAAGATCACATTATTATAACACTTTCCTATTCAGTCAGAGATAATAAAAGACATACTCCAAATCAATATTTATTATTTTAGTTTTCCTTCCTCCCTGATGTTAAGCTTGACATCCTTCTCCTCCCCATTTATAGCATGCCATTGTTAACTGAACCCCTTCACAACCTCTGAGATAAGTATCTGTAAGAGATCCATATATCACGATAGTAATAAACCAGTCCCTTGAGACACATTTAAACACAATTGAATATTGTCAAGCTCTGAAGACAAGTTGTTCCCTGAGGAGCAAAACTACTGAACCTTGATTTCCTGCTGTTCAACATGCCCAGCTTTCCTGTTCCACCCCAAACAATCCCTCCTGTTTCCAATATCGTAAGTTCACCACATGTCCTCTAAGTCATTTTATAGTATCCTTCATATCTTTGTAACACCTTGCCTTGCAATACTTCCAGCAGCCTTCACATCTCCCAGGCTTTCTGTTGATCCCATTTGTTTCTCCTTAAAGCCCATGCTGCCATTTTACATCTTGCCACTGGGGCAGGAGACAACAAACACAAGGTCAAGGATGGAAATATACATTGGTCAGCCAGAAGGTGCCTGCCACCTAGACAGTTAGTTGCTGCCAAAAACAACACAGAGCACTAAGTTGTCCAGACAAGTCATGAAGACAACCTGTCATTTTCTCACCCAATGGGCTTTGTTCAAAACTTGAATGATAAGTCAGGACTGCTAAAAACACTACTTTTATGTATACAATTTCCTTGTTCAAAAAGAAAGTAAAGAATATAGAAATTATTTGGAGTATAGGAAAAGTCTAGAAATTAGACATTTAAGCCAAACAAGGCTGCAGTATGCACAGTTCCTTGTACAGCTCCTAGAAACAAAGTTTAGCTGCCTAAATCTTACTGATTTATACTCTTTAGGCAAATATTGAACTAATATCGTGATTCATGTCCCTAGTCATTCTCCAAAGCAGCACTGTGTTCCTTCCACTGTGTTTTAGATCTGTGCAACAGAATGTTACTGCTTGATCCAAAACATGTTTTATGACTTGCTTCCTTTTCCTTTGGAGTAGGAGCAGAGGTTTTTGGCAAGCCTGACTCCTTTTCAAAGGCAATGAGAACTAAAGGGTCAGCTTCTAATTTTTTTCTTTTTCTTGGAGAAAAGTTGGAGGGTGGGAGGAGAACTCAGATTACATCCCTCAGTGAGCCAAAAGTAGTGTCCTCTAGGCATACTCAGGCCCTATCCTTTCTTTCACAACAGAAGTTTCACCTTTGAGTTTTGGCACTCAGAAGGAAAAGGTGAGAAGATATCCTTAAAGTGACTTTGGTACCTATTGATCATTTTCCCCAGTTAACTTCATAATTTATATACTAAAAGCATGTTCAAGGTTGCCATTCAGATGCCTGCTAGCCTCCAAGTGAGCGCTGAAATTTTCTTGGGACTCCTTTGCACATAGCAGTGCCTCAAGATTGACAAATTGGCCAGGGCTCCAGCTGCAGTCAGGGCTCCTGGATGCTGAAATGCAGACTGGTCTCACCACCCAAATCCAGCACAACAACCCAGCCTGGAGAACGATGGCTTTCTGCCACCCCAGGAGGGCCATAGACTCTGAATCTCATCATCTGATACTCAGATAGATATGCTTTAGCTTACTTTTTACTTCCATCTTGTCCAGAAGAGGTGTTGTTTATCGGTCAGCATGCCCGCTGCATGGCTGTTCACCTTCATGAGGAGGTTCACCCATGTCTTCGCACAGGAATATGTTTAAGGCTGCACAGAGTTCATAATCCTGCACTGTCATTATTTCATTTTGGCTTTTGGGATGGGGGATACATAGTGTGTATGCATACTCACCAGCAAAATAAGGGATGGAGGAAGAAAAAAGATTGGACCAGATCAAAGCTTGCCTGCTCTGCAGCTTTCCTCAGTAAATCTCAATTATTCAGACAGAGACAATCCTTAGTTATTTGCATCTCCTATCACATGGTATTAGTGTATGGCACATATTTGGCTATTTATTTGTTTATTTACTGAGCAAACTACAAGCTGCATGCATTTGTCTGTCACTTCCTCTTTGTTAAGAAAATATGCTTACTCTACCAAGAAGAGAAAAAGAAGAAACTGCACTTTACTTGACAATGCTTTTGAACAGTGAACCTCCCCCAGTGCCCTACAAGGAGTTTTTAAGTAATTTTTCCAGTTTCTGAAAATCCTATAAATTTCTTTCTTTACCTTTCAATACAAATAAATCCAAGTCTCATGCTCTGCAAGAACAAAATGTGAGAACACATATTGTGCAGACACATTGTACAGTACTGCTAACATCTGTTGCTGTAATAAAAGAGAACAGCATTTTAAGCAATAATAGAAATTAGAAGAAAATGTTGAAAATGTGATTCTTGGTTGGTTTTAATGTAACAGGCAACCTCCCATAACACACCTGAGATGTAAAAGGCCATTCCTTATCTTTCAGCACTGAAGTTCTGGCATTCTGAGCTCAGCAACAATCATTATCTTCATCTTCAGACTTTCACTACCCTTTATCCTTCTGTGTTTTAGAAATAGATTAAATTACTATCCCAGAAGTATGCCTTTTTTTTTATAGTGATAATACAGCACTGCCTCAAAGCTAGATAATATGTGTTGCTGATGCAGGCCAGTAGGCTTTTATTCTTTTATATCAGATTTGAGGAAAGAAACACATTTTTTTTTATCTATTGCATGAATAGGTTGACCAGATTTGTCAGAATAAAACAACAGCACTTGGATTAACAACTAAAAGATGTAGAAAGTCCTCAGAGGCATTTGGTTAAGACTGATTGTGGATATTTTCCTCAATTGGGATCATATTAGAATTTGTACTACTACTCCATTAATTGTCACTTAAAATACATGTCAGTATGCCTAGAAAGCAAATTTGCAGTCTGAATTTTTCATTCAATCTAAATTCAGAAATTGATATGCTCAGACATTGTTTACAGAATACACTGTCCCATTGGTCTGAATTACAAATAACAGCTATAAAAGTCTTTGTCCTGAGGAATTTGCAGTCTACCAAATAAGTACTCTTACAAATGATGAAATGATGCAAGCAACAATAATTTTTCCTATTAATTGCATTGTACCAAGAAAATATCACATTTCTAACGGGAACTTTCTAAATTATCATCTTTACCATTCAAAAATAATGAAAATAAAACAAACAAACAAAAAAAAAACCCTCTGATAATCAACGACCATCCATAGCCCAGAAAGGTGAATTTGGCAGAGTCAGTCAGCTCTGCCTGGATTTAAGCTGACTCATTTAAATGCCCCATTTTTCAGATGGAATAAGCTGAGGTACCAACGGATAATAGACTCTTCATTGAAAACATTCTCAGATTCTCCCACCTGGGAGTTCTAAATGAATTCATACACAGTTTGTACTTCATATATATCAGCCAATGTGCATTATTCAACAAGAACGAAAAGCAATTTTCCAATGTCTGAGAGTTAAGAAGACTTAACGTGTCAATTTTTCTAACTCAGTGCTTTGCAATACAATCCCACTGCTGTATAAATCACTGATAAATAATAATCTCCTTGATAGTATCTTCACCTTCTATTAACCAAAATGTTCTTAACTTTAAATTGCAAAATTAGATAAAGAAATATTGCTCTGTCATGTATTACATGCACTGTTCATCATTATTATTCAGTGAAAACAACAGGATTCAACCTGTAGGCTGACTGTTAGAGAATTTTCATCAACCTCTATACTGCACAATTTCAATGGGAAACAGAAGCAGATGAAGGTCTACAGATAATGTTTATATTTAAAAGAAAATCTAGATACAACTACAATCTTATTAGGCTAATAATTTGGAAAATAAGTTACTATTTAGGAGTGTGAATTGGTGGCAAATATCTTTTTATACTATTACTGTTTACATTTCTATTACTGTTAGTAACTCTACATTTATTTCACATATGCTAACTATATATAGTGTGGGTATACTTGCAACAAATTGTGCTAAAAATGTCATGTGCCAGCCTAGCAAAAGTAAGGCAAATAACACATCTCCAACAACCAAAGTGCACAGCGAGTCTCTCAAATAGGCCTCTCACAAAAAAAGCAATGGATAAAGATAGTGTTTTCAGGCCTCCTCAAAGACCAGCAAATTCTTTGATTACAGAGGTGACAGAATATTTATTCATGACCTAGAGTGAGAATCATCAGCCACCATCACTCTTAGAGGACAAATTATAACAATGCTTTCTGATGGCAATTTTCCCTTTAGATTTAATCTCAGTGATGGTCTACTCATAGTGATAATAAGCCAAATGGAAGCACTCTTTCATTTGGCAGTTTGGGGTTTCTTTTTCAGTTTTGAAATGTATAGTTCTAAAGAAAATTTTGACATATGTAAGAAAGTATCACATAAAATTCATTGCTTACTTAAATATACCAAAACATTTCTTTTGATTCCTACTCATTAATTTTTCCTTCTTCACCAGTGAAATTATTCTGAGTTCAATCTTGCTCTTCATAAATCATCTTTCAATTCGTGTCTTCAGCTTTGCAGCCTCTGTATTTTTTTCATCTTGGGTCACTGTTAAGGCACACTGATTCCCTGCATTGGCAGAAAAGAGCACAACAGTATTTCATGAGAGCCACGGCCACTGTGGATGTACTGTTTGACTGTATTCTATTTGGCATTATTTATCCAGCCTTTCAATGTTCAGATCAGGCACAGTGGCACACCCATTGCCAGGATTATTTCCAAACTCATGTTTGAAAGAGTAATCTCGGGGTACACCAGCAAAATCTTTGTATGGCAGAAGTTAACCAGAATCCCTTTCATCCCATTTGTCACAACAAAGTTGCTAACAGTGGTAGTTGGCATCTGCTGCAAATTCAGGGGCTGACTCAAGAATTCCTACAATTTCTGAAAGTTACAATGAAAGCTCCTATGTTTGCCCAAGCTCAGCAAAATTCGGCTAAAATTCTGCCACCTTTGCAAGGGTTTGAAGTTCCCAGAATTCCCTTGTCTCCCAGTATTATTGCTCCCAAAGAATACAGACAGACCATACTTTGTACATGGAAGTTTCAGGGTAATATATATTTTATTATTCTAAGTGAATCTTTCCCTGGTCTACATTCTACTTTACCAGTACACTGACAAGAACTCAAATGGGCTCAGGAAAGATCGCTGTTTTTCAGCAGTGATTATGACTGCTTCTAGCCATAATTTGAGGATTGGAGGACAAGCAAAAAATAATATTTGCATCTGCCTCCTCATTATGCAGTTTCACAACCTGAGCTCCTTGAAGTGGTCGCTGGTTAGCTTCAAGTAGAGACATATGCCCATGCTCTAAACAATTATGTCATATCATTTGTCCTCATAATACAACTTTGACTAAGAATTGGAGGGGAGACTCATTCAATTTTATTCCATCGATGTGCCTTACAAACAGTATCTACAACCAAGACTATATGCTTAAGTGGATGTGCTACTGCATTTCTCACGAGCTTCAGTGCTTCTGGCATTAGGCATTTTTAAGATGGCTCTATCAGCCAGCTGTCTAGTTGGTAGATCTGTCTTGCACAGCAACTTATCCTACACAGTTCAGATAATTGTGATACTGGAGGAAGTTAAACATCACATCCAGTTTTCTCTTTACAACTAGCTCCAACATGAAGTCAATGACAGAGATATAGGAAACACAGAATGCACTTTGTTTTCATTTTCAGCACCTTTTAGATGTCTGAGTTATACTTTAAATGAATATGTGACATAAAAACAAGTAATTGTAAAGGACTTAGTAAAAATTCCCCTGGCAGATGTTATCAAAAACATTATTGATGCATTTAAGCACCTCATCCAAGTGAGCAATATCTTAAGTGCTTCATCGCTAACTTTATCAAGCTTGACAACATAGGTATTATGCTATCCCTTCATTAGTCATTGTATAGATCCTCAAGCTACGGTGCTAAATTCTACACATATTCCTCACAAACATGTCTCTTGGAAACATTTTCCAATAGTAAACAGAAGATTGCAACTGTCTTTGAAGTCACCAACCTAGGAATGTTTCCATGTAGCCTGTGCATTCATCATTGCATGTGTTGAATCAAAAACATTTACATTGGCAGCTCTAATATTTCCAGTTACTGGGACCTAACATTCCTGCCTATTGCAGGGGAAACAGCAGAGGGCAGGTAGTTTGCACAGCAGTGGCTTCCCAAAACATCTTTCCGAACTGCTATGCCTTGTACTGCTGGATTGCTTTTGATAATGATAGCAAATAAGTGTACATGTCAAGTGCTGTGTATGTACTGCAGTGCACTGTATGAACTGCATCCCCAGTGTGCTCTGCCAGACCATAATGGGGGAAGATCCATCCTATCCCTAACCGAGGGTATCTCTGATGATGTATTCATTGCTTATATCTCACAGCAATAAACTGCGGGTTTTCTGGATGCAGTTTGAAGTTTTCTGGATATAGTCTTACCAATGTCAACAGAACGATAGTTCCACTTAAACAACATAAGGTGCCCTCTCCTAATTGTCTCCTGAAGTCTACCAGCATTACCCACACCCAATGTCCAGTGCACTAAAAGCAGAATATTTAGTAGCAACACAGTTTATTTGGAAGTTGATGGTCGGTTCTAACTTTAGGGTTGTCTGTGACTCCCAATTTACTGAATGACAAACGATGTTCCAGCCTGTTTAGTATTTACATGCCATTCACATTCCTTGTTAGTCTCATACAGGAATTTCCTAAAAAAAAAAAAAAAAAAAGCAGTAAAATGTGCTTCAGGAGATTATCTTTTCCACGTGTGACTATATAAATTGTCAAAGTTAGACAGAAGAAATCTATCAAAGAAACATGGAAGATGCAGAAGTCATGCAACTTCTGATTATCAAACTGTGGATCAGCTGACTGTTAAGGCTATAAATGTGGGATTATTCGCTTGAGAGGTACGCAGTTTTACAGTGTGGATACATTGTTCTGCATGATGAAAGTTCAGTCGCTACAAACATAAAGCAAGGAGGGCTGATGAGGGGCAGAGAGACAGTACAACATGGAGGAACCTCTATAGCCCAAACATTGCAAAGGGAGTACCTGGACATGGCTGCCACAAGGGCTATCAGCAGAGGATTTCCCAGGCACAGTCCAGGTGCTGGAAGAGTCCATAGGAGGTGCTATCACCAAATGTCCTTGCAGACAGAGCAGGGAGCAGGGCTATTATCAAAATGTATGTGAGAGTGAGTGCAGTGTGGGCAGAGGGCCTGTGTGTTTGGGATGGCAGCAGCTGGAGATACCAATACATATATATATATATATATCATATTTGGATTGGTGTATGTGCAAGTGCACGTGCATCTAAGGAACACCAATCCCAAGTCAGTGCATGTATGTTTAATTCACTAGCAAATGTCAAATGACATCTGTTGATAAGGAGAATATGGGGTCTGGGAAGCAGCTAGGAAGGAGACCTAGACAGGTCAGAGGCTGGGTGCCAGAGACAGGGCTTTGAGATCCAGGTACTGGAATGACCATGGATCTGGATAAGCTCTCAGAGACATCGATACGTGTATGTATACCTAAGAGGGAGGCCGAGTGCCAGCAGTTGGATTAGAGCAGCAGATCCATCTCAGCAACCACAGGAATGTTTTGCTCCCCAAGTTAGCAGTCTGAAAGAAATCAATGACAGACAAGCAGAGGCTGGGCAGAGAACAGGATGCTGCAGTGAGTCTACCCATTCCCAGTCATCAGGCTGGAGCACGGCACCCAGCAGCACAAGGCCAGGAGGCTGCAGGGAGCTGAGTCAGCAGGCCTGCATGCACAGGGTTGTCCAGGTCCAGGTCCTCCCTGGGTTCCAGGAGCACGTCCTCAGCCTATGCAAGCCTTCTTGTTCCAGTTATGCCACATTCACAGATTTGCATGTATGCGTAGCCCAGACTGTGGTATTAAGTTCTTAATAAAATAGACTTTCACAGGTGACAGCAAAGATGCAGATAGCCTAAGTCTTCAAGTGCAGTTGATGTAAGAAGCTGCCACAAGGAGCCAGAAAGCAATTCCCCTTGCAGTGTGTTGAGTCAGGGTGATTTCAATCTGTGGCAAGCAACCTTGCTGAACGCATCACACCACCACACCACTGCAGGTTGAGCCACGGGACTCTCCCAGAAGCACAGCAAGGCACAAAATGGAACCCAGGGAGGAAGAATCACTTCATTCAATAATTGGCCTCCTTCCAAAACTGCAATCTGATGGAAGGACTCTGCTTCTAATTCAACAGCGAAGAATCATAGAATCATAGAATGCCCTGAGTTACAAGGGACACACAAGGACCATCAAGACCAACTGCAAACTCCATACAGGACCAGCCAAAATTAGACCCTGTGTCTGAGAGTGCTGTCCAGATGCTCCTTGAGCTCCAGCACTGGGGGCCGTGCCCACAGCCCTGGGCAGCCCGCTCCATGCCCACCGCCCTGTGGTGCAGCCCCTGTCCCTAACCCCCAGCTGCCCCTCCCCTGACACAGCTCCATGCCGTTCCCTCGGGCCCTGTCGCTGTCACGCAGAGCAGAGCTCAGCGCTGCCCCTCCGCTCCCTGTGAGGAGCTGCAGCCGCCATCAGGCCTCCCCTCAGCTCCTCTGCTCTGCGCTGAGCACATCGAGGGGCCTCAGCCGCTCCTGAGTCTTTCAGATTGTTACAGCCCTGACCTCTGTATTAGAGCACATTACAATATCCAGTGTGCATCTAAGCAACCTCAAGTCTAGACATTAAAAAAAAATCTTTAAACTGTACAAATATAATGAAGGATGTTAGGCTTTGAACTCCCAATTACGAGCACTCAGGAGACAACAGAGCAGTGTGAGGAACATGCGATTTGTAATTGATTTGATTTATTAGCATCTTTTTCTGCTCTATGAATATCTACAAACCTGCTGCAACCGTTCCGTGCATTTTTTTTTTATTCAAATGAGGTTGATTAACGCGGTTCCAAATTTTTGACAAAGCGAATTGATCATAAACAATCAAAATCTGAGTTGTGCCACTTAGCTGCAATTTGTTGGGGAATAATAAATCGTTTAACAGACCAGCAAAGCACTTACACGTAGAGGTTGATTTCTACATCTATTTATCTTTGCAGCTTGGAAATTGACTCTCGCCCAATATTCACTCCAGTCTAACCGTTGTTTATATAGGCACAGCACGCAGGCGAGTACTGAAATTTGTGAGCGTGTTCGCTCAGGCTGAATTCATTTAAAAACTCAGCCACTGCTTGTGTACTTTTAATTGCATACTAAGAACTGGTAATGCAAGCCACAGAAGAAAATCTGAAGAGAGAAGTCAGGCAGGTCATAAAAATTACTCTCCTTGTTCTGGCTCCAATAGACTAGATCAGGGCTGACCCTGGAGGGATAAAAAATAAAAATAAAAAAGAATAGAAAAGGAAAAACAAAAAAAAACCTTTTCATTTATCCAACTTTCAAAGTCTCATCCAGTGAAACTTCTTTGCTTCACTCCCACTTTGTGCAGACCACTACTGAGTAGAACCATTTTCTTCCTCCGGAAAATGAGAATACTCTCCTTGAAGAGCACTTGAAGGATGGCAGGGGGAAGTACTGCAGCAGGGAGAGATTTCTCTGAAACTCACTGCAATGTGTCCCTTTTTATTCCTGGAGACCTGCTGCGGATGAGAAGAGCAGTCATGCTCCTTCACATATAATATTCCCCTTTCCTTCTGCCCTGTGTCAGATGGAGGCTGCAAGGGGAATTTTTTTTCCCCCTCAGGGTTCCTTAGGGTACCTGCTTCTTGTTCTGAGGAGCTCCATGTTGTATGGGGTCAGGGTAGGCAGAGGATTTGTGTCCTAACATAGCAGAAGGAAAGAGAGACAGGTCCCCAGGTCTCCTCTCTACCTTAGGGTAGAGAGATAAATGGTCACTAACATCCAAATACAAAACTTTGAATTAGCTTTTTCCAATCCCAGCTTATCTCCCCAAAATGGTCTTCACTTTTAAAATCAATTTCTACCCGATCAGACAGCTAAAATAGCTTCTTACAGTAGGTGTCTCTAGTCAATGACTGATTTGCATTAAGAAAGATATGACAGCCAAGTGTGAGCAGGGAAGAATGATAGTTTAATTTTAGTAAAACTCCACATTCATCTGAGAAATGATTACTAAGCACTGTGTATATTCATACATAAATTATTTCTAAAAATGTGCACAGATATTGAAATGCTAAATATTTTCTTGCAGTGGGAGCAGGAAAGCTCTGATCAGACACCCTACTTGGCTTAGGAAATCCTGAGGCAGTGGCCTTGTGTGGGAGGAGAGCAGTCATTGAGAGGAGGTTCCTTTGCTCAGGATGCATAGACGTGGCCCTGGCTTCTCATTTGGGAGCAGCAAGCAGAAGTGATTATGGAAATAAATATTCACACTCCCAAGCAGGCAGACTGTAACTTCTGCAGAGCCAAGAGCAGCTTCAGGGAGCACGGCATGGCCGTCACGGGGATGTGCCAGAGCGCCAGGTGCCAGCTCCTGAAATATGTCCCACAGCTTGTCAGCAGAGCTCTGTCATCTCTATCTAGAAAAAGACTAATAGTGGGTTGAGGTTGGCACTGACAAATCACCATTTGCTGAAATAAGGGTTTGGATTCGTTGTTGAGGTTTGGCTTTATTTTCTACAGGTATCTTTATTTTCCTAGGGAAAGTTCTTTTATCTGTCTTTTCATGGTCGAAGATGGGAAAAAGGAGTCTGAGATGTGTGCAAGTGCAGGGCTTATGTTCAGAGGTGTCAAGGACCTGGCCGCACACTAAATTCGAAGCTCAGAGCCATGAGTGAAGGGAGAGAACAAGTCCAGAGGTTAGCAAAGTGTGTGAAGAAGCAGAAGGATGTTAAGGTCAAATCAAGGCTATTAGAGCATATATTTTTTTATGTATCTCATTTTTCTGTGTCAAGAGGACGATGTGTACGTGCTGTTTGTCCCACCATAACACACTCTGAATGATCAAACATCAGTCATTGGCTGTTACTTGTTTTATATTAGCTAAATTTTACAGAAACTTCCCTCCAAGTAGGGAATAACTCCATACATCTCAGCTCAGATTTGACAGAGACATTAAAGGCAATGTGTACTTCTATATATTGGTCCCAGTTCATAGGAAGCAGAGGTCAGAGGATGTAAGCAATTGTTAAGATTATTGTTAATGAAAAAGTTAATTTTATGGCCTTGTAATGAAGATCTTACCATCTTATATAAAGATCTGTCTCAAACAATCTAAACTTGTGTTATGTGACATTTTAATTAGCTCATCTCATTGCCTTGGAAACATCCTGTCTTCATGCATTATAAGTCCTGGAGCATTTGACGCTCTAATGAACAAGACCGTTTCAGAAAGACAGAAAACCTTCATCAGTGTTGACTTCATTGCTGTACACAGAGCTCCACTATTTGACATATTCATTCTGCACATTGCCTAACTCCTCCTACATATAATAGGAAGCTCCATCATGACTTCATTCTGAAGAAGAAGGTTATTGTATAGGCAAATTACATCAGAAACAGGGCCACATCTTTTTAGGGACATTGCTTCTTAGGAGACAATATAGAACACAATATTATTTTTCCAGGGTGCTCCTATGAACACCAACTGAATGACCACAAGTACCTTCACATGAGCTTCTCAGTGGGCTTTGTACCCAACAATAAAGCATTTTTTTTCATGTACACATTGGTCCAAAGTCTGAAAGACAATGATAATCTCAGCAGACTTTGAAGAGAGGAGATATCTCCAGCTCTGTAAGCACCTACTAAACTTCATCCTTCGGTGAAGTCCCCTTGACAGTCTCAGGAAGAGCTTGGGAAAAGCAGAGTGCCAAAAAAGCTGCCTTTTTTTTTTTAACTTAATCGATGATACTTTCAATGACTGCTCATTGTCAGAGCAGAGATACCAACCCTTGTTGCACACTGCTGATGTGTTATTAAAAAGTCAGTTGTTATTTTGTACTGACCTGGACAAAACTCCAGAGCAGCGTGCTTCCATGATCTCAGTATGAGGCAAGTATGCCAATCATCCCTTTGCAAACATAGCGCTGTCGGTGTTAGGGATTTCTTTGTCTGATGCATGTAATTTAGCTAGTCCATTAGAAATTATACCATTGTAGTATGACACTGAACCATTTCAGTGCCCTCAAAAGTGCTTTGAAACTATGCAGAACTCAAAGCATTTTCCACTCAGGAAAATAAAATAAGTTGTTTTATTCTGCATCAGAGTAGGCAAATACTGTCAATGTTAAGGAATATAATTTAAACAGCAATTACACAGAGATGTGCTTGCACACACACATACACAGCGGGGTCAAAATACTATAACAAAACATTTCAATAATGAAAGGATTATGTCAGCTTATACTGAAAGCTCTATTTTTAATTTAGTTGTTACACATTCTGAACAATAAAGGAAAAAGATGATCAGAAATTTTATTCTTCACCTGAGCATATAGAGACAAGACAAGACTAGCTCAAGTCTAAGCCCCACCAATGAATCTCAAAGGACACCCATACAAATCACGATGAAGTCTGGTCAGCAAGGGTAGGCCGGGACTCCTTAGCAATTGATAGAGGTAGAGTCAGAGTGCATCTTCCTCACCCCTAGAAGGACTGCCTGCATTTCCAGTGCACTTCCAGTTCCAGTTCCACTGCATTTCCAGTTCCAGTTCCAGAGGACATTTCCAACGTCCTTACTGGAAATATAACACACCCCCAGCTCTGGTTCAAATTCTCATGGCCAGGAACAAGCAAGCCAGATACCCACACATTGCATTACCAAGCCCCCAGCAGCTTGGCAGTTTCACTTGGGCTACCCACTTACACAGACAGTACATGGGCTGCAAATCTAGTCCTGAACACTGCTTGCAGGTACCTCCTTAAATGATTGGCATTGTTGAACAAATCTTTCTTCTCTAGGTATGTCTGAGCAAAGCTATGTATTTTCCCAGTGCAAGGTGACATTCTTCTGTTTGTATGTGACTCCTGGAGCCAGACCTGAAGGAGTCCCCACTGTGAGCATGAATGGCACCCGACTGCATGGCAGCTGGGAAGAAAGCAGCGCTGCTCTCTCAATTACCCAGCTAAAACCCAAATATTTACTCCCAAATTGAGCTGAGTTGCAGCTACTCTATACCAGCTGGTTATCCCATTGAGCAAAGAAAGGAGGGAAATGGATTTCTTCCTGTTTTCCTTACTAGTCAAGAGATTAAAAGCAATATAGTGGTGTTGGTCCCTAGGTATCGTCTGATTAATATCCTGTTAGCGAGCTGGCAAATCTCCAAATTCACTTCTTAAATGACAATGAGACTATTCCATGAGCTTGAATGGACCTTGTTAGCATAACACTAATAATTCATCGCTTAGAATCCAAAGAGATTATAAGTAAATCTAGACATGTGCAGCTTATCACAGTTCCTTTTTGCTTTCCTTCTGGGTAGGCACAGAACTACAACACATCATGTATTTCACCACTACCGTCAGGTCAGAAAAGCCTCACTTTTATGAGAAATGCATAACGAGGCAAAAAGCCCAGAAGATCAAAAAAACTCATCTCTCCTGGCAGCATCTAGAAATTTGTCCCCACTGCTTCTTGATAAGGTAAGATGCAACACCAAGAAGTCTTTCCCAGAGAAGCTGTGAAGCTGTGGTGCCCCATCCCTGGAGACGCTCAAGGCCAGATTGGATGGGGCCCTGCGCAGTCTGAGCTGGTGGGGGGCAGCCCTGCCCATGGCAGGGTGTGGGGCTGGGTAATCTTTAAGGTCCCTTTCAATCCAAATCATTCTGTGATTCTGTGATTTGGTGATTCTGTCCCCAGGACTCTTGTCTCCTAATTAGCTGGGACTTCCCCAGCTGAAGGCTGTCTTCTGACCTCCTCCCTTGCCTGACTCTTCCAGCCCATTTTCCATTAGTAACTGCTCTGAATTCTCCAGCATCTCATTTCCTTTGCTCTTCTTCACAGCAGATGTTTACGGCCAAGTTCACTTCAGAAACCAGTACTATGAGGCTGGAGTTAGCTGTCCTAAAGGTATGTGAGATCACTTCATTCATCCAAGGTTATTCATGTGTTTAGGAGCACAACTACAACATGCATATCTTTTGCCTTCCGTCTGTATCAGCCGCTGGTGTCAGCGGGGATTCTAAATGAGATAACTCCTCTCTGTCACCTCAAGCAGCAGTTGGTCCCCAAATAGTGCTCCCTGAGGGATCAATACGTCATAGAAGAAGATAAATGTTTGGAGGACGCTCACTAAAAATACCATGTGTTAATTCCCCAATTAAAAGTCTCAGGAGGAGAATAATGAGTGATCTGTTAGCAATTCTGTATGTTCACAGTTGCCTGATATTCCACATCTGGGAGCTAACTGCCCTTAGGTAGGAGCTAATTGGCCCCAGTTACCATAGTGCCGCATGGTCCTTAATGTATGTACCCTCACTCCTGCTCTTTAAAGCAAATAAGGACAGATTTCAATTTGGCAGAGTGGGAGCTGAGTCTTTGAGAAGGCAGAGAGCTTATTTTACAGCATTACATTCTGCAAACTACAGGTTGAGGAAAAATTCAGTTTCCAGCAAGAACTATCTTGTAAGGCCCCATCTGGAGTACTACGTCCAGACCTAGCCCCTAGCACAAGAAAGACGAGTCCACCAGAGACCATGAAGATGCTTAGAGGGCTGGAGCACCTCTCTTATGGAGACAGGTTGAGGGAGCTGGGCTTGTGAAGCCTGGAGAAAAGAGGGCTCCAGGGTCACCTCATTGCGGCCTTCTAGAACTTGAGGGGAGCTTACAAGCAGGAGGAGGATTGACTTTTTGTACGGGCAGATAGTGATAGGACAAGGGGGAATGTCTTTAAACTAAAAGAGGGGAGACTTAGGTCAGATGTTAGGAGGAAGTTCTTTCCCCAGAGGGTGGTGATGCCACAGGCTGCCCAGAGGCCCAGAGGAACTGTGGTGCCCCATCCCTGAAGGCGCTTGAGGCCAGGTTGGATGGAGCCCTGGGCAGCCTGAGCTGGTAGGGGGGCAGGAGTTGGGGCAGGGTGGGCTTTGAGGTCCCTTCCAGCCCAAATCATTCTGTGATTCTGTGCTTCAGTCTACACAGAGGAGGCTGGCCACAGAGCAAGGTACTTCTTTGGGTCACATCGTCTTATTTCCAAGAACAGTGAAAGTGCTGTCACAACCCAACAACATGCAGATTCTCTGACTGACCCCTTTCAGCCAGCTCTGTACCCAAAATGTCTGTAGTGAGAGCCTTCTCTAGAGTGACAACCCAGTGATTCTTCTGTCTGCTCAGTTTTGCATTACTGCTGGAGCCCTGCCATCTCCCACCCATGTACCCAGGCACTCAGGACTCATTACCTCTCCCTCCAGGCCTTGCTCTTTTACTCTCACAGCCTGGTGTAATTCAGCTTTTGCAGGAGCATAAGAACTCATTCCTATGGCTTTGGAGGCTTGGTGCCACCAGGGAGCTCTATTACTTGTAAGGCTTATCTTCAACAAAGCGTTCACCACTCACCCCCTAAAATGCAGACAGGCTGTAGCAGCACTTAGAAACCTAAGGTTTGTGGTGTTCTTTTTTTTATATGCTCTCTCAGCATTGATTTCAGTGGGAGCTGGGTGCCTAATCTGCTTACGCATTTCTGAAAATCCTATTAAGTTCCTCTTTACTTTTCCAGGTGCCTAAATATACTTTTCTTAATTTGCCTGGAAGGGAGGTTTGCATTCATCATCAAGATCTCCAACACACACGGCTCAGGAGGAGCCACCCCATCTCCTCCAGGTGCCCAAATGGCAGCTAAACCACTGTGGAGATGCTGCAACAGCATGAATGTGTCAGTTAAGTTGTGAATGCTGCTCATTGCTGTTTTCTCCGGGTCTTGTTATGACCTAGAAAAGCCCACTTGGCCTTTGCCGCTTATTTCTGTCTGTGCTATTTCTGCCTGCTAATCACAGTGCTCACAACAACCCCACAGTGTGCAAGATCTAGCCTGTGAGCATCAGTCAGCAACTCCCGTGTTCTCTGGGCTTCCCCTGCAAAGCGTCAGCTTGAACTTGCCACGCAACACATCCATGCTTCAGTCCCCTGCCTGTAACGTGGTGGTAATAGCAATGGCCCTGTGCAATTCTTACAGATTAATTAATTACCATTTGCACAGGATGTTGACAGTTAAATTGTACCACTGATAAATCACTTGTATGGAAGGGAGTGAATGAACTCCCATATGAAATTCTGAGCAAGGTACAATTTGCTGATACATACTAGTAGGAAGACAACCCAAATCCAGAAAAAAAAAGGGAAAGGGGGAAGATTTTGCTCCTCCCATTGCTTCTGCCCCAGCAGGATTACATTTTTTCCTGACAGGAGAACAAAAAAAGTCCTGCTGGACTTTTAAGGAAGATCCCCAAGCTGGATGTCCTCAGGGAGCCAATATTAACTAACAAACGGAGAGCTGGATGGGTTCTCTTTTTTGGGAGAGGAGCAGAGATTCCCTAAACACCACTTGGAAAAAAAGAACTTGCATGAGGCCTAGAGCCAAGGGCCAGAAAATAACATAATTAGGCAAGAATGGGTGATTAGCTGTTTATTTTGAAGATGTTCAAGCCATGCACTCACATTGTGCACTGCCCTGAGAGAAAAAAAGGATGCTGTTTATAGTCCCAGATCTAAGGGATCAGCAGAGTTTATTTTCTCTTACAAATGAAGGCCTATTGTACTCACATTCTTTCAAATGAGATCGGGTCTGTTTATTTTCACTCATCTGCAGGAAATGGGAATTTTTAAGTCTATTATTCTAAATCCAGGAAAGCAGTTTGTATTGCTTAACCCCAGACAAAGGCAAATTAGCCACAGCCTTCACTCACTACCTCAAAATATTTAATACTCATACCATTAAGTGACAAATGGTTTGCAAAAACCCAGAGTGTAAATTCTTCTTCTTGAACCTTGTCCAGAAGGCATGAGAAACTTGGTCACACCTCCCAGATGACCAGTATGGGGTATCCCTGCATGAGATATGGAGCTGGTCAAGTCCACCCTCTGACCACCAGGCACCGCTTGGTACTGATGCTGAGCCAAAGGGTTTGGCACGTTTGAAAGCTCACTGCCTCTCAACTCTATTGAATTAGCTGCTGATTTATGAGGCCACCTGGGAGTGTTGCACTGGAAAATGAAAATGCTGGTTGAAGAGAGGTGCCATGAAAAATCCTACATGCAGTGTCTGTTCTTGTCAATGACAAGACGAAGATGTCTTCACAATACTCACAGCACACCCCGCCAAAACCTACAGCGGGATCCTACTTCAGTGTTTTCAAATATTTGTTGTAGTTGGCTTCATATTTAATTAAATAACAGTCCCCTTTTGCTGAAGGTTATTAACACGATTTGTTTGCGCACTTTGATCTTTTATTTTTAATTCTCTCTCGTCTTCAAGAAGCCTTTGGTAAGATTCTTTGCTGATAATAGTGCTCAAGTTATAGCAAATGGACTATGAAGTGACAATATGTCATAGAGAGGATTTTAATTCCTTTGAAGTTAAGATTTTTAATGGTCAATTAAATTATATTAATTGCATCTTCCTTATTTTAAACTTAAATCCAGACTGTTTTCCAACTATTGAATTTAAAAACTCTGCAGAACTGAGGCAACTGCAATCACTGTGAATGTAAATTTTGTATGTTGACTGTTTCTGTACTGGTGCAAGAATGCAACACACATCAAATACTGTGATGAAGACAGAAATTACTGGCAACCAATTATAAAGATATGGAGGAGCAGAAGGTACAATGTGTTACATATGTTATGGGGCTGCCAGAAAAGGCTACTTAGGGATGTACAATAATAATTTAGTTTGTTGATCATCATAATCTCATGCTGGTCGTAACTGTCTGGCTGTTATTTTATGCTTCCCCAGCCTGTTTTCTGAATCCATTCGCTGGTTTTCATATTTGCTTATCGTTCACAAATTGTTTGATGCAAAGTGCATTTTGCTGCTTGTCTGTAAAGAAGTGTTTCAGGGCACGTTTGGATCTGAGAGACAGGATGTCTCAGGAGCCAAGGCAAGCAAACTAGGCACTTAGAGCAGCACAGAGGGTTATGAGTTTTATTCAACGTACACAAACTCACACGGGCATCCGTTTTAGATAATCCCAGTAAGTGGCAAGCAGAAACTCTCTAAGCAAGTGCACTATTAATTACCAACCCTTGAGAGACAGTGAACTGCTGGAAAGGAGAGAGAAGGAACGTGGTGGCAGTGGATTCAATAGGCAGTGCCAGCAGTGCATCCCCTGCTTCAAAGTGCTCTTTTCCTCTCTCACCCACCACAGTCTCTCTCCTGCTTTTATTCTCCCCAGGTCTGCAGGGCTTTTACCACTTGCACACCGTACCCACGTGGCCAACATGTGATAGAGAGGCCAAGCGGAACACCTGCTTGCAAAACAAGTCTTTGCAAAAACAAGATAAACTACCAACGTCAGCCCGCTCTACAAAACAAGTTCCCTTAAAACTGCCAGAATACTTTGTTCTATCCCAGGATCATTCTTTGGTCAGGGGCCTTTAGGTCCCCGACACAAGAAGGGGATGGGAACCTCTGTTCAGCAAGAATAATTTCCAAATCCCTCATGGACGCAGCAAGAATTCTTCTCCAGGAAAAACAAACTCAGCTGAACTCTAGCTAAATTAACTGATATCCCTCATGATCCGCCAATTTTCGTGATGGATTATGTGGAAGCTTTATGAAGTTCAAAAATAGCACTGTGCTCCTCCCTCCTCCCTGTCTGAGGGTCTGCCTGCTATCAGAAGATTGATCAGCCACAGGCAGAACTTCCCCACTACAATGAACATAATCCTCCAGTTCACTGGTTTAAGTGAGTCTTGAAGGATTACTTTTCAGTGTAATGAGGGGTTAGATGCTTCCCAAGATAGCTGGATGGCCTTTGTGGGTTTTTAATATAAGCCAGTACACAAGAAGTTACAGCACTGTAGTCTTGTCACTTAGATATTTTTCCCATTTCTCATAAAAAAAAAAAAAAGACCTCCTCATTCCTGGGAGCTGCTTTCTCAAACAGATCACGGAGAAAAGAGTTCTTGAGGAAGTTTCTCTTATTTGTTTGCTTTTTTTCCAAATAGCATCAATTGCTTTCTTCTTAAAAAAAAAAAAAAAAAAGAAAAATTCTGTTCCGTTATCAAACATTCCCCATGATTGCTGGTGTGATTAAAGGTACCTAGGTAAGATCATTTTCTCCACAGGGTTTTCTTAGAGTGGAGAAGTGGCATTCCACAACTCATTTGCACGGCACATCCATGCATCCTGATGGCCAGGCACACTCTGACCTTCTCTCCGTGTTAGAACTGAAATAGGATTCAGTCCATAGCAGACCTCGGAAGATTTCTCACTGTCCAAATTCACATGCAGGTGAGTCCTACCTGGTTTCCTTGTTCTCAAGGACTCCATGGCCAGCAACAGCCTTGTGTGGCACCCATGCTAGCAAGCACAAACAGTCGTGGAAATAGAAGAGTAACTACCCAAGTTCTTGATAGCTGCATCTTCTGACATGGGAATGCCCTAATCCTGTCCCCTGCAGTACTACTAACAGCTACTGCTTTCAGAGAAGATGAGGACAAGCAGTCCCCCATTACCAAAAGCAGCTCCCCAGTTCCCACCAACCACCTTCTGGGGGAAAGAGAGAAGGCAACGATGGAATGGCATCAGCATTCTGATCACCTCCTCAGGTGACAATCTCCCTTTCACCCAAGGGATGAAAACAGACGTTGGTTAAATAAACCAACACTTTTCCTGCAAAATATTGGCTGCTTCTCCCTTTTACATGTCATCAGGGAGCCCAATGCAGTATTTTAACCAGATGCTTGATGTGAGCCTTTTTTCCTAGGGAAAAAAAAAGAAAAAAGAAAAAAAAAAAGGTGGCTAGTAGTTGATCAGCTGCTTTCTTCTTCTGCAAGACCTAACCCACAAGGATAAGCATTCCTAATATCTACCTGAGATTATTAATTTCTAGCCTTATTCAAATCAGATACATCTCTGTGGAATTTTCCTGTAGGCTTTTTGTGACATTTTGGAAAAATCCATGGGAGTATAGATTATTTCTCCCAGTGCCCATAGGAATCTATGTTTATTTGGCTAACAAAGCTGCTTGGATTTGAAAACAAATTAAACTACCCAGTCATTTATAAAATGCCCAAATGAAACGGAAAAATAAAAAGCTTTTTTACAGTTTATTTCTGTAAGAGAGAATGTAACATCCTTCACTCCAGAGATTTCCCAATCCCTGTTCCCGTCTTCTGCGTTTTATCTTCCCTCCTCAGATTCACATTTTGAGGATCAAAATGAACGAGTTTTATGGGAAGAGATGACAATGGCAAGAGGGCACACTGTCAAGCAAGCACCACATCCTGCCATAGGCACATTCAGGATGAAATGCTCACCACCATCAGATGGCTTGTACAAAGGCTGCTGGGGAAGAGGGTCCTGCATGCACATCCCCCACAGCACTGATATGCACAGCACGGCAAGGAATCCCAAAGTCTCCTTATAACTGATGGCAGTCTAACTAATATAGATACAGGAGCCTATGCTGCTGTTAATCCCAGACAAAAATAAAGGCTTAAAAGCAGGCCTTTCTCTTCACGGACTTGGACTTCTTGCTCACTTGAAAGTACTCACGCTTGAAAAAATGAATCCCATCCTTTCTCGAGGTTGTTTTCATTTCCCAAGTTGTTCCTTCCTTTGTTGGCACCTTAGCTGCCAGAGAGGTGATGCTCAACCTCTGGTTTGCAGGAGCAGTCCCCCCGATGGCCACAAGGGCAAATGTTTATCATAGAATCATAGAATTGTGGAATCATGACAATTGAAAAGATCACTAAGTTCATATAGTACAACCAGCAGCCCATCCCCACCATGCCCACTGCCCATGTCCCTCAGTGCCACATCCACACAGCTCTTGAACACCTCCAGGGACAGTGAATCCACCACGCCTCCTGGGCAGCCTGTGCCACTGCCTCACTGCTCTTTCTGAGAAGAAATGTTTCCTAATATCCAACCTGAACCTCCCCTGGTGCAACTTCCCTGGATGACAACCTCCCTGGTCCTGCTGGGATGAAAGGAGGAAGAAGCCATGCCTGTTGGCATCAAGAGGTACTAGCAGAGTCCAATGGTCTTCTTACGCAGAGGCTTAAGAAATTCACCTGAGGGGAAATCCTTTGCTATATTTTGTCTACAAAGAAAATTCTCCAGCTCCGCGTCGTGGAAGCACCTGACAATGGAATCTGACCAGCAAAGTTCGTCCAGACCTGCTAGCTTTTCAGAACAGGGCAGAAGTATATTTGATGCGACATTCATCTATTTGCACTTTGAAAATCCAGTTCCCAGGGAGTTACTTTCTCATTCTGTTTTATTAGTTTTTGCTGTCTCCCAAGACCTATGCAGTTCAGCTCCATGGTAACTCAGGAACTTGCTCAGTTGCCTTACATATTGATGTATACAAGGAAAGCGCAGCACTAACACTGTGTTTGAGCATCCCTAAGATATATTTTAAATGTCTAAGAAGTGTGGCAAAGCAAGATTTATAGAAGATATAGAATAGTGCTGCCTTGCCTTAAGATCCTATCAGTTGTTTCTTGGGAAGTTCTACAAAGCCATTCCTGGCTTTACAACAACTAGGGTTGTGCTAAACTTTTGCCCATATTATTAAGCTTCATGCATTGTACAACAGTACCGAGCAGCCCAAAAGGAGATCCTATGGTCCTGTGGCTGGTGAGCACTGTACAGAGTAAAAGGAGGCATCAAAGAATTGTAGGAGCTGGAATGGACCTCTAGAGATCATTGAGTCCGCCCCCCCTGCAAAGCAGGTTCCCTACAGCAGGCTGCACAGGTGGGCGTCCCTGTCCTACAGAGGTCACAAAAACAAAACAAAAACCAAACAAAATAATACAAAGATGGTTAAAGAAGAGAAGGGAAACAGAGGAAAAGGGGGTTGCTCCACAGCAATGAGCTAAAGTCAGATCCCAAGCTCTCATCCTGGTGCCCAGATACTGTCTGGCAAGCACCATACATAACAGAAACTACTCAGTAACCCCAAACATGATGTGTATTTCTTTTTGGGATACATGATGGACTGCAGATAATGTACTGCTTAGCAAACAAGCTGTAGTTCTAGAAGTGTTGTGAAGGTTCATCAGTTAATGCCACAAGGACGTGGTGTAGAGCACCTAAAACCATGACAGACTTACACTGCTTCTCAGTGTTGTTAGCTCAAAATATCCTTGGGATTAATTTTCTTAACCCCTCAGTGAAAATGATAGGAAAAGTAGGAGAGACTATTAGAAAAGATATTCTCCCATGTATTTTAGGACAGGAAATGAAGCTGCACGTTACCCTTTTAATATATGCTTAAGTATGGCATGCAAACTTCCAAAGAGCAGAAAAGGGGTCAGCTTCTGCTCTTTAGGATGCAGTGAGAGACCTCCATGCTTCGAGAAGGGGGAGAGAGAAATCTCCCAGCACCATGGCATGAGGCTGAACACTTGCAACAACATCTTCTGAGATCTTCTGACCTGGTTAATTTTCATACAACAGGCCAACTGTGAAAAGCCTACCTCTGAAAATTGCTAACGAGGAATCAACAATATCGTGACACGGTAGCTGTTGTGCCAGAAAGATTTCCACCTTCTGTCATTTGGATTTTAATGAGCCCCTTATGTGTCTCAATGCGAAGCAACTCGTACCACAAACAAGTTTAACAGTTGCCTTTTAACTTACAGGATAAGCCCTCACTGAAGCACATCTCCCCAAGGCAGCTGGCAAAACAGATGAGGTGAAGTACCTAACGTCCAAACAGTGAGAATAAACATCAAAGAGCTTCTGGGGCCCATGAAAGCATTTTAATTGAAAATACCTACATCTGCCTCCAAGCACAAAACCTCTTCCAGTAGTACTAAAGGATCAGCAATGTGTCAGGAAGAAAAATAGAAGACCATTGTGGCTGGGCACACTACTGAACACAGTAAACACAACGTCCCCGCTCCCTCTGCTAGCAGAGGTCAGGCAAGTGGAGACGTCTGCCACTGATTTCAGGTCTGGAGGTGAGCGTCTTCACTTGGCAGTTTCGAAGATCCCAGGCAAGCTAGATCGTTATCCCATTCTGACACTTTGGGGTTACTTAGGATGAGTTTTAACCTACGATATGCAACTTCCTGTCTGGCATACACTCATGTATAATCCCATCGTAATTCCTGAAGTGGAAACAAAGTGAAAATGTTTGTCTCCTAATCATGTTTTAAAGTCTGTGTGGATCTCTAAGATGAAATCCTTTGGGTTTGCTGGTACTGTTCCATGTTGTTTTTGTTGTTTTTCATTTTTAAACATCAGAAGACAGTAAAAAGAAACAGGATTTCAAAATTAGCAGGATTAAAAGAAGGGGAATTCACCCGAATATGTATGTTATATACTTGTACAAAATGCATAACTATACCTACTAATACAGAAAACAAGTTTAGTCAGGGCCCAGATCTATCCTTCCATCCCATGCTTATAGCACTGGTGAAGGAAATGGTACTTTTTGCTTCAGGAGACATGCATTTTCTTCTATTTAGTAGGGAACTAATTGTTAATTATATATAGCTTACATAAAGTGTTTGGCATTATTTAAAGCATTCTGAATTTTGCTTCTTGTTTTAGCTACCTGACTCATCAATATTTTGGTTTTGTAGCTAAGGAGAGCTACATTATGCCAAGGCAAAAATAAACAGTCATCGGATCTGTAAGTAAATAATTATACGGTAACGGTAGTGATCCATTATTTAAGGTTCCAAAACAATTTTCCCTTTAAACTCAGTTTCATTAGAACACCTCAACACTTTCTCTGCGCTACTCCATGATTCGTTCCCGGTTAGAGGAAAATATTTGGAAGTGGTGGGTTTTTAGGAGGAGCTGCTTTTACAGAACATAAAATTAGCAATTTGTAGCATTTTGTGCCAAAGGTTTTGACCACGCGTAGTTCATAAAATAAGCAGATACAGTTTTCCCACTGGCCATGCTGACAATAAAGACAGGCAATATTTTTTTTTTTTGCCAAGAGGCCCAGGGAGGGTTTGTTACCAAGGTGATCTCTGCCCTTGGCTTAACCCTATGAGAAGTTTGGGGAAGGGTGTACCTACTGTACTATTTCTAATTTCATCATACTTTGATGACTAGAGATACATTATATATATATGGGGACGTAAAAGGATCAAATTTACATAGAAGTCTCCTATCTCTGTCCTTGTATCTCTCTAATGGAAAGTGAAGTCCTCAGCCTCCAACGATCACCCTGTAAACCGCCTCTAGCTTTTCTCCTTCTATGAATATTCTTGGCAAATGTTGGCAGTGAATACACTCAAGCAGTCTTTCAGATTCTGCTCCTTTTTTGGGAAGGGGACTTGATATAAATTATATTTGGTATCCTCTAATCATTCTTTCTCCTTCAAATGATCTCCTGATCCCATGTGTGTATTCAGGTTAAAAGAAAAAAAAAAAAAAAAAAGCCTTCCCTTTAAACATTAAGAATCCAGGACTTGGTTTGGTTTTGATTCAGAAAGGAGCTAAAATACACAAAACTTTTCCCCTTCAAAACTCACAATCTCTTGCCTGGTGCTCTTTGATTAAAATGGATGCATTAAGTCTATGTCACTTGTTGTCATTAAAATGACATTTCTAACCTAGAAGTTGTTTTAATACAAAAGCTATAACTACCTATGACGGTGAAAACATTTGAATTGTGTATTTTTTTGTTGTCTTTTATTTAAATTGAGCAGCACAGTCCTGTGAAACATTTCTATATCAGTTAAATTATACACTTTCCACTGGAAAAAAAAATCTATGAGGACTTTTTCCACACTCTATTTATGGAAGCATCAGATCATCTTCTGTTCCTTTACTGCTTTTCCTGAGATTTCTCTGCAGTTCAGACAAGAGCATTTCACAGATAGCACCAATCAGCTCTTTACTGTGCTAATAAATTTGTGGCTTCTATACACTGAATCATAGGCATGAGGGATTCAAGATCAGGTCTTGGATTCCAACTGAGAGAGCATTTTAAGTGTGCTTAACTTTATTGTTAATGTGTATTTAAATGCTTCTCTGGGCTGGAGTTGTTATCAGTTTAGACAACAAATTAAACCCATTGAACGGTAAATTTCTGTAAAAATACCATCATGCAAAAAGCAAACGTACACACTCTGGAGTGTCATTTCCTATGACAGCTAGTTAGGAACTTCAGCTGATGGATAGTGAGCACATATGGACACAGGGGGTAAAACTAAGGATGTTGTAGACTTTGCACTGCCTGCTTCCTGGATTTTCAGTTCTTGTTGCACCATTATTAAGCAGTCTCATTGTTTTGAAGAGCAATAAATATTCACAATTAAATCTGCTTTGCAGTTATCTTGTTCGGGAAGTTCTTTATGGATCACAGTTTTTCTTCAGAAATGCTTCTGTGCAAATAGTGTTACCTGCAAGATGAAATTACGCCTAGTGAGTAAACCAAATATATGTGCAAATAAATACATGACCTTCACTGAGTAACTTATTCCTGAATAGTTCTGGACTTATCCATAGATTTGACTTTCTGCTGGCACAGAACCATAATCCATCACCTCAGTAACACAATGGCGAGTGAACAAGAGCATAGTCTCTTTTGTAGAGTGACATTTAACTACAAGGCCACGGCATGAGATCACAGTTCTGGCAAAGACCGAAAGATCCTATTCTTTGAAATCAATGATTGCCAACTTTGAGGTTTGCTTTATAACGGCCTTTTTCAAACTTCATTTCTTCTGTGCCAAGCAGAATATTAAGGAGATATTATTTCCGCCTGTATGGACTCAAAGGATGAACCTTTCCTTCAAATTTCTACTACTATGTTTTACCCCGGATTCATTTCAACATACCTTAAGATATCTAACTGAGATGTCTCTTTCAGAAACTCACCTCCAAAGATATGTCCTCTGCCCTTCAAAACTCATTGCAGTCACGAACTCTCCTCTCTGTCTGCAGAGGTCCGCTTTCAGCCCGTGACCTGAAGAACCAGAAGCACCTGTGAACTAGTTCTTGAGGAGTTTTTTGAAAGATATATGGGAAGAACAATTCCATAGTCAGTGGCTGAAGCTCACTGTAGAAGTGTTCCACCTCGCACTGGCAAGTTGAATGGAAATGCCAAATGTAAAGGCCTGGGAAGACTTTACCCGATCACAGTCACTTTGATGGCTGAACACATGCAGTTTGTTGTGGCTTTATTGAGTTATTAGACAATTCTGGGCACTCTGAAGGCCAGAATACTTCAACAGTCCTTAATGAAATAGTGGCCTTTCCAGAAATGCGTTCTAAGCAAACCTCTCATCACAGTCAATTGCATCCAATTACTCAGAAACATCCACATGGCTTGTGTCTTATAAGTAGGGTAAATCAAATAATAAAAATCATAAGTACTTACTTACATTTTGCCTCTGCTGAATTCCTCAGATTACTTAACTGCAAAGCTATTTACAAAATGAAGAGGGAGAAAGGTGAAGACACCTAGAAAAAGCTCTCAAGCCAACACAAGCAGCAACAAGGTGGCAGGTGTCAGATCAGATAAATTAAATTATGATTGCATATTGTAGTGTTGTATCATTAAAAATACGGACAATTTTAAGCTTAGGGTTATGCATTTGACCTTAATTTTTCTTTGACATCTAAAACTTCCAGAAAATGATAGCAGAAAATGAAGTTAAAGACAATGCAGTAGAGCAGTTCTATTTTTATTACAATGTAATAAAAATTGAAATACACCTTAGGCTGAAAAGCAGAAGTGCAATCAGTCTTCTAGTATGCAGGTAAAAATTAATATATGTTACTTCGAGCTTGAGAGGAAAAATAATTACTTGTGTGGAGAAACACACTTTACCTGTTATACTCTGATGAATTCAGGTAGCTATATTTTTAGAGTTATCTATGTTTTTCATGTGAATCATGTCATTAAGGGAAAATCCTTACTTCTAAGCAAAAGCTGGACAAGGAGCAAGTGAAATCACTTGCCTCCTGATCATCCATACCAGTAAACTAGTAGGTCATGCCTTGCAGGCTCTGTTGTCTATTGTTTCGATCTATTTCCAGCACAGATCTGCTGCTAAGGGACTAGCTCCAAACATTATAAATACAGGCTGTTCCACAGAACTACACTGAGTGCTTCTTTGGTCTTCATTTACTAAACAGTACAGACACAACACAGGCAACTTGCCTTTACTTGCCTCGGTGATTTGCTCTTAGTTCTCTACTGTAGCATCACATACACTTCACCTTTGCTGTACTGTTTTTTTAAGGACACATCAAGGAGTTTTCTTTAAAAAGCACTCAGAACTTAACCTTGCAGGCTTTGCTAACCCAGCTAACCCAATAAAGATCATACAGTATAAGAGTGCTGTTAGACTCAGCATGAATACTGAAGGCGTGGTTAATTTTGGTTGGGAAAGCAAAGACACGGGAAATCTTAAAGTATTTTTTGTTCTGTTTTGTTCTGTCCTATTTTGTTGTGAGCAAATAAAACTACAGCAGCCACTAACTCCAGCTAGCACCAAGAATGGAATGTCTTCAGCCCATTTGGTATGGTTGTACCATGCTACCCTCTAACTAACATGGTTTGGAGAGAGAAGATTTTTCTCTCTGACATCTGGAAAGCTGGCTTCTGTCTCAAGCAAATTCCACACATCTGAATACAAAGATCATTTTAATATAGTTTAAATATGAGACTTCAATATTAAACATTACCAAGGTATTTTATCTCTGCATCTGACAAACAAGGAATATTAGAAAAGATCAAGCGGAGTATCTGAGCAGCAGAAGGTACTAGAAGGTTCATTAGATAAAAAGTCAACAGAAATTTAAATCCTAACCCCAGAAGGAAATTGCTCACATTTGTATTTCGGAAGGATTTTTCTCCAAATTTCTCTCCAGGTTAAGAAGAATAGACCTGGAAACAGCGACTTCTAATCCAAACTGAAAAAAGATTTATGTCCATTTGCCGAAGTATTAGTTCTCAGTGGATATGTATGCATTCAATATTTTCTATAATATTACATGGTTTGCTGTTGCCGGAGTCTGTTCAGCCACTCTAAATATTTTTTGCTTAAGGATATATTTTATTTCTGTTGATGTGAAAACCTGAGCCGTGCAGCTTTCCAGGCTACAAATTCATGAGTGACAGTCAGACATGACCAGAATTTCTCTCTCTCTTCAGCACGCTTGGTAAGCAGAAATATGGGCACAGTGTCTTAAGCATAAGCAGGGCGTTTGGATGTTAAAGTGTCATTTCAAAGACTACCAGCAAGTAGTACTACAATGGAATTTGTAAGTAGTCTAAAAAAAGGAAAAAAAAAAACCTTGATGAAAAAATGAATTAATTTATTTCCAGCCAGGGAATGTGACACATTAAAAGGCCAGCAAAGCCAAGTTCATGAAAGAGGATTCCTCTAGATGGAACTCTTGAATTTGAGAGTTGACAGTCGCGTAACAAATGCATGGAAACATTCAGTAAAGATGAAATGCCACTTAGGAAATTATTCTCTTCCTCAGCCGGTTATTTCTCCCACTGAAACACCTTCTCACAGGAAAATGGGCTTATCTCACCTACTCAGCCTGTGGCACAATGAAACATGGCTCTTCTGTGTAGAAGACTTGAATTTAAAGGACATGAATAATGCAGTAAAATAAATAAAATGATGACTACAGTAGAGGTTTTGACAAGTGCAGAGAGATATCTGTGCGTTCCTTCTAGGATAGGATTAAAGCTGCTAATCAAGAATTTTAGATTTTACTCAGCTCAACTGAACTTCCTACCAACATTTGCAAACCTGCCTGGATTAGAAATAGGATTTTTTAAAAACTTTTTAGAATCTTTTCATCATTCTGGAACTGAAACATCGCCGTGAAAAACTTGAGAAGTGAAAGGGCAACAGAAAAACAAGTTCACTTAAACATAATCTTAAGATACAATCAACTACAGATACAACAATAGAAGAGGCATAATATTGCTTAGCGGTTTTATCAGCAGCATCAAAAACAAATATGATACCTTCAAAAATAATTGTTAAAAATATGTGGAAGAAAAAGAAAACATATATTTCCACATTGTGAAGTGGTACCCTTCAGCTTCTGAAAAACACAGACACCAGCAGCGACAGCTGGGCACCACCAGTGTATTCAATGAGAGCACAAAAGCAAATGCTAAGATGACAAAGAGCTTTGCAGGATAAGACACTGGAGTCAAAGAACTTGCATGGCGAAATGTATTGTGGGGCAATGGCTCCTCGCTACTCATACTGAAGATTCCAGGGCCTAGAACCCTCCATCAACACTGCAGCAAAACTAACCCTCATAACTGAGGTATCTACTGTTAAGCACAGCACATGGTGTGGAAATAACAGAGACACATTGGAAAGCAGTGTGATACAGGTATTAAATCTTGACTTCTTCTGGTGATTATGCAATTCTTTGCATTTTTAGCTTCTCATCTTTACTACTTAAAAAAATGCTTTTCTTGGGGCTATCTTCGAAATATATTGAGAAGTCTTGTCTGACAGAAAGCATAACATGCATGCCCTACTGTGATACACACAAGCATGCACTGTGCTCTCACAGCTATCTGCATGCTGCTGGCTGTTATTAGAGGCACCGGTTACCCTCCTAAACTTGTACTGCATGTGTAACACTTCTATCTTCCAAACATTAAATCTCTCACTGCAAGAGTGATGCTTTGCTTTTTTGTTTCTCCGACTTCCCAGCACTGCACCTACAGTAGCCAGACATCCCCTATGCATGGTCTATACTCTCTGAGCTGCCTTTCCCCTCTTTGGGAGGAGGTAAAGAGGATCCCAACTCCTGCAGTCAATGACACTCAGTGTAACTACTGTTACTGTTACTGCTGCTGGGGAGCATGACCACAGACTCTGTCTTGCATCTCGGCACAGCAATTCGTTCCAGTGCCAGCACAGCCTGCATCTGAACCACAGTGTGGGGTAGGCCCTGGGTGAAGCAGGTCTGGTCCTGGGTGCTCACTGGGTACACCAAGCCTGCAAGGCCCACAAGCCCCCATTGCCATCCCACCTGCAGTACCCGATGACGGAAGTGGTGATAGTTTTCCTAAAGACATTTTTTAATTGCAATGTGTGTCTCATATGCAGCAGCCAGAGGCCATAGTTAGGGGGAAGAGCTATAAATCTATGTATAAGTAATGGAGGTTGGGCTATGAAAGCCATAAATTAACATTGAAGCAATTCTCTTGGTGACAGCGTTAACACCAGCACAGCATTCAGCTGTTTATCACTGTGAAATGGCTCCTGCTTCCTGCCACAAAGGCAATGCAGGGCTTGTTTGGACTCCTGTGTACTTTTCTTGCATTCACCTCTGGCCATAAATAATTCATCACAGAGATTGTACAGTCGGGATATTGGGCCTCACTAATGCTTGCTTAAATGATATGACTCCTCCTCATCTAACACTGACCACTCTGGTCACTCAATGAGGCCTTCATCCTCACTACTTGTCTGTGAAGTGCTGGAGAATAAAAGGCACAAGGGGCCACCTCAAGTCCAACTCTGCTCTCACAGAGCAAGCCCACACTTGCACATCAGGGAGTCCAAGATGAAAGCAATATCCTGTACACTTGAGGCTATCCCTAGAAGTGTTCAAGAAAGATGGAGATGTGGTACTTAAGGACATGTTTTAGTGGGCAGTATTTGTGGTAGGTGAATGGTTGGACTAGATGATCTTAGAGGTCTCTTCCAACCTTAATGATTCTGTGATTCTTTTCTATAGGTCTGTGAAGGGATTTATTGGTCTCGGAGAATGCCATCAGCCTGTCCTGGCTGTTAAACAAGGACTAATTCGAATCTACAGAAGCCCTTCCAAACATCCTTTTCAGGGACTTACTCAAACCCCCTTAAGCACAGAAGCACTCAGCCACACTGCTCTAACCACACTGTGCAGGCTCAGAAGGTGCTGATACCACACCTGTTGAGGATTCGCCACCGCATCCTGCATGAACCAATGAATGGAGCCACATCTGAAGCGGTAGTCACTATCTCACCTTCCCATGCCCCAGAAGCTGCTTGCTGTGGTAATGGCTCCAAGCCTGTTCCCAACCTCTCTCTCCCAAGGACAACACATATTTAATCTCTCTCAACTGCCCAGGTTGGCACAAGGGCCTTCCCAAGGTTTTCCTGCCAAGGACAGGTCCCAGGAACAGCATGGGGCCCAGGCCCTTGCACAGCTCATGGATCATGGATCATAGAGTCATAGAGTCATTAAAGATGGAAAAGACCACAAAATCAACTGGTCCAACTGTCCACCTACCACCAATGAACCGTGTCCCTCAGTGCCACATCCATGCAGTTCTTGAATACGTCCAGTGGCAATGTCTCCACCACCTCCCTGGGCACCCTGTGCCACTGCCTCAATGTTATTTTGGAGAAGTTTTTCCTAATATCCAGTCTGAACTTGCTCCCCAGCACCTCCAAGTTACAGCTCCTCTTCATCTCCACTTATCTGTCCCTCGTGCATTTTATAGTACTTATCCTGATTATCATCTGCTATTGTGGAAATATCACACACTTTGTAGTTAGTCACTTTGTTCCGGTGCCAAGGATGCTCTTAAGCTCCTGTTGCTAGTAGCACCGGTTTCTCCTCATGGCATAGATCCTTAAATGCAGTAGTTACACATGACTTGAGCAGCACATATTTCTTCCTAAAATAACACAGGTGTCTCTATAGACCTTCACTAGGCCTTTGATGCACTCCAGGCATCCTGCTTTTAAGTCTGTTACTCGGGAACACAACTAAAATAATTGGGCTTTCGTACTTTCTAAGTCTCCACTTTTTTTTTTTCTGACTTCTAACAGGGTGAGTGGTCAGGTGAGATACAGAGCTCAGAGGAAGCTGGAAGAAAAGAGAATACATGAGTATGCTAGGAATTAAGCTAGCTCTTGTTGCTTGCCTCCAGAGAGGTGTGTGAAGCCTGCAGAGCAGTTGATCATAGATGATAGTACAATTCTGAAAACAAGAGAAGAAGGTGAATGAAATGGAAAAAATAAGCCAAAGGACACAAAGAAGTATGGAGCTCCCGAAGCAGAATTTCATTCTTCTGAAAAGAACAGACAAAATCCCTGGAGATTCCTATCTTGATCATACCAGCAGGGAAATCCACATCTGTGGCAGGTGTGAAATGAAGATCATTCCAGCTCCTTCACTGGGTGCTGCCTGGGCTCAGGCGGGTGGATGGAAGGATGCACAAGGTGCCCAGAGATGAGTCACTGAGACTTCAGTGGTGTCCAAGTGGAGCACTTCCTGTCTTCTTCCGAAATTCCTGTTGCTCACAGTACACAAGTTAATCTGCATCAAATCTTTGCTACAAAATTAATTCATTCTCTTGACAGGGATATTTGAGTACAAGTGAGAGGCTATAACTTGTGCAGACTGACCCCTCAGAACACATGCATGCTCAGTGTGGTGCCTTTGGCCTGCTCCAGTCCTCCAAGGGTACACCAGCAAGGCCCTCATCCTGCCATAGCCCCCAGTATCCACATACTGTGCCACCAAAGTGTGGTAAGAGCAGGCTGCAAACTAACCTTCCTGTTTGCTTCCAGATTTTCTGCTTATACATGGCACATGCACAGTATTTGAGGTCAAGGTCTAGGGAAGATGGGAACCTGCTCCCTAGATGGTACTACATTTACGCACATGTATTTGTAGGTGGGAAAAACTACTCTGGCAAAATACAGATATCCTGAACTTGCGGTATAACATTTGCTAGGGCCCAGGAATATCCTCCATGTGGGCAATGGGGTCCCAGGATAGGAGGAAGAAATATATATCTTGTGATACAGATGTTCTCATCATTTTTGAAGTGTTTTTCCACTGCTACCAGGGCTTAAGTGGCTCGAGGTTAAATGTTTATTAACCAAATAGAATAAAATCATTATATATGCTTTTAATGAAGTCATCATTTGAAGTATTATAACCTAAAGAGACAAATAAAGTATTAAAGAGGAAAAACACAAAATATCCATTAAACATATCCAGGGTCTGAAACCAGGCCTGTGCTGGTTGTAAGCAAATTGCATTGTGTAGCTGCACCAGTATCTCCATGCAAGCAGCCATGGGATATGCTCCCTACATAATAAACTCCAGGAGAAAGTTTTTTCAGTATCTACACATGCAAGCCAACGGTAAGGGCAGCAACCTAGACTTACCCTGGAGTGACCTTGTATGTGATCCAAATGAAATTAGTAGGGTTGAACAGGTTTTTAAACCAGGAGAGCAGAACGTCCACTTCTAGCTGTCAAAATGGCAAACTAAATCTAATGATACAGTTTTGCCCTTCTCTGTAAGATAACTGA
Organism: Gallus gallus; assembly: GCF_016699485.2. NCBI lineage: Eukaryota > Metazoa > Chordata > Aves > Galliformes > Phasianidae > Gallus > Gallus gallus. The sequence continues at coordinate 111,850,681 of NC_052532.1, forward strand.
AGTGAGCAACTCTTTTTGCTGAAATCAGATTCGTTGGGAGTGGGAACCTTGGTGAGGTTATAGAATGATTCCTTCAGCAAAGACCTAAAGTGGAAAATGCTCTGTCCTAAAAAAAAAAAATAAGAGATAATGACTCTAGAGACAGAGATTTGTTACATTAGGCGTAAATCAGATGTGAAATTAAATCCATATGGTAAAGGTTAACGTGTAAGAAATATTGCATATTGATTGCAGCACTTTAGAATTGGCCCATTTTTCATTAGCATTTTTTTGGCTTTGCTATAGGCACCAGAAATGATACAGAATGCCTAAGAATTACCTGCAGCTGTAAATGGTATTGCAAGTTTGACAAAGATAATAATGCTTTCCTTATTCTTGTAATAATAGTAAGCAGCAGAGATCCCTAATAGCAGCATCAATTCCTTCTCACAAGCAAGGAAAAATTAACATGGGTGAAAGAAACCGTGCAGATCTCCCAATAAAACCATGAAGTTGGTAGTAAAATGATCCAGCAGCAAAGGAAAAAGCAAAATCAATAGCAAAAAAAAATGTGTTAATTAGTACCTTCTCCATTCTGCAGGATATATATCAGGCTTCAGTGCTTGCAAAAGCAGGAAAGCCTATGGTATCAGGGCAGCAGTCACTGAAACTCGTCTCTATGGCTGAGCAATTGTCCCCGATGGCCACTAAATTAAATAGAGGGAGACAGAGCTGATAACTTTTTTTCCCCCGAGGACAGAAACAGATTGCGAAATCAGACGTTCCCCTGGCACTGCTCTTGACAGAACTGTGACACCCCACTTCCCCCTTATCTCTGTACAGTAACATCCCAAACTCTGCAAAACACATGATGAGCAGCCCAGACCCTGCTGAGGCAACGCACACTCCCAGGCCTGAGGTGGCACTGCTGCTGGCTGGGCTTCCAGCTGCTCTCAGCTTTTTTACATCAGTGCCTCCACAGCCAGAAGCAGTGGCCCCCAACTCTGGGAATTATTGCGCTGGATTGCCTTCAGGCTCATACAGAAATGTCTCTGCTGATTTATGCCTGATTTGTGTTTTGCAGGCATGCCTGTTTACATGCCTGCAAATAGGACTGTGATGGCAAAGCACACACAGCAAGGAAACACAGCACGGCTTAGGCCGGAAGGGCCCTCTGGCTCCTTCTGGTCCAACCCCTTGCTCCAGCAGAAACACTCAGAGCCAAGTGCCCGGGACCACATGCAGGTGGCTTTTGAAGATCTCCAAAGAGGAGATCCCACAGGCTCTTTGGGCAGCCTGTGCCAGCGCTCTGTGATCTGCACAGTGCAGAAGTGCTTCCTGCTGTTTAGAAGTTACCAGTGAGTGAAACCACAACCTGCAGGTCCACCTGACCCGGACTTGTGCACAATGCTGTTACCTGAATCCATGCACAAGATCAAAATCCAGTTGGCATTCAACAGGTAGTTCCGAAGAGGATAAGCCACAGCACAACAGTGATCTCTGTTTTGTTCTTTATGCCTCTGCCAGCAACTCCAATCAGACTTATTTTTACTTTATCCTGCACCTGAACAATGCAGTTCTTATAAAACTTACATCCCAAGCTCTTTCCTTGGGAAATGTCTTGTCTCTGTCCATCAGCACTGAATTTCACCTATTGGGTTTTTTTTTTTTACCACTTTGATCACTGTGTGTCCTGAAGCCCATCCATATCTCCCTGGACATCTTTCATTTGTACCACACTCATAACTTCGTGCCATCAGCCAGAGATGAAGTTATTTTGGCAAGTTATCCGAAATGTCTTCTCCTCACAAAAATCCTTCTATCTAGCAGTCCCTCTTCTGTGAGCACACCACTCCAATTAATGGAGGTTAATTGTGTATGACAAACAACCATTCATTGTATTCATCAAACTAATGAGGTTTCCTTTTTAGAGAACTTATTACCTGAAAAATACAATTTTGTTCATTCGGCTTTTAAACGCAGTAATGACGTGTGCTTGAATTTGGGGAAATCGCTCATTCCAAGAGAAAATTACAAACTGCTCTTCAAAGAAAATGAGCATTTATCCATTAGTTGACATTTTAGATCTCTCTGAGCTAAAGAGCAATGCAGCTACTTTCAAAGACATTAATTTACTAAGTGTATCGTAGCATGGGGGTGATACTGCTATTGCATCCACTTCTTACACTGATTACACGGCTCTTGTAAAAAGTATCCTAGGAAAGATCCCAAGAAAGCAATCTCTCTTCTCAAATCACCCTCAGTTTGCTATCATAGCACTAAAATTTAACTACTTTAAACAGCAAAGTGCTGTAAAACCAGTGGTGAGTACTTGTCAAGTTTCTTCTTGAAGTTTTCACGGTGAAAGTAAGTTGACTGATTAAGCACTGTCCACTGAAATTAAGAGACTTGTATGATAGAACCACAGAATCATTTGAGTTCAAAGGGACCTTTAAAGGCAATCTAGTCCAACTCTCTGCAATGAACAGGGACGCTACAGCTACGTCAGGTTGCTAAGAGCCCCATCCAGCCTGATCTTGAGTGTCTCCATGGTTAGAGCATCCACCTCCTTTTTGGGAAACCTGTGCCAGTGCCTTACCGCTTACGTCCAATCTAAATGTCCCCTCTTTTAGTCTGAAACCGTTTCCCCTTGTCCTATCACCACAGACCCTGCTAAACAGTCTGTCCCCTCCTTTCTTACAGCCCCCATTTAGATACTGGCAGGCCATTCTCAGGTCTTCCCAGAGCCTTCTCTTCCTCAGGCTACAGAGCCCCAGCTCTTTCAGTCTGTCCTCATAGAAGAGGTGTTTCATGCCTTGGATCATTTTTGTGTCCCTCCTCTGCACACTCTCCAACAGGTCCACTTCTCTCCTGTACTGAGTTCTCCCCATCTGCTTGCACAAATGTTTGTGCTGATTGCTATCTATTTACTGTGTGCCAAACACCAAGCTACTCCCATTATTGAGGCTCTGTCCATCCAGGTATTATGCAAAGGCCTATAAAGACACTTCATCCCAGCAAGTCAGTATTTAAAAAAAATAAATAAAAAGAGAACACATTGTGAATAACTTTAATTCTTATGCACATGGTTTAATGGTATTTTCCTGCCATTTGTTCAGATTGTAATCGGTCTCACATCCACATCAAACTGTACCTTGTAGGTAAGATGCTTCAGCAAGGTTGTCCACAAGCAGGTGAATGGAGTCCTCTGACAGCAGTCATCATTTTCAAAAGATACTATTAAACTTACACGATGTCTTATGAAGGAAGTACTCTGTATTACTTAGAGCAATTTCAACCTGATGATAAAAGGAGGCGTATACAGCAAGCATGATGAAGGGAAAGAAATGGGGAAGATAATGAGAAGCCCCAGCAGAAGACAGATAAAAGGCTTCAGATCCTCCACTGTGCAACAAACCAGCTCATTCGGAGTCACTTGCACGGCGCTGGACTCACTTTTCCAGATAGCGTCTTTAGCTTTTGGAAGGGTTTGTCTGTAAGAGATAATAACAAAGCATAGAGGGGTAAAGATGGTACATGAATCTTTATAAGAGCATCTCTTTTAAAGTCAGCAGTCACTTTTATCTTCAGGTTAATTTTTCACTTCAGCTGCGTGTGAAGAAAAGATCACTAATAGCACAGGCATACATTATGAAAATATTTTACTGCTTCTAATAAGATGCTAAACTGAATGAGAAGTATTCAGAAACACATTTTGACTGAAGAAAGCAAATACAAGCTTCAACTTAATCATTTTACTCCACCAAAAACAGCCATGGCCTTATTCATCCTCTTTAATGTCTTCATGTCTCACATTTGGCTCCTTACCTGTGAATGGACAGAAGAGCAAGAATGTGTAATACGCATGGGCAGATGCACTCTGTCAACTGAATGATACCATGGCACTTTTATCATGAAATAAAAGTTCCAATGTGCTGTTCCAGACTATTCTGTTGCAGAATTAGCTCTAAATAGGATTCACTTCTCCCAGTTCCCTACCCGAAAGACTGCCAAATAGTCACATATGCAGCCAGTAAAATGTACACACATTACTCTATCAGAACTTGCAATAAGACATTACATCCTGAGGGACTACTTCCATACTGGGTAGTTTCTCAGAGCTAGCACTTCTGAAACAAACCTTTATCAAGCGCCTTGAATATGAAATATCTACTGGGTGAGTGGGATCGTGAACATTTTATTAAGGTAAATTGAACAGCAACAGTAGAAGGGACATAAAATGTTCCTGAAATTGAAATATTTAGTAGAACCAAATAAAAAAAATGCTAAAAAAAAAAAAAAAGGAGAACCCTCAATCTCACTTGATGAGGTGATACTGCTTTAATCAGTAAATTGCAATCTTATTTCAGTACTAAAGATTGTAGCTATGAAGAGCATGAGAACAAACTAGATCATCTAACACTTGTTTAAAATGCTTCAACACCGGCAGGCTTATTGTAATATAATAGAGTAGCAAAGCAATTATACTCTGAGATTAATATTTATAGAACATAATCAGGTTTTCCTTGTTTAAAATATTATTCAATAATTTACAGTACTGAAAAGCATCTTCAGAGAGCTGAGCTATAGTTTGATATCAGACTATGCTGAGAAGCACCAAAATCCTGACAGCAACTGGAATGACACTCGCTGCCTCTCAGACACCACGCGTGGAGCAGTCCGTCCAAATCCCGCACTTAAGGAGTGAAGATTCTCCTTTCTGCTCTTAAGGTATAAAGGTGTTCTGAAGGGGATTTGTAACGCTGTCTGGGCAAGAAACACACGGAATCAACAGAGGTCAGATAGAGGGATTCTCACCGAGAGAAGGCAGAGGGGATACCTTTTCACAAACGACCCAACAAGTTGTGATACTGACATGCTGACGATCCCTCTGAGGAAAATTAAGTGTGAATCTCCAGGGTGACAGGTCAGTGACACAAGGACATAGAGACACGAGGTGCCAGGCTCACTTCATTTTGAATGGCACACCCTCTCAAGCGGGAGCGATAACTTACTGTGTGTTTTTTACTGTACAAAGCCCAACAGTGATGGGTCTGGGCCAAGGTCCTATGGGGTACTCCCCCATGAATGATGTGTAATAATGAATATTATTTCTAGAATGTAGTTAATACTAGCTTCAGACCACTTTAAATGTGAGAAAGATATATGCCATGATTTCTTTACCCAAATCAAAACAAGAACAGAGTCCGTGTGACAGAAGAGACACAGAGCTATAAAGCAGTAAATCCCTTACACTCACATTATACTGGATCAATGTCTTGTTTCTATCCACAGGGATTTATAGTGTTATAAGGTGTTATTTGTTTGTACTGACAATTCTCCAAGTCTTCTGCTTTAATGAGCCCTGATTCAAATTTCAAAATATATGCATTTAATGCTACTAACCAAGGTATTATTTTGCCTTATATTATTTTGCCATGGTGTGAGAGAGTTCTCTGGTCTCCCTGTCTTCAGGTATGTCCTGCTTATAGACACTGCAGAGCTGCTACCTGAATCTGCAGCATTCAACACCTAGTTTCTCTGGTATTAGTAGAATCACAGAATCATAGAATCATTTGAGTTGGAAGGGACCCTTAAAGGCCATCTGGTCCAACTCCCTCACAGTGAACAGGGACACCTACAGCTATAACAGGGTGTTCAGATCCCATCCAGCCTGACCTTGAGTGTCTCCAGGTACAGAGCATCCACCACCTCTCTGGGCAACCTGTGACAGTACCTCACCGCTCTTACTGTGAAAAACTTGTTCCTTATATTCAATCTAAATCTCCCTTCTTTTAGTTTGAAACCATTTTCCCATGTCCTATCACCACAGACCCTAGTAAAGAGTCTGTCCCCTTCTTTCTTATAGCCCCCCTTTAGACACTGAAAGGCCACTCTCAGGTCTTCCCAGAGCCTTCCTGAGTCTGAACAGCCCCAGCTCTCTCAGCCTGTCCTCATAGGAGAGGTGTTCCACCCTTTGGTCATTTTTGTGATCCTTCTCTGGAAGTGCTCCAGCAGGTCCATGTCTCCCTGGACCAAGTACTCCCCATCTGGATGCAGTACTCCATGTGAGCTCTCACCAGCACAGAGTAGAGGGACAGGATCGCCTCCCTCAACCTGCAGGCCATGCTTCTTTGGATGCAGTCCAGGATATGGTTGTCTTTCTGGGCTGCAAGGGCACACTGCTGGCTCATGTCCAGCTTGCCATCTACCAGGTAGAGATTCACAGACCCCACACCTGGGACAACTCAGACTCCTACAGCACCTAAAAGCCCATGGGGGCCCAGGTTCAATCAGCACCTCTGCCCTCTGACTAATCTGGGGAAAAACATCAAGCCTCTCCTCTCTGGGCATGGTCTGTGGCAGCAGCAGAGTAGAAGGCAGCCCAGCCAAATACGTTCATTGTGAATAACGACAGGCTGCAGCAAACACACAAATAGAGAAAACAGAATATTTGAGGTTGGATGAATTAAGCACTTTGGATATACAGTTTCTGGTTGCAGGAAATGTGAGTTTTCACATCTCAACAAACACACAGCTTTCTGCATTCCTTTCTTGGTGTTCAAATTGTAATAAGGCCAAATTTCTTCCTTGTTCATTCATACCATCTGATGAGCTTCTTGGCAGTAGCTATCAGCACTGGACTTGATGTCATTTCACTAATGAGGACAATTTGCTGTATTGGTTCAAAACAGAGCAAAAAAATGTTCTAGATTGCGTTTTAGAACAGAATACAGCACCTACCTTCTAATTCTCTTGTATGATCTCTGTCAACTGCTCAGTGGTTTTGTGAAGTCCTTGAAATAAAAGAGCATTTCCCTACGGTGATTTCACGCAGACACATTGCTCTGCCAAGCTGATTGGGGCTGCTGCTGGAACTGGAAACATTTTTGCCCTCTGCCTTTCCAACAGCAGCAGCCAACTATGTCAGTCCCATTTCGTATATGGCACAAGTAGAAGCTACAACCTGAACACTTTCACTGTCAATTTTTTAATTTCCTCCCATCAAACAGTACCTTATTTCTCTTCACATTCATGGCTTTGCTGACAATCTAGTAATTTGCAGAAGTACCTTTTTCGTACCTTTAGCAAAGAGATTCTCATAAAAGTATTACTGTAAGTGAATAATGCTAAAGTATGCTTCTAAGCATATGGCTGAATTGAAAATAAAGAGTTCATTTTATATTTTCAGTATATTTGGTCATATTTCATTGAAAGTTGGGAGATTTTGTTTGTTTGTTTGTTTATTGTTCCTCTACATGGTGCAACTAATACATTAGTGAGCACGGTGGTGATGGGTTGATGGTTGGATCAGATGATCTTAATGGTCTATTCTAACCTTAATGATTCTATGATTCTATGAATTGTCAGTTCATGTGAAGGCACAGGCATTTTTATAAATGACAAGCACATAGTATTCTAATTACAGCTGAAAATAAATTGCGTGGGATTCAAATGGTTATTTCAGCATCAGAAATAATAAAGAACAAACGGATGACAACATCATCTTTACCACATGCAGAGGAATAGAAATATAGCTTGCACTCACCTCAGCTGGTATAGTAGCCCATATTTCACACGTATTGTGAGTTTGGTTATTTAAACAAACAGCCAGATTTCTCCACCTTTTAGCAGCTAGTTTGAAAAGAGAAGATTCCTACTGTAATTTCCCTATGGGTGAAACTAGAGAAGAAATGGCAATTATCTTGTCAGCAAAGGGACTGATCTGTGCCAGATCACTGATTTGGTAATAGACCTCAGCACTTGGTCACATACATCGCTTGGTGCACTTTTTAATTTTTCCATTTAATTCTTTCCCTTCCTTATTGGTTGTTTTTATTTTATTGTCTGAAAGAATCAGTCACATTTTGCATGTGAAACTGGAGGGTGCCTCAGCTGAAGGATATTTGTTTAGCAGCTCAGCTGGAAAATACATTCTCAAACATAGACCCATAACAAAAGATCAGCTCTTCGTGCCTTGTTGGAAGTAGTGCGAACCTCCACACACCTCTGTTTTTTGACTTGCATCTTGAAGAGAAATCGCCTGCAGTGCCTGATGCTCTTTTGCACACGTAATAAAGATGTATTAGGATGCAGAACTGAGAAGGGCCTAAACTTTATTTCTTCACTTGAGGTATATGATGTAGGCAAGAAAAACAGCACCCCATGGAAATTCTGTGCAGAAAAAGTCTGTGTCTGCTCACAATGGCTGCTTTCTTTCTTCCCTCCATTGCCACTGCTCGATGATGAGCTGGGTTTTTTTTAAAGTGCAAGACAGGATGGATTTGCAAGATTCTTTTCCTGTGTATGACTTTATAGACAGTATTTTTGGCAGGGAGCAGCTCCTGTGCACTCCAAGGCTTCCTTTTCTCCTTTCTTTGGGAATTTGCAATTTTAACATGAGAATACTGGCTATTCCAAGCATGAGAAAATTACACAGTGTCAGTCCTGGATACGATACAGAACGAATTTTTATGGAAAAGATTGCAGGCGAGTTAATGCATGCTGTCAGTCTGAACTCACTGTTGCCAGGCATTCACACCCTTTATCTAAATTGTATTAATTTTTGACTATCCGCACTGCCAGCCTAACAGATGACTGGCTTCATGTAATAATCATATTCTCTTCTCATTAAAAGCACTATGGAAGTATCTTTAAGTAAATACAGGAGTCACATGACAAGAAGGAGGTGTTTTTCCAGCAGCCTTCGTTCTGCATGTTTCTGGCAGGTTTGTTCACCACGTTCCACCCCAAGTAATGCAGCAGCAACCATGAGGCCATGCAGGCATTTAATCTGTGAGTGCTGAGGGCATGCAGCTTCCAGCTGTGAGCTCTGCACACATTCTCAGTCATCTGCTTCCACTATAAAGAGCTGCCATCTGAGATTCCTCAAAATCTAAGCTAGATTCATTATCAAGAACAGCGCTTTTTGACACTAAATAAAACAAACTCTTCACTTTATTGAATTACACGAAGTACTGCGCGACAAAGAAAAGAAGAATGATGATGTCTTTAAAAAATATTCTTGTCTCATCTGAAAACAACTACCAGGAGCAGACAAAAACTTCCAATCTATGCCACATAAAAGTGCACTCTGTCCAATGTATAACATGTATGTATCTACAGTAATCTATATATATCATCTCTTTTACTACATGTAAGAGTGCCGAGGCCAGTGGGAGAGAAGGGGCAACAAGAACCAGTGTGAAGAAAGGGAGCAGTGCTATGAAGTGAAGAGCCAAAGACAGACAGACTCTGGACGTACTCTCACCCAGTAAGAATGGAGAAATAAGTTTTGCTATTTAGTATGTTTTAATGATGCACAGTGACACATTCATAGAATCACAGAACAGCCCGGGTTTGAAAAGGACCACAATGATCATCTGGTTTCAAACCCCCTGCTATGTGCAGGGTTGCCAGCCACCAGACCAGGCTGCCCAGAGCCACATCCAGCCTGGCCTGGAATGCCTCCAGGGATGGGGCATCCACAACTTCCTTGGGCAACCTGTTCCAGTGCGTCACCACCCTCTGAGTGAAAAACTTCCTCCTAATATCTAATCTAAATCTCCTTTGCCTTAGTTTAAGACCATTCGCCCTTGTCCTGTCACTATCAACCCAGGTAAACAGTCATTCCCCCTCCTGTTTATATGCTCCCTTCAAGTATTGGAAGGCCACAATGTGGTCTCCCTGGAGCCTGCTCTTCTACAAGCTAAACAAGCCCAATTTCCTCAACCTTTTTTCATAAACATACATAAAAATACAAACCATCTTCCAGACACAGACAAAGGTGCTTTGTTTGACTTTGCCATCAAAGTTGTGATTGTTCACCTCGTTAGACTCACACACAGGTATGGAAAGCAATCATTTTTGTGAAATGTGCTCAGTGAGGTGATGTAAGAAGTAATAAAAAATAAAAATATAGCAAATAATAGAAATGCTTCTGACATCAAATCTTAGATAAATTTTGATCCACAAAAGCACCCTACTGGAAGCACTGTTGTGCAGCTGCAAGAAGAGAGCTACAGCCCTTGGTTTTGCTTCAGAGTCCCGGGGGTATAGGTAAAAATAGACTTTTCAGAGGGAGCCAGGACAGGAAAGCTCTGAGGACAAGGAACTAAGCTGCCTTCACCTCTTCCCTTTTGCAGTGTTACAGTAATTTGTTCCTGCTGTTATCCTAAGGATGTGTCTATTGCCACTGTATGGTCCTTGACACAGCACAGTTTGAAAAAAGACACTGCAGTTACCAGAGGGAAAAGATACCGAGTAATGAAGTGAAAGGATAGTCCTTGCTGCCCATGTATATACGTCCTTGCGCTTTATCTGCAGTATTTCTGGAACATCCAAGAACTTAGTCCTTTTATGTTCCTTGAAAACAAAATAGAAATGTATATAAACACACAAGAAACATTCCTGGAAAGAAAGAGAGCTGCTAATAGATGGGCTCTGAATTAAGTGACAAAGCCACGGCAGGAGAAAGGCCTGTGACAGTGCTGCAGCCACTACTGTACAGCAGCACAGACCTTACCCTGTGCTAATTGATTCTTGGGTGGGTTTGGCAGCCCAGGCTGAACTTGGAGCTGCACCACTGAGCTGCAAGCAGCTGTGAGATGTAATTTAAGACTTGCTGGAGCATCCTTCCAGTTCAGTGCTACAATGGCACTGACCTCAGTGCACCGTTTGGGCAGGGCTGAATAATTACAGGAAGCATGTAATATTCTGTATTCTATATATTCTGTTTTCTATGTTCCATATTCCATATTCTATATTCATAATTGCTTCTAGCATCACTTTCTAAATGGTTAGGGCACAGCCAGCCATCAGAAATCACCAGCACACTGGCATAGAGGAGTTCCTGATACAGGCTGTGATACAGGAGGTGCTAATGATGCTGGGAAGCAAGAATTCCTCAGACATACAGCATGTCTGCAAGCGCTGCCTGTGAACGCAGCTCTCCTTTTGTCCTGAGATGTTAAACAGCGATACACTCAACAGCTCACTTTTCCACTGTATTGTTTTTATGGTCCTTAAAGGTCTGAATATGCCTTTCCATCTTTCCGGCAGTGCTTTTTCTTTATTGCTTGCATGAACTGTTTCATTTCATTATCCGCTGGCACAGTAAATCTCGCTTGTTTTGACAGGGGCTGTTCTGCTACAATTACCTGCTGCCACTGTGGTTCAAGCAGAGGTGCTGCCAGCTGGACAGAGCTGTAAAGCAACACGAGCAAATTCCCCAATGCTCAAGTTTCTGAAAATACAGGAAGCAATTATCTTTTTCCATATTTAGAAGAGTGCTTGTATTGCAATGAGACGCTGCTAGCCTGAGGTTGAGGGCAGATGGAGCCCTGAAGCTTCTGAAACTTCAGAGTTTGAATGTTTGACGCTCTCAACCCTTTTAAAACCTCTTCATCTCATCTGGAAAATTCATAACATACAGGAACATGTGATGTTCAACCACAGAATAACATGGGGATAAACTGTACAAAACTTTTCAAGAGTTCCACATCACCATTACAAGGGGGGACTAAAAGTTCAAGCACACATCACAAGCTGCAGAATTCACAGAACATCTGTGGTGCCTGACCTGCTGAGCACCTCTTTGTCTCAGTAGGAATCAGGAAGGGAGAGAAATGAGGACTTAGTCACACTACAGGTCCAAGTCCTAACACACAGAGAAGAAAGGGGAAGGATACAGGAGATGACAGTCGTCCACCATACCACCAACAGGTGGACAAGGAGCTCCCTCACATACTTGCACACCCGCTAGAGGGACACTCTGTGACTGACGGTGGCTGCCAGATCTGTCCTGCCAGAGGAAAGATTTAGATCATATGGGACATCCGGCATCTCCCTGGAGATTTGTTTGCACACTGTAATTATGGAAAAAAATTAATATAGCCTCATTTTAAGAAATTGACAAACACAGTGTAATATTTCAGAAAGCTATCTGGCTCATTTGGAAGCCATCATAACCCCAGAACACACTGCCATTATATGGCATTTCAGCCAGAAAACAAAAAAACATAAGGGACATAGCTGGGAATCAATGAAAGACCATCAAACAAACCAGAAAATGATTTTGAATTTCTTCACAGAAACTTGTCTATGTTCTGCCTGGTATTGAAGCAGGCTGCCCAGGGAGGTGGTGGAGTCACCGTCCCTGGAGGTGTTCGAGAACCGTGTGGATGTGGCACTGAAAAAATTAACCACTTATTGGCTTATTCCCTCTAAAAGGTTATGTGTGGATTATAATTGCAACATCCTTTCTCCAGACGTACAAACAGAAATATTGTCCTTCTCCAAAGACATCTCTGCTTCATAGAAACCTAGATAGATTCCTGTAATTTTCCAACTATTGCAGTTACGAAACACCTTGCTCTTGAAGATTATTATTAGATCCACCAGTCTTCTCTTCCATCTATATGCTCTTAACAGTCAAGCTGTTTTTGCATCCTCTCACAAACTTTCAAATTAAACTCCTACATGCTTTCCTGCTTCACAATCGGGTGCTTTGGGACACCACTACCATTAGCTCGTTTAAGAGCAAAACCATTATTCACATGAGGCAGAAATGCTTCGTCTTCAAACAGTAAACTCCACCTTATAAAACAAATTTCCATTACGCTCAATATTTAGTTTAAGCACTCAGTACCACACAATGCAATCTCAGACACATTCAGTTTAATGGAAGAAATGATTTCCAGAAAGGAAAAGTGAAATTTCCACGAGAAGTCTGGGGTAATTTTGTGTTAATTAAAATGTTTTCGATGGTTCTTTTGTAGTCACATACATCACTAACTGCCCCTTGCATCACTGGCAAGTGAATACGGGTAACTATTCCCAGGAGTAGCATATAATTGCCACTTTTTACAGTATAAATAATTGCTCAGGCAGAAAAAATAGCAAACTGTTCATTCTACAGACTTTAAACTACCACTTTTTTTCAATATAGAGAGATGTCTTTTAGATTCTCACTGGAACGTATGGAGCAATAATGAGACATAAGCATAAAGAGGCAACTTAATCCGTATCTCCTAAAGGCAATTAGGGTACCTACGGCTACTATTTGCCAGGATGCCTCTAGCAATGTTCTAGAGACACTCCGTAGTTAGCAGATTCAATGATAACAGGTGCTACCTCTTTGAAAGGTACAGGGTATGCTCCAGCCCACAGTTACCACACCACTTAGGGGGAAAAACAGTAATATTGGTGTCCTTTCAGGGCAGCAAGATTGTGCAGGGGCAGACCAAACCTTTCTGCTTCCCTAGTGCTGCACGCTTGTTAACTGTAGTCAATAATTGGCCTAAAATATTTAGATGTATTTTCTATCTAATACTTTCATGATGATAGTAATCTTCATAGAGCAGGCTACAATTTCCAAATGTATACACGCAATAACTGTCAACACTGCAGCAGCTGCTGCCCTTCCAGAGGGATTGATGCATGTGGTGGAGGGAAAGGCTTTTAGAAAGAAGGCTCAGTCCTTCTCCTTCCACGTCTCTTTCTTGGAGATAAGAGACATGCACGAAACAGGTCAGCATGGGTCTGCTGGTTCAGAGACTAAACTCAATCATCTGGTGGTAAGGATGAGAGATTAAACTAAGGAGCCGTATAGCTAATCCAATCACTATGCAAATGAGATCTGATCTGAATAAAGACTCCATTTATACAATAAAAATCACAACCAAAATCTTAGGCACTCCATTATTAGAACCTTCTCCTTTCAGCATATACCTGTGATCCAGAAATCCAAGTCTCCAAGCTCGGGTCCTGTCTGTGGATCTTTGGAGAATAAATATTTCTGATGGCTGACGAACCTTGTCTGATTCCTAACAAGAGCAACATCCATAACCCCAAGTTCACAAAGGTCAGAGCAACATGGCTGAAAGGAGTAAGGTAATGAAAGCAACAACAAAAATTCCACAAAATCGTAGCATTTGTAGCATACTCCAAAGATTAAAAGTGGATCTTCTATTATAACAGAAGGACTCTCATTAAAATTTTCCTCTTTTTGTTTCAAATACTCATTAGTTGGAATATAGGAAGTTACACAAAGCTCTTTGTAAATCAAATAGTACAGAGTTTATGAGAGCTTATGATGCAGTGATGTCATTTTAATAATAATAAAAATGATTATTGTTTTACTTTGGAAAATTTTATATCTCAGTGTAATTTGTAACTCTACAAGTAAATCTCTTTCCTAGAATGCAATTTGATTTTCAAAAGAAATTACCAATTATTTTAGAATTTGAATCAGTTGCTGCTGAAATATTTGCAGTTTTTAAATGCATGACTTTACACAGGATTTAATTTCATATGAGCATGTATCACAGGGAAATGCTGCGCTACAGCCTGTTTTGTCTCTTTGGACTGCACTGTTAAGTATGGTTCCCTGCACCCCAATCCAGGTCAAACCATGTAATCAAACCATTGTACCAGGAGGGGTTTAGGTTCCCAACCAAGTCGACAATGTCATCCCAAAATTAATTTGCCATCAAAACAGTTCCCTTTGCATGAAATACAGCATTATTAATTAATTTCCCTGAAAGATGGAACATATCTGGGAAAGTGCACTCACGTTGGTGTCTATAGCCATACATCTCCTTGCCCTGGCTTAACCTCTATCACTTGAGCTCCAGGTGATACACCTTCCACCCACCTCTGAATTAACAATCCACAAGATGGATATTGGTTTCTGTTTGCTTATAACCTAATTCTTGTTCCTGGGATGAAAATTTGTGATCTTTAAGTATTCTCTTTGATATTAGACTTGGGAAGGGTAAGCACTCCGAGCCTGGATGAAGTCAGGCGTGTGGGATTCTTTCCTCAGCCTGATACCTTTCCCATTGTTTCATCTCCGGTGTGATTTTCCTTTATTGCTCTCTTCTGATTTAGCCCTTGGATATTAGGTAGGTTAATGGTAAATAAATAACTTGCAAGGCTTCCAATATTGTAAAGACACTGTAAATATTACTTGCACTTTCCTCACACTGCCCATCCTTATTTCTTTATGTGAAAGCATACACATAAAACATCACCAAATACACTAGACAAGGAAATCCCCAAGTTTAGCAGATAAATGAGAAAAATAAAAACACCACCAACTTCCATAATTTCTACAAGCTTTCAGTACTGCCAGGAATAGATTTGGAGATGATGTCACAACACATACATCACAAATATCCTGGTAAGCAAGGCTTGTAGCAATCTTCCTATCAAATATCCAGACAGCATACATATATGAATATCTTTTTGACAGTATTTGGGCTGGAGGAAGAAAACAACATTTTTCTCATGCTTATCAGAAAGCAATTGGATTTTTAAGCACAAGGTTTCACCCACAAGGGTTTATTTGGGAGGTTTTATTTGTTCAGCTATTGCCATTGATACAAACAATTTATTCTATGCATATTTCAGATTTTGTCTTTGCTCACTGTGAAATTAGATAGCCTAATATGAAATTTTAAATGTTATGTTTTCATTTCTATTTAAACAGGGTCTCCCAGTGAAGTAACCTGCAATGCAGTTATGAAAGGAAATTATTTCAGAAATGGCAATTCTCAGTTGAATTGATCTGCTCTCTTTATAGGCTGACACACCAAATGTTAGCCTTTACTACTTTTTGCTTTCGCAAGTGCTGCATACACCTTTGGGAGACTAAACTTGGAGTGTCTTTATGAATCATTAGACTTACAGAATTGCAAGAAAACATATTAAGGGCATCCTAAATTCAAAATTCCTGCTGCTGATCATTCATGAGCTACAGGGAACACACTCTTAATTTGCAGGATGTATTTGCTGGCATCTGACAAAGCAATATGTTTGACATAAAAATGCAGAGGAGCCCTCTGGTCACAGATTTTACAGTCTTCTGTCAGTTCAGTGCTGCAGTGTCCTAGCAGTACTTTTGACCTGAGGTTTCTTGAATATACACCAAGTCAATAATGTCCATCAGTTTGGATCACAAGAGCCAGGCTAACAAATTACTAACCCACAAGTAGAATCACAGACTCTGCTAGTAGTGACTCCACCACCTCCCTGGGCAGCCTGTTCCAGTGCCTTATTGCTCTTTCTGAGAAAAAAATGTTTCCTAATAACCAGCATGGACCTCCCTTGGCATAACTTAAAGCCATTCCCTCTCATCCTATCTCCATTACAGGGGAGAAGAGGCCAACTCTCACCTCACCACAAACTCCTTTCAGGTCGTAGAGGTAGTTATAGAGAGCGATAAGGTCTCCTCTGATCCTCTTCTCCAGACTGAACAATCCCAGTACCCTCAGCTGTACCCCATAAGACTTGTGCTCCAGGTCCTTCACTGCCCTTCTCTGAACATACTCCAAGGCCTCGATGTCTTTCTTGTAGTGGGGGGCCCAAAACTGAATACAGCACTCATGGTGCGGCTCCACCGGAACTGAGTGCAGGGGGATGATCACCTCCCTGATCCTGCTAGCTGCACTATTTCAGATACAAGCCAGGATGCCATTGGCCTTTTTGGCCACCTGGGCACACTGCTGGCTCATGTTCAGTCGAGTGCCAGCCAACACTCCCAGATCCTTTCCCTCCATGCAGGACTGTGAAGTGAATCTCCCAAATCCCTTTCGAATCAACTGGACCCCTGGGAGGAGAATGTCTGAAGTCAGTATAGCCAAATAGAAAGTCCTCCCTCCAGACTGGGAGATGATGCTGTGCTCCATAATGAACCTGATTTAGTCAGAGCAGGTAAGCATCATCCTCTAATCACCATAATGTAAAATACTTTGTGGCATCATCTTAGAACCAATCCTGTGAGAGAAGGAAGGTCAAGGGTTCAGGGCAACAAACTGGATGGTTCTTCCTACACTCTCATGCCAGGTGACTGCCCAATCACCTTGGCCCATGACCTCTTGTAGCATTTGTCACTAGTACTGCTAACTAGCTGAACTGAACCACAACAACTATCCAAGCTGAACTGCAGGTAGAAATGTAATTGCAAACACCCTGCTGCCACCTTGAAAAAACTCATAAACTGTGCGTTGGTGCACTTCCAGGCCCCCAGCCAGTGTCTTACTAACAATGCCTCTTATGTTTAGAAACTACTCTCCTTTAATAGCCAAGTTAAGGTTGTATATATTACTCCTATAGCTTTCACTTTGTGACTTTTTAATGACTTGCCTGTTAAAATCTATAGACTTTAAATGAAACAAAGCCGTAGCTTACAAAAAAAAAAAAAAAAAAAAAGAGTCCCCAAAGCCCTACTATTGTTACGTTGTAATGGCTGAGTTAAAAAGAGTGATATTTCTTCAAAAAGGTTTCTCAAAAGGAAATGAGAAAACTCTGGAAACTTGAACTGCCCATTAAATATAAGTCCCAGTTTTGGAAGCGAAGCGTATCAAGAGAGACGCTCACATAAGTTTCATGCAGACTGCAAGGTAAACTGAACAGAGAAAGAAACGATAAGAAGTAGGTATTGGAAGAATATAAGAAATGAGTTAAAGGTCAGAATGAGATATGCCAAATAAGATGTGAATATTGTATAGGAAGGATTTTAAAGTTCAAAGTTGTACCTCTGGTCAGGGCTGACACAGACAGACATAGACTCTGAGACTGAAAGAAAAGCATTTTATATTTCTAGGCCTAGGTAACGAATAAAGCTACACGATTTGGAACCAAAGAGAGGACAAAGAAAGTTAGGAATACTAAAAACCTGAAATTAAAGTCTGAAAGGCTGTAAGTACTGCCTTTAAAACACAGAATCAAGAAAGGGCTCGATATAAATACAAGACTCGTTTGCATAATGGAAGACCAAGCTCTCCAATCAGAATCCCTTCATATTGTCAACTCTCACTAACTTCCAATCAACTTCAGGTCTTTATGGCGAGAGCCATAACATGCAATAGAGGATGAAGATGTTTCTAAATGAGGTATAACACTTGACAAGGCCTGGAATGACACTTCGATGTCTCCAGCAATGCTGTGGAAATAACTGACTGGGCTTTTGGCAGAGGTAGAGTGTACTTACCCAGTGCAGCTCCATCATACAGAGTAGCAAATGGCTATAGAGAATCATGCTTGTGCTTTCTCTTCTGCCTAGCATGTCTTGCTTTACATTTTTCAGGGGAAAAGAAAATCCTGGATATAAAAGTGAACTGCAGAGTTAGAGCAAGCTCCTTCAATGCAAAGTCTTAAAGTACTAGTTGATCTATGTTTTAAACTCAGTATTGTTTTTCATTGTGAGAAAAAAATAAACTCCAGCACACAGCATGGTCCCTATAAATGGCTCTCCATGGATCAGTATGAGACCCTGTTATGCCAAAAACTAACCCTTTCAACAGAGGCAACATGATTCCTTTTAACAGGGTGTTTAAATGATGTGGGGGGAAGGTTTCTATAACAACCAGATTAGTAAAGCAGTGTTATTTATACCTGGTTACACTGAGCCAGAGGCAGCCACTTCTGTGTGATGGCACGACCTGAGGTGCTGCTAGCTTGCACGTTACTAAAAGTATGCAAGTCACCACATCAGTCCCCTTAGTCATGTACTTTACATGCCCAGCATTCCCAGCAGGTGACTCTTTCTAAAAGGAGTGTGTGCCAGAAAAGGTTTTCAAATTGAACCATATAACTGGCTTCCTCTCATGGTCTGTACTGTTTAACCATTGCTTTTGCTCCGATTACATCACAAAAGTGAAAGTTGCTTTCCAGGATACTTTTGTCCTTTATGCCACATTGCACTGAGCCCATCAAAATATAAAATCAGCTGACAAGACACAGATCATGAGAGTTCCTAGTTTGTAAACATTCACATTATTAGGCAAAGGGAAAGGACAAACTCAGCAGCCTGAGAGGACTAGACCATGAGCTTCAAAGATCTCATGTGTTTTTGTTTGGGATGGGAAAGCTAGTCATTTAAGCAGATGTGGACCCAGAATCACAGAATCGCAGGGGTTGGAAGGGACCTCAAGAGACCGCCGAGTCCAACCCCCTGCTAAAGCAGGTACCCTACAGTAGGTCACACAGGTAGGCATCCAGAGAGGTATTGAATATCTCCATAGAAGGAGACTTCACAGCGTCTCTGGGCAACCTGTTCCAGTGCTCAATCATCCTTACATAAAACAGTTCTTCTGCATGTCAGTATGGAACTTCCTACATTCAAGTTTTAGGCCAATAGTCTCTGTCTTATTGCTACACAACAGTAAGAAGAACCTGGTATCCCACCTCCCTTTAGATATTTATAAACATTTGTCAGATCCCCTCTCAGTCTTCTTTTCCCCAGGCTGAACAGATACAGGTTACTCAGTCTTTCCTCATATGAGAGATGCTCCAGGCCCTTAATCATTTTTGTGGCCTTCTGCTGGACTCCTTCTAGGAGATCCCTGACTTTTTTGAACTGAGGCATCCAGAACTGGACAGAGTAGTCTAAATGTGGCCTCACCAGGGCACAGTAGAGGGGAAGGATCATCTCTCAACCTGCTGGCCACGATCTTTTTCATGCTCTCCAGGATACTATTGGCCTTCTTGGCCACAAGGGCACACTGCTGGCTCATGGCCAACCTGTTGTCCACCAGAACACCCAGGTCCTTCTCTGCAGAGCTCCTCTCCAGCAGCTCATCCCCTAACTTGTACTGACGTGCACAGTTATTCCTCCCCTGGTGTCAGACTCTACACTTGCTCTCTTTAAACCTCATCAGGTTCCTCCCTGCCCAACTCTCCAGTCTGTACAGGTCTTGTTGAATGGTATCACAGCCTTCAGGTGTGTCAGCCACTCCTCCCAGCTTTGTGTCATCAGCAAACTTTCTGAGGGTGGACTCTATGCCTTCACCCAGGTTGTTGATGAAGATGTTGAAAAAGACCAGACCCAGCGCCAATCCCTGGGGAACACCGCTAGTTACAGGCCGCTAGTTATCTATGCACTACCCATCTAGATACTCCTAGCTTCAAGTTTAAGGAGAAAATTTTCCACGTCACTCTTTCCAGTTGCTTCTAAATTCTTTTCTGCTATTCGTTCTTTTTCATATAATAACCAGAGCTAAAATTTTCCAAATAAAAGTACCACAGATTTATTCAGCATGTAAATCCATACCTTCTTCCATGTTACTCCTAGATCTGCAATTAAGTGTTCACTCAAAACTTCATTTTTACTGATTAACTTTGAGCTCTGACATCTGTATAAGCAGTTTAGGCAATTCTTCCAAAATGTGATACCCAGCACCACTTTCATCTGATGCTAGGTGACCTAGCTTAGTTGCCTCAGTAGAGCTCATCAGTCTCTTCCTGTGTTAAGTAGCCCAAATAATTTTGTCATATTTCAAATGTTCTCACCTTACTGCTTGTTCTTTTACAGACTCTGAATTATTTTAATCACTGAATACTGGTACTTAGCCTCAGGACCAGCCCAGTGTTCTCTGCCCAGTTAAAAACAGCCTCCTTGTGTGATATTTCCTTATCTGTCTCGCTATGTTTCTGCAATAACTTTCTCTTCCTCCATGACAAATAGCTTTTTTCACAGGTTCCTACAGATAACTTCTTCAGAAACATTTTTTTTAATTCATTTTTGTGGAAAATCTTGCATTTTCTATAATGGAAAAAAATGTGTTTTTTTTTTTTCTACCATAGTATGGCCACTTAGGTGTTTCATACCTATTCATAATTATTTAATCCAATTTACCCGGCAGAGAAGCAAAGCTCACAAGGGCTGTAATCTCAAGATTGTCCAGAGCACTTACAATCTGTTCAGCTGTCTAATACCTTTGCAGTGTCTCATTTCACATTTGCACCGTGCTTCCCTTGAATAAAAGACAGCCTAGTGATGCAAGCAGAAGACTTGGAATCAGCACTGGATTCTTGTTCCGGCTCTTTCCACTACTGGCAGTGTAATCTTAAGTAAGTTTTCCAGTCTTTCTGAATTTCCATCCTTCCTTAAACGCAGGTGGTACTTAGCAATATCACAGGAGTAGAATCAACAGTTCTCTGTCTGAGTGCAGATTTCTGGGGGTTTGTTAGGTGTCTCAATCAGAGTACTAGAAGACTGGGTAGATAAGTATGGAGGGGGCAGGATGCCTTCCTCCCATCTACGTTTCTGAATACCCCATCAGCTTTCCAATGCTGGACAGGACAGAGAACACTTTCCAATTCAGCTTTCCAATTTCTGGACTGGACGGAGAACACTCTGTGGAAACTGAGCAGAGGCTGGTTCTGCAGGGATAGAAAGTAGGGTTTCAGACTGTCTGCATATGGGAGCAGACACATCTGGAAAAGCTACACATGAATTTTTATGAAGCTTGATTATTAACGTTTTGTAAAATGCTTTGAGATCTTTGGAAGGAAAATTTTACCACCTGCTAAGTATTAGCCTTCTATAAATATTTCCAAGCAGGGCACAGTTGCCAAATGTTTTGGTTTGAGTTTAACCATTCTAGTGCTGGGCCAGGATAATTCAAATCTTCTTGCTGAACAAATGTCTTACACTTCTTGCTGAACAAATGTTTTATACTACCAATTTTTTCTGATTTCTGTCCACTGTTTCCTGCCCTTAACTGTCCTATAAATGGTCCTTGTAAACATAGGTAATTTTGACATTTTTTGTCAAAAGTGTACCTTCTTTATCAAAGCCAGAACTATACAGTCGTAATACTAACACACTGGTATGCTGCAGATATTAGTTTCAAGGTCTTAACATTCGTAGTAGTTGCACTGAGTGACATGGTCTATGGCGGTCACAAGTTGATGGTTGGACTAGATGATCTTACTGGTCTTTCCAACCTTAGTGATGGATCTATGATCCTATGATTCTATGGTAACGTAATTGTAGAATCTGGATTTGTTCCTTCATTGTCATTTTAATACTATTACTGTTTTTCAGTTTCATAAAACATTACATAGTACCCTAACTGCAGAAAATCAGAGATAAAGTACACAATTTGAATTTTGAACTTGTTTACTTAGTCAGTAGTTTGTAAGAAAGCTCAGAGCAATGATTCTGTTGGGTAAATTATGGTTATAACTTTTTGACAGCTTCATTTAAAATATTAGTGGCTGGCATCAAACTTTGTGAAGCAATTTAGTCCCGTTCAAACTGATGCAAGATCAATATGTAAATAGAAGTGAAAGAGCTGTGGAAATGTAGAACTGTTACTATATGAATACATATGTATTTAAATTCATATTTAAATAAGCACATTGCAAAGGCACTAGCCAATGCCAGTCCGTTGTCCTACAGTGTAGGATGGCTTTGATCTCCATGGTCCACACACACATTTCCTTATTTCAGTACAACTCTTGACTTTCTCTCTGCCAAAAAAACATCTGAATGGCTGAGAACAAAGTTTTTCTCTTCTTTTCCACATGTTGGCACTTGAATCAGAAAATATTATTCTGATCTTGTGCTATATTTGCCTAGGACACAATTCTTCCTTCTCTTAATATGTCGTGTTAAGGAATTAATTTGTTTGAAGGACTGAAAATTTTTTGGTCATTCACGCTAAATTCCTGGCAACAATCTGTCAAACTATAAAGATCTTGATGGGTCACTTTTCCATAAGTACACTAAGTAGAAAGGAGTAAAAGATACGCAGAATTGAGTTAGGGAGCACTGCTATCTTCATGTTGCTTGTCCAGTCCATCTGATCTGTAGTTCTATTCCATAGGCTTGCCAATGTGAAGCAAGAAGTAGCAGGAAAGAAGCAACTATCCAGAGCAAGTTGGATGAGTTGAATTTGGTAGGGCATTCCCTTGCTAGCGCTTTCCTGTGTCAGCTTCCACCTGGAGGAAGGTCTTTTTTATCTATTTATTTTTTTACTGCAGGGGTTGAAAATGAGCCAGGTATGCTTGCAGAGAGTACTCCTTTGGTATTACCATGCAGAAGGCTGATTCAGTTAAATAGATGAAACAAAAGTTTTGTCAGATGCTTAAACATCTACATAATCTTAGATATGAGATATCCTAATCTCAGAAAACAAATTATAGTCGTGATCTTTCAGTGTGTAGCGGGATTGAACTCTGTGTGCTTAGATTTTCTGGGAGCAAGGCTTTCTCTGTGCTATCTCTCCTGCTCAAAGTGTTTTCCAAAATATTTTGCCTATCCATCAGTAGAAGAATGACAAAGGTACTTAAAATTGACCTTCAGTCAAAGAAAGAGAAAGGAGAAGATTAAATTTTTAGTCAAGAACTAAGTTTAATCAATTCTTTTTAGAAGATAAATTTAAAGAGTGATCTTCATGAGCAATGTTCAGCTATATTTAGGGCTACTGTGTCATTCACACAACACAAAAAATCAAAGCATAATAGACGAGAAGGTGAAATAAAAAATCAGAAAAGTGCATAACATAGTATCTAAGAAAGAGCAAATATTACCAGGTTCCTCTTATTTGAAGTGAGATGTTAAAAGAAAACAAAAAAAAAACAGAAGTTCTTTTGAAAATCTTACAACTTTGAATGAAATTCTAGTAAAAGAAGGGTATGCTCAGTAACAGCGTAAGTGTCTGCTGAGCCCAACAGGTCTGCTGAGACCTGTTTCATTTTCACATCTAAGATGGAATCCCCTAGTGCTGAAATAAATTTTACTACAATTTAATACAATTTTGTTGCCTGTCCACAGAAAATTATTTCTGTAAACACTTTCAAAATTGGGGAACATGTTTCAGAGGAGAGTGATCATTAGGAGTGCAATCCATAAACTTCAAAGCACGAGATCTGAGAACATTTTCTGCACCATAGCTGCTCTTAGCCAACAGTATCAGCTGTAGGACTCTTCACTGTGGGGGACTGAAGCTTCCAGGAGCTCTGGAAAACAAGCAATAGCTGCTACAGAGAGCCAGGTTAAGCCATGGTGGTCAGCGAGAAATCAATCAGGGAATGAATCAGACTTCACCCAAAGTTCTTGTCTCTGTGTGCTTACAGAACAAAGCCCAGGACCAAAATGAAATGAACTAAGGATGTAACTGCATCGAAGACTGCAACAGATAGTACAAATATCTGAGTCAAATTTAAATTGGCAACCCTTAAGCGTAGCAAATCAATCTATGCTGAACTTCAAGTCATCACATGAAACTAGTTTAGCACATGTGCACACTCTCCAAAACTTGGTCATAGCTGCTTTAGTTTATGAGATGCAAATTAAGGCATATAATCTTGCAACTGGGACATGTTGGATGCTTAGGGACAAACAGACATCCATTCTCATTCCATCAATCCTGGTAGAAGCTCGTGTATCCAGTTGAAATTATCTGAGTGGCTTCAGCAACTGAAATAATAAATCTTCATTAATCCACCTCATTTTCCATAATAGGTTAGGAAATGATGAGGGAGGTTGGTGTTATCCTTAGTACATCCAGTCTGACAGACAAGAAAAGGTATAAAGATTATTTGGAGAGATAAATGTTGTAGGCAAATTTGTGCCTGGCCTAGCTGCCAGAACCAGCTTTCTAAGACTGCCACCCTGGAAAAGAAAGGACACAGCAAAGTGTTTGAGTAACTGGCGTCAACCCTATTGACAACACTTTTGAGAAAATGAAGGTGTCGAAGAGGCCTATGAAAATAATCACAGAACTTGAGCTGTCTCTCTCTGACTGAACAAGGGCAGTGGCAGGAGCACTCTGCAGGCAGTCTACAGCTGTAATGTGTAGTGTGCTTTGAAAGAGAGCACATGGAGGCAGTGGACCCAGCAGATAGAAAGTTTTAAATGAAACCTACTTGTCAGACACAGGGATCTGGGAAAGAGTACTTCAGTGTAAAGGGGGACACTTGACTACAGATAAGGGATTTGCAAGCTAAGCATAAACCTAGAAAAATTTTGGTGGTTGCAGACATGCTTTCCAGAGGATTTAACAAGAAGGCAATGGCTCAACATCCAGGTTTAGGTTTTGCTATGAAACAGGCAGATAAAAACTGTTCTAACAAAAAAGTTGCTTAAAAAATGTAATGAAAGCTGTTTCCGTACTGTGCCCAGCACATTATATTGCCTTTACTGAATATCACTGTAGAACTGAGGGAACCTCTAAGTACCAGATTGATACTTAAAGACATGAGAGCAGTCATTTTTAAGATGTTATTGGAAAATGATAGAATTGACAGAGTAAAGTCATTTAGGGATTGAAATTCTAAGAGGGGTACTAGAGATGTGCCCTGATCCTAAATTATAATGACATTAAGGAAGTGGTAAGACTTGTCATGTGGTACTACAAACATTTATTCCCAATGCAAAGGAGAAACAAATTTGCATGTCCTGGCTGAAAACAGAAAACAGATAGTCAACAGTCTCTTAACCCTCGATATGCACTTATATTCTCATTTTCCTGAGATAGTGTTGCTCAAAAACAAAACAGCTTAGAAAGATTACATCCCAAGCTTGATTTGATATGGTGGGCCTGGTATACCTGATATAGTAGTAGCTGACATTTATCAGGATTACGTTCAACTGTTGTTTCAGTCTGAAATACTAAGTTTAGTCATGTAACTGTGAACTCCCTTACCTTCAGCCTCTGAAGGCTACCAGAAAATATGTTAAAGTATATACAGAAACGGATGCCAACTCTGACCCATACTTAGCACTGCTAAATAACAGAGTGGTACCAACGTAACGCAGCTCATCATCTGCTGGCATTTTTTTCTAACAGAAAACAAGAGTACCTGCTCTATTCAGAACTCTTACTACAGCCATGGCAACCAGCAGATACGCTGCATAATAGACAAGGGCAGGGAAATTAAAAGGAAAACAATCTAAAGTCATGGGATCTATCACCATTCTGTAAAAACAAACAAACAAACAAACATGAAGAATATCTACAATGAAATGATTGCAAAAAGCAATACTGTCACAAGAATTGTGGTGTGGTCAAATGAAGCTGACACACCAGGTGGACATATGAGAGGTCTAAGTGACGCTTTCTCTAAAGGAGAACTACCAGCATAAGCTGTCTGAGAAATGTGACAGAAATGTGACAGCAGCTGCAGCAGGTTGAGAGATGGATTGGTTTCAGGACAAGGCACAACTAGATCTAACAGACCTGCTGCTACCTGACAGTGAGGATATTGATACTCTGGGAGAGATTCCCAATTCCACGAATCAATGCGGAGTACGTTGGAGGCTAATTGAACATGCGTTTGTTGATTAAGTTAAATTAAGTTAGTATCTGAAGTTCCCTATTATGTTAATGCTCAATTTCAGAATGCAGAGGGAAGTTGCAGAGAAACACATCTTTAAGAGGTTCTGGCTTGAACCTGTTTTTAAATACAAACCTGCAAAGTGCAATGCTCTTGTTAAAGAGAGTATTCTCTGGGTGAGGCTGATCCCTGTGTAATTCCTCGGTTCCTGCTCATCACAGAACAACCCAGACATGTGATAGGGAGATCTTTTTCACTTTTGTGAAAGGTGGAAGACAGATCACAAAATAAACAAAACAAAACAAAACAAAACAACCATTTCCCATCACTTTTTTAAAAGCTACTACTTTTCTTCTCTGTTCTGGTACATGTTACTTCTCTAACGGAAAAGTTTAAAGTATCCTCTCTGAAAGATCATATGCAAACTAGCTGAACTTTTCAGAAGGGAAACCTAAGAACTTTCCTGGAGCTACTCACTGCCTCCTCAGTGCACCAGAGAGCACATAATACCTCCTGTCCCAAGCCCAGCTGACCCTCCAATCTTGGCACCAGTAGCGTCAAACAGCCATATCCAACAGAGGCGTTTGATTTATTTGGCTGGTGAAGCACTGGCTGTAGCTATAGCAGAGGCAACACTGTGTTTCCCTGCATGTATTCCTTTGCTGGTGTGTGTGTGCCCCTCACATTTTTGAGTTGTTATTCTTCTGCCTGAAGACAAGTACTCTGTGCCACATCTGCTCTGTGATTATCTTCACACCTCCAACCAAAGGCACAAAAGAACAAATAACACAACCACCACTGTACCTAGGAATATGAGTCAGAGCTTTTCCACTCATAGAATGATTTACCCATTGTTCTGTCATTTACTGTAAATAAGTACTGCAGAGTTAATTATTAGATATCAGTGCTTAGGTAGAATTTCTTCTTAATAGCATCTCCTTTCTTCGAAAGCAAGAAAGTACACTTAATATTTTTGATCTTATTTGAAAGAATCGGTTGTTATGACTGCAATCGAGGCTCCTGCCTAAGAACTGCCTTTTATCCAAGGCCAGAATGCCTTAGCATGAGTATGCCCAAGGCCTGTGGGTCCACAGCACGTAATGAACAACATGATATTTGTAAAGTGAACCTAAACAGCAAGGGAGACAAACAGTGACAGCACAGTAAGGACATCAGTGTGTTTTCCTGTTCTGTGCTGGCCCTGAAGATGCTTCCCTGTTCCTAAGCCCCAGCCTCAAACAGCACAGACATGGATGTCAGCAACAGTGATGGCCTTAATTAGCCTAAAAAAAATCACTCTAAGTGGGTAATTCAGACTCTGAGTGACAGGCAACACAACTAGCTGTTCACGAGACTGGGGAAGACAAGGCACGTTAATGTATATGCCTTTTTATCCATCATAAGAGCTCTAATTTTCCTTAAGTTCCTTTTGAAGAGGCAAATACACCCATCTAGAGTCCGTCTCTCCAGTGATCAAAGCATAAATCATACAGTTTTGTGAAAAAAAAAAAAAAGCATAACCCTTGGCTCTTTCCCTCGCAGAAAACATAATGACTCCCAAAGCTTTGTATTCATTAATTTACAGTAAAAATACAAAATCCAGAATTTAGATCTCCTAGACACTGTTGTTTCAGGTGTGCTAAAGACACCACCAGCATCAGACAGAACTTCTGATTAGAAGTCATCATATGTAAAATACATAATAAGTAGGAGTAGGCATTCATTGTGACAGCAGTTCTTTAGAAAGCATTTACACATTTCTATGATCCTTGTTTTTTCTCTGCTTCTATGACAACACATGGATCTTACACTGGTGAAGAAGCAGAGATGTGTTTGATGCTGCTGCACATCTGAAGCTTAGAGAAAACTCAGGGCAAAGTCATTTCTCCAGATGAGCACCGATAGCCAAAAAAACCCAAAGCTGATCATATCGGACTCGTGTATAAACATGGATAAACAATGAGCAAAGCATCTCCAGGGACAACATTTTACTATAAGGTAATAACAATGTTTTCACCTGTATGTCAGGCTCCTAACATCAGGATCATTGTTCCACTTCTTCCCACCTTCTGTTACACTCTCCATTAACATTTCAATAGTTGGATCAAACAGGAGAGCAGTTCTAATAATAATTTCACACACAGCACACAAATACCTTTTGACACAGAAAAAGCATTTTATCTTTGTGAAAGTACTTCCTCCTCCCAAACAAAAAGGCCCCAAGCTACACATAAAAATCTCTGATGATATTTAAACCACATGTAGCAGATCACCAGGGGAGTATGGCTCAAATTTCTCTAAAATAAGGGAGCTCTTGCGCCCGTAATGGAAGAGGTCAAAGAGATGCCATGTGCTGGATTTAGAGAGGTACTGCAGAGCATGGCTTGTTATAGTTTCTCTGGTTTTGCTAAGCTTCACTTTCACTATGACCTTTTTGCCACAGCTCAGATGTTCTTGGTTCTCAGCACAACACTGTTGCAGTAGGTGCTCTCCCAGGTGAGAATGCTCAGGTTGGGTTTGCTCAGCAGGCTGCCAGAATTGTGCTGACAGCTTAAGCCATAGGGAAATAAGGATACTTCTCCACCAGTTTCTCCCTCTGTCAAACCTGAACAGAATTTCATGGGACACAACAAGCACAGAGCTTTGCCCTCCAAGACTTTTCTCTGCTAAATTTCAAAGATCTGTTTCAAAACAATCCATGAATTATATTTCCACAGAGAAAGATTTGCAAGAAACTTTCTGAATTGGAATTATGTTGGTCCAAATCAAGAAGTCATCACTAACTCCTTTCGTTACAGGTCGTTTTGTTCTTGAAGGATAAAAGTGCCTGTATGTTTGTGAGTGAATAATCACACAGTGTTGGAACATTTCAGCAAGAGAAAGCATAGGAAAAAGAGAAGCATGTGGGAAGTAGCTAAGTGACCAGGCAGAATAGTGATTGCTCTCCTCTGTGTAGCTGTACCCCACATAAAAAGAATGCAGGCAGAGAAAACCAGAAGAAAAAGGGGAAAAAAAGATGGAAGATGAGGAAGATGGAACACTTGGCAAATAACTATTTACAGAATTAGTGTTCTTTTCTAAAGTATAAAATGTGGTAAGCTTGGCTTACCCTGAGGCTATAGGATAAGCAGTAAAGCTCTAACAATGTCTTAGAAGTCTTCAACTGTAAGACTTGTCAGCTACTGGATTGTATTACTGCACATTAATAGAAATAGTGATTTGGGGAATGCAGTGAGAAAAAAAATAGGCATCTCAAATCTAATAAATAGGGCTTGGAAAAGAAAGTGCTGGCAGAATGAGGACAAAATAAAGGACAAAGTTGGGAATGAAAAATGAAACACGGAGAAGAAACTAAAAGGCTGGGAATGTAAGAAATGCCCTAATGGGTTCATCCAGCTGTACTTAACAGGCAAGGAACAGACTGAGATCAATAACAAAGCCTTTCTTACTGGCTAAGTCTTATTCTTCGCATTCTAGGTATGCTGACTTGCATTTCACCACATGTTGAGAAGTTGACTGCAGAATTTGTGATGAATGACCGTATTTACACTTTTAAAACACAGGGCAAACAGGGCAGTGGTAGCAGGAGATGCAGTTTAGGAAGCGCATGAAAGCCTGATCACTATTTGCAGTCATTTCCCCTTCCACAGCCTCAGCACCTATGTTTTGTGCTCTTTGGAGGCTGGAGGGGCTGGGACAGCTCAAACCTGCACTCTGGGTGCACCAGAGTTTCATATGGTGGCAAAATGACATATCCTGCCTTGTTTTCTTGCCTGTCTTGATGCTGTCTAGTATTTTAGCAGCTTTTATCGGCTGTCACTGCACCCTGCAACAATGGCTTCAGAGAACTGTCAGGGTGACTCTGAGGGCTCTTCCCGGAGCTGTAACTGCCAGTTCCAAATTCAGCACCATGCATGGATGCCGTACATTAGGATATCTTTTAGATGCAGTATTCCTTTCTTCTTACCTACACCAAGGATCCTCTGGGCATTCTCTCTCCTTCATGAGGCCCTTCTGGAGTTCTATGAGGGTGGCATGTGTCTAGCCAAAAGGGCTTAATACATTGTACATAGTTTAGCAGGAGGGTGAGAAATGCAAGAGAGAAGATGGTAGGAAAATATTAGGTTTTATTATTATTATTTATTTCCATGTTAGCGTGTGGCATTCTGAGATTGTCTGTATGATGCAATTTGAACTTATTTAGCTGTGTATAGGTGCACAACTGTAGCATATAGCCACAAGTTACTGTTCGTGATGATAATGCAAAGATAGACGGTGTTTTGACTTGCTTTTATTACCTGTTTTTATCCCCTGTATATCCTGTAAGAACTTTTTAATTTGAAAAAGTTGCTGTAAAAGGATCAAGAGGAGATTTCCTTCACAATTCATATTACTTAATCCACACCTGCCAATATGAAAAAGCTGCAACTCTGGAGAAAAAAATAAGCATGTGTCCTTAAGCTCTCCACTAATCCAATCAAGATTGTTCACAGGTACACAGTATACAATGAATAGAAAAATGGAATGGCAAGGAATAGCTAAAAAAGAGACCCTCTTAAGGAAGGCTTTATGTCATTTTAAAGTTTTTCCCTCTCTTCTGATGTTGCCTGTTGCTCTTACATGCAACTGTTTCACCACTAGAAATTGATTTTGAAGGGTGACTGTGAGCATCTATGCTAGTATCGGACACATTCAGCTTTGCTTAGTGTACTATCATCACTAGTGTTACTGCCATTTATAGTCAATTTTCACTATAGTCTAACTATAGGTAAGGAACATGACTTCTTCCCTTACCGTTCCTTGACCAAGACCTGTCTGATTACTTGACCTGGTATTCTCTCCCAGCTGGGTCAGTACGAGCTCAGTAAAGGTGCAGTGTTCATCATGTTTGAAAGCCAATGAAAAAGAATGCCTCATTCTAAAAGAAAATGTCAGTTCATAGCTGGTTGCCTGAGGAAACGATGTTTATGCTCTGCCGTGTTCACGTACAAGTATACACATTTGTATCTCTTCCAAGAACTTTTGAACCTGGGGGCCAATTTCAATGGAACTAGACAGGGGCAAGGTACAGAGATAAGCTCCACTTGCTTCATGAAGACTGGGGGCTGCAGAAAAGAGAGACCTCATTACATCTTAAGTGCAGAAGGAAAACAGTGAAAGTCCACTTCTCATTAAACAGTGAAGAGTTCACACTGCAGAGCAACTTTAAAAAAAAAAAGAAATGCAGTTGGAGATTAATCTTCCTAGACAAACAAAATTCACCTGCTTTCATGTGAAACCCACCCTCTTTCATTCAGGTGAGCAACTACTGTTCTGTGTGCTACACCTGAGTTTTGCAACTGCAGAGTGCTCTGGCACACATGAGATTTCTAAGCTGATTTAATAATAGAGTGCTGTAAGAAGTTTTCCAGACTTCTCCAAGGTTGGATAATGACTTTGTACAGTACTCTTGGAAAATACTTTTTTTTACAGAGATTCAAACTGTGCAAGTCTGTCTTGATCCAAACATTGCTTCTTTTTACTGCAACCAAAATACACTTCTATTGCCCCAGGTATGGACTATTTTCAGGTCATAGAATTTGCACACCTTAACAACACAGTGCAGGTTGTCAGAAATCTGGTAGGCCTCTAACATTCTGTTTTATGACCTAAGAACAGTTCATACTCATCTTCAGCATCAGTATCATCCTCAAGTTCAGAATGTGACTGACCGGCAGCCCAAGCATGCAGTGGACTGGGGAGGGCTGGTGGGATCTGCAAAACATTTCCTTCCTTCACATAGGCAGTGTCATTTTTCTCTTACAAAGTCCTTTTCCTACCCCTGAAACAGCTGATGATCTAAACTGTTTTCAGACCGAGCATAATCCTTGCAAATGAATCGCTCCAGGTCGCAAATGTAAATATTTCTCTGTTTGTATTTTGGATATTATTTCGTTATTTTTTCATGAGATGTTAGATGTGCCAATTTCAAAATTCAACCTGTAAGTTTTAAATTAAACCCAGAATCTATCAAGGAGATGTATTGAGCATATGGGTGAAAATTAATAATGCCTGCCTGTGAAAGGAAAGACTACTTCCAGACTTGTGGGTGAAATTCATCCTTACAAACCTATCTGCATATATATTGCTTGATGGTCATGCTGTTGGGTATTGGCTGCTGACAAACTTGGCAAACTAATGCTCGTATTTTTTCACGCTCATTCAATCTGAACATGAGATTAGTCACAGCACAGTTCTCAAAAGTTTCAGCAATTTCTGACTTAGGGGTATACTTGCTGCTTCTGCTTGTTCTGTGTACAACTTTTGTTAATGCAGATCTGCATACAGATCCTAGCTCAGACAAATTCTTGTGCAACATAAATGGTTGGCAACATCCATTTCACTCTTCCTTGCACTGAACGTGGGCAACTGATACAGTTGTAAGCTTTGACAGATTGGTGTTGCTTTTTGCCAGCCTAAGCAATGAATGCTACAGCTGTTGAAAGAGGTGTCTGAACTTTGTTCCAGAATGCAGGGGAAAAAAAAGGAAAGAAAGAAAGAAAGAAATTGGAAGTTAGGCCCATCAGTTAAAAAAAGAAACTACTATCCTCCATCCTGGAAGGTAGGAGGACCCTGTAAGCAGACTTGATGCTAGAGAATGAAGTACTTCTAAAGAAAGTTAATTGTTTGTTCATTGACTTCCAAGAAACTGCCTTCTGATGGCAGCTTAAACTCACACTCCTCTCCCCATTCACTGAGACTGATTGTTAGCAGAAAAATAGTTTACATGCAGGTCCCCCCAAGACACAGCCAACTGTCTTCCAAATTTCTCAAAGAGTTTGTTCTATAAGAATATTTCAGTGCAAAGCTCCCCATGTATTATGCTCTGTATTCCTTGGTTGTGGTTTCATCTGTCACATCCAGGTGTGATGCCCAGCACTTGGCATTCAAAGGGAGGTGAGATAACTGTGAAGCGACACAGCTAGAGTGGGGAAAGCATTTGCCTCAGTGATGGAATGGATCTGGTATGGACACTTTTCTTCCTTGTGTGTTTTTGCATCAGTTTTTCCTGCTAGCTTCTAATGATGAGTCTGCATATTATCAGATGACAATTCATTTTCCATACATTGGTGAATACTCACCCACATTTGGAAACTTATTACTGAGAGGCCTGAGTGGTACTCAGCCTGCACATCTCACAGAAGGAAAAAAAATGGCTGCTCAGGTTACCCTGTGTGAAATTTATACAATTGCAGAACCATAGAATATCCTGAGCTGGAAGGAGGCCACAAGGACCATCAAGTCCAACTATTGGCTCTGCACAGGACCAGCCAAAATCAAACCCTATGTCTGAGAGCGCTCTCCAGATGCTCCTTGAACTCCGGCACTGGGGGCCGTGCCCACAGCCCTGGGCAGCCCGTTCCATGTCCACCGCCCTGTGGTGCAGCCCCTGTCCCTAACCCCCAGCTGCCCCTCCCCTGACACAGCTCCATGCCGTTCCCTCGGGCCCTGTCGCTGTCACACAGAGCAGAGCTCAGCGCTGCCCCTCCGCTCCCTGTGAGGAGCTGCAGCCGCCATCAGGCCTCCCCTCAGCTCCTCTGCTCTGCGCTGAGCACACCGAGGGAACAGGCAATCTAACCGTGCTGGCTTTTTATCGGCATTCCAAACCGATGCTGTTTTAACGTTTTTAAAGGTTTGTATGGCATAGAGCGTAACCTCATGGGAACATCTCTCACCTTACACGTTACCACTGTGCGGATTATAGGTTTAATTATTTCTGACAGTTTTCTTCATTTTTTTTCCTTTTCAATTTGTATGGAGATAGGAACGGGACATTCTTGACAAAGCGTCCTCAGCTCTGCATTTTACAGCAAGCCTTTACGCTATTTCATCAGACAATTCTGCCTCGATAGGCTCTTTTTCTTCCTCGTTTTCCTGTGTGTAAGGAACAACTGCGTAACTTACCTTTGTGTTAATGAGTTTTAAGAAGTTGCACGTGTGCGAAACTACTACAGCAGAAATGAGGGCCGCTCCGAAAGTAATGCCTCCTATTTTATTATGTTGGCCCACAACATCAGAGGCAGATGGTGGTGGTGTGGCAGGAGATGTCAAACCTTCCCGCCGATATTCCGTTCCATTTTGCAGCCCTATGACAGATGGCAGCAGAGGGGCAGCCTGACACAATGGCATCTGATGTGGAAGTCCGTAGGAAGCATAGGTGTGTCACTGAATTCCTCCATGCAGAAAAAATGGCAGCCACTGACATTCCTTGATGCTTGCTGAATGTTGATGGGGACCAAGCAGTGGATGTGAGCACAGTGAGGTGATGGGTGGTGCATTTCAGCAGTGGTGACGGTGACAGTGGGTCACCTCCACTGGTGCAGATGGTTACGAGCACGGCATGCAGGCTCACGTTCGTGGCTGTTGAAAATGCATAGCTAGTGGTGCTGAGTGTTGAAAAGCAGTGTTTTGTAGCTGAGAATTTGCTCTGTTAAGTAGCGCCATTGTGCTCTTTGTATCTGTAGTAGTTTCCATGCAAATAAATAGGAGGCATTGCAGAAACCTACATGCTTTGGAAACTGCAACAGTTCCCAACCAATTCCTACAGAACACAATGCTCTTCCACGAGCATTCTTCTAACTCAAAGCTCAGAAAAGCACACCCTTGTGACTCGCAGCTATCTTCTGCAGGTAGATTTGTGTGTCTGTGTGTAATGTAAAAAGCACAGAATGGGACCTGGCAGGTTAATTACACACTCGGTCTTTTGACATTCATGGGATGTCCCAGACGTTCCTTTGAGTGGTTTTACGAGGAGACGACCGGTCACCTGCCCAACTGGATGCGCATCAGAGCGCTCTCAGAAGCCTCCTTTACTCGGCTGCGGGAGTGCTGTTTCACCAGCAACAAAAGACGATTCAAACACCGCTCCAGATACAGCAGCCCCTCAAAGCTAACATCCTGCTAGGAGAAAATTCGCTCTACCCGTCCCCGGACAAAGCTGCGGAGCTTGGCCACAGAGGCTGTCACCGCAGGCAGGGCTGCAGGCACCACGCGGGAGCGCGCAGCCGACTGAGGAGAATACCGCCCTTCCCGCCTCTGCCCACGCACCGCCCGGCGGAGCCGCGGGACGCTCCCAACACCTGCGCTGGGCTCAGCCCGCCCCGCCGCGGGCGCTGACAGCCACCCCGCGGAGCCCCCTCCCCGCGCCATGACGTCATCGCACGCCGCGCCTGCGCACAGCGCGCCGGCCGACCCTCCCCGACCCCTCGGCGGGGGAGGGGGCGTGGCCCCGCGCTCGGCGCGGGCGGGGAGAAAGGGAGCGGAAACCAACGCGGCCCCCCGCGTGCGTGCGTGTGTGCGTGCCGCGCCTGCTCGGCCGCGCGCGCGCACCCGGGGCGCCCGCCCCCGCCACGGCCTTTGCGTGACGGCGGCGGGGAGCGCGCGCGCCCGCCCGCCCTCCCGCGCGGCCAGCGCCTATCGCGGCCGCCGCCGCCGCCTCTCCTCTCCTCCTCGCGGCTGGGAGCGGAACCGACGGCCGCGCCGGCGCCTCCCCGCCCCTCCCCCTCCTACTATTATCCTCCCGCACGGTGCGCGCTCCCCTAGCCACCCCCCCCTTCCCCGGTGCCTCGGGAGCGCGCCCGCTCGGCGAGGGAGGGATCGAGCCGGCGCTGCCGCCCGCCGCCGCCGCCTATCCCCTCCATGGAGCTCGCGCCGCCCCGCTGAGCCGGAGCCGCCCGCCCGCCCGCCGCTGCCGCCGGGGAGTAACCGGGGGAGGGAGGGGGCGGGAGGGGGGTGGGGGGACGAAGAGGAGGAAGGTGGGGTCGCGGGGTGCGTGACACGCGCGGCGGCCCGAGGAGCGGAGAGCCCCGGCGGCGGTTGCGGCCGTTCCGGCGGTTGCGGCCGTTGGTTGCGGCTGTTGGCGCTGAGCGGCGGGGGAGCGCGCCGCGCGGCGGGGAGCGTGCCCGCGGCCCCCCCGCTTCCTTCTCCTCCTCCTCCTCCTCCCCCCGCACCCGGGGCCGCCGCCTGACGGGCGGACCATGGCCGACGACGACGTGCTGTTCGAGGACGTGTACGAGCTGTGCGAGGTGATCGGCAAGTGAGTCCCGCGGGGAGGGGGAGGGGGGAGAAAAGGAGAAGGGAGGGGGGAGAGCAGAGCCCCCCCACCCAGCGCGGGGATGCTGTGCCCGGCACCCACCTGAGTCGCGGTGCGGGCGGCCCCGGCGCGCTGCCCACCGCCCTGAGGTTGGGGGGGGCGGGGGGGGGGGAAGGAGGGGGGGAGAGGCGCTCCGGTGCTTCCTCAGCCACCATGATCCCCGCCCGCCCGGCCGCCGCGCAGCCTGGCGCTGCCCAGCCCTCCTGTTCTCCTCCCCATCCCCGGCACACCCATCGGTGGTTGCCTGCTGAACAGGGATCGCTGTGGATCCACCTATCGCTCGGGTGGCCGCGCCAGGTGTTGGCTCTCCCCGCGCCTTGCCGCACAATGAGCGGCGTGCTGCTTGGCGGTGCCCCTGGCACCCCGTGCTCGCGCGGATCTGCCTTCGCTCCGCTCTCCGGCGGTGCGTGAGGCAGGGGGAGAACTTGGCCTCTCCTGTCCCCTTATGCAACTGTTACTGCGTGCTCGTGTCAAACCTCGGAGGTCGCCGGCGTTCCCCGGCTGCCTGTTTTGGGCCACGCTCCTGTGGGCTGCGCGGTGATGACAGCTCTGTGCGTTACCACACCAAGAAAACGCCGAGCATCCCCCAAATCAGATGGCGCTGAACGGGAGCCGAACTCCCCGCTCTGTATTTTCGTGACTGCCCGGTTTCAAAATCCTTTTTTTTGTTGTTGTTGTTCATTCGTTGTGTTCCGCACGCCTCCTCTAGTTGTGCTTGGGCTGCGTGAAAGATGTAGCAGTGTTGCTGCTTCCTAATTGTCTGCGTGCGTCTGACTGAGCAGCTGAGATTGCCGTGGGAGCCTTAGCGTGGCACTGCTCCGGGTGCCTGCAGCTCTTTCTTCCTGAGAATGAATTCTATACGAGTGGCATTCCCTGTGTTTCGATGATAAACAAAAGAGTTTTGCCGCATGTATTCCCCCTCCCGCTCCCCACCAGAGCACTTCTCAGTTTCTATCCGCTGCCGCCCGCTTTCAGAGCTCAGGCTAAAAATATTCTGGAATTAATCTTTCCTGAGGATTATACTAAAATGCTTGTCTTGGACTTAGCAGGTTACTTTGCTGTCAGCTGAAGTTTCAGCCCTCTGCTCTGTCATTTCACGCGGTATTAGCACCTTTCCCTGGCCACAAACAACTTTTAAAAATAGGAAGCTTAGAGGGCCTTGCTTGCTGTCGTAAGCTGAAAGCCATTGCCAGCGGTTCGTGGGGAGCTTACATAGCCGAGGAACAAAAACTGTGATTAAATGGGTTTTGAAGGTGATTTTTGGCATGCTCCTTTCACAAGTGGTTTCATGCTAACTGCTGCAGTCCACGCGCTGCTTTCTCAGAGCTGGGTACCGTTAGAAAGGTGAAGTGCTTCCGCTTGACAGGACTGCATGTGCTGTTAGGGAATGGCTCCTTCACAGCCACCCAGATGTTGGTGCGGCTCCAATGACTTTTGGTGTTGCGATCTGTGAATTCTGAAGGGATTCGAGGTTCAAAACCTGTGAACTGTGAAGCTTCTTTAGCTGATACCTGAGATTTGATTATTCTGGATGCGTTGTGATGTAACTTGATCTAACAGATCAATGTTGGATTGTAGGAGCACGGTGCTGCCAAGAGCGCTGTAACAGAACGGGGTGGATCACTGAAGCTAGCAGTGGTGGTGGGAAAGGGTTTGTGTGCGGATGTTGTGTCCCTCCTCTAAAAAATAAACCGCCCAGTTTTGTTTGTACAGTTGTAGAAGTGGTATTCCTGTTTCTTTGCAGTGCTGCTCAGGTGAATTCTGAGGAATGGGGGACACAGCACCTTTATTTAGTTTTCAGATTTTTGATAGCACCTCGCTCATCTTTAGGCAACTTGGGGAAAGCCTCTGTTAATCTGCTTTGAATTGCTACGTAGGCATCTGGCTAAACATCTCTCAGCAAAACATCAACTAAATGTCTGCACCTTCCTGTGATTTATTATCGATTGATGGAGTAATCTGGTTCTTGCAAATAGCGCATCCGGCCCTGATTTGTGTTTTAGGTCCATGAAATATTAAAGCGTGCGATTCATCCTTCCTAAATGGGTAGTTACCGCTGTCACTTAAAGTAGTAAAAGGTATTTCCAGAAAGGGTGTGGGAAGGAGATTCTGGACTGTAAAATAACTGAATATTTTGTCTGACTTTGTAAGAGAAATCTCAAAGCTCCCATACGGTCTACTTGAGAAGTAAGTCCTACATGGGAGTTCCCTTGCTGGCAGTATGTGGTCCTATTTGTTGAAGCTCATTCTGAACTTTTGAGTAAACATAAAACAATTTTAAATGTGATAAACTGATAAGACTTATTTTGTATAAACACAACGATAATAGCTTTTTGCTGCAGTGTGGAACAGTAGCTGTAACAGTATATGAAAGAATTGATTGGAATGACAGAGTGATGAATCGTTTATTACGTGGCATTTAATGTGTTTAAGTTCTGCAAGCATGCATTTTTCATTCTGAATAGATAGAGGATAAAAGAAAAGTCAGGAGGGAATGAGAGAATTTCTAATCCATGTTTCTTTTAGAAAAAATTTAAGGGCAATTTTCATTTGCATACACTTCCAGTATCCCAATTGCTTTGCTGAATGCTGTGGAGAGATAAAAAATTGAGTAACAAATCCAATTTCTTGTTAAACTTTTTAAAGTGGCATCCGTGATGCTGATGTTAGTCACGTGGCTTTACTTTACCAAATGTGTTATGTTGTAGGTTGCTGTCTTCTTTTCAGAGTTGGCTGGCACGAGCATGCTTCAATGCAAGAAGTTACTGGGGGCTTCTAGCTTGGCCTTCAAAGACATAGTGGTGTATGTGGGAATAAAAGATGCAAGTGTGCCTCGTTTATTTTTTTTCTTCAAACTTGCTTCCAGTTAGCTTTGAAGGGATTTTCCCTGTGTGTTGTTGAGAAGTACATAAGCTAGAATATTTAAGCCTTCCATTGTGTTGATCAGAGCGTGCATTTGATTAACAGGCTGCAGATAGTGGTAACAGGTGTGCTTCTTTATTTTTCATTAAAATTTGCATTCAGAGTACATTGAGTGGTTCTTGAAGCTCCGTGTAGGTGTAGGGCTGAACCACCTTGGGTGAGAACTGTTCTGGGTTTATAACAGGAGCTCTGTGTAAATGTAACAGAGGTCCTCATTACTCTGAAGAGAATGCCTGTCTTTAAGCTAGAGCAGACAAAGTTGATATTGAACTTAGAAGTCCAAAACATGACTTCTGACAGATACCTTCTTCTGAGAGGACTTTATCTCACATTAATGGGTTTTGCTTTCTGTACCTATTGAGACTCATGTTGATTAATGTTAGCTTTTAGAGGGGTACTGTAAAAACTGATCTGCCTAACAGTAGGATTGCGTGTTGCTTCAGTATCGTTTGCTACACTGATATGTATATCTCCAAATGTTGAAGTTAGAAATACAATGTGATAACGTTGATGAGTTTCTGTTCAAGTGAGCATTGGTCACAATTGAAATCCTCAGTCTTCATCTTGATAGCCACGTGAATTAGTTTTTTGTCTACCACTTGTGGGCTGTAAATTCGTACAGTTATTGTGTGTAGTAGTGGTGCAGTTGCTGGCATTTTTAGTACCCAAAAATAGTATGAGAGTTGGTGCTTGTGCCGCTGTAGTTTCAGAATGTTCTTTGCAATATGACTGGGTTCAAGCTAGCTGTTCACTGCATTGCACGCTGAGGATTTCAGGTTTTCATCTCTCCCTCCTCTGTGGTGGACTTCTCTGCTTGGACTCTTCCCTCTGGTGAGGAGGAGGCTGAGTGCCTACAGCCTGAAGGAGTTCCTCTCTTCTCCATACCGACAGTGGCGGAATATGGCTGATGTGGGGGAAGGGGGAAGGATGGGATGAAGATGTCTTGGGGCAAGTGGTGGGATCTTTACACAAGATTTTTATTTTTATTTTTTGCATTAAAATATGGAAGCCTGTTTCCCATTCTAATAGAACAGAAGGAGGGCGGTTGTGATTCCATCCTGAGCTGTGATCTTGAAACGGCCATGCTTTAAACTTATATGCTAGTCAGAATGATTAAGAAAGTGAGGAGAGATCTCATGGACTCCGTGTCCGAGAAATGGAAGTATGGTGACAGCAAAACTATCTAGAATCATTCTCCTTGCTTCAATGATACTGTTCATCAGTATTGCCTCTGTTTTCTCTGCATGGCAGTGAGAATAATACTCTTGTCTCAAACGTGCTTTTTCTCTAGTGCACTGTTGAGGTTTTGCATCTTGTGTAAAACCAGTGGATGTAACTGCTGAGTATAGTTTTGACAAAGCAAACAAAAACATGAAACAGTTGCAGTGTGTTCTCACTGTTTAGAAAGGAGGGAGAAGGAAGGGAACTTTTCAGGGGTACGGAATGCTGTCTGATTTAGCTTTTTAATTTCTTAGTGCTGTTTGAAATACTAGTTTACTAATATATGGCCAGCTGTTTTCTGTGTTAAAGTGTTGAAAACAAACAGGTTAAAATGAATGTTTGGTTTAAGTGTGAGGTTATAATGTGTTTTGCTCTCGAAAACTGACATACACAGATGCTGGACTATCTACTTACCTAAGTTATTGTGCTACAGATTTTAACTGTAATACTGACCTGGTTCTGCTTATGAAAGTCTATCCAACTGTAGCTGAACACGGGGTGCAATTAAAATATGTAGCTACAGAGTAAAACATTTGAAGTGGTACTCTTCCATTTTCTGGTGTTGTTTTGATAAGCAGCATCTTTCCTCACATGCATCCTTATGCTGTGAGCAAGACGGCTGTGATAACTGGGAAGTAGAGTCATTTTTAGGAGGGGAATTTGGTCTAGGAAGATGCACTGAGTTTGTGCAGGGGCTTTACAGATATGTTTTTCTGCTTTCACACCCAAGAGAGGAAAGCTTTGAATGTAGGAGCAGTGGAGCAACAGCGTGCAGAGTAGTCCTGAGTAATTTTAGGCAATGAGTTAGTTGATGTAAGACTTGTTGGCTACCAAAATTTTGGAGAAGTCATCTTGGAGAAGTTATGGGACAAGAAACTGTCTTGATTTGGAGATCTGTTCGGTTGTTTGATCTTTTTATTAGCATAGCTCTGTTGACTTCTAGAATGGGGCCTAGGCTTTAGGATCCTGGCAATCCCTGACTGTCATTTCAGTTAAAATGCAATGCTTCATTTTAATGAGTGATAGAGAAATACTAGGAGAGGAAAAATCTGTATTTTATGTCAACAGCCACTTACGTACTTAGTCCTCTGTTTGATACACCGGCCTTTTTATAGTCTCTTATGTAGATGTCATGACGATGAATGGTAATTGAGCAGTATTAACTGCTTATTATATTGTGGTGTTTTCAAAGATCGCTTTTCAGAAGGCTGTAGTCATGTTAAATGTGTCAACTAAGGAATGGTGACTTTAGAATTGAAAGGGATTAGTGTTTAAAACTAGGTATTTTATGCCAAATTATATAGGTAATTTTAAAAGTAAATCTTAGGAATTCTCTGAAGAGTGAATCTGTATTTTAATAAACAGTGTGAAGGTGTATATACAGGACATAGAAGTTCGCAGCCCAAGTAATTTCAGAAGTTGAACTGAGCTCCTAAGATATTGTACCAGTCAGCTAATATAGCCACCTACGGAACCCCAAGAAACACTTTATTCTTCTTTGCCTTTATCAGGTAAGCATATAAGAAAATACCTAGGTAAGGACATCCTAAGCATGGGATAGGAAAGCCTTCCCTTCAGAGTAGCTGTAAACTGAAACGTGTTTCAGTGTCAGATCAGTAACTTCTTTTAATACACTTCTGTATTTGTAGTAAATTATTGTTTCATGGGAGATGCCCAATGGTATCCTGTTCTGTCTCCCTTGTCAGAAACAGGAATGCACTGCAAGTTTGTTATGATAGTGTTACTATCATAAGCCCCATTTTTATCCACAGCTTCACTTTTTACAATAAACATAGCTAAATGAAGTTTGAAGTAATTGTTGGAGCTTGACAGTGAAGATGTTTGGATTATAATAAGGGTTTACTTTTTTCGTCAATTTATAGAAGAAGCAGATGTACCTTTTCAGAGAAACAGCTAGAAAACCATTACAGAATCAATGTAGGACTGAAAGGATCAAGGACTACTTCCTAATGTAGTTTCAAATGACAGAGGTGACCCCACTTGGTTAAGATGTGCCTTGTTCTTTTACTTTGACGTGTTTTTGCTGGAATAGGGTAGGAAGGTGTAGCTAGTGATTTACTACACACCTCCTGTCTTTTATTGCACTGCTCGAGGTACAGTGGGACTGTACTTTTTTTCCAGGCAGAGGACATGTCAGTATTTTTGTCATCAATGCTTTGTCAGTTCTGTATTTTGACTCAGTCTTTTCAGAAACTAGCAGTTGAAACTTCACCATGTGAAGAAGACATTTGATGCATGGTTCTTACACACTGAGAACAGTCACTGTATGCACCTTAAGTTCTAAAGAAATCAGAGAATTCTAAATAGCATTTGGTTAGTTTTTCACGTGGCTGCTATACCTATTTCTTTGGCTTTCCAATGGTGTGTATAACTGAAGGTAATGCAGTTTCCTTTTGGATGATCATCGCTCTATTCTTTGAATAGTGTGCAGGCAAGCAATTGCTCCTCACTTTTAATATTGAGAAAATTTCTAAGGCTATTTGAATTAATAAAACTCTAAAGAGGTTTGCCTCTGAACGAAATGTTTAGAAGTGAAATATCAGGTATATGGGTATCTCTTCTGGTGTAAGAGGTGTTCTGTGTTTCAGTTCAGTGTTTTAGGAAGCACTTAGAGCTAAGCTGA
Source organism: Gallus gallus (assembly GCF_016699485.2). NCBI lineage: Eukaryota > Metazoa > Chordata > Aves > Galliformes > Phasianidae > Gallus > Gallus gallus. Next base: position 111,893,652 of record NC_052532.1, read on the forward strand.
AACACTGTTTGTTTCTTATTGGTATCAGTTCTGATGTAACTGAGATTGAGAAACTCTTGCTATTTTAAAGTGTACTTTCCTAGGGAACATGTGGTTCTTCATTGTTAATTCATGGTTAATGGTTCTTCATGTGGTTAATTCGGAACTTTGTTTAAACTCACTGTTACCGGGGCTTGGGAGGTAGTTCATATTCAAATGTTCTTGACCCAAGGAGCTCGAGGGGTAAAGAAAAAAACTCTTTGTGTTGTGAGGCTGAAGCACAGTGGTTTTTAAGATATTCAGTGAATATCTTCGTATGTGAAATGTGTCCTTACTCATGTGTCTTCTTATGTGGGTATGGAAAGTATCCATTTTTATTTTGCACCTCCAGGCTTTAGTATGGGCTCTATCAGTATTTAAGCTGTTGTAATGAGGAGGGAAAAAATGCTTTTACAAAGGTGGTCCCCAGCTGATAACGTTCTGTCATCACATTTGGGATGTTCTAGCTAAAAAGAATGTAGGTTATCCTATTGCTTTCACCCTCCTCTAAGATAATTCTGCAATTGCAGCTGCCAATTGAGCTGTTATCTGCCTGCTTCTCTTGGGATTATTTTGTTTGTTTATTTTGGCCCCAAATGTTTTTCCCTATTCTGAATGGAGGGAAATGGTTCTGAACAGCAGAAAAGCACTGACACTTGTTTTAGTGATCCTTACAAGTGTATGTGTGAAGAACCATTATCTCTCTCCCCCACAACATTGATAAGAGAAAGATGATATAGAAGGTGGGAGTGAGGATAGCTTAGGAAGAAGACAGAAATGTAGGGAGTGCTATCTTTCAGAGATAGAATCTTTCCTGAATTGGTACTGATCTGACCTAGTAACTTTTCCTGGAATGGAGGTTTGCCAGGGATAAACTTGAATCCAACAGAACCAGACAGGGAGAGTTTGGATGGGTTTACAGCAAACATCTTTGTGCGCCTGGGTGAGGCATTGTAGGAGTTTATGAGTACAATTTTTCTGATGCGAGTTGAATTAAGTTTCCTGTTGCTGAAGTCTTGCTCTTTTCGCGTGCTTCCATTCCCTGCTGCATGATCCCCTCTTCCTCTGTGCCAGCTTTAGCACCCATCTGATCTGTATAAGCCAGGTGTACTATGAAGTTGGGTCACTTGTTGGGTGAGTTATTTTTCTGCTGGTTTTACTGGCTCAAACTGACCTACAGTGCAGTCGAGGCAAGCTCAAGGTAGAAGATGTAGGAACAGACATGCAGCATTCCTCCCTTCCCCCCACCCTTGACAACGGTGAACTATTAAGTTAGGCCACATCATTAAATACTTCATTTTTCAAAAAAGTTTCACTTTTTTTTTTTTTTTTTTGCATTATATGAAGATATAATATACACAATAGAGCCAAATGAATGCTACAAAGGCAACTGTGCATCTGGTATTTTTATTTTTTGAATACTTGAATTAACTCCTTGATGCATATTAACTTATGATATGGGTAGTTTTATAGATGCTCATCAAGTGTGTTTGTGTTTTGTTGGGTCCTTCCGAATTTAAGTATTAGCAGTTAGAGACATGACTTGCACTCTTAGCCCTAAGCATGCTTAGTGTTTGTAATTCCTTTTATAAAAAACAAAGCCTATTGTTTCTAGTTCTGATGTGCTTATGTTTGAAAGCACTCATAACATGGGTAGGAAAAATCAAAGAATTTAAAACCAGGTTTTCTTGACCTACCTTTTTTCAGGTTTGGTTTTGCTATAAACCTAAGTTTAAAATATATTGTGTTGAGTAAAAACTTGTTCTGATTTAAAAGTTTACCTGCAGGAGTTCTGTGTTAGGACATCTAGATCAAATCTAGATTGAAAAGTACCAACTCCTGCTTACAGAAAACATTGTTTTGCCTTCTTCGTACCCCAAATCTTACTGTGTTCCTGCAAGCATCCTCATTCCAAAGCTTTGGTGCTTATTGAGATGAAAGCAACAAAAGGGGCCTTGAAAACTGAAGGTCAGACAGAGTTGTTCTGCTCAGTTACAGCCATTAGATTGTTTTGCTTTTTCCTTCGTGGAAGAAATGGTTATCTTTTGGCTGGATTTCAGGGCTGTTCAGCTCTTAAGGTTCAACCGTCTTTAAAAGCATAAAGTAAAGAGGGTGCTTAAAAATGTCAGGAGCCTATTCTCTAATCTTAGATCTTAAGTGTGTCAGGTTTTTTATCGGTTGCAGGCGCTTCTAATTGGAAAGTATTCAATACTTCCTAGCTGCCATTGAGACAGGGTACTTTCTGAACTCCGGCAGATATATCATCTTTTTCAGTTTCTTAATTTCTTACTTGTTTGAAGTTTTCAAAGATCTTAATTATCTGTTGCTCTGCCCGTTAGGAATGTTTTCAAGTAGATTGTTGGCTGTAAAGTTGGCTTCCACGTGTTATGTTCAAAATACAGTTCTCTTAGAGTAGGAACTGGAAATCAGTAGGAAATCAGATTTCTTCCCTTTTTTGCCTAGTGAGCATGATCATGATGGGTGTTCCTTTTCCTTTCTCAGTGATCTGGTGGATTTAAAATTATTCCGTAGTAAGTCATCTGGGAGTGCTGGTAATATCTTTGTCTCCCACATCTAGCCTGGCAAATGCTTCTTCAGACACTGTGTGTTAGGGAAGGATTTGTCAGTGGCGCAGTCTGGTTGGAGGCCCGTAGCTAGCAGTGCTCCCCAGTTGGTATTGGGTCTGGTCTTGTTCAATATCTTTATCAATTACTTGAATGAAGGGATAGAGTGTGCCCTCAGCAAGTTTGCTGGTGATAGAAAGATGCAGGCCAGGCTGGAGAGCTGGAACCTAATGAGGAAAGGCTGAGAGATCTGGGACCGTTCTGCTTGGGGAGGAGAAGATTGAGAGAGGATCGTACCAGTGCTTATAAATACCTAAAGGGTGGGAGGCAGGTGGCTGAGGCCAGGCTCTCTTCAGTAGTGCTTAGTGACAGAGCAAGGGGCAATGGGCACAGCCTGGAATGCAGGAAGTTCCACATGAACGTGAGCAAGAAGCTGTTTACTGTGCGGGTGGCAGAGCACTGGAACAGGCTGCCCAGAGAGGCTGTGGAGGCTCCTTCTGTGGAGATATTCATAACCTGTCTGGACTCTTTCCTGTGTAACCTACTGTAGGGAACCTGCTTTAGCAGGAGGGTGGAGCAGGAGGGTCCAACCCCTAGGATTCTGTGATTCTTTGACTCCAACGCGTGCCTCCCAACTTCCAAGTGAATTTTCTAACTGTTTTTGATATGCTTTTTAATATGCTTGGCTCCTTATGTCTTAGAATTAAATGGCAAACTCAGATGTGTGGAGTTTAGCAGAGAGGTGAGATCAGGAAACTTCTGTGATTCTTTTCCTGAATATTTGTTGTTTTTTTAGCATAGATCTTAATTTCCTATATCACTTAGGTGTTTTACAAAAGCTTCACAGCCTGCAGAAAGCTCGGAGTTCAGAAGTCTCTTCCTGTTGGGAACTTACTTCCAGCCTGTCAGTAGTTGTTACTGTTGCAAAGCCAAGAAAAGGCACGATCATGCCTTCATGCACTGTGGTTCAGATACATTACACGGCTGGAGCATTCAGAAACCGGTGGTGACTTCTGGGGTTATTGATACATTGTAGACTTAAGTGTGAATATTTTTTGCCAAAGCTGTTTAAAAATGCTTTTTCTGTTACTTGTTAAAACTGCTCTATGATGTTGCATTTAAGGAGAGGGAAGGAAACCCTTCCTGTACCTTATAACTGTACTTTCTAATGGATTTTCCAATTTTTTGTCACTGAAAAAAAGAAAAAGCTAACCTTAAATATTTACTGTTTAAACAAGGCTGGAAGAATTATTCAGAACTGTTCTTCATTTAACTTCTTCTCTTCCTCTCAGTTGGTAGCTTGAGACTTTGCTGCCATCTCTAGTTTCTTGAGGAAATTAATCTTGACAGCTCTTCACTCCTACATTTTGATCAGTACTTGTAAAATAAGAAACCGAGTGAGTGACCGTTGGTGGAAGAGTTTGTGGTTTTTCTTTCCTTTAGAAAATGTTAAGGAGTTTCTCTAAAGAGAAATATCTTTGTGCTTTTCCTTGTCTCGTCTTCATATACAGCTGTAGTTACTGAGCAAGCTTTTAACTCTTTCTTCTCTAATGGTAACTGCTAAAAATTCATAAGTCTTACTCCTGTTCTGCACCTTAACTTTGTAATTTATTTTCTGCATCTTTAGTTTGCTTTTGGATGTGAACATACCATCTAATGCTACTTTTAAATGTATTTTTATTTTTTAAAACCTGATTTTGTTCTTCTTCTCCCTATTCCTTTGAGTGCCTTCAGAATACATAGGAGACAGAGACTGTATGAAACAGAATTTTACTTCCAATTTGAGTGTCAGTATACCTTAATGTTTCAACAGTGTCTCTGCCTGTTTTCATTTGTTCAGCATTTCTTTTTTTTATTATTATTATTATAAAACTCCTTGTAAGCTGTTAAAGGTTCTTTCAGTTTGTTGGCTTGTTTGTTTTCCCTCTACTTTGCCTTATATCACATCAATCCTTTTATATGTTATTTCAATGTATGTGCTGGCATACACTGAGATCCTGTTTAGTTTTCTTCAGACCTGCTGGCTTCCCAGCAGACTGTAGGATGTCTGCCAATCAGAATGTTGCTCCCATGGAAACTGCAGTTTGCTGCAGAACTGGACTGCAAACTTAGTCTCGATGCAAGCAACTTAAAATTGAAGCTAAAAAGAAACGTCCCTGATCCTTGTGGTTAGTAGAAACACTGACAGTTTGGAACAGATTTCAAAGAATTGCAAAAACTTATTGGAATGCTGTAATAGAATTACTACCTTAGCATGCAGCTAAATCACACTGGGGAAGTAAGCCAGTAAGGCAAGGACACTTGAAAAGACGGAATTATACAACTGAAGATACTCTTTAATGCTGCATTCTTCATTGCTGCTGCTCTTTTCCTTCACTGTTGTCATTGTTCATTCATCATGACTTTCTTCTCTTTATCTTCTCTTCAGCATTTGCCCTTTGCAGGCTGTTCATGGTGTGGCTAGGCTAGTGAGGGTAAATATGAGTAAGATATGAATTTCAGAACCCATCAACAACTTTTCGTGCAGAGTAGTGTAACATCTTTATTGCTCCGTGCCCTTCCTGCCAGACTGATGGATTCCTTTCTGTGTGCTCAAGCAGCAGCATCCTTTCTCATCCAGCCAGGTAATAGCAGTCATCTGCTCATATTATCCCATGCAGTCAGTTAGTTGAATGCAGTTTGTTGGTAATTACCTCAAGTGGTCCTTCTCTGGTAGCTCAAAACAAATTATTAAATGCAAAATCTAGAAAAACAAAACCCCAAAACTGCCTATTTGTCCATTAATCATTTCCTCTGTAAGAAGTAAAGGTGTCAGGAAGTGAATTCAAGAACTTCAGTTCTCAAAGCAAAATGAGTTCAATCGACTGCTTTCATGGCAGTCATCTTTTTATCAGCGTGCTTAACTGTACTTAGATATGTGGGCTATTGGTTGTTGTTTTAGTGCTTTTTGCTGTTTTTATAAGAGTTTTTCATTTACAAGCATGTTGTATACCCAGTAAGTACAAACTTGTTTCAGTCTTTCCTGTAGTCTGTAAAAATCAAAAGAAAAAAATAATCTTTTTCACATCTTTTGACTTCATCTAATTGCTGTGGATCAGGGGATATATGGGGACTTAAAAGAAAAGGTTTTGTTCTTGGTTTTTTTTTTTTTTCCCCTTTCTGCTACTTTTGTTGAGTTGCTGCTGTTCTACAAGTTAACTCTTGAGATCTCAGGAATGGAAACTTGCACGCCTGCTGCCTGTGTTCAAGATCCTGTTGCTTCCAGAAACGCAAGCCTGCAAGGGGAAGGAAAGCTGCATCTCCAAAATCTGAAAAAGTAGCATGTCTTCTGTAGTGTTGTGTGTGTTCAGAGGGAAAGCTTTACAATAAGCTCATTTGAAGGCCTGTGATACTGCCCTGTTAGTAAATCAGCTTAAATGCTATTTGGAAATGTGTTGTTTATAAACTCTAACAAAGTAGGCTGCTCTTTAAAGATGTGCAAAAATCTTTTGAACATCATTCTTTGGAGTGGTTCAGATGTGCTAAGTCAAAATTCACATTTGGTCAAGTGCTAATTAAGTGTTTTTCTTCTTCAGAGTTAAGACCCTAAAAAGCACACAGAAGCCTATTTTCTTGTTTGCTTTAATGGATATGAGCTAAATTATTATGGTCAGTTTATTGCACAGGAGAAAACAGGCATACTTTATGCATACAGCAGGAATGAGAAAATGGTTAGATATGATATAATTTGAAAGCCTTTTATTTTCTTTATGGGTAGATATTGATTATTTCTTTTTACTTATAAATATTTCTAATTGTTTCAGATTTTTTTTTTTTAATATTTTCCCTGGTCCTATTTCTCATTAAAGTATAATTTGTCAGAAAGGAGTGTTGCTTAGTATTAGCAGGCTAGTAATTAGTAATGTAAGTATGCCAGTATTTATGTTGGTGTTTTTAACTGTTGGCTGTTTTCTTTTTTTGTTTTGTTTTCTTAATATGAATTTAGTGCCATTCAGAGTGGTCTGAAGAAATAATGCTTGGCTTCCTAATATTATGTTGGGAGTGAGTTGCTCATTAACTTTAAGTGGCACATTCTCCTTCATCAGTTAAAATGGGTTAAAATGTTTTTTCCAGTTTGCTTCTTGTCACAGTCAGGGTTTTGGGGTATTGTGATCTTAGACACACTTTTGAGATACTGGATATGTTGATGACAGATGGAATGCAACTGACCAGGAGGGGCAAGAATCTTCTGGGAAGCAAGCTAGCTGGACTGATCACCAGAGCTTTAAACTAGATTTGATGGGGGAAGGGAAGGATTTTTAAGTGACAGAGAATGGTTGAGGAATGTCACTTTAGGAAGCAGCAGGAATATACCTCAGATTTTTACAAAGGATCGTAGAAGCACTCACTGACAAAGGTTATGTGGCCAGTAGCCCAGCTGAAGTACCTCTACACCAGTGCACACAGCATGGGTGATAAGCAGGAGGAACGGGAAACCATGGTGCAATTAGAAAACTGTGATCTAATTGCTATCACAGAAATGTAGTGGGACAAGAAGCATGGCTGGAGTGTGATGATCAAGGATTATTAATTGACTGTGAACTTTTCAGGGACTAGACAAAGGGCATCTGGTGGTCTGTGTCTACTACAAGCAACCCAATCAAGGGGAGACTGGATGAGTCCTTCTTGCTTCAACTACAAGAGACATGGTGCTTGTGGGCTCTCATTCTGATGGGAAGGATTTCAGCCACCAGATGCCTACTAGGAAAGCAACATGGAGGGCTGCAAACTATCCAGAAGATTTCTGAAGCTCATTGAAGACAAATTCTTGGTCCAGTTATTAAACAAACTGACCAGAGGAGAAGTGTTATTAGACCTGGTGCTCACCAATGCAGAGGGGCTCATTAAAGTGATTAAAATTGGAGGCAATCTGGGCTGTAGTGACCATGCCCTGGTTGAGTTGATGATCTCAATAAATATGGGCTTGGAAAAAAGCATAGCCAGGATGCTGAACTTCAAGAGTGCAGTCTTTCACCTGTTTAAGGAGTTAAGATCCCCTGGGAGGCTGTCTTTAGAGATGAAGGAGTGGAGTAGAGCTGGTAGCTCCTTAAGGATAGTGATAGAACAAGGGGGAATGGCTTTGAACTAAAAGAGCGGAGATGTAGATGTTAAGGGGAAAATTTTCACTCAGAGGGTGGTAAGGTGCTGGCGTGGGCTGCCCAGAGAAATGGTAGATGTTCCATCCCTTGAGATGCTTAAAGCCATCAGGCTGGATGCGGCCTGGGCAACATTATCTGACACCTGATTTAGTTGTTAGTAATCTTGCCTGTGGCAGGAGGGTTCAAGTGGATGATCTTTAAGGTCCCTTCTAACCCAAGCCATTCTGTGATGCTATGATTCTGTGAGTGTGTCTAGAGTAGTAGAACATGCTAGCATTAAAACTTCGCAGTTGTTATAAAAGCAGTTTATTTAAATTACAGTCCATGTTGGTCACATAAATAGTTTATAATGCTTATATAGCATATGAAGATTTGACATTGTGTGGCATGGCAGTTATTTCTTTATGAAGGAGGTTCACAGCAAATAATGGAAGAAGTTCAAAATACATTAATATTGCAGATCAAATTGATTCAGCTTTTTCAGAAAAGTATTACAAGTAATTACTTATAAAGTTGTTTATAGTTTCAGTGACATATTTATATATAAAGAACTTTGAAAATGAAATTGTCAGCCAGCATTCCTTCAGATATCTTCCTTCTATCTCCTGGTTTATTTGTCACTTTGTGTCATCATTTTACTGCTTTGCACCTATACTAGACTGAAAGGAATAGAATTAGAAATTGGGATTAAAAGGAGTTTCATCTCTCCTTCCTTCCCACCCTTCCCTCTTTTTAAGTTTTCCACTGCATCATTCTCCAGGGCTTCTGGCCAGTTTTGCAAGTACAGTGCAATTACTCTTAAAACCTTCATTTTAACCTGGATGGAAATCAGGGAGCACTGTGTGAACCGATATGTATCTTCATTTAAACACTTAATCCAGAAAAACTTAATCCAGTTGATCACAAAATTATGCTTTTCTTTTTTAGAAGGAAAGAGCAGATGATAACTTTTTTTTCCACTCCCCCCCAAAAAATCCCTGTTTTTTCCAGTTGGTTTTTGGTTGGTTTTTCCCCAACCCCAAGAGATTCAGTGAATCTACTTCTCAGTAGAATATGTGGTTGTGATATGACATGCTTTGCAGCTGGAATATACTCGTGTGGGAAGGGAATCACGGTGTTGGCTCCTTTTCAGTGAGGCTACCTTATTGATGTGCAGAATCCATGTAATGTATGGATTCTAGTTTGTCACAGAGGAGTGTCATAGAGTAAATGGATTAATCTGCCCCTTCAGTGTCCCATGTGCAGAATTTTATGAGAACCAGGCAACTACCTTCCCTGAGTGATCTAAAAAAAAAATCCAGAAAGAGGAGGGGAAGGTAAAAGGATTAGGAGTTTGCTAGCCAGTTTGGGTATACATATTTCTAAAAAACTTGTACTAATTTGGCATAATCTTCCTTTGGCTTGTACTGGAAGCCACATTCAGACTGTGCATAATGAAGTTATGTTTTAAAGCTTTATTACGGACAGACTCTTGTGGCAAGGACAAGACTGTAAGCGTGGAGTTTTTCTAGCCAAATGAAGGGAATCCTTTTTTTTTCTTACAGCAGGCAATGAGCAGTCAAGATGGAAATAGAGAATTTTGGAAGTGTGTCAACTGTTTAAAAATAAAAATAAGAGAAGTAGGAGAAATATGTAGCTACCTTAGACATGTGGTTGAACTATGACATCCCTGACCTACACAAAACGACTTCTGTATATTAGAGCACCTTCTTCATGGAGTATGTGATCTGATTTTGGCCATAATAGCAGCTGGTTTTGGCTGTAGCAGTTGGTGTTGAGTAACATTTCCATAATAAATGGGGAGACTGTTTATTCTTGGGGGGAGAGATGCCCTTAGCTGAAAGGAATGAGTTTTTATTCTCCATTTATTCTCCACAGTCTCCACCCAGAGGGGAGAAAATCAGCAAGATGTAAATCTGAGATACGCAGAGGATTATTTTATTTCTTTCAATTGCACACTAGCTGAAAAAGGAGGGAGAGAGGAGATTTTGTTCAATTTGTGGTGACCATTTGCGCTAAGAATAAGGAAATGAAATTTTCATTAGTTTCTTTTTGGGGGGCTATCTAGGGTTCTAGTTCTAGATCTACCAGCTGCTTTTCAAGAGATTGCAGGGAGAAAAAAAAGAAGATAATAGTATGACCATCTTTCTGCCCATTTCTTATGAGCATACCACTGCATATTCATGTAGAGATAAATTAGGCTTTTTTTTTTTTTTACAAGGTAGGCTAGATTTAGAATGAATGCTTTGACCAAGTAGTTGAAGAAAACTTTACTTAACTGCAGCAAGATCCTTGTTCTTATCAGTATATTAAGTTCTGAAACATGGCCTAAGCGTACCCAAGAATATTTTACAATAAACTGATAACTCTCTGAGGAGAAAAAGTGTTTATTCATTTGTTTATTTTTAAAGCATGTACATAGCATAATTTTTGTATGTTGGGAGAGTTTTGTACAGGCTGCCTGCCATTAAATCCTGCCTTTCAGCATTCAACCTTACTCCAGCTGTGAATGTTCATGCAGTACAACCTTGGACCTTTTTTGAATGTTTGTAGCTGTAGTGAAGTTACATCCGTGCAAAAGGCCGTTTCAGATTTGTCATTCACTACCATGTCTGAAGACGGTTTTTACCACTCATCAAGAACTCATAGTCAAGACTGAGCCTGTCTGCTTTCAAACTTGAGACTGGTAGATGGATTTATTGTAGTATTGGCAAACCTTTTTTATTCAAAATGCTACACGATATTAAGTTTCGTATGAGTTTGAGTCCATTTCTGGGACTTTTTTTTTTTCACTCAGGCTTCTCTGGAAGTCTCAACAGAGATTAAAGACTGTCAGATGCTTTGTATCAGAAAAAGGTACCTATATTCAGAGAACATGCATGAAATATTCTCATGCTGTTGTTTGATTAAAGTATGTAACTTCCCTTTTTTTGTTGTTGTTATTAGTTATTACTCTCATCGCACTGATGAGTTTCATCTTCATCAGTATCTTGAGTTGCTGCCTTAAAATGATTGTTTTCTCCAAAACAGCTCCAGTGTAGGCTTCTTTTGAGAGAGGAATTTACATCTCTTACAGGTTATATGCAATAAGCAGGTTATATTGCATTAAAAGCAAATTAAAAGTTTGAACTTTTATTTTGTAACTTACTGAAGGGATTATGTGTGGTTTAATGACATTGAGCCCATCACTGGACTTTTTGTCCTGATTACAGTAGATACGCAGTTTATAAAGTTCAGCTTGGTGAGGGGGGTGGGGATATCCAGCTTAATATTTCTGAAGTGTCATTTTATTTTATTTTATTTTTTACCCACAGAATTAGCTTTAGTTATACAATGTACTTCCTGAAATCATTGGTTAGTTCCAGTCACTGCTTGAGTAGAACTGTTGAGGAAAGGTGTACATCTCTGTGCATTAAGTTAGATCTACATTCAGTTACATTCAGGCCAAGGGTTTTATCCAAATTCTACTTGTAGATCCTCAGTTTTAGACTGTCATTGTTCAGTTTTTACTTTTTATTTATTAAGGCTTCATATGTACATTAATTTCACATGGTGTTGAAAATAATTGATACTTCCATTTTGGAGCACTGCATTAGCACTGTGGTTCAGCATGGTCTATGAATTCATGTTTACACCTCCTCGTCTGCTGCAGTGGATCAATGTGTGTGGTAGTAGTGAGGGCAACAGTGCAAAAAGTCTCTTTAGCTCTTGAATGTTTAGACATTAGAGCTTTCTCGGGTCATGTCTAGCAATTTTAGAGCATCTTAAAATCAGTGCAGAGCATGGTTAGTTTGTATTGAAACTGGGTAGGGTCGTGTTTGTGTGCATGCATGTGTGCAAAATAGGAAGTGACTTCCTATTTTGTCTGTGTGGTTAGCTCACCAATCCAGGCTGTTGGAGACATGAATTTGACTGAGTGCCTTGAATACTGTATTAGAAGTTAGCTGTGGACCTCTGCAATTCTAGTGCTGTAGCTGGGTGGCTCTTTACCCAACAAATAGATGAGGCCAGGCTTGTCTCAGTGGTGTGTAGCAATAGGACAGAGAGTAATGGCCTAAAACTTGAACATAGAAATTTCTGTACTAACATGTGGAGGAACTTCTTTATGGTAAGGATGATTGAGCACTGAAACAGGTTGCCCAGAGAGGTTGTGGAGTCCCCTTCTATGGAGATATTCAAGACCCACCTGGATGCCTACCTGTGTGACCTACTGTAGGGTACCTGCTTTAGCAGGGGGTTGGACTCGGCGGTCTCTTGAGGTCCCTTCCAACCTCTAGGATTCTGTGAGTTCATGAAGACTATTTTATGGGGTTTTTTTTCTTCCCCTTTGGAGATTCAGATCGGTTAATCAGTTTTTCAGGTGACTTGTCTCATATGCAATAATATAAAACACTATTTCTAGTTCATGTAAAAAGTCATGTCACAATAAAAGTAGTAATGGTAAAATTGAAGGATTTCATTAATGATGTTAAAGATAGCTTTAACACGTTTAGAAGAAATCTTAAGAAAAAGACTATGGAATAAATGTTCATATTGAAGTGACACAAGAACTCTTCTGAAGTTCTTAGAATTCTGCAGTGTTGATTGTAGTTACAGTCTGTTCCAAGTGCAAAATTTCTATAAAGGTGGATAAATACAGGAAAAAAATAAAGGCTGTAAACAAGAACATACACATATTCTAGAGGATGCAAGGTAATGTAAAATGGAAAGCAACGTCATTTCCTCTTTATGATTTGCAGTATTATAGCATTTTATGGGAAAGTATGGGAACTGCCACTATCACGTGTAAGGTTAATAGATTGGAAAAGTAAGATTTCTAAATTCTTGTAATAAATTTAAATTAATGACTGTTTTGTTCTTTGTGTGTATTTGGTAAGAGAAGGAGCTCAAATCTTAGAAATTCTATAACAGGCTGTGGAAACTTAGATATTTTGTTTGAAAAAACTAAATTCTAGTTTAAAAGAAGTACATGACTTTTCAGGCTTACTTTTTTCTTTTTGTTTCTGGCAGGATGAAAGCAGGAGTTGCTGAAATCCTAGCCAAGTAGATTTTAGCATGTTGCAGCAAGTGTGTTTGCAGTTGCTGCAGGATGAGAAAGGAGAACAGAAGTTGGAATTGGAAACTGCTGAGAGAAAGATTCTGGCCAGGACTGAACGTGGTAGGAGGAGAGGAGGAAGAGGATGAGTAGGCTGATAGGAAGGAAGGAATATGGAATTCTGGTTGATAAATGAAACTGGATAGTCAACCAGATAAGGAGAATTCATGATTGCCAGCCTGCAAGGACAGAGAAAATGGGTTGAGGGGCAGAGAAAGGAGCAAGTGAAAATAAATTTTACAGATTAATGACAGTGTTCCAAAAGCTGAAAGGAAGAACATCCCAGCTGAGCTAAAAGTTGTGGAAAAGAAACAGATGGTACCTGAGAAGGTCTGGGGGATGAGGAATGGAAGTGAGATGAGAATTGTGAAAGGCAGGATTAGGATTAGCATGGGAATAGTTGAACATGAGAGAGACCATTTTTGCAGAGTGGTGTGGGCAGAAGGGTGTGTAGATTGGTTCCCAAGTGGGAATGGAACACTGGCAAGGTTGCTGCTATGAGTTCTTCCTCCAATATTCTGTTGCTGCTAAGTGGAATCCTTTTTAGTTAATTTATTACAGAATCAGAGAATTGTAGAAGTTGGAAGGGACCTCTAGAGGTCATCAAGTACAATCCCACTGCAAGGCAGGCTCCCTTCAGCAGGCTGCACAAGTAGGCATCCAGGCAGGTCTTGAATATCTCCAGAAAAGGACAATCTGCAGCCTCCCTGGGCAGCCTGTTCCTGTACTCCATCACCTTCACTGTGAAGAAGTTCCTTCACGTATTGGTGTGGGGCTTCCTATGCTCATGTTTATGGCTGTTTTCTCTTGTCCTGTCCCTGCGGACTGCTGAAAAGAGGTTGGCCATGTCTCTTTGACTCCCACACTTAATATACTTATAAACATTTCTTCACTTGTATTTAGTTTAGTCACATGTGGAGACTATATGTTAAACTAAATAATTGACAAAAACATTGAGTTCAGGCACTGCACTGAGTTGAGTGATAGGGATAGCTGTGGGTGGTAACTTGATGTTTTTCAGCCATCTCCAGTTATATTTTCTCCAGTTATATATTTCTTAATCCTGTGTTTAAACTGATAAAACTACTCTTCTGACATATCCATTCTCCGTCTTCCTTCCCCCTTGTTCCTAGTGCTTATGGCACAGTTCATTTCATTTTAAATGATCTACTTTAATTTAAATGTTTCAGATACTACGTCTTTGCTAACTTGCTCAATCAGAGTAAAGCAGGTTAGGGAACAACGGCATGAAAAGCCAAGGTGAGGGATGAGAGTGCTGACATCTGACAGAGAAAAAGGTTGTAGCTAGATTTAATAATTCTGTATTAACTTGAACACTCTGATACTGTGTATACACATCTTACTACAACTATATTGTGAGTACATACAAATTCTGTACTTGGTAAAAGAAGTTGTGGATGTCCCATCCCTGGAGGAGTTCAAGTCCAGGTTGGCTGGGACCATGGACAGCCTGATCTGGTGGGTAGCAGCCCTGCCCGCTGCAGGGAGAGAAGAACCAGGTCATCATTACTGTGCCTTCCAACCCAAGTCATTCTGTGGTTCTGTGATTTTATTTTTTATACAAACTCCATAACATAATGCTAAGGTTACACAGATTTTTGTCAGTAAATAGTATTAATATATTTATCTGATGGTATGGCCTAGCTTAAATATGTTTTCTGGATGGATTTTGGTGACTTGCTCCCAGTTGACAGAGGTATTATTTTCATATTGCAGAGAATAGAAACTTCTGATAGACTTTTTAAATCTTGAGGACACAACAGACTGATTTTTACGTCTCCTAAAGCTGAATGCTCCGTATTCAATGTTAACATGATTCTGAGTCATGTGGATTTCTTTCAGCTAGATACTGGTATCTCTGGCTTTCTTCTGAAGGAATTAGGCTCTCCTGAGTTTCTTGTGTTTTGTTCTTTGTTCATGTTTCCATTGAATGCATATATGTTATTGGTTTAAAAAATATATATATACTGTTTTGTAGATTTAAAGTTAGCCAGGAAATGCTAGAGTGACTCTTTCCACCTTTCCTCTGATGCACAGAGTGAATACTATATAAAACTCATTCAAGTCTAGATGGCAGATTTTTATAAGTCAGCTTATGGTTGTTAAGCTGGCAGTGGACTAAAAACCAATTATTTATTGTATAATATTCTTTCACTATCCTTGAGAAAGGGTAGGATTGCACAAGGTTGCCAAGAGGTAGAATTTGGCCTGCAGAGCTGCTGGTATTGATGGCATGTTGCAAAAATAGAGCACTGAGTATCCTGAGTTGGAGGGACGGACAAATATCATGAAGTCCATCTTAAGGCTGCATGCGGGACCACCCAAAATTCAAACCATGTTTCTGAAAGCACTGTCCTAAGAGACTGCCTTATAGAAATACTCATTTTACATGTATAAGTTTGGAAATTGCCTACTACTTAAATGCTACTTTTCTATAAAAATAACCTTCTGTATAAATATAAACACTAAAAAAATTAGCCATTACTCGTGTTTTGGTTTTTTTTATACCAGCTTAGAAGTAATTAAGCATTGTGATTTTTACGTGTCCTTTAAAGATGCAAAATACTGTGATGCCACTCTACTTTCTGTGTGTCTGCAGAATATTATAATGATCTTATCTGTCACTGAAAAAGAAGGTTCCAGTGTATGGATATAGTCAGAGGATGGTTTTCTGTGTCAAGCAGGCAGTTGTTTATATTCAGCCAACAATTGGAACTAGCGCTCTGTACCTCCTCCCCAACAACTTTTTCTGTCTTTTACGCTGCTGGAAATAAGCAGGTGGTTGTCAACTCTGTCTCAGACTAATAAGGCTGGCAGTGTTTAATATATTATATAGTATATAGTATTGCTGCATTATAAACTTTCTCACTGCTGGCTTGTTTGAATGATTGAAGATTTATATGTGAGAAGAATGAGGAATGTATGCTTTTGTTGCAGTGGTTTTCTTTCCCACATAGTGACCCATCAGTCCACAGGCAGTAGGATGGATAAATAAAATCTATGTTGCATTGTTCATTTGGCAAAACAAATAAAAAACCACTAAAGACTCAAGTCAGTGAGATTTGGGAATGAATGAGTTATTTATGCGGTGTACGCTCACTACATACATTCTGTTACGCCACTGCAAATGGAATAAAATGGATTTCATAGAATATTTTGGATTACAGGACTCGTGGGAAATCTTCCATCTGATCTGCTTAAAGCAGATTGCATAGGTTTTTGTTTTTTTTTTTTTTTTTCCAGTTGGATCCAGAGAAGAATAGAGAACCATAATCTCCCTAGGCAGTCTGTTCTCGTGCTTAATTATTTTCCTAGCCTAAAAATACTTTACTGTGTTCATATGAAACCTCCCCTGTTTCTATTCATGATTATTTTGGCATGTTCTTCCACTGTTACATATCAGTGAAGACCCTGGCTCTATCTTCTCAATGAACTACTAGGTGTTGAAAGATTACTGCTAGGCACTTCATTAAGCATTCTCTTCTCTAAACTATGATCTCATTTTATCAACTTTCCTTGTAGGCCAAATATTTGAAATTCCATCTAACGCTAGATTTGTCCATTACCTTCAACAAGCTTTGGTCATTACTTGCAGTTGGCACATCTGCATCCC
Organism: Gallus gallus; assembly: GCF_016699485.2. Lineage (NCBI taxonomy): Eukaryota > Metazoa > Chordata > Aves > Galliformes > Phasianidae > Gallus > Gallus gallus. The sequence continues at coordinate 111,910,101 of NC_052532.1, forward strand.
CATAGCTACAGATATTGTCAAAAGCTTTACTGAAGTGTAAGTGGAGATGTCCCATAAAATTATCATAGACAAGCTGATAAAGTGTGGACTGGTAAGCAGATAGGGAGGTGGGCTTGAAAACTGGCTGAGCGGTCTGGTCCCGAGTGGTGATCAGTAGTGCAGAGTGTAGCTGGGGGGCAGTCTAGTGGCATACCTGAGGGGCCAGTGCTAGCTGCAGTCCTGCACAGCATCTTCATTGATGAGCTAGGTGATGAGGCAGAGTATGCCCTCAGCAAGTCTGCAGGTAACACAGAAGTGTGAGGAGTGGCTGATAGGCCAAAATGTTGTGCTGCCATCCAGAGGGATCTGGACAAGCTGGAAAAATGGGAAGACAGGAACCTCATGAAGGGGAATGCAAAATCGTGCAGGTGGGGAGGAACAACACTGGATGTCAGCACGTGCTGGTGACTGCTCAGCTGGAAAGCAGCTTAGCAGAGAAGGACCTGGGACATCCTGGTGATGAAAGTTGAATGCAGTATGCCCTTGTGGCATAGGAGAGTGATAATGTCTCAGGCTACATCAGTCAGGGTATTAGCAGGAGGTAGAAGGTGGTGGTCCTTCCCATCTATTCAGTCCTTGCGAGGCCATCCCTGCAATGCTGGGTCCAGTTCTGTGCTCCCCAGTAGAAGAGAGACGTGGAGCTCCTAGAGAGAGTCTAGTGATGGGCCACAAAGATGAAGAAGGGTGTGGTGCATCTCTCCTATGAGAAAAAACTGCAGGAGCTGGGCCTGCAGGACTGATGTTGGATCAGGCCCTGGGCTTCGTGATCTAGCTGTGGTTGTCCCTGTTTATTGCAGGGGAATTGGGCTAGATGACTTTTAAATGTCCCTTCCAACTCTAAGAATTCTATGATTCTACGACTGTTCGGCCTGGAGAAGAGAAAGTTCTGAGTGATCTTGCTAATGAGTGCAAATATCTAAAGGGAGGGTGTAAAGAAGACAGAGCTAGGATTTTTTCAGTTGTGTCCAGTGGCAATGTGCACAAACTCAGATATAAAAGACTCCATCTGACGATCAGGAAGCACTCTAGGCAAAGGTTGCCCAGAGAGATTGTGGTGTCTCCTCCTTGGAGGTCTTCAAAAGCCACAAGGACATGGACCTGAGCGATCTGCTTTGGGTGTCCCTGCTGGAGCAGAGGCTGGAGCAGATGGCCTCTATGGGTCCCTTTTAACCTCCCTTATTTTATAGTTCTGTGAAGATGATTTTGAGAAATAATATATGGTCTTCCTCATTTTCACTAGAAGCTCAGTGCCAATTTTCTTCACCAGCAGGCTGAAGAATTGGGTTTTCAGTTTGAGGCAAGCCACGTTTTCCAAGTCACAGCTGCTTTTGATGTAGCTGGGAGAGGAAACAGCCTATTTATAAAAATTCCAGGGATGAGTTTCACATATTTACACTCTTAGATTTACTGTGATCAAAAATATGTTGTAAGTTTGGCTGTAACATACGTAGGTCGCTCTGAAAGTAATGTCTCCTACTTATTTCTGTGGAAACTACAACAGAAACTATAACACTGTCTGCTAGAGCAAATTCTCAGCTAAAACATTTGCAACATAGTCACCACCATTAGCTATGCATCTTCGCCAGCAGCGAAGGAGAGCTGTGTGCTGTGCTCATAAAGATCTGCATGGCCATCCAGAACGTGGCTCATCTTTCACCTCACTGTTGTAACTGCTGAAATGCACCACCCACAGCCTCAGTGTGCTCACATCTACTGTTTGGTCTCCATAAACATTCAGCAAGCACTGATGAATGTCAGTGGGTGCTGTTTTTTCTGCATGGAGGAATTCATTGACAATCCTTCGCTTCATACACACTTCCATGTCAGAATGCCCCTCTGCTGCTATCTTTCTCATGGCAACAAAATGTAACAGCATATTGATGAGAAGGTTCAACCTCCGCTGCTGTACCACCATCTGCCTTTGGTGTTGTGGGTGAAGAAGCATTACTTCTGGAGCAGCCCTTATACCTTTAAGATTTGTCATCTTAAACTGGATTTGCTTTCTGTTAAGTACTGAGAGTTATAAGACAGCATTCCAGGCCTCATATCCTTCTAGAAGTGAAAATAAATATTACAAAAGACTTTGGAAAAGAACTGTGAATTACTAATTTGTGCCTCGTTCCCCATGTATTGATGAATGTGCTTTCTCCCACAGTGTGGTGCTATTGTATTTAGTTCTGTAAAGCTAGTAACACAACTGAAACAAAAAGTTCTTTAAAAGAATGTAAGATAATAGTGCTGCATCTGGGAAGGATGTATTTTTCCCCTTCTGAACACAGCATTCAAATCTGGTTTGTTGTAATAGAATGGTCAGCATTGACAAGGCTTGAATGGCATAATGTGTTAGTAAACCTCGTTATTGTTAATGTTTCAGTGGCTTCACAACCTCTTGGTTTACCTTGTAAGCAAAAGAAAGAAGTGGGATGTTTTCCTCTGCATTTGTCACAGAAGCATGAATGAGCACGAGTGTTCCTAATATGGTTTCTATGTGAACTTCTATTTACTTTCCCTTTTCTATATAGGTAAAACACCTGGCTAAGTGTAGTTCTTTCTTTTCTATTTCAGTCTGTTAAATTAATCTGGACAGTTGACTGTGTTGTGAGATCACCTTTACTAACCCAGAAAGGGAACATCCCCTACAGCTTAATTTAAAACATTTATTTATTTTAAGTGTGAAGTTGATTTTGCCTTTCTTCCCCCTTGAATGTTTGTGGAATTGAAGCAGAAGTGTTCAACCTCTGGGATGTTCTATTGAGACAGGGTAAACTCAGTTCATCATTAATCCAGCTACATGTGTCCAGTTGGTTCCAGCTCATGAACTGGTACCAGCTCTGGTGCTTTTTCTTTTTTTATTCAAGCTTTAGTGTTTCCTGGGAGGAGGTCATCCCATAATTCTTTGATTTACACTAACATGGCCATGAGTCACTCTACTAAGCCTTTCTTTCCTTTACAAGGTATTCTCTCCAACTATCTTCCTTCTGCCTCCTTCCAACTGCATTTGTGGAGTTCAGGTTCTTTTCTTTTTTAATCTTTTCCTCCTGTTCTTATTTTCTTCCCCCAATGTTGCATCTTTTTGCCTACAATGACACCTGTGCAGCAGTCATGTTTACTCTTCTCTTTTTTTAGCCACCTGCATCTGTGATTTTAAGGCTCTCTTCTGTTCTGGAGATCCAGGGACAAAGACCAAAATTAGCTTATTTAAATCTAGTTACAAAAAGGTATTAGTTCTTGAATTTGTCTTACTGACTTAGGACGCATATACAGGCTTTTACTTGAAGGTGATGTAATGAATAACTTATTTGCTGTGATTGTTTGCTTTGTTTGAATTCATGACATCCCTTAATGTAACGTGCTCAATACTTATTAAAGGTGTGAAGGGCTTCAAGATTGGTGTTGGCAGCAAACTTAACAGGGTGTTGCTTAAGCTTTAAAATGTTTTGAACAAACTGAGGCTCATGCAGTTATTTTAAGTTATTGATCTTAAATAAACAAATCTTCAAGTAACTGTTAAATAGGCTAATAAGATTTATCTGGCCTTCACCATGTTTCTGCTATAAATAGATCTAAAGCCAGTTCTTGGCAGCAGGCTGCTTAACAGGCTTCTGTGTGGCCTAACAGCTACAGCTGTGTGTGTCTGGGAGACCCACCTGGTGAGTAAGCTCCATTTTTAAATGGGTTTGGTTTTTTTTGTTTGGTTGGTTTTTTTCAATGGTGAAAGTAAGTAACAAGTAAAATTCAGAGTACAAATAAGGTAACTGGAAAGAATGTCCTCAACATTTGCTACAGTAGAGTGGGAAATCAGATAAAATGTATATGTATGGAGAGAGAGAGAGAGTGAATTTCAAAATCAAGACAGGGTGCTGCACTTGGGTCGGAGCAATCCCAGGTATTTATACAAACTGGGGGAAGATCTTCTTGAGAGCAGCCCTGCAGAGAAGGACTTGGGGGTCCTGGTAGATGAGAAGCTGGACATGGGCCAGCAGTGTGCGCTTGCAGCCCAGAAGGCCAACTGTGTTCTGGGCTGCATAAAAAAAGGGGCGGCCAGAGGGGAGAGGGAGGTGATTGTGCCCCTCTACTCAGCTCTTGTGAGGCCCCATCTGGAGTACTGCCTCCACGCCTGGGGCCCCCAGTACAGGAAGGACGTGGAGCTCTTGGAGCGGGTCCAGGGGAGGGCCACTAAGATTGTCAGAGGGCTGGAGCACCTCTCCTATGAGGAAAGGTTGAGGGAACTGGGCTTGTTTAGCTTGGAGAAGAGAAGGCTCCAGGGAGACCTCATTGCAGCCTTCCAGTACTTGAAGGGAGCGTATAAGCAGGAGGGGGAACAACTGTTTACATGGGTTGATAGGGATAGGACAAGGGCAAATGGTCTTAAACTGGGACAGGGGAGGTTTAGGTTAGATAGTAGGAGGAGTTTTTCACACAGAGGGTGGTGACACACTGGAACAGGTTGCCCCTAGGAGGTTTTGGATGCCCCATCCCTGGAGGCATTCAAGGCCAGGCTGGATGTGGCTCTGGGCAGCCTGGTCTGCTGGTTGGTGACCCTGCACATAGCAGGGGGGTTGAACCTGGATGATCATTGTGGACCTTTTCAACCCAGGCCATTCTATGATTCAAGACAGCGTGACACTGTTTCTCTCACTTAAATGTCTGGTGAGCATTTGATGAATAATTAAGTCTTTAAAGAATGTATGTTTAGATTCATTTCTGAATCACCTGAGTATATGTGCGTATACAGAAGATCTCCAGTGTATCAAAACTGTTCTTTATTATGCACTATTCACACACAAAAAAGATAGGCATTTGAGATGACATGCTATACACGTTTATGCAAAACAACGTCTTGTTTTCTGCACAGTACAGTGACAAATAGAGGGCGGAATTTCATGTGAGGCAAAGCAGCTTTCTGATAAACAGTGCGAAGATTTCTGCTATGTTTAACTGCCAGCAGTATTGAAATCTACCAGTTATATACTGTCTGCAAGCTGTTTTTGTTTGGGTACCTGTTACTGGAATTAGTAGTAGTAGCCACTTGCCTACAGGTACTGATATATTAGAGCATTATGCATGTTTCTCATTTTCAACCTAATCACAGAGAATTTCAATTTCAAAACAAAATTACTGAAACTAACAGCTGGAAAACTAATGGCATCTCATGTTACTGAGTTGAAAAATGACTAGCATGGCAGCGTGTAATAACTTGAAAGAACTGTTTTTTATCTGTGTTGTGCGTATTTCCAGTGAGCTTAAGGAGATGGCTATAGTCTATATGCCAGCCAGTGCAAAAATGGAATGAAGAAATGAGTTCTAACAGCTAGCTAACCTTCACTGTGCTGCTCTCTTGCTCCAGCTCCTCAAAGAGGGGGAGAAAATGTGATGGAAAAAAGGTTCACAGATTGAGATAAGGACAGGGAGATCACTCACCAATTACTGTCAAAGGCAAAACAGACTCTATGTAAGGATGTTAATGTAATTTCCTGGATGTTACTAACAGCCTAGAGCACTGAGAAACTAAAAGCAAACTAAGAACACCTCCTTTCTCATCCACCCTCTTCTACCTCTTTCCCCTGCGTGGTGTGGGGGAATGGGGAGCTGAGTCTGTGGCCAGTCCGTGTTGCTTCGTCTCTGCCTGTCCCCCACGTAGGTCCCTCCCATGGGATGCTATCCTTCCCAACTGATCCCATGTGGGCTCCCCAGAGGCTGCAGCTCTCCCAACACTGCATCAGCATGGCTCTGTACCACAGGGCCCACCCTTCGAGCACTGCTCCGCACGGTTCCCCACAAGTGGCAGCTCCCCTGGCCTTCCTGCCCCACCACGGGCTGCTCCCCACAGTTCATTTTGTCATGGCCCTTATGAGTAGCATATTGTTTTCTATTAAATATGCAGACTGTGATTATCTAAATTCCTCTTCTAGAACTGTGTGCACATCGTTTAGCACATCATTGTCATTGACTGGTGACTAAAACTGGACCAGAGGAGAGTGCCCAATTTAGTTTCATTTCATGTAATCATTCCTGTCTATGAAATTGCGAATGTTAATGAGAGCAATTTAATTCTGCTTTGGAGAGAAAGCTATTGGTTGTCCAGAATTTCTGCTAGTTGTAACAAGCGTTTTGGCCTACACATCGTATAAGATTAGAGAATTTAATGTTTGGAAAACTGCTTCTTCATGCTAAAATATTGTGATATGTTCTAACAAAATTGGCATGCAATCAGTAAAATGCTTGTTGTTATGAGATTACAATTACTCTTAACTCTGCTGTCAGAGCTCAATAGAGGTATTGTGTTGGAAAGCTTTTTTAAACCTGTGCAAGCAGGGCTACATAACTTCTGCCTACAAACGCTAATCTTTCATGGATATTATCATCTAAGCATATTATACTATTGTTACAAATATTTGTTCAGTTTCCCTAATACCAGTAACAACAGGGCTACCATTCAGCTAGATATACAGGCATTTAGTAGGTTGTGCCACTTCTGGATCATAACTTGCTTTACTCCCACAGTTAAAATAATTTTAAGTAATTAGGTAGTAATTCTGAGTAAATTGCTTTACCCCCTGTTCAAATAGAATTCTGCGTGGTCTTTTCTAAGTACATAGAAGCAAATAAAACATATGTGAAGCTTATTTACAGATAACTTTTATACTGAAAATATTAAACCTTCTTTCTACGAGTTTCATCAGTCTTACTAAAAACTATGCTGTGCTGGTGCTTATGCTTACCAATAAGATGAGAAACGTTATGTCTAGCAAACTTGGCATACTGATTTTACTAAAGAAAAGACTGTGTTTTGTATTTCCAGCATTTTAACATTACTGTATTACTAGTATTGTCTGTAAATATCTGTTCAGCTTAAGGTTGATCACCTATTCAGTACAATGCCCTAGTTCTTTTGTGAGAACTGGTAACAGTAGATTGGTATTTGTTCTGGAGCCAGGATTGTGCTTTATGCTGACTTTCTTGGTTTACTGGACTGTATTTGAGTCAAATCCCAGCTGAAACATCAGCTCTACCGGTAGCAGATTCTTACAGGTCCTGATGCAGATAGGGGAGGGGGGGGGAAAAAGCAGCTTGATTCTATAACTTGAACAGCTGTTTCTAGGACCAAAACTTAGGCAAACTTCTGTAGTATGTAGTTAAACAAATCCCACTAACCTTCTCATGTCATTTCCAAACAAATTTCTTTTTGTACTGGTTGCCAGTATAGTGCTGTTATTCACTAACAGTGAGAGCACAGTTAGCCTGTAAAGTAAATGATTGTGTTATATCTATTTCTGATACAGTGGAGTATCTGATACAGTGAATGCAAGTACCTTTCATACAACTTGCATGCATTTTGCCCTCTAGATGGTCAAAACTATGCATAATGTGTTTTAGGGCATCTACCTGTGATCTTTAATAAATACCTAGCAAATACGTTCAAATATGAAATCCAGTTGTTTCAATTGCATAATTGTTAACTTTGTCCATGACTCAGTTTTGGATTGTTCCCACCGCCTCTCAGAAGAACATTTCTGTGGAGCCGGCTGGCTGTAAGCAATGCAGATATGAGCCAGGTGCTATTGCTTAGCCTTGACCTCAGGAATTGGTCTTTGATTTTCTTACTTGGCTGTGGAGATATTAACTGCGCAGTTCAAAGGTCTATTGCTGACTCCTTACATCTGATTGTACAAAATCATAAGCTGAAAGAAATGTTCTAATTAGTGCTTGCAATTACAAATGTAGTGTTTCTAACTGTATAGTAGAGTTGTAACAAGTAGGTATGGATATTTTAAATAGCTTTTTGGGTTTTTTTTTTTCCGTACAGTCTGAACTACAGAATAGTGTGATTGCAGAGGGAGCTGGGAGAAAGCCAGTCAGAACTAATTAAAAAAGAAATAGTAACAATTAACATGTACAGATGCTGGAGTACAGAAAAGCAGGTATGATCTCTTGAGGTCTAGTAGCAGTGGAAGTAGGAGAGAGTGCAATAGTACTACTGAACATAGATTACACGGTGCTTCTCTTGATAGAGGACCCTGGAAGACTTTTGCAAAAGCACTTAAATATTACAGTGAACATAGTGTACCCCCTATGAATTCTCTGGAAAAAAAAAAAGAGAAAACTGGGAAATGAATTAGGTGATGTAAATAAATATGAGGTAGTCCACACTGACTTCTCCAATCATTTCGTGAAATTAATTCATCAATGGAAAATTGTTTAGTATTTGTGTTTCTGTTAGATATTACAATTTTTCATTTGTCTCATATTTCTTTTGTTGTTGTTGGCGGTGGTGGTAGTGGGGAATTTTGTTCTGTTGATGATATTGTTATTTGTTTGTATTTTTGAAGGGAAATAAGGAAGTGTTTTGTTTCCAAGTGTCTGCCTCAAAGCTGTATAACAGTATTTTCAAGCCATAGTGGTATATAACTTACTTTAGCTTCCAATGTTGTTTGAGAGAATGACTCATACACGTGTTTTTATTAGAAGTGTGTGAGCAGTACAACTTCTCTGGACTTTCTCAAAGCACTTTTTTTTAAGACTCCAAGATTTATCAGTCTAATATATGAAAATCAGCATGCACTTCCCTGAAAACCAAGGTGCAAGAAACATGTATCACTGTAGATCTTTCTATTTGTAGTGTTAGTTGTTTAAATGATGATGTATTTTGCTGTATTTCCAGTGTGGTTTGTAGAGATGATTAGATTTTTTACATTGTTTTTAATCAGAAGACCTACAGTGTGATTGTCTATATTGTTTTGAAATCATGAGTGCTCTTTTGATTTAAGTATCCTAATCATCGAATTGTAATGTGCTTTGATGTATTTCATGCGGTAGAGTGATCTTGGAATGTGAGAACTGATCTCTTTTTGAATGAAACTGAACTGAAAAGTGAGCTCTGAAGCTGCACGTAATGCCCTCCAGCAACTTGCTTAATGGGTATTTAATCCATGGGACCAAACTAGAGCTAGTTCAGAGCAAAACTTCTAAAGACACTTCAAATATAAAGATCTAGGTTCCCAATACTCTTTCACTCTACCATTCTATTCCAATTGCACTCCACCTCTTGCTAACGTAGTCTTAGGTACATAATTTGAAAGGATTTTTTGATAGTGGAAGTGTTGCAGAATGTTGAGCTTGTTCAATTGAATTTCACAAATGGTTTTATCCCTTGGGTTGTCTTTCTTTTCTTGTTGGATATCTATGGGATGAAACTATCAATATTGATCTACTGAAACATTTTAGAGCACGTGATTGCAGTGGTCATAAAGTATGTAGGTTGTAGGTCTGGGTAGTAATTTTATTGCTTTAGTTATCTGAATACTAACATTTAAAGATAAGCAGCCATTGCTGTTCTGAATAGAACAGGTAAGGGCAAGGATAGACAGCTTCTACCACTATTACCCTTACTGTACCTCTGGTCTCCCAGTTGGAGTAGCACGTGGGTCAGACTTGGTTAGCTTGGGCTGATTGAAAACTAACTCATCATATTTTGGTTGTATATCAAATTATGAAAGGAAAGACAAATCTGCGTGTTATCTTGAATTACTAGTTTGTTCTATTACTGAACTGAAACTGTGGCGTGGAGCATGTTTGTTTAGGGCATGGGGGAGAGCTCAACATGTAGCAATCTTACGTGGAGGCAGTGGGGCTGCACTCTGGGTTCTTTGTATTACAGTGGGTCAGGTTTATAGGCTGTGCTGGGCTCTGTAGGTTAGCTGCTGCTAACTCCTAAAGTGTAGTGTGTTAGTGAAAGCAAGGAATCTTCAGGCAGCTTTTAAAAATAAACCAGTATATATAACGACTGTGCTGTAGGCCAGATCTGAGAGTAAGGACAGCTTTTCTTTGGCCCTGGGAAATGCTGGCACAGACGGTCTATCCCAGGGATGTTGCAAGTGCTTCTAGTGATATTTTGGCTCAGCTGCAGTGTCTTGTACTTTTTGTTCAACATTCTGGCACACGTGTCTGGGAATGAAAGTGACATCCAAGAATGCAGAAATTGGTCACTTCTACATAAACACGTTGGTCCACTTTTCCTTATGTTAAGCAAAAGTTTCAAATGGATTCTTGTTTTCCTGGGATTTTAGAGTTGACATAGCTCAGTGCTCCTTCACATGCTAGCCAATCTACACGTTCAGAAAGAATTTTGTTCTCCTTACCTTGAAGTTCATCTTGGCAAGCAAAAATACAGTAACTTTTACCTGGGAAGTTAGCATCTGGAAAACTTGGTCAGGACAGTGCCTTACTGTGATCCTTCCAGGGAAGCTGTTCTGTGCTCCTTTGTGCGTGCACACAACTGAATTGTACCAGGATGACAGATACTGTTGAAGGCACTCCAGAGCATGAGAGAAGAGCTTTTGATTTGTGATGTTCTAGCTGTTGGCTGAGATGTGTTGAAGTCTACACAAACCTGATTACAAACACAAATCATAGAATCATAGAATGGCCTGGGTTGAAAGGACCACAATGACCATGTTTCAACCCCCTGCTATGTGCAGGGTCGCCAACCACCAGACCAGGGTGTCCAAAACCACATCCAGCCTGGCCTTGAATGCCTCCAGGGATGGGGAGGCACAACCTCCTTGGGTGTCGTGTTCCAGGGTGTCACCACCCTCTGTTTGAAAATATGAAGACAATATATAGTGAAGATGAATGTGAAGACATTATATATAGTTGGCTTGTCCTGTAATAGCAGAATGAAAAGCTGTGGTTTAATGTACCATGTATTGCATATTACCTACGAGGGCTGCTCTGAAAGTAGTGCCTCCTACTTTATTATGTTGGCCCACAACATTGGAAGCAGATGGTGGTGGTATGGCAGTAGAGATTGAACCTTCCCACCAATATCCCATTACATGTTTTTGCCATGTGACAGATGGCAGCAGAGGGGCAGTCTGACACAATGGCATCTGACTTGGAAGTAGTATGAAGCAAAGGTGTCACTGAATTCCTCCATGCAGAAAAAATGGCATTCACTGTCATTCATTGATGCTCGGAGAATGCTTATGGAGACCAAGCAGTGGATGTGAGCACAGTGAGGCAGCGGGTGGTGTGTTTTAGCAGTGGTGACAGCGACAGTGGGTCACCTCTGCTGGTGCAGATTTGCCATGTTCTTGAAGGCTGTGCAGATTGTTACGAGCACACCTTGCAGGCTCGTGTTCATCACTGGCAAAAATGCATAGCTAATGGTAGTGTAATTATTTTTAAAAACTGTTTTGCAGCAGAGAATTTGCTCTGTCAATGGTATTGTGTTCTTTGTATTTGTTGTAGTTTCCATAGATTAAAAAGGAAGCATTACTTTCAGAGTGACCTACATATATTGTAATGTTACTGGTCTTTTTTTCTACCAATTTCCTTTAATTTTTGATAATGAGACATTACATAACCGATTGGAGATTGATCTGAATTAAATAAGAACTTGCAGTCAGTTTAACCCTGAGTATGTACAGAATGTTCAGTTAGCTCAGACATTTTGGTACATAAATTCATATAATAAAGAATTTATGTTAAATTCTTTAGTTCAGGTCAGGAAATACGTAAAGAAACTGGACATCCCAGTCCTGATGGGGCTCACTCACAAGTGCTGAGGAAGGTGGCTGATGTTACCTCACAGGTGCAAGGCCTCTCTTGTTGATCTTTGATCACAGCATTTCTGGAATCCGTTTCCATGAACACAAAGAAAATCAGGAGCAGACAGCATGGATTCACCAAGCAGAAGTAATGCTTGACCACCTCCATAAAACTGTAAGATGAAGTGACTGGCCTGATAGATGAGGGAGAGAGCAGTGGATATTGTCTCTCCTCTTCAGTAAAGCTTTTGACATCATCTCTCGTGAGATCATCATAGACAAGCTGAGGAAGTACAGGCTGGATGAGCAAACAGTGGACTGTAAAGTGTCTAAGCAGTTTGGTTCAGAGGGTAGTTGTGAGGGCATCCCTGACTGAATCCAGTTCTGTGCACTCCAATACACTAGAGACATGGAGCTGCTGGAGAAACTCCATCAGAAGGCCACAAAGATGATGGTGGGGAGCAGTGCATCTCTCTTTTAAGAAAAAGCTGCGAGAGCTGGGACTTTTCAGCCCAGGGAAGGTAAGATTTACAGGGAATCTCATCAGTGTCTCTAAGTGCTTGAAGGAACAGTACAAAAAGCATGGAGGCACTCTTCAGTGGTGCCCAGTGTCAGGACAAGAAGCAGTGGGTACAAACTAGAGCATAGGAGGTTCCCTCTGAGTGTAAGGAAGTGCTTTTTTGTTTTGTTTTGTTTTACCTCCTTTGAGGGTGTCTGAACACTGACAGGAGGCTCTCTCCTTGGAGATCTATAAAAGCCAGGACATGGTCCTGGGCAACCTCCCCTTGGTATCTCTGCTTGAGCAGGGGGTTGGATCAGATGACCTCCAGAGGTCCCCTTCAACCTCAACCATTCTGTGAGCCTGTGAAATACATGAAAAGCCAGACTTGTTTTGTACAAGTTCTTTGTTACATGTGGCTTTTTTTTCACTAGATACATTTCTTACTGCTGAGACCATACACTGTCAATGCTGATGTGAAGCACCTGAGAGCAATACATGCAAAGTACAGAGTTTTGTCATTTGATGAATGCCTGTATAATGGTTTAACTTAAAGAAACCAGTAGCTTGTAGTCTGGATGGCGGCTGTAAAAAATGAAAATCAACACAATATATTTTTAGACTTGTTAAATATCACAGTACCAAATCATGCATAAATATTGCATTATCAGTTTTACTAACAACATATTCAGAAATAACCTTTTTGTCATAATTTCTGGATAGCTAATTGGCTAAATATGCTCTGTCCGTTGTTTTTATTAATATTTAAGCTATGTTGACTAATTCTCAGCAGTGCTTGCAAAGAGCTACATGTCAGTAGTGGAAGGGAGGTAGTTGTAGAGGCAAGGAGGTGCTAAAAGCTGCAGATTCATGCTGAACCTGGAACTTATTCAAAAAGCCTTTTTACAAAAATCTCATGTATGAAAATAAACTTCTTGTTGGTAAACTGGTTCAGTTCTTCTGCCTTAAAGCACCAGAAGCAACAGAGCTGACTGACATCCTCCAGAGAGGAAATGGATATCTTGTAAGTGTTAATCTTGTTTGAACTTGATAATTGTTTGAACTGTGGAGATCTGCAGCTTTGTCAGTTTTGTTGTTTTGTGTTGGGGTTTTTTTTGTTTATTTTTTTAACTCTGTTGCTTACAGAACTGTGGACAAAATGCACTAGTCAGAGACAGTTGGTGGAAAAGGAAAACAGTCATGTGCTAGATGACTATGGCAATGACTGTGGCCCATGGCCAGCCTTAATCTCTCAACCTGTTCCTGCCTTGAGGAGATACCATTGTCCTTTTGCAATACCAGTGTATGAGAATGAGCTGAAGGGCTGTCAGATCTAACGTATAGGCATAGATTCAGTATCGCCAGCAGTTGATTTTTAAATAGCCTATTCTGTGTTTGGAAGAACAGTTGTAGAAGAGGTGTAGAGGCTTCTGACAGCTAGCAGTAGAATCACAGAATCTTTTGAGTTGGAAAGGACCCTTAAAGGCCATCTAGTCCAACTCCCACAGCAATGAACAGGGATATCTACAGGTACATTAGGTTGCTCAGAGCCCCATTCAGCCTCACCTTGAATGTTCCCAGGCACATGGCATTCACCACCTCTCTGGACAACCTGTGCCAGTGCCTCACCACCTGTATTGTAAAAAAAAAAAAACAAACAAACAACAACAAAAAAAAAAACCACTTCATCCTTGCACTGAGTCTAAAATCTCCCCTGTTCTACTTTGAAACCATCTTTCCATGCTGTATCGCCACAGACCCTGCTAAAGAATCTGTGGCCTACAGCTCCCCTTAAGGTACTGAAAGGCTGCTCTTGGATCTCCACTGAGCCTTCTCTTTTCCAGTCTGAACAGCCCCAGCTCTCTTAGCCTGTCCTTGTAGTGGAGGTGTTCCATCCATTAGATAGTTTTTGTATCCCTCCCCTGGATGCACTCCTAGTTGCTCTTGGGAAGTAAAGATACTGGCAAAGCAACCAGTCTTCAAAGACTTCCGTTCAGATACCGTATGGCTTTTATTTTATTTATTTATTTATTTATTTGTGTGTGTGTGCCTTTCATTGAATTTTGTAGACTATTTAACTTGGTTATCCAGTTGCAGTTGTAATATTTAACAACATGGGTATGGACTATGTTGATCTTATGATGCAAAGATAGATACCATGTTTAAGGTATCTTGAAATCTGAAAATAGTGCATTTCCAGGAACTGTAGTCAATACCCTGTGAGACTCTTTTGAGAGTTTAATTTTTATGAAGAACTTCTTAATAATGCTACAAGTATATAGAATATATGGGGAAAAAATATATTAAAACTGCAGCTCTTGCCTATAGTAAATGCCTCCTTTAATAGGGTAAAAATAGTCAGCTACTAAAGGAACTTTGTCTACAGCTTTCTAGAGCTTGTAGTAATTTTGTGTGCTGTAAGGTGAATAACAGAACTGTTCAAGTTCTGTCAACCTTCAGGACCATACAGAGGACAAGAATTTTAAGAGCTTGCTATGAAGTTCTCCTAATATTGAATAGGCTTGAGCTGATTGTAATCTGTTGCTGAATAGACCGCTCTGTTTGTTCTCATAGCTTTCAACATGACATTTGCAAAACATATAAGAGTGGAAAGCTCTGAGACAAGGGGCATCATCCACTGGTATTTTTTCTTCATCACTAAACTTGTGTTATCCATACTTCTCCTAGTTAGTGAAAAGCACAAGAGCTAGCTTTTTTTCAGCTGGTGAATCTCATAGGGATGCTTAAGTTCTGAATGAGAAACTCCAGAAACTACTGTTAGGGAGTTGACCTTTATGTACGGAGTTCTGCCTTGGGATAGATGAAAGATAGGTGAGTTCTTACAGCTCAGGATTAGCATGCAACCAACATGGGCAGCATTGTGGTGGGTGCCTATTATAGACTGACTCGTCAGGAAAAAGTAGATGAGGCCTTCTTCAGGTAACTGGAAGAAGCATCATGTTTGAAGACCCTGGTCCTCACCATGTACATTAAATATCTCAATATTTGCTGGTGAGTCAAAGCAACAGGGTGTTTCCTATCTCAATCCATGAGTTCTATTTTGTTTCCAATTCTCTCCATCATTCCACCTGGGAGGAATGAGTGAATAGCTGTGTGGTGCTGAGCTGCTGAAGGGTTAAATCACAACAAATGGTTTCACCTCATTGTCAACCCAGTACCCCAAATGTTTTTGTTCTGGTGTGCTACAATAATGAAAATACGTAACTTCAATGTCACAACAATATATACCTCAGGCATCTTCATTTTATGAAAGAGTGTGTACAGCTTAAGTCTTTCATATTATAAATTATAATTTTTATATATAATGACGTTTTTATCAAGCTTAAACTTATTTCATTCTGAAGATAATTTGGTAACTTTCTGTTGTGTTCATGAGCTAGTTTTGCATACTTGGGCTATGCAGAAGAGGTCCAGTAGAATTAACTGGATAAGGATATCCTGAGAACTATTTAACAATGGTTCAGTAATTCGGTTTCAGATGCACTTAATTTTCAGAGAGGAAAATTAGATTTCAGAAGTCTTCGCAGAAGATTTGACTTGAACATATTATTTGAAATTGCTTTGGCATAGCACGTTTTTAACTGTGTGTGTATGTGTGTATCTAGATAGATCTATGTAAAATTGATAATGTACTTACCTATCTCAGCTGAATGGGAAGGGCTAGATTCAGCTTGGTTATATCCTTGAAAGTGTTGTTTTGAATAAGTATTTCAGCTCGTGTATCACATTTGCCAGGCTATTGGGAATAGAAATTCTTCATAGTATTCAGAAATCGCTGATGTAAGTATGTTCTCATGCATTGTTCATTTAAATGTAGAACTTAGTTTAGTATTATCAATTAATAAAGTTTCCGTCTGTAGTGATGTTTCTGAGCTTCTAATGAATCTATAATTTTTTTATAAGAATTATCTGTGTATAGCAGTGACATGAACATAAGATGGAAGATAAAATATTCAACTGAGAAATAAGCAAAACTCTTTCTGACAGTTATATGAACAAGTGTATGTTGCATCTTGATGACTAAATGAAAACCAACCTGATTAAAATTCTGGTGTAGTTATTGCATTGTAAGATGTCAAAGCCACTTTCTGACATTAGTTTTTACTTCTTTGGCTCTGTATTTGTCATCACTCCTTGACTTTTATACTTAGCCAGGTGTGCTTGTAAGCTACAAAAAGTTTATCTCCTGCTGTCAGTTACTGTGCTAGGATTGTGATTCCACTTTTGGCCTTGCTCTGTCTTTTCAGGATGTAGAGTCTCACCATCTCATGGTTGCTGCAGCAAAAGCTGCCCTCAGTGTTAATGAGGTCGTCTTTGTAACCATTAGGCTTCAGCGGGCCATCTGTCCTCACTGATTCCTTGATTACCTGTGTTAGGAAGTTATCATCATCATACTCCTTCTGGACATCATACACCCTGTTGCTTTGACTCACCAGCAAATATTGGGGTATTTAATGTACGTGGTGAGGACCAGGGTCTGCAAACTTGATGCTTCTTCCAGTTACCTGAAGAAGGCCTCATCTACTTTTTCCTGACGAGTCAGTCTATAATAGGCACCCACCACAATGCTGCCCATGTTGGTTGCATGCTAATCCTGAGCTGTAAGGACTCACCTATCTTTCATCTATCCCAAGGCAGAACTCCATACATAAAGGTCAACTCCCGTGGTCCTGGCCTGACCTTCCTAATGAGCTCGTACCCATCCTTTGCAGCGCTCTAGTTGAGTGAACCAGCCTGCTGCACCTTTATGAACAAAGTGAGACTGTAGCTCCAAAGTGTGACAGACCTTTAACTCTCCGTGTTTATTTACTGTGTGGTGTGAGTTATTGTACAGACGCTTCAGACAGGCACCTCATTGTGATTCCCTAGAAACAGCATGAGCACCATCCCTGTGCTTTTTTTTTTAGGTGTCTCCTTATTTACTAAGCTTGAAATTAGTCCCTTTCAGCCTTCATACTCATTACAAGATCTATCCATATCATCCCACTCACTTGACTTGCCAAATTGGTCCTCTCTGTCAGCACTTGATTGGATCTTGTTTCCCTTCTCCATCATTTCTAGTTGCCTTTTGCTCTGCTTGGCTGGATCCTGCCTCTTGTAACAGTCCTTGATACTCAAAGTGGATTAAATGTTTCTAAAAAGCCAAATGAAGGTGGTAACAAGGATTTAATTGCACAACCCTTACTCAGTATGACTTAAAACTTGTAGACAGGTTTCTGAGGGCAGTAAATATAATCATAAACTTTCATTAAAACTTCAAAGTTTTTTGTTTTTGTTTTTTATATTATTTTTATTTTCACTTATACATGTTTCACCCAAAGTATTGAGCATCAGGTATTTTCATATTTTTACATCTTTACAAGTAGGGCTTTTATTTGAAAACCCTGCCAAACTGAAGATGCTTTTTGTGGTCAAGCATGCCTTATGTATTCCCTGTGATATACAGCACGTTCCTTATTTTTCTCTCTATTTTGTCCAGAGTAGCATGAAGGAAAAAATGAAGTAAGAGAAGTATGGTCATTTGGTTTCCTTTTCCCATTGCACTGAACAGCAAAGTGCTCTGGTAGGATTCTGTAGCACATGGTCATGTCCAAAAGCAATTGGCAGTTTTAAATACTAGTTTTGTTCAAATGTGTAACCTCACTGTTTGAATACTGAAGATTTGTTATAACTCTGAGAATGTGTGTCATTCAAACCATAGTACTGGCTACATTCTCTGTTTTTGATTGCTTTTTGAAAAGACTGAAGTTGGTGTGTGTATATATTCGTCCTTCATGTGTGTATTGCCTAGAACAAAGTTGAAAGCTGCATTTCTACTGTTGGGTCTCTTCTGTTGACAGCAATAGCTTGTGGCAGCCAGGCAAGCTAAACTTGGACTTGGGAATCCTTCGGAGAGGCAGCAGCAAGTTTCTTACTGAATATTCTCCTAATCCTTTCTTTATTGCTTCTGCCAGTGTCAGTGGATTTGTATTTTTTTCTGTTACTTTCACTTTTCTTAAGACCACCAGTGCACAAGTGGTTTGATGCTTTGAGATAGCAGTGTAGGAAATTACTTTTATCCTGTGGTCCAAAGCATGGACCACTGTAGTTCAATTGACTTTTAGGTCAGTGTGAATTTAGAAGGGCATATCTTAATGAGCCCTTAGACTGCTTGCTTGTTGATGTGATGATAAGTAATAAACTGAGATGTACTCATGGACCCAAGGTATTCCTCATCTACCCTGTTTCACTGTTCAGTCCTAGAAAAAATAAGTGAAGGG
This sequence comes from Gallus gallus, assembly GCF_016699485.2. Taxonomy (NCBI): domain Eukaryota; kingdom Metazoa; phylum Chordata; class Aves; order Galliformes; family Phasianidae; genus Gallus; species Gallus gallus. The sequence continues at coordinate 111,928,469 of NC_052532.1, forward strand.
CATCTGAAAACTATTGAAATGGAAGACTCTCTTTCTGGCATGGATAGTGAGTTCAATTTCTTATCTTTGGCAGTGTCCCAAAGGTCAAATAATCACTTGCAGGAGTGTGGGAATTTTCTTAGTGTGTGCACCTTCAGTGATCATGTAGAATTGCAGTCAGTGCTCTGATTTCTGCTAATTTCACAGTTCCATGAATACTTTGTTTTTTAAAAGCAGTACTAAAAATCTTGTCCTCTCACGATAGGTTGGTAGCATTCCTATGAAGATCATATCAGTGCTGGTCTAAACGTTAGTACAGTTGAGTCTCTGAACAGGCTTGGAAATTGATGCAGACTTCCTTTATTTGTAATGAGGAAAAAAAAAAAAGAAGTAAATCAAATGTGATTTTAAATCATGCGTTTAGATTTAGCTTCCTCTGGAAAGTTGTGATCAGTTCTGTTTAGTGTTTATTAAATAGAAAAATAATCCTGTGACTTTTTCCAAAAAGGATGATACATTACATTTTGTTGTGGGCATATTAATAATTGTCTTGTTTGTGATTATAGTTAATATAGAAATAATTGCGCTGTAGTTAGTGGAATATTTTTTGTAGTCTTTTTAATGACAAGATTCTGCTAAGGAGTGACATTAAAATTAGTGTGTGAGGATAACTGAGTTTAGAATTTGTGAAAAATTCTTGTACAGTAAACTGGTATCACATGTTGAAACACCTCAGATATTTTTTACACTTACAAAAACCAGCAGTATCTTTCTAGCCATATAGCAATATGCCTTCCAAATATTTAGTAAGATGAATAGCCCTATTTAGTTTTGAAGGTTTTTCTTGTGACCATATTGGCTTTGTCCAATACATCTTTATTTTTTGAACTTAGTAAAAAATGACTGCTCTAAACAAACTACTGAAAAGCAACTTGAATCAAGTTTAGAGAGAGGCTGGTTGAACCACTACCGCTGGAATAGACTAATATCCATAGGTTGCTCTGAAAGTAATGCCTCCTGTTTATTTCCATGGAAACAACAACAGATACAAAGAGAACAATAACACTATTTGATAGAGAAAATTCTTGGCTGCGAGTGTGTCTCAACAGTCATCACCATAAACTATGCAATTTGCCAGCAATGAACAAGAGCTTACATGTCACACTTGTAAAAATCTGCATGGCCTGTCTTTCACATTGCTGCAATGTCACCCATACTGAAATATGTCATCCATTGCCTCACTGTGCTTGCATTTACTTGGCTTGATCTCCATAAATGTTCAGCAGGCATCAGTGAGTGCAGTTTTATCCTCATGCAGGTATTCGTTGACACACCTGTGTTTCATCTGCATTTCCACATCAGATGCCACTGTGTCAGACTGCCCCTCTGCTGCCATCCGTCACGTAGCAACAAAACGTAATGGGATACTGGCAGGAAGGTTCAGCCTCTTCTGCCAACATCCGCCTTTGGCATCGAGGACCAACATAATAAAATTGGAGGCATTACTTTTGTAGCAGCCGTTGCACTTTCACAGCTATGTCTAGGTTGCTGCAATACAATCTATATTCTAAAAAGAGAAGAAAGGATCTTCAAACAGTAGTTTATATGCATTAAATGTACAGAAACACATTTACTAAGAACTACTGTCCAGAAACCTAACAAATCCAGATGGAAGGGGAAACTACGTTTTCTCATCTTTTCTGTGTCAGATTTTTTCATTGCAGTACATTGTTGAAAGCTGTGGATTTCAAGAGGTAAGAATTCATTTATTTCTCCCCTGAGGAGAGAATTCAGCAACATTCTATAAATATAACCAGGAAGTTTTTTCCCAATATTCAGTTGAATATTCTTAATAAATCCCATTAATCCTTCCACAATTTATGAATCACTCTAAAGATTGGTGATTTGAGTCATAAATCAGATTTCTGAAATACTGGAAGTCTTCCAACATGTTTAAAAGAAAACCTCAAATATTTATATTTTCCTTCACTTCATCTATGATCTTGATGATAATTTAGGAAATTTAAAGCTAGTTTGCATGCTTCTGAGACATGCAAGACAGACTTTCTTTTCAGGATACTTTTTAGTACACGTTTGTCCTAACATATGAATGTGTTTGGCAATTCGGAGACCAAACTAAAGTCAGGGGGGAACAGGAATTTCTGCATGGATCGAAATTCTTAGCGTAATTTCCTGTCATTGATTAGTGTCACATGAAAGAACTTTCTCTTTTAGAAACCTGATTTCTCTCATTGACCTCAAATCTTCTATTTATTGTTTCCAAAGGCTCTTGTGAGTTGCTATGCATACAGAAATAGTTTTGAGGTCATCATTTTTAAGGGATGGCTTGACTATACAGAGATAATTTTTTATAAGTAGTTTTGATTGAACCTACTCTCATAAGTTCTGAATGGATTCAGGTATTCCGTAAGTTTCTACTATCTGTGTGTTTAAAAACATGTTTTGTTTGGCCATCACCTCTGAAATCTTCAGGCATTACTATGAAGATTTGTGTAGTTGTTTTTGGGTTGTTGTTGTTGTTGTTGTTGTTTTTTTGTCTTGCAATGGAATATCCCTGATAATGGAACATTGTAACGTTACAGCTAAAAGCGTACTTGTGAGTTTCAAGAAAAAGAGCCAAAAAACCCTTTTTAATTACAAACTTTGTCAAATCCTAGCAAAGATCGCTTATCTGCTATTGTCAAAAGAAAAACAAAAAAAAGCTTGTGGAGAGTCTTCCTCAAATTTACACATACTGGGTTTTTTTTTCAAGTTTGAGACTTGACTGTTGTTTAGTGGTTAACAAATGGGATGGGAGTTTTGTTCTTAGTCAGATATTAGGGAAGAGAGAGGCAGTTGAAGAATTTCTGGACCTTTCTGTATAATGCCATACAAAGGTGATACATTGTAAAATCATTTGTTATTACATATACATAACAGCAGTATATAAAGGAGATCATTTCCATCAAAGCTGTCCATTTTCTTCACTACTTCTGTAGTGACACATACAAGTTAATTGTACCTTCCTCTGTTAGGTGCACATGTGCTGATTGTTTGCAAACATCTGAAGAGAAGAATTCATATTTACTAAGTGGCCATATGATTTAGGTGTGAGGAAAGCAATTGCAGGATATACCAAGCACAGTATTTACAGAAGACAAGGAAGCATCATATGCCACTTGCAAGCTTTTGCAAAGACCTCATTTGGAATATTACAGTTCTGGTTGCTTCTGTTAATAAAAATTAAAACTAGAACAGATGCAGCAGGGAAGAGATTCTGAAATGAGTGGATGTATCATAAAAAAGTGCATTGTGTTAGGTGTGGCAAACTCGATGAGTGAAAGAGAAGAGGAGGTAGTATGTAAACTCAGTTTTGTTGTAACTGTTATATGTATAGTGGCCCTTAAAAGTCTAAGCATGGAAATTTAAAGTAGAACCTCAGTGCACAAGGGAGGTAAGGCTTTTTCCTTTTGGATACAGGAGCAGTTAATGCACGTAAGCTCACCTGAGGGTGTAATTTTATGAAAGAATTTCTGGCAACAGTGGTTGTTAATACAGTCTGATTCTTTCTCATCATCTTCCATGCTGTTTTTCTTGCAGTACAAATGTTTTTAAGAAAACAATGCATAATTGAGCCAACTATATGTGTACATAGTATATGTATGTGTGTATATAGTTGGTTCAGTTTGTATAAGACTTAGATGAATTCCTTTGATTCATTGCAAAATTGCACATATGCAGTATTGGTACAGGTGGCTGGAAGAGTTTGGGAAGAAATCCTTACCTCTGATACTAGATTCACTTTTAATGGCAGCATGGCTTCAGCACCCCATGTCCATTTGTTCCTATCTTTGACTTTGTCTCCAGCTCTTCGTGTAACCATGACTTAAAGGCAAATTGAGGAACTATTGTGGATGGAAAGTAACGCAGGAAGGAAAAAATAAATAAGAAGTGGTGTGTGTGGAATATTCCAGTGGTTTTTTTCTTTGATCTGATTCCGTGTAACCACAGTAGAGCTCTTTCAGGACAACTTACACCTAGATGGGTTAGGAGTACATGATAACCTTCATCTGTTCATTAGGAATCAAATCTTAATATTTTTAATATGCTCTTTTGTTACTGTAAATGAAGTGTTCCTTTCAACACTGTTGTTCTTTTTTGTTGTTGTTGTTGTTTCTTCTTATTGTTCAATTATTTCATATTTAATTTAGATTTCTAAGTGTTTTTCCAGATTTCTTTCACTGCCTCCTGATCTTGTAGATGAGATCTTTCTTCACAAGGAAAAAAAGAAAGGGGAAAAAAGAATTGGTCAGATATTAAAGGATTATATTAGAAGAATAACATTTGGATTTTTGTAACACTTTTAACAGGCTGCTCTTGATCTGTCTGCTGGTGTTTCTTGTTTTCCTGTGAAGGGTTATGAAATCTTAGAGCATAACAATAAAATTTGGAGAATTTTGTGTTGCAGTCAGTATTTCTACTGGGAAGTTACCTACAGCAAGCAAAGTTCTCTTTATTCCCTCCACCTCACGCCCCCACCTCACCCCCATTGAAGAAACAGACTTTGTGCATAAAGTACTAGTCTCCACCTGTCCTAAATCACATTCACTTATGTTAAAGTGAACCATGGAGAGTGATGAGAATCATGTTTCTTGAATTCTTTACCAGCATAGCGACAAGATATTTTATCTCAATTTAAGAAATCAATTTTCATTCTTCTTTCTCATCAACAGTTAAAAAAAAAAAGCACTATTTTCTGAAACACTCATATCTCAGTTAAGAGAATATCTCATACTTTGTTTGTCTGTGCTTCTACATACATGTCCTAGTAATAATTCTGACTTTGTTCTTTCGTGTAAGCCATCAGCAGGACACTTGATCAGTCTCTTTATTGAAGACTGAGGCTGCCAACATAGCTTTTGAAACAATCCACTGATTTAGGAAAGTGCAAGTGCTGTCCAGCATCTTAATCTTTCAGGAAAAACAAATTACTAGTGAATCTTCGGAAACAGATTATCAAGGGAGAAATCTAAAAGTGGAATCTGTAGAGCCAAGAACATGAACTCATTAAGAGGGCTATTTAGGAATTACTTGAAGTCTTGACCTTTCTCTTGCTAATGACATTTAATGAGTTAACAAATAGGATATAAAGAAAGACCTGATCACAAGCTCTTACAAGAGCTGTTTTTACTATTGCTTCTGTTTGAAACGGTCATCATACTTCAGTACCATTCATACATGGACTTGAAATTATGCTCTGTAGTTTTGCCCTAAAACCCCTTCCATCTTCCGTACATATCATGTGGCTGTTCCTGTTCAGGCTTGCCCATCAGAAAGCTTCCCAGCAGCTGGTGTCTGATCATGTTCCAAAAAACTTCTAGGCCTTAACAAAATGCACTTGCTCTAACTACTGTGACTACAGCTGCAGCTTTCAGAGCAACTCTTTTAAGACCATGAAAGTGATTTCAACATACAATAATAATTACTGTAAATAGAATTTGCCTGTATATATGCTGGGTTGAGAAATTATTTGTAAATTGTTGTTTTCAGGGAGTGAGGTAGGTTCTGCTGTTTAAAAAGTAATGAAGAACAAGACAGGAAAATTGTAGTATGGCTTTTGATAGCAGCAAGTAGGTGTTCAGACAAAACTTACTGAGCGTGTTCCTTCAGAGGTCCCCTCCAGCCTAAATTGTTCTGTGATTCTGTAAGTAAAATAAGGAAGAATTTACAAGGATAATTCCACACTTAGTGATAACTGTGGAATTCTGAAAATAAAGGTTGCTGTATTCTCTGTGAGCATAGAAGTATTTTCTGAATTGCTTGCACACAAACAGTGTTATTTGTGTCTAGTGCTGAGACTTTCACTTCGCACTGGTAGTTGCTCTAATGAGCATCTTACCTCTGTGTTCCTCCTCTTCATTCCCCTCAGCATCCCAGTCAGTCAGTCAGTATAAAAAAAGTTGAATACAAACTATACGTACATTATATGCATTGTTACATATCAGCATTATTTTTATTGCTTCATATGGATGCCTGAGAGATTTTAAAGACAGAGAGGTACCTCAGATATCGAAATGTAGAATGATTGATACATTTTATTTTCTTCCATAACAGGCAAAATAAAATAAAATAAAATTTAGGCCACAAGCATTGTTTCTGGTGATGCAGCCTACAGGGTCTGTTAAGGATAGGTTATCTCCCTTGCAGGTTGGCAGTAGAAAAAAGACATGATAACAAAACAGATCCCTTTCTGCCAGTGGTTTGCTTTTATAGTTACAAAAACATGCAAATAAGCCTCTGAATTACACAAAGGCATCTTAAAAATTGTAAGAAAATATTTTTTTCACTATTTTACATAAATTCTAAGTATTGGCCTAAGGTGTTCCTGAAGATTGCTTCACCTGCGCAAGCACTGGAGGTACTGGTTCTGTAGTTTCCTATAAAAGGAAATAAATGGTTAATAAAGAGAGAGGAGATACTGTAGGCTGCTACTGTCTACCTATTTCTTTCTTCTGTGGGGTGGCTGTGCCAGCATTTTGGTGCTGAATGTAATTGTGTGGTAGCGTTTCTGAATTTGATTTTTTATTTTCTCCATGTCAGTTAATGCTTCAAGAGGGCTGGAAATATGGGTTCTCATGGCCCTACACTGAAGCAAACACTGGTATTTAGGTAGTAGGTCATCAGGAGGACCGTGACTGAGTTCCTCACCAACAACTGCTTTTGCTGATGAGTTGCAATGAGGTCTGCAATAGAAAGAAAGAGTTATAAGTTAGCTCTGCATATCTAGTCAGCTCCTATATTGTGCTACACTGAGCCTGCTTCCTTTAGTGTGTTCCCCACTCCACAACCTCTACCCCAGCTGAGGTATTTCTATGTTGTGTAGCAGTGCTTCAAGTTACTGAAGTATTCCTGATGCTTGTTTTCATTGAAGTTATTATTCCTTATGAATTAGAGCTTAAGCCTTCGAGAGAGACAGAGTTGGAATGTTTTTAAGCTTTAATAATAATTTCTTCTAAATCGTGGTTTATCATTTAGTTAATATTCTTGAAATTCTTAAATACTATTATTTCAAGAATGCTTACAGTTTCCAGATTTTTTAATGACTTCAGTTCTGCTATTTATAAAGACCTCTCTTTCCAACCCTACTGCTTCTCTTAGCAGACTTTCTCCAGTTTGTGATTTACAGAATCATTAGAGAGACTCTGCGTCATACTCAAATGTTATGTAAGCGTCAAGATTCAATACTTTTGAAGGAGTTTAAAAGATTATGTCTCATTAAAATGATTGTGGGGATGATGGAGACTTGTGGGTTGTTTTTGTTGTTTATTTCTACATACTTTATAACCACACCTTTGGTACTCCTGTGTATTCTTTTTTCTTTATAATTCTGTTGAATTAATATTAGAGAGCACCTTCTAGAAGCTGTATTCCTACTGAGCCAAGATTCAGTGAACTGCTGTATTGTGCTTTGTTCTTTTGCATGTTTTATTGCAAGTCTGAGTTGAACACAGGCTTGTTTTTTAAGATACCAGCTGGTCATGCAAACTCATGATAGAAATATTGCCATTTGGAAACTCAGTTTTATGACTTGTACTAGGATATCTAATTTTCTAACAAAGTGCCAGATCTTCAACCTGATTGTTCTCCAGGCCACTGTCAAAATAGTGAAATATTTAAATTTTTCCTTTTAGAATAAAAGAAAAAATGTCTATGCAACATGGCTGGTGATGACTTTCTAAAAGTGGTTGCCCTCTAAGCCAATGTGCTCATTTACACAGAGCATCGATCCTCATTTCAGGCTGTAGTTCCATGTGTAAACAAATTGATACAATGGTACAGTGGCTAACTGCAGATCATAGAATCATAGAAATGCGCAGGTTGGAAAAGACCTTATCGAGTCCAACCACAACCCAACCATACTACCCTGACTCTAACAACCCTCAGCTAAACCATGGCCCTGAGCACCACATCCAAAGGGTTTTTAAACACATCCAGGAATGTGCTTAATGTGGAATAGGCTCCCCAGGAATCCCTTGCTTCACAACCTTTCTGTAAAGGGTGCTTCACAACCCTTTCTGTAAAGAAGTGTTTCCTGATATCCAACCTAAACTTACCCTGGCACAACTTAAGGCCATTTCCCCTCGTCCTGTCACCAGTGAGAAGAGATTTAATTACTCTTGGAAATACTTACATTCAAAGTGAAAATTAAAGGAAAAATATATAAACGGACAAGGATGAATGAAGTGAGGAAGAGATACTGTGGTTGTAATTTGCTTTATTTCCCATACTTGTTAATTTGGGTACAGCTGTTTTTAAAGTTTTCACCACATTAGTTCAAATCAGCGTAAGCAAGGTAGGTAAGCAAGTGCATAGTCCTTTAAACGAGAAAAAAAGAGAAAAGAAAAAATTGAGGTGCATGTGTCTTTTCTTACATGATTTTATCTCTGTATGCTTACACTTTCTTAATGCAACAAGCTGACATGGATAATTTCAGGAAAAATCAATCTTTCATTTAGAATGTTGAATGAAGGTCAAATATAACTTGAAGACTTGTATTGCAGGTTTTAGGTTCTTAGTAGTTAAGCTTTCTTAAGAAGGGAAAAGCTTTAGATTCTTACATGGAAGCTCATTTTTAAAAGAATGCTCTATTCATTGAGAGAGGTTTTGTTTGCTATTGGTTTTACAGAGAAAATGTTCTGTTTGTTTGTTTGTTTATTTATTTATTTATTGCTAGTGAAACTGAATTTGGGAGCCAAAATGCATTGCTTTATAATAAATCCCTGAAAAAAACATGATTCAGTTGGGAGAGATGTTTTGAAGCATAGAGGGTTTGAAGCATAGAGATTCTCGAAGTTTCTTCGTAGCATGGGAACAAGGTCATAGGTAGGGACCAGGCTGTAGTTACTGGTTGCAATTACTTAACATTTGTTGGGAATCAACATGCTATATTTTAATCCCAACCAATTCTCATTCTCACACACTAATATGTTTTTGGAGAAAAGGGGAAAGGAAGCAGAACAGACAAACCAACAGGATTTCTTCATAAAATTAATAGTTTGAAGAACAGTGACTTATGATCTTTATCACTGAAGGCCTAATGACATACACCAAATAAATTATGTAAAATGAAGGAGATGGAAAGAAAGACTTTGCTCAAAATTTTTTAGGATTTTTGTCTAATTTGAATGGCTTACTCCTGAAGGAGAGAATAATCAGCATTTGTTTTCCTTCATGTTTGTGTCTTGTTGATTAAAAAAAAAGAAAGAAAAACAAACAAACAAAAAAAGTAATTGTATATCACCAGATATACAGTTCCACTGTATTTAAGGTTGTAACATTTAAGGATGTCATGCTAACGTGAAATTTAGGAAACAAAGCTCGTATAGGGCACCTTTTCAGCATTCCTATTTACTTTCTTATGGCCTACATGTATTCAATCATCTCCTCAGTAATGTATTGTGATGCTTTGATTTCCATCTGCAGTAGAGAACAGAAGTCAGTATGCATGCCAGCTTTAATTTAAGAAAATATATTTTGGTTTTTGGTATACATTGAAGTGGAGAGTCAAAATATTGCAGGTGTTGGAACGAATTGCTGCCAATGTTGACAAAATATCAGTACAAGAAAACCATCTATCCTTACTACTTGTATATTTTAATGATTCTCAGACTTTGAACTTGTGTAGTTCTGTGCCTGCTACCAGCAGTGAAAGGTTTTGGAAGTTGTCGGCGAAAGTGGAAATCTGGCTCTTTTTCATTTGTGTACCTCAGTAGGTACACACGGTAAGGGTAACAGAGAGAGGAATGAAATATAAAACAGTTTACATCATACTTTGAGTTTGTATGACTGTTAGAGGATGAAGCTGTGTTGTTCCACTTAACCCAGTTCCTCCCTTTTAATAAACAAACATTCAGATATATTATCTGATCTACCTATAACAGTATTGATGGTCTACATCTGGAGTTAACTGCTTTCCCTTCCCCTTTTTTTAGATCATTTCTGTGTTTGAAATCTGTATAATTTGAACTGCAGTAATAAACCGAGCTATAGAAATTACCCTTTAACCAGAATGTGATATGTTTTCCCTGTAGCAGACACAACTGATGAATAGCTACTTTTATGATTTGAAATATCAAGTATTTTAGTCCTTTTCTTGACTGAAGAGCATGATTTTCAATGCTGAGAAAGTGTAGCCTGAAAGACATTAGTTACTTAGCTTCCAAGTTGAAAGCTACTGTATTAGGAAGAATGGGTTTTTGATTTCTTGCTCAAATTGCCCCACAGTGATACTGTATAGTGTAGCTCTGTTTGTATAACTGTTTCATTGCAACTGCAAGGAAGATCGAAGAATCATAAAATGATTTGGGTTGGAAGGGACCTTTAAGATCATCCAGTTCCAACCCTCTGCTAGAGGCAGGGACAGCTCCCCACTAGACCAGGTTGCTCAAAGCCCCATCCAGCCTGGCCTTGAACGCCTCTAGGGTGGGGACATCCACAACCTCTCTATACAACCTGTTCCATTGTCTCACTACCCTCACAGTAAACAATTTCTTCCTTATTAGGTTATTATTCTTCCTTATTAGTCTAAAGCTCTTCCAGTTTAAATCCATTTCTCCCTGTCCTGTCACTACATGCCCTTCTAAAAAGTCCCTCCTCAGCTTTGCTATAGGCCCCCTTCAGGTACTGGGAGGCCACTGTAAGGTTACCCTGGAGCCTTCTCTTCTTCAGGTTGAAGAGCCCCAGCTCTCTCAGCCTGTCCTTGTAGGGCCCTCTGAATGTCTTCATGGCCTTCCTCTGCACCCGCTCCAGCAGTTCAATGTCCTTCTTGTGTTTCAGGCTCCAAGTACTCCAGGTGGGTCTCATGAGAGCAGAGTAGAGGGACAGAATCACCTCCCCTGACCTGCTGGTCATGCTTCTCTTGATACAACCCAAGATACAGTTGGCCTTCTGGGCTGCAAGAGCATGTTTCTGGCTTATGTTGATTCTTTCATCAATTGACAATCCCCAATCCTTCTTCTCAGGGCAGCTCTCAAGCCATTCTCTGCCCAACCTATATATATATATGCTTGGGATTGCCCTGACCCACGTGCAGGACCTTGCCCTTGGCCTTGTTGAACTTCATGAGGTTGGTATGGGTCCACCTCTCACGCCTGTCAAGGTCCCTCTGGATAGCATTCCTTCCCTCTAGCATGTCAACTGCACCACTCAACTTGATGCCATCTGCAAACTTGCTGAGGGTGCATTCAATCACACTGTCCATATCACCTGCAAAGATGTTAAATAACACCAGTCCAAACACCAATACCTGAGGAAGGCCACTCATCACTCATCTCCACTTGGACATTGAGCTCTTGACCACAACTCTCTGAGTACAACCATCCAGCCAATTCTTTATCCAGCAAGTGGTCCATCTATCAAATCCATTTTGCTCCAATTTGGCAACGAGGATGTCATGCAGGGCAGTGTCAAACGCTTTGCACAAGTCCGGGTAGATGATGTCAGTTGCTCTTCCTTTATCCACTGACACTGTAACTCCATCATAAAAGGCCACCAAGTTTGTTAGGCATGACTTGCTGTTGATGAAGCCATATTGGTTACCACCAATCATGTCATCTTTGTTTTCCATGTGCTAAGGGCCTTCCCAAGGATCTGCTCCATGATCTTGCCAGGCACAGAGGTGAGACTAACTGGCCTGTAGTTCCTTTCTTGAAAATGGGGGTTATGTTTTCCCTTTCCCAGTCAGTGGGAGCTTCACCAGACTGCCATGACTTTTCAAATATGATGGATAGCAGCTTCGCAACTTCATCCACCAGTAAATTTTTTCATACTAAGATGTCATAAGGCTAACTGCCTTTGTGTTGTCATGTGGAAGCCGTGGTGTCTGCTTAAATCATAAGGGTACCTATCAATGTATTAAATACCTAAGTGATGACAAATTATTTAAAATGGGAAACTTCAAGCCTTTATTGCTCTGCTTCTGTCATGGGATGTGTTCATCTAACTTATAGTCATAATGTCCGTGCTATTTTGAGGCTGTTTGTGACTTGAATATGAGAGAGCCAGTTTTGTAAAAGGTGGAAATCTGAAGCTTGCAAATACATGGATCTCCAGACTATGCTTAAAAATCTTTTTATTTCTATGAGAGACTCTAAATTGCTGTGAGCAGCATTGAGTTCTTGTCTTCTATGCTTTGTAGCAGCTTTGATTTACTTATGGTATTTATGGACTCTGGTATTTTTCATACTAGGTAGAGAAGACTGTTTAAGAAGTGTAGCTAAGTTTAAACATGGCCATAAAAGTTAAGACTGGAATGATGCCTTTTGTCCTCTCTGTTACAGAATTGTATAAAATGTTTATTTTTTTGCCCAAGACTTAATGTATAGAATATATTTTCAAGTGGATGGGCAAGTTCTCCAGCTCAGGCTTGAGGAAACCAGGAAAACTAGAAATAGCCTAGTCAATAGGAGGAAAAAAATATATTCATAGTGTTTCTGTAGTTACATCAATGAACAGAAGTTGGGGTCTACCTTCAAGTTAGGGTATGGTGCTCTCATGAGACTTTTCTCCACTCCAGTAATCTGCCATACTGTATCAGATTATGATAAATGCTACATTTAGTAGCTTCAGAAAGTTTTTATGTGTAAAACTAATGAGGATGAGAAAAAGAAAATCTAAATACATTTAATGTCTAGCAATTTATTGTAATTGTGACTGAAAACAAGTATTGATGATATTATTCCAAAGCTGTAGTTTAGACTTTGAAATGTTTTCAATTTATCATAATTTAAATGTGTTGTTGTGTTTGTTTGTTTTTACTATTTATAAGAAACTTTACTTTGAAATTGTTAAAGAGTAGACAGAGACTCACGATGAGAAGGTAACACTGATCTATATAAATTACTTCTTGATTTAATAACCATTGGTTATTAAATACAGAATAGTTCTGGGTTATGGGTACAGAGAAGAAGAAAACGGTCATCAGGTTTGGGGATTTCATTGTACATTAGGAGCCAGAAAAGGAGCAAGAAAACTAGATTTCTTTTGTAGATGTACGTGTCTAAGTGCATCAACATAATTCACATGTATGTAATTGTGTTAAGCAGTATCATCCTTAATTGTAAATGTTTACATTCTGGTTTAGTGTGAGTATTGTGTGTCAGAAATCATCCTATTTCAGGAAATATTTGTAAATATGTTTTTTAAAGAGTACACAAAAAGTATTTTAGCTATGGGAGTACAGGTCTTGTAAAGTGTAAAAAAACTGCATTCTTAGAATCATCTGGTATATGAAGGACTACCAAAAGCCATTTATAAATGTCTGTACTTAAGTACAAACCCTTCTTAGGGGTACCATTGCACTAACCTGTGTTTTGGCAAATGTCATGTCAGTTTTGAATAGCTGTTTGTTAATTGAGTGCAATAATAACATCTGAACAAATTTTGATAAATCTTTGGGTAATTTTTATAGGGATTCTTAAAGCTCTAAGGATGAGAGAAAATCATAAGCTTTTGTGGAATTCTGAAGTGTTGTAATGGAAGTTGTTCGTATCTAGGAGTGCCAAATAAGCTTTAAAACAAGTAGTGTGTGTAGAGCAAAGAAATCAACCCAAACAGCGTGACTTAGCCATATTGTTTGTTTTATCATCGTTATTAAAGAATCTGCTTTCAGTTGTTTCAAACAATTGTGATTTTTAATCTGAAGCTTAGGACTGAAAGCTAGATACTGAGAGTCAAATTCTGAAGTCATCCCTGTAGAATTTTCATTTTGGAAATCAACAAGAGAAATACAGACTGCAAAATGTCATCCATTAGAGTATAAAGCAAGCATAAAACTCAAGTAAGAAATAGTTTAGAAAGCCTGCAATTCACATTATAATCATTTACATCTTTCCCCATGTGATCTGTGCATCAAAATGAAGTCCCTTTAAAATGTAATAATAATGCCGGTACATTACACACTGTATCCAAGAGTCCTGCCTTTCTTGGTTGGATAAGAAAATGTGTTAGAGCTTCCTTCACTATAGTAAACTTAAAACTCATTTAGTGTACTTTACTCTAGTTTTTGTAGTTAAAATTATATTTTATGGTTAATGGGCAGCATGGATGAGAGGTTCAAGATTCTGTTTAAATACTGTACTCAAATGATATGGTGGAATTTACATTTTGTTCAAAAGCAATGACATTATAGCTCAATGCATTGAAGAGAGCGGATTGTTTATTGCTTTTTCTTTTTGTGCGTTTGTTTCAGGGGTCCATTCAGTGTTGTGCGGCGATGCATCAACAGGGAAACAGGGCAACAGTTTGCTGTAAAGATTGTCGATGTAGCAAAATTCACTTCAAGTCCTGGATTAAGCACAGAAGGTAAGAACAAGAAATGGAGCAAATTGTAAGCAGACAGCTTTTTGGTTTGCCAATTTTATAGTAATTATAACATTTGGTATCTTAAGCTTAATGGCTAGTTTGTAATGAAGTAATTCTCATGTCCTGCTTCAAATTCACCAGAGAATTTCATTTAAATTGAGATAATGTTACTGCTAGCATCTTTTTTCCTAGACCTCCTCAAACAGAACATAAGCTACACATTCTGTAATACTGAGCTTACACATAGCCATAGTTAAGGTTTTGGAAAGTGACACCAAAGTTACCACATTTTACATTAGCGTATCTTTATTAAAATAATTTGGTGCATTCGAGGGTATTCTGGTACAGATTTCTAAAGCCAGTAAGTTCTGTCTGTATTCTGGTCTTCATCTGACCCACATTTTAACAACTGTTGAATCTTAGGACACATTTCCACCTTTACAGGAGTATATCTTTCCTTGTTCTTTGACGGTAAAATTCAGCCTTCTGGTGCCACTAGGGAATTGCACCAAAAGGATGAAGTAGTACAAAAAGGCTCAAGGACTGATCATGAAGAAAGGAGTAGCCAACAATAACTATAGTTTCACTGAAGAAATGCAGGAAGCTATTGATGTTTGCATTTTCTGTCTTGGGATTATACTTAAATTTGTTTTTTCCATTCCATGCATGTTATGCTGATATAGTTATAATTCAAGCTGTCAAGTCATTGATTTAGTTGCCTAACAAACAGTTTCTGTGTTTAGCGGTGTGTCATTTGGGGTTTTTTTGTGGGTTTTCATTAGTTTGGTTTTGGATGAGTTTTTCTGAGGGGTGGGTGGGTTGTTCCTAAGATTTTGAATTGTTATGCATTAGTTTTATAATATTAAGACACATAAGCTGTATAAATGAACATGGAGCAAGTATTGTATCCTCCTGAAAAATAGATTAAAACAATCTGTTTTTCACAGACTCATCCTTTTCTTTTCTTGTGGACCTGTCTTCAGTCCAGGTTTTAGGCTTGTATTTCAAAATCATGTTATTTTTGCTTCTGAATCCATTAGGCTTATTTCTGGTATGGCATTCCTTCAACACGCTGAGGGAGAGCCATGACTTGCAGCCAACATGGTGATACTTAGATAAAATAAACATTAAATAACTTATTAGGGGGAAGTAGTATTTGTAAACTACATTGAAGTGTATGCTGCCATTGAATGGTAAGATTAATTATTGGGAACATTCTCTAACTTGGAGTTGTTTTCTGCAAGATCACTTTGAGGGCTATCTCTTTACAGCTTTGCCATGCACAGTCTTTCTCTGATGCACAGGAGTGCGAGAGTGGGACAACTGTCAATTATAAACCAAGGAAAATCCCTGAAGAAGATGGCTTGTAAAGTCAGCTTCAGTCAGTCTGCTATGCTCTAAAACTCCTAGTCTTCTGCTTATATTTGATTTTGATCCTGCAAGTCCAGGGAAACAACCCCTTGGAAAGACTCAGAACTCCTTTGTTTTCGTTACAGAGAAGTCTGAAGGAAGGGCTATTTCAACATGAATGGTTCCATTCAATAACAGTCTGTATTAGGCAGCAAATATGGCGATTTTGAGCTTGTGAGGAAGTTGAACATGGGAGATATTTTAAAAGAAAGACTGTTTGTTGGTCTAAACACTTATTTCTTGCATTAGTGGAACCTGCCTTACCACAATAACAAAAGCAATCAAGCTTTGAAAAATCAGGTACTGTATACTAATCCATGTTTATCAATCAGTGCTAACATGAGCATTTGTGGTATGGGATAGAGCAGTCACTAGCTTACAAGGCAAATTTTAACTAGTGTAACAGTATTTCTGTGAGGTTAAATAAGACTTTTAACATGTAGGTTGCATATAGACACAGATCTTAAGTCTGTGTACATCTTTGCAATGGATTATTAATAGGAAAAAAAAAAGTAATTCCGTGCAACAACTCCTTACAGCTAACAAATCTAATTTAGACTAAATTCTGTTGAATTTAAGTATTAGTATTCATGATCTTGAGTACTGTGTACTCAACTCAACCTCTGTAGTGATGTAATTTAACCATATTAATGAAGTCAGTTGACATTTTGTCACTGTTCAAGTGGCTGCGTGATCTACTGGGTTAATGTTGGCTATTTTACGTGATGAAGTATTTTACTACAGTTCACCGTGCTTTCATATTGCAGAGGACCAAAAAATGAAAACACTCTTAATAAAATGTGAAGCTTGAATATTTTTAGAAATAAATGAGAATGTCTTATACTGTTCTATTTAGAGGATTCGTATGGAAGAGGACCTGGTGCTTAGTAAGCTACTTCATTCATTGAGATATCATAAAAAACAGTGTAAATTTCTTTTCAAATGCAACTCGTAGTTGATATACACAAAACCTAGAAACGTGTAAAAAAGCATTCTTCTTATATCTGAATTTGTTATAGCTCACACTGGTTACCTTTTGACTGTCCATTTATTCTACTTCTCCTTGTATCCCATGAATTTTCTTTTTATTTCTCTCTGCATGACTTGCATATCTTGCTTTTAATTAGGTGTTCTAAAGTAAGTTGGAGAAATAACTAGCAGTGTACTCCCAGGGTTAAAATAAGGTCCAGTCTTGTTTCATGTCCTTATTAATGGCATGAATGATGAGACAGGGTGTGCTCTCAGCAAGTCTGCAGATGGCACAAAAGTGGGAGGAATGACTGATATACCAGAGGGTCGTGCTGCCATCCACAGGGAGCTAGACAGACTGGAGAAAGGGGAAGACAGGAACCTCATGAAATTCAGCAAGGGGATGTGCAAAGTCCTGCAGGTGGGGTGAAACAAGACCGGGCATCAGCTGGAAAGCATCATGGCAGAAAAGGATCTGGGATTCCATGTGGCCATGAGCATAAATCACCAGTGTAAATCACCTTGCTGTAAAGAGGACATTACATTAGACAAATAATTGGCTGTTTAACTTTTTTCTTATTTCCTTCAGGTGTTAAATTATTTTTTCAATGCTTTGGTTTATATAGACTGCTTGGCGAGTAGTTTGACCATAAATTGTAAATGTACAGCAAAGTGTGGTTTTTAAATCTAGGAAACTCTTCATTGGTAAGTAATGAAACACACTGAAGTAATCTCCCCTGCAAAATAAACCATAAACTTATGTCTCATAGCATATCTGTTAAAAGAAAATATATCATGCTGGGTCTAACAGCCTGAGAGAGACTGCTGCAGCTCCACATCTCTAGGTCCATCCCACACTGAAATTGTGTTCCTAGCAGGCATGCATATGCACCACATATTCAACAAGAGAAAAAGCTCTCCCACAAACACTGGTCTCATGTTCCTGTCCATGGTTGAGCAGAATGGAGATATATATTACATACATGTATAGGGTTGTTCCCTCCTAGCAGCTGGGCTCAGACATCGGTGCTTGTGCTTTCACACCCAGAGCTGTCTCTTGGAGACCCACCAACCCTGTTGCTCTCAGACCCCTTCACTTACACATCAGCTTGTCTTACTTGGTCTCTGCTGGTGATCTCATGCTCACTCGCACAATTGTGTTTGCTCCAGATGCTGGCACCACAGCTCCACATGCACATAGGTGTACATAGAGGAAAACAGTTGAAGATGTAGACTAATGACGAGACAGGGCAGACTGCAGTGATCATGCACAAGGCCTTCGTACATGTGAATGGGCTCTTTTATTCTTATGTTCCTCTTTTATGACACTTCTTTCTCCCTAAATCTCAATTTGACTACCTTTGATCTTCCCCCAAATAAATCAAAATATGTCATATAATATCAGAGTGCTCTTCCCCTGCATCTCATAACGTGTCTTAACACCCTTTGGCAGCAGTCTCCTTATTCTAAATGATGATCTAGAGGGCTGCTCTGAGTGAATTCCCATAATGGGTTTCATGTTGGGCCAACAAGGCTGAAACTCTCCTGGGACAGCTCTGTGAGGAACTCTGGTTATCCTGTCCTCTGTAACCTTAATAGAGGTTTCTGCCTGCTCTTGTGCCTCTGTGCTCCTTCTCCTGTGATGAGCCTAGGAGAAACTGAGCAGGGCATTATTTGGGCTTCCTTCACCCCACACACTATTGTGTCTGCGCTTTCTGTGGGTGTGTAAACAAAGTTTTATCACATAAACTAACAGTATTCTTCTTGTCTGAGACCATAGTTTAATTATAGTTTAGTTATGCTTGTCTTCTTGCTTAAAATGCAAGAAAAATCTAGGCTGGAGTGGAAGGAAGGAAGATATTAGTACTTTGGCATTCATATAGTAGTAAGTAATGCCTGGAGCTTTTTCAGGTATGATAAGACAAATGATAAAGGTGCATTTATTAACCCTCTTTGCAAAACAAATTCAGAATTGAATTAATGTAAAGAATTCTGGAAATATACTTAAAAAAATATTCTCTCAAGTCTTCATTCTTAAACAGTGTCGTCTTTAATCTCTGTACAGAATGCATGAGGTACATCCAGTTTCTGTTCTGAAAAATGAAAATGCTTTCCAAAACACTTCTGTCTTTGTACACAGCCTGTATTCATCTAACTAATCGTGATGCTTGCCAATAGTTGTCCAGAAATAGGCTTCTAACTGTGCTTGCCATAATACAAGCTGGTTTCAAGCATAGAGAAGCTAATAAGTATCAGCTGTATTTTCAAATATTTTCTGTTTGCATGCAAGCATGTGTTCTGTTCTGGTTTACACAATCAACAGAATATAAGATTAATTGCAGCTGAGATGCAGTTTCTGTTAATTCATTGATCCACAATGACCCTTCTTTGACTCTTAAGTTAGTTATTGTTATTTTATTTGAATCTAAAAGCATGTCACTGCGATATGGTAAATAATTATCCCTGTTCACCATCACTATTCTAGAAATACATTACACATTGGAATGATAAACCTGTGTCCTGCCACAGTAGGAAGGTCTGGCAAAAGTTCAGTCTCTAAGTTTTGTGATCTTTGCCTGAGATAGTTTACGTCCTGTGAAAATCTTGTCTAAAATCTTCCTTTTTCCAGAAGAGAGATGTCAGGACTTGTGATCCACAATTTCCTATTCTTTTGTACTTTTCATAGTTCTTGCAAAAGTTTGGATGGGGACCTCATCATCTTGGTTAATTTTCCAACAAATGATCTACAAACATTCTACTTGGGGCTATTCTGCATGTACTGGTACTTTTCCTAGATTATGTATGAACAGTGTTTTGACCTATAGGTGGTGGAAATTTGTAGAAGTAAAGAAGCACTAGCAAACACTGATGGACCTTTTAAGTATAGTTTATAAAATGGAGGTGTCTTTTTGATATGTAAGATAAGATGTGTACTTCTATTCATGGTAATATCCATACATGTGCAGCTTAAAAATCTAGATTGGATTGTCTTTCTTACTTCAAAACTAAAATCATTTGCTTTTACGATTAGTAAAAATGCAGATGATAAACAAAACTGCATACCTTTATTCACATAGAAATATTTTTCAATCTTGACATTATAGTGACAAGTAGACAGCCTAATGGTTGATATAAATTGCTGAAAGTTATATCAATATTTGTAAATAAAAGCTCTTAATTTTGTACGTCAATTTGCTGAACATGCATTTGGGACTTAAAATAAGAGAAGTTTGCTAAAACTAGAACATAGCAGAATCTTTCTACCACCTATTTGGTCTTCCATCTGAAAAATTAAAGGAAAAAAATGGTAACAGTAAAGGCCAGTGACAGACTGTTTTGATCCATGCTGCAGTTACAAAAAGTGAACGCTGATTTTTGTGGAAAGTAACAGTCTAACATCTGTATCATAAAATATTTATAATTAATACATAAAGTATGTAGAAGTTGAAATCTCCATAGTATGTCATTGTGTGGAAGAACAGAAAGTCTGAGAAGAAAGCTCAAAATTTCTGAAGCTTGGGAAATGTTCAGTATACCAATTGTGAAAAATAATGTAGATAAAATTAGCACGTGTTGAATTGCACAAATGTACAGGTATCCATCTTGTGTCATTCGGTGGCTCTAGTCCGCTTGTAAAATTGCCAATCGATAGCTGTATTTTCCAGGATAAGTGGTGCTTCATTACTCTGCGGGAAAAAAATGTCTTATATTCTTTTTAGTATAGAAAATCTTTTCAATAGAAGGAAAGCAATGTTTAAGAGGAACAATCAAGTTATCCTGATACAAAGGCGGATAGAAATATTTGTCGCTTAGAATCTACCTTGTAAGACAGTTTATGAAATGATATTTGCTAGCAGAGGAGAATATCGATGATTTTTAGCTTCTCAATTTTAAATAAATCAAAGGCTTGAAGATTCTGAAGAGAATGATGAACTTAATTCTGTTTCTTAAAGACTTTCCACATTTCATCTGCCATTCTAATCGTATTGTGTTAGAGTAAAATATTATCATGTCAGCTGTCTTCCGGTATATTAATAATTATAATAGAAAGTGAGATACAAACAGTAATCGATTATGTATACAGTTAAATTTAAGATTAAAAATAAAATTCAATTAATGCACATTATTCAGTTTTATGTTTTATACTGCATTGAATTTCCACATAATTCTAGATTTAAATACTGTTACATGTATAGTAAGTGACACTGGAAACTTAACTGGACAACTGTTAATTCTCCCTTTGCAGTTCTGGAATAGAAAGTATATGGTTTTAAAACACTTTGTTCACTTAAGTACCTACAGGGTAACGGATAAGAATATTCAATTTTATCTTAACTAAGCATTGCAAGACACTTGCATTTTCATAGGGTTATGGCATAGCAGTTTTTTTCATGCCAAAGATTGTAGGAGATTTCTGTTTTTACAGATCAGTGTATTATTACAGTTTTAGCACTCTGAAACAGGACTTACTGGTGTGTCTTTTTCCAGCTGCAAGCCATTTATTTTAATGAAGGCACTGATCAGGGACACCCGGATAGCTTCCTTATATAGATTGTATACTGTGTACTTGATTTCCTAATATGAATCCAACCAAGAAATACACACAGTGACAGTAAGTAAATTGGTAGTGTAAATAAAAGTACTGTGATGTATAGTTGGTTTACTTAAAAATCGGTGGCAGAGATTTTTCTTGGAGATGGAATTTTAAAATCACTTCATACACAAATAAGATTCAAGGCATCCTTCTTGTTTGAGGAGAAGATTACTATGTATATTGTTTGCCTAAAATATTCAGTAGTCAAAGTTTTTCTTTTTTGAAGTTGTTTTAGAAGAAAAATCCTGATTGCAAATGAGATTGGTGCAAGAAAGTGATGTTTTGTTCATTCACAACACTTTAAAATATGTTAAATTGTATAATTAAGGATTTATTTGTAACGCTTTTCAAAACTGAGGAATTTAAGATATATTCCAAATTCCACAGAAAGCTACTGGCAAATTCAGCAATATAAAATCTAAGCCTCTTGATTCCCTGTGTTTGCCAGGAACACTGACGAAATAAAGTTAAAAATTACATTGTTTGATCTGCTGTGAGAGAACCAATTTTTGTAGATTTCTTAATATCGATCATCTTTAATATTGCTTGTGGTATGGTGACGATCAACAGTTGCAGAAGCTGGTGAAAATATTGCTTTAGTTTGTAATGTCATAAGTAGTGAAAATAGCTTATGAGGTGCCGTGTTGCTTAAATTGCCGTGAATACATTTTCTTTTGCCAAATCAAGCAAGCATTTGAGTCCAGTGTTACCGCCACATGGAATTTTATTAAAATATGTATGTATTTCACATCCGTGTTTTCAGATCTCTGCAGGTTGCCATCACTGTATTCTCCTTTGTCCTTCTAGTTCTTTCTGAAAAGCTGCAACAAACTGGAGCTTCTGTTTCCAGCACAGGGTTGGACAAGTGGGGTTGACGTATTTGGAGAGAAGCTTTTCATCTCTGCTGCTGTAGTTTTGCAAGAATGTCTATTCTTATAGTGCTACGTGTCGATAGAGCACCTACTATTTCTTTCTCTCAGAAGCTTATCTGTTGGAAAGGAAAACCAGGGAAGAAACTGTCATGCCCTGGAAATACAGCATGCTAACATCTAGGATTATTAGGTGCCACTTACCGTCCGTGCTGTGTGTGGGTGAGTCTCACTGCTTTGCGTCTCCTCCCTCACCACCTCAGAAAGGCTGGCTGAGCTGATTTCACAGCTCCTTGCTGCTGAGGGAGGAGGGAAAGTCCTGTTACTTCAACCCAGATTCCTTACTGTACATTCCTACCACTTCATTTGCAATGGCTTTGGTACTTTTCTGACCTCTGAACGGATCCGTTTTCATACAAGATGGGGAATAATGTGAAAAGAGGTCTTGTACCCTAAGTCTCATCATCTTTAATTTCTTTTTAATTGGCTTGCTTCCTTGTTTAAAACACTGTTATGTTTAAAGAATTACCTTGTTAAGGGAAAAGCATATGCAAGTTTTGTTTGAATATTCTGCTGGGAATTTTGATACTGACTTCAGAGAAAAATATTTCTGTATGTTATATATCTAGAGTCTGAGATAATAAACCAGTCTAGGATACTTGTAGAACAAATGAGAAGTTCACTTCTAATGATTATCAGTGTCTCTTTGTTTAACAGAGGAATGCAAACTGGGCTTGGAGTAGGAACTATAGAAGCACTTGTAACTAGCAGTGGTTGCTCCACAGTTCTTTCCCGAACAGCTCAAAAGCACTGTCTGGTTTTTATTTTTGCCTTAAATAACAAGCAAGGAAAATAGCTGGAGAAACTGCATGCAGAAGGTAGCATTAACAAGGAATTTCTCAGTTTGGCCATGTTTTGTTCATGGATGTGAAGTTATCCATGTGATTAGCTGTTCTCAAGGACATGACCTGGTTTCCTAAGGTCATTCATTCGGTTGAGGTTTACTGCTTTTGGGTCATCAGTACCAACACATACAATCAGCTCCAGCCCTTGTTCTTTCCTTCTGTTTCTTTTTAATCGTCTCCTTGCTCCTCTTGCTCTAGTCTTGTTCCTTTTTGTTTGGTTGGTTGGTTTGGTTTGGTTAGGATTTTGGGGTCTTTACTGCTTTCTCATGAATACGTTTCCAGAGAGGAGAGGTGAAGTCCTTAGGTTCAGAGATGCTATATGCAATGGGCTTAACTTTGATCTGTTGTGGAGCCATCTATAGCTGGCTATGGCCAGCACAGGGCAGGCCCTGGTCTCTGCCCACAGAGGCCATTGCTGCGGGACCCTGCCACCAGCACCTGGATAGTTAGGCCTAGTGCACCCCAACACATGCCCCACTACACTCAGGGATTTGTATGATTTCACTCTCTTTCTCTTTTCAGTCTTTGCCAATCTTGCTTTTCACTGTCCTATTTTAGGATGTGGGCATGTTACTTGTTGCCAGGTAATGCTCGAGTAAATTAATTACAGGGGAAGTACAGCTGGAGTTCAGCCCTGAGTACTGCTGTATTCCTCTCATTCCTTTGCCTTTTACAACCTAGTAGAAATTTCTGCCTTGATTCCATTTTAAATAATGGAATATTATTCCACATTACACATAATTTCATTCTGTGGAGCATAATTCATAACAACTTTTGATGAATTTATGGCTGTTAAAACAGTCAGAGCTACTCACTGCTTCAGGGCATGGTAATCAGGGTTGCAAATGCTGGTCTGTAGACTGAATGTACGCACATACATGTGCCAAGATATGCAACAGTGTTAGGAAAAAAGTACTTACTACTCTATGACTTTTTAATATAGAAATACCATACCATGCATATTGAAAACTTATACATTTTAGGTATTCCAAGCAGTGCCAACTAGTGTTAAAATTAGTATCTTTAGCAATACAAAAACTGAAGGGGAGATATTGTTTATAAAATCAGGTATATTCTGTTCTAGTGTTTAGAAATGTTATAGAAAAGAGCTTTAGAGCTGGTTTGGATACAGTGACAGCTTCTAGGAAGGCATATTCGTTGTTTACAGTCACTAGTATGTTGTGGCAATTGTGAATGAATATACCAGTCAAATTAAATTAAAATGCTATTAGAAAAAAAAATGCTGTCTTAGTAATGCTTTGAGGGTTTTTGTTTTGCAGCTTGCAGAGCAGTCACACTGGTAGCACGGACCATCAGAGAGTTTAAGCTGGGTTGTTGTCCCTTCACATCTGGAATGATCTAGTGCCTGCTTTCTGTTTGGTTTTGGACTTCTTTGTGGGCATTGAGAATTACATATTGCGTTTTGATGTGGTTCCATAATGTCACAGCCGTTGTAACACCATGGAAAACAAAACAAAACAAAACAAAAAAAAAAAGGACTAGCTTTGTTTGTGTAGAATAACTTATGTTCTTCCTCCGTTATTAAATACAAATTGTTGCTTTCATTTGCTCTGTAGGTTGTTGCACAAAGTCTGTATCAGAAGAATGATATGAGGCTAGGTGGCTTGTTTGAGCTGTTAAAGCAATGTAATCTATTCCAGCCATCTGAACAGTTTCCAAAAAGGATGGCATAGTTCATGTAATCTAACTTCAAGAAAGCTTGTAAAAACAATCAAACTCCATTCTAGGTCTTTTTTTCTTAAGCCTGATGACTGCACAGGTCCCTGCTGGCTCTTGTTGCAACTCCCTGGCTTGTTAGATCTTCAAAGATTATAGAAAACTATTTTTTTTTTTCCCTTTTATCAGATACTACACCGATCATTTATATGAATGTCCATGACCATTGTTCAGCAGATTTTAATTACTTATTGCTCTAAGTCCAATTCAAAGATAAGTTTTTTGCTGAAGGTCTTGTAACTTCGAGCGATGACTGTACTGCAGATGTCTTAAAGTAATGAGGGATGTGTGTATACAAAAAGCAGAAGCAGATTTTTGAACTTTCTTATAACAATATGTACATGTAATGATTTGAATATTAAAATCCATTTCCAGTCTAGAGATGGTACAAGTTTTATTCATATTATGAGGCAACTAGTTTTATGGCATTTTTGTCACGTAGTATCTGTATTATGAGAATTGGAAGATGAATTTGCAGTTAAAAGCGAAACAAAGAACGTAGTCTATGGGAGAAAATATTGTTATGTTTCTACAGTTCTTACATTCTTACCTATACAGAGTAAGTTAAAGCTTAGTCAGTGCTCTCATTGAAATCCATGGGCCATAGTAACTGTCTTCAAAGTTTCATTTGGCATATTACTTCTTCAACTTTAGGCACATATTTTTGAAGAACCTCTAGAAAATTAGTTCTTATGACAGGGATTTGTTGACTGTTGCTACCATTCTTTGATTATAATATTCATTGCTAGGAGCACATTGTACTTTTGTCTGACTGTACTTACGAAAGTAAAAGCATCACTTGACAAGTATTCCTTGTGGTAAGAAAAGATTTAAATGGATTCCAGTTTCATTATTTTCTGTGGCACTTGGAAAATTGAAGATGAAGGATGATTTAATTTAATGAATCACCTCTCAAGAACATTGCAAGGTGGAAAGCTTTGGGTTCAGATTTAAAAAAAAATGTTGAGAGTTTCAGTGTTTTTCTATCTTAAGAATGTTATAATGCAGTTCTTATATTTTAAAATCATTTTACCTAGTAATTACAAATAGACTTTCCAAGCTGATCGTACTGTGTGACAAAACATGGGATACGTGTGAGCTGTATGAATTTCTCTGTACTCTGAGACTTTATTTCCCCAATTAGTTGTTAAAGGATGAAGATTTTTATAGCAAGATGATTTAAGCAGCCAAATTCTACTTTTCTTTGGTAAACACAGGCTGGGTACTGTAGCTAGTAAGTAAAAAGAAGTCGTGTAATAGGTACAGTTGGATGTGCTAGAAGGGATGTGGATATGTGACACATGCACAGTGACCTTGTATCTGTCGAGGTTTGTGAGTTCTATCTTAGTATCATTCCAGAACTGACCCTTCTGCAAAGTATCAGCATCAGTTTCTTGCCACTCTGTTTCTGGGACTGTTTATTAGCATATCCACAGCTTGTGTTTAGCTGAGCTAATAAATCCTCTAGAATCAGGGTCACTGTGACTTCTAAGTGACTTTGCATGGAGCTAGCTCAAGTCCATCACTGTTTATTAATTCAGGTATTGACTGGAAGATACTATACTGTATCATCATGCCCTGAAGCAGCATAGCTGTTTTGCATATAAGCTAATAAATTCTGCTAGACTTGAACTGGCTTCTAATATTGTTTCACATGCATATGAAACTTGAGTAACAACACAGATTTTCAAATTCGACTTTTATTTCTCATCACGGATAATCGTCCCCTCTGTGTAGTAGTGAGAACTCCTATCCCTACCTCGGTGTCTCATGTTCCTCTGCCTACTGCAGTGTTCTGGGAAATTCAAGTGGTTGTACAGCATGGGACAAGAACAACTTGTTTCTTCACCAGGAGAGGTTAGTGAAGGAGGGAAGGTCAGACTATGGACTAGTATTTGCTTCTCCTTTGGGGAAGGATAAGGAGTGCATCTTGTGCAACTGTGCTTCACATTATTTTCAGGATCTGGATGGTAGTATACTCAGCCTGTGAGTCATGTGTTGACATGTTTAAACAGAGTTTTTATTTTGTTGTGTAGGCAGGAAAAGTAGTCTATAGAGTGGGTCACTGGTCTCTTAATTCAGGCGGCCTGTGCGAGCGTTATGTTTTACATTTCTAAGTACCTTGTCATGTCAATGAAAATCTTTATCCTAGTGATATTTAATGGAGACAGATATTTAAACTTTTTTTTTTTTTCTCCAGCTTGTGGGGAAATGAAATTTTGTTCTTTCTGTTTTGGTTCTTTATTTTAACCCTAATAGCTGTTTCTTTAAATCCTCTTAAAGACCTCTGTTTTGCAGAGTATACAGATTACAATCAGTTGCTCTACTTGGGTTGTCTTCTGAAAGATAGCAGTGGGTGTATCCTTTGACCACTTAATCTTTATACAATCTTTCAGTTGCTCTTGCACATGAGAGCAAACTGAGTGCTTTCTGACAGAATTCCAAGTTGCACTGGTGGAATTAGCTGACTGAACTGTTTGTTGTTTTGTTTTGTTTTGTTTTTAACTCCTTTTGGTTAAGTAAGAATTCCAGATATTTTTTTTTTATCTTCACTCATCACCAGAAAACAGGGAGTGGAAATGAAGTACAGATTTCTTAATTCTTTGGTGAGATTTAGGTAATAAACCTAAATGTGGATTGATGAAGAATTGTCCCTTGAATATCATTAGACTCATGTGAGTGTTTTCAAAGAAAATACTTTTCAGATGGCCTTTAATTGAAATAGCATTCAAATTACTGTACAAAATTGTCATTGGATAGATTCTTCATGTGGTTATGTTGCATCTGTCAGTTGTACAACCCAAGACAAGTTAAAACCTTATTCCTAGAGGTGTGACTTATGACAAAATCTGAGCTCGGTGGCACCAGTTTAGTTACTAGTATTTAATTATTGTGAAATAAAAAGGAGGGGTATGTTTGAAGAGCACAGATTTCAGAGGCTTGAAAAGACTATGGCAACTACACACTTGGCAAAGGGGAAGTGGGGAGGGGGGAGGGGAAAAAGTACTATACTTAATAGGAAGTACATAGAAGTGTTTATGAGCATGTGAAAGTAACAAGTCTAGATGACATTTTGTTATTTTCTTGGCATGAAATCCTGAAAAAGCTAGTAAATAATACATTCTGTAATGTTTTTTTGATTACTGAACTGATGTGCACTCTTCTTCTAAAAAACTTGCTTTATTATCAGTTAACAAAAGAAAAAAAAAACATCCATAACTTTTGGTAATAATTGCAAAAGGAAGCACATGCAGAAGTGGAGCAAAACAAAACTAGCTTTTTCTGATTTCACAGAATCACAGAATGTCAGGGATTGGAAGAGAACTTGAAAGATCACCTAGTCCAATCCCCCCGCCTTAGAAGGAACGCCTTGATTGGGTCACACAGGAACGCGTCCAGGCAGGTTTTGAATGTCTCCAGAGAAGGAGACCCCACAACCTCTCTGGGCAGCCCATTCCAGTGTTCTGTCACCCTCACCATGAAGGTTTTTTCTCCTATTTATGTGGAACCCCCAGTGTTGCAGCTTGCACCCATTGCCCCTTGTCCTATCATTGGATGTCACTGAGAAGAGCCTGGCCCCATCCTCCTGACACACACCCTCTACGTATTTATGATTTGGACTACTGCTGCTTTGAGGAAATTTTCTGGTTTCTGACATTCGTCTGTTACTGAACCCGGGCAAAGGTTTTGTTAAGGCATTTTTTCTTCAGGGCTAATATGCCACTCTACAGGACCTCCTAGTTAGTGAGAGTTTATATCATCCTTAAAAATTATCAGATTCTTATCTATTACTTAGCATGTTTCTCCTCAGTGCATTGTAGATTATGTTCATCCTAGAGTTTGATATGCTGTGGAAAGAGCTTTTGGTACTCAACCTGGTACAGCAACGTATAGTGCAATTTGCATTAAATTACCTGAGAAAAACTTCAAAGTAACCTGTCCTGCATGTTGTGCTACCACAACTAAAATGCTGTCATTATCTGAGCTACCTGGCATTGTAGGATTGATTCCATCAGAGCAGATTGATATTTTCAATTCAGCTTTTCCTCGGTTGTCTGGACTCTAATGCTATGGACAAAATACACCAGTCCATTTCTAACAGCAGTGAGCAACTGGTTTAGTGTTGCTTGTGCAACGCCCAGGAGTTCTAGACCAAAGAAGCTTTAATCCAAACAAACAACTAACTTTTGTCTGTATGACAGACATCCAGGACAACTGATTGTGTTTTCTGGGTTACTCTGGACTCTCTGTTTCTGGATGATAGTGTTCAGTAGCAGCAGTCTCATAGCTTCTTTAACTCTTCCTAGAATGGAAGTTAGGAACGGTTTGTCTGAAGTAGCTCAGTCTGGTAAGGATAGATTTCCTTTGTGTATTCCAGACTTCCTGTAAAACTGAGATTCTTTGTTGTTATCAGGGTATATTTCCCTGTTACTGTGTTCAAGTTAAAACTAACCTACAGACGAAAACACATTTCAAACAAAAGGAAAGCTGGAAACATTAGGATTGTAAGCAAGTAACTTAATTATGAATGATTAACTAACATTCTTTTTTTGATAATGCTGTCTTTGAGGGCACTTATTTAACGTAAATGTTGCTCTCCCTACTGAAAACTCATTGAAAGGACCGCATATTCTAACCTTTAGCTAACCTGAATTGCCTAGGAAGATTTTGGTCAAAATGTTGAAGAGTTGTCCAAGTTTGCTGTAGAAATTTTCTGCCAGTTTGAATTTAATTTTGATAATGATGCTTTTAGCACATCCTCAGATATTATTGGGGGTTGGATCTTGATGATCCTTGAGGTCCCTTCCAACTCAAGCCATTCTGTGATTCTTTCATTCTACACCTGTATTGCCATAGCCAAAGACTGAAGAGAACACTTAAAACACACCCATGCACATGCACACTCCTGAAGAAAAAAAAAAAAAAAAAAAAAACAACTCTGGGAGTGGGAGGGAGTGGGGTGAGAACAAACACATAATCTGGTGTAAACTTGGAACAGCAAAAATTCCAGTGATTTCAACAAACTATTTGCAAGCTCTAAGATTTTAGGTCTTTTCGGTGGACTTCCAAACAGTAAGTACACCGCTGTTAAGTTCTGTGGATTACTGGGGAAACTTCTGGTTTACAGCAGCAGGCTGTGTTTCAATTTGTTACAGTTGTGTAACGCAGTTATCACAGCGTGCAGCGCAAGAGACGACCTGTGTAATCATCAGCTTTGAATGATTCGTTAAGCTTGCAGGAGAAAAGGTTCTCCTACATCATCTCTTGCTTAGCCCTGGCTGCATCCTAATTATTTCAAGGTGGAATACATTTGTTTTTATTCTTAGGTCTGAATTCATTGTTAACCAGATTAGCAGTTTAAGACTGGCCAAACTGAAAGCTCTCTACAGCTAAATAAATGCAGAGGCCTTTTGTGTTTAGTTGCTACATACCAGATCAAAGTAAGAACTGTGTTGCCACCTAGTGAGAAATCTGTAGGCAGTCATGTTGACTTGGAGCTGTAAATTTTGCAAATCCTGGGGAAGAAAGAGAAATAGGACTTGATTATGAAATGATCAGCTTTTAGACATTTCAGTAAAGGCCATTGTAACTTTGCGGTTGAGCGTTTTGTCACTTGAAACATGTAGCATTCTTTTACCAGATGTGCACCTTGTGTTTTAACTATGGTTTCTTTTCTCTTTTTAAGAAATTCCAGAGCACATTCTGACGGATCAGCTGCTGCACACCCTTATACTTGGCTCTGTTAAAAAATTCATTGTGTTTTCATGAAGTGTTTAAAATTGCTGTTTGTGATGTAATAACATGGTCTGTGGTAATTGGAAAGGTGTTGTGTTTTAGATCTTTATGCAGTGCTGCATATCTGGTAGTAACATGAGATTTAATGTAATATATTTATCAGCAGTGAATGCACTTTCATTATGTGATTGATCGTATCTTAGTCAGTGACTAATTTCCTTTCATTAATTATTGAAAACAGAATAAAGATAGGAAAAAGAAAGTGTCTTAGATGTTACAGCAGTGTTTCCTGAATGTTCAATCCTCCATTTCTGTTTGAATGTTCAAACTCTTGAGGAGGAAGGAACCCTCCTTCCTCCATTTTAAATTAATTTATGGGTTTTATAAAACTACTTCAGATTATCACAATCCTACTTGAGTTTTAACGCGCTGTTGAAACTGCTGCTTAGCAGCCAAGAGAACCACTAACACTGTTTTGGAATACAGACTGTTCACCTAAAAAACATACAAACAAAACAGAAAAATTGTTGTGGAAGTCTTGCTCTTCTTCTTTTCTTCCTCTGTTCTCGTACCTCATTAAACCTGCTGTTATAGAGTAAAACTTGAGGGTGTAGAACATATAAAATTTCAGATAAAATATATGGGTGTATTCTTGCTTGAGAAAGATTATAGTATGCTTTTTGTAAAAAGTTGCTAAGAATGATTATTTAATTAATTGAAACAAATGTGTTTAATTATCTGCAATAGGCAGCTGTTAATACTCTTTCATACATTCTTAAACACTTTCTTATTAGTTCAAGTTGATTCATTATTCAAATAGAGCATCGTGTACATGAAGCATTGCTTATTTGTATTTCAATAAAAATGAGGAAATGAATAAAAGAAGGGAAATTTTGCTTTCATGGGCACAAACTAACTTACCATGTCTGTTGGGTATGTGATACTAGACAAGTCTGGTGGCTGTATTGGAAGTCATGGGAGAGAAGTGTTTTTTGAGAACCAATGTTGTGTTCTTTATAGCTGATGGAGTGTGAACAGGTGGAGGAGGACTGACTTCTTAAGTGTCCGATGATATCCAGCTCAACATGGAAGTCCATTACTTTGTTTATATTTACCTCCAAACACTGAGAAAAAATAGAATAGAAATAAGAAGTTATTCAGAATTTAACAAGCATCTGTAAAGTTTGATTCCATGAAACTGAGATTTCCAAAGGTTTCTGCATGGAATCAGAAATGCAATCTGGTTTCTAAGTATTAGCTGTTAACTACATTTTCCCTTTTGTCCCTTCTCCCACCTCACGCCCCTCCCTCTCCCCCCCCTTTTTTTTTCACAGTAGCCTTAAAAGAAAAGGTACTGAAGATTGATTATCTACACTGTCATTGTAAATGTTGATTGCCAGGTTGTTTTTATCAAGGGCCATTTGTGAGCTATGTTCATTTATTTCTTTTTTTGTATATGTTTGGAAGCTGCACATAGATTATGAAGTATAGGATATGATGTTGACGCAGCAAAAGGTGTGTTTGTATGCTTATACTTATGTTTTGCATCATCCTAAGCAGCTCATAGTGCTGGCTTTCATGGTCGTGTTTGTTTTCTTCTTCCATATTCCATAGTCCTTGATTTTATGCCGGCTTCTATATGATCGTTTCACACACTAGAACACTGAGCCAGTGGTAAGACACCAAAGTGCTTTGGTGTGTGGTATGACAAGCTCTAGGCTGCTGCACAGTGGAGCAGAGGGCAAGAACATGTATGGGATAAAGAGAAACAGCAAGCAGTTACATCAGCTTGGCTACTGTGGAGCTTTAGTCACCCCAAAGTTTATGGGAGGGGTAGCAGGAAAGCTTTTACTGCTTGTTGAGGCCAGGAGTCATTACTTGGTGACATGTAAGCATTCAATGAGATATCTGTTGCATATCTGACATAGGAAGACACTGCAGTTTTGTTTAAGAGAGATGGAAGTATTCTCCCGTGCAAGAAATAAATGAAAAATCTAAGGGGCAGAAACATCACTGGTTCTTTCTTATTGACTTACTTGCAAAAAATGAAGTCAATGAAAAAAAATGAAAAAAACCCTTGCTAAGTCACATGGGTTTTTTTGTTGACTGTAGTTATTGGTGAACAGTATCTCCATCTTTATCTCAACCTGAGAGCTTTCTTGATCTCTTCCCTTCATCTTGCTACTAGAGGACGAGTGAGCATGAGGTGAGAATTTAGTTGCTAACCAAGGCTAACCTACTACAAGACTAATGCCAATTTATTTGCAGAGCTGAAGCAGTTGGTACCAAGGTACTAGCATCTGTATTGTATATGCTTCAGAGAATGACCTTGTGGCCTGAATGACTGGAGTGCATCGAGCACATTTCTGAAGCACATAATTCAGTTAAGTTGGGTCTCATTTAAGTGGACACCAACTTCTCTGGGATGCGTACCAAAGGATAGTAGGTGCAATGACTTGGAGATGTGCTTCAGGAGTATGTTCCTGACCCAAAATAAAAATGGGATATGCTTATGGTTAACCAGCTCACAAACTGTGGTGTTGCTATCTGCAGTTTATAGCCATGGGAAGTTTTGAAATCTTCACTGAGTTACAGTGACGTTAATTGGTGGATTTTCATAGATGATTAAAACAGGAATAAATTCTCTGATTCAAAAAAAAAAACCTTTTAAAACTTAGTACTACCATATCTATTATACATAATCACATTCTCACTGTATAAAACATACAGAATTGTTTTAAGCAAGGAGTTTACTCACATAGTTAAACAAAGCACTAAAAATACGTAAAAACATTTCATGGTGTTGTCAGAGAAATTTTTAAAGCTTGTCCTTTGTCTCACCTTAAGATGTGTTTGACTAAAATTTGTTTATTAGTGAAAGATGATATTCAAAACATAAGGTATGCCATCATGGTACGTGCCACCTCACGTCCCTTAAAGCTGGCTTAAGCTCTTGGCAGATTCTTGAGGTGTCCTGAAACTTTTTTGGGTGTTAGGAGGAAGGCATGTTTTGACTCAGGATGAGCAGGAAAAATACTTAGAGGTTTAGAAAACTTCACAGGAAATAAACAGTATTTGATGTGATTATCAGAATGCTAAGTTACCGATAATGGGATTTTTCTTAGGCCATCTTAGGTCATGTGCTTGCATCCCAAACTTCTGCTTGGTTTTAGATTCTGTTCAGAACTGAACAAGTATCTGCAGGTTTTTGGGATTTCAGTTACCACTTGAGGAGCGTGTGGAGTTGAAATTTAACTCAGCATTTGATAAAGGACTGAGGAGATGATGATGGTGCAAACAATGAATGTATGCACCATTTCTGACTTCCTTCCTCTTTTTGCTTCTTACTTGTTTTAAGCATGGCATCTTTTTACAGTTGGGTCAGAGTCCAGATGGACCTCAGAATACATCACCCCTTTTCTGACTTGTGGCTTCTCTGTATCAATGTGGTATGTGTTGGTCTGTCTCTGTACCTAATTTTCTTCCTCTCTAATAGGTCCTTTGTTAAACAACTTCCTGCTGGTTTTAAAATAGGGCTTTGTTCTGCTCTTAGCCCCAAGCCCCTGTAGTCTTACCAAAGCCTTGTTCTGTGACCTCTGTTCATTTGCTTTCATGCTCAGAAATTGTATTTTCCACATTCTGCTTCTCCTTCCTCTGTTGCTGTTGCTCAGTCAGTAAGCAGTTGTTTCACTGGTGGAATATTACACAGATGAATGAGGTAAATTGCAGCATGTGTTATTTGCTTCCTCATAGATCTCCTTCCCGTGTAAATATATATAGACAGCACAATAAATTAATAGAGTAAACAACTAAAATAAACTGTTTCGAACACAATTTTTACCCATAAATAAAGCAGAATTTTCTGTTATTTCCTGTTGGATTTTCACTTTCTGTATAAAAATAGGAATCGGATACCATGGTGAAGTGTGGTACTGCTAACATCCTTAGACACTAAGACAAAATAAAATTGCCATATTTTCTGGCGATTATAGTCATTCACAGAATCACTGTTCTCTTAAACCATCCATCAGTTCTTTTACTTGTGCTTCTGCTTAGGAAAGACTGGATGTGTAATTCAGTGAAAGATGAGAAGAACCTCACTGTCTAGACAAGGAGCTGGTAATCGTTTAGTGTTAGATTCCTAAGAGTGATGGAAGGGAATCGTATAGAATGGTATTAGTAGTTCCTCTGCATAACTGTGATGTAAAAACTGAGGTATTGAGTATCTTTAGATAATGAAAGACTTGAAGACAGCTGCTTTCATAGATGATAGAATTTCACCTCTGTGTATGTGAATTTCTTTCTTGAAATACCATTTGCATCACTGAAACAGTTTCGTATCAAGAAACTGTATTTCCTATAGATATATTTGGAAGTGTTTCTCCAATAACAAAAAATTGTACGAAAAGTGAAAAGTAAAGTATCTGCTTCAGACTACAGACTGATATTTTCTTTTCTTCCACATTATCATCAAGACTTCATTTAAGATTTTGGTAATTTTCTAGAATACTGATGGTAAGTTAAAAGAAGAAATATTGTTTCAGGAAGATTAAATAATGCAGATATCAAATATTTTCATTAAAGAAGAAAGAAAATTAATTCCATGCTGTTTGTTGGGTTTTTTTCATTCTATAATAGAAAAAGGATTGATTTGTGCTCAGAGGACGTAAGGGTGTTGTTTGATCAAAAACAAAATCTCTCAAGCGTAGAGAGACATTACAATGGTTTCTGCTCTTTATTCTCCATTGTTTTTGCTTTTCTACCTCTTATTTACAACAGAGATGCAAGCTAGTGAATGTTGATTAAAATTTATGTCAGTGTAATTTCATACAGTGAGATTTTCTTTTTTAATCTTGAAAGGAGTGCAGGAAATTTAAATATAAGAAAACATATTTTTCAGTTTAACAGTAATCAGACTTAAGTACAAGTTGCAGGCTGTAGAGTCTCCATTCATGGAGGTGTGCAAAACCCAGCTGGACCAGGCCTTGCTTTAAGCAAAGGGATTGGACTTGAGATCTCCGAATTTTAATAGTTCTTACTGTAGTGTGTTGAAAGAACTTGTCTTATGTATTTGAAGTTCATTTTGTAGTGATACAGGGTATTTAGGATGAAAACAACATATATACACACAGGTGTGTATATACATGTATGTGTATATATACATACATGTATTTATGTGTATTTGAAGTGAACTTATTACAATACAGTTCTTCAGATTATGATCTAGATCTTTAATTAACTGGTCAAATCAGGAAAGATGATTAAGGTTTATTTATTTATTTTTTACCTTTTGAGATCTATGTGAGTTGTTTAACCATTCTGAAGGAGAACACTTAAATATAATCTCAAACGTGTTATTTGTAAAGATTAAATAATATATTATACATTTCAGAGTTGTATATCTTTCCAAATATTATATTCTGATTGCTAAATTTTCTTTTTTTTTTTATTTCATATCCAACAGCTTGAATATACAGCTAATATACTAATTTATTATCTTCCACAGATCTGAAGAGGGAAGCCAGTATTTGTCACATGCTGAAGCATCCTCATATTGTTGAACTGTTGGAGACATACAGCTCAGATGGAATGCTTTATATGGTTTTTGAGTTGTAAGTTTCTCTCTTTGCTTACTTTGTTGTCATTTACTAAATATAGTCCTTAAAGTATGTCTGCTTCCACCTGCTTGTTTTCCAGCTCAGAAGTACTGAGTGCTGTGAAAATAGTCTTTTCAGCCATATACAAGTGGTCACACAAACAAAAAAGAAACTGTCCAGGTGTCTGAGTGGGTAATACTAGTTTTCTCAGTGGCTTTTTAAGGACAGACCTGCTGTTCATTTCTGGCTGCCACATCCATAGGATGGTGCGCAAGACAATGAGTTAAAAGTGATTGCATGAAGGACAAAACTAGACGTGCGGAAGGCTAACTTGTGCATCTTCCATATTCAGTTTTCCTTCTCTTCTTTTACCTGCCAGCTCTTATTGTTCTGTTCCCCTTATATATATTATCAGTCTGTGGGCATACGGAATAATACCACCTCAATTTCTCTTCTTGCCTTCTGTTTTCTGATGCATTTGACCTTCATATGTTGGAGCAAACCACGTCATGCCCCGTGTGTTAGGTTGAATTGACATGTTCCCTAGATAAAGAATTTGACTTGAGATATGCACTTTAAGAATAATTTGCGCATGTTAGTTTTACTGCTGAGGTACAGAGGAAGTTAGGTGGTAAGAGCAAAAAATTGGTGTAAAGCTGAAAGTTGTTGCTTGAAAAATCTGCTATCTTTTTAGATAATGTTATAAACATATGATTTTTTGAAATAATTGTTTTTTCTTTCATCTCTATAAGTTCTGCTTCAGTACTGACTTTTTTATTTTATCACAAAACATGGACCAAGAGGCTTTCCTTATCCTATTATGAAATGATGTACACCTTGAGGAGACATCCTCTGACAATTAACAGGGTTTTAAAATGGAAAATAGGTTTTGTTTCTGTTTACCATGCCAGGAGCTTAGAAATATGAGATAAAAACTAATTATTTTTTAATGACAAACTTAATTTATGTTTGTATACATAAAAAGCAGGTCTGAACAATGAGAGTTACTACACCAATACTGTACCTGACTTCAGGCCACATGAAAGAAAGAAATATAAGTGGAAGTTATTTCAAGAACGATATTTTTTTTTGCATCTCATATGTGCTTGTCTTTCCTGAACACTACTAGGCATCAATCTTTTGTAACAAACAGTGGTAGAAAATGAGATAGTAGGAACACCTGTTCTAAAAATGTAGGAGGGAATGGAAGAGTTGTGGGCACAATGTGTGTTATGCTGGAGGGGTTGCTTTGGTAAAGTGATTTGGCAGAGGACTATGTTTTTAGTGAAGTAAGGCTGCATTGTCCAAATCTGATAGAGTGACATACTGTGTAATTATGACCATAATAACAAATTTGTAGTTAGAAAAAAAGCATCTGTGTATTTGTGCATGACTTATTTTTCCTCATACTGCTTCCTGTTCATTCTGCTGTTATTATAACAAGCTTAACTACTTTGCAGCTAAGTTCTGTCTAAGGTAATACGGTATATTTTATTGATGGCTAGTGATTCTGAAATGACAAAGAAGAGGATGACAGCATTGCACTACAGTGGAGACAGAAGCCCACCCAATGACAAATTGTGGACTGGCAGGTTCTTTGCACGAAAATTAATTCAGGGCCAGCACATGAACCGAATGCAATAATTAAACCTAAAACTTTGTGCCACCAGTTGCAATACATGATACATAGGTCAGCTACTGCTTCATGAAGGCTGCATGGAGTAGCTGCTAAAATGACCCTGAACATTTGTACGATCTATAGTTATGAAAAGGTTCAAGTTAAATAAGCAGACAAATAGTGTGTCTAATAAAAGTAAGAAATAGTACTGCTTGGGCAAAAAAAAAAAATACTATCTGTGCCCAATTTTTAAAACTTTTGTTAAAATAAGTGGATTTTAAAAAGTCATAATTCATAGGAGAATTGTAGAGTGTGAGCAGTAGCAATTACATTTAACAGAATAAAGGAAGTTTTAACAGCGTTCATACACAAATTCACGTGCTCTTTTGAACGGAGCCATCACATGTCACCAGTACGTCCCCATTAGCTGTTAGGTAAAACTGTAATAAATCACAAAGAAGCAGTTGACCATGATAGATGTGCAGAGTAAGAACCAGATGCTATCTCAAAAACCCTTACTATTAAAGTAAAATTATTAAAGTATGTATATGTTATTGCACATTAAAAGAGGGATAATGTGCCTGTGCCAGATTGTTTCCCAGACGCCCCTCTGTTGCTCCCCAGAAGGGCAGTGGACTCTCCTGTCTGATGAAGGAGGCTCTAGAGAGGCCTTACACCTAACACTTGGCTGGCTCTAGTCCTTCCCATACAATGCAAATTTCTTTCCCATTCTGCGGTGCTATTTGCTGACAGTTTTGTAGCAAGTGATGCACAATGAATCTCAAGTTAGCTCTGATCTTTTACCTAATACAATGTGTAGTCAATGGAAGTACATTAAACATTTTATAGCATCTAAAACCATGAAAGTAATCTTCAAGTTATGATTTATGAAATCGGGAGAATAGGAAATCTATTTTCTTTCATATTTTTCTAATATTGTAATATTCCAGTCAGTGCTGTCCCTGTCACATAATACCATTTGCTGTGTAGTTTGTGAACATGGTAGTAAACACTATTTGTATTTGGAATTTAAGTATTGCTTTGGCTTTTGTATTCTGTTGCTTATTAGTTTCTCTAATGACCATTGCTCTTTATCAACAAGAGTACTTTAAGAAGGGTGAGCTGCCTTCAATGTTTTTAAAACAATGAAAATACTCCATTTGAAGTGTCTGAAAACCATGTTCTAGATTTACAAATACAGTCTGCAGTTCAGTATACTCGGTGTATGTGAACTGATAGTATTTACCTTTCATACTGAAAAGCTCAGATGTAATATTCCAGAGTGAATTCCAGATATTTAATATCTGGTCATTTAGATGAGATGCTGGCACAGGTTGCCCAGATATGGGTTGGAAGCCTCATCCCTGAAGACTTTCAAGGCCAGACTAGACGGGTCTCTGAGCAATCTGATATAGATGATGTAGTCTCTGCTCATTGCAGGGAGGTTGGACTAGATGGCCTTTAAATGTCCCTTCCAACTCTAAGGATTGTATGATTCTATAATTTACATAATATTCTCTTACCACTGTGCATAGGTGTTGTGCTGTGCTTTTGATGGTGTATTCTAAGATTTGTCTCTTGGGACGTTAATCTCACTTAACTTTGCAGTTAGGCTGGATATATATTTACATACATATAACTATGCCGTTTCATTTAGCTAACGCATGTAAAAATGCTTGATTTTTAAAATCTCAAATTCATAAAAGCAGTAATTTTAAATGCTTACAGTTACTTGGGTTTATGATAAGCATATGCTAATGAGCATTTAAATTATGATTGCTAACATTGAATCATGCTGCTTTGTTGAAGCATTAAGAAAAAAATAAGACGGAACTTCTATCTATTCTGCTTTGTTACAGTACTGTGAAATAGAACAGCTTCTTAGCTTATGGAGTGAAAACTTGTTTTCATTATTTCACTTCACCCTGTTAGGATTGCTGTTCTAGTTTTACTTTTAAATGTAGTCTCACCTGTAGTCCTTCATCTTTTATACAGCTTTACTGTAACTTTATTTTTCCGTACTTTCATAATACATGATCTAGGATAAAAACAAGAATGTTAACTTGAATGTTAACTTTTAAAAGTTAAAAATAAAAATAAAGTTCTACATTTTTTCACGTCAAAATAGGTTTCTGAGATTACAGAAGGAAAAATAACGTTTCATGTGCTTCTAAATCTAAAGTTCAGGCCAAATGCTCAAAATACACTTAGAGAAGCCATTAATTTAGACATTCTCTAACTACGCCTGTCATAGCGTTAGTTGTTGAGCAGTTAAGTCTGAGGCATCTCTACACATGCAGGTTTTCCCTGTGGGCAGAAGAGGAGCCCAAATTGACTAACCACAATTTCAAATGCCTTAAGACAATCGAATTGCACAAAGTATTCTGGGCATCAAACTCTTTCACATAAAGACAGGTAATTTTTTGTCACTTAGTGATGTGGTGCACATTTTCAGTATATTGTAGCTTGGTTTCTTGTGAACACAAAGTTTAGTCATTTGCCTGGTCTGAGTATGCCATTTTGTTTTCTTCAGTGATGATCTTTGAAGTAGTTACTGATTACAGTCAAAGGAAGTGATGGGAGACTGTAAAGGTAGCTTAGGCTTGAAGAAAGCTATATCAGGTTTTCATTTCACCTTTCCTTGATATTTGTTGATGTCATTCATCTGATGGACAGAAGTTAACAGAAAACCAGAGTTCAACAGTTCTGATCCCATAACAATAGTCTGTGCAGGTTTTCCTGGTGACAAGACAAGCCTTAAACATTAGAGGTTACTTATCTTGGATGGATTTTTGGTTCTTTTCTAGTAAGTAACAAAATTTGGCAGAGAAACTGAAAATCTGGTGCATTGAGACACTGATGCATTGAAATTTTAGCATTTACTGTAACTTTAATTATTACAGGCTATTGATTTTTAAGTTGTATTATTTTAGCAAAAGCTTCAGACTACTCACTTCTAAGCAAGCTTAACTGATAGAAGTCATTATAAAATTTTGAAGCGTATCCTTGTATTTTCAAGAGTTTACATAAACCTGAAGTTATTCACACAGTGTTTCTGTAAAGTATTTTTGTCTGGCCCATGATACTGGCTGACATGGAGATTTTCACATGAGATTAAAGTCTGGATTAAAGATTTCAAGTGAAGTACAGTAATTCTTTTGTACTACCACCAACACGAAACCCAGCATTTCTTTAACAATGCGTATGTCCTTTCTTTTCTGCTGCTTAATCATCAGGTTTGACCATTACTATGAAAACACTGGTAGTAAATTGTTTCTAAGGATGCCTATTTAAAATTACTTAATCCTTTTAAGATCACCTTCTACACTATTATATATGAATTGAATGTAACTGAGTGAGTACTTTGTTATATGTCCTTTTTTTGTTATTCTTACTAGAGTAACTATAAATACATTTGTAGGCTATATGTTACTAGGTTGTCTGCAAATGCAAATCTGTCATACTTCAGTATTAAAATACAGAACTCTGGAGTATTCTATCTGCTCTTCAAAGCTTCAGAGCAGAGTTTGGCATTGAACATGATTCAGGAGTAAACTTGCTGGGCAGGCTGCAACTCTTTGGATTTGCGCAGCATAGTAGGAAGGCACTGTAGGTGTATACTAGCACTGATCAAAGCTATTGAAAGAAACATTCATCCAAACCATGTCTGAACCCTGTTAAAACTATGGAAAAATCAACAGTAAGGTATGGGAAATTGAGGGACATTGTTGGTACTGTTACCTGAAACAGTTCAGATGTGTTGTTCTGGGAAGATGTCTACTAGCTCACTGTTCAGAGCTGCTATATCTTTCCCTTTCAGTGTGAATACCAGAGATTGTCCAAGTTGGTTTACATAGCTTCCTGAGTGCCCTCTACTGGTACTGACTGATTCTCTTTCAGATTGTGCGTGCTGTAGTTTCATCACTTCACGAATATTTTCAGCATCTTCAGCTTCTATCTTCAATGTTTATCATTTTGTGTCTATTTTAATGGGTTTTAATTGAGATCAGTTTTTTATTTCATTTTACTGCTACAGTTTCCACATGCCTAATGCTGATATGCATTAAAATGCCTTAGTGTTTCCTGGATTTTCAGTTCATCAAATATCTCAGAAGCTTAATGTGTCACATATATCCTTCAGTTTCTGCAGCAAAAAAAGTGGTTTTGATATTGCTGAGTTGTTAGTCTGTTAATGGACTGAATTTTCTGTGGTGTTGTTTGTTTCATAACTGAGGCTGACTCCTGTCTTTGCAACCTCCTCTGCACATTTTCATAAGATTTTCAGATAAAATTCAACAACTCTGGGGTGATACAAGATCTATGTTTATATGAAGAAACATTTATTCATAAAATTAAGTTTGTCACTTTAAAACATTACCACTGATAGTCTGTAGCTGTTTTGAATATCACCATAGTTTAAATGAATTGAAAAAAATATACTGGGGAAGGGGGAGAGGAGGCGAAACTGCCACCTACAATTAAAAGCTGTAAATGAAGCATACTGGTATGTATTCATGGGAGGTGGAAATACACCAGGCTCAGTACTGGGGCCATTTCTATTTAACATGTTTATTAATGATCTTGATGAGGGGATTGAGTGCACCCTCAGTAAGTTTGCAGACGACACCAAGTTGAGAGGGAGTGTTGATCTGCCTGAGGGGAGAAGGGCACTACAGAGGGACCTGGATAGACTGGATTGGTGGACCAAGGTTATTTTTCCTTTAATTTTCACTTTGAACGTAACTATTTCCAAGAGTAATTAAATCTCTTATCACTGGTGACAGGATGAGGGGAAATGGCCTCAAGTTGCGCCAGGGTAAGTTTAGGTTGGATATGAGGAAAAACTTCTTCACAGAAAGGGTTGTTAAGCACGGGAATGGGCTCCCCAGGCAGGTGGTTGAGTCATCATCCCTGGATGTGTTTAAAAACCATTTGATTGTGGTGCTGAGGGACATGATTTAGCGGAGGATTGTTAGAGTTAGGGTAATATGGTTGGTTCATGGTTGGACTCGATGATCTTTAAGGTCTTTTGCAACCTGAGTGATTCTATGATTCTATGTGTTAAAAGACCATTCTGATTGTAAAGCACCTTGTTTAAAAGAAAAGTTAGTGTAAAGGAACAACAGTCTTGTCTGTTTAATGATCAGTAGTTCCTAGCACGTCAGAGAGACAGTAGTCTTCTGAAACGTTTTGCTGCTTCATGAAAATAACACCTCATAATTGCAGTTAATTGTACACTTCATATGCTTTGTAGTACAAGGCATTGCTCAGGTTTCAGTTTTATTTCCCATCTGGCTGGAATAAATTGTTGTAAGAAAGGGCTGACAAGGAGGTTGATGTGAGGTGTTTTTTTTGTCTGTGAGCTAAATATAGTTTTGCAGTATCGTTGAACCTGACCCTGTTACTGCTATATGATACTGTGCATAGCACTGCACACTATATTGTCTGAGTGATATTAGGTAGCTATGTACACACACAAGCTTTGTGAAATTCAGGAAGAAAGGAAGAAGTACTAGAGAGGAATATATTGATGTAGCGATGTGCAATCATTGTTTGGTAAACAGTTTGTGGAGTCCATTAGCTCAGAAGATGATATCACATGCTGAAATAACTGGCTAAGGAAATGCTTCTGCCTACTGAAAATGCCACCAGTCTGTATTGTA
Source organism: Gallus gallus (assembly GCF_016699485.2). NCBI lineage: Eukaryota > Metazoa > Chordata > Aves > Galliformes > Phasianidae > Gallus > Gallus gallus. Next base: position 111,971,907 of record NC_052532.1, read on the forward strand.
GTTAGTACTCTACTGCATGGGCCTATTTTGTGGGTGTATTTGGGAATGTAAGCTTCTGCATGCTATTTGCGTAGCGTGAACCATTGCGTTGCAGGTGTGTAACAGAGCAAAAGTACTGTTATGTTGGCATTCTGAAACAGCCTTGATAATGTGGCTTTCTAGATGCCTTATGAGTTCAGCTTTTTTTTTTTTTTTTTTTTTTTTTCCCCTCCTTGAGTCTTTGGTAGAGAGAAAAAAGGGAAGGTGTGAGAAGACTGAATTTTGAGTAGTGCTGTGTGGAGCTGGGAGCTGCAGTCAATGATCCTTATGGGTCCCTGTCCTTCAGAAACCTATGATTCTATGACTGAAAATGACCAATGTTACATTTTACATTCCTGCAATACCATGTTCAGTGTAAACTGCAGTACATGATTTGATTATTCACGTTAACTTTTCTTACTCTTCCTTTGCCCCATCAAGCAATGAACGTTCCAGGATATGCATCTGCTGTATGTTACTTACAGGAGAAGGAAAAGGAAGACTGTTACACTGCATCAAGCTGCTTTGGTTTTAGAGAAGTAGTCTGATTTTAGCCTAAGGACTGTAAAAATAATATACTTGAATCTACAATCATTACACTACTCAGTTTGGGAAGTTAGATCATCAGAAAGACTACAGGCAGTTGTCAGAGTTAGTAATATAGTATTTGTGTTGTCACATTTTCAAGTAACTTCATGGACGCTGTGAGGTGTTAATTATCTTGATTCTTAATTATCCGTACGGGAATGATAACTGGGAAGACTATACTACATTTCTGGAATATTTTTGATAGTCACCATTTAAAATACAGTTTGATTAAGAATTTATGTAAATACAGTCTTTGATTGGAGTTGCTCTCGTGATGCTTTTAGGAGTGCAGTAAACATACTCTAATGCTTTAATTGTTAACCTGCAGAGCCACCTTGTACAGAGCATCTCCCTTCCATCTCCTCTGCTTGTTCAGTGAGCAGTTTAAGCAATAGGAGAAATGTTTGGTTTTGCTAATAAAGTTTTGAGTGACCTGAGGGAAATGAAAAAATTAACCTGTGGCAAGCCGGATTGTATTAGATAACCTTTCAAATGCCATTTTATTTAATAATACACTGCACATATATCCAGAATTTTTTATGTAAGGTTTATATAAGTGGAATCAATTGATTTCTAAGCATTTTTGTGTAACTGATTATAGTTATATGTCTTAAGCACTTTTCCCTATTTCTACCTGCAGTATGGATGGAGCAGATCTGTGTTTTGAAATTGTGAAGAGAGCAGATGCTGGATTTGTGTACAGCGAGGCTGTAGCCAGGTATGTGTTCTAATTTTAATTAATCCCACAGGATGAATGGAAGAAAATGAACTATATTGTTGCAAATCAAATAGCTAAAAGTAGGAATACTATAAATAATTCTGTTTCCAAATCTGAATGTTTGTTACAATAACTAGCATAATAAAAGAATTTCAGAACATTTTGTCTTTAATAATTTTATATTTGGGTGAGAATATTGAATAAAGTAGTATTTTACATCCAATATCTAATTCTCCGTCTATGTCTTTTTATGGATCCTATGTTGGCATTTGGTGACTTGGCCTAACAGGTGTGACTTTTATTGGTTGTGCTAGTTGGACCCTTCTTTTTTATGATTTCATATGTAGTCAGTTCAACTTTTCACTTACCAGAGAAACTAATATCAAAATGAGTATAAAATTGTAGGACAGCAAAATCTCGTGTCCTAATGACATGAAAATTGAACTCAAAGCACATGGGATTCCGTATTTGCTTTTCTAGGCACTTCAGATTTTTAACATCTTAGAAACTGGAAAATGGTCTATTTAAACTTCCTGGTAGAGGCAGAGTCAGCTCTACATTTGGATCGTGAACTTTGTCCATTTGGTACTAGAAAGCCTCCAAGGACAGTTATTCCACTGCATCCCTGGACAACTTGTTCCAGTGTGACTGTAATGGTGTCCCTGTAACCACCTAGAATCTACTGGTTCAGTGTATGGCAGTTTAATGTATGACTACTGTGACTCAGTTAAGGACTTGGCTCCATCTTCTGCATACCTCCTCTTAGGTATGGAAAGACTATTACAAGGTTCTCCCCTAAGTTTTGCCTTCTCCAGAGTAAACATCTTGTTTCCTTCAGCCTCTTGTTGAGCTTGTGCTCCAACTTCCTATGCATTTTGATACCTGCTGAACTTAATCAAGTTTATCAGTCTAATGAATATTTCCCTTGAAGTGTTTATTATGCTTTTACTGAGTAAACTCAGCATGTGTGGGATTTGATAGGCTGACAGGGCACACTACTGACTCACTTGAATCCTCCTGTCATTCAAGACCCTTGACTCCCTTTCCAGCAATGCTGCAACTCAGCCAATACCGTTAGAGCCTGTATCCAGAATGTACCTTTGAAGTGGTTACTCAGTCCCAGTTGCAGGATGTTGTACGTGTCCTAGTTGAATTCTCTGAGCTTCCTGTTGGACCTTTCCTCTTGCTCATGTGCTTTTAAGGGCAGCTCTGCTCTCTGTATTTATTACACCTGCACTTTGGTGTCATTCAAAAACTTGGTGAGGATACATTCTGTTTCCTCAAGATCATTAGGGAATCACAGAATTGTAGGGGCTGGAAGGGATCTCTGGAGGCCAAATCCAACCCCCTTGCTAAGGCAGCTTCCCTTCAGCAAGTCACACAGGCACCCAGATGGGTCTTGAATATCTCCAAAGAAGGAAACTCCACAACCTATCTGGGCAGCCTGCTCCAGTGCTGCATCATTCTGACAGTGAAGGGATTCTTCCTTGGGTTTGTATGGAACTTCCTGTGTTCCAGTTTCTGCCTGTTGCCCCTGGTCCTGTTGTTGCTCACCACCAAAAAGAGTCCACCCTTTCCTAATTTTCCCTTGGCTTTAAACAGAATAATCTTCAAACTTTAGATTTTATTATTCATTAGACATAAACTCGTGGCTACTGAAGTTTTATCTACCAACTAAGCTGTATACGTATTATGTGGTTAGACTCTTTAAATGTAGTTGTATCTGCATAATAATTTTTTCCTGCAGGATTGCCATTTATCATGTCTTTGTTTTTACAGTCATTACATGAGACAGATACTGGAAGCTCTACGTTACTGTCATGATAATAATATAATTCACAGGGATGTGAAGGTAAGATATGGGATTTTTTTTCCATCACTGCATTAATACAAACTACTAAATGTTGGCATTTTCTCTACAGGAGAGAGAAGGAGGAGCTGTATAAACAGAAAACTATTTAATGAGTCTATGTTTACTTTTATTGTGTTGTCTGAGATTAAAGATTATCACTTATTCTGCCAGTATAGAACATTTAGGAAGTCTTTGTTCATATGCATTTCATTGCAATTACTTTGAAAGTCATTTTTATTTCTGCTTCCTGAATATTCATATGTAATGTGTTTGCGTTTATTTTCTTGTTAGGAAAACCTGTGTATAAATTAATTGCATAAATTAAACAGGAATTTGTGGATTAATTATATCATTTTGACAGCACAGTGAAGCTATCAAATCATCTAGACCAAAATTCTAGAGATAAGTGCATCCTTAAATGCTGGAATACTGGTAGTACTACCTACTTTTTGCAAACAGCCTTGAATATTTATTATTAGGTGAACAAGTTTTGGGGGAGAAATGCAGGCTCTAAGAGTACTTTAAGATGCTTACGACTTTAGGAACGTTTTAAAAACAGTGTATATACATTCTGTTTTTGAGCTAGCAAATTATGTGACATTTATGTGATTATTTGTGGAATTAATTTATCTCAGAGCATTATAGTGTAAGTAATTGGGAGTTTAAGCCTAAGAATTTTGGTTTGTTTTTCTTCAATTTGAATGCATGTTATTTGTTCATTCTGCTGTCTAAAATAGCTTTTCCAACTTCTCTAAGAGTTTGCTTTTATCCAAGCTGTGTCAAGTGCTGTAAGAGTTAATGAAAATGGTAATGAGCGCTGATAGTGCAGTTTGAGAAGTGAGTTCTAGTGATAAATCAGACTGGGAGGTGGTGAGCTGTTCTTCAGACTTCTACAGGGTGATTTGTTAGGGAAGAGAGTGTGGACACTGAACTGAAGGTTTTCTTTCCAGCAGACATTTGATCTTGCATACACAGACATTGCAGACCTTTCGCCAGTCTCTTTATCCTTTCCAATGGAAATTATTCCATTTAATAGGGTTTTCTTTTTTTTTTCTTCTTTTTCCATAAGTTTGATATTGTGAAAGTCATTTCTTACAGCAAATTCTCAAGATGCCCTCTTAATCGCTGATAGGATTTCTGATCTTGTTCCACTGCAAAGGTTCTGAATGCTTTTAATTATTTGGTTATGATACCATGTGAGAATTTGAGAATGAACACTATGGTTATGTGGCTTTGTCTTCCTGAGAGCTGCATTTCTTGTTATTGGACTATGTCCTTGAACAAAAGCATATTTCAGTTTCAAGGGCCTTATTCCTCAGAAAAAGGTAGATATATCTTTACAGCTTATCCAGTCTTTGAAAACTTTAAAACCACCATCTTTATTAAATGCCATCCTTAGAAATAAAACTATTCAATTACTTGAGTAAGAATTCTTTAGTCTGTTGTCTGAAGTATGCTAAACCATGCTAAACAGTGTTAAATCTTGACAAAAGCTGAGCAGAAATATTTTAACTGTAAAGCTTGTGTGAAGAATATTAAGTTAACTGCAGCATCTCAGCTCTAGATGTCACTGTAGGCAGTGTTTTGAAAGGAAGTAGGGTAAATGAACGATTTCTGAATTATCTGAATGAATTGAAGTGAAATAATAAAAATCTGTAAGGTTGATACAGTCATTCTATGATTGTAGGATTCTGCATTTTTTCCTCTTAAGTTTTCTGTGTTATTTTAAACTGCAGAATGTTTGATCTTGATCTGATTCACAGGAAAATGTGCACCTTTTGGTCCCTCTTAGAATTAGGTGTCTTGTAGGCGTTTTTGTGCTCATTTGGCTCTCAACTGATAAGGACAAGTCAGATTAGGAATACTTCAGTCTGTTGTTGTCTGATGCCAGAAACTTCATCTGTCATCCTTAAGCAACAAGATGAACCAAAGCTGGCTGCAGCCTATGATAAACTTACGTGTGTTCCAGCTTCATCTCCCATGCCAGAATCAAAACATGAAACCTTTCACAAGATGGCTTAATTTCCTTCCTCTTGCAATAAAAGACATTTCTTGAGTTTCTTTATCTTTTGTCCCTAACATTACATAACGTTTTTTTAATCTCTGACCTTTGCCTTATACTTTGGTTAATGTGGTTCTGCTGCTGGGTGCTGCATTTTCAGAAGCAGATTTGCTGAGAAGGGCTGCTTGCTGAGAATTTAGATTGCTTGGCCTGCCACAGAGCTCAACAGCTACATAGTGGATACCTTCTGATTAGGAAGTTCATATGTTCCAGTTACTTGCCCAGCCATACAGAAAACCTGCACCTTCTGATTGATGAGCTAGCCATCCTGCAGCATATTTTGAGGGGGTTAACCTGGGAGGAGGTAGACATTTGTTGTGCATGTTTGCCCTAGGATTTTATGTTCCTGCAATAGAAATCAAGTATTTAGTTTTTGATTGTATAATTCACAATTCACCTGATAACTTCAGAGTTAACACCAGGATGACTAAACAGCACAAGAAGTTTAGCACATGAGCTGTGTTTCACTGAAGTATTCATTTCTTTACCTTTTCCTCTCGCCTTTCTGTTTTGGGAGATTTTTCGTCCGTGAACTATTCCATCAAATGCTGAACCAACATACTACTTGATTTGCAGATTCTCAAATTGCCCATACTGCACAAAAGCTTTTCTACTGTTTAATATAGAATAAACCAACTAATGCAATTCAGAAGTGCAAAGGAGATGTCACCTTAAACAGGTTCTATAGGAAAATAATAAAAGGTATGTATTATTTTGGGATACTAAGTAGAACTGGTGAAATTGGGTTTTACTACAAACTTATGTTTAATCAGTAGTTCCCAAAATTTCATCCATTTTCTTACCTTTTTGGAAACTGCAGCACTAAGGAACCAAGTGGTCTAGAAAAGCAGAGTAATAATTACTTAAGCCTATACTATCACCAAAAATTCAGTGTTGAAGTTTACATCCTTAGACACCTTGCTGTGGTGAGATCCCCTGCGCGTAAGGAAGGACAGAAGTTGTGGGTTTCTTATTTTGGGCCTGTGCAGAAACAAAAGCACGTTGACGGTAAACTGTTGCTACGCAAATGTCTGCTGCTACTGATCTTAACACAGTACTCTGAGCAAATTTAAATTGTTTGGTTCAGTCATGGTTTAGGTGTCTTGTCCTTGGTTTTTGCACAGTATGATGCACACCCACACAAACCAGACTTCATGCTCAAGAGCTCTTTCCTTCAGCATTTTGCAGAGTTAGACTCTGAAGCTGCCCACTTAAGGTTTTTCCATAGGTCATTTGCTAAAAATCACAAGAGAATTCTGTCAGATAAGCAAATGGTGGATTCTGTTCTCACAAGTAGCACTGTATTAAATAAAATACTATGTTCCTGTGATTTTCTGTCTTTTTCACTTACCTCTTTATTGAACTTCTGCAGAATACAAAGCAGGTGTTAAATGATATGAAGTCTTGGGGTGCCTCTTTCAGGAGGCCAAATATTTCGTGTCTAACACCATATGCTACTTTTGGGTCAATTTAGAGTTCATGTAATGGAACTCAGTAGTAGGGTCGGAAAGACAGAATTGCTTGCTACATTTTATTGTGCAGTTTGAGGCAAGTGGTTGAACTTCTTAAAAAAAAATGAACTTCTAAAAAAAATAGCTAGTATTCTGTAATACTTTCTGCATTCATTGGACAACTCCCCTTGATCTCATTTGGGAGAATAGGGAAAAGACCATACTGCAAAAATAAATTCAAAACCACTCCTGTTTTGCACTCCTTTCATACTGTTCATGGTCCTTAAATGTTTATTTTGAGTATAAGTTGTATACCAGTAGATGATAACCATTTATGCCTACCTAAGTAAAGCATGGAATTTACCTCACAGAGTTAAACTAGGAATGTGGATATTCTATGGTGTTTGTTTTTGTTTTGTTTTTTTTTAATTTATGTTAAATAGTATCAGAGGTTAAAAATAAGTGCATGTATGCATTTCATCCTGTTTTCCCTCTCTTCCTGTACATTCAGATATCCTACAATTTTGTATGACTCATGTTTTAATCACTCTCCTGCAAGTCGTCTGGGTTTAAACACTTATGAAGGAGGTACCTTCTGGAGTACCATGTGTTAATTTAAATTTGAAGTGGTATAATCATGTAACACTTTTGGGTGATTACATGTTGGACTTTGGTGCTGAGCTGCCTTCCAGGTTAAACAGCTAGTCGCTCACAGTGGGATGGGAGAGAGAATTCGAAAAGGTAGAAGTGCAAGAAATGCTGAGTTGAGATATGGACAGTTTAATAACGGAGAGGAATAATAATAATACAAGAGGTGATGCACAGTGCAGTTGCTCACCAACAGCTAGCCAATGCTTAGCCAGTACCAGAGCCTTCCTTCTTCCCTAAGCCTTTGACACATGATATATCCATGCTAAAAAAAAAAAATTCTATGCTTTTCCTTTCTTTTTTTGTAAAGAAAGCCCAGAAAACCTGGGAATAACGGTGACAGATGAGAACTATGTCCTCAGTCTCACACTAGTTTCTGCCATCTTCCTAGATCAGTCAGAAAGAAAACACTGTCCACCCATCAAACATAAATGTATTTTACTTTACATGGGGTCAAGTGGCAATGCACAGTTCATTGTACGAATTACATGAATTCATTTATTATGGCTGCTGTTGATTTAAAAGCAAGACTGTGTTAAAAAAAATACAAGTAATGTATTTTTTACCATTTTATTTAAATATTTCCCATTTCAAATAAAAGTCTCATTATAGCAAGTCAAAATGAGCTGACCATTAGTAATATTCTACTAACATCTTTCCATATTACTTCACATTGGTGGGATCTCTTCAGTGAAAATATCAGCTCTGCGTTGGTGGTGGTCAGGTATGGATTTTTTAAACAGACTATATAGACTTTTCTTAAATGTTTTATCTATCAGAAGGGTCATAACTGGATCTATACTGCTCCTAGAAACACACAGACAAGTAAGGAAGTTTTTAATTTCTACTAGATAGTTTATCCTTGAGCAGTCTTCTTCTGGAAGCAGTACATAAAATATGGGTTTGAAAATATGATACGGAAGAAAGCAGACAGTTAAAATTATCTGGATGACAAGAATGTTTCTTTTCACTGTTCTATAAATCATATGGTTTTGTCCAAAGTGGGTGTTTTTTTGTATTTTACTCAGGTGTCTGGTGAGGGAATAGTATGATAACAAAACTGTTAGAAAAAATAGAAAGAAACAAGCAGTAGCAAACGAAGCTGCAGTCTTTGCAGTAAATTCACCAATTTCTACCTTCGTGTTATAACACGTGTGAAATATTTGCTCCCTCCTTGCCTGAGCATCAAATGCTATAGCTGTTATTGTTGCGCACAACACAATAAGCCATATAAAGATACAGAAATATTTAGCGAACTTTGGCTGACGAAACTTTTGAAGTCCACGTTTGTACAAGCTTTTTGTAACTGCTGGGGAGTGTCGTGCATTGTTATTTTTCTTCAGTGTTGCATACTGACTTAAAGCAATCGTACATAAAATCGTAATTGTAACGTACATGCAGACATGCATAACGGTAGTTCCAAGGTGATACGCTGCTCTGCATACATCAGAGCTGTATGTCCATTCGTGCCCTTTTGCAAAATAGCCAGCCAGAAAAGGCATAGTGCTACATACAAGTAAATTAGCAGTGACGAGATTTACAAGATAAATATATTGTGTTCTTTTCGTGGATGCTTGTCTTGAAAACACCCAGGCAGTGAGAATGTTTCCAAAACTTCCAGTAATAAATAGGAGGGAGTAGATGACTGGTAGAGCTACAGTAGTAGCTATCGATGGATGAAGAACACATGTTGAATTTCTCATTTATGCCAAATCTTCTTGAATAGATGGTGAGAGCTGAAACACAATTAAAGGAATTATTCTTCAGTAATGTTCATCTAATGTCTCTTTTTCTTTCCTCTTATTTTAACTGTTACTTTTTCTCCCCTGCTTTTCATTGTTACCAATTCGTAATTGTTCTCTGGGGTTATCATTTTCAGCTTGCATGAGGTTACTGTTTGGATGTTCTTTGACAGATTTTTGGAAATATAAAAGTGAAGCTGACTTTTGTTTAAAAAAAAAAAAAAAGGATTTAATGTGCTTATAATCTAATAAAATAAATGAGGAAACAGAAAGTTGAAGCTAAGGTCTGGTAGTAACTTCTGTGGTCTTGTGTGATTTCTCAGTCTTCTAGAACGCTTGTAACCTACTTTGGAAACAACTTTGGACTATTCCAAGTTAAATAAGCAAAATAAATACAAAGCATTTTGGTATTTGAAGAAATGCACAGGAGTATCTTATGGCTGCATTTAAGTAAGAATTAAACTGTACATGATTCTGGAAGCTAGTTGGATGAATTTATTTATTTATTTGCTGATAGTATCTAATTTACTTTCTTAGGGCTCTAATCTTAAGTATACATTATGCATAAATGATGTAGTCATGAGCATGTGAAATGATTGCTGAAAACTGTGATACATTTCCAAGTTCAGTTTTCAGTTTAGTCTGTATTTCCAGACTGTAAGCAAGAAATCAATTCTAGTTGGTGTTTAAAGCTCTGTAAAATGACTGCATGTAAAAATGAGTCTTTGACTTACTAACCTATGGTGAAGAGAGATTATCATGTTGTATAAATAAAAGTTTAGTAAAGTGCAACTTAGCTTTTACTCCTTATAAAACCACATGGAAAAAAAAAACAGATTTCAAATTCACAGATCGATAAAAAATTTTTGAAACAGCCATAAGCAAATGAATTCAAATGCCAAAAAGGATTCTTTGTAACTATAATAAAATGCACAGGCACCAAATTGATTACATTATAAAAAATGGTAAAAGTTATATTTAAAAATATGCTATAAGCCATGACTGCCAACTTGCAGATTAAACCAACTTTTTTGTAGTTGTTGAATCTCTACCTAAGTCCCATATAGATTGTTGAACTAAAATATGCTAAATTATTTTATTACAGTGAGTTACATTCACAAAGTAATGTTTGGACTCAATCCTTTGGACATCTAATGATCATTTTTGTGTGAATGTTTGGTATCAAAGAAGTAGCACTTTTAAACTTACCTATGCAAGTTGCAGGCGTCTTCCTTTGGAGAGGGAATTTTTGTCCAATGTCCTTTTTATCTCTACACCGATGCAGTAAAAAGGATGATATTTAAATCTGGAAAATACAGTTAAGAAAAATGTCTTTGTGGCATTAGTAGGTTTTCAGAATGTGCCCTTTTTTCTTTTACAGTGTCAAAAGGCAGCTAGTCACTTAAAGTTCAAACCAAAAGATGTTTTCTGCGCAGAAAGTCTTCAAAATTAGGCCAGGATATAACTCCATTAGAGAATTTAAAAGAATGCAAGGTAAACGTGGAAGAATGCTTCTACCAGTCCTTTGGCCATGTAATTATTTCACAGAAATACTTAAAATACTTGTAGGGCGTGGAGCTCTTGTTACTATCATGCTCTTTGAGACTGCCCACTTCCCAGAATGGAAAAAAAGAAGTTTGCATTTTGTGTGTGTGAACTTTCACTGCAGTTTAATTGTTCTTCAGATCCAAGAATTTTGACAGAGCTGTTCTTGAGCTCCACATGCAATAATGATAATAACGTATCCGTGTCTGTCCTCCTCTCAGTGACCAAATGAACACATCACGTATGTCCAGTCAGATGATGCATTTTGTGGAAGCAGTTTATAGTTGATGCATTCTAAGCTTGCTAATCGTTCAGGGGAAACTGACTTGGCTTGTTTCCAAGAAATAGGGTGTTTAATAAAGTTATCCAGAAGGCTGATAGCCAGGACAGTTTCCTTCCTCCAGAAGAAAAGTTTGATCGCAGATCAGTCAAACTCTGCTTAGGTCTGCAGAACATAAAACTTCTGAATTTACTTCTGTGTGATACATCTGTGGTTGTCAGAGAGAGCTTTTCAGAAGCAGCAAGTTCCTCTATGAGAACAGAGGAGGTACCATAACCTATGCACTTTTAGTGTTGTTATGTTTTGCTTTGCATTTAAGGACTCGCAGTGAGAATACACTTTAGGGATCTACAATGGATTTAATTGTTCAGTCTCATTATTGATTTTATTGATGTTGCTGTAAAATGATAGACATGTATTCTGCCCACCTTTTTAGGTTAGACGATTCATGTCGTTTACAAGTAAACTTAAGTGAGGGAAGCTTGCTTGGAATATTAGTAATTAGTTTGTAGTGCTGTGATTCCTTTACATGCATTTTAATTTTTGTTCTGTGTTAAGCTTTACCTTCTTTTTCTTCTTTTTTTATGTTTGAATAAATAACTATATTAGAATCTGTTCTAATAAGATGCTTATAGTAATTAAATGTCTAATACTCTCTTACAAAGTGTTAGAAATCCGTGTTTCTATGTTGTTCCATCCAATTTTAGACACAAGAATGCATATCCTGAAAATTTGCTAAGTGGAGACAATGGTTTTATGCTAAAAAAATGCTGTGAGCAATTTCAGTTAGGAGGGGTGTGGGTTTCTTTGTTGTTATTCAATTGGTTATTACCTGTAGCCTGTTGTATTTGTAGTTCAATTACCATAATTCTTGCTATGTGAGGAAATTATGCTACCTTTTTTCTGAATTACTGTATAATGGATTAGTGTACTGAATTATAATCTATCAAACTTCATTTTGCAACTGATTAGTGAGATGGGCAACAGATGAATGGGATATTATGAGTAAACAAAATAAATAAATAAATAAATAAATGTCATTGGTTCCAAGAACCTTCACTATTCTTGTAGTACACTATTTCCATTTGCCTGACCTACAAGTGGCTTATTTTATCTAATATATATTTGATGATACTCAAACAGTACACATGCATCTCTTAGGCAATCCACTCTTAAGTTCTTCATAACGATCTGTATGTATTCTCTTCACCTCAGTTATTTATATTTTTAGCCCTCTTAAACCATGATTACTTATACTTGTTACTAGATTTTATATACCAACAAGCCGTGTGTGCTGCCTTTTGTCACTGTATGCAGACAACCTATTTTGTGGCTCAAAATCACAAAGACAAGGAAGTTCTCAGTGGGGAAGCTATTTCACTTAGCCATTTATAACTCATACCTAACGATATTATGTAGTACAGCCATAGGCAACAGTGATACACACAAAAACAGCCTGGCTACTGCCTCTCCTCTCCACCTGCTTGAGATGACAGACAACAACCCAGTTAACCTTGTATCATGCCTGTCTCAACTTGTGTGAATATCTGGGCTGTTCCTGTCAGGCAATAGAGTGTATTGCGGATTGGCAGCAGCTGCTCCTTGCAGGATGGAAGAGGGCAGCAGTCCATTTACCTGTGGCTCCCATGGCAGTCCTGATTCTCTGTGCCATGTAAGACCCAGGAGATGCACTCAGCCTCTGTTGCTTGATGGAAGAACGGCAACTTTTAGGATAGGGCATACAAAAGTGGATGCCCCTAGATAGGGCCACTATGGATGCTAAGGATGAACTATACTAAATAAATGTGTAACGTGTCAAATACGCATCAACCTTTAACATGACCTTTAATTTCCAGTACTTAGAATTTGATCTACTACATAGGTGTCCAATGTGCTATTCTAATATTTTTGTAGCCCTCTTTTTACTGTTCAAGTAAAAATACAAAAAGAATAAGCAAAGTTTTGTTGATTATGTATGTGAAGTATATTACATATATTATGTGCAGCCCCATATACTTTCTCTTCACTCGGTGCGGCCGGCAAGCCAAAAAATTAGATATTCCTGATTGTATGGTATTTAATACCAGGATAAGTCTCTAAAATGCATTAACTACTGCAAATGTGCAATTCATGTCTTTTTTTTTTTTTTTTAAGAAAGAAGTTTACCGTGTAGCTTAGTCAGAACTTTCATTTCAATTCCAGTTTTTTTGCTTAATCATTAAAATTGAAAGCTCGTTGGCTGTACGAAGTTTTAAGAGAGATGCAGTACATGGTATTCATTTTCAGTTGGATGTCTAGATACGGAAGAGTTGTTGCAGGTGAAGTCTCTGGTGACTGGAAAAAGGGAAACATCACTCCCATTTTTACAAAGGGTAGAAAAGACGACCTGGAGCCTCTAGTCATCTAGTGAGCCTCAATGTCTCCTACCTGGACTTCTGCAAGACCTTTGACAGGGTCCCACACCATATCCTTATCTCTAAATTGCAAAGATAGTCATTTGAAGAGTGGATTATTCAGTGGATAAATAATTGGTTGGATGGTTGCAGCAAGAGAATTGTGGTCAACAGATTTATGTCCAAGTGGAGGCCAGTGATGAATTGTGTCCCCCAGGGGTCTGCCTTGAGACCTGTGCTCTTCAACATCTTTATCAACAATCTAGGCAGTGGGATTGAGTGCACACTGAGCAAGATTGCAGATGACACCAAGCTGGGTGGTGTAGTTCACAACAGAAGGAAGGGATGCTATGCAGAGAGATCTGGACAAGCTTAAAACGTGGGCCCACGTTGAACTGAATGAGGTTTAACTAGTCCAAGTGCAGGGCGCTGCACCTTAGTCTGAGCAATCCCAGATATGTGTACAGACTGGAGGAAGAAGTCACTGAGAGCAATCCTGCAGAAAAGGACTCAGGGATCCTGGAGAACGAAAACCTGGGCATGAGCCAGCAATGTGCTCTTGCAGCCCCCAAGGTGAACTGTTACCTATGCTGCATCACAAGAGGAGTGGCCAGCAGGGACAGGGGGGGAGGTGATTGTCCCCCTCTGTTCTGCCCTCATGAGGTCCCACCTGGAGTGAAGCATCCAGGCCTGGGGCCCCCAGCACAAGAAGGATGTGAAGCTGTTGGAGTAGGTACAGAGGAGGGCACAAAGATGATTGGAGGGCTGGAGCACCTAAGCTGCAAAGAAAGACTGAGGAAGCTGGCCCTGCTCAGCCTGGAGAAGGCTCTGGGGAGACCTCATTGTGGCCTTTTAGTACTTAAAGGGAGCTTATAAAAAAGATGGAGACTGACTTTTTTTTTACCGGGTTTGAGAGTGATAGAGGAGGAACACTTTTAAACTAAAGGAGGTAGATTTAGATGTTAGGAGGGAATTCTTTACTCAGAGCATGGTGAGGTACAGGCTGCCCAGAGAAGCTGTGGATGCTCCATCCCTGCAGGCATTCAAGACCAGTATGGTGGAGCCCTGGGCAACCTGATCTGGAGGAGCGGCACTAAGTGATCTTCAAGGTCCCTGCCAGCCCAAGCCATTCTATGATTTTGTCTGCCTGTTCATAACTTCTCCTTGCAGGCATGGCCTAGTGTTTCCCAGCTCCTTTCCTGAATTAATATGATCAGGATTTTAGCTGCAAGTCAGTATATGTGTTTATGAGAGCAGCTCTGAAAATAATGTCTCTTATTGTGTTAGTCCACGAAGTCAGAGGCAAATGTTAGTCGTATAGCAGTAGAGGTTGACCCTTCCTGCCAATATCCCATTCCATTTTGTTGCCATGTGGCAAATGACAGCAGAGGAGCAGTCTGACACGTGGCATCTGACCTGGAAGTGCATATGAAGCAAAGGTGTGTCACTGAATTCCTCTATGCCAATAAAATTGTACCCATTGACATGCTTGCTGAATATTTATGGAGGCCAAACTCTAAATGTGAGCAGAGTGAGACAGTGGGTTGGTGCTTTTCAGCGGTTCAGATGTGAGAAATCCAATCACATTCTTGACAGCCGTGCTGATTTTTTCAAGCACGATATTCAGGGTCTTGTTCATTGCTGGCAAAAATGCACAGCTAATGGTTATAACTATTTTGAAAAATAGTGTTTCATAGCTGAGATTTTTTTCTATCAAGTAGTGTTACTGTGCTCTTTGTATCTCTTATAGTTTCCATGGAAACAAATAGGAGACATTACTCTCAGAGCAGCATATTTAATACTGTGAGAAATACTAACCAAGTGAAAGTTCTCTGAGTTCATGTTTAAATCTACTCAGCTTGAGCCAAGTACTATGCTGAATGACGGCAAAATAGATGGCAGATTTTAATTTGGTCTTCATTAGACTATCTTTTTTGCTGTTCATTGGTGATTTGTTTTCAGCACCTTTAGAATTGCCATTACAGTTCAGCAGAATAGGTCCAAAATTGTAGTTCTTATACTGTTTGATGAATCATGAGAATATGCAATGTAACTGTGGCATTTCTAGCATCCTTCGTGATATAGAATAGGGATAATATTGCACCCATACCTTCAGTTATTTGGTTGTCATTAAATAAGCGTGGTTATGTGCTCTGGGTAGTTGTTTTGCATAGAAAAGAACAAATTAAGCAATACCTTTTAAGCTGGAAAACATAGCTTACAGTTGACAGTACTTTGAAAAATCATCTTTCAATGTTTTTAGACTTAAGGACTTCAGTGTTAAAAACTTCAAAATTTTTCCCTGGTGAAATACTCCGCGCAGCCTCCAGAGGTCTCTTTTACTATATTTGTTCTTCAAAAGTCAGTGACAGTGTATTGGTCGTGATAATTTTTACTTTTATTTTCCAAAAACAGTTTTTAACATGAAAATTGTACTGATCCGTGTAGAGAAGTAGGAAGCTTTCTCTGTGGTTTTCTTGCACTATGCTGTAACTTGTGTACTTTCAAGTTAAACACTTATAAGAGCTTTTTAGCTTTCCTATGAGGCTCTTAAACTTTTGAGAAAATAGGAAAGTACTAAAGCAAAAATAAAAACCTGAAACATGGTGATAAAGGCAAAACTGATGCACAAAAGGTAGATTTCCTTGGCTGCAAAATGGAAAGCTTTGTCTCCAAAATGAATTTCTTGCTGATAAGGAACATTGTTAGGGCCCCTGTCAAGTATTTTCATCAGGCTCTTAATGTGCTGTTGACAATACACATGCAGAATTTTTTTTTTTTGTGGGAGAATCAGTGGGTATGTTTTTCTTTTAAAAGGACACAGTCATCTATATCTGTGGTTTGAGATATTCTGAAGTAGCTGACCTTGCTTTTTAGTAGGTGCAAAGACGTACTAACCACCTCTGTATGCAAACTTAAAGGAACCAGTACTCATCATTTACAGCAAAAAGCAAGATAACCTCTGAAGGCAGCATGAAACACAACGTACCTTTCTGGTGTACTTTAAGTAATTGATTCAGCTTACAAAAATACAAGCTTAGAAGTAAACCCTAGCACTTTCTTCTTCCTCATTTTTATCTCATTTTTCAGTTGTTTGATGCACAGCCATTTCTCTTCTGTTCATATTCTTATATCTATACTTAACACTCTTAACGATGGAGTCTGAATGTTAAGGCTTCTTTCATCTTCATCCTTTCCCTTCAACTATTCCTACCCTCATGAAGTCTGTACATGGATTTCCCCTATCTATTAAATACTCACAAGCAGTGAGTGGTAACAGGTTTGTAGCTCCTCTTTTTTCTTGGATTCCCTTGGCAAGGTGCCCTCAGTAATAGGGAATATTTCTACGAGATGGAAAAAAGGCTGGCAGAAGTTTATCAGCCTTACAGAGAATATGTTAAAATATATATTTAAAACATTGGTTTATTTTTGTTTGTATGCTTTATTTATGCTGTGCAACTAAACTCCTTCTAACAACCCTGATTCTGTATGTGCTTTCAGAGAGAGCATTAAACTAAGGTGTTCACACATACATATTTTCCAGTCCAAAGAATAATGTGACTCTTACTTATTTGTCAGTAATGTAATATTTATCAGTAATGTAGGTTATATTTCTCTTGTGGTTTCATTGACCAATATTGTGAAATAGGTTATTCAATTTTAATTTCAATTTTCAGATTTGGGCTATCATTTTCTTACCTCATAGACAATGCCAACTTGCAAGTCCCAAAGGTAATAGGAGTGAGTTTCAGTATAGAAATAGAAATTGGTTATTCAAGTCAGATGCAATTGGATATGCTAATAATTAAAGTTATTAGCTTGTTTCTGGCGTGCGTTTTTGTTTCGTGGCTTATGCTGTTCGGAGTCTTTAAACTGTGTATTGTACGAATAGAACATCACAATCAGATTTGCTGCTTGCCACGGGAAGGAGAATGAAGAGGATGGAGCCTGGATTATTTAGCAAGTCTCTTTTAGTATTTTATGTTGAAATGCAGTTGAAAATTCAATACTGTAGTTGGCCCTCCTGTCACTTAGGAAGCATTGCTAAGATGAGAAGTAACAAACATAGTAACACTACTGACGTGACTAATGATAGAATCACCTGAAATGTCACATTGCAATTTTCAGCAGATCTCCCAGGAGCTTCAGGGTTCTTTGCACTCCACTATAATGGCTTGCAGTGCCTCCCACTTACCCTCAGAAGCTGGTAACATTGATTTCAGGAAAGAAAAAGAAAAGATTAAATATTAAAACATAGTAAAAGTGCCCCTGTTTGAATTTTGTTCAGTAGTAATTGTTTCCTACGTGACAGCTCTGTCTAGTTTCAAATCCTGTTCTGAGCCAGTTGATGCTTCAGGCCTTTGATATCTCGAAGCACTGATTTGCACACTTGTGAAATCTGTCATGAAGTATTTTCACTTGTTTTGTTGGTGGTTTTTTTTTGTTGTTGCTGCTGTTGTTGTAATTGCTATTCCTTTAATATCAGACTCTGACAAAGAGCACATAGTTAGTTATTCCTGTTTCCCCTTTTACACGCCATACCTGGTGTTGCGGACTTACTGTGTCCTCTTTCAGGTTTCTGTTTCTGAGGTCTGCGTAGAAACTGTACCATATAGATTATGGGATATCACAGTGATGGCTTCTCAGTTTTTTTTTCTCCTAATTTTAACAGTGTCTTTGCTGTTTTATTGCAGTTGAGCGGAGTTGGTATCATACCCGTTTTGTAGGTTTAACTACTTTGAATATGTGTGTATTGCTTTAAAACTTTGTCTCATTTACTCCTTACTCTCATTCATTCCAGATAGTCCAGGGAAAAAAAAAAGTATTTTTTAAGCTTTATTTCCATTTTTTAACTAGTTCCAAAATAAGAAATAGCATCTAACATTCTAAGTTCTTTAGGACCTTTTGTAAATGGTATTGCTAGACTCCGTGTCCAACATTATCCCCTTTATCCTGATGATTCTCATGTCTACTGGAGAGCTCCTCTGCTGGCTCCTCTGTAACAGCACTGCTAGAGCTGATTTTATGGTAGTTGATTTTTCTCAAACAAATTTATTCACTTTTCCCTGGGTACCTTATCTACCCAAGCTTGCCTAATTTTATATGTCTTTGTAGGTGCTGCAGTTGCCTAATACAAACACTGTAGCTTCTGAAATCTCTTAAAAGTTTCAAATCACGTATGCTTTTCATTCTTTATGCACAGAGGTTAATTAAAGTGAAGTAGTATGTAATGTAGTATGTGGTCCTGGGAATGTACTACTCTTTAATGTTGCTTCTACATTTTTATTTTTTTTTAAATCATCTGTTGATATTATACATGGCTTCTGGTGCTCCTTCTCTACAATCTGTAAAGAATGGCTATAATGTAAAACGCACTTCCTCTTAAGAGTGTACTTAACAGCTTTCACTATTAAAAGTGTAACAAACAAGCCTACATAATAGTGTTCACATAATGGATCAGAATCTGAGCTTGCTCTACAGTAGTGACATTTTCCTGTTGCCTTTTTGTGAATTTAGTTGTTTAAAAATAAAGTTTTATTAAGCAAGTGCAAGGTAGTTTGCTAAAGCACATCTGGAATTCTAAATTTTTTTTTTTTTTTTTTTTTTTTTTTTTCAGTAGTGTGGTGTCCACTAATGGTAATTCTTTGGATGAAATTTCAGGCTTCAACAGAGAACTCTCTTAAGAAACCCCACTTTTTTTTTCTTTTTTTTTTTTTTTAGAGTAACACATAGAGTAACACACATGACCTAAGCGTTGTATTTTGATTTGACAAAGCGTTTGCACCCATTTTCAGGAAATGTTGTGGTTAAACCCAGCAGGTGGCTCAGCCCCATGCAGCTGCTTACTCACCCATAGCTGGTGGAGATGATGGGGAAGGTAAAAATGTCAGAATTCATACTGAGGTAAAGACAATTTTACTGGTAGTAAAAAAAGCAGTAGCCACACATGCAGGCAAAGGAAAGCACGGAATTCATTTGTTACTTCCCACTGGCAGACAGAAGTTCAGCCACCTACAGAATAGCTCATCATACCTTACTGTTTCTTGAAAGACAAGTGCCATCACCCTGAATGTAGAATCATAGAATCCTTAGAGTTGGAAGGGACCTTTGAAGGCCACTTAGTCCAACCTCCCTGCAATGAGCAGAGACACCTACAGCTACATCAGGTTGCTCATGTCTTCCTTCTCCTTTTTTACCCCAACTCTTATTGCTGAGCATGACACTGTATGGAATGGGACATCCCACTGGCCAGTTTGGGTCAGTGTCCTGGTTCTGTTCACTTCTTGCTTCTTGTGCACCCTCAGTTCCTCACTGGCAGGGCAGCATTTGAGTCAAAAGAGTCCTTGACTCTGTATAGCACTCTTTAGACAAACAGAACGTTGTTGTGCTATTGTTTTCATCACAAATCCAAAATGAGGCACCATACCAGCTGCTAGAAAAAAAAATTACCTCTATCCCATCCAAACTAGGACACTAAAACTGAAGTAAAACCACATAAAAATTAAACGATGATATCTAGCAGAGATGAAGTGTTATACTTGCTTTGTTCAATAGGAATTTTATAATTAGCTTCTATAACACCAGAATATTCTGCTGGATTAATAAAAATCTGCACATTTTGTGACAGATTAGGTATAAAGCTACATGATCTATTAGAGGAGTTACTGGTAATCATATTAATATAAAAGTCTTTCAGTTAACCTGAGCAATATTGCTTGTTATGTGTTAAGCATAATAGAATCTTCTTTTGCAGAAATAGTATCTAACATCTAGTATCTATTTAGTTCATCTTTCTGGATTCTTGTGCTAGGCATATAAATTGCTTTCGGTAGAAGTGTCTGTTTGCATGTCTTTTGGTCTTAACGAGCTCCACCTTCATCTCTGCTGTTTTAAACCTTACAGTTCAAAATTTTACTTTGCGCCTGAATCCATAAACTTATAAGTAGATTAGATGACTGATACTGAACAAAGATCAGAACTGATGCTGCCACTGTTCACAACAGCTAATTTTTCTGTATGCTCTGTATGCTCATTTTTTTCCTTGCTGAAATATTGTGTGCAGCTGAAGCCACCAAATTTGTTGCTGAGAGTTTAAAGGAAATCCTAGCTAGCTGAAAATAGCCATATATTATCTCTCCTTCACAAATTTCTAACCAATTTCCTAACCAGGGCTTAACTTGACCTCAAGTACTCAACCTCGGCATTCATTAAAACGTTGAAAATATAATAAAGGGCTTCAATAATAAAGGAGACTTGAATATTTCAGTTTTGGTATTTAATGAAGCGAATCTTCAGTAATTATAACTGAATCAATGGCAGCTGCATTCTTCACCTCATTTTTGAACCATATATGTTGCTAAATTCTCAAATATTTCCTTGCAAAAACTAGTTCTGTAAATACAGTTAAATGCTGATCTCTTTGAAACCTGTTAAAGCAGAAAGGACGTGAAGTCTTTAATGATTCATATAGCTCTTTTGAATAGAACACATTACTTCTGCAAAATGCATCTGTTTATGTACACAAATTGCTAATATTAACATCTGTATACGAGATTCCTTACACAGGCTCAAACTACTTTGTGGACATCTCCCCAAAGACTTAGTGTTCTAGGTTAGTCCCACAGAAGGTGCCTGAAATAACTTGAAGGAGGTTTCCTGTTTTGTTTTCTTGGATAAACAAAAGTGAAGTACTTCTGAAAAGTTGCTTCTCATTTTCACAAACAGAAGTAAGACTTCTCATTTTGTAATGGGAAGAACAAAACAAGGTTAATATCCATTTGGTATTGCATTCGGTGCATCTTAAGCCGATGTCCTGAAGTGACAATGAGAGAAGCTGTTGTCTGTTTACTTGATTAAGTCGGACTTCTTCTTTACAGAACTTGAATGCGGAGTGGTAGTAGATAATCGCTCTTGCATATATTGTCCAAGTTTTATTTCTGAAGTACTTTCCAGAGTCACACTTGAATCTCCATGAATTCTTCTACAAATAAGTTGGAGGACAGTCTTACGTACGCTACTGGACATTAGGAAATACATAACTGGGTCTAAGCAGCTGTTAAAAGATGAAAATATGAGCATAACCTCATTGCATGTGTGAATTATTCCCTTCCAGTAGCAAGATGGATTTTGTAACTGTGATGTAATGTAGACAAATCGAAACATGTGGTATGGAACAAAGCATACGGTGAAAATAATGAGTACAATGAAGGAATTCCTTGCTGTCTGGGTGTATTTTACTGCATTGGGAAAATTAGCTCTTTTCCTTGAAATTTTCAGTAGGTTCTTGGCAATTTTAACGTAGGAAAGTATCAAAAGCAGGAAAACTGTCCAAAACATGATGACAATAATATAATTTAAAATTGCTTCTGTCATTGCGTTCTTCTTATTCCGATAATGAAAGCACAAGGTAGAATTGCTGATATCACTCCTGAAGAGAGATGGTACAACTACTAATGAAAATCCTGTTAGTGCAACTGCCCACACAATGCAACAAATATGTACACTTCGGGTAGTAGTTAACATCTTAGGTCGTTTCACAGACTTATTTATCTTTACGTAACGATCTAGGCTAATTAGTCCCAACAGTATGATGCTGATGTACATGTTCATATAAAATAGAGTTCCTACAATTTTGCATAAAATCCATCCAAACATCCATGTGTTGTTGCTAATGTGGTACAGTATTCGGAAGGGAAGACAGAAGATCAGCAACAGGTCTGCAATGGCTACATTTAGCAAGTAAACTTGGATGGAATTCCTTTTCTGGTGAATGCACAGGAATGCAAACAAGGCTATAATATTTCCAACCAATCCAATGACAAAAATAACAGAGTAAAAAGATATCAAAGCAAATGACAACGCATTGTCTTCTAAGGAACAGTTTTCATTGCGTTGAGTTTCTGATGCATTCAGGGCTAGATTGTTTTGGTTACCCTGAAAGGCTTTCTCGTATGGAAGAGTGGTCAGTAAGTCAGCTGAAGTGGCAGCCATTTGTGAGGATTTTCTTAGCTGTTCTGTCAGGATGCAGAGAGAAATTGTAAATATCAAGTCATCACAGGAACACAGTTACACTTTATTGCCTACAAAGCATTTATGTAATATAAATAGCACTGAGTCAGCACTATTATATTAGTTTCTTTTTTATTATTTGTATCTTTGTGTAAAGTTAGGTATTTTTTTTCCTTTTGTCGAATGTTTGTAAATCAAGATTATGCAAGGTAACTGATGTTAGCTTGAAAATTACATTAATTCAGTAACAGATTGTTTTCGTATCTTCCCTTGTTTTCATAAAGTTTTTAATGTCACTGAGAATGTATTTTTCACCAGTAAGGTATAATCTGGAAGATAAAAATCAGCTTTGACTGAAGAAGGAAAACGAAAAGAAAACACTTGATCAGTACAGCAGAACTGCAGTTAGCTGTTCAGAGAAGTAGTTAACAACCAATTATTAGCAATACGTTTTTCTCCCTAAGTTTATATCCCATGGTGTTAAAAGATAATGTAAATAAGTTTATTTAGATTTTTTTTTTTTTAAAGAGACAAGCTAATATTCCCCTTATCTGAAAAGAGCTGTAAAATCGTTTTTGGTGTTCTAAATGTAGATCTCCAGCAACAGTAACAAGGAAAAAAAAAAAATCATTCCAGGTCTTAAAAATGTCTGATATAGGTAAGGCAGTGAAAATTGCAACATTTTAGATAAGAAGCTTAGTAAAAAGTGATGTGCATACGGAATCTGAATTATTGAGAGGATATTAATAAAAAAGTATTATAACATCTCTGTTGGATGATCTTAAAAGTACATTAGATGTGGGCAGTACAAGTAAAACTTGCAGTTTTACAAGTACAGCTGTCTTTTTGTATTAGCCCTTTAGTATGGTATGGGCTAAAAGTAACTATAAAAATTTTATCCGGTTAAAAAAATAAGGTACCTTCAAATACACGTTGAAACCTCTCTACTATTTTAAATGTTTTGTTTATGTTGCTTTTTTGTAAAAAAATACTTGACATCATGAATTGCATAATTAGTAACAACTTCCAGGTGAATGAGGGCTGGAAAAATTCAGTTACACTGCAGATACTTCAGAAAAACAGCTTTAAACTATCCTAAGTTTTGTCATCTGTAAGTAGGCATGCATACTTAAACTAAGAACTGTTTAATTACATGCCAATTAATTACAGAGGTCATTAGTATCTTTGTAATTAAAAGAAATTTTAATAAGAATTTGTTTTATTGTATCTTAAGTATAAAAGAAGCCACTTACCATTTGTGTTTTAAGAACTTCTGCTGATTTTGAAAACCACTGCTGAAGACAGGGAGGAGTAACGTGTATGCATGTCCTCTTATTAGAAAGCTGGAGTACCAGCTTCTCTATGAAAGCTTGAGAATCAGCTGACACAGTGCAATTAGCTACAAGGGGAAGTTTTAACTAGTGTTGCAACTATTTTTTAAAGATATTTTTAGGTAGCAAAAACCAACTTATTGGAAAGATTGACTTCGCTGTTATCTTGGACTTTGCTGGTTGTATCATAAACTTTTACTGAATTTCACTCTGAATAGGAGATTGAGATTTTTTTTTCACAGAAACTTTGTTTCTTGTGGCCAACCTCAGTGCCTTCCTTTTTGGTAAACAATTGTTAGTACCCTGTGTCTTGATACTGGCATGAACATAGTATCACTTCTTCAAGATTAAAGCCTAGAGTGAAGAAAAATGAACACCACATTGAAGTGGCGCATTTTCATTACACTGGTGCAGTTCTCATCCGTCTACCTACCATCTTGCTCAAAGTAAGAAATCTGAGGTTGATTTCTTTTCATTTAAACTAGAAGTAATGATACATAAGTCACTCTGGAAGTAATGCCTCCTGTTTATTTGCATGAAAACCACATCAGATACAAGGAAGGCAATAACACTATTTGACAGAGAAAATTGTCAGCTACAAAACACTATTTTTCAATGTACTCACCACCATTAGCTATGCATTTTTGCCAGCAATGAGCAAGAGCCTTCATGCCACGCTTGTGAAAATCTGCACCTGTGAAAGTGACCCACTGATGGCTGTCACCACTGCTGAAACGCAACACCCATCACCTCACTGTGCTCACATCTACTGTTTGGTCTCCATAAATGTTCAGCAAACGTCGATGAGTGTCAAAGGGTACAATTTTTTCTGCATGCAGAAATTCACCTTTGCTTCATCTTCACTTCCATGTCAGACGTCAATGTGTCAGACCTACCTCTGCTGCCATCTGTCACATGGCAACAAGATGGAGCTGAATGGAACTGAAAGGAGGTTCAGCCTCTAACATCCCTCCCACATCCAACTCTGATGTCATAGGCCAACATAATAAAACAGGAGGCATTACTTTTGGAGCAGCTTAGCAGTTTCAATAAGGCAGAAATAAAATACTCAGTGATAGTACAACCTGGAAATACTATTTAAAATAGGATATAAGAGATTTAAAATTACATTTTTAAGTTGCAAATTTAAAACTTGGTTCTAGAAGTCCTAGTATGAGTCAGCGTAAATTTAATAACTGAGGAATATTATCTTGACTTGGTATTTTCTTTAGTATTTCAAATGAGAGTGTCCATGTTAACATTCTTGACATATCATCTGTCTGACAGTCAAGCTTGTTTGGGACTCTGCAGATTTCTTTTGGACTTTTAAAGAGGCTCAGGTTAATGTTACTATGTTGTCATAATTTCATCCTGATATTTAATAGGACCAGAAGCATTGGGAAGATTTGTTCATGTATTTTCTATCAGGTATTTACAGTCATGCCGCAAAATCTGAGTGCTTTACTATAACAAATGAATGTTTAGGAAGCATCAAAGGTAACAGTTCATGACCTTCAGTGAATACATAGATTAGACTTCGGGTAAGATAAGGTTTTGTAGACTTCTAATACATAATGATAATTACAACTTTCAAAAGTCTGAGTATTATCTGTAGGTGTTTTACAAAATGGTCATCAACCTAAATTAAAACCATATAGTACGCGTAATGCACACAAGTAATGCAGGAGGAAATTGTTTATGGATTCTTCCACAGTTTGATTAGTTGTTCATGCAGGAAGGTTGTAATTTTGCTGTTCCAGATTTGAGCAATTTAGTTATGTTACCCTCAAAAGCAATTTAACCTTAGATCATCTGTGTAGTGAGCTGCGGAGTTCTCAGGTTCTTTGCAGGAGGACAAGTGTAAAAGGAAACCAGACTTAAGGCAGCACATGCTTACCTTCTTAGAGAAGAAGGAGAAATCTGAATATATAGGATAACCTATTTGAAGTTCCTTGTTTTGCAGTGTAAGCAGTAACATTTTCTCAAGAAGTAATGTACAGACATCTGACATCCTTTTAAATAACAGAACTGACTGTGCAAAAGGAGGCTCTGTGTAAATGTAGGAAGTCATCCTACACTACTTGCAGTATTAAGTACTATATTGTATTTCTAAGTAGACTTTCTTGCTTCCTCTCACTTCAGTCACCGCTCTTCCAAATAATGCTATTACTGTATTTTTATATGTTGCATCTTAATATTGCTACTGTAAAAATAGTGGAAAATCAAAAATGTGGATGACTTTGCATGGAATGCAGTTAGAAACCTGAACAGTTTACCCTGTAACTTAATAGAAATATCACAGCAATATTGTTTCTGTGCAGCTGGAAAGTGATCCTACTGTGGTTGGGGCTCAAAGTGTTAAGAATAAGATTGCACGCATTGTGTCATAGGGCAGGATGTATCTACTGAAGAACTCTAACAGTGTAAAGCATAAAAGTGAAATGTAAAAATAAAAACTCATACCAAGACAGAAAATGTCAACATTCATTATCCCCATGTTGTTGCGATTTTACTTTGTGTTCCTTGTGAGTTCCGTCAAGTCCTGAAATGGTTTTGCTATACCTGGGACAAGTAAAAAGGAAGCCAATGGAGAGCGAGTCATAGAATCATAGAATCACAGGGTTGGAAAGGACCTACAAGATCATCTAGCCCAACTGTCCTCTCATTACCATTGCTACCACAAGCTATTCAACCATAAAGAGGTTTAGTGAGAGGATCTCATTCCAAAAATATTATAAATTAAGAATTTCTTAAAAAAAAAAAAAAAAGAAAGAAATCTAACTTCTGTTTGCAATATAATAATATATAATAATATAATAATTTGCTTTTTCATTGTTGTTTTCAGCCACACTGTGTACTGCTTGCCTCAAAAGAGAATTCAGCCCCGGTAAAGCTTGGTGGCTTCGGGGTAGCAATTCAATTAGGAGAATCTGGGCTAGTTGCTGGAGGTAAGAAATTGTCCTTCAAACTTATGTAATATTACAGTAGTTTTACTGCAGAGTTCTGTGCTTCCAACATAGCCTGGGCTGCAAAACAAGGACTCGAAAATAATCTTGAATTAAAGACTTTGTTAACAATATATGTACGCAAGTATCTGAACTGCAGGAACGTACTGCACTTTGTGTACATATACTGAGTTGTAAAGCTGTCTAAATGTTTCTCTACAACAGCTTACCCTGTTGATCAAAATGAAACTGAAATATGCAAAAAATTTTTTCATTTTGACACAGTCCTTGGTAGAGTTAGTCCATGCTTGACAAAGCACACAACATAAAATGCCATCAGGATTGAAATATGTGTCGAAGCAATTGACTAAAGGTTTAGTACAGCATCCTTAATGCTCTCATATGTTTTTTAGGCAATTTCTGTCAGTATACTATACTCTGCTTAATAGCAAAATCTTACTAGCTTTCACATGTGATTCTTTCCTATGTTTTAATATTTCATTGTAATTATTGCATAAGACACCAATATCTTGATAATGTATATTTTTTGACTGTGTGTTTTGTTTTCTGTGAATTTTATTTCCTCTAGCTACCTTCCATATTGTTCCAGACAATAGGGTTATGCTCTAATCAGCCTGCACAGATGAAGACCCAATCAGTTTTCTGGTATTTTCAATTGCCAGAGTAGGAGACCACAACAAACAATTTCATTAACTCTGGGTGGGTTTTTTTTCTTCAAATAGGAGTAACTTCCTCTCAGTATGTCTCAGTTTCTTCTTCAAAAACTCACATTTTCTCATCTAAACACTTAAAAGATCTCTGTCAATTTAGCTTTTTATGATTTTTTAAAATAAAGAGCAAACCCAGTTTAAGCATACCAACATCTTCCACACTCTTCCAGTAATTACAAATCCCTGGATATTTCTTATTACCTACAGTCCTAGATAAATCTTTTTTCTAAGAAAATACCCATTCAGTTTAGAGGCTGGTGGTTTTTTTTTTTCCTCAATAAGCTAATTTCTTTCTTTGCTTTTCCTATTTCTCAAACCATTGCTTTTTTTTTTCAGTAATAGTACCTACCATTTTGTTTATGATTCCCTCATTTTTCTTCTTTGTTCTCACTGAGCAACTTTTTCATTTTCTTTTTTTTTTCAGTTTCAGCTCTCTTTTGGAGCTAAGCAGTTACATTGAACTTATTTTCAGACTCCTAGCTGTCTCACCAGAAACTTGAAGTTCAATTAAGAAAAAAATCCTGCATTTTGCCCAGAATTCATCATGTCCTTCCTTTCCTTTTCTGCAACCCCATTCATCATTCATGTACTCAACTGTCTTATAGTTGTCAGTGCTGGCCTGGTCCTTCCTTTCCTATGTAAATGTTTTCATTCCTTTATAGTTCGGCTTGCAGTACTTACAGAAGCTTCTTTCTTTTCTTTTTTTCCTTAAGCCTCATCAGTATAATATTTCTCTGTATGCTTATCTTTTTTACCTGATTTGTCTCAATCTCTTCCTTACCAGTCTGCCTTTGTATTATGTTTTCCTCTCTCTCAACTGTCATTTCCAGTCTGTAGTCTTTTCATTAGTGCTTGTTATCTTCACCTTCAAGTTCATCTAACTTTCAGGGCTACCTGGAGCATTTGCACTTCATTTATATGCCATATAATATTTTAATTCTACTATATGTTTCAAGTTTTCTCCTTAACAGACTCCTTATCTCTTTCTTCTGATCTTCCATTCCAGTCTTTGTACTTCAAACTACATCTGACAGTTCTTTTCCGTTCCAGAGTACTTTGTGAAAGCATAGTACTAAACACTTCCCCATACAGCTCTTGCAAGATTTTATTTCTGCAACTGCACAGTAATGTCCTATATGTATTATAGAAAGATGAATGGTACTGGCTATACTGGGCTATAGGTTTCTTGTAACAGATTGTTTATCAGTGTAATTGTTTGAGTTATTGCTATGCCCTACATACAAATTCTGTTTTGTAGACAAATTCCCATATTTGCCGGTTATTTTCAGCCATATCACATCAAAAAATAAATTCTTACTTAAACAAAAGCTATAATGAGATTAAACTTATTTTACTGTCCTTAAAAAACGTGATACTCCTAACTCATTTTGGTTTTCACTGTACTGTAAAACTTTGACGGTACTATCTTATACATGCTGGAAACGCAATGTTTGCTTACCTTTCTGTAATATGTATTACTACAATATCTTAGCAGGATATATTCCTTATTGGTATAAATTCCTACGTAGATGATCCTGATGTTAGAGAAGAGAAATGCTTGGAGTTGTTTATTTTTTAAGACAGAATAAGATAGCTTTCATTTAGGAAAAGCACATCCGCATTGAAAGTAGCGTGGCTGTAGTGAAGTTCAACTTCCCTTACTCCTGCATACAAAACCCAGCCACTCTACAAAGCTCTTCTATTTCAGTGGTGGTCACTCTGTATTTTGTGCTAGTTATTTTGCCTAAAATAGGAGCTGCTGTATCTAAAATATTCAGAGGTTACCAGTGCTTTCTTTCTTTTTTCTTACTTTCACGCATGTGCACTTGTGCCATTTTTTTGCTTACCTTTTTATATTGATGTACGTGTGCTTGACAAGACTGTGTGTAGCCCAGGACAATACACAATAGGATGGAATTTGCTCCCTTGGTTTCTGCCAGGCATATCTCCTGGGGTCAGCTTTTGCTTTATTTGTGACTGTGGAATTTTTTGAGCTTAACAAAACACAGCTTCTTCCAGTGTACATAAATCTTGGGGAAAAAAAATAAGAAAAACAAACATTTGGGGATTTTTATAATAAAGTAAATTCCAGGAATTGAAAGTAGACCAGTCTCAATATTTAGCATATGTGAAACATCAAGTTGTGCTGTTTAGAAGAAGTATAATTACTGTGTTCTTTCAAGCAGAGGGTTATTTTACAAAAGTCTAAATTTATCTCCCGATAACAAGATAAGACATCATACTAGACGTCATTAATGAAAATGTCTAGAATAGATTTTAGGAACATTATAATTAAACAGCTAACAACCCAGTGGAGTTTATTTTTAAAAGAGTTTGATTATTACTAACCATGAGAAAATTGATGTAGCTGGAACTCATTTTCCATAAGACCAAAAGGAAAAATGTAAGGAAATACTTTCTTGTTCCACTGTGTATCCCCATAAGCTGCAGTGCAATGAACAGAAACTGTTATCTTCTGAGCTATAGGAAATTGTTTTCATGAACTATCAGTGTCTCAAGGCCTCTTTTTCTTGAAGTTCTTACAATCAGCAGTAGAAAACTTTGCTGAAGTATATTCATTTGAAGCATTCAAGTAGATGCTTAAAGGTGGAAGTCTGCCTCTATACGCAATAGTTAAAGATCATTGGAATTTGTAAGTGAAACTTTTCTAAGTAACAGGTTGTTGACATTAAGCAATCCTTGTTCTCATGGCTATTATGCAGTTGGAGTATTGGAATCTGAGAGGTCAGTGATTTAATAGAGCGATCTCATATTATAATTTCTGTCTTCTTCCTTGGACAATTTTTCTTTCAGAACATGAATTGACATGAATTATCACAATGTTTTCTTAAGTAAATGTGATGGTGTCCAACTTAGCAGATATTAAATATCTTAGTCTCACAATTATTAGCTAGTATATGGCATAAAAGTCTGAAGAAACTTCAGTGGTGCCCATGCCAGGACAAAAGGCAGTGAGCACTAACTGGAATACAGGAGGTTCCATCTGAACATCAGTACTTCTGTACTGTCTAGGTGGTGGGTTACTGGCACAGGCTGCCCAGTGAGGCTGTGGAGTTTCCTCTACGGAAATCTCCAAAAACCACCTGGATGGGGTTATGAGCAACATTCTCTGGGTGTTCCTGCTTGAGTAGGGGTTGGAGCAGATGGACACAGAGGGCCTTTCCAGCCAGTGAATAAAAAGCTGTTGAATCCACAACTGCTATTTCCTTCATTTAGTGCAAAATGACTACATATAGGCCTAAATGGGATGAGGTTCTGTGCTAGCTGTTGTCTTCTTTAGCAATGGATAGTTGACTTATTTTACTTTTTCTCTTAGCAGCAAAACATCACTGCTGATCCATACCAGTATTTATTTTTAGGTACTGTTAGTTAGCTCCCCTAAATTTCTTCAGAATTCTTAAGTTCAGTTAGTAACTTTAAAAGTTATTAATAGAGGTACAGCACAAAAAATACCGAGTGTTCTTGGTTCTTTGTAAGCTGGCCTTCTATTCTAAAAGTTACTACTAAAATGAAAAAGGAAGGCATTACCATAAATTTTCCTGCAAATAAGACCATAGAATTTGGGGAAATAATGTAAAGAAAATACTGTGAAATACTTTTCTCAGTGATTTTCTAAATACCAGTTTAAAATTGTATTTTTGTATTTTTCTGATATTGTCTAGCCTTTTTTTTTTTCTCATCATCAGTGTCTGAATTATGCAGCATATCTTTTCTCCAAGGGCAAGTAAATGTTTGTAAACTGAGGTCGTACACTAGTATTCTTTCACTCAAATGAAAGTGTTTCATTCCTCTGCAAGGCAAAAACACTATTTCACTATTTTTTTTTATTTTTAATGAAAGCTATTGACCCTCTTCAAAGCTTTGCCTCTGATAGAATTTGTTTTATTTAAAAGCTACAATTGAAGTTTACTGTCTCTCAGAAATTCCTTTTCACATCTGGGTTGATTTGAGAGGACTTAGAGGAGGCTAACGTGTTTACAAGTCAGCTTAGATTTACCTCCTCCATTATAGTATTATGCCTAAAAAGGCCAATGAATCAATTATTGTAATTTTTCTGGATATCATGTGATCTTTGCTTGTGCATTTTCCCAACACTAATGTTCGGGTGCCCAATTGTCTGATAATACATCCTTTAAAATACATTTTCTTCTGACAGTCTTCTGTGCTGAGGCTGAATTGCCTGTTTTTTAATTTTCCCCATCTTCTCCATGCACCTGCTTTAAACATCTCTATTGTCTGGAGTAATGTGGAAAGGAATTAAAAGTAATAA
Source organism: Gallus gallus (assembly GCF_016699485.2). Classification (NCBI taxonomy): domain Eukaryota; kingdom Metazoa; phylum Chordata; class Aves; order Galliformes; family Phasianidae; genus Gallus; species Gallus gallus. The sequence continues at coordinate 112,003,511 of NC_052532.1, forward strand.
AGTATGATCTAGCTGATGTCGTGTGTGATTCTTCGATTCCTTCCACATTATTCTGGACATCCCAGTCTTTTAGAAACTTCTTAATTTAAGAACATATTCTTATTACACTATTGTGAGAGGTCAGATGGTGATGTTTATTAGTACCTCACATTTTTTTCCTAAAAATTATTTGTTCCAGTTGTTTCCTTATACATCGTTCAGATACTACTGCTGTTGAAAGAATCTTCTTCTGATATCTTGGTCATCAATCCCCTGCCTTAGGGATGACAAAATCTGATTGGGTCTCTCTATATACTCTTCTTCTTGTGGAAAGCATAGCCCTATTGTCTGGAATAATATGGAAAGAGTCATAGAAACTAAATTATCAAAGGTAAGTAAAAATTTATCTTTAGTGCTTGTGAATGATATCACATTGACAACATCTGAAGACTGAAGCTCTTTATCCATAGGAAAAAAAAAGTCAGCTGAATTAGCAATTTTACAAACTTCCACACTAGCAATATGCCTCAAAACTGGTAGACAATAAAAAACTTGTGTGCAGAAGTAAGATGTGTAATGGCTGTGCCTGTTCAGGCATTTAAGCAAATAAGCTTCATGCAAATAAAGTTCCTTTTCACGGGGAGTTGTTAGAATATATCCATGGGTTTTCTTGCATCTAGAATAAAGGAAAGTATATTTAAATAATAATAAAAAAAAGACTTTGCTTACTGTTCTGTCTCACCCTATTTCCAAAAAGATGGAAAGCTGCTGCAAAAACACCAAAAAAAAAAAAAAAAGCAAGATTTTCTAAAATCTTACACTGGATTTTGTGTAAGATACAAGCTTTCTACTTAGTAACCATCAGCACAAGTGGTATTTGTTTTGAAGAGTATTTAGGAGCCATGATTTTCGCAAACTTTGTTTTCTGTAGGTTTTGTTTATCGTGTTACTGCCCTGTAGTTGCAAAACAAGAAAGATCATATCTATTTGAGTTCATACGTGCACTCCAATTTGCTGAGCAAAGTGCAGTAATACTTGCCCAGATACATTTCTAAAATAACCTCAAAATCACCATTTCCTCTTCTGATGAACCCAGCAGTAACTTATCGTGAGGATGACAGCTGCCCCAGAAATGACCTTAGCTTTTTCAATAGTTTCTGATATATCTTCTAAGATATATTTTTTCATTTTACAAGTGAATATTGAGGTTTAGTAACTCTGACTTTTCAGCATTCTGTGAAGTAGCATCATTTTAATTCTAGTTACAGCAGAAGTCTGTTGGGTTCTTACAAAGATGTTTAAAATGTTGCTTGTTACTTTACTAGTCTGGTGATTCTGCTTAACATCAAGCCGTGAATTAAAATTAATTTGTATGATATACTGGTTTTGCACCAGGGAAGCAAAGATCCTGTTCTTCTACCTGAGATCCAAAATTCTTAACTTTCAAGGGAGGAAAAAGTAGATTTGGGATGATCTCTTATCTCTAACTTCTAAGTCTGTTGGAGTTTGCAAGAGCTGTTGGGTATTAAGTAATATGTAGCTTCACGTTCTAGTGGCATACTCTGAATGGGCATGAGATAAAGCAAAATAGGAAACTTGGGATATCAGAAGGTTGTAATTTATCCAGTGTTGCATAGAAAATAGAAAATGAAGCTTGAGAAGATGTTGCACTTCTCTTGTTCTGTTAGAAAAATATATGGAAAAAATCATAATATGGTAAATAATGAACAGTACTGACAGTGGATGGGAACAGCATAAAAGTGCTTGCATGTTATGTTTTGTTTGCTATTTCGATATGTATAAATTTGCGAGCCATTTGCTTCTTGTCGATGTTCAGTAGTTCAGTAAGTACTTCTGTATTTCTTAGCACTGTAGTCAGGAAAAGAAGTAAAGGAGAAAGGAAGTTTATCCACTGTCAAGATACCACTTTCAAAATTTAGGGAAGATGATTAATGCTCAATTTGAAATAAGTATCCTGCTTTGCATATATTAATGAGTACATTTGAATAATGAAGGATTTTTCTTGCTAATGAATTTCTGCAAAGTAATTTTAACTTGAAACGTTTTACTAAGGAGAAAAGGAAGCCAAAAAGATGTACTTTTGATTGTATCTTGACAGTTTAAATTACTTATTTTGTGCAGCCCATGATTAATTCAGGCAAAATGGTGCTTAATATTTGAGAACAGAAAATGAACAGATGAAAAGGAGCAGGCTGTATCTTTGATTCACATTTAGAGATTCAACTTATTTTTCCCCATTTCATCAGCGTTCTGTGCATCAAAACTAGCATAACCCAGCATGGTGGGTTGGCCTCGGCTGAGGGCTAGCCTCCCTGAGGTCCTCTGCCCATTTTTCCCCAGCTCAAGCCTGGGAGCTTCCTACAGGTTGCAGTCTTTCCAGATAAGCCTGCTCTTGCATTGGTCCTCCATGGGTTGCAGCATGGATACCTGCTTCATTGTGATCTTTCCCACAGGCTGAAAAGGAAACTTCTACCCCAACACCTGGAGAACATCCTCCCCTTCTCTTTCTCTGACCTTGGTGGCCACAGGGCTGTTTCTCACATGTTTTCCCTCATTCATTACACTGTAGTGCAGCATATTTTCTTGAATGTGCTTTCCCAGAGGCTCTGCCAACTTGGCTGACTACCTCAGCTTCAGCCAGCAGTGAGTCCATTTTGGAGCTGGCTGCAGGCAGCCACATCCAGCATGGGGGAGCTACTGCTGCTTCTCTCGGAAGCCATCCCTGCAGTCCTCTGCTGCTAGAACCTCACATCACCCAGTAATGTATTATATTGCTCATGTAACATGTGTTGCTGCTAAATAGACTTTTAAAACACAGGAGAAAATGTTGGGACAGTAGCTGTTTGCCAAGAACGCGTTTCCTCAGAACAAGTTGTTCTGTTGTGAGGCCTTCTGTCAGTAGCCCTGTACTACAAATGCCATCAGACAGGAACATTGCAGGAACATTGGCTATATATATATATGTCTATGTGTATCACTTCAGGTTCAGGTTCACTTCTCTGATAGTACAGTTATTTTTTAAATGTGTTCATCCCTGCAACTGTTACTTCCTTATAACAGAAAAATGGTCCCATGCTGAAAGGGATAGCATACACATTAAATCAACCTAGATATCTCTTAGTATTTAGGCTTATTAGTTTCACTGGCTACTTGATCCAGACAGCTGTATCTCTCTGAAGATGAATGCCTCTTTCAGATAGGTTTGTTTGCCCTTGTGATATCTTCTCTTTCTGTTTTCTTGTGAATAATCACTTTTCTCTTGACTTTCTAGATTCACAACAGCAATTAGAAAGCCTAATAGCTTCAGAGCATACATATTTTTTCCATTCATTAAAAAAAAAAGATTTTAACAACAGCTTTATTACCACTAGTGTTTGCTTTTTTGCAATGTGTAAGAAAGGCTACACCTGCTTCACAATCGCAGATGGATATATCTGAACCCAAATGCCAGGAAGTTTACTTCTGAAATAAACAAGACTTTGGTAAGCCAGGCTGCCTTTCAGTCTTGCATGATGCCTTTGATATACAAAATTTTCAGACTGTGGTATGCATACCACTAACATCACATGAGTAAGTGAATCTATATGCAGATACTTTCAACAGGCAGCTGTTGCTTCCTTTGTACTTGCATTGCCTCATACAGAGGATGAAATACTGATTCACCAATGATGGAATTTTAGGGGAAAGACTTAGGAAACTCTTATAGCTAGATAATTGTAGGCTCATGGAAAGAAAGAATATAGAGTTCTCAGCAGATTTAAGCTTCTTAAGCATACTGGATATATGTGTTTCCCTTTTCATTCCCTTCCCTGTCTGCAAATATCCAAAAGAGAGAGACTTTGGATCATCCAGGCAGATAATTTTTCCCCTTTATTTGTGAACTTCAAGAACTGCCTTTGAAGTTTATCAGGCTAGAAGATGGGTGAAAGCCTGTACGTTGTGTATAACTAGCAAGATTTTTTTTTTCCATTTCTGTTAGTGCATGGTCAAACCACTGTTGTCCAAAGACTGTCTTGTTCATTCAACATCAGTTATGACCTAATCATTCAAAATGTAATGCCTGTACCTTTGCAAATATTTTGCTGTAAAAACAAACATCTTCAGAATGGGAAATATTTATGAGAAGAGCTAAAATGTTTATTGCTTTTATTTGATCTAATATATGCAATACAGTATTTGAATGAAGTAATTCAAATCAGTTTATCCACTCAAAAGATTTGTTGATATGTTTTTTTCCATGAGCATACATTCTGTGCCAGTGAAAAATCAGAAGTGGCCCAGTACCTTTACTGTGTGGCAATCATTGAAAGCACTAGTTGAAACACATTAGCATTATCTTCTTATCTGTAGGAAGATATTGTCTGCTGCAAATAAATTAACAGCATCTTGCATTCATGTTGGCAATGTCAGTAGACTGGCTAAAGTTTGGGCAGTTTAGCAGAGCAAAATATGGCCTTGCCTGGTGGAGGCAGCTTTTCCAAATAAGCAGTGTAGGCTAGAATTATTCATTTTCTGTATATGTGCCCTCTGGATAAGTAATTCCTGTTTGCAAGATTGTCCAACAGATATTTTAACATTTATATGCCATGTTCCACTTGAGAATCTTAGTGCTTTTATATAGATGTTGTTTCACATTTTCTGAGGTAGGATACAATATTATTCAATTTGTAATTGAGTAAACCAAGCAAAAGAGAACTTAGCAATATGTCTCACTGGGTAAATTTAGTATATACTTAAGGAAAAAATAATAAAATGTTAATCTTTGAAAAAACTTACTAAAATTGTTCTGGTTTAATGCAGTTATGTTCTTTATTTCCATGTTCAGCACATATTGCTTTCACTCTGTTTTTTTTCTGTTTCTATTTAGGACGTGTAGGAACACCTCATTTTATGGCCCCAGAAGTGGTGAAAAGGGAACCTTATGGGAAGCCTGTAGATGTTTGGGGTTGTGGTGTCATCCTTTTTATCCTGCTAAGTGGTTGTTTGCCTTTTTATGGAACCAAGGAAAGATTGTTTGAAGGCATTATTAAAGGAAAATACAAGGTAAATGACAGTATGTCTGAGTCCCAGTCTTTTCCAGTGAGATAAATTCTGCTTGTAAAATTTGGGAAGTTGATTTTTGTATTTAGCCTGGCTTAAATTTGAAGCTTGTAGAAAGCTGCCTGTTTTACACAGGGGGAGATGATTCTCTCTTCATTCTGTCTTGTTGTACTCTGTTTTGTATCACTGCTAGGGATTAGAATACAGGAATATTTACTCATAGAAAATAATAAGTGAGTGCAACAGTTTGCTCCTGATTGTACCTTGAACTCAATTGCATTACATAAGGTTTAGGAGTGAAGTATAATGTAGTATATGGTACCTTCATTTTACAGATCATTTACATTTTGAGCAAAATAAAAGAACTACCGTAAAGGCTGACTATCATATTGATTTGATTTAAAACAAGATGAATGTTATTGTGAATACATAGTCATTTTTCTTTTTATGTAATAAAGTGAAACTCACTATTCGAAAGGAGCCACTCGCAACTGACAGCGTATTGGTATCCATGCAAAAAAAGCATGTTTCGCAATGTAGTCATCCTAGAGCTGCTATGGAGAAAAAATTAAAACTTCACTTTTTTTGCTGCTTTGTGTACGATCACGCAGTTCTGCTCTGCTTTGCACGAAAGGTCATACATGATCCGTGCATTAGCAGAGAGGGAGTGGAAATTCCTAAGACTGCCTGACAGTCTGTAATGGGTTTCAGGAAGTTGGGGGTTTTTTTTAGTAGTCTGCTAAAATGTGACAACTGTGGCACTGCGCTTGGTCAGGAGCACGGTCTTCATTCTTTAAATGTTTTATTCCTAGAGATTACTCAGTGGTACTACTTTTGAATTCCATAGACATGTAAACATTCCAGTTTTACTCTGTGGAAGATTTCTTTATGTAATCTGTGAAACAGCTAAAGGTTTTTGGAAGCTTACAAGTTATTTTTCTTTATTAATTAAAAAAAAAGTCATGGCTGGAACATTGTGTCTTCTCAGTTCCTTTCCTGTTCCTGTTTCCACAATTATATGCCTGTTCAGTAAAAACAGTGCAAGGATTTCAAAACCATCTTGCTACAGATTTGCAGTTATCTTCATTTCATTAGAGCTGAAAAAAGAAATTACAAATGACAAGTATAAATGTGCATTTCATAGCCAGATAATGTTCCAGAGTGCTCCAATTTAAAGGAGTATTTTTTTGTTGCAGTCTGTTTTTAAATAAAGTTGACTTCTTTAAATGAGCAGATTAAATTATTGAAAAAAGGCTGGTTATTATGTTGAAGTTTTGTTTCATAAAACAGCAGTGTACTATCTAAATAAAACTTAAGCTCTTCATAAATTAAAGAAGGTACTAGAAATAGCTTAAAGATAGAATCCTTTAGCACAGAAAGAATTTTCCTACTTTAGTATGGTTTTATTGGGTTTCCATCTTGACATGTCATAAATAGTTGGACACAAAACTCTGTATACACAGTATGAATATATATTCTAAATCGTCCTTCACACTGTTTCATAATACCAACCACTGTTAAATCTCTATTGTCTACTTTACACAAATAATCGATTCTGTTCTAAATTCTGATGACTAATTTAGTAGCTTTTTTTCTTGCTTGTAATCAGATGAATCCTCGGCAGTGGAGCCATATTTCTGAAAGTGCCAAAGATCTGGTACGCCGCATGCTTATGCTGGATCCAGCAGAAAGGATAACAGTATATGAAGCACTGAATCATCCCTGGTTGAAGGTAGTAAAACCAATTGTTTATGTATCAGTTCCTTCTTAAAGGGATAAAAAGATTTGTTTGTTTAAACTTTTCTAAGTAGACATGACATTGTATAAGATGTGTGATAATATGCTTTAAATTCTTTGTGAGATTAGAGCCTGAGGTTTTGTAATGTCTAACCTTGAACCCTTGTTTAGCCAGAAGAGCAAATTTACTTAGGCATCTTGGACAGCATCAGAGCATACACGGTAGGACTAGATGGAGCTTGAAGAAGGTATTTGTATGTCTTTCTGTGGCTCTCAAAGTCCAGAGGATCTGATCTCTTTATAGGTGCATCCCATCTAAATCCCTTTCCTATTATGCAACACGTAGCTATGCAATGTATTACACTACTTAACTGCTTGCTTTCTTAATTAGATTCCTGAAATGTCCCACTGAGTAAAAAAAGCGTGCAGTGGTATTTACAGCTGAATTCTGCTGTAACAACATAAAATTACATGGCATCTGGCAATCAAATTATTTTTCAGTGGTGGCAGAATTTACAACACAATTTGAGCCGGAGCACGGTATTTTCTTTGGTGGAACCTGATTAATTCATTATTTTTCTTTTTTATTCTCCATTTATTTTCTGTAGTATGGGCCCAAGATAAACATACTACCATTAACTTTAATAGGGCACTCATTTTGAAAAGCTGTTATTCTGGTGTCTGCTTCTGTTTTGAGTTAAACAAATACAGGGGGGGGGGCACAACCTGGGAAGTACAGTTTGGTATGTTTTTTTTTCCCTCCAAGCAAGTTGTCTAACTGCTGATAAATAAAGTTGTTTTTCTACTATCTGCTTTCCTTCTGACTCTTGCATTCCTAACTGCATAATGATCTAGCTTATAGATAGGGGACAGTGATGTGCAATGATTAGGAATAATACTAGTTATGGCACGTTTCTGAATATTGGGAGCTACGGGTCCAAACCTTTCCACCCAAGAGGAGATAAATTTCTGTCTGTTCAAGTGGGTCACGCATACTGAATCAAGTATTTCACAGAGCATAGGAATGGACACCAAGTTTGGGAATCCCAAGTAATACACAAGTAACACTCCTTTAGTTGAGTCTGTAGTAAACACTGGTGATCTGTGTTTGCCCGCAATTTGACTTTTTCTCACATGAGCTTACCTACGTTTAGATGCCAAAGCAAGGGTTTTGTGCAAATGTGCAGATTCTGCTTATATTACAATTTTCATAATCAGGGTCCTGATGCTGATCTTGCCATTTACTGTTGAAAGACAGGAGCAAAAGTTTAGTTTGAGACAGTCTTATTTCCAGGCTTAGGCTAGCATTCTGTCAGTCCCTTCTCCTTTACTTTTGCCGAAGGTAAACTGCCTTCCCTGTTGACTCAGAATTTTCTTCTAACCCTTTTTATAAATGGAGCCAAATACAGCATGAAACAGAGCCATCTGACACCATATAGCGATTGAATAACTTCTGCCATTGATTTCACTCTGATTCAGGAGATCCATATGATAAACATTTGCATTAAATTAACAAGTGTATGTGACTTCTGTGATAATTTGGAGAAAGGAAAGAGAGTACTCAGCTGCTGCAGGTTCTCACCCCACTGTATACCATTTACTTGTAAATTTTTGATCTACAGTGGAGAATTCTTTGTGTAAGTTAGCACCTGGTGCCACCAGTCATTGAGCTGTCACTTTCTGCTCTATTGTGCAGAAACCTCAACTCACAAGCTGTCTTCAGGTATCAGGAACCCTTTACAAGTGTGTTTTCACATGTTGCTTCACTGGCATTGTACTTCAGGAAGCACAACTACTTTGTACTTGACAGCTTCAAAGTTTAGTGTTAGCCACAAACTAACAGCATAAGAGTAAAAGAAAAGGCTGGAGTCTTACTACAAAGTGAGAAACAAAATCACAAAGCAAAAATATCCCTGGCCCCAAGTTAAACATTATTTCAAAATCCTTTAATCCCTGTTATTTGCTGTTATTTTTAACTTAGATTGCTTTGAGTCCTTATTCTTGTGATACTTAGTAGCTGATACATTTCTTGCCTAGTTTCTTAATGTTGAGGTAATATTAAGAACTTATATTTAATCTTTGTTTTCTTTTGTTGTGTTTTAAGGAGAGAGATCGCTATGCATACAAGATTCATCTTCCAGAGACAGTAGAACAATTGAGAAAATTCAATGCAAGACGAAAACTAAAGGTAAAGTAGTATTAACATAGTCACATAATTTGAATTTTAAGTGGTGTTATTAATTTTAAAAGCACTGAGAGAAATCAGTGCTCTGAGGTCAGCAAAAATAACAGAGGTGAAACTGGTATTCACAATAGCCTACCGCAAAGATGTCTTGTTAAGGGTGTTCATCCCTTCTATCTTAGTTCATAGTTTTCAAACTGAACTCCAGCACAATTTGTCTGGTATCAACCAAGCTGTGTATGAGGTCTTCATTTTACATTAATATGGGAATTCAACATAATATGAATTACTAGGAGGGAGAGAATAGTACAGTGGCTTGTGGTATTACTGTTAAGTTTACAGTAAAAGGAATATAATAATGTTCACTACTTTCCTGTGAGGAGAGCAAAAATGTCTTCTTCAGTTCTATACACAAGATTATGTCTCATCCAAATTGAAAATAATGTAAACATTTTATAGCCCAAGACATGATTTCCCTTCAAAACAATAACTATTCCTATCTTAGAAAGGTTAACAGAAACGTTTTTAAATCCACTGAAAGACTGATATAACTTTAAGAGAAGCATACAACATTACTTTTTGTGAGTTATTTTTAAATTTGTAATAAACACAGAATCAGATGTATACTGTATAGGTACTTTGCATAAGTTTAATCTAGCTACAAAGTAGTTAATGATTCAGGTGACATAGTTGCTGTGGTTCCTAGTAGACAGCACTTCCTCTTAGGCAGTTTGTATGTCCACGTAATGCTTTAATTAAAATGTTAGCTCCATTACATTTTAGAATATGACCAATTTCCCTACTCCAGACACAGTTTCAGATCTTTTACAGACGTCTTTTTTGGGGAGTCACTATTTTTAGTCTCTGGAGAGCCTTTAAAGCGCTACTTGTTTTCTACCATTTTATCCAATCCACAACTGTTCTGCAGAATGTTATCTGAAATTGTTCTCTAGTTTGCCTACTGCCACACCTGTAGGACATTAAAAATTGAGTGATTAAACTCTAGTTTACTTAAATATGTAAATATACTTCGGAGCAGATGACCGTTTCTCTAGCTTTGTAACTTCCCATCTAACTACTCATTTTTGCTGTCCAAGATTATTACATTTTCATGTAGATACATCATGGATGTCAAATATCCTAATGCTGAAGTGTCTGATTATGACAGTTTCTCACATAGCAATGTATTGCTTGACTTTAGAGAGTAAATTTTTATACTTGCTAATCCATCCAGTCTAGGAAAGACAAAGATTATAAAGTTTTTTCTCTGTTGGAAGCAAATGAATTTTTCCTGACAACCAAATCTTTTAGAAATTTCAGACGGAAATTCAGAAATTTTCTCCCATGTATATGGGCACAACATATATCCAGGGTTTCCTTGCTAGAATTTCCATTCCGCTTCCTGTCACCCTTACTTTTTACTGTAGCTTCTGTGTCACATTTTTCATCTCTATCAAATTAGATAGGAATTAATTGGGTAGGTATTTTTAACATTCTGTATTTGAGTCTGAAATATGTTGAACTGTAGGAAAAAAAATATTTTTTTACTTTTCTCTTCTGTCCTAACTTTTATCACTGGTTTCTTTATAAGCTCATGTCCTTCTTTTACCATTTTTCTACCAAATGTTCTGCTTCAGAAGTGAACACAAAATTAAAAATTTTTAGTGACAGCTGATGCAAATTACATAGGTCCCTCCAAAAGTAATGCCTCCTGTTTATCTCCATGGAAACTACAACAGATAGAAAAAGCACAACACCGTTTGATAGAGTAAATTCTCAGCTAGAAAATATTGATTATCAACATAGTCATCACCATTAACTGTGCATTTTTGTCAACAATGAACAGAACCTGCATGCCATGCTTACAAAAATCTGCATCAACGGAAGTTACACCTTTTTTCACTGCTGCTCTGGGGGTATCATTGCTAGGAAAATGTTGCCCACTCAGTCTATCTTTGATCAGCCTGAACAGATGGAAGTCAGAAAGTGCCAAATTTGGACTACACAGTGGATGTGGTTTTACAATCCAGCCACGATGGGCAATGTGCTCCACAGTCTTCAAACTGATATGCAGCCTGGCATTATCATGTTGCAAGATAAAAGTTGTCTTCTTCCCTGGCCTGACTCTGGAACCTCGAGCCTTCAACTTAGTGTCATGATGTAGCAGAGTTGATGGTTTGTCCAGATTCCAGGAAATCCAGAAGGATTACCTTTTTCCTATCCCATAAGATAATGCACATCACTTTACCTGCTGAAAACTGCATCTTGATCTTATTCTTCGATGGGAAATTTACATGTTGCCATTCCATGGACTGCTGTTTTGACTCTGGCACATAGCAGTGACATCACGTCATCACTGGTAACGATGCAATCCTGGAAACAGTCATCTTCAGCCTTGAATTGGGTCAATATGTCCTGACAAGCTTGTATACAGTGTTCTTTCTGTTCCTGTGTGAGCATTCATAGGACCCACCTGCTGCAAACTTTGCAATATTTCAGTGTTGCCACAATCATTTCCAATGCACTGAAGCTGATATTCAGATCTATACACAGTTCCGTGCTTGTAATCCACTGATTTGCACAGATGAGCTGATCGAGACACTCTTCATCTTGTGGTGAGACAGCTGTGCATGGCTACATGGAATGAAACCTGCCTTCCATGTCACTGTCACCACTGCTGAAATGCACCACCCATTGTCTCACTGTGCTCACAGCCAGTGTTTGGTCTCCATAATAAACATTCAGCAAGTGTCAGTGAATGTCTGTGGGTGCCATTTTTTCAGCATGGAGGAATTGACACACCTTTGCTTCATACTCATTTCCATGTCAGATGCCATTATGTCAGACTTCCTCTCTACTGTCATCTGTCACATGGCAACAAAATGGAGTGGAACACTGGCAGGAAAGTTCAACATCTACTGCCATATCACCATCATCTGCCTCTGCCATTATGGACCAACTTAATAAAACTGGAGACATTACTTTTGGAGCAGCCCTCTTAGAAGTTAACAATATAATTGAACATTAGCTCCATATAGTTAAATTACTTGCTGTCTAATGTTTGGAGCTGAAACTGTAAAACATGTTGAGATGATCTGTAAGCAGCCAGAGTTGTAACTTTTCTGGGCATTAAAGATTTCTCTGTTGTTCTTGACTCCTCTCTAACTATTGGGCATATTTAAAATTTCTACACGAGGCGCAGTTAATTTAGTGCATTTAATGGTAACCTGCACGGTACCTGTTGTTTCTAACAGAAGTGTCCTGCCAATCACAGTGCTCAGCACTACATTCTAGAAAGATTTTTCCATGGCTGCAACCCTATGAATAACAATGATAAATAAACTTGGAAGAATGTTAATACTTCAAAAGGTTTAATTATAAAAGGTGTCTATCTGGGGGAAGAAAATCCTGTATTTGCTTGCTTACTCAAAATAAGTTTTATACGTCAGGCTGCCCTGAATTGTATTTTGTGTAGATTCACCAGGATTTCTGGAGACATTAAGGACCTTTGCTGAATTCTTTTCTGTTTTCCAGAGCTTAAGGGGTTCTCCTTCATTATGTTCTCCGAGCATGAGTATGATCCATTACATATGTATAAGGACATGGATCTAAAAACCTTTAAAAAGCAGTGCATGTTATAAACCAAGTATCATTTGCTGATAGATCTTACCCATTGCATAGACCTGTATATATTGGCATGGTTTAGAACCTGTCTCGTTAAATTAAGTTTTTAATTATCTCAACTTGCAATTTTGAGTTGCGCTGAAGAAACTAGCATGTGATCTGAGCAAAATTATTTTTTTCATCAAGCTTTTTAGTTGGTTATTTAGCAACATTGCAAACTAGTTTAACTTCAACCTTCCACAGTGGAAGACTATTTTTGCTTCTACTGAGAGCCTTGGCTCTGAGTTAGGGCTTATGAAAGTGCTTTCCAAAAAAGAACTGTTATCATGAAATTCCTCACAAAGAATGTAGTTACTGTCCATGAAAGTAGTGTATGACCAGCTCTTAGGTGTGGTTACTGATCATAGCAAATCAGATGAAAACTGTGAAACTTATTTACTCTTCACAAGGAAGGTCAACACACAAGAAAGTTTGGGAAGTTCAGTGACCAAGCATGTATGGAAATGTTTTATTAAACTAGTTTGTGTAATTTAGACTTTGTGGGTATTTTATTTAGGGGGCAGTACTAGCAGCTGTGTCAAGCCACAAATTCAACTCCTTCTATGGTGATCCCCCTGAAGAGTTGCCCGACTTCTCTGAAGATCCTACCTCCTCAGGTATTGTAATAGAAAGTGTATTTACTCCAGTCAATCTGTCTTAATTCTTTACTGACTAGAATACCAAGTATTCACCAATGTCTTGCAATTTTGTGAAGTTTGATATTAAGTTAACCCTTACATGTGAAAGTATGAGTAGTTTTTGGTTATAATCATAGACTCATAGCATGTCTTGAATTGGAAGGGACCTTAAAGACCATCTAGTTCCAACCCTCCTGCTGTTGGCAGGGTTTCCATTCACTAGATCATCAGGCTACCCAGGGCCCTGTCCAACCTGGCTCTGGCATTATTTTTGGCATTATGAGCAAGACCTCCCCAATCTTCAATATCAAAGAGAAGCAATAAATGCTACAGCTGGGCACTGGGCAGTAGAGCAGTACTGCTTCCACCAGTACTTTTGTCCTTGACCCATACCTGTAGATTTTAATCATCTGGCAGTCCCTAAATTGTCAGCCCTCTCGTAAATATGTATCTTAATTTTGCTAAAACATCATGCATAAATTCTATAATCCAAAAGTATGAATTTGTCTGTCTGTTCTAAAATTAGGATTTAGGACAAGTTAAATGAACTTTTTAAGAAAATGTAAGGCAATATGACTGTCTCTTTTATTTTTCTAAGCAACTAAAGAATATTGGCAGAATATTTGAGGTATCGATGCTTATAACTATAAAGCTTACTTTACCAGAAGGTATTTCAGGAACTTAATTACATGTACTGAACTTCTGTGTAACAGTGAATTCTCTTTCTCAATATTTTCATTAGTGCCAAAATTAATGAGTGACTGCAAATGTTATGCACTGCTTTTCCGCTTTTTTAAAGGAGCATGTCATTTTTAGGAAGTACTTCTATTGTTGTTAATGCACAAATTCAGCAATACTTTTGTTGAAATTCTGAAATTTTATTTCTTACAATTCAAATTTGAGTACTTAAATACAAAGATTTGCTTATTGTTGCTTACTGATCATAACTTTCATCTCAGATTGTGGGTAATTAATGCCTCATGACTTTAATTCCAGCAGTGAGCTTTTAAATACTCGGTGAGGCTGTAGGTAAAGATACATCTGTGATTTTAAAGAAAATAAGTTAATTTGACTTCATCCATAATTTCTTTCAGTGCTTTAATGTTAGTTTCCAGGTACTTCCTCCATTTTAATAGAACGACTACCAACATGTTTTGCAGTAGACTAAAAGCTGCAGTTCCTCTTCCTTGTTTCAGTCTCACATCAACAGGACATGTGTTTTCCTCATAGGGTGATGTAATTGCAGATATGGGTGTACAGCAAAGGTACACAGTCTATTTTTTCTGCTCACAGAACACGTGAATCCAGTACATACATATATTCTACACAATACCTGTGCTGTATCTATTGTTACCTTGTGTTCACCTCTGAAATAACCGAAGCAATAGATTGTATTTCTTAGAAAAGTGTTATAATTCTTTAAAATAACATTGATCTCACTGATTGGAGATCACAGTGTCAGGGAACCATACTTCGTGAGTACTTTCTGTGATATTTCCCTGCCTAGATGAGCTGATAAAATATATAGTATCTGAGGATAAACACTGAGCCTTCTAAGAAGAGATACTGCAACTTTGAACTTCCGAAATTGCTAGATATGGAAATCTTTGTTGTTTCCCCTTCAGAATTGCAGTAGTGATGTTTTCAATTTTTTCTTTCACACAAAGATAGTAGGATCTTGTGATCTTTCTAAGCTGAAATAGTTTATAGAAATTTGATATAAAACTCTCAAATTGTAGTAGAAACTTGACTGTCTTCAGGTAATTGAAGTTTCCTTCCTAACATCCCATGATGTTATTTCAGATGATAAACTCTAATGAATAGCATTTAATATTAAAGTGTTGCTGTCTATTTAATCGTCCCATAAAATTTCACGGAGCATACCATTCAAATTAAATGATTTGTCAGGAATGAGCAAACTTCTACTAAGATAAAGGTGCAGAAATTTAAATGCTTATTGTTATGCAAATTGTATATCCTGTGCTTTTCCAGGTCTTTCTAAACACAGAAGCAGAAAATTTCCATTTTGATTTCCATGGTAGGGTAGAGTTGTCCTCCCTCAGAGCACAATGAACATGAGATTACTGGATGCTTTGAGCCTTTACTACCACAGCCATAGCCTGTGATACCAAGGCACTTATAGTGCTAATATTTTTAAATGTGTAATTGCAGAGAATACACTTACTAGAGAGCTTTTTAGTGAGGATCAACCAATTGCTTAAATAAGTAGATGGGAATTGGCAGAGATAAATTTCATTTAAATCAACCAGGTATTTTTTCTGCATGAGTCTTCCTTTCTTGGCTACGGGATCTTTTAGTAATTCTTGATTCCTACAGCTGTTAGTTATTATATATATATGTTCTGGGTGATCTATTGTCCTCTGAAGGACTTAATCCTGTTAGTGCTCTGTTGGCAATGTGGCAGCTGTCAATCTTGCAGAATTTTGGGAGACTATGATAAAGGCTCTAAAGGTGCTTTGAAAAATTAGACAAATATGTAATAATTAAATAATTATAAATTATTTTTAAAATTTAAACTAAAATAGTACTTCTGAAATTTTCTGTTCAGTAACTTCTTTAGTAAAGCCTCTGAACAGCTCAAATGACAACACAAGTGTATTGCATTTGTGTTTGTTAGAAGTTGAAACATTTGTCAGTTAGGATGTTTGTCTTCAGAACATTGTAAAATACCAGTTTCCCAAGTGAGTGAAAGTTTTGGATGTTTTTAATATGCTAAAATAAATTTAAACCAGAAGTAAACAATTAGCAGTTCTAAAAGCTAAATGTGACACATGGGAAAAATTGACCCAGTAGAGGGTAGAGGGTATTTAAAGTGGACCATGAAATTATTTAGGGAATGGAGAAATTCATAATCAATTTGCATACTGCTGATCTTTCCCATCCTGCTCTCTTTCAACCCCCACCCTTCCAGGCCCTCCTATCACTTGATTGCACAGTAGATAAGGCAGAGAAGACAGAGGTTTTCCTCTCAAATCATATGGTAACCATTTGTTCTGTGATAGAATAGACCAGATGTAAAATTTTCAAGTGTTTCTCAGGCTAAAGAATGAGCATCACCAGTACAAAAACTTTGAAGTTTTCTGAATTTTACTTCATCAGTTGCCCAGTTTGTGGCAGACCAAGGATACACTGCGGAATGGTTTGAAGTTTTGAGCTGGGAATTTAGGAAGGCCATTTAGTTCACTCTGGAGTCTTAGGTACATTCAGGATGTTTAGGGTTTTACACCAAAAGTAGGTGAAGGCCATGAAATGAAGATTTTTCTTATAGCTTTGTTTTTCCAACAACCTTTTTGTAGCCACATTTTCAGATCTACTGAGTCACTGTAGGAGTTAAGCCGGTGGACAGTCTTTGGAAAACTGTATAATTGAACTCTAGATTAAAACAAATCTTGCCTTTTAGTTAAAAAACTTTCCTCTATAATGCATGCTTTAATTTCTTGGTTTGTGGTATTGATATTCTGGCACGTGACTAATAGTTTCAAAGTAGCTTATGAAGTTCTTGTAAGGCATTTTATATTGTCATGTTTTGGTTTAACCACACATAAAGTAGAGCAGCATATTAGATGCGAAGCATACTGACCAAATTCTTAACTTAGTGGTTAACTTGGGCTACCAAATAGCACTGTTGCAGTACTTTTGAGCATTTATGTGCTCTCTGAGCTCTGCAGTAGAGGTGTAATATTAGGAACACAGCAGCAGTGCTTTATTATTGCATAGTAAGCAGGTATTTTATGTCTGCATTAGTGTTTCTGGCGTGTTTCTTCAAATTGCAAGGGAAACATTTCATATGACATTTCTTTATAAACACATTTTGATATTTTATATTACTGCTTTATGTAAATAGTAAAGGTCATGCCTTTTTTCTTACTAGACTCTTTTGCTGTATCAAAAAATAAAAGCTCAATCTGACAGGCTTTCACAGTGGGATCACACAACAACCATTTGGCCATGTCATCAGATCGGTTTTAAACATCTGTGAAACTAGTTTGATTCACAAGTATTTTTGTGGAGTGTACATACTATAAAATATGAGCAGTATAAGCTCTTAGCTTAAAAACTCTGTCTCAGCTATATGAGGAAGAAATATACTATTCTGCAAATACTACCACTGATTTTCTAAATATTTGCAAAGAGTCTTGTGTAATGTTTTGAAGTATATGAGAAAAGGTAATAAATTGTATTCACCCTATAATTTACTGTTACTATTGCTCGACTAGTTGTGCAAGTATGATTGACTGTCAGTGTTCAGATCCTAAGTCAGAGTATTTCCAATACTTCATTATTATCTTTGTTTTTTCAGCTATTTGTCTTTCTTGTGGTATGTTTAGACATTGTACAAAAATGAAGTATTGATATAGCAAGTCAGCACTAATTAAAATCAGTAATAAAGTGTGTATATTTCCAAATGGTTCCTGTAATTAAATCACTGAAACTTTTGTTCAATTATTTCAGTATAACATTGCTAAATTCTAATTAGTAAATGTGTGTTAAGTAATTAATAGCAAGTTACACTTCACTGACAGTATGTTATAATAGTTTATCGTTTCATTTGCTATGATCCTCTTACTTTAAATCATTTTGTCTGGGAGTTTTTTAAAATAGTACAACAGAGTTGGAAAAAAATCTGCTATTTTAGATGCTTAACACTGCATATATGTGCTACTTTCCCAATGCCAAGTGCTTGTTTTCCTGCTATCCCACTCTACAAGTCCCACTTGCTCCACACATGGAAATCATATTATTAAAAACTAAAAAAAAAAACAGGAGATGGGGGAGGTATTGACTGTTTTGTGGCTAAAGTAGTATGCTGGGCTGCAGCTTTATAAATTGCTTGTTCTGAAATCTTCATACTGTTTGTTGTTTGTCCAAATGCTGCCTTCCTACTAGGACTTCTAGCAGCAGAAAGTAGGTATCCCTTTGTTTTCCTTTAAAGCATAGCATTCAGCTATAGTGTGTGTCTTTGCATGTTTAAAAATCAGCTTTTTTTCTCTTCACTTTACTATTTTCAGTTTTAATACTGCCTGCTTGAGAAAAATAGCCTGTATATTGTGCTTAAATCTATCTATAACTTTCAAAATGTAATTAACCTGAAATAATACCATTTTCCAGGGAATTCTGAGTGCTGTAGGTTAGAGGCAGTATTAAAATTAACTGGGATTTTTGTCTAATTGTTTTTTATATTTGCAACACAATTGAAATAAAATTAAATTTTCATTAAATTAATACAAAATAAAGTTGTTTAGTTTTGCATTTTAATTCCCAAATTAATGTTTTCATGGACTAACGACTTTTTTCTCCTGAACACTAAGTATACACTGTAGCATTAGTTCTATATTATTTTCTTGCTGTACCTTTGCATGAACTTTCTTGATCATTCTGTGTTGACATTGGTATGTAATATATGCATATGAACTGTATATGCATGCATATACAGTTGATTTAAATAGCTATACAATGTGTCTCCTTAATGAAGAAATATTACTGAGACGTAGGGCGGATGTTGTGCTGCAAGTTAGCTGCACGCTTTGTGCAGACTGAAAGCACAAGCACTTCTAAACTTGCAGAACGTGCTAGACAGAAGAACAAGTGTGAAATGTTAGACCTTGTGATACAAACCACAAACATTTCAAAACCAACAAATGCAGCATCTGAAAAGATAAGCTATAAAAGTGTTGCTTTTCCTGCATCATGTTAAGATTCATAGACTGACACCTCTACCATCCTAGTTCAGGGCAGCAAGGCACTTGTCTGTGCCTCCATCTCTGGTCAAAGTCAGGGATTGTTGTTTATTTGATCCTTTTGATCTTAGAGATTGTGGAGCTTCTTCCTTTACCTCCTACTGCCCTCTCTCAGAATCCCCATCCAATAATATATGAAAGAGAACTCAGTAGATTTTCATATTAAATTTCTGAAACTATTATTTGTATATAGTTGTAATAAAATAGAAGCTGTCATATAAAGCCTCGGCCAATTATTTTGTTTTGAAATGTGCCACCTTCAGTAAACTTAATGAATAAAAGGCTGTGCTGTTCTCTTACTGGTCAGAAGAGTATTTCCATACATTTTTGTGATGAGGAAGAAAGTACCCAAAGAAATAGTAGTGAAGGGCACTCATTTGTTAAAGTAGTTCTTTGTTTAGTTGCCTGTAAGCATGCAGTTTGTAAGGTATGGGTCTATTCTGACCCTAGGCTGTTTTACATCACGCTTGTAGCTAGTTTTTGGGAGAGAGAAGCTGGGAAAAGGGATTGGCAGCCTTTGTGTGGAGGTCCCAAGTACAGAAGGAGAAGAAAGCCAGAGATACATGAACTCATAGTGCCCCTGTGTGTGCAGAATAAAACAAGGATCTATTTCTTTTCATTTTCTCCAAAGTTTACTTGCCTTTCTTTCCTTCTGCGTATTCCTGAGATATTATTCCCCCACCCCCCCCCCCCCTTTTTTTTTTTAATTATCCCACTTTCTTAACCGTATTCTTCCATCGCACCAACTGCTTTTCTTCTACGGTTTCATTATAGTCTCCATATAGTCTCTTTCTAGTTCTCTCCCTTTTCCTGATTTTTATGTATATATAATATATATGTCTATACATACATATATCATTACTCTCTTAAATGCTTCCCAGTAACATTCATAGAATTGTGTGCTTGTAGGAGTGTATTTGTAAATGTAGAGAGTACCTAAACTTGGCTCTTTGGTTTCAGTACAGGAAGCAAGAAGTCACTGAACACTACATAGCTGAAATTAGAGGAGTCCTTGTCTGCCTTTAGATTTCATTAAACTGTTGTGTATGTATGTGAAACACATCTCCTGCCTTATTTTAAACTATAATAGCCATATATATATGTACTCTTCAGCTGTCTTCTGTCCTTACAGAGATGCTTGCTCTGCAATGAGTGAGCAGCAAAGAGCAGCAACTTAACTATGTGAAGTTAGAGTCATCTGAGCTCCAGTGATTCATGCAGATGTAGTTTAAAGTAATGAAGAGCATTTGATTCTCAGTTGGCTTTCCGTTAACCTAAAGTTACATCTGCACAAGTAGTGGATAGGTCCTGTCATTTGTAAACCATTCTTTTCTTGCCTTTAATGAAAACACAATAGGTTTAGCATTTGCTTTATAGGACCAAGAGGAAGTAGAGGGGTTCTTTCTTGTACACTGTTAACTTCTGTCTGATGCTACTGAGACAAATGTGTTTTTTTATATATAGCATGGGTATAGAATTTTATAATTATGCTGCTATTGAGCCTAAGCATTCATGTATTGCTGAAATAGACAACTTTCCATGCGTGTCTGAGCATGATTTGAAAATCTCAGCAGAGAGACACACGATCATTTCTGCAACATTTTGATGTTTTTCTTAATTACCTACTATGTTAAACATTTATGCCTTATGCTTTTAGTTTATTCTAATCAGATGCAACAGAACAAAGCTAATGGAGGCACAGATTTGTACTGTCATCACTAAACAGGTAGTTTAAGTGCATAAGTCTCACTGGAGTCTTAATGCAGGAGGAAAGAATCTTTGAATGTCGTCATGTTATTTTTTTAATACATGAAGCTTGAATCTCACATTGCAGTTTGTAAGCATGATGTCACTTCATCAGATGAGCTCTGTCAGAATCTCATGGTATTTACAAGTTCATTTTTTTTCTGACAATAACTGCACTTGATAATAATACCCAAAGATTATGTTCTTGGTTTTTTTATGAGATAGTATCTTGTGTCTTCATTCAGTCTTCCTGAAACCTCAGAATCTCTAACATTTTTTGTTGACTTTACTGGATATGCTAGCCTCAAGAGTTCTTCATAAACAAAGTGCCTTCTAAAATGTGTGTGCTTAGAGAGCCAGGATTGTTCTTTAATTTCATTTCCACTGGCTGCACACAAGAAGGCAGCCAAGAGATGAAGTAGGAGAAAGTCGCTCATGTTGACTGTAGATTAAATGGCATAAGGACAGAATCGTGATATGTAGGGAAACTACAGATAGCAGCTAATCTTTGGTTAGTCATTTAAAAGCCACTGTAAAATCTCCAAAACATATTTACCTATATATAACATATACAGTAGTTGAAAAGCTGTTCGAAATTCAGAAAGAGAATGAACTGAATTAAAATGAGTAGTTGATGTGGGAGACTTAAAATAGTACTATACAGTTCTACAGATCCAAGGGGGTTGAATCTTGCCAGTGTGACTTTAATAAAAATGTACTATTATTATAATGGTTATTACAACATCTTCTGCAGAGTCATTTTCTGGAACACTAATTGCAGGAGGGTTGGAAAAAGGTCATAATTGTATAGTGCTGTATTTAGAGAAGGTCAGGCTTCCTTTCACAAGTTTACATTGCTCAGAGGAGGGTTTATGACTGAGCAAGATTTAAGTAAATGCCTAATCATCAGTATTAAATAAAAATAAGATTTCTCTTTTTCCCCGTCTGTTTTTCAGCAAGATCTAAGTTTTTTACCTAAACAATCTTTTAGTCACAGAATCAGGGCCACATAAAAAGAAGCTTGTAATTCTCTGTGCTGCCTGTTGCATAAGACAGGAAGTCATTTCTACCCGCCATGTCTTCTGGGCCTCAGAAGAACAAACTTTTGGGGGTGCTTTGTGGTGGAGACGTATTTCTATTGCAGAATATAAAGACTGTTTCTTAGATTAGTATTTTTGAGAATTTTTTTTTTTATTTTGGAGGGAAGGATCAAAGGAATGCTTTCTATCTCTAAAGATAGTTCCTCTAGGAAAATTACCTGTTCCAGGCTAAAATAGCTAGATCCAAGGGTGCGGTAACAGCATTCTATTTTACCAAAGCTTCTTCTACTTGTAACTTGATGAACCATGATCTCCTAGTCTCCAGTGATGACCAGCTCTGCCGAGAACTATAAATGCTCTGAGAACTATAAATGCTCTGCAGGCAGAATTCAGTTTAAGACAGATCTGTATCTGAATGATTACCTCCATAAAGTAGGGAAATACCTGTGATGACTTTGACCACACATTGGACAAAAAAAAATGATCCAGTTATTGTCTTATAAAGCAAATAGGTCTGACAATTAATAGAACTGCCTCAGTGTGCAGAAAAGTACTCAGTCTAAACTCCTGTCTTCTTTTAAGCAGTTTAGTATTATCCCTAGGAAGTTATTCCATTAACAAAAAAAAAAGTTTATGTACTACTAATGACTGCAGAAGACTATTTTAAGCATCCTGGCTGTTTTGTTTCTTTGTCTTTAATGTGAGAACCCAGAGTTCTCACATTCTCACCCAGCCTTTTGGAGGTGTCAACACAGAGGGAACTGTGAATAGTCTCAGCTGTACTTTCTTATTATGGGAGTACAGAAAAAGTGAAGTTGTATGCATGGCCCATGATACCATCTCTTGTGTACAGAGAACACAAGTCCAGTTACAGGAGATTTCACAACAGTCTTCTCAGAGAAAGACATTTGTTTCAGGTTTTGTTTCTACACCAGTAAAAGTCTCCTACTTCTGTCACTGTCCTTACAACCTTTCCTGCACAGTCATTTGTGTTTATATCTTATATAGTAACTTGATGTTCAGGGTGAGGCTCTTATCACCTAATTAGCTTGGGCAAGTTCAGTGTCAGTAATCAGCACTTTAGAGCCAAGTTTACTTTACAGAGTCTTTAAAATAAAGTCAAGTTGATTAATTTCTTTTTTTTTCTCGGTTTCCTAATATTTATATTATAATTTTTAACATGTAGAGTCTGTAACTAGTATAGATCTTTTTAAATCTAAGCTTTAGATGGTATAGCTGTGTAACAACTCACTTAAGTCTTTCATCATCTATGCTGATGCTAAAATAGCTACATTTTCAATGATGAAAAGAGATGAAATGCTAATTCTAGAGGATATAAACTATAATCATGAATATCAAGTGCATTAACAGGTTGGGGTTTTTCTTTTATCTGAATTTAAAATTCTTCTGAATGGTATTGTTAGGCCTTTAACTAAGTGTTTTTAACAGAGCTAGATGTTCAGAAAAATGCCTGCAGAAATACTGTCACTATTTTAAACAATAATATGCTGTCAGTCCATTGCTGCTATGCCATTTTCTCAGGCAAATGCACACTATGGTTTGTAAATGTGTGACAGTGTTGAAAGATACGGTAGTAGATAAACCACAAGATTGTAGGAAACAAACAAAGAAAGAAAAAGAACTACTGAAACTGTGATTTTGAGAGATTAGCAAAGTCACTATCAGAACTTGACATCAAATTTGTTAAGGATATTCTTGGAAATTTTCTACTACAGCCATCTAGTCAATGCAGTCAGTGGACAGGAAAAAACAAGAGCTCAGTGTTTAGTGTTCTGGAATTTCCAGATATTCAAAAGGCTTTTCAGATGCAAAATTAAAAAAGTAACTTTTATTTCTTTCTGAAAGGCCACATTTATGGAATGTGATTCCATAATATCACATTCTAGGTTAAATAATACTGTCAAATAAACAGTACAATGGTCCAGAATATTCGGTCATTTGCAAGTGAAAAAGACAGCTTCTAGCATAGTTGTCATTGGTCCTGGTTCTGGTCTTGGTTCCAGGAGCACTTTCAGGAAGTATTATGAGACTTTGAAATATCTGAGCATTTGAATTGTATCTCCTCTCAAGTATTCCTTAAAGTAGACACTTCAAATAGACGGAAAGGGTTTTGAGCCTGGAAAGCAAAATTTTGCTAGAAAATAGCAAATAAAATCTGAGCTTGGCAAGAATAGAAATTAAAAGAAATTCTTATAAAATGCTTTCTGCTTTCTGCTAACCACATCTTAGAAAGTCAAGCACTTTCCTTTAGGCTTGAGAATCTCCTAAGTCCATCAACCTTTAATGGACATACTGAAAATGTTAAAAAGAACTAGGCACAGTCCCATTTTGTCCTTAGGTAATAAGTTTCTTCCGTACCACTGAGGTTTAGTTGTGAATTGCTCTTACCGGCACCAGGTCCTTGTATTCCCTCAGGTTTCCTGCTGTGTCTCCCAGTGTACAAGGTATGGTACAGACAGAGGAATATAGAAGATTTCTTTCAGCTGAACATGATTTTTCACTGTCAAAGATGGAGCAGATTTTTCTCCTCTTTAGCACACCAGATCCAACGTGCATCAGCTACAATGCCTTATTCCCTGTGATGAAGCCACCACTTCATAGGAACATAACTTGCATTGATAAATCAGCTAGATAAGTAGTCAGACACATTTCATGACAGAGAACTAAGTCTTATTGTTCATGTCCCATGAGTTGTAATTGAGTGGAATACTATAGTTCTTAACCTTGCTTCAGTAACTGAGAGGAGAATCTTAGATCGAATTTTTTTAGTAAATGGGATATAAAGTTTTCAAGATTTGTAATTTGCTCATCCTTCTGAGCACTCAGGTCACAAAGCTTGCATGGTTGCATTTGTGTATTTCATTAACTTTATTCCAGGTTTTCACAGTTTTCAGAGAAATAACTGAATTTAATTTGACTCGGTGTGTTTTGGAGAGAGTTGTTTTTTTGCTTTTATTAAATTCTGAAAATGAAATAGATTACAAAAGGCCTAAGGTAAGGAAGGCTGGAAAGAATTGTTCATATAGTAGAAGGTGGAAATTCAAGAAATACAGCATTTTTTTCAAATTTTATTTATTATCCGACTCTCTTGGCAACAGGACACTGACAAATAAGTAAACAGAATAAATACATTAGTGAGAAATTACTGAAATACAGAGTGTGTAGAATTTTGTATCCAGACTTAAGATTTATTTTTTACAAAGCCTTCAGCAGTTTACTGTCAGACGCTGGCATTTTTGCAGGCTAGCACTAAATAAGATACCATCTTTGCTGTTGCTTATACCACTGTGGAAAATCTGAAGACATGAGCTGTAGGTGTTTAGACAAGCCAGCATTAGCATTCTAGTAGTGCACACAAGTGGCAGCCATAATTGATACCTGATTTTTAAAACAAGGTATTCCACAAAGAACCAATATGGACTGTTTTTCTGTGGATTTATGTTGTGCTTCTTAATCCTTTCCAACTATGAGTTCAACTTTCCTCATGGATTTTCACCTTCTGTAATGCTTCTTGGTTCTCTGTTATGTCCCTGTGTACCTCATTTCTCCTTTCACCCTTACCAATTAAAAATCATCCCATCTTCCTATGACTCAAAACAATCCACTGGTCTCAAAATATAGCAATTGTTTTATCTGGGTCTGAGGTACTGAGACAAACAGAACAAACTGAACAAAATACTGAGCTAATGTTACAGTCTGTTTTTTTTACTCCAGAGGACACAGCAGTCAGGTCTTTCTCTCTCTTCCTTCCTTTATACAGATGCTGAATTTAAAACAAATTTGTGAGAGCATTTTAGTTGTTTTTTTTCAAATTTCTACCAGTTTGGAATACGTATTTGAGTTGGGCCAATAGTCAAAAAACTGAAGAAAGGAAAGGCTGGAGTAAGAGTGATAGGGCCTGCGGTTGCACAGATAATCCAAGTGATGACTTCATAGGACATTGTTGGAAGCCACCCTAAATAGAACCAAGCAAAGGTTAATAAAAGAAGGTTTTAACCTCTGTTCAGTTAAACCAATTCTTAAGAATAATTGCACTATGAGTGGGTACTGTTGTTATACTGAAGGTTATTTGGTGTGTTTTCCTGTAAAACTCTGACTTTTTTAAGTTCCTGTCAGATTGAGTTTTCTTTTCAGAACTTCAGTTTACTGTGAGTCTTTGCTCTATTGATTTTTTTTTCCTCCTGTTTATTGCCCCATAGGAGCAGTCTCACAGGTGCTGGACAGCCTGGAGGAAATTCATGCACTTACAGATTGCAGTGAAAAAGACTTAGATTTTCTTCACAGTGTTTTCCAGGATCAACATCTTCACACGCTACTAGATGTAAGTTTTCTTGGATAAGCAGTTTCTGTATCTGTTGTTCATTGAACAATATTTTGTTTGCTGTCACATGCAGAAATCCAATTGATATTTCTTAATAGTTTTTAACCAAGCAGACCTAACTAGTGAACATATCATACTACCTCCAAAAACGTGTGAATTCGTGAAAACATACAATTTTGAGGTCTACCTGTTTCCTCAACTTCAACTATTGACTGCAAGGAAGACCTTCAGCATCACTGCAAGGTTATAGGTCATCCCTCACATTCAGTTCTAAGACCTTCTTGGAAGGATAGATTCAGAAACTTACCAAGATTTCATTGGCTTCTGTGTCTACACAGTGTAGGGATCTAAAATAAAGGTCAAAATGCAGCTGAAAAAACTTTCCCAGATTTGATTCCAGAATATATCGTGCATATTTATATGAACATTTTATGTTAAAGACTTATGTTGAAGGACTTGTTTTCGGACAAAGCTAAACATTTTCTAAAGCAACCTACACATTACTCTGTGAAAACACTCAGATAAAGGAAACAAATCCATAGAGGCCTAGGCTATGTGTACATAAGCAAGTACTGCAGCATAAAATTAACAAATCTGTAGAGCAAAAAAGTTTACTCTGAGGACCCAATGTCAACAATTCTGTGTGCTTGGAGGGCTTTTCTTCTAAACTGGTTGGACTGCAGTTCTTTGGATTGCACCTTCTTCTGGGTGGTCAGCACTTTCTATTTTATTAATTTGGAAGTAAATATGCTCTACTAACACTGTTGTGAAAGTTGAAGAATGGTAGGTTGACGTAATCAGAGGATCCACTCAAAATGCATTCCTCAATCAACACAAAATGTTCATATAATGATGTAGATGATGACTGTTTTGTTACTATGTCTTAAATTTTACAGCCTAGAAGCCTCAGTGAATATCATGAATTTGCTTTTTATACCACGAGAGACACAAAAATAAGAGTCATTCCAGGTATTATAATAGGCAGGTAGATGGTTATGGTAGTAGAAACTGTAAAGGGTTTCTGAAAAACTGCTGAATGTTTTAATTCCAATAAATGACTTTGCAGGGATATGATCCAAATATAGATGGTGCCTTGTTTCTTTTGGTGTCCAAACACTTTGAATGTAGTAGGTGGTTAGTGTATTTGTTACGAATTGGTTAGTGGTTAGTGATTGTTGGACCATCTGTACTCAGAGCATCCTTAAAATTTAAAGAGTAAAAATCAGCACGTGCTTCCATCTGGAAGAGTACCCAACCTGCATGAACTAGTTTGTATGAGAACATAAGACTTCTGATAACGCTTTCTCAAAACACAGCTGCTCCTATAAGACTCAAGGAACTGCAGATAGCTAGTTTGTAAGTGATGAGGGCATTGCTGTGGCACAAGAATCCAGACTAATCTTTGCTCTTGTCAACTGTTTATGTATTTTATATTAAAAAACTGGTTAAAAATATATGAAGCATGCAGGAATAAGGGATTAGGAGCTCATGACTTTCCTGAATTGTGTCCCCAACAGTTTGTCTTAGAATTTGCATTAAAATGTGAAAGTTTTTATCTCAGCGTGAGTTTGTTTAGCTTGTGTTCCTGAAGCTCAAATTGTTACTTTTGTTATATTTCACATTGCAGTACAGAAAGTTGATCAGTTAATATTAAGGAGAAAAAGCTAAAATCTGAGCAGAAGGTGAATAACATGAGGGTAATAATAAGAGCCTAAATACTTGTGTCACTCATGCAGAAAGGATTCAGATTTTTTAACCATTATGTGAACCTCATGAAGTTCAACAAAACCAAGTGCAAGGTTCTGCACCCGACATGGGGCAATCTCAAGCACAAATGCGAGGTGAACGAATAATGGATCGAGATCAGTCCTGAGGAGAGTATCTTGGGGGTGCTGGTTGATGAGAATCTCAATATGACCTGGTAATGTGCACTTGCAGCCCAGAAAGCCAACCATATCATGGGCTGCATCAAAAGAAGCGTGGCCAGCAGAACAAGGGAGGTGATTCTCCCCCTCTACTCCACTCTTGTGAGATCCCAGCTGGAGTACTGCATACAGCTTTGGGGTACCCAACATAAGAAGGGCATGGAACAATTTGGAGAGAGTCTAGAGGAGGGCCACAAGGATGATCAGAGGGCTCAAGCACTTTTCCTGTGAAGACAGACTGAGAGAGCTGAGTTGATTCAGAAGGCTTCCGGGGAGGCCTTATAGCAGCTTTTCAGTATCTAAAGAGGACCTGTAAGAAAGATGGAGTGAGACTTTTTGTTGGGGAGTGTACCAATCAGACAAAGAGTAATGGTTTTAAACTAAAATAGGATTGATTTAGATTAGATATAATAAAGAAATTCTTCACTGTAAGAATGGAACATTGAAACAGGTTGTCCAGAGAAGCTATGAATGCCCCGGAGTTGTTCAGCACTAGGTTGGATGGGGCCCTGGGCAACCTGATCTAGTGGAAGGTGTCCCTGCTTGGACAGTCCAAGTGTCCCTGTTTGGAATTAGATTGTTTTTAAGGTCCCTCTGAACCCAAACCATTCTGATTCTATGATTATTTTGTCATCATATAATTTCTTGGGTGTTTTTCAGACCGCGTGGCCTTAGTGGAAGTATTTTGCTGAGTGATAGGTCTTCTAGGCATTAACTCAAGCTTCTGTGATGTTTTTCTTTTTTCTGTTCTTTAACAGTAGCAGTCGCATGTGAAAGACTGAAGCAAGCTACAGACTGTTATTTGAAAGAGAAGGTTATGTTTCAGTAACTAGAGGGAGCTTTGACTTCTCCTTATGTGTTAATGCTATGCTAGTTTCTCTCTGAACTCTGAAAAATTCATCAGTTGTGTTTGAATGAAGTTCTGACTGGGAAACAGTTTATTCCTTTCAGAATATTTGAGGCCAACAAAACTAACAAGGCCACCAGAACAAGTCACCTGTGAAGCATTGTGTTCCACTATGTAGGAATTTTGTATACTGTCATAAAGTTTTGGCTGTCACTTTGCATTAAAAACTGCTGTTCCTCTTTCTTGGCCTCTTACCACAGTTAGATTTGTTCTCATGTTTCTACTCTTTCTCAAGAATTATTCTTATTTTTAGATTAGGCACATGATGATAGATCATTCCTTCAGCTGAAATATCTTCTTTTGCTGTTGAACTAACTCTTTTTTCTCTGGGGAAAAATAATAATAATAATAATCTTTGTATTAAGAGCATAAGTTTGTTTGTTTGTTTGTTTTCTGGATAATAAACCACAAAGTAGATGATGTCAATGATTCATTAACTTAGGTGCATTTCTGAAAGCTGTAGAAAGCAGGACTGAAAGCCAAAGAAAAGGGGATCTTTATCACCCCATTGATTGTTTTTAATCAATTAATTTTTATCTACTTTGATTAACTGACATAAGACTCTTTCAACTTGATTGCCAAAGCAGTTCAAAACAAAGGAGGAAAAGGTGACATTTGCTTACAAAGTAACATATGTTCGCCCTGGGCCCAGTCCTTCAATATACCACCATATCCTCATGTGATCTTATTTAATATTTCCATTGCATGATTTTTACATGATTCTGAGTAGAATGCTTTTGGTGTTGCTTTTTTGTTTGTTTGTTTTTACTGTACAAAAGTTAAACAGTTCATTATTACAATCTCAGTTTTGTTCACAGGGGGAGCTAAAAAAAGAGACCTTCTAGAAATAAGTGTATTTATTAACATATGTATATATATAACAGCTTAATAGTTGTTATTTCCTATAAAGTAAAAGAGTAGCTTTGGATTGGACAGGTATTTTTTCACACTCCTTTTAGAAATCTGATGATCGTAATTGTGGTTAATGCTGTATGATGTTCCTGTTTGGAGCTTAGAAGTTTCTGGTGTTAGGACCATAAAAAAATATTGATTTATTCATTTTGGTATCCAGTATAGGTCATAAAGAACATAATGAAGTGAAGGATATAAATAACTTCATGAAGAAAAGAAGTTAAATTGGAGTAGTGGAACAGCCTTTTATTATCACTGACAGATTTCTTAAAACTTACATAATTATTTTTTTTAATTGATTTTCATGTGTCAGATCCGAGGATGCTTTACTGCCTTTGTCAGCAGTACTGGTCAGGAAGTTAGAATTGAATGTGAGGAGATTACTGATTTTGGAGGCTTTTGTGTTTGGCTATTTTCTGTGTCATGACAAAAAAAAAAAAATTATTAATGATCATTCTGTTTTGAAAAGTGTACTGGGCTTCAAGGCCCAATGGGGAAGATCTTAACAAACCGTGTTTTCTGTCTATTAATACATCAGAGGAAGCCAGGTTTGCTAAAAAGCAAAACTAGAAGCTGCTATCTTTCTCTTGTTGACTCAAGTAGTTTGGTCACCTCTCCAGGGACAGTTTCTGTGGGTGATTCTGAATGCAGATGTCGTTCAATTTACAAGTGAGATTTTTGTTCAGTGGGAGAACAATATCAGCTTTTGTGTGACTGGGGCCTCTCTATGCTGCTAGCTTTGTCTGTGTCTCTCTGTCCTCAGTCAGATAGTGCTCTAGGCTGGTATATTTTGTCTGTTAATTTAAGAAGTTGCATTATTTTCATAGATGGAATATTTAAGGTAAGTGTTATTTTTCTAAATGTATCTGCAATGAAAGCATGATGAGTTTTCAAGAAATTTTGTTTTACCTTCCGCTGGTGTAATATGTTACACACATACAGCTTTACTTAAATGTAATGAAACTGCTGATTTTTGCAGTAGTTATATGAAACATACATTTATGTGTAGCCACTTCTTCCCCTTAAAGATGAATTTTTATTCACAGTGGATAGATTTAAGACATACTAATTTTTCAAGAGAATCTCTTTTTTTGTGTCTGTTATCCTCTGCTGCTAATGGTAATGTATCAAAGGAACATGCATACATGCACATTTTGGAATTCCCTTAGTATTTCTTTTGAACTCAGTCATCTGAACAGATTCAGTCCTGAAGTCCAGACTTTTAAGGAAACATACTTTTGCTTCTCCTAAAAAGAATGCTGCTGGGTTCTCAGTTTAGCCTCTTACATCGTTGGCTAAAACTTCCAACTGTGTTTATTTTGTTTTGTTCTGTTTACCCTCTCAATGTTGGATGTTGGCAGGATGTTTGAATGTTTCTTATTAAAGTGTATTTAAGTGCCCCATCATGACTGACACTCCAGTTCTCTATCTGCAAACGTTTGTAACTCTTCCTATATTTGTCCCCCCTTTGCTATTTTCTGAGCAAAGTGTGTTAATTTGAAAATTCTGTTACACGCTTTATAAAAGCAAAGCAAAAGGCATTTTTATTTTCAGGCTGAGACTAGAAAGCTTAAATATTTTCATTTACTGGCTGATTTTTCTGTGTTTTCATTTAACTGTGGCTTTCTATGTGAAGCACACAGTGTGGCTCAGGTTTTTTTGAATATGATTTGTACTTAATCTCTTGAATACTGATTATGCTAAAACTAATAAGTGGAACATGTTGTAGTAAAATATGAATGCATTTCTGTCCCAAATGTAAGTCAGAAAGTGTATTTGTACTAGATAAATTGCCAAACTCCCTCTATGCTTATGAGAAATAAACCTTTCTCATTCTTTAATCACCTTGATTTCCTATTTTTAATTATATTATAATTGATACGTTTGTTAGACAAAAGCAAATGGAAAATATTTGATTAAAAAAAGATAGAAAGAAACTGTTGGCAGGAGAACACCTTGCTATTTGGGGAACCAGATCTGGCTTTTATCCCAGTCCAGCAGAGGCAGCATGCTCAGCCCCAGGGAGTGGGAGGGACTGTCTCTCACACTGCAGTGGAAACTCATTTCCCAAGTAGAATAGCAGGAGCAGCAACCAAGCCTTAGGGAGAACTGTTGGAAGAATTCTCTCAGCAAGTGGACTGAATCCTCATCACCAGCAGAGTGTATTTTTTCTCTAAAAGGTAAATTGTCCAAAAGGCCATATTTGAAAGAGAACTAGAAGCAGAGACAATTCTAGAATGTCCTCTGCATTGTTTTGTTCTCTAAAATATCTTCCATTTTCAACTTCCTTCATATCTTTGAATTTTACTTTCTGTGTTTCCAGGGTATGTAGATCATTCTGCTAGGCAGCATCATCTCATTGTTTTCTTGCTCTTCTTATTTCTCTGCTTTACAGATTTATAGCAATAATTTGTCCTACAAGTAGTCTCCAGAGCAGAAACCATTTTTGTTCTATGCTTTGTTAATATATAGAATATTGATGTGTGATGGGGTCTCTTAAACACAAGACTAATGCAAATAAAAGCTAAAACTAACATTTATGTTGATTACGATTTTTATTTTATTTTATTTTATTTTACTGTATTTGAGAAATGTGTGTAACCATCACTTTACAACTGCAAAATTCTGAGTTGGATTGCATGGCACTGCAGCAGTTGTTGTGTTGCATTTAACCTGTCTTCTCTCTAACTAAACTTCTATCACTTGTGAATATTTGTAGGCATAGTGATGTGTGATAACCAGTGATACCATTGATATGGTGAATCACCAAGAGAAATACAGCTTAAAAAATGCATATGTAGAATGAGGATAGCACTTTTTAGCCCATTCCTCTTGGCCTAATGTCATGTCCCCAGTGTTGAGTGTGTCATTGTGTCTGTGCATATATGTGTGTCTGTGCAACCAGCATTGTCTTATTCCAAAAGCATTCATTTGCAGATCTCTTTTAGTATACAGAATCTAAAAAAATACAGTGTATTTTTATGGTGTTAGGCCCACATCTGTCAAAGTACACTAAAGGATATTCCTTGTGCTTGTGAAATATTTAGTTAACATCTCTGGTACTGTTTTAAGATATGGAGAACCATTGTCATATTTGACTTTGCATATTCTCTTTCATTCTTTTTTTGTTGGGTGTGATTCAGATTAGTTTCAATTTTTTTTTTTTAAGCATAAGGACTACCTTTTTTTTTTTTTTCCTTTTAAAACGTAGCATTCCCAAACAATCTTACTTCTCTGAGAGCTTGGGGCTTACTTTGACAACTGTCAAAAATAAATGCTAGAGTGTCTAGGATACGGTCTCCAAATGTTTGGTAGCACCTCCAATTTGTTGGTGCTGCAGGTTTTCTTCAGACTCATATTTTAGTCTGCACTTAGTCTACAGTAAGTCTAAGATACCCAAGGGCAATACAGTAACATCCCTGTAGAATATGCCTTTGAAGTCTGTCAGGCCTCCCTGCATCCCGCTACCAGTCATTCAAGTAGTTGGCTGGTACACGTTGACTGTTCTCTGTATGAATGAGCTCGCTGCATTACATTTTTATGTTATTACAAAAGATTTACATGGATAGGAAGAAACAAAAATGGCTGTAACCTCAACACTGAGACCTCCTACTGCAAAATACGTTCAGCGTCACCCATATAGGCTTACCTGTATCTATATTTCATGCTATGGATTGCTAGCCCATTTTGGTATATGGGGGTAAGATGAGGATAAATGTTGTTCTGTAAAGAATATCAAAGTGTCTTTTTATAAACTTTTCTGTGATGAGGGATTGGTTTTCCTCTGTGTTTATGTTTACTTTTATTAGCTGCTTGGTATCATCTTTAAGATGTGTTTTGCCTTCTTTGTTCTTAAAATGAGCATCAATTTAAATATCTGGTGCAGCAAAAAAAATTAAGTGTCTATGTTACTGAAATATTGTGACCATGAAGTTGCAAATATGTTCAAGTACCATGTGAAAATAAAATTACGGGATCTTTTTTCTCTTTTTTTCCCCAGTGTTTTGGGTTTTTTTAAAGAAAATGGGGACAGCAGGTGAACACATGGAAATAGAATTGGAAGGGGTTTCCACTGATGCTTTGCTATCATGTTATTAAAAAATTCAGTAAAGGAAATTCCTTCCTTCCTCACAGTAGCTCATTCCAATGCTTCATTGACTTTCTAGACATAATTTTTTTCTTGCATCCCTGGTACACATTCAGAAATTTTTTTCTTATTTTGTTATCAGTGAAATTGAAGAACTGATCACTGGCATTTCCTTGTTTGGAAAACAGGCAGCGTGTTTTGATTGTTTTGCACTCCTTCAGTACTTTCTATTAGATAAGACTTAATTCATTGAGTATGTTCTCAGGGGTAGTGGAAGAATGAGTGCCTGAAATTGCAAGCTGCAGTCATAGCAACTGTCAGGTCTGTGACGTGACATATGCAGATGCCAATCTGTCTGTCTGTACAGAGTTGATGGACTGCTTCAAACCGTCTTGTTCTGTGGATACTTTGCCAAGGAATCTGTCTTATCCAATATTCTGCTATGTGTAACCTTCTGTTCAAGTAGTTTTGGTCACTGTTTCATAGCATTGCATTTCACTGTGTAAGGTTCTTGAATGTAAAGGTTGATTATACTCCTATCCTGCAACAAGTGTATCACAGAGATACAATTCAAAGCCAGCAGATCTGTAGCCTGGAATGCTCTAGCAGTCACGAAATCTTAAATGTGCTTTGGACTTTTATGTAGGATCAAGTGTAACTTTTGCTGAAGAATTGTGCTGGGAAATGAATATTAATTAGATCACGGATAATCATAATGAACTTCAGGCATGGTCCTTAATGGTGCAAAACAAGGAAAAAGTTGCTGTCAAACAAAAGTTAAAGCCTTTCCAACTGTGACCTTGTTATTTAGTTTGTTTCCCAGTTGGATTTGTTACCTTCAGAGAGTGCATCCTTGAGCATGTGGAATCATAAGGAAGCAGACTCCCATTGGAAGCTGATGACATTTTGCATGGAAAAGGAAATGCTGAAAGAGAACTGGAAGATAAATTAATGAAGTAATATATCTGTTAACAAATGGGCTCTTAAATCTTAGCACTTATTTGACAGTAGTGCTTGTGAACGTGATTTCATTCAGTAGGTAACCAGTTTCTTTCATCTCGTGGCCCATTAAGCCTCTGGGATAAATGGTGTGCTACTACAGGCATCGGTGAAAGGCAGCAAATGGCAGCAAGGCTGCTTGTTAATAACTGTTGCTGTACAAGGGGCAGCACCTCAACTGTAAAGTTCTTAGACAGTACAAAAACCTAGACGTGATGAAAAACATTCCTCTAATGTCACCAGGTGTCATATGGCTTTATTATTCAGAAAGGAAAAGACAAATATGTAAGGCCATGTGTTTTAATAATTGTTTTTAGATGTTTCTGTTCAGGGTTTTAATGGTTAAGGTTGCCAGCCCACTGTCTGTCTGTTTGAATTATAACCAGCTCCTCACAAAATGTTACACATTTGTCTCTAGAAAGATTGTAGGGTTTTTTTTATATTCCAGCAGTTCAATAGGTCATGTTTTAAGAAAAGTTTCTCCTTTACATCAAAGAAACTACCACATTCTGGATAGATAAAATATTTACTGATTTTTCTGTATGGTCAAACATTGGTTGCATTTAAAATTAGACCACACAGTGGGATTAAATTTCCAGAACCTCGTTTCTGAGTGTAACATTAAATGGGGATTGTGTTTGGACAGTACTCTGACTTCTGTTACAGGGAAGGGTTAAAAAGGAATCTCTGCACATCTGAAAAAGTAGTCAGAAGAGAAGAATTTGTTGTTTTGTCTTGCCTGCCTGATTGTGGATTAGGCTTCTGCGCTGTCTGCTTTTTCATATCAGAAGAAACAGGCTCCTGCTTTACAGGCAGAAGACAAACGTCTTGACTCCTAAGAAGAAAGCTGGTAAACTAATAGTGACAGTACTTCTTGACTGGTTGCGGATATACATAGCATTTGTTTTCTAGAATGCAAAATTGAAAGTAAAGCTTGTCTTTTTAAGAAGCAGTTTTATTCTGTTAATTATAACGTCAGTTTATGTTTTCATATCAAGATTTGTGTTTGTATTGGTTGTGATTGTTAAACTTCATAGCAAGCTCTTAATTTTGGTATCTTTCTGGGTAGTAAGTGCTGAAAACTCAGATTGAGGAGTGAGACTAAAATGATAAGTATCAAAATCTTGGGAATTCTTAAGGTTACATTTGCTGTGGTGTTTTACAGTTATTTTCTTTGATTTCTGTTTCATAGCATACAATGTGTTTTATAAAAGAGTACTGCATACTCACCAAGTATTAAAATAGAAAAGTGGAAGAGTACAACTTGAGTTAACTTAGTCTCTTTTTCCTCTTCTAAGTTGATAGAGCAGACTGAGTGCTAATTTCATTTTTTTTCTTGGGATTTTTCATTGTGTTTGCTGTTATTTGTGGTATCAGAAGAATTGGAAGAAATGGAGTGCCGACAGTAAGATAATCAGAGCTGAAAAGCGAGTTTTAGTGCAGCCTTTTCAGTATAATTAATTAATGTCTTAACTGCCCTCCGGCAAGGCTTGTCACTTTGCCGTGACCATAGAGAAAATATTAATTGTCTGAAGATATGAAACCTCCTCCCCTTTGTCTGAAACTAAATGATTTACTTCTCGGCCTTTCATCCTCCTTTTTCACAACACACAGCATACGACAGAATTTGTCCCAGCAAGTGACAGTAAAACTATTAGAAGCAGCAAAATAAATACCTTTCTATCATAGGTTAATTGTGAAGCAGGGTAACATCCTTTCGCCATTTGTGGACTTCTGGTGCTTTAAAAGATAAATATCTTTATTTTCTGTCCTCATTTTTACTGTTACTTAAGAGTTAATGTTAATTTTTTTTCTTTTTGTACAATCTTGAGCATCCTATTTTAAATTCTTGTAAGTATACACAAGAAATGCATAAAGATGTGAAGCTGGACAGGATGAATTGTTCATGGGTTATTGATATATGTATGTATTTTCATGCTAACTTTTCTGTAATTTCATTTCTCTTAAGATGTGTGTGTGACTTAGAAAAGTCACACATTAAAGAAAAGTACATGGTTAGAAAAGTACACTAAATAATCACACTGCATCTCATGCATTTTCAGCAACTCATCCTGCACTTCAATCAGTACACAGCTGAAAGTCAATGTGTTTTCTTAACAGGTGCATAAAAATGAAACGTAGTAATTTGGGGTTGCTTGAGTTTTGGTGGGTTTAATTTACTTATGTAGAAGGTAAATACGGATAATTGTGCTTACAACTGAATTTTCTCTTAAACTATCAGATAACAGGAAGGTTTGCTTTTAAGAACTTCAGCGGTGGTCAAGACTGCTGAGTATAGCAGTGTTTTGGCAGCAGAAGGTGAAACTGTTTGTGTGAAAAAAACTGATTTATCCTGACTTCTCTTTTCTTTCCACAAGACAGAGGTATAACTGTCCTCTGAGCAGTGTTTTTGAGGGGAAGTAACATCATTCACTCTTTTTGTATTTATTTGTATGTGTTCAACATTTGCATCGGACCACAGGGAGAAAGATAATGTTAGTTGCTTTTGTATGCATTGCAATTTGTCTGACTTCTAAAACTTAATGGTGTTTTATGTGACGAAGTAGCGTGAAGGCATTTCTGTAGCTTGACAATTTTAGGCATTGAAGGTCTGTCATCTGCCAGCCAATGGGGCTGTTAGATCTGACAGGAAAACTGCACTTTTTGATCATCTTAACATTGAGCACTCAAGAACTCCTTGTTGAGCACTGTAAATGCTGGGGTTCTTGTCAACTGTGTATTTTGAGTGTTTCCACCCACTACTTTCCATATTTGAGTACTGTCCTCTGAAGACATCTGTAGAATTCTGATTAGATCTGTGCGTTCACATTAATCAAGGGGTTCAGTAGTTGAATTTTGATTATTTCTAAGGATGAGAGATTTCCCAGCTTCTCTCGGCAACTTGTCCCTGAATATCACCACCTTCACTGTGAAAGAAATGTCTCTAATATCCTGAACATAGATGTATCTTATATCTCATCTAACAAAAACAATTGTAAATTGGTTAACCAAAAATGATTACAGGTGTAACCATCTTTATGTTGTAGGAATTGTAAGCCAAAAGATTCTATTTGAAGAATAGTACTCTTTTGTGAATATTTTTCTTGGAACAGTTTCTTATTCTCTCTTTCAAAGACTTAGGTTTTTGTAACTTGCTGTCTTCAAGAGTATTTTCCCATACTTTGAGCTTTATTTAAGATACTGTTTACAGTGTTTGATGCTTGATTTATTGAGAGAAGTAGAATATGCAGTTTAATTTGATTTTGTAGTGGAATGTATGATGTATTTATTCAGGATTCATAGATCTCTTCTGGTTGAAGAGTACATAGTTTCTGTAAATGTGCTCCAAAAGCATGGGAGGTTTGCAGAATCCCTTAACCTCCCGAACTTTCCCATGTCATCATACAAACTCTGGGTGTATGGCACTGTTCAAATCAGGAAATGTTTAAAAATGAAAAGCCAAAACCCTAAGCTGTTACATTTTATATACAAAACAGCTGTGGAACTTGCAGCTCAGCTATCATCTTTATCATGGTAACATAAACCGGATATTATTAGGACTCATCCTTACTTTATATAAAGTGGCATATGATTTCAATAGTTTGTTTTCTTGTTCTTGCAGCTTTATGACAAAATAAACACAAAATCTTCACCACAGATCAGGAATCCTCCAAGTGATGCTGTACAGAGAGCCAAAGAGGTAATAGTTTGAAGATATATATATTTTATCTAGAAAGTCTTATTGTATTTAACATGGAATGGTCTTTATTAAGATATGTATTCTGCCTCATAATCTGAGTTATTCTGGAATTCTACCACTGCTTGCTTAAGTTACACAACATGTTGCATAAACCCGTATAATTCCATTGTATCTGTAAGGATTATATATATGTATTATTCAATTTCATTACTTAACTTTTGCTGCAGCACTATCAGTATTAAAGTGAAATACTTATTAGGTAAATGAGGTATCTTTTACATTCAATATAAATCTCTTCAGCAAAAGTCTGATATGACATCTACACAAAAAATTAGGTATGTTACTAGGCATCAGCTTTAAATTGGGAAGAAAAGAAGAGTGGCATGAATAATTCCATGAAGTGCAAACCTAGAGGTGAAGTAAAATTGGCCCCTTATTACAAAACATAACTAGACTACAGATTTCCTTACACCTGGCAAATAATATTTTGGCAACAAGTAAAAAAAAATGAATAGTTGTATTATCCATTGTTGATAGCAATAAATGTAGTTGTGGGTGGTAATGTCATAGAAATAAATGTTTACAGTGTTATTAAAATGGAACGGACAGAAAGACTTTAAACCGGTGAGATAACTGAAGTCACAGTGATGAAAACCTCAAAGTTCTGTAGAATATTTCCCAGCAGTTAATGCTGGGAGCTGCTCCCAGAAGCAGAAAGCTCTGCTTTTGTTGTTCAAGCAGTTACATGTTGAACATCAAGGTGAAAGTGTCGATTTGCAGGCAGAGGAGTTATAACCTACCAACTCCCTCCTTCTTCACCCCGTGATAAGCTGAAGGAGGGCCCAGATTTCATAAAAAAACATGAGCCTGAGGGTGGGATAGCATGCACTTCTTGTCTTTAAACATTTAATTTGTGGAGAGGACATTTTTATGACTGTTTTTAATTCCACTTTTAAGGTGATGGTTTTAATAAACGGAAATGATGTCTGAAAGTAACAATTGGTGGTGGGTGATGTATGTGACCTATAGCTTAGCGCTTTACTTCTGTCTCCATGTTTAGCTGTTAAAGTAATACCATCAGTTGAAAAAAAAAAAAAGAGCAGCTGTTTCCATCACATTTTGTTAATGTCTGAGGAAATGAGGAAATTGAAATTAGGTGTTTTGTTCTCTTGTGATGACAGCCTCACATGCCCTTATCTGTCAAAAATATTCTTTATAATCCTTGAGAGAACTGAGCAGTGTGAGGGTCAGTTACTATGAGTGTCTTTTGTATGTGTTTTGCAGGTATTGGAAGAAATTTCATGTTACCCAGAAAACAATGATGCAAAGGAGCTAAAGCGTATTTTAACACAACCTCATTTCATGGTAAGCAAATACTACTCCTTGCCTTTATTTTATTTTTTTAATATCTTTTTTCATTTAAAAAACTTAGTTCATTAAGTTCTCCCTAAAATCTGCAGGTAATGACACTGTATACAGTACAATATACCTATTAATAAATGATTCTAATCTGCTGAACTGGTATAATAGCTACTACTACTAGCTACTAGTACTAACGTTGGTCTCCACTATTGAGGGACCACAGCATATTGAGACTGTTGTTTATAGCTGTCACAAAGATAATGAGCAGGTTTTAGGAATGCTTTTTAGAAAGCCAGTTCTCATCAGAGCAGACTGATTGAAATATTTTGCTCTCATTACTTCTGTTTTAAGAAGAGTAAGCAGCAAAAAAATCTCAAAGCTGTGCTGATAACAGAAGGTACATATTACTGATTTTAGATATTTTCACTGTCTTTTTATAATGACAATACAGGAGGGATTTTTTTTCTTTCTCCTAAGCAGCATCAGGCAGTTATTTGTCTAGTGTAAAATTATTTCACTAGTTAAGCTGCTAAACACTTCCATAGGTCAATGAAAAGGCCTATTGTCTGCAGTATGTAGTAATCCTACTCATGGTGAAGTGTTGTGGTCTGTTTTGAGGGATCTGGGAGGTATGTTGAGGCAGGGGTGAATCTCTTTGGATATCCATAGGTAGAGCAGGGATACTCCTTTTCCTTTTTTACAAATCTTGTTAGGATAAAGGTATGTTCTAACATGATAGGTTGTGAAGTCATTGCAAAGTCAAAGTTCATTTAACATTATTATACAGTAAATGAATTGCTTGTACAGTCTAGTGAATTGACATTACGTATCAGCACCTATTGTGTCTGCCTGACTTGTGTGTGGCCATTGGCCTAAGTTCAGGGATGTCCTTGCTTTATAGCAAGTTACTTAAGGTCAGTATTTTGAAAGCGGTTAAAGGATTTCTTTTGTTTATTCTGTGGATAAAATTCATGAATTCCAAACTCAGTGTTTTCTTCAATTTGCTGTACACTGTTGTACATTTAAAATAATGAATTGTGACTTTCCCTAACACAAGGATGATATGCAAGGAGCTTTGTGGAGTTTGCTCATCTGAAAGCTGAATATACCTAATTTCCAAGAAAGAAAGATCTGAAATCAACCTCATATTCAGGTAGAAGATGAAAACTGGAGAGCTGCATGTGCCAGCATGATGGCCAGAGTAACTTTGGGTGCATTGATTTTATTATTTTAGCTTAGCTCTGGAGTATTTTTCTTAAATGAATCGCCTCATTATTCCCTTACAGTACTTTGCTTGTGTCATGTAAAGGGTTCAAAGCATGCAAGCTAGACTTCTAGCAGGTGAAATTAAACCTGAGGAGATGTACACCAGAAGCTAGACAATATAACCTAGCAGCTGATGAGCACTCAGGGCAAGGGCAAGGTGGAAGATGTTGGTCTCTATAACATGCTGATATGTTGCTGCCTCAAGATGATACCTGTCCTAAAGTCTATAGCAAACCTGGGCCAACATTTAATAGGAATAGCTGCTTGAAACAGAACATGCAACAAGGTAGAATGGTGCTCAGCCACATGGACAGAAAAATAAAAATTTAAAAACTACTACAAACTATACTCTCTGGTACTCAGCTTCTGTAAATGGAACATGACTGATGAAAGGAAATAAATATGTAAAACAGTATTGTCGGTTTACATTCAGTGTGGTTGCCAAGCATTATAAAGAGCAGTGCTCTGGTTAGTGAATTATTGAGCTCTGATGCACAGAAACAAGAGCAGTAAGACAAGTAGGAACGTGTGTGTTAACATATACATGATAACAGTATTCTGCAATTATTTTTGTTATCTAATGTGTATGGAATTAGAAGATAATGAGATATAATTCATCCCATTTACTTACACATGCAAATGTGTTTATAGTTTAGGTTATATGTAGAGCTTTATAACTCTATGTATATAGCCAGTAAAGTGTGGATTTTTCAGTACTCTCATTGGGATGGAGATGTTCATGTTCAAAGTTTTTTTGGCTTTTCAGTTTTATTTTATTCTTATGTGTGTTATGGATTATATAAGGTTGCCATACGTAGATATCTGGTGATTGTGAATTTGTCTAAATTTTTTGTTGAAACATTCAGAAGTCATCTAGTATAATTCTGTACCTTAAAAGGGTTCAAATTACCATGTTTTAGTTTCATATTAAAGATATATCACTGCTGAAAATATAAAGCAAGGCATGCAAAGCAAACGTAAGGCCACGAATTACATAAGAAATGCAGTATTAAAGGGTGGAGAATACAGGTACAGGTAAGTGCGTGAAGTTGAATAATTAGTTTTCTCATCTTATTTGGGGCAACTGCGAACAGCTTCCAGATAACAGAATTTGACTCCTATTTGGGAATGTTTACTTGTAAGTTGAATCAAATTTAGAATTGATTTAGCTAAAGTAGTTTGACTTTTTTTTGGATTTATAGTCCAGACCTTTAAACAGAAAATATTATTAAACTAGTACTAATGGAAGCAGAGGAGTTGTTGAGGAATTGTTGCAAGTTTCAACTTAGTGGAAGACTAAATAAATTAGTAAATAAAATGCTTGTACACTTGAATGTTTAACTGAAATACTATTTATGTAGATGGTCTTAAAACACTGGAAAAATAGGCAAGAATGTGAGCAGAGCGTTACTAGTTAGGGAAATTCTGTTCCACCATTACAGTGCTGAATTCCCAACTATGGTTTGATTTGAAGAAAGTTAACTTAAACTGTTAATGAAGTTATCTTTTATGACATGATGCACATTCGAAGCACTGTCTTGGGAACGCTTAAGAGTATAACAGAGGCCGTGAAAATCCCATTTCTGCCTTGGGTTCCACTTAAGAAATACATCTTGTGGGGATGGTTTTTAATCACTATTTCCATTTGTTTTGTTTTGCTTAAACATTGTAATTGAAGATGGAGATGTTTCCGAATCATATTTCCCTGCCAAAAAGAATTTAAGTCTTGCAAGACTGATGGGTATTGCAAGAGCATTTAAATGACAATTAGCAAGATGTTAGCTATAATACAGATTGACCTATCTGCAGTAGCGGCTAATATCTGTACTGTATACTGTGAGGCTTTATTTATCAGTCCTTCTCTGAGAAGCCCAGCCTTTTAGGTACAGTGGTGGGATCTTTCTCTGTTTGGTCCTTGATGAGTAAATACAGGCATAGTACAAACATATTCACATATAAATTGCTTTTATTTTTTGGATAGAAGCAATTTAGCTATAATATACTCCTCGTTAAGAGTTAAATGCAAGTATGAACTGGAGATGATACCCTGGAGAAAAGTAAAATGACATATCA
The DNA here is from genome assembly GCF_016699485.2 of Gallus gallus. Classification (NCBI taxonomy): domain Eukaryota; kingdom Metazoa; phylum Chordata; class Aves; order Galliformes; family Phasianidae; genus Gallus; species Gallus gallus. The sequence continues at coordinate 112,046,889 of NC_052532.1, forward strand.
TAAAAACCTTGGTGCTGTTGAATACTGTTTTGGAAATGGTTATTATACTTTGTCCAACTTCATCTTATATTAGTATGTTATGCTCTTAACTGCCATGCAGGCTTCTTGTCTTTGCCCTAGGTTAGTATACTTACACAGTCAGTTGTTCTGCTTATCAAATATATCTAATAACATGTAGTCAGTCACTTGCTGTACCATTATTTGTATTGGGAAAGAAAGTAAAACTAATGAGGTCATATTTGGCCATTCTCTTCTTTTACATTGTTATTTTCATCCAGTATTTCAAACTCAGTGCAGCTGTGCTGGGTCTGTGCTCTAGCAGAAGGGGAGAGTATGGAAGTGGTTATGCTAATAAACAAAAAACACAGTATTTCATTGTTTCATTCGGTAATGATTCATAGACTGTCCTTATTATAATGAAGTACCATGGAAACTTAATACCCTTTTGTTTTTCTAAAGTAATTATTATGGAATAATTTGCTTAAAAAGGTAGCTTCCTAATTCTGTGTCTATGCACATAAATAAAGGTAGCTTAATTCTGATACCTTGCAGGTATTGGAAAGATAAGGGAGAGCGAAATAAGTTCATTCTCACTGAGGCATCTACAGTAGAAAATTATGTTCACTCATGCAGATTTTGAAGTTTCAGTGTATACATGGATTTTCAGTCTGATTAATTCTAACTTATACTCACTTCATAGAAAAGTCACTGTATAGAAAATGAGGCATAAATACCTTGAGTTTTACCTCTTATTTCTGGAGAGTTTCCAAAGTATTTATAAAGAATGAGCGGGGAGCATCAGAGATAGTGGACAATGATGCTATTTTGTTACTGTAATCTCCTCTAGGCCTTACTTCAAACTCATGATGTAGTGGCACATGAAGTTTACAGTGATGAAGCGCTGAGAGTTACACCTCCTCCCACCTCTCCATACTTAAATGGAGATTCTCCAGAAAGCGCCAACGGCGACATGGATATGGAGAATGTAACGCGAGTTCGACTGGTGCAGTTCCAGAAGAACACAGATGAACCAATGGTATGTGGAGAACCTGAGTATTCTGCTTCACTCTGTACTGATAAAGATTGGCATTGTATTGATTTCAGTAGAAGTTTCTGCACTTGCAGTTGGCAGTATAGTTGAAATAGTTCAGCAGCATTGTATGTACTTACCTTCCTGTCTATATATTCTTCTGTTCAAATGCTGCAGCAGCACCCCTGTAGCTGTTTTTGTTTAAAAACAAACTTGTAGTTATACCAGATTAGTCTCTACCATGTAAAACTGAACTGGACAAGCTGCACTTGAATACAGAATAATATTTTTTTAATGAATCTTAGACAATGATTTATTAAATTATTGCATCTTCATCTTACAAATAGCATCTGTTTTCATTGCTCATATTTAAAGGAGAGGTAAAGTTTATTACCTTATAATATGCATCCTGTCTTCAAGCTTTTTAGGAACAGTGACTGTTCTTATCCACTCAAGAGTCATGCTGCTGAATGTTTTATGTTAGGAGTATAATACACTTCTTCTCCTAGGGAATCACTTTAAAAATGAATGAGCTGAACCATTGCATTGTGGCAAGAATTATGCACGGAGGAATGATTCACCGGCAAGGTAATGATGTCATAAATAGTTATTTAGATCATTCTGTTTTAATTGTGTAACACTGTATATTTCTCATTTTGACTGCTACTGTTCCATGGTATTACGGACTTCTGTCTAGATGGAACCTGTTAACTGCCTTTATCTCCTTCTCTCTGTGTATTGCAGCCCTTTATGTTTCACATAGGCTTTAATTAGGGAAATGTGATTGTAGCTCAGTGGGGGATTGAAATGCCACTAATTTCTCAAGCCATACTTAATCGTCTTTAGAAAAAATCCTTACCTTATTTACAGTACTTTTCCTTGCAAAAATGGATAAACCTTGTTCTACTAAGAAATTAAACTTCTCCATGCATTTTCAAGCAATTCTTGATGATCTTAGTACTTCTGATATTGAGGCTCAAAAAAAATTTAAAAAAAAAAAAAAAAACGAAGCAAAAAAAAATCCTTAGTTTAGGAAGGAAGTTTGCTTCTAACTGTTCTTGGGTAGTAATGATCCTGTGCAAGGGATTGTTTTGTGTGACTGTTCCATAATGGGAATAATGGAAACCTTTTAAAACCTGTTAAAAAATCCAGCTACGCCCATTAGAACTGTGTTCACTTCTTTAAAATTACACAGTATCTTTTACTTCTGAAACTTTGGGAAATTTAACCTATGTCATATGTGCTTCATCTAAGTGAGGTAGCTCTTCTGCACATAGGTTTAAGTGGAAATGAACCGTATTTCGATGTTTCTGTAATGCTCTCATATTTATTTAGTGTTTCTAGTTTTGTTAGTGCTCTAGCTGCCTCTTAGTTTTACCACGTCATTGAACTGCCTGTATATAGAACATTTTTACTGAATAGAACAATGGAAATGATGATAGTGATCTTGAGTACAACATGTTTTTGAATCCTACTGAAAAGGTCTGTGGCTTTCATTTGTTTCTAATTTTATTGTTTCTTCTATCTCCACTTGCTATATGGAGATGTGCCAGGCAGTAATAGCAATTACTAGATAACAGATCTATGGAGAGTATTATAGGAGCTATATTATTCCAGGTCTAGCACTATTAAGCACAAACCACACAATTTACAGTCACAAAATAGGAACTGCAGTGAAATCTGCCTCCATCTGTATATCAGATGTATCTAGCCCTGTCGGTTATAGCTGTCCTTATTCAAAAGATGGGAAAGTTGTAGGAAGATAAGCTTGTAAAGATGCTATCGACTTTCACCTCCCAGGGAATTCAATTTGATGAAAGTGAAACACCAATTTCAATTATTAAAAATTGTCTTTTAATTTACTTGTCTGTATTTTTAGGATAAGTAAATGAATTGTATCTCAGATCTCAGTCAACTCTTTTGACTGTGTCTTGTTTTTCTGCTTTGTGTCTGTTCTTTGACTTACCTCAGTTGTCCATTCAATTTTACCTGTGGTTTCTCATAAGATCCCTCATGCTCTGAATATTGTTTTCAGAAAACTCCTACGCTTTTTTCCTGTTGACTGGTTTGAGCTCATAGATGTTAAAAAGTGAATTTATTTTTAAAATTCATTTAAGAAAAGATCTTAATATTGCATTAAAAATGTAGGATTTCCAAAGAAGAGAAAGGACTTTACTGGCTGCCTCTTTAACCCCGCTGGAAAAACAGCAGTTGTGCACTGTCAGTGCTGCATTCTTGAAGTGACTTAATGTGAAATTCACCCAAGCAGAGTTACACTGACATCCCTGGCAAGGCTTATTGAATTCCAACAAAATGCAGGTGGTGGCTTGGTGAGAATACAGTGATTTGTGCACAGCCCTTAACTTTCCAAGCAACAGAGTTTCCTTTTGACTATAAAATGTTTCTGATGAGGGATTCCCACAATTTGTTCTGTCTTCTCCCTAATTGGATAGGATTTCTGATGCTTCTCTGCAGAGCAAAAGTACATACTTCCTAAAACTGTCTTCATTTTGATTTACAAAGACATTTAATCTAGAAATACATCCATTCCATGTTACCAAATGCGTTATACATTTGGATAGCTTAAGTCCTGAGTAAACATAGCACAGCCAATAGGAAAGGTACCAAAATTGAATGGATAAATATAGCTACCATGAGAACTACTGATATGGAATTATTTAAAAATGTCAAGTATACTCCTTTCTAACAAGAATATATTTTTAAAATAAGATGTTTCTGCAAATATTGTGGAAGCTTTCAAGGAGAACTGCTAGAAAATCATGTAGCTTGAACTACTCAAATCTAAAATTGTCATCTAAAAGAGTCTCCTACATTGCTTCTAATCCTGAAGATAATCTGGTGCTGCCTCCCTGATTTATCTTTTGTAGTGTCTCAGAGCCTTGTGGCATGCCATTTCCATCTCACCTTAAGGAGGTCAGTTTGTGACTTGCCTTAACTGAGTGGATATTTGTTTCATCATCTGAGCTTGTAGGTAGTCATACCAGCCATTCACATTCAAGTTGTGGTCAAGAGTATCTGCAGAAAATGCATTCTGTAACTGTTGCAAATGTAAATCAGAGACATGAAAAACAGCCTGACTAATAAAATTAAGACAGTGTCCAGAAGCCAGACTACATTAAGCGGTAGTCTGATAAAATGCTGGTTGAATAACTGCTGAACTTTGCCAGCCTACTGTTTGCATGGGAATTTCTATTCAGTGTGTGAGTTTCTTCAGTGTACCTGTAAGGAAACTGATGTTTTCTCTCTATATACTATATAAGGCGCCTGGGTACCTCATGCTGGCATATTGACTGCAGTCTCAAGGACAGATTCTAATGCATCATTACCAGCATTCTTTTATGAATCTAGCAAAAAAAAAAAAAAAAAAAAAAAAAAGTTACATATTTATGCCTTTGTATGAATATTAGTACTGGCTTACAATTCTTAGATTGTGTGAGTAATTGTGTTGATTGTGTGTTTTGTTATTTCTGCAGGTACGTTACATGTAGGGGATGAAATCCGAGAAATAAACGGCATCAGTGTGGCAAATCAAACAGTAGAACAACTACAAAAAATGCTTGTAAGTGCCTGATACCTTTCCCCTGTTGTTCATGAAAGCATTTGTAATATCTTTACAAAACTTTGCAAAATTGTACTGCGACATCCCCTTTTGCTTCTATTTTTTTTTAACAAGCTTACTTGTAACTGTAATGAAGAATCTTTCTGCATTCAGCTGTTAATAAGTTCTGAGAGTTTCAACTTAAAACTCTTGTAATACTTGGTTATTGGTGTTACAAAATACATATATATATATATACATACACATACATATATACACCAAGCTACAACAGTCTGGCTTTTTGGAGGAAAATGGCATTTTGTCTTAGTTTGATATTCTGCAACATAATTTTTTTGCTTGCAACCCTACTTCTGGGATCTTGGATGGTAATTACTATTCCTTTTGTTGTGCCCAGCTCCTAACAGACAAGCTTAAGCAAGTCCAGGCAAACAGTACATTGTAGAATCATAATAAGCCAGCCAGAGAGGAAGGGAAAAACTTCAGGAACATTTGAAGTGATCTCCTTACCTTTCTGTTCACATCAAGTTCTGAGGTTGTCAGCCATATGGTGGCAGTTAGATTTCAACTGTTCTTTAAAAAATTATACCTGTGCAAATATGTTGCCAGAGTATACTGCTGTTCTACACTTACCTCTTATTATGAATATGTAGCAAATGCAAACCAACAAACCCCATCTTCTTTTTTGACATTAGACTATTTATGTTTCTGCCTTTACTGAAGTGCTATGCAGCTTTTCCAGAAACAGTGAATATGTTTTCACTATTTAACGTGCATAATTAGAGAGAAGAAAATGTCACTTTTGTAACAAGGATTGTGTAGATCACAAGCATATGTCTACAAAGGAAGGACTGACATGGAAGAAACCTACACATCTGTGAATTTCTCAAGTTAAAATATGGCTGTACGTAGAGATTCAAAAACTGGTCAGATGAACAAACTGATAATGCATGTTCATCCTTTACATCAGTGAGAGATTGTCTAAACATTCACTTGCAAGTGAAATTACAAATTTGCCATAGCATATCAGCTTCCCTGAATATTTCTTTTAGGAAAGCGTACAACTTCTCTTAGACTAACTAATGCTTTCCTATCAAATATTAGTGATTTGAAGATTATATATTAGGCATCTTTAGTCTTTAATGAAGTGCTTTTCTTTTTGCAGAGGGAAATGCGTGGAAGTATCACCTTTAAGATAGTGCCAAGTTATCGCACACAGTCTTCATCCTGTGAGGTAATGAATTTAATGAACCATCCTATTTGTTCCTCAGTCCTGTAACTAACTGCCTGCTGATGGCTGAATGTTACTGCTTTCTGGGAAATTGTTTCTGCCTGTCCTGTTAGATCACGCACACCAATTTTACAACAAAGATAACGGAACATGAGTAGGTCTCAGCTACCTACTCAGCCTTGCCTTCATATTCATCTCATCAGCACCTTAAATAACTCTTTACAGCCTACTTAAATTAAAAAAAAAAAAAAAGAGAGAGAGAGAGAGAGGGCATCCTCAACTGATGCATTTAGGAAGCCCCTTTAAAAATTATATTTTAAACACATTTTCCAGGAAGTCTATTAAGGTTCCTCAGCTGAGGAGCTATCCTCCCTTTTCAAGCATGAAACATTATTTTGCTACTTTGGGCTGTTAAGGGTTAATTGAATAATCTGTTTCTGTATTACCCTGTTGAGGTAAATTTGTGATGGTTGTCTGTAACAGTTACATGTGGCTAAATATTATGTTTCCATGCAAAAATGCTATTTGTCATTACAGAAGAAAAACAGATTTGGAGTTCAATTCCCGTTGAACTAGAAACTTGGTGTTACGATTCTTGCACAGTAGCATTGTCGAGTTTCCTCTTTCTTGCTCACAAAGTTATGTTCCGGTTTACAAATGTAGGGAATTAAATTCTAGAAAATGACTACTTGAGAGGTACTGTTCCAATTTAAGTGTACAGATGGCATATGCATTGTGTAGATGATGCCAGTCTTTCTGTGCCACATACTTAACTGCACAAAATTCCCTAATTAGAATTCCAAGAGTGAAAACACAAACCCTGTTGAAGTCAAGCACTTTAACCTAATTGGAGCTGTGGTTTCACACTTACTGCTTTTGAGTCTCAGAAGATGCTAGAACACACAGAAGCTATTGTGATTGTCAGAACAATCTGTTTGGAAAAAAATATATACTGCTTTTGGGTGCCTTCTGTGCTTTTAATGGAAGCCAACAAGAACGAGAAGCTTTTAGAGGCAGAAGGTTCAACAAATTTTCACCTGTCAGGTATAAATATGAAAACAAAAGTTTTTCACGAAACACAAAGGCTTTAAAAAAAAAACTCAAATAGAAATTCTAGAGTGTGCTTATGCATTTATGTATTGAGTTCTGTACTGTAAGTAGTAGTTATAATAAAAGATAACCCTCTTCCTCTTATTTTAACACAAAAACTGGTGAAACTATGCATCTCCTTGGAAATATGATCATTTGGAGAAAATTAAATGCAGCATACAACTTTAATACCATGAGGTGACAATTTTGTAGCATTTCTTAGCTTTCTGTTCTTAGGTTCTTCATGACTGTTTTTCACAGAAGACTCTTACCTTTCTTTGCTTTCTTTGAACAAAACACTAGAACTGGGAATGATCAAAGTCAGAAGAAAACCAACCAAACAAAAAAACCCAGAATGTATATTTATCACACTTCATGGCATTTTGCATTTAATTAATCAGGTGCCTAAATCTACTCCACTTGTTTGGTCATAGCTATGACTTTGACTGGTGTCCCAGCTGTTACAAGTATTCATAAAAAGACAACATTTCAAATTCTGCTATTAAATCATCTTTAGTCCTTTGGTACAGAGAGAATTTCTTTCAGAGTTTTTCAGAATTGTGATTCAAATGAGGAATCAAATTATTTGCCACTGATACAGCCTTAAAATGGCTGCTCAGTCATATTCTTAGGACATGGAAAACTTGCTTCTGTGCACTCTAGCAAGATAACTAGCTTCTATGCACTCTAGAAAGATAAATTCAGACGTGTTCAGTCTGTACTAGTAGAACTGACTAAGTGATTTTTGGCTGTATTTCAAGTATTTCTAGAAATTTACGTTGGTTTTCCTTTCCTGCCCATCTTCACACACAGATGGTTGCTGATGTAATGTAGTTTTACTAGAAGAGGAATGTAAAACAGAATCAGTAATTGGTTTTGGTTTTTTTAAGGTAATTTTTATGATAATAATATCATTGGGGTAAAAAACACCTTGATAATCTTGAATAAACAATTAAGTATTAGTACAATCAGACATAATCTGCCTATTTGCTCTTATATAATAGCTGTTTATATCCCTTTATAATACAAAGGTATACAGGTGTTAGTTTTGAGGAAACCTATTTTTTAAATGTTTCTTAAAATCCCACTTGCCACGTTCTTCTTCTTTTGTGAGCATCTAAGGAAAATGTTGTAGTGGTATTTTCTAAATATTATACCATTTTCCATATTTAGGGAAGTTTTGTCCTTGTAGTTTGTAAAGTATTTCAGTGTACCTGGGCAATTTTCAAAATTTCAACTGACTAATTTCAAGTTGTTTAGGAATAAACTTTCCTTGAAAACAGCATTTATGAGTTCCACCTTTGGAAAATCTTGATCCAGTCATTCTACTGTGAGAACACCTGCTTAGTCGTTGCTGTGGTACATGGAACACATGGCTCAGATATCTAGATAATGCAGTGGCCGGGATGTTGTTTTGTCTGCTTCCACTACAAAATTATTTTTACAGAAGTACGAACTTCAGTAATAATTTAGAACAGTTGTGTATGCTGATGATACATTTCAGCTAGTACTTTATCCAGCTGAGAAGCCCTTTAGCTCTAGCTACATTTGAATTCTCACTTTGTACCGACAGAATGTCCTAACTTCTTATGTTGTTGGATATGTAAGAATGGTAAGGGAAGTACTTTTTTTTTTCCTTAAGAAAAAGCTTCCTTGCAAGCAACACTCTTTGTTTCAGATTATCTTGTGAAACACTTAAGCTCTTTCATTAGGAAGAAAAGCCTTTACATATACGAGATATTTAAAATCCACTGGTAATCATAGATTTATGTACTAAGCCTTGAAATGTTGCCATTAGGGCTAAGATCATAAGACTTTTTGTGGTCTTCAACCTTTTTATAATCTCAAACTTACAGAAAAAATTGCTTGAGCAAAACCGGAGTTGAAATGCACTTGGAGATTTTTTGAAAATCTTTGGGTTTTTTTTTTTGTTGTTGTTGTTGTTGTTGTTTTTTGTGGATCTGGCAATGGTGTTACTGGTGAGGCTGTTCTTGTACATGTTCATGGAACAGGCTGCCCAGGGAGGTGGTGAGTCTCCTTTACTGGAAATAACTCAAAACCCACGATTTCCTGTGGAGCCTATTGTAGGGAACCTGCTTTAGCAGGAGGATAGGACTAGAGGATCTCAAGACATTCCTTCTAATCCTGATGATTTTGTGAGTCTGTGTGTCTAATTTGATTGGGCCATATCTAGTAGATGTAATTGATTTCTTCTGTAGGGCTGTGTCTCAGACATGTTGCTTTGTCATTCAGAATCCATCTACTAGAACAAGGAGTCAATGTGAAAGTAATTTTGCCACCATTTGGAAATGACTGCAGTTGTATTTTCTAAGACTTCAGCTGTGATGCATGAACTAAATAGTGATTATCTTGAAGTCTACCATTTTATTATTTAGCATCTGGCTAGATAAGATTGGGAATTCTAGATGTTCAAGTAGTACTGAAATATTATATCATTTCCACGATACTCAGAATCATTTAATCCTCTGAGTGCTTTTTTGACTAGAGGATCTATCCAGAAAAGATTCTGACTAGAGGAACTCATGATTTGTCTAGTTCACTGGAGGAACAAACTCAGAATCAGAGATGAAGTATTCCAATCCAGGTCTAAGCAGCCCTAACTTTCTACAGGAATCTCCCTACTCATTGCTTTTTACTTTTTCTCTAAGATTTTGAGTCTTTTTGGAGAGAAAGCTTAGGTCCCTAGGAAATTAGGAACCTAAATGTATTTGAAAATGTGTCTGAATTAGCTAAATATTTAAAAATTCTGCATATACTTCTTGACTAGTTCGATACAACTGCAGTTTCTTACGATTAGTACTGAAATCACGGATAGCACTGAAAATGTTTATTTTCCTCAGTATGTTTTGACAAGCATTTTCTCTGAATAGTGTTCTGTCTAATGTTGAGAATTGTTGGAGGAATAAAATCAAAATATTCTCAAACCAAGAAATTTCCTTTAAAGGGAGAAGCCTTCAAGAGTGTCCAGAAATAGCGTCACTACTCTAAACATGTTTTTCTCCAAAAGAATTGGGTGCTTACGTCACTTTCCAAACCTTTCCCTGCCAAACCATTACTGGACTAGTAGATGATAACGAACTAGTTTTAAAAATAAAGCAGCAACAACAGCAACAACAAAACAATAACAGAAGTAAATTTCATCCTTCCATCTCTTTTTGAAAATGAGTGAAATTGATAGAGCTTGAATTGCTAAGCAAGCAGAAGATCTATTTATGAAAGAAGGAACTTGCTGCTTTTTTGCAAAGAAGTATCTCTTAGCTGCTTTGTGATAACAAAGGTGGTGCCAATATGCAATTCCCTGAAAAAGGAATAATGGTTTTTTGAGCAAATATAATTGGTTATTGCAGTAATCAGTATTTTATTTGGAACTTGTGCTGGATTTCTAAGTATCATTAGAACCGATTCCATCCAGTTTATTATGTGTTGCAAACAACTTTTAGCACCAAATGAGTTTTTTGTTTTTACATGTGCAGCAGAAGTACACAGACCTAAATGATTTTACAGTTATATTACTTTCAGATAGCTGTATCTGAACTTTATGAAATCACATGCAATGAGTCCAAAAAAAGTGCATGTCCTAGATGAGTTTGTTGTACATCAAGAATACAGGCAGCAAAAGTAAAGTATTGCTTGCCATTTTAATTTTTGCATATGTGTGCTTTAAAATAGCTGAGTGCTACCACATAATTAATAGAAGTTGGAGAATATATTAGTGGACCTTCACCTGATTAATGCTGTTGCATAAATAGTTCAGCTCCAATTCTGTTTTTTAATCTGTTCACAAAAGGCACTCTTATTGATAAAATGTGGCAGGGTAACTTTGTGTTCTTTGAAAACTGTTTTACCTCTTTTATCTACTATCCCTGATGTTACACGAAGTTACCAGTCATTCCTCAGTTGACCCTTGATATGGGATATTATATTCCAAATTTTCTTTGGGGCTATAGGAGATTATAATTTTTGTCTCGATGTTTTAGTGACTTATTTGATTTTCTGAAGATGTGTCTAGTTAAACTCAATTGCCTGATATTATGGAATTAAGGACATCATGATCAAAATGGCATGTGAAGAAGATGGCTCAGCAAGCGACTCTTGTCTCTGCAAGACCTAGTCAGAAAGTCCTATCATCCCTTCTGTAGAATTTCTGCATCTGCTTTCTCCTCATTGAAATGTAGGATCACAGTGGTAGTGTGAGTTAAGAAAGGTGGCTTTTTTAAATGATATATTTTTGCAAAGTTTAATGTTCTTAAGCTCATAAGAATGTTAGAGGACAAAAAAAGAAAAAGAAAAAAAAAACTTAATACGCTGTAAAATGGATGAGAAGACTGGAGAGAGTGTCCAGATTCCTGCTCCTGTGTTAGCAGAGACACTATAGAGTATTATATCTAAAGGAGTAGGTGATCAACACTGACCTCCACATAGCTGAAAAAAAGATTTAGAAGCTTCTTTAAAATGAGACGTTCCTTGTTGTAGTTCAAGTATGCAGCGTATAACTTTAGGTAATCGGCTTTAGCAAAAGCAACAATATGATTAATGGCCTTCAGTGTTGTCAGCCACAGAACATATAAGAATTCCCAGATACTAAAAAGCTGCTGAGGCAGCATAAAAATAATTATTGCATAAGACACATCAAAACGTCAAACGTCAATCTCAAACTATGAACAAACTTCAAATTTACACAGTAGTGTGGAAACTTTCACAGACAAAGCAGCAAAAAATGGTTATAAGGCTGTGGATGTAACTGTTCTTTTAAAAATTTATCTGTGTTCCTGTGATAGTGTTGTGTTGTTAATGAACCTTGTGTCTTATTTCAGAGAGATTCCCCCTCTACATCCAGACAGTCCCCAGCTAATGGCCATAGCAGCACTAACAATTCTGTTTCGGTAAGATTTCCAGTTCCACACAAAGAGAGTGTGAAAGTTTTGTTGGTGCTCATCTGCCATTACTGTTATACTTATCGTGTGGTCAGTGGAAAATTTTGTCCTTCTGATAGAACCAACGTTATTACATATGTAACTCCCCATTTTTGTTTTCTGAGAGTTTTTTTCCAACATATTCTTCTCATTAAAGGCCATACAGTGAGTTAAATGTTAATAACTGTAACGTGACACTTTGGTCAGTCTTAAATCATAGTTAGCAATATCCTCAAGGCTAACAAAAGGTTTCAAGTGGAAGTCTTATTTCCATCCTAAACTTCAGAAGCAGTGTTTGAAGAACACGTAACTGTGCAGTTGATACATCAAGACCTGTTAGACTCCATAAGCTTTGTGTTTTGAGCGACCTCTGGAACGTGTACTGGTTTCCGCTATCTGAGTTAACGAATTGGTGTGCCCTCTGCTGTTGTGGTACGTGCACATACTTTGTGAAATACAAGCCTTGGCTGGATATGAAAAGCAAAAGGCTTTAAATTGCACTACGAACCAAGCTATTATCATCACATCTTTAACACAAAGTACTTTCTGTTTCATACGTATTCAGATAGAAAGGTGCTGTTATCTCCTGTTCTTCTAATGTATAGTAGTGTTAAAATTTGTGTTGTTTACCATTTGTCGTTGTTCAGACCAATGTAGTAACTGTACCTGCAAGTTCCCTTAGTAAGAGTGCTGTCAATATCATGAGTCATGGAACTAGCTAAAAAAAAAAAAAAAAGAGTAACAAGTCCTTTAATTAATAAAAAAATCACAGCATTACACCTGAGAAATTACTTACTGCAAGGTAAAGTACTTATTAATTAATATAATGAGAAATAATTGTGTGGATAAAAAAAAAATTAAGAAATTTTTGTGAATTAAATAAAAATATGACTACTAGTTATAATCTTACTCTTTGGTGCAACTTATTCTTAACCATAAAATCTTTACTATTTATTATAGTCATTCTTGTCTTTTAAAAACAAGATGAAATATGAAGTGGGAAAGGCATTCATATAAAGAGCCTCTTTCACTTGACAGTGCTTTTGTGTTGAAGATGCTGAATTGTATATTAAAGAGCACATTCTCTATCTGCTTAAACTATTTACCTGCTTTCTTCAGCTTGCTGCTAAACAGCCTGAGTTTGATTTTTCTTTAAGAAAAAGGTTTTTCTAAAAACGGGTCAATGCTTTATATTTTTGTCTGACTTACCACCTTAACGTAATGTAGTATGAATCACTAACAAATGGTGTTGTATGCTCTTAACAAGTAAAATGAAAATTTCTTTTCCTGGGTTGGCTTTATTCTGCAGGACTTGCCGTCGACAACACAACCAAAAGGACGACAGGTGAATAGCTGTCCTCCATGGGAATGTATAAATTTAGTTGCTAGTGAACATCCCTGCTTATCTTTTTCCCTTCATATTCTGTATGTGCTGGACTAAAACATTTAAGCTTGGAAAATTTGTGTGTTTTCTTTTGTTGTTGTTGTTTGTTTGTTTTGTTTCATTTTTCTTTTTAACTCATTTGTTTGTGGCTAATTCAAAATAGCATTTTTTTCATGTGTCTGTATATGCAAAAGTTATAAAGTAATTTTAAATTTAATATGATATGTTGTGTAAGCAAGATGTGACTTATGCAGATTTTCATCTTAGAAAAGGCTCAGTGTTGTGTTTTAGCTGAAATGAAGGGCAAGTGCATAATACTCTAAAACACAGAGCTTCTATTTCTTGAGTTGATTTATTATTAGTTATTAACATTAACAAAGCTTTTCAAAGAAATACATGAAGGACAGTTTGTATTAAGAGCTGGTAAGTCTGAAGATAGTATGTTTTCAGTCCTAAGGCACAGACACACAGGCCAAAAAAAGATCTTTCATCCAAAGGATGTGGATTCAACCTCTTACTTATGTAATATTTTTTATTGTAGTTTGATTCAGAAGAGTCAATGGACCCCATAAGCTCTTGTCTTTGAGAATCTTTTTGTATGATTTTCTAGTTATGTTAACTGGAATACTTACTGCAAGAATTTATTTTTCACACTTCATTTCCTATTTTTAAAGCTTACAGCTATGTGGTTCTTTCAGCTTTCAGCTGTCTTCTTTCAGGCTGCCTGAATGCAGGAAAAGCTCCTTGGAGGACCTTTCAAGCTGTAATGTGAGGTTTTGTTCTTCCTCTCATTAGGTAGTTTTCCCAGGAGAGGAGAGTTTGTTCAAACCAAAATAGTGTTGTCCCTCATACTTGTACTATTCATAGCTAGCCTTTTCTTCAAGTTTCTTTTCCCTCTGCTCCAGAGGGAATGCTGCTGTTTCTCTGGTAGTTTGTCTTCCTTGATATAGCAAGGGCTAGGATAACAGATACACTGATATAAATAAGGAAGTGTGTGATGTTTCTTGAGCAACCAGTATTGTCTTTGGATGGCGATTTAGTAGATAATGGCTCAAACTGCAGCAGGAAATTGAAAAGCAGGGGAAAGTTTCCACACAGTAAAAATGCTGGTCACTTTTTTAGACCTATATTAGATTAGGTTGAGGTTAAGCAAGGAAGTAGTTCAGTACTGATGACTTCATGGAAAGCCAGTAACTAAGAGAACTTTGTTTTAAAATATCCATTTTTTTCTTGTGGAAGATAAGAGCTTGGGTTGCTGATCTAAAGTCACACACTCAATACACAGTGTAATAAAGGTCAGATTGGAAACATTAGAAGTGGAGTTGTGTGCTAATGTTACTATCAGGTGCTCTCTAAACATATAAAAATTCAGGTGCACTATGGTAGCGACTGGTCATCGTAAGTCAATATGTGTTGGGTAGCAGACTAGATTACTATAGAAATTAACTTTTTTGAGTGCTGCGTGTAGTTCCATAGCTGCAGATTTCCGAGCAAAGATTTAAAAGTGTTGCAGTTTAAATGAAGGATATTACGTTGCAATTTATAACTATCTTCTTCTAATTTAATAAGAAAATCAGCAGTAGAGTACATGACTTCCGGAGTCCCTATAGGGTGATGTTTGTTCTTGAGGTGTAGAAATTATCCAATCACCTATTTTGGGCATGATGTTAATTCTGATTTTAAGATCTTCAGATGCATTAGGTCTATAATTTTTCAGTGGTTGAGACCTCACTAACACACAAAGCAGGGATTTGTATATTATTTTAAAATGTGAAGTTAAAGTTCAAATTTCTTCTGTTAATATTCCTTAGAGAATAACCCATTCCAGCGTGACGGTACAGGAGCGATGTGGACTTGTTAGAGTACACCCAGAAGAGGGCCACAAAAATGCCCAAGGGATGGAACACCTCCGCTACTAGGACAGGCTGAGAGAGCTTGGGCTGTTCAGCCTGGAAAATTGAAGGCTCCTAGGAGACCTGAGAGTCTGAGAGAAGGGAGATTTAGATTGGACATAAGGAAGAAGTTTGTTTACAGTAAGGGTGGCAAGACACTTGCACAGGTTGCCCAGAGATGTACTGGATGCTTCATCCTTGGAGACATCCAAAGTCAGACTGGATGAGGCTCTGAGCAACCTGATGTAGCTGTAGGTGCCTCTGTTCATTGCAGGGGAGTTGTACTAAATGGCCTTTAAGGCCATTTAAGGCATCTTTAAGGCATCTCTTCAAACGCAAAAGATTCTATGATTCTGTGATTTATATGGGACTAGACTTTTACTGAAATCCCTGTATAGAGAATTCCCAGATTCCACCCAAGTTACTAAATGTGATAGGCCCAACACTAGATTCCTATTTAGTCTAGAAAATGTGGTACTAATTTTTCAGTATAAATACCTAATGATCAATAATGTAGCCTAAATCCTTTGTACTATCCAATAATATTTCTCATCATGAACATTTTAAAACATATCTTGGAACTTCAGTTCGAAATTGCAGCACAATTCAAGTTACAAGCTGCTGGCTTTCGGTCTAAAATTATTCACAGTAATTAATATTGAGTTGAGGGACCCTATCCATTTATTACAAATCTGCATAAAGTCTTCAAAAGCACTTTTATTTTTGCTGTTCGAATTTTACAGTACATAGAAGACATGAGCTTGCAGAATAACATCATACGTCTCCATTGTTGGCTGGTTTTTTTTTTTTTTTTTTTTTTGCTTCATTTTCAACTATCACTTATGCTTTTGCCCTTCTGTTTCTTCCCTTGCTTGTTGCAAACAGTGTACATAGCTACATGCACCAATTGTCACCTACTTCTCTTAATACTGCACCAGTAATAATATGGCAGCATCTTTTATAAACTCTCCTTTGTAGATATATGTAAGAGCACAATTTGAATATGATCCAGCAAAGGATGACCTCATTCCTTGCAAAGAAGCTGGCATCAGATTCCGAGTTGGTGATATTATCCAAATCATTAGCAAAGACGATCACAACTGGTGGCAGGGTAAACTGGAGAACTCCAAAAACGGTACTGCAGGTCTTATTCCTTCTCCTGAACTTCAAGAATGGTATGACTTATGTTTTCTATTAAAAAGAATCTAGTTTTGCTTGTATTTTTGTCCTTCGTGCTTGTCATTGTTATATAACTAATTTTGGTGTAATCTTTCCTTTTTAAAAAAAAAAAAGTCTATGTTGCCTCAGTTTCTGTGATGTTGATTTTTTTTTCTCACATCTGCATAACAGTAAGAGTTGCATGTAATATCATATGTTTATACCTGCTTTATAAACATTACTTTGCTTTCTGATACACTTTGGGAAACTAGAACTGAAGGCTACATACAAATCATTTATATAAGCAGAGCAAATCTGTTTCCCCTTCAGGTTCTAAACGCTTGTCATTGGTGCTACTTAAGTACCAGTGGTGCTGGATTAAGGTTGTAGCTAACAGTCAAGCATTCAAGGGGTTTGAGGTTTTTCTCCCCTTTCCCTTTTCCATGTGAAAACCAAAGAGTAGAAAGAAACCACAGTGCAGAAACTTACAAAGAACAGATGAAGTGAACAGCAGTGGTGCCCAGTTCCACAAAAGCAATGCAGAGCATTTAAACAACCCCTTGCAGAAGCTATTTAGCAAATGTTTTAAATATATCAGCACAAGCTCTGGCAAGTAAGTCCTGGAGCATTAATGTTAGGACCACAACTCAGGGAAATTTATTGGTGTGTAAAATCTAGCCCAAAATGTTTCACGCAAGATTTGCTACGTAAAGAATTGGTGTACTGTAAAGGGTTTAACAGCACCTGTACCACCTCTGCTGTGTAAGGGAAATTCTGCTGCAATAAAAACAGAGGTAGGTAGCCATTTCATTGCATCTCTTGCAAGCCCTAACATGTGGGAGACAGTTGTACACTGGAATAGGAATATATGCAATACTTCATCCTGAAGGTCAACCTCAAGACATTTCCTCAACACAACACATTTGCCTTGAGCTTTATAACACAGCAGCCCTTCCAAATTTTGCTCTTCCAGTCTAGTCTACTGCGCTGGTTTACAGTCATTTTAGTAGCTACCCTTCTTCCCACATTCCAGTGATATGTGAGCTTTTATGATCAACTATTACGAATATTATTTATATCAAAATATATCAGTATATAAGTGCATTTAAGTCATCAAAAAAAAAGTTTGGAAGAGTCTTACTGTACTCTTACGCTATTAAACAGCCTTATTTTTCTAAATCATCGTGCATGACATTTTTAAAATACAGTTGTTACAACTTTTATTTTTTCTACTCCATATGCCAGGCGGGTTGCTTGTATTGCCATGGAGAAGACCAAACAGGAACAACAGGCCAGCTGTACTTGGTTTGGAAAGAAAAAAAAGCAGTACAAAGATAAATATTTGGCAAAGCACAATGCAGGTATGGAAAAAAAAAAAAAGCAAGTATATTTAAGAGGTTAAAATCTTTACAGTCAAAACCTTGCCATTAAGTGTTCAGCTGGCACTATTAACCTAATCAGTGACTTTCAAAAATGGAAAATAAATTTTAATTATGCCAACAACACTCTGCTTGTACTCTGCTGCTTAGACTATACAGCTGAGGCAGCTAGAAGCATGCTGAAGCAGTTAGAAGCAATTAGAAGCGTGCTGCAACAAAACAAGTGCATCATCATATATCCTACAATGATTTTATGGGTTTTTTGTTTTGTTTTGTTTTTATGTTTAAACAAGTACTAGATATGAATTTTACAATCAGATACTGTACTGTGCACTACAGAACACTTTTCATTAGCATTCTTGTTGGTGTGTGTTTATAGTGAAAACATCATGAAAGGACATTTTTCTTGAACCCTTACAGCTGCAAGCATAAGAGTCATTGTGTAGTTGGACTGTTATTTTACAGCTAACAAATCTGACAAACTGGGAGTCTTGCAGTGACTTCTGCCTGAATCCTGATTTTTGAATTTCTATCTAGACTGCTGAAAAATTGAGTTGTTCTGAAAGAGATACAAATCTGTATTCTCACATTTCTCTTTATCTGTACAATTTGTGTGTAGAATCAGAGCTCATAATATTTCTGTAGTATGGAACTTACATTAAGAGTTACTTGAAAATAAAATTTAGGAAAGTCAAAGAACAATAATTATCATATATACTCTTGATTCACAGTTACATTTTAGACATTCACAGTCAAATATAAAATTACCTGTTATTCTGAAACCTGTTTTGCTTTGTCTCTAAATATTTAATTAATGAGGGAAGTAGAGATGGAAAGCTTAACTGGTTTACTTTATTTTGCTGGCTTCCCATTGTGGTTGTTTTAATGTTTCCACTTCACTGCAGTAACACTAAACCATGTTTTACTAATTATGACGTTATTAGAAACCATTGCGAATGAACTGGATCTTATCACCTATACTCTTTGACAATACTCACTTTAAATTTTTACCACTTGCTCCCAACGTACATTCCACAGCATGCTACTCCCTTCAGTTGTGCCAGTATAACTTTGCATGGTCATGCTGTTAACTGGACTAGCTGAAGAACAACCCAACAAAATACACTTTTTCTTTAGAACAGACAAATTTCATAGTACAGTTCACAGCTGCAACTACGTAGTTAATAATGTCCATGTGACTACACATGGCGTGCTGCAAAGGAATGAGTATGTCCAGGGTAGGAGCAGACAATACATTGAGCTAATTTTGTTCCTGAAGACTTCGTATCAATTAAATTCTCATCCAAGGAGGGTAATATAGACATAACTATCTTGATGAGAGGGGGGGTCATTTTGGAGAAGGCTGACAGACATTTGATTGCATGATTTGATGGCCTTAGTGCTTGCCCATGGTAGTGCTTTTGGAAACTTTTTGTCAGTTTGCCAAAAAATAGAAACGTGAACATTTGGAGCAGTCATAATCATTAAAAAACATTCTTTTCAAAATAACAATATGACATTTGCCCTTCCCCCCAAGAAGTCAAAAAGTTAAAGGACAAACTGGGATTAATATTTCACTTAGCAACATTTATTGGTCATTGTATCCTTCAGCTACTAAAGCTGATGCCGATAACATTCCAGGGAACTAAGAAGTATGTAGATATTAAGAGGATCGCTGAAATGATGTGATGCTTCTGTGAATTTATTAAGTTTAATGAACTTAGTAGTGAATTTACCTTCTCTAGAATATCACATATGGTATTGTTAGTCAGAAATACTGCAACATTACTTTTTGCAGATTTTCAGTGCGTGTGTTTCAGAATTAAAAACATATCTTCTTCAGCAAGTATATTCTCCTTTATAAGAAAAATACATCATCCAATTTTTCTTTCCTCCATACTTGATAATAGAATAGCATGTCCTATAAGAGATATCTTCTTGATCATACCTCTTATCATTGTAAAATCTGTTTGGAACCAAAATGGACAGAAACAAAAAATAATTTTAAGATTCATTGGCATTTCTGTAAATGCTCCAGAGATTATCTTTAGAGATATTCTGCAGTGATATTTACATTTTTTAAATTTTTTTCTGAAATGTTATTGCAGGACTTCATAAAAGAACACTCTTCAGAACATACTAGGACTATGCGTCATATTATGCATAATGTAGAAAATTGCCAAGCTTTTATAGAATATGTTTATCATTTCTTAATGTGATTTATTTGCCTCGTGTTTAGACTACTGCATGGTAAAGTTTATTTTGTGCATATACTTTTTATTTTACTAATATATTACAAGCCATATCTCAATGACCCCTGTACATTTTTCATGCTGTCTTACTCCCAATGGCCTCTGTGCATGTAAGTAACCTGTCAAGTGACAATGCCTCTTTATTTGCTTCTTACTGTTTCCTTTCAAGAACTCCTTTTCTCTATTAGCTAGTAACAGGAGCATTACAAGTTCAGTCTTTAAATGTATCCCGTATTCCTCATATCTTGTGTATATTTCAAAAATATTCATTTTCTTTTGTGCTTGAAAACCCCACAATCATTAGGTAACTCCATGTAGACTGAGACATATCTTCATGCTACTAATTTGTGATGAATTTGCATTAATATGTACCATTTATGTTGTTTGCTCCTGTTGTTTGTATCTAACATAACATGGTTTTGTTCAAGAAGAAAATAAAGGATTAATTTTTTTTTATGGGAGAAGACACCTTTCCCAGTAGATAGTTAGAATGGTAAAACTAGGATGGTTAGAATGCTAACAGTGTTTAACACGTTGTAGATCTTTATATCTTTCTGCTATGAAATGAATGTAGTTAATTTAGTGCGAAGTTGCAAAAATGAAGAATTCCATATTTGTAGTTTGTGGAAAGGAAGAAAAATATGACTAACTTCTTGTTTGTTCTATCTTGTAATATTTGGGGAAAGGTTGAAAGAGGTTTTTCTTCATCATGAAGTGCAAAATGCTTCAAAGGAACTAAGTTTTCAAATGCATATCTTTTCAAGTCCTTAAAGAGTCAAGTATGTCAATTGACTAATTTGTAGTTCGACTAAATTAAAGTAATTGTGTTTTTTTCTGGGGTAGAAACAGTGCCATTGAATTTAGCATCTGCCCTATAAAAAGAAATGTATTAAGTAAACCCTTTGTTGCTTTGACTTTAGTACAAAACACGTGCTTTCTGGTAGGCTCTACAGTCAGAATGTCTCCAGACCTTGGAAGTTGGTGACAACTGGAGCAAGCAAATACAGTCTCCTACCCCTGCCTACTTACCGTAGGGGTTTTGGACCATGAGGAGAAGTTGAGGAACATATCCAGATTTTTGCTTAAAAATTTAAATTTAAAAAAAAAAAAAAAGATGGACAGGATGTAGTTCAAGTGAATATACCGCCTTGGGACTTGGAAATACTCAAAAATGTTATACTCAAGATGCAGTCTCTCTCTTCTGTTTACAGTGCATTCAAGTACAGAACTGTAAACTCTTGCAAGTTATTCTATTCCTAACTTCTGATTGCTCTAATCTTTAAAAATACAATCAACTGCCTCCTGGCTTTCTTCTTTTTTTTTTTTTTTTTTTTTTTTTTTTAATCAAAATTCTGCAAAAACAACCACAGATCTTGTTGGGCAAAGTAAGAAGTTGTTTTTATGAACAAAACTTGATTTGTCAATCATTACATATCTTGGCAATTCACAATAGGTTGATGGGCATGACGGTGTTCATTCGCTGCAGTTGAAATCATTTCTGAAATAATACTTTTACAATTTTTCCCTAAATATGGTGGAGGTTCTTTTATGTAATGTCATCACTTTTTGTTAAACTTTTTTGTTCTATCAAAAGTGTTAAAAGCATGTCAATTCAACTAGCACCTGTGTTCAAAGAGAACTCTAATTACAAATAATGTGGTAGTTGTTTTGAAGAAGAAATAGCACAAAGAATTAACCCTTAAAAATCATGATTACTCAAAGATCTTGTTAAACATGAATATGAAAGTATCCCTATCTTCAGTGTAAATAGATGTTCTCATAGTGCATTCATGTTGGTCACTGTCTACAGATTTTCTTTAGTAGTGCTACTTCTTAGGAATGCAAGTGTGAATAGCATGCCATTTTAGCTGATTTTTGTGGTCTGCTGAATACTGCATGAAAGGACATGCAAATTTTCCTGAGCATTTCAGTAGCTGTGTTATTGCTTTTTAACAGTTTTCTTAATGGACACTTTTCTTAAAATTACATAATGAAATGGTTTTATTTTCCATAACATATTGCTTTGTATTGTGAATCTAACACTTGCTAAAATGTCAATTTGTAGCACAATTAATTATCATCCTTAATATGCCTTTTTTTCTTATCCCTCTGGGGGTTTCTTTTGTGTTTTAGTGTTTGATCAATTAGATCTCGTCACATATGAAGAAGTAGTAAAACTGCCAGCATTCAAAAGGAAAACACTAGTCTTACTAGGTAATTTTGAGTTATTATTCCGAACATAACAGCATGATTTTTAACCCCTTGTGGTGGAAAACTAATAAATGATTTTTGTGTTGTGGATCAGGTGCACATGGTGTTGGAAGACGACACATAAAAAACACACTCATCACAAAACACCCGGACAGATTTGCTTACCCCATTCCTCGTAAGTAGCAATGTTCGATGTAGTGCAAAATTGTATGTAGCGTCCTTGACTGCAGTCCCATTGTAGTAATACACATTTTCAGTTTTACTGAGATGAACCTTCTATTAAGGAAGAGTGAGTTGTGAAAGGACTGGGGATATTTCTTGTTTTCTTTTTTCAGAGGAAAGTGTGTAGTAAGTAACACTATTTCTGTACTGAATGTTTCTTAATATTCACAGAATTTATTAAGAAAGAAGACAAAAACATTGTTCATTTTCCTGTGTTAATTTAACATTTACAGTTGAGTTAATACTGAAACAGCCATGAGGCTAAAAACTGTGTGTAATTCCAATGAGAAGGAAGATAAACGAGATTTAGAGGAAAGCTTTAAGGTGTACCTTATCTAAGTGTCTTAAATTAATTTTCACAGCCTAGCATTGAGTGCTGTTATTATATTAAAATAACTCCCAAGTTCCCAGAGATGACAATAAGAAAATACGGTTAACTTCACAGCTCGCCAAATGGGTTGTTACCAAGAGCACAGGGGCATTTTTCCTTCACAGCAGTCTCAGCCAGTCCCACGGCAGGAACTGTATATTCTACTACATTATTTGTTGGAGATGCAGCCTTTTTTCCTCAAGCCTAGGCATTCTAAAACAAGCCCATCCAGCAGCTAAATCTGCCCACTCTTGTTTCAGGCTGACTTCAGAAACTATAGGAAATCAGGAAATGTGTATTCCATTACAAAGATCTAAAGCAAAGAGTAATAAATGTTTTACAATTTACCTTTCACCCGGGCTCTCTCAAGTACTATGCGTATCGGTCTGGGGAGGCAGAAGCTGAAATACTTGCTTTGTCTTCAAATTCATTTATAAAATGGACTCACATATGCTATGAAGGCCATAGCTTGGATTACCTGCATTAGGTTCCTACTCTGTGGAAGCATTTAAATTGTTTCACTGATTATATAAGAACACTGAAGAAACTAGCTGCAAATCAGGGTACAGTCAGCATCATTCTAATGTTTAGATAACTGTTCTAGACATCATTTAACCTTCAGCCCCACTTCAGAAGAGCCGTCATCTGTGTTAGCTCCTGTGTCATACTTGATGGGACTGAATGGATGCATCAAGTTTAAGGCACATTTAGGATATTTAATATAGTACTTTATGCTTGTGTTTAGGGACCTAAATTAATCCTTTATTTTATTAAATAAATCATGTAAAACACATCACACACTTTAAGTATTATGGGGACCTCACCTGCATTTCAGATGTCTGTGGGTAATTGAATTCATTCTCTTCAACTCTCAGGGACAGATTTTTACTGCATTTTCTTCATTCTTTTGAAAAATCGTGGTAAGGGTAGGTAACTCCTGAGGTGGGCTGTAAGTTGTATGTAGTATTTAGCAGCATGTATTACGGAAAAATTATCTAGCTACTGAAAACTTGATCTTAAAGGTCAAAAAGTCATTTCACACGCTGGTGGTTTAAGGATTAGTAGGCCATACATCTCTTACCACATAGGTTTGAAGAAGCAATATATTTGAAAAGTCAGTCGTTGTTTAGATAGCTTTTATCTGTCTTGACCACAAGTAGTTAGGCCTTCACGTGCTTTTTATACTTTCACACTCTGAAGAAAACCACATAAAAAAAGTGTTTTAAAAAAATGTTTTAACAAATGTAGACAATTGAAGAAGAAAATAGGAGAGCATGTAAGTTCTAGTAGACCTATGACAGCAGTAAGTAGAATAGTGACATTATAGGTTTTGTATAGTCCATTTGTCTTGAATTCCTTAAAATAAATCTAATCTATAATACTGATTTTCAACTTCAGAAAAAACTACTAGTAAAATAAATTGTTAAGTAATCCTCAGAATAGTAATAGACATGTTTAAAAATGAAAAACGAATTCAATCTTTTTAATACTTGGAAATTATGATAAGGTTGGATCATATGAGATTAGATTGCAAAGAGATGTGGTGTTTCAGATGTAGTATTACCAACATAAACATGAGTGGAAAACTGAAAGTAAATCAGTTTGTCAGAGAATATTAGAAGTAGAGATAAGTGAATGTAAGTGTGCCCGTGGGGAAAAGAGAAGCAGATGGCCTACAGAATCACAGAATGGTTGAGGTCCCTATATGTGGAGGTCATGTGTTTCAACCCCTGCTCCAGCAGGGACATCCAGAGCAAGGTGCCCAGGCCCACGTCCAGACAGACCTCCAAGGAAGAGACTCCACAAACTTTCTGGGCAAGCCGTGCCAGTGCTTCGTCACCTACACTGTAATTAAGTGCTTCCCGATGACCAGATGGAGCCTCCCGTGTTCCAGTTTGTTCCTCTTGTACTGGCCCTGGGCACCAGTGGGAAAAAAAAAATGGCTGTGTGTTTTTAACACCTTCCCTTAGATATTTGTACTCACTGATGAGAACCCCCTGAGCCTTCTCTTCTCGTTCCAGCTCTCTGAGCCTTCCCTCCGAGGAGAGATGCTGCAGTCCTGTGGTGACCTTTCACCTCTCTTGTCCTGGGGAAGCCCAGAGGTGGACTCAGCACTCGTGTGGCCCCACCAATGCTCAGTTATAGGAGAGGGTTCACCTCCCTGCATTTGCTGTCGATATTTTGCCTAATGCAATCCAGGATACTGTTAGACTTTTTAGCAGCAGGGGCACATCAATGGTTCATGTTCAACTTTTTCCAGCCTGTTGAGATCCCTCTGGATGGCAGCATGACTGACTGTCCTATCACCCACTCTTCCTAGTTTTGTGTCATATCCCACTTGGTGAGGGTGCACTCTGCCCCATCGTCCAGATCATTAAAGAAACAGGATTGGACCTAGTATTGGCCTCTGGGGTAAAAAGGGGCCCTACAGCCTAGGGGATTTTAAGGGAATGGTTTAGAAACTGTAGGAGCAGTGAGATCAGGCCTATCAATCAAAGATGAAGAACAAACTGTAGAAGAAAAGTTTGTTTGCTCTTGACAGTAACTAATAGAATATTACCTTCTTCACCAAAGAAAGGTTAATTAAAACCTTCTGTTCTTCTTTACTTTTTTTTTTAATCTTTTCCACATCCCTTAGTCCCCTGCTTTCCCCAACACATCCCTCAGCCTTCCACTTTTCCTAGACCTTGTTACTCTGACTCCCCTCAGCTCACACTTCACTGTTCTACATATGAATTAGCAGGCTATATCATTCGGTGAATAAATATTGATAAACCAATCGATATGCCATATGTAAGCCTTTTGCATTTGCTTTTGCAAATATGATCTGCTTTTGCATTAAAAATACATTTTATTTTCAGACACAACCCGACCTCCAAAGAAAGATGAAGAAAATGGAAAAAATTACTACTTTGTATCGCATGACCAAATGATGCAGGATATATCAAACAATGAATATTTGGAATATGGCAGCCATGAGGATGCAATGTATGGGACAAAACTGGAAACAATACGGAAGATCCATGAGCAGGGACTAATTGCAATACTTGATGTAGAACCTCAGGTAACTTATTAGAAGTAGATGAAAGTGGGACTTATCACAAATTCTTCAACATTATATTATTATTTTCATTGACGATTGTATACTAGATAAGACCAGATATGACCAGATCAGTGTCATTATTTTAGAAACTCCTTTCTGTGTTACAGTATTATACTTTTCAAAAGAGGAAAGGACAGAAAATAAGGCTCTCAAGAAACAAAAATTTGTTCGTTCATTATATAAAATCTTCAGTGAAAAAATCGGGTATATTTCCTTTGAAGCATCTGTGTAACGTGACTTCTAATTCACAGTGATGTACTTATATTTTGTTGAGTGGAGCTACATGAATGTGGACAAAAGTGATGTTTATATCATAGATGCAGATCAAAAGAAATGGGAGGAAAGAAATTAAAACTGTGACCAGTGTTAACTATTTATTTTTGTCACTACTTTCTTCTTTGATTCAAAAATTCGTTTAAGACTAGAAACAGCTAAACGATTTAGCACAGTTCACATAGAATGCTGATGTAGTACTGTTCTGAAAAGTTGAATCCTGCACTGAACAGTTTTTGGAGAGCATTTATCGCTAGTTTAAATGGAGCAGCTGTTAAAAGTGAGATCTCTTGATAAAGCTTTTCAACTTGGATTGTTCAGAAGCAGTACAAACCTCAGAAACCATTTTAATCTTGATTAGAATGTATTTACATTTAGTAACAGCCCAACTAATTCACATTTGGTAACAGCTGCTTTTCCTGTGCTTCTGCCAGCAAAGGACAAGCCTCTTTCTTTACCAGCTTCCTCGTGCATCTGCCTCAGCTCCTTTATGCCAACATGTCCATGGATCTATTACTAGCTATTTTAACAACGCTTGCCTGTTTTCCTTTGGTACTCCTAGTTATGTGAGTCTCCATGACATTCATATATGGGGTTCATCTCTTTCATTTTGAAGAGCTTGATGGACATAGGTCACTCTGAAAGTAATGCCTCCTCTTTATTTCCATGGATATTCCAACAGATACAAAGAGCACAATAACACTATTTGATAGAGCAAATTCCCAGCCACAAACCACTTTTATTTTCAACATATTCACCAGCATTAGCTCTGCTTTTTCACCATTGATGAACAAGAGCCTCCACGCCGCGCTTATAAAAATATGTACGGCCATCTGGAACATGGCTTGTCTTTGTTTCACTGTCACCACTGCTGAAATGCATCACCTGCCACTTTGCTGTGCTCAGAGCCACCATTTGGTATCCATAAATGTCCAGCAAGCATCAATGAGTGCCACTGGGTTTTGTCAGACCACCCCTCTGCTGCCATCTGTCTCACAGCAACAGAATGTAACAGAATGTTGCTGGGAATGTTCAGCCTCTACTGCCATCCCTCCAAAATCTGCCTCTGACATTGTGAGCCAACATAATAAAACAGGAGACATTGCTTTCAGAGCAGCCCTCATGTATGGGTTTCAAGCACAGAATCACAGAATCGCTCAGGTTGGAGGAGACCTTAAAGATCATTGAGTCCAACCATGACCCAACCATACTACCCTAACTCTAACAACCCTCCGCTAAATCATGGCCCTGAGCCATCCAAAGGGTTCTTAAACACATCCAGGGATGGTGACTCAACCACCTCCCTGGGGAGCCTATTCCAGTGCTTCACAACCCTTTCTGTAAAGAAGTGTTTCCTGATATCCAACCTAAACTTACCCTGACACAACTTGAGGCCATTTCCCCTCATCCTGTCACCTGTCAGCAGTGAGAAGAGACCAACCCTGCTCTCACTGTAAGCACCTTTCAGATATTGGAAGAGAGCAATAAGGTCTCTCTCAGCCTCCTTTTCCCCAGACTAAATAGTCCCAGTTCCTTCAGTCACTTCTCATAGGGCATATTCTCCAAGCCATTTACAAGCCTTGGTCCCCCATCTTTGGACCTGCTGCAGCACCTCAGTATCCTTTCTGTACTGAGGTGCCCAAAACTGAGCACAGTACTTGAGGTGCGGCCTCACCAGTGCCGAGTACAGGGCAGGATGACTTCCCTAGTCTTGCTCACCACACCATTCCTGATACGAGGCAGGATGCCATTGGCCTTCTTGGCCACCTGGGCACACTGCTGGCTCAGCACCAGCGATTAAAACCTTATTAGGTTGGGAAAAAGGAAGGATTACTTTTTAAAAGAAAGCTGATGACCTTTAGCGTTCTCACTTTCTTGTCCACGTATTTGAGTTGAGCTAAGGTATGTTTAGTTGCTATTCAGTCTGTAGTTTGAAGCAAAGTTTCACTTACGGCAGCTAAGATACAACTAAGCCAAGGTTTTGATAAGAACACTCATCTTTTGCATAGTTCAGGTGCGCAGTGTGGTGTTTACTGCGTTAATGCTATGCTCACTGCTGCTCTCAACTTTTTAAAGACCTGTCATTTTCATTTGCTTCAGAGAATAAATAAATAAATATTGAATACAGCTTGCTTTTCTTCCCTTATTTATGGCATCACTTTATTTTCTTTCTTTCTTTAAACGTGGTGTCAACCATTCCTTTTGAATGTAAACAGAATTCTGCACTCTTTCAGGCTATGGGAAGAACCTCTCTGAGCATGCAAAAGCTTTCATTGTCTTGAAATGTACACATACTTTAATTATAAATGTATTGTTTGAGTACCAAAACACGTAAAATAACACAAAAAGTTAAGTGTCTGCATTACTGAAGTTGTGACTCCAGATTAGTGAAAAACAAATAATTGCTGATATAAGATTTTCTATCTTCTGCTTACGTGACTATTTTGATGTTGACTGTTGGGGAATTCTTCTCAAGATTATTTTCTCTTTTACCCTAGGCGTTGAAGGTCCTGAGAACTGCAGAGTTTGCTCCTTTTGTTGTTTTTATTGCTGCACCTACGATTACCCCAGGCATTAATGAGGTACGGCACCTTACACATTAATGTCTTATCAGAGACAAAATTAAGGATGCAATTCAAAGATGCAGATATGAGTTTCTTTGTCTGTAGCTTAAGAGGTAGAAAGACAGTTGAAGGGCAGCATTATTAAGTCAATTGAGATGTATTCATTATTTAATAACTGATATTTCTAATTCAGAATATGAATTTCAAGTTTAAAGGACCCACTTGATGTATTCTAAATATATATATTCTTTTATTTATTCCCTGCCCTATCCCAAATGTTCATTTCCAGATCCGTGACAAATCATTAGCACAAATTACTCAGTTAACAAGTTACTCAATTCTGAGTTGCAGTGCTAGCACTGGACTACAGCTGGCGTGAACTGCAGAATGGACCTGCAGTGTCATCCCACCTTTATCTTGTAGTATTTTTTTCTGACCAGCAAATATATATCAGAAATAAGCTTCTTAATTTCAAAAATCATTCTCTTAAGAATTGGACATAAGCTTTTACCAAAGGGTTATGTGCTTGTGGAATAATGTTAAGTATTTGTGCAAGTACACATCCTGAATTTCCTACTTAGTTTATGTGGAGTTTCACAGCTGCTACTGATTTCAAAGAGGTTATCGAGCAATTCTGCTTTTATCTGACAACAGGACAGACAATATTTGTACAAATACTTGATCTGCTCGGCCTTTTTAAACTCCATTATTAAGGTATTTAATTAATTGGATTTAAGCATGAATCTGTTCCAAACCTCCTAGATCTTCCTTTATCACACAAAAATAAAGTCAGAAGCTCTGTCTCTACAGCTGTTTTAATAGAAATATAATTACAGTATCACAAATACGAAACTAGCATCACTCTAGAGGCTTGCAGGAAATAAGGAACAAGACAAACATATTTAAATGCAAATAATCATCCTTCAGGGTAAGTGGAGAGCAATAAACACTG
This sequence comes from Gallus gallus, assembly GCF_016699485.2. Taxonomy (NCBI): domain Eukaryota; kingdom Metazoa; phylum Chordata; class Aves; order Galliformes; family Phasianidae; genus Gallus; species Gallus gallus. The sequence goes on from NC_052532.1 coordinate 112,076,510, forward strand.
GCCTTAAACTGCAGTCTTACTGGCAGCTGAGGCATTCTCCTAGTTCACTGTTGCTGAAGGGAGTGGTTCTCTCTAATTTGCTTCTGGACTGGTACTGCCCATCTGCATTGGCCACAGTGCATATCAGATCCTTTAGTGAGCTACTGTTCACTGCTCTAAATTGGGGTTTTGTCAGTTTGCAAGCAGCTCAAAAAGGCTCTGGCAATCACCAATGCCAGAACAAACAGTGAAAGCATGTAGCCAAGAAAAGAGATGAGAGGGAGAAGAAGGATCTTTTCGCTTCCACAGCAGTGAAATAAATCATTTCACTGTGTCTTGTGGCATTACTTGATGAATGTCACAACTGTATGAACCGTCTCAGGACATGAAAATTAACAGTACTAGTGAGGTGACAGTTGGTCTAACTGCTGATGTTGGCATATGCTATAAATCAATATGATTTTGCAAGAACACTACAAATTTGTATTCTACACAGAATGCCTTTGTGCAAACAAATGGCATAGCATCACTTTAAAAAAATATATTCTTAGGATGTGTAAATCATTGCACTTGTAGTGCTAGACCAGGTATGCTGTAGGATTATGTAATTATCACCTCATTCTATTACTCTGTATTTTAGCTCCCAAATGGTCTTTTGCTGCCTCACTCACTTGCCAGCGCTATTTACCTTTTAGTCTTCTAGCTGTAGGATACAATACAAAGAGATTCGAGGCAGTTAATGTGTCACAGAAAATGTTCTCCATGGCATACTGGGAAGAGGATAGAAATGTACCCTTTATAGTAGTGGTGGGGAAATATAATTTTTTGCCTCAGACACATGAATAGAAGTAAGATACTGCATTGTAAATATTTGCATTCGTGCCCTAAGAGTGTGTCTTCTTTTTTTTAAGTTCTTGTGACTGAAATCACTGTGCACACAGAGATCCTCAGGCATATCAACTGCTTAACTGGGGCCACATTTAAATGGTATCCTAATTTATGAATCAGTTAAACTTAAGGAAAGGGAGGGGGACATGAAATGGTAGTAGCAACAGAATTTACCAAAACACAGCGTCCTATTTTCCACGGTTTTCTCTGCTGAGTGAAGAGAGAGATGCAAGTTATGTCTGTGCATTAGCAGCCTGTGTGGCAGCAAACAAGATTCCAGAGTGTGTTTCATATTTCCCATTCATTCTTACTTTTGGAAAGCTTCATGTGCATACTGAGTATCCCTTTCTGCTTATCCTCTTATCCTGCTTTGTTTATTTACATACGTCTTTTGAGAACACTTCTGTAAATGACTGTCCTTTTTTCCCCTTATGCTTTCTTGAATTTCATCTTTGCTTTTTTTTTTCCATTTTCCTGCACTCGTACTAATTGTACATAGCTGCCAAAATGGTGCAGAAAATTGCCTGTAAGTACCAGCTAGGGGCCGACAAGGTAGTTCCAATTATTTTAGTAGTTTTAGAATGTAGATTTGCTCGTTCACGTTCAACATTACTTTTTGCCATTGGGATAAAAATGTAATACAAAGAAGGCTTTAGATATCTGTGCCGTAATAGCTGTTAGAATTATTTGCTAAGAAGAAACAAGAAAGTAAAGTTTCTATTATTAGAGCTGTTCATCTGAACATCATGGTAAAAATCAAAGACCTGGTCTTAAAGGTAATGATCTTGAGATGCTTTAGCTTGGTATAGGACACATAAAATACCTCAGTAATCAAGGATCACGCAGTGGGAATTAATTAAGAAGCAAAATATTAAGCTTAATTACTGAATGTGGGATTACATTATAAGCAATTCTTCAAAGCACAACACCTATTTGAATCATATAGGAAATCTCAGAGCGTACCCATCTATCTCATCACAAAGAAAATTTAAATCATGTCATTAGTATGGTAAAACAGAGAGAAGAGAGAGCATATCATGGAACGGCTGAGTAGTTCCTCTATCTTCCCATTCAGCAGCAAAGAGGAATTAACAGGCTCCGGTCTTTTTATTTAAATATTCATTGAGCAACGTGTAACTTCTTTCTCCTTTCCAATAGCTAAAATATAAATTTTTCTGAAGAAATTTTTCTCAATTTCTATTGAGATTGAGGAATTTTATTCTCTTTGAACAAGATTGGCAAATTCTTTGTAAGTTGTTCACAGCCATATGAGGAAATACAAGTAATTTGTTAACCTGTGCTTTGACTCATAAAGTGGCTATTGTCAATAACTATTGTCCTGTGTACTTTTAAGGCAAAAGAAAAAAGAAAAAGCCCACAGAGATAGAAGAGGCTGAAAACATCACTGGCAGCCATTATGCATGTGTGAGGGAAGCCATGGATGATAGCCATGTTTCACTCCTTTCTGTCCCAGGTTTGCTGGAGATTGAAATAGGATTAGGAAAGCAGACTGAATGCTAGTGATAGGGAAGAAAAGTATCTTCCAGATAATGAGCACATTGCAACTGGTCCCATATGTAGTACCTGTTACGTGAGAACTGATGGTAGAAGAGGCAGACATTGTGCTCCCTTCTGTGAAAGTAATGAAGTTGTAGCCATTTGTTCGTCTGTCTTCGCCTATCTGAACATTTTGGTAAATATCTTATTCCTTGGCACTATTGAGAGCACACCTGATGGAGATGATTCTTCTTGAGAATATTCTGGGATCTTCACTGTCAAGACTCAATTAAGAAATTTTAAGGAAATTGACAACAGCACACAGGACACACAAAGAACAGCTGATTTTTTTCTACAGAAGTGCTAAGCTTTACTATAGGTGCATGGTACTCCATAAAAGCACCATGCCCTATACAGAAGTGTGTGGGTGAAGTATTTGGCTGACCTTGAGTGAGGTCTTAAGTGATTGTCAAATGGAGGCCACATTCACACCCTATCTGGGGCTGCAGCTTCAGAAAGAAGCAGAACTGTAACTTGGTTCGGAAGGCACCCTCCGGAAGCGGTTGGTTTCATGGTGTTAGGGAAGGAGAACTGTCTCAACACAGGTTATTCCCAGAGGATCTGAAAGCCACCATTTCATAGCAACATGTTGCTGTAGCTACAAATGCTTGGGAAGTTCAAACGAAACACAAACTCACACACACACACAAAAGCAAGGCGTGGAAAGAGTATCTCCTATTAGTGGATACAGTTCCATTCCCAGAATAGTTTCTTGTGAAGCCAGCTATAGACACTCTTTCTTACAGCCTAGAACTGTTTCAGTAAAGTGCATCCCAGTTGACTGAGCAAGTAAGGTGATAATATAGATACTAGTACAGCAGGAATTTATGCTGTACGTACATGGCTTAATCCTATTTTCACTCCAAACATGTGGGGAGGGAAGAATTCATGTGGCTGTTTCAAAGTTCCTAAAAGCAGGAAATGATTCTTTTAATTTTGTAGGGAATTTGCAGGAAGGGAATTCGGGCATATAAAACAATCACTGCAGGACCCTAGAGGAAAGCCTTTTGCAGTCTCTCAGAAATGCAGGCCCAGCTAGCAAACCCACTACGATAGCTTTGCTAGCTACGAAGAATTAGGCATAGCACCTACCGGACTGGCAACAGCTGATCCCATGAGGAATGGAGACAAAGCCAGGGGAAGTGCTGACCCTGTGGTGGCTGACCCTTCTCAAGTGTGAACTGTGGGGTTGGGTCTTCAGTACAACAAGCTAAGAGATGCCAGAAGTGATATAGGAAATACTGAAATAGGAACTGCTGGGCAACATGGAGTGAGAACTTCCTCATCAGCAAATGGTGGTTAAAGAAAGTAAACCCAGAAGGCTGATGTTGAACAGTGAATTGTTACCAAAACTGGGAACAGCTGATATTTGACAAAATACCCTGTCCTGTTTCTTGTGCTCTTACCTGGACATAGGCCACGTAGCTTGAATTTGTGCACTTTGTTTGTTTAACTCATGTATGGTCTTTTTAGCTCCATGTCTGTGCAGCTTTTATTAGCTTTCATCCTTGCCTTTTTAGTTCTAGACTTGTCTTTTGTCTCAAATAACGTCAATAAATGACTTGTGTTTGAATGTCAGCTTCAAGACAGAAACTGTGTAATTTCTTCCTCATAATTTCCAGGAGATTAGGCAGGGTCTCTAGACCACTTTTGCTTTTTTGCCTGCTTTCTTCTCTGTAAGCAACAGCTAGAAAGCTGTCATAGAAGTAAAGGAAACGATCCAACTTACCTCTCCCATTTCCTTTTCTCCTCACTGACTAGGACGAATCTCTTCAGCGCCTGCAAAAGGAGTCTGAAATCTTACAGAGAACATATGCACACTACTTTGACCTAACCATTATCAACAATGAAATCGATGAAACAATCAGGCACCTGGAGGAAGCCATTGAGCTCGTTTGTACAGCGTCGCAGTGGGTGCCGGTCTCCTGGGTCTATTAGGCCGCACGCGAGATCATTTACAAAGCCTGGCGTTACTGGGAACCACCTCATACATGGAAAACCTCTTCGTTATTGACCTTGTGTCAGCAGGTCTTGGCCCCTAGAGACTACCTAGATGTAGTGTGACCTAAATTTATAATTATTGTCATGTCCTAATAGATAGGAGGAGGGGAAAAAAGAAAAATTAAACACTAATTTAAAGAGACAGTATCTTTTTTTTTAATCATTTCTCCTAAAATTTAATAAAGTGTATCTTTAAATGTATGTATTATTCAGTCCTTTGGAATGTTATATTTTTGGAAATCATAGCTTTTTATTTCAAGGGCCCCTAAAAACTGCACAAAATAGATGCTGCTTTCTATAATCTATTTTAATAGTAATAATAATATGATTCTGTTACCTTAACTTGGGGGTGGAACACTACATTCTTTTTAGAGTCTGATTTTGTGGATCAGAATACTTTCCTTTATTTATTTGAAATAATCAGCCTAGTGGTTACGAAACAAATTCATAAATTTTAAAGGCCTTTCTTTGCTTTTTTTTTTTTTTTTGCTTTTTTTTTTTTTTAGGGTAGTATTTTTAAGTACTTTTGTGTAACATCCAGATAATGTGATACTGTCTCTTTGAAGAACTCTGTAAAACTTCTGTTAGGAATTTGCAATTGGGTCTTGACTCTTAATGCATGTGGACAGTCGCAAGCGTTCATGCCGTTGGTGTATCTGTGTTGAAAAAAAAAACTGTAATCTACAGCAAAGTACATTCCGTTCATGGGAAAACGTACCCAAGGGAATAAAGTGAAATATTATTCTGACTAAGTTGTAAACCTATGCACATCCCTTGCATTTTGGGCAACTTTATAAAAAAAAAAGAAAAAAAAAGAAAACTGATTTTTATTAATAATAATCATGTAGTGAAACGTGTTTGTAATTTTGTCTCAATTTAATTTGTTGTAAGGTGGGAGGGGGCAGTTACTGGTTTCACCATTTCAGATCTGTGTTGTCTGAGAGTATTAACGTTTTAATTAAGTTTAAGCAAAGAAATGCTGATTTTTAATATGTATGTAATTGTTTAAAAATGCACACATTTTAAAAGAAAATACTGTGCAATGAAGAAACCAGTTTAGGCATTGCGGTAAACTTGACTATTCCAAAAGACTCATCTAAAACAGCCCTGTAAATTCCTTCAAAATGGTAATTGACGCTACAGTCTGACCAAGTTTTTTTATTTTAAATATACTTCCTTTTATGTGTTCAACAACCGAATGCTTTTGGTCCTTCATTTCATCGCAGGGAGTTCCAAGAACAAATCAGTGCCTCTCGCAGCGAGAAAAGGTTTCTTGAAGTCTGTTCAGTGAAGGCCCTGGCGGAGGAGCACAGAGGCTCTGCTTAGCCTTTCCGAGCACAGCTTAGAGTCAGAGCAGAGCCGAGGAAGAAAAAGTAATTAAATGTGCTGACCTTATGTTTTGTTTCCCTTTTTCCTGCCCTCACCAGCCCAGATGGTTTACGTTCTTCCTGAAAATGCTTAACAGAAGCAAGCGTTACAGCTTCTTTCTAGGTGTCAGAAATGTTCCTTAGCACGGTTTGTGTTAAAAGCTCTGTTGGCTGCGCTGTTTCATAGTATGAAGTTCAGTATTTATGTTAAAATTACACAGTGTTCTCAATGGATTTGTCCTTAAGTTGAACTATGAGCCGTAATTATCTGTAGGCTGTTTCAGCTGTGTGGGACCACGTTTCCTGTAATCAGATTTTTTTCTGTCATCAGAAAATATTCTCTTTATCATCAGGGCAATAATCAGCAAGTGCAAAAGCTGCTCATTTTCTCCTGCCTACTCCTGCGGGTCAGGTGGCCAAATCTATTCTTCTTGTAAGGCTCCAGCTAATCCAGGCAGCGTGTTTCCTTTGTGCAGCCCTCACAGCACAGCTGGGAAACTCCATCCATAGCTTTACTCTGATGCAGAGCTCATTTATGCCATGACTGGATTCACAGTTCCATGCCCTAGTCCCAAAACAAGTACCATAACTACATCCCTTGAATGTACACTGTGTGGAGGACTGGAAGCAAAACAATGAGAAATGGTCTGTGTGGGCCTGGCATAAGGAAGCCAGACAACAAGAGGGAACCAATCAGACTGATAGCAGCTGCTCACCTGTTCTGAATTTAGCCCCTCTAAAAGGGGATGGGTGCAAGCTGTGTTGAGCATAAAAAATCATTTTTCAAGTAGTCTTGTTGTGTCATTTTAGTTCTGGATGCATCCTAGCAGGTGTTCTTGTAGATCAACTGTTGCAGTGGTAGCACTGCACACTGACTCAGCTCATCCAGGTGATGGCTTCATTCATTCTCAACCACTTCTTATCCCAGTAAAGTACAAAGACAAGAAGGTCTACTGAGAGCCACGCGGTGGAGTGTTTCTGATGCTAGAAATACAAACTTACCTGGTAAGCACTGGTATTTGACTTCAGTGACACATTCTTCATCTCAACTGTTTACGACACTAAACAAGTAAGGTAGATGTGATAATTGGGATTCAGCTCACCATAAATGTTTTGACTGCAAACTTTTAGCTCTGGTCATGTGAATTTCTTGAAGATTCTGTATATCCAGCCTGTAAGGAAAGAAAACTCATAAAGCCCCTGAGGGTGCTTCTGCCTTATGTAGATGACATGAGTAGTGATTGAATAGAATTAATATACTTTTCTTCTCCTAAGTGGAGCTACAATTCAGTTAATATTACACTGTAAAAAGACTGCCTTGGAAATCTTTGTGTCTTCAATTCCCACTGTATAGCCTTTTATCAAGAGTCAAAAACTGGAATAACAGAATCATAGAATGGTTTGGGTTGGAAGGGACCTCAAGGATCATGAAGCTCCAACCCTCCTGCCGCATGCAAAACCACCAGCCTCTACTAGACCAGGCTGCCCAGGGCCCCATCCAACCTGGCCTTCAGCACCTCCAGGGATGGGGCATCACAACCTCCCTGGGCTGCCTGTGCCAGCACCTCACCACTCTCATAGTAAAGAACTTCCCCCTGACATCCAACCTAACTCTTCCCTCCTTCAACTTAAAACCATTTCTCCTTGTCCTGCTATTATCTACCCCTGTAAAGAGTTGGCTCTCCTCCTGTTTGCAGGCTCTCTTTAGGTACTGAAAGGCTGCAAAGAGGTCATCCCACAGCCTTCCCTTCTCCAGACTGAACAAGCCCAGCTCCCTCAGCCTGTCTTCGTAGGGGAGGTGCTCCAGCCCTCTGATCATCTTTGTGGCCCTCCTCTGGACCCTCTGTAACAGTTCCCTGTCTCTCTTGTATTGGGGGCCCCAAACCTGGACACAATAAGGCACATCAGTTAGCATTACTGCTTCACCAGAGACTGTGTTCCTTGTAGGAACCTTAGGCAGCAAGAGATTCGCTTACAATACACCCAGGAAAGCCCAGCCACACAGCTCCTGAGCTCCTTGAAGCAGTTTCAGCACAGTTACAGACAGCTTAGAGGAAGCCCACAGTTTGCCCCACCCACATCTCCCAGCCTCCTGCCTAAACCCCATTGGTGCACCTGGGTTATTTGTGTGGTAAATAGAAGACAAAAAGCTGCTATAAATTCAGCAGATAGTTTTGCTCATGTGGGGAAGGCTTATGAAGGCGCAGAACTAATGTTAGAATCTCTTTTTTTCCATCTTCCAACTGGAGAAGGGCCTCCTAGTGTTGTAAATATCACTGCACAGAGTGCCTCTTGGACTCCTCTAAATTTATGCTGCATGTGACCTCAGAAGCAGCCCTGGGATTGGGAAGAAACAAATATTTCTGTTTGCCCCCTTTATACTTTATTGTTGTACAGGAGCTCATAGATTTGTAAAGAAAACTTGATCTTACCAGTATGCTTCCTCATTCTGACTGATGCCTATGATTTCAGGGTCTTAAGTTGGTCCAATAAATGTTCATTAACCTCCGCTTCCCTGGACATAATAGAAGTACCCTAGGTTATTCCATGTCTCAGAGTGGCAAGATTATTGTACTGAAATGGTAACTTAATTTAGATGATCCTGGCCACTGCCATGCAGCTGTTGAAAATCAGAGGGACATTTTTGATCTTACCCGTAAAACTTTATTATTCCATCTTTTTATTTAATTTTGGTTGATAAATATGCAGCACTACCAGGTTCTGAGTGCAAAGATCACTACTTACTTCAGAGACATCACTAGCAAGGTTACCCAGTTGATTTTGAAAGGACAAACAGAAGGTGAGACGTAAGAGCTTAAGCAGCATTGAAGGGGGGTGGATGTTTTGTAACCAGGTACTGGAGCCAGTAGTACAAACTGAATTCAGTATTTCTTCCATTCTTGTCCTTAGCTCTAAGGAAATTATTTCAGAATACCATCACTGAAATGAATATTTGGAAAAATACATAAATAATTAGTTCTTATGTGGGAGATAGATGTATTTAACTGAGACTTCGGTTAATATTCTAGACAGTGAGGAAATTGATCTCATGTAGTTTTACCCTTTTCTTTCTAAGAAAAAATAAAATGGTGCATGTATATGCACAGTCACGTGTTCTGTTGTATGGGAATATTAGAAACAAGCAAAATAAATTGAGCCACATCTCTATGTTCTTATGATTAATACATGACTTGAGCCTGTACCTGTGTTGTGTAAGTTAACTGAGCTGGTAGCAGTTTGCTTTGAAGTATAATTCATCTTGAAGCTGAAACATGAGTCTGTTTTCCTCCATGTCCAGCCATCCAGATGGAGACTTCTCTTCCACTTCTTCACAAAATGGCTGTGGTAGTGGGGCAAGCCTTGAGAAAAGCAGAGGCAGTATGTGGATTGTGCTGAAGGTCACAGTCAAAGAAACAAGGAATGAGCCAACTTTTAAAAGAGACACAGCAGAGCGGGGTCAGCTCAACCCATGCCCAGATCTGCTATTGCAGTAATCCACTGAATGTGTGGAGGAAGTTCACATAGATGCAGAACAGCAGAACTGGGTTATTCTGGAGTTCATCTCTGAGTGAGTGAGAGGACGGAGTGGGTGGTTTCACATTATCAAACTTAATGCATTTCCTAACATCATTCACCTTTGTAATACTTGCTATCCTTATCACAAAAGGCATTTGATGATTAATCTCCATATTAACCAGAGGGAGGTGGGGAGAGTTTGATTAGTAATTTTGTAGAATATATTATATGAAAAAATGGAGATGTTACAGTTTGCAGTAGTGTTGCAGCACATAATACTGAATCCAAAACAGTCCATCCTAGATAGGCAGAAATTAAGGTGTTGTGTTTGTTTGGGTTTTTTTAGTTCCTTTTTAAACTCAGTCCCTTTTCACTAAATTCAATGTCTTAGATGTCTAAACATCTCCTCACTGTGTCTTACACCCATTTGTGTTTACTGGGGTAGATGTAACAAAAAAAAAAAAAAACAGCTCTACCAAAAAGGTTTATGAAGTTGTCCAGTAAGCAAAAGAAGATAAATTCCACTGTCTTGTTTTCTGTTGACTGAAAATTTCCAAAACTTCTTTTCATTTGACATTAGAAAAAAAGATGCATACACATGAGCACTATAATGCATAAAAAACCCATTTGTCTCAAAAGCTCACAAGTTAGCCAGTCATGATGACTGTCCTAAAGTATTTTTCACTTATCAAAACAAGTGTTTCAGTAAAGCCATTAGCGTATTTTCCTGAATGTTGCAAGAGGAGAAGGAAAGAGATCCCAGGAAAATGCCTCGGTTTCTTGGAGTAGCTTGAACAACTGCTCTGCCCACATCTGCCTCCAAATGGTTTCATTGCTGGAGTCAGAGGGCTCTGCTCTGCCCATATTATCGGCTTATGATCTGTGATTTTAAATCTGCAAGACCAGAGGCAGAGTGGAGAAAGCTTTTGATTTCTTCTGTGTGTTACTCAGCTCAGTGCTTTTCGCCTGTCTGTAATTCAGAGTACTCCATCAGTGGGATATTTATTCATCAAAGGCAATGAGGGGACTCTCAGTAATTCCAAGAAGCTTTGACTTTCATTCCGGTTATTCAAATGTTTTCCACATCTTTATCTGGTTTTCATCATTTAAACAATTAGTTTAGAAGAGAGAGATCACTCCCTCTTTGAGGGAGGGATTGAGACAGCAATCAGAGTCTGTCCACCTAGAGTTACACAAACTCTACTCTTGGTTGTGTATGGAAACCAGAAATGTGGAAAGGTTTGTGTTACTGCTCAAAGGGGATTAAATAGGGCTAAATCCAATGGGCTCAGGCATCAGAGCTCAGCGACTGGTGTCTGTTGTCTCCTGAAGAAGAGCCTGGCCTTTTCCAGAATGGACAAATCTCAGTAGCTGCTGCACAGGGAAGTTTGCATTCTATGGGGAATGCTTTGGGGAAAGCCATGAGTCTGAGTGCAGAGTCCCCTTGAGACCCTGGTGGTTTTCATTGGTTGATTTCGCCATAAACACCAGCCTGTTGAAACTTTATATTGGAATCTTCAGTTCAATGTTTAAAATATTTGTTGCATTTGTAAAGCTTTATATGCTTTAGCATAAAATCATGTGAAGTCACACACAGATTAATGGTTTTACTGCTGTTAAGACTTTACAAATGTAACATAACCTGACATTGTTTTGGAAATCTATCTAGTCCAGAGCATTTGGCCAATACAATTTGTTTTAAAGGCCAGCCTGGGAAATCCCCATCCCCCTCTCTAAGCATAACTGTTGAATTCTGCTTGCTCAAGCTATACCATCACCACCAGTACAATATGTCTATATTGCAGTATTGTAATAAGAATATATGATAAAGTTACCTTTCAATAGTTTAATTTTCTATATGTTTTTATATTTTTATAATTATACAACACAATATGCCTGCCAGAGCCTCTCATGCCTGCCAGAGCCTCCCTCAGCCTCTCCTTCTGCCTCCCCAGTATTCCTGTGTCTGCAAGTATGGAGAAGCTTTGCCTGCCCACAGTCCACATCCTTTCAGCTACAGGCATGTTCTGCAGAGTTCCCAGTACCCACCCAGATCTGGAGCAAGCACTTGGCAGATCACAGAATCACAGAATGGTTTGGGTTGGAAGGGACCTCAAAGCCCACCCCGCCCCAACCCCTGCCATGGGCAGGGCTACCTCCCACCAGCTCAGGCTGCCCAGGGCCCCATCCAACCTGGCCTTGAGCACCTCCAGGGATGGGGCACCACAGCTTCTCTGGGCAGCTGTGTCAGCGTCTCACTGCCCTCTGGGGAAAGAATTTCCCCATAACAGCTAACCTAAATCTCCCCTTTGTTAGTTAAAACCACTCCCCCTTGTCCTATCACTGCCAGACTGTGTAAGAAGTCAGTCTCCCTACTGCTTATAAGCTCCTTTTAAGGAACGGAAGGCAGCACTGAGGTCTCCCCAGATCCTTCTCCAGGCTGAACAACTTCAGCTCCCTCAACTTTTCTTCGTAGAAGTGCTCCAGCCCTCTGATCATCTTCATGGCCTCCTCTGGACCTGCTCCAACAGCTCTAAGTCTTCCTTATGCTGGGGGCCTCAGACCCGGATGCAGTACTACAAGTGGGGCCTAATGAGAGCAGAGCAGAGGCAGACAATCCCCACCCTCTCCCAGCTGGCCACCCCTCCTTTGATGCAGCACAGGATGTATCTGGTCTTCTGGTATCTCACCTCCCGTACCTCACCGCCTGGCCTCCTCTGTCCCTTGAGCCACTCAGCTCCTGCAGTGAGCACCCAGGAGGGGCATTAGGCATCAGGTTGTGAGAAGCAGCAGTTCCTGCCCAGATATCACACAGCTGTGCAATGCCTGTATTAACCCAGGAGATGTGTGAACAACAGCCCTCCTGAGACCTCTGCTGCCTCTGGGCTACGGGACAGGTCAGGGCTGTGTCAGGATGAACATCCCAAGGGACCCCACGCAACCGCTGCTTCATGTCGTGGTCTCACACAACCACAGCGCAGTGTGCTGGGGAAGAAATACCCTCCTAATTTTTATTAGACTGGGTATGGGTTAAAAGCTTGACTTTGTTCCAGCTGAAGCCAGATATTCCCCATAGTCATTTTCATAGTATGCAGTCAGGTCTTAGCAGTTGCTGGATGTTCATTTCTTGCTCATCCTTTCAATCAGGGCAGCCGAGTGCTTTTACCAACTCAGAGACTGCTCATGTCCTGGTGCCGGGAAGATGTGGGAGGAGGTAGAAGAGCTGCAGAAATGCAATCTTCAAAATGACCTGTCTGCAGTAAGTAGAACTAATGATAGTAGTCCCGGGATAAGAGCATTTTACAGTGACTTTAACTATAGTGTGGGGCCTATTTACAGAAACACTTAAGTGCTTCTTAAATGCAACTGTTTATTTATTTGGGTGCCACAGATTAAAGAACAGCTCTTCCTGCACCTTTTCACCAGGCCCATAGGGGCATGAGTAGTTCACTCAGTGTGAATCAGAAATTCAACTTCAAGCACAGCCCCACTGCAGCAGTTTAACAGAGGTGCCAGCAGAAGCAGCTTGGAAGGGGAGCAAACAGTTGCAGGAGGCTAAGAGATGGTTTGTGGGCTGCAGAAGGACAGCTTAAGCTGGTCTCAGTCACAGGTCAACTCACCACTCCCTGTCCTGCTCTTAGAAGCTGAATGAGGGCTAAATGAAATTCTCTCTTAATCCAAAAAGCAAGTGGGGTGTCCACACAAAGTAAAGTGCGGGATGAGGAAGTGTAATAAAATGAATGGAAGTTTTTAGGTCTTTTTTAAATGCACTGGGATTCTTTGTGGGGAATATAAGCTTTATGTTTTATATGAAGGCTTTAAATCAATCTTTAGAAGAGAGAGAAATTAAGAGGGGAGTATAATAAAAATCAAAGGATGTGGTGAAGGTCAAAGTGAGAAAAAACTGCAGAAGTAATGAACTTTTTGCATTCAAGGCTGTGACTAACCACAGCGTTCGAGATCAGACAGGCTAACCACGGGGTCAACAAAATCAGGCTTTGGTTACAATCTAGTCTGTTGAGAAGTTTCTGGTATTTGCCATATTTGTACTCATTTTATTTTTGAGATTGCAGTTTAGAAGACCTGTTTTGTTCCGAGTGAAGGACCTATTGAGGCAGGTCTTGTGTATGCTGAGGTTCTCACCCACAGATGATTCTTCACAATGTAAATCTAAAACTCACGCAAGACTTTGTCCAACAGTTGGCTGCTCCATAGTGTCCCTTGATACAGTTTCTTTTAGACCTGACTTTTACATACTGAGATTATTTTGTTATGCTTAAACATTAACAACACACTTTTCTTTAAAATACTACTTGTGATGCTTTTCTTTTTCCTTTAATTCCTTGTCTTTGTTCCATGGATGATATTTTCTATAAAACTCTTATAAAACTCTTCTGGAGGTTTTGGCATTTACACTCACTAGATCCCATGGGTCCCTACCAGATTTGGACAGCAGGCAAGAAGAGAGGAGGGATTTATATTTATATTATTAGTGTTAGTGCAACAAACTCTTGACTCTCTATCTTGACTCTAATAAAGTGGGCATTTAAAAAGATGTGTTTAATGTAACTAGAAAATGTTTTTTTCTTACCCAAACCAGCCCTTCCTATGAAGTTCTCACTAGGGCAGCAGTGACCATGGCAGGCTACTTCCTTACAAGGCTTCATATAATGCAGAGGAGGAATAACAATTTTCTAGAGAAAGCCACTTTATCTCAGTTGATTTAGCTCCTCTTGAGTTTGTGATCACAACAATTATCAAGGGAAAACACCAATTTCAAGATTTAATTTCTTTAAGAGCTAATAGCAAGATGTCATCAAGCCAAGAATTAGCTGAATACTTAACGCACACTTCAAAACTGGCAGTGAGGCTCCATGTCAGCTGGAGGGCATTTTCTGTCATTCTAGCAATAGTTATCATTACAGTGATTCTTCTTGCCCTCAACTTCACGTCTCTTGCCAAAGCAGAAAGACACAGTAAGACTCCACGAAATAAGCAGAATAGCAAATAGAACATTCTGAATATCTGTCCATCAAGAAGTAGAAAAGACAGAGTATTCATTCAAAAGGCAGATCCCTACTACATCTTGTTTTCTAATTGAGAATTTGAGAATAACTTAAGATCAGTTATGGGTTGTGTCCACCCATGTGTATGTTATGTATTGTATCTACCCATATGATCAGTGAAACCAACTCTTTGCTATGACCTCAGAAACAAGGCTCATGGCACAATGAACCGGGCACTTGGAGTCCAACTCAAGCTTTCATGATACTGGAAGTCCTCTCAGGATTTGAGTGGCAACATTTTGCTGTCCTGCCTGGGAAGCTTCTGCTCCAGGTAAGCGCAGGCCGAAGGCGATGCTCAAGCTGAGCACAGAGAGCTATGGGGATGAAGCAAGATGAAGGAGAGGGAAGGAAGGGGAAGTGTCATGCACAGACTCACAGGCTTCTGCTGGTGAAGCCAGAGGGCTCACTTGCCAGCTACTCCATACTGCTAGCAATGCACACTGCTGATCTCTCAAGGACTCTGAGGCACAAGCAGGATTTCAGAGCTGGAGGGAGCAAGGGCTGTTTCCAATATTGCAGGGAAGCTGGAAGCCATTATGTGTGGCATGCATTTTCTCGGCAGCTGTAGTTGAATTGCAGACCCACAAGGAGATGCTTCCTGGGGCAAGCACTCCAGGATATACAATATGTCTAAATTATTCGTGCCTAGAGTCACTGGCCCAGAACTGAACAGCTCCAGACCTGGTGTCTCCCACAGTGCTCTCCTGCAGAAGCTGGCAGCCCATGACCTGGACAAGCACACTCTTTGCAGGGTAAAGAACTGGCTGCATGGCCAGGCCCAGAGAGTGGTGCTGAATGCAGTTAAATCCAGCCGGCAACTGGTTATATGTGGTGTTCTCCAAGGGTTGATACTAGGGCCTGTCCTGTTCAATATCTTTACTGATGACCTGCAAGGGGTGCACCCACAGTAAGTTTGCAGATGGCACCAAGTTGGGAGAAAGTGTCAACCTGCCTGGGGGAAGGAAGGCCCTACAGAGGGACCTGGACAGGCTGGATAGCTGGGCTGAGGCCAATGGGATGAAGTTCAGCAAGACCAAACACTGAGTCCTGCACTTTGGCCACAACAACCCCAGGCAGTGCTACAGGCTTGGGGCAGTGACTGCAAGGCTGTGCAGAGGAAGAAGATCTGGGGGTGTTGGTTGACTCTCAGCTGAACGTGAGTCAAGAAGACCAACAGCATCCTGGCTTGTATCCGAAATAGTACAGCCAGCAGGAGCAGGGAGATGATCACCCCTGTATTCAGCTCTGCTGAGGCCACACTTTGAGTGCTGTGTTCAGTTTTGGGCCCCTCAGTACAAGAAAGACATGGAGGCCCTGGAGCATGTCCAGAGAAGAGCAACAAAAGTGGTGAGGGGTCTGTAGCACAGGTCTTAGGAGGAGCAGCTGAGGGAGCTGGGATTGTTCAGTCTGGAGAAGAGGAGGCTCAGGGGAGACCTTATCACTCTCTACAACCACCTGAAGGGAGGCTGTGGCAAGGTGAGGGTCAGCCTCTTCTTCCAGGTAACATAAATAGGATGAGAAGGAATGGCATCAAGTCTCACCAGTAGAGGTTCAGGTTGGATATTAGGAACAAATTCTTCTGTGAAAGAGTGGTGAGACATGGAAACAGGGATGGTTGAGTCACGGTCCCTCTAAGTGTTCAAGAGCTGTGTAGATGTACTGAGGGACATGGTGAGTGGAGAATATTGGTGATTGATGGATGGTTGGACTAGATCTTGGAGGTCTTTTCCAACCTTGGTGATTCTGTGATTCTATGATCCCCTGAGTCTATAATTCTATGGCAATGCTACAGTGTATCACAGACACTCTCCTTGTCCTTTACTTCACAGAGGATTCTCTGCCATTTTCAGGCATTTCACATTCAGCTCTAATCTATCTGCCATTCTTGCAGATAAAGAAGCATATCTGAAGCAATAATTAACTTGAAAGCCATACTCTTTCAATTACGCAGTAAGACAATCCTCAGCTCTAATTCATTTCAGCACAGAAAATGGAAGTATGGGTCTTAAAACAATTCACTCATCGAACATCCATCCTATAGGAAGTGAAACATGACCTTTTGTTCCCAGTGTGCCACCATCTGTGTTGAACCTATTGACAAACCGTTCCTGACAGGATGAAGCACTGCTCCTGTGGAAGCATCCTTAACATAATGCGCCTCTACAGCATTTGGCTGGACTGGGTTTGAAAAACAGCCTTTCATAATACAGAGATGAATTTAGCGTTTAAGAAGATTAATGGATTCATAAATAGCCTGGAAATCCAAACTCATTGCATTTAGTTCATGGAACAGGTCAAACAGGCATTTATCAAACCATCTGCCATCTTTCTTCACTGAGGGAAAAAGCTGTGGTCTAACTACAGATAGCTGAGGGGCCATCCTGACAGGGATTGCCTGGTGTTGACTGCTCTTAGAAATTCCTGGTGCTAATTACAAAGCAGCAAATCTTTTTGTACGAGCTCTGCACACCAAACCAGGCAGCCCTGAGGAGCAAGTCCTGAAGCCTTTTCGGTGGCAAAATGTATGGGCATACTCGGACAGGGGGAAAAAAAAGGAGCTTCCATTTCAGGAAGCAGCTGCTGTGGCAGATTAGGAGTGCACAGTTATTTTGTCTGAATTCATGTCAGCTTTCACCACAGCAGTTTGCTACAAGGTCTGTGGACACTTTGTGGGTTGTTCCCCTGATGTGCTCAGCTGCTGGCACTGTTTGAGGCCAAGGGATCAGCTCCTGGTCATAGCCACTCTGGGCTGGCCAGTGGCAAAGACCTGGCCCAGTGTATCTTTGCTGATGCTCCTTATGGACTCAGTGATCCTTACATGTCCCTTTCAACTCAGGATATTCTATGACGCTATGAGTCTAAGGCATTGAGCCCTTTTGGAAGAAGTTCCTTGCATGAACCTTCAATGTCACCCAACGTTGTTCCGAGGCCAAAGTCTATCTCCAGTTGTCCTGTCCTTTGCTTCTGTTTTTGAGTGGCCACTGGAGTGTGATATGTAGAAGCAGCAGGGGATGGGGAGCTAATGGATGTGCCACATCACACCAGGCTCTCACCTACAGATCTTGGGTTCCATGATAGCCACAGGATCCCTGTCCTACCATACAGCAGCACTGACCCTTCTTGCCCTCTGCAGATGAACAAAACCAGTTGTGTGACAGAAATGGATGTGCCAAGGACTACCAGACCATGGATATCTTCAACACCTCAAGGCCAGGTTGGATGGAGCCCTGGGCAGCCTGAGCTGGAGGGGGCAGCCCTGCCCACGGCAGGAGTTGTGGTGGGTGGGCTTTGTGGTACCTTCCAGCCCAAACCAATCTATGGTTCTATGATCTCTGGAGTTCATGTTTGCCCTGAATTGTTTGTGAAAAGGCAAGGGTGGAGAAAACAAAGGTTTAGGGAAATGTTAGAAAGGGTAGTTTAAATGCATTTCCATTTTTATTCTGATTTTGTGACATTTTAGTAGTAATAAGGGATTATATATGTCCTATCATTTTATATGAACATGTATACCACAATATAATAAGTAATGTATGATAAGTATTGTGTGATAAATATTAATGACTGCTAGAAATATAAAACAGTACAGTACAGCCTGTCTACATTTGTCATTGCCGTATTCTGCTCCTGTTATCAGGACATGAAATAACCTATAAATAAAAACAGCATATTCCTTGAAACAATATATTCATCGAAAAATGAACTGAACATTTGAAACAGACATGGACGAGTGAACTGTTGTGTTGAAAGCTTTTCCTCAGAGAAGACTGTTTTGACAAAAATGGGTGTCTCTGGTTTTCCTGCAGATGTGTCAGGATAGCAGGGAGAAGAACAAAATCCCTATCTGACATCACACCCAAAACGCAATGCTCACCCCAGACCCTCTGCAGGTACCATCCTCCTGTTTAAAAGGGCCAGCAATGTTTTGTAGCAAGGAAGGGACAAAGAATAAATGCTCCAGCAGGATGCATGCTTCAGGCAGCCTTTGCACTACTTGCTCTGGAAAATAACCACTGTAAGAAGTGCTGGGAGGTGGAAAGAGAAGGAGATGGCTTTGCTGCTGTCTTCCCTTGTGCCAGAAGTAACCCCATCAGCGAGTCCATCCAGTTGTGTAGCATTACTGAAGACTTCGGTAGTGTTCGCCACCTCTTCAGGAAGGCCCATCTGAAGCAAGAGTTTAGAAATAAGGCTGTTGAACTTGCTCTCTGTGGTCGAGAAAGGCTTGCTGCTTGGGGTCGGGCTGTCGGATGTGACATTTAGCTCCACGGGGTCAAGACAGTAACCTTCTGGTGATCTATCGTAGAGCACGTCCATTAGGTCGATCCCAGCTACAGAGGATGGGGAGGCACAGGGAATGTCCCTGACAAGTCTGTAGTTCTCCATCCACTCCTTCAGCCATTCAATCCGGCAGTCACACTCCCAGGGGTTGCGGAAGAGGTACAGCCGCCCCAGGAAGTACACAGGCTGGAAGACAGAGAAGGGCAGGGTCGTCAGGTTGTTGCTGTTCAAGTGCAAGGAGACCAGGCTGGTGAGGTTCTCAAAAGCCCCCTCCTCAATGTAGTTGATCCGGTTGCGGTCCAGGTAGAGGACCTCCAGTTCCACCAGGTCCCTGAACCAAGTGTTGGAAACGTTCCTGAGGAAATTTCCCCCTAGGTTGAGCATTTTCAGGCACCTCAGGCCATCAAAGGAATTTTCTGGAAGCTCACTGATCAAATTGTCATTCAGGTACAGGTACTCCATCTTTCGGCAGCCCTGAAAAGCTCGCTCATGAACAACATTTATCCTGTTGTCTTGCAGATTCAGGTATTTCAGCTTGGTCAGGCCCTGCAGGGAATTGTAGGCCACCGCTTCAATCCTGTTTCTCTCCAGGTAGACATGGGTCAGATTCTCCATGCCCCTAATGGCACCTGGGATCCTTCGGAAGTTGTTCTGGAAGCAGAAAAGCTCCTGCAGAGAGGGCAGCTCAATGAAGATCCTGTCTGGGATGTTGAAGAGGTTGCAGTCCGCCAGGTCCAACTTGACCAGCCGCCTGAGAGCAGTGAATGTCCGTGTGTGCAGGTAGCGGATGTACTCGTTGTGGGCCATCTTCAGCTCTGTCAGACTGGGCAGCCCTTTGAAAGCCCCCGGAGTGATGAAGGAGATATTGTTGTGGTTGAGGGACAGGGATTTAAGGGAAGGCAAAGTACCGAAGGCCCTCTCAGAGAGGAACTTGATGCTGTTTTTGTCCAGGTTAATAGAGGAGGCTTCGCAGGGGAATTCACTGGGGATCTGCCCCAGGCCGGCACGGTCACAGAGGACAGAGCAGCTCCGCTCCTGGGTGCACACACAGTTGGCAGGGCAGGACCGCACGCAGGCCCACACCGCGTGGACATGGGGCACCCAAAGGATGACTGACAGCAAGGAATGTGTCGACCCCATGAAGGTGTGAGAAGAGAAAAACAGGAGACGTTAGCAAACATACTAGTTATGACACAAGAAGAAATATTATGCTGCCTCTACCTCCCTTCTAGGCAGGCTAATTGTCACACTGTATTTGTATGCCTGTGCTAAGAAGTACTTGTGAACAATTCCTAGAAATCTGCTGTGTTTATAGACCCTCTGGGAAAGTGTTAGTTTTCTACAGCAGCCTTTCTGTGGAGTTTTCTTCCCTAAGAGGGGAAATCATCCAGCCTGATTGGAGCAGGTTGCCCAGAGAGGCTATGGAGTCTCCTCCATGGAGATCTTCAGAAGCCACATGGACATGGTCCTGGCCACCCTGATCTGGATGTCACTGCTGGAGTGAGGGTTGGGCCAGATGGACCCATAGAGTTCCCTCCAGCCTCACTGATTTCTCAGCATTCCCATAATTGGTCTTTGCAAGCTGGTGGGGACAGGGCTTTGCCACAGGAGCCTGCAGAGATGCTTTGAAGGACAGCAACTGTGGGGCTGCAGTATTTCTGGATGGAGAACAGAGGAGGGCAGTCAGTGTACGCTGTTGATCTGGAGAGACTGGATCACTGGACTGAGGCCAATGGGATGAAGTTCAACAAGGCCAAGTGCTGTGTCCTGCACTTTGGCCACAACAACCTCAGGCAACTACAGCTCTGGGGCAGAGTGGATGGAAGACTGTGTAGAGGAAACAGACCTGGGGGTATTGATTGGTGCTCAACTGAACATGAGCCAGCAGTGTGCCCAGGTGGCCAAGAAGGCTTGGCATCCTGGCTTGTATCAGAAATAGTGTTGCCAGCAGGTGCAGGGAAGTGATCATCCCTCTGCACTCAGCTCTGGTGAGGCCACACCTTGAATACTGTGTTCAGTTTTGGGCCCCTCACTGCAAGAAAGACATTGAAGCTCTGGCAGTGAAGCTGTGAGGGGTCTGGATCACAATTCTTACTGGGAGCGGGTGAGGGAACTGGAATTGTTCCATCTCCCATTGGAGAAGGCTCAAGAGAAACCTTATCGCTCCCTACAGCCACCTGAAAGGAGGTTGTGGTGAGATGAAGGTCGACCTCTTCTCCCATGTAACTAGAGATATGACAAGAGGGAATGGCCTCAATTTGTGTCAGGGGAGACTCAGGTTGGACGTTAGGAAATACTTCTCTGAAAGTGTGGTCAGGTGCTGGAACAGACTGCCCAGGGAGGTGATGGATTCACCAGCCCTGGAGGTGTTCAAGAAACATTTAGATGTTGTACTGAGAGACATGGTTTAGCAGGGAATATTGGTGATGGGCGAACGGTTGGACTGGATGATCTTGGAGGTCTTTTCCAACCTTTGTGATTCTATGATTCTATTTCAGAAGTAGGCTGGGGAGATCAGTTAGCGGCCTGCAGGATGTCAGTGTTCATGCTTTTTGCATCTTTCTTTTATTTTTATTCAATATTACATTTCTCCACCAAAGCTGTGAGCTGCTGCAGCACTGCAAGGGGATCTGTCACCTGCTAAGGGTGCTGCTGTGTCCCATTAGACAGACATGAGGAAGGACAAATTTGGCAATATTGTTCAGATGCTTTCTTAGTGCTCTCCCTACAAATGAGATACTCTGTACCATTCATAGGATCACAGACTCGTAGAACCATTCATGTTGGAAAGACCACTAAGATCATCTAGTCCAACCATCAGCCCATGCCTGTGACAGCTCTAGACCACGTCACTCAGTGTGACATTACGGTTTTGCTAATTCTCAAGACGGTCACCATAGTGTCATGGGTTTGGTGGGAAGAGGCACTTCCAGTCATTTTATCAGTCTGCCACCTGAGTGATGTGTGGTTTCTTGTCAAGTTAGTCCCAAGCGGGTGGATGTCCAAGAAGGTGAAAGCTGCTGGGGACAAATCAGAGAAGAACAAAGGGAACAAGAGACATCAGCCAGCATAGACTGGAGCTTCTTGTGGAAACTCCTAGCAGCAAGATGACTAAGCCATGAACTCACTAGAGAGCAGGAACTGAATACTACAGATCTGGCTTTGTAACCTTTCTCAAAGACACATCTTACCTGCTTCTCACCCAAATGGTGTTTTTTCTGCTGCTGTTCATTGCCCCTCAGAGAAGTAAAATCCTTTCATATATTTTTCCACAAGAAATGATATCATCTTTTCCATCAACCGCCTTTATTAACAGCATTGTAGGGACCACAAGTGCTGCTGCGTGCCTGGTGAGTCCCAGGAGCCAAAGGGCAAAGAAGGGACTTCTCCCCATGCTCTGTCTCACTGTCCAAGGGAGGCTCCCAGCAGCTGGACCACCTCCCCCTACTACCATGCAGTACAGTGATGGCCCACTACAGCTTTATTCCTTACTAAGCTTTGTTCCTTATTAAGCTGTGTTCCTGATTAAGAGAGACTCGTGAGTTGATGTGCAAGAATCACCTTCAGCAAGCATCCATTTGTTATTTTCACAGTACCCAAGGCTTTACTGCACACACCAAATGTCTTTGTGAGCAACATTTGCTCTGCCCTTCATCCTTTTGGAAAGCAACACTCATGGTATGATATCTGGCAGTTTGCAGTGCCTGAAGTTTCTTCAACTAGGAGCAGATGCCCATTGACACCACCCAGAAGCCTCCCCACCCTGTCCCTTGGTCACTGGGCTAGAAGGCAGATTGAGGTAAATGGAGGGCACATCCCAGAAGGACTTCAGCTCTGGCTTCTGTTGGAATCAGGTCCCACCAAGCCTGGCCATGCTATGCTGACTGGAGAATTAGCAGAACAGGGACACTCAAGAAGAAACAGGGAAGGACTTGGAGAGGTGGGAAGGATTTTATGCAATCTGGCATTTCTTCATATTCTCTTCTTCCTTTTTTCTAAACCATTCTGCTGACTCTTTAGCAGGGCACTGGGTAAGCAATGGATGAAGATCCTAGGGACAAGAGCAGGGACAAGGTGCTGGCCTCAGTTGGCTCTGTCTTTGCATAGGGGCTGTGTCTTTTGCTCCCCTCTTCACCATTCCACATCACTGTGTGCAAACAGGGGCATATGTCATTTTTTTGATGCTGTTACATAAACTGAGGTTCAGACAGATTAAGGATTTGCCTGTTCCCAAATGTCTAGCTGCAGGTGGCTGTCTGGAAACAGCTGATGGAAGTACTGTTGCTGAAACAAGAGCCTCACATAGGCTCAGGATGACATCCAGGGGGACATATGTGCGTAGGTTACCCCACATGTGAGGCTGTCCCAAGCGAGCTCAGCGTTCAGTTGCATCTACTCCAACCTTGGTCCCATCTATGGCCTTTGGAGCAAACCTCCCCCAGCAGCTGTGTGCACTGTGTGCTGTGTAGAAATGAGCAAAATCCCTTCCTTCCCCTCCCTGCCTGCTCTCTAATCTCTTGATAAAGGTGATGTCTGCACCCAAGCCATTTTCCAGCATGTTCTCCTTAGGCACAAAGTATTTTAGAGCCAAATCTGTGTCTTCTGCTAGTGGCATTTCACGGCACACATCTAAGAACTACAAGTGTAACTCTGCACTGTGCAGTACATGGAAAGCAAATGCTTGAGGAGCAGCCAACTAGAAAACATCCCCCAGGCAACAGGAGCTCAGAGGAGCTCCTCAGCACCTTTGTTGCATTCTCCCTTTTTCTCATGCAAAGGAGGTGTTCCCAAATCCCCCCTCCTTCGAGCACAGGAAAGCGCTCTCACCTGACAGTCAGATTTCCTCCGACCAATGCAGCATGAAACATCCCACCTTGCCGTCCTTAGCCCTTCCCCCTCCCCACAATGGATGTTCTTTGCTTTTTACACTGTCAGACAGAGCAGCGGCTGATGATGCCTCCAACTCACTGACAGCGTGCAGATAAGATGTGTGTTGTTCTTTTTTAAAAAAGGATGGAATTCAGCATTAAGGTAACAAATAGCAGTGAGATTAAGGAATAGAAAAATTCCACCCAGGGATGATCTCTTTTGCTCTTTTAAGTAACACTATAATTTGAAAGAATGAGAGACCGAAAAAGTGTTTGCCAGAGATTTTAGAAGGGCGAAGAGGCAATGCTTGCAATAGTTCAGTATCTAACCTACAGAACAATCCATTCAACCCACTACTGGGTAATGCAGAATAAGAGTGCTACTCACCATTTAAAATGATGACAAACATTACCTTGATTATTCACTAGTGGCATTTCAGGTCTGGCAAGCAAACTGGGGGGATCTAAAAGCACACGGGAAGAGCAGAGACAGGTTTCACCCTCTTGTTTGCCTGCATCATTTTCCCACTGCCAGGTCTATATTTACTAAGAAGATTGAGGAAGAGGATCCTCTTGCACGAGGTTTCTGACGGTCCCAAGCACTCCGCACGTCCCTGCCGGGTGCCTTCCTTCCACCATCCACCTTCTCAGCCAACCCTGCAGGTTCTCCTTCCCTCCAGCTGTGCTGACGGTGCGCTCCTGGCTGAGGTGGGAAGAGATCACCAATGGTCAGGGACTGGCCACCTCCCCGGGCAAGAGATGATGGCATCACACCGAGCAGCCAAAGCTACGATTCCCAACAGAAAGCACCTACAGACATGGCTTACCTGGCCGGGCAGTGGCTGTGCTCTCCCTCCTGCTCACAGGAATGCCATTAGCTGCATTCTGCCTCTGGGAAGTTGGCATTTTTTTTTCTCACGAGCTATCATTTAATGGCAGGAAAATCCTCGATATCAGAGGGAGATTAGTGGAGATGGAAGAACATGTCCGTCCCCTAAAGCTCCAAAAGCAGAACAGGGATTGCAGGCAATCCAAACCGGTGCTTTCTCTCCCTGCCAACCCACCATAAAAAAATTAAGCCCAGAACTGAACTGCTGCTATTCAAACAGCATTACGGAAAGCCATTACTCCGCTGCCCATTAGATAATGGCTGAGGAGGCGGGGGCAGAGGGCGCAGCCTAAACATGATTATATTTGAGGACAAGCACAGGCTTATGGCTGCAGTTAATTGAGCTTTTCAAATAGGATGCCAATAAGCTTTGCTCCTAAAGGACGAGGAGATGACAGCAGCTCTGGGAAAAGTGACTGCAAACACAGGGAGCTTGTGTGGTGGGTATGGCCCTCAAAATAATGAGCACTGCACTGTCTAAATTTAGACAGTTTTGCTCCTGCTGCCACAGCTGCTGCGTGGAAATCACAAGGACGGGTCCAGTATGGGGAGACTCTGCATTCGGGACGTGAATTGCTTTTTAAAGCCTTTTCTGACAGAATGATGATGGTCTCTGTGGAGAGAAGGAGCTGAATGAGCGAGTTATCTCAGCCCTCCATGCCTCAGGTAATTGCACTCACCGTGTCAAAGGGAAAATGGCTCTACGCTTTATTTCTAAGTGAATTATTCTGCTTCTTTTCTTTTTTCTCCCCCTTAGGAAATGGAATACCTGATGAATTTATGCTCGAGGCAGCAGGAAAGCTTCGCTCCAGCAGCCACATTTGGGGGCGATGGAGGCAGGATGTGCCTGTTGCGATGTCAGCAGCCCCAACCCCGACGGCGGTGCTGCAGAAGCTGCCTCCAGCAGGGCTCAGCCCTGTGCTACCCACTCGCACGAGTCTGCCTGCGGTCCCCTCTCAACCACAGCGCTGAGAAGATGCCTCGGCACAGGCACAGTGGGGAGGCTGTCGGGGGGCACTGAGGTCACCTTTTCTGGGAAATACCCATCTGTGGGCAGCCAGCTGGCTGGGGAGCTTCACTCTGCAGGCACCTCGGGGAGAAGGTTGCGGGAACACTGAGCTCTTCTGCCAGCCCCCGCAACTCCAGCTTCGTGTTCTGATCGCCCCTGGGGCCAAAATGAGATGGCAACGTGAGAAAGTGGTTCAGTGGGAAGAAGTTGCAGTCCTCTTATGTAGAAAAGCTGAAATTCTAAGCGGCAGATAAAAGAAACTTGTGTTTGGGTTTTATTAAAAAAAAAAAAAAACCAAACCCATCCCAGGCTTTAAACCACACCTTGACATTTGTCAGTGTGACTCAGGGCTGATGAGTGCTCGAGGCTGGGAGTGCTGCAGATGCTTAGCACTGGGTGGGCTTTCTGGCCTCTCGTTCCCTCCAGCAGCCTCTGACAATGTCCACACTTCACTGCTGGGTGCACACAGCACCCTCCAAGCCCTGGAATCTCCCTGGCAGAGCATTATAGACCAAAGCACTGCCCATTACTAGGCCTCACATTCACTGTGATGGCCTGGGCTTCCACATTGCAGGTCCTTGCACCCCTGCTTGCATTCCCACATCAGCAGTGGATGCTGCCCAGGCATGAGCTGTCACAGTGAAACTGATCTAGGTGAAAAATAAGTTTTTTTCACTTCTGAACTGGTCTTAACAGGGACAATTTCTCCATCTGCATATGAGGCTGCCTCCCATTGAAGTTACAAGAGCTCTGGGAAACATCAGCCCAGTTATGTGCCAGCACATCCCAGAAAATCCTGGATGCTGCCAGAACAGCAGATTTTCCTATCGTCCTTCTGCACCAGGAGGGCCAAGAAGCAAAGCCTGTGAAACAGCAGGAGGAGAGGGTCAGGGTGGGTACCAGCTCTCAGACCTGGGTCTAAGAGCCCAGTCCTGCACCACAGCCAAACCTTGCAGCACGAGCAGAGACCTGAAAGTGCAGAGCCAGCAGCACAAGTGTCATCTGAAAGGGAACAAAACACTCTAGGTTTAACTTTGGGGTCGAATGGCTGCTGGTGAAACCTGAACTGGGGCTGAGCCACCTCATCTTCCTCCAGCTCTCACTTCTGCCTTCAAGCAGTTGCTGTTCGCATGTCCCACCAGCAGACATGGGGTCACTTCTGTCCAGTGGAACAAGCCCAGAGCTGCCTTGTCCTGCTCACCTTCTCACACTGTGCTTTCCATAGGCTGCTGGCAAAGGCTACTTTCATTTCCTTGTTATCTGATGGAAATGCGGCACAGTTCCCTCGCAGCTGATGAGTCAGTCAATAGAGTCGCTTCCACAGCCATGCAAATATCTTTTGAAATGGCCTCTCTACAGCAAACCAACAGCATGTCATAGGTTGTTCAAGCCAACAGCCCTGCCAGGTCTCACCAGACAGGTTATTTGCCTCCTGGTCATTCACATCCCCCATCGGCAGGACAGGAACTGCACCACCTTCTCCTCCTGGCACAGAATAGATACTTCAAAAACATAACGATCAGAAAGTTTAGAGCAGTTTATTCTTACAGATGATCTGGAAGATTCATTAAATGAACTTACTGTGCTTTCACAAGCACATAATCAAGATGGAAATGCATTTATTCACTGAATAGTCAGGCCCACATCAACGACTTTGCTGAAAACACAGCAGGAGAGCCTATTAAAGGCTGTTTGTTGTGCCTGAGCCCTCCCTCCAGCTAACAGGTTTCAACACAAGCAGCTATGCACATGCCTTCCACCCCTCCTAGCAAAGGGGCCAGGCAGGAGGAAGCTCTGTGTGTACAATCACCAGGAAAGCATGGGCCCTGCCCAAGGGACAAACAAACTCGGGCAACCCAAATGTGCCCAAATGTGAGAAGAGGCACAACGGCCACCAAGCCAACAGTGACGAAGGAAGCAATGCCGGTGCAACGAGTGCTGCACTCTTGGATGAGATCAGTGCCAGGTCTCCAGCCTAGCAACTGGCAAAAAGACAGCTCAACTCCCACGAGCTCAACAGCAGCAAAGCTGCAGCTTGTCAATCACTTCACCCTTTCTAGGTTGAACCAAACTACCCACTGAGGCTGTGAACGTTGCATCGAGTTTGCTTGATCCTGATAAGAGTGGGGAGAAACTGTGCTAGCAATGGCTGCGCTCTAGCAACAAGTGTGTGACAACAAGTTGCTTGAGCTAGCATGCCTGGTTTGAGTTATAACTGAGAACATATGCTGTGTGTGTATAGTGGGAAGCAGAAAACAAATGAGGTAAACACATGTACAAGGCAGGGGAAGGTTGGGGTTGCAGAACAACCTCAACAGTGCTCAAGCTGAGCTGTAGGAAAGGTGAAGGAGGGCTAAACATGCAGCATTAAAAATAAATCACACTGGGGCTCTGCAAGACATGTCAGCTCTCAAAAAAAAAAAAAAAAGTTCTACCCAGAATATCTTACTATGGCTCTTAGTTCCTTTTGATTTCGTCAGAGCTTTCACACTTCTCCTCCAAGAAGCTGTGTTGGTGATGCACATTCAGCATGTGCAGGTGTGGGATGGGGAAGTAGCACTGTTTCTAATTACACAGGGCTGTGCCTACCTTCACCCTCACGCCCCACAGTGTCCAAAAAGAAGAATGGCAGATTGAAGGACGACCAAAGGCCACCAAAAGCCATTATCTTCTTGCCTCAGCTTCTATGGCACAGATGGGTGGAGGAAACAGTAGGGGACAGACACGTTTGCAGGATCAGTTGTGACAGGACAAGGGGATGTGGTTTCAAACTCAAAGAAGGGAGATTTAGATTGGAAATAAGGAAGAACATTTTTTGCAGATGGGGCAATGGCACAGGTTGCCCAGAGAGGTGGTGAATGCCCTGTCCGTGGAGACATCCAAAGTCAGGCTGGACGGGGCTCTGAGCAACCTGATGTAGCTGCAGGCATCCCTGTTCATTGCAGGGGAGTTGGACTAGATGGCCTTTAAGGGTCCCTTCCAACTCAATTCTATGATTCTAGGGGGGAACATGCTCCTTTTCCTGGCTTGTCACCTTGGACCACCTCATACCACACATCTACGAAAGCCATTTAATCAATCTCTCATGTTGCCACACATCTCCTAAGCTCATTGTTTGTCCCCTTGCCCACCTGGCAGGTGGCAGCACACCTTTCCTGCTCACCTCTGGCATGTCCCCAGTGCACAGCTCCAGCCACACATCCCTCCACCCTGCAGGGCACCCAAAACACTTCCTCACCCTTCTTGCTACGCAGCGAGCACTGCCAGCAGCTGCCTGGGTGCATCTGGGAACAGCACTCTGCACACAGTGCTGTCAGAGCAATGGGCTCACGAGCGTGGGATAGGAAAGTGGGGGAGGAAATCTATCTGCGCTGCCTGCAGGCCTCCATCTGAAGGGCTGAGGCATCCCCTAGATCATGCCCGCTGTGCAAGGCACAGCAGGGTCAGCCTATGTCTACAGGGCGTTGTCTGAAGCCCCAGCTGACAGCTTTTGGGGCCTAGTTCAACCTAAGTGCCATCCAGACATTACGCCTCAAGCTGCCCAGGGCTCTGTGTTCCAGAGTAAACTGCAGGGCCAGGCTGTCCGTCAGAGCTGGGTTGCTTTCCTGGAACAGCTGTAGGGGTTTGTGAGTGCTCGCCTGGGCAGCAGCAGGCCTGAGGTTTTGCTTTCTGCTGTGTGGGGGGAGGCAAACCCACACACAGCCCATGAAGGAGTGCCCTGACAGCAGATGCTGCATGCTGGCGTGGATCAGAAGAGGACTGTCACCCCCTCCTGTCCAAACCATGACACTGTGCTGCACAGATCACAAATGAGGCCAGGAGGCCTCCACGTGGCAGAAACACACTGAGAAAGCAGTTCTGCAAACACATCTGGGGGGAGAGGTGGGAGAGGTGGGGAGGAAGCACTGCCTTCTGCTTCCTGTTCAGCTTCTGCATTTTGTACCGAACCATCCCGTGGATAAAATGCAGAAGTCTCGGGAGCAGAGAGCAGATGGCAAGAAAAGCTCCCCATGCACCAAGAGCCCTTGCAGCCAGCCCTTGGCTGCACGCACATCCCCAGGGCCCCTGACAAACACACAAGCAGATAAAAAAAATCAAAGCCCACAGGCTTTGGGCACCAGTGGGGCAGAAGGTCAAAGCTGTGCACTGTAAATGTTATCCAGTTTGGGTTCTCACATCCCTTGGGTCGCTCTTGGGCAGGTGGGAAGAGCCCAGCAGTGATGGGAAGGGTCAGTGGCCTCAGGATTCCCCGGTGTCAGCGGGCACTGCCATCATGGTGGGGCTGCGGTCGGCCTGCGTGTGGTGTAGGAGACAGCAAGGTCAGCAGGAACCCGGATCCAGAGGAGTAAGTGGCTGCTTCTGAGCAAATCCAGCATGACCAAGGAAGCTTAGCCAGAGCCTGGAAGAGCACTGACTATCAAATTGAAAATTAACAGGTAATTAGTCTCTAATGTGAGCTAATCGCGTCTAGGGGAGGAATTAATTAAATGGGGGAATTAAATCACCAAGAATGCGCAGAGTGACCGGTTGTGATGGGATTTGGTTAATGAGCTGGTAATTGCATCGGCTGCGTTTCCCTCTCCTTTGGACACAAGAGAGGGAGAGCGGGGGATTAATGCAGCTCCTGCCAGGATACACTCTGAGATGCCTGCGCCTTACGCTGGGCCTCAGGACCTGGCCTTGGCAAATCCTGACCGAGTGGAAAGCAAAAGCCAAAATGGTGGGAGAGAAGGAAGTTTCCTTTACCTTAAGGGGCACACAGGGTGATGACGCCCTCAAATCAGTGCCAAGCAGCAACAAATGATGAACAAGAGGCAAAGTCCGGTGCCAGCCCAAACACTCTCCAGCAAAGAGGTGGGGTGAGAGGTGAGTGTCACTCACACTCTCCATCTTGTATGAGGTGCTTGGTGCAAGAAAAGCCTCGTTTTGCTTGGGATTTCAGCTACATCTGAGGCACTGCTTGCTCCCAAGCCATGGGCGGGGGGTTGAGGCACTCCCCACGGCCCTTAATGTAACCCCATCTGCAAGGCTCCGGGTCACGCCAGCTCATTTCTGTCAAATTAGCTGGCACAGTGTTTATGTCAACATCATACTTGTCTGACAGCTCTGTGCCAGCTGCAGGAAAAGCAACGCGATCCAGCCTTGCAGAAAAGCAGAGCCACGTGGATAGACACCACCTGACTGCCGTACAGCCTGCCAGCATAAATATAACTTCTCAGAAACACTCGAACACGTCTCAACAAGCAGAGCGAGCCAGGGCTGGGTCAGCACTTTGCACCACAGGGCTGTAGTCCTCGCGGTCCGGCCCGAAGAGCCCTAAATTTGGATTTGCTGTACCTCCAAACCAATGCCTGAGCTCACCTTTCAGTTCTGACATCCCTTTCCTCTGTGTGCCAAACCCCACAGCAACTCTCCTGGGTGGAAAAACCCCAAGCACTCCAGGGCAGTGACTAACTTGTGGCACCTTATGATGGGATGACTTATAATGGGAGAGGCTCTGAAAGTGAAATAAGGCCGAATCCGGGTGGAACTGAGGAAAGCAGTTCAGTTACCTAACTAATGCGGCGCTGTGTTTTTCCACATGTGAACAGAGTCCAAGGGAGGCACACCAGAGGCTTATGGCTCTCAGTAAGAGAAATTCACTCTCGCTGAATCGCAAATGAATCTCCCAGTGCTAGGATTTTCCCTGACGCCGCATTTGCTTTCCTGTGATAACACAATCTGAAGGCTCTGAGAAATTCTGCTGCTTGTGCCCGACTGATAACAACAAGAAAGAAGCAAAACAAGAAAGCTGCCAGTCTGTGCTCACGAGTTCACGTTACGGAACAAAATATTCCCTCCTGGAACACGCTGGGTCTTATGCAGATTCAACTTCTTTGGGTGACGCAAATGCTGTAGAAACAACTGTGAGTCATAGAATAAAATCACATAATTCCCCCAAGCCAAGTGAGGACAAAACTCAGCCCACACAGCTCTGAATTCCCACTTTCTTGGTAGGAATAACTTTGCTTATCTTCCCTTTCTAAACGATACCCCCACCCCAGCTCTTATGGCAAGTCTTGAGCTTCCTATCGTTCCAGCCTATGGCCTACGTGTAAATATTGGTACTGATACTGTAAATATCAAAGTCCTGCCCCGGTATCCGCAGGGTGTAATGTAAAGCCTGCTGTGCACTCATTAGGCCTAGCTTTGCTAATGAAGTCTGTATGAGAAATCTGGAAGACATTCTCCCAGGCAGTCTGCGCTTTTATTTTTCATTGAGAGTTTGTTTATAGCCAATCAGAGCCGGGCCTGGATATGTTATAAATGAAATGCAGCAGCACACAAGGAGCACTTAGCGCCTTAAGTCTTTAGAATGCCTCTTTATTTCCCAACACAGCTGAATACATCATTGCACCACCAGATTTCCCATACGCCAAATGGGGCACAGCCTTGCACAAACAGCCCTGCCGTTCGTAAACAAAGCCCGCAGACTTGATGTGGAGGCGGTATAAATCATAATGGCTTTACAGCTGTCATTTTGCATCGGCAGCTGCTGAGCTTTCCACTCTGAAACCTTCAGAGCATGTCATTATTGGGGTGGGAGGAGCTGCACGTAATAAACAAGATGTGATGCAGCTGCAGCATGTGTGAGAATATTGTTTTCTTTATTTTTGGTATACTTGATTTTCCTTCTCCCTGACTTGACAGCATCTACACATGAGAGCTGAGTGACTCTGCTGGAAATACAGGTTGTAATGTTTGCATGGTAATACACCATGAGCTTGATTTAAACATAGAGCAAATATGAGCTGTGTGTGTCTTTTTTGAGTACAAACTGCATCTCTTTAGGGTCAAGTTTGGAGTATGCAGTGATGTACCTCTGGCTTTAAATGCTGCAAAGCTTCTTCAAGTGGGTGCGAGGGTTGCAATCCATCTGTGCATTGTCACTGCCTGCCGACTGACGTATGTAGGACATACAAGTGCCTGGTTAAGACACGCACAAGCTACTGCGCACTGAAGCCATTAACATAGCAAAGCAGAAGCATACCCTGAGCGTGGCATTCGTAATTCAGAAAGAGCGAGCTGTGCCATGACCTACCCCAGCTTTAACCCACTCCTGCCCTGCAAGGCGGCAGCTTCAGCCCCGCTGCACCCACATGACAGCCTTGTGTTGCACCAGCCCTCCTCCTCCTCCTCACACTTCAACATCTTCCAAGTTACCCCCGGTAACTGAATGAATTGGCCCAATCTAGCTGAAGAGCCCTCATGCCCATTTTACGTTTTTCTCTCTGACAGGAACATTTATGTACGTAAGGCATGTTTTCCACTTCCGTTGTTTAAACGCAGTAAATTGAGTCTGCTTTTAATAGTTGTTTCTTTTTTCCTGAAAGACCTACCAGATCCCTGCCAGAGGATACATCATCTGCGTGTCACTCAATTAACACAGAGGAACGATTTATTCATCCCCTTTAAAACTCCTCCATCATCGAATTAAATGTAGCACAAATGTTTGAGAACTGCTGGGAAGAAAATATGTCTCTATTAAAGCACCAGGGCTCCTGTCTTTTTGATTAAGGAAAAGCAATTTTGTACTTCTGAGACCTCCCACGCCATATTCTTAGGAGAGATGAGAAAGGCCTAGCTGACGTTCCTCATTTGGAAGAAAAAGAAACACTTCAGCGCTCCCTTATATCTCATAAGGTAACCAAAAGAAATGACTGGGTTTTCTGCTTTCCTACCAGCTTGGATCCACTGCTAAGTCTGGAAAACTCAGTGCTGTTGCTTGGGACGTATGCGTCCTTGTGAAAGGATAAGTAAACATCCCTAAACAAGGGAAGGGACATCGTTCCAACCATCCCAGCATACTCGCTTGTAGTGCTGGATGTGGGCTTAAACTGGCGGCACAGCAGTGACTGCAACTTGCAGGAATCGATCCTCCAAACGCCTTTATTCATCTAACTTAGACCGTCATGAATGCACTGCCATGGGCTTTGTGGAAGGGCTGGCCTTTCTTTTCCACTAAGAAAACAACTGAATGGAGATTTATACAAATGTGGTGGGTTTGGTTTTTTTTTTTGGCAAATTGCTTACACACCTTTGCAGCCCAAATATTTGGTTCTTTACCTGCAAATAGAAAAGACAATCAAATCTGAAGCTGACAGCCCTGGAAGGTCACTGGAGCATTCTGCCCCTGGTACCCTGTTTTAGCCATGCACATCAAAGGCTGCAATGCAAACACCAGTGCATTCCAGGTCACCGGCTGATTTTATGACCTCACATCTCCCACCCTCCTTAACTCACTGCCAAAGCCACAGTTTTGTGCCTCAGCTGCAGGAGAGGAGGGGTGCTGGGTTTGTAAACTAGCAGGGCCGGCACTGCCAGGACTGACTCCAGTGCTGACCGCATTGCTCTGCAGAGGGCATTTGTTACTCCTCCGGTCAGTCACCAGACCGTAGTGTGCACAGTGTCACAGCTGTCAGGCTGCATATTTTAAATGGCTGTATTTTTGCCAAGTCAGAGCACATTCACAAACTGAGAGATCATCTCAGGACAAAGCTTGACCAGGAAAAAGCCTGTTTCTATTTTGGCACAGCAGCTCGGAGGGAGAAGGTTCAGATCGCAGGGTTCTCACAGCTGGATTCTGTGGGTGGAGGAGGTTTAAAACACAGATAATCCTGGAATTTCCTACAGCAAAGCATGCAACACCACTTGCTTATATTTATGTCCCCCAGCCATTAATTTCACCAGCTGAGGTCTGGAGCACCCCCGACTACGGTTTGCCAATCGCCCTCTCAGAGCCTACAGGTGATGCCTTCCAGGAGATCAGAGGAAAGGCAGAGTTAGCAGAGTACTATGCAGAGTCCTCCCTAAGCAGCTCTCTTATTAGCATCAATTAGCATGAATTATGGAGTTAAGCCCCATACTCTCATGAGCAATCCTATGTATTTGTACAGCACTTGCAATAAGACACTGCTCCATCGGATGCTACACGAGGCTGCAGAGCACCAGCATTTTCCTGAGTGCCACACAGATTTCCTGATGCCTCACAGCTCCTTGCTAGAGGCACTGTAACACCACTAGGACTGTCCCAATTGGGGAGAGGTAAGTAAACGATGGAAACTCGGCATACCCATGGTAAGATGGGACAGGGGGAAAGATGGCCTGGAAGAGTTTAGGCAGGAGCCTTGTGGTTGTTAAAACTGGGAACAAGGTAAGGGAGACAGTGAAGCAGATGAAAGAAGCCTGGACGCTGGGACTTGTGTAGCTCTGTGCATGCTGAAGCCTCAAGTTTCCTGTGACCTTACTTCATTCCATCAAATACACAGGAACACGAGCAGCCCATAATACACATGACACATGATCATACACAAAAACATGAATGCTGGAACAGATGAAAGGTTGTTTTTGAACACATTAAAGCCTTGTCCAAGGCAAACTGCATTATCCCCAGTTACAGAGACTAGGAAACTCCCTGACACTCTCCAAGTTCCAAAACCAATAGTGTGTGTGCTGTACAAACCCTCTCCCATGTGCAAGCTGTAGAAGACCAAAAACTTAGCTCACAGAGCAGCAGCTGAACAAAACACTACTGTGGCCCTGGGTGGGATGGGGGGGATTTCTCTACAGAGGAGCAGGTGCTGCCCAAGCCAAGTGCCCAGAAGGAAAATGCTTCCCAGTCCTCCTGCACACACAGCTTGCCTTTAAGTTTCTGCAAATACCTTTACCAACAGGCCTGTCCATACAAGTAAGCACAGGTCTGTATCTAGGACTTATACTGAGTTGCACAGAGTGAGGGTTTCTAGCTCTTGAAGAACGGCATCTTCAATCAAAACAGCACAGTCACAAAACACCTGGCTTTTTGAACTGGATGAAGAGGTATTGGGTTAAATTAACAATCTCACTGTTCCCTTATTCCCCATCTGCTTCTCTTCCAGTTTGATATCTAAAAAAAGCAAGCTACCTGATATACTTGAGCAGTCACTGGTCAAGTCACTGGTGACACACTATATAGGAACAGAAATCAAACCCACCTACATCTTCATTTTAGATGCTGTTGTTTTCTCTTCCATACTCAGTCCAGATCAGCACTTCAAAGACCTCTCTGTGATTTCAGCAGAACAGTGAGATGGCAGGAGCTTTCCACTGGGAGAAAAGAGGGGCAAAAAAAAAAAAAAAGGACCATCTGCTCAAGACCTCCGAGGGCAGCAATAAAGGTTAAATCGAGCAGGATGGAAGGTGTCATCCCATATCCAGATGCCTTCTCTTCTCCTCATATGAGGGAACACCAATCTGACCTTCAGGAGGAACAGGGATGATGGGTAACACCAGGCACCACAAGTTAAATGGCTAAATCACCCCTGTGCCAGGAAGGAAACCCAGACTGTTCTGAAGTGAGAAAGTGTCATGGTTCCTCCCCCATCCTTAAAGCAGGAAGAGCCCAAGCTTTAATCCTATTCCTGCTTTGCTACTGACACCAGCGAACAAGGCCTTACTGCAGCAAGGTTGAGCTGCCCTGTTTTTCAGGACAAGTTCCCCCCTCTGTGGCAGACTCAGTAGAAGCCTCATCTACAGTAGCAAATAACAGTGGTACTACCAATCATCTGCTGCCTTCAAGGCTTAAAAAATGCTGTCCCTTACTTAACTCAGCCCTATGAGCAACGGTGGAAGGACTGGTCGCAGCTGCCCCATGGGAACATGAAAGCAGAAACGGTGCTTCCAGAGGTGCTATGCTCAGCTTCCTTCACGGGTGGCATCAGGAGGAAAACTTCCTTTCAAGAAAACAGCAGCAAAGGTACACCAAGAGCTAGGATGCTTTGGAAATGGTGCCTGGCCTGTCTCCTCCATGCTTGGAAAGTCATTTGCTAGAGGATTAACCAAGATAGTATAACACTAGCTAAGGCCTGACCAGAATCAGCTCTGTATAGCACACAAAAACACAACATGTAGTTTAAAAGTCTTCTTTTGTTCTCAAAAACCCAACAGCAATTTTTTGACAGCAGCTTGGGGCTATAACCTGGCTGTTCTTTATAACCCGTTTGCTGAACACGTTGGCTGCTGAGGCCGTGCTTTCATATATCGGTGGCAACTTTGCAAAATGAACATACAAAATCAAACGAAATGGTTATAGAGCTGGTCAGAAAGTCTTCAGCCAAACTGTTTCCTGGCTGTTAAAAAGCATTGGTTCTCGGGGAAAAAAAAAACAACATTTGTAAGACATCACCACTGTGAAAAGTGGCTCAGAACTGCCAAAATGTCAACCAATGGCATTCTTTACAAACAGTATATTTTGAGAATTGGATTTAGAAAGGAAAGCCATTTAAATGTGATTTCTTAATAAAGTGAGAAGCATTAAAGAGAGCCTGAAGTTATCAAACAACCCAAAGATGCCACTTGTTTAGATCGTATGCTTTGTACTGGTATGGGAGAAAAATGTTCAAGTTGAAAGATCCCTCAAGAAAAGGAAAACTACATCCAACCCAGGTCTAACTTAAAAAAATACAGCATGCTCCGATAAAGAAAATTAAACCTATCACACATACATAAACTCCCTTCTTCCTCATTTTGGAGGTTATTCAGTCATTGCATTCTGGTATTTTTATAATACTAAAAATATTACATCTCCTGAACTGCTAAGTCATATGCTTAGTTCATAAAGCTGCTTCTGAGGACTGTGTACAAACTTTATAGCCTTATCCATTACAGTTCTACCAGCTACTGCTCTGGGCTAAAAGAGCTCTAGGGCCTTCAGGAGCTGTTTAAATAACCTGAAGTAATAATCTTGCAGAGAAAAACCTTGAGCAGCAATCGTCCTGTAACTCAGAACCTATTACTTACAAGGTCCTGCCCGAGCAGCCCTGCCAACTCCTCATTCGGAGGCATGGATTAGCCACCCAGAAGAGCAGAGCAGCTACGGCCTGTACCCAAAAGAAGCCCTTCACAACTGTGGAAGAGCCTTTTTGGGGCAGCATGATGTACAGAAGAAATAGGCCTCTGGGAGCAGGAACTTGAAGGATAACAACGGTATAAAGTTTCTGACTTCTGAGGAAGTAGGTCTGAAAATATTCAAACCACAATGAGGTTGCAAATGGTGGCTAAGAGTTCAGGATAAAAAGGGCTTTTCCTGGTTCAGAAGGATGAGGGCAGATCTTTGGGTCTCAGACGGAGGTAGAGGTTTTTGAGCTTAGTAGGAAGACTGAAGGAAAACAGTGCATTTAAGACAGCAGGACAAGTGGCACAAATATGCAGCAATAAATAGCTCGTGGTCCCTGACTTCATGGTTAGCAACATAACAGCCCATCTAAAGCTGGTGGAGGTAAGAGCTAGCACAGAATTAATCCTTCATCACAAAGCATCAGGTGATTGATAGCAGAAAAAAAACACTCAACAACCAGGGGAGCCAGAAGATTCTACGCCACACAGAAATACAGATCTCCAATTAAATCATCCACATGGAAACGCGTTCCTCAGCTCTAAGCACATTCTATGGTATCTGTGTAATTATTAACAACTTTTCATCTACTCTCCTCTTAGAGGAGATGATGTGTTTCCCTTCAGTCCAGTGCCAGTAGCTGAAGGAACTGAACATGAAGTTGGGGGTGAACCTGCATATGGTACCCACAGCCTTGTCCACAAGCAGTCACAATCCTGTAGCATGGCCCATGCCAGAAAATTTAGCAGCGCTGCAGAGTACAACTCATTAAGTGCTACAAGTCATGGGAGTGCTGTCTTGTACTGCAGTATTTACTGTGAAATCTGCCTCCATGTATGGGAACTGCTGAATCACGGCCTGAGCCTCTGATTGACCACCTGAGGCGGGCGCTGAGTCAGCTGCAGGGGCACAAGTGAACACAATTTCACCTCAGTGACCGGAAGGAGTGGAGCCTGGCTGCCCCCCTCCTAGGCCCCATTTAAGGGTTGACTCCCAAGGATCTCTATCTGGAGATCATTCCTCTTGGAGCCATTCTGCGAGCCCAGGACATGGGTAAGATCTTTACTTCATTTCTCCTTTGTAATGCGATAATCTCTCTAGTCCAATACCTGTATACCTGTTTGCCATACACTCCATTTCACAAGCGGTTCCTGCCACACACATCTCAAGTTCATGATTATCTCCTTTCAGAACCACTCAGAGCTTTACAGCAAGGGACCTATCATCTCAAGCAAGGCTGCACCACCCTGGTGTTAAACTGAAGACCAGACCAGCAGCAGGCACCTCCTAAAACCTTAAAGATCACATAAAACTTGTCTTGCATGGAGAACTTTGATTCCCAGGAAGCCGCTACTAAAGAAATAACTACACTTTGAAGGAAAGAGCTATAGCTGCAGCCTGCTAGTTCCCATGCTAAGGCAGAGTGCCCCATGCTGCTCCCAGTTCCCCAGGTTACTATGAAGGGAAGTTGCTGTTTGCACAAGAGCACCGTGGGGTCATTCTCAGAAGAGAGCAATGACATTTGGGGCTTCTGGGTTCTATTTCTGACTGCAGCGCTGGCCTCTTGCTAGGCTGCTTCGGGTCTGTTTCCTGCTAACAATGACCTCCTTTTCTCAAAGCATGCTGAAACATGTGAGAAGCAGCACAGAACACCAGCAGCTGGGTGGGGCTATCATTTATCCCTGTGAAGCAGGCACATACCGGAGTCCCTTTGGGAATTACTCCATTTCGTCCATAAAGTATGTTGCAATTCCACAGCAGTCTAATTAGCAGATTTCTCAGCTGTTAAACAGAGAGGGAGGAAAGGATGTATCCTTTGTGAATGAAGGTGGAAGACTCAAGCAACCTTTCAACTACACATTCCCATTATACTCTTAGACTTGCGCAATTGAAGGCCTAAGTATATACAGCTGTTTCTACCAGAGAATCCTTATCTTCTTCATACACAAAAATAAAGAGAGCTGGAAAAGATCAATAAGTACTCTCTTTCCATGAGCTAGTCTCTCCTTAGAAGTGATTTGCACTCATTCAGAGAACATTTCCCATGACTTGAATCTCATCTCTGACTAAGCTTAGCACACAGGTGGTACTTTGATCACAACTGTTTGCCCACACAGTTTCTGGCCATTCCTTCTTTGTAAATAGCCCTTCCTAAACGTCTGGTTCCCTTACTTCATAAGAAATGCTTTCAATCAGGTGAACAACTGAGATGCCAAGTATCATGAGAAGCACTGTATAGAGAGCAAGAAGAATTTGCAAACAAAAAGGAGATAGAAAACAAAGTAAGGAATAGCAATTGAACTAGAAATAAAATAACTAAGAAATGCTGTCAGAAATCAATTTTTCTTATTGTAGCATCACAAAAAATACAGCAAAGAGTCCCACGCTCTCTGAGTTGAAATTAGAAGTCCCAGCTAAGCTGGCAGATGAGAGGGGATGGGCTGCTGCAGTCCATGCCTGGAGAAGTTCACATCTTACATTGTTCAGATGAACAAGACACAAGAACAGTTGCAGCATGATGATGTGATTGACCCCAGGTAACCAAGGATCAGCTGTGCAGCTCAAAAAAGTTGTCAGCTGCCTTGGGCCTTCGTCTAACCTTTATTCTCACTGCTCTCTCCTGAGGTTTATCACTACTACTTCTGCCCCACTGAGACACCTACTCAAGGAAATCAGATGAGCCCCCTCACTCCTGAAAAAGCTCTGATACTCAGATATAACACTTGCAGTTTCTGTACTGAATATATTCAGTGTATGAATACGAATTACAGAATGCCAACAGATTGTACTTAAGCCTTCCCTAAGAAATCAGTATCCCCGGCCCTTTGCTTGTACAGAACAGCAAGGAGAACAAAGTTTTCATTCATACCACATTCGTTGCCACTGTCACTGTACCGAAACCGGTATGAGTTATTAATCAGATTCAGCCCGGTGTACTCTGTGCTCTGAACGCGCTGTTTGAACATCTGAACAATGTAATTCATTTAGCAGCAATATTTCTCTGCTAACAAATTCAGATGATACACGTGGTAAACCTCCACTGAAATGGCAGGATTAATAGCGGATCTGTTCTTGGCAAAACGCGAAGTTTAGAGCAGGATTTCAATTGCTTATTTGCAGAGGAACAGTGCCTCTTACAATTAAGTACACGATACAATTTCCTTCCAACCTTATCCTAAACAGATCGCCAAGGCTTACAGAGATCCATACCGCTGACAGAGTTTCCGCACCTTCCCTAAATAACATTAAGAACGAACCAACGTTCTCTCTTCAGAACTACCAGATTCTGGTAGATGAAGTAAACGAAGTGGACAAAGCCTGCCATCGTTCAGACTTTTCCTGACCTCGGCTCTGCTCCAGGTCTGCCTTGTGAACAGTCAGCAAGTTACTCCAGCTAGAATCACAGAACGGTTAGAAGAGACTCCACAACGATCAAAGCCAGCTCCAGGCTCCACAAAGGACCACTCAAGATTCAAACCCTACATTTGAGATCGCTCTCCAAACACTCCTTGAACTCCAGCTCTTGAGGCTATGCCCGCCACCCTCTGGTGAAGAACCTTTCCCAAACACCCTCCACTCTGACCCTCCTGCTGCAGCTCCATGCCATTCCTTTGGTCTTATCATCGGTCACCAGAGATCAGTGCCTGCCCCTCCACTCCCACGTAGTGGCTCCTTATTTCATAACATTTCTGCAGACTTTTTACAATGTCTTTCTTGAGGACTACTTACATGAGTGCTTACATATGAGCAGCGCTGTGGATGATGCTCGCTTCAACAAAAGCAAACAACTAGGAGGCTGGTAGAGCCAGAGATCCGATATGTTTCCCGACAGGTGTTTCATGCATTACTTTGTCATCTCTATAGCCTTGGCAACCTTTCCCTCAGAAATAATTCAGTTACAATTGTCCTGTGAGTTGACTCGCGTGATCATACAACAGGTTCACTCAAGTGGACAAGCTTACAACGGAATAGCAGAACTACAGCCTTCTCATTTGTTCTCCTCCTCCAAAGGATGAGCTAACACTCAAGCTTTGTAATTCAAAACTGCAGTAAATAGCCACAGGTTATTTTTATGAACACACTGACCAATATGAGCAACAGCAAACACTGCACTTGATGGGAAGATTCACAAACTCAGCAGGCTACAGACACACAATTTTAATGAGGTATACAGTGCAACTTTTGCTGGCCATGAGATCCTCAGCTGTATACTGCTTGAGTCTTTCCTGTACATAGTTGTCGCCTATTTCTCACACTAGCACCTAATGAAACTAATCCTCTAGTCCTCAAAAAGTCCTCTACTAACCCCTCTGCTCTCCCACTTTATAAAGCTCCACAGTATGACATTAGACTAAACCCACCTTCTCCACAACTACAGAAACCTCACTCAAGGATGCTCAGATGAGTAACTCTCACAATTTAATTTCACAGCTCCCCTCTACTTAAACTCCACCACCAATCCTCTTTTCCAGTTATCACACGAAAGCATCAAAACTACAGGGCCTACTACACCAAGAACTAGTAATGCACACTTTCCCACCTCTGTGGGAAGATGTTCCAAGCTTATCAGCATCCTAACACTCATACCTGCCATTTCCCAAATGTCTAGTTTCAGCCTCATACCGCTTGAGGGGAATTGCTTTCTTCACTTCTAGACTTGTATTGAACTTTTGAATAGTTCTGTCAAAAACAGGAAACTTCAGTTCTTACACATCAGACTTCCCCCTACTTTACAGAAACCATTACCACTAATTTGTATGTTCCATGGTCCAGAGCATTGCTTATGCATGTCTGGCCTAAAGGCTGCTCTGCTCCACTGTGCTCTTCAGTCACCCAAATGAATTCTGCCATGCCTGTACTGCCTGCAGTAACCTTCACTTTGAACAAGCCTCAACCTCAGTGAACACAAACCTCTATGCTGGAGGCTCAACTTGCAAGCCCTATGCATCATCTCCAACTACACTATGCTTCAATCAATCATGTCCCAACTATGGTATGAAATTCCTATGACTAATAATAAAACAAGGGGAGAAATAACTGCCAGGTTAGAGCTTTTGGAAGGCAAGTGCATGCTGCACATCCAGGGACATAGCATGACAACACAAAGCCCTGCAGGATGAAGTTGGTAATTAGTGCAAGCCTAAAGCAGGTAAATTTAGTGTGGTCCACACTCAGTGTGTTCAAAACAGCGAGCCACAAGGAAGCAATGCAGGTAAACATAGCTATCTCCTCCACAGTACTCCAATACTTCAAAGCACATATGCTCTACTGAGCGGTAGAGGTTTCACAAGGCAAGGAAGACTTGCAGATGGGCATTTATGGAAACAGGACTACAGGTACACATCACACCTTTACTAATTGAGGGACCAGTCTTCAACCCACACCATGGATCTGTAGCAGATTTACTTTCACTCTCTTCTTTCTCAGCAGCAACCCACTTAAGTCA
This sequence comes from Gallus gallus, assembly GCF_016699485.2. Taxonomy (NCBI): domain Eukaryota; kingdom Metazoa; phylum Chordata; class Aves; order Galliformes; family Phasianidae; genus Gallus; species Gallus gallus. The sequence continues at coordinate 112,119,282 of NC_052532.1, forward strand.
TTTCAGTATAGCATTTAGAATTGTTTCTACAGTAGATGAATACAAACTTGAACAAGTGAATCTATTCCTTTCACTGCCTCCCCCTGGTTATCTATCCCAGCACCCAAGCTCACTCCAGCCTATCCATAGCTCATAATGCTACGCTTTAATTTTCTTAAGCTAAGGCAGAACTACAAGCACAGGTCTGGTTCTGCTATCTTATAAGGGCAGTGACTCTGTGGAGGAAGGATGGACAATCTACCACCCTCCAACTGTGACCCAGTACATACTGCAGCTTTCCCACACAACTGCACTCTTATTCTCAAACAAGGCTACCAAACAACCAGCAACAGGTGACACCCTCAACAAGCTATCTCCACTAAGATGCAGCAAAACCACAAGATGACATCTGAATTCCTAAGGCTGAAGAACTGAAGCCTGTAGAACTGAAGCCTGTGTATGAACTTCAATCAAATTTCATTCATTACAGCTGAACTTGTTAACCCCCTAAGGGAGGGGGAGGAAATCTGATCTGTCCTACACCCACTTCAACTTTAGAAGACTCAAACAAGAACCCAACACTGCTAGGTACAGATAATTCTATGCTTACTACCACAGCAGTAACGCTGGGTTCAGCTCCCATTTGATAAGCACGCTGATGTGTACCACACTATATTCACCTGCTTCCAGATTTGCATGTGGATGAGACTGCTCGAGCTACATCTCATAAACCAGAAGAGTGACGCTTCACAAATGAATAGACTATGCAGTTCAACTTTTTTATTTTAATAAAATCAAGAATATGCACAGCACATGCAGTGCTAGCATCTAAACTAATACAATAAGCAATTCTAAACCTACAGTGACTTGAAATTCAATTTTCACATTCAGCAAGTTTAAATCCATTCTTGCATATTGTTTTGAATCCTTGTAACTGAACTGAAAGTATTGCTGGCTGATAAAACTTGCTAAAATGCACAAGTCACTGATTACGCCAATACAACAAAGATAACCACATGTTTGAGGATTGCAATGTGCCAGACATTCACTGAAAAAAAAAACACACAACTAAACAAAACTCACGCAACAAACATCTGAGAATCTGGACACTTCACATCAGTGTTTCGAAGTGTTTCATTAATATCTTAAGACAAGTGTATCAAAACCTTGGCATGTTTAATTTTAAGTTGCCAATTTTTGTTTTACTATCAGAAAGTTATGGCTATACTGCCAATGCCGGGTCTGCTTAATTTGACTTAAGAGTTTAATATGACTTAAACATTAAAAGCTCACACTACCCCGAAATATATAATTTCACGCATACGGTGACATTCAACATTCAAGTGCCAGTGTTTTTGTACTGTCTTTTGGTCAAGTTTCTTTAAACTTTCAAAGAATCACTTTTAGGCTTACAAAAATAAATATTTGTCAAAAATGTTCAATAAATATTACACAAAACTAGCAGCAAAAAGTATCTAGAAATCTGTCGTGTGCAAATAGTTTTCTTCCCAGCTATCATTCCCATGGTCCCAAATAAGTTTTAGAATCTATTTCCTTCTCCTTAAACAAGCTGCGTTCAATCTCCAAGAGACAAAATAAGATTGGAAGTTAAAGACACGCACACAAGACATATATAAAATTCTCTGAATGTGCAATAAAAGAAGTATTTTGTAAAAAGTTATGGGCAAAATGTACAAGGGCCTAAACCTAGACTTGAAATAGCACCATAACAAATGACCTCAATACTGTCAAGTGCACCTACTTAATAAAAGTTTTAGAACAAGGCACAATACACTTGAAAAAATCTATTGCACTTTAGGAGATTTTTGCCTCTTTCCTACGCCACTGTAGATTAGAGTTGTTAACTGCTCTGGCCACAAAGTTAGCACAGAAATTCCAAGTGGCTTAGGCGTTTTTCTGGTGGACAATACTTATCTTTGGCCAGATTTAGCATAAACAGACTATAAATACAATGGAAACCTATGCAACTAAAACTGACTAAAACTGCACTTTAATAGCAGAATTGAAACCTTGTGCAGTTTATGTACATTTCCAACCTCTGTGATCTCAGGTTTGTTTGTTACTCTTCTGGAGCCATTTTACAAAGTCTACAGTAAGCCAGTTTAACATCTCCACGCAGCTTGAACAGAGTAATGTGAATCTGCATTAAAATAAAGCCTGCTGCATAATTCTTCCTGTTCATACCCTCTTGACCAAAAAACATCAACACTAGCATGCGTTATTAGACCAAAAATTCAGTCAGGCCCTTAAGGAGGACCAATCACTGCCATGGTCAGCCATTCTACCATTTCAATTTCATATGGCAGGCATTTTTAAAAAGTCTAAATAGATGAATTCTCCTAAAAACTATTTCAAGTTATCAGACCTTTAAACGTTCCCTGTAATATTCTGCCCACGTTTGGCTAGCTCACATTAATGATCTGCCTAAATATTGAAAAAGGAATTGCTGTATTTACTTGCATTAACTTCAAAAACAGTGCTTTTAATGTATGCATGTATCCATACATCATCTCATCATGACTGGAATGGCTTATTAAAGGCTATCAGGTTCTAAGTACCTATCCAGGATAGAGTGAGCAAATCAGAACTTTAACTTAGTACAGTTTTGCCACATTAGAAACTAATTGCATTGATATGCTTCAAGATGTTTTTATTTTTCAAATCTGCAGATACCAAAAGCCCTAATGCAGGCTACCGCATAAGTTTTTCTTTGTAATATTATGGATGAATCAGTGATTCCTGTTTAAGTTGTATCACACCTGTGTGCCAAGGTTTGATTTTAGCCCAAGTTCAGTAATTTTTATTTTGTCTAAACAATTGATATCTTGAGCATTACTGAGCCAACAGGACATCAAAATAAAAAGTTGTCTAAAGTTAAAGGCACAGTACATTAACAAACAAATGATCCTCAGTCACAAAATTATAAATGCAGTTTCTGGGTGGGGATGGGTGGGAGGGGAGTTAATCCTGACTACAGCAATAGAGTCTTCAAAACCACCTTCGAGATAGGGCTACTTCTTCCTTTGTTTCCATCTTGTGACCTTGAGCTCCCTTAAAAAAAATTTCAGTGGAGAATCACAGCTGGTAATGTACTGCGAGTTCTTGAAGCTACACAAGGTATAGTCTGGCTAAGTTACATGTGGTTTCCATATTAGCTTGTTTGGTAGGTTATCTGCTGCAAGCAGATTCAGTTGCCCCACCAGTCAACCCCCTGGGAGTTATAGTTTCCTCCATATCCATCACTGTTGTAGAAGCCTCCATAACCACCACCTATGAAAGGCAAGAGAAAGCGATGCTTAATTAACCTGCTAGAGGTAACTTGCACCTTCACAACAGAAAACAGCCCAGGACACAAACAAGATAGCTACTGTCCATTAAAAGAAACCCACCCCGAAAGCTCTGCTACATGTAAACGAAACCAAAAAGACAGGCTGCATCAAACAGATACACCTAACTTGCGCCAGTACAGACCCAGTAAGGATGCTGAACTTTACACAAAAGGTACCAGATGACCTCTAACATTTTCTGCAATTACCTGTTTGACTTCCAGAAGTACTATCATACCAAGTATTACAAGTCTTGTTTTGTAGCTGCCAGTCATGCCTGCCTTCTTTTTCTTACCTCCAAATCCTCTGCTGCCACTTCCTCCGGTACGGCCGCTGGCTGGTCGACTGCTGCTGAAGCTGCTGCTGCCAGCACCACTACTTGTTCGGTAGTCTCTGGCACCAAATCCTCCAGTGAACCTACTACTTAATAAAAGGAATAAAAGCACTTTAGTCAGTGATATTTTAAGCACTGCAAGCTCAAGCACAAAGTTTCTTCAACTCAACTGTCAGTGCAAATGATTATTTCCGTGCTCTTTTTAATGAGTACCCCCAATGCTATCTAGAAAGGACAGTCGATGTAGTAAAGAAAAATTTACCATCTGTGTTCAACTTGTCATGTTACATTAAGAATTACTATCAGGATCTGCTAAGATTTGATTCAGTACAACCTCTGTTCCATAGGGTTTCTAAGTGATAGTTTCAGTGATTCATTTAAGCCTTTTTTTTTTTCATTGTAGAAGAGGACAACCACCTTCTAAGCATGTTTCTGATGAAAAACAACTGAAATTCACAAGGTCTAATCACATTGGCTAAACTGAAAGAAAAGGTGATGGTCCCCTGTCCCCATTATTTTAAAGCCATTAATGTAGTTTGCTCCAATTTATGGGAGATGTTTCAGCTTTCTGTAGCAAAAGTATTTCACAAGTGTTCTTACATTTGCACATTACCTTATACGTTTTTAATGTTAATAGATAAGCATTATCATCTCCTTAGCCTCTCAACAGGTGCTCAAGCACAACTATGGCTCACAGTTAAGAGCTTCTCTCAAGTGTTTAAATGCTTTCAGTGAGTTGTAGAGCTACTTCTGCTAGCAGCTGTTAGCAGTATCTAGTTGTTAGCTTAGAAGGAAAAAATTACTGTACAGAACAGGCATTAAGCTGTCCTCTTCAGCCAAGGGTTACACCAGTGTGCACTAGCTTGTGCTCCTCAAAAATCAACTACTTTTTAGATAGACCTGCCCCTCACAAGTCATTAACACACACCGTTAGCCAAAGTTCTCGTATCATTACCTCTTAGATCGCCCACGGCTGCCACCTCCTTTGTGATGCTGTTCGTAAGCCATGTTTTCCAGCCAAGATGGAACTTCTTGCTTAGCCTCAACAAGAAGATCAAGTAAATCCTTGGTGATGTTTATATTTCTCTCATTGAAGAATGAGGTGGCAAGACCTGAGGTACACATGGAATTTTAGCCCCACGTTAAGCAGATAAACTACAGCACTTAATACCATTCCATATTCCACTTGTGACTGTGACAAGCACATCATATTCTCAAGCTTGACTATGAAGAGTATCAGAATTACCTAACATAAACTTCATTTTTCCACCCTAGCCACACACACAAATCTCCTACTTACTGACACACATTGAAGACATATCTTACGTATGCTATTAAATGAAGATTTGATATTAAAAAAGCTGGCTGAAAAGAACTGGTTACTTTCTACACTGGCTAGACCACAGTGAAAGATCATATATTGCTGAAGCATTGCATGATTTGACAGATAAAGCATCAGAACACTCGATGCCACCTGACTTCACAAGCATTAGTTTTCAGTGGCGCTTCCTTTGCCTGCATTTTAACAGTAACATAACTGAAGTACAATAGAATTCTAAATATGCTGAGATTTCATGTAGTTACGTAAGCACAAGAAAGAGTACTGCAAGAAAACTGTTCAGAGACCATACAACCCATCCTTCCTCAGGAAAGAATACATGTGATCCTCTAGAAATATTCTCACAGCAGAAAGTTAGTACAGGCTTCAGACAAGCTTTTCTTACCACAATGGTAAGTATTCTACATCTTTATATTCCCTTTTGTAGTTATTTTTGAAACTCAGGAATCTGCAGGAACAAAAATAGAACCCTCTGGAACCAAGCTAAAAACAGAGTGCTGGAATGTAGCTTAGACTTCAGTTTCAGCTATTAAGTCCTCTCTACTCATTTTTCCAATTGTAAGTAAGAGCAAAACACCTCCAGAATTCCAATGAAAAAAAGCTGCACTCCATACTGCAGCCTCCTAGCTATACTGTCTTGGCATAGAAAGCACAAGGGCTCCTTTCAAGTCCTGCAACTTGCTATTTATCCAATACCACTACACCCAGAAAAATCAGGCACTACATGTCTATACTTACCAAGGTTTCCTACACGGCCTGTACGACCAATACGGTGCACGTATTCTTCAATGTCACTCGGCAAGTCAAAGTTTATGACATGCTTTACATTTGATATATCCAGTCCTCTTGCTGCTACCTAGTAGTTAGAAGAGTAAAGAAATCATCTCTGGGCTGAGTTCATTGAGATAATAAGCCTACTGACTCAAACTTCAGAAATTGGACTTACTGCCGTGGCTACAAGAATTGGGCTCTTGCCCGAACGGAACTGATGGAGTGCTTCCTCTCTGTCTCTTTGAGAACGATCTCCATGTATACTCGTACAGGCATATCCTTCATGGTAGAGAAAGTCCTCTAGAGCATCTGCTCCCTTTTTAGTTTCCACAAACACGAGAGTCAAGGAATCCTTGCCTAAGAATAAATGAACCACAAGTTTACAAGAGAAAAGCTGTACAGACAATTACATCATAGTCTGGAAGAAGGCAGCTTTAGTTCTCTGCTTCCTATTACTCTAAACTGAAGATCAGCTTTCTTATTTTGTATTACTGAAAGTTTTCATCAACACAGAACCACCATTCAGCCAATGCAAGACATTCACTGCATGCTGCGGAAACACAAAGAGCTACTACTTTCTTCCACCAACCTACTCAATCCAAGTTCTCATTATTTTGAGCTGTCAGATTTGCCTCCTCTTAAATTGCATTATTCACTTATCTGAAATTTACCTGTGGCATTTAGCAGGTCGAGCAGAAATGATCGTTTGTCCAACTCTTCCACCCAGACTACTTTCTGTGTGATATTCTCAGATGTAGAACCTACTCTGCCAACAGCCAGGAAGATATATTCATCAAGGAAGTCACGAGCAAGCATCTAAAGGAAAGGCAAGATATCAGCATTTTTCACCCTTCCAGAGATAGGATTAGAGTAAGCATTAAGGTATTTCAACTTTCATGAAGTACCTGGATTTCCTTGGGGAAAGTAGCACTGAACATCATGGTATGACGAACCCCCTTTGGCGGCATTGTATCTTGTTCAACAATTCGTCTAATCTGAGGTTCGAAACCCATGTCAAGCATTCTATCAGCTTCATCAAGCACTAGGTATCTAAAGTAATAACAAGAGATCTTTTCAGATGGTTTTAGAGATGCAACTCACTACACACAATGGACTACATTTCTCAACCAGACGTTTATAGCTTGAATGCTAGATGTCAATGTTCATCATCTCTAGATTTCAAAAGGGATTCAGTTTCATGTCAGCAACTCATTAGGTTAGGGACAGAATCACTTCACTTACTTGCAAAAATCCAGTCCAATCTTTCCCCTCTCCATCATATCAACCAGTCGACCTGGAGTTGCTACAAGCAAGTGACATCCACGTTCCAAGTCACGGATCTGCTGCCCAATGTCTGCACCACCATACACAACACAGGGACGAACTCTGGAACGGTATGCAAACTACAAAACAAGCAAGTTAGTGCTGAGAACTATACGTGAGCTGTTCTATTCTAATGAACTTCTAGACATACCTTCCTGGCCTCCTCATAGATCTGCACAGCGAGTTCTCTAGTTGGAGCCAAGACCAGTGAGATTGGATATTGCTTACGGCGTCCATACCTTCCATTCTCCTAAAATAGGAAGAAAAATCCCCAGATACAAGGCAAATTAAAATACTGCCTGCTGTCACTGAGCTTCTCTTCACAAGAAAGCAAACAGCTGAGCATCAACTTGTTTTAGATACTGCATCTGACTCTGCCCTGCTGCAGTGCCCAAGATTAAACTTTTGGTTAATATGTTAACAGCAGCGTAACTGCAGCACAAGCTTGTCCTCTAAAACCTGTATCAACACCTACAACTAAGAGTAAGCTTATCTATGGAAAACAAGACACATACTGCCTCATCTTAAAATCTACTATGTAAACACGTCATGTCCAACCAAACATTTTGTTCATTAGCAAGGAACTACTCATGAAGATCATTCAACAAAATCTTGTTTCTCTCCTTCAATAAAGGAAAAAGGAACAAGCTGCTCCATGCCCAAGAAAAGGCTCCAGAAAGGTGAGAAACTCCCCTCACCTACCCAAAATAATGACGATACGCTTGAGCTCAACTACTGCATTCAGTAGCACACATCAGCATATGAAGCAAATACACACACTGGACTCAGCTTCTTCAGGACTAGGTAATAAAATACTTGCCTTCATAGCTCTCAAGGCATCACCAGGTCCATCTGCATAGATCTGGCTCAATATTGGTAGAAGAAATGCAGCAGTTTTCCCAGACCCTAATGGATACAATTTAGTATTATTAGTTATTTTTAAAGCTATCATACTGTTATCTACTGGACATAGTCCTGTATCATAAACATTCCTAGTATTATTTGTGCTAGATATACAGATACTGCACAAGCCATTGGTGTGTATTTTTCAGCCAGAAAAGTTGTCTACAGAAGACTATCAATCAATGAGCACTGTAACACTCTGAAGTGATTTAGGGCATTAACAACTCTCTAAGGACAAAGTAACACACATGCCTGACATATGCAAAGCAATGGCAAGACTAAGCTCATAATTTCCAAGAGGTACTCCAATACATTCTGAACAGTAAGTTTATTGCCTTAAGGAAACCTTCCCCACAGCTTCAAGAATGCAAGAATCTATTCTCATTGACAGAGACTAAGTAATAAGCAACAGTTACAAACCTACCTGTCTGAGCACAGGCCATCAAGTCTCTTTTCTCTTTAATAATAGGTATTGCATGTTTCTGGACCGGAGTAGGACGAGTGTAACGTGTGAGCTCAATGTTTCCCATAATAATTTCTCCCATATCAACATCACTGAACTGTAAAAATATTGTAGAAGATTAAGTCTGAGATCCTTATCCTTCATCTCTCCCTGAACAAGCCACTCAGTCCAAGCAGGATTTTCCATAAAATACTTTTGGCTTTATTTCTTCCTACGTTAGTTGCTTATAAGGTCAGATACTAAATCAGTTAACCGCGAATATGGTACCAACTTAGTCCAGCCACACATGTGATTCTTAAAAAGCCACCGAAGTCTCAAATGCAAACTACATTAGCCGTACCATGCTTAACACCTCACTCAGAGGTAGTGTTTAAACAGTTGCTGCAAACTAGCACCTCCAAGCACTTCCACTACTTATTTACACATTTATTATTTAAAGATGCATCACACAGTTAAGTAAGCCCGAAGTGCTAACTTTATACAACCTCTCCTATGTCTTGTTTCCTTTGCTCCCCAGAAGTTTCACATGCAAAACTGTCAAGATCAGACAAATAAGACTGGAAAAAACTTACACTTTCAATATGTGGAGGACAATTGCTGCCTGTTGCTTCAACAGGAATATCATCGTATTTCTCAAAGTTAATGCCAGTATTGCTTCCTGAAAAAAGCTCTCTGAAAGTAGAAAAAAGTGTTTTATTTATTAGATGAATTGATTAGCACTATCACACTGTGTTGTGTAGATCCATTACTTACTGTTCCAGGCGTTCACTTGGGGGAAGAGGCTTTGACCAGTCATCTTCATCAGACTTGTCACACCAACGGCTATTTCCACCACGGTCAAATCTACCAAAGCCACTCCTATCATAGTCGCTACCTCTTCCACGCTCTTCATACCTAAATACACCGTGAATGTTAGGCCACCATCGCATGAACAAAACACCAAAGCTGTTACAATCTAGCTGAATATGGTCTGTACGTTAGATACACAACCATAGGACAATGATCAGATACTCAAACTGACCTATGAAGTAAAATGATTTTAGCCCTACTTATAAGACTAGGTCATGTTATTCTGCATTACAGACAGGATAAGTTTTTTCCTATTATTAAGTAGCTTAGTTTTAGCTTACTACATTGAAACTTAAAACAAACCAGCACTTGGCATTTTAAACGCAACTTGAAATGCAGCTGCCTTTTTTCCATTTAAGTTTCTCAGTCCAGTTTTTGCTTTGCTTTCATAGGAAGCTTCACATGAATCTCGTGAGATGCTACTTGGTACTCCCCCCTTTCACATGGCCTCATGTTACAGTCATCCTCAAAGCCCAAACAGTTCCCCAAAGAACTTGAATTTGTTCCCCCGCTCCCCCCCCCCCACAGGATAAAACTAAATCCCTCAGTGAACATGTCACATTTCCAATTTTACCAAGAGTGAGCTCACCTGTGTTATTGACTTAGAAAGAAGGTGGAAAAAGTCCTTACCTCAACTGTTTAGATTTTGGCCTGGTAAATCATGTTTGAGATAAGTCTGGATACAGGACTACCACCGTCAGCCTTACTAGTTGACAAAGGTCACTCTCACCACACTTGTGCATACAACGCATGATGTGTGTAAGACTGATCAAGTAAGGTAGAGAACCTGCAAGAGTCTCACCCAGGTTTATTAACTACACTTTTTCAACAAGGAAAAAACTGGAAAAAAAGTCAGTTCTGATGTATTTTATGTGCTCTTAACAGCTCTTAATGAATTTCTGGTAGCATCCACCCATCTTGAACTTCACTGATGACATGGCAAGTCAGGAAGTCATGAAAATTGCAGTAGTAGCTGGTGATGGGCTATAAGGCACATCTACAACATGCAAGCTTCCCATCATTTAATTCCTACAGCTATGAAGTAGAAAGCTGGGAGGGGGAATCTTCATACCTAGAACTCCATTTTCAATGGCAACATTATATATGTGCCACTAGAACAGCAGCAGACTTGGAATTCAGCACCTATACAAATAAGCACTTGCCTTCCTCCTCTTGATCCATTTCCACGGTCAAAGAAGCTTGATTTTGCTCCACGGTCAGACCGTGCACCAAAGCTGCTGTATGCATCCTTGTCTCTGCTAGTACTCCAGCCACCACTATCAAAACCTAGTAAAGAGAAAGTATTTTAAGTCATATATTACACAATCCAGGCTTTTATAAGAAAAATTACCTGTCCAGTAAGCCTTCACTGGAAGGTCCCCGTGATTTAAATACTGGCAGTCTTTTAAAAAAAAAAAAACAGACAAGACTTGCTCAAACAGGAACCAAATATTTCTCATCGCCAATCAAACTTGCTGATACACCTCCACGAATGCAGAAACAGTACATGTAAAACAATACACATCACTGCTAGTATTTGTCTTCCTCTGGAAAGGGGGTCATCAAGGCAACAGAGGCCATGGTGCATTTGAGTAACTTCAAAGTAAACCTGCGGAACCCAATATGGCTGGAAGATTCTGAACTGCCTGAAGCTACACAAAGTTGGATGCCTTATTTATATTAAATAGGTACAAATTGAACCCATTACATTAATGGCTGCTTTTGGAATGACAGTCATTTAAGTAACAGAAAGCAGGGAGTTCAACTACACCAGAATAAAAAAAAAATTCAGAAACATCCAACTGCTTACAACCCTAACTGTGCATTCTCCGCAGTTTTACCACAGGTTCTTCACAGCACATTTCATTTTTGTGAATTTAACCAGGCCTCTGGTGGTGTTTATTCACAGGACAGGAGATGGACAGAAGCACTGGTACTAAACTAAGAAGTTAATTTCTAGAATATTGATCTAGAGGCTTAACCTGCAGAAGTTTGAAAATAAGATCCAACCAGAGTCTCAAATACTGGACTCAGAAAGAGTAAGTTATCCTACCAGGAAAAAAACCTTTTGCAGGTTCTGCAACAGAAAAACTATAAAGACCTGTATGTCGTGCAGAACAGAAGCAGCTGGGACAGCAAAATTACTACAGGAAAAAATAAATCTGTAAAGATTCTATCCAGCACCTATTTCTCCCAAGGAGAGGATAACCTCTAACCAAATTCTGTAGCTTCTGCACCTATGAAAAGCAGTAGTTGCTACACTTTTCCATCAGCATTTTAGGTCATACTTCGTAATGTTTTTAACAGCAATCATGATTTTACATCACTTGAAAAGCTGTCATACAAAGAAGCAATCATTAGTTCTATGAAGGAAGTAAGTTCTAACATTTTCCATTTGATCTACCACAGATCAACTCAAACTTCAAATAGCCAAGAGTAGCTTTAAGGGTGTACAACAAGAATGCCATGACTGAACATATCAATATTATCAAGCAAAACTCAAAGCCAAATGAGTCAGTATTCAGGGCTGCTTATTCTGAGCTCTACATACAGTAGGTTAAACAGCTGAAAAGCAGAATTGCCACTAATTAGCCTGAAGAATTTTGAATGCATTATCTTATCTCCTGCAGTCCTGTGTTGTCCTGCTCTCAGATACAAAACTGGCATTATCTGCATCACAACAGGGGCACATCCTCTGGTCTATGGAAAAATTACGCTGGAGGTTACCTAACAGATGAGGAATGCACTGTAAGGTTTTGGAACAGAAATAGTCTAAACCTTTTAGCGTTCTTCCCCAGCCAATACCTACTTAAATCCAGAAGACACTCAGCTCTTCACATAAAAGAAAAAAACTGACATGTTTAAATCACAGAGTCCACTGCCTTAAGCAATTTCTTACTTAGCCACAAGTATATTGTGCAACGTTAATAGCTTCTCTGTATTACCGCACCATAATCAGCTGCAGAGGAAACTGAGAACCCCAAGCTAGAAACTACATACCAGTTGTTCCCAAAACACGTCTAAGGGAACAGCACACAGGATAAACTAATAATGCCTTTCCCATCTGAATGCAGCATTACTTAATGCTTTCATGAAAAAGAGGGCACTATTTGTGAGAATCCTACTGGGACACCAAAATACAGCTGAACACACTCCGAAGGCTGCGTTCAAGACTTCCCTTATATGGTCAACTACTACTGCTATCCAAAGAGTTAGCAAGCAACAGGCAAAGCACATGTACACACACCTTCCAGAAGCTGCAAAGGACTTTTAATCAAGAATCAATAGACAGAGAAAGTTTCTTTTTTTAAAAGTAGTAGTTAACTTGCATTTATTGCATACAACTGTATATCTGACTGCATTACAGACCTCTAGCCATGCAATAACTCTGTCACCTCAAGCTCAGGATGATACACACTTTGCTACAATGCATGAGCCCTGTACTGGTTTTCTTCATCTAACTAGAACAAGCTTCCTATCACAAGGAGTTAGAAGGAATGCAGTGATACAGAACTCCAAAATGTTGGAATGAAGTTTCTAAGCAACAAGGGTACCAATAGAAATTGATATTCTGTAACAACTAGGTCTACCACACTGCTTATTCAAGTTAAGTTGCACGACTTCTTTACCTTTTTGCAGGATGACATTTTAGTGCCTACGTTATCCAGTGAATGGGATGAATGAGAAAATCCAGTTACATCATGAATATGTCCTATGATCTTCTAGTTAGTCAAATACAAAGGGCAACATTCACACTTCTCTTACTTCAAAAGGAGAACTCTGTACACTGCAGAGTTCAAGTATCTGGTGAAACAAGATGGCCTCTGTTTCAAAGTAGGGTTTTTTGAGACCAGCTCTTAATGTGAACACTTTTACACAGGGAAGATGAAAATACGTCTGTATCCAGCATTCCCCAGAATCTTTACTTCTCGTTTCCTGCAACCAAAGTTCCTCCTGGGTTTATCTATGAGATTTCCTCCAAGGCTGCTCACATTTGAGACTTAAGTTACTGGGAACTTCAAGAGAACTGGGCTGCCAAAGAGTCCCTGTGCTCTCCCCACCTACGTCAGCTCCCACTACAGCCTGTTCATATCAATAGATGCCTCTAAGCCAATTTAATGCCTGTTCAATATTAAAGAAATAGTTCCTTTTCCATCTTCATATTTCTTATCTGTTACTTCAAGTGGCAGAATATTTGTTTTAGTCATTAAGCAGCTCCAGAAGAACTTCAGAAGGTATCAGCACATATTTCGATAGTATCCTACCTACTCCTTCAAGGAAGAGACCTCCTGTACCATAAAGACAACCTTTTAAAGTCCCACTGTTTTAAAAGTAGGAGGTTTAAAATTCAAGCTATGAGAAGTTTCTATTACTTCAATTCATAGTACAGTACAACACTTCAGTTTTCTGGTCTATGTAAAAGAAAATTTCCTCTAGCAACTGTCATCCACACAATGTATTATCACTGTATCTAATGACCAGTACCAAGCTCTGAAATCTTCCTCCAAAATAGAGATCATTATTTATTTCACTGAAGCACTCCATGAAACACTTTATCCTCTTTTATCCTAGAAGTAAAAGGTAAGCTTGATTTTTTCAGTGCAGTCCTTCTACAAAAACACTACTCAAGCATTTCATGTTTCATACCCCAGCATTCCACCTTGCTTTTTGCAACCACTTTTGTAGATTTCCATTTGAAGGCAACATCAACATCTGTAATTGTTTTGTTTCTCACGCTCCCCACTTGCATGCATGTGTGTAGAACATCCATTTATGATGCAAAACTGTGCCATCTGCTCATAGTAACTAGTTACTCTAAGTTTCACATCACAGTCAATGGAAGAAAAACTGGTATTCAGAAGAAAGTTTAGAATTTCATACTCATGGATACACTAGTAGACAAATAAGTCTTCAACTTGCTCCTGTCACTTACATGCTCGATAAGATAACAAAAACATTTTGCTTATCAAACACCAAACTCAAGCTTAGAACACGACCTGAAGATGGAACCAACAGCAGCATGCTAAAAATAGGAAGTGAAGTCGCAGTGTTTTGAGCAGAAGAGTCTAGCAGCCTGCAGAGTCACTTCTAACAATAGTGCCAAAACCTTTAAGAGCCTTGAAGTTACAAGTGTTGCCTCTATTTCTCATACATACCCTGTTTGGAAGCTTCCCTGTTCCTTAAGTGAGGAGGAATGTATCTGCCTTCTGGAGGACAAAAGAAAGACAACATTAAAGATAATGTTATATACTGTTCATAAGTTTATAGATAACAATCTTTTCAACAACACCCTTTGCAAAGGAAGAAACACAGTTTGCCTCACAAGCTCTTAGGCCTTTAAAGGAGTTCTTAAACTAGAGTTTTTGAATACTTACATTTCTCACAGAGGACCCAAAGCAGTGAAAATAAAATACTCACACGTTTAATTAGCTTCACTTTCAAAAGATAATACAGACATGCCTTTTCTGGACATACAGCACCCGTTATGAAAGTTTGTCTTCCTGGAACTGATTAAGGCTTCACATAGTTCCAGGTTATTTGAGCAGCTTACAATGTTTACCATGCCATTCCAGCACCGGTACTCAACAGTACTACTGCCAGTATTTTTCCTCCCCTTAAGTCTAACCATCCCACTCAGTTCAGCTTAGATCTAACCAGAAGCCACGTGCAATTGCCTCTGAATAGCATTCTTCACCTACAATCCAGAAACATCTGGATTGTTAAGCAGCATAAAGCAGAATGCAGCAAGCAAAGGCTTAATGGGAGTTCCCTGAAGATTCTCTCCCCTCTTAAAATACTGAAGTCCATTTGGCATGTCAGATAGAGCTGTTTCTACTTAACAAATCTCATTAGAGCAGATAACCACCAAACATTTTTAGCTGACACTGTAACGCTCACTGAACATTTTGGTAAGCAAAGTCACCAAATTACTACTACAATTACTGGCCTCAGCTGTTTGACTGGAGGCCACAGAAAATTTGAGAATCTGGATTCTCTCCAGTTGGTTCAATACTTAAAAGTACTACCAAAACACTCAACTTATGCAATCACTGCAATCCAGTGTGCCTGTCCAACGTACGTGATTTTAAAGCAGGCATGTAACTAGTAACCTCCTTGCATTTCCCCAAAGTCTGTACCTCTTGTTTCAGAAATTACTTCTGCAGATACAAAAGCCTGCCTTGTTTGTAGAACTTCCTGTGCACTAGAAAACTTTAAGAACTTGCATGTACTTACTGCTTGTAGCGCTTCCTTCACTCTGGGAGTCTGAGGAATTCAAGTCTAGACCAGAAAACTGGAAAGAACAAAACAGTTAAGTAAATATCAACATGCTGTATCATGAATTTACGCTAAGATGCAAAAAGCTCATTTGCAGATCAAAAGCAGATTTCTGAGAAGTGAGTGCTGCAAAGAAATTTATTTTTGTTACATTTCCTGTACTGGACAACAGCCAATACTATAACGTTCAATACCACAGTTAAGGGCAGAACTGAGTATCATCTTCAGGCATCTTCAAAGCCACCAATAAACACGCACCAAAAAGGCAGCAAGGCCTGAAGACTACCATATAGCCACCAAATCAAGTACTGCTGACTTGCTTAAGGCACTAAATGAGGGCTGAGCAGTAACCTAAAATGGTCTCCCTGTCCACTGAAATGTATTCTGACCGAGGTCAGGTTTTGGGGTTTTTTTCTGAAACATGAGTACAAGTGTCCAACTGGTATTGTTTCAGTTGTAGAATTCATCTTTAGACTGCATTAACATCACTAAGACATCAGCAGCTTCATGTCAGAAGCAGATTCTGCTCCCAGAACGTTAGGCCATTTCCTCCTACCCTCTCTCTAGGCAAATACAACTTCTCATTTGCTTTTTGCAAGCTTTGTTTGCAGCCTTCAGCCTACCAAAATGTGTTTCAGTTTAAGCTCTTTCAGGTCAAGCACGATGCCAACTCCTGTCAGCAGAAGGCAATCTGCTCCCATAATAAAGTGGCAGCTTACTGCAGTTGTTTACCTACATGGCACAACGCAGAACTTATCAGCAGAGCTGAAATAATGTCTGAAGACAACTAAATTTTACACAAGGCCAATTACACTGCGCATCTTCCAACGCAACTGGAGTCGATCCAAATCAAAGATCATCCTTCAAGATGTCCGGCACGGTGGTGATGGTTGGACTTAGAGGTTTTTTTCCACCTCAATGATTGATTTTATTATGGTATTTTTTGATTGATTCTATTGTGACTCTATTATGTATGAGTGCTGCCATTCGGATTCTTGAAATAAATCCTCTGATGGGGAGCCTCGGATCGTTCTCTCTAAAGCTACTTAAAATCCCAACTCTTTAGCCGATCCGAGCATCAAAACGAGGTAAAAACATTACTCGGGTAGTCACTAAGAAGCAAACGCTGGCTGTAAGGAGGAAGAAGCAGAGCAGGGGCAGAGCAGAGGAGCGCCGGCGCACACCCCCCCGCAGCGCGGCGGCTCTGGGAGATGGCGCAGGGCCGGGGCCGCCATCTCAGTGCGGCGGTGCAGCCGGCACTGCGGGCTGGGATTTTCGGCGCAGCAGGGAGCAGCCGCAGCCCGCCCAGCTAATCCGGCTGCCGGCACCCGTCACGTGCCGTATCTCCGAGAAGGGGGGAGCGGGGGGGCCGGTTCCCTGACCTACTTCGCCCCAGAGCCGCGGCTGCCCGAAACCTAAGGGCTCCGAGGGCTATTTCTGCCGTTCCGTACCCGCTCGGGGCCCCGCTACAGAGCCGCGCTCTCCTCCCCACCCCCTTCCCCGAGGGTTAGGTAACCATCCGTCCCCCCGCTCCAGGCGGGGGCCTGACTCCGCCCCGCAGGTGCGGGGGGAGAGGGGGGGGGAGGAAAGGGAGGATGGAAGACGTAAGGAGAAAAAGAAAGAACAACAACACTGCGGGGTCGAGAGCCGCCCGCGCAGCGCCGCCGCTCTGAGTGCAACTGCGTCACCGGGGCCCACCGGGAAGAGCAGGCGAGGCGCCCGCCGCGGGGCCGCGCTGCCGCAGCCCGAACAAAGGCGGCCGCGAGCGCCCCCTTCCCCGCCCCCTCCGCGGGGGCGCCAGCACAAAGCGCCCCCACCCCCGCCCGGCTCCGTCACACGCACAATGGCCGCCATTGAGCCAGCCTCCTCCCTGCCCCCTCCTCCTCCTCCTCTCCCCCCATCGCAGCCGCTCCCCGCCGCCGCCGCCAGGGGTCCCGCCGCGTTACCATCGTCGCTTCCCCGGCACACAAAAGCCGGGCGCGGAGCGTGGCCAGGAGGAGGCCGCAGGGGCACGCGGGGATGTGGCTCCTCCCGCCCGGTGCTGGTGCTGCTGCTGCTGCCGGCCGCCCCCCCCCGCCCCCTCCCCCCGACTCTCCGCGGGGAAAAAGGGCCGCACGACGGGAACTGCGCAACAACCGAACACGCCACAAACCCTCCGCGCTGGGTGGGGGGAGGGGAGGGCGCCCGAGAAATCACGGGGGGGGGGGAGGGGGGAGATGGAGAGAGTAATAAAACAAAATCACGACGCAGCCGCCGCGGATCGCGCAGCCAGCCCCGCGTTGGCCGTGTGGGCCGCCCCCCGCAGCACGGCCCCTCACAACGCACGCACGCTGCCGCCTCCACACCGCTGTTGCCCCCCCCCCCCCCCCCATATCCCGATTAACGGAGCGCCCCTCCCCCACCCACCCCCCGGCCCGTTCCCGGGGCCCGTCCCTCACCTGCTGGTCTAGACTGAGCGCATTTTCCACCGCCACATGACTCATAACGAGAGATCGTCTCGGGGTGTCCCGCTCCGACTCAAGAAATTCAGATTCGCCGGGTCGGGAACTCGCCGCCGCTGCCGCTCGTTCACCACGGATCGCTTTCCTGACTGAACACCCCCCGCCTCGGCCCCGGCCTTTATATAGTCCCCGCCCGCCCGGCGGCGCGCGCTGACCTCAGCGCGCACGCTACGCCCCGCCCCTCCCTTTCCCTGCTCCTGCGCGGCGCTGTTGCGAGAGAAACCGACCGCACTGCGCCGGCGGCGAAAGGAGGGGGAGCTCTCGCGAGATCTGCGTGCGCCTGTATAGCTTGGGTCTAGATGAAGGGAGCTCCGGGGATGTCGCGAGATTTCGCGCGCCGGGCCGGCAGACTCTCTCGGATTCCGCCGGCGACACCGCGAGGTTTCCTGCTGGCGGCCCGCTCTTCCCCCACATCTTGCTCTCCCTGGAGGGGCGTCCGCTAGTTCTCGCGAGATTGCGGCGCCCCCCTGCCTTTTAGCCCCCGCCTTTTGTTCGGCACGCTCGCGAGAGCGCCCGCTGAGCGCGCTCTGAGATGTCTCTAGAAGGAGTCCGATTCTAGGTCACGTGGCCGTCCCTGCCGGCGCCGACCGCCATCTTGTGCGGCTGCCCCTGTGTAGTGGCGCAGCTCCTAATGGAGGCGCCGCAGGGCCGCCTTGCCGGGCCTGAGGGCGGCGTGGGAAGGAGGAGGGCTCCGGTAATGGCACGCTGTGGTGTCTTTCCGGCTTGAGGGTCACCTGGACCGGGAAGGGGAACAACAGTCGGCGGGGGAGGGGCTGCTTCACTCAATACATTGGCCACATGTCTCTCCAACACTAAACCCCTTTGGTGTGCTACACATCAACTTGCGGCTGCACCTGCTGGTCTGTACAGTGTTTCATCACGCTGACTGCCCAGTAACGCGTAACTGAGCTACTCACCCCAACATGCTGAGGTTGGGGGTCAGCATTAGTTACTGTTGATACCACCTTTCTTCCCCGTTAAGCCTTGTTGAGCTCTCAGATTCAGTGATACGCTAAGGTCATCTGTACACAATAACTACTATCAAGTTACCCCATTATAACCACAAAAGGCCCCACCTTGCCCTCATCAAGGCAGAAGCCTACTGTTAGCCTGTAAAATGCCAGTCAAGTAATAACCATCCAGACTCCATTTAACTGCTTAATAAGAAAAAAAACACCTCCAGTACTCTATCCACCACATTACAGTCTGGTGACACAGAATAACACTTGAGCTGCTCCCTTGAATTTGGGTCAGTAAAGTACTGACAAGCGCGTTACGTTATCAGAATACCTCAGGCTATAAGGTCACAGGGCAAAGGAAATAAGCTTTGTTTGTCCTTTATACAAACATAGCAACTACTCCTGTTTCTCTCCTCTTTGGCAGCCTGCCTCTTTCAACAAAGAAAAGTAGAAGGAAGATATCTGTTCTAAAAATCTCAGCTAGTTTCACCGTGGGATTTAAAAGAAAAATGAAGCCTTTTCACAGTGCTCACACATGAAAACTGATAAATAAAAAAGTCACCTATCTTCACTTAGTTTTTCCTGCTTACAAAGTTCATCCACGTAGCTGCCCCTGAAGTTTGGGCTTTAAAGTCTGCTCCAGTTAAACCCTACAAGGCCTAAACATCCATGAACAAACCCTTAAATGAACGTGCATACTCCTCATTAAAAAAAACACAGCTGGTACAGTACAAGACAAACTCTATCTTTAGACAAAACAATTACCATTTTTCTGCTTAGGTCTTCCTTAATGTTTCCGTGGTCAGCTATAGCTCCAGACTTAAAGATTTAAGCCTGTGTTTGTCTCCAGATGCACCTATTTATACAATTTAAATGCTTTCAGGTGTGGTCAACAGGGCTGCCTGAGATCAGTTTAAAAAAAAAAGAAAAAGCAAAACAACCCCCCAAAAGAAAAAAAAAAACACAAAAAGCACTACATTATAAAGAGAGCCGCTGTTGGCCTTAGGCCCAAATGCGTTTTCTTTTTCCAAAGCAAATAAGTCTTGTATTTTTTTTTTTTTCTTTCTCATAACTTTACAGGCAGCTTTAAATTCCTAACAGTTTGGTAATGCTCACATCACATCCCTACAATGTTTGCAAAGCTTTTGTAAACAACAGCATTGTTTGATATAATTCATACGCCCTAGAAAATGGCATTAATTCATTCTTGTTTACTGCACAAGTTTTAGAAGCATCATAGTAATAACAGTCTTGGCCCTACAGTCAGGAAAGCGAATGGACCCACATGCCTCCATCATCCACAAAATGTGAGGGAGTGATAGGATAGCAGGGGGACCTGTGTGTGTGTGTCATACTGTGTTGTGCTGGAGGTGTGTTTTGATGTAGTCTACCCAAGGCAGAGCAAATTACAACCTTGGAGTCTTGTGCTGCAGGCACGCAAGTGCTCCCATTGCTTGGGGAAGTTAGTTTTCCCTTTGTCTGTAAGTTTTACAGTCCTCATTAGGCAGGAGTATGTATTCTCTGTTTCACTTTTTATTCTCCTGCAGCTGACTCAGACAATTTGCTAGAGGAAGCTAACAAGTACCTGAGTCAAGTGCTTAGCTAACACTGGAGTCCTCATAGATCCTCAGTGTCTGTTCAGTGTCTGTTAAACTGGGTTTTTGCTGGTGGATTCAGACAAAGCTGCTCCAAACAGTACGGGGTGCTTGGACACTCAGTTTTTAATTCCCAGCAGGACTCCTAGATTTGCCATATCCTCACCTACAGATCCTTCTCTGTTATTCATTCTCAGAGGCAATGCTGTTGTCCTCAGAACAGCTAGAGATACAACTTTCTAAGCACTCAGGAGATAGTTGCCATGCATTAGTTAAGTGGTATCCATGATCACCACCAATCTGTTTGGGATATAAATTGAGCAACGCTTCTGAAGTTGTAGCTGCATTTTAGAATATTCTTCCTCACAGCTGATGGACACAGACTTTGCATACATGAGTTTCCTTATCTGTTTTGAAACTTATCAACAGGTCACATGTAGATATTCTCTACACTCCATCCCACTTCAGCTTCTACTTCTGTGTCAGCCAGAGGTATCTGTTACACATTGTGTATCATTGTGTATTTGTGTATCATTTGTGTATGTTTTTGGTTGGGATGATGGGATGCATGAGGTATCTCACCCATCCTTTCCCTGGTCAAAGACACGATGGGACAGGGTGCTCCAGATAGGTGCTATTGATTTCTATTGATTTTTCCACCAGAGCTATTGGCTCTGCCACGAACTTCCATCTCTCTCGTTGCTAGAGAGTAAAAACATGTTTATCTGTTTCACTGGGCAGTCCATTGCCATGCTATGGATGTTACGTTCATCTTGCCAAGGCTCCTCTGATCTCTGCAATGTCCTATTTCTATCCCACGTTTTAAGAACGTGACCACCACCCGCTCCACATCCACAGTAGAATATGCTCCTTTCCTTTTTCTTGTATTTCTTCTTCCCTGTGTTTGGCCAGAGGCATCCCCAGTCTGAAGTGCACAGACTCAGCAGTGTCTTGAAGACAAGAGAGAGGGACCGGTAATGAGAATCCTTCAGCAGAGAATAGGTGGAATATTTTTTTCTGACTTTACCTGATCTTATGTAAACTCTGCTGCAGCGCATTTCTTTTGCTTCAAAAGATTTTGAACAACTTTGGCCAGCTAGAGTGACATTTGAAAACTGGTGGAGCAATTAAAAAAAACACCAGAAACATAATGTTGTTATGGTTTAACCTGGCAGGTAGCTCAGCAGCATCCAGCTTCACTCACCCCTCGTGGAATAGGGAAGAGAATCAGGAAAAAAAAAATGTAATGCTTGTGGCTTGAGATAAAGACAATTTAATAGGACAGAAAATGAAGGGAAAATAATACAAATACACAAAATGAATGACAGACAATGCAGTTGCTCACCACCCACTGTTACCCAGCCAGTCCCTGAACAGTGTCAGCCCCCTCACCAGCTCCCCCAGTTGTATAGTTCAGCAGGACACCACCTGGTACAGGACATCCCTTTGGGCAGTCTGGGTCAGCTGTCCTGGCTGCGTTCCCTCCTGGCTCCTTCCACACCCCAGCTCCTTGCTGGTAGGGCAGCGTCAGAAGCTGAAACATCCCTGGCTCTGTGTAAGCACCGCTCAGCACCAACCAATACATCGCTGTGCTATTGGTGTTGTTCTCATCCCAAGTTCAGAACACAGCACCCTACCAGCGGTGAGGAAGAAAATTAACTCAATTCCAGCCAAAACCAGGACCGTTTTTAACTAAGTGACTAAGAAACAGTCTTCACTCAGTGGTGGCGTAACCCTCTCAGAAATATCAGATATCTGTCTTTAATAGCATAATTTTTTAATGCTCCCGATCACTTCTCAAATTTCTAGGGACATTATTAGGCAACAAAAGTTAGTCTTACAGATTTAGAGCAATACCATGAAAAGAAGAAGCACCCGCAGCTGTTGGTATGGTATTAATGAAGACTTCACTACAAACTCTCCATTTACCTACAGCAGCGGCCAGAAAACTCCTTGTACCGATGGAGAAGTTTTAAATAATGCATGCAGAAGCAATTCTCAGGCAGAATGAAATTTCAAAGCATTTTTTTAAGGTGGTACCACTTCTCTAAGTTCAAAACAAGCCCAGATGTACAGGATTAGGGGCCTTCCCTGTTTCCTCACATTTCGGAGGCTTGTTTTTCTGATATTTCACACAGAGCCGTACTGGTTAAGGCAGTTCCCAGCACTTGCCTTGCCATTTGTTCCTGCCCTCAAGGTATTCCTGTGACTGTCCCAGTGTAGCTGCTAGTGATGCCAGCCAGTGCGGTGAATGAAGGAGCTGATCTGAGCTTAAAATAACTTTGTTCATAGCAGCAGGAAAAAAAAAAAAGGCAACTCTGCTGCCCAAAGAAATGCCCGTGGGATATTGTTTCATAGTCGGTGACTTTCCTCAGTTTGGAGTGTATTTCCTGCCTTACATGCCTTAACCTAGTGCACAGGGCAATGCTGGTACACTTAATCCAAGCATTTCTCTCACTGACATTATCAGTTTAGGTAGTCCCTACCTCATTCCGCACCTCCAGCTGAGTTTAGTCTCCGAAATAAACCACCTGTTTGGAGTGGCTACACAAATGCCCATGCCAGTCAAACGTGAGCAGGGGCAACTAGCCCCAAGCAAGTTAGACAGGGACCTGGAGATGCTGCAGTTGGCACTGCTGCTAAAGGAGCCTGTGCAGAGCCACAGCACTGTTCCCTGGGTGGGCAGGGGCAGACAGGAGAGTGAAGGATGCTTACCCACATTTTCTCAGGGTAGATCTGCCCTGAAGTACACGTAACACAAACCTAGAGGAGAAGTCGGGAAACTTCAAGAAAATCTGTGTAATCTTCTGTTGCCTGTAGAACTGCATCAGGGTTTTAGCACTGTCCGTCTTTCCTCTCTGTTTTGATACAAAATCTTACTTCAACAAATAAAGGAAGTTGCCAATAATAAAAAAAATATGATTACTAAACTGGACAGCATTGGACAGCATATTTACCAAATCTTCCACATCATGCTGCAGCACTTCGTTCTGTCGCTGCCTATGCTGAGTACACCTCTACCCTTATTCTTAGGAAGAATATTATGTGTTTAACTTCCATAAAGAATTAAAAGGTAATCTGATGAAGAGCTTCTCTGTTCTTTGGTTAGTGTATTGCCATCTAAGCCTTGCAGTCTCCCCTCATCTTCCTCCTCTCCCAGACAGGCAGAGGCTGAAAGAATGTTGAGGCCAATAGTACGTACATAATGACTTGGGGAAGCCTTGATGAAGAGCACATTCGGAGTGATCCCTGCAAAGGTGCCTGAAGCATGTTTGAAAACTTCAAAGGGGTTCACATCTTGCCCTGAAAAGCCACAGAAGACTGTTTACAGAAAGCAGAGACTCTTTACAGAAAGAATACACGGGATCAGTTAAGTTTTACAACCTATGACCATAGAAATAGGGATATAAGGAGAGGACTTCACCAGCTGAAGCATATGCTAGTCCTTGTCTGAAGCAGCTTGCGATGCTTTTCTGTTTTTCTTTGGTGGAGTCTTCTTTTTTCTTTTCTGCAATAGTTTAGAGACACAATCAAGTAAGTAGTCACTGGTGTCTGTGGGAACGGAAGAAGTACAAGTGTAGTTTTGTCCTTATTTCCTCTGTTACGCTCAGATCAGACATGGAGAGGAATGATCCCATGAACTTCACACAGCTTTTATCTCCATCCCCATGCTGAGTGCTTCCCTAGGGCATCGCTATAAGAGCTGCTTGCAGCTCAGGCCCACAGCAGATACTTCTTGAGCTGGAGTCAGGGCCCGGGGACTGGTGACCTGAGTGCTGCACAAGGCTGCCACTGAAAGGGCAGAAAAGGGGAGCGAAAGTATGGGCGAACAGTGGAAAGAACAAAAGTACTAGTTAGTTTTAGCTCTGTAGGCTCCTGACACGTCTGTTGGCTGGCCTCAAAAAAGCTGTGCTCAGCCCAGCCTCGCAGCAATTGCTGCTGCTGCTGGCTAGTACCCAGACCAGAGCCTGGTGAAACATCCAGTCTCTCACTTTCAGCCTCAGGCCCATGCTTCAGTTAAATGTCCCCACTGCACCAGTGAGTCTCTCAGTCTGCCACGTGCCTCTTGTGGCTGTGGAGGATTTGCCCTGGTCACATTGCGTGTATGGGATGGGTCAGATCTTTCCTAGCATTTTAAGGTGTCTTGCCAGTGTTCTCCCCTCTGCTGCAGACAGGTGTGAACACCTGACAAGATTTGACCTTTGAAGGTGGTGCTTGTGCAACATAATGCAGCTGCCAAAAGTGTTCACGTTAAGCAGCCATGGCCTCAGCTATCTGAGGAATGCCCAATGTTGCTAGCGCTCCTTATTAAGGGAGAGCTATATTTTGAAATAGCTAATACTGAGAGGCAGCACTGCCCGTATGCTGCAGGTTTAGCGTTGGCAGAACCCCGTCCGTTTCAAAACAAGAGGAAGGAAGATGGCAGTTCTCGGAACATGGAAAAGTTCAGGCTCAGGTTCTGTTTTTCATATCCCTGTAATCCTTGCTAGTTTGGATTTTAAAAACCTTAATCACTTTTAGCTTATCTTTTCAGATCTCTCCATCAGCCCCAATAGACACCACGTTACATTACCTCCCACTCTCATTCCCCAAGTCTACACACTGTTTTGCCTTCTCAGATGCTGTTTTCCATGCTCCAATTAGATTAAGGGCTTGCCTGCACAGGAAAACTGCACAACTATTCATTTGCAGTTTGTCTTAAAGGAATTATGTTAAGCCTGGGCAAAAGGCCATGTGGATAACCTGGTATTCCTTTGCAGGAATATAAATGGCTTATTTCAAGTTAGATCAGGTCGATCAGGAAGAACTTGCAAAGCAGTGCGTTTCCCTACACCAGAAGGAAGAGAGTCCAGCACTTTCTTCTGCGGGTTGTGCCCTCCAAATGGGAAGAAATGGCGGGACGGGGTCTTCACCTCAGCAGAAGACACAATCCGCGGAACAGAGGTTAAATACTTAAAAAGACAGCCTTCTACAAAATCGATAAATAAGATTATAGCCTTGCCCAATATGAAAAAAAGTCATACATATCCACTTATTATCCACATATATATCCCCTCTTTGATCTCTCTGTGAATGCCCAGACTGTACTGGCTTATGAGCAGCTTGCAGTTTTTCAAGTGTATCTTTCTCCTGTAGGCAGGGTCAAAGTAACAGAAGATGAAGGAAGATGAAACCAGACAGACTTTAGCAGCAGGAAAAAAAAAGAAGAAGAAGAAGAAGAAGAAGGAAAAAAAAACAACAAAAACCCATCGAGAGGCACATGAGTAAATCTTGGATGCTGCGCATTCTCATTTTGAACTGGTTTGAACTGGTAAGCTAGCAATTATCTAAATCCAAATAGGCACCCAGTCAAGACGGCTCCTACATTAAGCAGCATTAATATGATACTTTGAAGAAGGCACTAGTGTTTCTTCATATGGTTTCTGTAAACTTCTTTCTCTTCCAATTACCATTTCAAAATGCCCCGAGGGCCCATGAGCCAAACACAGTGCTGGTCTTCAAGAAAAAGGGCGAACGTTCCCTTCCTAGATCGGTCATCGAGACCCCGGGGCATCTGCCCGCTGCTTCACAAAGACACATCTGGAGACAAAGAAGAGTGATTAGTCCCGATGGCTCCCAGAGCTGTGGCTGCATGGAGATACTGTCAGCTCTGAAAAGACATTGTGTTTTGATGTCCAAACCTGTTCACGGCAACCAACTCAGGAATTCACCCAGGAGACATGAGAGCTTGGATAGATGGCGTCCTTTCTCCTCCTTCACAACGGAGCTGGACACAACAGAGCTGGCTTGAGTACACCGGCTTATGGCTGGGCTTCTTGGGCACCGCACACTTAGCATGAGACTGCCTGTTTTGTTTCAGTTCTTATTTTAAATCAACTCACTTTTGCCTCTTTAAGTTTCCTTGCATCCCTGATATTTTCTGCATGTGTTGCAACAGTATTTCCTACGGAAGGAGCATTAAACAGGAGCACTCAGCTGCATCATCTTTATTTCAGTCATCTCTCGTGATGGCAGCAGAGGAAAAAGTCGTAATTCTTGTTATGTTAGGAAAAAAATGCCTTTTTTTTTTCTCTTTTTTTCTTTTTTCTTTTTTTTTTTCCCCAGATGAGTTTTTCAAAGACCACCCTTCCTCCCTTTTGCTCACTTTGGCCAGCTGTGCAGCTGATGTAGCTGGTGTTCTGCTCCACTCCTTTACAAGACGTTATAACGCTTAGGCTTCAGTTTGTGCACTGCACCCTTTGCAGCTAACACATCATGTAAGTTAGAGGGGAGGTGAGACACCTAGTCCATCTCGCTGCCTTAAGACTAGGAATGTCCCTTTAGTCCGCATGGATGCTCTCAAACTGGATCTCCAGAACAACTGCATTCCTGAGCTGGGGGAGGGCTCCCAACCTCCCAACCCCAGCAGAAACTGCTCTCTCCTAAGAGGCAGGGAAGGAGGAGCTGCTGCCTCTCTTCTTAGATCGACTTCCTGGCCACGCAGCCCTTTGTCTAAGAGAGATGGCACGGTGCTTCTGTTCAGCTCAAAGGAGTGGCTGCATGGCTTCTGTTGTTGTTGTGTGGCACTTCTCTTTACGCTTAATTTTCCTTGTACTTTAAGCTCACTGCTTTTTACTCGTAGTAAACAGGAAGAGTTACTTATTTCCTTCCTCTTTGCAGCTTTGTTTTATATATTTGTGTAATGGCATCTTGCCTCTTCTCAGACTTTCCAAGACTAAATTATTCTTCATAGGTCCTTAGAGTCCACATCTTCTGAATTTCCAGCAGAGCAGTAGCTTTACACTTGCCTGGAAATAGTGTTTATGAAATGACCTGACTAACAGGCGAGGATACTGAGACTTTTGTCTTCACGGATTAGATGCCACAGTGGTAGGTGTAGCGAGAACTCCATACCTAATTTCTGATCTGGAACAGCTCTAGAGGCACAAATATTATGTGGTGTTGAAATCTACCTAAGTGTTTGGGATTTCCTCTAAAGTCGTTAGCCTCTAGGCTGTTTCAGACTATTATGATTTGTTTGTGCCAGATGTGGTAGTGTTTTTGTGATACAGACAAAACATCCCAGTAGCAACAGTGGTCACCAACTCATTTCACACAAATTACCAACTCTGTGGAGGCAGAACGTTCATTCAGGCAAGGCTCCAGCCTAGCTAGATGGACAAGGTTACAGCCACTGGAAAGAAAAATCACACTCTGAGGTGATGAATCATCTCATCCTAAGGTAGATATCTAAACCAGATCAGATAAGACATGCCTTAGTCAAGTGTCAGTGGGGCAGCAGATGTCGAGATAGACATCTAAAATTAGGTGAGCTGAAAGTCACATGCTGAGTTCATTAAATTGATGACGCATAGGTCAAAAGCACCACTTCCTGTTAGGAATCCTCAGAGCACACCTTTTGCCTGTTTGAATTTACAGACACCTCGAAACATGAAGATGTAATGGCTTCTAAGAGACGTATCAAGGTCTGATGCCTGAGACTTATCACTGATTTTCAAAATGAAAAGTAATGTCTTCATTTTTAATTGAGTATTTTAATACTTACAAAGCTTAATAGTAAACATTTTTCAAAACAGGAGTAGTTGCTTTTTCACTTTTGTTGATGTCAGCATGAGGAATTGAAAAAGCAAACACTCAGATTGGGAAACACTGATATTCACCATGGCTAAAATAATGACATTCTGCAGAGAGGAATTTTGGGGTTGTATTCATCTGA
Source organism: Gallus gallus (assembly GCF_016699485.2). Classification (NCBI taxonomy): domain Eukaryota; kingdom Metazoa; phylum Chordata; class Aves; order Galliformes; family Phasianidae; genus Gallus; species Gallus gallus. The sequence goes on from NC_052532.1 coordinate 112,147,638, forward strand.
TACAGTTGAACTCTAAAGATTTATCTTGCAGTCTTTGGCACTTCAAAATATTATTTTTACTACCATTGAATTGTCTTCATTTTCTTCCTCTCATTTTTATTCCTTAGTAAATAGTCTATAATTAAGAAAAAAAAAAACTTCTTGTGATACCAAAGTACATCTCCTGACCCACTGCTGTGCAAATGCATGTATAACCACTTGTTTGTTTGTACTTTTACAGGTGTTGGTTGCTTCTGTGCAGATATGGAACGTGGTTAAAGTTTTATAATGGAAAATCTGACAGGCAGTTAACTAATCCATGAGTCATATTTCGTAAGTGCCTAAAGGTCTCTGATGTTCGACCTTCATTTGATACCCTTGCCATCATGGAGTTATACATAACCCATCTGAAGAACATTCTTTATATAGATGACTGCATGCTGCCCTTTTATACCTGCAAGAATGAGCGCTGCACTTACTGAAACAGGGAAGTCTACTGCCTGCCTTTCCACCCCTCTCTCTCTGTGGCTGTTTACAGAACTGCAGAGGTACGTTGAACGAAACTGACTTAAATGACAGCAGTGGAAGACTTTCTGCTTAGTTTAAGTCCTCTGTAGGGCCTAGCTGAAAGGTAAGGAGAGGGGTGGGCAGATGTTTTTGGATTCTGTTTGCTTTTATTTTGAAAGATTTAATCATCAGTACAGCTCTAATAATGTACATAGCATTGGAGCTATCAATACTAACAGAACTCTGGTGTTTTTACCTGTCTGTAGCTCAGTTGGGCATAAGGCAGGCCAGGCAGATACAGAATGAGACAACCTTTTGTCAGATGATCCCAAACGGGAAACCCACCTTTACTGACAACAGTGGCAGTGTGCCAGCATTAGCAGTGTCGAGGTGTTTATAGAAAGTCTTGATGTGTAGAGGGCCCTTCTGGAGAACCTACTACTTTATTCCTCAGCCAAAGGGTAGAAAAGCAACTATTTGCTTTTTTGGGTACCATAAGGAACTTCTCAAGTTGCCCAGTATGACAGTAAAGAATATTGGCATCGCTGTTATTTTCAAAGCTAAAATAAGGCAGACACATGACTTCAGTAAGCACATGTGAAGTTTGCATATCATAAATCATTGCAATAAAGAAACCAAAACAAAATAGTAGTGTGTCGTTAAAGCTGGAATATGTTTTCCATTAAAAAAATTTCCTTTAGGTTTGATTTGGCTTCTTTTTCACACCTGTGGAACAGTAAAGTATTTCAGGAATAGCTCATTGCCATTGTGAGACACAAAGTTCCAATCTACATGAATGGACCCACGTACTGTATAAAGTACAGCAGAAGGTCATCTTATTTTTCAAACACTCCAGCAACAGCAGCCTTTACTGCACTACCAAATAGTAGGCAACAATTAGAACAGCTGGGAAGACAAATCAGAAAAAAGAAAGTGGAGGAAAAGAGCTGTGTCCCAAGCTTTTACTTTGGCTGCCATTTTAAGAAGCGCACCCTTTTCCATAATAACAATTTTGTAATTGTGTTTTAAGATCACATCAGACATTAGGGGTGATACATGTGCAGCATGTGAGATTCATGCTGTGTGCTGAGAACTGCCCAGTGAGGGTCTGGCACAGTGGGAGGGGAAAGACGTGCAGCCTGCCTGTAGGCACCAGCATGGAGGTTAGTCATCCTGCTGAGTCAACAGGAGACACCAGCACCTCCAAAGGGTGCTTCTGCCTACTTGTCATCTAAAGTTAGACAGCTAAAGTTGGTTGCTAAAAAGGAGCTGAGATGAGGGAAAGGGTTTCACAGCAGATGTATCCGCCCCTCTGTCAGCAGTTCTACCTCTTCACCCACCTCTCTGCATTTGCATAGAGAATGATTCCTGGCTGGTATTTTCATGGAGTGAATTCCCACTTATCAGAACATGATAATAGCTCGTGTTCCTTATTTTCAGAGGTCTAGCTGTACAAGTATTGACTTGTCAGACACAAATTTCCAGGCATCTAGACTCTGTTGCAACTATCAGGAAGAGTTAGGGATTTTCCATCCTTGCAAAGAACTTTCCAAGAAAGTCATCAGAAACAGTTGGATAAACACACAGTGAAACTTGTAAAACTCCTGGCAAACTGACAGCACAGCCAGAATTAGAAACTCTGAGCTTTTTTTTTTTTCTGATGTGATGCTGGTCACGTGTCTGGTGTTGAGATAAACCTGGTGGAAGCAGCGAGGCCTAAACTCTAGGAGCCTTCAGTTTAGAGGCCTTTCCATCCAGTTCTACTGTCTTATGCCACAGCTTTGAGGTGTCTGAAAGTGTGCTGAAGGATGCGCGTTGGTGTCATTTGGGGTTCCTGCAGAAAGAAGGGCCCAACTACACCAATCCTATCAGCAGGCTAGGCCTGTTGAAACAAATGCAACATAATAAGATGCACTGCAACACTTGTCTGGTGGCCTGAAGCACTGCTTTCCCCATTTGGCCTGCAGTACCCACTGAAGTCAGTGTAATGATCTCCAGCAGTTTATCCTGGCTTTGGATCATGGCATTCATAGCAAACGTTTGTTTCTGAGTGCCAAGAAGACAGAGGAACTGTGTTGTACAACTGTTCCACAACACACTGCACTCTTATTTGGGCTGATTTTCTGTATTTTTAAAAATGTTTTGCTTTATAAAAAGTCATTTTCTTACTTTAATCTCAGAAGAGAATTTTCCATTCTGTTCACCCTCCCTCTTTTTATTACAGCATTTGCTATAATTAAGCGCTAAATTGTAAGAACATCATTACATGGTTCTCTCTTTTTCCAAACTATTCCTGGCACTGAGAATTAAAAGAAAATGTACCTTTTTAGTTATGTGTGTAGCTCCACTGGCTTATTCTCATCTTTTGATAGTGCTTTTCAGGCTGTCAACTTCCCCTTATCCTCCTTGTTTCCTGATTCCCTGAGCTTGTGTAGAAACTGATGCTGCGGCAGGACAAGGTAAAGAACTGAAAAATAAGTGAAGAATTGTGACAGAAGAACTGGCATTGCCCCAGGGACTCATATACTAAAACATCTTGAAAAAATCTTCTGAAAAACAGACCAGTTGTGAGTTGACAGTATCCTTTTAAGAACAGTTTATGTTGAAAGGTCCTATGACCAAGTTTTGGCCAAGCACAAGTGTTAATGAGTTTTTTGAAGTGAAAAGCATTTATATAGACAAAAATAGATAGTACTGACATGTCTCACAGTCATTGTTTACAATTTCTGTGTGATCCCTTGTCCAGATTTATAATGAACACTTGCTGTCCCAGCAGAACTTAAAACGTTTATGGTTTTCTCTTTAATGCTATAATTAAAAACAGGATGATTTTCATGGGACTAGAATAATCTGTAATTCTTGTGAGAGCTCTATCTTTTAAGCAGCCTTATCTAAGGTATAATCCTCACTGACCTAAGCATGCAGAGACATTTTTTACACTTCCTTATGTCTTCATTGAGCAATTATACACCCTTAGGGTTATTTCAACCTGATATCTTTAGATATCTAATCTCTCACTAGTTCTTCACATTTTGTGGATGAATGGATGCTCCTTATCGTGCAACAAAAAGACCAGTCTGGCGTCCCTAGGGCAGACCATGCATTACAGCAGAACTCAGAGAGGCGTAATTATAGAGGACAGGTAGAAAGTTAGCTCCTCGAATGGGAATTTCTTTGCACTGGAATACTTACCTATTTTGATGTCTGATGTTTAATTAGCACTGTTCCTCTACAAATACATTTCTGCCATGCGGAAACTTTTAACTTGCTTTTAAAAGTTTTGTTCTGAAAATGGTTCATGTAAGGTATTTGAACCTGCTTTGTCTAGTAGTATTAATAACCTGGGGCAGACAGTGTTTATATGGTACCAAGCACCATGATGGCACTTAGTAAATAATGAAATAAATCACAGGCTTTGTTTCTGTTTAAACACTGTGCTTGACCTCTGTGGATATCTTCTGGATCCTGCTCAACAGCCTCATTTGGGTGCAACTGGATATTGTGCCAATTTTATTCCAGCTCCATTAACGTATGGCAACAATACAGACAGTACATCGCCTGACAAAGAACTCATAGTCCTCCTCTGGATTTATGTAGCAAGATTTTGGCAGTGGGGTGGCCTGCAAGAAGCCAGCAGCTGCCCCGTGTCAGATCACAGCCCTTGTAGGAGCAGCCCAGGCCTGAGCTGCAGCCCATGGAGAGCAGCCTGCAGAGGGGCAGGAGGGCTGAGGGAGCTGCCGCCTGTGGGGAACCGTGTGGAGCAGTGCCTGAAGGGTGGGCTCCATGGTACGGAGCTGTGTTGGAACAGTGCTGGGAGAGCTGCAGCATGTGGAAAGCCCATGTGGGATCAGACCAGGAAGGATGCCATCCCATGGGACGGACCCACACAGAACAGAAGCAGAGAGTGATCATGGAAGAGCAGAAGACATGAAGCTTTATGGACTGACCGCAGCCCCCTTTCCCTATTCCCCTGTGCTCGTTGAGGGAAGGAGGTAGGAGTTGAGCCTGAGAAGAGGTGGGTGGAGGAGAGGTGTTGTCAGTCTGTTTTTATTTCTCATTGCCCTATTACTAATAGGCCATAAATAAAATAAATCTTTCCCAAGTAGCCTATTTTGCTTGTGACAGTAATCACTGAGTGGTCTCCCTATCTTTCTCTCAACCGATGAGCTTTTCCATTGTATTTTCTCTTTCTGAAGAGAAGTGAGAGAGCAGCTTGGTGAGCACCTAGTGACCTGCCAATGTTATCCCACCACAAAAACAATAAAATCCTAAGTCCTTGAGCCTGCACTAAGAATACAGTCATAGAATCTCAAGGTTGGAAAGGACCTACAAGATCATCTAGTTCAACTGTCCTCCCATTACCCTTGCTACCACAAGCCACTAAACCGTATCTCTTAGCTCCTCATCCAGACACCTCTTGAACACCACCAGGGATAGTGACTCCACCACCTCCCTGAGCAGGCCATTGCAGTGCCTGACCACTCTCTGAGAGAAAAAGTTTTTCCTTGTGTCTAATATCCACCAGGACTCCTAATTTGTGTACAAGTAGATGAGTAAAGTAGAAAAGGAAAGTGATGAATGCATCTAAAGCAACAATTACAGCACAGAGGAACCATTGTGTCCAAACTCACTGCCCTGCTCCAGGCTTTGAGATGTATTCTGAAAATACAGTTATTCTACCGGTGATGGATGGGGTACCCAAGCACATGAAAGCCAATGTAGAATTGATGGTGTGAAGAAAACTCATGTTAGTTAACTGTTTTAAAGTACAGAGTGGAGAGAAATTGGAAGGATAAGTGTTAACTGCACTGTACAATGTTGGCCTTCCAGACCCACCTGCAGGTGCAGAAGCAGAGGGTGGACGTGCTGTAGAGAGGAACTGTGGGCTTTCCTTAGAACAGCCTGAGAGCATTTCAGTAACCCCAGCGCTTATGATACGTCCCAGGGAAATCATACTGCAGCTGACTGCCTAGGTCACATATGTTTTTAATAGAAACATTGAAAATTGTTTCAAGATTGAGGCGTGTACATGTTAAACGTTGAGGAGCTGAAGAACACATAGAACTGTACTAAATTGGTTTCTCATACAGGCTGACAAAACACTCGGGATGCATCCTAATCCCAAGTGCTCCCATAAAAGCCTGCGTATCCTTGTCCTCTCCAACCACCAAATCAATCTTAAACTTTTAGGCGAGGTTGCTGAACTTGCAGTCTGATTTAATCACTTTTCCGTCAGGAATTGGCAAAGCTGAGAAATAGTCTGTGGCTAACTTCAGCGTGTTTTATATGTTTGTGATATCTGTACTTTTCTATTTTCAACGTATAACTAATAAAAAAAATAATCCCCATTATGCATTTGTTATGGAATAATAATACTTACAGGAATCAAAAGATTACTACTATATGTCTTCTTTACTGCAGAAGGAGTTACAATGAGGAGCCCTGAGGTGGCCCAGAGGGCAGGAAAGGACAACATTCAAAACTCCAGCAACCAGTGAAAGAGGAATTAAGGTATTACTCACCGAAGCCTCTACAAAACCAGGCTTAAATGCAGTTGGAAGCCTTTGCCAACTCTGGAACTCAAATTAAAGTCTGCTATCCCAGAAGCAATAGCAGCCAGAGGGAATTGGGAAGGGATCAAGGAAGAGTGGGGTGGGAGACAAAATCTCAAAGACCACCAAGATGAGAGGTATTCACCACCTTAGGCATTATCACACGAAGGCTGCATGCCCTGCGGAGCCTTGATTGCCCAACAGAAGTTAATATGTTGAGCACAGGGTTTCTTGGTCAGTTATGGAGGAGGCCAAGCTAGACAATCTGAGTCTGAATAGTTTACAACGTGGAGTTTGAGTTTGAGCACCCTGCTGCTTGCTCTGTGATAGTAGCTATAGCAGTACTGAGTGGTAAATGAGTGAGTAACGCAAGCTGGCAGAGCTGAGGCTGCAGTAAGAGGCACATGCATATCTCGATGGTTCAGGCATGCCCCATGTCAGCCGTGAATTCTGCAGTTTGTGTTAATAAGTGGAGCATGCAAGTTGTCTGCTTGCCATAGGGTGAGTGGCAGCCAGGCAGCCTGCAAAAATGGATGTCGTGGGGGCACCGAAACAAGGAGCTGAACGTACTATCTTGAAAGAAATCTCTACAGAAAGAAAAAAGGGAGATACCATTCTGCATGTCTGGGCTAGTGTGAATTCATCAGGCTTTGTGTTTGAATGGGAGCCAGGTGTAGCGTACAAGTAACTCCTGTTTGCTCTGCTTGACCTAAATCCAAGTTTTGCTTTGTCAGGTTTTGTCCGACATGTGTTCTGTTTCCCTACTGCGTAGTAACAGCGCTAGAGGCTGGGTGTTAGCACTGGCAATCTGATGATTCAGTCACTCAAGTATGAAGGCCATACTGTGGCAATAGGGAGGAAGTGAGGACGTGTAACCTTACCATGTGTTTTGTGGTGGTCGAAGGTTTCAGTTCATGCTGAAAGAATTCTTATTTGTGAAATTTCAAAAGGATTAAATGCAGACTGTCCTTGCATTCTAGACGGCAGTCAGGCACCACAAGCAACCTGCATCTCTGCCAACAATGCATTTGGGGATATAATGCCTTGTTCAGTTATTTATAAATAGGCATTTTCCAGGATCGACACCTACCAGAGCCCAGCCATCCACCTCCACTGCCTCCCTTTCCTTGGCAGCCATTCCTGCAGCAGAAATGCATGGGTGGCAAGAGTCCTCCAGCTGTCCTCATCTTCAGTCTCACTGGTTTGGGGGTGTTGTGGTGGTAAGAGAAGCATCTGCTATTCGAGACCCTGTCTTAAACAGCCACATTGCCATGAATAAGTTTCCAGTGCTAATAGTCAGGAACTGTAGCAGATAGGAAGACTGCCAGCTCTTGGATACACACTTCTGTTTGGGTCACAAGAGGAAGTCACCCTCTTGTACAATATCTGTGCAAACACCAAATCCTACTCACCTCTGATGTTCACAACAAGTTTGAGCTAAGCAAAGCACTCTACCCATGGACAATGCTAAGATGCTGGTCATCTCAGAAGAAGATCAAGCGAGCTTGATGTTGAAGGGAGAGTGTGATATAATTGATTGTGAGATATGATGAGATAAATCAGGCAATTGAAATTACTCTTGGGTCCCAAACATGGGTTGTAAGATTTTTCCAAGCAGTGAAGACATTCAGCGCGCTGCACATTTCAGAGATTGAGGTTTGAAACCTAACTAAACAAATAATGAAAATTAAAAAATAAAAATAAAACCAATAATGAAATGGAACATTGTTGTGGTTTAACTCTGTTGGGCAGCTCAGCACCACACAGCTGCTCACTCACTCTCCCCACGTAGGATTGGGGAGAGAATTGGAAAGGTAAGCAAAACAAGGAATTCATTTACAGTTTCCCATTGGCAGGCGGGTGTTCAGCCACATCAGGAAAGCAGGGCTGATCACCTGTAACAGTTTCTTGGGAAGATAAATTCCATTACTTTGAATGTTCCAGCCATCCTCCTTCTTTCCCCTGCTGTTTTGTTGCTAACCATGATGACATATGGTATGGGACATCCCTTTGGCTAATCTGGGTTGGCTGTCCTGGCTGTGTGTCCTCCTGACTCCTTGTGTCTCCCCAGCTCCTCATTGCAGAGCAGTGTAAGAAGTGGAGATGTCCTTGGCTGTGTGTAGCACAGCTCAGCAACAACTGAAATGTCGGTGTGTTATCACTGCTACTCATAGAATTGTGGAATGGCCTTGGGTTGAAAAGGACCTCAAAGATCATTGAGTTTCAACCCCCCTGCTATGTGCAGGGTCACCAACCACCAGACCAGGCTGCCCAGAGCCACATCCAGCCTGGCCTTGAATGCCTCCAGGGATGGGGCATCCACAACCTCTCTCTATTTTCATTGCAGATCCAAAACACGGCATCATACAAGCCTCTGCAAAGAAAATTAACTCTATCCCAGCCAAAATATGACAAATATAAAATCTACAAACCAAAGAAAAAAGGTGGCGACACGTCACAGGGAAGGGATAAAAGCAACACTTTTGGTCTGATTAGGTGTAAAACACATAATGTTCCCAGTGTTTTTTCTCCATTCCAAGTCAAGAAGTATGAAGAGGAAAATCTTAGTGTATGCTCCCCTTTGTGCATTGCACCACATAGATACGTGAAGGAAGCCAAGCTCACATACCATGTAGGTATTGTAGTGACATGCAGGTGTCACTACAGTGTGACAGTTAGAACTATTGCCACTCCCAGAAGAACAAGGAAATATTCATAATGTGACCACGGAGATGGGGGAAGAAGTGGCTGTATCTTGACAACCCCAGATCAAATGTTAATTCTAAGCAAAAGTTCATTCTATTATAGGTTGTCAGGTGCCAAATAACAGGCCAAAAACATATCTTGAAAGCCAGAGAATAATTGCCCATGATATCTGGATCAATATCTCAGTACACAGTGCTCCAGGCACAGAGGGTTACCAGCTCTACTGTGAGGGAACTAAGAGAAAAAAAATTCAGTGCATTAGGAAATGTGGAGAGATTTTTCAGGATCATTTAGGAAACATCCTCTTTGCTTGTTGGTTACTCTTAAGCACATAATAAGTCAATTTCAGAAAAGCGTTGATTAAACTGGGTTAAATTGACGTGATTACGCTGAATTATCCATGTCATGAAAAATTTCACTGAGACGGAGGAAATGGCCACCCAGATCCCAGCAAGGTCTGCTGAAAGGTATGTGGGTTTGCTTCTCTCCCTGCAAAAGAGCTTCGTCCTACCCAGGATTCATCTGGATGCCTCAGACTCACTCTGAAATGAATTTCAGGATGAGAGGGAATGGCCTCAAGTTGCTCCAGGGAGGTTCAGGTTGGATATTAGGAACCATTTCTTCTCAGGAAAAGCAGTGAGGCAGTGGCACAGGCTGCCCAGGGAGGTGGTGGAGTCACCGTTCCTGGAGGTGTCCAAGAGCCGTGTGGATGTGGCACTGAGGGCCATGGGCAGTGGTGTGATGGGCTGCTGGTTGGACTGGGTAGTCTTAAGTGGTCTTTTCCAACTGTAATGATCCTATGGTTCTGTGAATTATCTTCATCTTGGAAATCAGTTGTCCCTTCATTGCTCCCACTTGCATGGCTCACTCTGCCTCTACATTTGCTGGATTTTGGAAGCATCCCTGAAGACACTGAGGCAAGCAAGCTTCCCTGATTCACCCCATCAGAGTATCTGACTTACATAGGCAACTTCTGTCTGATTCCCGCAGTGGTCGGATGCTCTGGAGTAGCACTTGGAGTGGATACATGCCCAGGCCACCTGGCCCCAAGCACAGCCCCAACTTAAGGCCACCATCCACTTTGTAATCCTACCACAGAGAATTTGAGAGCATTTGGGAACTGTGGCGGTCGCTAAGAAAGAAGTCGCATTTTACTGTGGGGACCAGAGCTTCCCGCTGGCCGGCAGCCAGGAGCTTGCTTCATCTCTGAGTGCTCCCTGTGCATTCTGCTCTGCTGCCCCTCTCCACGGAGGTGGTGTGGCAGACACCTCTGTGCAGCCTTCGCCTCCCATCAGTGCCATCAGAGAACCGCCCTGGGGAGCCTGGGCTGAGACATGTGCATGTGTGTGTGAGAGCACGTGCGTGTGCGTGCGCCTGTGCACACACAGCTGTGTTTGTTTTGTGCTGGATATAGGAGAAAACAAGATTATTTATGTTCTAATAACTGTGTGTTCCCTGCGCGAACTATTTTCTGCTCTGATTTATTGTTCTCTCTAGGCCTGCCCGCAAGCATTGTTCTTATATTTGGAGCCGGTCACACTTTTTTCCATCTGCAAATGGAAATCTTAAATCTAATGGCGTATTAAATAACAATTTAAAAAACAACAACAGACCAACAAAGCAGATTTGGGGGAAGGAGGAGTTTCACTCCTCTGTTTTCCCATTGTTTCTTCTCTCTCATCTTCCCTTTCCTTTTACGCTTTCTCCCACCCACCCTTTTACCCGTTACATCTCTGGAAGGCAGAGGCTTTTCTCCCTTCTGCTTCTCAGGAGTTTTGACTCAATCTCAGACAGTTTTCACGCGGTCTGGGTAAAAATTCTTTTAAAGTCTTGTCTTCACATCTTTCCCCTTTACTCAATGTTTTAAATTCTCCTCACCAGCTCAGAGTCTCAGTCTTTTTTGAGGCGTGAAATCCCCCCCAGCTCTATTGCCCACACAGCAAAAGGAGCATGAACAAGGCAAGAGACTGTGTAAGAAAACCAAGGGAGAATAACAACAATTTGGTTAAGAAAAACGAGTCATCCAGCACTGTGCCACAAGAAAACAAACAAAACAAATCCAGAATGTATGTATTTTTTCCTTTCTTATGGGCCGTATCTATCAAGCAAGATAACATCTTGTGCTGTTATATTTGTTCTCTAAACTAGATGCACAAACTGCTCTGTATGTAGCCTCCAGGGATGCTGTCACCACACAAACGCTGTCATTAAAGTGTTGGTAGGAGGTCCATTAGAAAATGCCAGGAGAAAAACAGCTGGGGGCTGGAGGGTCTTTTTAGGAAAAGCAACTAATGCACAAATCTGGAACAGCTGGGTGCTTGGAAATTAGGACTCTTTAGGAGGTCTCCCACACATCGCTGTAAAACTGCAAGCTTGCTGGAGTTTTTTGACCCGTGCTTCGCTCTAGATATGCTCCACGTCCTCCAGCTTCTCTGTCCACTTCATGCTAAGCCTCTCTGTGGCTGTAAGCCTCTGCCAGTTAACTCCCCAATGGTCTCTGGGCAATGTCTCCGTGCTCCTCTGTCTCTCCTTCCAATTCTCTTGGTTTCTTGGTACTGTTTCAATCCCATATCTCAGCTGCTCAAGAGGAAAGAAAATTAGCTTAGAGGATTCCTCCCCTCTTCCATCGGCTGCCCCTATTATTTACCTCATTAAGAAAAAAGCATATCCAGCTGTGGAGCTAGAACCAAGCCTGCTGGAGTTCAAGGGGCATTTGGACACCGCTCTCAGATACACGGTTTGGATTTTGGGTGGTGCTGTGTGGAGCCGGGAATTGGACTCAGTGATCATTGTGGGTCCCTTCCAACTTGGGTTATTCAGTGGTTCTGTGATTCTATGAAAAGGATAACCATAAATTATTAACTCTGCAATACCTTCAGTGTTAAGACTAAAAGAAAGACTAAAACTGAACTAATGCAGAAGTCTTGTCCTGCCCGTTGTTCCAGAACAGTGAATTCTGAGGGTTTCTGATCCTGAAAAATCAGGCGCTTTTGGGTAGAGGCCTCTAGAGGTCACCAGAACAGAATTAATAAGGCAGAGCGAAGCCCAGATAGGGAGCGTAAATTGCTTCGTTTCCATGGAGACTACATACCTGTCTGTGTCCCCTCCCACAAGCAATCCAGACATCGTTAAATAGCGAATAACATCAGATGCCAGAAAAACCATAACCTCCTGGACAAACTTCGCTGTACAGAAGTCAGGTCCCTTTCGTGTAAGAAAGCAGTCGCTACATTGGCATCTCTTGTCAGAATCTCACCCGCACACTTCTGTAACAAAACCTGCCCTGGCACAGCTGGAGTCTGGGCTCTCTCGTGCCCCACATCTGTTAGCCCAATAAACGCTATGAGTGTCACCAAACCATGAAGGATGCCAGTTCTATCCCTAGCACTGGTGCAGGAAAGCAGTAACTCAAAACAGAGCACAGGCTGCATGTGCGTGTTGCATAACTGGTAAAGACTTCTCTACTTTTCTTTTCACCCTGTGAGTTATTGTCTGAAGAGGCAGGGATCCCCGTAAAGAATGAAGTTGCCTTCCAGGTCACTTATTCTTACAGAGAAGGTTTAGAGAGGAGCTACAATTTAATTATGATTAAAAGGTTGCCGTGAGGCCAAAGGCCTCATCTGCTTCGTGTAAGAGCAGAAGGAAAAGCTCAAGTAATTTTCCTGAGCTCTCTCCAGGATTTAGGAATGAAGCAGGCTGTGAAGGAGGGAGCTGGGGACAGCTGAGGTGAATATTTATTACAAGACAGCAAACAGAACCTGGTCCTTTCTGGAGAAGCTCCTCTGGAAAGAGCAAAGGTATTTATTTTGGGGCAGCCACTGGAAGGGAGGCCTGTGGTGTTTCTTGCACAGGCTTTCTTTTTTTTTTCCTCCCCTGAAAAGCCAGAAGAGTTGAACATAGCCACGTAACCTGTGCCTTGTGGGGTCACTAAGGGCAGTGTAGGGGCACGGAGCTCCTTTGCTGTCAGATACAGGGTACTGCTGGCCCAGGACAGGGAAGTTTTTTCTGAATATGCAGCATGAAGCAAGAAATTGTCCCTTCAACAGACTTTGTAGCCACTTCCACCTTCCCCTGTGGTCCTGCCTTGGCTTCAGTGGCAGCAGGTGCTTTGCACCCCCTGTGTCCTGCTCTGCGAGCAGTGCAGTAATAGGATCGCCCTGAGCGTGCTCGCTCAGATTAGCACACGTTATTTTTGCAGGCTGGAACTGTGATGCTGCAGCCTGCTTGGAGTCCATGTGTTGGTCCCTAATCCCAGGCAAAGCCCTACAGAGGTCAGCAAGGCCACAAACAGAGGAATGTGCCCACCTGAAAGAGATCAGGGTTGTTTTCATTGGGGCATGTCAATCTCAGAGAGGAAACGTTTGTAAGAGTCTTACAGCCATCATAGAATTACAGAATCATAGAATGGCCTGGGTTGAAAAGGACCACAATGATCACGTAGTTTCAACCCCCCTGCTATGTGCAGGGTCGCCAGCCACCAGACCAGGCTGCCCAGAGCCACATCCAGCCTGGCCTTGAATGCCTCCAGCAATGGGGCATCCACAACCTCCTTGGGCAGCCTGTTCCAGTGTGCACAAATTAATGAGGAGCTTCTCTTCTTCTCAGTTCTCTTTTCAAAGTAGGGTCCTGCAGAACATTTGCTTCTCCTTCCTCCTCTCCAAACAGCAGTCTCATCAAAATTTCTCCCTGGCTGCCATCTGTAACAAACAGAACACCACCCCTTTTGCTATTTACAGTACGATTAACCTTTAGCAAATTAGCCTGTGAGCATCATGAAAGGATTAAGGCAACACACCTTTGACTTGTTCCCACTGTGCAAGTGGTGCAGGATCAGGGCTGTATTTTTCTGTTGTCTGTACTGGCAAACTGGGCAGCAACAGGGATATACACATTGAGAGATTCTAAGAGACACGATCCAATGGAGGCAGCCCCGGCCTTCCTCTGTGTGTTTGTGCTTCCCTTCTGCTGAGCGGGAAAGAATGGTAGCACGAATATGGAGCCATGCCCCAGCCACCTCAGCTTCATCTTGTAGCTTATACAGCCAAAGAAGGAAGTGGCTGCCAAAATATCAGGCTGTGATGCACAGCAGCAGCGGTCAGGACACATAGCCAATTTTGCCTAGCACTGTCAGATCAGTCCCAGATTTCTGTGCGTGCATCTAGGAGGAATAATGCATGTGCAAGGAGGCCAAAGCTGCTGGAAAGCCTTAGACCTCTGGCCCTTGTGTAGCCAAGTGGATCTGTGCAGAGGCACTGGACGTGCCCGGGTTATCTGGACGGCTTCCTGCTTGCTGCCTGGCCTCTGGGAGCAATCAGGCAAATGAGCAAGTTCTTCAAATTCCATCACAGAGCTCTGATGGAAAAAGACGCCTTCTCCAGGGGAATCCTGCCTCTGCTCCTCTTCCCACACAGCTGTAACTCCTGGCAGAGAGGCAGGGCAAATAGTAAAGACAGCAATGTCTTCAGCCAATGCAGCTGCAACTGCCAGAGTTAATGTCCCAGAGTCCAAAACCTCAGGACTCAAAGCTGCAGCAGGGGATGACCACAGCACAGTGGCACTCAGACTGGCAGGTAATGTTTTCACGTGATCAGCAGCTTTGAGTCTTATGCTATCCTTCCGACATAGGATTGTCCTACTTTACCTCTGCCACCTCCTCCTTGGGCAGCAAAATCACCAACAACGAGACAATTTCAGCTCAGGGGATAGGGATTTTGGGAAACAGCTTCTCTTCAAACCACAGCACCTCCACCTCCTCCGTGTCCTAAAACTTTAGCAGAACAGTAATTGTTGGTAGTGCCTCACACTTTTATTTCTTTAGCACCAAGATTCAGATGGTATCGCAGAGCAACACTCTTGAGGCAAACCCTGGACAGTTCCTTTGCTTGCAATTTGGTGTAAACCACTTCCTTACGCTTCTTCAGATCAGTGAGCATTTGAACTTAATACAAGTTAAACAACATATTTAACCTTATTGTGAGTTCAGTCCATGCGTGGCTGGGTCAGGGAACATAACCCTGTCATTCTTTCATGATAAAATGTTTACCTAGAATGTCTTTTACAACAGGAGAATGGTTTGGACAAGAGAGGGAAGGCAACTTTGGGCTTGCAGCATGCTCTGACCAGGCAGAAACACAGCCTGAGGTGCTGCAGTGAAGCAAATGAGTAGCAACAATTCAGCATTGCTAGGAGGAAAGGCTCAAACAGCATCTTTTGAGGCAGTGAGCTCCAAACTCTTCACGCTGTCATGGTACAGACATTTCTAACAGTGTTCAGAATAGCCAAATAGCTGGTGGGGAGGAACAAGGGACTGGTCTGGTTTCAGACTCACCCTCCATATTACAGCACTGCCTGAGCAGCAAGGTGTCTGACCGAGCTCATGATATAATTGAAGGTTGCAATTTTCTGGTGATAGCACTGCAAGACCACACTATGAATTTAATAGTAATAAAATGAATACAAAGTATAGTTGATGCCAGACAATGAAATGAATGAGTGTAGTAAATAATTAACACAACCATGTGTCTTCTTGTGTAATTGATGACCAGCTCCTTACTTAATTTGCTGCACAGAACATGAAAGAGGAGTGACGAAGGTAACCTGCTGGTGATACAGGCATTATTTGGAAATTCAGGTTGTTCCTTAGGGCTCTGATTCTTGACCAATTCAGTAGCAAAATGCTAACAACACATCTAAAGCCAACAGGAACCATAAAGCAAAGTCTCAAGTTACTCACACCGTATGTGTCAGTAAGTTTGTGGTAGTATGTCAAGTTGTGATACGTCATACAGGGCTTTGGGGAGCAAGCACATCGACTGCTTGTGGGGGTGACCACCTCCCGCAATGGCAGAGTATCCATTGCCACTGCAGCTAAGCCATAGACGCAGAACTACACAATCACAGAACCATTAAGGTTGGAGAAGACCTCTAAGCTCACCCAGTCCAACCAGCAGCCCATCACACCGTGCCCACTGCCCATGGCCGTCAGTGCCACATCCACACGGCTCTGGAACACCTCCAGGGACGGTGACTCCACCACCTCCCTGGGCAGCCTGTGCCACTGCCTCACCGCTCCTTCTGAGGAGAAATGCTCCCTAACACCCGGCCTGCTCCCACAGGGACTGTGCCTCAGAGCCCTCAGCACGCAGACGTTCTGTCCATTACGAGGGATGGCCAACCTGGTGGGAAGGCTTGACTGCTAGCGCTTAGAGTCAGTTTAGAGCCCGGGGAGCAATCGCTTACGTAGGCCTACAGCTATGAGCTTTTTGCCAATTCACAACGAGCCAACCTGAAGTTAAACAGTCTTCTAAACTCCGCCCTCACGGAGCGAAGCGCACAGACGTGCAACCACCGCCCCGCCCGCGCCGCGTCCCAAATAACGTCACATCGCGGGGGGGGGACATAGCGCGTGGGCAGCTCCGCGCCCTCGGTTGCCAGGAAGTGACGTCACACCAGCGCGACCAGCAGCTGCCCTCGGCGCGCCGGAAGGGCCTTGGCGCCGCGGTGACGTCTGCGCTTCCTTCTTTCCCAGCGAGGCAGCAGCGCAGGTGGGTGTTATTCCGCCGCGTTCCCCCATCCGCCGCCATCCGCGCTTTCGCTGCGGCGGAGCCGCCGCTTCTGCCTGTCCTCGCTCTTCCCCACCTATCATCTCTCTGTCCCGGGGAGGGGAGGGGAGGGGGGAAGGGCCGCCTCGCTGTCGCCGGCGGTAACGGCCGGTGCGGCCCTGCTGCCTCTTCCCGCAGAGCGCCATGGGCCGCGTCATCCGGGGCCAGAGGAAGGGCGCGGGCTCCGTCTTCCGCGCCCACGTGAAGCACAGGAAGGGCCCGGCTAAGCTCCGCGCCGTCGACTTCGCCGAGAGGCACGGCTACATCAAGGGCATCGTGAAGGTAAGGGGGGAAGGGGGCTGTGGGCACCCGCAGGGAGCGCTGGGCCCTGAAACTCGTAACCTCACCTGTGTGAGGGGCTTGAAGTGCCGTCAGTTGCTCTCAGAGCTGACTCCTGTAGGCTGCTGACGTCTTGTGGGATCGGCTGTCACTGAGGAGCTTTCTGTAATGCAAGAAACGTGAGTGAGGGGAGTTGTGCTGATAGTAGCGTACACTTAAAAGAAAGAACCTTCATAAGTACAGCCCGCTGGGGCAAGGTGGTACCTTTTGTCTGGGCTTTGATAGCGTTTCAGGCGGAGTGCTGCAGGCATGTTACTGATCAGTATTATCAGATTCGGAGTTTCCCAGATAACCTGCACTAAATCTTAGAGGTTTATTCGCTTATCAGAGAATCATAGAATGGCCTGGGTTGAAAAGGGCCACAATGATCAGCGAGTTTCAACCCCCCTGCTATGTGCAGGGTCGCCAACCACCAGACCAGGCTGCCCAGAGCCACATCCAGCCTGGCCTTGAGCCCCTCCAGGGATGGGGCATCCACAACCTCCTTGGGCAACCTGTTCCAGTGCGTCACCACCCTCTGTGTGAAAAACTTCCTCCTAATATCCAACCTAAACCTCCCCTGTCCCAGTTTAAAACCATTCCCCCTGGTCCTATCACTATCCACCCTCATAAACAGCTGTTCCCCCTCCTGTTTGTACGCTCCCTTCAAGTACTGGAAGGTCACAGTGAGGTCTTCCCAGAGCCTTCTCTTCTCCAAGCTAAACAAGCCCAGTTCCCTCAACCTTTCCTCATAGGAGAGGTGCTCCAGCCCTCTGATCATCTCAGTGTCCCTCCTCTGGACTCATTCCAAGAGCTCCGTGTCTTGTACTGGGGGCTCCAGGCCTCTATGCAGTACTCCATCTGTACATCGTTGTGTGTTGGACTGGATTCTCTTCTGAATGAACTAAGTGAAGAAGAAACAGCGTGCACTCCCTTGTTTTGGGGGGAGGGTAATATAAATTGGATATACTTGATACCAACTGGAAGTTTAGAAATGCTTGCAAACGGGGTCACTGCTCTGTGATAGAGATAGGTGAGGTGGTATTCTTACACATGAATTTATTTTCAATTTACTTCTGAAAAAATAAAGATTGCCCTAAAAAGGTGGGCCCCGAGTGAGAATTCCCTTAATAGTAATCATCTTCGGTTTCTGTAGTTCTTGGATTTCTGCTGAACCTGTGACAAATTCTGTATCCGGAGCACATCTTTGTTCCCACAGGACATCATTCATGATCCTGGCCGAGGTGCTCCCCTTGCCAAGATAGCGTTCCGTGACCCGTACAGGTTTAAGAAAAGGACCGAGCTGTTCATTGCTGCTGAGGGTATCCATACCGGTCAGTTTGTTTACTGTGGCAAGAAAGGTGAGTGAAGACCAAACTTGCATTGCCTGAGAGGTTTCAGGAGGTTTAAAGCAGCTGTTGTCTGAATACATAGAGCATGGGATGCTGAGGTGCTGCTGGGTGCTTTTACAAAGGCCGTAGCTTCAGTTACTGTAAGCAAACATATTTCCTTCTTGGAGATGGAAGTCTCATACAGCCTGTTTCAGCAAGCCTGACTGCGGTGCTCTCAAGTGTTTGGATTGTTTTATCTACACAGGCAGCTTTTGCCTGCCTTTGGGTTACAGTGGCTGTAGAAACTTGGATTGCAACTGAAATAAGTGCCCCCGTCTGTTGGTATGCGTGCATGTATGCAATGCCCTTCTGTGCATAGGGAGCCGTGTTAAATAGAGTTGTGGTCGGAGTAGTGTCTGGGAGCCTGACTGAAGCAGCTGCTGCTCTGTGATTGTTCTTTGCAGCTCAGCTGAACATTGGCAATGTCCTGCCTGTTGGCACCATGCCGGAAGGCACCATCGTGTGCTGCCTCGAGGAGAAACCTGGTGATCGTGGAAAGCTGGCCCGTGCTTCTGGCAACTATGCTACCGTTATCTCTCACAACCCCGAAACAAAGAAAACCAGAGTGAAGCTGCCCTCTGGCTCCAAGAAAGTGATTTCTTCTGCAAACAGAGCTGTTGTCGGTAAGCGGGGACAACCAGGAACTTGTCTTTCAGCTCAGCTGGCGTGCAGCTCAACGAGCTGTCAAAGTAGGGGCCCTGTTCCCACTGCTAGCTAGAGAGCAGTGTGATTTAGAGGTGTATTTGACTAGACCCAGGATTATGAACGGATATGGTCTTTGGGCGGATGCCTAACTTGTATGTTATAGCTGCTTTACTTTTGGTAATGGGAGCTTAAATTTAGGGATGCTTTGAGCTAGTAAGAAAGCAGAAAAGTAAGTGCTGTTTACTTTCAAGAGATTAAGGAATTGCTGAGCTTGTGAAACCTGCAGATCTTTGGGGGGAAAAGTGAAATCTGCAGATATTTGGGGACAAAAAAGAAACAGAACCCTTAGGGTTTTGGTACTGAAGCTGCTATGGATGTCATCAGTTAAAGGAAATACTCTGGAAAGCCTAACAGTGAACAGCAATTCCATTATCGACATCAGCATTCAGTCTGTGGCCTCTTCACTTAACAGACCTCTTAATGTGCAGTCAGGTGGATAACTCCATCCTGCGTGTGGCAACTGGAAAACAGTGGTTCAGACAGACAGTTGGGATTGTTTCAGGGTGGTCTTTATAAGCTTGTTCTTAAGATTGAAGATTTCTTAGGAATTGGTTTTGTTCTTCAGCATTTTCTCCCCCATCCTGCCTGTTGTACTTGCACATCACTCTTGCTGTGATGAATTTCAGGAATTGTTGCTGGTGGAGGTCGTATCGACAAGCCCATCCTAAAGGCTGGCCGTGCCTACCATAAATACAAGGCGAAGAGAAACTGCTGGCCGCGTGTCCGTGGTGTGGCCATGAATGTGAGTCTTCACTTTGCCTTTTTATGGCTTAAAAAGGAATTGCTTGGCATGGTGGGGGGTTGGCGTATCGCAGAGCAGGCTACCAGGCATGTTTTTAATCAGGGTAGTTATCAGCACTTGGTAGTTACTGTGCTGCGTCACAAATGAAGCAGTTAAACTTCTTGTTCCCTCAAATCAGTTTATGGCTGCTAAACGATACCTTTGTTGTACGGATTGCTTGACTTCTGTTTCCTTTCCCACAGCCTGTAGAACATCCCTTTGGTGGTGGTAACCATCAGCACATTGGCAAGCCTTCAACCATCAGGAGAGATGCTCCCGCTGGGCGCAAAGTCGGTCTCATTGCTGCTCGGCGTACGGGTAGACTGCGTGGAACAAAGACTGTGCAGGAAAAGGAAAACTAAAGACCCAGTATGGAGCTTAAAGAATAAATTTTTAAAACTTAGCTTGTGTGAAGTTCAAGTTATCTGTTGCTAAAGTGCTGCTGAAAATGGGGATAATGTTCAACAGAGGAAGGTTTTGAGTGGAGATAAGGTAGCTTTCTCTACACCACCTGCTCCCTAACCCCTAAAAAAGCAGATCAGATGCTCTTTCTGCCAATGCTTTCATTCTGTATGCAGGGTTAGAGCCTGGAATGATACTCTGTGTAGATGCTCTCCTGTCCAGATGTTCAAGGGGATCGTCTTGTTGACACTATATGGCCTAGTTACCTGGCTATAGAAGCCTGACAAAGCTTTTCTAACCCATCAAGAAATCCCTTGAGTACCCGGTTCAATCTGTCCATCTTGCCAAAATCATTAGAAGGTACTGATTTTTCTGAGTTTGGTAGACTCCAACATTGTTTTCTGTCTCATAAGAAAAGCTGTTGTCTTATGAAAAGGCAGCTTTGCTTTTTTATTGTGGGGGAGAGAGGTTGAGCAGCAATAATTGAGGTAGATGATAGAAGTTGTTACTGCAAAATAGTTTGAATTGCTCAGCTTTACTCATTTGGCCTTTGGAGAAGTAAAGCTGTCAACCTATCTAAAACTGAAGTTCTCTCCTGAGCATTCCTAAAGCAGAGTTGCATTCCTTGTTCCTATTCCTTGCCTGTTTTCTCAGTGGAGATGGGCAGCCCACAGCACACTCTTCATGTGCCTTGTGGGCTCATGGTGATCTGGCTGTGAGTTGCCAATGTATGCACCTACTGCAGCAAAAATTACATGCAAAGATCAGAATGCTGCCTACCTGCTGAAGCTCCAGCAAATTTCCAGTCCTATTTTGCTACCTTGGCATCATGTCCAGGCTATCTGATACGGACTTGCTCGCAGACCTTCACATTTTTCTCTTCCCTGTCAATATCAGCTCTTGTATAGCTGGACGTGGTCTCAGAACAGGTACCAGTTGCTCTAGGCCAGGTGCTCCTACAGTGAGGTGGTGATCCTTGGAAAGATATGACCGTGAGATAGAACCAAAAAACCATTTCTTCAAAGCCAGATTCTTTCCCTTGGAGGCATAGAGCATTTCACGTAGGGCAGTCAGAGTCATTCCACTGGTCCTGAAATACCAGAGCCAGCCCTCCACATACAAATACAACCTCTACCTAAAACAATTTCACTTTAAATTCACGCATTTGAGGAGTCTGTAGACTTGATTCTGTTCTCTTAGCCAACTGAGGAACAACTGCCCTTACTGCATGCAACGAGGTTGGACTTCTTTATGTCTCCAATTCGTAGCAAACTTCTTTATAGTGACCTCAACATGTACACAGCGCATTCTAACTGCTGCTTTGGCAGGACGCCTGGAAACAAAAGCCATGGTTGTGAAACATCCCCGAGTATTGATTTCAGACATTACCCCAGCACGGTGTCAAACAGGGAGTTCATGCCGGGTGAGCAAGGCAGCGTTCAACACATCTACTCATGAATGGTTTACTCTGTACATAACCACTGGGACAGTAACACGTTTGCTGAGGGCAGCACAGCTTTCTGCTCTCCATCCACAGCCGGGGGTCCCTGCAGCCCCAGCACCAATGCCCTCTATGCTGAGGCCTTCCTGGCTGCAGCCAGCAGTGGAGGGCTGCCTGCGTGCTGTTGAAAGGGGCACCCTCTGTGCTCCTGCCTGCATTGAGGAAGCTATAACACAAAACCCTTTGGAATGTAAATCAGCAAAACAAGCAAGAGCTTTGCTCAGTGGAAAAAAACACAGCACCGTTGCACTGTTGCGTGCTTTTTCTTCAATCCCCATAGAAACTCACCACGTGCTTTCATATTGGCTCCTAGTAACTGTGCTTTAAATGTACATCATACAGAGCAGCCCCACACTTGCGCCAGCTGTTACCGTCAGTGTGATGGATCACACAGTTCATTGCTCATATAACCACAACACACTGTCGAACATCAAACACTGCAGCCGCGTGCTCATTAGAATGAAAAAGGAGGCAGCTGAAATCTCCAGTAATGATCAGCAGGATCTGAAATCTTGAAGTGAAACAAACTGTTGGCAGTATTTTAGGTGTTTGCTGGTTATTTCCAGCACATGGGTTTGCTGGAAGAAAAGCAAAACCAAAAACCAGCCACATAGCAGTGAAGCACTGACAGTTTTCTTTTAGGAATGCTTCCCATTTCCACCTGGTGAAAGGAAACACTGAGTTTTATACATTAGCAGGTACCGCAAACCCTTTCATCACAACCTAACAACCCTTCTGATGCATCGCTTGCTTCACCAACAGTTGGCCGCCTGATGCCTACCGTACAGCACGCAGCTCCAATTGCACCAGGACGCAGATGGCACAAGCAAGGCTCCATCCACACGCAGACAGGCAGGGCTCAGCCTTGGAGCTTCTTATGCCATCCCACTGGGATGCCTGCAGTCACCACCTGCTTCTGATTCATCCAAAGGGTTGATGCATTTCATAGAGTCAAAGAACCATTAAGGTTGGAAAAGACCTCTAAGTTCATCCAGCCCAACCAGCAGCCCATCACACCGTGCCCACTGCCCATGTCCCCTCAGTGCCACATCCACACGGCTCCTGAACATCTCCAGGGACGGTGACTCCACCACCTCCCTGGGCAGCCTGTGCCACTGCCTCACCGCTCTTGCTGAATCCAGGAATCCAACCTGAAAGGAAGGAAGGCTCCACAACCTGCCACACAAGGCAGAGAGGGAAAACAAGGAAATGCAAGAAAAACTTGTGCAAGGCAGAAAAACACCAGAAAAACTGAGTTTTGGGAAAAAATAAGAGTCCCTTGTTGTGCTGCCTTGTTAACACGCTTTCTTCTCCCAGTTGAGCATGAGCCCTCAGGTGGCAGTGAGCTGCTGAGATCCATGCAAGATTCATCCCAAATTCTTACTGCTACCAACACGCCAACAGCCAGAGGGTTCGTGTGTGTGCCCACTCAGGTGGATCACACTGAAGGAATGGAGAGATGCGATCAGCTTGGGTGTTTTACCTGCTAATGTGGACATATTAACTTTTTTGTTAGATTATTAGTATTTAACATTGGTACTACAAATTCTCAGCAATTTCTCATTGTTTTGCACTTTCGTGTCTTCAAAGCGAGTGCCAATAGCAGGGGTTTCCATTCGTTCTCCCTTATACCCATTTCTAATGCATTTTACGTGAAGACCTTTGCTCTGATAGCACAAAGCAACTGAGTAATTGGCACCTTAGGGAGGTGCTCAGTGCCTTCATCAGCTGAAGAATCATGAATGTGGAGGGCACCTGTCCTGGATGAACACTTTTACCAGGGGAGGTCAAGTGTCACCTGCAGAAACCTTTGGCTTTCAGCAGCCATGAAGAGTCTACCAACTCCTGGGAGTGTTTCCACGCAGCAAACCACTCCAGTGAGCACCAAGCAACCACAGCAGTCTGAAGATGCCTTAACAGATTCTAAGGCCACAGGGAACCTGGCTGCTTTTCTGAGATGAGGAGACCCAAACTTCATTCTCCCGTCTTCATTACAGTCTCCTCCATCGACAAGTTCACCATACTATATTTTAATGAATTCAACACAAGACTTCTCCACTAGGCCCATTCTTCAATTAAGTCCACATTTTATTTATGGTTTGCTGTTGGTACTTCAATCAGATTTATATACATAGTCTAAAACCTACATCAAAATAATTTTGACTGCTCTGAAGACCAAGAGAAGTGACACAACTGAAGTTTCCTTCTGCATCTCTACGATAGGACTACATTCCAATAGCAGCTTTTCGGTTTAGATTGCAGAAGAAAGCCAGCACCAGGTGCCTCACAGACTCCAACTGGAAGGGTTACAGAGTTTTCTTGCAGCATTTCAGTCTTAAACACAACCGGGGTAGCAATTGGTAACATTCCTTTCTAAATGAACAATCAGGCCCACACACAGAACAGTAGAATTTCTCATTATGAAACCCTCCCTTTCTGGCCCCTCAACACATCAGAATAGCTGGAAACCGGTTCACCTCCCTGTAATTGCACTATTTAACCAACGTCTGTCGTGAAGTACTTCATGTTGACACACAGGATGGGTACGGAGGTAGCATGAGAGACTGGGTGAAAGCGTTCCTGAGCCCATCACAGGATACCCCTTGGAAAGGTGTGTTCCTTAGTTTTAATGTGAGCACTCTTGGGCTCAGGTTCAAACGATCCCCACAGGATCCTCACTGCAGGAGGCAGGAATCGCCCTCGGCCCAACCGGGTATTTCATGTGATCCTGCCAGCCTGGCACTGAGGAACCCATTGTGCTGTTCGAACCGCTTCAAGCAGCTCACGGGGCTCTACAACGAATGTCGAGAGGTAGGAAGTACGGATAGAAAAAGTTCGTGGGGCCTCTCACTCAGCCTACCGTTGGCCTGTATTTGCTGAGGGGATTCCGCTCGTCGGATCTCAGAGGAGAAAAGCAGTAGGGAATGCTTTATATACCACTTCATCCCTTCCTGCACGCTCATGTCTCAGCACTGGGGAAGCTGCGGCTTACGGGGGCTCGGGCTCTGCTACCGAGGGGGACCAGGCCAAGTGCACCAGTGTTGCTGGTACATGCTCCCCATGGGCATGAAGTAGCATAGCCTCTCCCTGCAGCAAAACATTCCCATTTCTGCTCTTCCACACCTCCTGTCACTCGACATGAAGGTGAGATAGAATTTGCGATGCTCACATTAAATCTCATTTTGAAGACTCGGTTTCTAAGTTTTTGGATTTACTTCCAGGCGTTGGAGGACTCTAAAGCAGTCATCGGACACTTAAATATCATCAAGTATACTGTGAAGTGCCCAAGCTTTCAAGCCAGCCCTCTTTTCCCAGTACAGACTCCAGCCAGCCCCCTCTAACACTGCTATTCACCTGTAGGATCTAACTGCTCAGGACAGAAAACGGAGCAGAACAAAAATACACAATAAGCTGGAAGCTATTTGAATTCAAGACCACCATCGGCACCCACAAAGCTTTCTCAATGCGTTTTGAGGAGATTTAGGTGATGACAAAACCCACCTGGCCCAGACCGGGGCTGCTGCCACAGCACTCAGAAAGGCTCCAACTCGAGGAGCGAGGTTGGCTCATAGGAAATAAGGAAATATTAACTAGGAAGTGACCCCAGGATGACAAACTTGGTGTGAAAGCATTGTGAGAAGTTATCGATGCGAATTTGAAGTTATGGATGAGAATGGAGCAGCCTTTCAATGATTAAATGATTAAAGCTACGAAAAAGGCTAACATCTTTAAAAGCTGCACCCACAGAGGTATCGTGATGGAAAAGGAACATTAACTGCTCTCAATGGCTCAGGTGAAACCACACTCGTAAAGCATTCATTCAGTTCAGGTCATTTTATAAAGTCAGAAACAGCACATCGTAGCAATGGGAATAGGAATGAGGTGTAGGGAATTGACTTATACTGGTGGAAAACCAATCGTTTGAAGATTTTGCTTCGATACGGGCTGTGCATGCATGAGGGAGCTGCAGAGCACACAGGTGACACAGCTTGGGGCAATACAAACAGCTACCAAAATAGCAAGGGGGCAAGTTAAGAATAAAAAGAAATGTTATCCAACATTACAGCTTGTATACATAGGGAGGGAACGATACGGTTTTCCTGCACTAAATACTCACCCACGGTTGGATTCTGTAGGACTTCATCAAACCCGTTAACTTCATCCCATTTTCAATATTCAAGGTTAGCTTGTTATTAAAACTAGAAGATGTTTGCACGTCATTTTCAACATTAAAGAATGACTCCTGTCACTTTAGAGTTGTGCTGATCAATATAAGGCTATATTCAATTCATCAAAGGAAAGGGCCTGTAGGTCTGATTCTACTCTCAAGAAGTGGCTTTAAGGAAATGTAAGGCTAAAAAATCTAGAACTGGGTATTTAATGAAAAGTTAGCCCTTGTGCAGGAGTGTTTTTCTCCTCCAGAAACTGGTTCATGTCGGCAAGTCAGTGTAAACAAAGCAAGTAAGATAGCACACTGACATCTCACACCAGCTTACGTGGGGTGCGCTGATCCTCACAGTACATCAACCATCAAGTGCCAACATCAGCAGGACTCACACTAACACCACTGAAATCCTTGGATCCTGAAGTCGCTGCAGCCTGCATTGGATAATCCGACTACAGGACAAGGATCTCTGAAGTGGAGTGCTGGAATCTACGTCAGCGCACTTCTGAGAACAGCCTACTGTGCTAGGAGCTACAAGGGCAGGACTGGACACTTTCTACTGTATAACAATAGATAAAATAAACAAGGCTATTTGGCATTTAAAAATGGCAAGTCCAAGTGAAGCTTTTATACCTCAGAAACAAAAGGACAGTTACAGTACAAGCCTTAAAAAGGTACAGAGAGTAAAAAGTGACAGTGCTCAGACTGGGTTAAAGCCCTCCTGGTGCAGCAGGACTTCCTGGCCTGCACACAAACGCGTTAATGCGGCAATCCCTAAAGACCAAGAGAAGGAAGAGGCAACGAACACCCTTGAGCAGTTCTGAGGGCATACACAGGGCGTGTTGCTTGTGCTGCAAGGATCTTTACTGCACCGGTGTCCTGATTCTAGCTGCAAGCCAAAGGAAACGCTTGCTGTTGTCTTGCTTGATAGATTACTTGCAAGAGGAACAGCAATCACGCACGAGGATACAGCTGGATTTCTTTCAACTTATTGTTTATTACAGTACTGTTCTGCAGCATGCAGTGCTTACAAGATGTTTACTACTTGTCCCCCAGAAAACCTCTTTTGTTTTGCTCTAGAGAGATGGCAGGTTTAGACCTTATCCCCAAGACCTCATGGCTGCGAGAAGAGCACGACATGAATACGATGGAGAGCACAGGAGGTGAGAAGAGAGGGAGCCAACGTTACTGCCTTCCTGATTCACACAATTGGACCACAGTGGGGCCACAAGTGTCAGGAACTGCCCCACTGCTGTGAGAAGAGTGAGGTTGGCACCAGCGTCTCACCCTCCCCAAAATTAAGGTACATGCCTTTACCATAGAAGTGACTTGGCTTGCAGTGTGGACAAAGAGTTTAACTAAACATAAATGCCTGCAACTTCTCTGCAAATTCCCTAACGTGCCACTTTTCCCCTGTAACTTACATAACTAACCTTTAATTTCCCTTTGTTTCCATGCAAACCACCGCTGTGAGCCTCACTGCGAGGGCTACTAACTGAAACACAATCCAACAAATGCACTGAGCCATTCTGCCGTCGCACAGCTTATCAGCCTGTTCATTCCTAGCAAAAGACTCGGAGGTAGACAGGAATTTATTGAAACCCAAAGTGAAGCGAATTGCTACAGCAGCCCATTTTTGCCTGGTCGGCTTTGGCAGAATGGCTGATCTTGTTCTCTCCTGGGATTTAAAAAAAAAATATATAGAAAGGTTTGGAACCTTGGATGCTTTTCCATGGAACGTATGCCAAAACACACAAGCTAGGCACAACAAAATGGCCGAGAAAGCCTAATAATAACAATAACAATAATAATCTTAACAAAATTTTCTCGTGTTCTCTCAAAATAAAGTTTCACTCTGAAAATATGAAATGGTGCTGTGGAATTTCATTTCTTTCTGGCTCAATTTCAGCGAGATACTCTAGTTTTAAGAAGAGAGGACCTGACTCCCCAGAGCTGGTAGTTAGGGAGAATTCCAGTTCTGCAGAATTCCAAACCAAGCTATGTCCTTTGCTGCTTGCACGTTGCCATACAGCAAGGCGATGCGCATCAAATGAGCTCTCGCTGAACCCTGTGCCATCTCGTTTGTCAATGGGGTAACAGGGGTGCGGGTGACCAATCTCTCCAACCCAAGCTTAGTACATTTACTGATACACAGCAGCAACAACGTTCCTTTTGTACATGGCAGTACTGCTTTTTCAACACTCAAAGTAAGAAGTGTTAAAAAGTTACTAAACAACCACAATCCAATGGTACAGAGGGAGAAATTCTGCTTGGTGAAGTTACAGATTTCCCACTACATCAAGCTACACACTCACCACCATATAACGTCACTTAGGAACGTTCAGTTTCTATGCATTGGATGTTACATTGTCTGGAACACGAGCATTTGCTTTACTACTTATTGGCTTATTTGCGGAAGACCAAAGATTCCCTAACAGCTGTCCTAAACAAACAGAAAACTGGAATTGGCGATGGGGGAATTCAATCTGTAGGCACTTTGAGGACTACTGCTTTAAAGTGTGCCATCGACAATGAGGTACCGTGTGTCGCCAGAAAATGACCACCGCCAAAATGCTGCGACACTCACATGCATACGAAACTTTTTGCTTGTACAATATTTGTTAAAGACAATTAAAAATTGTT
This sequence comes from Gallus gallus, assembly GCF_016699485.2. NCBI lineage: Eukaryota > Metazoa > Chordata > Aves > Galliformes > Phasianidae > Gallus > Gallus gallus. The sequence continues at coordinate 112,175,889 of NC_052532.1, forward strand.
CTGCCCAGAGTGGCAAAAGAAAGAGCATTGCACCTTTTACTGTAGCTGTTTAAAAGCAGCGGCTGCAACAGACAACACAGGCTATCCTTCTTCCGAGTCACAAAGACGCACCAAAGTCCTCAGTTTGCTGTTGCAGTCACCTTCAGTTCAGGGGCAGGGCTGTAGATGACTGAGAAAGTCACAGCCTTAAAATGTCACAGGTTTTACACGTCTCTACAATCATTGCACTATTGAAAGTGAACACATTTGGCAAGGCTGAACTAGAATATTATATATTTTACCTATATAGTAAAAAATACGTAATAATAATCACCTCTGAGATAGCTCGTTTAACAATTACTGGTCCAAATAAATAGGAACTATTTCAACACGAGTACTCAGGCCAGCAATTTTTGAGTTAAAACTTTCAAGAAGCGTTCCCAAACATAAATGGGAAAGAACTTTACCCAAATTGACTAAGTCCAGGTAAAATGGCGTTACTAAAAAACTATGAAAGAATCTGAATTAACTTGAGCACTGAGAAAACATGGAAGCATAAAAGTGATCGGTGCTACATAAGCATATTCTAACATCTTCCGTGTCCCTAAGAATGCCTAAGAATGCGCCTGCGACTGAATTGTCCTCGGTTCGTTTCCAAACTACAGACCTTTAATCAGATAAGCAGCTTTGTTTCTATCAACTCATTTGTAAAAAACACCATCAAGCTTGTGCTCATTAAATATACATATGTATATATAAAAACGTACAAAAAGTACAAGATAAATCACATTAAGAAACTTTTACAGTGTAATTGTCCTGATTGTTTTATTCTGATGGGCCAATTGTTTATTTTCTTTGTTGTTTTCTTTTTTTTTTGTGCACAGAAATCTCAATGTGACTGTTGTTCCAGAACTCAGCATAGTGCCACTGCACAGAATTCACCTTCCTGTGCAGTCCATTAAAAAAAACAAAAGATGACAAAAAAAAAACCCAAGACACACCACAGGACAAAACGTTCTTCTTAAATCAAATTCTATTTGTGAATTCAGCAAAATAATTTCTATAAAATAAAACAGCAAAATATTTAAATAGTATAGGGTGGGCTGTATCTGTTTTGCAGGGGTATTTGGTTTTTAGACAGGTTCCAAAAAATTACACACATTCAAGTTACCAATTTTCATTTAAATACAGTATTTACTGATGCTTTTCTCGAAGTCTTTAAACAAATGTTTATTCTGGAATAGAGATACCTCAGAATTGTATTTGACTAACCAGTAGTTTCTCTTCTCATTAAACCCTGCTTCTAATGTTAAGATCTCCTGCATATGGATAAAGAGCTAAGACGATTCTCGCTTTCAAGTAGAACTGTGAACGAGCAGAAAACCAGCAAGTTAACTTGGTGCAGTGGCACTCACAAGTACTGTGTGATTTTGTTGACTTCCACTTCACTGGGATGCAGTAGAAGGAAAGTGTTAGAAGTTTATCTAATAAGCTCTACCAAAGAAACAAAACAAGCACACCAAATACAGTCTATTATGCTCCAGGCATCCTGGCATAGCAAATTTTTGCATATTTGTTTTAAATCTTTTAAATTCCTATTACTGAAAACTAAGTGTCCTTTATCCCACCCAGAGACAGAACTGTCAAACATCAGATGTGAGGAACATATGTGAAACTGAAAACCACTTGTTTGTTTGTCACATTTTCCCTCCCCGTTTTATAGTCTAGGTGTAAGAAGAAAAAGTTCCGAGCGATACAGTTGTCACATTGGGACAACTGCTGTCACTTTTTTCCCCCCTCGTTGGCTACACTAACTTGGTGTGAAGCCATGCTAAATGTTACAGCATAACTATAGCTTCAAAGTGATTAACCTAATACCAGAATGAAAAAGGCAATGAAAAAAGATCTAGAAACAATGTTACATCACCAATTTTCCACATCAACCAAATAATTAAAAGGTTACCAGCCATTACGTTGCTCATAGTAAAATCGACTCCAGTGGCAAAGAATTAACATGAAACTATTTTTGTGGTTGACATGGATAGGCTTTTTCATAAAGGAGTTGATCCAACTGCCGTGAGGCAGGCAACACTGGTCGCAGAGCGCAGCAGATATATCAAGAAATTATTTTTTGTTTTTGTAGATCTGTGAGTCTCATCAAGACAAAAAAAATGTTTCTCGCTTAAGAATTAACAGTCAAACATTAATATACTATATACACCTTTGCCATTTACACATTAGCATCAGGCCATTTATTACAAAACACTATACACTTTCCACTGCAGGCGGGTTATATATTGACAGCAATTTTCTGCAGATAAGACAGTGAATAGACTCTCCACTCCATGTTGATTAGGAATAGTTTTTCTAGTTTTAAATATTAGCCAGACACAGAGAAAGGTTGGACTGTAAGGCCTGGGTGCACAGTCTTGATGGAGCAAGTTAATTGATTATGTGCATTTCACTAATCTTTTGTCTGAGGCGGGGAAACTTCTTCACTGCCTTCATAATTTTCTTGTGCTCGTTGGCCAGTTCGCTGAGGGTTGTTCATATGATGTGCTGCCGGGCCTGTATATGGCTGTCCATGCACATGGTTATTCTGGAACAAAGCAGAAACGTTTGGAAAGGACATTAAATCTGTGGACAGTTTCCTAACCAGTTACAGTGAGAAGCATCACTGAGCACACCCAACATCTGGTGTAACAGCATTTGCGGGAACATACATGACAGCGTTGTCATTCCCCTGAATCACACCCTTCACTTACCTTTTTAACCACCACTGTGTAATTAGATTCTCAACTTGTAAAACTACAATGATCAATTTAACAGTCATTTTAGTTTTTGACTAAAGAACATCTACATGCAAAGCAAAAGCAAGAAAAAAAAGGCTGCCTGTGTGCTCTGGATACTGAGCTGTGCACATATTTTATAAACAGATTCAATCAGTGTGCATGTTTTCCCTACGACAATGGAAAAAGCAGACCTGTATTTATGTAACACACACTGATCTATGGGCAAACTTTAATATTATAGAACTGAATGAAATCTAGACCAGTCATTTTCTCCAGATGCCCTGTCCCAATTTAAAAAGCTATTCACACACCTGGCAAATGATAACACCTCATCTACCTATTGTTTTACAGAGTTTAACCAACTGTGGAGAAGTTAGAAACACGAATTAGGAATTGTGTGCATTAGTGAAAAATGCCACCTACTGCAAGGAAGTGAACACATCACACGGGCAATGGTGGGGTTACAGTACGTGTCTGAACTCAGGAGCTCAGAAGGGAGTGGGAAAATCTGCACAACTTACCAACTGCTCTGCTGAGAACACCAAGTAAGGAAAGCAAGATGGAGGGAAAATGGGTTTGGGCAGGAGAGGAAATTAAATTAGCAGATTCAGAATAAATAGAATTAATTGGAACAAGAAAAATGGAAACTAAGTAGGGGACCTACTAATTTAGTCAGTTAAAATATCTGGTAATGATTTCTTTCAGATCTGTCTCTCCACTGAAAGTTTAACTAAGCAGCCATTTAGCCTGAAACAGATTTGTATTTTGTATGTACTTAGAATTTGGAGATCAGTGTTCATAGCACAAGTTACATGCAGCAAAAATATCCACTTTTGTGAAAGCCTTACAATCAACTCTAACTGAAAATCAGGCCTTGGGCTTGATTTTAAATTTAAAAAAATGATAAAGCAACTCACAAAACATCAACACAAACAAATAACAGAATCTAATTTCATATGTGCAGGCCTGTGATGACATCTGTCCCCCTGCTGTTTCTATGGATGATTTATCTCTGATCTGGTAACGTTAAAATAAAAGTGATGGGGACACTGTTCCTGGCAAAATGGATCTGAATCTTTATTTCTCCAGTGGTGATATTTGATAGTAACACGCTTCTGGCTAAATGCCTGTAATGAGAGTTACCATGAATGCTAACGTTAAAAGCTAACCCAGGGCTCTGAGTAATTCTTAAGCTCTTACCTGTTGATACTGGGAACCAGGTGAATGGGGATACAGTGGTGCATCTTCAGGTGGAGAAGACTCATGTTCATCTGGAGCATCAGGATCATCCGGTTCCTGAAGTTTTAAAAAAACATTAATTTACTCAGATAAAACATATTAAGATTATCCTATTCAGAACCAATGCTTTGTGCAAGCAATGCTTTCAGGCATGCTCTAAGAAAAAACACTCCCCCACCCCCAGTGTCACCTGTAGCTTGTATTAGATAAAATTATACAAATGATACAGTGTGTGTATATATAATAATAATTTGTATTAGGATTACTATATATTTGTATTAAAAATCCCCACTATCAACATAGTACTGGAGAAATAGACTTTTTAATCATTCATAATCTACTTCAAATGGTCAGTTTCAGTTCTAGACTAATTCTTTAACTGATGGATGTCTATAAAACCAGTAATAGAAATGGATAAAACCATGAGTACATAACTAAAGCTAACAAAAGTATAACTCCTTATCGATCACTAATTTATAGATATATTTACTCCCAAGTTTTTACCCCACGTTGAAATAATTCGTTACCTCCTCTGGGCAGAGTTCACAAGCTTTTGCAAGAGTCATTCTAGCACTGTGTGATCTCTCTAGGAAGTAGCCATTTGATGTTTCATTGCTTTGTATCGGTGGAGACCAATTATTATAGGTGTATTGGGGATTGCCAGTGTACGGTCTACGCTCAAGCTCATCTCCAAGCCATTCTACTGCCCAGGTCCATTTTCTCTTCAAATCTCCATTACTCTGCAGATACAAAGTTAGCATTTAGAAATGATTTTCTCTGTCCTTCAAGAGAGGTATACTTTTTCCTTTCAAGAGAGCAGACCACCAACTCATATGCTGTTGCTCAAAAGATTCATTTTTTTTTTCCTCCACACAATATAAGCTTCAAAACTGTAATAAAGAGGATCTGCAGTTGCATCACATGAACACAAGTATAATCAAATCACTCTGAGATCAATATTGTGACCATCTGATATCAGAAGGTTTACATGAGTTTTACTTGAAGGCCATAATTTTGTCAAGTCAGTGAAAATTGAGTATTTTTATTTTTCTTTAAACACACAACAGGAAAAAAGCAGCGGCAAGAGACAACAAAATGTATCACCTGAAGGATCTGGTAGGCTACAGGGCAGTTGCTGAAGAGGGCTACCATGCATTTTATACACTGGTAAGCTCTTTTCTGATAATGGTTCTTGGAGCGTTGAATGGTGTCAAATAGTCCATCCCTGTCATCTGGGATTCCCTTAAGTGCATTGTGAATCCTACAAAAATAGCCCGGTGTTAAAAATCAGTCTTCACTTACAGTGTAGTTATAAAGGGGTAAATCATATTCTGAACATTCTCATTTTTGAAATTAGGAGACTAACTTGACAGGTTGCATACAGAATGTACAATTTCAGCAAGTATTTGGTAATGTTTGAGTCAGTCAAAAGTTTAAGCTCTCTGAACAAAATAAAACCAATCACAGCAATTAATTTTCTTTTTTTTTTTTGTATTGTTGTGGTTTTTTTTAAATATAAACTGCATTTACAAAACAGTATTTTTTTAACTCATTATGTTCTTTCAGAGTTAGAACAGTTCAAACCTTGACAGAAGGACTATGTTATAGTTACAGATCTTTAAGATAAAGCCTTTTAAATGCAGTTCCTCTGAAAAGAAGTGAATGGTACATGCATGTTATTCTTGAGACTGCAGTCTTGAATACAAAGTGATGTATATCTTCAAGTACAGTGAAAGCCACACCACATTTAACCTCCTTCATATCTCCATTATTTCAAACATAGTACTATTCTAAACAATCTTTCTTGTCACCTACATTTTCACTATAGTATGTTTTATTTTACTTTACACTTCCTAAAATATGCCAATCCTCCAGTGTTATGTGGACTTTGGACAGGACATCTGCTTAGAAGGAAGTACACCTAAACAAACTGCCTTATATTTGCATCACATATATATGCAAACATGAAAAGCCCACATACGCTAGGTACTCTCATCCCTTACCTTAGGAGTAATTCCTATAAAGAAAATGAAGAAACTCCTCCACGCTAGCCTTCAGGTTTTGGAGTGTGGTAAGGCAGATTACCACCTTCTCTCTGAGTATCTTCTAGAGTAAGGCTAGGCAACTGCTGAAATCCTGAGTGTAGTCTACGTCTACAGGGAAGTATCTATGAGTTCACTCCAACAACTTCACTGTGGCAGACAGTTTTAAAATCAAGAGTGCTCTTACTCAAAATATTTAAAATACACATGGGACATGGCTGCAAGTTATTTAGTAAATCTAGTATTGGGAATATTCATCAGTTATGAAGCAGTGATATTTTGAAACAGATGACTAAAATGTTGATTACATTTATTTTGTGCTACCTCACCTATTACTGTGAAAAACTTATGAGGAATTAACCTCTATGCATTCTCTCAGACAGTCAGTATTTGCAATAATTACATTTTCCTAATCTCAACTTTCATAAGCCTCATTCCCTAGATGTGAAAATTTGGTTTGAAACCGGGTGAATATTATAAAAGATAAAATTCTATTGAAATGATAACACACAAAATATTCACATCTACATCATCTGCTTTTCTCCAAGGTTCACACGTCATCCATGCCTTAGTATCATTCCTATGACTGCTACGTTTATTAGTGAGGCCAGGATATCACTGAAACCTCTTAAAATGAGATGCGTGCAGGAATTGGTCTAAGCAACACACAATAAATAGCAGTATGTTTAGCCTAATTGGCACATTAGTAAAATTCTCCTGTATATGAAAAATCTTGAATTTATAGGACTAAGTAGCAAATTTCTCAATAGTAAAGACGACTGAGGTTAAAAAAAAATAGGGAGTTGTCTTCAAATGTGTGATAAAGGGGAAAAAATGCTTTATTCCCTGTATTTTCTTCTAAAACTAACCTCTCAAAAGGACTAGCAGCAGGATCACTGGGAGAACAGGCTGCACCAAACACAGTGGTAGCAAATTATAAAAAGATAGGTAACTACAAACCTGTGAGTTTGCCAAGAATCCTCTATTAATAGGATTTGCAGAAGCAGATCCAAGTAAGGTCGAAGCTCGTATGTGTATGAATACGCAACCTTAAAAAGTAAAAATGCAGAGAAAACAAGAAAAAGCATTCTTCAAAGTACGTAAATTACACGGTGCAATACAAGAATAGAATTATTTTAAGTGAATTTTACTGTAATGTAAGGGATATCTCAAGATGCAATGCATACTATTATTACGTTAAATGCTGGTAGCATCCGATTTTTTTCTAAATACATATTAGGTTTTGTAAAGAAGTGTTTCATCATGAGTTTCTAACACAACTGAAGTGCCAGGCATGATATGCAGAGAAGTTATCTTGAAAAGTACCTTTAGAAAAGTAAAATTACAAAACAGTATTTACCACTCATATTGTTACTTCTAGTCAGTATGTTCAAGGTTACACTAAAATGCAAAATACATGGCTAAGTAAAACATCAGTAAATTGACCTTCACTATGTATTTTTCCAAGTATCAAACAGAAGGAAGCAGAAAAACTTAATGTTTACATAGAAAAAGACTAGCTAACGTTAAAACAAACTTTATTTGGAGTGGAAGAGTGTGATTAACCTTACAGAGATTACAAAGGAAAAACAAAACAGTTCCAAACAATGATTATTTCCTGAGCCTGAAGCCATGTCTTGCAGACTTATAAAAAAGGACCTTACATACAGAGTCAAAATCAAAAAGGGAGATTTTAGAAAATATCCTAAAGTTTGACTCTAATGAAATAAGCTGTTATATGGATTATTAAAAAATGAACAAAATGCACTTAGAGATCATCTTCGTCTACTTTTTTTCATAGAATGGCTTGGGTTATGAGCCACCTTAAAGCCCATTCAGTTCCAACCTCCCTGCCATGGGCAGATCAGGTTGCTCAAAGCTCCATCCACAGAGTGGCTGAACAATGGTTGGCTGAGTCTTTCACACTTGCTCTGGGCAACTTGTTCTAGTGCCTCATCATCCTCACAGTGAAGAATTTCCTCTTAACATCTAATCTAAATCTACCCTCTTCTAGCTTAAAACCAACAGATCTTGTCTACCACTACACTCACAGATAAGCAATTCCTCCCCCACTGTTCTTGTAGGCCCCCTTTAGGTACTGGAAGGTTGCTCTACGGTCTTCCCAGAGCATTCTCTTCTCTAGGCGGGATAACTCCAACTCTCGTAGCCTGTCTTCACAAGAGAGGTGATCCAACACTGATCATCTCTGTGGCCCTCCTCTGGACCCAATCCAATGGGTCCATACCATTCACCCTGTTGGCCAATTCTCTTTTGATTGAACCCAGGATATGTTTCGTCACCTGAGCTGCAAGCACAAACTGCTGGCTCATGTTGAGCTTCTCATCCACCAGTACTCTCAAGCCCTTCTCCCACAGGGCTGCTCTCAGTCCATTCATCCTCTAGTCTACTTATATCTGAAATTGCCGCGACCCAGGTGCAGCATATTGCACTTGGCCTTATTGAACCATATTATGTTCCTGTGGGCGCACTTCTCAAATCTAGGTTCTTCTGGATGGCATCCTTTCCCTATGGAGTGTCAACATGCACCATTCCGCTTGCTGTCACCCCGGCACGTTTGCTGACTGCGCACTCAATCCCACTCTGTCCACGTCACCAATGGCAATATTAAATACTGTCAGTTCTAATATAGACCCCCAAGGGGCAAACGCAGAGCCCCGAGGCTCATCCTTGACCTTGTGCTCCTAACTCTAAGATGTTTATTGCTTTCCTAGATTTATAAAAGGACTTCTCATAATACTACAATATGATGTAGACACCCAAGAGTAAGAACACTGACAAAAGATACTACCTTAAGGAACATTTCTTTAACAAGCACCTGTTCAGTATTCAATAGACAACAGTCCTATACATAAATAGAGAATCTTGCATCATACACACTCATATGCTCATCCTTATCCTAACATTTGTTTTTACCTGCCAGAGAAGTTCACTTAGGACAGTGGAAGAGAACTGAGGATTCTCCCAACAGCAGAAACGAAGCAATTTGATGGTCTCTTCAGAATTGCTGCAATCTTCAATAATTTTCTTCACATAACTGGTTCTCACAAACAGAATGTCTGCTACGTTCTGCTGAAGCGCCATTATAGGTTGAGATAAATTAGGATCACCATAGGGGTTGGCAAGTGGAGGATTACCTGAAACAAGCAGTTATTCTAGATGAAAAGGTACCAGAACACTTTCAGTGTGTAAACAACAAATTCTAAGCCATGGTAACTGATCAATAAACAACAGAAAAAAAAACTTAACAGTCAATTTGCTTTGAAACATGCAATGCTATGAAATAACTTTTTGATTGCAAAGCTGGACTCTTGCTGACCAAGATAAAGCTGCTACTCTGTGATAAAGTTATACTGTGACAGCCAAAGCAGAATAGCTGAAGACAGACTCATATGCAAGAGGAGGAATTGCTGGAAGTTTCCTCAGTGAAAAGCTCTTACTCCAGAATCTGCTTCCAGGTTTGTATAATACAGTCCAAATCTATCAAATTTTAGGATACGTTAGCTCTACTATAGGAACAGCTGGTAGAAAACTCCAGTCTGGAACTCTAGAGTGTAGATAGAATAGTGTTCTTGAAAAAATCAGAATTAACACAGCTTCTTTAGTAGTGTTAATTCTGTACAAGGAAAGACTGTTGATTTGCTCCTGGTGTTTCTTGATGTAGCAGTGTTGCGTTTTTGGTTATTGAAGATGATTAGAAGTCCGAAGGAGAACCTTCCTAGCTTATTATGCTAAATAAAAAAATAAATGAACCCTGCAAATAGTAATCATTGTCATAATAATGTTCACACAAAACACATTTTTAGTATATTATGAATACAGTGAAAGTATTCTGCTTTTGAAAATGAATCATATCTTCTTGCTGTTATCAAATAATAAAACCAAATCAAAGTTACCAAATGGTTCTGCAGCTTATTATAGCTCAGTAAAATGTTCAGTTCATTAATTCTTACTATAGTACATTCCAGCCTATTGACTTTACTGCCTGACACATTGAGCAGTAATGAGTTTATCATTGAACTGCTTCTCTAGAGATTCCTAATTAGGTTTTCTAAAATATACTTAATATAGCATACATACATATACAGGTTATAAGACAAGCTATAAAATTCACCTAGCCCAATATTCTGTCACCATTTCTCAAAAGTAACTGTGCACTGTCTTCAACCAGTGAGGATATTAATGATTTATTCTATAATAATTTATAGCTGATTCATTTGTAAATCAAAGTGCTATTTGTTTATTCTATTTGTCTTTCTGACTGCAAATGAGCACCAAGTGAATTTTCAAGAGCTGTCCAAAGCAACGTCTCTTCACCAATAACCACTTCGCTACTTCAGAGCCTAGCACAGTTTCTTCTTTGCACAGATTACTCTGTCCTGGTAACATGAAAATCATTTATTATTTTATTTCCTACTCAGAACCAAAAGATCTTTATGCAAGTCTTTGCAATCAGTTTAAAATATTCTAAAAAATGTAACGTTTTGCATCAACAAGTAGCTACTTCACTATCTGTTTTCTTCTAGCTTTATTTAATAAGCCACGAAGTACAAACTCTAGAACAGATTTGTGTTTTATGTGTTTAAGTATCAATGTCAGTATCAAATCAATTTTGCGTACAAAAGAAGAGATTTCTGTCTTCAAAAGGAGCTGCTAAACACAGAAGGGAAGCATTTTTTCAGCTAATTCATTTTATACATAGTAACAAAAGGTGCACAAAATACATTTATTGATAGATATATCCAATTAATCTAAGGAAAACGTAAACTTCACTATACCATTGATAGAAGACTGCATCCGCGATGACACATTGCAACAACGGATCAGTTGTGACACAACAGTGTACAGCTTCCCCAGTTCAGCATACTGGTACTTAATGGGAGGGCCTGGACCCTCATCCAGAGCCACAAGCATGAAGGTTGCAGGAACATTTAGTTTCAGCAGTTGTGTCTTCTCTGCTACACCTACAGAGTGAAAGAATATGTCTTACTTCTAGCACTGACAATACATTTCTCAGAAAAAATACTACACAATTGGTAACTTCTCAGTTACTGGGTTTGATTATAGTTATATTTGCGTATTCTGGAAAAGAAAATCATTAAGATGCACATGAAATTATCTTCAGTGTGATTTTTTTGTTTTCAGCCGAACAAGAGTTGTAAACGACAATATTTCTTAACAGTACTAATTAGCACTTGAGTAACTGGCATCCATGTTTCTTTCGGGACAAAAAAATAATGGTGTTTTTTTTTTTTTTTTCCTTCCAGAAGTGATCATTACGTGGCCCAGGAGTGGATGAAGACCCCCACAGTATATTTTGTGATTTTTCCATTATGCCATAGATGTATCAGTTACAAATTTAAGACATTTCCAACAAGCGTCATATTATGCAGTAAGTGCAAATAAGCATGACAAAGATCAGTTTAAGACAAAAACAAAATCTGCTAAGCCAATCAATAACCCAACTAACTCTAACATCAGCTGGTCTCACTGCAAAGGTACCTTGTACATACCTACCATTACATCTGTTATTCGTCCGTTTTGATCTTGTATGCTGTTTCTCAGTTTGGTTAAAAGTCATTATTTCTCACACACTTGCAAAATTTTCTTTTTATTCTAAAACATGACTGAATCTTGCCTACCATCTCCGTAATAAGAGGAAGGAATTCAGAGAGCACCTTATTAGAGCTCTCCTACAGTACTTTTTTAGTTATGTTAGACAGCTTCGTAGTTACATTCTTTACAGAACAGGCCTCTCTTGCTTCGACATGAATTACTTAATCTCTCAGAACAGGCAATCACAGTACTTAGAGTGTAGCAGGAAGGATGTACTGTAGCTTTTGGTAAGTGCACACTCTACATCTGTACATATGCCATCAGTTAACCATAGCACATACAAGCACAACTGGCTGCCTCAAATTGCTTAGTATTTCCATGTTTATCTTAGTGGGGTTTCAAATGCACTGAATGACATAAACAATTCAGAAAAAATAAGTAAAAGCAGAAGAATTCCATCTCTTTTCCATGACATTAAGTCCATTTATCACTGATTTTCAGTGTGCGGGTAATATTATGTGAAAACACGATATAGCTGTTCACATTAACATGAATGGGGCTCATTCAGTTTAACAGAAAAAATTACCTTCAGTTATAATTATTACACTTTGGATATTATTTTATGAAGTTACCAGCATACAGGCTAGTCACTTTATTCTAGGCAAAGAACACACACAATCCAGAATTCAGGTGTTTTTTTTGTTTGTTTGTTTTCGTACTTTTAAAATTATATCTATTGCTATTTTTGTAGTGCTGGATATAATCAAGACCCATAGCAAAAATGGTTGATGCTGCGGAGGCCATAGCCAGTATTTCACATCTACTGCTCCAAAGCTGATGATCACCTTATGCCAGTTGTATTACAACATATGTATGACGGATGAGCCCTAAATATAGCATCTGCAAATATACATAAGTCCTACCAGCCTTGCATTCAAAGAACTTAAACTTAATGGGAGATCACACTCAATTTCTAATTTAATCTTTCATCAGTAAATTTAGGACACTAGTGTTTAGGAAAAGAATCATTTTTCCAAGCCAGGGAGAATTTCACTTAAGCCCTTCCTATATTGCAAAAACACTCTCTTTTCTCGTCTATGTTTATTCTTGGATGAACGATAATATTTGATAAACTTAGAGTGGAATTTCCTGATTTTTGCATTCTTTTACCTCATATGATGCTTTGGTGAAAGCACTCTGGCAAGCAGTGATGCCTTAAGAAGGGACATAGAGCTATTTACTCAGTCTCCCAAAGAGGCTTTTTAAAGGGAAAGAGTATTGTAGAGCTAGCATTTTGTGTAGCTGGGAAGTTCCTACTTGAACTAAACTGAAATTAACACTGAAAGGGTACAATTGGAGCACACAGACAAAACATGACCAGCTGTATTACTCTACTTGAAGGAAAAATCATCTTTCTTTTCTGAACTTCCATCTTTCTGAACTTCTTCAGACCAAAAGAGTTAAGACTCCCACATACTTCCTGGATCTCATGACCTCCCTGCAAGAGGTCTGCATGAAGAATAATTTATCTTCCTGTATTTTCACCCCCACAAGAACTCAGAAGGACAGTTTCATAGCTCTAAGCTTCTTGTGTTATCCTTCTGAAGACTGCAGAAGCCTCAAAACCCAAACGGGAGGAGCAAAGATTCTCTAGAGAGCGTTCATGTGCATTACTTAATCTTAACAATCTGCCTGAAACTGAAAAATGGGATCCTCATACAATTACTTGGAAAACTAAGACATTAATAAGAAAAGATTATATTGCATCGGTATAGTGCATGTAATGGGCTTACCTAGATTGGCATACATCACAAACAGATTGAAATACTGCTGCAAATGACGCCCATGTTCAGATACTTCCCTTCGAAGAAGATTTAGTACCGCTCTCAGTAAGTGATCGCTTAAACTTAAGTTATCATAAGCCTATGAAAGAAAGTTGTACTATTAACGGTTGAACCTGTAAATTATGTAGTTTATACCTTCTATGATGACAGAAAACGTGAATCCACTAGTATCTTAGTATTATACAGAGAATAATACTTGCTATGCTGAGTATCATATGTGCCAGAGAAATTCTGCACGTACAGAGGTCTTTAACTGGATTTTTTCTCCCATGGCAGCTAGGTTTGAATACTCAGAAAAACTCATGGAGTTCTACAGTGAACGTTATCGCTTGAAAAAGACTCCTGAAAAAAGTCAACGTACAAAATCAAAACAAATTAACAAAACCACTACTAAAAGTCTATGTAACCTCAATATGTAATTTTTTTTTTTTTTACTGCATTTGGTAATGAAAACATTCTGAAAAAGTGGATCAATACAAATGAAAGAAATGTCCTACTGTAGACATCAACAACCTTAAAAATACATCCAGGGAAAGGCCCACAAATGTTTACTTTTTTAGATTTTAAGACAGTTAAAACAACAACTATTAACATTAAGATTTTGACTTTTTTTATTGTGCGCTGTTTGGTCATTGTAGGTGCATAGAATTGGGCAATTCACTTTCTGCTCCTATGCAACGCTACAACTTTTGATTATTTCAGTGTTAAGCAATCCAGGAGAAAGTACTTTAACTCCCACGTGTCTTTTTAAATTCTACATGGAAAACAAAGGTTCACTTCCCTTCACACTATCTAATTACCTACCTTTATTTTGTGGTATTGCACTTCTAATTAAATTCAAAGTTCTCACTAGTTGGTCTTGATAGAGATTTAAAAATGAGGTGAAACTGAGCCCCTCTGACAGCAACTCTCACACAAATTACACAAAGTAATATCAAGTAGTGCAAAACAGGCTTTTGTACGGGCTTTACAGTTTTCTTGTGAACACCTACTCTGGAATTAGCTTTATATTAAATGCTATTAATGAAGAAATAAGAATACATTTCCAAAGATTTTCATTAGAAAATTAAATACCTGACTGGAAGGTCCAGGAGAGGCAAAAGGTGAAGGACATGGTCCATCTTGCAACGAAAAATGTGCAATAAATACGATAAGTTTTGCAAATGCACCCCTCACTTCAGCACTGGGGCATTCCAAAAGGTACTCAGAGAAGCGGTTTGAAACATTAAAAAGGACATTGTGTGCAAACCAAAAGCGTACATTCTTGCTGTGACGGAGAAGAATGCATAACGCATCATACCTGAAACAGAAGATGACACAGCTTAGAGACCATGACACTTAATAATTGACAGCTGTATTCTTTTTATAGAAGTTGAAAATATACAATAAAGGTGATCCCCACATATTTTTGCTCACAAAGTGTTTACAGTCAGATGAACTAGTTACAGTCACAGATAATTCTTCAAAACCAAAAGACTTTGAATTAAAAAAAAACCTTCAGTATTAAGCTGTTGTTATGGATGGTAGAAGTAAAACCACAACAAGAGAATTACACTCCCTGACCTCCAATCTACAACTAAAGGCTGAATGACTAAACTACTAAATTAAATAGGTAGCTATCATTTCCTCTGTATTCAGACTGAGGGAGAGGGTGAGTAGTAGAACATACATAAGCTATGTATATATGTACATACATAAGTATGTAAGACTACAAACTAAATATATAACATACTAGGAATTCACGTTCTCATTTACAGATAACTAAAAAAAAAAAACAGTCAAATATCTGTTTTGGAGAGGACTCGTGACTTCTGTCCTCTCAGCAGCAATATTTTGACATCTCTTGATCTCTTAAAACAGAGGTAACTTAGTTTTGAAATTTGCTGTTAGCAAAAAACAAAAGTGAGGTACATGTTGGCCATGTATTACAGAACTACTTTATAGCTGTTGGTAAACTACTCACAAATGAGATTTTCTTCCTAGTTCTTGCTAACATGAACCCACATTCCTTCCCCTAGAACAAACTAACAGTTTAAAAGATGACTACAATGCAGTGTTAAGACTGTGTGGTTAGTTATATTTCACACAGATTTGAATTACAGGCCTCACAGCAATGTATATAAGTACTCTGCTAATGGAACCTACAGTTTCAGAATCTGAAAGTAACAGTTTTAGAAACAGAAAGCAAATATAAACTTCATGACTGGGTTGAAAATAGTTTTGTTTAAAATTAACTGAACCATGAACAAAATTCTGAATTCATATCAGAATACACAGCTTATTAGTTTTGCTCTAAAAATGTAGAATCTAATGACAAAGGCAGACAAAAGGGTAGATTTAAGCTCCGTTTAAAAATGAATTTTAAAGCTGTTCAGCTTAGTAGCTTATTTTAAGGCTCAGTTCCCTCCCAGTATTTTCTCTTTTTTTTTCCACATATTTGGGGGTGGGGCAGAAGACAGGATGGACCACTGACACTTCATTGTCATATGCACACAAACTAGAATCTTTCAAAAGACATTGAACTTCCAGAGCTGTAGTTGTTGTTAAAAGACAAGATACCAATCACTAGCTGGGCCACGGACTATTTTCTTTGTATGAAATCCTGTGGTGAAGAGAAATCTAGCAGCAAGCTGAATGCTAATCATAGTTATTTCTTCTGCTTCCGGCAACAGATGATCTTGTCCTAAAGAAAAATCAGAATACTCGCATGTAAACAAAGTAAAGGTAATCTAGTTTTAATACTTTAACTGATTCAGAATTGGTATTTTGTCTGACATCATGTCCAAATTTTAAAAGAAAACACCAACATTTCTGTTTTATTTGGAAATGTAAGCTTGTAGATCAGCATATGTTAACCTTAAAACCTTAACCAGGCTACAGGTGCTTACCAATCACTCAGCATCTCACTTGTGAGAATTATCTTCAGCAGAAACCCCCATAGGCATAAGTATTTTAGCAGAAATTAGTACATAAACAGAGCAGTTGTTACTAAATATTCTGGCATGTTATCAGTGATGACCAACTCAACAACAGATGTCTAACTGCAGAAGTCCAGAAACAGCCAAAGCAGAATGTGCAAAATTCTCCTTGGCTAAACAAATTCTTCACAACACAATCAAAATTATTCTCACAAGAAATTAATCATTAATTACCACGTTCTCACACTAACCTGGAGGAGGATTTAAGTAGACACTATTACAAGTAAGCAACTTCTTTATAAACTGGAAATATTCCAGGCTGTACTGCATACGATTATGCATGAACTGCACGTTCTGTTTCCGTACACTTCGTTCGATGGCTGACGGCATTTTAATTTGATGTGGTTTAGTGGTGATAGCAAGTTCCGAAATGTATTTTGTTAGTTCACTGTCTTTGTCTATTGTGTCCATACGTTCATAAAAAAGAATATAAGCGTTCCACCACCTCTTCTGGCGTCTGTAGGACATACGTTTCATCATATGATCAAATACTTCTCCCATGTACTCTCCACCAAAACACTGATTTTTCATTTCTTCATCATCATCCATTTTACACTCTGTCACATCTCCGTCATCAAATTTATACCATCGATTTTTCTCACCATCTCCACCATTCCTCTGGATAATATAAGAGTAATAATGTCCGCCACTGGCCTGGCCACTATGTACAAGCACACCAACAAGCCTGTATTTTGTGCTCCCAGAATGTTCATTTTCTGACTGTTCATTTTGTATTATTTGATTTTCAGGATTTACATCATCTCCTTCCAATTTAGCTACACCTGCTACTGTGTAAGGCTCCATGTCCAGCTCTCTTGGAAATTCAAAATAGTCGTTGAACTTGATTGCACATTCCCGTTCCCAGTCATAATCAAATCGCTTCAACTGGATGGCAAGAACTGGAGGCAACTTCTTAATCAACAAACGTTTCACTGTATCAACCTAAGAAAAAAAAAAAAAGGACATAAGCAGTTATGAGCTTTGAAGTTCCTATTTGTAACACTCTCACCAACAGTCAAATTTAGTAATTAGAAGTTTTTCCTAAACACAAAGTAAGACTGAACTTGGTACAGCTGTATCAATACTGTGGTACACAAGTTTGATACATAAAGAATCATTACCTTTTTGTTGCATTTTTCACAATGATATGCATTTGCACCTTCCAATAAATCTCCCTTGACATACTGTTCCAGCGAATCAAGAAGGTTTTGGTGATTTCTTATATCTACATTCAGAGTTGTGAAGGATTCCTCACATTCGTACCTATGAATGAATAAAAATGAACAGATATATGTAAGAGAAAGGTAAAACACGTTCAACTTACATTGGTGAGTTCTTTTTTTTCAAATTGTAGTCCCGCTACATCTACATTACAGTATCTGCACTGCACAAAATGGTGTCTGTTAATGAGCTTTACCATCAGCAATTAGACTAATACTGTACAAATATTGTTTCATGCCTACACACAACAGCTCAAAACATTTTAGAAAAGCCTTTTAATTTTTCTAACTGAATAGAACTAAGTAGTTGTCTTCATAAAGATCACTTTGCTTATCTGTGTAGATTTTCGCTCTGTTGTGATAAAACCTCCAAAGGAACTCCTAGAAATGAACCAGAAATGCCTGAGAGACAACTGATTAAGACATCTTGGATACATTTTTCAACAGAGAAAGAAGTAATGAAAAATTAAAAAGGTTGCATCTATTCCAGCATTACCCTACAGGGCCTGATTCTCTGATACACAATAAAACACACAAAAGCTTTTATAACAGTGAATACATTAGTATTTAGAAACGCTTATAACAGTAATATTCAATTTATCTGCTAACTTACAAAGTCTGTTAATTTATCATACTCCAATAGCTTTTCTCGTCACACATTTTAACCCATGAAACTAGAGAAGTTCTTTTAATTCACATGTAAACTCAACTGAAGTTGAAAGATTATCACAACAAAATTTGTGTCTATCAGTCTTCTCTGGCTTTTATTTGCTGATTGAAGGGTAAGGCTGAACAGTCACTTTCCACGGGATATTTGCAGTAGTAATGTGTAGAGAGACCTGTCTTATGACTCACAAATGAATATCCATCCCTGGAGATGTTCAAGGCCAGTTTGGATGAAGCCCTGGGCAGCCTAAGCTGGTGGCTGGCAATCTTGCCCACAGCAGGGGACTTGGGCTGGGTGGGCTTTAAGGTCCCTTCCAACCTAAGCCATGCTATGATCGGAAAGATGTCAACAGTAAGACGACCAACTGCTTGCAACACAAAATTTAACTCAATAGTAGACGCAATAATAATTAAATATTTACAGACACTTCAAGACAATTATATGAATGCTGTAGAAAAACACGGTATCAAATTTTGAGCTTCAAAACTGACATACCAGTCTTGATTCTCCACTCACTTTTATACGGTTGTCTGCTTTAGAGCATCTTAATTGTATCTTTGCCATACAAACATAGGTTATTTTTTTATAAGTAGACTCAAACACTTACCTATGAGGGCATCCTTGACAAATCTTCTGATCAGCAAAGGATCCTCCTAAAACTTTACTTAACATTGCTGGATGGCCCAAAGCTTTCAAAGCTTCATCTAAACTATCCACCAAGGAGTTAAAGAATTCTAAAGCATCATGTTGTTCACGCAGATTTACAGGTTCACCCCAAAGTCTGAAAACAAAAGCACATTCTTGTCAAATACGTTTTGTCCTGGTTCCTCAATAATTCCTTAATAAAGATTTATTGAAGTTATTAATCCCTTCTTACTGGGTAAAAATACTGGTTCGTGATGTAATATATCAACTGCCACTCTTGTTCTCAACACTTATCATTGATAAGTAGAAAAGTAAGTGCCTTTTGTGTGTAACTTCAAACTTAATTCAGAGATAAAATACTAAGCTCAAAAACTGCTGGAATTCCAGATTACCATCTTTCTGTGAATTTTGGCTTATTAACAGAATTTCACAGAAGGGTGAAAAGGTAGGGTAGCAAATACAAATCTACACAAGCTTTGTTAATTTACAGTTCTTAATATCATTTGTTCTACTACAATTTGTTTTGTTGCATTTCAGCGTTTCAGCAAATAGATATCAATAATAAATTTTCTGTTTACCTGAATTGTTTCCAAAACCCTCTTGGTACATAGTATTGTAGCCTGGAAGCCGCTAAATGACCAAAAATTACTTGGAGATGCCTCAGGACTCCAATATTGTACTCTTTCCTGTCTTCTGTTTTACTCAGTGCTGGTTTGTCTTCATACTGATGTGGGTAGCCAAACACATCATCTCGTGGGTCAACATTGCTCTGAAAAGTAGAAGAGAATTTGTGCAACTTGATTCTGTATGTAGTTATCTAATAACTGGTTGTATCCCTTACAGATCTATTCCTAGATTTTAACAATCCAGGGTAGTACTCATTGTCTTTGTGTGCACTAATCAAGTTCTGGTGACAGAAGCAATGCATGGTGCATTCAGGCATATACACATGAGGAAGAATTCTGCAAACTGTTACTTGTATCTTTTCAGCTGTTTCTCTGTCAAGGAGTGTACTCACATAAGAATATCATGCTATTGTCCCCCCTGTTAGCAGTGGAAAGCAAAATGACTAGTCACTTAAACTTACTATAAACCTCTGGATCAAAAAGAACTTTGATGATGATGATGATAAAGAAGCTCTACCTAATCAAATTTACCTCATTGTCCTGCTTTTCATCCCCAGACATATCATCATCTACATCACTGCCTGTGCCTTCAATTGCAAGAATTCCATTCCTGATGGCTGGAATCATGTAAAGCTGCTGAATAACAGAATTCATGTAACAAGTGGCACCAGCATTTTTTAATCCTACAAATCCCTTTGGTGGTCGAGGCCCAACAGGTGGTAGATATTCCCATTCTGTAAGCGCTTCACAAGCTAAGAAAAAAATAAAAGCAGAACGTGATTAGAAAAATTGCTTTGTTATAAAGTATTAGATTTTCAGTTGTAGTACAGAGGACTGTCGCATAAAATTAGCATTAGCCTGTATCATGCTGCAGTTTAGCAAAAATGCTTCACCAGAACATCAATTATTAAAATTAACACATTTTTATAAATCATAATACTACCTATAACCTTGCACCACATTCTTCTATTTTGTAATTAAAACAGTAGCTAAACAACAAAAAAACCAAAAGGTTATTTATGGACAAAACGTAACTCTTCCCATCAGTACTAGCAAATTTTCTAGTTTAAGCATTCCAGATCTGTCAGTAGTAAGTTACAAAACTAGAATATATAACCAACTAATAAGACTTTCATAAATTTGTAGTATTTTTAACATTACAATATTTATCTTACGCCTCTTTCTTTGGCCAGGAAAACATTTTTTAATAGTGCTATCTATATACCTTGTGAAAGATTTTTCCTCAGCCTTCTCCTTTACACTTCTAACATCTTCTCAGAATATGTTTACAATCACAGATTTCCTACACTAATCTGTTGTCCTGTGGTTTTTAACATAAACAAGTGACATCAAAGTACACAGACTTTCCTTGGTGTACGTACAGTTCATACACGTGTATACTATTTCATGTAGTGTTCTACAGTGATCTAGCATCCTTACCAAACATTTAAATAGAAGGTAATGCCATAAAATCCTTCTAGTTGTGAGTAGAGAAGGAACACACTTTCACACAGAAAAAGGTGAAGAAAAAAGGATGGGGCAGGGGGTAAAACCATAAATCTGCCTGTTTCATTTGTTCATTTGAGATGGAAGTGAACAGCAAAAGACTGAAAAACCTCACAGGTAACTACTCAAATGACTCACTGATATCACAAACCAGACAAGCAGCACTGCTATTCCCACTATGGAACACAATTTCTAGTTGTTTATAGTTTTGCTATACTCTACACATTAAGCAATGAAGTTTCCAATACCAGTCTATTTGTTCCCCTAATAATATTACAGCCAAAAAGTTTAGCTATCCCATACAGGATTGCACAAAATACGATCTAGTTTGTTCATTTTTAAGAAAATCTTTTAAATGCTTTTCTGTTGATGAAAAGATATCTATGTTACCTAAGAGATTTTTGCCATCCCTGTGAAAATGAGCTTAGATTTCATTTGGCTATAAGCTTTTGAAACACTAACTTGTCTTTATTTTTCTTACATACTGCAATTGTTATTATCTCTGTTCA
This sequence comes from Gallus gallus, assembly GCF_016699485.2. Taxonomy (NCBI): domain Eukaryota; kingdom Metazoa; phylum Chordata; class Aves; order Galliformes; family Phasianidae; genus Gallus; species Gallus gallus. Next base: position 112,197,510 of record NC_052532.1, read on the forward strand.
ATGAGAATGAAGTTCTTTAAGTGCAGAGTAGTGCAGAGACAAGGCCAAAATGGAGAGAAAAACTTTAGAGAAAAGGCTGTGACACAAGCAGAGCACTAGTATGGTGCTAAAAACAGGACAGTGGAGCTGTGTCTGCGTATGGATAAGGATAACAGATCAACCAGGAGACTGGCACTAAAAGTAAGCAGAAAAAATGTGATGAGGTGCTGGGATTGCTTAGGCAAAGCCTGAAACAATGAGATAAAAAAACAAACAAAAACAGGGACAGAATAAGGTTCTTGGGATCTAGTAGGGACAAAGTGGAGTAGGCACAGATTAGAGCATGGAGAGTCTGCTTGTGTGAGAGAATGGAACTTGGATGCAATCGTGTAATGTAGTCCAGCTCACTAACTGCGTGAAGAACAAATGAAGGCTATACTAACGTTTCTAACATCCAAAGGCCTAATTTTACAATAAAGCACATCCCACATTAAAACCACAGTGTAAAAAAAAATTTAGCTCAGTTGATAACACAAACAAAACCTATACATAATATATCTATATTAAAAAATAGGAAATAGTTAAAAAAATTACATACTAGTGATTGCTGTACCTATGTAATACATCTCAGTCAAGGTGTCTACTATCTGTTTGAGATTTCGGACACATCCAACTGCTAGTGCAACTAGTAGCTCAAAGCCAGCATTAATAGTTGCTGGTGAACTACAGACTGGTATGGCCTGCTCAGCAGGCAATTCTCCATTTCTCATGTATTGTAAATAAACATTGGATGCTGGAAAGATGAAATCATCTATCAATTCCTGAAAAAGATAGAAGAAAATAAATCACTTGTTATAAAGTAGTGTTTATTTTTACGATAACAAGAGTTATTACATAAATGTCTAAGAACTGGAGACATACATAAAAACAGGAGTTAAAATTTAGACCAATATCCTAATGAACTTTTACATTTAGAAAAGAATAACCTTACTCGAAAGCAGTTCACTGCAAACTCCTTCCCCCAAGTTAAAAATAAATTTATGTTTTTCTTGATCAGTAATTTTAATTTTGCCCAATCGTTATTATCTACAAAGCCCTTTATTAGTTACTGTTGAAAAAAACCCACTGCTGCTGCATAATGAAAACCAGATATATAAAGAAACCATGTCTAATTAAAGAGATGCTCAAATGTCTTGCATTTATTCAAACTTGCCATAAACATTAATAGTTAGAAACATGGAGGAAAGAAAATACAGCGTAATCAAAGACAGTAGTGCTATACTACTGTGTTCAAAAAATGTTTAGATGTTGTACTGAGGGACATGGTTTAGTCTGGGAACTGGTGACAGGTGGATGGTTGGACAGGATGATCTTGGAGGTCTTTTCCAACCTTGGTAATTCTGTGATTCTAAACAGGTCTATCCTGTGTCTAGCTCACTATCCATGTGTGATGTTTGCTAAGTCTTGGAAGAAGCTTAATAGTTCACTCTACCCTAGCAACTCTACACACAGTGGTTCATGAAGAATGAGAATGCCAAGTACTCTTACGAATTAAATGTGGGGTTTTTTTCCCCCCCCACTTTTTAACTCCAAAAAGAAACTCATCAAACAGTTGAACTGGGACCTTCATGGCTACAAACTATGAGAAAAAAATCTCTTTTTACTTATTTATAAACGACACCCAAAACCCCACAATTCAAAAAACCTGAACTTACTTTAATGAGATTAGCACCTCCTTTTTCACAACCAATATGGTATTTCTTCTCAGGTGTCTGGAATGCTAACAACTCTTTCGTTACTCCAAGGTGACCCTCTAAGATGGTTTCTTCAACACCTGTTTCCCCTGTCCTTTTTACTTCATCCTGCCATGAAAGAGAAAGTTAGGATACTCTACTAAATAACATACATCACCATCTAGGAAACTTAAATCTGTACTTAACAGCAAAGCACCAATAATCTCATTATTAAAAATAAATCGATTCTATAAACTTACCCTGATCCTTTTCAGCCAGTCAATTTCATTATTGAGAAGAACTTCAGCATTGGGCACATTAATATTACTGTTGTAAGCATAGTTAAGAAGATGTCTTAAGAGAGTGAAGTAGTCTCCCGAATGCTTAGCTCTCTCTCTGGCAGTACTCTACGCAAACAAAAAGTGAATGATTAGTAATTTATACATTCTTCTATTTGCTTTGCAGCACCCCTCTACAACTCAAACTGAAATTGATTGTGCTGCTTACCTATAGGTCAAAAGGAACTTACACCCTACTGATTTGTTAACCGAAATTTGTGTTAATCTGAAAATATTTTGTCTTAGCACTTTTACAGAGATTCACATTGTACTGAAGCCTTCGATCTGGCAACTTACCCCCAGAACTGTAAACAGCAGAGTAATGAAGAAAAGGAGAGGTCTCTGTCCCATGCAACACCTGGTAGCCATTAAAAAGAACTGCTCCTGTGCCATCTGACGAACAATTCTAAAACAACATTTAATAAAAAACATTAAATACAATCTCCCTATCTAAGCAGAACAATGAAATCTGTACTTATCTGTCACACTCCTTAATGTCATTTTCTTAAAACTGCATGTGGTGCAAGAAACAGGAATACTTTAATTATTCATTGGCTATTGACTAAGTTCCTCCTAGTAAAATTTTAGATAGGGGTTACCGTTATGAAATCAGATCCACAAATCAAGTATATCAAAGTACAAGAAACTTAACAGCAACTAACCCCTAACCCTGCACAATACCAGCATATATTGGATAGCTAAACAAGCTATTTGCAGGCCTAAGTCATCTGACTTCTTTTTTTCTAGTTATGGATAAGCTGTGCCTAAAAGACAAAATAAAATGATCCTAGTAAATACACTCATATATATCACTACAGTAATTTGCTATTCATCTACAGTGCAATTAAAAATTTATCATCAGAAAGATAAAAGAGGGCTGCCTGAAAATTAACGTGGCTGGAATTAAATGCAGCTTTCTATCCAAGAATTTAATCTAACCAGTTAAATTGAACTAGGGAAGAGAGAAACATAAAGGAAAAGAAAGAAAACTATTTTATGCTTTAAAACCCTCAAGTCTTTCGGTTGTCTTAGTACCAAGTCCTGTAAGAACTGTTAGAAAAAGGACTCTGCTTGGGTGGAGAGGGGAAAAAAAGAAAAATCAATGTTGCACTCTATGGAGTGTCTCAACATGTAAGAAATTGAATTTTGCAGTGTCTATTTGGTGTGGCTGTAATTGTTTTTTGCTCATGAGATCACTGCGGAAAGCAGAACAATCCTATTTTCTCCAGAGTTCTTTTACGTGCAGTTAACTCAGCTTCTAAGACATGTAAGAATGGCTATGAAGTCAAAGCAAAGAAGCACCTAACCCAACACCCTGTCACTGGTGTACATCTAGGAAAGCACCCAAGAGAAGAGAAGCATGCAGTGATACTCCTCCAGAACGTCTTCTCAGCTTCCAGCAAACTGTGGTTCAGCAAGAAAAACCAAAAGCAGTATTTTCTAGCCCCCACTGGCCAAACTCATGAAAGAAACCCCTCAAACCATTTCTCAACTGATGGTTTATATTACTTAAATATTATGCTCAAAAAGTTCTTACAACTATGAAAGAGAAAGAAACACTGTTCCCTATTAATTCTCCCTTTGCTACTTCTGATTTAAAGGTCTCTGTGGTATTCTCCTCCCACCATTTATATCTTCTCCAATAAAAAAAAAAGCCTCAAGCTATTCAGCTGTTCCTCAGATGGAAGTAATTTCAGAGCTTTGATCTTCCTTGTCACCCTCCTCTGATCTTTGCAAGTTTTATGGCAATGCTCTGAGTTGTAGCAGGACCATGAGACCAAGAAAGTCTATTTTGTTAGTAATGACTTGTGACATTTATGGAACCGACTGCAGAGTTGCTGTTTTCCTAAACCTTCTCACAGACATATCTTTTAGGATGCATACCTTCAATTGCCTACAATATATCCCACAGACACTCCTCAGGTTCATACACTTAAAGGCAAAATGAAATAGGTAAATATGGTATTTTCCTACAGTGAGAAGCATGACTGATGAAACACACTGTCTCACACTTATGTCTCTGAGGAGTATGCAGTATTTGAACACCGAGTACCACATTTTTCTGAGGCTACAATAAACTGCTACTTTACAGGAACATTCCTACATTCTTAAGGAACCAAGAGAGGGATTCAGCTCCCTCAGGAGACATCTAGTGCTACGACAGACAACATGAAAACAATGTAGAGCTGGCAGATATCGCACAAGTTGCACGATGAACTCTCATTCACCTGGTGAAACAGCTGGAGACCAAATGCCTCCATTAAAACAAGCAACCTATATCCTATCTTGTTGATAGCTCCAGGATACGTATCTCTATTTTGTTATAAGAGGTTAGCTTCTTCAATGGATCTTAAGTACCATGGCTTATCATGGGCAGTAAGAATCTGGGGAAGGGTCTACGTGTATGGCCATTAAACATTTTACAGCCATCAGTGACATACTTCCGGGTTCCAAGATCATTTAGGACTACTGTTCAACTACCATTTACTAAGTCAGTCTAACACTCACGGCTCACCAGTATAAAATCAGTTGTGTAGGAGAGAACAACTGCTCTGGTATTTAGTATTAAACATTTTGCATTCTGTTTCTCAACTTCTATATCGTGAGGCTATATTTTGATGAAACAGCAAAAGTCCCATACAATCTCAACAAATTAAAAAGCAACAATTAAGACCCAACAATCCATCTCACTGGCTTCAGGAAGACAGTATCTGAGATATGAACCTGACCATCTTCCTTGTCCTTTACAGTACAGCAAAAATGTTTTCTCAGATGTATAATTTTGCTCATATTGTTCTGGCAGAGGTTAGGAGATGAGATAATGACAGAGAGATAAAGAATTCTGAAAATCTGATATTTGCTGCACTGCGAACACTAATTCATTTGCACATCAATTTAAAACAGAAACATTTCTTTAGTTCAATTTCACTGTCTTCATTTCCAAATTGGTTTTTATTTCTACCAATGTTTATGCTATTCTAACCATTATCTAATAATGAATAGTACTGCTGTGTTCCAAGTGAGATCATTAGGTATATATCACAAGTTTTACAAACATATGGGAGAAAATAAATGAAGCACAACTTCTTGTATTAGTAGTATGAATCATTTTTCCATACAAACTCAGCTCATTTCCCAGGCTGGTGGAAAAACAAAGCAGAGAGAAGGAGCAGGAGACTGAGCAGCAGTCCACTTTGAAAAGGGGAGTCCTTACAGAATTTCATCTTCCCTAACAACAATAAACAAACAATGAGAACACAAGACCACCACATAAGCAAAAGTTATTCCTTAATGCTACTATGTTTTTGAAGGGTGAAAAGCCAATATACTTGCATAATTAAGCCACTGCTGTTCAGACTGGCTCGTATCCCAGCAAAACATGTGCAAAGAGAAGTCCCAGCTTGAGGAATAATCTAGTTTATTCCAGTATTTTAGGAAGGAAAGTACAATGAACTATTCACTAGGCATAACAATATGAAATATTTGGGATTCAAATTTCAGACAAAGTTCAGATCAGCAAGGATATTAACCACTGGAAAATACGGGAAAAACTGCCATGGTTTTGCCAATCTGTAAATCAAGACTAAGTTCTACCAGAAGGACATTGCACCTCAGTCACGTTCTCTGCTAAAAGGAATCTGCACAAAAAATGTGAAGACTAAACTGCTTGACATGTACAGATTTAGAGGGTCCCCATTTGAACTAACAGTTCACTTACTTAAGGAAATAGAAATAGCTGCAAAGAACATCCACCATTTTCAAAGACTAAGAATGGTAACAAGTCATCTTTGGTGCAGGTTTGTCACTGGCATTATTTTATTTGTAAAAACAAAACATTGCTATTTTGTTAGTAGCTATTTTGATAGTTTACACTGTGCCATAAAGTAACTAAAGTTTATTTTCTAACTTAAGTAATAATAACAAGCTTGAGTGAAGCTATTCAATGCAACATTCCGTATAACAGGTTGTAAACTAATAATAAGGCTTGTGGATCTTCATTCTAACAATCCAGTCTCACCAACAGGTACGAGAAGTTAATCGTAGTTCACATGCTAAAAGGCTCAAGACATGCAACGCCCCCCAGTGCTGAGGGTTCAACCAAGATGCAGTCACTGCACCATATGACAACTCCAATGTGACAGTACCATACAAATGTCTGCAAAACACGAAGAGTCACAAGTGTTTCTACTCTCATGCAAGAAAACCAAAGAACTAAATCTTCCTGCCCTCTCATCAAAGGACCGTACCTTGTCCTTACTTATCAGAAAAAATGCATTTATTTGAAAGTTCTCCTGTATCTAATTCACTTCAACTTCCTAATGTAGTTTTCAGAAATTACGTGAACAATAAAAATCACCTAGTATCTTACTCTAAATCAATCAAGAATTCTAAAGCTAACTATTATCAGGTAATCACTTGCCTTGACAATATCCTCCCTAAGAGTACATAGAAGGTAAGACTAATGGAATAGAACAGTTCAGTTTGAGGGGATCTGCAAGGATCATCAAGCCCAACTACCTGGCTACCTCAAGGCTAACCAATTAAAATTAGCTAAAATTAAAGCATACTAATGAAGGCATTGACCAAATGCCTCTTGAACACTGACACCTCTCTAGGAAGCCTGCTCCTGAGTTTAACCACACTTACAGTAAGGAAATTGTTCCTAATGTCCAGACTTCACTCCTTGACACAGCTTTGTGCCATTCCCATGCAACCAGACATCAATGACCAAGGCACAGAGACTGGAACCTTTCTTCTCTGGAAGCTGCCTCCCAGCCTCCTCCAGACTGCATAACTAAAGGGTCCTCACAGTCTCCTCACAGGACACAACTTCCAGCTTATCAACTTAGTTATGCTCCTCTGGACACTACCACTTCGTGATAGGTATCCAAATTACAGACTTATACACTGCTAAACAGTAAATCAGGATGATTAATGAAAAATTATTGAAATAAGTTACTTCTCTGTGTAGGATATATATACATGCCACACTGGAAAATAATACACACAATTAAAAAAAAACCAACAAAACTTACTTGCTGTGACAGTGCAATAGCAAATCAATGATAAACGTCTGCCATGCTTTTTCTTTACTTAGCGCATCCAGTGCTGTTGGAATCAAAGCAAAACATAGGGTCATCACCTCCAATGCTTCACAGCAAACTTGTTCATCTTCCATGTCTGGTTCATTTCCTGCGTTTGTCTGTGAAAATAAACAAAAAGAGCACAAAGTAGGTATGGAAAAAAAAGCCCAGAGAAAGCCCAGCAGCTTCCAGGTATATATTCTAAATATAAACTCGAACCATGAGTTTGTTAATAATTACTTTAGTCAACACTACACATTTTATGCACTTCACTCAGGTGCTATTCAAAACACCATGTCAGATGCCTCGAACTTCCAGCACTTTGATTTTCAAAGAAGGATCCAAATTACAAATTTAAGGTGCCCAAAGTTAAATAGGAAGTCTGTAGGTAAAAGTTTCATCAGTTAGTACTATTGTTTACTTACTAATATTCAGAAACAGGAACTTGATTCAGCTGATTCATAACATAGCTGCTGTGGTGATTTTTTGAAGTACAAAAGGATATTTCTAATTAGTACATAAATTATTCTCTCCATTAAACACTTAGTCAGTTGACTTTGGTGCACTTACGCAAAATGACTGCTTTAAGAATAAAAGAAAGCCCTCTTTTCCATCTAAGCTGAAATTAATTAGCTTGAAGAAGTTCTGAAGAAACTGAATGTGAGCAGGCTTCAATCTTAATTCATTGGTAATCTTGGCTGCAGGTTAGCAATGTTAACCACAAGAACTGGGGGGTTGAAAATAGATGATCTTTAAGGTCCCTTCCAACCTAAGCCAGTCTATGATTCTATGAATATGTATTTGTTTTATACAAGGAAAGACTAAATAGGCAGAAATAATGCATTATAGTACGGAACAGATAACTAAAAGTACTGTTTTTAATTGTGTACATACCAAATAGGTAAGGTCACTACTACTGAAGTGGGAGGATGTGGAAATTCTGAGCTGTCTCAAGATATGAAAGTAACAGCAGAAGACTTAACAAGTTCAGGACTGTGTTTGCTTGGCACAGAAGCCTCATTTAGAAAACAAAATATTTCTGCAAGCAGGCAGGAATCTAGAAAAAATGTAAGGTGCCTTTCATATTCAAAGTATTTCTCTACACTCAATCAACAGGAACTGGCTGGTCTGTATAAACACTGTACTTGCAGTACTTCAAGATTATGGGCCTTCTCTGAGGTAATAACAAGATGTTTGATACTACAAAAAGCAGTGTATAGTCTTCTAAATCCACTAATCAGAGGACAGCCATACCATATTTTCTGAGGCAGTAGGCAGAAGAATTTCTGTAAAATCTATGCTCTCAAAATAATTTACCCTGATTTTTTAGTTTAATTGAATTCAGTGTAGTTCAGAATAATCCTGAAGTGCTCACAAACATTATTTCAGAAGTCACAGTTGACATGACTATTCTGAAGAGCTGCTTAATCCTAATTTCACAAAATTTAGCCCACTTTTTTTCCTGGAACTAACATTTAATGTTAAATCTCTGCCCCACTGACTCAGCAAAATGTCCTTACAATTTAAGAATAAATTTAAAGAAATCAAATTTAGCAGTCAACTTAGGAAACGAGCTTTTCTTAAATCATTTTTTCCCTCAGTGTAAGCCAGCATTTTCTAGTCACTTGTATATTCAATCTTTATGAAAACTACCGTAGGAGTTATTTCCCCTGCCCTGACACTAAATGTAATGTCTTAAATAAACAATGCATCTTTTCTGGCATCATACTAATCTATTACTGTGATAAGTTTTTCTACCAATGTTATTTAATTGTATTGTATTCTCACTTCCTATTACTTCTTTTAACCAGTCTTTTTCCTTTGACTTTTATTTCCTTTTTCCTTAATATAAACCAAATGCAGCTGTCAATTATTACAGATGTCCATGTAAGAGAAAACAAAAATTAAAAAAATACAACAAAAACCAACAACAAACCTCTGAAGAATAACCGGTAACAGTGTTACTATGAAATATTGAAAAGCTTTTCTTGAGATCTACGCACAGTTTAAATTGCACATATTTTACGACCACAATCACTTGAAAATATTTTTACAGAATTCAACTGTAAAATTCTCACCCAGAACAGCATCAGAAACAAAGCAAGATATTGAAATCAAATTAAAAATACTGCTTGTATAGTGCTTCTTTACTTAATCCTAAAATCACAACCGCAGTAAATAAGACACATCTGGTGGCAGAAGAATGCTTTATATGTGATTAACAACAGAAGTAAATGCTGTAACAATGTTAGTCAATGAAGGAGGAACAGTCATGGCTTAACAGAGTATTTTTAAGCTGCAATAAAAGACAAAATCCTCCTGCATTACCCTTGAGCAACCTGATCGCTGACCCAAATAGGAAATAAACATTGCCATGGTTAAGCCCGCAGCACAGGGCATGCTCTCAGCTCTACCAAAAGAAGTTACATTAGTCAGCATGTTAAGAAAATGAGAGATGTGCACACGATTTTATTTAGTTCTGGTCAAGTATATTTTCTCTTCTACACTACCACTCTCAATATGTACATCAAATGTACAGATGTAAGAGCACATCTTTGTGTGCATTTAAATGCAAGTTATCTCAAAAACAAAAGGAGTGGGGGAAGGGAAATAACTTGTTTCATGAAGTCATTCTAGCAGCCATAGGAACAAGATGCTATGGTATCCCCTACATAAAATAAATTGAAAAGTGTTACATTTTGCTCAAGTAAATATTCTAACAGAACATTTAAAGACAACAGCTAATAATACATCCAGAATAAAATCTACCTATATATTGCTTTCACTTTTACTTTCAAGAAAGTATTAATGAGTAATAAATCTGATGTCTCAAGACAAGTTTAGAGACCAACAACAAAAAAATATATAAATTACAGTCAAAAAGAGTTTACTGTTTCACTTAACTGTAAACATTTGTTAAATACAGTGTGGTATCATTGTGAAATACACCCAACTCCAAACTATTTGTGTACATGATGTGTGAAACCATGGAAAGGGTTTACCTATCTGCATAATGAAATAAAAACTGTAAAAAAAAAAAACCAAACAAACAAAAACAAACAAAAAAACCCCAACATGATTATCATTTAGAGTCTCACCAGTGCTCCTAAGCCTGAACTGGTTGGCTCTACTCTTTTTCTAAATGAAGGAATAGTCATAAAAAAGAAATTCTTACCTTTTCATAGATTTTACTGATTTCCTCATTAGAGCTGAACACAAGTTGAACTGACCCACAACCAGACGCCCAGACAATTTTTTGCACTGCCCTAATAACACAGATATCAGGTATATATTTTGAAGCCTGGAAGGGGAGTGATGGGAGGATGGGGAAGAGAGAAAAAAATAAGTATGTATTTTAGATGTATTTCAGAATCTTAAACCATAATGTTACAACAACCAAATGAACTTTAAACTTTGAGAACAAGCCATTGGCTACTTCAGGGATGACTGAAACAAATGTTTCATCTTTCACTTATACTTAAATGCTAAACAGTTCCTTGATTCCAGAAAAACAAAAACAAGCATGCACCTGGAAGGCATACATCATAGAAAGTAACATAACAAGTTTAAGTCATTTGACAGCTCGTCCCCTGACTTGTTACCCCCTATTCTAGCAATTAGCTAGAAAAACTAAAGCTTATCAAGTATCTGATTAATACATAAAGGGATTCCCTTGCTTTCAAGTTACACAGGTTTTGAATGAGTAAGAATGCAGATTACGTACATTAATACTTGGGCAGAAATAGTGTTGTTTGGGTCATGATTACTGTCATTACATACAGTTTGCATCAACTTGAGTCTATATTCAAACTCTAATTGTCAAAACATTTAGCAATCTTTAAGAACAGACAGACAGCTCTCAGTTTCAAATTTTACTTTTCTAACAGTCTGATTTAATAATAAAACAAGACTCTAAAAGCTTAACCAATAAGCCAATCTCATCAAGAGACTTGAACGTGCATTCTTGCTATTAAACATTAATAGTTGCTAGAAGATAGGCAATTCCACCCTACTCACAAGCAGAGCAATCTTACCACAGCAGCATCATAAGGAAAAATTGTCACAGGAAAAAAACACAATGTTTTCTGATTTAATCTCACTGCAGCTTTAAAATCATAAGCCAAAACTTGACTTCTGTGGAATTAAATCGGAGTTCAACGGGCTGATTTTTTACACATAAAATCAACCATGGATGTAAAACCACCACTAGTGGAAGACAAATGGCTCAGACAGTCCAGTCCAGTGTGCCTTTTTTAGACAGTATTCTTTCTTCCTAAGAGTCGCTGTATGCTTTTCAGCATAAAGATGGTAATTTAAGATTGCTTTTATTTAGGCATCTTAGAAATGTTCTGAAGATAGCTTTGCAGAGATTCTATGCCATACTGAACAATATTTGCTGCTTCCGTATTGGAAATAGAAGTTTCTCAATTTACCTTGAAAAAAGTTCTAGCAGATCTGATTTTAGCTTCTACTCAATTCAGTGAAGTTTACTGATGTATTCACTAATATGACTCAACTCCAAGTGGGGTTGGTCATGCCATATAGTATCACGCAGATGCTCCATTTTTAAAGAACACTGTATAACATTACTCAGCTCCACAATCCAATTTCTCACTTGCATCGTTAAAAATTTTTCAGTGTTTAAAGATACACCGGTAGAGATTACACATTTATCTCCCAGCATTTCAACTCATATTTAAAATTTCCTCCTGTTTTCTGTGTTTCTCCTCATGTGAAGTAAATTACTTAGAAACCAAAGTGGCCAAAGAAGACCAAAACAAGAAGAAAATATCACAAAAATGCTCTTGGAAACAAACAAAATGCCTGCAACATTATTAACTTATTTAAAACCACTGCAATGTGTTTCTGAAGTTCTGATGCAAGTGCAACAATACTCACAATCCATGAAAAAGCTTGTGCAGAACCTATCTCACTTAAGCCTCTTCATGCCATTAGATTGGATTTCATACTGTCATATGGAACCCGCTCATGAAATACTTTTAAACAGTTTACAGCTTATTAACCACATGGACGGTACTTATAACTTTTTATGACACCATAGGAGGAAAACCCATTTATTACAAAGTTATAAACTTAAGCATTAAAAAAAATTGATTGGGGGGGGGGGGGGGGGGGGGGCAGCAGAAATATACACAAAGGAATTCACTAACCTCATCAGATATTTGCTGTGCAAGACGTATTGCTACATTTCTTAGCATGCATTCTGAAGTTGGATTAGGAATGTTTTGTAGGGCATTTTGTAGCACCACTGCCTGGTCGTGTGTAGCTTGGTTTATCTGTAAGAAAGGATTTCTTATTGCTTACATGGAAAAAAAGAAAGCAAAGCGATATGAAAATATAAATTTGCTTAAAATAATTTATTAATAGTAGACAAGATCATGGAAAACTACTTACAGAAATTATGAACCAAGAAAGAAGAAACATTTTTGAATGGATACCATCACATATCAAGATTCACTGTACATATGCTACAGTGTAAAATCACAAAGCTAGGAGGACTTGAAACTATTTGTATTTAGGGGTTTGTCACTGGTCAGATTATTTCAAGTTAACTGAACACTTTGAATCACAATGCCTCCTTCTCTTTCTGTTGACGTATGGAAAGGTTTGTTAAGAAATGGGTTTCCCTCCAGATTATCTAATAGCATCTACAGTGAACACAGTTCACTATAACTAAGTACGATTTTAAGTATTTGAAACATATATTTAAACAGAATTCTCAACAATGCTCTTAATTTGCTGTTCTCTTTTTTACCATATTTTCACAGGACAAACAGCAGCAAGAAAAACTTTTATTCCTTCAGTATTTGTTCGAGCATGAAGCTTAGTCTGACTCCACAGTCTTGACCATTCAAACCTGACAGGATTACTTTTTTATACAAATTTGTTTGAAAAGACTGTGTTGTGAATAGAAGTTAATATTTCTCATACAAAAGGGTTTACCCATTTTTTAGTACAACTCCATTCAAAAAACCTTTTCTCAGATGCTGCTCAGAAGACACACTACGAAGCTGTTCTGTAATGCCTGGCACTGGTCATAGCCCTTTGCTGTGTCAGCTTCACTATGATAACCTGACTCAGGGAACAAAATCACAGAACTCCCACTGAAGACAGTAACAGAGTTGACAATTAGCTGTCAGAAGCAGGTTATAAAAGGATCATGCATAACATGGGACAACTCATGGATCTGTGTACCAGAATACTATATTTAACTACCTTATTGATTCAACAACTTTCAACGGAAGAAAGAAAATACTGCAACTGCCTTTAACAGGCCCTAGTGATAGCAGCAGACTGATAAAGACTCTGCCTACAGTCTTCTTGTTGTTTCCTCACTCTTTTGAGTACTGCTGAAAAGCCGAAGCAGAAAGTTAAGCTACTTCTGATTTAGATACGATAGGTGATAAATATTTACAAATCCCACTTCCATCTCAAAGAGTAAGCTTACTGGTTCTGCAGAAGTTAGGAGTATCAAGACCCAAGTCCTTCAAAGAGGACAATGACGACTGCTGTAAGAACTGCTTTTTACAACAAATCAGTTAATAACAAAGTTAGATGTTTGTAGCTCTATATAGTGAATGTCAGCTGTCACAGACAAAGGTTTCAATCACATAAGTGGCCAGCATAAATCACTTGCAAACGTTTTAAGACACTAAACTGATGCTGTGTTCCAAACAGCCTTTTTAATTCGCAGAAGAAAATATGGCAGTACATTTTATTCATTTTAGTAGATGAAGAATAGAATGGCAAACAAGTTTCTTCAAGATGTCTTGAATATATTCTCATGAGACATAAAAACTTCTTTACCTCTTAATAGTCATCAAGACTTTTGATTTCTTTGAAAATGAATGAATGAATTGGTATCCTCCAACAGACGCACGCAACCAGAATAGGTATTTATTTTTCAGATATACGGGGAAATTAATTCTCTGCTTCAAAGAAGAAACTTCCTAAATATTCTGATATAAGCTGCTCTAAAGCTTTGAGCTCTTTGCTAGAGGCATATTCTAAGAGTGCAGAAATAAAATCTTGGCCTACAACACGTTTGTTCAGATGTAGAAAAATTAATGGACCATACTAAACATGCACAAATTCTACCACTTTAAACATATCACTGAGGTGATCTGAACTGTTATCTCACTTGCCCTTTCCAACTCTAGGACATCCTAGCGTAGGACACCTTTCTACTATAATCACTTAACTTTGCAACACATTTTAACAGCCCAAAAGAGTCTGAGTTTATGTTTATGGGATAGACATATTTGAAAACTGGAAGACACCTGTACTGGGAATCGTGTAAACTGTTGAAAAGCATACAAAAGGCCAGTCAATCTCATGCCTGACTTTTTACAGATTGAAAAAAAACACGGTTTTGTCTCTCTTTTTAAGATTTGTGGAACAGCATTATCCAAAAGTACCGGAAGTTTTTTGTACACACATCATTAAAAGAGACTGCCAATGGAGAGTAGATACATACTGCAGCAGATGATATTAAGTCACAAGACATGGCTATTTGCATCAAGGAAAATTTATATTACCGGTGACACTGTACTTGTGCCTTCCACAACTGGTTGACAAGCTTCTGCCACAGCTCGAACGTGGCCATATCCAATTGCTGTTAGCAATAACTTGGCTATTTTTAGAGCATTAAGGTAGGCACCCCTTCGAGTTTCCATATCTGCATTTGGCAGAAAGTTATTTCGAGTCAGCATGCTCAATACAAGAGGCAAACCACCACTTTTTAGGAAGTTGTACTGGAAGTCACTGGCATCTTCTCCCAGAGGTGCACTGGCAGGCATTAACAAGGCATAAACTACCTGCAGAACAAGAGGGAGTAGATTAACAGAGATACACTTGCTTGAATTTAAGTGGTTAAACACAGACTATGCTGTAATACATCTTAAGCAATGCTTTGATGGCATTGACCATACACCAGTTTACTCCAGGCTTTCACAATGTTACTGAAAAGATAGTAAAAAAAAAAAAAAAAAAAAGAGTTGAAGATTTTTATTTTTAAAGAAAAGCAAAGTATCACAAACCTCTGTTAGATATAGCACTTGTGAGGCAGAGGGACCAAAAAATAGAGAGTCAAGGGATGGACTAAGGCTGCTTTCCCCAAGTTTTGCGTGATCTAAACAAATAGCTCTTAGTTTCTCAACCGTAGTGTTATCTGCAATACAAAGACAACTTATGAACATCTTGTACTGTAGCTACTTCAGAATAAGTCAATACTGTTCACAGTTACCAATATGAAAGAAATTCAGTAGGTCAGAAAAACTGCAATAAAAGGAAATGACAGACAAGATCAGACTAAGAAAGGTCGTGCAATGTTTATTTCTGTCAATAAAAAAGTGATCAAGCTAAATTAGTACCACAAAACCTCTCCACATACAATGCTTCTCTCCCTTTTCACTGCACTGTGGCATCAAATCCCACTGTCAACTGCAAACTATGTACACTTTTAGGACAAGAAATAAGTAATTTAGGACATATCTACAACCCCACTTAGCATAAAAGTAATGAATTAAAAAAAGCAAACGATAAATTAGCAGAAAATAGAAAATATTTCAACCTTAATTTTTACATAACAGGCAAGAAATGCAGTCATTAAAACAAAACAGGAGGAAATTAAGCTTTACCTGGTGGCATGAGCTTCATAAGAACACGTGCTCCATCTCTTAGAGGTGGCATATTTAGGCTACTGCCCAAGTCTGCAACTTGCCAAAGAAAAGAAATGTATCGAGGATGCAGTGACATGATCTTAAAACAAGCAAATAAATAAATTAAAAAACAAATAAAAACACAACACATAAAAATCATTAGTTAAAGACAAAGTAGAGAGGAAAAAACATTTTAAAACCATCGTTTCAACGTATGCTTACCACTCCAGGCAAACAGCTTTCAACTTCTGGGTTTGGACCATCGCTGTAGTGATTGCCGTGGTTGCCGGGAGAGCCGGTTGAAGAGTCAGAAGAACTATCAGGACTTGAGGGCATATTAGAATTTATCTGTGTAAGTTTAGCTGTAATTAGCTGCAAAACATAATCACAGTTTTAATGCTATGCAAAAATGAAAAATCTTTATTAAATAATCATCTGATATAACGTTAATGGCATGTTATAAGAATGAACAGAACTATTTCACAAGAATAAGTGATTCTGTCCATGGTACTTTGTAAGTATTTAGAAAAGACAAGCAATACCTTAATTTACATAAATATCAACTTGCAACACTTACCGTTTTATCTTTGAGATTCAATTGTCCAATTAATTTTCTATCATCTGCAGGATCCACCAGCTCACCACCAATGAACAGTTCTACTTTTGTGTGCGCACTGTTGGCTTTAATACGATTGAGAATACAACGCCGCACTTGGCCAATCGTGTCATTGGTGTGAGACCAAATATCCAAATCTTCCACCTGTCGGCCTTGGTTTGGAAAACGAACTACCAGTGTGATATGTTTTCCACGGAAAGCTCTAAAAATGAACAAACCAGATAAAGTTCTTTTGACCTCATAAAGTTAATTTTTCTCCTTCTGTATTTTGTGCTTCAGATATTATGACATCAAGTCTGTACATATGATGGTATACTCCAGAAAATTTTGTGAAGGCATCAGTAATTGTGCAAACTTAACATACACAGTAACTTTCAAGAAGCTGTAAAAGCACATTAAAATATGGTCAATTTTGTAGTCAGGTTACAAACACTAATAGGAGCATATCAAGTCCCTTATAAAGTTTTAGATCCTCTTCCTTGTTTGTAATTTCCTAATCAAAAGGAAATAAAACTCAAACTGAAAACTATGCTTTGTTCTTTTAGTAACAGGGCAGTTAACAGTAAAGTTTTAAAAATACCATGATGAGAAAAAGCCATGAGGTCACCAAGTCTTAATACGCCTTCTGTCAAAGTTTTAAAAGTGCTATATTAGAATTCTGCTTAAAAAAATCACAAAGCCTTAAAAAAAAAAAAAAGGTCAAAAAAGGAAAAAATATGTTCACAATACTAGTGACCACACTTCGTATGATAGGGTATCTGCTATTAAATGTGTGTCCAGAGAACCCCAAACTAATCCCATAAAACAATAAAAAGGCAAAAATTTCTCATAAGAGCTTCTTGCTAGCAAGAGCTATGAAAAAAAATGAGTCTAATCACGTAAGTAGCCCATGTAAACAACATGCATCTGTAATAAACAACAGAACACGGATCTTATCTAATCAACATATTTAACAAAAACGCTGTAGGAGAAATACAATTTCTGTCGCAGCAGGAATAAACGGGATCTCTTCATTTTCTTGACAAGAAATGTATTCAAAGTAAGAAGGGTGACAACGAACCCCCACCATTACTAAAATTACATTAACCACATCATAAATCTGAGGTAATCTCAGTGTATTCCTTATGACTTTTTGAGAATTTCTTCCCACATGCAGCATATACTAACAGTAGAACAATGAAGCAGTCCTCTCTTCTGCTTTCCTGTCCAATGAAATTGTTTGTGAAAATATCTACACAACATCAGACTAAATCACTTCCCTCTTCTTTGTACAAAAGACAGAGTTAGGGAAGGACCAGCTAGGATTTCAGTTTTTACCCAATGACTTACTTATAAACAGAAGAGTGAAAATATACAGTAAAATGTATATCCTTTACAAGTGCCATTCTACTCTCCCCTTTTAATGGGA
This sequence comes from Gallus gallus, assembly GCF_016699485.2. Classification (NCBI taxonomy): domain Eukaryota; kingdom Metazoa; phylum Chordata; class Aves; order Galliformes; family Phasianidae; genus Gallus; species Gallus gallus. Next base: position 112,215,349 of record NC_052532.1, read on the forward strand.
AACAGAATATTTCATTTAGCGTCTCTAAATTTAAGCTTGCAAAGCAAGATCAGCATCTCTAAACAACTGTGGAAGATGCATGTTCACAGTGTATTTTTTGTACGACAAGACTATGAAAAACAGTGACGTTTCAACCATGCTAACTTAAAGAAAGGTATTGCTTTTGTGTTTACTATTTGAAAAGAAAAAATACATTGTAAACAATTGAGCCACAAGGTATACTGTGCCAGTTACAGAACAAAACGCCAGAAACCATGTTATTCTCATGCCCCTTATTCCCTTAAGGCATAGCAGAATGCCTGTATTTGCACAATCCTTCAAGGATTTTTTTTAAACTACAGATCAGAATTTAGTACAAAGATAACAGCATTTTGAAATCCTGTAAATACATCCCATGAACAGAAACCCATTAGAATATGAAGTCACAAAGATGTTCGTAATATTTTAGTTAAGAGAAAACAAACTGTAATAGTCCATTTTCACACATACCTTGACATAGGTAGAATAGTTCTTTCTTCATGGTAGTCACTGTCACATTCATTTATATATTCTCTTAAAACAGTCAACACTCTCACCATTCGTATTGCTTCTTGTCTTGCACAATTAATACTATCTTTATCTCCGTCCAACACACATAATGTATCATAGGAGGCTTTGAGACGATCAAAACAGGACTGAATGAAGTCTTCATGAATCACTACCTGATGACATAAAAGTTGCCGTAATTACAAGAAATGCTAAAAAAAACCTCTTTCACCTGGATAATCAAATCGTGTAAGTAAAAGAACAGGTAAGTAACTCTATGACGTTGTTTTATCCCATGTTAGAATAAGCTCCCATTGATGATGAGCTCTAACTTCATATGCACTTCAAAATCTTGCACAGGTCACTGGTTGCTCTTACCGTAGAGTGCAAATCTGCCCTTCAATAGAAAAAGTGGAAGTCTGTACAGAGAAATAACTAAATTGGACTCTTTTTCTTCTGTTTGATTCCTAACAAAGCATCACCTTGCATCTGCCCTAGATGGACACGCAACCTGTCATATCACTGTAGAAGGTCTGCAAAAATTTCCAGGTGTGCGAAAAGTATTTCTACTGCAGACTACATTACATCATAGTCATGGCAGTAAACCCAATCCAGTATTCACTTTTCTTTGCAGCAATTCAGGAGCAGAGGAGTTACCAGCACAATGAAGCACAGTACTTGCATGTACATTACGTAAAACCAACATTTCCTAGAAATGTCTGATGTAATCACTAGCAGATGGACAGATCTATGCATGCCTACCAAGTTTTCAGCCACTACAGCAAGATACAGCTCACACAGCTGTAAGTACACCACCTGCAGCGGCTGTGTTCAATCCATGAGACTGGTAGCACTGAAGACTACGTAAGAAGTTTTTCTGAGGACCAAATAATGACATTTTTTAGAAATAAAACTGGCAGGCTACCAACTGCAGATCGTCTGGACAATATTCCCCCACAAATTCGTGAAATCCCATCGCTGTACTTCTCCTGACCTTTCAGAAACTCATTATCTCTTCTCTCTCTCTCTCTCTCTCTTCACTGAAATCTCTCTCCCAGCAAATGTTAATAGAGGGAGAAAATATCTGATTTGCTAGAGTTCAGCTTGACAATTATATGGGACACTGATCTTTTGAAAGGGACAAAGCAAAAATATTAGACCAGCTTGTGACAACACTCAACGTATCTAGCTAACGAACACACTGGTGCTCTAAATTCCGTATCTGACCAGAATCTGACAGCTGGACTCCTGAGTATACTTTTTAAAACATGGAAACTACTCCCTGATTTCAAACTTTCAAGTATAAAAATAATACTGCACTGAATTTTACTACTGTTTTTTTTTTCCCTATCATATTATAAAGCATATTATAATCTTACCTGATTAACTTGTAACCTTGGACCAAGGTTAGTATAGATCTCTTTGAGAAGATCAATTGCTCTATTTGCGATGTCATCGTTTCCCTGAATCACAACCTAGCATAGTAAAAAACAAACCAACCAACCAGCAAGTATTAGAACATGCTACAACTTTCTGGTATAAAATTCTAAAGCAAAATGACTACATACAATCATCCTGACAACAGCAGTCTAACTTATAAGACTTACACATGGCTAAAATTCTTAGTTATATACAACCAATACAAATTATGAGTTAACTGTGTAAGAGTCAAAATTAAGAAAATTAGTACTATAAGGGAGTTCACAACAAAAGCTGATGTTTCTATAAATAGAATGAAAGTGGACTTCAAATATTCACATTCACACACTTTCACTTGTTTCAGAGAATAAAACAACTTGTTAAAAAAACAGCATCCAAGTAACACACATCTGGCTCAATTTAAATGAGCTAAATTTGCAAGCTCTGTTAGCATTCCTTTAGAATACCTGAGCATTTAAACCACAATAACAAGAACAGCATTATAAAACAAAAGTTTTTGAGATGCTTAAACAAGTCACATTCAAGATTAAAAAATAGAGTTTTAAAGTATTTTAGATGGCTGGGGCTGGGTGGTTGGGATGTAAAGACTTGAGTTCTTTTTACCTGATAATCTAAATTTTCATTGCTATTCATCAGATCAGAATGGATACTGAAAGCAGACCCTACAGGAGGCCTCTGCAGGGTATTGGTCTAAAACATCGTAAGCTCTCATGCTGCCAGTTGGTCAGAGACAAGTAAGTTCATTTCCACAACTAATATATGCTGTCATTATGTCTAGCATTACATGGGCATTATGTACACAACCACTGTGTGCTAACTTATTTGTAAGAAAATCTTTATCTACTTTGGTTTTGACCATTATAACGATGATTATGATGATTAAAAAACCTAAACGTTCAACAAGCCACAGCCAGAATTATTGAAGACTCTTGCTCTATAAAGAGTACACTGTTTGAAACACAGCCATGATAATCCTACCACATGCAACTGTGGGTTCTATGCAGCTCTTCAATACTAGTAAGACTAAAAACAACTAAGCACCAAATTTCTGTTCTTCACTACTAGATTTGGCAAGCTGCTGAAAGTTTTTACAGAATAATTACACTGCTTCTATTGAAAATCTGTAGCCATGTTTAGGTAAAAGGTTGTGGATACAAGAGAGAATCAAACCAGTCATCTCTCAGATTAATCTGGAATCACTCCAGTTTACCATATTAGAAGGAACGATGAAGCACATAAAAGGAAGTAAAGGTGTGTGGGGTGAATTATGGAGGGGGAAAGAGACCTACAGAAAATTCACGAGGAATGATCCTTTCTTCCTAAACAGCATAGGAAAGTTTTTCATCTCACATACACGCACAAACTCTCAAGTTCATTCAGCAGCCTGTAAGGCCACCGATTTACTTACCTGCTAGAAATAGAACGGAGCCAATGCCCATGTATTTAATTTGAAAAATAAGCTTTCTGTAATTTAAGTCCATAACTAATAAATTACACATTCTTGAAAATATATATATAAAAAAAAAGATTGAAAAAGACTTCAACTGTTAATCTTTCAGATGTTTTCCCCACTTAACTTACCCTCCAAAGGTAGTCTAATCCTATTAATTCCAGATCATCCATCATATAGGCTCGTCTCTTTGCTACTAGCTTTCCTTCTCGACAGTTCACAGCTTTGAAGAAACGTTCAAAACATTTCATTCCATTTTCTGTTAATAGGGAAGGATCCAGCTGAAGCACATTATTTTCAAAGAAGTCCTTATTAATGTCAGGGTCTAAGTCTGGTTCATCCCCCATTAGTTTGGAATACCATTTAAAACAGGCTTCGCGATCACAAAGATAAACAGCATTTTCAGCTAAACACTTCCATATTTGCTTCGCCTGAGGGGCACAGAGCCACAGCTGACCATCCTTCAATAAAAATCTTGAGCAAAACAAAGAGACAATTAACAGCACTAATTGACATCTGGAGTTACAATTCAATAAGAAATACAAGCAAAAAGTTGAATATGCATTTTATACACACACAACATCTATCAGTCATGAAAGTACGATCCTGAAAACTTTATTTATGCCATCAGCCCTCACACAGTTAGTCCCATGATTTCTTAGCAAAAGTCTGCAGGCATCAAAACATTACATTCCAATTAAGAAATAAAATTAGATAGAAATATTTTACAGAAAAATACCAGGTGTTTTATACATACTATATAAAAATGTGCATCTCCTAAGGTAAAGAATTCAGTTTAAAAGTCAGGTCACATCATAAGAAATTAAATTACGTCTACAGTCATTAGTAAAATCACAAAAGGATGCATCAATTACGTGGAACAGAACTAGGAACAGAAGTCAAAAATGAAAAAACCTAATTCTTAGTGTCTTCTTTGTGTTAAATTATTATGAAAGAACTATTAGAAACTTTAATTAGGAAGGCTAATACTAAGAATGGTTCAGGAAAAACACAGGATAATCAAAGTCCTTCAGAATCTTTTTTTTTTTTACTCAAGATCTTTATGTAAAAGAAAACCAGGACTATGTTATGACATCACTTCAGAAATTGCTATCTACATATTTTAGATTTGAAATGTCATGGGACATAATATTAATACCTTTACATCAAAAACTAGTGAGCTTCAAAGAAAATATAGTTTTTACCAAGAGTAATAAATCAAGTTTGCTATGCATATGCTACTGTATAACTTAAGTGGCTGTTTAACACTTCATTTTAATTCACAAAAATTGCTCTGTAAAGTTCTAAAATAATTTTTTAAGGTGTTCTTATAAATAAGTTTAAAACATTTCACAACTTGACAGTTCATATAATTTTACTTGTCTGAACATTAAACACAGTAAAAAAATAAAGTTATGAGAACGCCTGCAAAGAATCAACAGGCTGCAGCTCTGCCACGAGCAGAAATCCGTTGCTTTTTTATTTCATTGAAACAGCTGGTATTAAAAAGTCATTCAAGTAATTTTTGTCTATTTCTCCTAAGGTTAACAACATTAGTTGTATGTCAGTTTATGACCGTGGACTTAGATTTGGCGTGGTACAACAAATATGGACATATCTTCTTTGGAGTATTTAAAATTTTCAGACACATAATCCAAATACGTATGTAACTGCATACATATGTACACTGTACTCAAGTCAGTAGGGTTCTGGATATAGAAATATCCCACAGACATCTTACAGAAGAATTAAAGTCTTGGATTACATAGATGCTAATAAATTTTAATTCTTATACTAACACAGAAGTCCTCTGGGGAAAAAAAAAAAGGAAGAAAACAAAAAAAACACACTTAGTACATTACTGCATCTGAGTTTTGAAAGACAAGAGAAACAGCTACTATGACTTTCTTTCAAGTATTTGAAATATTCTTAAAGAAGTCAAGAAAATGATCAAGTTAAAACTAACCTTAAGAAATTAAGTCGCTCCTGTACTTCTTGCACATGACTGTATCTGCTTCCTGGTCTTACGGTTTGTGGATCATATTCACCATGCTCTGCAAATATAAAAAGTTTTATCAGACAACACATGCCAAGAAGACACGTGGACTCCGAAGGACAGAATGTATTTGAAGCCTTCATGGCCTGAACATAATCAAAACCTAATACATTCTCAGGAAGGAGTAAAAAGTCATTTTCAGAAACCTGCTAACAGTTAAAATACATTCTGAATGAAAACGGGTACAGGAAAAGATTGCTGAGGGTTACCAACAAATTCTTAAGGGCAGATGCATGTGCTCATCTTTCAGAGAAATTAAAGTATCACAGAATAACTAAGAATCCACATTCAGCTCAGATTTTACCTTACTTAAACACATTTTCTTTGGGAAATAAGTCAGTTAAAGTAAAAGCATACAATTCATATTATTCAGTGTTTTTTTTTTTTTCCCCCTAAAGATCCTCTAGTTTCACTGTAGAACATCTTTTCCATAGCCTGTTTTACACTGTGAGGGGTTTTCCGATCCAGAGAAAACCACAACTCCAGCTCTTTAATTCTTTTCTAAGTAGCTATATGCATGAGAACACACGGAAGAAGTAATTGTACAACAAATTTACTTACTGTAAAGCTTGCAAAGATAAAAACAAATCCCTGTGATACTGACAAGACTGAAAGCAGAAGTTGCACAATGTGAAAATAATACATAAAACTTTTTATCTGCAATTTGTCAAATCTCAGTGTTTAGCAAACAGCTGTTTGCTTCATACAAACAAATATGTGTTTGAGGTTTTTCTCCATAAGAGATAAAGGCTAGGTATCTCTCAACCTGTTAATATCATCATCTTCTTTAACTCCTCATGCGAACTGAAGAGAACAGCTACATCAAGAACCAGTTATACTTCCAGAGTACCCTGATTGAGATTTACTGTTGAAATACTACTGCATACAGACGTTACCTTCAGAAGCAGAACTTAAAAACATTACATCAATTCAAATTCAGAAAAAAATATTCCTTTTGTTCAGCAGTTAAGATAATAATTGCTAGTCATAAATTACATACCATTGGACACTTGTACATTTTTGAATCCTCTAGAACAGGAAGCACTTCTTTGTTATGTGCTTCTGTTATAAGCAGGGCTGACAGTTGACCTGTACTACTAGGAAATATTTCACCATGCTATATGTTCAGCATGACAGTTCCATTATTAAATAATTATTACTCTACTCCTTATGTGGAAAGTTATGCAGACTACATTTAACTGACAACCCAGCTGTGGGAGACTATTATCATGGTAACATTAATTTGTTGTAAAGCTGATCTTCAGAACTGACATCACCACTTCCTACTGTATCAAGGAAGGAAAAAAAAACACAAAAAACCCACCAAGTCTAACACCTGAAGTGCATCATATGTGTTTCAAAATAAACAGAAAGTAACTGCCTTAAATAAATACATACATAAATACAACACTATATACAATATACAAAAGGTGCATTAGCTTAGAAGTGAAATAAAAGGGAAATCAGAAGCCCAGTACTTAGATAATGACTAGAAAAGTAGAGAAACATTTTGTCCACCTTCAAAATCCTCATGAAGTGATCATAAATGAGTGATTACAGAAACTGTAACAAAATCCAAAATAAAGCATATAAAACTAGCAAATATAAAATATTTAAGTATTAGAAGAAAGAAACAATTAAGGCAATTAAGAAATTAAGGAACAACTAAAGAAGTTGCAGGGAAATTAAAACTAGCTAAAGTGTACATTTTCATTTTATTCTTATTGGAGGGGAGAGTGAATGTCTGGGCTTTTTTTTTTCTGATGAATGTACATTAATTCACAGGAAAGTGCCAAGAGTGGCGGTGAAGAATTCAAGTATTAAAGATTGCCTAAGGCCAACATGCAAGTGCTTCAGAATACTGACAAATGCGAAACTGCAAAAAAACAAAAATCAGTCTCTACAACTATCCTCCATTCTCAGCTTCTCTCTCAATTTCCTTTCTACACCACGCACCTCACAGGGAGTCCAACCACAATCTCCTTAAAAGTTCTCTCTACATAGAAGAGCAAAGGAACAATCAGTGAAACTACAGATCAAAGAATGGTTGAAAATTTAAGCATAATTAGACACAAACACATACGGATGATCACATAGCAAAATTCATATAAATAATAAAGTTTCATTCATACAGTTGGAATTTATTTTTATAATTTTTTTTAGAAAACAAGATGAAGATTGGCTAGCAATTCACTCAGCTTTTGAGAAGGTCTTTAATAAATAATCAAGAAGATGGAACTGTGAGCTAACTCACAGCTAACTCATCACTGAGCAAAAAGCAGAAGAAATGGAGAAAAAACTGAGGTGGCAAGTTTCACACCTTTGGCTTCTGTACGTTTAGAGCTCAACAGACTGAAACCATGACCTAGAGAAAAGGTGAGCAGCAAAAGGAGGACAATCAAGAAACCCAAGAGAACTGTAAATGGAGAAAATCTAACCTCCTGAAATAAATTATGTCAAGTCTGGTGTTTGCAAAGTTAATGACAAACAAATTTCAAGCATTCAGAATTAAGATCTACGTTTTATATATCAAACCCGCATCTGAACAGCATTGTTTGTCACCAAGACCTTATTAACCAGTGCAGAAGTACTGAAAACGTCTACATTAAGTAGAGACAGAATAAACAGAGACATATAAAATTAATGATATAACATACAGTTAAAAAAAAACACAACACAATGCCCTTTTTTAGGATGATGATACAATATGAGTCACCTTATCTCACAGAGGACTCTGTCGACTTCTCCCTGACTCTTAAGAACTGGGGGAAGGAGCAAGTTCAGTAGAAAGAGAAAGAAAACAGAAAAAAAATTTCACAGAATCACTGAACAGCTTGAGCTGGAAGGGACCTTAAAGATCATCCAGAGTTCCAAACGCCCTGTCACAGGCAGGGACAGCTCTCACTAGATCAGGCTGCCCAAAGCCATGTCCAGTCTGGCCTTGAACACCTCCCTCTGAGGATGAGGCATTCATAGCTTACAGGAAAAAAGAAAAAAATTACTGTTCCTCTGTTTTTGCACTTTGTTGCAAATGGGAAGAAGTTCTGCAGCAGTTTCATCTCAAGAAAGCACAATTTAATTGCTTTGTGAGTACATACCAGTTATACTCCACACATTTTTAATTCCTACTGCACCAAAGATAATTAAATTACTACTTCATTAAGAGTCACAGTGTGTGCGAAGGGTGAGGTGGGTGGAACAGGAAAATGGGGTGTACTTTTTGGCTGAAGAAAAAAAGTGCGCAAGATACTAGCTTAATTTTTCTGCCAAAGTCATTGACCGTTTGATAGGTAAATATTGCCAAAAACGACCTTTTCATTTCAGAGTTAAAAATTAAAATTTATGGATGACAGTTCATATATGAATAGTATGCGTAGGCTATTTTTGGACAAACACAAAATTGCACTGGAATAGAGTTGCTGATTACATTTAGAATCACAGAACCATTAAGGTTGGAAAAGACCCACAGGATCACCCAGTCCAACCATTCACCCATCACCAATAGTTCTCACTAAACCATGTCCCTCAACACAACGTCCAAACGTTCCTTGAACACCTCCAGGGTCAGTGACTCCACCACCTCTCTGGGCAGCCCATTCCAGTGCCTGACCACCCTTTCAGAGAAGTAGTATTTCCTAACGTCCAGCCTGAACCTTCCCTGGCGCAGCTTGAAGCCATTCCCTCTAGTCCTATCACTAGTCACACGAGAGAAGAGGCTGACTCCCAGCTCACTACAACCTCCCTTCAGGTAGTTATAGAGAGCAATAAGGTCTCCCTTGAGCCTCCTCTTCTCCAGACTGAACAATCCCAGTTCCTTCAGCCACTCCTCATAAGGCCTGTGCTCCAGACCCCTCACCAGCTTTGTTGCCCTCTGGACACGCTCCAGGGCCTCGATGTCTTTCTTACAGTGAGGGGCCCAAAACTGGACACAGTACTCAAGGTGCAGTCTACGTTTCCTTCATAACACTAAGGTTGAACCCTAGATTTTCATTGCTGCCCAAAACCAACTATATGGATAACTCCATTATCTTTAAGACACAAAAGCTCATTATAAATGGAACTGTTTTTACATCACTTTTGCATAGCTTAACAGTTTACACAATAGTTACACAGAATAACATAAGTTCTATTCCACCTTCTCAGACAAGATTAAGCTTAAGACACTGTTGCTTGAGAAGAGAATGAAGCATTTAGTAACATCTTAATTCTAATTAGAACAGCATTATCATTAACAAAGTAACTTTGATTAGGGTAAACCCTCCCATGTACTGCTGAACAGCAAAATATAGCAGTGGTACACAGATTTAGCTAAAACGTTGCTTTCATCGACCTGTACCAGGCTGAAGCTATCATCTTCACATTGCACCACTACTAAAACAAGTCTTCAAAGACTTATCTTAGGTATTTATATTGAGTACTCCCAAACTAAATCAATTCCAGAACTAAAGGTGTGTAGGCATAGGAAAAGATACCCACGCACAAATACGCTTTGCAGTATGCACATATCCTGCTTTCTCTGAACAATCAGCACTAAATTCCTACAGAATATACTGTGTAACTTTCAAGATGCAACTGAAAGCCTGGTAGTATGCTATTCCAGAGTAGAATGGTCCCTAGTTTCAGTCAGTGAAAGAGATGTATCAGGGTAAATTTCCTTCTCTATTCCATTAGCTTTGTTTAATACAAAGTACTGTGGTACAGTATCACAGAGAAGGTCCTTGTCCAACATTCTCATTTCCCTACATCAGTAGCTAGAAATCTAGTTTCCTTCAAGGAAAGAGGGAAAAACAATTAGCATAGGTTGAGTCTACACCGCAATATATAAATACTAGCACAGTGTGCTGCCAAAGTACTGCTGCTAACGAATACAGCGAGAATGCAGCTCAACAGAAATTGAACCGCACGGTTAAAAAAAACAAATGGAAGTGATTAAAGAACTTCTCAAAGGATACTAAAAAATGCAAAATAGATGTGGAAGAAAATGCAAGATTATTATTAGGACTTCCCACAAAAATAACCACACTAACCTAAGTAGGGCGAGATTATCAGTCCACAGATAAACAACAGTCACTTCCCCATAATTGGGATCATGAATAAAAACAGTTGCATTTTAAGTTTTTCTTGACCAGTCTGACAACACCCCAAAGGCTATCAAACTCACAAATGTTCTAAAATAAACAAATGAACGTTAACAGTTACTTCACGATGAGAGTCTGCTTTCAACTCCATCTTCAACTGGAGCTCTCACACAGTATTTTACGAGGCTAATTTTTATTTAAAGCTTACCTTTAGCATACTGCCTCATGCTTTCCATATAGGCAGACAGATTTTCTGCAACCAATGTCACTAGGGCATGATTGTGCTGAAGTTGATTGATTAAGTCATGTCGGTAAAACACATGGGGACTTCGCTGTGTTTGACTGAAATTGAAATACAAACGTTGTCAGAAAAGCAGAGAAGATTTGGATGTAACAGTTAATAAATCTATTTAGAAAATCCATGCCTTTAATGCAAGTTTCAAGTTTTGATAAGGTATCTACAACATACAGAGTATTAATTCTCTGACAGTATTCTTCTTTCTCTTCTGAAAACCACAGTAGTTTTACCAGTTATTACCAGTATTTACTTAACAAGGATGGCACAGCTGCAGTATGTATGAAAAATATCAAAGCATCTGAGCAGCTAAATATGCTGCAGTTCTAGAATCCAAAACCACATGCCACAAACACTATCAAATTCTTGAATGTGGGACTAAGCACTCCTGCAGAATAACCTCAGAATGCCTCAGCTCATCCAGATCAGGGCACTCAGTCTTGTCTGCATGACTAACACCAATTTGCAGTTTTTCCAAGAGAAACAGAGAAAAAAAAAAAAGCAGCTCTCTGTTGTACTGCTTCTCTGCTGATTACATAGTCTGACCAAGAAGAAATTAAACAAGGTTTCAGAACAGTTCTCTTTTCCTTCAGCACTTAAAGTAGACTCCAGCTGACTAGATTACTGGTAGGAACTCTCATCCTTCCTTGGAAACTTAAGTCTACATACCACATGACCTACAACACTCTATAGTTATCACTACATCTTTTGAGAACAGTAGGGAAGGCAAGAGATTCCAGTTCCAGCTGTTACTGATCACGCATCTGATAACCACACTTCACCATAGATGCAACAACAGCTAAATTGATTCATCAGACCAAAGAGCACTGTCAATCTGGGTTTAAAAGACAGAAGCCATTAACAGATATCCAGCCATATTATCTGCTACCAAGAGAATCTGTCACACAGAGCAGAGAAATCATCAAAAGATTAAGTTGCATAACATGCAGAGTTTTCCAGAATACTTTGAAAAAGGCAACACTTAAAATAGAAACTGTGTTAAAAAGCTTAAGTGAAATGAAAGCACAAAGGCAGAAAAAATAAAGAACTTCATATATACAAAAAGAATATCCTTTGTTTTCACTGTGAGAAGCTTTGAAGTATACTTCATTCCAGCTCTGTCAAACTCCCTTTGCTCAGCATAAACGACTAGTAAAACTAGCAGAAAAATGGATGCCTGTTTTAGTGGCTACCTGGGAGGTCAGTTCTAGACAGAAAGATGCATTTACAAAGGGCAACATTAAGAAAGAATTTTGATACTTTGGGAAATACATATGATGAAACAACTACAGGAACAAGCACAAACAAGAGTGAATATTTTGCTGAAACAAGCTCCTGGCATATACACTCATGTAGTCAAAATAATATGCGTTTGTACCAATCTTATTAAACATAGCTATAGGAAAGCATTATCTGTCAAATATAAGTAGATCTTCCAACATGTATTTTTCACTCCTCCCCGCTCCCCTCAATCACATGCACAAATAGTAAATTTGGACACATGGATTCACTTTGCTTAGCAACCAGTTCAAAAAGTTTACTTATAATAACTAGAGTTATGAGCTATGAGTTGTTGCACAGTATTTGTGAGGAACACATATACTGCTATTTTAGCCATCTGCTAGGATGGAGTCCAAGGCAACGTGATTGCCTCAGTGCACTGGAAAGAAAAGCTGATCTGACAAGATTTTTCAAGCTCGTTTTCTACAATTAAAACAAACTTCACATGAAGCCACACAATTATTCCTTAAGCATCTGAGGTTGGGCTAATTGATGATGCTTCCGTTGTGAAATACTGCTTTACTATTAAGCTGATGAGCACGAAAAATTGATGTTAGCAAAACTGTCATCTTCTCACTGCTGTTCTCTTAAGTGGATATCAAAAAGAGGACGTATAGCAAGAAAAACTATCATCTTGAGGTAGATGCCAAAATACTTTGGAAATGCTAAGAACATCATACAATAACTAAACTGCATCTTTATTTGCTAGAAAACTATTCACAGAGTGACGAAGTCCCAACTACTTAATTTAAATGGATTTATTTTCAAACAATAAAATTATTTATCTGCACATATAACTTGCCTAGTATTATACTGCCCTCAACTTTGAAAGCTGAGTTGTGTGATCTTCTATTAGTCCAATGCATGCTATCCAACATTAAAAACACATATTAGAAGTGTAAATACCAGGCTGAAACCAGCAAATTCTCTTAGGTTAAAAAAAAATAAAACTGGAGACTAAATTAACTGTTGCCCTAATGCAGCCACAAAGCCCCTTAACTCTTGCAGAAGGTCCTACCACTATTTTATTGCTCTCAACAAGTAATTTTGGAAACTAATCTCATATCGCTAAGACAGATCCAGGCCAAAGTAAGACTGGTCTACAGGAGACTCTCCCCTTCATCCAACACAGAAAAATATGACAACCAATTGCTTAAACACTAAAAATCAGTTTGTTGAGTAATGAAGTTAACTATTCCTTAATACTAACAGGTATCCTACCACCAACACAATAATTACTTTCTAATGTTACGGCAATTCTACTTAAGCTAAACTCCACAAAGAAATGCCATGTGTTTTCAGGATTTAAATGTTGCCACAGCAACTATATAACCGATTTGTCACTTCGCTCAACTTCAAAATTTACTAGCAGCACTCAAATGATCCCTAAAAGAATCTCTATAAAACCAGTGGCATAATGTACTTTATACTTATGTATGCAAACCATCAGCAGCCTTAGTTGTTTTGGAGTGAATTTCTAACAGTCAATGAATTGAAGAATAGTACATGGATAACAGAATGGATGTCACATGCAGAAAGCTCTGTGAAATGATTCTGAGACAGGCTGAAACATTTGTGACAATTATTTTCAACCCAAATTCTAAAAGGATGATAGAAATTAAAGCTCTAAGCTGCTAAATATTAGATTGCGTGCATTAGAATTTCCAAACACTATCAATGTTAAGAGTTATCAGAAAGTTCAGAGGACTAGAAAGTCATTAATTACTTCAAAAAGATGTTTTCACTTACTATATTGTCTCAGTCACCTGTATAGTAATATCTCACTAAAGAATTTCCCAAAAGGTATCTTGCTAATAAGGGCTTCTTCACAAGAAGAGATGTAAGTCCCTTGATTAAAACCTTTAATTCAAAGTTTGCTTTCCTACCACCTATTTTCAAATTCTGCATAAGACTGATGCTTTACTGCTGTGAAGACTTGCTTGAAATGCGGTAAACAGACAGATGATCTGACCAGAAAAAGACAGATTCAAGTCATCTAACTGCTTGCCTTACAAGGAATACAATAAAAAGAGAAGTTAGGTTCTTCCCAAGACTAATTCAGAGCAGAAACTCAACTGGTGTTTTGAATGAGCTCTACTTCAGAAAAGCTTTGCTTTAACTTACTATTACAGTATTGTACTAAGACTTGTCAACTTGAACAGGTACCACAAGTAACCAGATAGTTACAATTCCCCTAGATCTTTGAGCACATAACAGCTGCAGGACTCTAAGACATAAAAAACAGATTTATGTGCTAATAAGTTGGTAAGTTTGTGAGCTTGCTAGAAAAAATTCAAATGATCATTAATGAAAAGCTGTAAAGGATTAAAATATTGTGAAAACAAAAAATGTTGTAAACTAAATAAATAAAGAAGCCTTCAATAGCCAGAAAAGCAATGCTATCACAACTCCTTTAAATCAGTATCAGTAAAAAGTAGTGCAGGCTAAACTGAAGGTTTGGTTTTTTTCTTCCTTGATCTTTCTTGTAAGCAGACAACAACACTGACTTGAATGGCTTACCTGCTTACAAAAAATTATAACAAAAAAAAAACTATGCAACACTCTTGGCTCATGAGGCTATAAAAAAATTTCTGCAGACACTGAATTTTAGTAGTGAGAAAGAGCACAGTATAATGAAACCCAGCTCCTACATATTATCAAGTCCAAATATACTTTTTTTTTCTTTTTAAACTTACACACAAAATAATGTTTATTCTTTATACATCGTGTGCTAATTTCATTGTTAGGCACAAAAGTCCATAAACAACAGAACAAATCCAGATATCTATGAATCAGTCTGCCATTCTAAAAATGAGTAAAAACGTGTTTGAGAAAAAAGTTAGCTTTCTTACTGAACACTGTGGGTTTGAATGCTGTCTATATACATTAAAATAAACCCAAGAGCATCTTCAAATACAAATGATTTAACTCAAGTTCTCCCTGCCTCCATAAAGAAAAAAACTGCAAAAAAATTGATCATTCCTACCCTTTCAACTTATAAGGGACACAGAATTACAGAATTGTAGGGGCTGGAAGAGACCACTAGAGATCATCTAGTCCAACCCCATCCCGCCAAAACAGGCTCCCTAGAACAGGCTGCACGGGTAGGTGTCCAGGTGAGTCTTGAACATCTCCAGAGGAGACTCCACAACCTCTTTGGGCAGCCTATTCCAGTGCTCCATCACCCTTACTGTGAAGAAGTTCTTACTCACATTTGGGTGGAACTTCCTACGCATCAGTTTGTGGATGTTTCCCTTTGTCCTACCACCATGCACCACTGAAGAGACAATAACGTATTTGCATTCCATTCTTACCTCAAGTTTTGTGGTGCTTCACCAAACAAACTGCAAATTTCTCTAATTTGTTTCAGTGCAGGAATGACCCATTTGTCATTTGTGCGAAGCTCTTCTATAAAACGATCTATCCACTGGATCTTTTGTGTATCTCGATCCTTAAAGAACAAGTGTTTGCAATTAAGTGCATTTCAAAAACCATAATCATTCCCCTAC
This sequence comes from Gallus gallus, assembly GCF_016699485.2. Taxonomy (NCBI): domain Eukaryota; kingdom Metazoa; phylum Chordata; class Aves; order Galliformes; family Phasianidae; genus Gallus; species Gallus gallus. The sequence continues at coordinate 112,230,983 of NC_052532.1, forward strand.
TTATCCCCTTCTAACACAGCATATACAAAGCTATACAAATACTGCATTCAACTGAGTTCTGAAACATACATTTATAAGATATACCAATCAGGACTGCATGCTAGGAAGATACTAATGTGGTACAATATCTCTGCCTGCTATATCCACTCTAGCACTTATATTTAAGAAAAACTATAGCCAGATAGAATCGATAGTCTTTAATCTGCATTTTTCTTCTTCTTTCACTTATTTCTACTCATTGGCCAGACTAAATTGCTACAAAATACCAAGAAACAATAAGGAGCTGTTTCTTAACTAAGAAAAACCAACATATCAATGGCTGTAACAAAAAAAAAAGGCAGCAGTAGTTTTCAGTGTCTGTTGCTAGGTCTTTTCTAGTATTACCTAAAGAATGTAAGGACTTATTGAAAAGACACGTTAGCATAAAAGAGTTTGGGGAATAGCAAAGATAGAGGACACCTACCTCTCTAATTAAAAAGGTGGGTGGAGAGATGCTTCTCCTACTTACTTTGATTGGGTTCTTGGCAATTCACATATAGTTATTATAGTGTATTGCCAATTGCTTTAGTAGTTGCACACAAGACAGGAAAATCTCTATTTCACTCTCCAATTAAAGCCCCAACTGTGTTATTTAAAATACATTCTGTCACATTTTAATAAATGCCTAAATATTCACTCTTTCATTTCATTATGAACACTTTGTTAAACTACCAAATACCACACACTTTCCGTAGGGAGTAAAACGGAACTGTTAGTGACTGATTTCACAACAAAATCATACCAGATTACCCACCTGTGAACAGCTGTAATCTAAGATTTTAATATGGGCACTAAGAGCCTGGTCCATGATATCAACTGGTACATCATCACTGTGAGCCAGATTCCACAAAAGGTTCAGCACTTTGTGTGCCATCACACCATCCTTGTCATCTTCTGCAAGACGACGGATTAGCTCAAGTAGCTTCTCACGCTGTTTTTTGCTTGCATTTGTCCAACTTGCCTAAAGAAAGATTTTATTCAATATGAAAACTACACTTCTTAATTTCACACATTATAATCTCAACTGTAAATATGATGCAGAAAATATAAAGATGCCATTATGTAAATAGCTTTCATATTTCTTTCATTAAAAACAATTGCAACGTATAAGTCAAAATTGAGCAGTTCTAGAATTTACAGATAAGATGTACTCAACTTTGAGACTATAAAGGATCTTTAAATAAACATCACAAATATGCTTGTAAAACTTAACAATACACCACTGACTAGTTCACTAGTAGTCAAAATAGGCTGGACTTAACTATTTCTTAGAACTGCAACCTGAATATAATCAATATATAATCAGTTACCTTAAAACAATCGAACAAGTGATCAAGCTGTTCAGGAGAGAAATCCCAAGCTAATTTTGCAAGGAGGTCGTGTACATTCTTTACAATGGCTTCATGTTTTCCTGCCTGTTAAGACGACAAAATCGACCAATATTTGTAACAATTAGTATTAAGTATTAAGATATCCTCTATTGTTTTTAAAAGGCCATCTGAAGTGGCTAGCAAGAACGTCCAATGTTGTGGAAATAGTGTCACAAACTGGTATTGACTTCACTGGAAATCACAGCATTTGGATTTTTCTTGTATGTGTAAGCATTCAAGTGCATGCACTGCACACGCACGAGTATTTGTAACAGGAATACTGCATCACCACAATAAATCATGACAGGATAGTAAAACAAAGTTTCTAAGTGTATTTTAACTCACAAATTAACATTTTAACACAGTTTTCTGTTAAGTATTCAAAACCCACTTTCATGAATTTCACTGAATTTAAGCTGTGTAACGATTTTTAGTATTTCTGAAATATTTCCTTTGCGCTAGCAGTTTCATTAACAACTTGTTAGCAGATAGCATTTTGAAATCAAGCGGAAGCTTATAACCTTATAAAATACAGCAACTGAGCTACTACTGTCAAGGTGTTGAGTAATATACTAGGTAGCATTTTTAATTAGAGTTTGGTGTATATCATCATTTAGACATTTAAGGAGGAACTGACTTTTAACACTGTGTAAGCTTTCCTACAATTCCCAGTAGGATAATGCATTCCATACTTTAAGTCTGCACTCGTGAAAAACAACTTCAGACTACGTGAATCAATAGCTCATTTACTGTAGAAAAAATTCCTCTAATTTTTTTAGAAATGGAGAACAAAATGAAAAACATACATAAGAAAAAAACCAACCCTTTGATGTAATTAATCCTGAACAGCATTAAAAATGCACATATAAGCAGTTTTGAAAATCATTTAAAGCTTCCATCAGTAGTTCACTTAAAAACAGCAGAAAAGAAACTAATGCTCTGTGTCTTAGAAATCTTAATTGTGCGCCCTAAGTTTACAAAAAAAAATTGTAATGTTTATTTCTGTGTCAGATTAGGAGACAGGGAATTACTAAACCAGTTGCAGCACTCCATTTTGCAAACATCTACCTTCCCCCCATCATCAGGCTGCTCTGTGGATAGAAAGAAAAATGAACAGCATACAAAACTGGAAGAGCATCTCTAGTATGATCTAAGAAAGAAGTATGCACTGAGCTGTATAACACAGAAAGAGATAAGGAATCCACAGTGTGACGTATGAACTTGCTGTACGGAAACAGGGAAGCCTATTTAAAGCTTTAGTTAAATACTTCCGAGTATCAGTAATGAAACTTTCATTCCTTGTCCAACTGGATGGATTGTTGCAGCTCAACAGGCTGCAACTTCATGCTTGCCTTAAAATACATCAACATCATTCCTCAAATCAAATACACTTTGAGTGCTAATTTTGTAAGACAGTGGAAAACATCAGTAAAACTTATGCTGCCTTCTAAAGCCAGATGTAGCATGCTTTTATTATTTCTCATGAACTATTTTTTAATTCTCATTGTACGCTGAGATTCTCAGAGCACTTCTGTATCATTAACTGTATTATTTGTGCATGCTCAACCTCTAAACCTAGGCAAAAACATAATGGCTCCAGTCTGAAAGCAAAACCACATCGGTACTGCACTGAGTCAGAATTAAAATAGCCTGCCTGTTATATAAAGCTACCAAGTAAATCAACTCCTCGCTACTGACTTTCATGCTCCACCTGCTCTTAGAGAAGCACTCATTTAAGAAGAACTTATAAACATGGACAGTAATGAAGATGGAAAAAAAAATCATTCCATATTAGCAGACTTATTCTTACCCTTTTATCTGATTTAATTCCATGGGCAAAGCCACAGTGAAAACATTTACCTGAATAAGGCCTACTGAATCCAAATTTCAATGGGGGGGGGGGAGGGGGGGGAAGAAAAAAGCTAGACAAGCCTGCAAGTGCACTGTGGCAACTATCTAACAGAAAGCAAAAAAGAAATGAGCAGAGCAAGCCAAGTATTTGAGGGCATGAAAGATTTATTCCTGAACTTACTTTGCAACTGCTGGAGTGGACTTTCCCTATCTTTCAAGGGTTGCACAACGCGTTCACACTTTTCTGGAACAGCTTAAGCATGGCTTAAACTAGCTTACCCATACATCCCAATTTGCAGGGGCTCTGAGCAATAATATTTAACTGCTTGGAAGATTTTTTCCAAATTTCAGTTAATTTTTCCTATAGCAGGTGAGGCTCTAGTTAAGCTAGTACAAGCCCACTAGTAGTATAACTACTTTTCTAAATCTTTTCTACTGCCAAGATAGTTTGGAAACTTCTACAGACCACAGCCTAAAACCAAACAGTAGGGTCACAGACCTTAGAGTAGTGCGTGGATCACGTGAATTAAGTTACACTTTTTAATTTCCTAAATGACATTTGGGGATAACTGGAAAATAAATAAACAAATAAATAAATAAAGATTTCCTTGCCTGTGCAGCTACTATGATACTGGAATTGAAGCCTAGAAATTAGGAAGTTAATTGAAACACCAGAAACCTTCGCTATGCTACCTGGAGTACCAAGTAGTTTAAAAGTAACCTGAAAATGACATGCCTGAAAACAGGGACACCTGGATAAATTCATTTATGTCAGAGTTTCAGAAGAGTGTGAACATAAGGAAAGAAAGGATATACTATTACTCAATTCCTGTATTAGCCCTCTGTCTTCAAACCAGGATCTAGCCTTCCTATACTTGAATTGATATAAAGTCTTATACAACCATGTTAAGAGCTATGATTTTTTTTTTTAATAAAGAAAATAAAAAATAAAGAAATTCATTTACTATGAATTTATTTATGAACAAGGATATATGCGCTCATGCGTATTTCTACCCTTTATTTTCTGACTACTCAACATTTAATAAGCATCCTGTCCTTTTAACTGCCCTTTATGTAAACTAAGTTCATGCAGCACACACAACTAGGAAGCTCAGCTTCAATGATCATTTAAGTAAACAAGTGAATATTCCAAAATTTACAAGTTTTGGAAAAAAAACCCACAAAACAACCCAACCATCAGAACACAAATCAAAGAATTTGCTATTAAACAAGATCTAGAACAGTCATTATTATAAGCCTTACTGAATAACTCCCTGCTCAGGACAAAACTATACAACTGTGGTGAATTTAGAGGATAACAATACATATTCTTGATGTATTTTAAAATATGAAATCCTCATTTATATATTTTTTCCATAACTCAGACTTTGTTCAACCTTGAGGGTTTCTAAATATTCACTAACATTAAAAAAACCCCAAAAACATTGAATCATTTAGGGCATTATCCTAATGCCTCAAACAATGAGAGGCACAGGGCATCAGCTACATCTCCAGCAAGCCTGTTCCAGTGTTTGACTACCCTCGTGGAAAAGAAATTGCTTTTAATGTCCAGTCTGATGCAGCTTTGAGCCACTCTCAAGCATCTCGTTACTAGGTAACCATGAGGGAAAGATGAGCACCTCTCTCCCCACTTGCCCTGCTCAGAAAGGAGGAGAGAAGAGTGAGGTTACCCCTCAGCCTTTACAAGCCCAGTGCCCTCAGCTTCTCCTCATTCTCTTGCATTCTCTTCCATTTGTTTTATCAGCTTTGTTGCCCCCCTCTGGACATAGTTAAGCATCTTGAATTTTTTTTTAATTGTTGAGCTCAGAATTGAAAAAAAACACTCCAAATGGGGCTGCAGCAACGCAGGGAGACCAGCATCATCCAGTAACGAACCAGCATTTTCCTTAAACCTCCTCCTGCTACTAGCACGCTTTAAAAAGCTTTCTCTGCTATCTAAAACATCACCGTCCAGACTTAACTCCAGTTGAGCTTTGGCCTTTGTGTTTTCTTCCTGCAAATACAAATTGCAGCTCTGTAATCTTTCTGTGTGGCCTGACCTTGATTAGAGAGATCATACATTTTCTTTAACTGCTTGAATTCCAAGTAGAGTCCCGTTTGCTAAGATGGTCTTCTGCCCCACTTACTTGGCTTAGGGCACGTGGGACTGCCTGATCCTGTGCTTCTACAAGGTATCTCTTAAGAAGTAACCAGCACTTGTGGACCTGAGCCATAAAAGCTGATTCCTAGAGGACACAGCTCTTTGAAGACTTTACGTACATGCACAGTTGACCTCCTTTACTGAACACATTTGAGAAGATAATTCTGAGACAGAAAATCCCAAAAACGAACATTACTTGACTGCAGATTTTTCTTAAGTTTTGTCTAGTACCACTCATAAGAAGCACGGGTCATCTCGGCTCACACAGAACAAGTTTTCTCCTGCTCAGGAGCAGACTAACAGCTTAATACTTTACCTGTGCAGCCCAAATGTTGTCAAGATCCTGCAAGGTGAGGGCTTTTTCTTTGATGACAAAACGAAGAATCTTCTCTAACTTCTCTACATATTGAGGTTGATGAAGACTATCTCTCAACACAATTGATAAAATATTATTCTGCTGGATCCATTCCTGATTATAAAAAGAAAGAAGTGTCATCTCGAATCACTGAAGTGCTGTTAATAATATTTAAGCTAAAAAGTTCAATTTGTTACAGATTAAGGTTTTTATACACAATATTCTAATTGGGAGAATCTAGACAGTTACAGTGCAAAAGGCATTTATATATAATTTCCTCTTAAAAAAAAGAATCAGTGTTTAAAATAATCCAATATGCCAGTCATTCTGATATCTTAAAGCATTTTTTCTGGCCTATTAAAACCATGAACTCTATGCATAAGAGATGTTCAAGCAACTTCAAACAAACAGTCAGTGGGAAGCACAGTTAAATCTTCCACTTACAGAACAAAACTTTTCCAATTCACAACCACTGATAGCAAACATATTGTTTAAGACTCTTCTAGCTCTACTAGTATGTCCTGCAGCATACCACACAAAAAGGGCATAAGAAAAAACTGAAGTGTGAAAATGTTGGATTATTTCCATATTTCCACTTACAGGTATTTTTAACGCTTCTAATTGAATTAGAGGCAAATATTCAAGCAATGTTTAAGTAGATGCGTTTTTCCCAGTGGTGTAATTGCCTGAAAACAGCTTCATACACCAACTGAAGCAAAGCAGCATTCTGAACATCAAAAAAGAAAACAAGTGTAGTTTCAAATACTGTATCCTTGATTAGAGAAGAAAAGCATTCAATCTAGTCTCACAAAATACTTAAATCTAGATGTTTTTTACTTAAAAACAGGGGCCTTGTCTGAGATGACTAACTACAAGGAATATGTGAAAAAAGCATTTCCTCCTATTTACTGAAAAGGTCAAATTCTGCAATAATTTCTTTTTGCCAGCAGTTCTACAGATTATAGGCCAGTAACTAGCTACAAATGTTGACCAATGGTGCAAAAATAACTTCAAGTTCCACGAAGTTTAAGAGAAGAGTTAAATTCTTAACTTTACAAATGCTCATTTTATTAGTTAGCCACACACACACACAAGCACAGAATATCTAAAGTATATGAATATTAAATATAATCACAAAATGGGGTGTCTAGAGTTTCCTTCACCAAAGAATATAGATCAAGATTTTATTTACTTTTTACACCTTTCAACTTCCGAAAAATGAAATGCAGAATGATTACTCAAAATTCTGACTAGAGAAAATGATTTGATGCACAGAAGAAGGACTAGATTCTTATTTAAATGAACATTCATTTTTAGGTTTGGCATCACTAAAGTTTCATGAAACTTAAAGTCACATGAAACCAGTGTGATTCAATTTTTTTCATTTTCTTTTTTAAACACTATATAGAAACCATGCTATACAAGGATCTCTTTTTAAAGCAAGTTGTTAGTAGCACAAAAAATATTTAACACAAGCTTTGGAACAAATGCAGCAATTTTTAACAGAAAGACTACTATTTAAATGAACTATTACCATGATGTGACATGTATTGTTTACAGTATTACATAGCAAAATTAGCAGTGTGCAGGATCCATCATAAACAGCTACTGCTACAGGTAAAGCGATAAGGAGCACGTAAGTGTCTTTAATAACTTCTGGTGAAGAGAACTTACTGCCATTCTTTCAGCTGTAAGCCATTCTTCCTCTTCAGGATTACCATGCCGGTGGGTATAATATGATACACTGGATATTACTTTGTTAACTTCATTTAGTGCATTCATTTTACCATTGAAAGAAGAAATTTGTAACAACCTGTAAGAGAAATCAAATGTAGTTAGTGTGAAACAAATATTAATAGTAGCATATCATATGAGGAGTACCAACTTACCTAAGAATCATTTTTAACCTAAATATTTCTAAGTTTTTTACAGTTTCTTCTTGTCCTGGAACTCTTGAAGCTAAGTTCTTTAGAGATTTGATTATCATTGATAGAGCATCATTTTTGGCTTCATTCTTTGCCTCTTTTTTCAGTTCATCATCTGTTAGATTTTCTAAAAATTGTGGAACCATTTCTATAATTGGAAGGAAATATTTCTTCACTGTATGCAATGTTAGAAATTCGTAACATTGTCCAAATGGCCTAAAAGGAAAGAAAAAAAAAAGTGATCGAAGTGCCACAATTAATAGTTATGTAGTATCAAGATAGTAAGGAGCAATTAATTCTAGAAATTCAAGTCTACTTACAAGCACATGAAATGAAAGGGATCTATTTAAAAAAAAAAGATGTGGCAAGGGGGTGCTTCAAGAAAACACTCAGTTTCATATTTTTATTTATTTAATATAGCCCAACTCCTCCACATATATAAAATATTCTTTAAAAACTTACTTGATGAGAGCTGCAATTATCTGAACATTCAATGCTGATCCACTCATGAAGCGATCATGCAAGATCTGGAATCCATTTAATGTGCCAAACTTGTTGATGAGATCTACTAGCCAACCCTGCAATACAATAACCAATGATTATCTAACATTTATAAATAACTACCTAGGATTGCTTTCAAGTATCTGTTGATAATAAAGTTACTTTAAAAAAATGTCTTTTCACAGAAAGTTGTTAGAAGGTAACAGAATTGACAAGGAACTAGTCGATATAGTTTAAATATTCAATTTTAAGGAAATACTCAAAAATACTATCTTTCCCATTATCATAGGAAAGAACAAACGCTGTACATTAGTTATTCAAGGTAACTTGTCAAATATCCAAGAATAAAGATGTCTGTATTTCAGGTCTGGCTGCTAAATTTCTACACAAAATATGTCAATTTTTGTATTCTTTTCTGGTCCTAGATGTGATAATGCTGCACAAAAACAGCAAGAACACAAAATAACATTCTTATTTATAAGACTAGCAATGCAAAGAAGTCCAAGGACACAGAGTTCTTTATCTTCTGTTCTCACATATCAATAGCTAGCAGTACTACAAAAAAAAAAAGAAAGAAAGAAAGAAAGAAAAAGCAACAAAACATAATTCAGTTAGCTCCTGAATTTGTACCAATGCCATTTGGAACACAATTCTAAAAAATCTAGACCCAGGGCCTGAAACAGATTAGTAATCTGAATCGTCAGTTGAGGAAAAACAAACAAAACAACAAAAAAACACAACAAAACTACACTTGGGATCTATAAAAAGTAATCCTACGTTATTACATAACACCCTTCTTAAAACATGGCATCTAAAAAAATCACAGGGAATGAGAAGTTGCATCCATCACCTGGAAAATAGAAACAAGCTTAACAACACAGTAGGAACGGCACTGCAAAAGTTACGCCAGTTTATCACAAAAACACAATACAGTTCAATATTGAACCAAAGACTGAAAGAGTTGTAAGGGCAAATGTACATTAAATAATGATTAATTAGGGGGTCAAAACCAGCCAAAGTGTTTTAGTGATATACAAAAAAACCAAACAAGTATTTCCCACCATACCTCCCTGAGAAACACTTCTCTATGGCTACTGGATAGTTAGGCAACACTTGGTAAATAAATATATTCAGTTTTATAGTTCTGAAAAAGCTGACATACTTTTGGTGAGCGTGGGTCAGGAGGACGTGCATAAAGTTCATCTTCAGCGAGCTGGACTCCTGCAGGAACTGTTTCAGAGGGACGTGTACCATTGTATAGATGGAATTTGCAGTGAGGATTTAAGGCCATGGCAAGAAGTTCAAGAAGGGGAAACCAATCCTGGGACAGCTTGGCCACACAGAGTTCTACTAGTCGATGAGTGTTGTTAATAATACATCTCTATTAAGGAAAAAAAACAAAACACAACAATATGCAACTAGCTCACAGAGTTGCATAAGAGTTTTACAGCGCTGCACTTAAAACTTTGTACCTCTTCCAAAAAAGGCTTTGAACAAACTTAATCTGCAGCCAGCTAAAAATTAATTTAGAAAAAAAGACCAAAATATTTTTGGTTATTTAAGACACTTAGGAATCGCCAATAAACTATTCACTTTTCCTTCTTTCAGACATTTCTCTCACAGATTTTAACTTGCTTATCAAGATCTTTGCAGTTTCTCATATAGCACACGACCAGCATCCAAGAGATAGCTTTGAATATTAAAATAGCTGCCACAAACATTCAGAATTCAGTAGGCAGCTAAAAGCTTTTACTAAAAAAAGGAAGCCTTCTCATCCTAGCATGGACACAAAATAAGTAGGTATTTAGACATCTATCCAAAGACAGCCCATTGAACAGGAGTTGCCCTACTGAACATAGGAAGTCCAGTTTCTGCCAGCATCACCCCTTGTGTTTTATTTATTTCCAAAAACACCAGAAGCAATAAGATGAAAATATCATGATGGAAAGATTATTTTTCCTCCCAAAAGACACATGTGAGAACTCTCTCATTTCTCCGTCGTGCTCATTTCTGAAAATGATATTCAGTCTCCGCAGCCTTCTCACTGTCACAAATGCAGCCTCCATTCTTGTTTCAAAATCACTTGCTTTTCAAGAAAACAAAACAAAAACAAAAAATAACCACTCACATGGATTTCAAACTTCCAGCCGCTCACTGCCTCATCAGTAAGGATTTTTGTGAAAGATATTGTCAACCCATCTCGAAAAAATCGCTGGCATGCTTCGCTTTTGACATCAAGGCCTATTTTAAAATACAAAAGAAACACACAATTATGACACAAGTAATTTCATTAGTTGTTACATGCACTTACAAATACTGAAAGTAGTGATTTAGACAAAGGTTTGGTGATCAAAGTTTCAGAATTATTTTTAAAAGGGACACCTTGTATAAAGCCAAATTTACATGAGCTTAAACATACAAAATATATGATAAATTAATATTCTAGTAAAGACACTTCAACAACTGCACTCCTCTAGTCAGTTTTTCAGTTATTTTAAAGCCAATAGGTTTTGTTGTGTTTATAACACCAGAGGTATAACAGCAAAATTAAGAACATTCTTTACTTTTTACACCTCCATAATACATGCATTTCACAGAATCACAGCATGGCTGGGGTTGGTAGGGAGTTCTGGAGGTGACAGGACACAAGCCCAGCTCCAGCAGGGACACCCAGAGAAGAGTGTCCAGGACCATGTTCAAGCAGCTTTTGAAGACCTCCAATAAGGAGACCCCACAGTTTTTCTGGGCAGCCTGTCCCAGTGCTGTCACTTGCACAGTGCAGAAGTGCTGCCTGGTGTTCAGATGGAGTGTCCAGTGTTCCAGTTTGTGGTGCCTCTTGTCCAGACAATACGCACCATGGAAAAGCAGCTGGCTCAAGCTTCTTTGTACCTTCCCTTCAGGTACAAATACACATTGAAAAGATTTCTCCAAGTCTTCTTCCCTTTAGCCTAAACTCTCTCAGTCTCTCCTCGCAGGAGAGGTGCTCCAACCCCTTTATCATCTTGGTAGCCATCCACTGAGGTCCTTCCAGTATGTCTAGGTCTTTCTTGTACTGAGGGGCCCAGTACTCCAGTTGTGGCCTCTGTGCTCTTTATGTACCAGTAAAATCCAGTGAGCAAGAGGAGGAGAAAAGGTAAGACCTGTTCAACTTCCCAGATGCAATTGATCTACAGAATTAAACATGAATCCTTTCTTCTGCCACTGTCACTTGAAGTAGTTTCTTGTAGTTCTGCTGCCAAAACCCAACATAACTGGACTCCAACACTGCCATCAACCTTTTCAATCCAACATGCAGGAAATTTAAAATTAAGTACAAGTCCTCACACTTTTCTTTTAGTTATTTAAAATGCTCAAGTTGTTTAGAACCCAGTATAAAACTGTATCTCCCTTTTAAAAGTTCAATTACAAAGACCAAAATAGGACTAAGAGTCAACAGGAAAATATATCCAACATGCATGAGTACACACCGCAAACAAGAAAAGCCTCTGGGCACATTAAAGAAAACTGTGACCTGCACAGTTTCTCTACAGAACAAGTTTAATGTTCAATCAGGTAATTTTAGCATTCAATAAACCCACAGCACCCAGATTCACAAGAATTACTGTCTTCTTTTTCTCCTCCTCCACCTTTAACTTATTAATGATACTTCCTGACAGTAAAGTTCCACTGGTTTCGAGGGACTGATTTGGCTTATCAAATCAAAAGTTTTTCATAGTCACAAATAACTGTATGACTGATGTTTCTGAGAGGAACTTCTGTCCTGCATGTTATTACATCCCACAAAGACTTTTCAAACTCTTTTAACAGTGCTTGTCAGCCCATACATTTATAGTGAGTGCAGCTCTCAAGCAGCTTGAGTAAAGCAAGAATTTTTGGAGAACCATGTTGAGACCTCTGCCAGCACTCTCTTTTATCACTACCAGAGGTACATGACACACACTCTGTAGCTAAGTATCAAAAATTCCACATTAACTTTCTATGTAGCTTGTAATATGGATTGGCTGATATCCCTACACTATGAAGTATTAAGACCAGCAATAAAAGGCTATAAACCACAACAACAAAATGACAAAAAGAGAACACAAGAGGTGGATGCTGCCTAAAACTTTGGCATTTGCAGTCAACAAAGAACTTGACAAACTTAGGGGTGTAAATACTACAAATTCACCCTACACAAAGAAGAGGACAAGAGAAGCCATCCAACTCATTCAGTGTGACCTAGAGGAAATGGTCCTTTCAAATTTAACAATGAACTTAATTCTTGAACGCAAATTTAAAGCATGCCCTCAAGTCATTTTAATGCTCCCTTGAGTACCAGTACAGGACTAACATCTCTCTAAATCTTGCAAGCACCATCTCCTCCCACAGTGGTGGGTCAGCTTCAATTAGCAAGACTTTTCAAACCATGTTCAAAGAACACTAAAATAGATTATGTTTCAAAAATGTATTGTCCTTTCTGTGCTTCAATGAACTTGGAAAATGAGGGAAGACGGACTATCTCAGAACTTGTATGACTCCTAGCTATGTAGTCACCTTCTACATCCTCTTACAGGGCTCCAAACTCTTGAAATAAAACATATGGTACTCGTGGAAGGAACCAAGGCTGGGTTATCTACAAAGACAGGAGTATCAGGGTAACAGGAGTCCTAGAAGACAGAGTGGACTGGAAGAAGCAGCTCTTAGCAATTCAAAAGGTATCAAGAAAAGAACCACTAGTTACATTAGTTACTTAGCATCTACTGCTTGAATCAGATTCAGTATTACCAGTAACTCTTAGGTAAGACCACAAGCAGCCTTTTTTGCCCATTCTCCAAATTCTGGGGGCATGGAATGATAAGGAAGAAAATGACTGAGAAGTGCATGCATGCAGCGCCAAGCTAAGTATTTAGAGAAAGGTGGTGGAAATAGACTATGCAGTAAGAAAAAAGCGAGTATGAAATAAGGTGGTGTGCAACATACAGTACATGGAAGCTGTAATCAGGGGGACTGGAGGAGGAACAGCTGGAGAATCAAAACCCCACACAGAGTCACCCAGCTCCTCTCCAGGACTCTGGATTAAATAACTTTGTAGCTGGAACCTCAGAACTAAGCTGGCTCCATGCATTGCTATGGCAACCTGAAGCTCCCACTAGACCAGGAGCCTCAGGCAGTGCAGCACAGAAACCTTTCAGTGGCTTGACAAGGACACAGTCAGACCTCCAGTGACCTGGAGCTAGTGAGCTCTGAGGAACACACGCTTGCTCACAGATGCAGTGGATCCACATCACATTCAGATTCTTGCAGACTTTCAAGAACTCTTAATCAGCAGGAATATTTGAGTCCTTCTATACCAGAACATCACACAGAATCTGCTGATCATTTTGCTCAATTGGTTCTAGCCCAACAAAACTGGCTACGTTTTGGAACACGAGGGTATTCAAGAACATGCAGGATACAGTTTCAGTAATGAACTCAAAGGTGGTCCCACAGAAATGCAGGTGTTCATCCAGATAAAAAAAGTTTATTTTCATTTTTTTAATGTACTTTTGAGGACCCACCTCTCTACTATTTCCCTCTCTATAAGCCTTTGTGATGCATCAGAAATAAAGGTTTGGGATCAAAATTGAAGGTTTAAGGTGTGTTGGGAAATTTTATTTCAGTTTAATTAAGCTCTGAGTTATAACGTTGCTTTGTATCTTATTTCTGTGTGTTGCACAGCAAAGTTTTGGCAGCGTACTAAAAACTGAACATGAGCATTACAAAGAACAAAGCAATACAGAGCTGCTGAGGGAATTTTAGAAGAAAGAGCAGAGAATATTTCAACCTTTAAAAAACAATTTTTTTCCCTTATCAATTTCTAGCATCCAAATAACCATGACATTTATTTCTGGAGCAAATTTTATCCAAAGCAGTTTACAAGTGCTCCAGAATTAAGTGAAGATCAACATCATTCTTGTTCAATGCTATTTTTGAACAAGTTACTCCAGACTATCACTAGAGAGTCTTATGGCTCACTTAATGAAGAGCAATCCATTGATGCCAATATACAAAAAGATAAATTTCCACAAACAAACATGTGTCAGGAATAATGTAAGTCAATATCTAGGCAGGATTCGTACTACTCCGTCAAATACACTCACTCATTTGAACATGACAATGATGAAATTGTGTTTCTACGAATACTTTCAATTCTGTTAAGTTCCTTTTAATTTCAGTTCCTGAAACAATTTCAAGAGAATGCAGCCATTTTCTTTTAAAGACAGGGTCACAAAGAAAGGAATTACTTCAGAGAGTCCCTCCAGAAAGGCAATGCCAATGGCTACTGGCAACATGAGGAATAAAAGCCACTTAAGAGCTCAAACCACTAGAAAAAGATGCTTAATCAAAAAGAAATCCATAAATGAAGTAGTGAGATCTAATGAGTTACAGACAGCAATAAGAAAAAATGTATGTAGTTCAAACAGTGGATTACTTTTCGATTTCTCCTGTCAAGTTCTCTCTTCAAACTCTCTCTTGAAACAGAACTCAGGTTAAGAAGAACGCTCACAGATGGGTAGCCGTTTCAGATCTTACTGAAGTAACAGAATACATTTTCAAGTTCGTAAGAAGAAACTTATATAATTATTTTTATTACTTACTGAAACACTGTCAGTCTAGTTTTGAACTAGAAAAGCAGAGCCCGCTACAGCAAATGAGCACCCTACCACATACATCAAACACTGGAAAGTATATTAAAAAACAAACAGAAAAGGACTATGTTAGCCACCGCGTAACTTCAAATAGCAGATAAAAGCAGAATCTAGGATTTAACTATGAAGATAATGATTAAAGAGCAACTATTTCTAACAGCTTTCCCTGTTTTATCCTTAGCCAATAATCCTTCTATATGTTAACACAAAGAATAAAAAGAATTAAATAGCAATGCAGAAGCACTTTTCACATGAAGAGTATGCGTAGATTCCCACTGTTTTTCACAGCTTCAAGAGGAAAAAAAAAGAAAAAAAGGCTCTTTGTTTGAGAACTTTCAGCTATGTCTGATGCTTTTGAGAAGAACAGCGATATTAAGAGTAGCCAAAAATGTCATTCTACTCATATTACTTCATTGCATTGCACTGACATGTTTTTGTGTGTTTTATTTTTTAATATGACTTAACAGCTGGCAGTACATACATCTCCTCTCTCGTAAATCATAAGCAGAAAATTTATTTTCACTGCACTGCTTCAACAGTCTACACACATAGGAGGGTGAATTTCTTTAGTTTCTGAACAGGTGTGATCTCCTAAAAAAGTCTACAGTCCCCTTAAAATTCCTGCCAGATCTAGCTACGCACAAAGAAAGCCAATTTAAAATGCAACTCCAGCTGATAAATCAGTGTTAGCAACAGTACATCATCATTATCCTATTTTGGACCACATTGGTGCAATGCAACTTTTGTTTCTCCAGAGAAAGAAGAGACAGAAAACAAAATGGGCTAACTCCAGATTTCCTGACCACAGCCAGCTTTTTATTCTTGAAACTGCCTAAGTATAACCTTTATCATCACAGAAGTGAAGTCATCCTGGTCTAGCTATGTCACAGAAGGAACAGGCATTTTGTATGTCACTATATTTAAAACACAACTGGCAAGTATAGGTACACTAGGAGAGTATCTAACTTTAGACATCACTCACACACTGGGGCAAGAACAAGATTACAAATATATGACAAATCTGTCAATTTAGCAAACACACAAAAGCTTGACAGGGAACTGTCCTAGTTCCAAGCAAGTCAGACACAGCAAAAAACATGGTAGAACTATTATTATGCTGCTTACTATTCTAACTTTCCTCTAATATTCTCAAAAGCATGCATATGCCAAAGTTGAATTAAAAAATGTATGGCAAGACAACTGGAAATCTAGATTAGCAACTCAGTTAAAATAACACAAAAACAGAAAACTCACATAAAAACTAAAATTCTTTGAGTTTTAGTATCTGTTATCAAGACCAAACCCCCTAGGTCTGATATCAAAACAAACAGAGTAAACAGGTAGGACAGGAATGACAAGATTTTTTTATTGCTGTGAGCTTCTTCAACCTTTCTACTTATACCGTATAAGGCACCTAACTTCTACATACGTTGATAATTTCTTCAAGTTATTGATTTATGAAGGCTTTGCATACTGCTCAGTGATACAGAATCTTTAGGACCAATTCTCACAACCAAAAAGGTTACACAGCAAATTGTAGAATCATATAGACTGGAAAAGACCTTCAAGATCATCAAGTCCAACCATCCACCTGACCCATCAAGTTCTATCACTGAACCACATCCTTCAGTGCCACATATGCATGCCTTAAATACCTCCAGAGACAGAGACTCAACGACTTCCCTCCGTGCCCCTTCCCCCTCTGTGAAGAAATTCTTCCTTATATCTAATCTAAACCTCATCTGGCACAACCTAAGACTGTTTGTCACCTGGTCCAACAAAGAACATTTCCTCATGTCCTATCACTTGTCAGCTAGTTCAGTGATCGTTCATTCCCTTTTCAGCTTACCTTTTTTACTCAGATCAATAGCAGCTTCTAGAAGAACTTCTAATTCCCCCTTCGGCAACACAGGAACAACCCATCGAGGCCTATATTCAAAAACAAAACAAAACCATGCATCTCAACTGTGCTTCTTAAAAAAAAAAAATTAAAAAAAAAGAGGAATCACTGTTCCTTTTTAATGAAAGGTAAAAAAAAATACGCCTTTTTCAAGGCCCTGATAAAGGCTCCACTTTCAAAAAACCCACAAAGCCCGATATGAGCATTTCTTTCAAACTCTAACCCAATAAGAAGTATTTCAAGAAAACTGGTGAATCAGAGAAGCACAAATCCTGCTTCGACTATCAAGGTATTTTCACAAATAATCTACACGCACTGGAAAAAAGGCATTAAGTGTGAAAGTACCTGTTGATCATGTCATCCAACTTTGCCAGGTCTGTGTGTGGAAATGCAGGCTCCTCATCTTCAAGCTGAGGTGGAGCATCTCCTTGGCCCTGCTCATCAGGCGGGGTAGCTGGAGAGTTCTCATTTGAAGAATCAGGTGAAGATGTCTAAAATTGGTATGGAAAATATTTGAGATACTGTCTATGCCTGTGTGCCACTTATTTTGGCTTTTTCATTCAGATTATATTTCAAATAACCACTTGAACTGTACATGTGCCACCACAAATAATACATAATAAAATAACTTCATTTTAAATCTATTCAAAAAATAATAAGACATTAAATGTGCTGTATGTTTTCTATCTGAACAGTTTATGCATTACAGAACTTCCCTGGAGAGGAAGTTATTTTTTTTGCTTGTTTGTTTTTGGTAAGAGATTGATTTTCAGCGGACCATCTATCTAGAAGATGAAAATACAAACTATATGGATGCTCTGTGTTTACCTATCTTCTGAAGATTAATATTACATGTAGAAAAACTTCAGCAATAGCACAGAAAAAAGATCATGAAAACATTTTCTGAAAGTTTACAACAAGTAGAACGATGCTATACTTGACTACTAACCAACTACAAGCACACAATTACTTAAGCCCATTCCACAGAGGGGGAAAGAGCAAGTGACAGTGTGGCTTACCTGCCAGCTGAGGCTACTCATCATACATTTACCAAACAACAATTGATTCTCAAGAATAATAAATATTAAAACCTATGATATTTAATAAACATCATCAAAATATTGTATAAAAGAAAAGGTGTGGGTTTTTTTTTCTATTAACTGGTTTGGGCTACTGTGTTTAAATGCATCTTTTCTATTTTCCTGATAAAGAAGAGCCATTCCATTATGATGCTGTATGTCTGAAGATTTTTACTCTTCTTCAAAAGCAGGATACTGTGTTCAAAAGAAACATGCTATGTCATTCAGGCAGTCTAGTACAATGAACAGGGACTCAGCAGAAAACGATGTAAAAGAGAAGATAACCACCCCCATAAGCTCCTTTATCCACAAAGTGCTTCTACAGAATTGAGCATAAACTGAAGTCACAGAGTACTTTTACCAATGTGTGACAGACTCAACAGCACAGTTGTGAGGAAGCTTCTGATATCATTCCAAGATGACTTCATATTCCAAATAAATACACTTTAAAGAACTACGTCACCGCCTGAAAAGGGAGCATTTTTTGCAACATGGTGTTCCCCAACGTTATCTACTTTGCCAACAGCACTGTCTTCATCCCTTATGTTCCTTTTGCACTCCCAAAAACAAAGAAAGAGCTAACTTATTTAGACATCTCTAGCACTACACAAACTCACAGTTCAGATAAATCAGAAACACTGCTCTAAAGAAGTAAGCTCTGTACTTCCAGATAACTTGATTGTTAGTATCATACCTGATTCTGCTGGAGGGGAGGCTGGGACTGTCCATCAGGAGCCTGGCCCTGGCTATCATTGCCTCCTACCGGAGAGCCACGAGTTGTGGCTGTCATACTCGACACAGGGCAGATCTTTGCAATTTTGTCTGCTTAAGTAGTTGTTGTGAGAGAAGAAATTATAGTCCACTTAGTAAAGTTGAAGTACCAGCATATGCTTGCTTTAAAAAGCTCCAACTCAAGAACATGCCATCCTGCAGAGACCATTGCATAACCTGGGGAAAGGAAAAAACACAATATGCTTTAGTGATACATGCACATAAGAGAAAAGTCATTTGAATCTGGAAAAGAGCACTACAAAAAACAAACACACTAATGTACTACTATTAAAAAATCTTTTATTTTAGACTTACTATTTCTTTTTACTGAGTACATTTGACATCATTTGAAATACTTGACACAGTTTTAATGCTCCAAGTAAGAATTACAACTTTATACCACTGAGAAACATACAAGTCCAAATGCAACTGCTTAAAATGACCTGATTAAGAGCATTACAAAAAAATCACACTTATCACATTGTCCAATATTCTACTCCTGACTGTCCAAACCACAGATGTATAAGTGGGAGTTGTTACTACCTCAGCTAAGACTAACAGAGCCTGCAGCCAAACTTCTATTAGAACACCAGTATTCATCCTCGATGTCTGACCTGCATTCCTTTTTCTTTCAGCACTTGCCTATGGAAACTGGATCTGTTGAATTTTCAAGCCCAGTACAAAGCCCACCTCACCCCCACCAAGTACTTTAGCCAATAAGATGGAGATATCAGATTTACTTTCTCGTGTTGTAATCATGACAAAGCAACAGTTCCATAAATGTTACATATTTAACTTCATTACATTACTTGAGACTAATTATTTTGTAATAGACTTGCTATCTACTTTTAAAAACACAGCATTACAAAGTAACTTGCTTTCATTGGTGCTATTTTTTTCTTAATGCTCTCCTTTAAGTATTTGTTTTCTATTAAGTTTAGAAAGACTGCTAGGTAGAAAATATTAATAAAATTATATTTCCAGCCACAAGAACATACACCATGCTCTACTGCAGTTCAATGCACTCATTTCCACTGCATTACCTCAGTGAAGCTTCTAGGTATTTGCTTATACCAATGAAATCAAACTTCTCCCAACGTATATTGTACTTTTCAACAGCCCTAAGCCAACTCTATGACCACAATAAACATCTCCCTCCTTCCTCAGTAGGTCTGGTCTATAATTTTACCACCCTGAGTGAGGTAGCAAAGAGACAGGGAAAGGGCAAAATAGCTGCTTGCAGCAGTCCTGGTCCAGGTTCAAACTGCAACCTCTGACAGCTGTGATTCCCCCAGCAATTCGCAGTGAAGGTGAGCTGCTTCAGCCCCGCCCCTTTTCATTCTTTTGCTTAACTCATCCTTGAGTGATCCAGTTCAGTCTATGAAAGACAAGAAAACGACACCAGGCGTATTTGTGTCTTCCCCCTCCCCCTCCCCAAAAAAACCAAACCCAAACACCCCACAACAAAAACCTTAAAGAGATAGTGACTGTTTCTCAGTTTCTGTAATTACCCAAACTGGCATACAACAAAGCCACAGCATACTCATCCTAGTGCAAGCCACAGAGCTGGGACAACCCTGCAGCTCTTCTGTTACATTGAGCTTATACTAGCTTGAATTTACACTCAGATTTTGCCTCTGTGCTTAGGCTCAACAGTCTGGGCAAAATATTGTTGTAAATTCCTTTGTGCTCAGGATAAGTGATAATCTAGCTAAGAGATACAAGAAAACTACTAAGAGATACAAGAAAACTACTAAGAGATACAAGAAAACTACTAAGAGATACAAGAAAACTACTAAGAGATACAAGAAAACTACTAAGAGATACAAGAAAACTACTAAGAGATACAAGAAAACTACTACAGAAACGATCTACAGGATCCTGAATAACAGCCAGAATTCTGCAGATATTAGTAAACAGAACATTTACAAAAGCAGCTTTCAGATCACGTCTGTGACGATCTCTGTGTGCTACCTTCCCCGTAGTTCATTAAAGCGCACGTCAGGACTTCCAGAGAAGTTCATCACTTGCTTTGGCCATGCTGGGGTTGGACTCAATCTCTAGAGGTCTCTTCCAACCCCTACAGTTCTGTGATTCTGTGACTGCTTAAGACAAGAACAACTACATGAGCGAGATGCTCTTTCCTATCCTCTTCCCCTCCACCTCAATATTTGTATATATTTGTATGTATCTTTAGAGTTACAGAAGCAACATCAAGTTATGCTGCAGTTAACTAAGAACACTTCCAAGAAATGACCTGACTGCTTCTTATGGTATCCACATATTCTAAATGGTGAAGACATCCTTGTTGAGGTTTTCCTTCTAATCAGAGAAGGAAACACGTTTGTGTAAGCACAAATCATGGTCAATTTATACCTTTTAAGCAGCATTACAAGGGAGACATTTACCAGCCCCAATTTAACTGTTTGTTTTTACAGAAAACATCAAATGGTACACGCCCATAGAATACCCTGTTTTAACTTTTATAGGAATTATTAACCAGGAAATTATGAATTCCAATCACTTAATTCAGACGACTCAATTTCAAATTTTAAGAGTTAGAAACCCCTAAGGCACACTGTATGGCTCAGCTCCAGATGAACCTTTGCACCTACTGATAATTAACCCGTCTATAAGCAAATGTAAACTGATGCAGTGCCACCTCATTTTGCACCTGTAGACAGCCCAACAACTCTAACTGCCTGTATTCAGCTGAAGCCTTTGTATTATTATTATTATCAAATCTGTGCCTAATTTCTACTATATTCAAGCTTGGTTTAAACATACTAAGCAGTGTTTAAAAAAAAAAATCACCATCCTTATCAAAAGGCTTTCAATGGATGTTTTGATACAGCATCAGAATGGAGACAAACACTTGTTGAATGTCACGCTAACTATTCCACTGTTCATCAAGCAATGTATGAGGCTACAAAAACTGAGTGAAATACAATCCCATTGACATTCAGTTTTGATTGCCAACTGCCCAAATCTTGATTTGCCATGCCTTCTTCCAGTTTTTCACATCATGTCGATCCACTGTTAAAAGACAGGTAAATTCCAGTTTTTGCTTCACCTGTCTCCTTGCCATTTTAATCACACTGGGAAAAGGCAACTACAGAATACACCAGCTGCTGGGTAGGGTTCCACTGGGACAGTAGCATGCTTGAACCTCACCTCAGCTTTGACTTCCAGTGTGGAACGATGAAGAAATATATGCAATTTTCCAAAACAGTTCACTTCTAGAACAGCTTTCATCTGAGTTTCTAAAAGTCACTTCTGAAATAACTGAAATATCTCACTATATGCAGTCTTCCAAGTGAGCTACCTGTAGTTTCAAATCTCACAGAAAAGCAAATACAAGGACACAGATGATCATAGCCGACCTCAAAATACAACTCATCGTTCACATGCATTACCAAGAGCCCTATCTAGAAACACAAACCTATTTTTCTCTTATAGAAAGGATTCTAGTTACATACGCCACAAAACCAAACCTACTCTGTGCTGTTAACAACATACTTCAGGATTCTAACATACTCAACATGTTGAGTGGAGCTCCCAAAAATCATACAAGTATGCTAAGAAACAACAAGAGCTTTTTCCAAGATTATTAGTAGACACATTTCTACCGTACCAGCATCTCAAGGAAGATAAGCTTTTTATTCCTAAGCACTGTATTGCAAAACCCATAACTGCAGCAGTACAAATATAAGGTTCAAAGGTATTGCAGCTTCACTTCATATAGGATTCTGATAATTGCCTTCTTAAAGTGCTAATAAAACACTAACTCGTCACAGGGGATGTGATGTGATTCTCATTTTGAAAGTTCTAGACTTGGAATTTGACGTTCTGATCTATTCCTTTCTTGTCATCAAAACACCTTCTAATCTCAAAACACCTTTCCAAAAGTGTAACACTGACCTGATTCAGCAGTTACATTCTACATACGCCCCCATAGATTCCTCATTAGCCTTCTCTGTGTATTGTGTCTTTCAGGAAGGAGGAAATGATTTACAGATCATCATCATATTTTACATTTCAAAACAATGTTTAGACAGGTTAAGGTTAAACTACACTTACTTAAGGGCGTGCAACTTCATTTCTACCCAGAAGCTCCTACTCCCACCATTCACATGAATTTAGCTAGCCGCAAAAGCACAAGAGAGTTAACTACCATAACAAAGTATCACCTGTTACTATCACCTCAAGGGCAAAGTAAAAGGACAGCAACTGCCAACTGCTTCAGGATAGTCTCAAAGAAGGATTTGTCTAAACTCGTTCAAATCGTCCGGCACCAACTAGGCAGCATTCTGTGCTGAAGAGGCTGCACAAGAAAGCTGCAAATAGATAGATAGATAAATAAATAAATAATGCTAGTTTTAAGCAATAGTGTTTCACCCTGCTTGAGTAACAAATATGAATACAATGTGTACTACAGATTTAGAGAAGCGACAGCCCGACCTGTTGTCCCCTGCCCATATTTTAGAGGATTGTAGAATGCAGAAGTCCGGTGAAAAAAGTAAAATTGGGAAGGCATTCAAAGACCAAAGCCTTAATGTGAATCCAGGTACGTGGAAAACAAAGTTCAGCAACACCAAGGCAATGAAATTGTCACATTTACACCCTGCATTAGAAGAACTGTAATACCGATACATGTAGCACAACTCAAGAACAGACAGAGAACTCCATATTTTTCAAGTCTCTATTAAAAAATAATTAGGGCTAGAAGTATAGTTGCTGGAAAGAGCAATTTTTTATTATTTTTTTATTTTTTTATTTTTTTGATAGCTGTGTTACTGCAAAAACAGTATGTATTATTTCACCTTTTGAGAAGCTTTTTGAATCAAAAGTGGGACCAGCTTCTCACATAAATGAGACTTGAGATGTACTGGTGAAGAGCAGAATCTGGCTACATTTAGCTGTTCCAGATCTAACAGTCAGCCAGCCTAAGCTTATGGCTCAAATAGAAACCTTATCAGGTCATCAGAAGTAAAGCCTCTTCTCAGGCTTCCATGGCTAACGTTGTCCAGTTTCCACTCAATTTTTACAGTCTTGATCTTATCTAAGAAATCTTAAACAAAGCAAACTATATTCAAGCTAACGCTGAGAAACCAAAGTTAGGTCCTGTACATCAGACAGCAAAACTGACATAATCAGAACCTTATCTTCTTGTTTCCACCTGGAATAACTTCCCCAAAGACTTCAAAGAAAACAAAGAAAGAAAAAACACTAACAACACCAAAACGAACAAAACCAACAAGGATATCCCTTAGAACACAGGAAGGATTGCCTTGCTTGAAGTCAAGAATCAATGAAGTTCCATCTGTCGAAAGGGAACTGGACAGCGGTGCAACCATCTCAGCTTAGAATGCACACACTTGCCAAGAACTCTCAACAGTTAAAGAGTATACCAGCGGATACCCAACGTACAGGATACTTGTTCCCCAGATAACACAACAGCAAGAGGGCAAATCTTCAGATCATACAAACAGTTCCTCAGACTACCAAACTGAAACAATTTCAGCTCCTGTTCTGAGGAAGAAAAAGTGCTTTGCTCACATGATTGCGTGTGCAGCAGAATGCCAAATATACAGCACCAAGAAAGAAAACAGTCAATGCCTTACAGACCAAACCAGCAAATATTAAGGCAATTAACTGCGCTCCCTCCGGCAAGCCACGGCCTTGCTATATTTTTCCATAGGCATAAATTCAGGCTGCTGCCCTAGACAAAACATGGACAGAATGAATACGATCATTCTTTCATTCTCAAGAGCTCTCAGACAGCTAACTTGGTTCAACTGGTATCAAACTGTGTCCCAGTAAGATTTAATACATTTGGATGAAGAGGGAATATGGGATTTACAGATCCTGCAATATATCACTTAAATTCTTAAACACTTCCAGGCAATCAAGAAACTACACTGAAGCCACTGGTAAGCAAGCATGCAAAGCATCTTTTATGCTGGGAGAGGACAATTTTGATCACTGCTGTAAAACAAACCAGACTTAAGCAACATCACCAGGACAGGTAAATAAACCAAACTCTAGTAAATGCACACGCTGTAACCTAAGAGGAAACCTAGTAACTTAGACTTACTTCTATATGAAAAATGCTAACATCTATTTTAAAAGTGTTCAAATGTCTTGAGGTATGCCTTTGCATATGGCTATGCAAATCTTTTCCTGAATTCACAATGAATATGCAAAAAAGTGGGTAAGACTTCCTTCCACTTTACATTGAAATAACAAGTTACAGCAGGTTTGAGACCAGAAAAAAAAACACATCAAAGAATTTTATTATGTGCATTTGTTTCAGAGTTAGATTAAATCTCACACAGCTAAGCAACGCAATGTTATAAATCTTCCAATTATGCTACAGTTTATTTACACGGGAGGCTACACTTCTGCATTCCAAAAATGTATTCCTGGCAATGCAACCAATAAGGATCGAGTTGATATTGTGGGTTTGCGTGCCATCTTGGTACTTCTCAGGCAGCGCCAGAACACAATAAGCAAGGACAAATCATGGCTTCATGTTTATATTTATATTGTATTCCCTTTAATAAACATAGAACACTTATATTTGCAATTGATACTCCAGTATCTACGGAAATATTATGTCTACTGATTGCTAGTGCAGGAAAGTAATGAACATGCCTAATGTTTGCAACAAAGACTGATGGAACACTCCTGGTTCCTTATTTCTCTTACATTTGTAGTTCACTCAAGGCCATATTGTGTAATTCACACTTTATCCAGTTCTAAAATGGATGTATATAGGTTGCTCCGAAAGTAATGCCTTCTATTTGTTTCCATGGCAACTACAACAGATACAAAGAGCACAATAATACTATTTGATAAGGCAAAGTCTCAGCTACAGAACATTTTTTCGGCATAGCCACCACCACAAACTATGTATTTTCATCAGCAATGAACAAGAGCCCGCACACTGCACTTGTAGTAATCTGCACCAGCAGAGATGAGCCACTGCCACTATCACTGAAACACACTACCCACTCACATCCACTGCTTGGTCTCCATAAATGTTCAGCAGGTGTCGATGTATGTCACTGGGTGCCATATTATCTGCATGGAGAATTTCAGTTCCACACCTTTGCTTCATCTGCATTTCCACATCAGGTGCCATTGCGTCAGAGTGCCCCTCTGCTGCCATCTGTCAGACAGCAGCAAAATGGAACGGGATATTGGTGAGACGGCTCAACCTCTACTGCCATACCACCAACATCTGCCTCTGATGTTGTGGGCTAACATACAAAATAGGAAGCATCTCTATCAGAGTAGTCCTCCTAATAGTTACACCTCTCAAAGCTACACAGCGAAGCTTACAGCCTGCAATACTTCAAGAATGCTGTTTGTTCCTTAAGCATTAATTCAAATGCTAATAATTACATGATGCTACACTATTAGGCTTTTGGAAAGATTTAATCTCTCTTGATTTTAAAAAAGGTATAATTAACTTTTAATATTATTTCATATTCAACTTGACTGCTTTGCCTTTTTCCTACCAAAAAATCATTATTATTGGATGCTCAAAAGTCAATGGGAAAAAAAAATCAAAATACATTCCCATAATTATCAGTAGCAAAAAATATAGGCTTAACTCCACTTAAGAAATGAAAGCTTTCTCAATAAGATACGAATTCCTACAGTAAAGCACTAGGGGAACAGAGGAAACATAAGTACTTCTGAGCACTGACATATCAGTGACCTCCTATGAGTTCCCCAAACACACCACAAAAGGAAAATGAAGAGCTTTCGGAATGTATGAAGTAGGATGTAACAAAAGTCTGAAGGAGCCAGCAGACCAGATACTTACATTTACGCAACGGTAAACGTTCTCTCTGCATGAAGATACGTACAATACAGTTTCCCATTCTAGCCAATTAGTATTCTTCCTAAGAGCAGACAAACTCTCTGTACTGTACGATATGTAGCAGTGGTTCAGGAAACAATAACTGGACAGCCATAGCAAATTGTTTTGGTGAAGTGGGTCTTTAAAACTTTCTACAGAATATATGACTTTGTATATCAACACAGGTAGAAAACATCTCATTTTCCCTGCACTTCCAAACTAAACTAATTATTAAACATATTGTAATACACTAAGAAAACGTGTTTTTAAATAACTTTTTTCTTCACACAGTTCATTTAATACAGTATAAAAAACAGATTACTCTTACTAGTATGTATTTCCCAGCACAGACATGTGATCACCATCCATATTTTAGAAAGACATTCAAAACATCCTAGCAATCATCATATGAATCATTAGATAAATATTAAACTTCTCTACTTTTTCTGCTGTGATATTAATATTCCTGCTTTGGAGCTGATGCACTGTTTGTCTAGTGTTCAACGTCATAACAAAAACTGTTTCCAATATATATCATTTACCACATCATAACAACTTATACTAAATATTTCAAAATCTGAAAACTAAGGTAAGCTGCACAAAAATGCTTCATGAATTGAAGAATCCAAAGAAATCTATAGATACAACTTCTACTAGATCTCTGAAAACAGGATATAGTCCACAATAGCACAGAAAGGAAAAGGGGGAGAAGTGGGGGGAATACAGAGAGGAAAGCAAACTACCATTTCTGTACATGGACCTGTCTCATAAAACATGCAGCCCCTAATGCAGGATACAAGACTTCCTACAGTCTTGTAAGTTCGAGCAATTTATTACTTAACGTGAAAGGTGCTGGAGATTACCTGAATTTTCACATTTTCACATGCTTTTCTCATTAAGCTTACAGTAAACGAAACAGGCAACGTCAAATAATTTTTAAACAATATTTAAATGTACAAATCATCGAAACACAAAGGTTGGAAAAGATCTACAAGATCATCCAGTCCAACTGCTGACCTATCACCGACATTCCCCACTAAACCACATCCCTCAACACAACGTCTAAACGTTCCTTGAACACCTTCAGGTACAGTGACTCCATCACAACCCTGGACAGCCCATTCCAGTGCCTGACCGCTTTGTCAGATAAGTAGTACTTCCTCATGTCCAGCCTGAACCTCCCCTGGAATAACTTGAGGCCACTCCCTCTCTCCTGTAACAGTGATAGGATGAGAAGAGGCCAACCCCCAGCTCACCACAACCTCCCTTCAGGTAGTTACAGAGTGCAGTAAGGTCATAGAATCATAGAATCACAGAATTGCTCAGGTTGGAAAAGACCTTAAAGATCACCAAGTCCAACCACAACCTAACCATACTACCCTAACAACCCTCCACTAAATCATGTCCCTCAGCACCACATCCAAAGGTTTCTTAAACACATCCAGGGATGGTGACTCAACCACCTCCCTGGGGAGCCTATTGCAGTGCTTAACAACCCTTTCTGTAAAGAAGTGTTTCCTGATATCCAACCTAAACTTACCCTGGCGCAACTTGAGTTCATTTCCTCTCGTCCTGTCACCAGTGAGAAGAGACCAACCCCTGAGCCTCCTCTTCTCCAGACTGAACAATCCCAGCTCCCTCAGCTGCTCCTCATAAGACTTCTGCTCCAGACCTCTCACCAGCTTAGTTGCCCTTCTCAGGGCACACTCCACAGCCAGCCCAAAACCAAACACAGTACTCGAGGCACAGCCTCATCAGTGCTGAGTACAGAGGGACAATTACTCCCCTGTTCCTACTGGCAGCACTATTCCTGATACAAGCTAGGATACCACTGGCCTTCTTGGTCTGATGGGTACACTGCTGGCTCATGTTCAGCCAAGCATCAACCAATACCCCCAGGTCTGTTTCTTTTACAGTCTTCCAGTCGCTCTGCCCCAAGCCTGTAGCGTTGCCTGTGGCCAAAGTGCAGGACCCAGCACTTGGTCTTGTTGAACTTCATCCCATTGGCTTCAGCCCTGCAATCCAGCCTGTCTGGATCCCTCTGTAGGGCCTCGTTACCCTCAGGCAGATCAACACTTCCTGCCAACTTGGTGTCATCTGCAAACTTACTGAGGGTGCACTCAATGCCCTCATCCAGGTCATCAGTAAAGATACCGAACAGGACAAGCCCCAGTACCAAACCCTGGGGAACACTGCTCATAACCAGTCGCCAGCTGGAGTTAACTCCATTCACCACCATTCTCTGGGTCCAGCCATCCACACAGTTCTTTACCAAGCAAAGAGTACACCTTTCCAAGTCATGAGCCACCACCTTCCCCAGGAAGATACTGTGGGAGACAGAGTCAAAGGCTTTACTAAAGTCTAGGTAGACCACATCAACAGCCTTTCCCTCATCCACCAGGCAGGTCACTAGATCATAGAATACTAACAGCATTTTAATGAAAATGGGCCAACACTTCTGCCCAAACCCCCCAGGTATCAATTCTCCATCCCATACTACTCAATATTACTGATGACTCAAACAGAACTATAAAACATCTAATACATTTTTTTTTTGCACATGGCATACAAGTAAATGGGATTATAAACAATGAGACCATAATGGAGTAATCTCTATCATCTGATAAACCTGGCGCAATAGAACGTGCGCTAACACAGCCAACTATCAGGTCATTCAACTACAAAAAAAAAAAAGGGTGCACAGAAAATTTTCTGTGTATTTGGAAACAGAACTGGAAGAATGCTTATACTGGAAAAGCACCCAAACACAAACACCACAACTGCATGCTTTTAGCAAGAACAAATCTCAGGATCATCATCTTCTTAGAAGAAGGATATCATTTTCCAACCCAAGTCATTCTATGATTCTATGATGTTATTTGCAGAACTGGTAAGAAATTTGTGAATTACAGCCTTTTACATCTAGGAAAAACAATTACGCAGCAACAAAAACACCACCCATATAAATTAGTCTCCTGGAGAGTGCTACATGCTGTATTAAATATCTGAACCAATTACAAGACTGGCCACAGGATAGGGCACCAGAGACCATGCACTTCTTGGACAGTCTACTTGTTCCAGGCTCTTCAACTACTGCTTATCTTACATCCTCACAGTAAAGGAATAAAGATATCCTTTCCAGACTGCTGTTTCTACTCTATTCTTCAGCTTTTGAGCCTGTCAGAAGAAAGAAAAACCCCGAGGAGCCAACAGGCAAGTACTGTACAAACTGTATTTATAACTGACATTTTCAAAGACGCAATCATTGCCAATGAGGCACACAAACAAAATCATAAGAAGCACACAGGACCTGCCATCACCCTGCAACTTTTAAGGAGAGGTGTTGTTTTCCAAACATGACATAATACGTCCTTTTCAGTTTTGGAGCACGAAGTTATAAGTATACCAAGATATTATTTCATGTTAAGAGATTTTAAGCTGCAGACCTGAAGAACATAACCAATACCTCTGAAATGTGTGTTTTGCTACATTTTGGCTAGTATGAACAAAAATGCTTCTTGGCTGTTTGAAATAGCACACAAAGCTAAGAAGACTAGCTGATCTCCTTCCCAACCATACAGAGCTACATTTTCAATTAAAAACTAATGCCCAGACACAGAAACCACCTTTGAACATAACTTTGAAAATGCAGATGGAAAAGAGTAAGTTCAGTAACGTTGTTCTTCATACCAGGTGAGAAAGGAGGATATCGAATGCATACCCAAAACACCAGGTGGTATTTCCATCTGCTGCAACAGTCCCAGGAACAACCCACTGAATGGGGTTGGGAATTTTATCTTCCAACACACAAGAAAGTAAATTAGGGCATTGTTACGATTTTGCACTGGAAATTCAAGCAGAGAGCAGACAAAAATATAGACACAGTTCAAAATTGAATGGAGATGAAATTCTAGATTCAATACGCTTGAAACAAAATGAGAAATAACAGGGTAAAAACACCTACTACCAGCTATGTACAGAAAAGAACACTGGCAAGCCCGCACCATTGAGAAACAAAGCCAAAAGAAGTACTACAGCAAAGAGCTGTTTTAAGGATTCAAATCATGCCAGAGAAAGAGCAGCAAATACAGCTCATCTCTTACTCAGGTTGCTTTAATTTAAATATTCAAATAAACAAATGCTGATGCATTTACACAGTCTTCCTCTAAAATGCAAACTCCACTTTCTTAGCTACTCTTAGAATCTCCTTCAACTCTGCCTTTACAATGCGATATCCCTTTCCTCTTTCATGATCAAATCCTTGGACATCTACATTTGTTTTCTGTCTCCAATGACATAAGAGTAGTGGAGAAATTAATGAAACATATTACGTACGACTTATGTAAGCGGTTTTAATTGTTATTTTAGGTTGCATTAGGTTCTGTGGTTTCCTCCTACATCTACAGGTAACCAGAGAAGAACATGAGGTTTGTAAACTCCAAAGAGCTCCTACAAAATATCTCACTTTCTTGTTTTTAAATTGGGCTCAAACCTTTAAGGACTGCTAAGAACCTTTATCCTTTAGCTCTAGTGACCTTTGGAACTTCCTTGAAAACTGTGCTCTTCCTTTACTGCAGGGCTCACAAAAATCTCTAGGATTTTTAGCGCATTTTTTGTAGGCGGAGGGGATAAAGCTGAAACCAAGAAGTATCTACCTCTAACACTTTTGTTGGAGGAGATAACAACTTACATATCTACAACTGCAGACAAAAATTGAAGAACTTAATGAAAAAAGTTTAAATAAAGTGCTCCCTTTGATCTCCTACACTAGAGTAATTTAATACATTTCACAACTTCAATTCTTGCTGGGGGATAAAATGAAAAAGGCAGTAAGACTTGGAACATCCCGCTTAACACAGAGCTGTACAAATGTTCCAATTATGATTTCTCATTCTCTATGCCATTTCTATGCTTGTTTTCTGCCAGAGGCACACAAATACCTCCGGCTTCTGTCATTTACAAGGTTCATACTTTCCACCAGGCTACTGGCAGATGCCAAATAGGCTCTGCTACCTTCACTCCTTCATAAGTACTCGAAGGGAAGCAAAATGGCATCTCCTGTGTTCATTCTACCTTTGACTTTAAAATATGGAAGTGTTTGTAGTATAGCATACTTCAGACTTCTAACAACTCAAGAGTATAATACTGTAAGACTTCAGTTAGAAAAGTACAGTTAAAAGTTAGCTAGCACTTTCTGACTCTATGTTTTTATGTTCTATACAGAACACTAAAGAGAATATTCAGAGTCTGTATTCCTAACACAATATGACGTTATCAATATCTCATAGAAGTTCTCCCTCAGAGAATAAAACTCAGAAAACTTACTGCTTCATTTAATGCAAGTTAAAGGATAGTAGAGCATCTAAGCCAGATATTAAGCTGAAAGCATTTTTGTCCTGGTTTCAGCTGGGATAGAATTGCTTTTCTCCATCAGGTCTGGCATGATGCTATGCTTTGGCTTTAGGAGCAAAACAATGTTGATAACACACCAGTGTTTTAGTTGGTGAGCAGCGCTGCGAAGAGCCAAGGATGTTTCAGCTTCTCACGTTGCCCTGCCAGTGGGAGGGCCGGAGGGCACAAAACCACCACCTAAACCGGCCAGAGGGATATTCCACACCATATGGCATCAGGTAGAAAAGCTATAAAACTGAGGGGAGTTTCATGTAACACACCATTAGAAAGCACAAACTAAGCACATGAATTCAGACACTACCACTACCATCAAGCATAACTTAAAACACCTCAAACACAGACAAAAGTCTTACCAGCATCAAAACGTACCTTTCAATTATAAGCTGTTCCTTCATAATTGCTTAAGAAGCTTAGCCAAACTTACAACTTACAATTAGTTTTCAATGTATCAACTGCCTATCACAACCAGGAGGTTTGGTAGAGAAAGAACCTTCACAAAGGCTGCCTGCCTTAAACATACTCCATTCCAATTCAACTCACACAAGCCATTTGTACAACTCAAACAATCACCAACAATGATCTACCTGCTCCCCAGGACTTGTTTACCAAATCCCCTTAAAAATCTTGGCCTCTTTGAAGGAAAATAAGTGGCAACAGGAACATCTTCTGTCTTAACGCTCCTTCCGCCAACACGACAGAAGTGGTAGCTTGATTTAAAAGCAAAAAGGAGCAGAGGAAGCTGGGTAGGAACAAGTAAGGAAACCCCAAGAAAACATCTGAAGAAAAAAGCAGGGCTGGAAACAGGACAGTCATTTGCATACCCACTTCCCCACAAAACCAAAAAGTGTCTACACGGTTCAGAAACACAGTACTCTCATGTAGCTGTAAAACCTATCAGAAAGTTTATCACAACCTTCCTTTCCAGGAAGTGCAGGTGATAACTACCTACTATACTACTACATCCTAAAGATTGAGCATGGGTTGTAAAAGTCTAATGAAGTTATGATTAAAAAAAAAACAGAACAAAAAAAATCATTAAAAAACAGAAGAAAAAACCCACCAAAAAAAGCCAACAAACAACAACAAAAATCACACTAAAAATGGTTAAATGTGAAATCATGCAAGTCACCTTGAACCACCAAGGCACCATCTCCCTCCAGTGCACAAAACAGACTAATTAAGATGCTGGTTTTCAGCTGAACCCATGAATGGGCCAGGAGAGAACAAGATTGTTCAACCATTCATTTAACAGCCAGTGCCTATACTGTCACAACGCAAAAGTGACAGAACTCTCGCCATGCAGCTTTACCATCACAGTGCTTAAGTTCTTCTGCTCCCCTTGTAGTGCTGGAATCTCAGCGAGAAAAGGCAACCTTATTCCTCCATAATAGCATTACATCCTGGTAGATTTTAGAACAGACTTCCATTGCACTTCTGCACGTGCACAAGCTTTAACTGAAGGTACAGTTTCACAGTCTGTTTGAAATCAGGTAAGCCTATGCTGTCACAAGCAGAGGAAGATGACCTAGCTTACTTTCATCCTAACCAGCTCCTCACCACATCATCACACAGTGAGCCACATCAAGAAATCACTCTGGCTGAAAAGTAACTAGGGGAAAGGAATGAAAATTATTTTTATTTTTATCTGGATCACACACCACATGAACACTAACAGTGGTACAAGAGGCAGGTAGAATATATATACCCTTGGACAGAATCAACTCTAGGCATTAGAGCAAATCTATAATGAAATAGAGCTGAGATAGAAGGAAGAAGAAAGAACGGTGTACGGATAATTACATACAGCATTTATTTATCTATGAGAGCAATAAAGATTCACACATATAAAACCAGACATGAGTCTTGACAATGCAGAAACGTCATGAAGACTGAAGCACTTCTTAAGTATAATGGCTAACAGGAAATAGCACACAGAGAAAGCTGATTAGTATACAATAAATGCCAGGAATGTCAACTCAAACAGTACAAGTTCAGTCATGAAAGAAATATTAACTAGCCAGAGCAAATATGGGCTAAGCGCGAGAAGTATAAGAAGGCAAAGGCAAAAAAACTGCATTTGTCCCAGACATTACGATAAAATCTCTGCAAGGAGCAACAGAAAATGGCACTGAGATCACAGTGAGTCAGGAAAATTGATTTAGCAGTAAAGCTTGGAATAATCAGACCACAACTACATACAACAGTGGGAGAGCTGCAGCAGGTAAGGTGGAAGATGTATGCAACACACGGAAGCAAGCAAAACTCATTTCTGTTGACCAAGAAAATGGACAGTTATGAAACCGTAAACAACTCGGTGCTATTCAAATATTATCTGCAGATACATATAAAAAAAGTTGACTTGACAGAGCTATGTCCACCGTTAACAGTCAGTCTCACTATCTGTTAGCAAAAGAAATTTTCACATAACAATTTTGAGAGAGAAAGACAGACACGTGCTCTCTAAACGGGTCAAAGGCTCCATTTGTCATTTTTCTCCTGCACAATTTGGGATTTTCAGAGTAAACTAGATTCTACTCTAACTTAACTTGCATCAAACTAACGTTTGCTTCCATCAAACTCAGTCATCTGCGCGGACAGCAGTCAACTGAGGCACCAGGAAGAAAAATATCCTTTACCTATTTGTTGCAGAAGTTCGATGATGTTTCACAAGAAAAGTCAAAGGGAAGTCTCATGGTTTGAAAGCAGATAAATAGAAGCACTGAGAACTCAATTCTGTCCGCATCTCACTCACACATGTTGCTGAAGAAATCTGTTTGTTTTTGTTTTCCCCACATTAACCTCTTCATCTTCCCATTTCTCTGGCTACTGAGACACATGGGTAAAACAAAGAAGGCTGAAGAAGCACAAGAGCATCTTATGTTGATTTGAGCTGTGTCCATAACAACTGAACATCTAACACAAACCTGTAAAATGCTACCAGAGAAGCTCCTTCTGAAAGAACTGTATCTGTGTCTTAATTTTTCATCATTCATTTTTCATCATCATGGGTGGTCAGGCACTGGAATGGGCTGCCCAGAGAGGTGGTGGAGTCACCGACGTTTAAAGAGCGTTTGGATGTTGTGTTAAGGGACATGGTTTAGCAGGAACCATTGGTGAAGGGTGAATGGTTGGACTGGGTGATCCTGTGGGTCTTTTCCAACCTTAGCGATTCTATGATTCTATGATTAAAACAGAAGACAACAGAAGCCTTTTAATTTTAAGTGAGGTGAGTAGTAATACACTAATGTTTGGAAAACGCACAGGTTGAGAGCAAGAAGCATCTATAAATGTTATTAATGGATTAATAAATCTAATCAGTACGGGAGTTAGACTGATGCGTTTGCAGAATTAAGTCTAAAGATAAAATACTGAATGGCAATCCAATTCAATCAGCCTTCCCAATTGATGGAGTCAAGGATGGAGTCAGGGAAGAACAGTCCATAATTAAGTGGAAGAAGTAGTGGTTAATGGTAAATGTAATGCACACATTTCCAAATTTTCCATCTTCACATAGAGGAATCTTCTAAAATCAGCTCAAGCGAGAACTTCCCCATTACACTGTCAAATGCTTAAATCATTCATGACCTTTACACTTTTTCAAGTCTCACTGCATCATTTGCTTTTCACACCACCCAATTTTGAAGCAATCTCCCTAAGCTACCTGATAATTCAAACAAGAAATAAACAACAAGCATTTGTAAGAATCAAGCTTCAAGTTTTACTGAAGTACTACAAACCACAAGCCCGGATGAAATAATACATACTATAGATGGGGGGGAAGTGATAATACTCCTATTCAAATTCTATTTAGGTCTCAATTTGGGGGCAGGCAGAAGGAGAAATTAACCTTTTCACTTGCATGTGTCAAGCAGCTGAGCAAAAATAGGGAACCTTATATTTACAAGTTCAGTAACGGAAAAACAACCACAAATTATAGACACCATGTGACAAGTTGTTGTCTGTAAATAAGACACTTCCAAACAAGGATGTCTGTCCAAACTACACACTGAACCTCAGCAGTTTTGGGAAACCAAACATCAGCTACCCAGCAGTGTGACAGAGAGAAAGGGAAAAAAGAAGCCCTAAGAAAGATGCGCTTGAAAACACTCAGGCACTATGAATTCATAGAAGTAACACTGCCAAGGAAAAGTGACATGAGAAACACAGAACGGATTAAACAGAAGATAAAACCTCACCATGAAGAAGGTAACACTAGACCATGAAGGCAAATAAGATCAAACTACAAAAACTCTTCTATCTTAGTAAGAGAAAACACTCTCAATGCATTTAAGATCTCTTAATAGAAAGCGAACATTTCCAAGGGTTATAAAAGCATAGAAGTCTTTTTCATACCCACTGTACCACCTTCCAGAAATATACCCTCAAAAATAATTTCTTCGTCATTGCTACGGATGGAAAAACTTGCAGCTGGACTGTTCAAACTTCAATATGCCTGTTAAGGTTTTTTCTTATTATTTTTGGTGAAGAGCTCCTGAGAAGGGCTAAAGATAAAAAAAATCCTTGCAATTTAGTAGTTAATTTAGTAGTTAGATACTGTACAAAGATAAAATCGTATTTGAAGCAAAATTTTGACCACTGAATAATGGAAAGCAGAACTAAAGATTTTTACTTAACTGTTGGTGTGAATAACTATTTTGTATCATTTTCAGACTCACGGGGAACCACGTGGGCTCATCAACATTAAAACCCTCAAGCTGTGTTCTGGGTGTAGTACAGTGTGAGAATATTCTATGTGCTTAGAAGTACAATGCAGCTTTCACAGCAGAGGCTTTGCTTCTCTGCTCTCAACTGTCAGTTACCCACTGCTGCACTACGTAACATGCACAACTTCCCCAACTCCCCAGTCTTCATGTGTGATACATACATCTAAGCAAATAGATTGCATTTAAACACACAGCACATCAGGTACTGAGCACAATATCAACTCTAAAAATGTTTTACCTCACCTTGTACCACCTTCATTTGTGCCCAGCTACCCCCAGAAAGCCTTCAGAGACCCGAAGCCATTGGCTTTGTAAATACTTCCTACAGCAGCACAGTTTCAAAGACAACTTCCAGAAGTACAAAAACATCTCTACGTCAAACTGATTTTGACTACTACTTGTGGCAACACCACCACCAAACTAACAGGCTGGTCGTTTGCTGTTGTTACTCAGCTGCCTCCAGACACCACGTCCAGAAGTTGCTGCTGGTTCTACATACTTGTTGCATTATCAGGAAAGTGATGTGAGGAAACGGGAAAATTCGTGACAGGATGCCTCATTCATTTGGTCAAAAATGCTCAGATAGAGCAGGTAAAAGTTCAGCTATATTCCTCCTAACCAGAGCCTGATACTGAGTACCTTTTATTGTCCCCATGGCTGAAAACACACCACAAGCTTACAGCAAGGATTCACTACCACTTTACTGACCTTGCTACATCCACTGCCACTGAGCAAAATGGAGCTTTTCATTTTACTTCTCTTTTGATCATATTCTTAAAATCTGACCATTTTTCCAATCTTAAGATCAGAAATGAAAAGGAATTAATGATTTCTCAAATGCCGTACGGGGAATTCACGTTTCAGTTGCATCTTCGCTAGACACGTTACAAACTCTCAACCTCAACTCCAAGGCAGCTCCAAAACACCAAAGCAATCTGACACTGCTACCTTACCTGGAGAGAAGAAAAAAAGTCTGTGCATCTCCTTGAAAACATCTCATCGTATATGCATGTGTGCACAAAAGCAGCAAGAAAGAATACTTGGGGTTTTGAGGTCTCATTGTGATTAATGAAGCACTGACTAGAAGACAGGGCAAGGCACATGGAGGGCTGTCCAAAACTGGAGCCTGCAGTAGAACACAACACTGGAGTTTTCACCTCCAAGCTCCTCAGAGTTCGTGTCACTGTTTGTAAAAAAAACCTGGAAATAATCATTGCTGAAGGATTCAGGAAAATGCACAAAAAGGTCTGAAATCAATAACCAATTAACATTCTATTTCAAAGATAAGACATGTACAATGTCTTCTAGCAAACTACAGTTTAAGCTTTTTGCTGATTAAAATTGTTGTCTCTCATCCCCTATTCACCTTAAAATAGAGCATGCAGATCCCCTTTCCTTACTGAAGGTTCAAATCCACAGATTTGTGTTGAACCTTATTATAAAACACACTGAATTACCTTGTTGCTTCACAGAAGAAAAAATTAAACACCAAAACATCAAAGGCTCATTCACTGAGATGCTAGCGTACTTTGACAAGGATGTTCATTCTCATATTAAGTTAGACGAACAAAGATATACTCCCCTCACTGTCAGTGTCCACTTCTGACAAAACGTGACCAAAACGTGGAGTTCCACCCCCAGCCAACACAAACGTGCTGTCACTCTCCTACACCACAGCGCTAGTGAAGACATTCCCTTCCAACTAAGAAAGCCAGTCTGGTAACAGAGAGATCCTACTTGGCTTGCACCCCTGGCCTGCTCGCTGAGAGACACATTTAGCAGTCTTTTCCATTTCAGAGTGCTAGAACTAAGACCACCCTATCCCACAGTAACACCTTTGTCTCTTCCCATATCTACTCCCGCTAAAAGGCAAAAAGTCAAGGAGCATTTAAGTGTCTCAAGGATTGAGACCTATTGAATCCATAACGCGCATTTCTGTATCATTTCATGTTGTCATTTAGCTGTTTCTAGACTAAAAGAAAGCCTCTTCCTGGGAAATTTTTCTACTGTTTACATTTTAGTTATTTTATATGGAAGCTCAATAAAAAGCCGCGAAATACCCTCTAGGAATTTTTCATTACCTTGAAGCGTTCATCTGAACAATGCTTCTGTTTAAAAAGAAAAACAAACAACACAGAACTTTTATCATTTATAGCAGATTTTATATCTAGGAAATCTTCTATGGTTTGTAGCAGAGGAGGAGAAGATACGAGTCAGCACTACAGAGCTGCATGTTTGTGCCTTGCCTTCAACATATTCATGGGTCTCGGCTTTAAAAAAAGTCTGGAAAAAGAGTTCTTTGAGAACTCTCTGCTCACAGATGGACATCTTTATGAAATGATGCAATGTGGAATTCCCCCACTATGAGTAAATGCACGGCTAAATGCTCACTGCCAGGCAGTATTATTTGCTAAATGTCCAGGAAGGTTAAGCTTAGCAGAAAAGAAATAAATTAATTAAACATGTAAGGAAGTGACATTTCTGTGTTGGCACTTTCATGCCTCAGGAAAACTAAATTACAAAATGGGATTACATACTGTTTTGTAAACAGATCGAGGATGCTACAAATAAAAGTATCCCACAGTAACATTCCTGGTATCAATGTATCACTGCTAAAGCAGTCTACATTTTAACTTCATGAAAAGAAGTTGAAAATAACAGCATTCAAAACATGACTGCATTTTAAATCAAAAGGGATTTCAGGAACTCTTTTAGGGGTGTAGTAACAAAGTTAAGCAGAAGACCTTAATAAGTCTCACAATTAATAGCAACTTATGTCTTAAGAAAACCACAGAGCAGCAAGATACCTGCACTGTTTCATACTTTTAAATCATTATTCCTGGCATTCTAATTTTTATTTTTCCAAATTTTATTTGGAAACACATCAGCAGCTGGCAACCAAAGAGCTTTGCTAACTAGCAGGCTGCCTTCAACTCTCAAATCAGACGAGACGAATGTGTTCACATAGAAAGAAAATACCAGAAAGTTCAGAACAGAAAATGCAGAAGGAACTGTCTGTGCTGGTAAGCTTCCCAAACAGAGAAGAGAAAAAAAAAAAGCAGGAAGGAGTGAAAGAAAATGTTTTACACTAATTCACAAATGTCCGCTTTAAGATTACATTTACATTTCTCCTCTCACCTACTGTAGGTAAAGCTATCAAGGGCTTGCCCATATCTCACTAGTAGTTATGTTTTTATCAATTTTCCAAGCCAGATGCCTTGCACAGAGAGTGTTCAACACACAGGGCTCTGAAGCAACACTGGAATGCCTAGGAAATGCAACAACATGCTTTGAGGAAGCAAAGTCACCATCACCACTGTAGGGTTCCAGCCACTATCTGTATTCAAGACTGTGAACAAGAAGAACCAAGTCAAAACATGGTTTTGTCAGGAAGCGCAGAAGGAATCTTTGCTAACCACATTCCCAAGTCATGCTACAGCCCTGAGCACAGCACAACTTTGTTACAAGACAGTCGATACAACCAAACTGTTTTTAAGAAAATAGCTCAACTCATTATGAAACTGTAAATCATTATAACAGCGTAAGAACTTTCAGATGGCTCTCCAGTAATAAGAGAACAAAAACTAGATTTAATACATGAAAGAAGCTGCTGCATTTTTATAAAGCGTGAATTCATAGTGCTCAAACTTTCCAGGTCATTTGTACAAAACTGTGAGTCTTGTTGCAGGCAAGCATACGCTCACAAAGATGTTCTTCTCATCTCTTGACACTCTGGGAGAAAAAACAAAACCAAAACAAATCCCAAAACATTTCTTTTAACTCCCATTCCACAACGCCAAGGTTGACCAAACTGCTCTAAACATAACCAACTACCCGGCTACCCCACTGACCAAAAGACATTGGCCTCTACTGAGTGTTGCAGAAGAACCACCTGTTAAGCGTTCAAAAGAAGAGCAGAATGAAGAGTGTGATGAATGCTCCCCACTGGTGACGGATGGCAGGCACAACAGTGTA
The DNA here is from genome assembly GCF_016699485.2 of Gallus gallus. NCBI lineage: Eukaryota > Metazoa > Chordata > Aves > Galliformes > Phasianidae > Gallus > Gallus gallus. The sequence continues at coordinate 112,271,587 of NC_052532.1, forward strand.
ATTTAATTTTTCTATCTTTTTTCATTAGTTTGTGTCAGGATGAAAGCGTACCTAACAAAGGTTAGTTAGTTGGAAAGGGGGGGAAACGGCATTTATTGCAAATATGCAGGAAATAAGGGAATTCTATAGCAACATACACAGCACCGCTAGTTTTGCTAAAGGCAAGCAACTACAACAGAAGATAGGGATATATCCTGATGTATAGCTTTACGTTCTGTTTCTAAATGAGGCTGATACGGATAATGAAGCTGGATGCACCTACGGAGAAGTTTCAAGAGGTACATCCACAACGTTAAGAAAAACGTGGATTCCTGAACAACACAATGTCCACGTGTCCTAATTAATACTAGTGCAAGCATCTAGGAAATCATTTCCTGAAGGACTCAAAAGCCTTCACACACAGCTTCCCAAGCCCAGCAAAGTCTTTTGTATCCTGAGATGAACACTGAGCACAGGTTTATGGCAAACTCCGGGTAAGCAAGACTGCTGGTTTGATAAGCGATGTTCATGCTTACAAGGAAATTATATATATTATATATCTATTATATGCAGATAATAGTGTGTGTTAGGGGATGGTGGGGGTTTATTATGCTTTGTTTTAATGGTGCTTCAAGGAAAAAAACAAAACCAGTAATGCACAACTGTAGTCATTTACAGATGAGGCTAACCTGCTCAGCATGTTATCAAAATATGCCCATAGTTGTTGCATCTATTAGGATGTACAGAATAGCATCTCTGAAAAGGAATAATAGCACTAGCGATAGACAAAGCACTGCCTAACACAGCAGTACTTATTTCAAATACCTGAAATAAGTTCAGAACAAATTTCTAAACCAGAGAGGGAAGAGCAGAAATATTTCCAATGGAACTTCAGTAAGTAATCAATATTACCAATGCACAGCTGAAAGAAACACAACTTCATCACCATTTAAAATAAATCGTTCACACAAACAAGTAACTGAAGTCCTCCTTACATAACTTCATTCATATTGGAAAGTCCTACACTAGTTTCTATTTCAAATTTAAGATGCTTTGGAACAAAGGCACTACAGGTACCTTTATTTTCTTACACACCTAGGTACTCATTCACTATTTTGGTTTGTTCTGACTCTCATTTGCAAAAATTCCAGCATACAAAGTAAAACAGATAAAGCTAGAGGTGTGCATTTAGAATACAGAAGTAAACCAATGCAACTACTCTGAATGTAAATGCATCACAACGTGAAAGAGAAAACATTTATATTAGAGTGATTGTGTGCTACAGATAGAAAAACAGTAAACAGCTTTGCTACCACTGTCCTTATCGATTACCACCTCCAGATGTAGTCTTCCTGTCAATTAATTCAATGGGCAGAAGTATCATCACAAGGGCAAATTCAGCAGGGCATGAAACAGCACCCTGGAAAGACTAAGACAGAAGCTCCCCAGAAGAAGTATCATTAAGAAAATCTACACAAAAACGCAAGCAGAGAAGTACAGAAGATACTGAAGGGAGGGAAAGTTACTATGATACAGCCTTGCTTGTTTATTTTTAGCTGTATTTCCCCTCAAAAAAAAAAAATCATGCTGATGCATGAGTTTCTTACACTGCAGCTTTATGATTATGTTTATGGGTTTTTTGTTGTTCAAATCTATTGTTAAGCATCACTGTAGTCCAGGGGATTGCAACAGTGCAGTCAATGCACGCACTCTACATTCTTCCCCCAAATTCCTGAAATTCACCGGTGTACTCTGTTGGTTGAGGGAGTAAATGTTACTTCAACTCAGAATCAAAACCATTACATTAAAAAAACAAAACAAAACCAAAACAACAAAAATTGACATGACTGAGATTTTGTTGAAACAAAAGGGTTACTTGCTCAGGAACATTTATGGTGGGGAGTCCAACCAATGTCTCAAAGCAGAACCGTAAGAGATCAAGAACAAAGTTAGCTGCCTAGAGATTTCAGCCACACTTAATATTCCTCAGTAGAGACACCATTTGAATTCTATCATCAGTACAGGCCGGTTCTCCAGAAACCCATCGCTAAGCCCCATAACAGCTTTAACATCCATCTGCTGGGCATTTGAGAAACCTGCTGGAAAACACACATCACCTGTCTGTCATAACGAGTGTTGCAACAGTGTACTTAATACCCAATTCAACAGCTTTCCAAAAAATACAGGCCCCCGTTCTGCAAGTAGGTCAGCAAAAGTGGGCCTTGTGCTGGCCCCGAGCCTGTGACTTCAGAGAGTCTCTGTGCTGATAGCAACGTCCAACGATACGAATGTAACTGTGGAGCTTTGAGTATAAATCCAGTCGTACAGAAAGCACACAAACAGCTAGGCCTAGGAATCCCTTGAATATTTTAATTAGAATATTTCCTTCTTTTCTTCCTTCACGACTCCCCTTCTGTACAGTTGTTGTACACCAGCAAAATACTTGACCTCCGAAGGAGCAACCTGAAAATTAAATATGGCACCTTAAAGCCCACCTCAATGCTTCTGCCTTTCTCCACGAGAGGAGACCCGTTTAGGGATGAAAGGAATCATTTCCCAAAGCCATACGTACAGTATACAAACAATGCCCCACACCGAGTGGGCCGGCACGCATTAACGGGGCCGCGGCCAACGCACAAAAACCCGACAACTCATCAGCCTGGCGAAACGCTGGGTTTGTCTTGAGGACAATAAGAGAGACTGCGGCCAACCTGCACCTCGGACAGGGGAGAGGGTGGTATTTCCTAAAATAAACCGCAGCATCGAGCCCTGAGCCGTAAGTTTGAGGAGGAGCAGCGGAGCAAACTGGAGGAAGAAGACACAAAAAGCCACCAGCGCTTTTCGCGCATCCAAATCGGCTCGCTGGAAGCCGGGCCTAGAGGAGTGGCCTACGCGTTAATCATGTTTACAGCGGGCGTGAATGAGCCGGGGCTGGCGTTTTTCATTGAGGCTGTCGGAAAAGCGCCTCGCCGGGGCCTGACTGCCAGGCGTCGCCCGGGCCTACGCGGCTCCAATCACTCCACCTCAGTAATGGCGTTCGGTGCGCAGGGAAGCGAGCGGCAGGGGTGCAGCGCCGCGGGGAGCCGCCGGGCCCCGCTCGCCCGGGGGAGGCCGGGAGGGGCCCCCGAGGGCGGCGGGGCGGGGAGCGCTTCCCCCCGCCGGCAGCCGGCGAGAGAGAGGATGAGGAGCCGTCAGCCATTTTCCCTCGCCCTCCAAAACACCGCCCGCCGCCCGTTATCTCCCCCCCCGCGCCGCTCGTCCCCGCCGAGCCCCGTCCCCGGCGCGCGGGGGGGAGGGGAGGGGAGGGGGGAGAGAGCGCCCCGTCCGCGCCCGCAGCCCTCCGCCTCGGCCTCGCAGCCTCGGCCTCCTCAGCCCCGCCCGGGCCCGGCGCTCCGCCACTCACCCCCGCACGGCGTCCCCTCGTCCCGCGGCCCGGAGCGCTGCCGGCTGCTGCCGAAGGAGCGCGGCCGGGGGCTGCCTCATGCCCGGCACGGTCTCATGGCAGGCCCCGCGCTCCGGGCGTGCGGCCGGCCGGCTGAGGGGGCGGCTCCGCTTCCCCGCTCCCCGGGCGCTGCGACGGGCGGGAGGGAAGGAGGAAGGACGAAGAGCGAAGCCTCCGCCGCCGCCCGCGCTTCGGATCCCGGCACCCGGCCGCTCCGCTCTCCGCGCCGCCGAGGCGTTTTTCCTGCGTCACCAGCTCCTGCCCGGCGGCGGCCCTGCGCTCCGGCTCCGGCTGGGGCTTGGCTGGGGCCTGCACGCTCCGCCCCGTCCGGGCAGCGGGCGCTCGAGGGGGAGGGGGTGCACACGCAGCCGGGGCCTGCGGCCTGCGGGGCTGGGCTGCGCGCGGGGGCAGGGAGGGAGGAAGGCAGGAGGAAGGAAGGCGGCGGCGGAGGGGCCGGGCCGGGCGGCGGAGCGCTGCGCGCTGACGGCTCCGTACGCGGGGGAGGGGATGAGAGGGGGAGGGCGCGAGGCGAGACGCGGCGGCGGCGCCCGAGTCTCGCGGGGCCCTGGCCAAGATGGCGGAGCTGGGCCCGGCCTGAGCGCGGCGCCGAGGGCTCCGCCGTACCGCTCCCGCCCCCGAGCCCCGCGCCTGTCAGTCACACCGCCCGCCCCCAGCCCTGCGCGCGCGGGGGGAGCTGCGCGCCGGCGGTTTCACGTCCGTTGGGCTCGAGCGGTCTCCATTGTGACCGGCGGGCGGACCGCGCGAGACCCGGATGATGACGTCACGCGGCCGCTCGCTCTCTCTCAGTTCCCTTCCTCGCTGCTGCTGCTGCCGCCCGGCGGGGGCGGCGTCTCCCTTGGGCCCGGCGGAGCGGCCGCGGGACGGCGGCACAAAGCGCGGGGGCGGCGCGCTGCCCGGCGGGAGGGTGGTGCGCTTAGGCCTCGGTAGGCCGCAGGGCCGGCACCTAGAGAGGGGGGCGCGAGCGCTGTGAGAAGGCAGAGCTACGCACGTACGGCTCCGTCAGAGAGCCAGGCCGTTAGAAGCACGGTGCTTTACGCGGCCTTTAGGGAGACAAAACCTTTAAACGTAAGGAATGACGCCTTGTGACAGGTCAGAAGGTCGGCAGACGCGGGGAACTTGCTCTCCGAGTACCTGGAGCCGTGCTTGGTTTTATCTGACTTTTTTATCCTCTGTACTGCAAGGTCAAAGTCTCATTTGAACAACATCATTCAAGAATTTCAGAGCAGGAAGTGGAGGATCCAGTCTCCAGCTGAAAACGCAGGAGGAATTTAGGTCGCCGGGTTGGAATTTGCTCACAGGCTTGGTAACAGCCTTCGCTCTGTGCGCAGCGTTTATCTGCTGGACCTCACCGTGACAAAGACCAAAATATGGCTGGTCATGGTCATAGAATCGTATCAGAGAATCATAGAATGGCCTGGGTTGAGAAGGACCACAATGATCATGTAGTTTCAACCCCCTTGCTACGTGTAGGGTTGCCAACCACTATACCAGGCTGCCCAGAGCCACATCCAGCCTGGCCTTGAATGCCTCCGGGGATGGGGAGGGAGTGTCTGCTGTAAAAAGCCAGAGCTCAAAGCTAGCAGTGATACGTCCTGTTATTTCCTCTTTTAACAAAGTGAGGGTTAGCTGGGTTTTGCTAATCGCTGGGATTATTTGGGAAGGAAACCTGAAGTACGTCTTTGCATTAACCCCTCTGACAAAACGGTGCAGCTCCTTCACTGCTGTCCAAATGCAACAGTTTGCATGCTGAAAGAGGGGTTGTGTGTGCATTTTACTCACCAACAATACAGACAAGCCACAACTGGTGAAAATCTGTGTCAGTGTAAGCTTATTGTGTTCAGTTTAGAAATATGTGTAATCACAGAAATAGCAGCCTTTTCATCTCAGCGATTTTCATGCCTACGAGCGTATTCTTGTGGCCTCCTTGCTCCTTTTCTTTGCTCCTTGCTAATTACTTTGGGCTTTCCTTCCTATTTCCAATTTATCCATTGCGCTCTCCTGGGAAATGCTTAAAATCATTGCGCCTGTAATACTTGTGATGTTCCTTGCCTCAGTGCTCTCCCTGCAGCTCCTGACTGATGACTGACAGCGGTATGGCTGCACCTCCAGTGGTTTCAGTTGTATGTTGTTTGACACGTCTCAGTCCTTAAAAAATAAATCGCTCTGGTTTCCGATGCTCCTTTCTTTTTATTGTGTTAAGTAGCTCCCTTTTAGTGACACACCAAGTACTATGTGCCTTCTCACTGTTATGGCTTTTTTGGCAGAGCCGAATGACACGTCAGTGGAATTTTATAATGTGGGCAATTGTCCACCAAGAAATTGACTGTCTGTTCACATAAAACTCAACAAAAAGAACAGAAGCAATACTGGTGCAACTTGTAGCAAGTACTCCCTCTCGAAAGGCTCTTTCAGCCAAGAGGAGGAGTGGAAGCTTTGTTTAATTGAAACCTTAGGTTTGGAACAAACTGAGTACTAATTGCTCCTCAGCTTCCCGGGACCTTGGTGAAATTTTTCTTCTTTTAGATTCCACTTCTTGTACAATTTGCGGAAACTGCAATACTTCATATAACGAGATAGAAATGGTGTGTTTGATGGGGGGAACAGAACTACGCATGACTATTACTTCGTGTTTATTCTCTTACTTTTGTATTTGACCTCCATTCTGTTGTAAAATTGTATTCTGAAGCATGTTGACAGAGCAGTATTTGCTTGTAGCCGTGCTAATCAAAGGTCACGGGTAGGCTGAAGTAGACAGCTATTTATGGCACCAAATAAAAGAAGATATTGGGACGGCGATGGCACTTTGTGTCTGCTAAATGAGGCCTCCTGGCCTCTGGCTCGCAAGCCAGAATGCCCACCTAGCACTGCTCACACCACTCCAAAGGGATCGCCTCAGCTCAGCTTATATGGCGCTGTTTGGTCTCTGGAAAGTATTCTCACTTTTTTTTTTTCCCTCCTGGTGCTGCAAATGTATGTTACCACTTTATCTCTGTGGAGCAACTATGGAAACAAAAAGATATGCGTGAGAGGAAACTGCTGATTAAAGAGTATCCATGGCATGAAGGCAGAAGTTAGTAGGCACGCACTAAACTCCCCAATTGTTCTCAGATAGGTGTCCACGCAGAGAACTATGACAGAAAAAATGTATTTTTCGGTAGTCATTCTGCTTGCTTTCCCTTTGTGCACAACCTTTGCTATGATTAGAAATGCTTTCACAACATTCTTAGGGGAAATGTGGGGAACTAAAATGTTTCCCTGCAGGCTTTCCAGCTCTGCTATTGCAGCCAGCCTTATCAAATAAAAAGTGAAACTAGTCACAAGCAAGCTGGTGGTGTTAATCATTAGCTAACCCAAAGAAATTTAAAAGAAAGCCGAGAAGGACTGAGTCAGAATGTAGAAAATCTCTGTGCTAATAGTTGCATTTGTTCCCAGTTCTTAAACTCTAATTAACGCTGTGCTGCTTCACAGACAAAACACACAGAATTGCTCAAGCATATCTTATGCTAGGAGCAGAAAAGAACAATAACATGTAAGAGAAAGCAGATTTTGACCACAGAACGATAAAATATCTTTTGTTTCTTCAGGTTCAGCCCCCCTAAGCGCTGCATTATGTAATATCTACTGAACTTCAGAAAACAACATGGGCAGTGCAGCAGACAAGGAAATAAAATGCTGCTTGAAAACCGAAGAACCACTCCTTGGATGTTAAGATTTATTTAAAGGATCACATCAAGGATCAATCGTGCAATATTTTCAGTACTTTTTGTCCCAGCCCAACAAATCACTTCAGCAGAAGAGTAGCACTGTTGGTTACGTAATTTTTCATTGACTTATTTAAGCCTGCATGCAAGTGCAGGTAAGGAAAATAATGACTCACTCTTGCCCAAGTCTTTGCTTTAGGCAGCATGTATATTGTACAGAGTTGTGGAAATAATGATGTGCCTTGCACATACAAAATTAACATTCAAAGTTAGGGAAAAAAAAGAAATTCTTATAGAAGTAATGTATCAAGAGGCTATAAAAACTGTTCTGGAGTTATATTTCTTTTCTTTTACATATAAAGGTCAAGGTTGGATATTTCCTCTTAGTCTCTATGGAGGCAACCGCTGCAATTACTGTTCCTAACATCAATAAACAGCTTCTCTTCATGTTCACAACTTCTCATTTTTCTACTTTTGATTTCTGGTTGCATGAGATGTTAACAGCCATGTTGCAATGAGATTTATGCCACATTCTAGGGAGTTAAACCCAGTTTCTGCTGTGCACTTATGATTATAAAGGAATGCACATTTAGGTAAAAGTCATAGATATTTGGTAAGAAAAAGATTTGGTAAGGAGCCTTGGTCTCTTAAGCTGAAGGAAGAATGGTGCTCATTATGAATGGTCCTTATAATAAGAAAAATATGGTCTGATAATTTCTTGTCCAAGAGAGTGGCCAAGAACTGGCACAGGCTGCCCAGGGAGGTGGTGGAGTCACCATCCCTGGAGGTGTTCAAGAGCCATGTGAATGTGGCACTGAGTGACATAGGCAGTGGGCATGGTGTGATGGGCTGCTGGTTGGACTTGGTGGTCTTAAAGATATTTTCCAACCTCAATGATTCTATGATTTATCATTTTCTATTTTTCTGTTATCCATTTATTTGTTAAAATGAGGGTTAAATGAACGGCCTAGACAGAAACTCTGTGTGTCTACGAAATGCTGAGAAGATATCACAGTGACAAGTTGTGAAAATTTCTGTTTGCAGAACCCAGAATGCATCTTGTCCATCTTTTGGAAAGGGCACAGCAATTCAGCATGCTTCATTTTTCCTGCGCAGTCAGTTCCTAGCCGAACTGACCTCGGATAAACCATGTGGTGTCCATGTGAAAAGTATCAGTCTCGTAGGATTTGGACAGAGTTCAGCAAATTGATTTGACAACCATATGGTCCTCTTCATCCACATGAACCTTGAAGAAGTCTGACTTCCTTCCAGCCTGTTGAGTAGAGTAAGGGAAGATGGGAACCATTCTTAAAACTTGCCAATGTTATTCCTAAATTTGCTGGATGAGAACACCGTCAACAAACTGCCAAGAATTTTGTAGATTCACAAAGCGCTGCAATTTCCTCACTTTTTTGGAATGTGTCTCTGCACACTGAGTGTTTGTCATTGCATCAGTATGAACTTTAGGGAGGCTGCTGTTCACAAAATGACGTCCCTGGCATATTATATCACATTCGTTTTCTCTTATATAGAGCTTCTGAGAACAAGGGTTGCCACATGAACAGTAAGAACTACAGAAGCTTGTTTTCCTACATTAGCGTCTTACAACCTTCCGGCCCTGAGCTCCTTCCAGCTTTCAGTTACAGTCTTACCATGCTAAAGTGCCTGCTTTAGGTTAAATATGCTGGGCTGGCCAGGACCTTGGTTGTCTCAGAGCAAGCAGGGTATATAGCAGCCAAATCCTACTTGCCTTCTTCTGTGTTTCTCTCTTCCCTTGCTAACAGTCTTTCAAAAAATTATAGGAATCAACTTCTCTTGGAAAGATCTTGTCCCTCATTCAGAGTTTATTGAAATTGTCTGAAAGGCTCAAGGGAAACTGATAGGCAGGAGGATAGAGAGACAATAGGAACATGTGAAACCCATGTCATTAAGAAATCATTAAAAGTTTCGAAACAGGCCAGTCTGACAGGAGGAGGGCTACTACCTCAGGTTTGAAAGGGGAAAAAAAAAGCAACAAGGCAGAGGTGTGGTCTGTGAAGAGAAGAAGATTATTGAAGAGTAATCCACAACATTTGAAACAAACACACAAACATTATGCTCTCATATATGCTCTCACGTGCTCTCTATAACTACCTGAAGGGAGGTTGTAGTGAGCTGGGGGTCAGCCTCTTCTCTCGTGTGACTAGTGATAGGACTAGAGGGAATGGCTTCAAGCTGCACCAGGGAAGATTCAGGCTGGATGTTAGGAAATACTACTTCTCTGAAAGGATGGTCAGGCACTGGAATGGGCTGCCCAGAGAGGTGGTGGAGTCACCGACCCTGGTGGTGTTTAAAGAGCGTTTGGATGTTGTGTTAAGGGACATGGTTTAGCGGGAACCATTGATGAAGTGCGAATGGTTGGACTGGATGATCCTGTGGGTCTTTTCCAACCTTAGCGATTCTATGATTCTATGATTATTTGAACCAAAGTACAGCTCCATTTCACATCTTGTACCAATAGCTTTAACCAAGCTGTATAAAACAGCTTGTCAGCAAAGCTTACACCTGAAAATATGTACATGCAGCAAGTCTGTAATTTTATAAAGTCAGTTATCTTTTCCTTTCTTGGAATTAAAGGGTTTTGTTTGGTTTTGTTTTGTTTTTCAGTTCAATGAGGAATTTAACAGTGCGGCATGCAGAGCAGTAGGAGTTTGGAACCTTCACTTATATGTTTATTCCTTCACTCTTTTCTTCTTTGTCAGAAGCTTTTCTTGGCTATCCATATCTTATTGTCAGGTATCTACAAAAATAATTTCCATGGCAAAAAAAATCCCTAAAACATCATTATTTGTCTTTTCACGAAACAGTAACTGTAAGGAAATTTCAGTTTATGCTGATGATTTGTAAAGACTGCAATTGTTTGGATATTCCATTATTTGATTGTGCGGGTCATTTCATAACATAACACAGATTAGCTTTATGCTGTATTGTATTTTCTGTAGCTCTATAGCATTTCTGAGAGATCATATGCCTTTAAAATGTATGATAAATATGAAGCAGCTCCTCCTAGAACTTCTGTACTACCAGTGTTTTTAACCTGGGAGGTGAATGGCAGCAACAGTGTTGTCTGAGCAATATCAGTGTCCTTGTAGCCAGAACAGTATCAGGCCGTAAGCAAGCCAAAACTTGTAAGGAGAAGTAGTATCTTTTATTAGATCTGAAAATGGGCTTGTACGCATCAAAGCTCATCTGTTATTACTAGAGATATCACTTGGTCTGTTGAAACAAAACGTAAGTAGATCCTTTGCCATCCACAGGCAGTCTGCTTTTTCTCAGGGCTATAATCTTTTTCCATTTATTTTTTAACATTTTAGTTTGAGAAAGTGAATACAGTGCAAGATCTCTATATACTGAAATAACCTCAAGGAGAGACCCAAAGTTTATGCTGTAAACAAGAATTCATTTCTGTGTGTTGCCTTTTTGAATATCAGGCATAACACACTGTGAGAGTCCAATTGATTTAGCACTACTTCTATCTTTTGCACTGCCATCGATTTCAGATAGAGACCAAATGGACGAATCTGATCCCAACAAGTTACTATTCTATTGGAAATCGGAACTACTAGAGTTCTACTTTGAACTTACTACTGGTTACTTCATAAGTTAAAATGAGGGTCAGATTTCTGACTCTCTTTACTTGTTTGCCTTTTCCTCTGTTTGCACTTTTACATGCAAGTGTAATACTACACCTTTAGGGGTCACAGACTAAAATCCCTAAGAACTGAAGGCGTTAATAGAACGTCTGGTTCGTCGTTAATAGAACAACCAAAACAAAACAAAAAGTGAACAACAAAAAGAACAAAGTATTTTTAACTTCCTGGAGACAAAGTAGCTACTTGTTTGTTTTCTGAAATGACAGAAAAATCTTAAATCATTCAGGTTGCTGTGTTTGCTTTTTTTCCCGTGCTAACAAACATTTCTAGTAGATGAACCATGAAAAGCCCTCAGCTCTTAGGGATTTTAATTTGTGACTATACAACATTGCAACAGACCAATTCCTTGCTATTCTCAGGTGAAAAGCCTGACTGGCGTGCATAGGTTAATGCCATCAGTAGTATTCATTTCACCAAGCAATGGCAGACTTCAAAGTTTTTCTTGAACCTTACTTCAAGGAATGTTAGTAGTATCAAAAACACATGGCTGAAAGACTGCAGCTGATTGCTGTTTAGTACAGATCTAACCCCTACGTAATCTTCAAAACCATTCATAAGCCTCTCTCTATTTCAAAGGAAAATTAGGCTCTTAACATGTTGACCAATAGTTTACACACGGGGAAGGTGGACATCCCCTTAGCATGACCCACCTCACTCCATTACCCTCCACTACTGTGGCAAGAGTGTAAACATAGCTTTCAGGATGCGATCATTTGGTGGTATGAAATTTGGGTCCTCGGAAAGTAGGATGCCTGGACAGAATTGAGCTTTGTAGTAGTGAGCAAGCTGACCAAGGAGTGAGCTAGCAAGCCAGCGCCTGTGGTCAGGGCTGGAGGAAGCCAGGAATTCTCATTTCCCTTAGTCAGCAAGCGGGCTGCAAGTGTATTACAAACTGCTCAGCCCAGAAAAAGAGAAATGCACTGTCCCAAGCTTCTGAGTGTTCAGCAGTTATAATGAGTAAGTCATAGTGTGGGGTTGATGACAACCACTTATCTGTGGTACCAGACATAGATGAGGTGCCACCGCAGCTACTGGGAGAGAAAGATAGGGTGCGAAAATAGATGTGATACTGGGAGTCCGAGCAAAAACAATTATTCAATTATTTCCAGAGTACAGTTTCTTTAGCTTATCCTAAACAATGGGGCACGCTGTCCAAATATTACCTACGCAGTACTTGAGAACACTCATCCTAATAGGAAACAGCTGTTTGATACAGTCAGGTTTATGCCCTTCATTTAGTGCTAGTGGACATTTCTGTGATTTGAAGCTTGGTCTGCTGTTCTGGAAATGGCTGATCTTCCCACTGAGTTCCTGTCCTGTGTATGAAGATGGCCACTTTTTGGCTTCAGTCAAGCATTATTCCTTGTTTTACTCCTTCAAAGGCTTAATTCATTGCATCAGAGAGTAGAAATTACAGAATTACTCTTGTTTATGTGCTCTTTGAACATTTGAGGTCCAAGTTGTGGTTGAAGCTACATGTAAATCTATTTTTTAGTAATTTAAAAAAAAATAAATGTACAAAATGTCGACTGGACCCAGGGAATATGGGGCTTGTTGTGATGCAAACATTTTCAGGTGTAACATCTTGGAGTTGCCTTAAGGCTGCTAAATTTGGATGCTGATAGTGATTAGAAGAATTAGAATGTAAGACATGGCTCAATCTCATACTTGCGAAGAAATCAAGATTTTACTTCCCTCCCCACCCCCAACATGTGGCTGATACTTTCACTTACTTTTAATGGTGGGTCAAAGGCCATCCTTCAAAACTGTTTCTTCTCATTGGTAAAACTCAGAATTGAGTATTTTAAGTCACATTAACAAATCTTATTATCTGGGAGAAGTACCTAATTAACTCAAATCCATTGCAGACTGGAGGGGGGGGAAGGGGGGGGAAGTCCTCTTAAACTCTATTACTCTATTTCTGGAAGGAATATTGTTTTCTAACCATATAATCTCCAATTTAATGACAAAAAATGTAGTTCAGAAATTGAGGATTACTGCTGTAACTCTCTTGAAGTTAGATTGGAACACATTCAGAGACTGCAGATTATATTGTACAGAGAAACGACCGTAGCAGAGAAGAGGAAATAAGTTGTTGACTTTTTCATCCTTTTTACGTGCGTTCATGAAAAGCCATGCAAATTTCTGATGGCTAAGATTGACTCTCATCTTTTACCTGGCGTAAAAAGGGGGGAGGTTAACTGTGATGAAGAGAGTTTATAAAACATTACAAATATCTCCCTGCTAAGTCTCTGTTTTCTGGGGCTGAACAGTATGGGGAGCCCATAATTCCCAGGTTCGTCTTCAGATTTCTTCTGAGGATTGGGACAGAAGGATTAAGATGGAAGGACTGGCACATCGGTGTTTCTCCCTCTGTGTTATTTTGTGTGGATTCTTCTTGGGACCTTGGGACCTTTCTTGTTATTTTGTTTTCTTTAATTGCCACCACACACTGTATATTACATTCCTGGACATGTAGGGATGGGACCCAGGGACACCAGTGATTCCTTTGGAGATGGTATTTCTTCTGCTGTTGTGATGGATGAGAGCTGTGGAGTTTTACATTCTCTGCTTAGATACTGCCTAGAACTAATTGGCATACCGTAGGCTGTATGGAGCTTGCTTCCATCCCATACTTGGTGGGACTGGTTTGAAGACCAGGATGAATGTCTCTGTGAAGACTTCTTTCATAGTAGAATCTTCTTCTGTACAGGAGTCCTTATTGATTTTTTTTTCTCCCTAGATTCCAAGGCAGAATGGTACATGACAGCCAGACGTGTATAATCAAAAGGAAATCCTCACGTAGTGCTTCAGGGTCTTTCCAAAATAGCGCCCATTATTTTAAAGTGCTTTTTCTGTGTAAGGGTGAAAGAAAAAAAGTGTTTGATTTAAAAATCCTGAATGTGGCTCCAAGGTAGTAGAATTCTACCAGCTGCACTCCTGCTGTGACTTTGCCAGTATCTAACATTTAAAGTGTGCATTTCTAATAAGAAATGAGATGAGAAAGGAGGAAAGTTTCTAATAAATGACAAATGCAAAGGGTAAACATTGCTAATGCAACCAGCAAGAAGGTTGTCTATCCTTTCTACTCCAAAAGCATAAAAGGAAATGCATCAGGGTTTGCCTTTTTATTAATGGAAGCATAATGTGATGAACTTACAGATGACAAAACTACATTCTAAGGTTTTAAAATGTAAAACTCCAAAATAAAGTGTATTAGAAAGGAACTGAACAATAAATAATCACACAAAAAAGGAATAGCTTGTCTGAAAATTGGGAAAATTGTCCTCAACTCTCACTAATATAGGAAATATTAAAATTAAGGAAATCCTGAGTCATTAAAATGATCATTTAGATGTTTTATTTTGTGAGAAGGGACACTTCCAAACAGCTGGGAATTCTATTTTTCATGGCTAGTTCTCTCTGAAGTTGGACTCAATGATCCTTATGGGTCCCTTCCAACTCAGGATATTCTGTGATTCTATGATTGATTCTCTTTTTGGACTGAACCAACGAGCTCCTTCCAAGCCAAAACCTGTGAGTGTCTCAGGCATAGCTTGTTTCAGGAGCAGGTTCTTACATCTGCATCCCCATGGCCCTACATAGCCCTCCAGTTCCATCCAAGCCAAACTCACCCAGCATGTATTCACCATGCAGCTTTACAAAAACGTTCCTCTGCATTTTCAAGGCAAATTCTTCCAGTTCTGTGCATTTTGAACCGAAATGTGGGCACACCTGGAGCCTACAGATGTGATGGCTTACTGAGGTGTGGTGAGGAGGTGGCCATACTGGAGAGGATCTTCCCTTAGGGCAGGCCAGCGGCACGTGCCACCTCCAGGCATTCTGCCCTGCTGGCACTCCCTGGGAGTGCCCATAGAAAGGGACAAGTAGCCAAGAGAACTAGGTGTCCAAGGTCATCTTAGCAGGAGTAAGGTTCTCAATATGAAGGACGCAGACCAACAGGAAATCAAATTCCATGAGGTCCCCTTCCTATGGCACAAACTGCTCACTAGAGCATGAAGACAAATGCTCGTTGCCTCTGTGTGCTGAGGCAGGACAAACAAACCCTGATGGTCATGATTGGGAACTGGATTTGCATTGGAAAGATCTAAGGTGCTGTCTTACCAGATGGGGTCTGGTTTGAAAAGGAGATTCATAGTATTTAAGAAAATATGAACATTGTTGATGTTTTATGCTACATTAGGAATACCTTTCAACATAAAAAATACTCTAAACTATCCTAAAAGAATGAATGTGAGAAGACTGTGAAAATAAAAATCAAGCAATAGTTAAAATAAGGAAAATCGCACCCTGGATTGCCTGGATTCATTAGCTGCTCCCACACTGGCTGCTGTGTGTGCTGCTGTTTCTCATCCTTAGCTTAAAATGTAACATTGGGAAGGAAAAGAACGGAAAGGAACGGAAAGGAACGGAAAGGAAAGGAGAGGAAAGGAGAGGAAAGGAGAGGAAAGGAGAGGAAAGGAGAGGAAAGGAGAGGAAAGGAGAGGAAAGGAGAGGAAAGGAGAGGAAAGGAAAGGAAAGGAAAGGAAAGGAAAGGAAAGGAAAGGAAAGGAAAGGAAAGGAAAGGAAAGGAAAGGAAAGGAAAGGAAAGGAAAGGAAAGGAAAGGAAAGGAAAGGAAAGGAAAGGAAAGGAAAGGAAAGGAAAGGAAAGGAAAGGAAAGGAAAGGAAAGGAAAGGAAAGGAAAGGAAAGGAAAGGAAAGGAAAGGAAAGGAAAGGAAAGGAAAGGAAAGGAAAGGAAAGGAAAGGAAAGGAAAGGAAAGGAAAGGAAAGGAAAGGAAAGGAAAGGAAAGGAAAAGGAAAGGAAAAGGAAAGGAAAAGGAAAAGGAAAAGGTGAAGAGGAGAAGGTAAAGGGAAAGAGAAAAGGAAAAGGAAAAGGAAAAAGGAAAGCAAGAGGTTCACATGTTGACAAGGAAGATACCTTCTCATGAGCTAAGAATTCAGATTTAAGTTTCTAAGAGTCTCACAGCTAAGATCATCCATGCTCTATAGCCTGTGGGAAGAATACTCAGGCTGTGAACACACTGTGTCACTGGTATGGTCATATTTCTCTATCTTATCTGTGAGGAGCTGGCTTGGCTAACAAGCTCTTGCAGAAACTGGAATGCAGTACAGAGATGCCAGAGTGACTCTTTGGTCTGCAGCAGCACTGCTACTGGGTTCTCACATCCACTGTGTATCTCAGCCCCAGGTTGTCCTATATAATGGAGAGCTGGTGGTGTAAGGAGTATATCATATGGATACTGTTGGTGGTATTTTTCCTCCATTTTGTTATTACATGACAAGCGTTGAATGATTTCTACACTGTTTTAATCTAACGTGATTTAAGGGAGCGATCAAAATAAGGGAGTGATGGCGTTGCTTTACAGGAGCTCGTTTATGGTAATGACCTTTGTCCAGTGTGCGTAAATGAGGGCAGACAGCTTCAGGGCTCTATTTCTTGCATCCCAATTCTTAGAATTTACATCTTTTAAAATAAAATATGATCATACAGATCTAGAGATATGTCTTGTTTAGAGGTTGTACTGAACCGTTGCAGTAAATATTGATTTATGTGACTGTGCCCTGAGATAAAATTAGGAAACACAGTCTGGCTAAAAAAACAACATCAGTTGTTTTTAAATGCAATTTAAAACATATTTAGAAGGGAAATTTAGAAGCTTAATAGTGCTTGTATTAATGATTAAGAATGATTGCTTCCTAGTGCTTTACTAACATATATATATTATAATTCTGCAAGTAGATTGAGTGTTTGGAAGTCTTTAGGAAGTTGAGCGCTGAAGCATTGACCAAGTTAAGCCACAGGCTCCTCAGGTGGCCTTTCCAATTCTTCTGCTCTGTGGGTGTGAGTTCTCTTTGGCTAAAGTCTTGTGGAGGAAGGTTTAGATTCTAAGTTAGAATCGCACTGCCCGTTGCATTTACCATCCAAAACCAGAGCACAGCTGGGAACACTGCACAAAAGCGGGAAAAGATCTCTGTAGATTTAGTTTGAGAGGAATTACTTTTCATCCACTGACACATAAAATGAGTGAGTATTTTAAATTTTGGTAGATGAACACTTAAATACACTATTTGGTTTTGTTGCAATAATTCTATCGGTGATATTTTACGTTCTCTATAATAAGCAATACAAATGTGATATTTTTTTGCTGGTGAAGAGGCTCTTTCCTTCAAGAATAACAGCCTTTAAGGTAGGTGAGAAATTGGGTGACAGACTAAGAACCAACTACTCTTAATTCCAGTATTTAGTGAAGTGAACCCCAACAAGCGTCTTTGTTTTTAATCTTCTTTTGTCTGCTTACAAAGGACTTGTCAAAAATGCTGGGTACCTGCTCTTCAAGTGGGAAGAATAGCTGCCCTCTGGTCTCCCATCAGGAGGGTAGAGGAATGAAAAGAACCTCAGAATTGGTTTAGCTCCTTCAGCAGCTGAACGAGGATTTGTAATAGAAATGTGAACGCATGCTACAGCTCTCAGTGAAAAGCTGCCCTGATGCCACAGTGTTTGCAATCTAAAAGCCAGCTTTCCCAGGCAGCCCCCTGCACTTTGTGAAGGCTTTTGGTGTATAAAAAAATCTGGCGTAGCTCTGGATAATGCTTCACAAATATTTTAAAATTGTAATCTCTTGTAAATGGGAATGAAATGTGTGTGCTGGAAGCTCTCTTGTCAATCTGTAACACAGGGTACGGGCAGAGGCTGTCTGAAGTGAGCTACAGACTGCTAGCCATGCCCATGACATGCTGCAGGCTGCTGTGCACCTGGCTGCCCTGGCTCTGTCAACTTCCTTGTGTGCTCAGGTACTGCTGGTGATGGGGACCATTGTAAAAGCACACGATAACAATTACTGACAGTGCCAAATTCTTCAGCACGAGCAGTAGCAACTTCTGAGCTTCTTTATTACCCAGAAGAGATAATCACTCCCTGGGAGAACTTGGAAGATGAGGTTTGTATTTCTAAACATGTTTCAACCACTGCATTCAGGTGCAAGCCATGGAGCTGGTAATCAGCCTTGCCACATGTATTGCTGTGAACCCCAGCATCACTTTCCATTGTTAGGTTTTCCATCACACAGTTCTCCTTGCATGTTCTCCCCCACCAGTTCTCCAGTTCTGGTCTTGCTGCATGTGCAGCAAGAAGTTGGGGAAGCATAACCCAGCTTCCTGCTGTCCACCCTAGGGAGAAGAAAGGCAAAGCTGTGACCAGGGTGACTGCTTGGGAGATCCACTGAGTTCCCAGCCTAGCTCCTCTCTGCTTCTCTGCTTCAGGGACTGGCTGTCTCCTTGTTTCCTTCTCCCTGCCCTGTTGCATTTCCTCAAAGTCTCTGTTCTTTTGTTCCCTTTTGCATGCCAAGGAGCATGTCATCTGCAGCACTCTCACTTTCTCTTCTGTTGTACTGAGCACGTATAGCTCCCTTCACAGCTCTTGTCCTACCAAGGCAGTGCATTAATTGCTTCCTCTCTTTCATGAAGTTCTTAACACACAACAAAACTCTCCATCCTTGCGCAGTTTCCAGCTTACTTTCAGTGTACTCATTCTTGTTTCTGAGATCAGCTATGCAAGAACTATGGGTGTAAATTTAGTAAGAAGACATCTGAAAACATTATGCACTCTATACCATGATTTCTTCTAAAGCGTACAGTGAAGTTAGCTGCCCGTATCACAGTTTGGATGGTACTCAGAAAGGCTTTAATTTTAAGCAATGGATCATTTCCTGGATCATTTTCCAGACGTGGCACTAAAGACAAAATTCTGAGAAGGCTCTGCAAGAACAGGAAGAAGCATCACAGCCTGGTGTGCAGTGCCACTCTGATACACCAATGGGATTCTTCAGAGGCAGAAGAAAGCGTGACGAATCAGTGAGGGGAAGGGTCAGTCAGTTGCAGGGGAGAAAATGCCGAGTTTGCCCTCCTGGCTACCTTCACACACTGACTGACATTCCTGCTGCATGACAAACATGCGTGCGTCATCTTCCCAGTCTGGGAGGGGAAAGAGCAGGAATGCTGGAGAAATAAGATGAAGTCAAGAGGACAATGGAGGGGCACAGGGGATAAATCCCTCCTTAATGGAAGAGTCTGGGCTACCGGGAGGCATCTGTAAGGGAAGTGGTGGCAAGGATGTCAAGGATTTTATGTGAGGTGAGGAAGACGTTCCAGGGATGTCAGTCTTACTGAGAAAAGGCAGTGCAGCAAGACGTAGGATGCAGGGTCCATAAAAAATACTTGTGTGAGAGAGCCAATGCTTCTGTCTAAAAGTTCACATGACCTTTTACAAACTTTCCATGTAACCACTGCTGAATCCTCATTGATCACATCTCCACACTCTCAGTTTTGTTCTTTTTATGCCTTTTCTGGGTTGTCTGTGATGCTTTGGTGTTAGAGAAGGAAGGCAGCCCAGTTAGTGGCTTCCACCTTACAGATATGCTGGTTAATGTGTTTGGCCTGCTCCCAGCACTGACAGTTAGTCCTGTCAATAGCCAGGGATGTGAGAAATGGCATGATAATGGTGAAGAGTTATGATTTTGTGACAAAAAAGAGATTCCTGGAGTCTTTCTTCCATACATTCTTGAGAATCTCTGCATGCTCTTCTGACCATCTATCCACATGTCAGGGGACTTCCTCAGCTTGACAGAGAACATGTGAGCCATGGGGAACAGCAGAAGAGCCACCAACAGACCACAGGGGGTAAAATAAAGTATCACAGCTCCCAAGAGGTATAGGCTTAGGGGAAGCATGTCTATGCTGCAAGCTGAGCTTCAGCAATGTTTGGGTTGCAAATTCAGATACTTAAGGGTTTGGAAATATCAGAATGGCTGCACTTGCCCACACAAGCCTGGAAAAGTGTCATAAATATCATATCCCAAGGTGGAAGGAACCCACAAGGATCAAGTCTAACTCCAGGCCTCACATAGGACCACCCAAAACTGAGATCATATGTCTGAGAGCATTGTCCAGATGCTCCCTGAACTCTGGCAGTCCGTTCCATGCCCACCGCCCTGTGGTGCAGCCCCTGTCCCTAACCCCCAGCTGCCCCTCCCCTGACACAGCTCCATGCCGTTCCCTCGGGCCCTGTCGCTGTCACACAGAGCAGAGCTCAGCGCTGCCCCTCCGCTCCCTGTGAGGAGCTGCAGCCGCCATCAGGCCTCCCCTCAGCTCCTCTGCTCTGCGCTGAGCGCACCGAGGGGCCTCAGCCACTCCTCGTATATCTTCCCTTCTAGACCCTTCCCCATCCTTGTTACCCTCCTTTGGACACTCTCGAATAGCTTTATGTCCTTGTTATGTTGTGGTACTCAAACCTGGAACCAGTGCTCCAGGCAAGGCTGAGTGTCCATTCAACCTGAGAGTCTCAGCTCTTTGTGGCAGCTCCAGCGTGCCATGTTCTGTGTGGCTCTGAGTCACCGTGTGCCTAGAAAGGAGTTATTGAAGACTTACAAGTCTGTCCAATCCATGAAAGGGCTTCCTTAGAGAAAACAGAAGATAAAACAAGCCTGCAGTTTGTGATGCCCATTTGTATATAGAAACACTTGAGCAGCATAAACTTAAAGAAGAATGTGTGTAACGTTAGCTATGGTGGCACTGTTTCAGTATTTTTAAAAGGCTGGGCTGTTTGGGTGGGGTTTTTTGGCCTTGAAAATGGATTTCTACTTTCAATCTGATATAAAAACAGGCAAATGTTTGCCCAACCCATAGACAATTGAAAATTAGGTTATAATGGACAGTTTTAGGCAATCGTAATATAAATGTTTATAATAGTTGGCATAGAGCTACACAACTTTTACCTTGTGTGCTAAATGGATCGAAATGCCTGCTGCAGTAAAGCCTGTAATTGTGCAAGTAGCCCTTGGGATCTTCAGTCTGCTGGAGCAGCCCAGCAGCAGAAGGTTTTCTTAAACTTGTTGGGAATTGGTTCCAAAATAATAAACTACAGTCAATACATTTTAACAGTTTACATATCCTGACAGAAAAATAAACAAAGCTTTGTGTGCCTGAGCGCTCAATTTCCTTGTTTACCACAAGGCTGTGTCTCAAACAGTCCCATTCCAGCTCTATTTTTATGCAAGAAGAGGAGCAGCGATGTCCAAAGCTGCAATGCACTGTGTGTTCCTGGGCAGATGGCAGGGAGAGGCTGAGGCTGTGCTTGCTTCTCCAAGAGTGCAGTGTCGAGCTCCGTGCCACGTCCTTCTGAGCAGCGAGGAGGCAGAAGTGTCTCACTTGCACACTCTGGGACGTGCATGGGCATCCTTGCAGCCCTGCAGCTCAGCCAGCACTGGTGCCACAGTGCACAGCTGTGCCATCAGCAGCCACCGGAAGCTGCCGGGTGAAGCAGAAATGCATTTTGCAAAGTAAGCACAAAGTTTAATCATTCTTGTGGTAGTGTACATCAGAAGGAAGTGAAAGTCCTCTCCAGGCTAGTGATGTATTTGCTTGTTGTCTGAGGAACTAAGTCTTATGAGAAGGAAACCAGGATGTATAGGATGTTGAACCAGTTTGTTATGCAGCTCAGGGGTAACCTTGCCTCTTACTGGCTATAAACACAGCGACAGAAACCATCTTCTGTTGCAAGATTTGAAATTGAATTTAAAATGAAGGGTTTGAAGCCATAAAATTCAGCAATCCTGAAAATGAAAGCAAAAGTCAGCAGTGACATTCACATGGATCCTCCAAGTGACATAAACTAACCTCATGAAAAATCTGCTTTTCTGTTTGTCTGCAAGCATTTCCCAAGCACTGGGACTGAGTGCCAGGGAAGCACAGAGCTTGTGGACTCTTGCCCTCTGCCAGCTGTCTGTGTTCTTGGAACTTCCCCACTTTTCCTCAGGGACTCCCAGATTGAGTCTGTGATTTGGGTTCAGCGCTGCAGGGGAAGGAGGCTCTCACTGTGGCATTAAGAGAGGTAATCTGACTGCCAGCACTTTCATATGGAATAGCTAACACAGATAGAATTTAACTCAATTTAACAAGCACCGTTTTTCCCTTTTTTTACTAAATGTGTTCATGAATGCCTGTGGCAGCACTTATATGAGAGGTCAGACCGAGCAGCTGTTGCCATCGTAACTTCCTATTTAGTCACACTTGACAAAGCCGTGGTTTTCTATCTTCTTGAAAGATCAATGTTTGATCTCTGCTCAAATTGACTAAGTAAATAAAACACCGGGTGATGTCCTTTTGGACACCTGGGAGTGAAAAACGTGGAGAAGTAAGTTCATCTGGTCTGCTGTAGGCTGAGAGGAATGACTCCCAGGACACCTTTCTCTACACTGCTTCAGCCAAAGGGCCTGGTTCTGCAGCAGGATGGATGCTTCCACCTGTATATGGACGCATGCCTCTCGCTCCAGCTCCTTCAAAGACAGAAGGTATGATTAGTATATATTATACATTATATATCATATTAATAGTTTTAGTATTATCATACACTATTGGATGTTAGGCAGAAATTCTTTCCCAAGTGGGCAGTGAGGCGCTGGCACAGCTGCCCAGAGAAGCTGTGGTGCCCCATCCCTGGAGGTGCTCAAGGCCAGGTTGGATGGGGCCCTGGGCAGCCTGAGCTGCTGGGGGGCAGCCCTGCCCATAGCAGGGGTTGGGACAGCGTGGGCTTGGAGGTCCCTTCCAACCCAAACCATAACTTCATGATTCTGTGCTTCAATCTACACCAGGTTATTTGCTTGTTCTTCTCTTTGAAACAGTAACGAATTTCTGCTTCTATCTCTTACCTGAATGCTGAGTGCACATAATACAGACGTCCATGAAATCTTAGGAATCACGTAATAGTCAGAATTCAATGACTACAGAGTTGCATTTGTTCAATTCTTTTTGCACTGTGGTAAATCATTTAATGTGAACTCTTGACACTACTGATAGTAAAACAAAATAATTACTTTGCTACTAGAAAATTGCCATCCACTGCAACTAAATTTAGTACAATGTGTGCGGAGGTAATTTCTGCAAAAAATATGGGCAGCTCGTGGCTATTTTTATGCCTATTTAGTTGCAACTATGCCTTATAACTTGTAGAGTCACAGCCGCAGCTTCCTTTTCTTGGCGGTAGTGCAGATCAAACATTCTCTTTGTACCTGACGAGCCCAAGGCACGTGGATTCTAATCTGTCTAGAAAGAAGATTGTGCCAATTTATTTCAATCTTTTCTAAATTGAAGTAGTTAAATTGATAACAGTGTGTGTGTGTGCGCACAGCTACTGGTGTTCATTTACACTTCTCTTTCAATTAATCTCTTCTGGCAGTTGCAGCACATCCTGCCTACCAACCGGTCCTTAAATTGAGCACTGTGTGTGCTTGTGGCAAGTTCAAAGTCTAGAAAATGACTGGGCTGCAAGACAAAGCAGAACTGAAACTAAAGTCCCAGTGTGTCTTGTTTATTGCTCAGACCTCCTTTGCTGTATGACATCTCGGCCTGCCCCAAATTAGGAGGCTTGCCAACTGGAACGGTTTGAAGCTGGTAGATAGTCCACATTCTCAAAGTGCTGTTTAAATGCATTGCCCTTTTGTAGAGCTACAGTGCAGAAATAATTAACATTTACCTTTTTTTTTTTTTCTTTGTAGGGCACACACTTAATAATGACCTCTAAACTTCTGCTGGCAGTCATTCTCACCTTTCTCCTTAGGATGCAACTTGCTCAGCATTTAAGCAGACAAATGTGTCACTGCTATCACATAGAGGGGAGGGAAGGGGAAAGGGAAAGGGAAGAGGAAGGAGAAGGTGGAGGGGAAAGAGAAGGGGAATGGGAAGGGGAAGGTTGCTTTCAACCAAGTTGGTCTCTTGATGCTGTTTTGCCATGTTAACCCAGAAGTGGCTGCGCTGACAAAGACAGCAAGGCTCGGTGTGATGGTTAAAGACAAGGGGGGAGCAGGACAACCTCTTGCAGTGTCTGTGCTGGCTTGGAGTGTTTGTCAAACAGTACCCCCTTCAGCTCAATCGTTTATTTCAAGTAACACCTCCTCCTCGAGAATTCTTTGCATCGCTGATACGTGTCACATGGACTGAGTGCGGCTGGTGACATCTCACCCTGGAGCTGTGTGTGTCCAAGGCTGACTCACACTGCCTGGGATGCCACGTAGGAGTCCTAGCCACTGGAGTTTGACCCACAGTTAGGATCAAATACTCAGTGATAACGAATGAGAAGACCTTGCTGTGGCCTGTCAGAAAGGCAGGAGTAAAACAAAAGCTTATTTATGATTACCTGTTCCTGTAATTAAAGTGGTAGCACAATGAAGTCTCAATCCAATTGAAAGTTCTTTGATTACAGTGTTTAAAAATGTGCCTTCATTAAAAACTCAGCAGGTCAACTTCATTTGTAATTGTAAACATTAATAAGTGGCACAGGAAAATCAGAGCAGCCTGGAGGATCTGGGGATGGTGGCTGCTTCTGGGATGAGGGGCAGGATCCACCTCATCCCTTTTCCTTCCAGAGGGAAGGTAGCCTTGTGAGGCTCTGCCCTCTGCTGTGGGACCACCATCCTCTGCTCTGAGCACAGACAGAGAAAGCCCCCAGGAAGCAGCATGGGACCATGTGCTCTTTTCCTCCCAGAGAACCAAGTGTTGGCAAATGACTTTGATGGCAACTTTGGTTAGAAGTTTCAGACTGATTTTATTACATAGCTACAAGAGAAATTGGGATATCCAAGTAATTAGAAAAAAATAAAAAAAAGATCCCAGTTGCTGGCTTTGTGCAGATACTCTTCTGACCAGGACAGAGAAGTGTTGGTCATGAAAATGACCAGAACAGCAGCAGTGACCTCCATGACTCAGCCTGGGCTTTGGTCCCATAGCTGCCCTTTTGTTGAAGCCTGATTTGAGGTCCCTGAGATGGGATTCAGGTCTTACTCGGCTAGGCTCAGGTTTTTGCAGCGGTGATGAAGCAACAGTCAGTAAGAAGATGATGGACTAACAGTGAATCAGTATTAAAGGCACTCAGAAAACCATGACCCCATTTGATAGAGCTGCCTAGTGATCACTGCTGATTATACCATAGTAAAATAACTTCTCCCTGGCGGTTCAGCCCCTTCCCTCTGGTCTCAGCTGTGCCTTCCCTCCCATCAATGCTCCTGTGACACTGAGGTGAGCCAGACCAGGAAGCCAAAGTGCCAGAAAATGCATCCCTCCTCCTGATGGGTGAGCTTCAGATAGCTGCCAGCAGTGCTGGAGGAGCCCCAGTGACAGGGAGTACGAGGCAGAGAGGTAGGACTGGGAGTGGGGCATAGTGGAGGGGAATGGGGCTGCCTCCGCAGCTGCACCAAGCTGTTTGACAGGATCCACTGTCATGTCAGACACACCTTGAGTTACACCATGCCACCACTACGGCTGGCTGTGCAGGGAGGGTTGGTTACCAGCAGTTATGTGGGTGGCAACATGGCCTCATGCCGTTGCCTTCTCGTCCAAGGGCAGGATTACCTGCAGCCTTAAAGGAAGTGTTCACTATAGAGAGAGTCCCATCAGTTTCAGAGGTGGGCCTGAAGGGATTGAACTTCTGCGTGTAGATCAACCTGCAGGGGGGTTCCTGTCAGGTGCAGTTAGGGATGCTCAACTGGAATGACAGAAGTATAAACCATGAGCTAAATGTGCATACCTGTGCAGCAGTGTTACAGAAGGAGCTGAGGTAGGACATTTTGGAGTGAGACTGGTCTCTTCTAACTTTAGATAGAATAATAGAACTACAAAATAATTAAGCTTGGAAAAGACCTCTAAGACCATCTGGTCCAACCAGCAGCCCATCACACCGTGCCCACTGCCCATGGCCCTCAGTGCCACATCCACACGGCTCTGGAACACCTCCAGGAATGGTGACTCCACCACCTCCCTGGGCAGCCTGTGCCACTGCCTCACTGCTCTTCCTGAAATGAAATTGTTCCTAATATCTAAACTGAAACTTCCGTGGTGCAACTTCAGGCCATTCCCTCTCATCCTATCACTGAGGCCAACCCCCACATTGCTACAGACAGGTGTAGGGAGCCACACCTGACGAAGCTTGCAAGGCTCCCTTTGAAGTCAACTGGAGGGAAACAGGCTTTTTCAGGATACAGCTCATCTGATCCTGATGTAGATACACACAAGTAAAGGTTATAAATACCCTAAAATTTTGAAGGGGCTTTATCCCCATAGGCATCTATTTGTAAATGAGAGAATGGTGCCTGTTTCTTTCCAGCTGGCACTCTAGAGAACCTTCGACGGCTAATGGGAGCACACACTTGGCCAGATGAATCCCATCATTTCTCTCCTGGGATATGAGGGTTGAGGAAATGTGAGGAAATATTTCTGCATGTTTGCAGAATCATAAACACATTCTCATCACAAAGCAGGAGCTAAAAATTGCATCAGACTTGGAGGGAAAGGTAGTGATGAAAGAAGGAACTGCATTCCATTCTCCAAAGGACGAAGAACAAAAAAGCTTTTGAAAGAAGAACCGCCACAAACTCAGCTTTGTTCTGGACTGATGCAGATTTCTCTATGCAGTGTGATGCTGACCGCACAGCTGCTTCTTTAGAGCTTAGCCTTAACACCTGTGCTGCAGTTTGTTTTGGTTTGTTTTGACATTAGGGTCTTACAATCTTTTCTTTTTTGGAGTTATTGTTTAGGAAAGTGTTTTTTGGCTCACTTCAGTGCCACAGACAGAGGTTACTCAATTTTCATTCTGAAGACTAATCTACTCTTATGGCTGTGTAAACATTTGAGGCAGTAATTGCTCAGCAATAGCCCTGCTCTGTTCAGGTCTCTGTCACAACGTTTTGCCAGCAATGGGAAACTGCCAACACACCTATGTCTCCTGGGGGTATGAAGAAACAAAATCCTCACTGCTGCCAGAAGAAACTCCTTGTACAAACACGGTGAAACCTGCAATACAGCACTTCCATCGACAGCACTCATTTCCTTCAAGAGGTGGTGGTTCTGCTACAGCAGTAGTACAGCAAGATTTATCAGTTCAGCCATACCACAGGAGGGATGTTTTGTCAACAGAGAGCACCAGTTCCGCATCTCTTGTACATCTGGTACAAGAAATGGCACCTATTGTACTTGACCTTGATGTCTGCATGGTTTATTTCTTCTAGAAAAGGTTTTGACTGCTGATTTAAAGAGCCACACTTCATCACAGCCTGCTAAACTCCCCTTGCGTTATTTTATGAAACAGAACTTAATACATCCAAGATTCTTACAAATGCGTAAAACATGTGCTTGAGAATGTGTTATTATTCTTAAACATTCCTCCTTAGCTTTGGGATTAAGCTGGAGTTTAGTTTAAATGAGGGGCACAACTGGCCGTAGCACGGTGGTGCTTAGCTAGTTTCAGGCAAAAACATGCACTCGTTCTGGTAATACTCTAGGAAAATACACTCAGAGAGCTTGTTTCTCCTTGAGAAGAGTGTGTATTCCCTTGCCTCAGCTTCTACTTGGGAAGAGACAGCATGCAAAACAATGCTGTCATTGAAGTCGGGCCGCTAATATTTGATCCTCCAAGGGTTAAACAGTGTCACTGAACTGATTCGTTTCCTCTCTGTCAGACAGAACTACGCTGTATGAAATAATCTGTTTATATTCCTTTCCCATTCCGCACAGACTTACAGAGCACATTAACATGGCTGTGTCAAGCACTCACATTCCTTTAGTAAAGAGCAATTTAAAAGTAATTTTTTGAGAGGGTCGTGGGTTTTTGTTTTCTTTTCTTTTTTACTTTAAATGGAAGTGATCGTCTGAAAGTTTTGCATTGGAGAAGTAATAGGTCTGGATACAGCATTTTCAAGTGTTTGGAGTGATATTCCATGCCCCTGGAGACCAGCGATTGAGCAGATTTCTCTGAGTCTATCTGGGACAAATGAGATAGATGCTTAAGTTCGGGTGTACGATTCGCGGGAGAAAATTCAGGCTACTATTAAGTAATCCTTTTGGATAATGGAAAGGAAAATGTCCTTTTATAGAAGAAGTTTTGTGAAGTACATATGCCTGTTGGACAATTGCTGGGAGAAAAACTCACTGGCAGCTCTTACAGTCAATGTGGAGATGTGACACTGAGGGACGTGGTCAGTGGGCGTGGTGGTGGTGGGCTGATGGTTGGAGTAGATGGTCTAAGTGGTCTTTTCCAACATTAATGATTCTATGATTCTGCGTGGGAGCATATCATGGAAATGTTTGGTCTGTCTGTGTTGAACTGAACCTGGCCGGGGGCATAGTGAGGAGAAGAGGGGGAATCGGGGCTGTGAAAGTCTCATTCCAGACAGTCTTTGACCATGCTGCAAGATGCTCAGTGATTCTGCCCAGGCTGTGCTCTCTACTCAGTTGCACAGGAAATAGTGACGAGGTTGGTGATGAGCTACAAAAGCTGTTTTGAAGTCATAGGAGTAGAAGCAGGATATGGGAGTCAGGGGGGAAATAGGGGAAAACAGGGAAGGGAAAACAGACACTGGGGAAAGAGAGCAGAAAGAAGAATTTTTGCCTAAACTCCCTCTCCTCCATGGTCTTTGTGCAGCTTTGTCTTGCTCTGAGAACAGCTGCACAAGCCATAATTTGAGGTAGGTCCTTTCCCTGACCTCTTTGTATTCCCCGCTACCTAATTTCCTCAAGCTGAAACAAACAGGAAACATGCCTGCAAGGTCTATGTGTCTGTCTGTCTGTATTTATACGGTGCAGGTGATGAGCCAGTGGAGAGAAAAGCCTCACTTTGTGACTCCACTGCTCTGCGTCTGTGCTGCAGTAGAGCATTTCCATGTTGTTATTTCATTGCTGCTCAGTGTAAGTCGTCTTCCTCCTGCCAGCCCTGCAATGAAGGCAGGCACCTTCCCAGCCCAGGAGTGCAGGCTGCCTACTGGGTTTGGCAAGCAGCAATTTCAGAGGAAGGTTGGCAATTCACTGTGAGGCAGGACTGCAGAAGGCTCCTTGGCTAGGACAGAGGGATTGCAGTGAAAAGTTCCCAAAGGGAATATAAGCCATGATATTTGCTTAGCAGGAAAGCGCTGGCATGTGCCAATGCCTTCTTGCATCCATCCCTAATATCTGGCTAAAGTAACGTTTCCATATACTGTAGGATGAAAGATCCCTCAAGTTAACTTCTCTTAAAGATGACAAAGCTTTCTCCTGTAGCTTCCACTGATGCTGTTGTTTACCCCCTTACCCACAGGTGTTTCCCCAACCATTAGTGCTACCATCTGCCTTCACGTGCATGACCTCAGCCTCTGAGTGGTGCAGGTGGACATGGAGCCCCATCCCTGAGCAGAAGCGTGGTTCCTAAAGCCCACAAGCATTTCTCCAGCTCAGGCCTTGCTCAGCCTATGCACAGAACCAAGCTGCCTAAGGAAAGAAAAGCTTGTCTAATGCTGAATGGGGAGTAAATAATATCTGTACCGCATGGTGATTCAAAGGAAAATGGAAGCATGAAAGAGTGGTGATTGACACTCAGTGCTTGAAAGACACACAAACAAATCCTAGTTAAGTCTCTCTTCTAAGTGAATCATTGCCACTGGTATTCAGATGTCAAAAGATACTAACGTTCAAAATGATCGCTGAGATGGCAGTTCTCTTCTAAATCTATATGTTACCTTTGGCAGTGACATTTCTCTGTTGGCCTTGACTTGGAAGTGAATAACTGGGGACTTCAGAGACTCCATTTTAAACAATGCTGCCCAGCACAAAATAGACTCTGCTGTTCTTCCAAAAAAAATATGTGCCTGCCTGACATTTTCTAGCAAAGCTGCTGGCGCTATCATTTCCAGTCTTATGATTTTAGCAAGTTGGGGAAAATATGGAAGGAGAAATACTATGTAGATAATAGGACTGAAGAAAATGGCCTTGTGCTTAGCAAAAATTTCATTTCAGGTTCTAAATAAAGAAAAAAAAATATACATAGAGTTTTGAAATGACTCCTTCAGTTACAAATAATTACCTGATTTTATTAAAAGGGTTATTTGGAAACATCACACAGATCCCATATAGGCATAATAATACAAATCTGCTCTATGTGAGCGCTGTTTGGATGTGCTTACTGTAAAGCACAGAGCCCATCTCACCTGTAAACTTGCTACCTGTGCTGGGGTTTGTAGCACTAAAGCTGGAGTAAAAGTAAACACTCGTGGGGCTGCAGACACAAGACTGGGATGTGAGCAGAATAAATCACAGGAGTTGTGGTGACCCAGGCTTCAAAGAGCATGCTTGCAATGGCCAGAATAAGCTGGAAGTTTAAAAAGCAAGGATTTTTAAGATGAGCGAGTGTTTGGATGGAAGTGGAAATGCTCTGCTTCTATGCTTCTGCAGTGGCAATGACTATTCTGGAACGATGACATAGAGATTGAATTTTTTTGCCTGGAAACACAGTTGTAGGTCAGTCGCTATTAACAGAACGATAGAAATTGTGGTAGAAGATGGGTACCCCGTGGCTGGAGCTGGGGTCACAAGCCATCACTCCCTGTTGCGCAGAATCCTGTTAAAGTGTTCTCAATGAACAGAGCGACCATAACGGGGCAGCTGTGAGGGCTGACAGCGGTACACTCATTTAAAGAGCCGACGAATCGCTGCTCTCACAGCAGAGGTGCGTCCTCTAATGAGGATTTAAATGAATCCCTTTTATAAACAGTTCGGGACATGCTGGTAGATGGCAGTTCTCCACCGAGCCAGTAACCTCCCTCTGGCTTCATTTCAGCAAAGTACTTAAGCACATGCTTCATGTTAACCACCTGAACTGTCCCACAGGATCCACTGCAATGACTCATGAACTAAAGTTAAGTCCCCGCTTGCCTATCTTGCTGACTGTGGGTTTCTGCAGCGTCTACCGCCAGATGTTTCAGAGGGGAAATGAAAGAAACTCTGTAGTGAACAGTTAAGGGAATAATTTACCAACAGGGGAAACTTTGTATTGCATCCAAACATCTGAAACGTGATCTGATGTAACTATATATATTTTGGTAGTCCAGACATAGGTTTAAACCACTTTTAGTCCAACTCAGGTGTTAATCTTTTATGCTTATCCTCTGGTTTCTTTTGTAGTGCTCCAGACTGTCTACATCAGGCTTTACCAACTTTGGGTTTTTGTCTTGATTTGTTTATGCCCCGGTATTCTTCAAGCACGTCCCAATTAATACAGTATTGCTGACCAAGAATGTATGGCAGAAGAAATAAAAACACTGCGCTCAGGGGATGTAACGCTGTATTGCGGAAAGGCTAAAAGGTGGTGTGAGATCTCTGGTATACCTTCACTTTTGGAATTCATGCACAGCTTTTCTTTTCTTTTTTCCTCTCCAACATACTCGTCTTTCATTTGGGTTGTCTTCCAACTGCTCCCTGATGGGACATAGCACAGTCTATGCACGAACAGCACAGTGCTGGGATAGTGCTAACAGGAGGCTTCAGCCTGCAGATCTCACAGTAATCATAGAATCACTCAGGTTGGAAAAGACCTTAAAGATCATCGAGTCCAACCACGACTCGACAATTTTCTATGCCATAAGAGGCACACATTACAATAAGGTCTTTCATTGTGATTATACAACCCCGCACAATGCACCACGCTCGCCTGCTAATTTCGCTAGAGCATTATCTTAAACACAGCCCATCCTGCAAATCAGCACACATGCAGGACAACTCCAGTGTGTGTGCTCTATGGGATGAACAAAGCAAGCCTCACCTGCCAGGACCTCCTGCCTGTTGTAGAAGTACTGTTTATTTGCTTGGCTTCTGGCTACGTGGAGTTTTAGAGAAAAGCATTTTCCAGTCATGTGAAAGCGTCTGTCACAAGCAGACTTGTGGCGGGCCAACACAACCTTAGAGACAGAAAGCGAACTATGTAATATGGGAATCCCCTTCTTCCCAAACACAGATTTCTCTGAAGGATGTGGTTTTGTTTCTCCCTGGTGCCACCTCCAAGGGCCTTAATTCCCCAAGTGATGGTGACAGGATAAAATGGGCCACCTCCCACCTTCGTCACCAGTGGGGATTTAGTAACTAGTCAAGAGTAAGGTACATGAATTCTGGCCCTTCTTATCATCCACAAGGACTCAGAAACTGCCCATGCATTGCAGTCTCTCCTTTTATATTAGTGTCTAGCAAAGCCTATCTCCACATTAGCCCATGAGATACCACAGCACTGATTTCTGACCTGAAAAAGCAAGTAGTTATTATGAATATGTACATTACTCTTGACTAGTTAATTTCATCCCATACGATAGACCTCTCTTCCTTGCTAGCATTAGAAGGAAAACAAAGACTTGCTGTTCCTGTGAAATACCATAGTTATTGCTAGCTTCCATCTAGAAAAAACCTTCCTACCATTTATTCAGTCCAGAGAAAGATCACAGATAGCGGAGGATGAAACATTGACTGACATTTTGGAAAATTCCTCTGCTGCTGTAAGTGCAGAGGAGCCAGAAAAGAAAGAAATAGCCACAGTTCTTCAGCCCAACCAGATAGCCCTAATTGCCTAAGAAGTCCTTAGAATGCATATTACTTTTTATTTATTACTCAGCTTGCAGTCTGCTTACATGCCTATATGACACACCATGATATTAGAGACCGTGGTTGTGGGGAATTTACACCCCACTCTGGGCTGCTGCAGCTGGGGCTGGCAACTCTTGCACAGCAGCATGGTGACCTGGGCCAGCAGTGGTTGAACAATTGCCCTGCTGGGATCTTTACAACATGGGCTCACTCTCCTACACAGGTGAGTCAATAGCACCACAGATTTTATCAAGAAATAGTCCTAGGTTTACCAACATAAAACTGTTTCAGGGCACAATTTAAAATGTACTTTCTTGTGCTTGGGACTGCCCTAACTTCCAGTGTGCTTAAGTGCCTGCATAAGGTGCATAGCCACCTTCACTATCACCTGTTCTGAACCAGCAACCTCTAACCCTGCCATGAATGAAGAAGAAAGAAAGGGAAGCTCTTAGCTTCCATGTGTAAAGAGCGGTTGCATCTTTCTCTTGGTACTAAGGACTGGGTCTATGAGTCTGCCCTGACTGGACTCCTGTCCATTGGGATTTTCTGCATATTACAACAGGAGACTCCTTACTCTGTTTACCTGTCTTGCTGCTTTAGGCAAGAATGCTTTAATATGGAAAAGTTGCAGATTTCTAAGTTACGTCACAGTTCCTATTCTGGACTGCATCCTAAATATTACCTCTGTCCCATACCAGGTTCTGATTCTCTGGCATGGAGGTCTTCAGACACTTCCCCATCTCCAGTAGCTCCATGAACTCGGAGTAGATGGTATCATTTCAGAGACCTCCTCTTTAGCTCAACTCAGCAAACATGAAAAATGCAAATAGCCTTGTACCTCCAGGGAGCTTAGCTAACATTTGCCTATTGTGGTTTGACCGACAAGCCAAAATGTTTCAAGTGGACCTTCACCTGAAAGGAGGGTTGGGAGAGTTTGGGCTACATTCATCCCCTTAGGACCTACTCAGTGAGTGCGGCTGTTCCACACTGTTTTCAAACGTATTGTGTATCTGGGTCTGGATGCCAAATACTTGACTTCCCTAATTATTGGTAGGCTGAAGCACAATAGCCTCCAGTTCTTCCTGTAGGCACTGGATTTGCCTTTGCTACCACTTTCAGGCTCACTCTGTTATGTCTTTTTTTAGTGTTTTCACGTATAATTATGGGTGATTTTTTCCATGTTTTTCTGAGAAATTTGTTATATTCATGGATGCATATAGTAAATTAAACCGGTATATTAAAAATAGCAACATTAGGAGAGCTCTTATCGACATAAAGAGACTACACTACAAAATGGTTTTATTGAAAATGTATCTTGTAATGCTCAGTTCATTCTCGTAAACAATTCACTGCTTTAAACGTAGACAGCAAAAATTACGCACGGTACTTCAGCTCAAGAACCTGCTAGCTGTTTTTCTGAATCACTGTAGTTAATATAGGGACTGTGGGCGTCTAAAAAAGGTTCTATATATAATTCTTGAAGAGCCACCTCATTCAGCTGCTGCAACTTTACCAGTTTCTCCTGATTCATTTTTTTTTTTCCCTAAATGCAGAGCATTTTAAGAATACAGACTGAGAAAAATGTTCTGTATAGACCATTATAGTTTGCAGCCCCTTAACTTCCCAGGTAGTTATTATCTCTCAGGCACTGAGAAACAACTCTCACTGAGCAAGGAGTTATTCCATTGTACAGTATTATTCAAGCAATTAGAAATCACACTGTGTACCAAATACCAGATCTCTAGGTAGCAATTTCTGGTGTTGTATTATGCCTACTTGAGCGTGTAGCTACAGCAAAACAAGTACTACACTAACAATACAATAGTTTTTAAACCAATAGACTAATATACTTATAAAAACAATATATTGCAACCACAGTGCACCTCTCCATTGGCTTTAATCACCTCAGTTCCCCCATTCAGAATGTTCTGCCTTAATTTCTCCGTTATTCATAGACTTTCCAAGGTCAAGGACAGTGGGGCACATTTCTTTGAAATCCATCTCAGCAATATACATGGTGAAATCCCCAGGAAGCAAGAGGTAACGCGCACTTTGCTTTGCTTGTGCAGACTCTAGCTGTTTCAAAATGCCCAAAGCCTGGTCCTCAATTTTTCTTGGCTAGTGCAACAGGCTACCATAAAGCTAAGCACAATGTTTCTACATATTTCATTCTGCAAACTGGTAGTCAGCCTTTTTCTTTAGAAATTAACTGGTGCCGACATATTAATTTGGAGAATTGAGTTAAACCCAGCTTTGCAAATTATATAGACAGGGTTTAAAAAAGCCAAAGCTTAACAATTATCCAGCTCTTAGGGTAGGCCTTTTTATAGGCAGAATCATAGAATCATTAATGTTGGAAAAGACCTCTAAGACCATCTAGTCCAATCAGCAGCCCATCACACCATGCCCACTGCCCATGGCCCTCAGTGCCACATCCACACGGCTCTTGAATACCTCCAGGGACGGTGACTCCACCTCCCTGGGCAGCCTGTGCCACTGCTTCACCACTCTTTTGGAGAAGAAATTGTTCCCAATATCCAACCTGAACCTCCACTGGCACAACTTGCAGCCATTCCCTCTTGTCCTATCTCTGTTACCTGGGAGAAGAGGCCGACCCCCACCTCACCACATCCTTCTTTCGGGTGGTTGTAGAGAGCAATATGGTCTCCCCTGAGCCTCCTCTTCTCCAGACTGAACAATCCCAGCTCCCTAAGCCGTTCTCTGTAGACTTGTGTTACATACCGTTCACCAGCTTCACTTTGTCCAAACATAAATAGACTAATTTCCCTGTAAAGTAACTGGGATGCATTTACTGATATTGGGTTCATTCAACGACTTTGCAGGTACTTTACAGAGGTATCAATGGATGTGGTCTCATGACATGCCTGTGAGGACCGGAGGTAAAAAAGCATGATTATTCTCTTTCTAAAATTTACACAGCCA
This sequence comes from Gallus gallus, assembly GCF_016699485.2. Classification (NCBI taxonomy): domain Eukaryota; kingdom Metazoa; phylum Chordata; class Aves; order Galliformes; family Phasianidae; genus Gallus; species Gallus gallus. The sequence goes on from NC_052532.1 coordinate 112,306,801, forward strand.
GCGTCAGACATGAAGACATAAACGTGAATGATTCTGGGCTGCATCTACTTAGTGAGAAAATGTTTTCTATAAAGAAGCAGGAAATTCATGACAGTGGAGGCACACGCACGCCTCCCTTTGCACCCTTCTAAGACACAGAGTAGCAGTGTTGCAGCAGTGTTTCCTCACAGGGCAGGAGTGAGGACATGGTTCCTTACTCATAACCACACAGTATACCTGCCAGGCAGTCCATCACAGCCATCCGAGTGCTACCTGCCCATGGCTACTGTGGACCCAGGGAGGCCGGAGACCTGCTGTGAGTTAGGCCTCAGTTGTCTTTCTTCTCAGCTCTGCCCTCCAGATACTGCTGAGGAACAGGGAAATCCCCGGCTTCACTTGAGGGTCTCAGGACAGCTGGCAGTGATGGCTGAGGGAGTAGAAGCCACAGCTGGGAATCCTGAAGTTTTGGAATCACGGCAAGCCATGCTCTGGCCCTGCGCCTCCTCGCTGCACAAGCATCCATAGAAGCCCCTATGGTGGGGAGGAAGGAGCGAGTGAGCACGAGCGAGGCAGAAAAGCACAAGCTTTCTGTATGGAATATCTACATTTCATAAGGCTTTCTGTTACCATAGCGATGAGCATGGTATAAATACCTCGACACATCTCCCCTGTGGCAGTGTGCTGCAGGGCCGGCCTGCGTGCAGACATTTTGATGGGCTTGTTCAACCCCCCTGAATAAAACTGCCAATGATTTTGTTCAATAGCAAACCCATGGCGCAGTGGGCAAAAGTGCTTTTTACACTCTATCCCACATGACTTACTTTCTGCCCCTTCAAATAACCCACTGATTTTATCTTTTTTTTTAAGCATAAAGATGGAGGATGACATCCTTATTCATTTGTATTCTGGCTAAACAATCAGTAGGAAGAGCTGCATGCTAGTGGCTTTAGCTTTGTGTGAAGTCAGACTCAGCCCAAGCATTTCCAATTGCAATTCAGTGCAATCAGAACTGCTAATGCTGCTGAATTCTGAGTGGTAAAGGAATTTTAACAGATTCAGGTTAACTAGCCACGGAGAAGAATAGCCTTAAGCTAAGTACAATCGCTTTTAAGAGTGTCTGTGCTTTATAACACAAAAACCCTCTGACTGATTTCTCCATGATGTATGCACTCTTGCACGATGCAGACAAAAATTGGTGGATTTTTTTTTTTTTTAAGCATCAAACATGATCCAGTTTTTTGGAACTAAATCCCTTATTTAGAAAGGCTCACTGCCTCCTTCCATATTCTTGTGGCAGGTATGGTATCAGCAGTAATCAGACTTCATCAGGACATCTCATTTCCACTCTCTTCTTGGGTTTTGAGAGTAGAACTGAAAAGAGGAAAATGACACAACAGAAAAATATTTATGTTCCCTTTCATTACACCTGTGCAGAAAGACAAACTATTTCACACGAAGGAAAAAGCACACTGAAACGAGGTTTGCTCTCATACTTGAGGTAGCTAATTCAAACTACAATCCAAGAGAGGACAACGGATTTGTTTTTTTTTTTCCCACACAATTAGGTGGGTAAATCACATATGGAGATCCCACATAGGTTGACCCAACCTGTTGTAGGGAAAAAAAAACATGATGAAATTATCAAAGCTGCCTGATTTTATCTTATGATAGTTAACAGAAGACGAACACAAAATGGGCATTTGAGAAATGTGCCTTGAAATAAATGTATACTAAGATGAATTTCTTCCGGGGCTATTCCAGACTCTGGTAACGGGAGTGTAATATGGAAATAGAAGGGGCTGGGAGCAGTGGGGGAGCCACAGACAACCCAGGCAATACAATAAAAATCCCATCCCAGTACCAACGCAGCATTGCATTTGACAAGTTGAAATTTTCCCTTAACTTCTAAATGATACAGGAAGAGGTTGGTACGGCCCAAATGTCAGCAAGGGGCAAAAAAACCAATTGCCCTCCCTGGCCTAATTGGGATGAGTTTGCAGCTGATATCATGAAGAGTAATCTTTTATTAATTCCAGTTTCTTGGCCCAATTAAAATGATCCTGAACTTTTTCCTCTGGCAAAAAAAAAAAAGTTGTTTCCTCTATCTCACCATTCCTCATTTCTAATGCAAACAATTAAAGGCAACAAGGAGGTGCAAGGAAGAGAACCATGTGAGCCTGCAAAAGATGAAAATCTGCGTGTGCAGTGAGATGTACGTTCATCATACTGAGCACATTTGAAACACAGTTTGAGCAGAACTGTACTGTAGCCACATGCTAAAACACAGCAGCAGCTTGTACAACTCTTCACACTAAGTAATGTTCTGATCCTGCAGTACTTTTTAACTGAAAGCTCATCCGAGAACTAAGAAACTGAAGTGAGCTTTCCTTGGACAGAATGCTCTATTTGGAAGAAAGGTGATTCATACAGTGACAGGAGAAGGAAGAGGACATTGCATTAGTCACCTCTGCTTGCTGTATGACAACTACCTTCTCATAATTGGTAGCTAAAACAACTTTCACTTCCATCTGCTGTCCTTTAACCACAGCAGAACACATAATCTACAGTATGTGGCTTAGCCTCACTTCTTAACTGTGAAATAGATTGTGGAAGGTATTCAGTGGGGTCAACATCTTGGAAAAAGAACAGGAAATGCTTTGCTGACTAAACATTTCTCAGCTGTCAGTTTGACTTGGATCTGAGACGGACCATCTCAGATGAAGCCAATGGAGATACAAAAATATATTTAAAAAAATATCTTCCTGAACACCTGGTTCATTCAGGCATTAACCACTGCAGAGCTAATGACAGGTATCTCACAGTTAGACCTCCACCCCATCCAGCCCAGCACCTCTTTTGCTAATAATGGTCAAAACTGGGTGCCTAGAAAAGTTTATGAAAAGTAGACGAGCATGTTCCCAACATTTCCCTGTCTCTAGCAGTTCACAGCTCATTGAATTTGGGCATAACTCACCAGAACAAAACATAGTTTGTTCACAAATTCGGAAACCAAAGATATGGAAAAAAAAATCTAAAAACATAGAATCATAGAATCGTTAAAGTCAGAAAAGACCTCTGATATCATTTAGTCCAACTATCCACCCACCAATATTGCCCACTAGACCACATTCCTAAGTACAACATCTACCCTTTCGTTAAACACCTCCAGGGATGGTGACTCCACCATCTTCCTGGGCAGCCTGTTCCAATAACTCACCACTTCTTCCGAGGAGCAATGTTTCCTAATGTCCAACCTGAACTTCCCCTGGTGCAACTTGAGACCATTCCCTCATCCTAACTCTGTTATGTGAAAGAAGAGGGGGACCCCCACCCCACCACATCCTCCTTTCAGGTGGTTGTAGAGAGCAATGAGATCTCCCCTGAGCCTCCTCTTCTCCAGACTGAACAATCCCAGTTCCCTCAGTTGCTCCCCATCAGACTTGTGTTACGGATCCCTCATCAGCTTCACTGCCCTTCTCTGGACACACTCCACAGCTTCAATATCTTTCTCGCAGTGAGGGGCCCAACACTGAACACAATACAATTTAAAAATCATACACTTGTTGAATGACAAAAATACTGAGGGAGTTGAAGGTTTTTTAGCAACTTGGTACAGCTGGGATGTTCTCCAGAGTAACACACTCTGATATGAAAATATCATGGGCCAGCCAACATAGGATGTCCTGGATGAGCTCTTGCATTATCACAGGAGCTGGACAAAGCTAGGCTTTCCAGGATTGTGTGAATTTATCAGAAATGCAGTATGGAGCACTGTAGTGTGTTAAAGAGGGCTTAAGAAGAGCAAAGAAGGAAACGCAAGTCCTTCCTCTTCTTCACTTGATTTCAGGATTGTGGGTGAATTGGGCATACCACGCCACAGTCTCTACAGTGAGTTGAGGCACTTTTTCCTTTGCTATTATTAGTTTATGCATCCAAGAAGTTATATACATGCGACTGCTTCGCATTCAGCAGGCAACTTTGACAATCTTGCCTGCACTCTGTCCACTAGCACTTGAGAGTGGCCCGTAGCCTCAGATTAGACAGATGACAACTAGCTGCTGCACTGGGGCTTGCCCATGGGAAAGTTACAGTAGCTGAGGGCCATTCTCCTGCAGGTAGATAGGCATGGTCCAAATAAGTGTTTGTGATGATCTAGGGAAAAGCTGGGACACCTGGCAGTAAACCTGCTGCAAACTGGGACTATGCCCTCGGGGATTAATACAGAAAACATTGTGCTTAATGCCAGAGGATTAAAAATGGACAAAGATTTTTGCAAGATACTAAAACCTAAAGAAAATACAAAAGAACCTCTGCAGCAGGATCCATGAAATAATACCCATAATCCAGGTAAATTTGGTACGGTTCTCTGCTTACTCTGCTGCTACATCCCAAGGTATTCATTATAAAGGCAGCTGTGTGTGAGTATACAGGGAAGTGCGACAGACCTCAAGAGCTTGAGAATGGAGTTTCTTTCATTCCAATTGGCCTTCAGTGAATGAAAAATGAAACTTGAAAGACTTGCTGTATGGTACTAATCTCAGCTCTTGGCACTTTGGATTGACTCTGCGGGCCTAATAGGTACCGATTGCCCTTGACTCCTTTGCACAATCTGCACGCAGAGGGAGTGCTGCTGTGCTCTTGCTTCCTGGAGATATTACCTCTGGATAGTCAGAGAGAGAAACAAACCAAAAATCCAAACGGGAGGCTGAAGAACTAGTTTATCAAGTTAAAATTCTAAATAGATTACAGCAATGCCCAACTACCAAACTATTGCATTTTCTAAATATTTATGCAGATAATGCATATAATTGCAGCTAAAAACAGTTCTTTCGGAGAAAAGACTATTGAGTGGAGCAGCAGTACAGGATACTGTTTGGCCTACATTGTGCACATTAATTGAATCTTACCTGGTGTTTATAAGTCTTTCAACTCACAAAAGGAGAAATAATTGCTTTAAAGGAAATAAACATAGCAGGAAAAAGAAAATCTGTATGCAGGATGTTACTCTGGGTAGTGGATTGCAGTGCTGATGGAAAGAACGGAGTGAAAGGGGAAGCACATACTATTCAGTGTTGCTGTTCTGATTATCAGGCAAGTTGGCTGAGGCAGTGTGAACTACGTAAAGTCAAATAAGTGTGAAAGTAAATGTTATCTCTGTTTTTTAATTTTTGTTTGGTTTGTTTTTGCTTTATTTTTTGAGATTCAAGAATTGAGAAACACGCAAGGAGGCTAACAACGATATATCTGGAAAAGAATGCTGAGTAGTGGCTCTGTTATTTCCCACTGATGCTGTATTCAGCACAATGAAATAAAGATAATCCTTACCCAAAGGAGAAAAGAGCACTGACAGAGTGGGTTGATAATTTGTTTTGTTCGAGTTGGAAAAAGTACCCAAGTTTTTAAAGTACCCAAGTGCAGTCACCTAATTGCAGCTCTGGTTGAGGAATTGTATATCTGAGTTGTGCCACCCACTGCTGACAGGCCATGCCATGCTAGCACAACTATACAGGCTTCTAGACTGGAGCTGGATGGCAAGCCTTGTTTTCAGACTAAGTGCCATAGCAGGCAGAAACAGAGAGAGACATCTACACATATAAACACATACTCGATAGGTTTGTAACAGTGCGTATGCGCTTAGGCACCTACTCTTAAAACACTGTGAACCTTAAGTAACTACGAGTACTCAACAGCTTCCTGAAGGGAGTTTGTGATGAGGAGGGGTTTGGCCTCTTCTCCCAGGCAACAAACAGGACCCAAGGAAATGGCCACAAGTTGTGCCAGATGAGGTTTAGGTTAGATGTAAGGAAAAAAATTTTCTCTCGGAGTGGTCAGGCACTGGAATGGCCTGCCCAGGGAGGGGGTGGAGTCGCGTTCAAGAGGTGTCTGGATGAGGAGCTACGAGATATGGTTTAGTGGCTTGTGGTAACAGTGGTAGTGGGAGGACGGTTGGACTAGATGATCTTGTAGGTCCTTTCCAACCTTGCAATTCTATGATTCTATGACACATCTAGAAATTCTGATACACATAGTGCTTGGTCTTACACCTAAATATGCTGTAAGATCTGTCCCACTGACTGTCAATGAGACCTTAAGTACTTGCGTGGCTCAGTTCTTTTTGAAATGTGATGTGGGGTTCTGTGCTACATCAATATTGTATTAGTTCTACTGTTAGCCACCTGAAAGGGAGTTCAGATAGAGGATAACACACACAGTCCCTAAGAAGGCAGAATTTTTACTGCTGTCCATTTCAGCTTATGTCCAAGCTCACTTCCTCTTCCGCTGTTTCCAGACATCATGCTGTGAAGACAAACAGAAAATGCCCAAGACAAGGAAGGATATATTGCAGTCTGTAAGTGGTGTTGCGCAACCGGTCAACTGACAGCATAAAGCAATGTTTTCTGCAGGGCAATGGCCTCTCACCTGGCAGTGGTGCTCATTCATTATTCTGGGGACTTCCAGATTCACATTAATGAGATCTCTGGTGCCACTGCCAAAATTTTAATTCTCTCCTTCTTTTTCCTGCAGTAATACAGATAACCTTGGGCTTACAAACAGATCTGCAGTGAACTCGAGACTCAGTCACTACTAGACTGCTGTCAACAGCAGACAGATGAGAGCCAGGCCTACTTGATATGTTAACAGTGTCTCGTGGCTGAATAAAGGGTTGATTAAGAACAATCACTGTAGAGCAGTCTGTAGAGACTGTGCTACCTATGACTGAAAGGCAGACCGTGCCCCTTCCTTACCATTGGAGGGATTTTGATTTGACTGGAGTTATAAGCATATTTATGAATTCCAGACTTTATTATTCTAATTCTCTGCTCCTGCACATAGAATTGTGAAGTTTCAAGTGAAAGTGGATTCAGAACATCACATCTTTTCAAAAGCACAGCCTGCAACAAATAATTCCTCATCCTTTACATCCTATTCTCTTCTCTGCTGCTACTCTGATTCCTTTGAGAAATTGAAAGAGCCTGTTTTCCTTTCCAGTGCTTCCCAGGGGAGTAGATAATCTACCCAAGGGTTGGCTGCACAATCTATCATTGGGTTCCCCCATAACAGCTCCTTCCCAAGAGGCTGGCCTGTGTTCCTCCACAGCACAGGAAAATGGACACATTTCATCTGTGGGGCAAGAAGTGGCACTTATCAAGGGAGAAATACACCCCTCTGCACTGCAAAGTCCATTTTGTGATTGAACGTGTCCTACCGGTGGGTGGTGTGGCAAGTGGCCAGTGGCTCAGTGGCTTAGCCATCTGGTGAACGTAATGGCTAGTGTCTCACACAGAGAAGAGATTGTACCTGGGTGGGTACAAGTCGTATTAAATGATACCATATCTGAAATGACACTTCCAGCCTTGCTCTTGCAAGAAGGTTTTTCCCGAGTTGTTTAGCTGCTGTATCTGAAAGGCAGCAATTCAGTTGCCAGGCCTCTGAGGGTCCACTGATTATTTTAAGAGGCTCCATGAGAAGTAATTATAAGAAGTGAGCCTATGTCAGTCAGTTGAGATTCATTACAGGAGGAAAATCCTTAGGGATCTGCAAACTGGAAAGAAAAAAAAAGCTGAAAACCAGAGGTTTAGGCTGCTGCCCTCTTCTTCCTTCCTTGAAGCCTCTACTGACAAGGTACAGAAAAGCTTTCAATTACTGCCAGAAATGACAGAAGATGAAGGCACTCAGCACCTTGCACGATCAAGAACTTAATGACCTTACTCTTCCCAGGCTCTGCTGCTGACAGCAAATGAACGGATAGCTCCTGCTGCTCCCACCAGCCTGGTTCTCTGTGTCATCCACCTACACACACTCACACATTCATTCTCTCCCTCATAACTTATTCATCCAATTTATTTATTTATGTAGGTCACTTTCGATAGTGATTTTTACAAATAGTGGTGGAAGTGGAAAGAGCAAGAGAGAAACAGAGTTAGAGAGAGAGTTGGTGGCATGAAGGGAACGGCAGGGGAAGCTCTGCTGCTGAAAACAAGCTGTACACCAGAAGATTGTTCTCAGTTTTCTCCTCTGTCAGAAACTAAGCAAATTCCAAGTAACATCAGCTTGACAAACTTTCTTGCTTGAGACAAGAAGGCTGGCTGATTTACTCAGTGTTTCTGCAGTTGCTCATGCTCTACTGTCTGGATTTACATGGTCTTTCTAATTGTTGTAAGGGCATTAAGGACTGCCTTTTAGAGATCTCAGAAGACTGCTTCTTCATCTATAGACCATTGTTTTGGTTTTCTGGGCATGGAGTCATTTAGTCATTAATTGCATTTTAAATCTTTCATCCACAGTGATCTTTGCAGTAAAGAACAGGCACATTTACATTGCCTAAGTAATGTGTATAAATTAGGCTACTCCCCTTCACTTACTTTTTAATCACTCCCTAAATGAGATCCCTTTTCTGTACTGACACCACAGGAAATCTAGGGAAATCAGCTTCCTAAAGATGCAATTAGACAAGGTGAGTTTAGCTGATCTTAAGGCTTTCTGTCATAGAAAGAAGCAATCCTGTTCTTTCAACTTGTTTCCTTTTTCCTGTCCTTTTCCTCCATCTTTCCCCTAATTCCACTCCTTTGTTCCTTGTGCATGCTTCCTTGTAGCACATTTGACACCCACCTAACCCATCACTGAGCTAATTCAGCTCACTGAACTGGCAGAAAATAAATATAGAGAAGTGAAAAAGGGACAGTTTTCAGCTGGGTTAATAATCAGCCCGGTGAATATGAACATCAGCACAAGGGTGTCAGGATCACATAGGAATCAGTGAGAAGAGCAAGGAAGATGGACCCTTTTCACAATAGAAAGTGGTCCTAATAGCTCAGTTTGTCGCCACTAATGGTGTCCTTTGTTGAGAATAGAATCTAGACACCTAGGAACAGAGGAAATTTATCCTCACTGTTTTAGCTACACAGTAATGCATTTAGATTTCATTTTCTTTGCCTTCTATACTCAGCTGGCATGTTCTACCACAGTTCAGGGCAAGAAAGTGTTATAGGGATCCCCTTCAAAGCACAACACTACTAGACCTCTAAGATCATCTGTCTCTAGGAGTGCTAGGGCAATTATGTGAAGCACTGAAAAGCAGTAATTATCAAATATGATCTGCCCTGTTATGGCGTCTAGTGGAAGAGTGCAAAAGCAGAGCTAGCAGCAGCACAGTACTTAAAATGTGAACACAATTCCCTTCTGGAACAGAACTGTAGGTAAAATCTTGGCTGCTCCATCTTTTGATATCTTCAGACCGAGGCAGGACGCTTTCTTCAAGACACGTCATGTCAAAGATGAAGTATACTCCACTGAATGTGTTATGCTCAGTGAAACTAAAGGGGCTGTGATACACAGCTGGTCAGAACAGACATAGTCTCTAAATATGTAAAGAACTGACTACACAAAGAGATAAAAAGAAAATAAAGCAAGATCTTTTTAGTAATGAGCACAATTCCCATTGTTCTTTCAAAACAAAAGAGGACTTCTCCCTACTCCATCTCAGATAGTTTGTCCCTACTGGATGTACCATCCCCCCTTACCTAACACGAGGACACCTCCCTTTCTTTTGATCAATGGATATAGACATAGAAACAGCAACCACAGAAACTACAGGCTCTCCCTTTGATCAGAATAATTTCTGAATGTACATGCATTCTCCTAGCAATGTACTGGAAATGCTTTTGTCATTTCTGCCTCTCATATTATGTGGAGATGTTATGTGCTCTGCCCCAACCTTTCATGATCAGGCTGTGATGGAAGCACGCGTAGCATGCACACATCCAGAGGATGTACGTCTCTTCATGGGTTAAGCAGAACTACATTTATTTCCCGTTTTCACTATAGCTTTTTACATTCAGAATGCATGCAGACAGAGTCTGAGCTGTAAAGTGGCATTTGTCCTAACAATAGGTTCAATACAAAGCACCTTTCTGTGAGAGTCCTTAAATCATAGTTCTCCAGTGGCCTCATTAGTACCCTAGTTAGTTCTCATTCCCATCAATCACGACAAGTTACTGAACACATTTCTGCCACCTCAATTTAAAATCACTCCACCTTCATCTGGCTTCCTACCGTTTCTTAGTTTCTCCAACTTTCTCCCTTTTTTTCTATGACAAACCACTTTTTTTTTTCTGAGCCAAAATTTCTTAGTCATGGTTCTGCCCATGGTTCTGCCCATGGTTCACTGCAATCATAAATAGAGCCCAGACCTGTAGCAAGTTGCTTTCCTGTTGCAGCATCATGAATGCAGCACTGTGTTAATTTGCCTTTTTTTTTGTGCGTAGCAGATTATCAGTCTTCAACAGAAAGGGCTTGGATTACTCCTCAAAAAATGAGGAGTGCAGGGAGAGTCTTCTGATGCACTGAGATTTTGGAGTCAGGTGTCAGAAAGTCCAAGTGGCAGCTGCTCTGCTTCAGGAAATCAGTTGCTTTGAGATCGTTTCTGTATTTGAAAAAGAAACTGCACTCTGAAAAGAGGGACTAAGCATGCTATTGAATGAGAGTGTTCTGGACTAGAAGACAGGCCTTCCTCCTTTTCTTAGGAAGAAGGGACATGACAACTTCCTTCTACGTTGCTCTTTGCTACTTCTGAACTTCCTGCATACTGTGATTTGTAACTCTTATCATAAGAGAGTATAATGGCCCTGGTCAAGTCCAGCACTTCCTGCTGCTACAGACTGTGTACATACACACCTCCACCACCTTTATCTGTGCAGATGTACACATCAGCTCATCTGGGCATCAAAATCAGACAGAATTCAGAGCATGCAAAGAATCTAAGCTCTCCCATACTCAAGCAGCCATGTCAAATATTTCCAACTGAAAATAATAATAATTATCATTTTCCTACAGAAACCATTCAGTGGGACATTCTTGTACCTTGCTCTAAATACCTACCTCAGATACAGTGGGCTTTTACATACCACATCTCTGTTATCTAGGTAGTATTAGAGGGAGATTTTTTAATACATGCTTTTAAGCGTAGATTCAGAAAGAAAAGTCATCAGAAAGGATCCCTGTAGGTTTCTTTCTGCTCCTGAGCAGACTTTAACTGTGTGATAAGTCTAGTTAATACTCGTGCAGAGTATAAGTTTCCAAAGGCCTGTTCCAGAGAACCCTGATTAGATAATACATAACAACAAGGAGAAACCACGGCTTAGAGGACTTTGTTTTCCTTCGCTGCTCGCTAGAGGCAGCCCAAAGCTAAATAAGTCTACTGGCTGGGAGATAATGGATCAAGATAAAACTATGTGCAGACAAAATAGGGCTGTTTATACTTGATATGAGTATGCCTCCAGTTTTCATGTGGTCAAAAATGATAAGCTACTCTGTATCAAAGGAAGAAGCACTATCTTCAAAAGACTCAAAGCCGATCTTTTCAAATTACTGTGATTGGGTACTTGCACCGCCAATCCGATGAAGGGAGGTAACCCTCTGGCAACGAGCCCTGCATCTGTGAAGGTGACTTCAGCCTCCCATAGTTTCAGACTGCAAGAGGTTCAAGTAGACAAAACTCTCATCACACTGCAGAGGCAAGGGGGGAAGGTAGGCCTTGAACTCTTCAGCCTAGAGTGCAACAAAGACATTCAGCCAACTTAAAAATGCCACGTTAAGGGGAGAGGGAGGAAAAGCAGGCATTTTCAATGCCATTTCTAAATTAATTTGGTTAAATCAATTGTCAAAGCCAATTCTAAATTAAAACGAGAAATAGAGTGTTGCCTTCCACTGCAAGGAAGATATGGGCTGAAAGTACTGCTGAATTGCATGATGACTTCTAAAAATACCAGAATGCAATGGATTAAGTGCAAGTGAGTTAATAAGGTGTTACACTTCATTCTGAAGGCTGCTTAAAATTAGCTGTGAATGTTCCTTCGCTTGTCCTAAATACACTGCACTAAGACACCATTTTTTCACCTCTTTTAGTCTTACTTTGAGCTGTTGCACTGAGAAGTCTGGCTCTGGAGGCACTAGAGAGAAAGACAGCTTTGCTGTTGCTCGTCTTTCCAGTCATACTTTCAAGCCTGAAGAAAACAATTCCAATATGTGACATATAAAGGTGCAGCTCAGCCACTTCCCCAATTATTTATTCAGTGTGTAGTACAGCGCCATTATACAAGGGCTTCTATTTTCTTTTGAGAATCTCTAAACAACTACCAAGCCAGGTGCTGCCTGATGTCACAGAATATGATACATATCCCTTCGGCAGAACAGGCAATCATTAGTTTGATATAATAAGTCTGTGTTTCCTGGAGAACTGGGATTCTTACACTGAGATGTAAGAGCGTGCCCTCAACTTATATTATCTTCCCAAACTGACACTGGTTGGAATTGCTGCCTGTCTGCTCTTACGGCTGCAGAGAGCAACCTTCTCCTCTCACACAGAAGTAAAATATACTATAATCTTCCACCAGATCAGTATTTCTGCAGTGCTCCAAATGTAATATTCTGCATTTTCACTGCACTTTTCTTTCAGCTCTAACGGATCTCTCATTGAAGAGTATTCAGAATTCACTGGCAGTCCACCATGTTTGCAACTAAACATGTAACCAGCTCTTTGGTTTCTGGAGTCAAACACATCCTCACATTCCTTTTGCCAAAGCTGACATCATGGACAGAGTTCAGAAGTTCAGATAACTCTCTGCTAACTTCTATAAAAGTGTGAATTTATGCTTTCGGGAAGAAGGAAAAAATAAAAAGAGCCAATTCTAGAAGCTGTGCCGCCTTGAAGTCCGGACCCTGTGCTACAGCATCCTTCCTGCAGAGAGAGTCCGGGGTTGTCTTTAACATCCCCCACAAAGCACTGAGCTGGAGTCTGAGTGGTGGAAGGGAATGGTTTTAAACTGAGACAGGGGAGATTTAGGTTGGATATTAGGAAGAAGTTTTTCACTCTGAGGGTGGTGACATGCTGGAACAGGTTGCCCAAGGAGGCTGTGGATGCCCCATCCTTTCCCTGGAGGCATTCCAGGCCAGGCTGGATGTGGCTCTGGGCAGCCTGGTCTGGTGGTTGACAACCCTGCACATAGCAGGGGGGTTGAAACTCAATGATCACTGTGGTCCTTTTCAACCCAGGCCATTCTATGATTCGATGGTTCTTGTACACCATCCTACACTAGAAATCACAGAATCGCAGAACTGTAGGGGCTGGAAGGGACCTCTAGAGATCATGTAGTCCAACTCCCTGCCAAAGTAGGCTCCCTATGGCAGGCTGCACAGGTATGCATCCAGGAAGGTCTTGAACGTCTCCAGAGAAGACTCCATAACGTCGCTGGGCAGCCTGTCCCTTCACATTCCAAATTCTGAGAGGAGAATGGCTCGGGCACATTCTCCATGTACATCTTTACTTTTGAGTGAGCGTAAGGGCCAGCATTTAAACACTATCTGACCACAGCTGCAGATCTACATAGCAATTAAGCATGTTCTGATACTCACCCTTGTCTTAGAAGAGCACGAGTGTTTGCACTGTCTGAATGCAGGAGCCAGCAGCAGTTAAATACAATTGAGCGATTTCTAAGTTTAGGACAGAATACCTCACAGCTGCAGTCCTTCTCTCACTGTGTATGACTAATCAGATCGACTTCCCTGCTAGTGTCTCCATCTCCTTAGGTATTTGTGCAAACAAATCCTTTATGCCCAAAGTACTTCCATGTTGGAATAAGCACTCACTCTGCATTTTTCCTGCATATGTGTAGTCTTTCAAAATCTGTGAATAACACTCAGGAAGTGTTAAACAGGGAGAAATCACAGGTTATGGGTGACGTTGCCAACTTTCTCAAGGCAATGACTGAGCAGTGCAATTCATCACCTCACTGCCATGAGCTAGGTCAGGGGTTCTTTCTCCTTTGTTAGCTTTTCAGAGATGTGGGATCTAGAATGGATGCTACAATTTTGCTCCTGTTTCAGAGTTACGTGTGAACAAAGCATTTTTTACCCACAGAAGAATGCAGTTTGTGTGGCTGAAGTAGTAAACCGTGTACTAATTAACTGAATAACAATAATAATGAAAATACACTCTTCTGGAGATAATGAGACCTTTAGCTACATTTAGTTCCAGTCTGACAGAGACAAACCAATTTAAAATTTACAGTGAATATCAATATTGTTAATAAAGAAGCCCAGAAATCTCAAACTAACACGGCTATGTTCAGCATTTAAAAAATAACCCATGTTTGGGTTATTATAAGAAAGGGGACTTTTGTAAATTCAAATCAAATCAATGATTCCATTTTATGACTTGGAGAATGTTTCTTTTCTTGGGTTGTTCACAACATATAATTAGAACTGTAGGGTACTTTACTACACCCCGTACAAGAGATGCTCTATCTCACAGTGGCACACTGTTTCACAAAGCATAAGCGACTGCCAGAAAACTTCCAATCTGCTACTATGTATTTTCGACCGTTCCAAAAACAGTTGACAAACTAAATTATATGAGCAAACCACATCAGAAAAGAGAAATAACTTATCTAAAAACTTTTTTTTTTCAACGATTTGTTCCCTCTGTACCTGTTTTAATGAAGTGAAAAAAGCACTTGTGCAATGACCAGCCACGAGCCTCTTCCTGTAACACACACAAATACACTTTTGCAAAGAATGCTTTACTGTACGTCCAATAGCCCTGCACAGTCACAAACCAGTGATTTGTGTCATGGAGTACTGAACTATCAAAGAACAACGTAATCACTGATACGAAATATAAGCCATCAAATCATTCATTTGTTCTTCCCCATTTTGCGATTTCAAGGTCATCAGTATTTTTCAACTGGATTTTTATCATAACTGAAAAAATCATATGCTCATGCAAATGCTGTAACAGAAGAGACTAAACTTTTTTGGCGACTGGAATGCACTTAATGTATAGTGATGCATGTTATCTTATCTGAATTTAAATACGTACCTCAACTTTTATTGAACACAAAGCAGAAGCACTGTAAGTTCACAACGTGTGGCACTACAACAACTGGTGTTATATCTGGGAACTCATCTAGACCATATCTGATTCATTGATGTCTTCTGAAAAGAATGTTTTCTGAAAAGCCTTCTGAAAAGGATAGAAGTGATGAAAATTTTACTATTCATAGAGCAGTCTGGGTTGGAAGGGACCTGTAAGATCATTTAATTGCAACGCTCTGCAATGGGCAGGGACACCTCCCACGAGACCCACTGGCCCCATCCAGCCTTCATAATTTATATAGGCATTTTGATATAATATTGCTAAATGTCAGACAGTATTTTATAAATTAACAACAAATTTTTGCACTACATGATATTTGTGTGCAGTTATTTTTTTTTTTTTTTACTATTGAAAGAATGCTTAAATGTCAAGTCCCTGGAGACCTTCCAGGTGAGGCTGGATCAGGCCCTGGGCAACCTGATCTAGCTGTGGTATCCCCGTTCACTGCAGCGGAGTTGGGCTAGATGGCCCTCAGAGGTCCCTTCCAACTCTAAGGATTCTATGATTCTATGAAGTCCAGGGGGTGCCTGTGTGATAATTCTCTGATTAAAAAGATTGCCAGAGAAACAGAACATCCAACTCCAAAACATACAAACACAGAATGACTTGTAGGGTGCAATATGGTCTGCCTACCTCCCATTCAACACTTATTATACAGCTACAAAGAACAGTAAATGTCTAACTTCTCTAGAAATCTGAAGTCACCAGCAGTCCTTCCCTCTAGCTCTATCACAGTTAGCTCCATGACTAAATAGCAACAAGCTTTGAAATCTCCATGTGAAACTGGGCTTCTAGGCTCACCATGATGGCAACAATAAGGAGCCAATATAGAATGCCTACCTGTATGCTGGAGTAAATGTTATTTGCAATCATGACTGTCATTGTTCCATAAATGAGGAAGTTGAGGCACAGAGAGGAAATTTGCCTGGAGTCACGAAGAATATAAATAATAATGTTGGAAGGAGAATGTGACATTCTGATTCCTTGGTGTTGTCTGCACTGGAAAAAAAAATGGCAGTACTTAAGGGAGGATTGGGTATTTCTGTCCCAGAAGCACAAACCTTCTTTAAGTCAGACTAATCAGTGAGTTACAACAGCTATGCTGGGGGCAGTAGGAGAGCAAACGTGCCTAGCCAAGCAGAACTAAACTTTCCCTCCACTGGGAAATGCTTCCTCATGTCTTTCAGGTACTTTCTCTGTGGGGTATGAGATCACAGTGGCTGTTTCTGGCCTGTTCTGCTGAACGAGGGGACAGGCTGCAATGCTCTGCAAGAGCATAGCTTCTCTTGCCCTGTGTGCCCTGCCAGGCACTCCCTTTGGTTCCCCTGCACTGCTAAGACTTTTCCTGTGCTCCACGGCCAGGAGAGCCAAGCAAGGCTGAGCAACAAGCGAAGTGCAGCAGCAGGCTGTGTCCTGCATGTCGGGTGGCAGTGCTGAACGCAGGTCCCAGTGGCGCACAGCTGAGTGTGTGAGGTTTGTCTGGTCTGCAAGAACGGTGGGAGACAACTGCGTACACAAGACCTACCAGGTCTGGTTTTGGACCATTACTGCTAGAAAATGTGTTGTTGGCTTTACATGGAGAAAGACTGAAAACTGCTCAATTATGAGAATGAATACAAACAACAATACAGAAATCTGTCTTTAACTGAAAAACCCACACGAACACAGCCAACCTTTTCCTCCCCATAAAGGGGCACAGACACTTTCTTAGCAAAGAGCCAGTAGGAAAGTGCAATAGTAATCTGGGATTGTTAAAATTTCACTGATTTTAAAAAGTGGTCAGCAGCACATTCAGAAGCTTCAGTAAATGACTGTAATCACAGTAACAAGGCGCTATAGAAAGAGATCAACTATTCTCAATCAACTACAAACAGAAACATAGGCTACACCTGACAGATGAAATCAGGCTATATTTTATGCTCAATTATCCCCTTACTGTTGCAAAGTGCAAAATTCTGTAATTTCCCATCAGTGTCTTCCAAAACACACACAACTGTACCAAAGAATACAATTTGGACTAATTTTTAGTCCTTTTCATTGCTTCTGCTTTACTGCTCTGCATAAACGCACCATTATCTTGTATCAGGAGTCCATTTTGTTATTTGGAGAACTGTATCTAGAGTGCTGCTTATCTTGAAACATTAATTTAAAACATTTTCTTATCTACGTGCAATAAACTCACCTATATCATGACTGCAGGTCCAACTCCACAGCCCACAACTCAGTATACCATTTTTCACTCACGCTCTGAAATGTTAAGAAACTGAGTACCTGTAAGATTGCAGGAACCAACAGCCCCAGTCTGAACTGAAGCTTTGTCGTCCTTTTTTTCAACTCGATAAATCCAAACTCAGCCTGTCAAGCTTATGGAGAACTGTAAATTATACAGAGTTTATTCATCGTCTCCCTAACGGCTACATAATTGGCCAGGTCTATATGAGAGCACTGTGCAGTGTTCTCTCCCTCAAATGTCCTGGTACTCTTCCCAGTAATCTTCACAGGCTTTGCTTCCTTCCTCCCAGGTGGTGTGCCTTTGCCACCACAATAAGCTTCTGAAACCTGTTTCCAATTTCTTTAAGCCAGGCTTTTGAATTTAGATACAATGCTGATCTGTCTTAGAAGTGCTTATACAAAAAGAGGAGCGCTGCCAGCCTCAGAAAGGCAACAAGAAGCAAAACCACATATACACGCATTTCTTTTTTCCTGTGTAATATTTAGGCCAGTCTCTCGTTTGTCAAACTCCTTATACTCATCTCCAGCTTACTGTTGAAGCAACAAATCTTGCAGCCTCCCCATATCAGAACTGTCTGCACACAATGTGTAAGCCTTGACCTTCTGATCATTCTCTGTGGCTGCTCTTCCTTTCCTTGAAAGCAGTATCAAGAGCTTCCTTGTTTCTTAAGCAGCCATGTGAGGACAGCTCAGCATGATCCCCGCAGTGGTTCTGATTAACTTCTCCAAGCAAAATAGGCAAAGGCAGCTTCCTTCAGCCCCTCCCCAGGCTGAAGAATTCACCAGGACTAGAGCAGAGTACTGCAGGAACGACCCTCGAAGGGTCAAAGCCAAATTGTATCACAACAAAATTGCATCCCAGCCATTTCCACGTGTCTTTTCAAAAGCAAGGTCTCAAAATCACCGGGAATTTTATTCTAGACTAAACTGCGAGAGAAAAGATGGGAAGAGGGAAAAAACAATGAAAAGCCTGTATTTCTAAGATACAGCTCTCATAATGCATAGCCAAATCACATTCCAGTCCATGTACATTGGAATTATCTTCAGCAGTGCGACTAGATGACCATAAAATGGGTACACATTTATCCATGCATATAGGAGGGAAGAAAAGGCTTTCACACTTAAGAAAATATGCATGTATGCAAGACCTTACATTGAGCGAGCAACAATTATCTGCATCACAGAACTGTAGGAGTTGGAAGGGATCTCTGGAGATCACCTAGTCCAACCCCCTACTAAAGCAGGTTCCCTACAGCGGGTTCACAGTACAGTTCAGATGGTATTAATTATTCCATCCTTCATAATTTAGTTACTTTTTTTAACAGCACAGAGTAGACATCACGTGTACGGGGGGAGGAAGGAGAGAGTAAAACTTAGTTCTAAACACATTTTTCAGATTTTATGAGTGAGAAATTCCCATCCAACCAGCAGTGTCTACCTGCAGGTTTCATCTCACTGCCACTCAAGCGGCTGGCAAACTTCTCTTTGGCAGAGCACAGCACCAAGCTAGCGGGGCTGGCACAACTCCCTTCTGGAGCAATGCAGTCACGTCGCAACCAGCCCTCTGCTGCAGCGGTGTCACAGCCAGGGCAGGCTCCAGCAGCAGCAGTCCGTACATTGCTCTGAGCTCCACGGAGGTTACAGGGAGTGAAGCTGCTCCCTGTCAGCTGGCTCACAACCCGGCGCAATAAACACTCCCTGTAGGAACAGAATGGACTCTTCCTGCCACCAGCACAGACGCCTGTTTATTTTTTGATGGTTGAGCACGCATTTCTCACATTGAAAAATCGTTTCCTTTTATTGCTTTCTTTCCTCCTGGAATGAGATCAGCAAGAGATCTTTAAGTTTTTACAAAACTAGCCTAACTTATTTTTTTAAACTTTGTGAACTGTATGTTTTGGGGATTTGCTTGGAGCCACACGGCAGGAATGTATGACTTAATACTGGTGTGGGCTGTAGCACAGAACACAGGGGATTCACACTGTTCCCCTCCTTATGCCGTGACTTTGGTAACCAGTACACAAAAACCCCATCTCGGTTGTTTACAGACCTCCCCTCGTCTCCCTCCAGGAACGTCAGTTACTTCGGATGAGAGAAACATGCAAAAGTTCACCTCCAGCTTCCCTTTCCCTTTGCTCTTTAGGAATGCCTCGCATGGCCCAGGTTATTAGCCAGGGATGAGCTAACCCCGACCGTGACGCAGACTGCTGCTCCTCACTGCCCTGACCGCACGGCTCTGTCAGGCGCCAAGCCTCACCAGCACGACCCAGACACAACGGCTGAGCCATACCCGCTCCTCGGGGGTGGGCAGCCGGCTCCAGCCCTTTTCCTTTGCGCCTTCCCTACGCAGTTACGTTCCACCCCCCCCCCCATACAACTCAGCCCTCGCAACCTCCCGCCTCCTGTAACCGCATCCCCCACAGCGGCCGCGGCCACCACACAGCCCCGCCCCTCGCGCTCGGCTCCACCCTCCCCCAACTCCGCTCTGCCGGAAAGGTTCTCTTTCCGGTCCGCCGCAGCTGTTCGCTTCCGGTCCCGTGCCCCCAACATGGCGGCAGCCCCTGCGCCCAGTGAGTTCTGAGCGTCGCTCGGCCCGTCTCCTGCCGCCGCCCGCTGTTGCCCGGCGTCCTCCCTGCGTGCCGAGCCGGGCTGTGTCCCGGCGCCGCCGGCAGAGTGCCGGCAGCCCCGGGCCGCCGAGCCGTTCCCGCCTGGGGTTGAGGCGCCGCCGCCGCCATGGCGCCAGTGCAGCTGGAGAGCAACCAGCTGGTGCCGGCCGGCGGGGGCCCCGCGTCAGCCCCAGCCCCGCCGGCACCGGGCGCAGTGACAGCCGCCGCCAGCCCCGGCTACCGGCTCAGCACCCTGATCGACTTTCTACTGCACCGGACCTACGCCGAGCTGACCGTGCTGGCAGATCTGTGAGTGCCCCCGGCCCCCTGCCCGCCTTGGCCTGCTCCCGCGCCTCTTCTCCCCGCTTGTGCCGCAGCCCGGCGGTGAGGAGGCCTCGCTGGGGCCTGACCCAGAGCCGGGTTGGAGCGTGGGGAGGTGGTTGCACCTTCCTCGGCTCCTGCCCCGACAGAAGGCCTTGTTCATGTGGATTTGCCTCTCCTCGGGTTGTGTCCCAGGGCCTGGTGAAAGCTAGTAAGGACCCTGTAGTAAAAAGGGGAAAAGGCTGGGGAATGGAGATTAGATGGATGTAAGCTACTGTAGTCAATGCTCAAGTTCAGTGCCTGGCAGAAAGCTCACCTGTAGTGCTTGTACTGGTGTCAAAATACTTGACAATGAAAAGTAGAAAACTCAGTTATTTTCAAGGGCTGCAACTCCTGAACTTACCTAAGCACCCGTTAAATTACCACGGGAGTGCTTTCGAGGGAAAAATAAAAGACCATTATATTCACAATCTGTCGTGCTTGAAATTGCAAGGGGGTAAAAAAAAGAAAAGGCCAAGAAGAGCTTTCCTGAAAGCCTTCTGTCTCTGAATAAGTGTGCACCTTTTTGCTTGTTTAAACAAAGATTCTTGTGGGGATTGTGTATTTTTTACAAAATCATATACAGAGCAAATGGCAGGGGGACAGGCATGCATATTTTCTTGTAAAGCACCATATCTGGCAAGTATGCAAGCAGAGTTTTGCTTGACTTAAGGTAAGAGCACTCGAACTCTAGAAAGGACAAGGAATTTTACTTTGTCTTGAAAAAACTTGCAGAGTGCCAGTGAAAAGTCTTTGCTGTATGGTTATGATATCTATGGACAGTAATTGATTTTGTACGTGTTCTTTTAGGAACATTTGCCTGTGATGTCTTCTGTGTTTGTTTTATGGTGTAGAACTGGTTCTTTAGACTTGGGTGTATAGTTGAGGTGCAGACTAAGATGAGTAGAGTGAAGAAGAAATGGAGGATGCTTTAGGTACCCTGATTCACCAAGTAAGATTTAAAGCTCTGTGGTGTCACCTCTAAAAGTGGATTGAGCTAGATTTTTCCACCGTATTTCTCCATGAAGGATGGATTTGGCTATTAAAAAGTCCAACTGGAAAGTATTCTCTTCCTTCCCTTCAACAAAGAGCTCTTGCTCCTTTACCAGCATTGTGAATGAAAAATAACTTTGAAGTGAAGTGCCAGTAATAACTCTAGGTCATGAGAATACAGCCCCTTTTTTTCTGCAGTAGTATCTGTTGTGCAGGTAATTGATACTGGAGTATGACAGTTCTTCACTTCTAGACTATTGAAAGATAAACTGATTTCAGGCAAGTCAGAAACAGCCAAAGTTAATCTTGCTGTAGGTGTTCTATGATTGCTGTTATGTGTTAGCTAACCCTTTTCATAGATATTCATTGGGACTGATAAGTTACAAAGCACAGGTAGTGATATTATATATCATGGCTGGCTTAGCAGAAGTCTTGAGATTTGAACATTCTTCATAGAATGATAAAATGCCTTAGGTTTGAAGGGCCCTTAAAGCCCCTCCAGTTCCAACCCCTGCTGTGGACAGGGATTTTTCCCACTGGATCGGGCTGCCCAGGGCCTCATCCAACCCGGCAGGATACTGGAGGCATTCAGGGCTGCAAGCACGGTGCTGGTTCATGCCCAGTCTTTCATCCACCAAGCTTTTCAATTAGCTTGACCAGTTCCAGCTTAACTGCCAGGTTCTGGCTGTTGTCCTGTGGTCCTGTTATACACCTGATTCTTCCCACTTCCCATACAGTACTCCGCCACCCCTGCTGCTTTAACTGGGCTGCTCTATAGAGCTGTCAGGCTACTTCCTGTATCAAACATGCAACTTAGTTGTATTTAGGAGACGTTTACAATCAGGATTTTTGAAATGCTTTTCATGGGTATGTAGAAATTCTTGTACTGGTCTGAAGATTACTAATAAGGCTTTTTTTATAGCGGTATGAAGCATAATGGGACGATGAATAACATACTGTCTTTTTCCTTTTTATTATAGATTACCAAGGAAGACCGATATGGAAAGGTGAGTTAAGATAAGACGGTCTGTAATACATGTTAAATACAAAACCTTGTTTAGGATGTTAAGATTAATATAAAACTGTCTCAAAGAAATATTTTTCTCCCAATTTTAGATTTTCTGCAAGAAAGTAAGCCTTATTTGTCTTGCTGTCACTACATAGTTTGAAGATTTTTCTCAGCATAGACAACAATGTGTTCTTTTGTTGTTTTGTTTCATTTAGTTGTTGTTTGGGCTTTTTTTTTTTTGCACAGTCCAGTAACACGATGTTGCTGTTCTATCAGGTGAAATCTGTTAAGGGCATTTTTCTCTTAATTACAATGGGACTTGAAGCAATGAAGTGACAGTATGTCTAATAGGAAAGGGAGATAGAGAACCTAGATTCTAGTTAGTGTGTTGAATCTTGTTCAATAGTAGTGGTTCAACAAGGTAAAGACTTCTTGTCTACCTTTTTGGGTTACGTGTCCTTCTTATCATACGGCACCATTTGGTACCTATATTTTTTACCTGTTTGGTGTGGTTTTGAAGTATAAGGATTAGTTGAAAACAAATGTAAGTAACCAGAACAGGCTTTTTTGTTCACTTGTTTAATCCCCTCTCTTTCTCCAGCAGATGAAAGAACTTGATTTGTTTTTTTTGTTTCTTTGAGTGAACCCTGAGATGTTATTCCTCATTATTTTGAAGAAGCTTCATTTCTTTTGCTATTTGCGTTAACACCCTTATTGACCTAATTTTATCTGGAGACATATAACAGCTCTGTTATTCCTAAGGATACAAAGAATGTTAATAAAGAATTCCATGTAACAGGATGGTTGTCAGTTCAGTCATCTCACATCTTCTAAAATTCTCATAACCTGCTGTGAAATTAATCAGAATCTCAGGAATTCATAACCTGAAATGGTTCCTTGCACATCCTTTTTCTTATGTATAGTATTTTATAAAGAGCAGTCTTTGCATTTTAAATTATCACCATATTTGCTGAAACAATGACATTCAGCTTGGGTCCAGAGCTCCCTCTTACTGGTGTGGAGGCTTCTCCCATCTACACATCAAGGATTTTGTGGTCAAACTGAAACCTGCTTTGCGGGGCACACCTGTTTGAAGCGACATGTTAAATCCTAATGGAATACAGGTAAAGGAGAGTAACGCAGTCTTCAATGCTTACCTTGAATCATAGAATGGCCTGGGTTGAAAAGGACCACAATGATTATCTGGTTTCAACCCTCCCTGCTATGTGCAGGGTCACCAACCACCAGACCAGGCTGCCCAGAGCCACATCCAGCCTGGCCTTGAATACCTCCAGGGATGGGGCATCCACAACCTCCTTGGGCAACCTGTTCCAGTGTGGCACTGTGTCCTGTAACTGAAAGCATCTTGATGTTAAATGCTCGCATCCATGTTAAATTTGTCTTATTTAGTTCTTCTTAATGAAGTGGCTCCCAAGGACATCTGTTAAGGAGCACAGTTTATCCAGATTATTCTGTTGTGTTGGGTATTTATGTTTTGGTTTGGTTTTGGTTTTTTTTTTTTTACTAAGTTCAAGAGCTGCAGTGGCTGCAGTAGTTGTGCTTTAAGCACTGTTTCCTGAAGTTAGCCCAGCGACATGGTACACATATTTGGGATGAGGATGTGATGGTGTTATCTTCTAATAAAGTTCATATAACATCTACATTTTTTTATGGTGACAAGCTAAAAGGTGCTATGGGGGGAAAAAAAAAAAGCTGATAGGAAATGATGAATCGTAATATGAGATGACTTTTCTTTGCAAAGCATTATTTATTCACGTCACTGTCACTGATAGGAATAAATCACTGCAGTGTATTTTTGCAACGAGAAAGATAAGCGGTTGGATTAAAATCTGTAGTGTTAGTGCTATGGTGTAAAAATAAAGTTGAATGTTGGGGGAAGTCCAGGGGCTTTCTCACTGATAATGTTTGGTATTTATTATCATCTTTTCCTTTATCCTCCAATAAAGTGTAGCATGAGTGAATTATTTTTCCAAGTACAGTAGCGGCTGTATGGGATTTTAACTGAAACTTGGATTACAATGACTTTGCAAGGCTGTATCTTCTGCTGTGGGGTAATAGATGGTAAAGCTTTATGCCTCTGTTCCTTAACAAACAGTCCTTGTTTGTTCTTGTTCTTACTCTTCCAACAACTACACGAATACATTGTTTTCCTAAAGGAAAGCAGTTTATCCTGGTTTTGCAGAGGTTTCTGAAGCAGTCTGTTACTTCTTGAATCTGCAGCAGACTACCATCTAAACAGAAATTCAGAACTGCTGTAAAAACAGGTTATTCATAACTTCAACAGTGCAATTATTACACATCTTTCTTATGAAATATTCATTTCCATTTCTTGTTAATTGCAAAATGGCTGCTGGTTCATGAATTTCATAGATGCACATAATTTTGGTTTGCAGGGCACTTTGGAGCTACCTGGTCCAAACCTCTGCCTGAAAGAAAAGACATAGACTAAAATAAAAGTTGTTGGTTGTGCAAGGTCATACGGTGTTGAGCTTTAAACATATCTTCAAGATAGATCTCCAGCAGTCTTTGTGGACAACCTACTTCAGTCTTCAAACAACTTGTGTATTTCTTTTGTTTGCTTTTCTAATGTCAAACCAGTGTGTTCCACTGATTTAGTTTGTGGCTCTCGTCCTTCATCCTTTGCACTTCTGATAAGAGTCTGTTCCTGTTTTCTCTGTAATACTCCTTCAGATATTTAAAGACAGCAGTAGTATCTCACCCATAGCCTTCTCTTCTTAGGTATAAGCAAACAGCTACTTCAGTTGTTCTTTGTATCTCATGTGTTCCAGCCTCTAACTTGCTTCTGTGTGGCAAATATCTTTCTTGGCTAGAGACTTAAAAACTGGATGTAGTGCTTCAGATGCGTTCAGACCGATGCTGACTCCAGTTGAAGAAGTGCTTTCCTTGAATTAGGCAGTGCTTATGCTAATACAGCTTGCTGTAGTGGCACATTGCTGATATCTGTTCATTTGTCCACCAGGACTCTCACATACATTTATGCATACCTGCCTGCCTGCTACTTAGTTCTCAGGCTGTGCTTTTATGTAAGGCTGTTTGAGTCCAGGTGCAGGACTTTGTATGTGGTTTTGCTTCATCGGGTTTCTGTCAGCTAGTCTGTCCAGCCAGCTGAGGTCCTTTTGTTTTGTCCAGTTTGGCATCACCTGCAAGCTTCCGAAGGCTGGAGTCCTTCACCTCACGTCGGTTGATTATGGAGGTGTTTAATTGTATTGGCCCCAGTACTGACCAGTAGGGAACATGAGTAGTAGTCACCTTTAAGGAAGTTCAACTGGTAGCTGGTCAGCCTTTCATGTTTGGCACTGCAGCCAGTTTTTCATCTAGTTTGTAGTCCACTGGTTCCTTCCATATGTTACTAACTTGGCTGCAAAGAAACAGTAGGATATCTTGTCAAAAGATGCTCAAAAGGTTGTGTAAATACATCTTCCATTCTCCCCTTGGTTATGGAGCTGGACAGCCTATAGTAGGCAGTGTTGATCAGGGATGATTTGCTCTTGGTAGGTCTGTGTGGGCTGTTCCTGGGCCACTTTCATGTTTTTTGTTTACCTGAACGTAGCTTCTGGAAAGATTTTCTGCCTACTTCTTGTTAACTGAGCTTTGGCTCTCTGGCATATAGGTCCTTCTTGAAGATGGACATGTTGTTTGCCTTGTTTCCAGTCACTAAGACCTCTTATTGCTATGGCCTTGGGGGAACAATAGAGTTACTTTGTGCTTTCAGAGGTCAACTCCCTCAGCACCCTTGGATGCATCCCATCTGCTCTGATGGCTTTTTGTATGTCAAGTTTACTGAAGTAGTCCTTAACTTGATATTCTTCTACAGTAGCTAATAGTTCACTCCCCTGGACTCTATCACTAGGCTGAAGGATGTGAAATACCTGAGATCAGAACTTAACAGTAGAGAATATACTCAGTCCCACAGCTTTGTCTATGCCAGTTTTCTCTTGCGCCGCTGAGTTCTGGACTCATGTTTCCTTGGTCTTTTGCCATCTATAGACCTGTAGTATAGAAGTTCTTCTTGTTGACCTTCATCCTTTGCTAGTTTTTTTTTCTGAGTTCTCATTTTCTATGCTTGTCTCTGCGTGCTTGGCTGGTTTCTATGCATTGCCCTCTCCCACCTTCTTTGTACTTCCTATTTGCATTCAGTTTGTTCAGGGGTTTCCTGCTCAGTCAAGCTTTCTGCTCATTGGAACAGACTTTGTTAGAAACAAAGCTTTAACGATTCTTATTTATGTTAAAGCTGAATTATTTTGAAGGGTTGTTTCTTAAGTGTGGTCATTCAAAAGCTTTTTAACGTGCTCCGCTTTGCTTTTATAGGCCTTGTAAATGTACTATTTCTGTAAACTACATCTTCATTGAAGGCATTTTTTTGTGCAGCCCAACATTAAGTTCAGTATCTATAATGAAGAACAAAGGAACACAGCAACACTGAAAGACTCTCGGGTTCTTCAGAGAGGGGTAGATGGATGTGAATTCCCAGTGCGATTGTGATTTGAAGGTGACAGCCGTGGTTATGGAAGCAGGGTTTTGTCAATTAGAACTGACAGGCTGCCTGTAACTTCATAAAGTAGTATTAATGAAGCAATTCCTGGAGTACTCCTTTCAGTAATTTTCATTATTAAATCGCTGTGGTTTTTTTCTATCTTTTATCCATCTTTGATTTCCAGCTATGGAAAAGCACTCTGAATTTTTCTTGCTATCATGCTTTTTGTCACCACAGAGTTTTGATTGCCATAACTACTTCTATATTTTAGCTACTTCTATGGGGAATTTGTTTGAAAGATTACTGATGTTCTCAAGTCTCACTATAAATGTCTTCCAAATTCCATTGTGGTTCTGTGAACATTTAAAAAATTTTCCACATCTTACTTTGATAGTGTAGTAGCTGTCCTAATAGAGCAGTATGTACCATAGCAGCTTGTCTGCCACTTGAAGTTCTAACATCAGGCTATAGATTAGTCTAGAATATATGCTGTGTAATGCAGGGAGATTACTAGCTTGATGCCCAAGCTCTCGGATGAGGTTTGTAGTATGTAATGCAGGAGACTGAGCCAGATGGTGTTAGTGGTGTTTCTGGCCCAAATACTCACCCGGTACAATCAGATTATGCTTTATGGATTGCACAGAAGGTTTTACCTCATTACACAAACACATTCAGCAGAAATAGGCTCTATCTGTGTTATGAGTATGTATGTTACAGGTTAGGATCAGAAGGAGGTGCAATTTCTATTTGGTAGAAGCTAATATCTGTTGTGGTAATGAATATGTGTTTTGTTCAGTTACGCTTGTTGCTTTCAACTTAAATATAAACCCTGGGGAAATCTTGATAATTCAATTGAGTTCACTAGTGAATTGTTTCTCTTAAAATCAGTAGTTAATTCACGTGAATGTGCTTTTTTGTTTCCCCAGACATTCTTGGTTGGTTAAAATCCCTGTATGTCGTTGGCATTTAGGTGCTTAAAATAGTGAGCTCCATCTTTTTTTTCCCCTGCTCTGTTTAAATAAGCAATCTATTAGTGATTGCCTACATTAGCACAGTTAAAACTTATGATAACTGCTTTTTTTTTTCTTTGATGGCACGCAGTTGAATTGCAGGTTAATTACGTGTCTGAGCACCAACTTAATGCATATTTGATTGTCTTTTGTTTCTACAGAAAAATAGAAATAGTGCAGTTTGCAAGCCGTACTCGTCAACTGTTTGTTCGTTTATTAGCCTTGGTCAAATGGGCTAATAATGCTGGAAAGGTGGAAAAATGCGCGGTAAGTTGGCAACAGAGTTGGGTATGAAACAATCTTTAGTCACATGGGATTTTGGTACCATCTAATTTTTCATTAATATAGAAGTTGGAAAAGACAGAGCTGTGTTTCACAGCAAATGAACGTTAAATGATAACCAATTTCTCCCTATTGAGAAGTTAAACAGTTCTTAACAGTTCCCAAAAGCTCCTCAGTTATTTAAAAAATAGAAAATTGTGCATCCTTTCAAGAGTTCTTAAACAGGACAGAGAAGATGGTGATCTCAGTGTGTTAGTTCTTGCTGTGATTTTAGTTCTGTTCTTAGTTAAGTAAGAATAAAGCACAGTGTTGCAAACACCAAGCTTTGAGTGACTGCAAACAAGTTAGGTTGGATTCCAGTAGCAGTCATCAGATAAAAGAGCTGTGAGGCTTCACAGATCCTCCACAGCACCAGAAGTGCATAGATTGAAAGTGTCCTTGCATGCAGACGTTATGGCAGAGCACTCATTCTTTGTTTTGTAGACGTGATTCCTAGGATTGGAGGGGAGTGACAGAATCATCTCTGTCATATATTAGATGAGCTGAATATAAAGAACCACTGACTTGTGCATTTTTGACACTTTCCTTTTTTCCTCTCCCCATCTCCCTTTGTCCTCTACAGATGATATCAAGTTTTTTGGATCAGCAAGCCATTCTGTTTGTGGACACTGCTGATCGTCTGGCTTCTCTAGCTAGAGACGCTTTGGTTCATGCTCGTCTACCTAGTTTTGCTATCCCGTATGCAATTGATGTTCTGACAACTGGATCATACCCTCGCCTACCTACCTGCATTAGGGTAAATAATATTACAGTATTACTTGGTGTGGGAGTGATCCCCATCAAATGCACCTTAAAGAAACTAGTTGTCTGCTGTGTGCAAATGGAAGTGTAGTTTGCTACAGGCATAGTGAGGCTCTGTAGTGTCAACTTCTGACAGGAGACACTTCCTATTTGAGCAAGGAATCCTTTCCTAGTGAAACATCCTCCTGGTTTGAACTAGCTCATCTCTGGAGTGAATATAATAGCAACTCTTCATTTGATACTTTGTGTTTGTACATGGTAAGCTACTACTTACTTACCATACTAGAAAAATACAGTGAAAAAATGAGATACAAACACCTGTTTTCACAGAGGTTTTGGCTATAGCACACTATATTTTGAGGTGTAGTAAACTACTTATGGCTCTTTCTAATGCCGTTGTCTTTTCTTACTGATGAAATGCAGAATAACAGAATTGTGCAGTAATACAAACAATAATATCTGCGACTTGGAACTACAGCTACAGATAAGGATTGGCTTTCAAATGTTAGTATTTAAGAACAAGTTTAGCCTAATGTAAGGCCCAAGATTGTTTCACTGATCAGTCTCAGGCTAATTAAAAATAACTAGGGAAAAAAAAATGAACTCCAGATTAAGGCAATCAAAAAATACTGTAGTGGCCTGTGTAATTGCATTTGCAGACTTCTGGTCTGGGTCGTTTTTGTCATTGCTACTGGTAATGTATGAGATGTGTTTGAGATGTATAGATATTTTTTTAATAATTTTAACAGGATAAAATAATCCCCCCCGACCCCATTACAAAGAGCGAAAAGCAAACCACCCTTCATCAGCTGAACCAGATTCTTCGACATCGTTTAGTGACTACAGATCTCCCTCCCCAGCTGGCAAATCTTACAGTTGGTAAGAACTTCAGTCACTTTTTGAAGAGCAGTTTATTGGAGACTGACTTAGTCGTTACTTTAGTGCTTAAAAAAAACAAAGCCAAAAGATAACTTAAGTGAGATTGTTAGATAGGCTTAATCTAGTAAGATTGGAATTCTGTCTCTCTGAGACATCAAATTATCTTTTTCCCTTTTGAAAAATGAAGACACCAATAATCTTGCTGGAATAATCATTACGTTCAAAAAGAAATCCTGTGCAGGTAGTGGTAGAATGGTGCAGAGACTGCCTTGAGCCTTCATCAAATGTATTATGAAAGGTTCTCCCCTTTCTTTCAAGATAAAAGTGCTCACTGCCTGGTCCATGTAAGGCCATGCAATTCAACTGCTTTCTCTTAAGTTAGTTTAAAAAAATCAATTTAATTGAACTATTGGATATTTTTCCTAGAAACTCTTTGAATTTTAACTTAAGCACATTAATGTTGGGGTTTTTTTGGTCTGTATTAATGTTCATCTTCATGAATTAAATCTGTTGATGCTTGTGCGCACATTTTATTCTGTGGCTCATTGCAGTACCAGATCTCTAAATTATAGAGATCTGTTTTCATTTAGTCCAAGTACAGGTTGATGTCATGATGACCATTTTTGATCTTAATGATGTGTAAATGGATTTATAACTGAGTCGTGAGATATTTCAGTCAACTAAACATTTCGATATTAATTTCTGGTTTGACGCTAATTTCCTTTAAGAGCATATCTGGGATGCTTTTTAATATCCAAGTTTAAGTTAAAAACATTAGAATTTCCATAGGAATATTTCTAAATGTCAAGAATTGTAAAGATGTATATGTGGCGTACTTGCTAGTTGGTTGAGAAGAAGATCAACCCACACTCCATAGTAAGAGCTTGTACTTTGTCTGCTTTGCTTCTCATTTCATTTGTGACCTTTCGTACATAGTTTTGGCTGCCTCTGTTCTCATGATAGCTATGCTCACAAAAGTATAAGGATGTATATGTCAATTACATAAATAATGTACATAATCTTTGCTTATGAGCGTATATATGAAGTATGCAGAAGTGCGTCATTTCCACATGAAAATGGAGTTAAAATATTTTAATGTTAAATAAATGCTTTGCTGTGAAATGTGTTTCCAGTGCTAGATTTTAGCCTAGGCTTCCTATCTGTGAACCTCTTCTGGATGTTCCCTGAATATAGCAAGGAATTGGAAAATTTAAGCTAGCCATATTGTTTGTGTAACATCAGATACTAGTAGTCAGCTCAGTGTAACTTTGTGTTAAAGCAGTACAAATGCTGACAAATTACTGTAACAAAATGACCGCTGTGCAAGTCAGTTGGGGACTTCTGTCCCTGCTGCTTATTGGCACTGGTATTGTTACATAAGCAGCTCTCAAAACTTCAGAGTTGAACATAAACATATGCAGCCGGACAGAGTCTATAGGGAAGTAATTCATTGAGAGTGCCAGGAACCACTGCACGGGTAGTATGAGGCATCTTATGAGACTGAGTGAAATAAAATATTTTTTCTTCCTTAGCCAATGGTCGTGTGAAGTTCCGAGTCGAGGGGGAGTTTGAGGCCACCTTGACAGTGATGGGTGATGACCCTGACATCCCCTGGCGCCTTCTCAAACTGGAAATCTTGGTTGAAGACAAGGAAACTGGAGGTAATAAATACAGAAAACAAACTTGACACGTTCATTTTAGCATTGTTTTTCTGTGGTGTTGCATAAGTCTTGCTTATGCAGCGTATTTTGCATATCACAACTTGAGATAACAAAGCTGCCTATACACGTCCAATTTTCACCTTACTCTGTATATTTGAGATACGTTATCAGTGGTAGTCTGTGACAGTATAATAGACTTACTGAAATTTCCACGGTAAACCAAGGATTGTGTTACGTTGTTAGAAATTCAGGTATGGAAGTTTCTTGGTACAGTTATCTATTAATGTTTATTTATTTTATTATTTATTCAAATGTCCGTTTTCACGATGTCTAATGTCAATGATTTTGAATTTATGAAAGATGGTCGAGCCTTGGTTCACAGCATGCAGATCAACTTCATCCATCAGTTAGTCCAGTCGCGGCTGTTTGCTGATGAAAAGCCACTTCAGGACATGTACAACTGTCTGCGTATCCTTCTGGAAGTTCCTTCTGAATAAGCTGTGTAATGTAATCTTGCTCTTTTTAGTAGGTGGAGGCCAAAGAATGCGGTTTCCCTATTAAGCTAAGGGAAAATGTCCGGAAGAAGAGTAAAAATGATGGCCTTGGAGACAGTTAAGCTCATTTGCTAGCATGTAAAATTTCATTTTACATACTTGATCAACAAAGGTAAAGATGAGGTACTTGAGACAGCAGGCTGCATGGTAAGGCAGTGAAGCAGCAGCTGTTTGTACATACTGATTCTGGAGATAGAATAGGATGCTGACTTAAAAGGTATGAGAGCTTTCAATTCCTACTATAGAACCATAGTAATATGATGATGTTTACTGTACAGTGTGTTAACTGTATTACACCTGTATCAATAATGAAACGGGATATAGCTTGTACAGAAAACCAGTGCAGTGACTTTGTATGTGCAAAGGACAAATTACTTGACGATATGAAATAGTTTTCAATGAAATAGTTTCTGCAGAAGCAAACACTTCTATGTTATTAATGGGTGATCATGAAAGATGGGCTTAATGGTAATCATAGGGTGAACTGAATTTCTTTTAATAATCTTCTAAAAAAAATGTGATTGGAGTTGAAATCTCTAAACTAAAGCTACTGTGACGCTCTTGCCTAACAACCTGACCTAGATTAAAAAAAGACCAAGAAACTTAGAAATATTTGATGCTGATTACATACGTTTATCTCTAGATTAGTACACTAGCATGTTCTCAGGCAGCATCGCGTCTGACTTTTATGGCAGTGAGCATGCCTAGTGAGCACAGTCTTTGGATGTCTTCTCTTTCCTTAACTCTCTTCCTTAGACTCCTTCTGCCTAGCACTTCAGTTGGAAGTCCTGCATTCACAAACACTAATGCTGATTCGAGAGCGCTGGGGTGACCTAGTGCAAGTGGAGCGATATCATGCAGGGAAGTGCCTTTCGCTCTCTGTTTGGAAGTAAGTGAACTCTAAAAGAGCTGTTAACAAACTTAGTAAATGGGACAATAGAAGCATTTTCGTTTGCTAAGTTTAAGCCAGAATGTTCAGAACTGTATTTTCTTTCTGATGTGGAATTCCAAGATTCCTGAACATATCTGTTTACTTGCGAAGAAGTGAGCGATGTACATTCATGTACATAAAAGCAGTGGATGTAATCATAAAATCAGCTCATTTTCATGGATATCTAAATAAATTGACCATTTGTCAGTCTTTCACTGTGTCTATTGCTTGACTTAAACTAGATAGAATTAAAAAGAAAAGTGATCCAAATGCTCTTCTGATTCCCATGTTGAGTTTGCAGCCATCTAAAACTCCTTATGTGGATATAGTTTACTAATGTTTCTTCATTAAAAGGTTAAACTAAATGTTTTATTCAGTTCAGCTTACATAATATTACTTCTATGCAGAACTCTCAGAACTAAGAATTAGCTCCTGAGAAGCATTTTTTCTGCTATTTCAATTACATGTTTTAATTTTTCCCTTTATTTTAAGCCAACAGGTGCTTGGCAGGAAAACGGGGACTGCTTCTGTTCATAAGGTCACTATTAAGATTGATGAGACCGATGTCTCAAAACCCTTGCAAATATCTCATGAACCTCCACTACCCTCCTGTGATTCCAAACTGATGGAAAGAGCCATGAAGGTAGAAGTTTGCTTTGCAAGAAGCGTCTACTTTAATTTTTAAGTTGCTGATTTATATTTGTTCTGCTTTGATTCTGTTCAAAGAGCAGTACTATGACTTATACCTGTCACTGTAGATCACAGGGTGTTAATGTTGAGATAATAAGTTGTTGTTAGAAATTAGTGCTCTTGACTTTTGTCTTTAACATTACACCTGCTTTTCAGTGCTTTATATACCACTTACGATGACAGAATGTTGGGGCTATGGGGAGCAGCAGTGAAGCTTCAGTTATACTTAGTGCTTGGTTTGAAATATATTACAAAGAGCTCTTATAAGGAGCTTCCCTTTTCTGTCTTGGAGATGCTGTGCAACCTTCCTATGAGAATCACCTTCACATGTGACTTGAGCTGACTACCCAGCAGCACTATTCAGTTTGGAAAATATTGCATTATGATTGGAAAACATTGTACAAAAGAATCAATGTAGTTTGCTTGTTACAAGGGTTATGAAAAGCTTGATTTTACATTATGACCAATGAGGCCATCGTAAATTTGAGATTTATCAAAGTTAATGCTGCCCCCCTTTAATTCTCTATGCTTAGAGATTTTACTGGGTTTGCTGTTCTGCTGTAATGTAATTACAGCCAAGATCGTTATTCTGGCTGTCTTTTTGTATTTAAGATACTATACAATACTGGCACAAACAAATAGATTTGTCTAAGTGGATTGTTACGCATTAGTGTACCGAAAATTTGATGTAGTTGTAGAAGTTATAGTAAATTGTTTGTGAAGTCTCCATAACTGATAGCAGCTGCTGAACTGAAATACTCCTGTGAATGTTTAAATGCTTGATTTTAAGGCCTTGTCTTGGGAAGTTAATCTTACAGGAGAAAGTTGTTCTGGTATACGTGAAGGTAGGTACTGAAATTTTTATGTACTTGTGTGCTGGTATAAATCTATTCTGCGTTTATCTCTTATGCAAGAATGGAATCTGGGTTCAATTTACCTGGAACAGTTTTTAGAGCAACGTAACATTAAGAAGAAGGTTTTGTAGTAAGCTGTGGCTTTGCTTAGGCAAAATATGTAGGTAATATAACTGTAAAGTGAATAGATGTAAATGTAAATGCTTCAGTTTAGGTTGCACAAGTCAGTTATAGCAAATATGAGCTGGAGATGTAAACTTCAGCACTGTAAGTATAGCAATCCTGTAGATAGATGCTCCTGGGTTCAGTGGGGCTGTTCACAATCTGCCTCTTCATCTCGCTATATTGTTACTCCTCTTAGCAAGACTAAAATGAGTATGTTATGTTTCATTCTACAGCTACACTGGGGCCATGAAATACGGTCAAAGTGCTGGAGCACCTTTCCTGTAAAGAGAGGCTAAGAGGTCTGAGATTGTTCAGCCTGGAGAAGAGAAGGCTTCAGGGAGACCTTAGAGCAGCCTTCCAGTACCTAAAGAGAACCTAAAGGAAAGATGGAGAGGGACTTTTTACCAGGAAGTATAGTAACAGGACAAGGGCTAATGATTTTAAATGTAAAAAAGGGTAGATTTAGATTAAGTATTAGGAAGGAATTCCTCACAATGAGGGTGATGAGGTACTAGACCAAGTTACCTGGAGAAGCTATGGATGACCTGTCCCTGGAGGCATTCAAGGCCAGGCTGGATGGGGCCCTGATCTAGAGAAAATTGTTCCTGTCCATGGCAGAGTGCTTGTAACTAGATGGTTTTTAAGGTGCTTTAAACCCAAACCATTCTATGATTTGTGTAGAAGTATCCATATTCTAATAGCTTTGTTTAGTTTTCCGTAGCTTGAGCTTGTTATGAACAGGTGCATGCTGAGCTGGAAAATATTCCAACCTTGATCTAGAACAAGTAGGTCTGCACAGGGACTGATGACTGTATGTTTGTTGTATTTTGTAGTGAACCAAATACTCAAGTTAATAACGCTTTTGGTTCACCAAAGTCCTCAGCAAATTAATTCCAAAGTAATCATTTCATTAAGCTTTTCTTGTGTGCTAGTGCATAAAGCCCATGTGTCAAATTTGAAGTTGCTTGGGAACTTTGTTTTCCAGATTGACCATCTCTCCATAGAAAAACTCCTAATAGACAGTGTCCATGCCAGATCTCATCAAAAACTCCAGGAGCTAAAAGCCATTCTGAAGAGCTACAATGTTAACGACAATTGTACGTGTTTTCTACCAAACTGTGTTTCAAATCTATCTCCTTTTATCCGTAGGAATGTTTTCTGTTTTTCTTGCTGTTTCTTGTTTTCATTAATTTGAACAAAAAAATATGAATAAAAATGTAGGACAGCATGTTCAGTATTAAAAAGATCCAGCTTTAAATTATTCTGCATTGCTAATTAAAATGCTCAGTGATATCTACCTGTAAATGTAACGTAATAGCTGAAGCTGCTAGAGTATTATATGGAAGGGTTAAAAGTTGTGTGCTGTGAAACTAGTTTGGAGTTGAAAGCAAATCTTCCACTGTATTGAACTGACTTTGGGTGAGGCTTCAGCTGCTGTTGAAACTTTGAGATTCAAATGGAGCTTACAGTCCTGAAGCAGTGAGTTAAAAGGTATTCATGGTTTGTGTTTTTTTTTCAATTAGTCTGCCTTTTCTGATTGGTTTATTATTAGAACTGCTTTCACCAAGAAATTACTGTGCTCAGTTCCCTCTTCATCTTGAGTGTAATAATGTGCAAATGCTTATACTGAATTCAGAACTACTGCAAGTAAAATATTTTTCCTATTAAAAACAAACGTTTGGAGATTGTAATGGGCTGAACTTTAATATGATGAACTTGAATTCTGTGTCTAATTATTAACTTTTTTTTTTTAATGTAGCATTCATTGAGACAGCTCTTCCAACTCTTGTAATTCCCATTTTGGAACCTTGTGGTCGATCGGAGTGTCTGCATGTTTTTGTTGATCTCCATTCTGGAATGTTTCAGTTGATGCTCTATGGTGTTGGTAAGTAGGTAAAAAAAAAACCAAACAAACAGGGTTGCAAGATATCAAATACAGCCTATATTATGAGGTTATTTTGTGTGAACAGTTCTGTCAAATGTTTGAAATTAAAGAAGTGAGGGTTAAGCTAATGAAGCTGTGTGTTGGGTGATCTAGATGTTCTAATTGAATATGAATGGATAAGTGGATCATTGTGTTTATGATTCACAGTTCGGTGTATCTTATTAGAAGAAATGACTAAATATTGTTAGACATCATTTGCAATTCATTTTCTTTAGGGCTTATGTTCCCTGGGCAGTGCTGGTAATGACTGCAGTCATTTCCTGTGAACATGATTGACCTTAAATATTTTGAGATCTTTTTCGGGTCTAACTTAATGCTTCAGATTTCTCTCTTTCTGTGTTTGTTTTGGTATTGTTTTTAGGTAAAGTGAATTCTTTTGGCTTTTTTGCCTAAGAACATACTGCTTTGGTTCCACAAGCATTATGGATCATTTGTTTTATATCTTAATTGTAGTTATTAAATTAAACAAAGCACTTTCATTATAAGGTCAAAAGTTTGCTGTTTTAAGAGCAGATGTTAAGAGTATTTATTCACTTGATATTCTTACAGATCAAGTGACACTGGATGACATAGAGAAGTGTGTTAATGATGACATGAAGCGGATCGTTCCTTGGCTCCAGCAGCTTAAGTGAGTGACTTGAATAATTCATTTAGTCTGCATAGAATGAATTACCATGTTTGCATTTTGGATGTTCGTACTTGCCTGGCTTTGTGTAGGGAATGTACTTTTTCTGTGTCCTAGGCAACTTTGAGTGTTTGTTGGCTCCTTTAAATGGGTGGAGGAAATTTTTGCTGGGTGATGACTGCACAGTCCTCCTTTAGTTTGCCTTCTTGCACGTAGGCTCAGGTGTTGCTGCATGCACACTCTGTGTGAAGTCTTCTCACTTCATCAGTAGCAGGCCGCTTGCTTCCTGAGGATCTCATTTTGTGTCCACACTCATTTTCCATCTCCTTTATTCCACTCTGTTTCTACGGCTCAATTCTTCTTGTTTCTCAGGAAGACCAATTTCCCTTTTCGCAATACAGAGGGAAAAGCCAGGAAGTGGCCTAGGATGATTTAAATAATACGTTTATCTTCTCATGTTTCTGCCCTGACTGTATTGAACTTCTCTATAGAGCCCTGAGATTTAGGCATAAGATATGTTTGGCTCCCGCATAAGAGGTAGTAGCAAATAATACAAATACATCTCACATCTACAGGAAAACCAAATTCCACCTGCTCTTTCTTTTTGGAAATTCCCAGTACTCTGAGCTAATTGCAGAGTGAAGCCTCTATTTGAGGAGTTTTGTTTCTAAAAGAGGCGTGATGACGCATGAAGCACTGGCACCCTGGAGAAACTAATCAACCTCCCTTTGTCATAAATAATGTGCTCAAGAAAATGGCTTGGGTAGTGCTGCTGTTTCTCAATAAGCTAGACAGTCCTATAAAGTGTCTTTTTGGACAATTAAGCTCAGATGTTTCTGTTAGAATAAAGATGGTTGGCGCATCCTGTTGGAGAGACATTGAACAGCCACACTTGTCACTGCTGCTCTCAGTAGAAGTTTGACTGAGAAACCACGTTGCTTCCCCCCTTCAAGCCCAGGTTGGCTTTCTGGTCTTGCCACCGTAGCTGAAATCAATCTGAGTAGAATCAAGTTTAATTCCAAACATCAGAATAAATTTGTTTGTCTTGCTGTGGTTCTTTACCTCCAAACTTAATCAAGGGAATGAATTTGTTTATAGTGTAGTCAAGAGTGATATTAATCCATCTTAGGTGACTTTCTTACTGTCTTGTTCATCAGCACACAGGAGCGAAGATTTCTTCTTTTCTCTACCCAAAATAATGGGAGATTCTAAATCATATAACGCGCTTGTTTTATATCTTGTTCATTCTTTTTATATTGTAATTTTTAATTGGAATATATAATCATATATTCATTCAACAAATAATTTCAAGGCTTTTCTTCATGAACTAGCAGCTATCTGTTACCAAGCTGAAAGCAGTGTGTGACTATAGCAATAAAGAAATACAAACTCAGCAGGAAAAAAAATCTGTTTAACTGTGTGTAGCTTGTGCAGCAGTATTAGATGTTATTTTAGATTATGGCTGGCTCCTAATTTGACACTAAAATAATTTAAAACAGTCTCAAAGTACTAATGCCTCTATTTCAATGCAAGGTTCTGGCTTGGACAGCAACGTTGCAAACAGTCAATAAAGCACCTGCCTACAGTGAGCAGCGAAACACTTCAGCTGGCTAATCATGCTAGCCATCCAGTGGGAAACCTCTCCAAACACAAACTGTTTATCAAACTCACTCGTCTTCCACAGTACTACATTGTAAGTAACTGAAAAATACTTCTTATCTTCTCTCCTCAGGCAATTTGTAATGGTAACTCTAAGATTAGGAAGAAAGTTAATTGCTGTAATCCTTGCCTCTCATCTCTACCTGCTCTCTTTCTCTGGGTTTGTTAGGCAGTCAGGCTCATAAAGAGGAGGGGGGCATAAAGATTTACTACTCAGCAGCCCTTGCGTTCTCTTTTTATTTCTTGAAATTCTTGCCTTTCTCCTCTTCTTGGATTCCTTTTGTAGCCACGGTATTAATAGCTTTAAAAAGAGGGCTGTGTTTTCCTGCAGGAATTGGGGGAAGAATAGAAACTGATGTAGGCATAACCTTAACTGAGGGTCTTGTTTGTTTTGTTATTTTGTTTGAATGCAGGTCGTAGAGATGTTTGATGTTCCTGGCAACCCCACAGAACTAGAGTACAAGTACTACTTTCTCTCAGTGAGCTACGCTGAAGGAGATGACAACCCTGCTACTGCACTTCTGTTACAGCAGTTCAAGCCAAACATTGAAGAGTTGGTACTAGACACAAAGAGTGGGAAACAAATGAAAAGTGGTGTCAAGCGCAAGGTATGTGTTTCAAAAGCCTTCAGGCTAGTTCTAAAGTGTGGAAGCCAAACACGTGTTCTTAGCATCATCACCAGCTTCAGCGCAGTTGTTTCAAAGTTTGTGTGGCTGACAGCTTACACTGAGGCTTAGTAGTCTGGGCTGCTTCCCCAGGGAGGTACTGGGAAACTATTTTCCAACAGTTATTGTCTTTGAATTCATGCCGAGCCTTCGTAGTTGGTCTTAAAGAAAGCCAAGGGAGAGCACTGTGCAGAAGTAGTTAGCATAGCTTGTATTAGCAAAGCACCGGTATCGACGTGATATTCTTTGTGCCATAGAAGCATAGTCTTTGAAAGACTCACAGGGACGGATAAGAATTGCTTCTTGGGGTCAGGTTGACCTGCTTTGCTGGTGTGTAAATACTGTTTGGAGGAAGGAGGTGATTATAAAATTACTTCAAATTAATTGCTGTAGTCCTGAAGTTGACCATTCAGGAATTTTTCTCAGTGTGTGTTTCATTTAAAATTTGGATGTATTAGGTTGTTCTCTGACATCTGCTCAAAATATTTACTCCAAAATGTGCAAGAATATTTATTTGTCTTTATTTTAATTCTAGTTGTCTGGTGATCCATGTTCCATAGAACCTAAGAAACCAAAACGGACAGGAGAAATGTGTGCCTTCAATAAAGTCCTAGCTCATATTGTAGCCATGTGTGATACAAATATGCCATTTATAGGGCTTCGTTTGGAGGTATGTATTAAGAAATATCTTGTTAGCTGCTTCTCTTCTGCTGCTCCTGATTCTCTTGTCCACGTGTTCTCCGAAC
Source organism: Gallus gallus (assembly GCF_016699485.2). Taxonomy (NCBI): domain Eukaryota; kingdom Metazoa; phylum Chordata; class Aves; order Galliformes; family Phasianidae; genus Gallus; species Gallus gallus. The sequence goes on from NC_052532.1 coordinate 112,346,895, forward strand.
AGTTACGTCTGGACATGTTCACTTTGTAGTCCCCTTTCTAGCTGAGCCTGGGTAGCTGAAGTTCTACACTGGGTTGCTCTAGTCTTGTAGCTGGTTCTGTAATGCCAAGCACTAACTGCAGAGGACTTCAGAAGCTGAGGGAGAAGGAAAAATGAGAGGATGAAAGAGAGGCTTGTGGGAGAGCACGAGAGCTAACTTCATACCACATTTACACAACCTGGTTTTTGGCTTTCCAATGCTAGAGGATATGAAATATTTGTCACCCTTAGCAAAAGAAAAAACTAATAATAATAATAATATTCCTTGAGAAAACTGCACTTTGCTTGACTTTTTTTGCATGAGATAATCTTTTTCTTGTTCATTTACAGTTATCTAATATGGACATTCCTCACCAAGGAGTACAAGTAGAAGGAGATGGCTTCAGCCATGCCATACGTTTATTAAAGTAAGGGGATATACTCCTGTTTGATTTTATCACTGTACATATGCTTGAGAGAAAAAAGGATTGTTAGGAGATTAACACTTGAAATGTTGTGGGTGCTGGGGGCTGGGGCTTGGAGGGAGTTCATTTGTTTCACTGTTGTTTGTTTTGCGTTCCTGTGTGAAGCAGTGCTGTACAAAGAGGAAAGTAAGAATACGCTCAAAGCCAGCTATTATTTGTTTTTCTCATTAGCCTGAACTGGGGTGCTCTGAAAGAAAACAGTCTCTGACAGTCCTCAGTTCTAACATCCAGGCACTGCTAAGGAATCTACAACATTGTGGTGATGGATGAACTTGCAATTGCAATTTTAGGTTAGGTTACAGACCTGCTTAATCCATATGTTGTTTAACAATGACCAGTATGTGGTACTGCAGAGGAAAATGCAAGGGAATCCAGAAAAGGCAATTGCATGGTTAAGAACTTGGGAAGGAAACATCTGAGGCCCTTACAGTAAAGAGTGACGTGGACCTCTGGAGGTCATCTGGTCTAGCTGTCTGCTCCAAGCTGAATTTTCCAGTTGCCAAGGAGTTATGGCACAGAGTTCTCAAACGCTGACCAGAGGGGAGTAGTCATTTGATTTGACTGTCTCTGCTGATGCTAATACAGTCCAGGATGCAGTAGTCTGGCACTGCTGCAAGGACATGCAGCTGACTCCTGTTCAGCTTCTTGCTTGAGCCCCCAGGTTCTATTTCTGCAGAGCTACTATGCGGCCAGTCAGCTCTCGCCCTGCGCTGCTGCACTAGGTTATCTTCTCCCCAGTGCGGGACTGCATTTCTTTTTGCTGAACTTCATGAGGTTTCTGTTAACTCGTGCCTTCAGCCAGCTGAGGTCTGTCTAAATGGCAGTCCTGTCCTCCAGTGTTCTGAGTGCTGCTCCCTTCTGTTTGAGATCACCTGTGTATTCCTTGGCATCATGTAGATTGACATTCCTTGGGGCTTACTTCAAGCCTCACCAGTTCAACTTCTGATTGTGCTATGAAATAAAACAAATTAATTTTACAACAAACAAACAACAACAAATGCCACCACACCCACAGTCTTCTAAAGTGTAAAATAAACTGATTAACTTCCTCTACACTGCTGGATACATTGTGATATAAAGGCATCAGTCTTCAAACACATCTGGCTCTACCTTTTTAACTGCAGACATGTAAGCTGGATTTAAGGGTGGTATACGACATTTCTGAAATAAGCTTAATCTGTGGAGAAGTTAGGCATGTTTCTACTTCAGCTTTATTTACTCTGTCCTCTAAATTCAATTCTTGCATTGGGATATGAGTAAATCAGTGGGTATTAAGATAATTGTTAGGTTACTCATTGCATTTGAAGTGAACTTGTTCAGAAGGAGAGCCTGATACACAAATTCAGGTTGCCATGGAACTTTTATTTTCATCTTTTTTAGCTTGTTTCTCTGTATAAAAGCTTTATGTTAGTGTGCTCCTACTCTTACTTGGAGATCAGGGCAGTTCAGTGGTTCCATTAGAAGTCTGTAATTTGCAAGTGTTGAACCCATATAAAAATTGGTCTTAACTCACTGTGCTTTTGTAACACAATTATAGTCCTTGAAGAGGAATAAGATCTCTGGCTGTGTGGTCCAGCTGTCTGTCTTGCCGCTGATTATTCATTTTTTTCATGTCCAGATGTATAAGTCCTTCAGGAAATGTTAAAAGGTGGTATTTTCCAGTCTGGGGACTATACTGTGTGCAACTGAGGTCCTCTTTTCTTCACAAATAGAATTCCTCCCTGTAAAGGTGTAAACGAGGAAACACAGAAGGCTCTGGACCGATCTCTTCTTGATTGCACTTTCCGATTACAAGGTAGAAATAATCGCACGTGGGTCGCTGAGCTGGTGTTTGCAAACTGTCCGCTTAATAGCACTTCATCCAGGGAGCAAGGTAAGAGAGGTCAGGTAAACGGCGTGTCTTTGTCTTGTATGTTGTCTGCTTCAGTATCATTTCAATCTTTTTGCATTGAGGGACAACCATCTACTCTTAAAGTTTCTAATGAGCCACAGCTCACCTTAATCAAACGCTCTTGACTGTTGAGTTTATGCACCGTTATTATTTAAGTATGCTTCCTGGACTCTCTCCACAGCTTAATCATAGTCTGTAAACCCCAGTTTAGGAACCACTTGTTTAATTAGTATTTACTGTTCTAACACTGTAGGACCAACCCGTCATGTTTACCTAACGTATGAAAACCAGTTATCTGAACCAGTTGGAGGTCGCAAAGTTGTTGAGATGTTCCTCAATGACTGGAACAGCATTGCTCGGCTGTATGAATGTGTCCTGGAGTTTGCACGGTCCTTACCAGGTACAGAAATAGTCTCTTTGTCTTTAAAAATTACATTTGCAGATTACCGTGGTTTTCTCATGCTCTTTTCTCTGCTCTCTTCAAAGACATACCCAACCACTTAAACATTTTTTCAGAAGTTCGTATCTACAATTACCGAAAGCTTATCCTTTGTTATGGAACCACCAAGGGGAGCTCCGTAAGTAATTCTTAAGTCCACTTAAGATGCGTATTTGAAAACACATTGGGTAGGCCTGGAGTTCTTAGAATTGTGCAACAAAATATATCCTGCTGTTATGTTATTGTGGAATTAATATTATTGAATGTAAAGAAGACAGAAATCAAGGGTGCTGGATTAGTAATTTGCTAGATTCCTACTTGTCTAGAATCTCTGAGAGTTTGTGTAATGTACTTCAAACTGTGGGAAGGGGAGTTGGTCCTTCTCCTGGCATCACTGATCTGTCAGCATAGCTTATGGTTGGAGAAGGCTGGCGTAGCAGCTTTGATCAAACTCACGATGTGTTGCTACTGCTTTTATACTGGGATATATAGATCTTTCAAGCTTCATGCTGCTTTAGAGAAAGGACTCAATTTTAAATGTAGTACTGTGCTTTTAAATGGGACAATCCCTAATTATTTTGTAGCAGTGCTGTTCTCTTATTCAAAAGTCTAGCTTACTCTGTAGTGTTTGAATTTACAGCATATTAAGGACTTTGAGAAAGCACACAGACAGTAGTCGCTCCCTTGCATTAAATGCAGGACAGGGAAGGAAGTAACCACGTTTATTACAGACTAAGAATATACTTGAGTGTGCAACTGATGCAGAGTAGTTGATGCACACAGAATTTGCATTCTGGAAAGTCTTTGTGTTCATGTTTTTTACAAGTATTTCTGTGTGCATTTTATTGTGACTGTTAGTCTTAGTAAGTGATGGGAGTAGCATTGTGGATTTTATGTGTCACTTCCTTGTATGTTAGCTTGTCCACTTCTTTTGTGACGTGGTGGAGATAATCAGTCCACCTCCAGCAACTCTTGATCAGTTCTTTGTCACTCGTGTTTGATTTCTTCAGTCTCAACCCTGTCAGAAAGGGCACTTGTTCAAGTTGATTGACTTGCTGAAGTAACTGTCCGGTTTGGTGGTTGCCAACAATCCAGCTAAGTAAGTAAGTTATACAGAAGCTAACAGAAGTCATTTCAGAACCTCAACGTTGAGTTAGGAATCTGAGGTTTTGTGAAAAAGGATAAAAATGAGAGCAGACCAGCTTTCTTGTAATTACCTCTTGGTTCGAGTTTCCAAGGTCATTTTTTTCTTGATGTTGCAGATCAGCATTCAGTGGAACTCCATACTCCAGAAGTTCCACATTTCACTGGGAACCGTTGGCCCAAACTCAGGTTGCAGTAACTGTCACAACACGATTCTGCACCAGCTCCAGGAGATGTTTAATAAGACACCAAATGTGGTGCTGCTGTTACAGGTAACGTTTCAAACACTTCCCTCAAGAAAAGTCCAAGGTGACTAAGAGGTGATGCTGATTAAACTGTTATCTTCAAAATTACATATGTGTATTGATTACGATTCTCCTTGGCAGAAGGTGACTTGGGAAAGATAGTACCTTTGCTGCCCCTATTATCTCTGCCCCCACCCAGCCCAGATTTTTGCAGACTTTTCCTTAACAGTAAGCTGTCTGGTCTCTCAGTATCTGTTCTTTTTCAGGTTTTGTTTGACACTCAGGCTCCATTAAATGCCATCAACAAACTTCCAACTGTGCCCATGCTGGGTCTGACTCAACGCACTAACACTGCCTATCAGTGCTTCTCGATTTTGCCACAGTCGCCTACGCATATCAGGCTGGCTTTTAGGAACATGTACTGCATTGACATCTACTGCCGGAGCCGTGGCGTTGTAGCCATACGTGATGGAGCATACAGTCTTTTTGACAACAGCAAAATAGTTGAAGGTTTTTACCCTGCACCTGGATTAAAGGTGACTGTTTCTAAGTTGTTTTTAAGTTGGTATTTCAGGTAACCTAGAGATATTTCGTATTAATGAGCAAGGCTTATTGTTTGGTGCTGATGGAAGACCCCTTTTTTGAAAGAAAGGAGGGTGGCTGTGAATTGAGCTTAAAGATCCACTGAAAAATTCTGTTTATGAATTCAAAAAACAGTATATTTTGTAAATGTCGTATACTAATGTAATGCTAAGGTATTAATGTAATACTAAAATACTAATATAATGTAATGAATGCTTACTAGTGGTTAGTTGTGCTGCTGCTAATGACCTCAACAAACGCTGTGGTCATTCATGTCATACAATGCAAATGGGGAAAAAAAAACTGTTTACTAACAAAACTATTTTTATCCACAGACATTCCTGAACATGTTTGTTGACAGCAACCAGGATGCACGAAGGCGGTCTGTAAATGAAGATGATAACCCACCTTCTCCTATCGGAGGTGACATGATGGATTCTTTGATATCTCAGCTTCAGCCTCAGCAACCTCCCCAGCAACCACAGCAGGTAGCCTACAGACAAAGCTAGAATGTTTATTGCCTTCCACAAATGCAGGTTTTTGAGATCTTACCTTCTGAAATGATCGGCAGTGAAAAACTGAATGGGAGTCTATAGAAGTGTTACGTGACGGAATTTCCCCTGGGGCAAAATGTTAATTTGTCATTTTTGCTTCCAGTGTAAACAGCCCATAGCAGATGACCAGCAGCTTTGGAGTGTCATATGAGACTTGCCACTTGAGAAGCAAAGCTTTGACGGAGGGTGGGAGAATGGCTGTTGAAGATGAAAGATGTGGGGCAGGGAAGGGAGGGAGGAAGAGTCAGGAGGCTTCTCTGTACAGAGTGGTGGATAAGAAAGGATGAGATGCAAAGGCATTTTTGTCTTGAGAAACTAGAAAATGATTCTTAAATGTGTTTTGAACAGGGTAGTATAGCGGATTGAATAAATCACAGGTGAGGATCAAACTCTCACTAGTATTCTCTTGCACGTACTTCAGTTTTTGTACAAAATGATAAAAGACTTTTGTTGTCTTGTGTTAACTCTTTCAGCCATTTGCAAAGCAGGCAGGAGCATCGGGAGCGTATCCTCTTACTTCACCACCCACCTCCTATCATAACACAGTGACACCTTCTCCATCTATGATGCACACACAGTCACCAGGTGAGATGGCTGAGTATTTGTGTACTCATCATACTGCAGATACACGTGGTGCTTTTTGTGCGTGCGTAGTTTTCTGATATTGAAGCTTTGTTTAGCTCCAAGTTAGTCAAGATAATATACTTTACAATTTGGAAAAACAACAAAGCAAAGTCCTGCCATGCGTGTTTTGAAGAGTGTATTTTGAAGCATAAAAAAAAAAAATGGCAGGTGTGTCATCTTGAGCTGTATAATCTTTGAGACTGTTTTATTCTTATAGCTTGCTCAGTCAAAACCTGTTCATTTTAAATATCTCCTTCTTCGGAAGAGCTTTTAATCACCAAAGCTTAGCTTTCTGTTTCCAACTGTTACAGTGTAACAGCTGAAAGTATTTAAACTTAAGGGAGGGGAAAATGCCATTCTTCATGTCAGGTATCTTGGAAAGCTTCATCTGTGTGTGCCTGAATTCCTCTGGAAAATATAATCTTCATGCATGTACCAACTACAGCCTTGTGAATTTTGTTTGCTGACTCCCTAAAATGAGGGAGCTGTAGCAGTTGGTAGAAAAAAATATGAAAGAAAAATGGGAAATGTGTTTGCTATGGTGTGATATCTCTGATTAGGAAACTTGCATGCTGCGAGCTCACCTAGCGGAGCTTTAAGAGCACCATCACCAGCGTCCTTTGGTCCAACTCCTTCACCTTCCTCCCTTGGAATTACAATGGGTCAAACAGCAAACTTTGCCAGCCCACACGGTGAGTTCCTTACTGGCGTGTCTATATGCAGGGACAGGGAGAACACATTTGCTGTTCAAAATTAACTCTTCCTAGGCAGAGTGAATTGGGGGGAAAAATAGAATTTTGTCATTGGCTTAAGTGGCTGTTTTTATACATGTGTGTAACTGTTAACAACAGTCAAAAGTCGCTGCACGGCACAGGTTACAATCAGTGAAGGTTCAGGTGGTTATTTTAGCACCCCAATAAAATTGTGGAGACAAACTAAGTGAAATAGATCTACAGTAGGCAGTTTAAGAAGCTTCCTCTGATCAGCCTTTGTAATAGAGTATCACACCAAAGGTACTTCTGCAGAGATAATTCCGATAGAGCTTAGGTTAAGAACATCTTCAGCTGGAGGCTTCATCCTCCAGCTTTCATTTGCTGAAGAGCAATAGAAACATCTATATGCAAGAGCTCTCTTTAATTTCATCCCAGTTGTGTTAAACACATTGATTTGCCTTAATGTTCAATTTCATTTTATTTTGAAAAACACAAGCAGAAAACCCTTAAATTTATCTTGTTTTTTTTTCCATCTGCCCATTTAGTAGAGATGTCTTCAGTCTTTCAGAATTTATTTTACATCTTAAAATGGTGTAGATTTTGCAAGGATTTTTTAGATTAGTAAACCTTGAATTATTTTAAAGATGGTGATTGTCTGGTAATACCTGCAGGTACCATAGATCCAAGCTCACCCTACACCATGATGTCACCCAGTCAGCGTGCAGGGAACTGGCCAGGATCTCCCCAGGTTTCTGGTCCATCACCAGCAGCACGGATGCCTGGAATGTCACCAGCCAACCCTTCCCTTCATTCACCTATCCCAGATGCCTCTCATTCCCCACGAGCTGGAACAAGTAGGTTGCATTATTAGCATTACATTTGTGAAACATTCGTGTTTGGCATTTCTAGTTCTAGCCATTTTCGGTAGGTCTGTGTCTCAACTTAACAGTGCTTTCTTTCTTTGTGTAGTAAAATAGGTAAAGAAATGAAGCCTTTATTCTGGACCAGTTCAGGTATTCTATAGCAAACTAGAAAATGAGTTGAATCATACAGCATTAATGTCAGCAGGATTGAAGCCTCTTGAAATACAAAAGTTAATCTTAAACTATTGGGCTCCATGACTGTGAGAAAAATCTTTGGAATGAAAACAGTGATAGGCATATTTGCCTACCAAAATAATAATGTCTCATTTTATAGAGTTGTAATGCTGCTTTTGCAAATTTGATCTAGCTTTCTTTAGATCTCATTCAGTTTGTTGTACAAAGGTGATATCTGCTAGCACACTGAAGAAAGAGGAAAAGGGAATATGAGTGAACGTTACTGAGACTTTGTACCAGTCAAGGGTCGAAGCTCTGATGCTTTGACTTTGCTCTGTTGCCTATTATTAGGCAACCAGATTCTCAAATAAGAAAGGTTAAGCTTCGGCCCAGGCTGGTCGTTGCTTGAGTAGCGATAGCAAATAAAGTGAACACACATCTTAGGTTTCAACTTAAATTCTTCTTTACTGCAACTACTTTTTTCTTACTAATAGGTTCCCAAGCAATGCCAACAAGCATGCCTCCACCTCGTAAACTACCTCAGCGTTCTTGGGCTGCATCCATACCTACAATCCTCACCCACAGTGCCTTGAATGTTCTGCTGTTGCCCTCTCCTACCCCTGGGCTTGTGCCAGGACTAGCTGGCAGCTATCTTTGCTCCCCTCTTGAGCGATTCCTTGGATCAGTTATTATGAGGAGACATCTTCAGAGGATCATACAACAGGAAACGGTATGGTTTAGGATGTTTCAATATTGATTTGCAAATAGCACTTTGGAGGTGTTCATTGTAGTGCTTCTGTACTCCACATCTCCAATTAGACACAAACTGAAGCATTTCAAATATCACAAGCATTTGCTATTGAACTTGTTCTGCTATACTTCTGAATGTTCCCATCTCAAGTATCAACATTTAGAGAAAGTATATAGTTCACTTTCCTTTCCGTGCAAGCAAGAACTGGAAAACCTATTTGGTCAAGTGAAATACAGTAACTGACACAATAACAGGACTATGATTTTCGGATGCTTTGGTTTCCACAAATTTAGTATGCCAACTGTGAGTTAACTAGAACAGCCAGAGGTTTACTGTGGATGTCTCTCCTTAGCAGGAATGTCTGAGAAAGTAGTTACTGATCAACAGTGACCAAAATACTGAGTCATGAATGTTGCTTTAGGGTTCGAGACAAACAGTGTCATCTCTTTGCTTCGCTGGCATTCTTTAAGTGATGAAGAAAAAGCCAAACCCTGCAGAGGGTTCATTCTCAAGGCAGTTTTACCTGTATATAAGCATCACGTTTCTTCCTGGAAACAGCTTAAGTTGACCTTTACAGTCTCGGGAGTGAATGTGTGTTTTTGTGCTATTTAATGAACAAGTCATTGAATGTGATGCTTCTTTTTGTACAGCTACAGTTAATAAACTCCAACGAACCAGGTGTAATTATGTTTAAGACGGAGGCACTGAAGTGCAGGGTTGCGCTCAATCCCAAAACCAACCAGACCCTGCAACTCAAAGTAACACCTGAAAACACAGGCCAGTGGAAATCGGAGGAGTTACAAGTTTTGGAGAAGTTCTTTGAAACAAGAGTATGTACTCACAGCACTGATGTTTACATTTTTGTGTATTGCTTTCAGTCTCTCAGCGTTGGTTCTGCTGAGTTTCATTGGGTTACGTAAGGGCTGCAAAATACAGCAATTTAGCAGCTGTGCATGCTGGTTACCATATTAAATGATACAGCTATTATCTAACTAGGCAGTACTAATTGGTGTCTTTCTTTAGGTTGCAGGACCACCTTTTAAAGCAAACACCCTAATAGCCTTCACAAAATTATTAGGGGCTCCAACGCATATCCTCAGGGACTGTGTTCACATCATGAAACTTGAGCTGGTAAGTTAGCCTCTGTTCAGTTCAGTCAACTTTGATTACTATATTTTGAAAGAAAAGGAAAAAGAAAAAGCTTCATCTATGAAGACACAAATTACTTTCTGTATATGTTACTTAGTGTTAATAAAGAAGGTCATGTTTTACTATTAGCTCTTCTGGAAACTCCCCAGATTTCTCCCTTAAGCTGATGATTTCAAGAAGCTGCAGGTGTGTTACTGCCCACTGGACACATGCGTAGCCTGGCTGGAATCTTTCTCACTGTGTTCTTCTTGTCTGCTATGTTCTCAGTTCTTTCAGAGTTATTTTGACTTGTGCTGAACTTGGAAGCATCTGTTAGAGGAACAGTCTACTTTCTAACTCTTTCCTGGTTTGCAGACATGTATGTCACTAATGTGAGACTTTGCTGTGTTTTTTCTGTGATGCTCTTTCTGAACAGTTCCCTGATCAGGCAAGTCAGCTGAAATGGAACGTGCAGTTTTGTTTAACAATTCCTCCCAGTGCACCACCAATTGCACCTCCAGGAACACCTGCTGTTGTGCTGAAATCCAAAATGTTGTTTTTTGTAAGTAGGGCTGTTTTAAACTTTTGAGGACTGCATATCTTTGAAATCCCCACTGGTTAGGGACAAAATATATGCTATGTCTGATGATCACAGTAGCTAAAAACGTTCTGCTGCCTTGCTCCCATAAAAGCACATCACCTCTTCATGTTTTGTGCTCTTGAAGAAACGCTGGCAGTATATCCTAAAGCTCAGTTTCCTCTGAGCTGCAGATATCTTTGTGTGCTCAACTTCTGATTGTTCTGCTCTTTGAGACGCTTACTGCCAGATAGAGTGATACATAGTAGTGGTTCTGGGGAAGGAGAGCATGAATGAGATTATTAGAACAAATATGGAGGTGTCATCTCTGAAGCAATGCTCAGTGTAGGGTGATTCTGAGAATGAGAGAGAGTACCATTCCACCCCCTCAGTTTTCAGACATTTCTGTAACAGAGAGGTTGTCATTTGGGTGTAAAGTACCTGTAGGTCTAGATTGTTTAGCAAAATGAGAAGTTGTGATGAAGTGTGTTGTTAATTTAACACGCTTTGTTTTTTTCCCCACAGCTCCAGCTAACACAGAAAACAGCAGTCTCACAGGAAGCTGTTAGTATTATTGTCCCAATTATTTATGATATGGCTTCGGGTACAACTCAACAGGCTGACATTCCCAGGCAACAGAATTCTTCTGTTGCTGCTCCAATGATGGTTAGCAATATTCTAAAGAGGTTTGCTGAACTGAATTCACCACGACCAGGTACTGTACATGTCCAGTAGATATATTCTCTCCACCCAGACATCTGTGACAAATCTCCAGTGTAAAACTAAATCTCTCTAAGTCTGAATTCTTCTTGGTTCCTATCATACTTCTTTAGTGATCACAAACTCCTGATATGACAGGCAATAGGTAACCTATTAGCGAGCACTGGCAGTGCAGCAGACTACTATGCCAGAAGGTTACACTGGTGATTCAGGCTGAATGTCACTGTCAAAGCATTACTCCAAAGTAATAGAATGCAACTCTTGTTGGCCCAAATCCTCCTGCACAGCAGGAGTTCTTAATAAATGTGCCCAGAATGAATCACGATAAATATTCTATGGTCAAGTGTCAGTTTTTATGCTTAACTATAAAGTTATTAAGCTTAACAGTAGAATATAAGGGAATGTTAAAATAGTTATCATAACTTGTCCATGTGCTGTGAATGGTTAAGAAGTAATTGGTGTGACCGTATACAGCTTTGTCAGTGTGTCCACTAGCAGAGGTGTGTACAGTTCTGCCCACCAAACATACTGTGAAGTGTTTGAGCTAAATAGCTTGCTCTGAATGTTCATTGGCCCCTAGGTAGGTAGTGCACTGGGAGCAACGTTGTACTTTGCTTTCCCTTGTTACACCTTTTTATCTTTTTTTTTTTTAATACCTGACAACACTGAACAGCAGTAGCAGGTTCTTTGGGCACTATGTTGTCTGTAAGCATGGTTTGAAAACCTAATGCTCAAATGGCTCCCAAGAACAAAAACTTTCAGTTCTGCTGTAGTTGCACACTGAAGAACAAAGCCTTTTTTTAATCACCCACTGAATAGTTTGAAGTTGTGAATCCAGAGGTTGAATTCTACTTCTACTCTGTGTAATGATTCATCTCATTATGTGGTAATTTTAACGATGCCTGATGGTTTGTTTTAATCGCTAGAACATGACTAATGTTGATCTTAAATTGGTGTGGATATGCATACGTTTTGGAGAACTGTGATGAAATTTAAATTAACACACGTTTCCTGTTTGACATGTAGTAATAGCGTAGGTAAATAGGGAGAGTAGCTTCAAGCTTGCCTGTAAGAGTTCTGTATATAGGATAGGATAGAACCGTTGGTTAAATAGCTCTTTTATTTCGAGGTACTTTGTCTAAACAGCAGGTGTTCCTTTTGGAAGGTGCTTCCCCAGTGAGTTCCCCTAGAGGGGGGAGGAGCAGATGCTTGTTTTGCTGTTTATTATTGCAGTCAATTGTGTTTAAGGTAAACCCTCCACAGAATCCTACAGCTTAGGGAGTCAAAGCAGCTCTTGAGTATCCCGGGTGAGGTGTCTCCTGGTAATTGTTAGGTAGACAAGGAGAGACAGTCTTTGTTTGTTGCACCAGTCTGGAAGTAAATTGGGAGTGCAGTACAGGCAACAGAGTACAGACAGGAAAAAAGGCAGATAGAGCTTGTAGCCCTGGGCAGGACATAATCCAGGCAAAAAAAAAAGATTGTAGCAAACTTAGCAGAGGACAATTCTGATAGGTTTTCCTCTAATTTCTGAAAGAAAGGATGAGTCTCTATTGATTTCTCCCACCCTCAGTAGGGTCTATCCTGAGGACGCTTAAACTGCAGTTTCATGTGTTTTTACTTTCAAAACTCACATTGCTCACATCTGGCAAAAGAGAACGAGATACCTTCTGTTCTTTAACACCGAATGAGATGGGAGAGCCAACAGGTGATAGCACATGGTTGGGAGGCTTTTACAACAGCAGTACATGAGAGATCCCAAATGCATATCCTTTCTGTTAGGACACTACTGTGCTGTACTCGGGATTTTCCTACCTGTGTTAGGTCTTCTGCTGCCCTGCTTGCAGTCTGCATGGTTAAGTGAATTTTTCACCATCAGTCAGAAAGGATGAGGGCTTCCCACCGAGCACGTATGATATTATTGACACTGTCATTGTAACCCGTAATCGGTGTTGCCTCATTTTGGCTGTATCTTTTTTTTTTTTTACCTTTCTCTCTTTGTGAGAAAGTATTTTGTATTCAGCGTAATTTTCCTCCTAATAAAATGGCAGTAACTGAAAAGTGAGTTCTTTTGGAAGAGTTTTATTTTCAGACGTGTGGGCAAGCACGTGATGCTGCGCTTAGCAGTAGAACGCTGACTCATTGCCAGTGCACTGTCCTTCTGACATCACTTTGCCAATGCCTCCCCGGGGAAAGAAGAAAGCTGTTTTATTTTTGGGCTGTAGTTGTACGTGAACCGAGGTGGAATCAATGTCCCGGAGTAACAGAGTTAAGCTTGAGCTGTGAGCCTCCAACCTGCGTTCCGTAGCGGGTTTCTGTCTGGTAGGAAAGTCCCTACAGCTGCAGGAGGTGACCCCCTACAGAGGAGCTCCAGGGACTCGTGTGGTATTGCTTAAAATGCCTCAGCGCTAAGTTTGCTAAAGTCTGGCTGACAGTGATGCAGTGGATGGTACTTAGCCCCGATTTGTATCTTTGCTATGATAATGACTCGCCCTAAACGATCTTGGGGGGATCTCTAGTTTGGCAGTTAGGATTAATGCATCCTCACGGGCTCTGCTCTTATCTCCTTGCTCACGCTGCCGCTTCTTCAGCAGCAAAACTCAGACTCTTGTAATGGATGTTTCTCCAAATACGCAGGAAAAATAACTGTGGCAGGGTACAGTAGCGGCTATTAATTGTGTTCTCTTAGCAGGATGCTCCTCGTGCTGGGCTACGAGGACAGTAGCGGCCACGCTTGAAGCACGCCAGCAGGCAGAGCGTTGGCCCAGCTCAGAGGGAGCGCGAGTAGCGCGCTTCCTCACCTGCCTGTTAGACTTAAGCCCTGCCTGTTGCTCTGCCGTTGCGTGTGATGCTAACATGTCTCTTTTCCCTGTTCCAGGTGAATGCACAATATTTGCAGCCGTTCGGGATTTGATGCTTAATCTTACGCTGCCCCCTGGTGGGCGTCCATAGACACTTTTAAAAGAAGGCTGAAAATGAGACAAAACAGCAAAAAAAAAAATAAATAAATAAAAAATAAAATAAAAAAAAATCTCTCTGAAATTAAGCCTTCAATTAAAAGAGGACGTTTAATTTTACTTTTTTAAGAGCTAACTATAATAAACTGGCAAACTTTCAGGGATGCACTTTCATCAAATGAGTATCACCACGACTTTTGTATAGTGCTGTTGTATAGTGTGTTTTGATGGGAGACACTTCAGACTAGGTGATAGATCGAAGTATCAGCTTGCTGGTAATAGATTTACTATTCTGTTTTATACTATACAGAGTATGAAGATGCCAAACTTGTTTGTTTTTTGTTTTTCTTATGTTTTGGTGTAATAGTCTTTTTTTAAGGCAGGTCTGTCATTTTTGAATACTGTAAAACTGTGACAAACTTTATATTGAAGCTGTATTTTAATATGACTGCTTTGAATCCTTAAACAATTTATTTGGGCTTGTTGTAAACATGTCCCCAAAAAGCAATATTTAATAAACTGGATTAAAAAAAAAATCTTCACCTGGGTGTTGTATGATCTTAAACATTATTCCTCTCTGCTGTAGTCACTGGCCAGATCTCTTGTATCCCCACTTACTTGGGCTGCCTGTTCTCCTGTTTCCCCTATGTGCTGCTGACTTTAAAAAAAAATATATATATATATTTATAGTTGAATGGTTTTGATTGATTCTAAGCTTAAGGAAGCACCTTTTCCACCTGTCATGGAACTTTTAGACTCTTGAAAAACAGTAGAAGTGATTCATCTTAAGTTCTTTACTGTGACAGTAGTGAGGTGCTGGCACAGCTGCCCAGGGAGGTTGTGGATGCCCCATCCCTGGAGGTGTTCAAGGTGTTGGATGGGGCCCTGGGCAGCCTGGTCTAGTATTAAATGTGGAGGTTGGTGGCCCTGCCAGGCAGGGAGGTTGGAGCTTCATGATCCTTGAGGTCCCTTCTGACCCGAGCCATTCTATGATTCCATGATCGTATTGTAAAAGCAGGTAAGAAAGATAGAAGCTTGAAGCGTATGCCCTGAAATTGGAGAGCATGATCCAAAAAAGCTGAAGATGACAAAAAAAAACAAACCAAAAAACCACAGAAGCTAGCTCCCATGTAACTCTTTGAATTGGATTTGGATAAGTTTGTCAGAGATGATAGAAAGCTCTTATAATGAAAGAAAAACTCTGTCTTTAAGAATTAGCCTGTCATTTAATCACTTGTCCACATGGATTTGTATTCTCCAGGTTTTACTGAGTTCAGCTTGGTTTCCTGTCTTGAAAGTGTAGCATGCTGCAGGCCTGCCTCACTGCACTTGCACAGCTGTCTGCTTCCTGCTTAGCTGATGGGTGTGCTGAACACATTTTAGCCATGATTTAGCAGAGTGTTGTTAGGGTAGTATGGTTAGGTTCTGGTTGGATCTTTAAGGTCTTTTCCAACCTGAGCAATTCTATGATTCTTAGCTTTTTGAGGGTATCTTCTAGCCTACCTTGTTGGCTTTGAGGCTCCTGTTGCCCCCACGTCCATCACAAGGTTTCATTCTCTAGTCTTGAATGCGTCTGTGCCAAAGCTCTTACATTATAAATCATCTTTTCGTTAGTGTTGGCTTCAGATTTCAGCCTTGAAGTGGATTTTGAGCGTTGGTACTCAGTGTTCTAACTTGTAGCTATCCGAGCGAACGCTCGGACAGAGCTGAAGCAAGGTGAGAGTTTTGCATGAAACAAAGCTTAAATTGCACGGTGGCTGTAAATGTATGTATGTACGAGAAATGTATGTTTAAGTTATATCACACGGCCTTAAAGTCTGTGGGTCTTTCCTATAGAAAGTCCTACAGCAGCTGATAATTCCTCAGCTGGGTGACTCATAAGCAGTGTGCCAATTTGAGGGGAAATGTTTTTTAAGTCTCCAAACACGTCTCCAGCAGCACCACAGACTGAGGAAACTGTGCTGCGGTGCGTGAGTGTGTGTGCTCCCAGCCCTGCACGTTCTGCCAAAGCAATGATTACGGCCTTCTTCGGTAAGTGACCCCTATGCAATAGATTTTAAAGGAAACGTCCGGCTGCTGCTGTGAGAGATAAGAGATGCTGAGCGAGGAGGGTTGTGCTGGGGGCTGTGCAGAGCGGCGTGGCTGCTTTTGAAAGGACAGTTTGAAGGTTGTGGATAGCAGAGCGTGAATATCTTGATGAGTGGGGGGAGTAGCAGCTTCACCAGAGGCTTTCTCTGGGAGAGCAGAGGGCTTCTATCAGAAACAGCCGGACACCTGACACAAACACTGAGATAGATGGGCCTGCCTGAGGTTGTTGCTTCCTCCTTGTTAAATATGACCAGGTAATAATCTGGCAAGCTTGCAAAGCAACTGACAAACTATAGTTGCTGCTGCTCTGGTGCAGCTCAGCGGGGGCTCCTGTGTTGTTTGTCGAGGTTACTGCTCTCAGGTCACGTGTCCTGTGCTCACACAGCACTATGGCCATAGGAATATGTCCTGATCCTCACACAGAGCTAAGAAGCCATGTTATCGCATACCTCCACAGAAGTATGGGACTGAGCAAGGTTGGAATTACCACAGAATTAATAAGAATTAATAAGAGCTAATACTTCGACTTTTAAAGCATCAGCTAGTAGTACTGGTCAGATTTTGTTTAATTACATCTATCCCCTGCCCTTCTCCCACCAAAACCTGCAGGAAAAAAGAAGTGTTTGCATATGCACAGCATCAGCAAGCTTAAAAAAAAAAAAAAGTCCAAAGTAAAACGTGTAAAAATGTATGTAAGTGTTAATTATTTGGCCAGCTTGCAAAGCTGACCATTTCCAAAGGATTTAGCTATGTTAGAAAAAGTATTTTAATGACATTACCATACAGAAGCTGGAACATAACCTCAAATACTGTGGAGGTGTCTTTTCTCTCTAATAGCACAGCCCAATCCTGGCTGTGTGTGGCACCACTCCAGCCATCAATGAGCTGAGCATGCCCTGGAGGGGTTGGCTGGATGTGGGTCAGTTGAAGATGCTTGGGAGAAGTAAAGTCCTTCCCCTCTCATATAGCAGTGTAGATATAGCTCCATGCTGAGCTCAGGGAAGCAGTGTGTGCTCAGAAACATCAGGCTCCCTTTGACGTATGCGGGCTGGTGTTGCAAGGGACTGCACTGGAAGGGCAAGCTTTAGAGATCATTTCTTTCCGAGCTCCAAATGTCTGAGTCTGTACAGAGTCGGTGACAATCAGCGTGAATCCATTTGAGATTTGAAAGCACGTTCCTTCAGCCTAAAAGTAGATGTGTGAAGTTGTTTTTCTTCCTCAACTTTTGTATTTATCTCCTGCTGCAGATGGGTGCTAAAACAAAAGGTGCACTGCCGCCACCACCTCTTTGCTGGCCATAGGTTTGTCGCAGTGTGGCCTTGCTGGAGACATCAGCTGGTCAAACAGGGAAAGATTTAAGTAAGTCTGAAGGAAACAACCTTTTATCCAAACATGGAGTTGGTGAGCAAACACAGCCCGTGGGCTTCTGGGCATCCTGAAAGAGGATTATTAGGTTTGTTTCATTTACTTTAGCTGATATGACCTTGAAACGTTAGTATTGGCGGGCCGGTAGTGACGCTAACACACACATCTGAGGCCCAAGGTGACCCAGGAGGATCATGTAGTTTGTTGGGATGATTCCTGCAGCTGGTGGGCAGATTGGGGCAGATTTCTGATGCAGCAGCAGCAACTGACCCCAGGCAGGACACCAAGGGCTGCCGGAGCAATTTGGTGGGCCCTGTGGTGGCGCTGCTGCTCTCCTTGGGGCAAGAGGCCGCAGAGGCCGCGTAGTGCCTCCTTCAGATAGCAGAGCTGCTCCTTCCCGGTTCCAGCACTTTCTGTGCGAGTTGCAGAAGGTGTCTAGAGGTTGATTGCTTGTATAGCTATGAAAAAGATTAAATGCTGGGGCTCTGTGTTGCATTTATTGAGAAGTATTGGCTTGTCAGTGACCTGCACCTCTTCCACCTTGCTTCAGAGCTCAGGTCCCTCTGGGCAGCATTAGGACCACAGGCAGGCTCTGAGATTGTGGTTTTAAGAGTCTCTTCATTCCTTCTCTTGCTGGAGCCTACCAAAAATGCACCTGGCCACAGCTCTTTAAAGACGTGGCTCATGGATAGAGAGGAATGGAGGGAGCTGGAGGAGAGGCCTGGAGGCAGGAGAGGCTGTCTGAGAAAGTACTTCAGCCCTCCCCGGTGAGATCAGGTTATCATCACGGAGAGACTTGTTTTAAGAAGGTGCCACTTCCACACGGCTCTGGAACACCTCCAGGGACGGTGACTGCCCCACCTCCCTGGGCAGTCTGTGCCACTGCCTCCACCGCTCTTCCTGAGGAGAAATTGTTCCTAATATCCAACCTGTTGTGGCTTCTTGTGAGCAGCTCCGTGGTGCAGTTATGCAGCAGCTCAGGCCCTGCCTGCTGGTGCCAGCTGCACTGCTGCTCAGTCAGCGTGAAAGGAATTGATTCTGCTCAGCTTTCTTTATTTTTTATTTCAGCTCCCCTGCTGCACGGTTTCTTGGAGCTTTTTTGCCCCACAGTTAAGATTCCCCACGCAGATTCACACCATACCCCTGCAGACCGCGAGTTATCGAAGCTCATACAGGTAAATGGTTTAATACAGTAATCAGGCCAACCCGTCATTTTCAGATTTTGAAGGAAATGCAATGATTTGAATGCCTATTTTTGCCTGCATGGTTCAATTTAGTGCCATGAGGACATCTTAAGACATTTATTTACAATTGAGTTATTACGTAATTATTCCTCCTTGCAAATTCTAGTGCCCAGTTCCCACGGAGATGGCTGAGATGGGGAGCAGTGGGGTTTGGATTGCTGCCTTTGTTGTTTAAGGCCCTTTTTGTAAGATGATCGCTGCTGTGTTTTTGCAAATCTGAATTCTGCGTTCTGCTAACCAGCACATCCAATCAACCTGAAAGGCTGGCTGAGTTACCCGCATCACTGCTTCACTTCAGTGTTTCTCACACCTTCGTCCTGAAGGAAGGACACAAAGATGTTACTCTGATTGTCTTTGGTTTCTTCAGTTTTTCATCCCCCTTCGAGTTGCACAGGCACCGAAGTAAAGGTAAGCACACACAGCCCCCGTTCCCATCCCACACTGCGTGCAGAACTGTTCAGGATTCGCCTGGCACAGAGCCACTGCACGGAGCCTGCCTGAGCTCCTGCATCACTTCTGCTACGGCAGAGACTTCCTTTCTCTTTTATTCTTTAATACAAATGCAGCTCTGAACTCACACTGGAGGGAAAATGTATTTTCTTTCACCCTTTAATTCCCAGCCGTAGAAGGTTGCCTAAAGTACTCACAGGCCCACGCTGTTCTTATTTCAGGTGAGCCCACCTGCCAGTCTCTGGGACCCAAGTTTGGCTGTGTTTGGCTGCTTCCATCATACTCCACACAACGAAATTAGGTCATGACTTTTTGCCTCCCAGAGCTCCTCTATGCACTGACTGGAGGCACCTTGAAGCTTAGCACAGAATACCACGCCGAAGCCTTAGGAATGAAAAGCAAATAACAGCCACGGTTCGGTAGCGAAGCAGCGCTCACTTCTGTAATTTCTGACCTTTCATTTTAGACGTGCGCTTACAAAACGAAGCTGTCAGAATCCCATTTTCCTGCTCCAAGTGAAAGGCTATTGTCTGGATCGCAGCCTCCTCCAGCCCTCCTCCACGCATGGCTCCGCGTTGTTTTCCTCCGTAGCTCAGGAGTTATGAAAGCTTTTAGCCAAAGTGGCATTTCCTCCTCCTCCGCTCTGCTGTTGTCACAGCTGATTTTATAGAACAAATCTAATTTTACCTTCAGCAAGCTTTGTTGGTGTTTGTTTTTAACAGCAACTCTTCCACTGATAGCAAAAATGTTCTTTTACACCAAGGGTTCATTTCTGTGGAGAAAAAGATCCTTTTGCCTGGCTTTCTCTGTAGCCCACATTTTCCTAAAAATTGGAGTAGGTCTTCAATTTATATGAATACTTTGAACCTCATATTTACCTAGGGCATTAAGTGTATCAGCACAAAAATGAAAATAAACATTTCTTTTTCTTTATCTAGGTAATCATAGAATCATTAAGGTTGGAAAAGGCCAATAAGACCACCCAGCCCAACCAGCAGCCCATCACACCGTGCCCACTGCCCATGGCCCTCATTGCCATATCCACACAGCTCTGGAACACCTCCAGGGACGGTGACTCCACCACCTCCCTGGGCAGCCTGTGCCACTGCCTCACCGCTCCTTCTGCCAAGAAATTGTTCCTAATATCCAACCTGAACCTCCCTGGCACAACTTGAGGCCATTCCCTCTTGTCCTATCACTGTTACCTGGGAGAAGAGGCCAACCCCCACCTCACTTTTGCATCACTGTTGAGAACAACATATTGCAGTTACTTGTTCCCTGGCTCTGCTGTACGCACAGTAGGTATGGATGGACTCAGTTGAATGCACATGATTTTGTAGCATTTAATATAATTTTAAGCACCATATTTTGCAGTTCACAGGAGATGCCCAGAGCCAAAGAGTTTATTTCTGGCTGGAGAACGACAAGTTTCTGATCAGACATCAGGTGCCAAGAAAGTGAGGCACTTGATGTGAGAATCCTTCATTCAGAACATCAGAATGTTTTTGTCTATTTATTTCTATTGCTCTGGCTCTTATCAAAGGTGCAGATTATAAAGAACTTCTTAAAGGAAAGAAAGGGTGAAACTGGAAGGCTTGGAAAAAGAGAAACAACAACAAAGAATTTAACAGCATCTGGAAAAGAGGAAGTTGAGCAGGAAAGAAAATAAAGGTAGGAATTTATTTATTTTTCTAGCTGGTGAGGCTGTACATTACAGGAAAAATCATAAAGGAATTTGGCAGGAGGTATGACTAAAAGACTTGAGCTTTTTAGATTCTTTTTTCTTCTCTGCCCAATGGCAGATGTAGGCTACAGTGACTAATGGCTCCTACGCTGCTGGGAATGGTGGCAGCTGAGGCTGGCGTTCCCCCTGCAGCACAAGGTGAGGGGTCTGTGGCACAGGTCTTATGGGAGCAGCTGAGGGAACTGGGATTGTTCAGTCCGGAGGAGGCTCAGGGGAGACCTCATCGCTCCCCCCAACCATCGAGCAGAGCCCCCCTGCTCCCAAGGACGCGCTCACCCACCCAGCTCTCACCTCCCAGAAGCTCTCTAAGGGGCAGAGCTGCACATTGCCTCACGTCGCTTAGATTGCAACACGACATCAGTTTGAAACATCCCATGATTTTTCTCAGGATTAGCTGCAAAACTTAGAGAAGTGCTCCCTTTAGACAACGGCCTCCACTTTTTATATATTTCTTCCTTTTTTTTTTTTTCCTGCTGCTGCAGCACTTGGTGACAGAAACAGATTCTTAAGAGTTGAGAGCTGCCTGATCACTTAAATGGATTTTTATTTCCAAGCCCCTGCTGCACATTAGTCAAGAGTTTGATTGATGACCTGCTGTAGGATGTATTTAGAGCTCCCTTTTAGCGCTGCTGTGCTCAAACGCTGTAATTGATTATATGGGTATTGCTATAGACTGTATCAATTCCTCGGGCACTCTGACCACAGCATTTTATGGAGCTGGGTTAAATAGAGGGGGTGATGGGGCGAGCAGATAGGCAGCACTGAAGTCCTCCAGCAGCCAGTGAGCTCACAGCATTGGCTGTATGGTACCGGTTAAATTACTGTGAACTCAGCTTGGCCATACTGCTTCTATCCCCCTGGCCTAATGTAAAGCATATGCTCACCAAATTAAAGGCATGTAAATTTGTCATTATAAATTCATGCACTGGAGCATAATGGAAGCAGGGTTTGACTACCTTTATAAAAACATTCGGTGCAACCATTAATTTTGTTTCCCCTATGAAACATTCTAAGGTATTTTATGATGTATATTCATGTCAAGGAGTTAGCTGTGCATTCCTGACAATGTTGGATGACATCAATAGCATTATGAAATTTGAGTGCCAGAGGCCTTTACTGTGAAACTTTTCTTCAACGAGGTAAGAATAAGGTCTGAAAGCACGCTGGTGGTGCAGCCCCTATTTAAAGATGGGACTTCTATTCAAAGAGTTGTCCCCAGGAACTCTGAGTAGAGCTGCTGCTGGGCATTCCTCATAGACCTGTTTGAGAGCAGAATTCCTAACAATTTTATTACAGACACTTACCTGAATTGCTGCACTTCCAGAGCACTGTCTGTCTGTCCCTGGTCTTGGCTTGCTTCAGTGTTTTCTCCTACCAAAACTGCTGAAAGCCAATCGGTACACATGGCGACAGACTCTGACATGGGGGGATTGGGTCTGCCAAAGCTTATTGGGATGTACGACACCATCACTTAGTCTTATTTAAGAGGAGTGTGGTCACCTGGGTGGGCTTTTGGCAGCAGTGGCACCAATAACTGTTCTTGCAGGGGTATGGCTTCCGCAGACACCGGCTGGATGTCATTCATTGCTCCTCTCTCCTTCAGCTGTGAGCTGCAGAAGCTCTTTGCTTTGAGTGCCTTGCAAGTAAGGGTAGTTCCTCCATGGAACCACCCCACATTACTGGCAGAACAGGACAGGCAACAAATGCTGAGTTCCTGATTTACTCCAGTCTTCTCTTCTGTAAGATGTGAAAGCCTCCACTTCCACTTCGGCCACCCTCATCTGCCTCCTTCTCTGTCCTGCAATACACATGCTGCTCCCCTGTCCCTCCCCTCCACAAAAATCCAAAGTGCCAATCACCACCTCTTGCTCAATCAAGAAATCTTGCTTCCATTTTTTCCAAGAGATCAACCATGAGTTTCCGCTCCAACCGTCCACCACGGCCATAAAACAGCATCAGCAATAGGATACAAATGATCATTGTCATTGTGTGTGGTTATTTTGGTTTGAGATGTTTTCTGAGACAGAAGCTCATCTCCCTCCACACCAGCAGTGTCCTTGTCGCCTCCACTCAGACTGTCCTATAAAGCCCAGCAGGCAGCAGAAGAGTTGCTCAACATTTGCATTTCAATGTGGTTTCTTGACTTGCACTTTTTTATTTTTTTAATTCATGCAACATTTGCATACTTCAGATCCGGTTTGGGCTTCCTCTGCCTATGTGTCACAACAGCAGTACAGGAGCTGGAAGAAAGCTAAAGGTTGCCATGTTGCAACAAAGAAGCCTGGAGTGTTGAGGCGTACACAGAGCCTAAATTGACTCCTTGCTGCCAAGTTTGGGCTTTGGAGGATCATCTAGAAAAAAGAGCATGCTGATTCCGTAAAGAACCCTTTATTTTATGGTTCACTTTCTCTTTTCTAACTATCAAAAGCAACACTCAGGCTTCAACCACCTCAGACTTCTCTCCTTTTTCATGAATGCTGGCACGCTATGAGGACAGATACCCAAACTCTCATCCTCTCCCATCCCACAGCTGGACAAGGTATAAAATAAGCCTGAACATAGATCTGACCCAAGCTCCCCTTAGATCAGCTGCCTGGGGATGGAGTGCTCTTTGGCAGCCAGCTCTCCACCAGCAGCAGGTACATCCTGAATCCTTTGATTCCTCACCCTCTCTCAGCTCTGTGGGAGTGCTTTGAAGAAACTGTGCTAATTTCTCCTTGGGAAACAAAACTGTGGGCTTCTGCTCTCACTGTTGTCCTCCTTAGAACTTCACGTGCCAGTTTCACTGCTTGCCCCAAAGGAGGGTTTGCAAAACCTGCAATTTCTGTGAAAAGATTTGTGATACGTCAATTTATGTTCTTAGGAAGATGAAACCTAAAGGGAATGATCAATAGCAGGTCTAATGGTGTTGACAGTGCTTTCATTCCAATTAACTGAGTCCTAAATGCAAGAAGGCTATTCCTGGCTCAGGAATCCGTATTGTAATTGCATATTTGATTAGTGAAGGATCAGTACTGTTGTATAACATAAATAACATCTTGCTCCAACTAAAGCACGATGGCTTCACAATGGCTCTACAAGTAGTCTGTCCTGCACAAAGTAACTGTTATTTGAGAAGTGGTGCACATCAGAGAGCCCAAAAACACCTTCAGTACCCACTGGGGGCCCACAACCATGATATGAACAAATGTCCTGCTAATACAGGAAGTGGGAATTTGAAAGTGCCCTTCAAACAGATGGTGGAAAGTGGCAGTAAAAAGTAGAGCCAGAGCCTGCAGCAGCAAGAAGGTGGAAAAGAGCTCTGAGAGATTACCAATGCAATGGCAAGTCCTTCATTTAAACAAACTCAGTATTGCAAACTTCTGTCTGAATGCATTGTAGCTATGCAGGTATATCTGGAATGCAGATGTTAAAACAATTATGCAGTCACCTTAAACAATAGGCTGCTGTAAAACTCTTTGCCAGTATCTCAAGTACACTACTAATCTGATGAGGACTTCTGGATCAAGTGAACTAGGAACGTGTTCAGCACAGAGCTCAAGCTAAGTAAATTCACACCAAGAAGGCTTTACCACAGCTGATTTTCAGGCAACCAACAATCCACCTTGCTTAAAATAAGGCACTATCAGGGCTGCTATAACCTCAGCTTGCAAAACTATTGCTAGTCCTGCTATCAGACAGTAGCTGTAGAGCCTGTTTTGTCTAACGAGATGTGTGATACAACAGTACTTGGCCTACCAGAATCACAATATATCTTTTTACCCCAGAGATACGCTTATTCTTGTGGGAGAGATGAGCTCCTTGTTTCTTTTCGTACATGAGGTCATCCCAGCACAACTGTACGCTGTGGCAAAGATGTTGTAACTGACCAGGAAGTTCATGCAGAAATCTCAGAAACAGAGCTTGAGCATCTCCTTAAGGAACACAGGAACTAATCTAACAGGGCATAAGAACCATCAGTCAATAATAGGAAAATTCAAAGAAGCTTACTCTATCTCAAATAGGCCCCGCTGTCAGACACAGGCAGCTGACTGCACCTGCTCTACTCAGCTAAGCAGCAGCACTGAAGAGAAGCAGCCATACCTATGAATCAACAAACAGTGAACGCATTCGGGAACTATTCTTTGCTTTATTGAACGACTGAAGCAGGACTACAATCCAGGTACATTTGAATCAGGTGTTGGTCCAGTCTTATCATCAAAAAGTCTGCTTTTTTTTTTTTATTTTTTTATTTTAATAATATCAACACAAATGGAAGGAATACAAAGCATCCTAACAGGAACTTTTAGCTGTATGCAACGTTACACCGTGACCAGACTGGTGCTACTTCAGTATTTCTAGACTCTCCGCTGTATAGAGCAGCCACACTATCTCCAAATCATTAAAGCCCAAGGTAAACCCAGCCATTCTGGCTGTGGCTCAGATTTAAGCCATCATCGTGTGATCCAAATGCCATTTCTGCCACTAGTTTCCTAATCTCGTAGAAATATTTCTGCCTTTAATATATTACTGAAGAATAATAACTATCCTCTCCAAAGTTACATTATAAATATTTACATCCAACATTTACAACTGCTTCATAATATACAACACAACGATTTAGCTGTAACTCATCATCTCCTGATCGCTGCTATCATCATTTCAGTTTATGTTTTGCACACAGTCAGGGGCAGTACAGGGCACTTCCAAAACATGATAAAAAATGGAATGATGTGACTTTAACAGTTAGTTTGGAAGATTTTTACTTTTTTAAACAAGTCCATTTCAATTTCTAAATCGAATCTAGTGCTACTTACTAACTATTAAAATAGGCTTAAGAGGAGGAAAACCAAGATACTTAGAAATAAATACACCTTTTAAAATTCCACAATTAACCACGTATTTGCTTTCACTCAACTTAAGGGAGATCTTACTCATCATTTCCCAGTGCTGGAATACAGTTTGGTTCAATCCATTCTTATCTTCTGATTCGTCATCCTATAAATAATGCTGTCATACCCAGGATCCATGTTCCAGAGGTTGTAGGAGATTACTATCACAGCCAAAGCAAGGCCTATCATCATCCACAGAATAATGTTGAAGATCACAGAGTAGTTGTAGTTATACGGATAGGCAAGGTTATATGGATTATCTGTATCACTCTGTAACAAAGAAAATAAGTGCATTACTTTAATGTCTGCCTGTATACAAAACGTATGACGATTACATCAAAAATCCAAACAGTCTAAATAAAAGAGATGCATTTTTGTCCAGTGATTCTGATGCCAGGGCACAAAATGCTGAAGTGATTCTGTGACTGACATTAATGGAATCCAAAGAAATGAGCTGACAGGAGCTCATGAAAGTCAATGAAGACTTGCCTACATCAGTCAGTATTCTAGTCCTTAAAAACAAAGCTTCACTCCAGTAAGGAAGTGATGCAGTTTAAATGTACTCATGCTTTCAATAGGCAAGACAGAGAACCACGTACAGATACTACCTGTGAAGACTGGAGAATGGAGCGAGTTTTTCTTGTGAGGGGAGAATTAAATGCCTTCACAGCCACCATTTCTACTACTGCATTCCCACCGTACAAGTTATACATCTCATCTGCAAACTGGAAGAGCAAAAGAGATTTAATCTAAAACTTCAGCTGGAACTAAGGAGGGCTTTGTGAGCAAGATAAACCATAACACGTCAGCTTTAGGATTAACAAGACTGGGGGAAGTTGTTAAAAAAACCAACCCAATACACCACTGTCTTATAGTTCTATCAACAAAGTTTCAACTGGCTTACAACATCTCCTAGGTTAAACAGTTCCAGACTTGGTAAATTCATGCTTTTACACTTCTCCATCACACTTTTGACACTCAAAACATACTGGCGTCAGGTCTTAAGAGCTTTAGCTAATCACTACGTAAGATGAGCTAAAGAGTTACTTTCTTAGAACCTTGGATATTTAGATTTATACAACTATGTGGCAAGGGGAAACTAAACACTGCACCCTGGGATAAAAAGATTTCCACATTTCACTAGGCCAGCCTCAGTGAGACATACTGGTGTTTTTAAGTGAAAGATCTTTGTTTAGGGAAAACACACCTACTGAGCTCATG
The DNA here is from genome assembly GCF_016699485.2 of Gallus gallus. NCBI lineage: Eukaryota > Metazoa > Chordata > Aves > Galliformes > Phasianidae > Gallus > Gallus gallus. The sequence continues at coordinate 112,373,738 of NC_052532.1, forward strand.
TTTATACAAGTTTTAATAGATTCCTACTCCTTTATCCAAAACAGCTCACACAGTGAAAATAGTTGACGTGATTCTGTAGAATGAGAAGTTTATAACAAAAAAACAAGGGGGAAAACAGAAACAAAACCAGAGCCCAAGCACGAGTCAGGCCATCCCTAATGAAGTGACAGCTCACAACAGAACACGCATCAGTAAGCTAACTCCCTTGCAGTTAACACAAAAAATGACTTCCATGGTATCGGTGTGAGTTTTGTTCGTTAGACAGAAAGTATACCTTTTGCAAAGTGTCTACAAGAATCTGAGAAGCATCCTTGAATTGCTGAGAGTCTTCTCCATAATGCTTTCCAATTTCTTCCAAACCAGACAGTTCCAGGGAATACAGGTCTGGAGAGTGATCTTTGGCCAAGTGCTTGTGTCGGGACAGCTATGGCACACCATTGGGGGTAGAAAGGATTTAATTCAGAAATAGGTTACTTTAGAAACACACTGTCACAACATCAGTTTGCTGGGACTGATCCCAGTTGCAGCACTGACATGGGACTGCAGATGGGAACAGCCTTCGAAAACAAGCAATGCAATCTGTTCCTATCTTCCCATCGACCTCAACTACAGCATTTCTGATCCGCAGGTCCAAACCAAATTATTTTACCTCATTTTCTCAAGAGTCCCATTTCTTTCAATCAGTCCTTCACCTAACATGAGCTTGAATGTTCAGAACAAAAAAGAAAAATAAAAAAAAGAAAAAACAGCAACAGGACAGGAGCTTCCCAGTGCAAAGATTAGAAGCTTCTTGCTTAAAAAATCGTAATTAAAAGCTCATCTCTCCGTTGTAACATTTCTATCACCACCACTGTTCGTGGTACATAAGTCACTGCATCCTTTTCAAGCAAATGTTAGTGTTGTTTTGAAGTAGATGACGGACAGGGCAAAGAACATCTTCTTAACTACCGTTACACTTCTCAAGCAAGAAAATAAGGAAAGCTCTGCATGTTTCCCACGGAGCACTTCCTGTGGGTATGGAGAAATGGTAATTCAGAATGCCCTCTGCCCTCAATAAACAGAACACAAAAGAAGCTACAGATGACTGAAGTTCTCAATTTCTTCCATCAGTAACAAATACCTCAAGAATGCATTATTTAAACTGATGCAACCCAGTAATGACACGCTTGAGTGTATCACACTGGTTGCCAAGTACCCTGGCCATGGATTCGTTACCTTTAAATAATGTGTGTGAAGTCTGAGACCTCAGGTGTAGCAGAAGTGTTTAAAAATAAAAAAATGAAATAAAATAAAGTCTTACCAGGGTTACAATATCCCGTAGAACTTGCAGTTCTGAGAGAAAAAGTAGGTCAACCTGGGGAGAAAAACAAAGATGGGTATTTGCTTTGATGGCACCAGGGTTTGAGAAGCCTCGTTATGTTTTAAGTCTACATATTTTAGAACAGAATGTATCTGTTGCAGCATCAAAACTTGCTAGAAGGAAATTATTCTTTTAATAAAGCTACTTACACAGGAACTTAAACCTTAGTTCTTAGGAGTCAATTTGGAAAAGAATCATAGAATCACCAAGGTTGGACAAGACCCACAGAATCACCCAGTCCAACCATTCACCCATCACCAATGGTTCTCACTAAACCATGTCCCTCAACACAATGTCCAAACGTTCCTTGAAGGGGAGCTCTCCTCAGCAAAGGAGAAAAAATAAAATGGTAAAGCGTATTAGGAAAAAAAAACAAACTCTGAAAGTACTCATTATGGCTTTCATACCTCATTGTTCCTGCTGAGGGAGTTGAGAGGAAGGGAGCTGAGAATGGAGTTGTCCTGGAACAAGCGGTTCCGCAGTTGGCGCAGTGTGACAGAGAGATCTTCAAATACAGAGTTTGCCTTGCCCACCATGTACACTCGCTGCAGAACAGCCATTGTACAATAAGAACAGAAGTCAGAATCATAGAATTGCTCAGGTTGGAAAAGGCCTTAAAGATCATTGAGTCCAATCACAACCCAACCGTACTACCCTAACTATAACAACCCTCCGCTAGCTCTTTACTTTACAACCCTCCTTAGTTATTTACTTTCTCCAACCACACAATAATCAACCATACTTGCAAATCACCCTCCAAAGCAAAATATTCTCATATAGTAACTGGTTTTGTTCCAGTCATACAAGCTTTACAACTTAGAGCATCTTCTATCAGGACCAAAGCAATACTCACTTCCTCACTGGGGGCCAGCTGCAAGACTACGGGAGTTTCCTCAGAGAACAAATTATGAATAGTATTTGCAACACTGTCCAGACTGAAGGGAACAGCCTGAAACACAAAGTCTAGTTAGATTTTTGGGTAGAACACAAACTAGCGACTCAGTGATGATCATGTGAAATTATTCTTGAATACTGAAAATCCAGTGTTGTGGAGGCACTGTGAGACAATTCATTTGAAGCCACAATAGCTATTTCTGAAACAATTAAAGACTAGAAACCTCCTTTTTTTTTTTTTAATTGATGGGATATAAAGAAAATATGGATTAAGCACACTTCAGAACTTTCATGAAGTTACAAGTGTGAATATGGCTGAAGGTTTCTTTATATTTAAGGGTTCTGCACGTGAGGTATGCTACATGGTCCAGTTCTGGCAATCTTCAACCAGTTTTATAGAACCAAAAAGGAAAGCCTAGGTCAGAGTCAGACTGGGTTATTCATGGCTACAGCCTGACCCATCATTCAAAGGGGGGGATGTGTGAACTTCAAGCAAAGTTAAAATGATGAGAACGTCAAGCACTGTGGTAGAAAGTCTTGTACTCATAATCAGAATGTAAGAGTTACAGAAGTTCCATGACTGTTCCAGATGTGCATACTCACATTCTCAATAGGGTAAGAGATCCCCTTTGCAGGCAACGTCAGCTTGTCCACTCCTTTCACAGTCACTAACACAGCAGCTCGGGGTCTGTGAAACAGATCGCCCGCTGCGAGCCCAGGCCAGGGAAGGTCCTGTTAGAGAACAGTGAAAACAAACTACAACCATCACCACCACCACTTGTATTTCACAAGAAGAAAGACAAAGGAACCCATCCTGACCATTACAGCAAATTAATTACTGTCTTGTAGATTTCTCCATACAGGACAGCCTGCTGGAAACTCATGGGCAAGTAAGTACCACAAGAACACTTCCACCTTACAAAGCACTTCAAGTTAATCATAAAGAAACTGTTAGTTTAAAAGCTATCAGCAAGTTCATAAGAAAGCATGCACTGAGACAGCACTGTACAAATCAGATATTTCAAGAGATACGTCCCATAACTAAAGCAGAAGAATAGGCTTTATTTAGAAAGTGAAGCTTTGACTTTAAAACAAAAAAAGAAAACCAACACCTTCATAAAATAGCACCAAAATGTATCTGGGCACATGAAAACGCTGACATATTGATACTTCAATATAAGAAAGAAATACAGGGAGGAACATTAGTTAGACCAATTCACCACATACAAATTTTCAGGCACGGTATTCAAACATTCTCTGTGTGTGTAAAAGATATAAATGCCTAAGCTTCGTGAAACCAAATTATTTGGGATTTGGATTTGAAATACCATTAATTTTATGAACTGTATCACAATCAATAAAAGAGAAACCTTTTACAGCATCAACAGGGACAAAACCACGGTTCAGTTTGACCTTCCCCTAACAAGAAGAGAACAACTCATGACTGTATGTGAGAATTTTCAGTGTGATGCAGGAAGTATTCTAAAATCCCAACGTGCTGCACCATCAGATTCTTTTCCTGGACTACAGCCTGGATGTAAACTGCAAAATGAGCATTAAGGACTCTTGGTACTCTCAATACCAGTGTGGGAAGCTGCCTACATGGTAACCACTCCCTTAGTGACAATGCTGATAGCAGCTTTCAATTTCAGGGTTTAACTACATGAGGCAATTTGAAGAGCTTCCTTCCTTCTTTGTCTTGTAGGATAGAAAGAATAATAATAAAAGAGAACTATTTCTAAATGGTTCCGTGGACCCATAAAAGCAAATCAATTCCAAGTTTTGCTAAAGGAACAGAGTACCTTGGAGTACCAAGTCACCTTTTTCCCTTTATAAGCAGGTTCTACATGAGGATGACCAGCATGCTGGAAGTCAACTTCTCTAAATGAGCTCAATCCCACAACTCTGGTGAGCTTCTTTTACATGCAATGTATGCAGTACAATCTGCACTACTGTTCTTTTTCTTGATGAAATATTACATGTATACGTACTATGATAACTAAGCTTAAGTATTTTTTGTTACTAATTTCATGATTACAAGCGTAACTGACAGCACAGCACTTGCAGACAAGTTCCTAAACACAGTTGAAACAGGCCTGTATTCAAAACAGAGTTACCAGGCCTCTTGCCCAGATGCAATGTGGAAGAAACAGGAAACAGCTGCCCTTGCTAGCACTGCAAGAAATCACAACCTGCTGCTTTGAGTATCTGATTGCATAGACACTGCTAGAGACCTTGCCAGCACATGGAAGTTTGTAATACTTCAGTAGCCACTCACCCCTTTGGAAGCCCAGGGGAAGATTCACTGGGCAGTGGGGAATAAAGCCATGGGCACCTACTCACCTGCCACAAGTCAAATGTCATTAAAGCTATACTCAAAAGCCTAATTTGGCAAACAAACTAGGTTTTCAAGTCTTTGGATTATTTCCTAAGCATCCAAAGTGACACTGTCTGCTAAGTGCATGGGGGTGGGAACTGCACGTACAGGGGTCTCAGAACAAATGAAGAACACCACAGCTAAAGCCTCTGCAGGCTTGCTTCCTTCTGTAGCTGATGACTCAAATTAGCCAGCAAGCACAGCCCTTTTTTCTGCTCATATGACTGATACAACTCTGTGCTTGGAAACCACACTCTGTTAAGTCATACATGCCTCATAATAAACAGGACAATATCTTCTATATTCCAACACATGACAGGAAGCATGTTAACCGAGCAGCTCTGTAGTTCTAGAGTCATTTTGCAGCCCAGACCTCAAACATACCTCTTCAATTGAGAAGCCCATGAATAGTGCAGCTACATCTGGGATCCGATCGCCAGGGATTGGCCAGCCTCCATCTCGAAAAACAACTGACTGAGGTGACCGTAAGATACTGAACTCATCCCCACACACACCTAAAACCAAGCAGAAAGTGCTGTCAGTTTCTTACAGTCTTTCCCTCCCCCTCCAGAAGCAAAGCACGCTGGAATTTTCATTCATTCTTGTCCTTCTCATAGCTATCCACCTAGGTAGAGTTAAGTAATGAGTAACGTTTGTTTTTGTGCTCTGGAGCACAGGATAGGGTTTCTATATAGCTAAGGCAAAGAAAGGACAAATCCACATTTGGATTAAAGCAACAGCACAGTACGTATATACATACACTCAGCAGCGGTTTAAGTGTTACAATGCAGACCCAGTGAAGGCAGCCCTCAGCAAAGCCAGGAAGGCTCAAAACACCCTGCTACACACCAGCACAGCTGATTTCTTCCTGAACTGCTTGGCATAAAAACTCTTTTTGCGCAGACAACAGCGTGAGCCACTGAACCCAGAGCAGACAGGACCAGCTAAGTCCACCTGTGCTGGCAGAAGCAGAGTGCTGCCAGTAGCGATCCGGCTCCTGCAGGACAGCTCCAGTTGCCCTCTCGGGCACGGAAGGCCACAAGACACTTCTTTTCCATCATGCACTACTGGATCAAGGCTGGCAGCACACAGCCACAACCCGCAGGACCTCTCACGTTGGGATCCCCCTTGACTCTTTTCCACATTACCCTCAGTAACAAAGCAGATTGAAAGCCAGTACTGAAGTCAGTACAGTGGGATGATATTTATTCTGCAATAGTCAGAGTGGACTCCATAAAAATGAGAGAGGTTAGTTCAATCTAACTCATATGATGGCAATGCCGTGTGCATGCAAGCACCCAGCTGCCAACCTGAATTCACTTTAAAATATACTTTGTGCAAATTTGTCTATCAACAGGCAAATGCAAAAGGAACAACAACAACAAAAAATGGTACACTGAGGTTAAATGAATGTTAAGAAAAATGATAACCAATCTGACCTTGAGGATGTTGCTTTAAAGCCTGGTCGTGACTCTGCATACAGTGTTGACAGTAAACCTGAGCCATATTACAACAAACACAAGACCAAAGTATTGTGCATGGGTAAAAGGAGGGCAGGAGGAAAATGGGCTGGACTGACAGATGTAGACAGTGTAGATCCAAATGTGGCTTTGTTTTCTGTTGGTATCTGTTCACTGGATGGCCTGTTGTCAATGTTAATGGTACAGCAGTCCATACCCCTGTGTTCTGCAGGGCAGCAATGTTTCCATGCCCATTTGTTTGAGAGGGAATTCACAAAATGGCTATATGCATTTTTCATAGAATCACTAAGGTTGGAAAAGACCTCTAAGCTCACCCAGTCCAACCAGCAGCCCATCACACCATGCCCACTGCCCACTGCCCTCAGTGCCACATCCACATGGCTCTTGGACACCTCCAGGGATGGTGACTCCACCACCTCCCTGGGCATCCTGTGCCACTGCCTCACCGCTCTTCCTGAGGACAAATTGTTTCTAATATTCAACCTGAGCCTCCCCTAATGCAGCTTGAAGCCATTCCCTCATCCTATCACTGTTACCTGGGAGAAGAGGCCGACTCCCACCTCACCACAACCTCCTTTCAGGTGGTCATAGAGAGCAATAAAGCCTCCCCTGAGCCTCCTCTTCTCCACCCTGACCAACCCCATCTCCCTCAGCCTCTCCGCACCAGACCTGTGCTACAGATCCCTCACAGCTTCACTGCCCTTCCCCAGACACACTCCACGGCCTCAGTGTCTTTCTTGCAGCGAGAGGCCCAACACCGGAGGTGCGGCCTCACCAGTATCTGTGGTGAATGCCTGCAGCATTTCACACCAAGCTTCCCTCGCCCAACACCACCGAGGCCCCGTGACAGCGGTGACAGCCGCAAGAGTCAGCGTGACGGCCCCCAGGCCCGAAGCTCACAGGGCTGCAGCCCCCGCCCCGTCCCGTCCCCACCGCCACGGCCCGGTTCCCTCACGCCACGGCCCCGTCGGCTCACCGGCGAGACAGGCCGAAGCCAGCAGTACGGCCACCCCCAGGCCGCGGAGAGCCATACCGCCCGCCGTGCCGCCAGACCCCGCCGAGAAAACGCCGCGCTGCAGCGCCGCACCGAAAACCCCCAGCGCCCGCCTGCCGAGGACAGGCGCCGCAACCAATCCGCAAACGAGGTTCGGGCGGTGGGGCGGGACTCTGTGGGAGTGGCAGCGGATTTGACCATTAGGCAGCGAAGCCACCCCCCACCTTGTCACGGGACCGAGCGGTCAGCTGGTTGCTGCCAGGGTGGGGGAGGAGCCTTGGCTTGAGTGGCGTATCCACTCGGCCAATCAGAGCGCGGAAGAGCTCTGCACCATTTCTCCCACTCGCCCATATAATCGGAGGCGAGCGGTGAGGAAGGCCGAATCTCAGTGGAACGAATGGACAACTGACTTGACCAATGGAAGCCTTTCCCCTCCCACTGTGTTGTGCGGAGGTACGGATCGGGAGGGCGGGCTCTGCGAGGGGGTTGGGAAGAAGCTCTGATTGACAGCTAAACAAACCAGTCAGGGAGTGAGGGTTCGACACGAAGAGTAGAGTGGGGAGGGGTAGGTCGGGACAGGCAAGTAAATGGCGTTGGTTACAAGTGCGAGGGGTGAAAGAGGAGGGTATGGCGAATAAGGCTGCTTTAATGAAGTTATTTGTCGTTATCTCTGCCTTTCAAATCCTTATTTGTAGAAATTACCGGGTTTTTTGTGCCTTAACGTTAGAAATAATTTAAATCAAAGGGCTTCGTTTGGGCGTTTCTCACATTCCAGTTCTGCTACTTTGAATAGCTCTGTGAAATCGCACGACAAACGTGGCTTACGTCCAAATCTCTCTCGTGTTTTCCCGTTCCTGTTTTCTTTTCCCTGTGAGGAAGTAACAAGTGGAAGCGGCGTGTTTCGTTAGGAAGCCGTTAGGTCCCCGTGGCCGCGCACTGCTCTCCGCCGCCCGCTGCTGTCTGCGCCTCACAGCGCCCCTTCGCAGCCTGCCAGAGCTCTCGCTGCCTTCTCCAGGCTTCGTTTGGATCCCAGCTGTGCTACTCAAGGAGTGGGTTTTGTAGCCCTGTGAGCGGCACTTGTGACCAGATCTACGCCCTGTAACGTTATTCTCTTCCAATGATTTCTCTCTGAGCTTCTGCGCAGGGCGAGCAAGAGAAATAAATGTAATAAAAATGAGACAACATGCACATTAGGTCAGAAATAATATTTATTAAGCCATACACTGGTAGTAGCAGTCACAAAATCAAAGTGCCGGCTGTAGGCAAAATAACCAGCATCAACTGCCCGTGTTAGCACTGCGCTGTGCAGAAGCGTCTGCAGTGGCAATTGCTCGTGTGGTGTTTAGATGCTGCCTTTGCCTCGAGCTCTGTCTATACTAACAGCATTGAGGATGAAATGATGGTAGAAGAGGGAGTGTGAGAGAAGGACTGACTCAAAGAGTCAGCCGTTCGTCAGTACTGGACCGTTTCCTCATCGTTTGGGTTCGTTGTATTGCTAGCAGAAGTAATCCTCTCAACCACCATTTCCCAAATCCCGCTGTAACTGAGGGATATTTGCATAACTATTGCAGACACCAGGCCAGTCATACTCTGCAGGAGAGAATGAATTCCCGGCGCCGGGTAACCATTCCCTGGAGGCATTCAAGGCCAGGCTGGATGTGGCTCTGGGCAGCCTGGCCTGGTGGTTGGCGACCCTGCACATAGCAGGGGGGTTGAAACTCGATGATCATTGTGGTCCTTTTCAACCCAGGCCATTCTATGGTTCTATGATTTAGAGCTACCAGGTCCAGAATCATTCCCCTTGGTACCAGGCGTTACACTGTCACAGAAAATTTATATCAAAAAACGAAGCTTTTAAAATAAAATTGAGAACATAAAACATTGTCTTCTGTGGTGCTTTCTCATCTTGGCGTGCTAATAGAACATGTGTTTAACACAGGATGGTTGGACATCCTCTGGCCTGTGTGCTGCCTGTGGAACAGAACAGGCCCAAGAGCCTGACAGGCAGTTTAGGGACTGCTGACATACTGGGAGGCCAGGAGGTGAGATGATTGATTAGAAGCACATGTGCCTATCTTGGCTGTCCATTTACACCACTTGTAAGCAATGAGTCTTAAGTGAAGAGTTGTTAGCCCCTGACACTGAATTATTTTGTGGTTTCAGCTCTCCTGTCCCTGTTTGCAGATTCTATCTGTGTGAGCTGAAACTGTGTTCCTGCCACAGTGGTCACCAAGACTAAATTAATCAGAGGCATCTCAATTTCAAAAGGGCTCAGGGGAAAAACAAAACAAAACACCCTTTGTTAATGAGCTAAGGCTTAGGCTGCATCAGAGCTGATTTCATGAAGACTGAAAGCATATGAAAAGTGTAAATGCTGCCCTCTTTAAAAAGTGGAGGTGTTTTCCAAAGCTGTTTGTGAAAGGAAAGAAAAGTGCCTTTCTCTTCTCTCAGTCCATAGCTGACTTTGTTGCTTTAAAAATGATTACCAGCTTTCTCACATGTGAGACTGAGCCACAAAATATGCACAAGAAGCCTATTTTAGTGTTCTTTTTGCTAGATCCTATATGTTCTTCATATAATGACAGCTATACTCTTCCATGTTTTCATAGCAGTTCTCTCAACTACTTTGTTTATGGCTTCACCAGGACCTAAGGGCTCACTGGAGGTCAGCATGCCATAGAGGGCAGTCCCTGTGGTGTGGCATTTGCAGCCTGAACAGCGTTAAGGGCTGGAATAAGGTATCAGTGAGGCAGCTGCATGGAGGAGGGCCTTGCCTCTCTTCCCTGTACTTCGGCCTACGCGGCCTTCTCAGCCTGTGAGTGATCTGTCTGCCTTCAGTGACCACGGCTGATTTTAAGAAATGTATTTTACAAACATGTTTTTCCCATACACAGCGCTGCAATCTGGCAAGAATATCTTTTTCACTTAACAGGTCTGAGGAAGATGGTCATCTGTAATGCCCACTAAAGAGATAATTCATTTCAGTATCGTAGAATCATAGAACCATAGAATGGCCTGGGTTGAAAAGGACCACAATGATCATCGAGTTTCAACCCCCCTGCTATGTGCAGGGTCGCCAACCACCAGGCCAGGCTGCCCAGAGCCACATCCAGCCTGGCCTTGAATGCCTCCAGGGATGGGGCATCCACAGCCTCCAGTAGTTTCAAAGTCACATTACTCACTACATTTTAATGAGGTCAGCATAATCAAAACACACTTGAATGTGCTATAATGGCACTGAGGGTAGGCAGAGAGTATGGTTTTAAAGATACATGATTTAATTAAATATACACAGCTTCTATAGGTTGAGGCTATTGCACTAAAGAGGAAGGAAGCCTAGGAGAAAAAAAAAAAAAACAACAGGATTTTCCTGAGACTGTGGAGAGAAATTAAGATGTGTTCATGATGCATGTGAATTATAGTTGATTTGGTCATTAAATTTTCATTCGTATTGTCTTAATTTTAGCAGAAAGGATTTAAGCAAAGCTGATTTGCCAGCGGCCTTTGGTGGATGGTTTCAATAAGCATTACTTCATAGTGAACGCTTTTGGCACCATCTTGTGGTCGAAAGTACAGCTGCACTCTCTATGGCTTCGTAGTCAAACCAAAAGTTAAATGAAACACAGCCCCTGAAGGGCACTTTGTTTGGTGTCCCTTCTGTAGGGCCTAGTTCTGCCCCACTACCAAGCCTTTCTGGTAAACAGTGGCTAAAAGCATCACTGACATGGATGGCAGTCACTGTGTTGTTACTTTAACCCACCTCTTAGCTCTGCAGAGAACTATTCATTTTTTGCAGAGCTTGTTTTCTTGAACTTCAGAAAGCTGAACTGACTTGTTGAGAAGTGAGATGAGCATCAAAGCTAGGGCAGGGGAAGAGGCAAGGATGCGTAGGTGGGCACGGGGCAACAGAAGTCCTCCCATTTCAGTGACCTGATAGCATTCGGTTAGCTCAGACTGCACTGTGTCTCTTTGCCTTATATCTAAGCTCAGAGGCTGTGATTAAGCACTCATTTTAATCCAGCTGCTGCTGTTGCCAGAAGAATTCCGCATTCCCTGCCCTTCTCTGCACTGTCTCCACTGCACTGGAGCTCAAGCCAAGGGAGCTTTCCTTCCTCTGGGAAGAGAAAAGTCTTCTGAGAAGATGAAAGAAACAAACTGGTCAAAGAGGCTCTAAGATGTAGACAAGGAAGCAGTCTTAAAAATAGAAAATGGAGGGCTTTGCTTGACCGGCTCTGTGAAGAAGCATTCCTAGCCATTGTGGATTTGGGATGAGATGGATAATCTCAACTGGTTTGAATGAGGTGGCTTGAAATGAAATATAAAAATAAGCCTCTATGAAATGTCAAATATAAATGTCTTTCATATAACATCCTAACACAAGATAGAGATCGTGCAGAAAGAAACAGCCTTGAGGTGAACAATTCTGTTACTAGAACTGGTGGAACGATTCTCACAATCTGGATAATAATCTGAATAATCTGGAATAGTGGAGAAAATTGATTAAAAAAAAAAAAAGCACTACTATTTTGGAGGTGTGTGAAAAAATACTTTAGATTGATTACTATAATTTTGCTTATTTCTTAGAAAAAATAAACATACTAAAGCCTATGAAAACAAAGGTCTTTCTGATAGACAGTTACCTTCTAAAGACCCTACCATACAGGCCCTATGTACTGTTTTTATGTATATTAATCATGTAACCATGTCTAGTGTGCGCTTGTGGAATTCGGTGTTGGTTTGTTCGTTTGTTTTTCTCATGGATCTCTGCACTGTCTGCTCTTGGGGCACGTAAAAATATTTACCTCCCTATAAACCATTCAGAATCTAAATGAAGCCCAAAGGGCTGCTACATTCACTAGGAACAATATAGAAGCATCAGCAGCAATGTTAAACCTGAGCTGAGACTGTGATGCCGTAGACATCTGCCCGAAAGGAGTCCATGGATTTGCAGTGCATCACAGCAGTTCTGGTGCCAAAGAGGTTTTGTAATGACCTGCTGGAACTGAAGGGCTACTCACGGAAGAGGAAATTTCTAGCTGAAGTAAGTGTATTAGTGAGGGTGCTCTGAGAGGTGGTTTGGGAGCCACAAGTACATCAAGTGCAGTACCTCTGGTATGCTTCCACGCCACCATGCAGGAGTTCTGGGTGTTTAACTTATTCCCATTCTTTCTCTGACCTCCAGTAAGAAATACAAGGCTACATTCATTGGTAGCACTGGTCGGGAAAATGTTGCTGAGATCTCAGGGTGGTCCCACTGGTGTCCCACCAGCCAGTTAGTTGCATCTGTAAGAAAGCATTGCAGTATTTCCTCAAAGCAGCTCAGCTTGCCTCTGCCACTTGCTCCAGCCTGTGTTTTTACAGTCAAGAGTCCTGTCAGAATCAGAAATGTCACTTTCTCTTGACACTGAACGAGGAGCTCTGTTCCAGTAAGGGTTACCCCCAAAATTACGCTGTCTCTTTCATTGGAAAGCTTCTGCCTGGAACATTCTTGTGCAAATAAATTCAGCATTCCAGTGTGCTGATGCTGTGGTGACACTGTGTTGTACTGTACTCTGCTTGGCTGTTGAAGAAAGACATTGTAGTGTGGATAAATCACAGTACTTGTCCCAAACATGAGAACTTGTAAAATTCGTGCTGCGATGTCTTGGGCCAGTGCTCTGGAACAATGTGGAGATGTTTAGAAGCTGTTGCAGTATTAGTTCATCTATAAACTACTTGTTCTGAGACAGCATTTTTTTGAAACTTATGTAATAGAAATTTAATAGTGATCATGTTTTTTGAAAGAGGGGTATCAGAAGTGCTTTATTCTGCAGACCAGGGCAATAACGTGTTAGGCAGCATCAAAGCATTAAACAAGATGGCTTGTATCATTAACACTATGTGAAACGGCTTAACAAACCAATAAAAGTGGGACTAAAACAAAGTTATCACACAATACACTTTTTGAAAGTGCCAGACCCAATTTTTCTCAAGCAAATGCTTTTCCAATAAAGCTAGTTGGAATTTAAAGGAACGTAATTTGCCAATTACTGAATATGATACCAAATACCACAGTTGAATGCTGCTTTGCATATTCAGTGTACTGTATGTATGGTACATAGCAGCCTACTGAAGTAGAAGGGAAGAATGAGCGTTATTCTTCCAACTTTGTAAATAGGGCAAATAAAGGAATTACATCAGAAGAATGGAACAGATCTTGCCTATCATTCTGAAGTCCGTATGTTAGTTAAATCATGTTGTTTTCTTTTAACTCTGCCAAAAGCCTTTGCACAATGCGTTCCATAAACAAGGCTGTGAACAGTACAGTACTTATAAAAGAGTGGGCCATTTCAGAGTCTGTAGTGCTCCACTATGGAATTTGGTTTTTACAGTGTGTGGTATATGTGCATTGAGCTTCATGGAGTTACAGTTTGGTGTTGAAAGGAGGGGGCTATAAGAAAGAGGGGGACAGACTCCTTAGCAGGGCCTGTTGTGATAAGATTTGAGGAAATGGTTTCAGGCTTAAAGAGGGGATATTTAGACTGGACGTAGGGAAGAAGTTTCTTATGATAAGAGTGGTGAGACACTGGCACAGGTTGCCCAGAGAGGCAGTGGATGCCCCATCCATGGAGACACTCAGTGTCAGGCAGGAGGGGCTCTGAGCAACCTGATGTAGCTGTAGGTATCCCTTTTCATTGCAGAGGGGTTGGACTGGATGGACCTTAAGAGTCCCTTCCAACTCAAACAATTGTGTGATTCTGTGATAAGATTCGTGTTCCGGCAAGTTTAGTTTAGGGCAGGGAAGGGCTGTTGGCTGGCTGTGACCCATGTTATAACTTCATGTTGTGGATTTGTTTTTGCTTTACTTTTAGGTGACTAGTAGCTACTGGGCTAGAAGGGTGTCTGACACTCAACAAAGAAAAGATTTCCCACCTTTGGGCTCACTTGAGGTTGATGAGGTTAGCATTCATCTCAGTTCTACTTCATATCTGCATGCATAGCTACTCTCCTGGGATCTAAAACTGTACAGATCCAGAATTTATTATTCTTGCTTTGGGACATATTTTTTTCCCTGTGCCTCTAAAGAACACAGGGTGGCATAGATGAATCTGAGAGATTGTATCAAACTTATTACTTCAGAACCTGGGCAGTGTTCTGAGACGAGAATATATCAAAGTATACTAATTTTCTCCTTTTGAGTACAGCTCTGTACTCGTGTGCTTTTAAAACAAACACTCAATATGTGCTCATGCCAGACCAAATTCAGCCATGGTAGTGCCAGGCCGACTTCAGTGGCTTCAGTAGGCTATAATTAGTGTTCTACTGCTTGTTCCAGTTTCTCTTCTAAATTCTGATTCAGGAAAACACTTATGTAACTATGAATATCTGTTAAATCCATGGTATAACCCCTTGTACATAATCCTTTCTACATCTTGTACATAAGCAGGAGGCTGGGGAAGATTTTTTTTTTCCCTAAAGCATTTTTTCTGGGGGGAAAGCAATAGATTCTGTCCCATTCCTGGAAGGGAAAAAATGGGACTAGATTCAGTGTGGTGGTCTCTTGTGTCAGGTAAGCAATAAATCCATGCAAAGAAATAGGGGAAAGGACTCCTGGGAATTTCGTGGATTATATTTGTCTTCAATTAATTTTAATGTTATATTTAACTTTACATTAAGTACCCACTTAACGTTTTGCTGAATTGGTATTTCCACCAGCTACTATTTCTCTCTCAACATACTGCATCGAAAGAAATTTTGAACCAAACCTCTCCTAATTCCCTAAACTCCTCCAAATGCTGCTCTTAAGTGATTTGGCTGATTCTGATTGCTCATCACTTCTTTTTCAGAGAAACCCCACCCTCCTTTACTGACAGCCTGCAGAATGCTCCCGAGTCCTTCCCACTGACAGAAACAGAACTTAGAAAATGATGAGCAGAAAAAGAAAATCTATCTCAGTCTAGCTGGCACAGAGCAGGGCAATGGGCTGCTCCATTCCTCTACTGGAAGATGACTTAAATGGCGGGGCAGTCTCAGTGGGGACTGTTTGGCAGTAATTTCTGTTGCTGCAGGGGAAAATCCGTTTGGTTTGGTCTTTCCTTGCAGAGAAGACCCAGTAGAGACTGCCTGTTTCCCATATGTAAGTGCAGGCAACATTTTTTCTCTCAAGTCTTGCTCGTTGTGGTAAGCAAACACTTTTTTCCCCTTTACTTAATAGAGCAAGGCTGTGGTCTTTCTTAGGGGGTCCAAAGAAACACAGAGTGAGATTTGGGCAAGGCTGTGGGAGTGTATGTGATGAATATTTCTCACAGCTGAGCATAGTAATGCTCTGTTCTGTAAGGTCCTGGTTATGGGCCTAAGAAGCAAAAT
Organism: Gallus gallus; assembly: GCF_016699485.2. NCBI lineage: Eukaryota > Metazoa > Chordata > Aves > Galliformes > Phasianidae > Gallus > Gallus gallus. The sequence goes on from NC_052532.1 coordinate 112,389,190, forward strand.
TTGAAACAAACAGAAAGGGCTACAAGCAAAATTAAAAATGGTATGAAGAATAAAGCATTAGAAAACCCAGTTTTCCAATTGAAATTTGACAATATATTGAGTTTTATTATGTCCTTTTATGTGATGTTTTGTCAGAGACACTTACATCACAGGTCTACACCAGCACCATCTACAGCAGTGGTATTTTCTTTATGACTGCAGAGGGCTTTGAGTCAGGCCCTTTGCAATCACAAGTAGGCTTTGAACCTACTCTTGTCTTTCCTTAAAATTAAATGATGGTTGTTGGACTGAAGAACAAAACAGCTGGGACCAATGGAGGTCCCTTTCCACCCTGAGCTAACTGTCCAGAGGTTCTCAGTTCCTGCTGATGCCTGCCCACTGTGGTCGTTGCTTTCATTGCAGTGTCCTCACTCTCATATTTCAGTGTGATTTCTCTGCTGATGAGTGCAGTTGAGCTTGATTTTGTAAATGCTTTTAGGATCTTGGAGCATTGCTGGACAGCCTTCAAAAGTATGTATGTGACAGCACGAGCATCTGGAGGGTTTGTGTGCAGATAAAGCATCTGTGATGTTGGGAAATCACTGCAGTGTTTTTGCCAGACTGAAGTCGAAATGTCCATATCTAATTGAATGGCAGCTTTTGAATCACAAACTGGAACTTTCCATTCTGCAAGCGCACACATGGATCTTATGGCAGAAAGAGCAGTTTCCAGATCAACACAGGGAAATTATACAGCTAAATCCCTAGCACAATTAAAGAACACTAAAGGCATGTGAAAACAAAAGTCATTTTTAAAGCTAAAAAAATAATCACAGGTTGACATTTTCCACAGCCTTATAAAACAAAGCCAAGGATCATTTCAGTGCCAGGTAGAAGTTTCAGTCCATAAAGAACAGCTGTGCTGTGCTACTTTGCACAGAACAAATAAGCCAGTAAAGTTGAAGAGGACATTGGTATACTAGACTCAACATGCCTAACAAAGAGACCATATTAAAAAGGAGAAGATTTTATTATATAAATGAGCTTGTGTGTTTCCATGTTTTGGAGAAGATGAGTTAAAGTCTGATGTCTTCTTGATTACGCTCTCATATCAGTGCTCTGAGAGGCAGTCTACCTGGAGACTGCACATCAGCTGATATATGCAGCTGATGTAAGTATATTCAGGTCATTGTGATGTGAAAGGGGAGTTACTGAGGTAAAGAGGATCTGCATTCCTCAGCCTTGCTGATGTTTAATTATGCACACATAATGTGCGTCCCAGTATTTGTTCTGTATGGAGCTGTGTGGATCAACTGGCAAGGCAATCAGAGTTAAACATTGGGCACCCTTTGTGAATTAGCAATGGTTTGCCTGTAAACCAACCACAGGAATTTTCTGCCATTAGCACTTGCAATACATTGGTGTTTAGGATGGAAAAAATGGAAGGCTCCAAGGCCTATCCAACTGTTCTGAATGCTTGACAACAAACAGGGCTGTGCTCGGACCTCTCATTGCCTTTGGGCTGCTCGGTCTGGTCGTGGGGAGCTCCTGATGTGCTAATGAAAATGAAGTTGGAGAGGAGGAGAAAGTCTATGCTTTCCATGCTTGTCTGGCTCCAGCTCTTGCAAGCTCAAGCACCCCGTGATGAGAGCCTGGGGGATGGCCAGCAGCATCTGGGAATCAGCACAGCCCCCCGCTTCCCACCCTTTTTTCCACTTCTTGTCATGAGAAGCAACATGGCCCCCTCCTCAGAAAGTCCCTTATCCCTGTCCCCATCTGGCCAAGACTTGAGAAAGCAGCAGGTGGGCCAACCTTGTTTGCTACAAGCCATTTTTGCTGGGTTTCTCAGAAAGACGCTGTGTTTCAGCTGAATTCAAAGCAGCTGGAGAGTCAGGAAAAAACATTTCACGTCCCCTGTGTCTAGCTCTGGCAGTCCGTGTTTTAGCACAAGTTATTATCTTTTAATTCCCATAGTTGTTGGGCATTGTCCAATCCATAAAATGCAGGCCTGCTTGGATCTGCGGTAAGCATGGTGGATGCATGAAGATAGCAGAAGGGAAAGTTTCTTCTTTTCAATGAGCTGGAGATAGTTTCAGTTTGATAGTAAAAGTCTGAGCTGATTCTTTAGTTATCCAAGTGTTGCAAACAAAAAATATCCTGGGCTAGAGAATTTCACAGAATTTATTTCCTAATAATTAATGTGAACCTTTGGTTCTTTATTATGGTATTTATAAATACAAACCACAAACAAGCAGGAAAAGCACCATGTGCCTCTGTAAACCCTCTCCTCCCCTTTCCCAGTCTCCTGTCCCCTTACCACATTTTATATCCCATCCCTTTGGTGGAACCGTAGACAGTGCAGGAGACGGGGTCAATTCATGGTTATTGCTTTTCCTCACTGCTCCTTGTTTGTTACTCAGCTGCTCTGATGAATTTCCTCCATGGGTCACTGTCCCCTCAGAGGCAAACCTGTTCTAAAGCCTCCTCTCACCCCTGCTTGAGCATCTCCTCATTGGCCTTGATTGCACCCCACTAGGGACTCATCTTCCCTGCTCTGTTGTCACTCTTGCCATCTACATCTCTTCTTGCTCTGCTCCTGCTTTGGCATCCCTCCTTCTCTGGCATCCCTCCTTGTTTGGTGATAGGAAATCCTCTCATTGGCTCTCTTTTGAAACGTGGTGGACCAGGGCTGTCTGTTTCAGAGTCATTGCAGATGTGGCCATGACTAGCCCAATGCAGCCCTGCATCTCCACCCACACAGATCATAGAATGATAGAATCATTAAGGTTGGAGAAGACCATTAAGGTCACCTAATCCAACCCATCCCCACCATTCCAACTGACCACGTCCCTCAGTGCCACATCCACAACATTCTTGAATACCTCCAGGGACAGTGACTCCCACCTCCCTGGGCAGCCTGTTGCAACACCTCACCGCTCTTGCAGAAGTCACCTCTGCAGTCCCCCACGATCAAAACCCTGCAATTTATGCCCGGTACAGTGATCCATCCCAACTGTCCCTGATTTGAATCTACATTGCACTGGCATATGTGAGCACATTCATTCTCTTCAAGCGTATATTTCAGTGTCTTGTTACACCAGGCTGTGGTGCTTGGCACCTGCTGGACTTAAGCCCTGGATGAAAATCATGGTGACTGTAGTATTTCAGTCTAATACATCACCTTTCATGTACATATATATTGTATTTACTGGTGTGGAAGTATAGGAATTATCCATAAATAAGAGCAAATAATCTGGAAGATGTAAAGCAGTTTAACGCACATTAATATTTTTGATACTTTGAAAAGTTTGCTGATTTGTCAGCATGCTCTAATTTCTACATCTGTTCATGGATTTAGGGGGCAATGGACATCACTGTGACATTTCTAATTCAAACAGCAACAAGAAATGTTGCACAGGTGTATGAGTATGAATACATGACTATTGCTAGATAGCAAAGACCAGTTTATACGGTGAAACTCTGGGTTGCTTGATCAAATCAGACCTGAATCCCTACTGTCAGAACACAAGCCCAATTGCCAGGTTTGTATCTCAATAAACATCTCAACCATTCCTAGATAATGAGTGCCAGACATGTATATTTAGCAACCCATGTATCCTGCTCTCATCTCTAGTTGATGAAAGTCTGTTTACAAGTTCAAGTGATCCCATCTGGTGGCTTCTTTCTCCCTACTGCTTGGGTTATGGCACAGGCTGGGGCATGGATGTACATTACAAGGGAAAATGAGATTGTGCAGACCTTAATTATGGCACACAGCCATAAGCTATTTACTTGCCCCAAATGCTCTTTGTTTCATAGCTATATATGTCAAAGCTTTTATCATTCATAGGTAGGCATAAAAAGTTAGATCTGCAGAAGGGCATAAGCCAACAAAAGGTACATGCGGTAGTGAAGCCCAGCGTTCAGAGCCTCAGCTAGAAGCTGACTGAGATGAGACAGTGTTGTCAGCATCGCCGGCTCTTCACCATGCCGCTCTGATCCTGTGTCTGGCACTGATGTTCTCCTCACTCCCCCTGGCTGTGCGAACAGCAAGGGTACACCAGGCACCGCAGGTAGTCACCAAAGCAATGTCCCATTCTCTGCATCTCACCCCGAAGACTACCAGCCCATAATGCTGTAACTCTTGATCTATCCAACACTGTCTCACTGCGCTATCTGCGCCGTTAAAAAGTACAGTTCAGTAGCTGCCAGAATCTCTGAATGTTATCACCCAAGCGATCTGAGATAAACCAAAATCATCTGCCTGAGAAACATAACATACAGATGAGTATGCATGTGCCTACACATTTTTTTTTAATTTATAGATTTCTTCTGTGATGGAGGCAGTTGCATGCAAAGCTGGCACAGCTCTGTTGTCCCAGAATAGCCGTACTCCAAGCTGTCACTTATTTTAGTAACACATATGGATCCCTTTCCTTCAGCATGGGATTATCTCACAGTCCCTGTGACACTTTGCTATTGTCTCCCATTTTGCACGTCAGGGAGTGAGAAGCAGAGATGGAGTGACTCAATGCCATGCAAGCTGCTTTGTGCTTCTATGAGTCATTCTATGGAAACGCAACACCTATGCCTCTGGTAGGGTAAGGAATGGACCTGGGGCTTCCCAAGTCTGCTTGACCACCCTTTTTCCATGAGAAAGCCTTCTTTCATTTTTCAGAAACTTATGGCTAGCCAAAAACTGCCTTCCGATTAATTTTCACCATAACGTGTAGGAGTGAAGCCAATGTTTACAAATGTATTGCAGGATAATAGCATCCTAGTTGCCCTGGTTACTTTCAGCTTAGTGGGTAATAGACCCTTCCTGACTAAGAAGTGGTAGCTCTTATTGATTCCCTACTCCACATGCGTATGCAGCTGAAAATAGCAGACACTAACCTGGCTGAAAAACCTTGGTCCGGGTATCGGGCTTCCCATCTTTGGCCTGGTAGTGAAGTGTCAGCTCCAAAAAATGTTCTCCCTGCAGCAATCTGATTTGCAGAGCTGTAGCCCTGGGGAAGTGCAAGACTGGCCAGAGCTGTTGACCTCTGTTTCCCCTTCCTTCGAGATACGAGGGGCCCCTGAGCTCTTGTACAGCTCTCTGCCCTGTGTCGTGTTCATTTCCTAGCAGGACAGCTGCAGAGCTCTCAGCTGAGCAAAACCCCTTGGCTTACGCATGCATTTTCCCATTCACTTTCCATGAGAAAAGCACAGCTATGGTTGGCAAGCACTGGCCAGAGGCCTGGTGCTTCAACTCCCTCCCCTTGTGCAGCAGAAGGCTGGCCTGCAGCCACGCTCTCACATTTCCCAGGCAAGAGAGAACTACTGACCTGGGAGAAAACGCTGGCCACGGACCTGCCTCCCAGTGCCTTTTCCATGAGAGAAGATCACTTGAGGCCAGGTCATTCCAATTCTGTATTAAAAATAAGAGCTAGAAGGTGCGGTTTTATTTACTTACAAATGTTCTGAAACTGTGTCTTTGGGATACGTGTAGCTCTTTCATCTCTGGATCAGAAAGCACTTTATAAGTGTTGAATTAATTAAGCCTAAGAAGCACTCGAGGGATGCAGAAGATGCAGAAGTATTATTACCCATATTTTAAAGATGAGGAAATGGAGACAGAAAGAGGATAAGGGACTGGTGTGAGAACACAGACTGAGTTGCTTGTAAAGTTGGAAATCAAACCTAAATTTGAGATTTTATATCCTTACTGCCGTGCAGCTAGAATTGGTTCTAACCAAAGGACGGTTCTCATCTGTGAAAACATGTGCCCCCTTCTATTGTAAATCAAAAACATTTGTAATTAGAACGTTTTCTAGACTGGATTCTATCTAAAAATGTATATAATGGTCCTCATAAACATTACTAAGTTATTTGGTCCCTATAAATCTGAAGTGCACTTTCTCGGCCGAGTACAGAGAAGAGAGCTGGAAGTTCAACTTCCCCCATCTTCAATAGCAAGACCATATTCCTTGGTAATCAACCAAACCAGATCAAAGTTTACGTAGGTCCAGAAAATTCAATTAACACCTGCCAGTGATCAATATGAGAACAGCCGATGCTTGTTTTCTCTTGCACCTTTGAATTCGTACTTGCATACTTCCCAAGAGATATATTCTGCTAATGACTTTTCTTCTTCGCTCACGCTGGTTTCAAGAATTAAACTAAGCTCTTCTTGGCTTGCTTATCACTGTTTGTAATAAAAATCTCCAGGGCTGTATAAATTAAAGCTAGAAAATAGAAACGGATTCTGGAAAAGTGTCCCAGGAAGAGTGGTGGCAACAAACAATTTAGCTTATTATATGACCATGCTCGATAATTCTATGAAAGAGATTTTGTGATGTTGTTTCCCTGATAAAGGAACTCAAATTCAATGACCCATGAGATCTTTTCTGTTCCAATGTTATTAACAGAAAATTTTATTGATAAAGCAATACTTGGAATAGAGTTTAGCTCATTTTCTCAGATCAGCGTTTTCTCTATGGGCTAGGAGCGAGCAGCTGTTCTCGTCTATGAAGCGAAGAAAGACAGACTGCGTCTAAACCATGGGATCCAAGAATGAGTCCTAAATTCTGGCCCTGGATGAGCACCCTGGCAATGTCTTGAGTATGTGTGGAGGGGATATATGGAAGCTTACCTCCCTCCCCAAGTCCTGCGTGAGCCCTGGGTTTCATGGTTGGTGGGGCAGGGGGTGCTCGTGGTGTGCTCTGCAACGTGCTTTTGAAGCATTTGGGAAATCACAGTGAATGCTTCAGCTCTGAAGCTCACTTACCCTGCTGTTTTGATGCACGAGGAGCAAGAAGGTACCATTTTTAGTGTCTTTTCTATACTGGTCCAATACTTGCTTGTTTTTGTGAAACCCCTACAGAATAGCAGTCAGATTAGTATCACAAGATCTTGAGCAATGTTTGTTGGAGACATTAGGTTCGGTTTCCAACAACAAAATTTAGGATTAAAGGAAACAATGTAGCAAACAGTTATTTTTGATTTTTAAAATACTAATTATATCCTTACAGGTCTCTCTTTTAGTTACTAATTGATTGATGTCCTGGCACGAATGTGCGTATGGACAGAAAGCACACATTGAAGTAAATATTAGGAGAATATTACCTGTTTTGACATTCAGTGCTAGAAGTATTAATTTCAGCTAAGAACACTGCTACTCTTCTCTTCTCTATTAGCTTCATTCATCTGATGATGAAATGAAGTTACTCCAAACAATGACATCATCCTCTAATCAGACTTCTACTACTATAAAATGAATTTGAGACATCTGTTGGAAAAAACAAAGCAAAACCTTTTTAGTGTCCTCTGTAACTACAGAATTATTTCATTCATGCTGGACTATATATCTCAATTAGAAAAAAAAGCATTGCCAAATGAGTTGGATTGCGGGTCAGACCTAACCTATACAATATGGCTTGGAATCCAGCTTTTGAATGCTAGAAAGCATCACATTCTTGTCTCTCTTCATACAAATTCTGTTACTTTGGGGCTCTTCATGGGGGAAAAAAAAAGAGTGCTACTTGTTCTGAAAGGCATGAAACTCTGGGCTGAGTGGTCAGGCTTCAGAACTTGATCTAACGTTAGAAAAACAGCTATCCCACAAAGTGCCGTAACGGGTTTAAACATGTCAAAGGTTTGAGAGTTTTAGCGTAAGCCTTGGGGGTCCACTGTGGACCCTCAGTAAATGGTTTCCCTTTCCAGTTTCAGGACCGTCTGTGTTATGGTGAAGAGTAGGCAAAGATAAAACAGTGCCCTGTGTTAATCTGAAGTTCAAAGCCTGAAATCCAGAAGTAGGAGAGGGCAAAGATATACTTTTCTCCATGGTAACCTGAGTGTGTACGCACCTTTTCATCTGTGAAATAAGGAGTGGACTTAAATGCTTTGGGGAATCCTCCCTACTTTGGGAACTCTGGGCTTTCTTTTATTTCTTGGAGCAGTGGGCACAGATCAGCTGGCTGAGCTGTCTTCCACCATTTCTCATTATTGACCCTTCAGTTCGTGTTGGGGCTGTAAATGCTTTTCCCTCTGAGTCACTCAATGCTTTTTTTCCCAGCTGGCATATTATGTAGTTGAACGCTCCAAAAGTAAATACGTCTCTAGCTAGCTGACCTTTCCCCGTGTGAGAGCACAGGAGGGACCATGCTGTTACTCTGTGTCCTGAGGCTCAGTGAAATACCCTTTTATCACATGGTAAGGATATGATCACTGACACTTCATCTGACTTTGCAAATAATTCCATCTCTTATATGCAGTTTTCTCCAAAACTAAAGCTATTGTTGATGTGCAACTTGGTAATTTGCCATAAAGATTCATTGCTAGATTTGAATGCAAAGTCTGTGTAATGTATATTCTGTAGTGAAACAAAAATAGGTTTTTTCTAGTGCTCTGTTTCTTTTTGTTCTGTAAGGTTTATGATCACATGACTACTTGCTAGAGATGCCCAATAGTCTGCGTGCACAGTGTGCTAGTTAGCAGTTTATTTTACTAGACAAGTGTGGTGATGCCTTTGCAGTTACTCAGTTATTTCATTTTTCCATAGACCAAGGCACCTGTAAATACAGCAGCTCACCTACATCAGGCAGACTGGCAAGAGCACGATGATCTTCCTTTCAGCATATCTGATGTCTTTTTAGCTCTAATACCCCTGCAGTCTGTTGGAATGCAAGCTTGGCTGGTGCTCATGCTCATTCCCAGCAGAGTAGATGCTATCACAAGAGCTTTGTTTCATGCAACAGTGGTTGGCAGTGCTGCCTGCCTTTCATTGTGCCCCACCAAGTACTTTTTTGAAAATCCTGGTTATGCTCCTGCTGATTCCTTGTTCTGAACGAGACAGAATGAAGCCACTGGCTCAGGGACAGCTGGGTTCCTCAATTCAAGGGTCCTGAGATTGAGCATCCCAGCAACGAGGTCGGCAGATTACAAGAGGCCTGGCATAGACACTGCTACTCACAGCTACTCATTTGTGCCAACTCTGTTCCAAGAGATGGCTGGCTCCCCCACCGTACTCTGGGAGCCAGCCATGTCTTGAAGAGCCATTTCAATAAAGCCGCCGTCATCTCTTTTGAGGGGAATATTCCAGTTCATTGGCTTTTTGATTTGAGAATTCAGCTGTTACTTCTGGATTCTCTGCCTTCAAAGAGCTTTAGGAGAGAGGCTGCTGCATCATGTGTAGGGACAAAAAGGTGGCATTCATATTCTTCAGCTGTAAGTCTTTTAATAAACCACCATCACATGTTTTCATATTACTTTGCTGCTTATGTTTGTAGCTAAGTGCCAAAGCGCCAGAAAAATTAGTTCACTTACATAAAATCTGATCCTCCCGTGAACTCAGCACTTAATAGCTTGCAGGCATTTTCCTAGTATCACCAAAAGAGATTAATATAAGGATATTAGTCTGAGGTGTTTAGCAGCCATCACTACAATATCCAAGGCACCGATAACGAAGACATTATGGGTGAAGCAGGTAGTAACTTTCACTTGAATTCACCTGACACTTCCCTCTATCACTGTTTTTTCAGTCCCTTTGCCAAGCTGTAGCTGTTAGGGTCACAGTTTTGCAGTCTGTGTACCCTACGTTGATTATAATTTATTTTTTTTGCATCTACCTGCCTGGAGGGAGATGAAGATGATGAAGCGTCTATGGAATGGTTTATCCATTTCTCAAAATAAGGCTGGTTATAAAACAGCGCTTTATTTTTTTCCATGTCATACAGCTCGCATTCAGCTTACACAGTAAATCCAGTGCATCTGTGCATCCCTAGCAGAGATGTAGTATTTAATGGGGAAACGGTTCCTGTGGCAAGGATACACTTTTTGGTTTTGCTGTAACAAGCAGCAATATTTAGCCAAATTCTGAGCCCCTAAATATGTTCATAGAATCATAGAATCATTTGAGTTGGAAAAGCCATCTTGTCCAACTCCCCTGCAATGAACAGGGTCACCTACATCTAGGTCAGGTTGTTCCAAGCCCCTCCAGCCTGACCTTGAGTGTCTCCAGGGACGAGGAATCCGCCTCCTCTCTGGGATATTTCTGATCCAGGATGTTTTGGAGCTGTAAAGCTAATTTTTTCTTAGAAAACATTCTGTGAAATTACTTTGCTTTTTTTTCTATGGGAGAAGTCAAATATTTTCTCTTTCCTGATGGAAACAATGGGTCTCTGGTGCCCAGAAGACAAGCTTGATTAGAATTAGAGGAGAATGTAGGATATAGAGTTGTGAACTTTTTAACTTACAACGGAACCAGTACTTGATATCAATGTTTTAATATGCAGGTAATTTAATACTTGAAAATAGGTTGTCATTCAATATTTTTTGATTTAAAACATGAAGGGTTTTACTGTTTTTCAGGGATGGAATGCACCACAGTGGATTAGTAGTTCATCTGAAAAAATAAAACCAGCAACAGTATTGCAGTGAATTAGAGTTTAGCAAATACCAAGGAAGATGGTGTTCAGGTACCCAGCATTAACTGATAGATAAAGAAAGATGATTGCAGTTGAGTGTGTTTAGGGCTGCTTGAGGAGAAAGGGAAAAGGAAGAGCAGAGGTCCTTACAAGTCTTCTTATGCAATAATTGCCTCATTTGCAAATATGAGCAGAAACCTAGATTGTGGCAGGCTTCCCTTTATCCCATCTGTCCACTCACCAGAGAATTTGGTGCACTGATGGAGACAATCCTCCTGGGCATTTTAGCCAAAAAAGGATTCTGCCTAAATACATTATCTCCCACCGCTTCTTCTACTGCCTTTCCATCTCCATTGGCAATCCCATTTCCAACAGAAAGCTCCATGCCTTGTAGTTTCCACTTCTAGGGCTGCCTTTTCTTTAGGAGAAGAAGGCCAGAAGCCAATTCTTCGCTTACTGCCTGCACATCTTTTGTATACTGGAAGCCAGAACTCAGCTCTGGACATCCAGCTGAAATCTGCTTAGTGACTCAAACTGTATATGCAGTGCTCCTGGCATATAGGCTGCCTTTGCAAACGTACCGGTGGGTTTGTTTACTCAGCACAACTCAAGACCCTGCAGTGGCCCCCAACAGAGGTTCAGTGGGGATGCTAGGGCCAGGCTACCTTCAACATGACCTCATCCTCCTTGGCTTTGCACTCTGTTGCTTGCTGATTGTTGGGCTCTGGGTGCCCTTCGTCTGCTGCATTCTCTCACATGATGTCTGAGTTCTGAGATGACCAGAAAACTGAAAGATCCCCATTGCACCCAGGGATTGCTCTCTTCATTATGGGAAACATTCTGTTTTCTGGCAGTTGGATGCAGCTTGACATTTTCACTTCCTCTTTTACTGCTTTATTTGCATTGGGGAACTTGGCAAGGTAAAAGTAATGCTTCTCCTGGACTCTATACTTACAAATAGTAGTTTCAGGACATTGTAGCTTTTTCATTTCAATATTTTTAAAACTGTTTTTTCCATAATATTGTATGCATCTTAAACTATTATGCTTCCCTTTAATTCCACGTACATTGCTCCCTTGAAAATAAGAAAATGTAAAAGTCAATGCTGTACTATATAGAGAAGTGTTAACTGAGTGTTAATGAGCTGCCACGTCGGCTCCAAGCCATCTCTGTAAGCCAGCGCCATAAAACAGCATTTAAAGGCTATCAAGTCCATTTCGTGGCTGTGAGTCTCGACTGTTGTGCAGTGAAGTAGACGTCCTTATTATCTGAGTGCCAGTTAAATGCTGCCAGCCTAATGTGTGCATGGGAGAATTGCTTTTTTGTGACTGGGGTGCTTATTTTACTGCTCGCACGTCAGCTAGGCACTGGCCTTCATCCAGACCACATCTGCAAACTGAAGAATAGCGAAGGCCCTTGGTTCCAGAAGCGTGTGGTGGTGGCTAACAGCCTTTAGACCTATCTGAACAGCTCTGTTAGCCCCCGGTGGCAGGAACTTCACTTCTTCAACTAGAAATGTGCTATGGAAACTCTGGAAACGATGACAGTGACGTTAAAAAGAAGACCCATTTACAGTCAAAGCTCTTTCCACATTATGCCACTGGCTGCTATGTTCACAACACGGCCATCCTGCAAAGTATTGTTGAGGGTAGCCATGCCTTTCTTCTTGAGAATCTCTTTTCTCTTTGCCTTTTCTGCCGAAGTGGGAAAGGTGGCAGAAATAACTTCACCAGATTGTAAAAGTAATATAAGGAAAAGCAGTAAGAGAAAAGAGGGCCAAAGCAGTTGCTCTTTCTGGCAAGGAAGAGGTAAGCTGTGGTTATGTGGTGGTGCAGACATTTTTAATCTACTTCCACTCATATCCTTTATCGCAGAGGAATATCAGGTGAAAATGCATGAGCCAGCTGTACCCGTGCCAGCTTGTGTCCAGAAGCCTCACTGGCTTGATGAAAGGTGAGTATTTTCTTGGGCTCAGTGCCATGAATATGCAACTGTACTGGTTCTCTGTGTTAGCATACAGCACACCACATAGGTATCTCAGGTCTGGCATCCTGGAGATTGCTGTGCTCTGCTCTGTTGTGCCACATGAAAACAACTATTCAAGTACCAGGGGGAGCAGAAGGAATTTGTACTCAGACATTGGGTTGGATGGGTCAGGAGCTAAGCTACATCATGTGTGCGCTGATTTTTCCAAACTACTATGAGTGAACAGGCATGGGTCTTCTACGTGGGCTCTGTGACTCTCCAAATAGCTGTCCTGGCTCTATGTCTAAGTTAGGTGGCAAATTTTGTTCTGGAAGTATTGTTTTTTTCTGAGTTCACTTTTAGTAGCCCGCAGACAACTTGCCGTTTAATGTGCTTTTCATGTTACGCTGTTAGTGATAATACTACTGTACTATTCTATAATAGCAGATTTGCCTCTCTTCAGTGAAGTAGTAAAATGCACGTGTAACTGGTATCAAATATTTAAGCTTACATATGAAGAAGAGTGCTGACTGAGACCTTGCTATAAAACTTATGGGTTTTTCTCACTTGCTGCGTGCCCAGCGAGATAACAATCCAGATTGAAACAGTTTGAGTACACATGCATGAAAGGGAGTTTTGAAAGAAGAAATGCAAAGTATGGGATGTGAAGTCCTAGAAAACTACCATTGCTGAAATTATTTTTTTCTTTTAGGAATGGGTGGAGTGATTTTCCAGTTTGTGTTGAGGGAACACCACCCCATTATGAAGCCTTCCCAGAAAATGAATGTCTAATCTTCTTATGACTCTTCTAAGGAAAAAATAATTTCAGCCTGAAGAACCTGTTATTAACTCTATGCAAGTCAGAGATTTCCTACAGAAAACAATGGCTGAAGATTTCTTGTGCACACACTGGAGAAATTGGTTATCATCTGGAGGATGGAACGTGAGATCCATTGATCTGTTTTTCAGCTCTTTGGGCTATAATTTCTTCTTACCAACAAACTGTAATTCTCAAATGGTTGAAGAATATAAAACAGTTAAGAGTCTGATTCTGGAAAATACCTGAGTACCTATGGACCTCTCTTTGAAAACAACTGACTTCAAAGAAGTGCTGTTCCAAATAGGGATGGATTTCTATCTGTGCTTGGACACATTTCTGAATCGGGGCCTTGGGCTGATTTACATAGAACATTCAACTTAATTAATCCAAATTAACTTAAAGTATGAACTGAAAATGGATTAAGCTTTATACAAAGTGGAATTAAGACTACTTTAATTTAAAAAAGTCTTTACAGGGTTAAATGCACTTTAACTAATCTGCTTTAAATTAAGTCTTTAGTTAATTTGGATTAATTTTCCCAAGTGTCTTTGTGAAAACCAGCTCAGAGTTGGGATCCAGCCTGGGCAGTAATCACAGAAATGCTTTGTATTAGAGGAATTATTGCCATGCCTAAAGTTAAGGATGTGCATAGTGTTTGGTATGCAGTAAGGTCAATGTGCTTCAGAGCCATGCCCGTTTCTGCAGCATGCAGTGACTTGAAACCAATTTAAATGTCTCATTATGAATGAGTTTTCACCATGATTGATCAGTTTATGTAGTATCAGCAAAGAATGTGTAATCAGACTGTGTTCTGTCTTTACTGTTTGAGTACATGAACAAACACTTGGTGACACAGACTATGGGTATCATCTCCAAGCTCATTCAAACCAAGCCCGGCAGCTATACTACAATACTTGCAGCATATTAATTTTGCATTTCTTTTGATGCTTGTGATACTATGATGTGTTGTTTCCACGTTTACTAGTGATGTGTTTATTTAGAAAATAATCATTATAATTTTGTACCCATGCTCTTGGCACAATTGATACATATATGATAATATATTGATATATATTAGTTGGACAGGAAGAATGAGGTCTGCTTCTGTTCAAGACAAATACAGAAAGTGTTTCTATTGAAACTTCTGAGAACCATCTTTGTCAGCACCTCCTTTTGTAGCTATTTCCAGCTGCAGAGACAAGTGACCCCAAGTATTACTTCAAATACCCAAGAAGCCACAGGCCTACCCAAGTCTTCACAAGGTTCATGGTAATTCTGTAGGCAGACATTGACAGATGTCTGCCTACAAAGATATTAAGATGTTTCTGTTTATGCTTTCTTTACAAAGACATATGTTTTCTTTACAAAGACACACATATATGTGGTGCTTAGACTAATGAACAGGAAGTATTGTTTCAAAGGGAAGCTTTTTTTCAGGGTCCACCACAAAATCTGAAGCCATTCTTTGAGAGCCTGTATTGATAAGCCACTTAGTGATGAAAAAACATGGAGTGATATCTCACTTACAGGTGATAGTAAGGAGATTATGATGTTTCTGAATTTCTAGAGCCTACTAAATCTCTACCCCACATCCTTGTAGGACATATGTTTTTAACTTGGCTTACTTAAACGAAATTACACGAGGCTACAATTTGCCACATTACTTCCTTTAAAAAGCCTGAAATGCTCACAGACGTCAGCCTACTTTTTTTTTCCCCCCTCTCTAAGTGAGAAACAGTTTTACTCTTGTGGATTTTGAAGGCCTTTCATGAAATTGATGGTATAGAGGAAAGATTATTTTTATAAAGCCAGGGTCCCTTGTGTTGCTCCGGTTTTGATTACTCTCTGTGTTTTGAGACAGGCTTCATGGTGAGCGACTCGTTTAAATGCTACCTTGTATTTTAGTATTTCATTTGTTGCCTTTAAAGGAAAGGAGATGTCCATAGGAACTACTGTTAACATCCTTTACTGTGCTCCTGAAGGTTGACTTCCTTGAGAGAGATTATTGATTGCGACTCTTTGAAGGAGAATTGGCCAAAAAATAATCCTTCTTGACAGGCTTTCTGCTCGGGATGGGAGCTGAGAGGGGGCAGTTTAACAAAAATAGAATACACAGTTATAAGTGAATCAGAATTTATTTCAATCTCACGAAGGAGTTTCGGGGATTACACGGTTCTCATAATGTATCACCTTGCTGTGCAAAGGCTGCTTCCTGCTGCAGGGCGGTGTAGGGAAAGCTGCTTTTATTCATACGAGGAGACTTTTGCATCAGCAAATGAACGATATTACAGCTCTTATGCGTTAGCCTTTCGGTAGCTTGACACGGGAAAGAAGGAATTAGAGCAGTGTGTTAAAGGACGAGGTCTGCTTTCTTGCATCTCAAGCGGTGGTAGATTTGCAGAATAGGCCTGCGAAGCAATGTGCAGAGCACGATGTTCATTTTCATATGTCAGTATGCGTCTGCACTGGAGACTGTCTTTCAGGATCATTTAGATGAAAAGATTATAGTCAGAGCTCTTCCTTCAAAAACACACGCTAAAAATAGTGGCAGGTACAAGAGGGTTTTTCTTCAAAGGACACGGTTAGAGATTGCCAGAGCGGTGAACAAAGCCGGTTCTCTTGAGACAAGGAGATACGGCATCCTCATTTCTCAACACAGTGCATATTTATGGAACAGCAACATCAGAAGGCACTGTGGAATTAGAACTCTGACCTCTGGCTTTAGGAGAAGGCTGGTCCTGCAGTAAGTAAGCCTGGTGCTGGTGGTTTCCGCAAGCTTATAAACAATGCTCCACATCTTAACCTCCTTCCCTCTGTCCCTTGCAAATATATGCCATGGATATATACGTGACATGTCACCAAGCTATTTTAAGTCTTTCGTGACACCAGCAGAGAGGAGGAGGAGGAAGTTTGAGCAAATGTGGGGGTGTATTTTATTCAAATTCAGTTTACATAGCTCCCGTGAGAATGACATGCTGCCGTGAAGAATGGACAACTCAGAACACCACTCCGAAGCCCTGGGAAAAAAGTTCATCTCTACATTTGACTCCATGGTCCTGTACTGGTGAATGTGGCACCACTGGAGCGGTACTGCAGGAACCATTGCTTTCCCAGAGCAGATCACAAAAAGGTCTGCAGTGGTAAGCCATTGTTTGTAGGCTCTGAGGCACTTGGGCTGCAGAATTTGGAACAATGATCCTCTCGGAGGATCATTGATCTCGGAGGAAAACGGAGAGCGTGGGCTCCATCCATCATCCTTCCCATGTGAGGATGGGTTTCCAGGAGTTCCCTGAGTGATACCAAGTGGTTCATAACTCAGAGAGCTTGAGAGATAAGATGGGTGGCATCTTCTTCTTTGTAAGCAAGCATTTGTTACCGGGATTGTATACCATTAACTCTGTTTATCACAGGTTCTTCTGAAGCAGTTTTTTATGAAGGAGCATTTGTATGGACACCCGTGTTTTAGATAAGAAACTGTGTGGTGAACACCACTGGATAGTTAACACGAAAATGATTCATTCCCACAGCACTGGCAAGTGCAGAGATTTCCAAGCCCAGGCCCAAGCACGGAGGTTTTTTAAGGTAAATGTCTGCTTCTCACTTGTGTTGAGCTTGGTTAATGTTTATCCTCACTCTGCACTGGAGCACAATGGGGGGAAGCAGATGCTGTGTATGTATCTGAGCACTTCTTATTCTGGGCACACCAAAGAGAAAAAGCCATTAATGTTAGTAATGACAGCTCACTTCCAGCAAAGCTTCAGTGTGCTATTGTGTGTCTGTTCTTGCTCAGGAAGTGCCTGCTTCACCTGCCCTAGCACTGTTAATTTTTAAGTTATGATTTGTGAAATCTTTAATCTTATTTCTTTCTTATTCTTTGCTATATTCCCCACTTATTCCATCAGTAACTCAGTGTTTTTCTGTAAAAAGGCCATTTTGTTTCAGATAAATAGCCCCAAAGCCCTGTCCTGTTTAACCTTTTTCCTCTCCATGATGATTTTCTTCTTTTCAGCCTTATTGAAGAGAGTGGGAAGTCTGTTAGAGTAAAAGGAAAGGCTCATTCACCAAATCTGGATTGAGAAGGTCAGTATGTAACTGTAGTATTAGGGACTTCCTCCCAGACTCATGGTAAGAGGTAAGAGTAGCAAGTATTGTTGTAGCCTGGTTAGAGAACTAAATCTTCGAGAGGGAATAAGCAAACATGTCAGAAAGTACTGACTGTAATTTTGCCTTCTGGTCTAAGTACAGGTCACTTGTAGTTTTCTCCTCATCCCATTTTATATAAATGCATAATTCATCCAGAAATTCTTCTTAGACTCTTCTCCACTGCTGTAACTTCCTTTTGTGCTGGCTTTTCTCCAATACCTTGTTTAGCATTCAGTGTTTGTGGCACAGTGACTGTATCCATGTTGTCACATAGATTTATTATTAGAATTCATAGAATCATAGAATCACGAAGGCTGGAAAAAATCTCTCAGATCACCAACCAGCAGCCCATCACACCATGCCCACTGCCCATGGCCCTCAGTGCCACATCCACACGGCTCTGGAACACCTCCAGGGACGGTGACTCCACCACCTCCCTGGGCAGCCTGTGCCACTGCCTCACCGCTCTTTCCTTGCATAGCACGAGTCCTTGTATAGCACGAGTACTTCCTACACAAAACACCTATATCTGTGATCAAGACAATGACAAGGTATGTTACAGAAAGAAGAAAGGCTTTCTTTCCGTGAAGATGTCTGTGTGATTTTTTTTTTTTCCTCTGAAAGATATTTGAGACTTTCAATCACTGGCAATGAAATTATAATCTACTTGTCTCCTAAAATAAAAAATAGAACAACCCCCTCTTTTACCTTCCTCTAGCAGATCTAGTCTCTTTGCATATACTTTTCCTTTACAGAAGTTATTGCTTCAACATTTCTGATATTCGGGAGTGTTCCCCTAGAGCTACTTCAGAGTGTTTATGATAAAACTAATACTAGAATTATGCTGACATATTGGAGGAGCAAGTGGTGAATATTAGGTATGCAGCTATGAAATTTTAGAATTGCTGCATTGTACACTGTATGGCAATATTGCATGACAATATGATAACATTATATTGTATAGCAGTTGTTATATATATTTTGCTATGTCATTTTACTACATTGACACAAGATCTGTGTAGAGGTTATAATACCTATTTTATCCTTGGATTTTCATCCTCTTTTTTGTATCACATATTGTGCAAACCCTGCTTCTCCCTGTTGTCATTTATACTTGATATTAAATATAATCCTGACTTCACTGAAAATAAGATTTTTTTTTTTTGCTCAACTGTATTCACGTGTTTAAAATCTGTTTCCATTTGCACTCAGGATGAAAGCTGAACTTAATTTGGTTTCTTAGTTTTAGGACTGGCTCAGGTTGCCCAGAGAAGCTGTGGTGCCCCATCCCTGGAGACGCTCAAGGCCAGGTTGGATGGGGCCCTGGGCAGCCTGAGCTGGTGAGGGGCAGCCCTGCCCACGGCTGGGGTTGGGATGGGTGGGCTTTGAGGTCCCTTCCAGCCCAAACCATTCTGTGATTCCATGAAAATATTTCAAATCAAAATGTTCAACTTCAAAAAGTGGTTTTGGAGATTTGAAGCTGTGGATCTGAGTGGCTTGGTTTGTGCTTGGTGAAGGAAAAGGACCCATTGACTCCTGTGTCACTGTGACATTGATATCACCCCGCCCATCAGGTTGTGGTTCCCAATGAGACATGCACATCAGGTATCAGACATGCAGAGTTTGTGTTTCATGCCGTGCTCTCAGCTGCATGTACAGACTGAGTCTAAAGGAAATGGTCACAGTGTAAGGCAGCTCCATGCCATCAGCATTGCCAGAGGGAGGTGTTTCTCTCATCTTGCTTTCCTTCTGCTTCCCTGTGTCTGCTGGCAGTTGTGGAGCTTAGATGGGCATTCCAAAGAAGCAGAGGGAATTGGAGATGCAGGCTGTGCTTCTCATCTGGGCCCATGTTCTTCCTGAAGGGTGGGAAGCAGAGAAAGGGAAAAGCCTCCCAGGGAAGCAACAGTAAGGAACTGCCTTAGAAAAGCCAACTCTTTGAAGTTTGGAAGTTTAGCAAATATTTGTTTTTGTATCTCAAGGCCAACGATGTTTAAAATGCTTTTATTATCCTGAGGCCAAAGATGTTTGTGCTTTGATTTAAGCATTCATTCTGGTCTGTATTTAAGCCACTACAGAGTAAACTATCACACAAGCAGTGCTCTTGGAAATGCTCATGTGCATCCACCCTCTGGCTTCTATTTTATCACAGGCGACCAAGGATTGATATTTAATATCAGATAAGCTGCAGAACTGGCCCGGAGGGTTAGTGCTATCATCTGAGTTCTGAGTGTTGGTTTCAAGATTTCATGGGGCTGGTAAAGGACTTCGTCCATCACGTTCCTCAAAGGCTCAGAAAGCCCATCCCACCACTGTGCCGCAGCCAAAGGAGCAGCACAGATAGGCTCCATAGGGAGTCTCCTCCTGACCATCACAGCCTGGGTAGATTGCTGTAAAGGGAAGCCTTTGGGAAAAACAAGCCTTTTCCAGCCAGATGGAACCTATCAAACGGCAACGAGTTTGGCTGTTCCACTGTGTCCTACTGGAAACCTGAAAGCCAAGAAGATCCGTTTCCCATGCGCAGCCCATCTGCCTTTCTGAGGAGCTCTAGAGCATGAATGCAGGCTGCAGCCTGTAAGATGCTTTGGGGTTTATTGACCTTAAAGAAATCCCACTGACTTCAGCTGCGATGCCAAATTAGTGCTGTACTCTCAAAACCTTTTGCAGATCTATCTCTGCGTTCCTGAGATGGTAGCCTGGTCTAAAGGTTGTAAGACGTGTGTGTCAAAAGTGAAGTGTTTTGTAGGGCATCTAGCAGCACTAACGGTGTGATTGAGTGTCTTTCTCTATCACTGCATGCTTATTTATGAAAGAGACAATATTTAGCTACATCAGAGAGTGGGTTTGTAAAACCGACCATATTCATCATAGAATCATTAAGGTTGGAAAAGACCAGTAAGGTCATCTAGTCCAACCATTAAGTTAGAGAGTGGTTTGGTGAGGATGATAAAATATCCATAAGCACTGCAGAATCTTTAAAAAGAAAGCTTGTTCTTTTCCTGATTAAGCTGCATATTCACAGCTTTTTTAATCCAAAAAAGCTATCAATTCTGTACTACAGATGTCAGAGCTTTAATACAAGGGAAGGCCGAGTTTCCCTTCTGTGATAGTTTGTTCGTAGGTGATGAAGAGACTATGGGAGGAGATGAGGGTTGCCTCGTGGGAAGATCTTTGTCCAAAAGTGCCCAAGTCTTTCTCTCTGCATCCCCTGAAATTGCTGATTAAACTTTTTGAATTAAATTAGTATTAGAGTAGATGTAGTCATTCTTTGCCCTCATCGGCACTGAAAAGTTGCACAAGTAACTATGCCAGTTGTGAGGTTCACCGCTGTCATTCTATCTGTAAACACATGATTGTAGGTGTAATTGTATCTGAATGTGGCATCATTGTTCCGTGTCTCCTAAGGGAACATCTATATCAGAACAAACCACATCTGAATACCAACACAACTCTCCAGCAAGTGAAACTGACTGCTTTTCAAGTCTCTTGCATGAACATAGGAAGGCTGGAAGCAAAAGGATGCATCGTGAGTTGGTGCAGCCCTTTGCCATCACAGAACTGACATTAGGAGCTACACCTCTGACACTATATCTCCTTAAAACTCAAGCTGTAAATCTCAACTGGTTTTATACTACTTGTAATTATCATAGATTAACCTTTAAATGGTTTTTAAATGTTTCATAGCAATAAATGTTTAAGCAATTGCTGACTTAAATTAAATGGATACCAGCCATCCATGAACTGGATTAGGAAGTACCTGTACCGGCTAGGAAAGGTGATGTTTGGTTCTTTCAGACCACTGATCAAGATTCATTTGTGAGCCACAATCAAACATGATGCCTTTAAAAAGCAGACAAATGCAAATGTAGCACCAACCCTCCCAAGTATGCAGGCTGAGCTTTTGAGCAGCTGGATGAATTGAGCAGCTATTTTTGAGCACATGCACCAGCTGTAGGCGTGCTGCTGTCTGCGTGGATTTGGAGACTGCTGACATAACCAGCAGAGGAGAAAATAATGGGCTGTGGAGCCAGCTCACTAGGAGCTGAAGAAAATGGGAAGGCACGCATTACATCCCCTTACTTTACCGGTGCCAGTTCTCACTCTCTGTATGTTCAGTCTATCTATATATGCTCTATGAACTGTCATTTTGAAGATTTCCCTTGCTGTCTGTTCCTGTAGCCATATTTTTCTTTTATGGTGTTATGGTTCTGCTTCTCTTCATTTCTCCTGGCTGCCCCACAGTGTTCTCATGTGTCCCAGTCCCATGGTTTGGAAGTTGCATCTGTTGTCTGTGAAAATCAGGGATCACGTGATCTGTCCTGTGCTGAAAGATGAATTTGGCAAGTATCTGGCCAATAGAACAGTTGTCCTGCGTTCAGGAATCATACACACCATTCTAGGCCAACATTACAATATTCAAATACCGATTACTGCGGTTTTACTTAGCCTCAGTCACTTAGGTGCAATTCAGAGACATTACTTGGTCTTCCAATGCCTACAGTCCAGAGGTTCCAAATGTAAGGAGGTCACTGCAGTCTCAACTACCAGCGAATATATTTATAGCTTATGTCTCAGTAGAGTTTCCTTTCTTGCCTACAATTATTTGAAGGCTGTAAGCCAACTCCAACACCTACAGTGAACTGATTTAAATCAAGATTTAAACCAGCAAGCAGAAAATCTTGGTTCAAATAATTGATTTCATCTTTTTGCAGTTGCAAGTTATGCTAGCTATATTTTTAATGAAAAGTTAGCTTTCATGGATTGGTAACCATAAAAACACCTTGATTTATAACAAGAGACAGTACTCAATGAGGTCTACCTCTTGTTTAACAAAGGTGCTTATCTGTGCACATTCATTATGTTGATAAATTAAGGATCGCATTAGCAGAATCTTAATTTTCTCATATTTATAAGTTGGAAAATGGAGGGTGGTTCGTTTGTTTATAAACTCTGATGTGGTGGGCTCTGTGGTCCTCGCCCATCTCTTAGGACGCTGCCCATTGCGCTTCTTGTGGCTTATAAGCTAATCTTTCAAAACAGAAGAATTTACTCCATTGCTATCCAAGCACTTTGGATAGACATGCATTTCTTCAGCAAAGATCTCTAGAAATGTTTCACAGTTGGCAGCTGAGCACAACCTGTGTCTGGATAGGAACTCACAAGGCTCAGAGCCATCTCCAGCAGGAACATTGTCCCACCTCAGCCTTTTTTTTCCGTCTGTGTAACAGCGTAAAGAAGTGGATGGAGGTCACAGTGACACGTAACAGTTGAGGCACAGGGCATTTCCCAGGGAATTAATGGCTGGCTGGGGTTAATGGCCCTCTGCTTTGCTTTGGGCCATCAACTCTCCCAGCTACTCATTAATCCCTAGGAAATGCCCTGCGACTCAACTGTTATTGCCTAAGTGGTTGGCATGAATCAACAATATTCCGCATCTGCTCTAGGTATTTAAGACAAGAATGGAAGGTAATAAATGTGCTTTTATTATGAAAATCTGCTGTATTTGCATCCAGAAATCTTTACTTCTCCCTCTTAACATTGATCAAATGTACTGAAAAAGGATTCCTCATCAGCAAAGCGATGTCAGAGGCTGGCAGGATACAGACAAAATGACTCACCTGCTCACTCCAAGGTCTTTTCACTTCAGTTTTTCTGTCCCCTGCAGCCCATTAGCAGGTTGTTTTATGCCTCTGCCTGAGTGGGTTTTAGAACATGGACAGTTCTTCACATTAACAAGTAGGAAGTCACTTAGCCGGCAGCTGAGTGTTATGTTCTAGACAGGGGTTGTTGAGCAAGATCCCCCTTACACCCATCTGTCTGCTTTTTCGTTGGACAGGCCTGGAAGTATGAGAGCATTACCAGAAAACTCTTGTGAGACAAGTCAAAGAGAAGATGAGGAGTGATATGCCACTCTGCCCAAGTGTCTTTGCTGCAAGCAAGGAAATGATCTGAATAGGTGTGATCAAGGCTCTGAGTTGTTTGCGGAGCGGATAATATATAGGCGGAAGAAAAGACACGATACATCTTCATCGGGAAAAACTTTACATGTTGGCTCTTCACCTGTCATTTATTCATCACAATTCTGAGTTGTGCACTGCAGCTGATGGACATAACACACCCTGAGCTCCACTGTAAAATGCAGTTCCTTCTGCCTGTGTAAGCTGAATTCAAGACCTGGTGCATGCATATAATAATTTTGGTACGCACAGATTCTTCAACTTATGACCTGAAATTCTGTAATGTCACTATGGGAGAGCTCAAAACCTTTTGGTTTCGATTAAGTGAGAATACCAGTGTGTGAACAGGCTAAAGAGGAAAGCAGCACTTCAGTCTGAAGAAACACATGGTCAAAATGTCTGGTCTTCATAGGTCTGGTAGGATACCCCTGACCTCCAAATAGAGGACCTACAAAGCCAACCTGGGCTGCCACGTGGCTCACAGTCTCTTTCCCCAACCTGCAGTACACCTTTCCATGAGCTCTGTAGCACACAACAGGACCTCCAGATCTCCCATGTCCCATGAGCAGAACCAATTGTCCCATTGAATAACAGGCTGTAGAGCCAGAGAGGAATCTCACAGATTCCCTTTGGTGGGAAACTGCAGCTGGCCTCCTATGAAGGTAGGGATTGCTGCAGGCCCACTATGATCCTTGTAGTGGGAATGGAGTTAACCATAGCACTTGCACTGTTGTTTGGCTCTTTAAAGTTCAGTCAGTGAGTCCTCCACCCCTCTGCAAATCCTACTCTACTGTTTGCTGGGACTTCTGGGCAAGAAAATGTGCTCAGCAACCAGCCATCTCTGAACCCAGGACCAACCATAACGCACATAGGTGTGGCGTCTCCAGGCACCCCATCATCCCTGAGCTGATTGGCAGCATGCTTCAAAGGAACAAAGCAGACAGCTGACTCACTTCCAGACCAGAGGCAGACTAGTTGAATCTGAATGACTAGCTTGGTCTGAATGTACATCAGAAAGTTCAGAGGAGGCTCGTTATGCACAGACAGGTGCCAGAAAAATTGTTCATAGAAGTGCTCTGATCAACCTCCAAAGATCAACCGTGGTGTAAAAGGCTGAGTGATGCAGATACCTGCTAAGTAAGAGTGCAAAGCAGACACCAAGTCTACAAGGTGAGCTTTCAACAAGGATTTGGACATTTTGTTCTTTCTTGTTCCCAACATACTGGGAATGGTTGCCCAGTGTTTTTCTCTCCAGATCAATTGGTTGCCTGTCTGAGCACCCACAGATCAAATATTACATTTTTTTTTTCAACTTGGAGATTGATCTGGGAGAACATCAAGGCTTTCTATCTTTCTGGGAAATTCCAAGCCTAGATTTAGGATAGATACTATGACGAAGTGCTCTCTGTTCAGTGCCTTGTGCCACTTCTGTGGAGGTCTGCAAGGCCACCCGGCCCCAGGAAATGCTACTCTTTGGAAGACAGCCACACATTATGAATTGCATCATGATCCGGGCTCCTACCTCCGCTAGCCTAATGCACCTAAACCTCTTGAGGGTTTCAGGAGCCACCTATGAATTCTCTGATACTCCTACAACCTAGAGCAGAAGAGGCAGTTGGGAAAGGAGGAGAGTGAAGTCAGAGGGCTTACATAAACAGGAAGGAAGCTGGATTCTCACAGAAGGAATATTGGACAAATATCTTAACAGAAATTGCCTCAGCTATAGCTTTGGTATTAGGCAGTGGTCTCCCAAACTAAACGATTATTGCTGTTATGAAACCTGCAGCACCACATCCCTGTTACCATGTTTTTCCATGTGTTCACAAAAAGCAAGCTTGGTGAACTCTGTGAAAATCAATTCAATAATATTCTGTAGTCCAAAATTTTCTCCAGTCACTGGGATGTGCATCACCCTGTTGGGAGTCTGGTGGTACCTTCTTCATTTATTTAGTATCCTCAGCTTCTCTGCCGGCACAGTGGGCAGTGTGGACTCTTCCAGTCCACCTTCTATATTTCTCTTCAGCAACAGAATCATAGAATCACAGGATCATTAAGGTTGGAAAAGACCTCTAAGACCACCCAGTCCAACCAGCAGCCCATCACACCATGCCCACTGCCCATGGCCCTCAGTGCCACATCCACATGGCTCTTGGACACCTCCAGGGATGGTGACTCCACCACCTCCCTGGGCAGCCTGTGCCACTGCCTCACCCCTCTTTTGTTTTCTAATATCCAACCTGAACCTTCTCTGGTGCAATTTGAAGACATTCCCTCTCATTCTATTGCTGTTACCTGGTAAAATTTCAGTAGTGAGTTTCAGCAGTTAAAAGTGTGGGTATATATATTTTGAGGAGGCAGTTCCAGGACAAATCATAGAAGGCACTGACTGTTATTAGTTCACCGAGTTTATCACTTTTCCTCTCTGCTCCCTTATGTAAACAGCAATGCTTTATCTTCTCTTTCATACTGGAACATGAGCACTCTCATTTCTTAACAATAAATTATTTAAAGTTTCTCTACAGTCAGCAGTTTCACCAACCTAACAAAATACAGTTTTCTCTCAAAGTTGTTCCTTTGCCCTGTGCTCCTGAGCTCCAGATCTTAAATGAAAATGAATGCATGGAATGCAACGGATTGTGGAGTTGAATTTTACTACAAGACTTAGACCAACACATACATGATTTTTACATCTGGAAAAGCATGGGGTTTTGCTATTTTTATATCAGTTGCATAGTGGTATGTGATTAACTATTCTACTTCTATGCTGGGCTGAGATACATTTTTGAAAGTTTTTAAGGTGGAAAAACACGAACTGGATGATCTTAGTGGTGTTTCCTAACCTTAATGATTCTATGATTCTGTGAAAATATAGGGGACTCAAATGTAACAACTGGTGACATACACAGCGAATCAGAACACATATCTGAATCTGAGGGTTGAAAAAATCATGCTGTTTAGAGATGCGCTGAGTGAATATTGATGCTGTGCTACAGACGCATTGCCCACACTTTGCTGACGGGCTCAGAGTCCTCTAATGCAAATTCTCAGATTGCAGCGGTAACAACTTCTTCAACAGATAGACTTCCACGTAAAAGGAGGAAAAGTCAAGGAGACAGATTTGGGTTTCTGTTTATTTTTTTAAAAGCTAGGAGGACACGTTTCCACAGAAGCTGTGTGAGTTTCGCTGTTATGCAGGCTCCTCCAGATATTGCTGCTCGGCCACCCTGCCAGCGCTGATCAACACTGCGTGGATGTTCAATATTTAAAGGCAAAAAAGAACCACTTTTACTCTGAAATTTGAAATGACATCTTTCCTTCTCTTCTCTTTTGTAAAATTAAAATGTTGCTGTTTGCTTTTTCCAGCTAACCCTGCTGTCTAAAACACACTGCTTCTACCCAGCAGGCCAAATACAGCCTTGTGTAAGTGACTGAACCAGAAGTTGAGGCAGGTAAGACCGCACTGGGCAAGGGATCCAAAGTGAAAAAGGCCAACAGAAAAGCTCTTTTTCAGGCTTTTTTGAAGCCAGCAACAGTGCCGTGGTTGTGCCAGGGGGCTGGCAGCTTGTGGGAGGGCTGCTGAGTGAGCAGGGACGGAGCTGGCATTGCACACCCTTGACCTTGGCCTGTTGTGGAAGGGGAGGTGATGTGCGGTGGTGAGACGTCAGCACCTTCAGCGGTGGCCGTCACCTGCCGTCAGCGCGGCATGCAGGCACGTGCACAGCAGGGGCAAGGACGAGTGAAGCAAAAGAGGAAGGATGAGAATGTGAGGGGTGAAAGAGAGCGTGAGCGTCAGGCGGAAGCGCTGTGGAAGGGTGCTGCTAGAGAGGCAGCTGGACTCAACCTGCTGCTCGGAGAAAGGCCAAGGATGAAGGAGGCACGGAGAAATGACAGGGAGGCAGGCAAGAGTAGAACGCGCCATCTGACGTGGAGAAAGATGGGTGCTAATTCTTTGCCTGCAAATACAAGGAAACAGAAACATGCCATGAAGGGGGATGCAAAAAATAAGTAAGCGGCCAGATAGAGAAATACATATAAATGAGCAGAGTTGAATGTGGAAATATAAGCGAGCAGGAGTGAGAGGATCCTCGTTAAACTGTTGACTGTCAACGAGAAAGTAACCTGTTTTGGCAAGCGATGTGTTTGGAAGATATTTTGCAGGAGACACAACATATCCACAGCAGGGGTTTTGGCGCCCTGTAGAAATGCCCATGCCTGCACAGCCACAAGCTCTGCTGCGGGAATATTGCTCCCCTTGCAGACCAGCTTCAGAGCAGGTAGGACTGCACTGGGGAAGGGATCTGAAGCAAAAAGGGCCGACAAAAAACTCTTCTGGGGGCTTTTTGAAGCCGGTACAAGTGCTGTGCCTGTGCTGGGGGGAGGAGGCAGCTTGTGGGTGGGCTGCTGAGCTACTGTGGGCACAGCCAGCACTGCCCACCCTTGACCAGGCTACCAGGCCAAAAGTAGCTTCCGGGAGGGCTGCCAAGAGTGCACCAAGTGAGCAAATGGTGTTTGTGTGTGCACCTTGCTGGCTGCAGCTTGTACAGCAGGACATTGAGCCTCTGCCAGTACACAAGGTGAGTTTGACCGCTCTAAGTGGTTCAAGGTCAAGGGCACTCATCCTAATTGACCCTACCTGACCCTGCAGTCACAAGGGGCCAGTTGCTTGTAGAGATCCAGCCATGGTTGCTACCTGGCCAGAGGCTGTTAGAAAAACTGTGGGTACCCAGACAGAGGCCCCACACAAACATGTGGGCGTCCAGGCCGCTGGCTGCAGAGAGTGCTGGAGCCTGGCACTTGCAGCGGAGGGGGGTGGAGAAAATACCTGTATCAGATGTGAACAGGTGAATGATCTGCTCTGCCTCATGGCTGAGCTGAAGGGTGAAGTGGGGAGGTTGAGGACTATCAGGGAGTGTGAGAGAGAGATTGACTGGTGGATGCACTCCCTGAGAGAGAGGAAACAGGTTGAGGTCCCAGGTAAATAGAAGAATCCCCTGACCTCTTGTTACCAGGCAGTAGGGGGCACCTCAGAGACTGGGGGGAATGGAGGCAGGTCCCTGCTCAATGAGGCAGGCAAATCCGCTCCTGACCTCCCCATCTTCCCAGTTACCCTTGCAGAACAGGCGTGGGGTCCTGGAGGAGCAACTGGCTGTTGAAGAGATGGATAGACAACCTGCTCCAGAGGTCTTATCTCAATCGTGTAGGCCTTCCAGAAATATGACCACCTCTCCCACAAGGAAAAAGAGAGGTGTTCTAGTTGGTGGCTCACTCCTGAGGGGAACAGAGGGTCCAGTATGCAGAGTTGACCTGCATCGTGGGTAAGTCTGCAGTCTGCCTGGAGCCCACATCAGGGATATCACCAGGACACTCCCCACCCTCGTGCACCGGACAGACTACTACCCACTGCTGATCTTCCAGACAGGGAGGGAGGAAGCTGCATCCCGTAGTCTGAGGGGAATGAAGAGAGACTTCAAGGCCTTGGGACAGCTGGTGTCAGTACTTGCAGGTACCGAGCTGCTTGCTGTGACTTCCTGATCTTCAGCATCAGTGCCTTTCTTGTGCCTTGCACCAGGGCCTTTCTCCCTGCCCATAACCTCAGCTCTCAACCCCTATAGATTGGACCTCCTTTTGATTTTATTCATTTTTCACCAGCTCTGCCCTTATGAATCTCCTCTAGGATTACTCTTGACTTATATTGACATAAAAATGAGAAGGTGCAGGATCCCTGCGCTCATTTAGAGCCAAAATATTTGCAGCAATTTAGGTGCAA
The DNA here is from genome assembly GCF_016699485.2 of Gallus gallus. Lineage (NCBI taxonomy): Eukaryota > Metazoa > Chordata > Aves > Galliformes > Phasianidae > Gallus > Gallus gallus. The sequence goes on from NC_052532.1 coordinate 112,418,224, forward strand.
ATGCACTTATGTCTGGTAGGTACAAATAGAGGGAAGGAGAGAAGGGGACAGGGCAGACATGAGTCAGCTGAGCAGTGGCAATGCTAAAGGTGGTGCAGCTCTGCCCTTTCAGCTCTTGTGGAATGACCATACACTGCAGGAACCCCATTGGCACGCTGTTTGTGCTAGAGCAGCTATCATCTAGAAAGTAACTAATTTCATTGGGTTTGTCCCACTCGGATTACCTAAGTGGTAGATTAGGACAGCCATTGCTTTTCATTTATCTCCTTCCTTTTATTTTGCCAGTACGTAGTGCTGCTGCTCACATTAGTCACTTGAGCAGGTTCTCATCCCTTTTCTATGAGAGCAGCTCCTCTGGGGTCCTGGGCATTTACTTTTGAATTCTTCTCATTTAATGTAATGCCAGTGAAAGCAGGAGGAATAGATGTGTGATCCTGCCTTTAATCCCAAAGGTTAAATCAAGCCTGGGTAGTGAAAGCTTGAATTTCCTTGTCTTTCAGAAGCACACGTGAGGCAGCTCTGTCCTTGTCTGCCCTGCTGAGCCCCCCAAGGACAGCATGTATTATAGCATGGCCCATGCTAGGTCTGCTGCCAGATTTGGAGCCACCGGATAGCCCCAGTGTCTGGCTGCTGGCTGTGTTCATTCTGAGCCAAGAACCAAGGAAAAGATCCTGCTTGTCCACTATGTGTTGCTCAGTCTCAACCTGGTTGCACAGGGCTGGGAGGTGGCATGTTTGGAGACCTTGCCATGGTATGGCTATCTCCCTTCTTCAGCACTTCCACATCCTGCTCCTTTAGTTAGCCAGTATTCTTAGCTTTGTTTCATTTTGTTTTTAGCTTCTAAAAGCATTTCTGTAGAGTGGAGGGGCCTTTTCCTCCCAAGAAAACAACAGTAGTTAACGTGTGTGAGATGCTTTTCACCTTTCCATCAAACCCAGTTAACTGATTAATCCTCGCAACATTCCTGAGAGAAAAGCAAACATTATCTCATTTTTGCACGTGGGGAAACTAAGGCAGAAAGGTGAAGCAAATTGCTTAAGGCCGGTGAGAGATTTAGGATCACAAACACAGGAGTTTTGCAGCTCCTGGTGCTGCATTCGGGCAAGCAGAGCAAGCCTCCAATGGGTAAAACAGGCTGCAGGCATGGCCTCCCCTGCAAGCAATAGTGTTGTTGTGAGGTATGCAGAGATGCTGATGCTCAGAGCTGGGGAGGTGTGGAGGAGGGCCGAGTAGACAAGCCCTGTCTCTTTCCTGGTTCAAGCCCTGGTCACATTCTAACTGTGCTCTGTTGCTGCATGTGAGCTAGCTGCATAGAATGTACAGCAAGGGGAGCTGCAGGATGCAGCTGAGAGGAGTTTTGCAGCAGCTGTGGCAGGGTAGGGCCTGCGATTGGGAAACGACATGAAGATGGAGTCCTGCATCTCCTGCAAAGATGTAATGGAGACGTGACGTGCTATGCCTGTCATCCAGGGGAATAAATAAGAGCATTCCTCTGCCTGTCCTAGGGTTCTTCCACCTCAAGAGAGGATGTGAACAACACTGCTGGTAAATTTTTTTTACCGGTACTGTGTTCGTTCTGCTTCTAACAGTTCCACTTGTTCCAGAATGACAATGAGCAGCTTCATCACAGCACTCGACAGGGAGCCAAGTTCTGGCACTGACAGCCGTGCACTGAGAGATGCTGCTGTGGCTTCAGAGGAGCTGCCTGAGCTTTCTGCTGCTGCAGCTCTGCACTGAACCGGCCCCAAATATCTGTCTGTGGACCAGCTGAGAGGGAAATGAGAGCATCTGTGCGGCAAGCAGCAAGGAAACTTTGCTCTACCATCAGCCAGCACTATCAAAGGCATTCCTTAAGGGAAGACTGCACCAGCACTTTGGTCTTTTTATTAACAAGGGGCATTCCTGCTGTTACTGAACAGGAGGACCGGTGACTGAGGAATTAACATCATCCCTCCAAACTGTCCAATCTTTCTTCCAGTTGTGGGGTCCCCGTTTCAAAACGAAGCAAGGAGAGAACCAGAAATACGGCAAGCGAGTGCCAATAGTTTTTAGCTCTGCGCTGGGGCAAATTGTGCCAAGCATTTTGTGAGAGAAGGACAACAGAGGACAATCCATCAGTGCAGCATACATCAACGTATTAAAAAAATGCAAGTAGTGGGGAAAGCTTTTAATTTGAATGATATCGGTGCCCACAAGCACGACAATAATTAAAGGTCTGCCAGCGCAGCTATTATACATTCTGGTTTAGTGCATTTAATATCTCAGCTGCTTCAAATCAGATCAGCCTGATGGCTGGCAAGCGTGTTTCCACTCTGGATGCAAATCAAAGTCGCGCACACCGTTCTGAAGCCTCGCTTCAAGAGTGGGACTTTTTTGCATAGGACAGGACAGGCTGTCCTTCGTCCTTGTTGTGCAGCTCCGTGCTGCTGGTACGCTTCCACCTCTCAGGAAAGAGGAGGATGAATGATTCTCCTTAGGGTTAGACATCAGAGGCGTTGTGCCCTACTTGAGAGTCATTTCCCTGCTCTTAGATGGCTGCAGGTCGGCAGTTCGATCACTGGGTCTGACATCACCCAGCAGAAGTGTGACCTTGTCGGGGTTAAAAAGCGAAGGGTTCGAGGGAGTCTGGTGGGGAACAGGAGAGAGGGAGGGAGGCCAGATGAGGGTATTGATAGACAAACAAATACAAGGGTTAAAAACATCTGATGGCAGTTTTCCCTGCCACTTTAGCATTTGCTCTTGTGCCGATTCAGTCTGTTGGAAATTACATTTGAATAATTTTTCCCCCCTAAGAGACATGGTAAATGACTGTGCATGCGCTTCTAGACTATTGTGAAGGCAAGGTAAATTATAAAAGCTTTTGAAGACAATGTTTCATTGTGTATTTGTGGTGGACTAGGGAAGGGATGCATCGCAGGTTCGTGTGAGGCAGAAACGCCCTCTTCTGTGGTGAGATGTCTCTCCCGCTGTCCTCGATTGGTCACAAAGCACACCCTTCTTTTGAGGGTGCTCTCTCGTGTCATCACTGCTCCTCAAGGAGGTGTGATTTCATAGAGCAGCTTTTCAGTGGGAGACATTAATAAGGGCTCTGTCCGTTTGCCCCTTTTCCTGCACACTGTGGGGGCTGATTAAAGCTTTTCACACTCTGTCAAATGGTTCAGAAGTCATTAGGAGCAGGTATCTACCTTAGCAATTTAGTGTGTTGGAACGGTATTTTTGTGGTGTAAGTTCTCCTTGCCTCCTGACTTGGAGTCTTGCAGTTGCATTCAAGCATCAGTCTGGCATGACAGTGACCATCTCTGAGCCATTTCCCTCTTAGCACCACTGCAGTGGATTACAGCAGTGTGTCCACACAGCGTCTGAAATCACACCAGCCTTGTCTCCAGAACACACAGGACTAAAAGCAACCCCAGCCCTGGTCAAGTGCTGTTGGCTAGGTTCCGCTGTTAGCTAATGAACAGCACGAAACAGCATCAGTTTTAGCGACTACGCTGTTAATTTTAATAAGAGTTTTGTTTTATGCTGATCTCTGTAATGATTAGTTTAAATATTGCTGCCTGCTATTAATTGGTGCCTGCTCCGTCTGCCTGGCTGCGTGCTGCCAATGCACCGTGCTGGGGCTGCTCCCAGCAACGAGCTGTGCCAAGCAGAGCCCGCGCGCAGGCAGGCTCGTGCAAAGAGCTGCAGTCTGACAGGAAATCAGAGCGAGCACGCTTCCATTTCTGTTGTGCCCTCACCCTCAGGCTGTTATTACCCAAACCTGGGCAGCACGTCTGGTTATACCCGTTCTCCAGTGCTATCGTGCACTGGCCCATACTACCTGCTCTTTTTCATTCCTTCCTTGCTTACCTGCAGAATTTGGTACGCTGGATGTGCCCTGAGCCTTCTTTCCTAGAGGCCTGCTCCCTTTCCACCACATCCAGCTCTCATCATTGCAGCTCTGATGTAAGCTGCTCCTTTGCCGCACTGCTCCTTGGCTGCAGGAGTGCACCAGATTGCTCGTTAATGTATGGGGAGAGTCAGGCACGCAGCTTGATTTAGGGAAGAGCATCCGAAGCCAGTGCCTGGATCAGAGCACCTGGAAGAGGCTGTCTAGTAAAAAACTTCAAACACAGGGAGTAAACTGGACACCAAGTTGGCCCACCACCAGTTTTATGATGGTAGATGGAAAAATGTCACATCATCCTCTATCTACCCTCCAGCAAGGGTTTTGTCAGGATGCTACCCTGTCACCTTGGTGGCTTTAGCTGCCTGTGCACGCCAATGGTTTTGGAGGCTACCGGAGCAAAGAAGAGATGCAGGATATGATACGAAGTTAACATCAGGTCCCATCACCTCCTGCCCTGGCCAGGAAGGCCTGCAAGCAGGAGAGGAACCACAGGGTCTATTCAGTGTTTTGGCAACATCTGAGCCCACAGCGGTGATACGGCCACAGTCCTTCAGAGTCCCTCACGATCTCAGAAACATCACTGAGGCTCTCAGGGCAGACAGAAGTACCGGGGAGCTCCAAAACTTCCCCCAGCACAGTGCTTGTAGCTGTGGGCTCAGGCAGGGTGCTGAGGGGCCTCGGCCCGGGCTGTGTGCTGGGAGGGCTGAGGAGAAGCTGGAGCGTGAGGCAGATGGCATGGGAGGGGATTTGTCCCAAAAGGAGGGAACTGGAGAGGCATGTATCAGAGCAGCCTGAGAGGGGATCACAGCAGCAAGAGCAATAATGCAGCTTTTTTGCTCCAGAATAAAAAGAGGGAGTTAGATTGACATGCAGATATCGCTGCTGGCAGATGCAGTTTCCAGGGAGTTTCCAGCAGCACTATTAATAAATAACAGTTTTTATTACATACTTTCCATTTCAGAACCATTCCTGTTCTCACTGCTTTTTTTTTTCCCTTTTTCTTTTCTTTTTTTTCTAATTTAAAGGAGCACTGCCACCAGAGTCTTTTGGGGCACCTGTCTTTCCAATGCATAAATGTACCCAGCTCTTCTGCGGGTCACCAGCATAATTTGGGGGTAACTTCCGTGCCTTTCAGCATTTGGACACTGCATTTGTTTGCACCCAGCATTGCAGAAAGGCCACAAGAGGAAATACCAGGGATGGGAAGAAAGCATATTCTGCTGGTTGCTGGGTGGGCGTGGAGATTTCTGTACGCCCCTTAGGCATAAAACACAACAGCCCCCAGGCCAGGCCAGGCCCGTCCCTGCTTGGTCTGTGTCTCCCCACAGGACATCGAAGTTCCCAAACAGCTTCCAGCTCTCCGGAATGAAAGAGGTGGCAGATGCACGTGTGTATCTCTGAAACAGCCTACCTTTGTCCTTCCAGTTAGCTTTCTCTCCTGGGGTTGCTGAAAGCCAAATTTGCTCTCTGGAAACAGCAGGATGCGAATGGAGTGATGCAGCCAGAGACTCTGCTCTTGGGAAATGTCTGGGGAGCTGCAAAATAGCAAAGCTAAACACGATAAATCTTACCTGAATGCCCGCATTAAAATCACATTGGGGCAGCCCATTTGTGAATTACGTGCTTGTGATCAGAGAGTAACTTCCATTATTTTTAATGTAATGGCAAAGCCAATAGGCAGCACAGCAGATGAATGGGAAATTGATCATCCCTTCTGGACAGATCCCACTATATTATGAAATCTATGTACATGACCTAGATACTACAGTGATGAATGCTTTGGAGATGTTTATACGTTAGATTAGACTCACGTTGTTTAGGACACAGCAGCTGAATTCTGGAGCTGAGCCTGTGGAGTTTATGACTTGCACTGAGTTTTCTGACTAGCACAGTTCATTCTGTTTTCTAATGGATTTTGCTCCAACAAATATCTACAAATGCAAGCAGCTTTAAAAGTTCACAGATAAAGATTTTTTTTGTTTTGCATGGATGGTTTTTTTTCTTAAGTCCTGTTTTGTTGGGTTTTTTTTAAAGGTCACTGTACATAAAGGGTTCCAATAACTAAGATCGCCTTCCTATCAGAGTCATATTCTGATATTTGATAGACAAGTTAAGGTACTACAGGTACTGCCTCTTCACGCCTAAACCTACGCAACCTACCCTTCTCTCTCCTAGCTTGAAAAAACACTCCTGATTTGGTTTTTCACAGATCAGGAGCAATCTTATACTGAAGCCCAGACCATGCTCTCCAGGCCATCCTTTGCTCAAGCGTACCCAAGGTTAGAATGGTGTTTGCTTCCTCCCTGGGGACATCTTGCAAGTTTTCTCCCACTGGGCCCACATATAGAAGCCCTCCCTGCCTGTCTCATTGAATGTTTCCACCCAACAAGGATGTCTCTTTTCCTGGATGAAGCTGGGAAGATGAGGCAGTTGAGTAGTCATCCTCTGAGGACTTACCACGGCTGTATCTTTCCGTCTGAGTGAAGCATTCACATACCTCAGGCTGGCTTTACTCTCTCATGGAGTCAGGCAGGTCTGCTAATACATCTTGGCTGTAGATTTTAATGCCTTGTTCATCTGGCATCCCAACTGTGGTTTAATCTTTACTGGGAAATGAGTGTCTTTCTTTTGCATCCAACTCTCCCGTAAGAAGTCAGCTCTCCTGTTTTTAGAACATCTTCCCACCAGCAAAGATGGATGGGCTAAGTATTGCTGCTCTTTGGGCACGGAGGCTGCCATGCTCGAGGCTCAGCGCAGCGCATCGTGCCCTGCCAAACACAGGCGGAGTGCTTGGCGTGAGTTGCTCTGTGCTTTCCAAGGAACCACACGTACTCTGGGCAGTGGTAAGAGAGTAACCGAAGCGCAAGGCTTCAACTAAGCCCCCCGAAAAAGGAAGAATAGATGTTCTTCTGCCTGGGATGAGGAAGCAGAATCATATCGGCAAATTCATCCAGCCTTGAAAGAAATGTGCTTCCATGTATGGGAGTGGCTGCTTTGTCTGGTTCATGAGATGCTTGCACCATTTTGGGACCCACCTCCCAGGTTTAGATGAACTGCCAAGACCCTTGGGGGAATACTTGTGTTAAAGCAGCATAGAAGTCTAATCCTCAAATTCCTGACATTTTGATAGATCACGGCACCATTACAATGCAGATTAAAAAGCATTTGTTACCTTTATTGTTTGTTTTATGGGCTGGATTAATGTCTCTATGTCAGTTATTTCGCCAAACTGAATCATGGGTTCAAAACTCTAAAATGTGCACGTGAAAAATGTTCAGTAGAGGATTTGCTATCTAAGATAAAGCTCCGTGCTCTCAGCTGGGGTTAATTTAGGACCATTAATAATGTGTGGGTCGGACATAAGTTTTCAGGCACATATTATTTTATTACCTGATCACATAATTAAAATGTCACTTATCAAGGGACAAATTTTAATGAAGTTAAAAGCACCTTGATGACATATTATTATTTGACCTGTTACATAAGAGGATTATTTCTTGCCTGTTACTGATTGAGTTTCTTTAATAGCACGAAAATAACTGGTTTTCAATTAGCTTTCTCTTTGGGGAAGGGGCAAAACCTTCTTCATCCTTCTTATTACCTCCAGGACCCCTCCTAGCTGAGTTACCCTGAGAGGACCCTCTGCGTTTACACTGAGCTCGTCAGCTTGCTCAGCTGCTAAGGAAAGGGTAAACGTTGTTGGTCTGCGGTACAGTGTGAGAAAAGAGGGTCAGGAGGGAAAGGCTATAATTACAATGATATCCGCTGAAGGCCTCTCAAGTGGAATCCTGTTCAGCTGAGGCTGGGAGAAGTGACCCAGGTGGCGAAAGAAAAACATAGATTTTGAGTGACAACAAGGAAGGCGACAAGTCTATCAAGTAGGTACACGCTGATGGAAAGAGAGCGATCTGGCATGCTCCCGTGGAAGCAGCAGGGAGGCGCTAGCAAAGCACCATTTTACTAGGAGGGGCTTCCTGCTTCCTCAAGACGGTAATAAGAAGTCATGGACTTCTGTGAAATCCGGCTGTTGATTCCGTGGACCAAAACGATGACGGGCACCTTGCTGCAGCAAACTTAGGAGTGTCTAACTTTGAGGTGGAAAATGTCACAGCCTTCCACTGACAGGCAGGGCTTTGAGCCGAAATGTGTATCCTGTCTCTTCATCCATGGTTTCCTGCTGGGGTACATTTACCCCCTCAAAAATTCCCTACTAATTTACGCGTTGTTAATGATACCCAGCCTCTTGCTGGCTGAGAGAGGAGGATGCAGCTGTCCCTTTGGATTCCCAGGAGGTCCCTGAACGGCTGTGACAAGCACCAGCAATAGGACTTAGATAAAAAGAGAAGTTGCTAACTTTGTCCCAGTGAATTACAGTTACAATTTCCTTGAAAGATGAAAGGATTGTTCAACTGATGGGAAATACAAAGAGGCTCCTCAGATTGAACTGAATCATCTTTGCCCATTTCAACTCCATTGTTCCGTTTCTTAACAGCATGTGATAGAGTCCTAATGTTTCTTGCATTAAGTTACTCTGAAGTCCATGACACAAGTGACACAGATGCTCGTTTGTATGAGCTTTATGTGCATCGAGGACCTATTCCCTGAAAGTGTTTAGATGCATAAAGATGCAGAGATACACCCAGAGACATTTTTCTTAACTGCCCAAGGTTACAAATCCTCCTGGACTATCATTTCCAATACATTAAAATCAAACTGTCATTAAGATTCTGACCACAGTTGCTCTCACAATGGACTGTATCATTTTATAGGAAAGTTTCGGTAATATTTCATTCTTCTTACGTATCATTGGGTAGGTCTGGATTTTGATCCATGTCAAATCACAAGATTCCTATAGAATGGGAATACAAAGAATATAAAGTCCCCCAAACTGCTGGGCTTTATGATACGAGTGCTATGTTTCTCCTAGAAGATTACCACAGGGGCTGATTCCTTAGGATATAAAGAACCTGTGTTTATGGATTGGAAATAACTTACCTTTAAAAACCTAAACATTTTTTATTTTATAATGACCAGGAGCTTTTACCAGAAGTTAAAAGCTAGCCCAGCCACCAACTGCCCGTGGCCCTCAGTGCCACATCCACACGGCTCTGGAACACCCCCAGGGACGGTGACTCCACCACCTTTATGGGCAGCCTGTGCCACTGCCTCACTGCTCTTGCTGAGGACAAATTGTTCCTAATATCCAATCTGAACCTCTCCTGGCACAACTTGAAGCCATTCCCTCTTGTTCTATCACTGTTACCTGGAAGAAGTGGCTGACCCCCACCTCACCACAGCCTCCTTACAGGGGGCTGTAGAGAGTGATAGGGTCTCCCTTGAGCCTCCTCTTCTCCAGACTGAACAATCCCAGCTCCCTCAGCCACTCTCAGTAAGACTTGTGCTCCAGACCCTTCAGAATGTGATTGCCCTTCTCTGGACACACTCCAGGGCCCCAGTGTCTTTCTTGCAGTGAGGGGCTCAAAACTGAACACAGTAAGTCCGTATAGGAGGGTGGAAAAATTCGTTGTTCCTGCCGTTTCACACACACGTTTAGCAAGTGCAATCCCCCCTCTGCTGCCTTATCTCCTGCAGGCAGAAGAGAAACATCCCGCTGGATGCAGCACTGACTTCCAGGAACGAAAGCTCGGTGCTGCCAGGGCTGGCCCTGCTGGTTCGAGCAGCCTGCAGAAGTCAGTGTGACACGTGGCACGCTGCCCAGCGTGGGTTGCACACCCACAGCACAAGAGCACAGAGCTGCAGGGGTGGTGCAGCACGTGGAGGCATCAGGTTCTCTGCACGTCTGAACATACGGCAGAAGGCAGAGCACAACTGCAGCGAGAGCCACGACGAATTGCAGGCATTAGCAAGGACGAATTCTGCGAGCCAAAGCACCCCAAACAACGTGTGACATCCTCTTAAATCTTATTTGGAATTAAAATCTCCTCCTCCTTTTTTCTTTCTTTCTTTCTTTTCTTTCTTTTCTTTTCTTTTTTTTTTTTTTAAATTCCTCCCAATGGAAAGCGTGCTCCATTGTTGCTTAAATAGCATATATTTCTATAATGGCCTTTTAATGCAGAGCTGTTTTTCTTTAGGGCCTTGAATATATGCAAATGAAAACAGAGAGGTCTGGAGAAAGGAGGGGGTGAACAATTGCAAAGATCAGCTGCAAGGCTAAAGCTTAGGCTTTTTTTGGGGGGGGGGAGTGGGGGTTATTAGTGCCTGCGTCTCGTCCTGTATGACTCCAACCACCTTACTGCAGCAGCCCTACAGAAGTCAGAGCACGCAAAGGAAACAACCTCTGCTGAGATAAGTGATACAAATCAGAACGTTTCCATCCCCTCGGCCGCGATGCCAGCAGACGCAGAAAGTGCTGTTTAAATATGAATGGCATCCTGTTTATATGCGTATTAACAACATGTATACCAAGAAAGGCCAGCCGACATGCAAATATTGCTGTGCACACCAGCCCGTCCCGCTGAGGCTGGCTAGAAAAATAGTGTCGGGTCGCAAATTGGTAACGATAAGTACAGCTGACGCCAATAATGAGATAGAATACATATGCATGTGTGAGGGGTGTAAAAGTCGGGCTCTGAGACCCGTGCCTCGCAGTGCCTGGTGGCAGCAGCTCCTATGTCCCCAGTGTGATGGGTTCCCTGCTGCTCCCAGCTCCTCAGCCGGGTGTCCGCTGTGAGCGGCAGCCCTGTTGCACGTGCTCAGCTTTAAGCGATTGTGCTGATATTCCCCTAAAATGCAAAAAAATGCCCTGGAAATGTAGAAAAGGGAAAGGAGTAAGTCCTGCCTGACCAATGGAGGCATCAGGGCTGCACAGCTGTGGCAGTGCGCATGGCTTAAAGAAGAGCTGTAGGAGAAATCCCAGTCCAGAAGTTTACAGTTTTATGCATGTTGTGATTCCTACTAGGTTGTCACTGGAAGGGTCACGGAGGATCGCCGTCACATTTCTGTGTGCAGGCTGTGTTTTTCCCCATTTAGCTGCCGTTCCTGGCCATGCTGGAAACTCTGACTAGGTCGACTTCACTCGAGCCACCAGCTGTCCAAAAAGTGACTCGTGTACATTCATTCAGAGAAAGCCCTGAGGTTCGCCTACGGAGGGTTTTCACCAGCATTCGCACAAGGGGCGTCTCTGCGTTTGCCAAAGCGGTGATGGAAAACACAGCCCTGCGAGTGCTCGTGTGGAGGTGTCTGCGGCAAAGCTCGCAGAGGAACTTTTCCTTCCCCTAATTGCCTTTGGTGATTTTGCCATAGAATGAGTAGAATGCGATCCCCAGTGAACGTGTTCAGTGGGGGATTTCTTCCTCTCACGTATCTTTGAATTCTCACCTCCTCCCCAGCTGGGAGGTATGACTGGGCCTACGTGTTCACGTCATGTGTCTGCTGGATTTCATCCATCCTTCAGAAAACACCTCAGAAAAAGGTCACTGGGCCACTCCTGTAGAAGTGAGACAGGCGTCGTGCTTTTCAGTTGAACCTGAGAATCGTTGCCCAGCAGAAAGTACTTTGGGTGGAATTTCTCTGAAGAACTGCCTGAAGTCACTCGTCGTTGCAGCACGAGTAATCGCAGGCAGCGGCAAGCCAAACAGGTTACAAAGGATGAAAGCACCTGCAATGCTTTTAATTAATCTTTGTCTGAGTGAGTATTTGATTTCTGGACAAAGGGCCATGTCCCACCTGCAGCAAGGAATCTTCTGGGTTTTGCACTCATCTTTTCACTGTAACTTTTATTGGTTCTCTCTGGAACCTAAAGGTACTGGAAATTATTATTTCTTGTTCCTTTTCAGTGCTGCCTTACTGCCCTGCATTGAGAAAACTTCCAAATTGTGCATACCATCTGAGAGCAGAATTAATAATGATGTGGTCTAATGCTGACAAAAACAGCATCAGGCTCTGGCGGGTGGTAGAATATGGAGGGCCTGATGTGTTAGCAGCCTCGCTTTCCTCTACTAATATTTCTCAATCTGATCTCTGAAGGGTTTGACTGAGCTGCTGTGAATCAAGCAAAATGCCCATGCAGTGGAATGGAAGCTTTGCTTAAGCAAGAGCTGCAGGATCAAGTGCCTGAAGTTCTGCAGGCCAATGTTGCCTGTGAGGCACAGCCATGTCCACCTCTAGCAGGGACCAGAGAAATAATGGCCTCAAGCTGGGCAGAGGAGGTTCAGGTTGTATATTAGGAACAATTTCTCCTCAGAAGAAGCGGTGAGGCAGTGGCACAGGCTGCCCAGGGAGGTGGTGGAGTCACCGTCCCTGGAGGCGTTCAGGAGCCGTGTGGATGTGGCACTGAGGGCCATGGGCAGTGGGCACGGTGTGATGGGCTGCTGGTTAGGCTAGGTGATCTTAGTGGCTTTTTCCAACATTATATGATTCTATAAGATCCTGCCATGTAAAGGGGGATAGCAGGGCATGCGTAGGGTTGACATCACGGAAGTGTGTGGGCTGGGTTGGGAGGGCAGAGTTCAAACTAGTTACCAGACCCCGGTTAGCCTCAAGCAAGTCAAAGTGTGCTCAGTCAAGTCCTTCTTACTGCTGTCATCAAACTAAGAAATAGCTTCTAAAATTTAAAGTGATTAACATACAACATAGACTGGCATAATTTCACTCTTCATGGAACAGCTACATGAAATACTGCATCTAATTGGCCCTTTGAAAATTGGCATTATACATTCATGTCTAGGCTGTAATCAAGCCATATCTTCAGGTAACATGTTATGACTTTAAAGGCTCAATCCAGTTGTCAAATACACGTTGAACATGCTGTGATTAGGAAACAAAAGGTATTTATTTACTTTCATCTGAGCATCTCTGCTTCTTCTAATGCCTGTGTTGTGTGCTGAAGAAATTCAAACTAAAATACAAATGTAACCCCTCAAATTTTAGGGTTAAAAATGTTTTCAGGTGGCTACAACCTTCTGTACGGCAGCCTGTATCCAGCCCTTGGCTTTCTGGTGTGACGAGCTAGGGAGGTGACAACGGGCACATCTGTGCTGTGCTGCCCCTCAAGTATCAGCCTGGACCCACATGTGGTCTGGTGCCTCGCCACCCTGCTCTGCCCTGTTCTGGCTGCTGATCTCTGCCCCAGGGTAATTCCTTCATTATCCAAACATGGGATGCTATTATTGGGATGGGAACATGGCAGTGCTAGCTTTATTTTTTCATTAAATTCAACAGGCGAGACTCAAAAGGTACATTCAGAGCCAACAAGGGCATTACGATTTTTTAGACAATTTTCTTATCATTGCCTTAAAAGTAGGAGGAGATCCATTATAGGACTGCAGTTTAACTGTGCCAGCAGAAGAATGTAGACATTATCCAAAATTAACAAGTCTCACCCCTATTTCTCCCACAGGTTAGATGGTATAATTTTCTTTTCTTCTCCAGCATGCCTTGGCAACACCTTTTATCAAGTCTGCTGCTGAGGAAACTCCTGAAACATTTTGTTGTTATTGAACTGGATTTTAGAGGCAATTATCGAAGCACAATTAGCACAGTTAGCAGGTCTGGGGAATACGGTGCGCTTTTATTGGGCTGCTGGGAGCCACTGCTTGTTTTTCTCAGTTCTGAGGACCCAGGAATTCTGTGTGCCGGTCGTGTAGATGTGTCCATGAGCACTGCAGCTCACAGTTCCTGCCTGCTCACTTCAGTGGGGTCTCTGTGTGCCTTGGCATTTGCAGGATTGGGGCAGTGGTATGCAACGGATGGGCAGAGGGAGGGTGTTACCAGGTTGAGTGCTACACTCCTCCTGTAAAACAAAATAAGGCTAATCTCAAACTCCATTTCATAGAATCATGATCAGAATCAATTTCATAGGTTGGAAAAGAGCACTAAGATCATGTAGTTCAACCATCAACCCATCACCACTACGCCCACTAACCACGGCCCTCAGTGCCACATCTCCGGACTCAAAGTGTTTATCTTCTGCCAGTGTGCAAATGGCCAAAGCATTGCTTCTTGTCACAGTACTGAAAGAGCAGGCACATGGCACACTGAAATTCAGTTTCTAATTGGCAAAATGTTTTTTCCTTCTCTTTATCCTGTTTTGAGAAGGGATGGCTTAGATGAGCTGAAAGGGGTCTCAAGGTACGTCAGCGTCTTATTTTTTCCCTCTACAACTGACTGTGTTGGCAAGTCAATTTATGAAGGGTAAATTACAAGCAATGGACCAGAGATAGCAAAGTCTTTATTAGATAAAATAGGCAATGCCAGGTATAGCACTGCCTGGGAAGTTATCTGATGCCAGCCTGACAGTATTCCGGCCCAGCGGAAATTATTAATCTGTGAAAGGGGGATGTAAGGAAACACATTAAAAATGGCAGCACCAAAGCTGTCAGTCTGCTCTGTCACGGTGCGACACCCGCGGGGTGTGGGGACGGAGTACAGAGCACAGAGGTGACACGGCCACATCTCATGCAGGTGCCTGTGACTAATCCCAGAAATAGGCATGCGGGGTGGCACCGCTGTATTTGTCCACAGCACCCCCCGAGGTCACTGAGCACGTGCAGTTTTACCCAATTAACTCGAATGTTGTCGCGTGGCACGTGTGCTTGCGGGGCTCTGGAGGTAAAGGCGGGAGCGATCCCTCCAGTTCAGCAGCCGAAGGCCTGATTCAGCAAGGCACTCCGACACATGCATACACTGAAGCGTTTGAGGACTCCTGTTGTTGACACTGGGACTGCTTAGGCGCCTCCAGCTGAATAGCTGCCTAAATGTTTTGCTGAATATGACAATGTCTAATAAATGCGGTACAGGTCTCGGGCTTTTAAATGTCATGTCAGGCAGAGCAAACGGCGCTAACGAACACCGCGCTGCTGTCAGAAGGGTGTGTGCTTCTGGGGGCGAGGGAGAGCTGGAAATGGTGCACGCCGAGTCGCAGTGGGCTGCAATGCACAGCACGCTTCTCCCTGCTGCAGGAACCCGCTCTCACCTCTCCTTTGGTAGCACTTTGGTATTATTTCTCCTTCTCAGGAATAAAAAAAAATATATGTGGCTCGCAATTTAAGCTCAAATTCTTGTGATTCTGTTCAAATGAGGGGCCATCAAGACATATTGATCTGCTGAGGGACCTCAAAGGCTGCAAAGCCCAATGCCAATTCTTTCTGTTTGCTTGTTTGTTGTTTTTTATTTCACCAGGTTGAGTCAGAAGGTGGGGAGGGGCCGGGGAGGGACATTTTGCTGCCCGATATTGCGTTAATGAATCCAGCCCTTTGTTTGGCCGGGGGCTGCGTGCTGACAAATGTGCTGTTTCCTGAGAGCCTGAGAACATCTTTGTGCTGTGTCCAGGTGCAGGCAGTAGGCTGCGTACTGGGGCAGCCTGTGTGTTAAAAGAAGGGGAAAAAAAAAGGAATTTTAAAAATCATTTTAAGATTAAGAAAGCAACCCAAAATCTCAAGACATGCTTAAGATCAAAACAACTCCAGCTCCAGAAAATATCAGAGCCTCTTTTCGTTCCAGGGCTAGCCATCCTTCTCCACTAACGAAGCCCGGTTGAATTGGCTATTATCTATCCTTTTCCATAGATGCTGCCTTGTTTTTTTTCTTTCTGAAATCTTCTTTATGGTCATTAAGTCTGCTGCAAGCTACAGATTAGGTAGTTGTGTGTGCGCTGCTACACCGTGTCAGCCTGCTCCGCGCCTATGATTGACAGAAGGCCAGTTTCCTGGCACTGGCAATTAGTGAGGAATTGTAATACTCTGGATGCTGAGTTCTCAGATACTGTCGCATCGGATCATTTTACCCTTGAATTGCCTCAAGACCCAAGCTAACACCCAGTCAGCCTATCAGTTTCATACAGCAGCTCCCAGCTTCAAAATCAATAGGAGGTAAGTGGAGGGTGACAGGGTCCCATGGAATCTGACAACTTAGTATTGAAGCATAGTCTGCAAACGTAGCAGGAAAATGTGGGACTTGGCTTGCAACAAAAATCACTTTTTCAGTGTGGTGTTAAAGCTTGAAGGAAAAATGCTCTAAATTGATAGATTTTTTTTTTAGTCAAAAATATATATTTTTGAGCATTTCAAATAAGATTCAAGGAGGCTAGAGGCAAAAGAGTAGATCACAAGTCCTAGACTTTAGCTTAGACACTGCTCATAAACCTACAGAGGAAAGGATATCCTTCCCAAACTCATACACACTGTAGAAAGCCATTTGCCAACCTGTCTGCCTTATTTAATGCCCCCCCCCAGCTCTATCCACAGCAGCACATGGAGAACTAGTGCCTGAGCCACCAGCACATAGACCAACAAGTGAGCATCTTAATTACTCACCCGTGATGTCCTCTTTCTCCAGTTCCGTGGGTGTTCAGGTCTTCCTGCTGAGTGCAAGTGCTCTGCCAGGACCTATTTCTCAAATTCAACTTAAAATGGAAAACCATAGAATCACAGAGCCATTAAGGTTGGAAAAGACCTCTAAGACCACCCAGCCCAACCAGCAGCCCATCACACCGTGCCCACTGCCCATGGCCCTCAGTGCCACATCCACATGGCTCTGGAACACCTCCAGGGACGGTGACTCCACCACCTCCCTGGGCAGCCTGTGCCACTGCATCACCAAAATGGCTTGATTTGATTTGAAGAGTCATTATTCTTCAAATACATTATTTTTTGTAGAGAAAAAAAACAGTCTTACAGAGAAGAATTTAATATGTTTTTAGAGATGTACCATTATAGGACCAGCTCATAGCCTAAGCAGGACCCAGAACATGACTGAAAGTCTGTTACTGGCTTCATGGGGAATCA
This sequence comes from Gallus gallus, assembly GCF_016699485.2. Taxonomy (NCBI): domain Eukaryota; kingdom Metazoa; phylum Chordata; class Aves; order Galliformes; family Phasianidae; genus Gallus; species Gallus gallus. The sequence goes on from NC_052532.1 coordinate 112,434,856, forward strand.
CTCTTCTGATCTTACAAATGGGAACAGTGATCATGATCAGGACCAGAATCTGCAGTGCTGCTCCAGCTCCCACCCCACCTCTGCTTATCAGGGACCATTCCCAAAGAAGAGCTGCACACTTGCAGTGTGCCCCAGGCACTTCACACCTTGACTGCAGGTCAGGACCTAGGGCTATACAAAAGAGGATTCCTTTATGAAAAATGGGGGCCTCCAAGACTTCAGAATCGTGTCCTTATCTGATCTTTTCTTATTTGTCTAGCCTATTCCGGATTAAAAAAAAGACAGAGAGAAGGCTTTTGGATTTCGAACATTGTGCTAGTACATAAATCACTGCCTTTGCTAAATGAAGGCTCTTCTCTAAATCCGGTGCTGAATGTCTCATTCCATCTGAGTCATCAACTCTGTCATTCCTAAGGGATCCACCCATAGAATCACACAATCGTAGAGTAACCCAAGTTGGAAAGGACCTCTAAGGATCATTGAGTCCAGCTCCTGGCTCCTCACAGGAGCACCCAAAAACCAAATTCTGTATCTGAGAGTGTTGTCCAGATGCTCCTAGAACTCCAGCATGTGGGGCCATGCCCACTGCCCTGGGCAGCCTGTTCCATGCCTACCACCCTCTGGTGAAGAACCTTTTCCTAATCCCCACCTCACTCCTAGACAAGGCTTTAAAAAAAAAAAAGATTAAAAAAACCCAGCCGAGCACCTTCTTGAAGGCATGCTTGCTTCTGTGCATTTTACCTGAATTGCTCAACAGCACCTACTTCTCTCCACTCAGTAGACTGCACGTAACGTCACACATGAGTGTATGCTCGGGGATTTGCAGCTATCATGTCATGAGCCCGTTTTACTAGGTGCATGGGGAGCCCTGAAGGCAGAACAAGGGGCATTTGGCCATTTCATCAAGTCTATTCCCCTTTCCTCAGTCTCCAGGGCTTTGTAATTTTATTCCCCTTCTTTCCATGAAAGGCCATGGTGTTTCTTCCGGTGTGAGGATACCATCAGGAATACTATAGTAACTCATCCACACCCCTTTCCTGTCTCAAACCCTTCTTATACACTTCAAGGACAGGAAGAATCGAGCCAAGATGGAGACCAGCAACAGACAGGCACGGAATTAACAGTGAACAGTCGTGGTCATTTCAGTGGTTTTGAAAACACACACCCCTGAGGTGCTGAAGGAGTTAAACATTGGAGTATCGCGCAGGTCAGCCTGCTGCAGTGGGAGAAGATGCTCTGCTATGCAGGCAGTTAACCATTAGATGTCCCTAGTCCCTTGGTCTTGGAAAAGGATGCAGTCAAGCGTAACAGTCGGTGGTTAGCAGCGTTAGTTGGAACTGGAAAGTGGTCATTAATCCTCTTAATTAGCAAGTAAGGGCTGATACGAAGTGTCCGTCTGCTTAGGAAGGAGTTCTTGGACTGCAAACCCAACCTTCTGTAAACCGAGGTCCTCTCCGGCCTTTGGTGGACCTGGATTCTCTGGAGTCTACTGGTCTGGTAGAAAGTGAGGCACCACCTGAAAGCACACTGAGCTCATGAGCCTACAGAATTTGCTTCTCAATTGTTGAGGAGACTGCAGTTGTTTTCCTCAATTTGGTTTGCTAACTTAAACAGCACGATGGATTTTCTCTGTCTCCCCACATGGTACGATTAACAGGGATTTTTCAAAACAATAAGACGTTTTCAAAAAGACTTAGCAAGCAAAGCTAAGCTAAGCTAAGCAAAGCCGAGCTCCTAAAAAGTTGTTTGGGGCTGGATTCTATCTTTAACATGGATTGATTTGCTATTCCCATTTTCTGTATGAATAAGCCAGCCCAGAGCAAAGTGAAATAACTTACTTGCCATGGCCACCAAGCAAGTTAACCGAGAGCTGGAATTTGACTAAATGCTTGTTCCGGTCAATTTGTCTCTTTCCAGTATTTTCATGCAGACGATTACAGAAGAGAATGACGTATCTGTTATTGGCTCACTGAGTGTAATTAAGAATGGAAATAGGCGTTAAGATGAATGAAAGTCTCAAAGGTAAAGAGACACGGGTAGAAAACTCTGCGAAGTACTAATTGCATTCATTGTGATCAATTAAACTCCGCTTGTCCCTTCTTTTTTTGAGCAAACGAGTTTTGGAGGACTTGTGAACCCCATCTGGTGCTCAACAGAACCTCATGGGAGTCATGGAAGAGCCAGAGTAGCAAAAGTAAGCCAGCGGCAACCATAAGAATGGCCCTGCCCCCTCAAACCAGAAGTCCACTGTCCCAGGAGGGCCCAGAACTGTGTGTGTGAGAACATGACAACAAGCCCTCCCCAGCACACCCTCTTCCATCTCTGCCCTGGTAAGGGCACAGCCCTCACATCCGTGGCACTGGATCAGGCCTGTTGTGCTGTGGTTGGCCGCGTCCATCGTGAGCCGTGAAAAGCTGCAGGGCCACAGAAATAAATAGTCGTTTCAAAATCCTCTGATAGTTGCTGAACTTCTTGTAAAAAAAAAAAAAAAAAAAAAAAAAAAAAGGCTTAACGAAGATGAATGAAACAAATTCTAAGTGTTTGAGATTTATGGTCTACGCAATGACCTTCCTTTGAAACAGTGTCAGTGTCATTCCCCTTGCTGGCTGAGCGCACACATGCACATGCACACACGCTGTCTCTGCAGCGATCCCGGCCCATCTCTTTCTTTCTTTATTTTTTCTCCACCCTGATTTATAAGGACGTGCCCTATCTTCATGTCTCAGGAGCACACGGGTCTTTCAGTAAACATACACAATGTGATTCCTTTTCTTCCTAGAGTCAAAAGGAAAAGGCTCCTTCCCATAAAATAAACAACCCTCCCACCCTTTCCCTCAAGCCAACACATTAGGAAAGAGACAACAGGCTTTGCATTGTGCCCCACTGGCCTACAGGCTGCCTGCTGCAATGAGAGATCACTGGGGATGGCCATCTCTGGAGGGTGCCCGGCCATGGGTCAACCCAAGTGAAGTGTGTGGCTCTCGGATCCCGCACTGCCTAGCATCTGGCTTCCCCCTCGCCCTCATGGCAGAGGCAGATTATTCCAAGATGAAATAATGCCCAAGGAGCCAAATGTTACAGACCGCACAGCCTGTGGGAGATGATCCAGTTCCTGTTCGACTGGTACCAAGTGATTTCTGTGGTTGCTGGCTGAAATATCTTTTAACCTAATAATACGTCATGGTTGTGATTTAAAAAAAAAAAAAAAATCCATTGACCTAGGGACCTTGAAATGTATCCAATCTGCCTTACAACCTGACCCCAAGACCATTAAAGTCAGTTTAAAGTCCTCCTTTGATTTCATCGAACTTTAGATTGGCCCTTGGCAAATGTTTCAATTAATCTTTGCCAGGTTTCATGTTTGTAATGAGATCTAAATTCATGCTAGTTTTGTGTGGCTCCCATTTTTATAACAAATGTTCTTCATGGCCCTTGTTTCCAATAAGGAAACATGCTCGGGCCGTACAGAACGAGTAGGTAGAAGGTAAATGAGTGGCCATGCGAGACGTATACTTTTAAAGGATACCACAGTAATGCCAAAACCACGGCGGTCGTTAATCAGAAGGTTCCCACATTGCTTCTCACCACAGGACTCAACACTTAACACCTTTGCTTTCTGTACAGGAACAATCTTAATGCTGGAGAGCAACACTGGGCTCAGAGACTTGATTAGCTGAGGACAGAGGAAAAACAGAGAAAGACCTGCATTGCAATAAGAAAAGCACACGTGGCCAAAATACAGTCAGTGGCACGCTCATCCAGGCTCAGCCACATAAACAAGAAGCAACAGAACCGGTCAGCTGGTAGCACACAACTGCCTGCATGTCCACATTGTCTAGGCTGCAGCTGACATTAGACTCCTCAGATCAGCACAGACGTCTTCCCTCTTCCACTGAGGATGCAGAGAGCTTGAATTATCCCACATCTGCCACGGCAAGAGTCTGCAGGGCCAGTTGCCATGGATCAGCAGATACCCGATAATTTGTTAGCCAGCACCAAGTTCTTCATATCTTTAAACTCAGGAAAGGATCTCTTTTGGGATAAGACTTGGCTTTTTAGTGCACATTTGCCTATCACCTCGAGAAACCGGGCCATGGTGCCAGGCACTCTGCCTAGCACTTGGATGCTGTTTACCTCTTTATAACACCTTTTTATTGTTGTTTCTTCTTAAGAATGCAGTCAGCATTGCAGTTCCTCCTCCTCTATTATAAACTGGCATTTTGTGTTCTTCACCTTCTGACTGGAGTGATTATTTCAGACTGTTCTCAGCGCTATCCCTGTTGTTCACTCCAGATTAAGGGCTGATGGTTTGGGGGCTGCTCATTCTGGAATGGGTCTGTGGTGGTATCAAATAAATCACGCCCAGATGGGCTGCAAAAACTCTTCCTTCAAAACACAGATATCAATCAGGCTCCAACCCTTATCTTTTGTATTGCAGCTGCTCTGCTCATCTCCCTCATCCCACCAGAAATGTTTAAAACTTAACCAGAGCCAAGAGAGCTTAAATTAGCTTTCAAGGACACAAGCTCTGCATCATGTTCACTCCTATTCCATTTGTTTACATTCTCCAATAAAGATAGCCCAGTGTTCTCATCCAGTACTTAACTACATCAGGATCAATATGTGCACCTTCTGACGACAGCATGGGTTTCCCCTCTTGTAGCCCCCACAGGGTTGTGATGTGAAGGTGATAACTGGTTTTGGTGCCTTCTAGAATAAAACCTTGCACATGCAGAGGCCAGGGCACACGTCAGCCTCTCAGCATATCTCAGTGGGAAGGCAGGTTGGGTGGCACATAGCATGTGGGAGACTCGGAAAAGTTGATTTAGTGCAAGCCTGCAGCTTCCACGGTAACCAGCAGCGAGGTCCTTGGGGTATGTATGCTCTGCCAAGGAAGATTCTTCTGTTGATGTGATGCTCAGACTTGGTTACCGCATGGGAGTCTTCTGGAGGATCATGTAGTGTGGCACTCCAGTTGACATCATCTTCCTTCTGCTTTTGTCATGTCAGTCCTGTGTGGTTTTACACAGAATTAGCTAATAATTAAAGGATGACAGTCTGCGTGTTGTGCAGAAAGATGACTGAGCATACCAGAGTCCCTTCCTGAGCTGCAGTTTGGGTGCCTTTCTTTATCTGGAAGTCAACTGCACATCCTGAATTAACAGAGATAAGCTCCACCGAATGAAAATTCCTTTCAGGCAAGGTTTAAGGCCCCGTTTCTTGAGGAGATAGGCACTAAACGTGCACTAAAAAGCCAAATCTTATCCCAAAGTACATGCAATGCTGGCTGCCAACACATTGTAAGAGATAGATTTAGCAGATGTGTGTTTTTCACAAACATCAGAATGTTGTGTTGCGTTTGTTGTGTTGTATTTGTCGCGTTGTCACATTTGTATGTGTTGCATTGTGTTGTGCAGTGTTGTGTTGTGTGGTGTGGTGTGGTGTGAAGCGTTCTGTAAGAGAAGCTCTTCCGAGAACAGAACAGTCTTAATATAAGGCAAATCCTTCTGTCTGACTCAGGGTGGTTAAAACAACAACAGAACAAGCCTATGAAGCAATAGTTAGTAGGACAAGCAGGGGCGGGTAGTGAAAACAAATGCAAAATACACAGAGCCTTGAAAAACACAAGAAAGCAGGAAGCCTATAAATACTTAGGGAAATAAAACAAGTCACTGCCCTCGTTTAATTAGCAATTTTTAATAACAGCAGTTTGTTGACTAGAGTACTGTTTACATAGGGCCCAAGTTAAAAATAAATAAATAAATGCAACCAGGAGATAGGGTCATTTTAATCCCCCTATTCCCAGGATGGAAACAAAACTGCTCTGTGCCCATTCATAGCCCAGAGGTGCAGAGATCACCAGGCTTTGCACCTCCTTTGGGGGCTGGCTGCAGGGGGTCGCACCACCGGCACAGCCAGCTGCAGGCTGCAGGGATGCACCAGGGACGGAGACTGCAGGCAGGTGTTTGTCACCTGTTGCACATGGATGGATTCGTAAGAACACGGCCAGCAAAGCTACCACCGCTTCCCTGAAGCATTTCTTGCTGCTGGTAAGAATGCAATTTTCAATATTTAAACTCAAAACCCATTAACTGGGAAGCTAAAATGTAGATTTCCATTCGAGCACAGCAAATGTGCCTGTGAGTTTGGCTGGGTTGGAAGTAGGGGACCAGGACCCACCTCCTGAGTTCAAACATTCCTTCTCAGCAAGAGTGGTGAGGCAGTGGCACAGTCTGCCCATAAAGGTGGTGGAGTCACCGTCCCTGGAGGTGTTCCAGAGCCGTGTGGATGTGGCACTGAGGGCCATGGGCAGTGGGCATGGTGTGATGGGCTGCCGGTTGGACTGGGTGAGCTTAGAGGTCTTTTCCAACTTCAGCGATTCTGTGATTCTACGATGATTCTGCAGTTATTCTCCTCGTGCTCTCTACTGGCAAAATAGGAAACAAGAAGGTCCATTTCATGTGTTTGTTTGTTTTCACGGAGGTTGAGGTCCTCTCTGGAGCTCAGGAAGCTGGGAAACGTTGCTCTGCATTTCTGCTTCCCTTCCCCTGGGGCTGAGCCAGACCCAGTGATGACTTAAATGGTAACAGTGCAGCGTTAGAGGGGTTAAAGTGATGCTGGGGCGTGAGGTGAGAGGGATAAATCCCAAGTGGCTTTTTTCTGTGAACGTAAACGTCCCGGGAGAGCCACAACCATGTAGTTATCTGTCCCATCTGCCATACACGTGTTACTGGTTACTCGCACACACAGAACATATATCTGCAATATGTATATATATTTGCAAAACACTTAACAAATCATCCAGAGACCGGAGGATTTACCCCGCTTGCCAGGACTGCTCACACTGCCACTTCCATTACAGCTATTCCTCTCCAGCGCTCCTAACCTCCTTCGGCACGGCACCTTCATGCCGGCACGCTGTGTGCTCAGGACAAGGCTGGAAAGGAAAAGGGAAGAGCTCGTTTCCCCACCTCTAGGATCAGTCAGAATGAAATACAGCTTTTTTTTTTGTGCGTGTTAATAATAACCAACCCCCGATGAGGAGACGATTTACCTGGGAGGCACTGCAGCTCTCAGCGAGACAAAGCAGCGAACTCCCGCAGCTCCCCCCAGCTCCTCCCTGCCCCAGGGGAAGAGAAAGGGGAGAAAAAAGCAGAGGGGGCCGCTTCCTCCTTCCGAGTGAGGTGTTCCTAAAGGGCTACTGAAACCGCGGGGTGCTGCTCTCTGCCCCCGCCTTACGCCGGGTGCTCAGACAGACGGACAGACGGCTGTCTGCGCCGGGGATCGTCGGCTTGAAAGGTGCGAATGGGAAAGTGCCGCATATGTGCCCGGGGCCGAGATAACATTGTCCTGCGAGCCTTCCCTCTGCATTTCCTGGCGTGAGGTTTGCAAGTGCATTGTGTGGGGCTAATGGCTCTGTTAAGGTGGTGTTCTGCGGGAGGGAAGGGGAGGGGAAAGCAAGGCAAGGCAAGACAAGGCAAGGGAAGGGCAAGTTCATTGCTTATCAATTACCGAATAAACCCCAGAGGGCTGTAATGAATGATGAGAGGAACCAGGCTCGATAACGAAAGATTATGAAAGCCTTCTTTGGCACGCGGAGCCAAGGAGTTGAGTGCTTCTGAAACCAATCTTGGATGAAATGGCCCCAAACACAGAATGTTCCTTTCAGCCCTGGTGCAGTTCAGACCTGCCCCTACCGTCTGGGCTCCCTGTGCAGCTGTGGCCAGCTGCTGGTGGAGATCAGATGACGAGTTACATGAGCTTCTGACCTGGCCCTTCACTGACGTCCCATCTGTAATACCTTGTCCCTCTCTGTTTATGATAGCCCGTGAGGCACCTGCCCAGGTCTATACAATTGCAACACCCTGGGCTCCTACCTACGCACAGCCACAGTAGGCACCCTGCTCTGGGTGGCCTTGCTTGAGTAGGGATTGGATCAGGTGGACCGGAGCTCCCTTCCCACCCAACCATGCTGCGGTTCTGTGGTTGTGGGACTGTCCCCCTACACCCAGGAGCGCTCTGCATGGCCATGCCAGTGGATAACAGCGACCAGGAGCAGAGATTCACGCTGGGCTGCAGGTGCCAAAAGCAAGATGGGGGCTGCTGCTTGGAAGAGGGGCCTGGCGGCCTTTGAAGGCAGTGTGATACTGATGATAGAAGGTACGTGAGGGCTGAAGCTGGATCGATAGCGAATTCAGGCTTTGCTGGTGATTACTGGATTTTGAAGGATTGCTCTGATAAGAAAGGTGCTCCTGCAAGCAGGAACAGATTGGATTTTTTTTCTTCTTTTAAATTATTGGGCTTTCTTGGCTTGAATATATATGTCAGTCTCTCTGTGGTATAAATTAGTCTCAGCTGATGATTTAGACCAGAGATGGTCCCTCTGCACATCCTTTTGTTCCTCACTAACTTGTTTATGGCTGGAGTTATGCTTCCCCCAGGGCCAGGGAGATTGGCTTTCCTATCAGCTTAGCCCTTTTCTGCCCCTCCTGAGGATCCCTTCTTGAGGAGGAGGCTGCAGAGGAAGTGGTTAGCCAGCTGTGTGCCCATATGGCCGCAACGCTGTGAACACCATCCCCCAGGAACAGTTGCATTAAGTCCTCTTTGGATTTTATACTCCTGGGGTTTAAAAAAAAAATCACTGTAGAATTAATAGTTTATCTCTTCTGCATTTGATTACTGCACGAGGACAACAGCCAGTGCCCGACAGGTGTTTTTAGTCACCTCCAAACATGAGACATCACACACAAGTGTGACTTCTCAATGAAAACGCTCCAAAGTGTGTAACTGCCTCAGCAACAGTAGAAAGCAATAAGCCACTGCAAGCACCCTGCTGCACATGCCTTGTACTGCCTTCAGAGAAGGTGGGGAAGGGCCGGGGTGCATGAAGGCAATGCTGCATTTCTCTGCTACGTCCTAATGGAGGACCGCAGACTGCTTGGCAAACAGTGAAATCTCACAGCACAGCCCTCCCGCTACCAAAAGCATGCCAGATGCTGCACCCATTTTACTGGTAGGAGTGTTGAGGCACAGAGAGGTTCTATGGCTTCTAGAAGGAGAAAGCAGCTTACAACAGGAAACTAAGGCTGGACCAGATGATCTCCAGAGGTGCCTTCCAACCTCTGTGATTCTGTGACACCTGGGGTTGCAGAGACCTGCCCAAAGACCCACAGTTCTACCTTTATTTATTTATTTATAGTATTGGTTAGACCAAAAATTAAGACCTAAGAAGGAGGTGCAAGATATGCACCAGGACCACCAGCGCTTCCCCTGCCACCCATAGCAAGCTGTGGCAGATAGCCAGCAGCCGCAGGAGTCACGCGCCATACGCAGAAGCTGGAAAAGGCATGGCTGGTGATCTGCATCCTTGTGGAGGCAAGGAGTGTGAAAAAACTGGACGAAACAGAAACGAAGGTTGCCAGTGCCCTATCACTCCTGGTCCAGCGAGGTCTGAATGCTCTAAGCAAAGCTTTCAGGTGTTCTTAAACCCATGCTTCCCCAAAGCTGTAGCAGCCCACATAACATCACGCCGCAGGCAAAACCAGCTGTCAGCATCCTGGGAGGCCCAGCAGAAACCAGCTGTCCTCTGTCACATGCGTGCCACTGTCGCTCAGCCCCAGAAGGCTGCCTCTGGCAGCTGGGAGCAGCAGGGCACAGTGATGCCGGGGCTGTGGGATGCAGTGCTGCTGGGAGCACAGCGAGCCTAGGATGCAGCTGCTGCCTCTCCTCCCACCACACACAGGATTCCCATCTCTGGGAGGGAGCAGCGATGGAATCGGCATCCTCTTTCTTTTTGAAAGGCAGGGAACGGAGGAGTGGCGGATCCCAAAGTCCCTGCCTCAGCCTGTAGTATCAAACGTGCTTTAAACCCATTGAATGTATGATTCAGTAGCAAACCAGGTCATTTTAACTTGCCTGCCACAAGATGCATTTTTCCTTCTATATAATAAAGTAGAAGCTAAATATCCAGGATCTATGGCTACGGGGTTTTCGTGTTCCCTCTCATCAGTTTGGTTAATTGCTCGTTTCATTTACTAGCTGGGTTTTAACTTTCCTGCGGATCACTTGGCTCTTGAAATTCCATAAGCTCTGAAAGTCAGCAAATTTTGGAAAGCGTTCTCTGGAGGGAAGTCCTGGAACTCATACCACAGGCATCGTTTCCATTTGCGCAGGTTTAGTGCCTTTGCAGAATAAATAAGCATTCACTGTCCTCCAGCCGTGCCAACGTGCCGTGGGTGTGCAGCCTGCCCTGTGCCGTATAGACACCCAAGCATTTTACCTTGCAGGCCCACGCCTCTGTGCACAGGGATTGTGATTGTTACTCAGCAGATGCCTTACAGATGAAATCTTGCTCCAGATCAGCTCTGCCTGGCTTTAGTACACGTAATCGCAAGACAGTGGTACTTGCATCCAAATGCTAACTTTTGTGTGAGGGGAATTGTGGGAGACAAAGGTAACTTTTTGATCAACCCTCCAGCACCCTCTGGGTGCCACTACTGGTTTGTTGGGCTAACAGGATAGCAGCAGCCTTGCAACTTTCTGAGAGTAATGCGCATGTAAACCATGCCAATGGATTGTTAACACATAGGAAGCTCACCTCCATCCTGCTCAATGTGTTTATAAAGCACCCACCCCGTATGTCTCTGATTTCCCTCACTCCTCACTCACAGTGACTGTGTCTCAGTGTCTGGGCACCATTTAAGTGCTGATGCCAGGGCTGTGCACCCAGCTCTTGCAAAGTCTGGGTGCTTATGCTTACCATTAAGGCAGCTGAGCGATCCCTTTGCAACCAGTGAAACTGCTCACATGCCAATATGTATTTGCTTTGCTGCCGTACTGCATAGTGCCTGGAACTGAAGACCTGGTCAGCAGCAAAGCACTCTGAGCTGTCATCTTTACTGCAGGCTTCTTCCCCATAGTCTTCCTTTGCAATGCAGACCTAGTTCTGTATCCACATACAAGATGCACGTAGCTACGGCTGTTTGTTAGTTCCTAGCAGCTCCTGACATGCTGTAGATCCCTTTCATGTGAAAAAAAAGGGTCACGAGAAATCACCATTTAATTAAATAAATGTATCTCGGGTGGATGACCCTTCCCCCAGCTCGCTGCCACCGTGAGAGCCCCACACACACTGCGGCAGCGAGCGGTGTGCCTCGGCACTGCGGCGTGCCCAGCAGGAGAAATTGCTCCTGAGATCATTTAACCTCCCCGGGGAGATGACAGGAAGGAATTAATCTTCCGCTGCTAATCCGTCCTGTGCTGCCGGATCAAGAATTGGCAGCGTCGGGGGTGCCTGCGCGGGGGAACCTGCTGTGGCATTTACCATCCATGCGTGCTCCCTCCCACCGCCTCCGAGAGCGGCTCAGGGAGCGTGGGGCAGAGATTTCGGGAAGCGCCTGCAGTGTGCTGGTAAATGGTCTGTGCTGCTGGGGGGGAGCGGGGGGGCGCGATGTTCCCAGCGCTGCTCCACCATCCAGTCTGTGCCAGCAAGGTGAACGCTTCGGAAATGCCTTGGCCTCAGTCCCATGAGTCAGCCTCGTCACTGAGTTTTGCTGCTGTTTGCCATCTCTTTTATTTTATATTTATTTCTTCCCCGGGGAGGGAAAGTTTCAGTAGGGGACAGGCTCTTTAGCAGGGTCTCTGGTGATAGGACAAGGGGAAATGGTTTCACTAAAAAAAGGGAAGAATTAGATTAGATATGAGGAAGAAGTTTTTTACAGCAAGGGTGGTGAGGCACTGGCACAGGTTGCCCAGAGAGGTGGTGGATGCCCCATCCTTGGAGACACTCAAGGTCAGGCTGGATGGGGCTCTGAGCAACCTGATGTAGCTGCAGGCGTCCCTGCTCATTGCAGGCAAGTTAGAATAGATGGCCTTTAAGAGTCCCTTCCAACTCCGTTCTGTATTCTATGAAAATGTACAAGCATGACCCTGTGTAATACTTTATATTGGGAGTAGCTCTGCAGCTGTTTTGGAAATGTTTTACTTCTGGTGAGCAAAATGGCTTCAATGAACAGTTCAGTGTTTGTGGACAGCCCCCTGGAGAAGGGGATCCGGTTTGTAGGAGTGAGGTGGGGCCCATCCTGAGCAGGAGCAGCACCCCAGGGAAGCAGACAGTGTTCAGGGGCCTGAGGTTTGTGCAGGTGCTCCTTCAGCACTGACTGGATCACTGGAGACAGCTCACATCCCAAACGGCTGCTATTCTTTATTTCTGGGCTGGGACAAAGGGCTTCTGTGTTCCAAACCAAGCAAAGGTTCAGATGATACAAGACAAAAGGGTCAGCTCAGGTGATGAGTGTATTTCTAGCTCAGCTCTTTCATTAACTTTTTCTGCATTGCAATGTTTCTTTCTTGTACACTGAGCATTTCCACTCAGAAATAATATTCAAGCATGCTCAGGGTGACCTGGTTCCGCACTGCGCTTCCAGGCAGCACAGCTGGGTGGGCTGTGGGAAGGCAGAGGAACATGCTAGCATCTTGGCCAGGCTCACAAGTCCAGCAAACCCTAAGCCTGTCTTAGATGCCTGTGCTAGCCCTTGCAGGCTTGGAGCACCCTGCTCTGTAAGTGGCGTTGAGCCAGCACTGTGTGTCAGTAGGCCCCAGTACTGAGTAGGCCCCAGTGCTCCCAGCACTGCAGCCTGGCACTGTGTGTCAGTAGGCCCCAACACTCCCAGCACTGTGACCTGGCACTGTGTGTCAGTAGGCCCCAATGCTCCCAGCATGGCAGCCTGGCACTGGGTGTCAGTAGGCCCCAATGCTCCCAGCACTGCAGCCTGGCACTGTGTGTCCAGTAGGCCCCAATGCTCCCAGCACTGCAGCCTGGCACTGCGTGTCAGTAGGCCCCGGGGCCAGCAATGCAGCCTGCCCCCATGCAATATGCACCCACTGCATGAACCATGCCAACACCACCTGACCAATGTGATTTCACCCATGGAATCATTCAGGCTGGCAGTTGTAAAGGCTGCATATACAGCATTGCCATTTGACAGTCAAGTCACACTCCCCATCGAACACAATATGTTTAAAAACAAGAAACCTGGTGCAAAACAGAAGTAGAAGCAGCAGAATATGGATTTCATTGCAACATTAGAAGCAGCTTGCAGCAAAAGATGGGAGCTCTGTGAAATCCAGAAACAAGCTGCCCATATTATGCGTGATCTTTATTTTAATTTTGAAGAACTGTAATTTGGGGACTTCTACCAAAATACACTGTAAGTGGTATCCTGATGGATGATGTTTTGCCCAGAAGTAACTTTTCTTGCATGCTTCTGAGTCCCGTTTGTCACTTCTCCAAGGTTTCCAGCAGGCTCAAAAGCAAAAATGACAGAGTAAAACAGAGCTGGCTGTGTATCCATGGTGAGAATAACCTCCTCTGGCAACGAAGTGCGATCGGTCCCCAGCCCTAATTACTGCCTTTCTACCCCCTAACAATATGTCTGCACTCGTGTTCCAGGGATACGGGGCTTTCCCTTACAGGGCCTTTGCTGCGTGAATCTTATGCTAGGAGCCACGCTTTTCTCTCTCCCCCCTTAAATCCCTCATAATGCTGGTAGCACGCTGCCGGAGGCTACCCCCTGCAAGCACAACACAGCACACGGCCAAGCAGCGTGCCCAGGCTGAGGCCCTGCCAGCACTGCTGGGAGAAGCTGGAGGCAGCGCCGTGCTGAGCGCAGGCAGCAGCCAGAGCCCTGCGTGTGCCGGAGCTGGTGCTCGCCGTGCTCACTCCGCTTGGCGGCTGCTTCTCAGCAGCACAGAGCAGCTCTGTGTTCACAGCCCAGCCCTCGCGCATTTTTGCTGCATCGGGGTTTTTTTGTTTGTTTGTTTGTTTGCTTTTTTGCATCGCTAAAAACCCGGAGTTGAATCTAGGAGGATCAATCTCACCTCAGAAAGGAGTATACCAAAACATGACGACGCTTTCAGTATCATGGTTAAACTGCAGCCAGGCTGCACTCGGATGCGCTCAGTAGTGATGAGGCTTTTTTTCCCACTTGCATTATGTAAAGGTTAACGGCAGAAGGGCACATTATCTAAGATACAGGGCAGTATGTATATGTAAGGTTAATGATTCTTCAAATAGAGAGCCCCGAAAAGGGCTGTGCAGGTGTAGCCTAAGGAGCCACATAAGCATCAACCAATTATTTTCACATTTCTTCTTTCCCAGCGTAAGCAGCTGGGTCCCGCGCGAGTGTGTCATGACAGATGACAGTGACACGAGCAGACGAACCCCAGGGCGAGCCGCTGTCCTGTCAAGGAAAGGGCAAAGCTGGGTCCCCTAAATACGCCCGAGCTGTGTCACCGACAGCAATTTACGGCCATGGTCAGGCGCCTGGCGTCTGCGCTCGCCCCCAAGAAGCAGGTTCGGAGGTATTTTTAGACGCAATTGCCACCAATGTTTGTCTTCAGTACGAATCTCTGACAAAGGAGAGCCCCGCTGCCCACGACTCGGTGGAGTTGAACATGTTTTGAACCTGGCATTTGAAACGATGCTGAGCTAAGCCGTGCCTACCTGTTCCTTAAGGCTGAGGTCTGCAGCAGCATTAAGCTGTCGAGAGAGAGGGAAAAAGGTTACTCCAATGATTTGTCATAACTGTTTACATTCATTGTGATTTGGCTCAGACGTGTGTTTTATCTGGCTCTGGTCGTGTGGTTCAAAACACTGACGATGGAGGCAAACACACGGTTTCCTCCTTAAGGTGAGGCCAGAAACATTTTAGCCTAAGTGCAGTGCAAAAAGGTTGCCCAATCCATCACCTCCATCGGGAGCTGTATAAACAGGCCGGCCCTGTATGGCGCAGAGAGCACACAGCCTGCAGCTCACAGGGAGGGCTGGTTCCTGTTCTGGCTCACACCACAAACCTGCACTGCAGCACCTCGCGCCTGTGCCTTGCAAACACGGTACCCAGAGCCTGGCTGCAGTTACAAACCCTCACTGCTCGTGCCCCCTTCTCCATCTGAACACCTCATCTGCTGGCAGGTGATGCCTGAACGCTTTGCACTGCTTTGCTAAGGGATGTCAGCAAACAGAAGGACAGAGGCGGTCTGGGCTCTAGGACCAACGGGATGTAGCGACAGCCCAGGGCATGGGCTGGCTAAGGAGAGGGAAAAACAGCCAGATAAAGAGGTCATACGGAAAGAGAGATGATACGTGAAGATCTCTGGCTTCGCAAGATGCCGTGGAAGGAACAGAGAGATGAAAACACATGAGCCACTCGTGCCATCTGCCAGTGTTTGCACAGAAATCCCACCAAACCTAAAACATTGTTAACAATCCATCCAAGCTGCTCAGGTCGCATCCCACCGGCAGAAACACAGAAAGCCCAGGTGGCTCCCAGCCCTCCCACCCAGCACTCCTCCACTGTTGCACAGAGTGGCAGTAAGGACTGACCATAAACACGTAACAAAATCATATTTCCTTGCAATTCTTTCCCAACTGCTGGTTTGTCGGCACTTTAATATCGCAAATGTTGGCTTCACTGAGTTCCACCCCTTTGGGGTGGATGCACAGCAGTGGTTTCACGCCACCACGCCACGCCACGGCTGGGGCCCTGCATGGAGCCCTGAGCCAACTGCACCCAGCAAAGCCACATGATTCCAAAACAGGCAAACTCATCATGCAGAAGCAACAGAAAATACCTTAAAGCGCACCCTCTACCCCCACTTTTCAGCATCCTGCAACATTACCGCTCATAGCCTTCAAACCTTTAGCATTTGTATCCGTGGTCCTCCAGCCACATTGAAGCTAGGATTTGTTTCTTAAAGCATCTGCTGATGGGAGGCGTGTGCGCTTTTGTACATGGCGCTGCAGCTGCGTGCCCCCCAAAATGAAGGCTTTCATAACCGGTGGCTATTTCTGAAAACATCCCATAAGATGCACCCGTCCCGTGCTCACCGTAAGCTGCTCCATCGCCGTGCCCTGCTCAGCTGCGCCCACGTTAGGAGCTACCCCGCATTAAGGGCCGATTTGAATCCCCTGAGAGCCAGCACGGATCTTCCCAATGGGCGGCCTACAATAAAACAGCGCAGTGTAACGCAAAGCGAAGCAACGCAGCACGAAATGCAATAATAAAACGAAATTGCTCGCGTGCCGGGGGGTTCCCATCCGCCACGAAAGCTTTCCTCCAACAGGAGGAGCTCTTCGCTTTGCTGAGACGGTGCCAAAGGAGTGGCCGCGCTTTCGCTGCTGTGCCCCCTCCTCCCCCTCCCGCCCCCGTTTCAGAGGAGAGAGGCAGCTTAATTGATTTGATAACAAAACAAACAGCAGCCGAGGGCTGCCCGCGGCACGGCCCGGCACGGCACAGCTCGGCTCCGTTCTCCTCTGCTCCCCGCGGCCGATGACGCGCCGGGTGGCACCGCGGTGCCGTACCGTGCCGGGCCCCCGGGGGAGGCGGTTGCGCTGGGGGGGGTGCAGCCCCGCCCGGGGAAGGGCTGCCGGGGGGGCCCTTCCTGCCCCCGGCTCTCAGCGCGGAGCGCTGCGCCGGAGAGACGGGAGAGCCCGCGGTGGTGCTGCCGGGAGTGGAATGGAGCGCAGCGGCCCGGGGGTGGCGGGGAGGGGGGGGGACACTCTCGGCGTGTGGGCGACAGCTGCGCCCGGCGGGCAGCGGCCGGGGATTAACACACACGCGCCTTTGCGTGGCAGGAAGGAGCGGCCCGGCGCGCTCCCCGGGGGCTGGGGGGAGCCGGGGGGAGGATACGGGGAGGCCGGGCGTGCAGTGCCGGCCGCGGCCGAGAGGGGACGGCAGAGCAGCGGGAGGGAACCGCCGTACGGCCGCCTCCCTCGGGCGCGACCCTCCGCCGCGTGGTCCCGACCCCCGGCCCGAGGGCAGCGTCGGGAGGGGAGGGCAGGAAGCTAAAGCGGGACGGAGCCGTGCCCGTGGGCTGCGAGCGGAGCGGAGGGTCGGCCCCGAGCTTCTTCCGGTCGGAGTTTGCCGCTCGGCTCCGCTGGCGGCGCGGAAACTTTGGACGCCCGCGCTGCCGCTCCGAGCCGCGGAAGGCCGGGGGTTGCGGCCGGGGTTGGCGGAGTCCCCGCGGCGGCCCACGCGTGTTCGCGGCGTCGGTCGGGGCGGGGGCGGCCGGGCACCCTGAGCACGGCTGGGGGCCGGGATGCAGAGGGGCTGTTGGCTGTCAGCGCAGCCCCGAGCAGCGGCAGCAGCAGCGGTGCGGGTTTCCCGGCTTCAGCTTGTTTTTCTTCCTAATTATTTTTTAAAGACTCGGCGAGGCCTCGGTGTGGTTTAGCTTTTTTTTCCCTTTTCTCCTTTTTCTTTCTATTTTGTCTTCTCAGCGTCGCGATGGGGATTTTGAGCTGTAAAACCCGAAACCGGGAACGGTGACTAATTTCGGGGTGTATTTATTCGGTGCATTCATTCTGAGACCTTAACGCAGGATGGGCCGGAGGTGTGCGCTGGGGAGGGGAGCGCTGCAGGGCTCTGCTGAACGCGCCCCGAGGGCCGGGCGGCCCTATGAATTAGGGCGACGATGAATTCGGGGAACGCGAGAGCTGCAATTGGCATTCTTAAAAACAATTAAAGCGGTGGGAAGCGCTGCGCGAAAATCGATAAGGCTCTACGTAACGACACTGCGTGGCCGCAGGCCGATTCCTCCCGTAGTAACGAAACGCCAAGTGGCTGCGAAGCACCGCGATCCCCAGTCGCATCCCCCGGCCCCGAACGACGCCGGAGCGGAGGCACCGAATAGCCCCGGGAAATTAATAACCTCGGGGCTCGGTCGGGGCGGGCGTCTGAATAGCTGCCCGAATAGGCAGCCGAGCTCCTTTGGTCTGGGACGAAAATAAACCGGGAGTTAAGCTTTAAATATCCTGGCTCGATTTAAGAGCGAGGTGCGCTCTGCTGCATCGCTGAGTCGGCGGGGATGGGCATGGGGAAGGAATAGGGACGGGGGGGGTAGGGGGGGAAAGGACCCGCGGGCGCGTTGCCCCGCAGCCGCTCGCGGATCGGACCGAACGCGTTTCCTGCGCTCGCGGGAGACGGCAGCGCGGCCCCGCACCGCGCGCTGCTTTCCAACAGGGGGCGAGGGAAGGCCGGCTGGCGGCCGAGCCGGGCGCAGAAATCCCCCGCGGCAGCGGGGTCGGCGAGGGGGGGGGGGGGTCGCGGGCGAGGACGATCGCGACCCGGCGCCCGGGCAGCCGCGGGATGCGCGGAGCGCGCTTTTATTTCGGCTCCGGCTCGCAGTCGGGGCCGCCGAGCCCCGCGGCGCAGCGCGGTTTGCCGTAGGCGCGCTACGAGCGGGGGCCGCGGCCGTGCGGTTTGCGGAGCGGTCGCTCCCCGCCGGGTCCCCTCCGGCCGCCGGGAACCGAGACGCCGCCGCCGCGCGCCGTTCTGGCAGCCGGAGGCTCCTCGGTGCCGGCACGGAAGAGGACACGAGTTGAATATCGTTTGCGCGGCCGGGACAAAATACCCAGGGCCGGCGGAGGGGGAGGGGGAAGGATCGCGTTCGCCCGCCCGTGATGAATAATCCGGGCCGGCCTCCCGGCTGCGGCGGCCAAACCGCTCGCGGCTCTGCCAAGAGATCAGCCGCGGCCTCTGCCCGCGCCCCGGGCGCCGCCGGCCTTTCCCCGGCCGCCTCCGGCACGTCGCAGCTGCCGGGCACCACCCGGCACCACCCGGCACGGGGTGCGGCGAGGGGAAGGGGCCGGGGCGTCCCGGGGCGGGGGGCCCGACGGCAGGTGCGGCCCCGCGTGCGGGCGCGGATCGGCGTCGCTGCGGGTTGCGGCGCGCGAGCCGTTGGGTGCGTGCGCGTGGGTTTCGCCGCGAGCGACATCGACCGCGTGCGCGGCGCCGGCGAGGAGAGGCGGCGCGCGACACGGGACGCGCGGCGCGCCCGCGTGACTTCCAGCGAGTTCACGCGTGGGCGAGAGCCGCGGCGCGGGGCCGGGCAGGAACCGTACCCCGCAGCCCTTTCCCGAGCCCGGCCCGGGGCCGCCTTTCGGAAAGCGCTTCCCGCCGGCGGCTCCGAGCCCACGCGGGGGTGGGAGCTCCCGGGGCGGTACGGGCGGGCCGCGAGGGAGGGATCCCACGGCGTTCCCCGTCCCGCGCGGCGCCCGGGCACCGCTCTGCCCGTCCTCGCCGCGTTCCTGTGCGGGAGGAGCGGGGATTTTCCATCTGCCGGCCGCCCCGCTGTGACCTCGGCGCGAGTTCGGTGGCACCGCTCCCTCCGGGGCAGGGTCACGCCGCGGGGCTCCAGCTGCTCCTCGGGGTGCGGGAAGGGGACGGCGGCAGCTGCGGGTGGAAGGGCTGCGGCTGGCGGTGGGAGGCCCTGGAGCCCTTCCCGGGGAGCGCTGCCAGCGCCGCGCTGCCTCGGCACGTCCAACCGCTCCGGCACGAGTTGGCTCTCTCCCTGCCCAGACCCGATCTGCGCTGCGGAGACGGCGAATGCCCTTAAGGGGGGCGGGGGGGAAGGTCGGTTAAAGGGGCATCGGGGGAGGGGGTTTCCAGCGGACACGCGTGGGCCGACGCCGCCCCACCGGGGGGCCACGGGAGGGCTCGGGGCGGTGTGGAAACGGCGCCGCGAGGGCAGCGGGAGGAGGAATGGCTCCGATCCTCCCGCTGCGTGCGTCGGAGCTGCCGCTGCCCGAGCGCGGTGCTAAGCGCTGATTTACAGGTAGGGGAAACGCGCTCCACAAACCCCGTGCCGCTTCCCTCCGGTGGATTCCAACCGTATATAAAGAGCGTGAGGTGGCGGTCTCCCGGGCAGCTCTTAGGATGCGCGGCGTTGTTGTTAACACATGTTTCAATTTGGGATCGAGACCGTCAATTACCCGCTGAGGCTCCCGAGCCCCGGGCGCGCAGCACGGGGACGGCTGTGCTCAGCCATTGCCCTCCCGCACCGCCGAAGCGGCGCTCTCGGCTCCCGCACCGCCCGCGCTCTGCCCCCGCCCGGCGGCTCTCGGGCCCCGCGGGGCGCTCCGCGGCTGCGGGGCGGGGGGAGGACGTGCGGAGCGGGAAACGCAGGGGCAGCGCTTTCCTGCTTCCGTAACGCTCTCCGTTTCTCGGTCGGAAAAAGCAGGCCGGCTCCGCTCGGCATCGGCAAGCCCATTGGTTTGCTTGGCTTTTTTTTCTTCCCGAGCGGAAGAGACAGACCCCCGTCTCCCCCCGAGCAGAAGCCGACAGCTCGGAAAGGCCGCTCCGGGGGCAGCGGCGGAAAGGTCGCCAATTAGCATCGCATCTGCGGGCGGCGAGCTGCGGGCGGGTCGGCCGCGCCCCCCCCCCCCCCCCTCCCTCCCGCAGCCCTCAGAGCCCTCACGGGGGGGATTTCGCTCCGGAGAGCCCCGCCCGGCCTCGGGGACGCCGCTCCGGGGCGGCCCCGCGGCCTTACGGGGGCCCGCGCTGCTTCCTCTCCGCTCAGCCCAAACGCCCGCACCCGCCGAGAGCGGCTTCTCCGCTGCCCCACCGCCCGCACTCGGCCGGGCCGGGCCGGGCCCCGCACGCCTCTCGCTGCCGAGAGCCGCAAGCGCTCCGCTCCGCTCCGCACCGCGCCTCCGTGACGAGCCCGGCATCGCAGGCAGCCTATAAATAATTTCCATTATGTTCAGCTGACAGCGCGAGGCGATTAATTTTAATAGCTGTATATTTGCCTGTTTCTCCTAATGCTCTGTAATGAGATGAGAAGCCATCCAACCCCAGATGGCTCCAGCCGCCTCCTTATTTATTTATTTGGTGTGTGCGTGTGCAAAAGAGGGGAGAACCGGGAGCGGGCAGCCCCCCACAGCCCCCCACCCTTCGCCCCCGGTGCCGCTCCCCGTGGCGGTGCTTCCCGGGGCCGGGGGGGTCGGGGTGTTATCTCCGAGGGTCGATGGGCGCAGATCGGTGGCGTTCGGGGTGAAGGGGAGCGCGGCTCCGAGCCCACCCCGTTAACCCGAATTCGGTATCGGGGCGGCGGAGGGGGGTGGGGGCGGGCAGCGCTTTGTGGAGCCGCGAAGAGAACCCGGCGGCGGCGGCCCCGAACAGCGGAGCTCTGCGTGCGGCCGTGTGACGAAGCCGCGCTGTCCTCAGCCGGGAGTGGGGGGGGGTCCTGCATTCGGGAGCTGCAGAGGTGTGCGTTTGGGGGTGGGGGGCAGGGAGGGGAAGGAGACGGGGCTGCTTATCCAGGTGAAACAGGAGCGAGGCGAGCACCTGCGTCTTTTTTTTTTTTTCTACAAGGCGTGCACCGATAATTGCAGCAGTTAATTGCGTCTCTTTGAAGGTCATTGGAAGTTACGGGGCTGTGTTTTCTTTCCCGGCTGGCAGACAATGGCTGAGCGCTGTTTTAAATGTAAATCAGAGGGTATCCGCAGAAACCTGTGCTGTCGGATCGCGGCGTAATGGATTCACTCCGGCTGCGCCTCGCTCGCCACAATACAGCGCAGCGCCGGGCCGGGAGCGCGCCGGGGTTCCTCTGCGGAAGCGCAGTTGCCGACGAACATGGAAAGCATTAAATCGTGACGGGGGGGGGGGGGGCTGCGCGGCATCGTGCTGCTGCTCGGGACCGTAGCGCAGCCACGCAGCGCCCGCACCGGGACGTTGGGCATCGCGAACCAGGGCCGCCGGCGGAGGGGGGGGAGGGACACCCCGCCGCCAGCCGTGCCTTATGCCTTGCGGTCGCGTCCTCAGCCCCGGGGGGCGGCGGAGACGGGCCGGGGCCGAAAGGTACCGTCTGGCTGCGGGCCCCCTCTCCGGAGGAGGCGTTCTGGAGGAATGTGGCGCGCGAGCCCGGCCCCGCTGCCCCTAAGCCCTCGTTAACCCCGGGGCCCCCGCGGCCCCCGCTCGGCACCTGCACTCGGCTCCGCCGGAGGCGAGGACGTGCAGCAGCGCGGAGCCCGCAGCGAACGCGCAGCCCTCCCCCTTCGCCTCTCCCCGCTAATAACAGGGCAGCGCTCGGGAGGCGGCGGTTGCGCCGCGCGGAACAAACGCTCCCCGATTACCGCGGCGCGCCCCGGGCTGCGGAGGGACGCGGGGAGCCGAGCCGTGCCGTGCCGAGCCGCCCAGACGGGAGGCTTCGCGGTCGCCCCCGGGGGCCCTCCCCGTGCCGTAGCAGGGGCTGGGGCCGCCCGCGGGGCCGCGCTCGGTGCCTTCCCCGCGGCGCCGGGCCACCCCTGCGCAGATGGCACCGCGTGACCCCCATTAGGGCAGCGCGGCCGCCTCTCCGGCAAAGCAGTCAGCCCGGTACCGCCGCTTCCCCCGTTGTCCACGGCAACCGACGTATCTGATTGAACCTCGTTGTACGCGGTGACACCCGCATAATGGATCATGCTGTCAGGGCTTTTTTATCACAGGCATTTATTTTGGTCACGGCTGGTGATAACTTCGCTGCTCGGCCCTCGTGGCGGTACGGGCCCCGCTGCCGTCTCCTCGCCGCCCCCCTCCCCCTCCCCGCAGGGCGATGCGGGGCGCGGGCCGCCCCCCAGCCGAGGGGCTCCGGTCCCCCCCGCCCCTCCGCGCGCCGCAGCGAGGGGCTCCCCGTGCCCTCCCCCCTCGGCCCGGCCCGGCCCGATGCCCCCCCCGGCCGGGTTATCTCGGGTCACGCGGAGCGGGGACGGGATCCGCCGCAGCCCGCGTGCCGGGGGAGCCGGGCGGGAGGCACCGCGCCGCTCCCGTCCGCGCACACACTTCCAAAGTAAATACGGCGGGGCAGGGCAGGGCCTCCGGGAGGGGAGAGGAGAGGCCTCTGACAGGCGATTGTCAGGGCGGAGCCAGGGCTATTTCCAGCCCAGGAATAACAACGCCGGGGCCGCGGTGGCTCCGACCCGCGTGTCCAGGAAAGACCGGCTCGGGGTGTTTGTTTGGGTTTTAATTGGTATTTTGACGGCGGGCCGGCTCCGCGCAGGCATACGATGACCCCGGGCCGGCCCGGGGGGACGGCAGCACCGCCCCGAGCCGAGGGAACGGGGCCCGGCGAGGGTGCCCCACCGCGGGGGCCGGGAGGGGCCGCGGACGGAGGGCAGCGCCGGGGCGGACCCGCAGCCCCCGGGGAGGAAGCGGGGAGGAGGCGGCTCGGGGCCTCGGCGCGCTGCGGGGCGGGAGCGGGGGCGAGGCCGCCGCGTTATCTGGGTCACCGGGGTTAGAAGGAGCGGCCGATAGGACCGGGGGAGCTGCGCTCCGCTGCTGCGGAGATAGAGCCGCGATCCGGGCCGGGCGGGCACCGCGCGGTTGGGAGGGAGGAGGGAGGGAGGGAGAGAGGGAGGGAGGAGGAGGAGACGGCGGCTCGTTCCGGCTCCCGAGCCGAGCCCAGGTGCGCTGTGGTTTCCCTGCGCTCGGCATCCCCCTCCCCTCGCTTCCCATCCCCCGGCCCCCGCCAACGTTTAACCCTTTCCCACCTCGGCGGGGCTGCAGCTGAAGCGTGCGCCGGCCCGGCCGCGTCCCCTGCGGTTCCCCACTCCTTCCGTGGCAGAGACTGATCTCGGCGGGAGGGGGGGGGGGGAGGGCAGGGAAGGGAGGGGGAGGTTGGCGTTGTGGTGCCGAGCACCGCCCTCGGGCAGCTCCCGGGCTCCGGCTTTGTACACGCACACGCACTCCCAGCTGCGCGGAGCCGAGCCAGCCTGGGGCCAGCCCTCGCCTGCTGCTGCCGCCGCCGCTCTCGCTTGCAGTCAGCCACCAGCGGGGCTGCTGCTGCTGCTGCTGCTGCTGCTGCAGCCGCCGCCGCCGCCGCCGCCTTCCTCCCCCGCCCCGCTCCCCGCCGCCCTTTTCCTTCCTGCTCGGGCCGGGCGCCCCCGGAGCTCCCAGGGCCGGCGGCTTCCCGCTGCCGGAGAGGAGGGGAAGGGCTCTCCCCGCGCCCCATCGCGCGCAGAGCCCTTTAATCAATTTCACCCGATTAATTATTAATTTAACGCCAGTCAAGCTCGCCCCGGAGGAGCCGGCGGGGGGAGGGGAGGCTGATGGCAGGCGGAGGCGGCGGGGCCCGCTGCCAGGCGCAGCCCCGGCCCGGCAACTTTCGGCTCCGCGGCTCCAGGAGCCCGGGGGGAGGGGGGGGCTGCGGTTCCCATTGCGGCGGATGCCCCCCTCCCCACTCACGCGCTCCCGCTCTCTCTTCTCCGCTCCCTCCCCCTTCCCTCCCGCCCGCCCCCCGCGTAGACACAGCCATAAAAGGGCCCATCGCATCGCGGCGATGATGGATCGTGCCTGGCGGGGGTGATTTGGTGTTGATCGCATATTATCACGGGCAGGTCGGACTGGTTGCTGATGGACGGCTTTCCAGCCAGCCGCTCCGCCGCCGCTCGGGGAAGCGGCTCGATCGACAAGCAGCTCGCTCGCTTTTAACTCCTTCTCTCACCGGCGAAGCCGAGCATCTGTCACAACAGCTCTCCGGGCGGCACTTCGCTTCCACCCGCCCTATTCTGTCTTCGGCCTCCCTCCGCCCCGAGAGCGCTCCGGGTGCGGGGCGGTGCGGGGGGGCGCGGCCCGAGGAGGGCTCCCCGCTGCCCTCGGCCCTCTGCGTTCGGGAGGGTCAACGCGAGCCCTCCCTTTGCACGCGGTCGCGCACGACCCGGGGGGGGCCGGTTGTGCTTTTCTCTATCTTTCCCAGCGCAGGTTGCTCGGCCACGGGATCGCGTTGTGCTCGGAGAGCGGAGGAAAGGGGGAGGTTAGCGGCGGGGAAGCGATAGCTGCGCTCTCCGGAGAGCCGCTCTCCAGCAGGCAGCGCCTTGAAATCTATTTAAAGAGAGGGAAAGGCGGAGGGGGGGGGGGGGGGGGGAGAACAAAGGGGGAGGAGGAGGAGGGTGCCGAGCCGGAGCCGGGAGAGAGGAGCGAGCGCTGGAAGAGGCACCGCGCTGCCACAGCTGTGCGCGGCGATCGGAGGAGCGCGGGCGGCGGTGGGCAGCGCGGCCCTTTCTCCTCTCTCTGCCCGAGGAAAGGACGGGGAGGGGGGGGCGGAGAGGGAACGGAGAGCCCCAGGGCCGGAGGCGCTTCCTGGCGGAGCCCAATAGGAGAGAAAGGCCGCGGGTTACGATTGGGATTAATTATTATTCTCCGGCAGCCAGAGGGATGATCAGGGCATCGTGCGGCCCTCGCCTCTCCCCGCTCCCACTCCTTTCTTCTCCCCCACCTTTCTTTATTTTCCTTTTCTTTTTTTTTTCTTCTTTGCTGAAACTCGGCTGCTTCCTTCCAGCCCTCCGAAGATTTAACCCTTTGCCCGCAGAGCCTCGAGGTGGGCGAACACAAAGCACGTCGCGAAAGCCTCAGACCGAAAGGATCCCGACCATCACGGGAACGGCGCACGGCCATAAGTCGGTATCGCGCCGGCTGTGCCGTACGACCCCGGGACGGCGGCACACAGCAGAGGGGCCCGGCCCGGCCCGGCCCTGCCCCGTCCCTCGCCGCCGTGTGCCGCCGGGCACATCGCTCCCACACATGGTCCGCATTTCGCACGGCAGCAGCGTGCTTCCTCCCGGCCTCACGTTGCCGCTCTCCGAACAGAGAGAGAGAGAGAGAGGGGAGAAAAAAAAAAAGAAACAACACCAGAGGTTTAGAGGAAGTTAAAAATCAGGCGAGCTAAGAAATGCTCCCCGTTACACACATCCTGCTTGAAAGCGAAAGCCCGGCGTTCCGGCCCTGCTCCCCGGCACTGGCGCCGGCGTTGGACGCGGCGAGGTGACCGCTCCGTGCTTGGGGCTCGCCGCTGCACCCCGTCCCCCTGCACCCTCGCCCCGGGGCCGGGCGCTGGGAGAGCATCGCCCCGCGTCCCCCCTTCCCTTCCCTTCCCTTCCCTTCCCTTCCCTTCCCTTCCCTTCCCTTCCCCTCCCCTCCCGGACCCGGGGCGGCCCGCACCCCGCGGCCCCATGACCCTTCTGCCGCCGCCGGGCCCGGTGCCCCCCAGCTCCGTGCGACAGAAGGGCAGCATTCTCCCCAGTGGAAGCCCACTCGTTTCCTTGTTGGCAGGAACAAAGCGCACATTCAGAGGGGTGGCTGCTGACGGCTCCCTCTGTATAGCACTGGAAAGCGGGTGGCCTTTGGTTGCTGGCAAGGAAAATTCTAATCAGGGCGCTTGTAAGCGGGGCTTTATAGAAGCTTAGTTACAAAAGGCTTACACCAGAGTAATGCAATAACTATAATAACAGCCAGGGAGCCCTAAAGGGGGTGGAATGCGCTTGTGTCTGGATGATTTTCCCCGCTAGCACAGAGAGGGACTGTTTACTGCGAGTGCCATTAAGTATCGCTGGAAACTCACCAACCGCAGACTTATTTCAATCTACTTTATTGTTGGATCCTCTCGCCTCGGCCGACCGGCGGACACCCCCGGGGAGGAGAAGGGCCGGGAGCCGCCCCGCGGGGAGCCCCGGCCGGAGGGGCAGCGCCGACCCCGTGCTGCGGGAGCGGCGTCCGATAAGGGCGAGGGGCCCCGGGGCCGGGCATCGCCTCCCCGGGCTGCGGTGCCCCCCCCCCCACCCCCTCGGTCCCGGTCGCGCCGCGCGGCGCTGCGTTAACGGCACAACGGAGCGCGGCGAGCGAAGAGCTGCTCCGCGCAGGGCAAGAGAAATGGGTTTTTAATAGGAAAGGTCCGCGTGCTTGGCAGCCGGCCACCGCGGCCGGGAAATAAACAAACAGAGGAGCGGCGGGTTCAGGTCGGAGCGGGAGCCGCGCTCCCGGCAGCGCAGCCCCGCGGCACGGCCCCACGGAGCCGCCGCCGCCCCCCCCGGCCCCGCACCGCAGTGCGCGGCTCCGAGGGCAGCGCGGCTGTTCCCCGCGGCGGGCGGCGGGCGCGGGGCCAGCGAGGGGCCGGGGGTGTTTATCGCGCTCCGGAGCCTCTGCACGCGTAACCGCTGCCGTGCGGCACGGCCCGGCCCCGGGGGGCGGAGGGAAAAGGCGGGGGGGAGAAAGGGGGGGGGGGCAGAGGAGCAGCGCGATCGCGAAGCGCCGGGAAACCGTCTGACAGCAGAGAGCGCGAGGGGGGGCCGCTGGGAGCCGGGGGAAGCAGCGCTGCCGCGGCTCTGCCTCGGCTCTGCCTCCCGCTGCAGCCGCGCTCCCGGCTCGGCCCGCGCTGCGCCGCGCAGGGGATGCGGGGACGGGAGGACGGGCCCGGCGCGGCCTCGGGGGAGGGGGCGAAGCGAGCGGGCCCCGGGGGCCGGAGCGGGAGAGCCGAGAGCGAAGTCCAAGCGGCGGCCCCGAGCGGCCCGGGCAGCTGAGCCGGAGCTGGAGGAGAGCCCGGGCAGCGCGGCCCCGAGGCGGGGGCAGGCCTGGCGGTCAGAGCCCTTTCCTGGGCGCCGCGGGCTCTGCCCTCCGCTCCTAACGGAGCGGAGCGTGGCCCGGCCTCGGGTTGCGGGACGCCGAGAGGGAGCGCGGGGTCGGGCCGCGGCCCGGCCTCCCATAGGGGCCCTCGTCTCCCGTCCGCGCCTCCGCAGAGAGCGCGGCAGCCCCGCAGCCTCCAGCCTGGGTCTCGCAGCTGTGCGCCGACACCGTGGCGGGTGCGGGCGTGCCGTCGGGGCCGGCGCCCCGTCCTCTCGTCCTCGAGCCCGGCGGCTTCGAAGGGCTACTGAGGGGGGCCGGGCCGGAGGAAGGCGTCGAGGCCGAGCCGGGGAGAGCAGGGAGCGGCCCGGGCGGAGGAGGAGAGGGGCAAAGAGCGGGGGAAGGCGGGCGCAGCCGGCGGGACGCCGCTTGGCAGCGCGCCGAGGGGCACGCTGCGGCCCCGGGAGCCGGGGAAGGGCCGGCGGAGCATCGGTCCGTGCCAACGAGGCGAGGACTGCCGCGGCCCCCGCGTCACCCGCGGCTCAGGCGGCCCGCTTTTCCCTCCCCTGTGCCGGGATGTACCTGCGGGCAGCCGCCGGCCCTCTGCCCGTCCCGAGATTCCCGCACCGTCCTATCGTCGCGTCGTGACCTACGGCGGCGCTCCGATTTATCCGTAACGCGTTCCGATCCCCGTTCCGTCGTCGGGAGCCGAGTTGAGATTCATCCTCCGTCTCCTGCTTTTCAGGCTCCCGTTCTGCTGGAAGGCCCCGGCGATAGAGTTTAATTCGATTCGATATGATTTAATGAACACCTTTATCTTTTGTTTTTTAGCGGGGGGATTAAGCGGACGGCCGCGTCCCGCTCCGGCTGCATCACACGCGTTCCCACCGAATCCTATGTGGCGGCACGCACTCCCTGTAACATTTCATTAACAGCCCCCTTGATATATTGATTTTTAATATTTGTATTAAATGTTGTGTAAAATTGAACTCGGGCGTTAGGAGAGATTGTGCGAGTCACAAGACGTGCCTCCTACTTAATTGTTATTTTTTGCGGTCCTGGAACAACAGTTGGAAAGAGGCCAGGAGGAGAAGCCGGAAAAAAAAAAGAAGAAACCTCCCCGGAGGGGATCGGGGGAGACGGGCACGGAGCGCGGGGCCGCGCAGCGCGGGCAGCGACTCGGAGCGGCCCCCCCGCCTCGCCTCCAGCCACGGCCGCACCGACCCCCCCCCGCCCCCACCCCGGGGCCTCCCCCGCTCTCCGTGCCCCCGGGCCGCGGCCGCCCTGCCCCGCGCTGCCTCCTCCGGCTCCCCCGGCTCGCTCGCCTCCCTCCCCGCCGCTCCATATGGTTTCTCCCCTCCTCCTCCTCCTCCTCCTCCTCCTCGGCTCCCCCCTCCATGTTGTCGCCGTGCCTCTCCCCGCTCCATGTTGTGCCTCCGGGGAAGAGCGGACGGGGCGGCCCGGAGGTGTGCGGGATGCGGGCCGGCCTCGGTACCGGGGAAAGCGGGGCGGGAGGGCCGCGGGCCACGGCTCCCGGCCCCGGAGTTTCCCGGGTGTGCGGAGCTGAGATGAAGGAGCGCAGCCCCCCCGCTCGTCCCCCTCCGCGTTTTCATACCACCCCCCCCCGCCACTCTGCCTCTCCCCCGCCCTCTCTCCTCCCCCCAGGAATAGGAGGCATTCAGGGATCAGCATAATTCACCTGCATCAAAAAACTCGCGGGCTATAAAGCAGCGGCTGATCCCCCGCTCAGACGAGCGTTTAGCCGTTCATGCATCATGAGTGTCAAATAAATGCCTGATTGAGGCCCTCAGCGGAGGAATTAGCTTCCCTTCTGCTGGAAGCGCGGAACGCACAAAGTGCTGAGGCATCCTCCCGGGGCGAGCGAGAGCGGCTCCGCTGCCGGCGCTGCTCCCCCGGCACTGCGGGGCGGGCGGGCGCGGGGTCCCGGAGCGGTGCGGGTCGGGGCACACGCGGGGTTAAGGGCGGAGCGCCCGGGTCACGGGTGAGCGTCAGGTCCCGGTGTGAGCAGTTTTAAATTAAAAAAGAAAGAAAGAAGGAAGGAAAGAAAGAAAGAAAGAAAGAAAGAAGCACGCGGCCGGGCCGAGCAGGCGGCGGTGACCCGCAGTTTCCCCCTCTCTCCGAACTGAAATGCGGCCAAAGTAGCCGAAAGTTAACTTCGGGGCTGGGGGGGGGGGGGGGGGGACGGGGGGGACGGGGGCGGGGGAGGGGGGAGGAGGAAATCGCTCCGGGTTGGGATCTCTGTGTCGAGTTTCATCCCCTCCTGACGCTGCTGGCCGCGCGCCAAAGTCCCGAGAATGGAAAAGCGGAGGGAAGGGCGGGCGGGGGAGGGCGGGGGGCGCGGGGAGCGGCTCCCGGCGGAGCGGCACAAGGCGCGGCGGCGGCCGGGAGGGATGCGGCGGAGCGGCCGTGCGAGCGGGGCGCGGGCACCTTCCGCGATCCGCTCGTCCGCCGGAGCGCGTCAAAAGCCGCCGAGAGCTGCCATTGTTACTCGCGGGCGATGCGGGAAGCGGAGCCCGCTCTCCGGCGGGAGATAAATCGCCTCTGACGGCGCCTCTTCGCGCCCGGAGCTCCTCCGATCGCAGCGGGCGGACGGACTCAGGTCGGTGCCGCTCCCACGCGCGGGAGTCCCTTGAAACCCCCGTTCCCCCTCGCCTCTCCCGGGGCCGCTGCCCACCCCCCTCCCCGCGCTCCTCCCCGCGGCCGCGCTGCCACCGCACGGCTCGCCTCGGCTCGGCTCGGCGCGGAGCGAGAAAGGTCCGGAGCGCTCGGGGCGGGCCGCGCCTCTGCCAGGAGGGGTCTCAGCGGCGGGGCTTTTGTCCGGGGCCTTCGCGTGCGGCTCTCCGGCTCGGAGCCTTCGCGGAAAGTGCCGGGAAGCCCGTGCTGCCCCGAGGGTAGCGCCGCTCGGTTCCGAGGGGGTCGGCCTGAGCCCTGCCCTCGGGGCGCCCGGTCGCGCCGCGACCGCGACGGCGGCCCGACGGGTCGGTGGGGCCGCCTCCCGCCGGACCGAGCGTACCCTCCGCCGGCAGCCCCAGAAACGGGCCCGGGGGGGGGGGGGGGCGGGGGGCGCTCCTCCGGCGGCCGGGGCGCCGTTACCCGTCTGACGGCAGCCGGCGGCCGCGGGGCTCCGCGGACGCGCGTGCGGCCGCTTCGCCCGGCGGCGCCGCTCCCCGCCGCCGGACGCCGGCGCTCGGTGTCGTCGCGGCATCTCCGCGCCCCGGCCGAGGCGGCGTGGCTGTTCGGGGCGAGGCCGCCGGCGACCAGACGCGTGGGTTCCCTGGGAGAGGCTCTCCCAGGTGGGGCCGGTGCGGACAGCCGCGGCCGGGCAGACAAAGGCCGCGGGCGGAGCGGCGCGGGGTCCCCCGCTTCCCCCGGGGCTCGCGGGGCAGCGCGGGTCGGGCCGCGTCTCCGCAGTCGCATCGCGTGCGCTTGGAAGCGATTGTTTTCCCTTTCCACTTGTTTGTCTCCCGCTAGCCTCGTAAACTGCCTCGTGATTTATTACCTAGGCTAAGTGCTTAATTTGTGAATATGAAACAGATTAAAAGGAGATCGGCGTATTTTAGCGGGCAGGCCGGAGCGGAGCCCGGCAGCTGTTTCGAGTTTGTCGGCATCTCCAGCCCCGCGTTAAGCCCGCGAGCGATCGCGGGGGGATTCCCGGGCTCCCCCGGAGAGGCCCCCGGCGCCCGCTCCCCCCCCCGGCGCGGCGTGCGCGTCCCTGCGTGGGAGTGGGCGCCCGCAGCCCTCGCAACCGGGCCCCGGGGGCGGCTCGGGCGGCGGAGGGCCCCGCGAGGCGCGCAGAGGGTTAACGACGCCTCTGCCCTCTCCTTCAAAGGACTCGGCTCGAGATAGAGTAAATACGGCCGGGGAGAGGGGGGGGGGGGTAGGCGGGGGCGGGGAGGGGGTGCCGCTCAGG
The DNA here is from genome assembly GCF_016699485.2 of Gallus gallus. NCBI lineage: Eukaryota > Metazoa > Chordata > Aves > Galliformes > Phasianidae > Gallus > Gallus gallus. The sequence continues at coordinate 112,465,930 of NC_052532.1, forward strand.
CCACATGATACAAAAGTAAGACAAGCACACTCCGGAGAACAAAGGCTTCCTACCCCCTTCCTCCCCCTCCCCCCAAAATCTGTCTTAATTCTGCGAGTAAACTTGAGCAGCTCTAAAACAAAGAGCGACGACGGGACTCGGAGCCAAGGGACAATCGGAACAAATACCTTCGACGCGGCCCGAGCACGCACTGCCTCCCACCCCCCTACCCCGGCACACCGCGGGCCGTCCCCACGCGGGCCCCGTGCCCCGGACCGCGCCGTCGGGGCCGCCCCGGTGCTTCCGGGAGGGCTGTGCGGGCCGGGAGGCGGCCCCGGGTCGCGCGAGTGTCACCTCGCCCCCCCGCCCCCTGCGTGCAGAGCGGGCTGGCGGCTGTCACGCTTGTCAGCTGCCCCGGAGAGACGGGGAGGGGGGAGGGACGGGGGAGAGCGGCGGGCCGACGGCACGGAGCGCCGCTCTTGAGCTCGGAAGGCAGAGGGAGGCGAAAATCCGGGAGCGTCTCCGAGCGTCTCTTCGGAATGGGCGGTGAGAGCGCCGTGTCGCCCCGCGGAGAGGAGTGGAGCGCAGCAGACGGGGCTGGTGTGGGGAGTGGGGACTGTCGTGCCCTCGGGGCACCTCAGGCAACGGCTTTGGGGCCGGTGTTGGAGCGCGGATGGGGCCGGAGCCCCAGATCCCGCGGCGTGGCATCCAGGTGCGTTGCTGGTGTGTGGCTGAGCCCCGAGAGGGAAAGTGGTGCGTGTGGCACTCGCAGAGATCTCTGCTTGTACGTGTGCGTGAAGATGTCAGAGCGAATGGATGTCAGAGCAGATGTCTGGGGAGCGCTGATTGGCGGTTGAGACTGGGAAGCGGTCCAGTAGGTTCATGTGGGTGAGGGCTTTGGGGACACCTCCCCGTGGCAAGGAGTCATCTGAAGAAGGAGTGAGAGCGAGGCGGCAGCCGACACGCGTACAGATGTCTCGCTTTGGTTTAAGACAACGTCCTGCCTTCTTATCTGTGACAACGTTTGTGGCAGACCAGCACGGGAGCGGTTTACCAGGACCTGCTGGGCCGTGCACAGCCACAGTGCCCCGTGCAGAGTGTGCCCCGCACACTGACTGTGGGTAGGAATGAGGCCTTGGGGAGGTGTGAAGAGCAGCCGCCAACAATTGGCCCCGGGGTGTCTGCACTCCCCGTGGGTCCTGCACAGAGCTCTTCTCTCTCTGGGTACCGTTAGCAGAGAGCAAAACGTGGGCTGGTGTCACAGTGATGAGATACAGTGCTGTTCTCCTACAGCAGAGCGCGTAAGGAGAAGCAGAGGAAAAAAAAAGACAGCGGCGGTAGGAAAGGCAGGAAAAAAAAACCCAACCCCACAGCATTTTCAGGTTCGTGGCTCGGCCTTTGCGGTCATCCCTACCTCGGGGAGGGCCGTGAGCCCTGCTTACACTGCTGCAATGCACGGCACGAGCAGTCACCTGGTCCCTCGAGCGTCCTTGTAAGGCACTCCAGGTCCCCACGGAAAATGGTTTGCGTGCACTTCAAAGTATGTGAATTGGATTTGCTTCCAGCGGCGCGTAATGCCAGTTTCAGCCCGATCCCGTCTGGCTTTCGCTGAATTAATGCCTGGATGGATCTGAGTCCCAACGCCTCGGAGCAGAGCGGTGCAGACTGTCCTCCTGCTGCTGGCCCTCAGTGCCCCGAAGGCGCTGTAAAATCTCCTTGGCAGTGCTCGCAGGGCCATCGCTAAGCCGCGGGAACGGCATGGAGAAGTGCTACTACAGCAGCAGCGGCTGTCACATAAACAACGCAACAGAGGGGAGGAATTCTGGAGCGGTGCAGGGCTGAGGATGCCCGGCCTTGGGGCAGTGGGCACACTCCAGCCGTGCTCTGTCTCCCTGGGTTCACCACTATTGCTTTACCCTGCTGGGTGTTACGGTGCTGGGAGCCCCAGTAAGGGAAGGAGTGCTGTGGCGCCGCTCCTCCAGCAACACAGGGAGGGGAGCATTGAGGCCGCTGAGGTCCCCGCGTTACCTTTGGGCTCCTCGAGGCCTCGCTCCCATTGCCAGCATCCCACCGGTTTAGATAAAAAAGAGAAATCCTGCAGCCGTTCCCTCGCAGGGAAGGGGCACGTCTCCTCCTATCCCTCCCCCTGATTCTTGGCCCAAGCACCCCGTGAAGTCCCTTTTTTTCCTACCTGAGAGCCTCCTGCTCACCCGGTGCGCGGCGAGGAGGCGTACAGAGGAGCACACGGCAGTGATGCACGGTGTAGATGGGCACAAGGGCAGTGGCATGCACTAACATAGAGATGATGCCCCGTGTCATTGCACTGAGTGGTACTGATGTGTGTGGGGGGTAACCCCGTGACCCCCCCAACCCTGCCAGGGAGAGCAGCACACTATGGGTGCGGGACACCCAACAGGCTGGGCTCTTCTCCAGCCCCGTAGCACTGCTGGGCTTCGCCAGGAGGAGGGCAGCCTGGCATGGGAAGAGATCTCTGTGGATTTCAATGCCAAATGAATCTCCCGCAGTTCTCATTTTCGCAAGCGGGGGCCGGGCAGGCTCTGAAAACGTGGAAGTTATTGATGTATTGGTTCAGTTAATTTTTTAAATAAGTTGGAATGCTATTTGTTTCGCATTCGATGGGAAAGCGCCATGTATTTTTGTAAGGAAAGGCAGAGGTGAGCGTGTGTGGGAAGCGTATTTCCCACAGCCTTGAGAAGAGGGCTTCAATGAGGCATTCATGTAACGCAAGGCCTTCGCACGGCAGTGGGCGAGACCTGCAGTGAAGGAAAAGAGCTGAACACTGATATTTGCCCAGTGGCAGCGACATCGCTCGTGGAGAGGGGCAGGTGTGTGGGGTAAGGCACTCGGTGCTTCTTAAAAGGCAGTAATAGCTCATGGGAGAGCCCTTCCGTGTGGCCTTGGTGCCCGTGACCCCCTCTGATGTATGATATTTAAACAAGGGAATGTCAATATTGGTTTTCCACATCCAGCCCCGTTCTGCTCTCCATGGAAGCTAATGACAAAACCCCCGGAGAGGCGGAGGAGAGCAGACCCCACTGCTGCAGCAGCTCGGGAGGGAGAGCAGGATGTAAGGGGCAGCAGGGCTGCACAGTCACGGCGTGAGAAGCAGCAGCCGTGTCCTGCAGCACACGGGGATGGCAGTCGGAGCTATTTGTGCTTGCTGAAAGTATACACTGCATTTCTTCAGGGGAGGTTCAGGTTGGATATCGGGAACGATTTCTCCTCGGAAGGAGCGGGGAGGCAGTGGCACAGGCTGCCCATAAAGGTGGCGGAGTCACCGTGCCTGGAGGTGTTCAGGAGCCGTGTGGATGTGGCACTGAGGGCCACGGGCAGCGGGCACGGCGCGATGGGCTGACAGTTGGTCTCCGAGGTCTTTTCCAACCTTAATGATTCTATGTGCAGATATCCAAAATGGGGCCATCGGGTCTATCTCCTGACACACGTGTCCTTTGAGGTAGGAAAGTGTAAGTCAGAGGAAGAGAGGGCAAGCGCGTGTGACTCATAGCAGGAGGGCACGTGGGAAGAGCGAGCGCAGGGAGGGCTGCGCTGGTCGGACATGCGGGCTGTGCTGTGTGTCATGGGAAAAGTAATTTTATAGCAGATAATTTCAGCTTAAAGGGGCAGGCGTGGTGTGACAGCACGGCACGGGGCGTGAGTCAGGGGACGTGCACAAAGGCAGTGTAACCGAGCGCTGAGCTGCCCTCACCTCGATGGTGCCGTATGGCAGCACGGCCTCTCTAGAGGCTTTCCAGCCCCGGCCAGAGAAGCTCAGCCTGCTCTGCAGCTCGGCCAGGCGACGCTTGCTGCTGTGGCTTTGATGAACAACGCCGGTCTGCGTGGAGACAGGCGGCTTTAAAAATGGGTTTTTAATAAAGTCCCCATCGCTAAGGACATCTCTAAGGGTAATCTGCGTGGGGTTTGTAACAGGTAAGCGTAATGATGCCGTTAGCACTTAGGGCTTGAGTGAGACCCGGACGTCAGAAGAACGTTGGCAAATTAACATGGGATCAGAAAAGAGCTACAAAAGTGATCGGAGGTCTGCGGATCGCGTCTTGCTGCCTAAGACGAAAGAAATCTCATCTATTCATTTATCCAAGAGGAGACTACGGCTCGGTTTGATCACAGTCTTTAAGTGCCCTAAAGTGTCTCTACGGGGAGATTTCTGATAGCGGAGATCTCTTTAACGTGGCAGACAAAGGCATAATGAGATCCTACGTTGGCAAACGAAGAAGCGCTGTGAATTCTGAGCAGAAAGAGGTGCGTTCCTCCGACAGCAGCGGGGGGACACAGCCGCCGGTCCGACGGAGGCAGGCCGAGGGTTTGCTGTTACTTACGGGTCTTCGGAGCGAGACTGGATGCCGGGCTGAAAGCTCGGCCAGGATTTATGAGCCTGAGACGGGAATGGCTGCCTGAAAGTCGCTGGCCCGTGATATGCGGCGGGTCAGAGCGCCGATCGTGACGGCCCTCCTTTGGCTTAAAAAGCCACGAATTGGGTAGTTCAGGTCTCCCGAGCCCTGCTATTACTGGAGGTCTCGAAGGGACGCGTTACAGGCTGTCATCGTTTCATTGTATGCAAGCCGCGGTATTGCCTTCTTCTTTTCGAAATCAAACTAACTTCCACCCCCCCCTCCCCCCCATCCCCCCCAGTGTTTGTTAGGCACAGGAGTTAAGCAGCTGTTAACAAACACGGCAGCATTTTTAAACACTTCAACAAATTCCCCCTCTCCCGTTTGCTCGGCTTTGTTTTGCGGCGGCAAAACCTCGTTAACGCCGCGCATACCGGTGGCTCTCGGAGCAGAATCTGCCCTTCCAGCGAAATACGTGGGATGGGACGAGGGGTCCCCGCGCCCTCCCTTCGGCTGCGTCAGCGCTGCTATTCGCGCACTGCTCGTACTCGGAGCAGGGGAGAGGTGCAGCCCCGCGCAGGTGGGCGGCCGTTGGCCGTCTGTCTGCAGGAGGGTTCGGCCCGCAGAGCCCTGAGCGGCCTGGCTGAGCCGCTGGTGGGGAATGGGGAGGGGGGGTCGTCGGGAGGCACCCGGCGGTCCTGAAAGTCGTCTCCCTGAGGGCTCATAAAATGGCCTCCGGGAAACGGGCAGAGTGTTTCTCTCACCCCGGAGGGGGTGGGTAGATGGGGTTAGATGTCAAGACGGCACAAACTTTCTGCATGTCTTTTAGAAGGGAAGCAATAACCACGCCGACGGCCGCCCCCCCTCCCCCCCCATCCCCGAGGGATGACGACAAACCCCGGCAGCAGCTCTCGGAGCCTCGCAAATCACGGCCGCGGGCTCAGGGGCGCGCCGGACCTGTGACGCATTCGGTGCCTCGTTCATCGCCTTCACCAGCAAGGGTGAAGCCACGAAAGGTGGAGTTCGAAGGCCCCGGGGGGGCCTCAGCCCTCTCTCCCTCCCTGCGCCGCTGCGAGTCCCCGGGGAACGCCGTGCTTTAGAGGCGAGAGGGCAACAAAAGGGGACGGGAGGAGCTCCGCGCTCCGCTTTCCTCGGCCGGGAGGCGTTTCGTGCTCCGTAGCGAGAGGGGATCACCCCGAGGAAGTTCAGATCGAGGAAAACGTCCCCGGCGTTTGCGGGATCGCAGCGCGTTTCGCAGCGCGGCCGGAGGAGCGGAGCTGAGCGCGGCTCCGTTGGCCGCCCCGCGCCCCCCCGGGGGCCTCGGCGGGACGAGCGCCGCCCCCGCCCCCCCCCCGGCAGCTCCCCGCAGAGCGCGGCCGCCCGCCCCGCCGCCGCCCGGCCCTTATCTCCGGCGGTGCCGCTCTGCATCAACCGCTCCCGGCCCCTCCCCCGACCCCACCGCCCCCCGGGGTCACCCGCGATCCGTCCGGGGTTGGTGGGAGGGGGGGGGGGTGGGAGCGGCCCCGCGGGGGTAGGGTTGGGGCGGGGGGGGGATAAAAGCAGCTGCGCGCAGAACAAAGGTGCTCGGGGGTGGCTGTGGTGGCGGAGCGGAGCGCTGCGAATGGGAGATTTCCGCTGGCGGGGCTTCGCTCGCGCTGTTCCCGTCCTGCCCTTGAACTGCCGAGCGAACGTCTGCGGGAGGCGACGGTCGCAGCCCGCCTCGGGCCGTCGCTAAGTGCGAAAAAGCGGGGAGACCGCCGCATCCCCGACCCGACGTTGACTTTGCGAGCGCGGCGTTCACGACGGAGAGCTCCGGAGCTCGCCGGCGTTCGCGTGATCAGAGGCGAGCGGAGGAGCGGCCGCGCTGCGGAATATCAAAGGCGGCCCTCCTGGCGCGGCTCCCGGGCCGCGCTCTGCCGGCACCCGCCGCGCTCCGGCCGGGGGGTGCCGCTCCCCGCCGTCCCCGGGGCCCCCCGGACCGCAGCGGGGCGGGATGAGCCGCAGCCTCCGCACGTTGGCGGCCCCTCCGCTCTCCCCGCGCTGCGGAACGGCTCCCGGCTGCGGGGCTGCGGCCGTCGGGGCGAGAAGCGGTGCGCGGCTCCTGGCGGCCCCGCAGGGCCGTTTTCTGCTCGGCACTTGCGCTGAAATAACAGCGGTGCGCGGCGTAATGATTTATTTACGTGGCTAATAACGCTCGCATCTCGCCGCTGTTTGACTGGGCCAAAGACCGGCCGCGGGGCATCGCGCCGTGCTAGGACGGAGCGCCTCGCAGCTAGGAATCGATGCTCCTGAGACGAACGAGCGGGCAGCTTGCCGGGCTCGGTCAGCCCTCGCGATCGCTCCCTGGGTAGCTCAGAAGGGACGCGCCGGCGCGGCCCCGTGCGCCCTCGGGGCTCTGCGGGCAGTGCCAGGCCTCCGCACATCCGTGGCGAGCGGCGCCCCGGCGCTAAGTGCCGTTAACATCACACGCACTAAAATAGGAGAGAGCGGCGCTGAATTTCATTTGCAAGCTTAAAAAAAGAAAGAAAGAAAAGAAAAGAAAAGAAAGAAACAAGGGAAAAGAAAAGAAAACACGACCTCTCGGAGCAGCCCGCTGCTGGAGGAGGGAGGGGGCTTCGGGCGGGCGGAGCCCTCCCGCCTCGGAGCACATCTCCGGGCAGGCACACGGCCAAGGGGTGCCCCGCCGCTTCCTGCCCCCCCCCCCCGGCACCCCCTCCGGGCTCTCCCGCGGTGTGGGTCGGCGTGAGGGGGGGGGGAGGGTGGCTCCCGGCGGCTGCTTCCCGCCCCCCCGGCACGCACACGGCTCTGCCTTCCTGCCTCGGGGAGCGGGAGGAAACGGGGGGGGGGGGGGGGGTGGAGGAGAGGAGAGCGTTTGGGTACGCGCCCCTCACCCCCCCGCCTCCCATTAGCAGCAGAAGTTCACGGCGGAGCGAGGCGGAGCGCGCGGCTTCCGGGAAAAAGGAGCGGCGAACATCGCGGGGTCGGGACGCGGAGCGCAATGAGGGCATCACCGCCCGCACGGGGGGCATCGCCGGGCCCGGAGCTCGTGGCATCCGGCGGGGAGAGCGGCTTGGGGTGGGGGGGCGGGGGGGAAGAGAGAAAAGAGGGCTTTAAAAGCGGGAGGGAAACGCTGTCGGGAGGAAGTGTAAGGCGAGAGGGAGGCGGGGGAGGGGAGAGCGCCATCTTTTCGTGTCACAGCCACCGACACGGCGCCGGGCTCGGCCGCAGCCTCCCGAGCAGCGGCTCCGCGCCACAGCGGGCACACGGCCGGGGGGGGACCTCCGCCGCGGCGGAGCGGGGCCCGACCGCCCGCAGCCCCATGAAGGGCGCTTTATTCCGCAGCGCTCAAACCCCTCATTGTGTCGGGCAGCATCACCTGCCTCCTCCTCCTTCTCCTCCTCCTCCTCCTCCGCCGGGGCCAGGCCGTTGCATTTAATGCCATGCACAGCGCGCTCCGGCCCGGCCCCTCCTCGCCGGGAGGGCTCGGCGGTGAGCTCCGGTCGGAACGCGGAGGAGGGGGCGGCTCGGCACGGCACGGCACGGCCCGGCACGGCACGGCACGGCTCGGCTCGGCTCGACGCGTCGCATCGGCATCCCCCGTCGCAGCGGCTCTCCCGGCGGCTCCGGGAAAGCCATCCCCGGGCGGCAGCGGCGGCACACGCGGCCTCGCGCGGGGACCTGCCGTGTGCCCGGGGGGGGCCGCGAGGCGGGCGGGGGCCGAGCCGTGCCCGGCGCGGGGATTTGCCGGGTCGTTGGCTGCGCCTGGGGAAAGGAGGGGGGGCCGCTGCGCCGGGCGGTGAGGGATTGGAGCGGGGCGGGGGGGGCTGGGCTCGGGGGAGGGGCGGGGGGGCGGCTGTGCCGCTGCCGGGGACGGCGGCTGTTATTATTGTGATGATTATTCGCGTTATTGTTATTATTTTTAGGGGGCCGTGCCGGGCGGGGGGCTGCATCCCCCCGAGGTGAGGGCGGCGGGAGAAGCGGCTCCGCTGTTTCTAATAAAGGAAACGACTTTTATTGAGCGATAAACGCGGGGGAACCGAAGTGGTGGGGGTGGGTGCGCCCGGCGGAGGCGATCGGTTCGGCCGAGAGCGAAGGGGGGTTGGGGGGGGCCGGGGCCGCTCGCGGTGGGGGGTCCGGGGGGCGCGGGGTGGTGGCGGCGGCCCCTCCGGGTATTGGGGGGGGGGGGGGGGGGAGGGGGGGGCGCGGAGGGGGAGGTGTCGGCTGCGCCTCGGCTCTCGGGATCTGCCAGGGGCGGCGGGAGACACGTCTCCTGTTTCTAATAAAGGAACCGGCTTTTATTGAAGGATAAATGCGGGGAACCGAAGTCGTGTGGGCTGCAGCCGCCGAGCCTCGTTAGCTGCCGATGTGACTGTGAAGATAAAACGCTGCCGAGAACGCGAGCGCCGGCGGCGGGGGATGGAAGGAGGGAGAGAGGGAGGGAGGCAGGGGGGGAGAGAGAGAGAGAGGAGAGAGAGAGAGAGGGACGGGGCCGCGCGATCCACGCGGCACGGCACGGCACGGCACGGCCCTGTGCCCTCGCAGCGAGAGGTGCCCGGGGAGCCCCGGCCCGTGCTAACGGCCCGGCCTGAGCCCTGGCCAAGTTTCTGCGACTTAGGGGAACTCTGGGGATGAGTAATCGCGCCCAGGCGAGGGGCCGCGAGGGTGCTTTTTCTCCTCGCTCGCTCGCTCTCTTCTCCTTTTTCCCCGTGTCATCATGTGCGGACCCAGTCACTCCGAGAACGCGGTTCTGAGAAGGGCGGCGGGAGGGGAGGCGGGGGAAAGCGGCGGCCGCGGAGGGACCGGGGCCGCCCCGCCGGGCACGTCGGGGCGGTGCGGCTCGCGGAGCTCCGCGGCTCGGTGCCCCGCGTGGGGCCGCGCGGAGCTCCCCGACGGCAGCGGGCACCCGGCGCCGCCGCGCCTCGCCCTCGGGGCGGTGTCGGGAAGCGCTTTGTACCCGGGATCTCGGCTTATCGCGCGGCGGGCGGGGGAAACTCCGGGCCCGGCGGGCAGGCCCCGGGCTGGCGAAGCAGCGGGTGGCCTCGGCCGCGGCCGGCGTGGGCGCCGCCCGGCAGGCGGGGAACGGCGGAGCCCGCGTCCCTCCCGGGACCTCCGACCCGGGCCCGGGAGCGGCCGCGTCCCCGTCGCCGCGCCGGGAGGAGAGCGGTGCTCCGCGGGGGGCTCCGAACGGCGTTCCGCCCGGAAAAGACTTTTCTTTTTCCTTCGTGGTTTTTTTTTTTTTCTTTCTTATTTTTTTTTTCCGAGGCTGTTTTCAAAATGCACATTTTCCGCGATAAGAGGTGACCGATCGGAATCGCCGGGGGGAGGTTGTAAGCGGACGTTGTGCCCCGGCTCACTGTTATCTTATCTTTCACACTCGCAGGGCGAAAAAGTGGCTTATCTTTATACCCACCCCCCTCTCGCCTTAATTGCTAAAAACACTGCGAAGTGTTAAGTACGGGACTAAAGAATCTCTCCGCTTGTGTGCCGCGCGGGTGGGGAAGAAAAGCGAGCGATCCGAGCGGAGGAACGAGGGGTTCTTCCCGGGAGAACGCACGCGTGTGCGCCCCTCCCCGCCCCCGCCCGGTGCCGCCGCCCCCCGCTCGGAGGGCCGCTCCCGGAGGCCCGGAGCCCGCTGTCACCTCTGGGGCGGAGTGAATAACCCCAGTGTTTGCGAACCCGGCCGCGGCATTGGTATTCAGGGCCGAGCAGCGCAGCGTCTCCCGCTTTTCTCTCCCCACCCCCTCCGAAACAAAACACAACACGAAAACAAAACCAGAAGGAGGACGGAGGTGATTCATCGACTGTATCCAATTATTAACGTACAAGCTGCAGGCTGCACGAACACACCTTCGAGCCGCGGAGGTTTCCTCGGCCGCGAAGCTCGGAGCGCGGCGGCTGCTCGGCCTGGGCCGCCCGTCCGTGCGTCCGCCCCGTCGGCGCGTCCGCGGGGTTTGCCCTTCTCCTTTGTATGAGCGAGAGAGCGGCGCTCGCTCCGGGAACCGATCGCGTCTCGGGCTCTGCTGGGAGTGGGGGGGGTGGGCGTCACGGCTCTGCCGTCAGCGGAGCAGCTCCGAACCGCGAACTGGGATCGCTGCTCTCGGGCCGCGCGGAGCCCCCCCGGCTGCGGGGGGGTCACGCTTTGCTGGCACCGCGTCAGCGCCGGGAGCGCTGCGGACCCGTCACGCCGGCCGGGGCCCGGCGCGTTTTGTTATTCAGATTTCCGCACTTCCATTAAAAGCAGCCTCACAATAAGCAATGATAAAGGTCTGATTTAAGACACACTCAAGCCGGGCAATTCAGAGCTCAGGACGGTGATCTGTTATTTATAGGCTTTTCCCAGCACTCATCACCGGGCGCGCTGAGCACCGCGCTCGCATTCATTCATTCCACCTCCGCGGCGCCGGCTCCCCTCCCCCCTCCCTCCCCGGGCCCAGGAGGGCCCCGCAGGGTTTCATCCCCAACTTTCGGGGCGGGGGGAGCTCCCGCCAGGAGGGTAAATGAGAGCCAGGGTAAGGGTAAGGCCGTCCCGTTGGGAAGCCCCCGCGAGAAGCCCGCGGTGCCATTAACGCCGGATTTGTCTTTACGAGGAGGTTAAGCGCCCACCATTAACGGGGGCGGCCGCTCGGGCGAGCGCATCCCCGCAGCAGCGCGGAGCACCCAGCGTCCGTGCTCGGCCCCCCCGCCCGCTCCCGGCTCTGCTCTGCTCTGCTCCGCTCTCCTCCGGGAGGTGTATTGGGGAGAGGCCTCTCCGCGGGGCCGCTCAGTGCCCGCGGGGTCCGCCGCTGCGGAGCGGGGAACAAAACGGCACAGAGGCGAACAAGCGGCGGTCTGTTCCACGCCGCCGCGGAGGAAATGGCGTTCGCAAAGAAAGTAAGTTTGGCCGAGGGGGGGGGGGGGGGGGGGGGGGGGAACAGGAATGCGGCGAGTTCTCCCCGGGATCACTTGTAATCAGTAGTATTAAAAAAGAAAAAAAAAAGAAGAAAGAGAGAGAAAGAAAGAAAGAGAGAGAGAAACGCTATCAGCATCAGTCCCACCGCACTGCGCTGCCGTGAGCGCGGCCCGACGGCACCGCGGGCCCCGATCGGAGCTGCGCGGGCAGAGCGGAGAGCCGCGGCGGCTCCGCTCTCCTCCCGAAAGGAGCGATGTTAATGAGGTTTTCCCTAGGAAAGGGGGGGTGGGGAGGGGGAGGGAGAGAAAAAAGGCAGCGGAGGCCTTTCCTCCAGCTGTGCGTCTGTAACTCACGTGCGTTCACTCTAATAACTTTTAATGTCTAGCCCTAAAACGTCTTTATAAAAAATAGCTTTACAGCGGCCCGGGCCAGGTGTCCCTCCGCTTGTTAGCGGAGATGAAAACAAGGCGCGCTGCCCCGGCGGTGCGCGGCCCCCCGCCGCCCTCCCCGGCCCTGCCCGATGCCCGCAGCGCAGCAGCGGGGGGGCACTGTGCGGTACGCGTTCCGGAGTGGGGGTGGGGGGCAGCTCAGCGCGACGTGTGCGCGCTCCGTGCCCCCTCCCCGGGGCAGCTGCCGAGTTTTCCGACGTGGCTCACATCCCCGGTTTTTCCCCTTCTATTTGAAAGGGGCGGGGGGAAGGCACTCGGATACAAACATCCCCGGGACACCCCCGCTTCCCGTTCTCCGATCCGTCTGCCTCCCCCCGTGCCCCCCCGCCCCGTCCATCCCCCCCTCCCCCGCGGTGCGGGCTGCCCGCGGTCAGCTCTCGCCGCTCGGCAGCGCACGGAGCGCGGGCGCTGCGCGGGGCCGCCTCGGGAGCCTCAGCGCCGCGGGTCTCGGCGAGCCCGAAGCCGGGAGGAGCGGCGGGGATGGGCGTCGCGAACGTGAAATTTACGAGGCGGGCTCGGCGAGCCAAAAGTTGCCGTGCCAAAGTAAATAGACGCGGCCGATAAGTACCAACCCGGAGATTAAAGGGCTCCTGAACCCGGGCACAAAGCTTACGGCGGCCGGAGAAACGCCGCCCGGGGACCCGAGCTCCGGCTGCCCCCCCCGCCCGCGGTTGCCACCCCGTTCGCACGCTGTAAAAAGCGCGTTAAGGGCTTCCAAAGCCGGATCAGGCGGCAGCGCGCTTTAATAAGCCCCCCCCTCCCCCCCCCCCCCCCCCCCCCCCGCCGCCTCGCGCAATGCAGACGTTGACAAACGCGGCTTTTTTTTTCCATCCCGGTTTTAGAGCCTCGAGAAGGGGGCCGGGGAGGAGGGGGGGGAAAGGGGGGAGGACGTTGGGGGACAGAGGAGGGGACCGGGGGGGTTGCCGTGCTGGGGGATGCCCCTGCGCTACGGGGGACCCGGGAGCGGCATCGCGGAGCCCCGCAGCTCCGTCTGGCAGCGCCGTGCCGTGCCGTGCCGTGCCGCGCCGCCGGGCTTTTGACAGCTCGGGGTGAGGAGCGGAGCGAGCGGCGCTGGCTGGGAATTGCGGTTCCCCGCTGGCCTTCTGGGTAGCGAGCGCGGGGCGGAGGGGGGACCGGGGGCGGCTTCCCTCCGGGCGCGGAGCGCCCCCGGGAGCCGCAGGTCGCGGCCGGACGAGGGGCTCGGGCCGCCGGCGAGGCACGGCCCGGAGCTGCGGGGGGGAGGCGGCTCGATGGGCCGGGGCTCGCTCCGCCTGGGCAGGGAGCGCGGCCAGGGGAGGGGGAAACTTGCAGAGGGAGCGAGCGGTGGCGGCGCTGCTGCTGTGCTGTGCTGCGCTGCGCTGCGCTGTGCTGCTGGCGGCGGCTCCCTCGGTGCAGCCTGCCCGGGGGGAGGGGAAGGGAGGGGAGGCGGCGGCTGGAGGAGGAGGAGGAGGAGGAGGAGGAGGAGGGAGAGAGGGAGGGAGGGAGGGGGATGCGAGGGGAGCGCAGCGTGCAGCAGACGGAGCCCGGTCTCCCAGCGGCAAGGTGAGGAAGAGCGGCTTTCCCGGCGGACTGAGGGGGGGGGGGGGGGGGGGGGAGGAAGAAAAAGAGAGAGAGAGAGGAGGAGAAGAGGAGGAGGAGAATTAAATCCCCAGCCACACACACACAAAGCCGCGGCGGCCGGGGCACGGGAGACGGCGGTGCGGGCGCGATGTGGGGAGCGCGGCGCTCGCCAGCGCAGGAACTTCGCCCGGAGCAAGCCAGCAACATGGCGCTGCCAAAGCCGAGCCGGCAGCCGGAATGAGCATCGCGGGCTGCCTCTCCCGCTGCCGCCGCTGAGCCGAGCCGAGCCGAGCCGCGCCGCGCCGAGCCGAGCGGCGGAGCCCTCCCCGCGGGCACCTGCCCCGCCGGCGCCGGCCGCGCTCCGCACGCCCCCGCGGCTCCGCGCGGGGCGCAGCGCGACGCGGACGGCGGGAGGGGGTCGGGAAACTTTTCTCCTCCTCCCGCACCGGGGAGGACGGCGGAGCGGGGCGACGGCGTCGGGACCCACGGCGCGGACGGCGCACGCCGCAGCCCCGGCGCGGCAGGAAGGTCAGTGCCGCGCTCCCCGCCCGCCGCCCGCGGGAGCTCCGGGCCGCCCTCGCCCCGCCGCCGCGGGAGGGAAGTTACGGCGCGGGGCCGCGGGGGTCCCCGGCGCGCCGCGTCGGAAGGGAAGCTGGGGGGCGGTTGCCGGCCGAGATGCCCGCGCGGGGCGGGGGGCCGCCCTCGGGGCTGGCGGCGCTCCCGCTCGGTAAGCGCCGGGGAGCCCCCGCCGCGCTCGGGCCGGGCCCCGCGCTCCTCTCCCCGCCCGGGGCGGCCGCGGGCAGGTGAGGGGCGGGGAGAGCCCGCGGCGCCGCGTTCCCCGACGGGTGGTGGTGGTGGTGGTGGGGGGGGGGGGGGGGGGACCGCGACGGGAACGGGGCTCGCTCTCCCCCCCCCCCCCCCCCTCTCCGCCCGCGCACGTGGGGAGGGCGGCGCGGGGCTTTCCCGTGCGCGGAGCCGTCGCGGCGCGAGGTCCGGCGGGACGCGGAAGTTCGGGCGGCCCCGGTGGTGCCGTGCGGAGTTGGAGAGCGGCCCGGGGGGGGTCGGCGCTCGGAGGGGACGGGGCCCGGCGGTTGCTGTGTGGGGCCGGGCCGAGCTCTGCGCAGCAGATGAGCATTTGATGTTCGCGGAACGAGTCCGGGGGCGAGGGCTGCGGAGCGTTCGCGTTCCTCTTTCTTTCTTGGTGTGTGTGTGTGTGTGTGTGTGTGTGTGCGTGCGGTTGGGTTTTTTTTGGTGTGTGTGTGTTGTTTTGTTTTCCTCCCTCTCGTTTCCGCGATGTCTGTCGGATCTCGGCTTTGGTGATGGGGGGGATCGGTGAAATCCCCCCCCCTCCCTCCCGCCCCGACGGCAGAAAGCCCCGAACGCGGCGAGCGGTGCACGGAGTGACAGAGTGCGGGACCGGCCCTAATGGCACCGCCTCGCAGCATTAATTCCCACTAATGAATCTTTTCCAGAAACTCCGCTCATTGCTTTCATCTGCTCTCTGGAGCCTGCAGCTTTTGTATTCGTGTTTGTATTAAAAGAGGGAGAAGGGGGGCGGGGGGGCGGTCCACCGGCACCACGTCGCCCCGTAGCCCGCATTTCCCAAGGGTTTCCATTAACTTTGTTTTTAATTCCCCCCTCCCGCGGGGATGGGGGGGGGGGTAAGCCCGGGGCTCGGGCGGGCGGGCTGTTCTCAACCCCCCCCGACCCCCCCCCCGGCGGTGGCCCCGCGGCGCCCGGGGCGGCCCCCCCGCCCCCCCCCCTCCCGTCCCTCCGCCCCTCCCTCCGCCCGCGCTGTGCCCGCGCCGTGCCCGGTGCCGCCGCCTCCGGCCCCGCGGTGCTGTCTGCAGCGCGGTGCCGCCGATCGCGAACGCTGCGATCCATTTCCTTTCGCTTCTCCTCTCCCGGAGCTGCCGCGTGTTTTTTCTTTTCGTGTTTTCTGCTTTTTTTTTTCTGTCCTTTTTTTTTTAATGCATACATACATGTGTACGTTTTTCCCGAGGGGCATGCAGCACGGCGCTCCCCCTAATTGCTTTTAGGAGGATTAGGAGCAAATTCCTCCCCCCCCACCCCCCCACCCCCCCGCCTCCCCCCCTCCCGCTGCCTTCGCACGCCGGGGCCGCGGTTGATCCCCGGCGCAGCGCTTTGAATCGCTGTCACAAATAGGTGACTCAGAGTTAATTAGGAAGTATGCGCCGGATCAATGGGCTGCACAGCTCATTAGCTATTCCCCGGCCTTTTGCAGCGGAGGACCTCCGCTCCGCGCTCCGTCCCTCCCGTCGGGGGCGGGCGGGCGGCGGACAGCGCCCCGGGAGGGGAGGATGGAGGGGGGTTGGGGGGGGGGGGGCGATGCGGGGGGGCGTGGAGGTTCCCAGGTGGGAGCACCCCTACCCGGGTGCATGGAGCGCTCCGAGGTCGGAGGGACGAGCGTGGAATGTTCCCAAAAACAAACAGGCACGGGGCGGGGAGGGGGGGGGGAAGGGGGGGGGAACAAAGTGTGTGTGTGTTTATTGGAGCGGACGCGGGGAGAGCAGACAAAATCTCATTTGTCAGGCACGAAGGTGGGCTGTGTGCGGGCTATAAATACAAGGGAGGATGGGGTGGGGTGGGGTGGGGTGGGATGGGATGGGATGGGATGGGATGGGATGGTCGTCGCTTCGGCCACGGCAAGGTGTGGGGAGCGGGCAGGGGCCGCCCCGGTATTGTTTGGCCGCTGTGATAGATCGGTCTAGACAGCGCTCCGGCTCCCCGCGAGCTGCAGAACCGGAGCCTGAAAGGGAGAGTGGGGGAGTCGCTGAGGAAAAGGTCACCGCGATAGCTTTTTCTTTTTTTCATCGGTGGTGGCGGTGAGTGTTAACCCTTAGAGCTGAGGGGGGACCGTAGCCACCGGTTCCGTCCCGGAGAGGTGCCGGCGGGGACGCTCGCCCCTGTCCGTGTGTCCGTCCGCTCTCCGGGAGCTCTGGGAGAGTTCGGTGGGTGAGCGCCGCACCGCTGCCTTCCCAGGAGGCTCCCATGCAAGCTCCGTGTGAGGGTCGGTGGTGCATCTTCCCCCGTTCCCCCGCTGAGGCTGCAGTGGGAGCCCCGTGGTGGAGGACCCCGGCGAGTTTCCCGCGGGTCCCGTCAACCCGGGGCCACGCACGTGTACGCGGCGTGGGTCGGTGCCGTGGCCGAGCGCCGGGCTGGAGTCCGGGTGCGGTGACCCCGCTGTGGCTTCGGGGCCGTTTGCTGTGCGTGCGCACGTTTCCCTTTGTAGCGAGGCGTTCGCGGTGGATGAGAACGCGGCGGTGCCGTGCAAGCCTGGGCGGTACAGATTAAAAGCAGCGGAGGCTTTGGAGCGCTAGATAAAAGGTGGCTGTGTGGGATTCGCCTGCAGCGCAGACCATTCCCGTTGCTCTTTGTCTGAGCCCCGGTTCCGGGCTCTACGGCCCTATTGGAAGCGCTCCCGAGCGTCCGCGGGGCCCGGCAGCCGCGGCTCAGCGCCATTCGCACGTCACATCTAAATACGCGGCTAATGAGATAGGAGCCACGCCGGAAATGGCAGATTTGTTGCATATCTAATAGGGACCGGCACAAACACACCCCGTGGGGCTTCCCTCTCTTCCTCCCCCCCCCCCCCCTCCCCTTCCTCCTCCCCCCCCAAAATAAAGGCTAGGAACGCCAAGCTGCCGATCCGAGAGCGCTCAGAAAGCGCTTCTCCCGTCCGAGTGCCTTCTGAGCCACATTGGCAAATGTCTCCGTTCTAATATTTAAAGCAATATTTAGAATGTGTGAACCGTATGACCAAATATGGACTGGGTCTCGGAACAATACTGGCTCCTTGGCTGTGCTCCGGCACGGGTGGACGGCCGCGCTGTGTCGCGCGCTGCGTTGGTCCCTACCAGGGCTGCCCCAGGCTCTGGCTCTGCCCCCCTCTCGCCCGCCCCATAGCAGCTCACTTTGCCTTACACTGGGAGCGTGCTTTAGGGTCTTCATTGTGGGGAAAACGGATGGAGGCCACCGCAGCCCAACCTAAGAGCGCTGCGCGTGCCAAAGCAGTCCTCGCGCCGTGGGGCTGCCCTTAAGGCCTCTCACCACGCAGTGGTCCCAGCTCAGGCCGTGTGTGGCCGCAGCAGTGGCGGGGACAGAGGTCCGGGCGCTCGGCACGGGGCAGGATGTGGCTCTGGTTTGTGCAGGTGTGGGCGGAGGTGTAGGGCTCGCGCCTGGGGCTCGGCGGTGTTCGGTGCGCCACCGTTCCCCCACGCGCTGCGGCGGGTCACGTCGTAGCGTGGGCTCGGGAAGAGCGGCGCGAAGCCGAGTGGAGCGCTTCCTCCTTTGAGCGGCATCGCTTTGGAAATAACGGCTGGCCGGAGCTGGCCCGCTGCTGGCACTCGGTTTTGCAAGAGCCGTGCGGTGCCGTGCCTTGCGGTGCGCGCAGCAGGCAGCACGAGGCCGCGGCTGCAAGCAGGGGGAGTTCCGGCGGCCGCCAGCTGCCTGCCTTGGGCTCGTCCCCGCGGCCTTTCGCTCCAGCGACCGCCGCTCGGGGCGACCTTCCCTCCCTCCTCCCTCTGTCCCTTGGCCCGAGGACAGGGTCGTCTCCCCTGGCGGCGCTGCTTCGGGTGGGTGAGCGGCCGAGGTGAGGACGGGAGGAGGAGGAGGCCGAGAGCTCGCAGCGAGCGCCCGGCGAGGAAAGTTGCGCAGCTTTCCAGCGGGGAATTCATTTTCCCTCGTTGGCTGGACAGCAGTCGTTGGCGGAGAGGAGGGTTTTTCCCTCGGCGCTTCCACCGCCGCCAGAGCGAGCGCGTGAGCGCGCCTGCCCTCACGCCCGGTGCAGCGGTGCCGGGACGGCGCGAGGCTCTGTGCCCCCAAAGCCACGCGACCGGCCTGTGGGTCCGGTGCCTCGTGCTCGCGGCTCCGCTCGGCGAGGATCCTGCCGGCTCGAAATATAATTGGTGATCTGAAAGACAGTTTCCAGTATAATCTCATTATGCACCGCAGACTCCCGGTGTTATTTTGTAGAAGGCGGACAATGATCAATTTACATTGACCTGGGGCTGGGCGAGCTTTTAGATGGTAATTGCCATATCGATTTGCATGCAAAAAGAAGACCCGCTAAAATTAAAGACCGGAAGCTAAATTAAACGAAATTTATTGTCTAGGTGCAAACCGAAAGACTTGTTCGAGTCCGGGGTAGAGTTGGAAACGAGGAGGGAAGCGATTCCGGCCGCGATCGCGTCGGAAAACGGCCGTACGGGGCCGGAGCGGGGCCGCAAAGCCCCATTGTGAGCGTGGCACACAACCGGCGCTGCGCCGTGTAAGCCCCGACCGGCGGAACAATCGCCGAATAAAATATCTCCTCTGTCCAATGGAAATCTGGGGCTGAATGTTGGGATTGTGGCGCTAAGGAAAACAAAGCTTTATTTGGATAAGACAATTAAAGTGGAAAGCACAGAATCCACCAGCCGCGCTGGGAATCGGGAGGATAAAGAGCCGAGTGTGCTCAATAGGCCGCTGGGGAAGGGGGGGGGCCGGGGGCCCGGCATTGTGCTGCGCCCGCCCGCCGGGAGGGGCGAGCGGCGGCCGCGGGCTGCGCTCTGCGCTCGCTCTGCGCTCGGCTCTGCCCCGGCGCTCCGTGCGCTGCCGCTGCGCCGCTCCGGGTGCTGTGGGCGGGCACGGGGCGCTGCGCGCTTCGGTGCCTGGGGAGCCGCCGCCGCCGCGCCGCGCCGTTGTGCTCCGCGCGCTGCTGCGCTGTTGTGCTCCGCGCGGCGCTGCCCCGGCTCTTCTCCGAGCGTTCGTTCGGCGCTGGGGAATGCCTCACCTTGGGGCCCGGTGCGCCTTCCGGGATTTGCATATTGCAAAACAGTCGGGCCTGCATCGTCGGGTGGAAAAGTCAGATCTCCTCCTCCGGGAGGGAGCGCTGCGGCCGGCGCTTGGCACGGGTCTGCCCGTCTGTGGGAGGGCTGGGGGTGCTGCGGCTCCAGGTGGCATTTGTGCATCGAGGCAGGCAGGGACGGATGAGTGGAATCCCAGAAAACTCGCTAACGACACGGAGAGGGGTGTGCGGGGCTCCCCTTCTTTCTGCACATCCCCTCCGTGAACCGGACTTTCCTCACGTGAAAGCCCTTGGCTATGGAGAGATCCCACAGGGATCCCTGAGCTCCAGGCGGTCCCCTTTGCTCCCACGCCCCCGCCTGCTGTGCCGCGTCTAAGCCTCCGCCACTCACCCCCAGCAGCGGGAGGCTGAGCCGTGCCAGGAGGAGCTCTGCCCGGGGCTGGGTCCTCCTGGCTCCCATCCCTGTGCTCCTTTCCCCCAACGTCAGCAGTCAGGCGCAAAGGGGCCGAGCGGAGCCCCGCGCGGAACGAAGCAGCCTGGCGAGAAGTTACGCCGCGCTGTGCCAAGAGGGCTCGTCCTCCTTCCCCGGGCACACCTCCACGCCGTGCTGTGCCATGCTCTGCGGTGCCAGGGCAGCCCTGTGCCCAAGGGCACGGCGGCACTCCCACGGAGAGGAACCGCTCCGCCTGAAGTTGCAGCAGCAGGGGAAGCCGGAGCAGTTCTTGTGAGCAGGAAGCGACCTCCAGGGCTGAACGTTTGAATGGAAGCGCAACCTGGCATTGTGCAAAAACCCAACCCGGGGCGCTGCTGCCAGCTCTGGAGGACACGGGGCTTGGGAGGCACGCGGGAGGCCGCACCGGGCCTTGCAGTGCCGCAGAGCCGTGCATGGGAGCTGGGGAGGCAGAGCTGTGGCCTGCCCCGAGCAGGCAGCTTGAAGGTTGTCTTATTTTAGCTCCAGCAATCTCTCTCTAGATCCGCTACCGCGAGGTCTCACTCGCAATAAACCGTATTGGCTCTCCTCTTTATACAAATTGCTGGTATGAAAGAAAAGGCAGCCTATATGCGCGGAGGCAGGCAGGAGCTGGCGAGATCAGGTTTCCGACCGAGCTCCCGGAGGAGAAGTCAGCATTTGATTGAAGCTACACTTGGTTCTGGGTTCCCAGGGGACAGCGGCCCTGAAACACGAGAGCCCTCCCTCTTTCTTTCCCCCTTCTCCCTCTCTCGCTTCTCCTCTTCCTCTAAAAGCCTTTGTGCTGAGAGAGCCTCGGTAGCACGACTCGCCGCTCTCTCACGAGCGTGGCGAAGCCTTTGCTGACATTGTTTTGCGAGCGGTGGTTTCCACCAGGCCAGCAGATTGCTCGCTGCGGAGAGGCAGCGGCTGGCCAACGGCACGGAGCCGGGGCTGCGCGCGGGCGGTGGATCCAGCGGGGACGTTGGTGGGAGATGCATCATCCCACTGGTGGGAGATCCACCGCGCTGGGGCGGGATGGCGAGGGGATGAGGCGGAGGCTCCGTGCAACCCGGCTTTTCCCCCGTGCCGCTGCCATTTCCAAACCCGAGTGTAAACACGGGGAAGGCGTGCGCCAGGACTCGGTGCGACGGGAGCGTTTCAGAGAAATTCACCCCTCTGCAGTTTCCTTGTAGAGACGTGTCGTTTGGGCAGCGCCGGGTGTCAGAGCGGGCGAGGAAGCACTTCCCGGAACTGATTTATTTTCCCCTCGCTGCCGCTCAGCGAGTTCCACCTCGCCAACTTTTTGTCGCTGATAGAGCGACGAGTGAGCGCGGGGCGGGAGGCACGGGCCGGCAGACCCCGGCCCCGTCCGCACCGCCACCGCAGCGCTGGGTGCGGGTGCGCGGTGCCACCGGGACGCCGAGCGTGCCACGCGCTTTGGGTCGGCGCTGCTTTTCCTTTGGCAGTCGTCTCCCTTCCGCGGGGAAGGGCGCAGCGTTGGGTGCGCTCGGGGCTCGGGGACGGCCCCGGGGCCGCTGCCGGGGGCGGGGGGGCGGCGAGGCTCCGCCCGGCCCCCGGTCGGTGCTCGGGGCGGGGGGGGGTTCCTCGTTCGGAGCGAACCAGCTGCGGGAGACGGTGGTAGAGAGGCGAGGGCGGACACAATGCTGCTGTTGTTGGTTTGATGTCGAGCTGCGGATTGTTAGTCTGGGTTTAACTATGTGGCGAAGGGGAGGGGGGGGGAACGCGAAGGCTGTTTACGGCCAGCGCAAATAATGTGACAGCTGTTGGAGCGCGAACGGCCCGCGCCTCTCCGGCACCCGCACACAAAGCGCTGCCGCGGCCGCAGCGGTTCCCGGGGGGGGGAGGAGAGGCAGCTCCCGGCCCCCGGGAAGGACGGCAGCGGCGGGCCCCCCCCCCCCTCCCCCTCCAAGGCCGGGAAATCCCCGGCTGCCCCGGAGCGGCCCTCGCCGAGCCGCGGGGGCCGTGCGGGGGCCGTGCGGGAGCGGAGCCGTGAGGCGCGGGCGGTGCGGTGCGTGTTTGCCTTCGGAGCACGTGCTGCGGGAGGAGGAGCTGTGTCGGCCTCCTGGGATCGCTCTGCAGCCGAGATAACCCGGGCGGGCCGCACCCCCGGAGCCGGCGGTGCTGGGCAAAACGCTGCCGCGGCGTCGGTGCCTGAGCTGCGGGGCGCTCATCGGAGCCTCTGCTCAGCCCGCTCTTAGATGCGTCCGTGCGCATTTACAGCCATACGCCTATTTGAGGCATAAGGAACAAAACGCTGCCCGCTCCTGAAGTTTGCTTCTGCACCCAAAGCGCTCTCCCGGCCCTCGTGGAAGAGCCTCGGGAAACCCGAGGGAGCACACAGAACTGGGTCCTGGCCTACATTTGCGCGTGACACCGTTTTGCTCCCTAGCAGAGCACTCTGTTCTATATAGCGGGTGACCTCCACATACCGGGGCCTTTTCTCTTTATGATGGTCTTTTCTTGACGAGGCAGCTTTGGGGTGGGAAGCGAGGAGGGCGGGGGACGCTCACCCCCCCACTCTTTCATCTATCTTTCTCCAGTCCTCTTTACGTGCTGCTGTTTTTCCTTCTGGCCTTGGCCGTCCCCACGGCTCTCCACGGGGGATGCCGTGCTGTCAGCGGTGAAAGCGCTCCGGTTCCATTTTAGTGCAAGCATTTTAGCCCCCGTCCCTCTGCCGGGGTGTTGGTGTGACACGTGCAGGAACACCGCTTGCGAAACGCGCTCCGCCTGGGAGCAAAGGCACACACGTAAACAGGGCCGCACGGCCCCAACACCGCCATCCCATCCCTGCCTCCTTCCACCGCGTCCGAAGGCGCGATGTTGGCAGGGATTACGCTGCAGCCTCTGAGCGGGGAATGTCGGCGGCCTAAGGGAGAAAAAAGAGAAAAAAAAAAAAAAGAGAAAAAAAGGAAGGAAAAAAGGGAAAAAAAAAAAAAACCACGAGAAAAAGCTAATGCAAATTAGAGAAAAATAATTTTCTTTCAGCGATATGCAATGTATTAGTCACTTGTTATCATGCTTAGAGGCAGACCTCATTTGCGCGTCTGCCAACTCGTTCACATCTGCTCAGAGCCGTTCAGGGCATTTTAACCTTGGCGGTGTCGTGTCGTAGTCCCGCGGATCAAGAACGAGTAATTAAAGCTCTGAGCGGCGGCACAAACCCATCGCCGCCCATCTGCAGCGCGCTCCGTTCGCGGCTTTGTCTCGGCGCGGAGCGGCGCGGTGGGAGCGGGGCCGGCACCGCGCGGGGGTTCTGCGCCGCGGGGCATCGGCGCGCACGGCAACTTTCGCTCTTTATTTTTTTTCTCCCTGTTTTCTTTCTTTATTTTACCGGAAAAGCCGAGCGTTCTGGTCGGGGTTTCTTTCCCCTATCCCCCCCACGCACTTTTTTTTTTTCTTCCTTTCTTTTCTTTGCCCTTCTGCGCCTTCAGGACGGTGCAGAAGGTGATGCGGGGTTGGGATACGTGGCTGCAGAGATGTTCGCTCCCGTGGCCGGGGAATGGCCAGCGCTTCCAGAAGTGCTCGGGAAGCATTTCCCAGCTGGGAGAAACGTTAGCGCTGTGAGCCCGACCTGAACTTCGAGGCGAGGCTAATTCTTACGTGTTGTTTAGGAGAAACCGAGCTGTTTGTTTGTGTGGTGGTGTGTTGTTGGGAGGGGAGAGAGAGAGAGAGAGAGAGAGAGGCAGAGGGAAAGAAAAGGGAGGATAAGCCCCAACTTCACAAGCACTTTTCATAAGCTGAGGGCTGAGCCAGCCCTGGGGAAAGCAGCGTGTCGTGCTGAGCCGTGCCGTGTTGAGCCGTGCCGTGCTGAGCTGTGTTATGCTCAGCCGAGCCGTGCCCTGCTGAGCTGCGTTACGCTGAACGGAGCCGAGCCGAGCCGTGCCCAGCCGTGCTATGCTGAGCAAGCGTTGCCGTGCTGAGCCGTGCCGTGCCGGCCATTTGCCGCAGGAGTCGCGGAGGCCCGGTGGGGCTGTGGAGCCGGGGGGGGCGTGGGGAGGGGGAGGGGGGGAGAGCGGAGGGAGCCGCTCCCCATCCATCAGCCCCTCGAAGCTGTTGCTCCGTAAATGAGGGAACCACAGGCCCTGTCAGCCGCAATTATGCAAAATGAAGGCGTCCGTGATCAATATCTCCCAACGTCCCCGACGGATGCGGGGGGGCCTCCCCCGCCCGGCGTGCGGCGGCGGCCGGGGCTGGGAGCGCTGAGCCGGGGCGGCCCCGAGGGGAGCGGAGGGCGGACAGCCGCGAACGGCCGCGGGGTGTGACGTGGGGGGGGGCAACCGGGCCGCGTAGCGAGCGTAGCGCTGCGGAGGGGAGCGCGGCCTTCGGTCCAACTCTCACGGAGTTCTTTCTTCGTGGGGGCTGGGGGAGGGGGATCCCCCCCCCCCCCAGCCCTGAAGTTGCTGTGACAGACGGGGGGGGGGGACGGACGTGGGGAGGCCAGCGGGGCGCAGCCGGGAATGGCGACCCGGCGCTGCGCTCGCCCACCGCCCGGCCTCCCGCGGCCGAACAATGGGGGCGGGCGGGGGAAGGGGCTGGCTCGGGGGGTTTTCTCTTTTATATTTTTTCGCTTTCTTTCTCTTCCCCCCCCCCCTTTTCTCTCGCTCGCCCTCCTGAAAAGCCTAAAGCCGTCCGGGATAAAGGCCACAATGAGCGCTCCCGGGGCGCCGAGGGCGCGGCGGGTTAATGGGGCGGGGGCGCGCGGGGCAGCGCTCCCTCCCTCCCCGCGGCCCTCCGTTACCTGCGGTGCCGCGGGGCCGTGCGAGCGCCGCTCCGCTTCCCCTCCCCCGCCCCCCCGCCGCGGGCCCGGCCGTGCCGTTGGCTCCGGCGGAAACCTCGCTCCGTGCGTGTGTGCGAGCGAGCGTGGGCGAGCGCGTGTGTGTGCGCCTCTAAAATGGCGCGGGCGGCCGGGCGGGGAGATGCCGCGGCGGGTGGGCGGCCGGAGGGGGCCGCGCTGCCGCCGGGGGATGGGAGGAGGGGGGAGCCGGGCTTCGCCGATCTGCGCTCCCCCTTCCTCGCCGCCTCCGGAGCGCTGCGGCGGGGCGTGCGGGGAACCGCGGGGCGCTCCGGGGCCGGGGGGGGCGTCGTGGCTGCCGGCGCGGTGCCGCCGGCGCGGCGTCCCCGCAGTCCTCGGGCGCTCCTCGCCGCGGAGCCGGGGACCCCCGGCCCTGGGCCGCCCCTCGGAGCGGAGCGGAGTGGATCGGGCCGGGGCTTCCCCGGGGCTCCCTCCCCGCGGGCCGGGGGCGGGCAGGGCCGCCCGAGGGCTCGCAGCCATTTTGCCTCTCCGTTCTTATTGGCCGCCTCCCCGCCCCCTTCCCCGGTCCCCGAGCTTATCATTAATTGAAAACTTTTCTTTTTTTTCTTTTTTTTTTTTTTTCCCCTCCCTTTTTGGCCGTAACCGGCGCCGAGAGCAGCGCGACGATTCGCCTCGCGGCATATGGGAAAGGGGAAAGCGCTGCTGCCGCTCCGGCGCTGCCTGTGCGGGGCCAAGGCGTGACAGACGGCGCGGGGGGGCGCGCACCGCCCCTCCCTCCTTCCCTCCCCGGGGCCACCGCGAGCGTGTGTGTGTGTGTGTGTGTGTGTGTGTGTGTGTGTGTGTGTTGGTGGCGGGGGGGGGGGAAATCTCCCCGCCGGGCCGGAGCCGGGCGCGGCGCGGTGCCCCCCCGGCCAGCCCCGTGTTTACCCGGCGGCGAGTCCCGGCCGCCGTCCGACACGTGATGGTGCGGGGGGAGGGCTGCGGCGGAGCCCTCACGTCGGGACCCGCAGCGGAGCCGCGCACGGCTCGAGGTGGATTTCCAATCGGGTTAGCGATCTCGCTGGCGCATTGTGCCGGGCGCTGCGCTTAAATGAAATGCCACACGTCCCGGGTAAAGGTCACACTCGTGCTCTAATCCGCGGAGCCGAGCGGCGGCTCTCGAGCCTGCGGCTTCCTCCTCCGGCTCTGGAACGTGTGGCTGGCGGGGATGCCGCGAGGAGGCTGCAAAATAACCGGCGATATTTTCCCTATTCTTACCGTTTATTTTGAAAAAGCACGGCCGTTTCCCACCCCCCCACCCCCCAACCCCCCCCGTTTGAGCACGCGGCCGATGCCAGCTCGCTGCCCGCTGCCGGGGCTTGGAGACAGGGGACTGAGACCCGAGGCAGGAAGGCAGCGCCTCAGCGCAGCTCTGAGCAGCCGCCCGCATTTAAGCTTATAAATACCGCCCGAGCGCTGCCCTTTAAATCAAACTCCAGATGAGGGCTAATCGAAGGAGATCGCTACGAGTCCCCGATCGCTTCTCTCTCCCCACGCCGGGATTTGCGCAAATCTACCAATGATCCTTCCAGCGGCCTGGAACCGAGCGCTGGGGCCGCCCTCGATTACCGCCCCCCCCCCAGCCACCCCCCCCAGCCGCAGCGCTGCCGCCGGCCCCGAGGTTGTGCAGTGGAAACTGGCGGGCAGCCAGGCGGGGCTGGAGGTGGAAAGAGGAAAGGCGCCAGAAGGGAACTCGTGCGCCGCTGCGCCGCTCCGCCCGCCCCGCTTCCTGGCTCCCCGCGCCGCGGCCCCGACGGCCGTCCTGCCCCCCTCGACGGCCGCCCCCCGCCCGGCTCCCGGGGCCGCGAGGAATCGCCTTCCTTCTCCCGCCGCCGCCCGGCACCGGGTTTTTCTCGTTTCCACGCCAAGAGCGCGCGAACAAAACTTGGTGCTGCCGCTGGCGTCGACGGCTGCCAAAAGTCTGTTGACGTTGCGAGGGAGACCCGAACGCTCCCCGCTCTGATCCGCCGCCCGAGCAGCGCGGTGTGCCCCCGCCTGCCCCTGCGGTGCGGGGCCGGGCGCTCCCGGCTGGGCTCGGCACGGCGTTGCGTGCAGGTCAGTGCTTGCAGGCGCCGCTCACAGCTGGTTTCACACGGCGGCAGGGCTGCGGAACCGCGTGTGCGCGTTTCGCTCTCGCCCCCCCGCGCGCCTCCCCCCGTCGCGCATCACCGCCTATATTTAGCCGCGGAGGGCCCTATCGGGCAGGCACCTCCCGGAGGAAATGCCGGTCGCGCTCCGGGGGCTGCGGCGCTCCGGGACGGGCGGTGCGCAGCGGGGAGAGGAGGAGGAGGAAGGGGACAGAGGCAGGGAAGGAGGAGGGGAGGGGGGGGAGGGGGGGAGAGAGGAACGCGGCCTTGCTCTCCCCGCTGCGCACCGCCCTGCCTGCCGTCGGGGTTTCGTAACGGGGCCGCCCCCGCGGAAGGCGGGTATAAATAGAGGAGCGCTGCCCTCCTTGTAGCGCTGCGGGCACCCCCGGGATGGGAGGAGAGGAGACGAAGGGGTGCGACCAGAGGTGCAGCTGCAGTGATGCGAGGACTGGCACCGGCGGACCTCTACCCCGTCGCGGTTCACATAGAGTTCACGGGGTGCCGAGCGCACGTGTGTGCCTGGGGTGGCTTTAGGGGATCGGGCTGCAGCTGGTGACCCCGCGCCCCAAAGGGCTCTGGTGCAGGAGGCTCCTGTCTTCCGGTGCAGTTCTGTGCTTCGTTAGTTGCCCCAGTGCAGGCGCTGCACCTTATCTCAGCCATCCGCGTCCGGGGAGAAGCCCGGAGCTGGCCCCAAAAGGAGTGGGGTGCGAGGCTCCCAGCGGTGCGGCCACCAGCCGTACGGAAAGCCTTAAATCACTCCAGCCATGCTGCTGCTGCCTCTATTGAAAACATTACGAGCGGCGCATCTGGAAACCAGTAAATCTGTCCAGAAACCGTCTTTGCAGTGAAATAACTCCTTCTGAATGATAGCGCGGTCTGTAATCTCCGCAGATTTTTGTTTCCTCGCAGCGATTTTTGTGGGCTTCGTTATTAGAGAGCGAACGGTGCCGGAGAGAGGAGGGTCACGGCGCCGTGCCATTAATATACATTTGTTCCAGACGCGGAGTTCTGCACAAAAGGCCGCTCCGAGGGGAGAGGGAAGTGTTGGGGAGCGAACGCCGCTCGGGCCCTTCCATCCCTCCCCACGTGTGCGAAGTATTGTGCTGAGGCGCAATCTGGGATTCTTCCCCATTAAATGCCAAAGCCGTCATTTGCATATCCCGGAGCCTAACAAAGGAAATGAGTTTGCCGGGGAAGCTGCGTGCGGTGGGAGACGCTCCGCGCCGAGCTCCCCGCGGTCAGCCCTGTGCGCGCCGAGCCGCCCGCTCGCGGGCTTCTATTTTTGCGAGAGAGGAAGAGCCGAGGGATATCCTGTGCATTAAGGCTCCCCCTACTTCTTAACCCGGCGTTCGGCAGCGGGATGCGGGCTGAAGCGCGGTCGAAAGCGACAACTCGAGCTCCGAAGAGCAATTAAAATCTTGCGCCGGAATAAATCATGCGCCGCGCTAATCCTGTTAATAAAACGCA
This sequence comes from Gallus gallus, assembly GCF_016699485.2. Taxonomy (NCBI): domain Eukaryota; kingdom Metazoa; phylum Chordata; class Aves; order Galliformes; family Phasianidae; genus Gallus; species Gallus gallus. The sequence goes on from NC_052532.1 coordinate 112,493,801, forward strand.
GCTTGTCCTGACACTTCGCTCATGCAGCAAAGCAGGATTTAATGCGAGCGGAGGTGGCGGTGGGAGGGAGAGGCATTCCCTTCACTGCCGGCTGTGGGGACGTGGCTGCCTCTCGCCCTCTCATCTGCTGTGGCCAGCCCCGGCCTGCTTTGGGAGCCCGTTGCTCCGGCCCCGCCGAGGTGGGTGTTTGGGTGCCGGTGTGAGCCGCAGCGTGCTCCGATTGAACGCGCCGGGGAAAGTTTTCTTTGTCGATAGCCCGGAATGGTACTTAATTTTCTGGACGCGCGCTGGGGAAAAGATCCATCTCCTCTGACCTATAAATGCCCTCAATTTGCTCCTTTATTGCAGGGTATCTCCCTTAGCGGTTGGCGGAGGCAGCGCGCTCCCCGCACCAACGCGGTATTCATTATTAATGACCCGGAGGGAGGCCGCCCGCTCCGCTCTGATGTTTGCATTTCCTCCCAGACAAATCTGCTCAACTTTCTTCTTCCTTTCCCCCCCCCTCCCCCCCTCCTCCCCCCTTCCTTTTTTTTTAATAGAATATAAAACCGTGAAGAAAAGCAGCGATTTTTTAAGGAGACGTCATGCTTTCTGCAACCCCCCTGTATGGCAACGTTCATAGCTGGATGAGCAATGAGAGGGTCCGCATGTGTGGAATTAATGAGGACAGGTAAATATTTAAGCTGCTGCAAGTTGTGCAGCCGAGGCCTCACTGTGCGCTTGCTGCCTCCTGCGCAGGGATCAGCTGGGTGCCGGGGGCGGAGGCGATGCGGGCGCTGATGTCTGATGGAAGTGATGTGTGCCTTTAAGTGCTTTGATTGAAGGGAGTTCTTTGGGGTAACGATGAAACTTTCCTTCTGCCGCATGTCAGCGGTTTTTATCCCCGGGATTTGAAATTTGGCACTAAGGTATGTTCTTTATCGGTGCTTGCCGTGATAACAAGTCCCAGTGCTGCAGCACTGCTATGGCACAGATGTGTGCAGCCCCCTCTTTAGCACAGAACAGCTGACAGTCGTATGACATTAGTGTGTGTGTTTTAATTTTCTCCGTTGCAGCATGTATGGGTGGTACACGGAAAAGGCGTGTTTAAAATGGTGTATTTTTTTCTTGGGAAAGAAAAAAGTGGGCATTGCAAGAGGCTGCCCCGAGGTGGGCTCAGTGTGTTCTTGTTCTCAAACGGTCCTTTCTTGATAAAGCAGTCACTGCGCGTAGACAGCTAAATACAATATAGGATGGGGCTGCTGTAATATACAACCTTGGGCTGATTGCAAAGCGTGTGGGGTGCTTTCCAGTAACAAGCTTCTGTTTCTTAATAGGAAAATCCCAGTTAACGATGGCGATGCACCAAAAAGCAGACTGGAGTTGAGGGAAGAAAACCACCTGAATCACAGTGTGGTAAGAAATGACTGCTGTCGCATCTGTCCTCCCCACCTGCCGGTGTTCCCGCATGCTGCATGTGGAGAGGCGACTCAAACACCGTTCTGTTGCAGGGGCACGTAGGGATTGAGCCTGTGGAACGGTGCAATGGGACTTTGCTTGTTTGTCTCATTAGCCTCCTGGCTCTGAATTTGTGGTGTGCGCTACTGTATGACTTCATCCTCCTCTCGCTCCGTTATGAGTAATGCCACGCAGCACACCGCTACGTCTACCACAAGCGGTTCATGTAGTCCCTGAGCACCAGAGCTGACGGTCTCCTCCTCTGAGAGAGTGTGGGGAGCAGCGAGCGGAGAAGTTCAGCACCTTGTTGTCAAGCGATGGCTGACCTGGCTCTGCTCTGCGTGCTCAGATGCCTTGCAGTCAAGCTGTGGAGGAAGGGGAGATCCTGGAGGAGGAAGAGAGGAGGAGGAAGGAGGAGGCTCTCCCTCCTGTCCTCCCAGCTCTCCCCTGAGCTCTGCTCTCCGTGCTCCCAGCCTCGTTGTCAGTGGACAGGGCTGGAGGCCGGGAGCCGGCGTCTGCTAAGCGCTGGCTCTGAGCACGTTTGGGCTTTTTGGGCTCTGAATCCTCAAGCTTTAGTTTTTGATCGATGAATTGGAGATGTAGAGAGATCTTTATTAATGTTTGTGGTGGTCTGTTTTGTTCTATGGCTTCTCATATCATCCAGCGTGGCCATCCTCTGTACGTTTTCAGTGTGCGCTTGCCTTGGTGGTGGTTCTCTTCAAAATGACAGCGTATGTGTGGTAGCCTTTTTTATCAGAGTGCACGAGTAACCTGTTTCTCCTTCTGTGAAGGTGGATGCAACTACAGCCCATCGCATTGACAGTCTGGCAGCTCTGAGCATGGACAGGTCTGGACTTATGCGAGAAGGACTCAGGGTCCCTAGTAGCATTGTCTATTCCAGCTTGTGTGGACTTGGCTCTGAAAAGTCGCGGGATGCTACAGGTTCTATAACCGGTCTCGGATTTACTCCTGAAAGAAACCCAGAGATACAGTTTAAGTCTAATGCCCCCGAGGCAGTAGAAAGCGCAGCTGTCTCTGGAAAAGGCCCGAATGGCTTCAGCGCTATCTACAAAACGCCCCCTGGAATACAAAAAAACTCAGTCCCGACGGGAGAAACGCTGGGCTTGGACCGCGCCGCGAGCGACAAGCAGAGCCCTCTGGGCGTCAATGGTGCTAGCTACCTGCGGCTCCCCTGGGTGAATCCCTACATGGAGGGCGCGACGCCCACCATCTACCCTTTTCTTGACTCACCAAATAAGTATTCGTTGAACATGTACAAGGCGTTGCTACCTCAGCAGTCCACCTACAGCTTGCCGCAGCACCTGACCTACTCGCCCGTCTGCACCAACGGTGAGCGCTTCCTCTACCTGCCCCCCTCCCACTACGTTACCCCCCACATCCCCTCCTCGCTCGCCTCACCCATGAGGATCTCGGCTGCCTCGGCGTCCCCAGCCATCCCACCCTTGGTGCACTGTCCGGACAAGGGTCTGTCGTGGAAGATGGGCGTCAGCCCTGGCGCGCCGGTCGAGACGCACGCCTACCCACACCTGCCGAACAGCAAGCAGCCCCGCGTCCCCGCCGCCAAGCCGGCGCCCAGTGGCCTGGCGCCCGACCCTGCGCTCCTGCTGCCGCACTCGCCCCGGCCGTCCCCTCGCCTCCCGCTGCCCGCCCAGGTGGGGGATGCCTACGCCGAGTTCCACAAACACTTCCCCAGCATCGCCACGTCGCCCTCCTCCTCCGTCCCGCTCCCCAAGCCCTACCTGAACGTGGGTGGCGACTTCCCACCTGCCCGGCTGCCCAACGGCAAGCTGCCCAAGGCCGGTGAGGCTGCTGAAGGGCCAGCACAGGCGGTGCCCCATGCCAGGAAGGCCAGCCATGAGCGGAAGGACGGCCGCTCGCCCCCGCTGCTCGAGAAGCAGGCCCCGGCCAAGGATGTCACTGACAAGCCCCTGGACTTATCGGCAAAGGTTGTTGATGCTGAAGGTGCCGGGAAAGTGGAGCATATGAAAAAAATGCCACCGACGGTACTGGTGCATGGCCGGGGGGGAGGTGGGCCTCTGCTGCCAGGGGGCGATGCCCAGAAGGAGACCCTTTCCCCTGGGACCTGTCCCATCTACCGGCCCGAGATCATCAGCACGGCACCTTCCTCTTGGATCGTCCCTGGGCCCGGCCCCGGTGAGGAGAGTGGCAAGAGCGTCACGCTGAAGAACAAGGCGCTGGACTGGGTGATCCCGCAGCAACGGAGCTCCTCCTGCCCCAGGATGGGCGGCACGGAGGCGGCGGTGGGCAGCGTGTCAGGGACGGTGCCGGCAGGAGGACGGCCGGCTTCGGCCTCGCCAGCTCCCAACGCCAACGCAGATTGCGCCAAGGCGGCCAGGAGTGGCGCGGAGAGCACAGCCTCAGTCATACAGCACGTCGGGCAGCCCCTGGCCGCCTCGGCCAAGCACAGCAATAAGGTGACCAAGCCCTGCGGCCAGGAAGCCGGCTTCAAAGCCACCGAGAGCACCCTGGCCTCCAGCCCCATCTTCCTGCCACCCAACGAGGCGTTCCGCTCCCCACATCTGCCCTACCCCAGGAGTTACCTCCCGTACCCTGTCCCGGAGGGCCTGGCCATCAGCCCTCTGTCCCTGCACACCAAGGGGCATGTCTACCCGCACCCGGTCCTGCTGCCCAACGGCAGCCTCTACCCTGGCCACCTGGCTCCCAAGCCTGGCCTCCCATACAGCCTCCCGGCTGGCCGCAGTGAGTTCATGACCTACCAGGACGCGCTGAGCATGGGGATGGTGCACCCCATGTTGTTGCAGCACTCGGCGCTGGAGATGGGCAAGGAGGAGAAGGCGGAGCGGAGGTCGCGGTCCCACGAGCGGGCACGCTATGAGGACCCTTCGCTGCGCGGCAGGCTTCCTGAGCTGCTGGAGGCTGGTGGCAAGGTGCACTACGAGGTTGCGTCCAGCGATAAGATGGTGAAGTTACACCAGGGGTCTGGCCACGGCAAGAGCTCCTCCAAAAGCGACAAGCATCTCTTCCCAGAGCTCCTGCGGGACGAGCAGGACTCTAAAAGCGAGGCAAGCTTAGCAAAAGCTGGCTTCGCTGCTGAGAGCGGCGGTCAGGCTAACGACCCGACGAAGCACAAGGTAGAGCAGGCATCTCAGCACAGAGATTTTCTTGAGTTTGGAAGGAATAGCGATCTGCACGACAGCTATAACTTTAAGCAAGCCCCAGGCTCGGCATTGTTCGGTTTGAGGAAAGAAGACCTATCTGCTGTCCAAGGCAAAGAGAGAGTGGCCCTCCAGCCTGCGCCTGCCTTCCTGGAGGCTGCCCACGAGACCGACGGCCCCGCGCTGACTTTTGGCAAAGCGCAGGACGACGCCAAGCAGTTCTGCTTGGGCACCGCTCAGCCCAGCCTCGAACCCAACCAGACCTATACCAAAGATGGACCCGATGACGCAGACTCTGCTGATGGCAAAATATTGAAACCCAAGCCATCCAAACTGGCAAAACGCATCGCGAACTCTGCTGGTTACGTAGGTGACCGGTTCAAGTGCGTGACGACCGAGCTGTACGCGGACTCGAGTCAGCTCAGCCGGGAGCAGCGGGCGCTACAGGTGAGTCCCGCGGTGCAACGCGCGGCGCTTGCCATTATTTCTCTGCAGTAAGTCGCAGTCAAGTATTACAGTTGGTATCAGCAGCGCAGGTGGGGAAGTACAGGGATTCTTTCGCTAGGGCGTGCTTGTCAGGAGTGGTTTTATGTAGCGCTAGAAGCCTGTTAATTAAAGCGAGGTTGCGTAAAGAATAGCATGTATGACTTTCATGTATGTATGCACGAGTAAGTTTTAAAGGGCTCTTAATAAGACCTGCTAGAAATGTTAATGTATGTATGAAATGTGTTTGCAGTTGCGGAGGGGAGTCGAGCAGGAATGCAGCGCATGCTATGGCAGCACTAGCGGTGGCTGTAATCTCTGCCTCGGCCGGCAGTGCCAGCTAGCAAAGTGTGTCCCAAGTTGTGATTAGTATGCCAGGCGTGCCGTGCGGTGCGGAGGAGAGCGGCCATGGAGGAGTGGGGCTTGCGCTACGGTTCCACCGCGCGAGCGAGTAGTCAGGAGTAGGGGCAGCGCCGAGGCTGATGCTGAGGGATGGCAGAGAGATAGCGTGTAGGAATAGCCTTAAGGTATTTTACTTTTAATGAACGGATGAGTTAAGCCAAATTGTTTTGCATTGTTAAGAAAAGAAGTGGTTGATGCTTATAAAAATGGATGAAATTATCTAAATGATCCATTGAGTGCCCATTTTAATTACATAGATGGAAGGATTACAAGAGGACAGTATTTTATGTCTACCTGCTGCTTACTGTGAGGTCAGTTCTTCCAATTTTTATTACTAGACTCTTACATAAACCTTTGAGTTAAATTTCATTTCCAAATACACAGAGGGAAGTTTGTGGGCCATGGTCGTCTTTATTCATTGTACAGTTTTGTGTTGTTGTTTTTTTTTTTTTTTTTTAAATTTCTTTTTGTTTTTGTCTCCTTTTACCTCCAAATTGGAATGTTTTCGTTTTATATACGTTTATATATATATAAATATATATATATGCATATATATACGCTTATCTAAGAAAGAATTGTGTGGCTGTTTGCGTATCGATGCTAGAACGCTGTTTGACAAGTCAGGTGCTTAAAACTCTAACGCTAACTGTCTGGCTCAGCTTTTTCTTTGGAAATACTTTCATGGAAGGTAAGGTAAATGAAGGCGCTTTTATCGCAAGACTTTTTTTTCTTATCAATTCTCTTTCTAGCGTGCAATGATGCGCTTCTCAGAGTTGGAGATGAAAGAGAGAGAAGGCCAAACAGCTACCAAAGACTCAGAGGTCTGCAGATTCAGCCAGGCAGACTGGGAAAACTTGAAAGGAAGCGGTGAAAAGAAGCCAAAGCCTGTCGCTCTGGAAGATGCCATTGCTGACCAAAATGACAGTGACAGATGTAAGCGCGTTTCGATGGCTTTCGGAAGTGTGTCTGTGTGTCTGTGCCGCAGCAGCTCGGGCAGAACTGGCATGGGGTGACCTCCGTGTCTTGCCGCGCCGCTGGTTGGTGCAGGGTATGTGCGAGTTGTACAGATCTCGTGGCTCTGTCTGGCCCCGGGGGTGCGCGGTGCTGGGGATGGAGAGCTGGAGGCGGGAAGCATCAGTAAATAGCTGGTGTTGGCTTTTTTTGCTTTCTGCGGGCAAAATCGCTGCTTATTTTGGGAACTGTTGGTAAGCATCTGGCTTCCATCAGTTTCCAAATTGGTTTTCTTTTACGAAGTAATTAAGGAAAGGATTGGTTCCCCCTGCTGCTACTTTGTTTTTAACTGCTCCAAAAGAAAAAAAGAAAGAAAACCTGCACTGAAAGCATCGCTAAGCAAGGGGAAGCGCAGCGCGGGCTTCGTGGTGCCCGTGTCGGTGTGTGTGTCGGTGGGTGTGCATTGGGAGGCCTGGGGGCTGTGTGCACTGCCGTGGGTAAGGACGCGCGAGTAAGGCCAGTAGGAAATTCATTCGGGCAATTTAATAACTTTGAATTATTGTTCTGGTCTTTGTTTAATGGTTTTGGCAGGGAGCACGCCGGTCAATCGTGCTTGCTCTGTTACTCACCTAAATCAAGTTACCGTGGCACTGCTGCCATGAAATAGCGACGTGAATGAGGGTCGGCTTGGCCAGGTGGCGAGAGGGGGTTCTGAGTGTCAGAGAGGAGCAGCGTCAGGTTGGGGAGGAGGCTGAGCTGCAGGGTTGGGCGGGATTTCCCTCATCACAGTGCGCTGCGGTGGCTGCGGGGAGGAAGGGCAGCACCCAGCTGGCACTCCCCCGATTGGATCCAGGAGGAAAGGACGCACAGTATGCTGCCTGCCCCCCCGGGCTGCCCTCACCAAAGGCCGGTGTTACAGTACGTCCTTAAATCTGTCACTCACGGAGGTCTCCCATTCCCGAGTCTGCTGGCTGCAGCGTGTCTGAGGCAGAAGTGTGCTCGGTCTTGTGTTAGTTTGTTCTTCCCTGCTGCTGATGTGCTCTGGTTAGGGAGGGGGAATTTCAGAATTTGGCTGAAGCTATAAGCCCCAAACATCAGAGCTCCTCTCCAGCATGCCTGCCTGTGCTACCGACAGTGTTTACAGGCGCACATTCAGCCCTCAGTACGTTTTTTATCGTGGTGTTTCACCTCCTGCCCCCGGGGACAGCAGCAGATAAATCAGGAGGCCCCCGGCTGCCTGCGGCTCGGCACGCCTCGAGCTGCAGCTCCCAGCACACTGCTGCCCGAGCAGGGCCACACACACCACACTCCTTTGCCTGTCGCTTGCCATCAGGGGAGAAATGCTGTTTGCTTCCCGCTTCCTCCCGTTCCTAACCACGCTGTTGTGTTTGGCATGAAAGCTGGCTGATGTGCCTGCAGCATGGGGCCGGCTCGCTGCTGCCGGTGCACCGGCAGCAGGCTGGGTAACGCGGCAGGCGATGCTCGGTGAGGCACCCGATGGGATGCAGGCTCTTCTGTTAAGGCACCCTCGGGAATGGTTGTTTTGCCTAGGTGTGCAGCACGTACACTGACTTATTTTTGAGGCATGTGAAGGCGATGCCTGATTCCCTCAACTTTTACTCTGACTTGGCAGCACTGAGCTTTGCAGCGCTGCCTCACCGTGCTATGCCAGAGGTTCGTGCCTGATTTTAGGCAGGCGTTGTGCTTCCCCGGTATGGGGAAATCTAAGCCGAGGAAATCTAAACACCTCTAACTCGAGGTGCTTTGATTCTCTCCCATCTTGTTCAGGTTTTCCTGGGCATTACGAGAACAGCGGCGAAGCTGCTTTGTTGCCAAGGTGACTTGTAAATGTTGCTGAGGCAATGCTTCTTCGGTGCATTTCCATAGCACAAACACGATAAATTATAGGATGCATATGTCATGAGTCAGAGAATTGTTCGGAGATCAAGTGATTTAAGCTATTGGCATGGACACGCGCATCAATACGGGCATGTGATGATCGCATGTTGGCGCGCAGCACAGCTCTCGGAGTGATGCTGAAAATCATACCGGAGTGTGGAAGATTGAATGCATTCCGCAAGCCATGAATTTCCTCATCGAGGAGCATAATTACCCGCTCATCTCATTTTATAGCAGGAAGACGCTGCCCATTTAATCCTTAACCGGGAAGAATAGGACCCGATAGGTTAAAAACCTGGTTTTAAGGCGTGAGGAAAGAGTTGAAGCAGTTTCTGCACGTGAAAGTGAAAGCTGCAGTTGGCTGATGGGCAGCGTCAGAGCGAGGTGCCACAGTGCACGTGGCCCAGCAGCCTTCCGCTCATCTGTTCTGCTGGCCTGTGAGTACACCTGGGCGAATGGGAGGTCGCAGTCCCATGCCCTGTGCAGTGATTGCCATCACACGATACAAAAAAGGAGGAAAAATGGCTGTGCAGGAAGACAGCGGTGGCTTTTTTGTTGGGGCAGGAGGAAACAGATCCGGGAAGTTCCTGAGCAGAGATGCTTGGAGAGAAAGACACAAAACCGGCTGGGTTTCCTCTGACCCGTGGGATGCTCTGGACTTGGTGCTGAAGGTGACTTTCTGACTGTGTCGTGATCTGGGTGCTGGATGCTGGGTTGTAGCACTTGGGCTGTCATTATGGCACCGGTATGCATAAAGGCTGCCTTGCCTAAGTGAATGCAGCGCGAGGTAGCTGCGGGGAAGAGGAAACGCTGTTTTTAGCTGCCATGTTATTTGAACAAAAGAGCTGCAGCTCAAACACGACGATGCGTTTCCTTGTTTGCATTGCATGGGAGGCCCCGGTCTCAAACAGCTGACGGCAACAGGAAGGCGGAAAAAAAACAAAGGAAAGTTTGTGCGTGGCTTTTTTTGCTGCGCGTGTGGAACTGCTTCTCGTGTGCCTGTGTACTGAGATGTGGCTCTGGGCAGAAGCCATGTGTGAAGGAGCCCCCCTCGTCCGTAGTGTCACAGGACAGCAGCCATGGTTTGAGGTGTTGGTGTTGATTCTCATAGAGCGGTGAGAGTCGCGATGCTTGAGGGCTGAGGCAGGAGCGCGTTTGAGAGTTTAATCTCCTTGCTCATAGAGGTGTGTTGCTATGAGAACTCAGCATTTATCCTCTGTTTCTGGCTACCTCTTCGCTGGTTGAATAATGAGGATAGGAAGGCTCAAAGCATGTTGTTGTTGTTTTCCACCTAGGGCAGAGAAAAGGATCTTGTGCTCATAGAATCATTAAGGTTGGAAAAGACCTCTAAGACCATCTACTCTAACCGTCAGCTCATTACACCGTGCCCACTGCCCACGTCCCTCAGTGCCACATCCACGTGGCTCTTGAACACCTCCAGGGACGGTGACTCCACCACCTTTATGGGCAGCCTGTGCCACTGCCTCACCGCTCTTTCTGAGAAGAAATTCTCCCTCATACCCAACCTAAATACAGGGAGGCAGATTAAAGGCACAAAGGCGAACAGCTTCTCCTTGTCCTTGCTGGGCAAACAAGTGCTGCCAGGCCTCCCGTTGGCTCGGTGCTCGCAGTGCTCCTCACAGACCGCAGGAGCCCATTTGACAGGGAGCTCGGATGAGCCCCGTGCAGCACCGCAGCCCCGCTCAGCTCTGCGGGGCAGTTATGCAATACGGATTAGCGAGCACAGGGGCCTGGCCGTGTCATTGCTCCGCAGCCCGCCAGCAGTGCCGGTGGGGGAGAGCCGTCAGCCAGCACGGATCGGACGTCCCTGCCCTCTGCCTCGCATCTTGGCACTGCCTCCCCGTGCCAGGCCCTCCCTCCCTTCTCCGGCAGAGAAGGAATTAATACGGAGGCAGTCGCCTGTGGTGGCAGTGGGCTGGAATTAGATCGCTGCTTCCTGCGAGGCCGAAGATTAAGAGCGACCAAAGCCTCCACAGGCTGCTGCTGCCTGTGACCCTGTGTGGGCTATGCTGGGAGGTGCCCGCCAGCTTCTTCCCAAACGCGGTCTTGTTTTGGAGGACGTGGGGTTGCCAGATAGAAGAGTGGCTTGAACATCCCAACACATGCCTGGAAAAAGTCAACTTGTGTTGTTATTTTTCTTGGCCAGATATCTTCTGCTGTTTTATACAACAGCCCTGCAGGCGTCAAGCAACGCTGAGGTGTCTCCTGGTGCCTGCAAACTGCTGGGTGCTGCTTGGAGCCTTTTCCAAGTTGCGATGAAGAAAAATCTCATTAGGGAGAGATTGTTGCTTTTTTTTTTTTTTTTTTTTTTTCCTCCCACCTACCCTTTCTGCATTTGAAGGACATGGTGAAAGCAGCGGGTGTTGGCAGAGCTACAGGAAGTTGCAGCCCTGGGGAGAAGGAGGGATGCGCTCAGGATGCACCGGGGACTGCAGGTGGCTGGGGAAAGGCCTGGGACCCAGGCATCCATTTAAAATCACTCTGTCTGTCCTTACATTTTGGGGGAGAGGACCAGGTGCAGCAAGTAGGGCAGCACAGTGTTTGTGTGTTGCTTTGCCAGGCCACATCCTAGCACACCTTTCAGTGCTCACCTGGTCGCTATCCCTGGAAATCCTTCCTGAGTGAGTGTTTTTTTTTTTTTTTTAAAGGAAATAAGGATAAGGATCGTGTCTGTCTGATTGCTTTATGTGAGGAAGCCTTTTTATAACCTTGGATTCGTGTAGTGCTTTTTGCAAAATACCATCGCTATTCTTAGTGGTATTCCCGTGTCTGAGTGTGCGTGCGCCGTTTCCCACTTACATCTGCAGAAGGGACAAAATGCTTTTAAGCCAGAATCTGCATTTCGATGAGCAAAGTTAGTGAGCAGTTAACGAATTAGTGGGAAAACGACGCGTTATTATAATCAGAGAGTATCTTTGCAAAGAAAGTCATTGCAAAGTGTAGCTTGGGTTGTTAGTTGGCAAGGCTCGGGGGCGAGGCTGCTTGCTGAAAAGGGTCTGTGCTTTCGATATCTAAAGATGTTTCTTTATTTTAAAAATTGCATTGTGATGTTTCTATGGCTACAAGTAGTGTGAGTTTTGTACTTCTCCAACTGGTGTGTAAACAACAGCAAGAGACGTACTTCTGGGGGGATTTGTACGTAGTGGTTGAGAAAGCTGCTGGGTTAGGCTGGCCAGAGAGCTGTTCTGAAGTACGAGTCCGTGTTTACTTGCGTGCCCCACAAACCCTAACTGGTGATAGAGATGACATTGAAGCGATCAGAGAGCACGGCTTTCTCACAGTGAATTGTTTTGCACTTACTACGTCTTTATTTTCTTTTTTAGGTAACTTTGCTAATGCAGAAAACAACCAAGGTCACTTTCTCGAAGCTCTGGAGGAAAAAGATCTCTCAAATGAGAAATGTTATTTAGAGAGACATTCAATATACGACAAAGCGGAAGACCAGCCAACAGAAGAGATTGGCCAACATCCATGTCCGCGTCTGGACAGGAAGCGTAAACACTCTGGTGAGAGAGTGCAAAACGATGGCAGCCAAAGCGAGGGCTTTGTGGACGAGCTGCAGGATGAATGTGTATCAAAGGCAAAAAAGAAGAAGAGCTCCAAAGGTAAGGTGGCATTTTGCTGTGGTCTCCCTCATGGAATGTCTCGTGAAAGGAACATCCCTTTGGCTTAATGTGTTTCCATTTTTGAACTTGATGGTTACTAATGTGAGCACTGTCATTTCACTTAAAATTATATATACGTATATATATGTATGCATATATATGGCCCTGTGTGTGTATATATGTATATATACATACATATATATAAAAAACCTGGTATACACGGGTAAAGCACTAGTCCTTGGACACTGTAGCCACAGCAGTGCGAGTTACTGTAGTGCATGTAACCCTTAATGAGCGAACCTTTAAAATGCATAGTGCGGTGAGACTATATGCCCCGAAAGTGAAATGTAGCTTTTGTTTTAAGTTGAGGGGGCCTTTTGATTAATTTTTAGTTATTTTTCCATTAGATGACTGGCCTGAGAGGGAAATGACAAACAATTCCTCTAACCACTTAGAAGAGCCCAATTGTAATGAGGTGACCAACCTGAAGGTGTGCATTGAATTAACAGGGCTCCATCCCAAAAAGCAGCGTCACCTGCAGCATCTTAGGGAACTATGGGAGCAGCAGGTGTCACCAGAGAGATCCCCGTCCGGCAAGTTGGGCCGGCAAAGCAGGAAAGATTTAGCTGAGGCTGTTCAGCCAGAGGCCACTGCAAAGGTCAAAGACTTCACAGAAGAAAGGCACACCAAGAAAAGGTCAGAGGCCAAAAGCAATAGAAGTTGGTCTGAAGAGTCCCTCAAAACAAGTGACAATGAACAAGGTATGCAGAGACTACTAGGGAAACCCGCTGGCTTTAGCATTTACAGTGACGCATGCTGCCACCGATGTTAAGGAACTGTCGAGAGCTTTATTTTAAAAGTATCTATCTCTCTATCTTTGTGTAAGCACTGACACCTCCTCTGTACGAGCTGCACCGTAGCTGATACTTGGCAGACAAGCAAATGTGTTTGTGTATGTGTGTGTAACTACGTGTTTGTGCGTGCGTGTGCCTTCTGGCTTTAAATAACCCTCTCGTAGATAACGTGGAGATGGAGTTTGTGTCTCTAGAGGGGATGGGGGGTGTGTACGGTGGTGGTGGGCGAGGGAGGCGGGGTGGGGAGCAGGCTGTCAGTCCGGGTGTGGGATCGGAGTGGTGGGGTGGGCAGCACTGGGACAGCTACCAGCGGTGTGTCCGGGAACCCAACGTCTCCGTCACTCTGCGCACTGCTGGGCTTCCCTGCCTCTTCCTCTTGGGGCTGGAGCTGGGCTTGTCGTCCTCCCCGAGAGGTGCGTGGCTGCTTTGCTCCAGGCATCCTCCCAGCCCCACTGGCTCTCTCGTGTGGGGTCACCTCCTGAAGGGGCATCCCATTTCCTTGGCTTTGTTTCTGACTGTCCCCCCTGTGTCCCCTTTCCCTGCCCTCTCTCCTCCTTTCTGCTCGGTCCCTGTCCTGGGGAGAGGCCATGGTGGGGCAGCTCCCGGGGAGATGCTTGTGCTCCCTCAGGGCTGGCAGCTCCATCAAGCTGGTGGCATTGCTGAGACACCCTTGAGAGGGAGAAGCAGAAAGAAGGGGTCCTGCTGTCCCACACCAAGGGCAGGACTGAAGCCAGGTCACCCTGCACCGGGGACAGTGTTCCTGGGTGGCATCTCCAACACAGTCGCAGGCAAAGCTGCCAGCTTCAGTTCTATCCTAAAGCTTCTTGCCCATCTTTCTACTTGTTACGGTGATCTAACTGCAGAAAACCCCAAACTTTGATGCTTATTGTTGGGGAAGATTCTCCAAAAGGATTTATGGAGCAGAAGATCAAGATGTAGTTTAAAAGGAGCTTTGACTCTTCCTCCCTTGCTTTATGTGCTGCCTTGGCGAGCGTGGTATCCGCTCAGACATCCCTGCCCATCTCCTGCTCTCCTTTGTACTTCCAGAAAGAGATATCTTGTAGAGATTAAACGAGGGTCACTAACAAGGAGGTGCATTGTGTGAGGATGCTCGGCTTTCCCCCGCAATGCCTCCCGAGGCAGTGGCAGTCTTCTCTTAACACGTAACCTTGGGAAAGAGGAAAAGATGCCGCCCCATTCATGCCCTGCTCTCTGAGGCATTGAGATTCAGTCGCCCCGTGGCTATGAAAAGCCTTCTGGTTTTGGAAGCCTCTCATAAAACCGTAAACCCATCTAAGTTGCTCCTCGATGGCCACTGTGTGGAGGTTCTGGAAAGAGTTCAGATCACTTCGCTGGCCCCGCTGAAGTGTAAGCCTTTGAATCTGCTTTTCCTAGTTCGCCAGGATGGGGAAGTTTTCCCTGTTGTGCAACAGAGCATTCACTGTGTGGTGGTCACGCCAGGATGGAGACCTCTGCTTGTTCCTTCTCACCTGGGAGACGTCCTCAAATTTCTCTCTCTGGCCTCAAGCAGGTGTTTCTAATGCAGGAGCAGACCCTGTCTGTCTGGCTCCTTCTCTCCGTGGCTGCTCCCACGTGCTGGCCGTGCTGGGAGCCACACTCCTGCAGCGCTCCAGCCATGGCCCGTGGTGCCGGCAGCGGCCGAGGCATCCTGCAGCCTGCGGGCAGGGAGCCGGCCCTGCTCTGAGTCAGCTCACCACAAGCCACATCACTCACGGGGCTGGGTTTTTTAACTTGCATGGATATTAAAGGGATATTCCTGCCCGCTCTTGCTGCTCTCCCGTTGCGGTCAGAAAGGTCTGTGGCGCTGAAAGGACAGCCCCACAGTGGTGGGCTCAGCCCTCAGCTGGAAGGCATCCTGCCCAGCTGCAGAGCCTGGAGGCTCACGGGGTTTTGGTGCGCAATCTGCACATCATGTGTCCCATAAACTCCCCGACATCTGGCTGGCACACCATCGTGTGCATCTTTTTCTAGAAAGTGGCTCCAAAGAACTGAGGGATTTCTGTTTTCATCTTTAATCCAGAAAGTCTTCTGCGAGTCGCCTTTGCAGCTCTATTTAAGGGAAGGCAGAAGTGTGAAGCTGCCCTCTGAGAGCATTCTAGATTTTTTGTTACCAGCTGGCTCTGGATCACGCCTCTTTAAATAAAGGTTTCAGTTCTGGGAGCAGCCTGACGCCTTGTTTGCTCCTGCCACCTCTTCTCTTCTGAAAGCAGCATCGCTTCAGAGAGTCCTCGGTGAGAAGAGCCTCTTTCAAGTGCTGTGCGTTTTTTCCGCACCCTCTCTCAGTGGTGTGGCACTGCCAGGCTGAAGCATCCCTTCCTTTCCAGCCACCCTTAGAGCATCTTTCTGCAAAGGACTCGGTTCTGAGGTCACCTCAGTTCTCTTCCTGAGGGGAATTCGGGCTATAAGAAGTCAACTTTCCTGCCCTTGTTTTGTTGCGGACCTGCTCGCACTCTTCCTCATCGTGGCTTTCGGCCCGTAAGAACCAACCCTCTGCGAAGACCTGTCCTCGCGAGCATCCTGCCGCAGGCCTCTCTTGCGCTGACTTAAAACCGCTGCAGGGATGCTCCCTCTCTCGCTGCCCTCGCTCCTGTCCCACCAGACTCCCCCACGCCCTCCGTTCTCCCTCTCCCCCTTCCAGCTCCATCCCTGCAGGCGGAGCCCGGCGGGGCGCAGGTGCGGAGCGCTGGGTTCCCGGTGCCTGGAGCAGGCGGCCCAGGTAAGGAGCGGCCGCTCCCCGGCTGGATGCTGGCGGCAGGGAGCTGAGTGCAGCTCTTCGCATCGGGGCGTCGCGACCGTTAGCGGACGTTAGGTTGCAGGATGCTGTTTACAATTGGAATGCGGCACGCTTGAAATATTAATGATTTGAAAATGTAATTGGGAGATCTCTTAAGCAGTCAAGGAGCTCGTGTTAAGTGCTAGCAATATGTTTTGCTTTTAACGCGCCATGCAACGTGTAATGCCTTTCCTTCCCGTTTAGGCTTGCCTGTATTCCCAGTGTCTCCGCACATGAAGAGCCTTTCATCCAGCAATGCAAACAGCAAAAGGCAGGCTCAGCCAAGCTGCACTCCAGCCTCGAGGTTGGCTGCCAAACAGCAGAAAATTAAAGAAAGCCGGAAGACAGATGGGCTGTACACAGACGAAGAGGAGGATTTCCAACCTGAGTCTCTGCTGCAGAAATACGCCGAGTGCGAGAAGCCATCAGGGAAACGTCAGTGTAAAACAAAACACTTGGCACTGCAGGAGAGGAGGAGGAGGTCATCCCTGACAGGGGATGACACCACAGATATCGAAAATGCCGAAGATAAGGTATCTTTATTTAGCCTTAATTGCCCGCTAGCACTCAAGCGCAGAGCTAACGCACAGAGCGACCGCACCGCGTGCATGCAGGCAGCGGTGCTCCGCGCCGGCGCTTCTGTGCGTGCTTTGCACGTTCTACGTTGGCTTTCCTTACCCTGCCCGCGTTCGAGCTGCTCTTGTGGGGATGGAGGAGTCTCGTGTTTAAAAGCCGTCGCGGGGCCTTCTCAAAAAAAAATTCAGCGCCGGCAGAAAGATGTAATTCCCTGCCGGCAAAACGCTGCATTGTGGAAGCGGGGAGGGAAAAGTAAAAGACAAAACCCCAACGCGGTGATGGTTTTGACAGGTGGCGGTACCGAAGAAGGCGAGGAAGCGCACGGAGCCCGCTTTGGACTGCGACTCCTCACCGGCCAAGCCCTACGAGCAGAAGCTGTATGAGCGGCTGCAGCCCGCCCCGCCGCCCCCCCAGCCGGCCGCGCTGCAGGTGGCCAGCCCCCCTCCCGAGCCCCCCCCCAGCCGGCCCATGCCGCCCGAGGCCCGCCGCCTCATCGTCAACAAGAATGCGGGTGAGACCCTGCTGCAGCGAGCGGCCCGCCTGGGCTACGAGGTGAGCCTGCGCCCGGGGGTGTTCCAGTGGGATGGGTGGGAGCCTGGGGCGCTGCGGGAACCCCTCCCTCCCCGATCCCTGCAGGGAGCGCAGCGAGCGCGGGGTGACGGTCTGTTAGCAGCCCTGGCTTCCGCGTAAATGTGAACCATCTGCAAACAGAACGCAGGGCTATTTTTTTTTTTTTTTTTTTTTTTTTTTTTTAGGTGATCTCTAATGAGCCGTGTCATTTTTGCCTTTGTCCCTGGCGGGGGAGCGGGTGGTTTAGAAGCAGGCTTTTGTTTTTTCCGTCTTTTCTCCAAGGAGTGATGGGGGTGTGACACAGCACTCGGTGTCCCGCATGCTCAGATGTACTGCGGGAGCGCTCCATGGACGTGGCCCGGGGCTGCCCAGCGCCGCTCCTGCTCACAGAGCAGCCCCCCGGTGCTACAGAAATCGGGAAGCGATGCACTCGGTGGCTCAGCTGTTCAGAAGGACACTTGTATTTGGGTATATAGATCTGAGAGGTGTTGTCATGCAGTGCCGGGCCTTGCGCTGCAGCATGCGATTCCTGGCCTCGCTGTGGCTGGGTGAAGGGACAGCCTCAACATCAGCACTGGTGGTATCAGTCTGAGCATCAGCAGGACTTGAGGGCTTGTTGGAGCCTGGGCATGGCATCTGTGCGGCCGGGGCTGGGGAGAGGCCTGCAGCTCTGGGAGAGAGCAGGCAGGAGGGTGGGACCCTCACTGCAAGAAAGACTTTGGGGCCTTAGAGTGTGTTTCAAGAAGGGCAGTGAAGCTGTGAGGGGTCTGGAGTACAAGTCCTGTGGGGATCGGCTGAGGGAGCTGGGATTGTTCAGTCTGGAGAAGAGGAAGCTCAAGGGAGACCCTATCACTTTCTACAGCCACCTGAAAGGAGGTTGTGGTGAGGTGGGGATCAGCCTCTTCTCCCAGGTAGGGTGAGAGGGAACGGCCTCAAGTTGTGCCAGGAGAGGTTCAGATTGGATATTAGGAACAATTTCTTCTCAGACGGAGCAGCAAGGCAGCGGCACAGGCTGCCCAGGGAGGTGGTGGAGTCACCGTCCCTGGAGGTGTTCCAGAGCCGTGTGGATGTGGCACTGAGGGCCATGGGCAGTGGGCACGGTGTGATGGGCTGCTGGTTGGACTGGGTGATCTTAGAGGTCTTTTCCAACCTTAATGATTCTGTGGTTCTGTGGTGTGTGCCCTGGGCACAGCTGCTTCCAGCTTGGGGCGCATCTAGCAGGGAGGAGGAGCAGTAGTTGCTACAACGTTACTATGGTAATCTTCATCATTTAAATTATTTAAGATCTAAAATTTCCCATGGATCCAAAGCCAAAATATATTGCAGTGTGTGCTGTTAGTTTTGAGTGGGTATCTTCTTCCTGCTTGGCATCTACAGGGACAAGCGCTCAGTTGCGTAGTGGGCTGCCACGGGACACCAGGCACTTTGCTTTCTGTGCTCTACTCAGGTCAGGGGGAGCTCCTCCAAAAACCTGTGATGGGCCAGGGTCCTGCTCAAGCAGGGGCTGAGGGCTTTCTGTCTGCTTTGCTGATAGAAGGAGCTGGCTGCAGCCCTTATCAGGCTGGCCGCAGAAAGCCAGGGTGAAGGTCCCGAAGCCATTGAAGTGGACCTGCGTTTGGGTGGGGTTTTCATTTGCTGTCAGAGGGCGGCTGCCCTGGGTCTCCCCAGGAGCACAGCAGGGGAAGAGCCCTGCGGCTGTTAGTGGGGGTGGCTGCGGTAGTCGGAGCAGCTGTGGGAGCTCTGCGTCTGGCCTGTTTGCTGGCCAGCAGCTGCACTGCTGTGCTCAGTAGGAAGCTGAATCCCCTGGAAAAATTGCGGTGGTCAAGAAGTCCCCCCCCCCCCCAAAAAAAAGCTGGGCGGGTCAAGCTCATTTGCTAGCGTGTGACCTGTGGCAGCTGGAGGCTCTTGCTCTCTGCCATCCCCATGAGCAGCAGAGGCGGCGGTGCCGAGGGGCGGCCGTGGCTCATTCAGAGGCACATCGCTGTGCTCGGAGCTAACCCGGGGCTGCGGGAGAGCCGTGCGCTTCCTCGGCTGGAGCCTGCGCCAGGCCCTGCGCGTCAGCCTGCGGTCGTGCTTGAATCCATTACGTTTTCACCATTTGAAACAAATGACTTGAGATAATAGTAGTCTTAAAACTGTAATTTACTGTTTGCGGAGGGGGGAAGGAGGAGGGGGAATTACAGGGAGCATAAAGGCTTTTCGGAAAAAAAATTACAAGCGGCTTGTGTAATGAATGCGACGGGAGAGAAAAGGCTGCCCGTCCGTGGGCTTGCTCAGTGCTTCTTAGTCCGTGCCTGGACTTGGGAAGTTCTCTGGTAGATTTGGGAATAAGCCCCATCTGGGAAGGCTGTTAAATGCGTGATGTAGAGGGGGCGGAGGTTCTGGTGGGCTCCCTGTGCTGCCACTGGGAATTGCCCTGTGGCCTAGCCCCGTGCCGAGCACCACAGGTTGTCGTGGCCACTCCATTCCGTGGGTCTGTCTGTACTTTGGCTGGAAGCAGAGCAGAGCACCCGCACAGGCATTGAGCAGCCCTGTTGCGTTTTCCTGGCCTTCCTCCAGCGCTAGCGAGAGATGCTCGTGGAACCCAAAGCATGTTTGCAACACCACATGTCCCCACGTTCGGCAGCGATGGCTAATTTTTTCGTGAATTGAATAAATCATGTTTAAAAAAAAAAAAAAAGTTAATGAGGCATTTAATTAATTAACAATGTAGAGTTTTATGGGCTTTATGGTTACATTTTGTGGTTAATGGCATTCTTCTTATAGCCTCTTAATGTAGAATTGCCCGTCAGAATTAGCGTTTTTGGCCAGCGGTGGGTCCTCTGCTCTGGAACGAGCCTTTTCCTTCTGCAGAAAGAGTTGAAAGGCCCTTTTCTTATTCCGAGCTGCAAAAGCTATTTTAAACGGTAACTGCGTGCTAAAAGCGGCGCTGAGCGCGGCCGGGCTTCTGCTGCCTGCAGCCATCCATCCGCTGTGTGCCCGGCAGGGAGGCCTGGTGCGCAGGGAAAGTCATGCCTTTAGGGTATAATTTCACACCGCCCTTCCTTGGGAAAGCGTGAGGTGAGAGCATCCTCCTCTCTGGGCTGGTTCTTGGCCCCGGGGGTGATGAGTGGGATGACGGAGGCCGAGACTCGGGGTGGGCTGGCTTCTGGCTGCTCGGTTCTCAGGCTGGTTGGTGTGGGCCTGCGAGGAAGCGTGGCTCCATGCTGTATCCTGGATACCGGTCCCCAGGTCAGGGATGCTGGGAGCGCGGCTGATTGCGGGCTTTCCGCTGGATTTGAAGCTGGGAGGAGTATCTGTGTTGCGCGTGGTGCTTGCTGAATTCTTGTCTTTGGAGAAAGCAAAGGGCCCCCCTGATCTTGGCTGTACCTTGTAATCCTTGGGAGCAGCAAATGCACAATCGGTGCTTTCATTTTGCTGTGCATGTACCTGCAGCATCACTTAGAAATCATAGAATCGCTGAATTGTAGAATTGTTTGAGGTGGAAGGGACCCTTTAAAGGCCATCTAGTCCAAATGCCCTGCAATGAACAGGGACACCTGCAGCTACATCAGGTTGCTCAGAGCCCCATCCAGCCTGACCTTGAGTGTCTCCAGGGATGGGACACCCACCACCTCTCTGGGCAACCTGTGCCAGTGCCTCAGCGTTCCTATTATAAAAAACTCCTTCCTTATATCTGGTCTAAATCTCCCCTTTTAATTGGAAACCATTTCCTCATATCGTATCACAACAGACTGTGCTAAGGAGTCTGTCTCCTTCCTTCTTAAAGCTGCCCTTCAGACACTGAAAAGCTGCTCTCAGGTCTGTCCTGATTGGGTTGGGGGTTTTTTGTGCAGATAGAGGAAGACTTGCATCACCCCAAATCTTTGGTTGGACTCCATCGTGGTGCACTAACTGCAGGACGAATGGTGCTGAGTTTACAGCACTGGGTTGGTTGTTTGGAGCCGGTGCCCAGCTTGGGCTCCATCCAGGAATCGGCGTGGGTGAGGATGGGATTTCCCTGGTGACGATAGAGCCAGGCTTTTTTGTTTCCTGATAACAAACTGTCTTTTGTGTGCTAAACGTGTTTTGGGTTGGGTCACGTGCTTTTTCCTTTTACAGTCCCAACTGATGTCAACCACGATGCTGTTGCACGTGCAGAATCCTGCATTCAGAAATGCAGGTGTAAGGGCCAAAGCATTGCTGCCAGCCCCACGCGTGGAATTACCGTAGCGACTGTGTGTGCTGTCTGCTCCATAATCCTTTTCTTTAGAGAGGAGAAGCCCGTGCGGTGACAAATAACGCAGTGTGTCTGTCTTTCCTCCTCTGCTCTTTCCAGGAAGTGGTGCTGTACTGTCTGGAAAACAAGGTCTGCGATGTCAACCACCGTGACAACGCGGGTTACTGTGCCCTGCACGAGGCCTGCGCAAGGGGCTGGCTGAGCATCGTGCGGCACCTCCTCGAGTACGGGGCTGACGTCAACTGCAGCGCGCAGGATGGAACCAGGTGAGCGGCACCCAGCACCGTGTTGGCCACATAGGGACGTGCCTTGTCCCTCTGCCTTCTGCCCCTAAGCTTGCGTGAAGCCCCCAGGGGCGCGATGCTGCTCTGCCCCCTGTCTTTGGGGCCAGGCCTCAGGCTCTCGGGGTGATGGAGTGCGGCGGGCATGGAACTGCAGTTGTGCCTCCAATTCAGCTCAGTGTGGGTTTTATTTTTTTTTCCTCCTGGGAATTTTAACAAGTTGGTTTTTTTTGTTGTTGTTTTTTGGGTTTTTTTTTTTTTTTTTAAAGAGTTTGTGAAATCCCCAGCTGCGGGGCAGGAAGGAATGATACTTGAGCTGCAGCTCCATTTGTCTGTGCTCCAGGTCCTTTGAGTTGTGCCAAAAGAGTGGTCTTTGCCTTGTTAGTGGTGTTACTTTTAAGAGCACTTCAGGCTTTTGCAGCGATTGGGTGTGCAAGCCCTATATGTGCTATATAAAAATGTTGTTTTGCTTAGCTGTTAAACCGTGTTATCTGTGCGTTGCATATTTTGGATTGATTTTTTAGAGCCAGTGCTGGCTTTTGTTTCCCTTAAGAGAATAGTAGGGGTGTTCACAGAACAGATATTGAGCTTGGTTTTGTTTCGTGTTTTCCATTCTGCTTTGTGGATGTAGAGGATGTGGCTCGGCATCTTTTCTAAGCTCCTGGTGCGTCTCCTGATGGAAAGTCCTTCCCGACCCCTAAGGCCGCCTTTGGCCGCCTCTGCGGGGCTGACCTTGGGATAACTTTTCCCCCGAATATGCAGTACTTGATCGCAGCTATTCGCGTTGGGGACAGGTCGCTTTGTATTCCACCGGGGTCCTGCTGCTTGTTATCTTAAATGGTTTATCACGTTTGCCATCACCATCCCAATAGCCGGGGAGGGAAAATCAGCATGACTAAGGGCTGCCGCTTTTGTTTTTAAGCTCTTCATGCATTAGCCGGGGAAGGGAGGAGTCCGCAGAACAAAAGTTGGGCTGTGGGGTTGGTGCATCAGGGCCCCGATGGCTGCCCCAAGGCAGCGGCCGGAGGAGCCCCCCAGGGGCACCCAGAGCCCCGTTAAAGGGACCCCAAAGCTGTTTGTCCCATTAACCGAATAGGTCAGATAGCAAACCAGCCCGGAGCTGTGCCGTCGCTGCCACCTGGAAGTGTGGATTGGGTTTCAGTTCAAAGGTGGAGTTGATTTTCCAGGATCAAACTTGGCTTGCCTGAAAGTTGTTTTGGGGAAAATGCGCTTTAGGAGTGAATGTAATAACGGTGTGATCCCGGATGGTGCTGTCAGAGCTCAACTTGTGCCTCCGTTTGCTTTCAGGTGGCAGGCTTAGTGCTTTTTGAGATTGTGCCCCATGGACAGTGTGAATCCCAGGTGCATGCAAGCCTGATGCTGCAGTGCCCGCAACCGACAGGACTGAGAGCAGAGGCTTTGGTGGGGAGTGCCTGAGTTGTGCTGCCCCTGCTTTCACTAGGGCCAGCCTTGTCATCTCCCCAGAGCAGCTCCTGGCGTTCACAAGACAAATGGCATTTTGATCTTGAAGCCTCAACCAGTTCTCATCCTTGGAACTTTTGGGAGGAAAGCAGTGTCAGTCTTTCTCAACTTCTTTGCTTTTCAAATTCCTATTTGTAGATTCATAGAATCGTTTGAGCTGGAAGGGACCTTTAAGTGACATCTAAAGCAACTCCTCTGCAACGAACAGGGACAGCTATGGCTAGATTCCTGAATGCGTTGCCCCCTTGGAAAGATATTTATGTCTTAAAAACAAACAAACAAGCAAAAGTAACCCCATCATCAAAGACTTAACACCCCACCCCTGCTTCTGTAACTGCTCTGAATGCGCTTCGTTGTCCCCTCCACCACCTCCCCAGTCCACTCATCAGCCAGAGGTATTTTTGGTCACGCTGGGAGCTCTTGAGTCCCTAGGCAGCAATAGTGAGCTCATTCAGCACGCTGCTCTGGCAGCCAGCGTGAGCCCGCAGTGTCACCATTGGCCACTGTGTCGGGGGGGAGGCTCGGGTTTGGTCCCAGTTCCTGACACTTGGGTCTGTGCTGCTGTGCTTCCCTATGCAGGGAAACAGGCTGCAGTGTTTTCCCTCCTTCTCCCTAACCGCATGTACTGGGGGATGCTGAGCTGTAGTCAGCAGACAATGTGCTGAGGTGGCTCTCCCCGCACCCTCTGCTTGGTGTTGGTAGGAGTAACGAGGCCTCTTGCTGCAGCGAAGAGATCTGGATGGTGCCTGGAAGGCTGTGAGCAAACCCCGGCTGGTCTAAATAGTTTATAGTTTTGGTGGTGGAATGATAAGCCCCTAACGAAATGTTTTCCTGACTCGAGGAGCAGTAAAAATAGTAGTAAGGCTTGGATGGTACACCAGAGTAGCTGAGATGCGTGTCTGCTGTAGGATGTCGCTGCTCTTGAATGTCCCCAGACGCTTCTGGGGCCCTTTTGAAGGGTATGTTTTAAAAACAAGCTGTCCTACCGTTAACGGTACCATTAGGGGTAGAGAGTGTTTATTTCCCCAGTACTCAGGGCAGAAAAGATTATATGGGTAAAGGAGGGCAGGAGAGGACTCCAGGGATCTTTTTCTCACATCGGGAAGTTGCTAGCTCCAGCACTCACTTCTGCATCCTACAAAGAGGGTGGTACGCTCTGTCAAGATGGAAAAACATTCCCTCCTCTGCCTGCCCTGGTGGGAGAGGCAAACGTGGGTATCCTTTGCACGGTCCCACTGGTAAGCGTGCCAGAAAGCTCTTCTAGCCATAAAGGATCCTGTCAGTGCCCCATTACTGCCTTATCTGCAGGAATCTCTCCTTTTTTCTCTCCCTGCCAACATTTTCTTTCCTTCCTTCCCTCCCTTCTATTTATCGTCCTTCCTCCTTCCACACAACCTTGCTGCGCCTTTCCTTCTTGTAGCCTTCATAAAATCTCCTCTTGTGCCCGGGTGCTCTGTGGGTGGCAGAGATGGGGCTGCCCCATCCCACTGCCTGCCCCACGGCTGCCCCGTTGCAGCGCCCTGCTGAGCTGTACAGAGGGGAGGGAGGCTCCCTCCCGGGGTTTTCTTCTTTAATAAACTTGGCCGGGTGTCGTTAAATCGATGGAAACACCGGGCAGCGATTGAGACGCTGTTTTTAATAAGTTAAGCAATCATCTTGAATTCATTACTGCTTCTAAAGCCATTTAGGTAAGTCAGTTTAAAAAAAAAAAGAAAGAAAAAACAACAAACAAGAAAACCCACAAACCAGTAAACCCACAGTCCTTCCCCCACTCCGAATGAAACCAGAAAATCCTAATTCTGAAATAAAATGGAAAACAGTTTGCCATTAAAAACTGCAGTAACGTGAGTCAGTAGGGGATAGAAATGTACCCAGTGTTGGAACACACTGCGTGCACCCTTCCCTGTGCCCTGCCAGGTTTTTGGCATGGGATGCCCTGTGCCCGATGGGGATGGTAGTGTTTTGGTGTGGGTGAGCGTTGCTGATGCACATGCAGTGAGTGCTGGGGGGAGGCTGCCTGGGGTGCGAGGCGATGCGGCACCATCTTTCTCAGGGCATCGTGTTGTTTCAGTGTGATGTTAGAGAGATTGATGAGGGGTGCTCTGACCCTTGGCATGGAGTGAGCCCTCTCTCCGCAGGGAACGAGCTCCACACTCAGTGTGTTCACCTCTTAACGTCAGTGTAGCGTGTGCATGTTAACAGCAGAACTGAGCGCAGCTTTCCAGTGAGATGGGAGCAAGTGTGAATGCTTCGTGTCCCCAGTGTTAATCATCCTACATCACAGCCTACCGGGAAGCACTTGGAATAAGCACACCTGGAACATATTTCTTTGTGAGATGCATCTCAAAGCTCCCTCCCACCAGCCCCACTCCATAGTAGATGTGAAGGCAGCGGCTGTCCCCTCTGCCCCTTCTGCGTCCCGGCCCCTCGCCGTTTTGCACAGCCACCGCTCCCTGCTCGCTCCCTGGCCACCAGCCCATGCCAACACAGTGCTCATGTAGCAGGGATGCTGCCGTGTGTGGTGGGGGGCTCAGCCCTGGTGAGCAGCCAACGCCACTTGGCACACAGAGCCGAGGGCTTCGCTCGCTCCACTTCCAGATGAGGTTTCCTTGCGATGCGGCTTGGCGAGTTTTGCAGGCAGGCAGCATGCGGTGCTGGCTGCAGCCGTCCTTCTCTCTCCAGGCTTGTGATCTGCCAGGGGCAGCCGCGTTTCTGCTCAGCAGCCTGCAGGGAGGGAGAGGAGCGCAGTTGCTGCGGCTGCTCGCCCCTGGGCTTGGCTGTGTTCCGTTCCCTGCTCCTCACCGTCCTGGGAAACGATGGGGTTTAGCACGTCTTCATTAGTCAGGGGGCGAAAGGTTCTGCTTCCAGACTGCTGCCCGTTATGTATAATAAATTGTAAAGGCAGGCTGAATGCGCCTGTGCTGCGCGACACGCTGCTAAATGGGCAGAGATTTGGAGCGGCGGAGTGACTTGCAGCAAAACCATGTTTGTGAGGCATCGTGCAAACTCCTGCTTTCTGTTACAGGGCTGTAATTATTGTGCCGGCCCTCAAAATGCATGAGGCCATGAATAGCTGCAACAGAAATGCCTGCCCCGAGCAGCGTGACTGTGAAAAACCGAGAGGGGAAGGAGCGCTGTGCGAGTGAAACTGACAATGAGACGATTGACAGCTGTATTAATAGTGTTATTCGCTATAAATAACTTTGGTCTGAAGTCAGAAGTTTCTTTTCAAATACATTTGCATAATTCTTGAGTCAAAGTGTAACGCCGCAATCTTTTTTCCCTTCTCCCTAGACCTATCCACGATGCAGTAGAAAACGATCACTTAGAAATTGTCCGCCTGTTACTGTCTTATGGTGCTGACCCAACGCTCGCGACGTACTCGGGGAGGACCATTGTGAAGATGACCCACAGCGAGCTGATGGAGACCTTCCTCACAGGTGGGTGGCACCTAGGTGCAGATGGCCATGGGCCGATATTTTCCAGCCCCCAAAAGTCGTAGGACTGTGTGTGCAAAAGCACAGCCAAGTTTCCCGTGGTCTTGCTTTTTTTCCCCATATATTACTTTTTGCAAGTTCTGCTTCGTTCTTTATCTCATAAAACTATGCCTACATTCTTCTCTTCAAACTCTGTCCATGTTCTAATGTACTTTTAGAGTTTTCCCATTCGTTTTGATTAAGGACACTTGTTTTCCCTACTAACATCACCTTTGGAAGTGTTTCCAGTATTCACAGCCAGTGAGTTTAAGCACTCACCCATGTGTCAGCACAGAGAACACATAGGTGTATCAGGACACCAGTACTGTAGACTTCTTAGTGTCTTGAATCCCAGTGGTTTTTCACCAACTCAATGTTCAAATCTCACAAGTTATGTCTGTATAGCATACTTCGATCTCCTAAACATAGCTGTATGGAAAAGCCTTTTCCGTCGATTTCTTTGTGGCCACTTCTTCACCCCCAAGTCGATGCCCAGAGTAACTGCAGGCCAAAAAGCGTGGCAAATCCCACATTCCACAGAAATAAAAGGTCACTGTCAGTTACTTCAGCTTCAGGTCAGGTCCATCTGTCAGACCCAGGGTGGTTATGTGATGTCATATGGTTATATGTGGTCACAGTGCCATGTGATGGGAGAAGGGATGCAGGGAGAAGCGAATTTGAGGCATATTTTGAGGACGGTGCGTGCATGATGTCTTCCGTAGTGTGTGTATCAGGAATACGTTGTGTTTGTTCTGGTGGAAGTATGCATGGTGGGACTCCGTATGACACATGGTCTGCTAAACTTGCCAGCTTTTTGTTCTCATCAGTATGTTTTTGTTGTTGTTTTTTCCTCTCCAGAGTATTTAACTGACCTGCAAGGTCGAAGTGTTGATGACCCTGGTTTGTACTGGGATTTCTATGGAAGCTCTGTGTGTGGTAAGCAAATGTTACCCTTTATCTCTTTGTATGTGGAGACTTCCAAAGCATGCGGCAGGTGGGGGTGGAGGCTGCCTTGTTTTTGTGGCAGAGGAAGTTAGGAAGGAAGCAAAGCAATTTTTTTTACAGATCATATTATTGGAAGGAAAGCAAGACCTGCAGTGGTCTCTTAAATGTTGACTCGGCCTCTTTATTCAATTTCATTTAGATCCGAAAGACGAATCTGGATTTGATGTCTTGGCAAACCCCCCTGGCCCGGGTGAAGAAGATGAAGATGGCTTTAGCGATGTGTTTGAGTTTGAATTTTCAGATGAGCCTCCCTTGCCGTGTTACAACATACAAGTGTGTCTCTCTCAGGGGTAAGAACACATACAGAAGAACCTTACAGAAGACACTGTGATAATAAGCAAAGACCTGAAAAGTTTTACTCTCTGTTATATTCAAGATATAAATTAGCTTAGTAAACAGCTACCATTTGTCATTTGTACCATTTTGATGACAGCTGTGGGAAAAGTAGTTCTAAATAGTAATCACACAGGAGGGCAGGTTTTAGCATGTTCTCATTACTTGGGTGATTGATGTAACTCAAGTTTTCCGAGCAGAAAAGTAGGAAGATTAAATTAAAGAATTGTCTTCTTAATCTGAAAAATAACCCTCCAATGGCTTGTATTCAGTATCAACATCTCCGGAAGTCTGAGATGCTGAAACTCAGGTTCTAACTGTTGGCCATCCCCTGACCTGCTGCCAGGCTCAGGCTGATGAAAGTTTAAGCTGTTGGCATGCCTGCTGGCACACGTGCTCACAAGCCTGGGGTTTGCAGGCTCCAGCACCTGCATCCACGGTGTGTGAGCCTCAAGGCAAAGCTCTTGGCTTGGAGGGGGTGGTTTGTTTGTGCGGGGTGGGCTGGGCTCTGTCACACAGCAGTGGGGCGGTGGAGGGTTGAGCAGCTTCGTGTCAGTTGTTAGAACCTTTTTCTCCTTGGCCTCCACAGACCGCGAAACTGGCTCTTGCTCTCGGACGTGGTAAAGAGGCTAAAAATGTCATCTCGCATCTTCCGCTGCAACTTCCCCAATCTGGAAGTCGTCACCATCACAGAGGCAGAGTTTTACAAACAGACTTCTCTCAGCCAGTTGTTCGCTTGTGCTACGGACCTTGAAGCGTTTAACCCAGAAAGCAAAGAGCTGTTGGACTTGGTAGAGTTTACAAGCGAACTCAAGACTTTGTTGGGCTCCTCGCTTCATTGGTTGCATCCACACGAGGACCCTCCCTTCGACATCCTTTGGTGAACCAACAGGCCGTTTAATGTACAGTGCTATATACAGTTACTTCTTTATGTATATGTGTTCAAATGCAATTGTTTCTGTAAAGAAAGGACACTATTAAATATGAAAATATCTTTCCTTTATATAAGAGATCTGAATTCCAGTTGGATGGATTTTGGAAGAATTTTTTTTTAACTTCAGTCAGTTTTTACAAAATTGTTATATAATGTTTCTTTAAATGCACACAGGCTTTGGGATAAGTTTGTTATTACTTGGAGCATTTTTTTTTTTTTTTTTTAGAGAACACACCCACACATTGACTTTGTTTCATACAAAGCACTGATTACACAGAACATACTTTTTATAGGTGATGTGATCAAAGTCATGTGGCTTGTTTGGGAGATAGGATTCGGTAAGGCACTTGGTGATATTATTTTTGTTTTTTTGTTTACAGAATTACCTGCTTTGGCCAGGTAAGCACTATTGAATATAATTCAATAGTTTGTAATATAAATTAAACCATATCCATACGCATCAACTAATTGTAAGAACTTTTATATCCTAATTTAAAAGCTGTGAAATTTAGTTTTCACACATCAAACCGGATTGTTTATATATGTTTAAACATTTTATGCTCTTTATTTAAAGAAGACTTTGAACTATTTTTTCTGTACCTTGTAAAATATTGAAAAACTAACATATGTTGAAGTTGCTTGAAACTGTACATAAACTAAATTTTCTGAATTGTGTGTTTATGTTTGAGATCTGTGTTTTAACTTTGTAAGTAAATCTCCTGCCTTTGTATTTATATTTTACAAAAATTTTCTTAAAGGCAATAAAACTGTTGAGAAATGAAGATGCTAAAGCGACTCCCATTAATTCTGTGCATGATTGTGAAACGAGCTCTGACTTACTAATGTTTATGAAAGGAGGCTCTGCGTGCATTTCCTGCAGAGCAGAGCTGAGCTGGCACAGGTGCTCGAGAGCGGTTCGTGAAATCTGAGGTAGAATCTACATTGACTTTCTAAATTCAAGGTTACGAGAAAACATTGGGAGCCCTTTATGGGACAGAGGCTTAAAAGCAGTGTTCACAATACTTTCTGCATTGCCTTTTAGTTAAAGAATTGTGAATAGGTTCAATTATTTTTCCTCCTTTGTCATCTTTTTAAGTTGAATTGACTGAATTTTCTTTTCAGTGGTGTCTGCAGAGGGGAGGAAAATAGTACAAGGGTAAATCATTTAGTTTTAATACAAAGAACTAAGACTGTGAGCACACTTTGGGGTAACCAAAGGGAGAATTTTTCAGGGAACAGAAGCTCGCTGTCATATAGCTCAGGAATTGGCATCGAAGAAGCTGGGCTTGCAGGGCTCGGACAGGCCCTGCTGTGCTTCAGGAGGGCATGTTAGGCCCCTCTCTTCCCCCCTGCCCTGCAGGCTAGCAGGATGCAGGCACATTGTGTCTTTTGGCTGGCTCCTCGGGATCCTGAGATGGGCTCCTGAGCATCTCCCCTCAGTCAGCCCTGTGTGCTCCCCGTGCCCAGTACAGTTGGGCCTCCTCCATGCTGGCACTCGGCCCTGTGCTCAAATACAGTAACAGCCGCACGCTGCTGTCATGCAGGCACGCCTGCACGCTAAAAATAGGGTGGTGGCAGGGACACCTGACCGCGGTGCAGTCCCTTGATGTAACGTGACCATTTTATCCTCGGGGTGTGCTTTTTTGTAATGGCGGCGTGCTTGGGAGAGCAGGGGAGACTAGGCCAGGCCCGCAGGCCTTGCGGGGAGACTTCCCTGGGTACACGGGCCTCGGGGTATGAACTCCTCCTTGCCTCACCCAAAGGGCTGGGCTCTGCTGGGAAGTGTCCCCTTTGGGCTAAATAACCCACATCACTCTTTCTGTGGAGCAGTCCCCAAAAGGCTGAGCCCAGGCACCCACTGGAAGCTCTGTGTGGCCTTTGGTTTGCAGGATCACGGAAGCAGAATGGAAATACTATCAGATCTACTCCCAGCAGCCAGACTCACCCCTAGAAGCAGCTTGAAGCTGGCTTCTCCATTTCTGAGCTAAATGCTGACCCCGTAGATGGGACCCATGGCTTGTGCATTAATGGGAACAAGGTGTCAGGGAGCAGCGAACACAGCCAGCTGCCATTCCCAGGCCCTGCTTGCAGGACTGCTGTTAGACATTCAGATTCGTTACTTTGTTCATGCAGGAAAAAAGGGCCCACATTGCTGCTTTAAACTTGTACAGATGCAAACTAACTGAAAAATACCACATCCTTTTAGCATTGCTTGCAGTGCACAGTATTTTCAGTTCTTCGTG
Organism: Gallus gallus; assembly: GCF_016699485.2. Classification (NCBI taxonomy): domain Eukaryota; kingdom Metazoa; phylum Chordata; class Aves; order Galliformes; family Phasianidae; genus Gallus; species Gallus gallus. Next base: position 112,524,524 of record NC_052532.1, read on the forward strand.
GGTCTTGTGTTGGTAGGAGCAGGCTTGGCACCACTACACAAGACATGAGCTGAATTTCACAGTCATGAAGAGGTATATTAGTTCCTTTCTCAGTCAGCGCTGCATTTCTGCTAAGAGGAGGTTCCGGAGAAGAAAGGGACTGGAATCCAACAAATCTAAATCTGTGAACTCGAAGGTGAAAAAATCCCCAAACATAAGTGAAGATGAGGCTCTTTCAAGCAACCTAAGTGTCCCACCCAGGTCTTGCTAATTACGCATTTCACCTCTTAGCGTGCTCTGCATGGCTTCACCTTGCTTGCAGACTGCACCCTCCTGCAGGCTAGGCGTGTGCTGAAGCACTGCCAGCAATGCTGCCTTCTGCCTCAGGGCTGGGGTGAAGGCAGTGTGTGGTTATTTCTGGTTTGCCAGCCCAGAAGCAAACCTCCACACCGCGTGCACATTTTGCTTCAGCAGACCGAAGTGCCGGTGGCTGGTTGCTCTCTTGAGCCAGGTATGAAGTACAATTCTGCCACTAAATAGATTTTCCTTTTGTTGTCACATTAATTTGCAGCTCATTAATAGTGACAGCAGTGAGGTACTGCACTGAAGCAGATTTGCATATTCATGACTAACTTATTATTAAACAAATAAGATTTCCCTATCTTAGGAGGCACCCAGAGTAATGCCACATTGTACATTATATCAACCTGGATGTTTTATTTTCTCCTTAATATGTTAATAGATGCAAAGGGTGCTCTTTTTTAAAATAAATGTTCACCTATGAAATAAGATGTAATTTAAAATATCAGAATCGTTTAAATAGCAATCCATTAACAAACCTGCCAATAACTGAGCAGGAAAACCTATTACACAAATCAATTAATCCATTCTAACTTCTTGCATCTGTGGGGATTCTGGGGACAGTGGTAACAGCATGCCTCATCCCGTGCTCAAGAAAGTGTGGGAAAAGCCCCCATAGTTCAGCAGTTGCTCAAAACCTGTGGGCGGGAGGAAGAGGAGATGCGGGGTGTCCCTCCAGAGTGCATTTTGGCTCCCTCGCTTCTGACAGTGAAGGTCATTTCCCATAAAGCAGCATGATTTTTTTTCTATCAGGCTGTTCAAAACTAGCCGGCTTGCATATCAAGCCCTTCTTCAGCTCCCTGCTGCATCAGTACTTTTCATTCCTTTCTGGCTCTTTTAGCAATGTTCAAGGCACTGGGCATAATTGCTTGTGCAGGAAGCAGCTGGTCATTGCAATGCTCCTCTTAGCCCTCAAGTTATTTTTTCCTGGCTCCACTTTCCAGAGGTGTTGCCTAACCATGAGACCAAATGCGGTTCTGACCCCTTCCTGCTGTTCCTGCTGTTTCTGTGTGAGTCACAGCCATCCCTCCTGCAAGGACAACCCCTTCTCTATCAGGAGATAACTTTATTTGCATAGAATCATTAAGATTGGAAAAGACCTCTAAGCTCACCCAGTCCAACCAGCAGCCCATCACACCGTGCCCACTTCCCATGGCCCTCAGAGCCACATCCACACGGCCCTTGAACACCTCCAGGGACGGTGACTCCACCACTCCCTGGGCAGGATGTGGGATGTGTCCTTAGCACCATGTCCCGTAGCAGGTCCTCTCAGGGCTGCAGCCTGGTCTCTGCTGCTCTGTGGCTGCAGCCATTTCAGTGTGCTGAGGATGTAGAGATGTCAACATGCGTGGCAGACTCTTGTGATGTCAGAGATGGTGCTTTGTATTTGTAGCTGTTTCAATATCGAGGAAAAGGCTCCCTAATGAAAATCCTTTTCCAACGTGTCACAAAGCTCCCATTTAAGTAAAGCCTATGCAAAGGTGAGTCCTGACAGGCCTCCTGAAATGGAAAGGGCAGATTATTTAACCACCGATCAACACTAATAACTCTTGGCAAATACAGTATGCAAATTGAGAGCACATGCTGGAGGGGCTCTGCAAGGACAGCCTGGCCTGGCTGCTCTCAAGGCACCACCGTGAATGACAGAGAGGGGCTGCCACTGTGCTGGGCAACCAGTGGCAGAGCACCATTGGAATAAGTCCAGCAGTTGGAAATGGGATATCTTACTATGGCATCTTAGGGGAAATATTGATTTTAAGTGTCTTTGTGATGTACCAGTCTACTAAAAACAGCTAAAAAAAAAAATCCCCCTTCTGAATTGGGCTTAGCTTAGCTCTACCCTACAGATTGTTGAAAGAGCTGGAAAGGAATGAAAACTATGACTGTAGCAGGGAGCTGAAGAGGGTTTAGATATGCACACTGGCTAGTCTTGCACAGCCTGATGGAAGAAAAATCATGCTCTTTCGTGGGAAATGCAGAGAAAAGCACGGAGTGGGGAACTGTGCAGAGTGAGGACTCGGCCTTGGACTCAGCTCCGAGCCATGGGATGGCTTTACGCTAGCATAGAGAATTTGGAGCCCCTCACTATAGGGCCAGCTCAGCAAGGCAGTGCGGTGATGGCTGCAGTAGCCCTCAGGCTGCTGAGGGTGGTGACCTCCCTGCTCCCCACGAACGGCTGACTGTCACGGAGCCGGCAGAGCCAGGTGCCCGGCTGTGGGCACACGGCAAGGGGGAAGGGTCAGGCAGCAAATCCTTGCCCTATTGGTGGCCGTGTGGCATCGCCTCGGCTCAGCTGGCTCTGCGGGTTGGCAGCGTCACCTGTCTCCTGAACGCTGGATGCTCAGCACAGCTCCCGACGGAGCCCTGAACAGCCCAGCGACCAAAAGTGCCTGGTCCCCAAGGGGTTACCTCGGCTGAAGTGGCTGCCGTGTCCAGGGAGCCCTGTGCCTTTGATTAGCCCTGTTTTCAAAGGCTTAGAAGTGAGCTTGATTAGCAAAGTCAACAAAGAGATGCAAATAACGCTGCATCAAAAAGGTGCATTGTTAGATTTCAAGGCAATGCCCTGGGTAGTGGCAGGCAACAACTGCCGGCAGAAGGAAACCATTCACCCCTGCAGCAGCCCTGGTGCAGCGATGCTGTTTGGGCTATTTTGCGAGCACAGCAGGGGCCGTGCCAGGGGCAGAGCAGGCTGAACGCTTCCAGAAAGCCCCTTCCAGGCTATTTCCACATCTAGACGTCAGCTCAAAAACGCAGCCCTGTGCTCAGCCAGTGTCTGAGCATCCGGCTGTGCTTCTGCCGGTGTCTTTCCAACCCGGCGTCCGCCTTAGCCTCACCTGCGCTAACTCTCAGGCAAGGCAGCGTGCGAGAGCTGTCACTCACTCAGCTGCTGGCTGGAGGAGGAGGAGAGGGGCTCTGCAGCGGGGCTGCACCGCGACACGGCAGCTCCATGCACACCGTTCTGCTGCCGCCACCGCCGCTGCTGCTGGCTTGGGAGCGCACAGGAATGCAGTGTCCCGGGCTGTCTGTTTGCGAAGGCGTAAGGTATTTTTTTAAGTACACAACAGAGACTTCTGCAGGGCTCGGTCTTTTTGCAAAGTAAATTTATTTGACAGGTTTATTTCTTTATCAGGTATTTGTCTAACCCCGTGACACCAGGAAAACTGATTTCTTGGTACAAACGTTTCCCAGAGATGTGTATGGTCACAGCCAGCGTCCAGAATATCCTCACTCCAGGTTCACTGAAGAATCCCGGGGACTCAGCATGGAAGCCGGGGACCCCAGAGCTGCTGGGGAAGCTGCACGGTGAGCTCACTGCAGCACCACGGTGTGCAAGAGCTGGGAAGGGAGACGCCCCACTCGCAGGGCAGGACACAGCCTGCTGTTAGGACTCGGCTGCCACCTGTTTTTGGAGTGGGTGCTGCCAGCTGGTGGAATCGGGAGTTTAAAAACGTGGCTTCTGCAAGGGGTGCCTCCATCCGAAACCATGGGGAGATGAGAAACACCTTCAGCGCCCGAAGGCTTTGCAGCAGCGCTGACTGATCAAATAAAAATATGTGAATCATAAATCAAGGTAATTTGAAGCAGATTTATTTAGAAATTGAGATCGGGCACGGAGGGGCTCCTTCGAATCGCTCTAGCTTGCCATCAGCCCTGGCTGCCCTTGCACAGCCTCCTACAGCTGTGCCACGGCTCTTCCTCAGGCCCCAGCACATGAAAAGGAGATGCTGCAGCTCTGCACAATGCGTGCACATGAGTGGGTATTCAAGGGGCTGGCTGCCCATCCTCAGCTGTGCAGGAGATCCTATGCCCGGAGCCAGCTCCTGTCAGGCCTGCAGCCAGCCTGCAAACACATTCGTTTTTCTGAAACAGCACCCAAGAGCTTGAGCAGCAATACCACCAGGGCATTTATTCGTTCTTTTAGCATCGTTCCTGCTCCCTCCCCAACTCGCCGTGATTTGCATACCTGTTAATCCTTTCCCTCCTGCAGTAATTCTGTGACAGATAGGGAAATTATTTCAGAGCAGTAATTCCTTGACTCAAAAGCTGTGGAAGACCTTGCGTGCTTGGAGCAGAAACCTCGAGCAAGTGGAAGCGGGAGACCTGACCTCGCAGATCAGGGCACTGAGGAAAGCCAGACGTATTGAGGCTGTGAAACAGAGCCCTGCCAGCCTCAGCAGTGCTGTCCCCAAAGCCCCCTTGCCCCTGGCAGAGATTTGCCTCTAGAAAGCTGCTGATGCTGCTGTTCCCTACTGGCAGCATTTTCCCCACAGCAAAGCTGCTTCCTGTGAGTGAGGGGAGGCGAACCTGAGCCCTGGAGGGTTTCATTTCTCCGTGCAGCACTGCTGGGACAGCCTGGAATGCCATCCCCTTCCTGCACACACTGACACCGAACACCCCGTGGCAGAACCGTGACATGGGGCTAGCTCTGACCTACAGGATTCCAGTGGCTCATGATAACGCTCCGCCTCTTTTAGCCAGCAAGAAGCTGCAGAAACACACGTGAACCTGGCAGTTCAATTCTTAGTAGTTACTGTTGCCTTTATCTCCTTCCCCCATCTTTTTTGATTTCATTTTGAATCATAGGATCACAGAGTAGCTTAGGTTAGAAGGTACTTTAAAGCCTACCCAGCTGTGGGCAGGGCTGCCCCCCAGCAGCTCAGGCTGCCCAGGGCCCCATCCAACCTGGCCTTGAGCGCCTCCAGGGATGGGGCACCACAGCTTCTCTGGGCAGCTGTGCCAGCGCCTCACTGCCCTCTGGGGAAAGTGTTTCTGCCTAACATCTAACCTAAATCTCCTCTCTTTCAGTTTAAAGCCACTCCCCCTTATCCTATCACTATTAGTCGTTCTAAAATGTTGCTCCCCCTCTCCTGAATGACATCTCCCCCAGTAAAAAGCCTAAAGGTGGGCCAGTCATGTGCAGGGAGAGAAAGAGTGAATTCCTCCAGAAGTCCCTGGAAAAGCCCAGCCAATTTTTCTCGTCCTCCCACCTCCACTGTGATGAGGAAGGGACAGGCCAGGGGGCAAGGAAGGAAGGGCAGCGGGTAATGAGTAGGTGGTGGGGAGCTCTGGGGAGATCGCTGCCCTTATTTGGAGCCAGCTGCGTGGGTGGACAGCAGAGGGAAACACGGGAGAAGAGCAGGAAACCGGGGAGGAAACTTTTATCACATGATAACCAGACAAAAGAGCAAGCCCCCAAACAGCACAAAACGCTTAGTGGGAAAGTGAAAAAAAACCCCAGCAAGCTGCATGCCACGCTCTGGAAGGAAAAAAAAAAAAAATAAAAAGAATATAGTTGAGGTTTGAAAGCTGCATCCTGGGGGGCTCCGGAGTCAGCAGAGCATCCTCACGTGCCGCACGTGACCCTCCTTGATCCCTGCATGGCAGTGGTGGGAGGAGAGGGGTGATGCTCGCTGCCAACCTCTGGGCACAGCACAGCTGGAGCAGCACGGCACGGCAGGGCATCGCCTGACAGGCACGCTGCCGGCTGCCGGAGGGGGCTTGCTTAATCAGGCATTTACAGCGAGGTCGAGGAGGTTCCTCTTTCTGGACTATATTAAGGCGCGTGCAACGGCTTGAGGGTGGGGGTTAGAGGACGGCAAAGAGTTGTGAAAGAGCAGTGCGGCAGAGCCGGCGAGCGGCTACGGCTTTTTGGCAGCGTTTCAGAAAATGGGGTGGTCCAGTTAGGGAGCTCAGGAAATTGTCTGAGCTAGATTAAACATTTTCTAAAACCTTCTGGGTGCTTGAGAGCTGACTTGAAAGTTGGCAAAGTTGAATAAAACAAATGCTAACGCATTCCCCTCTATTTATTTTGTCACGGGGCGGGCGCAAAGTCAGCCTATTTTTCACTGTTGCGAGTGTCCCCTTCCATCTGAAGGCACGAGTATCCACGTGGCGAAGTCCCACGTCTATCTCTCAGCCGCGCGGGAGGCCACGTGTGACACACAGGAGCTTTTGCACGCATTTGAACAACCATAAAATACATCACTTTCAGGCATAAAACGGGATTTCTGGCTAATTGGAGCCTGGGTGTAGAGGAGTCTCTGTGGGTCTGCGGCTCGCTGGAGTCTGGCTTCAGCCACAAAGCCACGAGGCATGCCGTGGCAAGGAGCCTGCCCTGAGCCTGTTTGCCAGTAGCTGCACGCTGTCTTGGAGGAGAAAGGGCTGCTGCGGCGCAGGCGAGAGCAGCGCCACTTTTCCCTGGCAGATCTCGAATCCCACACAACAGCAGCAGCGAAAAAAACACAGTGAGGTTTCCCTCCGGGGAGGACGGCAGTGCCAAAACGCTCGGTGCCTGAGCAAAGCAGGAGCCCCTTCGCGCTCGTGCCCACCGCGGGCGGTCTGACCTCAAGCTGGGAATGTACCTGCTGCTGCCTCGTGGGGAAAGTTGCCACTGGTGGAACTGAAGGCAATATCAGGCACAGAGCAGACGTCGGCAGCTTCCTTGCTCCACGGGAATAAGGAAGTAGGGAACCCGTTTAGGCAAACGGCCCCCCATCAATCTTAGCCTGACGTTTTCGCCCGTGCCCGATTCCCCGTGATCTCTGCAAAAGGTAAATTGAACTCCGCTTCATTGGCGGAGCCCGGCTCTATCAGTTATATCTGTCTTTGTGGCAGAGCTGCTTTGGGTGAGAAAAGAAAAGCAGTACGGCCCCAGGAGAGAGACAGAAATCAGAACATAAATGCAGGTATCAAAGCAGAAAAATGCAGAGAGCGGCAGTAACCCAGGGTATGTTGGAGAAGAAAACAAACTCTTATCACAGTCAGAGCAGAGGAAGCCATCCCACTGAAGGGAGGAGATGAGGAGGACAGCTGACATCCTGCAGAGAGAGGCTCTGAGGCCCGGGGGAGGGTGGCACAGCCCCAAAGGCATGGCACCAGGAAGGCTGCAGCTCTCACAGATGCAGAGGTTCGCCCGGCGCTGCTGCTGACAGGCAGCCCAGCCAGGCAGCCAAGCTAGCAATTACCGGGCAGATGCGGAGGCTGAGAGCAGGTGTGTGCGCATGGGTATTTTTAAATGGTGCAGTTTACAGACTCCTCGCCATCCACCGAGTCCCAGGAGAAAGCGAGAGCCTAAACACCCACCTGGACTCTGGTCTGATGAAAATGAATTATTAAACGAAGTGGAGATTTATTGTCTCCTAAAAAATTTATTAACAGGACTAGGAGAACAACTTTCTGCATGCGTAATATCGGGTGGCAGGGGCAAGGAACTGAAGTTTTGCCGTTGAAGGAGGTCTGCTCTCGGGAGGTAGCCTGCCTCTGACCACTCTGTGGTCCAGAGTGTGCCAGCTCCCGCTCTGTGCCCTGTCCTTTTCAGCATCTGAAGGACAGTGGGGACAGACCGAGCGGAAATGCTCAGGATACTCACCCTTTCAGCATAGAAGCCATTTGGCAGTCACAAGTTAGGAGAACTTTGGCTTAGACCTTTGAAAGCCAAAGGGAAGCTTTCTGCCTTGCTTTCAGAAGGAACGACCTTGGATCTGCCCTAGGCATTGGATTTCGAAGACGTCCCTTTTTTGAAAGGCAGGGATGAAGAAGCACGGTCTGACCTCTGGCAGAGAAGGAGTGATGCTGTGAGGACGAGGAAAGGAGCACGGATCCAAGGGAGGATTCCCAGCAGTGAGTCAGAGGGGGAACTGTTAAAAATAGTTCAGGGAATAGGGACAACATTCTAAAAGAAAACACTCTGTGAAAAGAGGATAAAATAAAATCAGTAAAAGCTGGAGCAGCAGTAGTGAGATAGAGCTAAAACTGACGACAAGGAAGCAAAGGTAGAAGGGAATACAAAGAGAGGATCCCACCAATCGTTGTGCTGTAGGTAACGTTTTACCACCAAGGCTTATTGGAGGGATTGCTATTTCTAGTAATCTGCGAGTGCTGCCTGCAGTGGCAGGTGGGGATGAACGTGCTTTCCCTCCTGACTGTATTATGATGCCTGAAATGAACACAGATTTTTCTTTGGAAAAGCTGCCAGTTACGTTCTTCGTGTCAGAGTGGGGATGCTTGAGGCAAAAATGCTAAAGGAAAGCCCGGTTCCGACGTGTAGATGTGCACAAGCACACCCTGTTGCAGTTTACCTGCGTCTGGAAAGAAGACAGAAAATTACCAGTGTAACCTTCAGAAAGCTGATTGCAAGAACATTGTCCCATTAATGCTGCTAGTGGGACTGTGATTGCATTGCTTAAGGTAGCCACAATTGGCCAACTAGCAAGGCTGAACTGCATTCTGTATAAAAACACTGCGCTTTCCTTGCTGCCTGAAATGTGGGTCTCGGTAAGAGAGGTGGTGAAGACAGCTTGGACATATAGGATCTTGCTTTTTTAGTGACTAGAATTCATCTGTCAGCATTCAGCTATCAGGCGTGACACTGAACAGGCAGCGCAGAGCTGGTTTGCAGGTGGGGAAGGTGAGCCCGTGTCACGGTCTGAAGAGCATGGCCAGAACTGGCCTGCTAGTCAAGAGCATCTGCGCACAGCTCTCCATATCAGACTCTCAGACTGATTGCTGACGAGGTATGTGACAACCCAAAGACAAAATATTTTCTAAAACGTAATCACCTTGTTCACCTCAGCTTTAATCACACTCCAGGAAGCACTTTCTGGTGAGTCCACCTCACACTGCAGATAGTAAGGAGTAAAAATTCCTGCTTGTGCCCTACCCTGTGGAATACTGCAAGACAGCAATTACTTCACAAATTTTTATTCCTCCCTTCAGTGCCCAAGCCTATGAAAATGGATGTAGCCATTTGTCTTGTTCCTTCTCCCTCCTTCTCCAGGGGCTCTATCACTCAAGCAAATTACAATTAGAATGAAAGGGACTAAAACCAGCACGTTGCTAGATTTCCCATGGATACATCCTCACTCCTCATGCGCTATTGACCTCTGATTGTCCACTTCTGTATAGGAAGGGAGAGAGGACCCTATTCTGACTACACCTGACATTTCCTTTTGAACTTTTATTTTTCCTGCCTGCGGTTGAGCCTCCTTTTCAAGCACGCAACATTTCATTCATGTGCGTAATGGTGACGCTGGCCACACTGCTCTCAGTGCAACAGAAGCAATTTGCTCATGTTGATTTACTATAATAGCTAGTGCCTTTTTTCGTCCGAGATGTGAATTTTTGCTTGTTTCTACTGAAACACGCACAGATGCATAATGACGTTTCTTCTGCTCAGAGCTGTGTCTGAGTCCAGAGGAAGGCATCTTGGAGCTCTCACCAAAGCTGCAAGGGAAGCCCCACTCTGACCCCGTGGCCGTGGTTTACGAACCAGATGGTAACTTCTGTGTATGGATGGCCTTTAGCCACGCTAAGACACATATTTGCAGTAGACCTGGCCAGCTGATAAAGAGTCTGTGTTTGCAAACAAACAAGCTTGTAGAGAAAAAAAGGCTCAATTTTAAAGTGCATTTCACTGGAAACCGTATCACAACCAAGTCCAGCCATTCTATTCAAAAGCCAAGTAAACTCTCACCCCACCCCACCTATCTTTAAAATCCCATTATCTCTGGAGCGGAGATGAACAGTAACTAAGCTCTTTGTCAGAGCTGTCCTCTGAGCACTAAGCCACAAGGTATCTACACCGGGTGCTCTGTGGGTGGAGGAGCACTGCTGCTCTGCACTGGCAAAGCGCTCCCACTGTGAATGCAGATGTAGCAGTAAACCAGGCTGGAGAAGGCTATAAAAACAACCCTGTCAAAGAAAAAAACAAACAGCCACGAAGATAACTATGGCTGCCCCAGGGGCAGCGTGGACAGTTATGCATAAGGCAGGCTTGCACCAGGTTCTCACAACTGGTACAGCTGTGCTGCTGAAGAGGTCAGTGTAGAGCCTGGTACCTTGTAAGGACTGCCTCGTGCTGTACCCTGTGGTAGTTCATACAAATACTTAGATGTAAAACAGGTAAAATGACAGATTATGTGGTGATGACTGGACATGACTGGAGAACAGAAAATGGAGTTTCACTGCATTTAAAAAGAATAGGATAAAATACTAACTTGTCAATATTCTTATTATTCTTGCCTTAGACAGGCAGACAACACAACTGAGCAATTGCAGAGGGTGTTTGAGCTGAGAATGGGAAAGAAAAGGAAAATGTTCAGATACATTTCAAAGCACCGTGGCTCTCAAAAACACCAAAGGAGTTTGATAAAACTTCCCAGAAAAAAGAAGAAAAAAAAAAAATTTGCTCTGCATGGAAATAGGGCAAGTGAGATTTCAAAGAGAGGGCTTTTTTTCCTGGGGTGCAGGGCTGGTGGCTCACACCCAGCCCTCCTGCCTGTCTGTCCCAAGCTGTGTGCAGTTTGGCAATTAAGTCAGGCCGGGCACTGGGCTCACCGGCTCCATTTCTGGTTTAATCGTGGGTATAGCTGAGATCCCAGATGCGCACAGAGCAGCTCTGTTACCACAGAGCACTGATTCACCATCGCTTAAAATGAGTGCAGCTTTTTTTCTTTCTTTCTTTCTTCTTTTTTATTTAATTCCTCCGCTAATTAACAGCAGGTAGTGAATAGAGAAGTGTTTATCCTCCTCCCCCCCAGCTCACTATCCTGCTGTGTTATGACAGCTGGAACGTTAATTAACATGACCTGGCAGATAATATTTAATCCAAGAGAGTGCACCACGGAAACATCCAGCCGCCTCGGGGCAGGTCACCTACCAGGTGTGCCCTGAAGAAACCCTCCCGCTTGCTTTCAGACCCATGCCAGTGCCTACATGAGCTTTCACATTTCTTCCTCTACTTGCCAAACTCTCCCAGAGGTGTGCCAGGCCTGCTTGCGTCTCTCCGGGCCAGGCCCCTGCCTGCGTCTCTCCAGGCCAGGTCACTCCAGGCCAGGCTACTGCCCACCAAGCCCCTCCAGGCCAGGCCCCTGCTGGTCATATCCCCCCGGGCCAGGTCCCTGCCAGCTGGATCCCTCTAGGCCAAGCCCCTACCCGTGTCACTCCAGGTCAGGCCCCTGCCCACCAGCCTGGCTTATCTGTAGCCCACCCAGGCCATACATGGCTTCCATCTCCTCGCAGGACCTCCTGCTCTAGGCAGAGCTGGCACAGAGGAGGCCCGCTCCAGCAGGAACCGCAGTGAGTGTTCAGAGAGAAACCACATGGAGCGCAGCGTGATGCAGCCTCAGAATGCTGACACATCCACGTGGTTGTGGAGCCGAACAACAAATAAACAAACAAACATGTGGTGGAGGCTTTTTAAAGGGCTGTGTTACCGCAGCTGATCTTGAAAGGGGACGGGCTGAGGGTTAGCTGTGGGGAAAAGCACCTTACTCCTCTGCTCTCGCTTGGCCAGCTCCAGCCGAGAGAAGCGCGGGAGGAGGCAGGGGCTGAATTACAGGGTACCGTATTATTTTTGTAGTAATTGGTGTCTGGTTATAAACAGCTGTGAAAGCAGGAACTTGTTCCCCAGGTTCCAGGATGACAGAAGCCAGGAGAGCCCTTGTGTGTCCCAGCCTACGTGGCTGCGGGCCAGGCCCATGGAATTCATGCCTGTACAGCACCCGCATGTCGTGCAGCTTCTCCTCCAGAGGCAAAATGCGAACACTTCAACATGGGGTGCTGAGTCTGGGCGACTGAGCTGCAGTGTTGAGCAGAGAGCATTCCTGTAAAATAGCTCTATCACCTGCAAATACAGGAAGATATGGAAGTGGTGAAGAAGATTTACAAAACTCCCCCCCCAGCCCCGTAACTGAAAGATCAGAATTTCTGTTATCTTTGGAAATACTAATTTAGCAGATGAGTAACCAGATGCTATCTCTAAGAGATTTGGGCCAACGATTTCTAATAATTTTAACAAATAAAAGCAGAATCATACATGCATGCACACACAAACATACTTCTTGTTATGTAGGAATCAAAAAACTGTTCTATCTGTAAAAAAAACCATATACTTTTATTGCCAGGAGCAGCCTTTCTGACCACAGATATCTAAAAGACAGAGTGGTCTTTGGGTACTATTTAGTTCCAAAGGGGCTATAAAAGGCAGATGGTCTCATTAGAAACAATTTATGCATATATATTTCTAGGAGTTGAACACTGCCAGAATAGGTTTAGCTCTTTCACCATACCGAGGAAAATATCACCACTTGCAAATGTTTCCAGTTTGCAAAATAATGACCTATCCAAAGTAGCTAAGCAACTAATTACTCAAATACTAGAAGGTTATATGCCAATATTATCACATTGTTGGTCTCCTGGGCAAACAACTTCACATTCCTCAAACTGCCATATAGTGTCATTAGACTGTGCAGGAAAGTCCTTTCTTAATAGTACAGGAGCAGCAGCCCCAATGCCCCTGTGCTTATGCCATCATTTCAACTATTATTTCCAATCTCCAAGTCAAATCACTAATTAATTAGAGAGGCAACTCCAGCAACGCAATTACCCGCAGGCAGTTTCTTCCCAGATGTGAAGCCCTTGTTGGAGATGGACCACGATCCCAGTTGCTGTGGAATGTTTGTGATTTTTCTCTCCAACACGTCGACCTTTACTCTCAATCGTGGTGATACCTCTCCCATTCCCTGCCTGCGACATGTCTGCTCGATGCATTCCTCCCCCTAGCTCCAAATCCTAGAGAACTCAGCCTGAACAGCCTCAGGATGTGAGGAGACAGCCGTGTGCAGGCATGTGTACTTTTCAGGCCTGTACACAATGTCTTCAAATGTTTCATGGGGGTAGAGCAGGCAAAGAACAAAGAAAGAAATGATGAATTGTGTAGAGAAGTGGGGTTGGCTCAGGAAAGTGCAAAAGACAGCATCTCCAGGACTTGCTTTCTGGATCTACTTAAACCAAGTAAGTACTTTTGGTGATGGATTTTTCATTAAAAACGTGGAGAGAAATGTGGAGCAGGATGACTTTGCAGAAGATGTACAAGAGACTGTATGGAACATGGGGTTTGTGTCCCATCACCTCTGCTTTTTAGGATGGTCTGAAGCTAGCATACGTACCAACGAACACGAACTGCTCTCCCCTGTAGATAGCCACTAGAGGGGCCAGCACATGTGTTTAACAAGGGTACTCCAAGTGCAGACTCCTCTGTGGGACCCATACATTTGATTTGTACAGGGGTATTGGAGAAGTGGATGTGGTGCCTGTAGCCAGCCTATGATGTGTCTCATGTTGCCAAAGAGGGAGAGAGCTTTTTGGCTAGTATTGCATCTGTCCTTCAGAATAGTTAAGGAGGAACTGATGAATATTTGGGTCTGTACAAAAAAGGGGGATGTGGGGATGGAGAAAGAGAACAGGTAAGGGGTATGAGGAGGATCTGCCTGTTTTCCTCAGATAACCTTAATACTCTGCCTTCAGAATGGCGGCAATCCAGTTCAGACACTCCCTTGGGAGACGGTCACTGGCACTAATTATGCCCATACAGAACACAAGTGTCCTTAAGACATGAAACTATAGAAAAATCTGTGTCAGCATGAGCAGCTGCAAATTATGTTCTAGCTTCCCAAAAATAGCTTTGCTTTTGCCAGGCTTTTTTATGGTACCCATCCCCATAGCACCCAGTAGCCTCAATTTGCAATGTATGTGCATACCACTTCAGAACTGTAACAATACATTTTGTCATTCCCCCTTGTTTTTTCCCCCCACACATCCCAAGGACTGTCCTGGTCATCTTCTGCTCACCCTGCAGCTGTGGGCTGGCAACTTCCCTGGTTGTATAGAAGCCAGGATTACCCAAGTGATGCCACATGCCTTAGTTTTTCTCACCTAGCCCTGAAAGACAGGGCAATACTATTGTACAGGCTGTGAACTCAAGCACAGAGGCTAGTCGCCATATTCTAGGATATTTATGCATCAATGTCACATGGAAAATCTGCAGCAAGCAGGGACTTGAATCTGTATCTCCTAAATCCAAGGTTAGTAGATTAATCATTTCTTTACAACCATCTGTCCAACCACAAAGTATTTCTGAATTTGTGCTAGATTTATCTAGGAGGAGTTTACTGCTGATACTTCTACTTTACAGGTGATGTAAAAATTAAAAGAATTTGTGGTTACATCACAGGTATGTAGGGCTTAAAGCCTCGACTTCTGTGACTTTACCTGACTCTTCCAGAACTAATCTTCAATTTGCTGCAAGTTATATTTGCTAGGAGAAAACAAAATATGTAAGCCAACTTAAGAAAAAGTTATCCTCAGCAAACAACATGGGAATATATAGGAAAAAGGGGACGTAAATTGAAGCAAGCTCTCCCTACGTTTGCTTGAGCCGGCCTACCAGATTGCTGATAGGCATTTCTGATTCAAAAGCGCCATTGCATAGGCTCAGCATAAAGCACCCAGTATATCTTCATGTACTGGTTAGTGCTCTCACCCATGTGAGGTGATCCCCATAGCAACATCCTGCCACGACAATACAGAGCCTCGAAAGGTCAGCCTAGAAAACAACAACAGTATTTCACAAAATCTCTAAAACAAATACTATTTTATTTCAGTGACATGGAAATTAAACACACTCTAAATTCTATCAGACAAAGGACATTCAGGCCTCCTTCCAAAGCACGACAAGGAAAGCTTGCCAGTGCTTCTGAACTATGAAGAGTCCACCAGACAGATGCAACCCATCAGTGAAATGGTAAAAAAGATCTGGACAGAATGACTCTGTCCTTCTTCTGGTATAGGAGTAAAAACTGCAGGTCTGACTTTCACAGCCTACCATACTTGATGAAATGAAACATATCTGCAGAAGATCATCAGTGGTTGTACGAAGTTACTGCTTATCCACTAAGCAGGAGGCCAGCAGCGACAACCACAAAATGCAGGCGGAGTGGTTTTTTTTCACACTGAGCAGCACATCACAGAAGGCACAAAGTTCTTATCTAAACTCGGGAAACCAGCTAAGTAGCATTTATTCCTATAAAGCAATGCCATTTGCAGAAAGTTCATACCTCTTTTAGTGCCTGTGCCAGGGGGGCTTTTTAGCTATTAATGGACCATCAGTCATTGCAGCTCAGACGTCTGAATGATTGGGAAGGCACAGGTGTGGGCAAAAGCAGCAGAAACTACTCGCACACAATGATTGTATCTTGGGGGTGGGGAATGCAAACTTTCAAACTTTCATTCACAGAAGGAAGCTTTCCTGACATCCTTGACCCATCATCAGCCATTCACGTGCCCCACGGAGCTGCCTTCTCTTCAGAACTGTCCCCTGCTGCTGCAGCTGGTTTGGGTAGGAAAAGTCAGGAACAGAAAAGCTCTGAGAAGACCAGCTGCACCCACAGCGTCTCTTGGTGGTAGCCCCATTTGATAAACCACCTATTTTGCAGTTGAGGAGAGAGTAACTGAAAGCCAGCGTGCTCTGTTCTTGGCAGGTTAGTGCTCTTGGATGCTGGTCCTTCCCAGTGTTCCCAGAGATGTGAAGGTTCACATACCTATCTATTTTACACTGGAGGGTTGTCTCCAAAAAGGCCTCCTCTCCCTGTTCCTCCTGCTCCTGACAGATATGTCTCTGTTAAAGCAGCATTACGGACTCGGGATATGAGCTACAGCCAGAGGCAGGGGCAGCCAAATCGAGTTAGGACGATGCAAAATTAGGTCTCAGCCAAAACAGAAATGAGAGAAAAAAAGAAAAAAAAAAAGAAAAGAAGATGCTTGCATGTTGGTGTTTTGAGCACAGTTTTTTCAAGGGGAGGGTTCTTTTTCTTTTCCTTGGTTCTTGTATTTTGCTTTGTTGCGCAGGGGCGGTGAAAGCTGCAAAACCACTCACTGGGGACTCCCCTGATTAGGACATTATAACAGGACACAATAGCCCAGGTTTCTCTTCTGTTCTCCTCCTGCCCTGTAAGGCCTAGGAGTACTGTGGGGCTGATTCATTTCTGCAGTGCAGACTGCAAGGTGCCTGGGCAATGTAAGCCCCCTTTATTTTGGAGTGACTGATTTTTGTCAGAGGGCTGTGCAGTTCCCTGCTGTAGCCTGGGATCAGAAGGGCACAAGCCCATCTTTATCCCTTCCTTCACTTCAGCCGGGTGTCCTTTCCTGCCACTCCCAAAGTCAGAGGAGAGAATTTGGCCCAAGCTTTTACAGAAGATAAAGCCTAAATGTCAGGTGTCTCCCTAGGCAAGCAGCAAACACTCCTTTCACCACAGAGCACCAGAGGATGAAAAATTAAATCCAAAAGAAAGCATGAACCATCCATATATCACTCCCTAGGCTTCACAGTACTAACCTCTTAGCAGCCCAACAAACAACCTGTGCTCAACCTGAGAAACAGTCAAAACACCAGAATGTCTAAAAGGCAGTAAACCAGGTCAAGGAACACAACCTTGACCGTAAAGTGTCACTTGCAAAGGAGTGACCTGACCTAGTGACATGACGTGGGCAAAACCTTACCAGAGGAACTACCCAGGGCTACAGAAGGGAGATAGGAGCCAGGGAAAATCAAGGTGGAGCTGATTACACCATCAATTCGAAAGTGAGAAAGAACTGTTTTTGTTTGGTTTTGTTGTTTTGTTTTGTGTCCAAAGTGCAGGAAAGCATAAAGCAGTCGATTGCAGTGTGAGGAGTGATACAAGATTTTGAAAGTAAATTCATGATTTAGGGTGGGAGGGGGAGAGAACAGCTGCGCGTAATGTCATCATCTCCAGTACTTGCTGGAAGTAAGCCTTCTCTTTACTAGAATATATTCTCTTTAGTGTGGGGGTCAGCTCTTAATCTATTCTCCTACAGCATCAGACACAATGGGATCCTGATGTATGTTTTGCTGCAAAAATGGAAATAAATATTACGATGGCTTTTTGCTATTCATTAAATATTAGTGGACAGTGGGCTGAATAAAGCCCTAAGTAGTCTTCAGTCTCCATTCTGAGCAGAATGCATCTACCTCTAAAAAAGATCTAAGTGATCCATTTCTTGATTTGGCAACCACAATACAACTTGCACAGCAAGCAGAGCACTATTGACTTGGGTAGGGTGAAAATCCATATGCAATATGTTGGATGTACTGGTGGTATGTAAAGGAGGCCAAAAGAGAGCAAGGCTGCATACAGTGCGAGGTGTTGTCTTTGGCAGCATGTAGCTGAAGGGTAAGTCTTGTTTGTGTTCTGTGAGACTTGCAGAGGCTGGCCTTGAGTAGAGGTCTGCCTGAGCTGCGTGCCAGGGGCAGAGGTTAACAGAAAACAGCAGGGCAGTGGGGCAGCAGGGGGACATGGGCAAGGCAGTGTGCAAGCAGCAGAGGCAGAGTGCTAGTCCAGAGGCTGTGGACAGCAGGACAGCAGCCTGCCTGTCTCTGTAGCCTGCCTGGCTCTATGGCCTGCCTGTGCAGTGTGGCTTGTCCAGGTCTGCAGCCTGCTGAAGCTCTGCGGTCTATCCAGAGAGTCATGAGCAGGGCTGGGCTGCCTGCAGGGGCACTGCCCCACCTGGAGCGGTGGTGTGGCTCTGCCCTGTTTGGAAAGGCATCCTGCCAAGGAGGGGTGGCCATGCACTGTGCCATATGTTGCTGCAATACTTCGTGGTGCTGTAATTGCCACCTCCAGCAGCGGCTGTGTCCCATCTCTGGCAGGAGTAAAGAAGAGTTGGCAAGCCGGGGAGAGTACTCCCTGTTATGCATCTAGGAATACAACGTTCTTGTCCTTTAATCTATGTACATTAATCCTCATAGCCATCCCCATTAAGTGCAGTTCCCTTTTTATAAAGGGGAATTGAAAGCCTGGAAAGATTAAGCGATTTGTTCAAACTATTGGGCAGAGCTAGGAGTGGAACCTAAATCTTTGAAGGCCTCCTGCTGTGCTTTAACCCTGAAAAAAATCCATCCCTTCCTGATATGCTTGTGCAATCTCATTGTTTTTAAATTATATTCTTACGAGGTGGCACAGATGTTGCTGGAGGTTGCACTAGACTTCTATATGAAGATGTGAAGGAAGAACAGAATGTAGCTTGGGTTTTCAAATCTCAATGTGTTTGCAGGCGTGTGAACTGGAATCATCATTATAAATGCCCCAGATTCTAGAACTTTTCCCCCAAGAAGTAAGCGAAGGTATAGAGTATGATTTTAAGAGAAAGGAGAGAGAAAGAAACAGAAAAGATGAGTGACTGTGGTATAAAACAAATGGTAGGAAGGACTTGGATGAGGGTGAAGGCATCCATGCTATAAGAGTCATAAGCTGGCTAGATGGGTATGCTGAGCAGGTGACCTGTGTCCGTACTGTCATTCCCTGGAGGTGTCTGTAGGGTGCCCACTGATGCAGGCACTGTAAGCTGTATGATAATAGATGAGGCCTTTATTCAACATTTCTTCCACTGATGTTGTGGATGACCATCTTAAGCAGGGTTTTATTGAAGATGAGGAGATCCTGCAACTGTTCACACTTGAGGTGGAAATATTCTTCACCTATCTTCAGTGATGTTATTTGCTTTTAGGTTTGTGGCTTTTGCTTTTCTTTGGCAGTAGAACAGCAGAACATTCCACTAAAGAGAGCTGAATTTTGCCAACAGCTTGCTCAATTGTGGTGGAAAGGAATGGTGCTGAACTTCTTGTTTTGAGAAGTGTTCTAAGCCATCTGGAGAGCCTCAGCCCAGTTCCAGCAGGATGCACAGAACCCTGACTTGCTCAAAGAAGTTGTTCTTGCGGTGTGGTGATCTTGGGGACATGCTAAACTGCAGCCCAGCACATGAAGAGTAAAACAGCCTCAAGTATTGCCTCGCAGCCTTGCTTCCTAAGGTTCTGCATCATAACTCATACTTCCCCGCTGCTAGTATCTGAATAGAGAAACAGAGAGCAAGCTTGAAGGGGCCCTTTTCCTGGTCTACTCCAATAGCCATTTATGTTCTTATATGTGATATTAAAATGGGGATATTAGGTCTCTTGTAAAGACATTTATTCTTGACAGTTTTGGACCCATAGCTTTCAAGACAATGAAAACAGTTGCAGCCTTTCTCTTACCATGGCTAGCCATTCTGTTATAGTTATTTCTGGTGTCATGATACTGAAGTATTATGGAGCTCCTCCTCTTCAGATGGCATTTGTGCCTGGTCATCTTCCAGGCAACACCTGGACAAGAGAATGGAAAGACAAAAGATAAAAACATTATTTGGTACACTACATTTTGTTGAAAAGTAGCAAGATCAGCTCCAGAACCTACCCTTTTTGTAGTCCTTTTTTTCCTTTTGACTACAAGGCACTTCTGAAATCCTCCCACAGAAAATAATGTCTTCCAAGGAACTCCAGTATCTTGAATAAGGAGAAAAAATCGGGTATTCCCCTTCCCCTTCTCTGCCCTCTGTCAGTAAAATCTGTGGGTGCAGAGCGGTAATCAGAGAGATTTCTCTTTAGAGTAAAGGATGAAGAAAGCATACATGATCAGAAAGCTTTCTTAATGTTGAGTTTGAAGTTTGGTAAACTGAAAGAGAATTACCACCCAAAGAAACGCAGATAAAGAGACCAGCATTTGTCTAGTGTGTTGGTCTTTACAACTCATGAGTTCAACACTAATGAGTTATGGGTTGGCCCATGAAAACATAATGTGTAAATTAGGAATTTAATGATGTGTAAGATTAAAAGCTGTGTGGGGTTGCATTTATTTAAGGCTGCCATCTTGTGTTCAAAGAGGAATTACTTTATCAGACAATGTCCCTTTTACTAGGTTTAAATTGATTCCGTTATGCGTGTTATGGAGGGTACTCAAGTGCCCGAGACTGCCAGCTGACAATATTTCCCACTAAATGCTCTTTCAGTAGCTCTGTTCACAGCTTTATAATAGCAAACATACTGTGCAAGCCATAATGACTTCGTCTTAACTTCCATAAATAAATGACTGTGGATTTCCCTCTCCGCATCCCTCTCCATAAATTCAGTTGCAGGAAAGTTGGGATTCAAGACAAGAAATATGAAAACTGAAGTCCTTACTGCTTCTGTATTTGAGTTGCTTTTGTTGCACTTCACTGATAAGTCTTCTACACTGATCCCCCAGTCTCTCCCCTTTCACACTCACAAAAAAAAAACCCTAAAAAAAAAAAAAAAAAACAACAAACAAAAACCCAACCCAAACCAAACCAATACAAAAAGCCCCCTGATTTTACCGGTGAAGGGGACCTTTACACATCCATTTGCATTGCAGGATGTGTCGTGGTAGCATTTTGCAAACCAGGAGTCCTAGTTCTCAGGTCATGGTCTGCTGACGTCGATAACCAACACAAGCTCTTTTAGAGGCTTGACACTGAGCCAAGCACACATGCTAGAACTTCCTGGGATGGCCAAGGGACACTCTGGGAAGGGCTCAGTCTTTTGTGTTCCCTGATGAGCAGAGTTTAAAGTTGTGTAACTCCTTGACGCAGTAGAGAAAAACAAGGATGATGGTTGAGCGGCCTCTTATCTTCAGAGACTTAATGGAACACCACTTCACTCTGATTTGATTCACGTAGGGAGCAAAGTTTTAAAGTAAGGCCCAAAGTACAAATCAGCTAAAGCATCGAGTTAGGTGTGCTGAGAAGCTCATGTTCCTCATTTAGCTACTTCCGAAGCTTGTGGGCAAGTTCCGCCCACCATCCATTGGGTAGAGCAACTTCTTAACAGATGGAAAACCGGTTTTCAGTGCTCCACCCTGCCTAATTTGGGCAGATTTAAGTGCTTCTCCTAGGGAAGCAGCCTGACCATCAAGAGATTGACTTTTCTGATCAGATGCCATCATGACTGTACAGGCTGATATGATGTTAGAGCTAACATGGCTGCTACCTCTGTAATCTTATGGCTTGAGCATCTCTCTGAACTGTAGTAGGATCAAAACCAGTCTCTGCTCTACGGAAATGTTACGTGAAACATCAGCATGAGGAGAAACTGCACCCACAGAGGATCACATCTGGGTCAAGTGGAGATCTGAGACAACCATTCTCCCTGCCAACAAGCATTCTGAACTCATGGCTGTTGAGGAGGATATGGTGAAAAGTTTGGTGATGAAGTGTTAGAGCAGAACAGCTAGTATGAACTTGGGAGGTTGACTCCATGAGATGGATTTGGTCCGGGTCTTACTCCTTTCATTAGCATTTTCTCCTGACTAGTGGAATGGCCTGCGTATTTAGCATTTGGGCTCCTGTGAATGCCTTTTGCAAGCCATATATGTTTTCAAAGTTGGGTTCAGATAAAGACAAATTTGTATCTATTTGTGTTTGCAGTTGATCAGATATGGACTGCTCCAGCCTGAAGCTGTCCCTGTCTATCTGTCCCACACATGTGGAATTTATGCACTGCATATTTACAAGAACCATTATTTTTAATAGCTGACTAGTATACCTTTTCATATTTTAGTTGTCTTCTTTAATCAGAGTAGAGGCCATACCTTACTATATGTTTATATGGTGCTTAGCACAGAGTAACTGTCAGTTCAAGTTCAACTGAAATATTAGCAAGAAAGATATCTGTAAACATGCTGACAGGACATAGCTCTTTTTTGCTGTTTTCAGCCTCGTTTCCTAACAACATGAAAGTTATTCAAACACACTGTTTGTCTGTTAGTCCTCAACGGTGAGTTTTTGAGCTTCACTGGTCAGCATGGAGTCAAATTTGGCAGATGGCAGTGGTGATGGCTGTACTTAGAAGAGAAAGACCCCAGCTTGTACTCCTACCAAAGACAAGCTGGGGAGAAGACATTACCTATTCTGTTTGGCAGCTGACATCTCCCCCAGTGAGATCTATGTATTACTGGTTGAGTCACCACCGGTGCTGTCTCTTGTCAAAACAAGAGGCTACAGAAGTGGTGTGAGGTCTTATGTGGGCTTGACAAGAGTCACACAGGACAAGAGGAGGGCACTGTGGAGATGAAAAGATGACTCAGTTTGGGTATTTAAGGAACATGGGAGAGACTAGAGTGTATAAGAGGCTGGAGACCGTAGTCCTGGGAGGGATATGGGGTGCTGCAGTGTAAGTATCATAAAGAGATGAAGTATAGCTGGTGAAGTTCTGGGGTGCAAGATCCAAACTTTTAAGGCTTTGTTAGTTCTTCTGCATATGGAACGATTATGATGTGAGTGACGTACTAAGTTTGAAGTGTTGAGAGAATCTTTCAAAAGGCTTGCTGTTCTCTCTGTGACCTAATGACTTGTTTTACAGAACTTCTTATGAAGGAGAGAATTGCTCCAGAAAGTTCAGAATGGTGTTTACTTATTACTTACTTACTTACACTATGAGAGTCTGAATCTCCAATGCAGCAGGCGCCATGCAAATGTGCTACTGGTACAGTAAAGGCAGAAACACTGTGGAGGAGGCAGGGAGGCAACTTTTTCTCTTGAGTACTTTATACAGAATAAGGATTTGGTGGTAAGGCAAACAAATCTAAATGATGCCCACAGGGAAGATCTTGGTTTTGGCCAGGAGAAGCTGGCTTCTTTACCTGCTACATATAAAACCCAGAGTCAACCAAAACATTCCTCTGGGCCTGCTTCTGCCAACTCCTAAGGCATCCAGAGGAAATTCGAAGTGGACTGAGAACCAGGGTACTACAGAGGTTGTTCACTTACAAGAATAGCCTGAAATCCTGTGAAGCTGAACGCCAAAATGCCTTGGCAATTCAGTCACTGACTGGCATTCCTGTTCAGCCAATGTGTGTGACTGCTGCTCTGCTGCCTATTTTTAACAGGATGCAACTATTTATCATGTTTCTGGCCGAGATTTTTATAGTTGAGGCTTCTGCCATCCATCAGCTCCAGACAATTTATGTGGAATACGGGCTTCTCTCAGGATCTTTTTGAGCTCTCCAGTCTAACAGACTGGCATGAGACTTTGCCATTGGATCTGGGCAGAGCTCGAATGTTGCCGCGGATTCCAAAGTCTCCATCTGGAGCAGCCACCGGTGCAGGTCACGCAGCTGTACTCCCGCTCCGTCCTACCCGCTGCCTGCACATGAGGCTGGGAGCAGGCTGAGGCTTCCCTTGTGCCGCGAGCTCTTTGATGTTACATCTATAACGTTTTATGTTAAATTTCAAAAAGATTTGGGTCAGGGTGAGAGAAACAGAAACATCCTGGTTGCTGTTTCTAATGTGAGATGGTGTCGGGGACATGGTGAAATCTAGCCCCCCTGTTTCCTGTCCCTCACTGAGAGCTTCCTACTGACTTCAGTGGGGCTAGGGTTTTCAGTCCCTCTGCTCTTAAAGCCTTGCTGACATGCTTATAATAAGTCTTGAGGTCTCCAGTGTGTG
Source organism: Gallus gallus (assembly GCF_016699485.2). Classification (NCBI taxonomy): domain Eukaryota; kingdom Metazoa; phylum Chordata; class Aves; order Galliformes; family Phasianidae; genus Gallus; species Gallus gallus. The sequence continues at coordinate 112,547,990 of NC_052532.1, forward strand.
CAGGGGATGGGGCATTCTGTTGTGTATTCTGTAACTTCAACTGATATGACATTGCTGCTGTTAGAAATGTAGGGAAGGAGCAAAACCAAATAGTTTTATCTCTGCCACGATAGACTAAATTAAAGCTTTTAGGGAGCACAAACTCTAGAATCTTGTCTCTTCTGTGTGATAAGGCCAGACTCAGATACCTTTACATCTGTTCCTTTTCCCCCAAAAATAATCTGCCCTGTTTGTGGTGTAAAGTATACGGAGCACATGTGAAAATATGAAAATCTGGTTTGTATCTACTCACAAGAACCAAACTGTATATTTATTTTTAGTAGTACTTTCTTTCCCCCACAAAATGGCACGATGATGGAAAAGACCGTCAATTTCTCAGCTGCTTTAGAAAGTCAAGAATAAAATGTTTTTTTATTTTATTTCGTTACGCTTGCAGACTCTCGCCACAACATTGCAAATACAACAGAAACCGTGGCTGAGGAGCCCTCTGTTGCTGTTACACACCGCAGGAAACCCATCCCTGCCCCAGCCCCACTCTCTCCGCATCATTTTCATGTGTGGATATTAATTTATGTGTTCACTAGAATACAAACGCTCCCCTGTCTCTATAAGTTATAGAAGCAATCATCCAAGGAAGCATCAGAAACTCCTAAAGTCAATTCTGGTGTCATAATTTCATACTCTAACCTGAGATGCCAAATCATGGCCCTTTATAGATGAGAAGCGGGTATGTGAAAGCACTCCCTTTTCAGAATTGCAGACTTTATTTCTCTATAAAACACATTTATACTGGGAAATAATAAGTGGCTAACGTGGCAGTGCAAAAGGGGGATCTGTGCCCCCTGAGTTCTGGGGAAAGGGAGCGCGTGGAGCGCTCTCAGGTAGGGGTTGCTCCCCTTGCTCTGCATCCTGTACACGTAGCACAGCGAGACTCCCAGGATCAGCCACGGGCTCTGATATGGATGCATTAATAAATAAGCAACAGCAACAGCAGTAATAACGTTGAGTAACCCTCTTAGCCTAACCCATAATGTTATGAGCCAGCTCAGGAGGGAGGGTTCATCCTCAGTCACATAAATCAGCCTGCCTGGCTGAAGCTTTCTGACGTATGCAAAGCATTCATTAACTGCTTTAGACTCCCGATTGTGCAGCAGTTGTCCCTTGGCTAAACTTGACCGTTCCTTGGGCCACTTCATCCTCTCTTCTCTGCTAATTTTACACCGCGCACTTTGGCACCTTGACTTATGATACCTTTCAGCATTTTCCTCCCCAAGGTAACACAAAAATCCTCTAGAAAGGAAGTCATAGAGCAGTAAATACTACCTGGGATAACATTTCAGTAAGAAGAGCTCTTTTATGGACCACCTAAAACTATGTCTAATGCAACCGTGGGCAACCCTTTCCCGTATTTGATTTGTGTAGCTGGGAATGCAGGGTTTTTTTTTTTTTGTAGTGGGGAATGGGCAATGTCTTCTGGGATCTTTGTGCTTCGTTACTTCCCTCTTCCCTCTGTGCTGAGCTCTGAAGAGGACCGGCTCGCTGTGCTCTGTCCTTAGGTATTTCCTGAGCCCTCCAGTCACTGGCCGCAGTTCGTGGCTCCTGAGTGTCACCAATGTCACATCTTGCTCTCGGAGCGGATCAAACTTCACCCAAAGTGAAGTTTGCATCCTTGGCTGCATCCTGCCAGCCAAGGGTGCTTGCCACTGACTTGGATTCCCAAACATTGATTGTGATCCTTCCGAAACTACATCCTGGCTGGAAACCACTCTGCTCCTTCAGCCTCAGCATCTGCAGTGTTTGCTGTTACAGGACTCACTGCAGTGCTCACCAGAACCAAATCGTTTTGGATGATGACATATCACCCCACTTACAGAACCTGGTTTAATTATGCAGTGTGAGTATAAGCAGAATAAGCAGCGGATGGGACAACCAAAGTGGAATATTTCACGTAAAGCAAATTCCGAAGCAACCAGTTAATAGGGGAACATCGTGTATGTTAAGTAGATTAGACACATCAATAGAATCTACATAAGTGATGCCAAATTTAGTAACAGCAACGGGGAAAACAGTTTTATTTTAAGTCAGACTCTGCTGAGCTGCGGCACCAGGCCTATTTAGGGCTCTGCACCATGTTTCTTTGCAGCATACAGAACGCTGAGTGCATAGGAAGAGTTAAGAAAAGTAAATGGAGTTGAAATTCCTGCAAAAAGAATGATGTACTGTACCTATGCATTTTATAGCACTAGGTAAGTAGTTTAATGTCTCAGCCAATATCAAACACTTCATTTGCAAATCTTAGTGTGCTGGGCTCCCTGGTGGTTTGTGTAATAAAATGGGATGGTTAAAGGGCATGTCCTTGCATTAACTATTCTTTCTAAATTTGAAGGGCCAGGCTGTTATGTAAATATTTACTATAATTAACCGCTGGAGTTCACTTGTTGTCATAGTTTGTGGGAGTTGTCTGAAGTCGCTGTTTCGCACAGAGAGCCAGACGCTATCTGTACGTGGTCACTCTGACCATGACCCGGTGCTGAGGAAGAGGAGGACTGCTTAGCGCTGCTCATTGCACGTCACCACCGCAGCCACGCTCACTCTGCTCCAGCATCAGCCTGCAGTCAGCTCCTCGCCATCCAGAGGCAGCTTAATTGGGTTACCACTCCAAAGCCCAGGCTCTGGGGCTGGAGGACTGAGGCACCTGCGGGCGCTGCATAAAGCTGGCTCACACCTCACTACAGGCACTGCTGCATGCTGGTTTTTCCCTGCAGAGCTGTCTCTGTACCGCTTTCCGCAGCGCTTCTCCTGGCTGAAAGGCTGCGCTGAAGCAGTGCGGCAGCCCGGAGCCCAGCGTGCAGCTCAGAGACACCTGGGACCTCGCGCAGCCCCAGGTCTGGCAGCAGTAGCCCCAAGCCAGAGCTAATGAGCTCTGCTGGATCTGACCGGTGCTTTGTGGGCCCTCTCAGCTGTCTTCATGTCACGCTGACTAACGCACGCGGAGGATCCTCATTACTTATGTTTCTTCATCGCCTGGGGTGCTCCAGCCCCTCTGACTACAGAGTCGTGTGAAAGAAAGGAAGAAATCAATGCCGAGCGTACAGGTGGAAGCAGGAGAGCAAGGCAGGCCAAGAAGCAGCAGCTGTAGCACGAGGCGCTGCACTTATCTCCGCGCTGCGTGCCAAGGCGCTCTGGCTGCACTTTCCATTCCCCCGTTCTCCCTTAAAATCTCGTTTGACGTGTTTGGCTGCCGCGCGGCACTGGTATGCATGCCTGTGCGGGCTGCTGGAGCTGCCTCTGAATCTATACCCGGGAGGAGGAAGGAGTCTTTAAAAATTAATACTGCGAGGCAGCTTTAGTGGCGGCGCTGGCAGAGCAGGTGGAGCCGCTGCGGGGAGAGCCCACGATCGGCGGGGGGGACGCCCCACCGTAGCATCTGCTGGCCTTTGCAGCCTCGAGGATTGAAGCGTCGGCTCTCCCTGACCTCGCCTTCAGAGCTTTCCTCTGTGCCAGGACCCAGGGCACTGCTTTGGCACTGCTGATGTCTGTGCTGGGCTGGCGCTCGCTCGTGCTTTGGCCATCACCGTTTGCTCTTTGCTGGCTGCAGCGCCCTTTGGCTCGGCGGAAGGGGTCAGCGCTGAAAGGCAGAGCTGGTGGGGGAGGCAGGAAGGACTTTCGTTCCTTTTCCTTTTCCTTTCATGTATTATTTTTTAATTTCAGGCTTTATTAAAGCTCCTAGCATTTCATCTCAAATACATCCAGAACACCTTTAGCAGTCCTGGCATGAAGCTAAAGCGCAGGGACGTTGAATCATCTGTCTAAAGGATTCTAGCTGGTGTGACCCCTGCATGTCTGATGACTAGGCTGCGGAGGGAGCCGCGGTTTTATGACATTAAATATTAACAGCTGGATATTAATAATGAAGGCTGACAGCTCCTTTCCCAGTTCCTGAGGTTGATTCTCCCCCAGCTGCAAGTCCAGCAGGATTTGTGTTTTTTTCACCGCCTGAGCATCGTGGTCAAGGCCCCCTGATCTCAAAGGGTCGGGGGAGGTAAGAAAAATAGCACGGAGGTGTCCCTGTCATGAATATGAGCCGTCGCCTTCCACCAGGGCCCTGCACAGCGCGGGCTCTGCTGCCTCTGGTTAGCCCTGTCACAGACTGCTGATTGGAAAGCAATTTACCGTTAAAGGCAGAGAGAATGTAGGAGGCTAATAATAAAAAAGGGGGGGGAAAAAAAGAAGAAAAAGCAGCATCAGGAGACCTAACGGCATATCTTCCTGCATTGCTCGAAGCCAGAGGAGAATAAGCTACTCCAGCACATTTGTGTTTTATTGCTGTTTGGCCTGTGCAAATAATGCAGTTACAAATTTTCATACGGCGCCCTCCAAAATCACGTTTTTCTCTCTTCCCTGCTTTCCTCCTCTTTCTTGCCATTGGCCGCAGTTTTCCTGCAGGCTTCGGTCTGCAGCTATGCCAGCCTTGATCCTGAGATAATTTACAGGAGATGCTAATGCACAGGGCAGGCTGCTCCCTCCCTCCGGCAGCGCTGCCACAGCTGAGCGTCATGCCTGCAGCTCCAGCCGGGGCCGGAGGACAGAGGAACACCAGTCCTTCCTTGAACTCGTGACCCTCGAGCCCTGCCCTGCAACGTGCTTAAATGCTGCTGAGAAGTCATCTCAGAGGAATTTGAGCAGGGCTTTATTTGAATAAAGAAATAGAGCGCACAACACACAATAGTCGCTAATAAATCACAAGTTGGTTTTATTTTGCTAGCGCAACTCGGCCTTATTTTTTTCCGTATTGGACTTTCCTCCAAATTACATTTTCCCAGTTGTGCACTTTTGTTCTTTTTACCATGTGACAAATGGAGGTGCTGTTTATTATTTATTCTTTGGCTTTAATGTTGTGCAAGCTAGATCAATTCAGCTTTTGATAAATAAGCCTGCTTTTTGCAGAAATTACCCACTTGGATCAGTACTCTTTTCTTCTCCTTCCTCGGCAAAGGCTGACCTCTAACCCTGCCTACTCCACAGAGAAGCCCCATTTATACAGGCCACTTTCAAGCTCCATCTTGGTCAAATCTAGACCACGTCCTCCACTCTGACCCCTGTATCAAATAACACCCCAGTACCCTTTTAGGGAAATAGTTTCTAATGTTCCCCATGCCCACAGTTAAACGGAGTGAGCTGACACTTTGGATTGACGTCAAGTAACTTGGAGTAAAACTAATTTTTATTCCGAGTCAAAGTAACTCACAGCAGATGGCTATAAATACATGTAGAGAGAGCCGGACAGAGAGTCTGGGCTGCGTGAGGTAGATCTGGACCATGGCAGGCATGCTGGGCACGGAGAGAGTCATTAGAGAAAGGTAAGGATGCTTTCAGCTTCTTATCTTTTTCTTTTTAGCCCTCTTCCTAGTGCTAAGATGCTCCTTCAGCTCAATATTTTCTCACATCTGAACACAATTGCCTTGGCTGTGTTACCAGAGACAACACGACTTACGACTTTTGGCTCAGTGTCGACGAGGAAAAGGCGGTTTGGAAGTGTACCTGTTGTCCGTGTTTGAGTGGCTGTTCATGCAGTATAGCTGAGCCCAATTAGTGTAAAACCAGAATCCGGCTGCTCCCTTTGCTGTGAGATAAAAAATCTTCATGAGGAGGTTTTTGAAACTTGAAGGTTCGCAAAGTCAGGAAGCGACGTGAGGGACACAAAAAGCAGATGGGCAGAAGTACGTGCAGAAAAAAGACCTGGACCTGGAACACAGGCTTTAAAGAAAAATATTAAGTACCAGGCAGTTTTGGTAAAAGGATGGGACTTGGCAACACGGGGGTTAAAATTGATCCCGCTTCGTTCCTGCCCGCACTTAAAGCTATAATGTGTTCAGCTGAAGTGAACTGTTGGTGATGACCATGTTCAATAACAGTTGCACGTTTTAGTAAGACTGCTCCTATGGGCTTTTCCTCAGCGTTTCCCTTCCAAGCATCCAAGCATGTTCAGAAGAAGCCCAGCCTACAATAAGCACTGGTCTGCTGGGCTCTCACTGTGGCTTCAGCAGTAGTGGCAACAGAGTTGGCTGGAAGGAGACAGACATCCTCAGCAGTATATGGAGTTTTCTGCTGGCATTTTCTGCCAGGATAGGAAGGGCTCCTGATGCCAAAAATCATAGGATCGTAGAATCATAGAATCACCACGGTTGGAAAAGACCTCTAAGATCATCCAGTCCAACCATCCACCCATCACCAGTATTTCCCACTAAACCACGTCCCTCAGTACAACGTCTGAACGTTTCTTGAACACCTCCGGGGACGGTAACTGCACCACCTCCCTGGGCAGCCCATTCCAGTGCCTGACTGCTCTCTTAGAGAAGCAGTTCCTAACATCCAACCTGAACCTCCCCTGGCACAACTTGAGGCTGTTCCCTCTAGTACTACTGCTAGGACACGGCCCAGGGATTGGGAGAGGCTGATCTGTGACCCTCTTCTGCAGATCTGTTGGTGTTAGATTGAGACTGAATGTGTCAGTAAGGAAAGGGCCCTCAGTCAGATCATTGTTCAGCCAGGGAAGCCCGAGGGCTTGTGTACCAAAAGACTGCAGGATTTCATTGCAACCTTATGTCTCCAAAAACTCTGGCTTGAGATGAGCAACATCAGGGAGCACAGTAGAGGGGTTCGACCTGTGGTTGGGAAACAGAACTGGTGGGCAAGGAAAGGGTAGTCCCTTCCTTACAGCCCTGTGCTCAGCTGTGTACGTGGCTTCATGCCCAGGGGCTGAAGGAGTTCAGGCACCGTGCTATGAAGGCGAGGGGACGCAGGGCTCATACAGAGGGAGATGGCTGCACTCAATTTCTGCTAGGTGAACTGTTCCACTGGCTGGAGGTAAGGGATGAGAGGCAAGGGGAAGCAAGATGTGTTTAATTGCCTGTAACTAATCAGGCATGTACACTCATCCTTCCCCTACTTACTCCTCTGAAGAAAGCACCCTCTCCGCTCTCGTGATTCCTGCAGGGTGTCAGTGAGCGGCTCACGCAGGTGGGGACAACACGATGCGCAGCCACTGCCGGCCTCACACTGTCCCTGCTACCAGCATGGGGCACAAGGATGAGCACTGTTGGGATGGTTGGTGTGCCCGTGCCCCTGCAGCACGAAGGTCTGGTAAAAATGAATAGCGGCTGTGACAAACCATTGGGACCGTCAGAAGAAGAGCTCAGATCTATCTGTCATAAATTCACCCAGTGCTGCACCACAGCCGCTGCTGCTCGGGAGCTCGTAGCGGGAGAGGGAAAGCAACTGCAAGGAAGCAGCAGGCAAATCTCCGTGCATCCTCGCCTGCCGGCAGCTGGCTGCCCTGCTGAGTCGCTGCTGGGGAGGGTGAGCCCTGGGCTTAAGGCTGTGATCACAATCCCCTGGTTTAGGGTGAGAGCCTGGCTTAGAGTGAGACGCAAAAACCCAATATCCAGCGCTGCCTTAGGGAGCGTGGTTGGTTGGCAGCATTAGCAGTTAGGTGGCTATATTAGCATTTTAATCAAATAACTAGATATCATAGAATTATATGTTTGAATCTCTGTAGGCTAAACATAGCTTCAGAGGCAAATAATTTCCATGTAATTTCAGGGTGGAGAATGTCCTTTGGGTAACAGCTGCCTGCTCTGCATGGGCATTAAAGATCCTGTGGCACTTCATTGAAAGCAGGGGTTTGTCTCCGAGGCCTGGCTTAAAACATCCGTCATCACGCTGGCTGTCAGCCCGGCTGCAGTCCTGACAACCCAGAGGTCACGCGATGCCAGGGAGATCTCGCAGCTCCTGTTCGCTGCTGTGGGAGCCACGTGTACAGCCTGCCTGGGGCACAGCTAGGACAGCTTTGCTGGCGTGGGTCCGGGCGTGCTTTCTAATGCAGTACCGTGGGTGCCCAAGCCCTACGAAGAGGAAGGCCTCCAAGGAGAGGAGAACAGATTTTCTGCTGGCAGGCTGGCCCAAATGCTGCCCTGCAGCGGTGCCCAATGGCTGGCCGCATTGGGCGGTCCATTGATTCCTGCGGTGCAGATGTATCTACAGGCACAGATCCAGTACAGAAAGCTCTCTGGAGCGCATTCAGGCCATGCTAGACCTGATCTTACGTATTTTTTCCCCGGTTTTTTCATAGCGTCAGAGGTTTTAGAAGTTCTAATGACAAACCATCTGGAATAGGTTTCTTTTCAAAAGAAAAGAATGAAATAGATGTGAGTTGGCAGGAGCTTTCAGGGAGATTTTCCCCACCCCCCTCTGTTTATATATTATGCAGAGAACTCTACAGGAAAATGGGATACACGGAGTTGAGCATTTCATGACAAGTTGTCACATTCTGTGCATAAATTCCTGCAAAGCGTTAGGCACCAGCGGTGGGAGGAGATATTGGGTCACTCACTGCTAATCCTGGGAAGTTTAGGGGACTTTGCGTGTCCTTTAAGAGTGTCCCTTTGATGGAATAAACATCACCTGTCCACAATGATTCCTTCACAGCGCGTATAATCCAGGCGTTTATTCGATAAATGTACCTGTATAAAACAGCAGTGACCCAACAGCACTCCCAGTACTACCGTCAGTCCTATCCCCGTTTTCATCCCTGTATGTTTTTATATCTACCGCAGAAAATAACGAAAAACTGAAAGTAACTCTCAGTCCCTTTTCTGCTTAAGAGCACTTTACACACACTAACCTTATTTCCTGCTCTGCTGTTTTCAGAGGTTAACTCTTATTTGACATATTTAAGTACCCGTGGAGCATTTGAAGGTCTTTGAGTGACAGACGTTAAAAACGCCTGAACATCTGAGCCCTATTAAGCACTCCCCAGGCGCGTGTGAGGGACGTATCAGAACCGGCATCAGAATTTGGATGGCCCCGGCTCCAAACTTTGTGATCTAATCCCACCTCCTTCAGATGCTGTTTGCAGATGATGGGAGAAGGGCGCTGCACTTCTGATGACTCAGCATTTGCTGGGGAGGTTTGCGTTAGCACACAGCTGTCCTGTAATTATGAGCTCCTGTATTACTCCAGCGTTGCCCCTGAGCAGTGCGTGGCACCGTCAGCTTTGCTCCCTAGGAGGTGGGCAATACTGAATCTAGCACTACTGTAGGGGGTTAGTGGGAAAAATTGATTTTTCTTCTCTTAGCAGTATTAGGACATAATTTCAGCGAAGAGAAATGTTGCCTCCAATTCCTCATTCTCCTTCCCCTCCCCTATTTCTTGTGAACTCATGAAAGCAATATGCTTTCTGAAGGTGTGTTTGGAGTGTTATTGCTTAAACCTACAGGGAGATCACATCTCTCACATACACCGTGGTTGCTGGTAGTCTGGACAGTGCTTGCACCATTGTACAGACAGAGGCTGGATGCTGGCTCGAGATGCTAACGTCCCCAGATCTGCAGTTTACTTGAACTTATTTTCAGAGATAGCGTAAGAAAACAGTAAGTGCTGATAAAAATTGGAGCGCTGCTCTGCAGAGCCCGGGAAGTATTTCCCTTTGACCCTACAAGACCTCTGTCATGTGGAATCCCCCTGAGTAAACCTGACTGACGCAAGTGCTCTCTCTAAACCTGCCCAGCCTATGGAAAAGCCCCTGGTGCAGGGGACCTCGAAGAACACGTATAATGCTGGGCATCCAGGATCTCCGTAGTGCCGCTCTGCACAGTGCCAACAAGGCAGAATAGCTCTAATCAGTCACCCCAGAACTGAAGACACTGAAGACAAAGCCCCTTGGTCAGCTGGTTTGCTGCTGCCACAAAGATCAAAATACAAACCTCGACTGTAATATAAAATCTCAGCCCCTTCCTGCCACGCTATATTGCCTGGATGAGGAGGAAAGGAGAAAATCTGTTTTATTTCCCTTTGAATTAATTAGAAACTGAGTTGGGGGCAAGACAGCCGGACGGTAAGAGGGGTTATTATGCTTCATAACCACATCCCACCAGGGATGTGTTGTGCAGAATTCAGAGCCAACTGGAGTCTCTGGTATCAAGGTCAAGCCAGTCCATCCTCTGTAACCAAAATAATTCCGCTCAGCATGCTACCTGTGTAGGAGAGAAGGCTCTATGGCCATCAGAGCCCAGCAATCTGAGAAGGCTGATAAGATATTGCTTAGTGGCATACACAACAGTTCTCTCCAAATCCAGATTTCTGGTGCTACATTTTCTCTTTGCATACCTCTTATCACGAATGCAGGCAGTTCAGCTTTCCTCTTCCTTTTTTTTTTTTTTTTTTTTTTTTAATAAAATTCTCCTTTTTCGCTCTAATGATTTAGATGAAATATTGAAGCTCACCTCTGCAGCTCCCCTTGGGGCATCTGCTGGGAGGTTTTGAAATCAGCAGGGGGTGGCAGCCCCCTAGCATTCTGTCTCGTGATTTTGATGATGACCCCTCGGCTTGACTTTGTGGGAACCAATTCGTGCAGGCATCTGCAAGTAACTGGACTCTGCCAGCGACTCCCATTCTGACAGAGAAGAGCCAGCAGCCAGCTTAATAGGTTGCTGCAGCCAGCGAAGTCCTCCGGTGAGGAGCAGCGAAGTGAAGAAAAACAAAGCCCATTCCAACCGCTGCCACAGCAGACAACAATTGAGAGCAAAGAATCATTTTATTGCATGTGGAGGGGGGAATGAGGGAAAGAAAAGGGAATGAGATGGTATTTTTTACAGCTAACGGTTTAATGGTTTCTTTCCTTTCTCCCCTTCCCATTAAAGGGGACAAAAATACACGGAAAGAGAATTCCACAGATTTCCATTCTTCTCATAAGAAAAGGCAATGCAGCCATAGCTTCCTCCTCACATTAAGTTTTCAGAAGGAAAGTCAGTTCCCCTTTCTCTGGCTCCTCATAGCGGCATTTTTCTGGCTCCAGCAACCTAATAGGTTGATTGCTGAGCCTCTTCTGTTTCAATTACTTTTGATTGATTCCCAGGTCTGTGTCAGCCACTCAGTGCAGCCACCATCCCAGGAACAAATCTGCAGTGGCTGAAGATGAAAATAGCTCCCATGACCAGCTAGGAGGGGAGTTCAAGCATCTTTTCTAAGCATAAGGTTGCCATAGCCATCCCTCCAAATTTTCTCCCTGGCCAGGCCTGGTCCTGATGAGGTTCCTGTTCCTTACAGCTCACTGAGCTGTGCTTAGCCTCAGCCATGGCTGGGGAGGAGGGTGAAAGGAGCTTTAATATCGTCAAGCAGCTCAACTTGCGGCTGCTGGAGGGCATGGCTGTTACCCCCAGGAGATGAGCTGTGGCCTGGCAGAAGTCCCTCTGGGTTTAGGGAGTGGAGGGGAATGGGGAGAGGTGGGCACAGAGCCCGTAAGATTAGTCCTGGAGACTTGGTTTGTGGTTCCTGCTTTTACTGAAGGAGCAATGGGAGAGGGAAGGGAGAAAAAGGGAGCTGGGAAAAGGAGTGGGGGTGATGGCAACTGGTTCCTTACAGAAACAGCCATCCTCTGCAGTTGCTTTGTGTGCATCTGAGTCTTAACAGCAGCAGCAGCCTCCAGCCTTCAGGCTGGCAGAGGCAAAGGAGCAGCGAGGACACATCTGTATTGCTGCCCTGGCCGAGAGCTAATCTGGCTCCTTGCATAAGTCACAGCAGACTGAGAACTAAAGCAGTCTGGAGAATTGGGGATATTTGTGTCAACAGTAGGATTATATTTCTGTATTTTTAATTTCCTACTGCTGTTGTCCAATTCAACTCAGCATGGGATCACAGAATTACTCTGGTTGGATGGGACTTGGGAGGCTCAGAACAGGGTCAGCCCCAGGCCAGAGCAGGCTGCTCAGGGCTGCGACTGGCTGGGGCTCCAAGCTCCCCAGGCAGAGCCTGCACAGCCTCTCTGGGCAGACTGCTGTGCTGCTGGACTGTCCTCAGAGGGAATTTCTTCTCCTTGGATCTAGTCTGAATGAGCCTTGTTTCAGTGCATGTCCCTTGGCTCTCATCCTCCTGCCATGCACACTCTCCTTGATGGCCTTCCTGCAGGTGTGAGCAGGCCTCACGTTTGCCTTTCTCTGCTTCTCAGGGAAATCCCCAGACCTCTGCAGACTTTCAAAGATGCTAGAGAAGCCTTGCAAGGACGTGGGCCAGCTCTCTTGGCACTTTTGGATGCAACTGTTGGGTCTCAGGATATCCTTGACTCAATGCCCATCCACTTGCCTGTAGTTATCCTTCCTGAATCCTGTCCCTAGACCAAGAGGCATGGAAGACCTGGGTGATGAAGGCTGAGCAAGAGTTAATATGAATGGACACGCTCAGAAAAATGGATACCCAATTATCCCCCGATACCATAAACCTCAGATCTGAGGTATACCTGGGGGGCTATCAGGCCCGAGCTCTTCTGGACAGGCTGCTCCAGCAAAGCCCACAGAGCCTGGAGGAAGATTGGGCACGGGTGAAACCACCCACTGTGCAAACCCCATGTGAAGGCAGGACGTACGGCGGGTGATTTGTGCTGGCAAAGGCTTTCAGCCCCGCTGCCGTGAGGGACCCACTCATGCTCACCCAGCCGGTTGCAGAGCCAGAAATAGACGTGCTGCTGGGGCCTCGCAGCCGGGCCGTGGCCACACTCCAGCTCTGGCAGCTCACACACCGGCCTGGTTGTGGGCTTCTCGCTGGCAGGAAGAAGAGCTCTGCTCCCTGAAATGGCGGCTGAGCACACAGATGTTACATCTCTCACGTCGTGGCTTTTGATACCAAGCAAAGAAGTCGCGACTGGTTTGCCATCCTTTGTTGTTGTTGTTGTTGCTGTTGTCGAAGCTGAAAATAAGGTTTCTATTAACACTGCAGTGATGGAAAGAAAGGGCTTGTCCTGCAGTTCTGGTTTAAAAATAAAAACAAAAACAACCTCAGAGAAACAGCTTGTGTCCCTCGTGTGAAAGGACTATAATTTCATCTCAACTTTCTACTATCGTAACAGTTGGCAGCAAGTGCTGTAGTCACGAGGATCCAGGTTTGTAAGGGCATTAGCAGAGCCTGATTTTCTTTGGGTTTAGTGAGTGGCAGGTGTGTCAAAATCTTCCCCTCCGGGCTGGGCTTTCTGGGGCCCCCCATTCAGAGATGGTCCTATTAGATAGGTAGTTTCCTACACTGTTTTCCAGTTAGCCTTCAGAAATAAGGCTCTGTGAAACTTAGCAAGTAATGGTAACTGGCCATAATGTCTAAGTAATTAAATGGAAGATTAAAAAGCAGTAATCTTCCTTCCTCTTTGTTGCTTACTATTAATGGCTTCCAATTCTGCATACTAAATGATTATTAAGGCAGTGTTCTGTTGCAGAAAATCTGTAGCGTTAAAATTTGGATTTACTGAGAGCAGAGAGAAGGCTAACTTGAATGGGAAAGGCAAAGCGATAACAAGTTTTAGTTTACAGGGACTTTGTCCCGCTCTAAATCCAAACAGTGCTTTTCACATACCGGTGATCGTTGGTGAGGAGAAGAAAGCCTCTGTGGCATGGGCAGTGCTTTGCAGTCAGCCCTGTGCAGACTGCCTGTAAGGGTCCATGGAAAGCAGTCAGAAGAACTAGTTTCAGTGTTATCATAAACTCTGCCCCATGACTACTGGCTTTCTAAAGGGGCCACATCTGCCTTGGAAAGTATGCTGGGTCTACAAATTAAAAAAGGTTGAAAACCAGGGCATTGTGAATGGCAGGAAGGAAGTATTTGGCATCCCCTCAGACATGAGAAATACCAAATGCGGAATGAGGAGCCATGGCAAGGATAGTCACTGCCATATAACAAGGAGGAAAAAAGCCAGTCTTTCCAGCTTCATGTCTTATAAAATCCAACTGAAATCAGTCCAGGATTTTGCCAGTCACGAGCTATTCGGCAATCCCAAGGTCAGGCCAATGGAGTCTCCATCTCACATCATCATCTGCTCTCTTTATCCCTGTACTGCAGACAGGAAATCAAGAGACAGAGCTTGATCGTTGCAATATAGGCAAACATTTGGGCCCAGACTGCAAAGTAATTAAGTGTGCATTAAGGCCCACTCCCGTTCAGCAAAGCCCTTATGTACATGCTTAAAGTGCCACTGGAGCTAGAGACGCACAAAGAAACACTTACATTCCTTCCAGGATCAGCGCTAACTACAGTATAAATATTTAGGAATATATTTAAAGGCTCTCTGGGCTGAAGGCAGCTCTGACTGCACAGGCAAGGGCTGGAAGAGCTGGGATCTTGCAAGCTGCTGTTGCAAGTTGGGATGCAGGGAGGGAGCTGGAGGCAAATAGCCAGCATGCAAAAAGGGCTTTCTGTGGCAGCGGGAGAGCAGAAATGAATGAAAAGAGGGTAGCCAAGGCCTGCAGAATTACAGAGTGGATATTTAAGGTTGAATTTTCACACCGAGACTGTTGCATCTCTGTTGGGGATGGTTCTGGGAAACTGAAAAAGCAGAAGCCAAAATAATTCACAGAATCGGGATAGTTTATTCTTTTCTATCGTGGTGTATAATTTGCAGTGTGGTTTCAGGGTAATATCCCCTCTATGTTTAAAAGCACACACACACACTCATCCAGTATTCTTGGTACAAATGACAAACGATGACTTGAACTTCTCAACAGGGAGGAGGGCCAGGTCCCTGCCCCAAAGATGAAATGCAAAGAAGAGGATGGTGCTACAGGAGAGAAAGAACACACCGTGAGCCGAGGTGCAGTTGTTATTCCTGGCATGCTGAAGCCTCCATCCCAGCCAGTTGCCTGCCTTTGATGTGGATCATTCCTCCTTCATCTAACGGCTTTCTTCCCGAGGTGCTCCAGAGCCTTTCACACTCCTGGTTTTCATCCTTCCTCTCAAGGTGTCCCTGCATTGTCTTCTTTGAGGGTTTTTCTCCTCCCCTCTGTAAGCCTTCATCACCTCAGTCCCTCTCCCCAGGTCTCACTTTGTCCCTAAGTGCTTCTATCTTGCCGCATGCTTCAGCGACCATTTCCGTACTGACAACTCACAGATCTCTTTCCCCAGCACTACTCATTCAGCCCATTCTCTAACAGTCCCACCACCACCTCTCTCTGTGAATTTAAAGCCTCTTCCTGGTTTGTCCTTTCTCCTCCTGCATGCCACGACGGGATGTGTAACCAGCCTCCTCCACGTCCCGGAGGCTGTAACGTGTCCTCTCCATGCCAAGCAACAACGCGGGCAGGCAGAGCAGGGAGCTCAGCAGGCTGTGCACTCCTGCTTGGAACACTTGGGGAAACCTACCCTCTTGGAGAGCCTGCCTTCCTTCCTGCCAGCTTGTCCTGGCTGGACTGCCCAAAGGAGAACTCACAAACCCTGCTTTTCAGCTAAATTGCATTCCCCTCTGAAAGAAAGGCCTCTATTTAATCATTCCAGCATTGTCTAAAAACCCTAATTCCTTCAACATAGTTACAAACAGTTCCGATTATTTGTAGAAAAGCTTGAAAAGTGTTCAGCGTATTTTATTACACACAAAAGGTGCCAGCCTGGCGGCCACAGAGCCTTGTCCTCTATTTATCTCCAGAGCTGGACAGTACAAGCAGTACGCTCTCTCCAGAATGTCTTTCTGCTCCCATTTTGAAAGGCACACGGTGGCCTATCACCATGGGATGACTTTGGTACTCTCTGTTCAATCGCTATTTGTTCTGTGCCAGGGACACAAGCAAAGTGTGTCAGGCTGCTGGGAGCAGCTGGGGAAGCCACGAAGGGCCTCACCACAAAAACAACTGCCCTCCCAGAGGGCTTGGGTGGTTTGGTGTGTGCAACTGTGCCCGATGCTGTCTTGTCTGGCAAGCCACATCTCATCCAAAGTTTGTTATGATCCATGGGGATCTGGAGCACAAGTCTTATGGGGAGCGGGTGAGGGAGCTGGGATTGTTCAGTCTGGAGAAGAGGAGACCCAGGGGAGACCATATTGCTCTCTACAACCACCTGAAAGGAGCTTGTGGCGAGGTGAGGGTCGGCCTTTTCTCCCTGGTAACGGAGATAGGACGAGAGGGAATGGCCTCAAGCTGCACCGGGGGGATTCAGGTTGGATATCAGGAACAATTTCTTCTCAGACAGAGCGGTGAGGCAGTGGCACAGGCTGCCCAGGGAGGTGGTGGAGTCACCGTCCCTGGAGGTGTTCCAGAGCCGTGTGGATGTGGCACTGAGGGACATGGGCAGTGGGCATGGTGTGATGGGCTGCTGGTTAGGCTAGGTGATCTTAGTGGCCTTTTCCAACCTTAATGAGTCTATCGTTCAATGGATATGCTGCTGAATGACCTATGAATAACCAACTGGGGATACATGGAAGGAGCAGATCCCACACTTCCTCATTGAAGCAAAAAATGCACTAAATTTGCTTTGCAGCAAGTGCCACTCCAGTCATGGTGTAGAGATATAGCCTGCAAGATCTTCATGTTCCTCTCCCTCCTGCACCAGTTTGCAGCAAAACACACCAAACACACAGATGTGCAGTGACATTTTTAAATCATGCACTGATTTGTAAGGGTATGCAAAGAGAATATTAAGCACTTATAGCTACTGTTCAGGCCAGGCCTTGTATTTTCTTTATGTGTACCAATGCTAGAAATATAAGGCAAATTTTTCAAGCATGGTCAGTTTGGATGGGATTGTTTTTGCTTCCTAAAATGAAATGTAGTTTGGTTGAAGGTCCTGCTTCTTTGTCAATAATTAAACAGCCCTGCACTTGTTGAGGCAGCCCTGAACATGGGCACCAGGATCAGCCAGCCTTGACCACAAGAGGATAAAACATGCTGCCCCCGTCTACAGTATGGATTTTTTTTTTTTTCCCCAAAGAAAAGAAGTCCTTTTACTATTAACCCTGTCAACTCCCCTGGTGAAAGAAAGCCTTTCCAGCTAATGGGACACTTGCCCAAAGAGGCTGTGGAGTCTCCACCTTGGAGAGCTTCCAAAGCCACCCGGAGGTGGTCTGAGCACCCTACTCTGGGTGTCCCCGCTGGAGCAGGGGTTGGATCCGACAGCCTCCAGATGTAAGGATCTCAGCTCGCTCTGTGACCCTGTGATCCCGTGACACCAGGCAGCCACATGCACTGAAGGAGTTGTTTGGATTTCATCTGCTTTGAGCAGGGTTTCATGTGAGGGTGCTTCCCAGAAACAAACCAGGCACAGCTGGTTTCTGCTTGGCCTTTGAGCACTCAGGTAGAATTCAACTGCTGCTAGCAATGCTGAGACAGGATTACAAAACAAAGCTAGTACAAACAAAAGGGGGGGACTTCTGTCAAAGGTTCAGATTTGTGTTTTTTTTAGGGTGTGTTTTTGAAGCAGAACAGCAAAAGATCAAATGGTGTTGTACATTTTGGGAGTTCATCATATCCTCGGGGATGTTGTTGTGAAGTCCCATTGAAGTTGGGCACAGGAGGGTGCTGGTACAGAAACAAGAGAACATTTGGTCTCTGACAAAGGCCTCCACTTTAAAAAGAAATGGAGGAAGGGATGGTGGAAGGAAGGAAGGAAGGAAGGAAGGAAGGAAGGAAGGAAGGAAGGAAGGAAGGAAGGAAGGAAGGAAGGAAGGAAGGAAGGAAGGAAGGAAGGAAGGAAGGAAGGAAGGAAGGAAGGAAGGAAGGAAGGAAGGAAGGAAAAATAGATAAAGAAGGAAAGGAAATTAATGTGACGTCTTCATTTCTGGTCTGGAGCAGTCAGGGCAGAGTCTCAGTTGAAGGAATCTCTTGCTGTCATCCACAAAGGACATTATATACTTACTTCAGAATGCTGATGGGCTGCCAGTCACTGACAGGTACGGATGTGGTGGCTGATGCTTATGCAGATGTGAGGGGATAGTCCTGCAGGACGAGATGCAGAGCGAAGGGAGATTTCTGCCTTGATCTTCAGGCTAAGCTTTCCTTCTCCCTGCACCACTGTTCTCATTTGTCTATCCTTTTGCCCCCATTTGGCAATGTAAGGGGCTCTTGCTGTGGACAGGACCATGTGCCAGGCAGGGGATGGAGAAATGGGGAGAGCTGGAATACAAGGGTGCCTGCTATATCCCTTGCCCATCTGAAAGAGAAGGATTCCTACAGCAGTGGGAGGCTGCAGCTTGGCGCAGGCAAGGCGGCAGGTGAAGGACAGCCTGGTGTTAGGGCTGTGTCCTCAAAGCCCTCTTCCGTGGGTCTACGGGCAGCCTCAAAAGAAGAGAAAAACACCCTCTTCCCCACGACGTTTAGCTTTTCTGTCACGCTGGTTCCCAGTTATCTGAGCACAATCCCGCGTGTACTGTGCTCCAAGCAAGACCAGGAGGGCTGGGGAGGTTTATTCCATCTCCCCAGAGCAAACGGGAATGCTGCACCTTCCAAATGCAGCTCCTCAGAACGGCAGAGAATGAGAGCTGCTGCTAATAGAGACAGGTGAAAGCCAGACCTTTACCCTCTCCTTTCCTGCTTTCTGTTTCTCCTCTTTATTTATGTTAATGTGCTCTGCGTTGGAGCCATAATTAAATACATATTCATATAGAACACGTACAAGGCTTCTGCCTGAACTGCGAAGCTCTCTGGAGCTTAACTGCTTGAGACTCGTCACAGGAAAACATTTCTCCCCGTGAAAAGAGGCTTCCTACAGCCGGGCTATATTACTGCCTTTTAATATTGCTGTGTCTCCCTACCCTGGGAAGGGTTTTCTGACAAACTCCTCCTGGAGATACAGCTTTTGCCAGTGTAAGTTACACCAGTTTCCGGAAGAAACTGGGGCTTTCATTGCCAGAGGTGTCTCTCCGATGGTTGTAATTTGTTCCCACACCCTTTGCTATGCTGGCAAAACTTGAAAGTGCGGTTCACTGTTTTCCTCCCGGTGCCTCTTCTCCTAAGTTAGCTTTCCTAGCCTTGTGCTTACCCCAGCTGTTTCCCTGGGCACATCTGATCGTCTATTGTCTTCACAATAGCTCCGAGTAATGAGAGGGGAGGGAAGATAAAGCTACTCGAAGGGTCTAATCACATCCTGGATCCTTGTAGCCGAGCGGTGTCTAAATCTGCAGCCTGCTTCCCTGCAGAAGGGAATGCAGTGATGGGGGAAGGCAGGAAAGCAGAAGCAGCGGCTGAGAGTAGATTGTAAGTATTTTCCTTGTACTGCCTGAAGAGCAGAGGGGCTCTGGGGATTATGGGCCAACCGTGTACTTGGTCCCTGGCTACTGAATATCGCATCCTTATCCTTCCTCCCAGCAGCCGCCCTCTCTGAGAGGATCGACACCCTCCTCTTTCACCCACGTATGCTTCTCCTCACTTCCTGTAGTCTGGTTCATCCCCAGGCAAGTGAAGCAAGCCCTGGCGGTAGGCTAAGATCTGTGTGTGATGAGGTGATGCACTAACCCTGCCACCCCACCAGAAATATCCTGAGGGAGATTTCCTGTGCTGAGCAATAGATCAGACCAGGAGCAGCAGCTTCTCATGATGGTCTCTGCATCACCCGCTGCTTGGTCCCTGCAAACCCACGGTACCTGGATGCTGTCAGTGCTGGAGCATCCCTACGGGCAGGCAGCTGTTCTGGCACGCAGCTGCCTCCAGGCTCTGGGCTTGGTGCTGCAGGAATCAGAAGGTGTTGGAAGAAGCAGCTAAATTTCAGGGCTGGCTGATGACAAGGAAGCAGTGTGCTTTTGTGTAACTCTAGGTGTGATGTGCTTATTTTCAGAAACTGCACTGTTCCCCGAGCAAGATGGCAACAGATCAAGCCTGAGCTTCACAGTCATTTCAAGCAGGCATGTATGGGTACCACATGCAAAAGAACAACCAGACTGAGTCAGAACAAAGCCGACTATCCTATCACTCATTGCTTCGCTAGATGCTAGCAACAGCAGCTACGTTTTAGCAGCCAGTGCACTGCTGTAGGCTGTCCTGCAGCACTGCTGCAAGGAATCCAGGCCGTCCCGTACCAAAGACAACGGGGTAGATTTTCTTTACACCCAGAAAGTTGGCAGGGCACCAGAGTCAGCACAGGATGTGTGCCCAGCAAGACTGTGGGTTCCTATCGTATGCCCTACATCTTTTACAGCGTAGCACAGAAGCGGAGCCCGCAGTTGTTCCATGTCTGAGACCACCTCACGTGAGTTTTCCTGAGTCTGGAGAACAACGGATCACTGAGAATATTTTGGAGTGCTAAGTGCAGAGCCAGAGCTTGAGCATTCTGCCCTCTTTTGAGAGTTCCCCTTTGAAAAACCCCAACAAAACCCCAAAGCCACAGCAGCAGTACGCAGTTGCTGTGGTAAGCAGAAGAAAGCTCTCCTGCTGGCTGCCCTCTCCTGCCTCCCAGCTCTCGCCCGCTGAATGCAGGAGCATGTGAGGCCACACAGTGACCTGAATGAGGGAATTAGTCTGGATTAAAATTAACCAAGGGAAAAAAAAAAAAAAAAAAAAAAAAAAAAGGGTGCGTGTGTGGGATTAGTTCTCGTGAGGCCAAAGAGGGAGATGACCTCAGGGTGAGAGCTGGTGGCAGGAGGCGGACAGGCTGGGACTGATCTGTCTGCCAGGAGGTGGCTCAGTGTGCGATCGCCAAACCGTGGTGCCCCTGCCAGGGCCGGGCTGCAGGTTTTCCGTTCCCCAGCCTCGTGCAGGCCTGTCTATTGAATGGGCTTCTGCAGCTCAGCAAGTGCAGAGAAATGTCTCTGCATGAGCCAGTTGCTGCTGGGCGCTTAACGCTCCGAAGCACGAGCTTAATGCTCAGAAGCTTTCTGCTTCTGCCCCAGCTGTGGTTCCTGTGGCCTGGAAACGGTCCACCTGGGCCTCGCCTTTCCCTCTGGGCGCTGCTGGCAATGCACAGCCTATGGTTTGGTTCCCTGTCTGACTGGAAGAGTGGGTTAGGTTTGGCCTCTTCAGGATATCTCTAGCTGAGGTGATGGCATCAAGGACCAAACGAGGTCAGGCTGGAGGGGCTGTGAGTAGCCTGATGTATCTGTAGGTGTCCCTGTTCATTGTGAGGGAGTTGAACCAGACGGCCTTTGGGGGTCCCTACCACTCAAACCATTCAATGATTCTAGGAAATAACACAGGATAGGGCAAAAATACTGCCTGGTATTTACCTCATCTCCTTTCCTTAGGCATTTCAGACATCCAGAGGACATCCAGAGGACACATTCAGTGCCACATAGGTGCCTTGTAATTGGCCCACACTGTCCTGGTGGTCTCTTACCATGCTGAGCACACTGCTATCCCTTAAATAATGCTAAAAATAAGTAGTGATTATTATTAATTCCTGGGTTTGTTGCTTCACCGGCTCAGGTAGATAACAGTGGTTATTGGTGAGTCTGAAGTCCTGCTGAGAGCATTCCGTGTGGAATTCAGTACGAAATGAATTTCCTTTGAAGGAAAAGAAGGATAATCAATGGCTCACATCAATGGCTGGGGATGGGAGCATCCCACCTACAAAACGATCGAGCCCTTCAAGAAGCTTCAAACACTGTTAAAATCAGAAGTGAGGGGAACTAACCCTTCCTCTGCCCCCTCCACTCCAGAGTCAGAGGAGGAATCGAACGCTGCAGCTCCTGATGTCAGAATTACCTCTGGAGGGAAAACAACCGCCTCGGGACCCAGGTGGGATTTCAGGACAACCAAGGAAATGCAGAGTGCGGCGGTGGCAAATCTTCACATGAATAAGTGAACGAGTGCATAGTCTTGTTAGAGTGCCCAGAAGATGCTCTCAAAGAAGTTTCCGAACCCCAGAAAGTCCTCGTTGCTCCCACCTTACATGTTTTGCTCTGCCCTCCGCTGCTCGCAGACAGCAGCAGAAGCCCCCCCCCCGTCCTTTGATTTACAATTAAATTAAGAATTACGTTGGTAAAAAGCAGCGCTTTTCCCCGCCTGCTTCGTTTTGTGCCTCCAGGCTGTGCAGACCCCTATGGCTCGCTGTGCAAGAGGCAGCGTCACACGGCTCGCGAGGAGCTGCAGGAACTGAAACCCGTTCTATGATTTATGGCACTAATAAGGCTCAACTGCCATTTCTTGTGGTTTCCTCCCAAGTTGCCTTTGATAATTTCTACTTGCACCGTGTTTATTGTTGCTGCTGCTAGGGTTCAGTTGGCAGGTAACTGTTGCACTGTTTCGCAGGGTCGGCTCTTTTTGGCTCTCTCAGTTGCGTGCTTGTTATTAATAAACATTTCTGTCTGGGGAGCGCCAGGAGGGGCAGGGAGGCACCGGCTCCTGCTTCACCCCATCCTGCCCGGTGCTGCCGGAGCAATGAACTTCCAGACCTGGCACTGGGAGCCCTCACACTGGGCAGAGCAAGTCCCAGTGGCGGGGCTGGTGCTTTCTGGTGGCGGAACACGGTGCCAAGAGGTTGCAATGGCAGACAATCGAGATCGTACTGCGGCTGGGGAGAAAGGAGCGTGTGAGGGGATTGGAAGTGGAGAGACTTCACAGGGAGCAGCCAGAGTAAATGTACTCTGCGTCCCGTGCAGCCTGCCGGCTGGGTGAGACATTCCGTCTGTTCCCTCCAGTTTCTGTTTTTCTCCTGAGCTCACTTTTGGACGGCTCTCGGCCTCCTTTCATAAACTTGGCTGGAGGAGAGTCTGTGAAAACAATGAAACGTTAGCGCCCAAGGAGAGTCCTTGTTGCCATTCGCAGCTCTGCTTTGATGATTTGCCTGGCAGCAGGTGTGTGGAAGATTACGGGCGACACCACAGAGGTGCTGCTGAAGATAGGCTGTGCCATCTTCTTTCCTCCTGCATGGGATCAGCAGCCCCTGGCTGGCTGCAGCTGTACGGATCACAGCACAGCTGGGTCTTGGTTTCACCCAAGCTCCATCCCAGGCTGCACACTGCGAGAGGGCACTGGCGGAGGTGGGATCACAGCAGCCTGACAGATCACACTGGTTGAAGTTCCCGTGCTGGGGAAGAAAAACAGCTGCTTGCTCTTCCCTGCCTGGATCCACGGGTCTGTAAGGGCTGGGCAATGGCCCTAGAGGGTCACTGGTGGGCTTGCAAGTAGAGGCAGCGGGCACAGAGATGAGCGCCCAGCTCCCTGCTGTTTCACACCTGCCCAGACCTTCATAGTAGGTGAAGCAACAAGTGGCAACTAACAGTTGGCCTGTCATCTGCACCTGGGCCACAACTCCTTTCTTTGCTAGCCTCTCCCATCACCAGGACTGCTTCTGTTGCCAACTACGCAGCAAACAGAGGGCCGCTGCATTTTGCCTGAAGGGCATCGGAGAGCCCTCAGTGTCAGCTTTCTCTGGGCGAGGTGTTTCCGTCAAGGCTTGGCCTCCCTAATGGCAGAGCACCTGGGAATTGGCACTGCCTCATGCCAAAGAGAAGATAAAACCTCAAAGGAAAAGAAAATTAAAGGCGTTCAAATATGAAAACAGCAACAGAAGTTTCACAATGGAGCTTTCCTTATCAGAGTGAACTGCATAAATCTGCTTTCTGGAGCCTATAATATTTCATGGGTTTGAAACGCTGGTGGGAACCCAGCTTCTTTCTCTTTCCATGGCCTGATTTCTCAAGGCAGGATGGTAACTTCTATTGGAGCTTTCCTACAGAGGCATGCATGGCCCTTGGCCAGTGGTGAGCCCCAGATCCTCTGCCACAGAACCTCACTGCTCCCCAGTGCTACCTCCAGGGGCAGGTCTGGCTGTGGCCATCACTTTGCATTGAGCAATGGCTGGAAAGAGGGCTTAGCCAAATCAATGACTCCAGGACCAAGGGCTTCCAATACCGAGGCAGTTAGATCCATCTGCTGCTTTTTGGAAAGCAGTAAATTATTGCTTCATCCCCTGCTGCACACAGACACACACAAACACCCACAGACTTCACAGTCTGAAGATCTGCTGTCTTTCTTGCTAGAAGGGCAATTTCTACTCTCATTTTCTATGCTCATTTGCCAGTAAAACCACCTCTTCTCTTACGTGAGGTTTTGAAATAATTCTTACAGGCATATAAGAGAACCTGTACTTAAAATACCTCAAATCTTTATGGAACTGTACAGGGGGTTTGTTCTGCTATTCCTCTGAAGACAAAGTGGGGCAACCAAGGCCATGCAGGAGGTCAGCAACAGCATCAATGCTTGTGGCCCTCTGACTTGTCTTCCAGACCGCTAAGGAGGCTCCAAGCTGCACTGGTGTTGTGAGAACCAGAAGAAAAAAAAAAGGATAAAGCTCTTTAAACCAAATAAATTATTTTGTGGTAAGACTTTATACGATTCTGATTCCTTCTGAAATTAACAAATGTTCCTTATTTTTTTTTTTTTAAGTTCTTTCTCTCTCCTCCTTATAGACCTTTCCCGCTTTGTTGCTGAAGAAGCAGGAATAAGAAAGGGGAGGGTAAAGAAGACGTCAGGAAATCCAAGTGGAAATGAAAATAAGAAATGGGTAGGATTCAGCTCCCTAACCGTAGGCAAGAAGAGATATATGAGATACTTCAGGTCTCCCTTCAGCGGCAGCTTTACAAAGGCACGGTATCTGTTAGGTCCTCCGTCATGTCCGCAGCTGCGTGCAGACGCTGTGAATGCTCCAGCACATCTAGCAGGCTGCAGGCACCCTGGCTTGAGCAGCAAAACCAGCTGGGAATAAAACAGACATTTTCTAACAGATGCATGGAGTTTTAAGGGTTCAGAAAACCACCGACATATTTGGAAGGACTGAAAAATAACATTCTCCCTTGCGCAAGTGTGTGAAAATCTCCTTACAATCAGTGTCAAGGCAATAACACATGGTGTGCCAGCCCGATTGTATTTGCTGCCATCTTCCTTATATGTGCCATCGGCTGGCAGGCAAGTGCAGAATAGGGGTTTCCAAAAGCTGTTCTTTTTAATGTGAAATTCCCTCTTGGTGTGTTGAACTCATTTGTGCCTTCAGCTTGTAAGGTGTTAAATACAGGATCCTGGCCTTTCTGTGGCTTGTCCTCTCTCTTCTATCATACACATGCACATGCATATATGAAGTTTATAACTCATCCTAGAGTTGTGTGAAAAGCATACTTGGTGATGCTCATGACAAGATATTCACTATTTGCCTGAAAATCTCATAAATAAGCATTTACCATCAGCCCAATCTAATCTAATCATAATCAATACCGATACTGTGAGATCTTGTAAAACATGACCTGCATGGCAAGTTCTGCCACTTGCTAATTACGCCCTTGGAGGCAGCAGTCAATAGCTCCCAAGGGTTAGATGGTTCCTACTTAGTCAGGTGTTTTCAGAGACTACCACTGACATTCACTAAGGACTTGAACAACCACACAAAAACTTCATACTATGGCGTACAAAATAAAAGGTGTTTGAAAGATAGCAGGTGTTTGGAGGGTTGTTTTAAGACGATAGGGAAACTGGCCATAGAGCCCTGCAGAGCAGGCCTATAGGGAACTGACAATGTTTTTGGAAGAAAAAAAGAAGAAGAAAAGAGTGTTTTGTCCTACCCGAAACCAGCACAGCAGCCTGAACGAGCATATAAGTCACCCTAAGTACTACCTGCAGATCAATTTTCCAAACCTTTGGCTTGGGTACTTCATTGTAGTTACTCAGAAGTTCTTCTACCACCTGGCAGATGAGATCCTGTCCAAATGCGTAAATCTGATGGCGTTCAAAGCAGGTAATCTTGTTCTTTCCTCTGCATTTACTATGAACACTTTTGTGGCAAGAGTAATTCATGAAATACAAACATTTGAAAGGAAAAAGGATAGCAGCAAACATGCTTACTGCCTTTTCCTCTCCGGGAGACCCACAAACATGGAAACTTGTATTTGATTTTGTTTCAAGTTGATTGACATAAGCGAATGAGTCCTGTGGGGGAAAAAAAATAACCAAACCAAACACAAGAAAACGTACTTTTGTGCCAGTTTGACCATCCGAGTTGATTAGTTCAGAAGAGCAAAAGAGTAAGTTGAACGGCTTGTCTATGCCATGCAGCCATCCCAATATTCAGGGTTCAACGCTGCCCACTGACAGTAAGTGATCTGATTGTTTTTCTATGCTGTTCGAAGGAAAGGGCCTTGTGAACAAAGACCAGGACTGTTGGTGCCTTGCACTGTGATTCTCAGTGACCTGCTGGAGTTCCTGGGAGGCCCAAGCAGCGAGCACATGCCATAACCTGCTGGAGGGGCAGGTCCTGGCTCCACACTTCACACGTGAGATAAAATGTAAGCTCATACCAACCTCTGAGCACAAGCAAACGGATGCAGCGCATCAGCCAGGTGGGTACTCCTATACTAATTACTGTGTTTGCGTATCAGCTTATGTTCTTTGTGTCACACTATAAGAACTTAGGAAATGTGTGCCACTGTGGTTGGAGGTGGTTGTCTCTCAGCGAAGATGTGAGAACCCTATGGGCATGTATGGCAAATGCAAAATGAAATGGGTTAGTTCCTTTCACGTCTGAAAGTCATCTTGCTTTGCAGTTCAAGAGACTGAGAGCTTACATGCGGCCAGTGACTCTGTCCCAGCTAAAATATACTTCTCTGCTGAGAAGTGGTAACATTTCCAGCCATTCTAATGTGGTTATAAGGATAAGTCTGGTCATGCCCTCATATGTCTCTCTTTGCTTTATCTGGTTAAGGCAGTGCCCCTTTCAGAATGAAGGCAAGCAATGTGACATTTCAGGTACTACAGCAATCTTAATTGCAAGTCATTCTAGTAGCGGAGGTGACTAATGTAATAAATACGCACACATGCATCGATACAGACAGCACTCATTGCAAAAATGACTGCCAGTCATTTCTCTAACCAGAATGTACTATGATGTGTACTCTGCTGTTGAAGTTTTAGTGGTGCTTCTGAATGCCATACAGCTGGGCCCCACTCTTAAAAATAGCAGCGAGATATGAATAAGTGCTGTTTGGTTCAGCAGGAAAGAAGAAAACATCACCTCAGTAGGAACAGATGAGTCTGGTTAGGTTTTATGTCTCTTGCTGAAAAACTGCAAAGGAATAGCTGTATTTCACAGTGAAAATTGCATTTAATTGAAAGCAAAACATTCAAGCACCCAAAAGAGAAGTGAGAAGAAGGGATCCCACTCACAGGGGGATAGTGGAGCTGAGAGGCTGTCCCTCTAGTCTGGTGGCCAACGGGGCACAGTCCTGTGAGGTTCTGGGGAAGGAGTGGGCTCAATGAGTGAAAGATGCTAACACGACCCAGACACTCTGCAACATTAAACACTTAAAAAGGTTTGGGGTTTTGAATACAGAGACCTCAGCCTACTTGGTTACCATGGCAAACAATCACCAATAGAAGTCTTTTAATCTTTAATTAAAGATACACAAAAAAGGAGAAAAAACAGTTTAAGCACTTGAAAAATAAGACTTTATGCTTTAAAAGTGTCCATTATCCCTCTTCCCTTAGCTGTCAACAGTTTTTGTAGCAGTGCTTCCCTCCCTTTATTTAAGGTCATAGCAGCACTCACTGTTTTTTGGGAGACACTCATTGAGATAGACTGGATCTGCTGTTAGTACTCATTTTGGGATTCTGCTTTGCTCATTTGAAGACACAGGCATGCAGGAGGGGAGAGGAAAGGAGAGCAAAGACAAAAATTATTACTTCCTCTTCAGGTGTTGACTTTTACTTGCAGCCTCACTGCTAGAAAAAGACAAGCACAACACATGGACTTATCAGCCCCTCTCTGATCAAGGGGATTTATATCAGCGTCTGTCTCATTTAGACATTGCTTTTGGTTGTCTCCTTGATTGCAGTTCACAGCTGTGTTGTACAACCCGTACCCTCCTATCTAGGATAGTTTGATTAAAAGGAAGGTAAAAGAAAGAAAAGGCAGAGAAGCATGTGAAAAGACTGCAAAGCTACTGAGAGAAGGGTGGCTTCAGGACCCCAAGTCTTCCCTTCCAAGTGGGTTTCCAGGACTGCACTGAAATTGGTGGACATAGCGATGACTCCCATGTATCTCCTCACCAGAAACTCACCAGAAGGTCTGACCAGATCAAGTAAGTGTAGAATCATAGAATCACAAAGGTTGAAAAACACCCACAGGATCATCCAGTCCAACCATTCACCTGTCACCAGTGGTTCTCACTAAACCATGTCCTTCAACACAACGTCCAAATGTTCCTTGAAATACCAACAGTGTCACAGCAGAGACTTAGATCTCGAAGTTGACAACGACAGCTGTCAGCATTTCTCCTTTCTGTCCACCTATTCTAGGATCAGTATCAAAATGGATGTACCCCAGAGGATGATGTACATGCCACCAGTCACCAGTTGGCTTTAGCTCCTGGCACATGAGTTTTGGTCCATTGATTTTGGCATTTATCTTGTACATCAGGCCTGATGTCAGCACAGTCCTTGGTTAATATTAGGAAGACTTTCTGATTGAACTAATTTGGTCTTCCCATCTTTAACTTGTGCTGACTTCTCCAAGTAATTTTCTCCAGCAGACTGAGCTGCACTTTCTCACCTCTGTGAACTTTAGCACATGCGTTTGCCTGATGTGCTCGCGTAGGATGTTCAATGCCCTCTTCTGCTTCCCTGTCTACCCTTCTTCTTTTCCAGGAGAATACCACAGTCACAAGAGCAGGGGTACCCTGGGAGAGGCTCTGCCAATGGCACTTTCATATTCCTTAGTAGCGCAGTACTCATTAGCACAGACTGGGGAAGCCAGGTGAATTGTGTCCATGAGTGTCTCTACTGGGGTCTGGAAAGACCTTCCGCACAGATCAGGACACATAAGTGGTGAGGAGTAAGAACAACCCACCTTAGTATGCAGCACAGCACAACCTTATGGCATTCTCTTGGGAGATAAGTGATGCTGGTTCTAGTTCCCCCAGGCAGAGGAGGAAATTAAACCCAGGACTCCCACATCCTTTATGAGCGAATAAAAAGTGGCTGTCTTCCTCTCAGCTTTGTGAATATAATCGTGATATTTTCTTCCGGGGAATCAATTTGGTAAGTCCACGCTGAATTCAACAATCATTTTGGGACAATGGAAAAAAAAGCAAACATTTTTCAATGAGAAGGATGCTGGCTAAAAAAACATTCTATTGACTGTAGTGGCAGTACAACAACCAGACAGACCCCATCACTCTGCCACTTTATATCCAGCAGCTGTAGGACAGGAAACTCTCATACTTGCAGACAGCGGAGGAACTTACCTGGCAATGTGAAATCTTGCTAGGAAAAAAGGGTTGTGCGGGAGTAATGAAATCCTCTGGGAATGGCAGATGAAACCTGAACACCGGTGGGACTGCCTTGAGTTCTGACACAATTACCACAGTGCATAAGAAAAACCTGCAAAGAACAGGCTCACTCCGAGGGCTGAGATGTGACCAGTGTCCCAGTTATTATTAGCTACTAAAGGTCTGAAAAGGTTCAAACTCCATCTTTGTAGGAATTCAAACAGAGGGATGCATGAGGCCTTGCTGACGGCTTCCAGACTGAAAAAGAAAGCGGAGGGAAAAGGGGCATTTCTCTGACCTTCCTCGGTGATTGCTCAGAACTGTGTCTACTGATGGCCGTGTCCAACACCGACAAGAAGAGGCAAGAGAAGTCAAAATCTGAGGAGTGAGATGTTCTGCTAGCACAGAAAAGCCACCTGGAGAAACAAAAACAAATGTCACACAGCTGCGAGTGGGAGAAATGCTATTGTTTTCCTGGTAGCCCGTCCTTCCAGTCTTCTGAGAGAAGCGGGTGAGTGTGTGTTTGTGTGTGTGAGTATGCTGGGAATAAGTAATCAAGGAAACATTCAAGGAGCGGGCAGCGTCCTGAGCCTCGTGGTGAGCAAGTGCGTAGCAAACAGTGTCAGCTGCTGGTTGCTGCTCCACCCTGCATTTCCCCTCTTCTGCAGGAATGCACTCGCAGACGTGCTCCTCCTTGCTGCGCAGCATTCAGGGCTGCGGATGACAAACTGGTGACCTCAGCAAGAGGCAAAACCGGAGCTGCAGGTGCGTGCTCGCTGCCTGCTCTGCAGAGGCAGGATGAAGCAGTGAAGATGCTGCTCAAATTTAGAGCGTCAGATCATGCAGCTGGCCGGTTTCCTGTGTGTTTAGACAGGAACAGAGGAGCCACATGCCCTCTTCAGGCAAACTGAAAGGGCACAGGGTACAGCTAGGCACGAACCCATCCTCAGTAAAGTTACTTTAGTAGCTGTGGCCATATATTGCTGTCAATGTTTTGATTCCCACCCCTCTCTAGAGAGGAGCTGAGGACTTTTTTTCCAGGGTAGCGATGTGGAATTGGAATAACGGCTGTCTGGAGACATGTAGAGCCTTGACTGGTTGATGGATGCCATCAGTGGGGTCACTGAAGTGTGTGTGATCAACAGGAAGCAAGGATGCAGATACCAGCCTGTGCAGATGGGACAGCATGGGAGAGCAGAGGGGAAATAAGCCTGCTTAACATCTAGTGTGACCATGTAAGCTCAGGCTCCTCTGATCTGCTACCCAGGGCTGGTTCTCAATGCCATGCTGCTTCCCAGCTCTTTTATTTAGGGAAGGGAGGTATGGCACCAGGTGAGATGCAGGGTGAATTAGACTGCAGATGGCCAGGCCATGTGCAAGAGCACGTATCTGCCTATGGGGAAGCAAGGTGGCCCTTAGCAAAGGGTAGTGGATCCACACCTCCCTCCAGCCGACACGAGCTCGTGCACACACCTATACACATATGCATGCTTACACGCAGTCTGGTGTAGTGAACAGCGACAGAATAAAAAGGCTTGCCTGGCCCCAGTGGCCATGAAATGGAATTGCTACTGTACCGGTTAACATGGGCAGCGGCACAGCTTTTCTTTATGGTGTCTGTTCTTAGTGCTGTGCACTGTGTGCAGTCAATGTTTGGGCAGAGAAGAAGCAGAGTCATCAAAATTGCCTGTTGGATCAACCTGACATCAGATTTGTGCAGGCAGAGCAGTGTCGATACCTGGTGAGCTCAGAGCTCCTTACCTTCTCTGTGGATGGTGCTGTCACTGACTGGTTTTCCTGCTGCCAGGCTGGGACACGGGACCAAAAATAACATCTTGTGCCATCAGGCCAAACATCAACACCTTAAACCCCTTTGAGTCCAGATGAAGGGCAGCAAGAGTGTTGATGTCCTCAGACAGCAAACTACTGCACCGTGAGAGGAAATGCACAGAGACTACGGATACAGCCCCGGAGCCTGCAGCATAATCCCTTTGATCAGCAAGACTGGGGTTACTGTAGGGTCAGGGTTGACACAAAACCAACCAATCAAGCAAGACCACCTACGTATTCAAATTAACCTTTTTCTTGGCGGCAATACAATTTTCTTTAAGGACTATTTTCTGGGTTTTTTTTTTGCATGGAGTTCTTTGCCCCACTGTTTGCCTCTGTGCATCATTGCTGTGATAGATACGGTCGTTGTGATTCAGGTACTTAGACGGGTAATGCTGCAGATGGGCAGTGAGGGAAGTTGGCACAGGTTTTGTTTTAAAATCATCTTTTGAACCAAAGGAACTTTCTGATAATCACTGTGTAACTTTCTGATAATCTCTGTGTACTTTCATTAAAAAAAAGAAAAAAAAAAAGGAATCAAAGCAACCAAACCCCACACGTCTTTAAATCTTACATGTCATTTAAAAAATGCACAAATATTCTTTCATTTCTTTTTTTGCAGAGGGGTAGCAGAATCAATTTGCCATGGTTATGCCTCCTGCCAATTGTTTAGAATTTCCAGGATTTAATCTTTCATCCATGTGTGTATCCACTATTTACCTTTGAATGAGATAATGCATAATGCATTGGGCTTTATGGAAACAAACCATGAAAACCCACTTTTTTTGAAGAAGAGAAAATTGTGCTCTCCCTCGATGGCCTAGAAAAATTAGTGCCGATGTTACGACAGTGAAGGCACAGGAATGGACAGGTTAACTTCATGTGAGCTCAGAAGATGCCAAATGTGAGGGCATGCACATACAACGCAGTGCTCCTGGATCCTCCCTCTACTTGAGGATTAATGCTGGCAAAGTAGCATCAGTGCTGTAACACGAGCACACGTGGGATGTTCACTGTCTTCTACCCCTGGATGGGGCTTGATCTTTGCTAGCACTTAGCAGTCTCAGGGAGGCTTAGAAATTGCACAGCAATACAGTCAATGCGTAGAAGGAAAGTGCAGAAGGCTGTAAATACTTAGCACCTGCTATCAGTTATATAGGGCCAAGGGCCCTGTGGGTAATGGGAGATCATAAAATGGAGGATCTTTTTGAACGATGAGTAGCACCTGATCACTCGATGGGTGTTCTCCCGATGTGATTGTCCATGGTTTGAATGCTGCTTTGTGCTGTACCTAGAGCTGAGAATGAAGTAACTGAAATGTATGCTGCATTTTTTTTTCTTTGTGAAGAAGAGGTAGCGGTAGCTTTGATGTAAATCAGGCACGATGCTATCTCATGCTCGAGGTGCTGGGTCTGTTTGCAACCGTTAGTAGAGAGAAAGCAATGCTTTGACATGCCTCTCCTCTCTCTCTGCTTCACACGCATAGACATACATCTAGGGAGCCTCAAAGAGTCAGAATCAGCAGAGGTCTTTTAAGAGGTTTTCCTGTCTAAGGAGAGGTGGGTGTGAGCAGCAGATGGCCTTTTATGGGGAATTTTGTCTCAGCTTTCTTCTCATGCTTAGACTTGGCTTTTTTTTTTTTTTTTTTTTTTTTCCTGCTGTCAGGTGTTTCTTCCCAAAAGCTCTCGCTGGTCAGAGCTGGCGTTAGGCTCCTCCTGAAGCACGTCCACTGTGGAACTGCTCACTTCTGGCCTATCTGACGGTATCTGGCTAACTGTGACAGAGGCATAAATGAAAAGCAAAGAGGTCAAGGGCATGGAATTCAGTGCGCAGATTGGATCGAACTCCAACACGCTACACTGCACCAGGAGATGGAAAAATTGGCCATGGATTGCTAAACTAGCTCTCCTCCTCTTAGTCTGTGGTTAATCCAAAGGTCCTTCCTTTATAGAGGTGCCAGAGTGGCAGAGATAGCACAAAGGAGCTTAAAAATTTGCTTTTAAAAACATCGGTCCCTCATTGCCCTGTTTGGAAAAGAAAGCTGTAACGTGAGGAGCACTGCACACCTAAGGAGGGATCCCTTAGTGTTGTCCCTATGGGATAAAAGACTGTTGTGCTACATTTGGCTGGAAGGGCTATTTATTTTTGAAAACTGTAAATCTACGTGTCTTCTCCTCCAGGTACAAAGGAGGGGGAATTGTTACAGTTACTGTGGTAACACAACTGGAGAACCAGCCTAAGAGTGAAGAGACTCAGGACAACAGAATGAATCGATCGCGTTGTACCATGAAGCAGATGGTCCTGATGAAGGTCTATCTTCCACTGAGAAATCATTCGGCAGTACATGAACGCACTGTTTGACGCCGCCTCATCATTCAAAATCAATAATTTGTCTTTCAAAACAGCTTTTTATGTAAGGAAAGGCCAGATGTGAGCTTATCCAAGACAGGAAAGTCATCCTGAACTTCTCCCCCTAGCAGGTAGCTGGTTCTCTTCTAATCTGCCTGACTGGAGAAGAGATGGGAACACTAAGTTGGATCTGAGCTGCACGCAGAGGGACTCCTGTATCTGCACGCAGCCCTTCTGATTCCACAGGGATATACACAGGCCCCACAAGCTTGGCTTGACTTGGGCTTGAGAAAGCTGAGTGTATGAGCCTCAAATAAAGGAGAGTAATTTCTACAGGGAGAGCAATGAGTGAGAGACTGCTAAAGGGAAATACGGATCTCTGATTCTGGCAGGAGATGAGAGTAACCTCCCAGAAAGGTCTCCCTGCAGAAGGCAGTTTTTAAAATGACCTTGAAGAAATACACAGCAATTTAATTTGTCACTGATGAGGGTTTTTGCAGAGCCTCTTGCGATTTTATGCATGTTGGCTGGACAACCCTGCCCTGACAAATGCCCTAGACTGTGCCAGAGATGCAGAGAGCTTCTGACTCGTCCATTGGACTTGAGAAGGCTTTAAAAAAGGATATGCCTCTTGAAAGACAGGATAAATTGTGGCCCACAGAGAGGAAGACTGGCAAGGCATCCCTGTTATGCTCGTAAACTGGCAGCTGTAGGCCCTGATAGAACAGGGATTGGTGAATGAGTGGAAGAATGATTCTGATGAGTGGAAGAAAATTTCCTGGAGAAATCTTCATAATGCTGGGCAGAGGATTAGCAGCTGGAGTGCTTTCATGCCCAACACAGGTCTAGAGAAGGTCTTCAAAGGACCAAGTTCAGCTAATTCTGGACATCCATCATTTTCCCTTAATCACCTTGTCAAGGTGACGAAGTAGCTTTGCCCAGCCCTTCTTCTGCCAGGTGCACTGCTAAACATCACATTTGAGAACACTCTGTTTAATGCCAAGTGTTTTTTTTTTCCCTTCTATGCATGAAAATAAACGAATCGGCCCTCTAAGAGAGCGCTTGGGAGTATCTGCTTCTCCACGCTACACGCTACTTTCTGAAACAGAGGAAAGGTGGGATACAGCGGTGTTCAGAGCTCACAGACACTCACAAACCAAAGGGACCAGCTTAGACACAGACTTAGCTAGAAGAGTACTTACTACTCTCTTCTTTTCCCCTTTCTACATGCACTGGCTATGTTGCTGGTAGCCAACATCTGCCCTACAAATGGACAACAGTGTCTCAGTGCAGCTTTCCTATGTACTATTTACTTACTCATTCTTCCCTTGCTGCTAGGGAGTGGGAACACATATCCCAGGGGTCGGAGACTGAGGCAAGTAGGAAATAAGACTGTCCCTGTAGTCTTGAAAAGAGAATGTTAGGGTAGAACCCCTCTGTCCTACTGTCGCCTTGCACTAGGCAACAACTGTGATGTCTGGTTTCAGTCAAGAATGATTAATGAACGATGTGTGTTTGTCCCTAGCAGATGCTTGTAGTAAGTGTGTTGGCTGATGTTTGGAGCAAAATAAAATACAGCATGTAACAGACAGAGGCACTTGCACTGAAGATGAGTCACACTGCATCACTTTTTTTTTTTTTCTTTTTTTTTTTTTTTTCCAGGGGAAGGAGGATTTGACCCTCACTGAGTGAAGGAGTTGCTGATTTAGTCAAGTCAAGAACAGGATGCGACGCTTTGGTCTAGTGCATTGACATTTGCATCTCTGAGTGAGAATGCTTATTTTCATTGGAGGAACAGCAAGACTGCCTTTTGAAACATTTAAAGGTAATCAAGCTTTTGGAGAGGAAGTGAATGTATTTTGATGGAAAGCTTTGAGTCTCTCTGGACCTGCCAGAATGGTTACGGAAAGACTGGAGCCTTTCCGTGTGTGCATCTTTTTAAACTGTGTGGTCTGTTTGGGGAGTTGCATATAAATATTTACATTTGTATTTTACTTTCACCTGATGTAAGAGTGATTTCAAGGTAAATGGCTGAGAGCAAAACGTTGCTGATCTAAAATTAAGAGAACGTGTCCTTCTGAAGCAGGTTAGCTCAGGTTGAGAGTAAGTATCAGAGGGGTCTGGAGAGGATGATGTCTTTTCCACTGACTAGCACTGGCTAGGGGACGACTCTGACATACAGCAAATAAGAAAAAGGCACTCTTGCATGCTGAATTCTCATAAGAATTTTGCACAAGACAGCAAAAAGCAAGCTTTTGCCCCAGAAGTATACCCTTTCTCTCCCTCCTCCAAAGCCCCTTGGGACTGCGGTACGGATTGCTGGTGGTTAATACTTTGCACGTGGACTGAACTGTGTCAGGCAGAGGAATGAGAATAGTGTCAGAGTTGTGCGGAAGAATCCCTGGGCATGTCCTGTCTCCAGACATAAGCTCAACCCATATCTATTCCTGGATTTTGAAGCACTGCAGAAAAGTGTTACTCGGGCAGAGTCTAAATGCGGTAAAAGCTAATAGTCAGTAGGACACAGTGGAGGATTTGATTCTTCAGTAATGTCAAGACAAATACGAATTCTTCCTCCAAGGAAAACAAAACAAATGCTCTCTTTCCATAAGGGATGTGACAACCCTAAGCAATTGTGCAACCCTCTGCAATACATGATCCAAACTGAGGTCCATATTCTTCCACGTATCTGCTTCTATGACATGGAAGCTTACAGATAGATGTTATGCTTTTAAGATGGGGCAGGATCTGTGCCCCTACCTGGAGATCTTTCTTGCTATACCTTTGTTGTGGTGAACTACTCCTGGAAACCGATGCCACAGCAGAGTAAAACAGTGAATACTGGGGCATCTGTGGGCAGCCACACAAAAACTGCTCACATGGGTGGCCAGTTAAGTCACTTCTCTGCTAATGTAGATAGGCCAAAGCTCATTTGGACCATATCTATTCTGCATAACTTTACAAAATCCGCTTTTATTTGAATCCCAGGTTATCAAGTTGCATTAATCTCAGTGAAAGCAGGAATCCTAAGGAGAAACGACAGGTACAGGGCTGTTCTAAATGCTGAGGTACACTATCCTGCCTGTGTCCCCATCTGGTTGACAAAGAATTTAAAATGATATCAGGTGTTAAGCCTAAACCCATCTGGCCTTGGGCAACAAGTGGTACTGATGGCAGCCGGTCCCCATCAGGAGAGCAACTCTGCAGCAGTGCCCACAGGAGCTATGGCCATGCTAGCTGGGGTCAGCAGTATTGTTTGCAAAGTGTCCTGAGTGCACATGCTGCTTTTGGATAAAATGCAACTGGGACTGTGATTCACCAGCTGCCTGTAACACAGCTGGATATGTTACAGAATCATAGAATGATTAAGGTTGGAAAAGACCACTAAGATCATCTAGTCCAACCACTGACCCGTCAACATCACGTCTTTATCTGGAAGGCTCTGTCAGCCAAACCATCTTTTCTCACCTCTTGCGAGGGCTGGCCTCCTCTTCTGCATAGGCCCTGACACAGCTGAGGAAGTTGCTTTCAGGTCTGCAGCACCACAGGATTGTCCTTCTGCCCCAGATCTGTAGTGCAGGTCTCTAGCTTGAGCAGGCAAGAGGAGAAACGCCTTATAATTTCCCTGATGATCTGAAGCTAAACACAACCTCTTTGACAAAGATGCTAATGTAAATGGGGCCTTAGCTTCTCTTTGAAATGGTTTGCAAAACTGCCTTGCACAAACCAGCTTCAAAGAACAGTTGAGCCCTGCCTCTGGTAGCCACGTGAAACTGCTATTGCCTCTCAGGTTAAAAAAAAGTGTTTGTAGGCAAAGGGTTTTTTTTTTTAAATTGAAAACAGTTTCTCAGGCCAACACAGACGAGTCCCCCCAGGGTTGAAATCAGCTCTATGTTTCTCAAAACAGTGTGAAAATAAGATGGGTGTTCCAGCTGACTAAAGTTTTCAGATTTTAATTAACTGGCAATGAGCCATAGAGACACGAGGTGATGCACCGTGCTGGGCCAGCTTGGTGTGGAGAAGCCAGGCTGTGCCTGAGCACTGCCCCGTATCTGCTAGTAACTCCTGCCTTTGGGGACCCCACAGGCTGCTGGGCCACCCCCCTGCTGTGGACAGCTCATGGGCCTCATTCAGGAATGCTGAAGCTGGGCTGAGGTCTTTCACTCCTCAACCCGTGGTCTCAGGCTTTGCAGCAGCAGAAGGCAAGGGACTCTGCCTGCTTGTGGCAGGTGGTAGCTGGTAGACGTGCTGAATCTTCACTCCTGCTGTAAAATGGTACACGAGAGGACTTATACCTCAGTGCTACCTGCCTCGATAACATCTTTTAGTTCAGTGACCTTCCCTCTGCCCTAGCGCTCCCTTGCCCCTTTTTAAGGACAAAAGAAGAAAAGGAAGGCAGCTTGCATTCTGATGCTGGGTCAGTGGATGCGGGATGATTCAAATTCAGCACCTTCCTCTGAGCTACGTAGCACCCAAGGGACAGTATCTTACTCTGCTCCTTTCTATCACTCTGTGCACTTGTAGGGGCTTATGGTATTACTGCAAAACACTCTGGACATGCACAGCATGAAGAAACAAGTCGGAAGGTACATTTAGATGCACCAGACTCAAATCAGATAAACTCACAGGATTCACGTGGCCTCTGACACCAGGTGATTGCAAATGGTAATAAACACAATCCAAATTTAGGTTGGCACACACTTTCCTAGGAAGGGGGAGGGGGGGAACAGCTGCGTTTTAACAGACTAAAAGTGGTTAGAGAACTTTGTTAATTCAGACATAAACCTGTTAGCATAAAATATTGCCAGAGGTCTGCAATGGCCTCAGACAGTTTACATTTTTCATCACTGCTAGAGACAACTAACCCTTTCTCTCCCTAAGGATAATATTGCTTCTCCACGAGGCAACCCAAAAGCCAATCTCTTTGTACACAAGAGAAATGCCTCTAATCTAGACTTTATTAGACCGATCATTATATAATGGCTTTAGAAACTCTGGACAAAACACAGTAGTGGGTTTAGCCGACGGTAATGTCAGACTGCTGTCAATAATCCCTAGCAGATGCAAACGTGTGACCCTTTTTCCCATAATTGTTGAATATTTATTTTTATCTTATAATGTTAATAAGGTTTATTGTGCTGCAGAGAGAGCTGATATCACATGACCTTCATCTTCCTGACTCACAACAAAACCAGAAACATTACACTGCCTGTCACGTCCTGTTGTTTAATGATAATGTGTAGGTTAGTTGCTTTTCTTCTCCACACAATATTATTTATTCCTTTCGGGCTGCCTTCCCTTATTCGGAGTTGCCATCGTGCTAAGCAAAAAAAAAAAAGCGTAACTGAAATAGGAGATTCTGAAGCATCTTTTCAGCATGAGCAGTGGAAACAACAACAAAAAAATAGAACCAGTTTTTAGACAGCACTCAATCAGGTTATAAATGGCATTAAAAGACGCGATTGCCGAGAAGAGCAGGGACTGGATTTGAAGAAGCAGGAGACACTGAGCAATGCAGCCTTCCTAAATGAGACCTAGATAAAAGCCTGAGTAACCCCAGTCTCAGTAAACAAAAACAGACTATGTGAAGGACGTGGGAGGTAAAAAACAGTCTTCGTTTTCCTTGGAACAAAATTAGCTCTCCTCATGTCGATTGGAGGTGGCGAGAGCCCAAAATAAAGGTTTGCATCTGGTCCTTTATTTGTGTTGTGCTGAGCTGGGATCCCCAACGCAGAGAGCTCCTTTTGGATCAGCCACGCTGGTGTTGCCTGGCACATTAAGAGCCACGTGGATAGAGACAGAAGAATGCGATAGCGTGGAGAACCAGACTGTAGCTTAGGCTGCATCTTTTCACCGTGCTGCGAGGAAAGGTGAGGCTGGTTCGAGGGTGGGTTAACGGGACCTTCATTTCACACACCTGGGAATGAATGGCTGCAGTTCCCTAAGCACTGTTTATCATTGCTGCATCCGGGAACTGCTTCCCACTCCTCCTCAGCAAGGGGAAAAGCAAAGTGTGCTTCAGGCCCAAAACCTCCTGCCAGTCCCTGGAGAGAGCAACCGGTGTATCACACCACTTGATTCTTGTCCAGCTTAAGCAAGGGTGTGGAAACCTTCATCAGTGCACTTCAGAAAAGCAAGCCCAGCGTGGGGCTACGCAACTAAGAAGCATGGAAAAGCTGGGAAGTCGAGCCCCTTTGGTTGGGAGTCATCCTGCTGGAAAGAATGGGACTGATGGCAGAGGAGGTTCTCCACTTTCTGTGGGCAGGCGCTCTGGCTTTGCACCAAGAGCTTGGGAAGCCCAGGAGATGTAGCGTGCTGTCTGTGCCAGAGTTCTCCAGATGCATCGTTCTGAGTGCAAACTTTATGTGCTCCCGGAACAGTGAGGATAAGTCATTCTTGGTTTCGTTACAGGCTTTAAGTGGAGTGAGAGCCCACAGCAATTCTAACACATTCCCTTTACAGGTTCATTAATGAGACCTATGGGAATCGGATTGGGTTCTTCTTCACTCTGTTATTTGGACTGTGAGAAAAAAAAATGCAGAAAGGCAAAGCTATTTTCAAGCCAGGACTTCTTTCCTGTTTCAAAACTGAAATGATTATCAGGCTTCTGCTGCTAAGTCCCAATATTTGGGGTATTTATTAGAGTTGTGAGGAGACTCTAGGTTTTTTTTATTTGCGTGTTAGAGTTAGTGAAATAAATGCTAGGGTGCACTTGTGAATTTGGCAGTGCATCCCAATTGCACTGACACGAAAACCAAGGCTCTCTCCCCAGTGGTTTTGCACCAGTGTATTTTCACTTGGGATCATTTTTGTTAGGACAGTAAGAGCTCCACTGTCCCTAAGCCTGGTTGCAGTTGTGTCAATGATGAAAATGCTGTATCTGGGTCTGGCTGTCCCCCAGATCCTGATATCCAGCTCTCCTCCGCTGCCTCTGAACTAGCACAAGCCAGGTCTTGGTTTTCAGGCTGTTACATTGATACTGAGGTAGCTAATGCATGACAGATGTCATGATGAAATCATATATCCAGTGAGGTCACTGGCAAAGCTCCCGTTTGTGTAGAGTCACAAGGTTTTGTGCAGTGCAATTTCAGCTCCATGTGCAATACCCAAAACACAGGTCACCCCCAGTTGCAACATGGCTGCTTTTCCCAGCAAGGTGATCAAAAAGCGGCAGTGTTCACAGCGTCTGTAACCAGCACTTCACCGGCATCATCCTTGGGCATTTTCACATAGTGGGCAAATCCAACAGGGCAGTTGCCTCTGAAACCCTTCTGCCAGCAGTCATTGGACAGCAATGCTCTGTTGCTATCCAGGAACAGTACTACCTTTTGGCTTACTACTGGCCGGCTGCCAGATACCTGAGGACTAAGACCTAGAAACCTTAACCCTGCTGTGTGGGGTTTGACCAGCAGTGCAGGCTCAGGGTTCAGCACACAGCTCTGGGAACCGTGGGGAAATAAGGCTGCAGTTCTGCTTCTGAGCTAGGAGATAGGCCTCCGGGCCACTTGCATTTCTGTGCTTCAGAGCTGCATGTGCTCCCACGCTGTGTGTGTGGTTATGCAAACAAAAGTGGCTTGTGCTGTAGAGCTGCAGTCCCTGTTCTGTGTCATGTGCAGGCATAGGGAAAGCTGCTTTATGTCTCCCTTAGAGAAAAAGTACAAACAACACCAGACTGGATTTTTGGTGGCCCTCCATGAAGCAGTTTGTGACCCATTAGTGGCATGCTTGCTGCTATCTGGGAATCCATGGGAGGTGGTGATTCCCATGGGAAGTGGTGAGAAACAGCATCATGCACCCTGGCTAGATTCTGTGATGCAGTGGTGCTTTAGATACCCAGATTATTTACAGCTAGGCAGGGTATCTCTGTCATACACCGTGGTGAAGTGAAGCCAGAAACTACTGGCTATCTAGCCATTATTCATCCATAAGGATAACTTATTTTATCATCAAAATGAACCATTCAGCATTATGGACTGCAGTGGAAAAGATTAGGCCTTCAACATAACTCAGAAGCAAAGGCTTAGTGCTGCCCCCCCTGCTTTCACTGCAGTTCCTGTTCCCTGCCTCCGTCCATTCATGCAAGAGGAACTTCAGCAGAGGAAAGTGGCGCCTGAACCCCCAGTCCCAGGAAAGTCTGTAACACTGGGAATACTGTAAGTATGGGTAAAATGAGTAAAATGGATAGGACATCGAGGCAGCATGGGCTGGGCTGTTTAATGAGATGGATGCAAACCAAAAATGTGTTGTTCTGTACAGTCAAATTCTAAGACGTACATCCAGAAACAGAGTATAGGCCATAATTCTACCTGGAATCCTAGGCTCCCTATCTAGAAAGGAAAGACCCTAAAAAAGATCAGTGTGTCTAACAGTCCAGGAAGGTTGTGGTTGGGGTGTGGAGGAACCCAAGAAAGTCCACAGACCAAAACGACTGAGTACTGGAGATCGTGGCGTGTAGTGACAGACTGCTGGAGACACTCCATCTGTTTAGCTTAACGAAGACAAAGTTGAGAGAGAGGACGACTTGATCACAGTCTCTGAGTACTGACATAGTGAGCAGAAATGTGATAATAGAAGGCTTTTCAGTCAAGCTGATGCGACTGTAATATGATCCAACTGGAAGCTGGAAGCCAGACAAAATTTTGACTACAAATAAGGTGCAGATGTTTAACAGTGAGGGTAATTAACCAGTGGAACTAATTATTAAGAACTGTGGGGACAAACACCACCTTTAAATCAGGATTAGTTTTTTTTCTTCTTTTTTTCTTCTTTTTTTTTCCCCTGAAAGATTATAGAATCATAGAACTGTTTGAGTTGGAAGGGACCCTTAAATGTCATCTCGTTCAACTCTCCTGCAATGAACAGGGACACCTACAGCTACATCAGGTTGCTCAGAGCCTGGCTCTAGCTCCTTCAGGAATGACTTCGGAGATGTCCTTCACTGCTTGTGTTTCACAAGAGCTTGGGCCTGGCTTGAGTTAGTCTTGAGGCCACGACACTGCACAGGGAGCCCACAGTGCCAGCCCATTGGGCTCACCCTCTGTCCCACCTCTGCACTGCTAAAAAAGAGGATGCATGGATAGGAATGGGGAGAGAAAGTTATGGGCATTGTGACTGTAGATCCACCTTTGTGAAAGTCTGTGCTTTATCTCTGTGATTCAGTTACTTCTTAAAAGACATGAAAAGAATGGAATTAAGATGGCAAATGCAATTGTCTGTCCTGCTAAAAGCATTGCGAGCAAAAGCAGCTTTCAGAAAAGGCAGTGACAGAACGACCTGGCTGCGATGTGCTGGGTTTGGCTGGGGCACGGAGCACCCTACAAATCCCCACGGGAAGAAATGGCCTCTGCCGGGAGTGAAGTCATCCAGGGGAGCGGCCTGGTAACAGCCGACAGCCTCCCTCAGTCTTCTGGGGACTCCCAGAACCTTCCTAAGCTTTCTAGGGCCTTCTGAGGCTGTGAGGAGATGCGGGTCACCAGGCCATCAGGCCCTGCCTGCGCTGAGAGCATCACGCTCGGACACAGAGCAGCCAAGCCGACCCCACACCCGTGGTGTCCCCCACAACAAGGCCGCTCGTCCCGCAGCCCTCCGCCATTTCCCCACTGCCTCCCTGGGGGAGGCCCGCGCTGCGCGGGGGCAGGGGGTGCCCAGCTGCCTGCTCGCACCTGCCGCTGCTCGCAACTGCAATTAGTTGCACCCGGTCGAAGCCAAATTGAGGCCCCTTTCAAGCCGTAACTCTGCGCATTCTGTTTCCAAAGGGAAGTTCATCTTTTATGTGCATGCAAAATGGATAACACCCAAGGAACTTTTTTTTTTCTTTTTTTTCTTTTTTTTTTTTTCTTTTCCCCTTCTGCCAGTCAGGCGAGGATTTGTTTAAAAAAGCACTGCTGCGGCGGTGAGGTTTTAGCAATCCTTCTGGTTGGGCTTGGGAAAGGTTGGCTTGTCAAAGAGCGGGCTCAGCGTGTGTGGCCTGCTCCTGGCGAGGGGTGCTCCCGGAGTGGATGTCTCACGTCACATTGGCAGCATTACATTGCCGTCGCAGCTCTCTTAGGCACTCTGCTCCCCCACACCGTTCCCTTTTCCTGCAGCCTCTGCCTCGGGCTCTTTTCCTCCTCCCTCACTCCTCCTCGTTGTTTTTCCTGCGCCCGCATCCACATTCACCCATCTGCAAATCCCCTTTCCTTGGGATGGCGGTGCGTGGTGGTCCCCGGTTCTGCTGAATCAGTTCTTCCAAAGGCAGGGCTCCCGTCCCTGTGATTGACAGAAGGTGCTGATTCAGTAGTGCGTGGGGGATCCGGCAGCAACCGCATTAAGAGGATTTACAAAAAAGATAAGGCGCAGCGCTGAGCTTCCCTCGGTAATCGTACAGCACACAATTCGGGACTGCGCTGGGAATTTCGGCGCGGCTGACAGGTACACAGTGCTGATCCAATTGTCCTTACATCCGTTATTAGCCAAAATAAGGGGCAACTGGAATTACAAATGATTTCTGGGTAAACGCTTAGCTCTGATTCTGAATGATCTCTCGGCAATAATCCACACGTAATCCTCAATAC
Source organism: Gallus gallus (assembly GCF_016699485.2). Taxonomy (NCBI): domain Eukaryota; kingdom Metazoa; phylum Chordata; class Aves; order Galliformes; family Phasianidae; genus Gallus; species Gallus gallus. The sequence goes on from NC_052532.1 coordinate 112,591,700, forward strand.
AGAGAGTCTGCTCTAAAGGGAGCTCCGTGTTGAGGAGGCCTCAATAATGCATGGATGCCCTGATTCGCAAAATAAAGGAGGAGAGGGGAAAATAAGAAAGCCGTGTTTGTTTTCTAGCCTTTTTTCTGGGTTGAATAAAATTTAGGGAAGTACGTGATCACATACGTACCATTTATTAAGAGAAGATTACCTGCTTGGTAATTATTTCTTTGGGAGAATAATTTAACACCTCAGTGACCGTGTGTGACTGTCCCAGGCAGGTCTGATGTATCTCAAAAATAAACAAATGAGCAAAAATCCTCTGTAATGAATTGGTTTGTGATGTTTATCCCTCAAAACACTATATATATATTCTTTTTCTTTCATGGTAGAGAGTCGGAAACTGTGTAGCTGTGAGGCCTTGATTGGAGGGAGCAAGTCCACTGAAGGTTAGTGCCTTCTCTCTTTTCCTCCGTACGTGCTACTGAGAAATATCACCTGGCACAGTGACACTCACCATGGCCCATCATCAGAGAGCCCCGCTGTCCTTGGTGTGTTGGTCACCCTCACTGCCACCTCATGAGGTGAGGTGGGAAGGCATGCTACTTGCAGAGCACAAGTTCCCAGAGAGGAGCAGGTGTCTCTTCACTGTTTCTGGATCTTTGTCACTTGGAGGGCTGCTGAGTACAAGGGGTAGGAGGGCTGCAGGCAGGGCTCAGGTCATATGTATGCATATGTATGAAACGAGTATCACAGGGCTCCAGTTTATGCTGGAATGAGACCAGAATCAGAATCCGAGAGAGACAGGAACTCCAAAGCCATCTACTTGTCTTGGTTGTCTTGTGGGGGCATAAGACTCAGGGCCAGGTTTTCAGAAGGTCTAATTCCTCTAAGTACCCACTTGATCATTCCCGCTTTGCTATTTATCTCCTTTTAAGTGTGCTCTTCCTACAACAACTTGACTGCTGGAGAGTGGGCACAGAAGAGTTTGAGTCTACAGCAATTACTTGTGTGAGTAATCCCTGAGTAATTCCGAGAGGATTTACCTGTCTGACTAAGGGCCCTCAGAATATCACCAAACCCTTCGATATATACTCTGAAAACATATTTGGCCCATTGCTTCCTCAAGGACTTTCAAGGGCACAAGAGGAGGTTTACCTTAATTAACATCCCTTCAACATTGTAGACAATGGGTTCATCTCTTGGCTATACAACAGAGGAATGTTGAAAACAATATCTGTTCATCGTGAAATCATGTTCTCCCAGCTACCTGCTACAGAGGTGAAAGCAGGCACTGTCAAATACCACTGAAGAAATTTAATCTTTCCCTGCTAGCAAATTCTGAAAAGGCAAATAACATTTTCATAGTTTGTTTACTCATTTGTTCCTTAAAAGAGGCAAAGGAATCTGTGAATCAGAAGAATTTCCATCTCAAAAATTGCTTTGGCAACCAGTGGCTTGTAATTTAAGATTAAGTGATTGAATTTCATGCAGCCTTGCTTAAAATTCACTACTCCACATGCTGTCACCACACATTTTTTAAAAAAAATCTAACAAGAAACCCCAAACATCTATAACGTTACTACAAGTCAGTCAAAAAATGTCCAATCATCTGGGAGGTGACAAAACGTGCTTAATGAAGATGTAGTCTGCATGACTGCTGGATTTTTCCCCTTGTAGCGTTCACAGCCTATCAGAGAGTTCCCATTCCCATGCAGTGCTGGTGCTGGGCTCACTTCAATCAGGCTGCACAAATCAGTGGAGCAGAAATGCCTCTTTCCCTCCATCACCTGAAGCCAATGCTGATTCATCCGTTCAGACCCATTCCTTCTGCCACTCCTCTGAGTTTACTGATTGCTGATTCATTTTTCCCCCTCCTTTTTTTCCCCCACCTCGTACTAAGCATCCCGTGTTGAGTTCAACACACTTCGTTTCCAGGTCTGACTGAAAGGGAATATGGAAATTAATTGGCTCAGACTGCTAGCAGCCTTTTGCACGTGCCTGTACTCCGTGAGAGGTGCAGTGCAATTGCCTTTCCACTGTAGCTCCTTATCAGCCACCTGTCTCCTTGCGTGTGTTTCCTTGGCTGCTCTCAGTCTGGGTGCTGGAGATGGATGTCCCCTTCCTCTCCCTGTTCTGCAAAAGGGAGGGCAGCTGGCAGGGCTGTCCTTGTGAGGGCTGAAGCTGTCCTCGTTTGACTTAAAATAGGACAGATTTAGTGAATTCTCCAGCTTGTGGTAAATAGCGTGTGACTGGTGCTTTGGTGAGGGCTGCAGAGATGCTGTACAGCACAGTGGAACTTCTGCTGAAATGTTTATTTGTTGTCTCTGCTGGACGCAGGTCCTGGCTGAAAGAAAGCAGCTGAGGTATGTCCCTTGGCCATGAGAGGAGGGTACCAGGATCCTTGCAAGTTGGAATACAATCTGGCTCTGCAGCTACGCTCCATCTCAAACATTTTCATGCCTAGGTTTCTATCTTCCATTGGTTTCATACTGAATTTTCTCATGGAGCTTCCTCCCGACTGCAGAGAATTTGGGTTTCCCTGGTGAAGTCTCCCTGTGTCTTTGATGCTGGAGTGCTGTTGCTAGCATTGCAGAAGTCCCACTGTCCCATGCAGAGCACTGTACAGGTATTTTTTTGAGGAGCTGCCCCACATTCCTGTGGAGCTTTTCCATCTCTGTGAAAAAAAGCTGGGGAGAAGGGAGGCCTTATCTCCATGTTGTGCATGGGTGAGGTCCGAAAAAGGGCTAGGCGGGACAGAGAGGCCAGGAGCACATATATAGGAGGGGACAGGAGTGGAGGCCCACAGCTTGGAGACACACAACCGCCGGAGGGCTCTGGGAGTGCCCCAGCACTTGCTAGGGGGCAGCGGGCTCCTTTGAAGAGTGAGTGGTGCAAGACCCAGCCTGACTCAGTCACCCTTGGCATCATCCCTTGCATCCTCATTTCTGCAGGCTGATGGTGTGTGCCTTGCTAGGGCCCTGGGCTTCTACTCATTCATGTTTGTAGGAACCCGGAGGATGACTCAGATTATTACAGCACTGTAGATCTGATGCTGTCTGTGATGTCTCTGGCATGATGCCCATCTTTCCCTTCTGTGTTTGAACAATCTCTTGCTCAAGGAGCCCTGGCCTGATAGAAGGACTACCTCCTATTATTAACACAGTAGCAAGAAATGAAAGGGCAGGCACATTTGTATGTGGTATAATTTATGCAGAAGACATGATCTCAGGCACAGTGGATGACAAAACCAAACGAGAAACTTTTCTTCTAGTTTTATCACAGTTTCTCCCAGAACCTCTGCTGTATGCATTCTGGAAATTTACAGGATGAAGGATTTTGTCATGATATCTAGTTCTAATCTGAAGTGATTTACTGTTAAGTTGAAAATCAAGCCTGTACGTATCCCCCTCCAAGTGGTTTCTATGACAGTTTCTATTAACCATAAAAATGTCACTTGCTAGGAAGTATCAGCCTTCTTGTAGGCTTTGCAATCATTGCTACCAGATGCACACTTACTGAATGGAATAAATATTCTTGTACAATTAGCCTGGCATGCAGGACATGTCTGGCTATCTCTCTTGCCTCCAAAGTGAAGTTTTCAAAAGCAAACCCGTATATCAAGAGATGAGATCTATCTGGATTTTCTGAAGTTCTTCAGATCTTGCAGTGTTATGATGCTTTATGGATAAAGCATGGTGGTGTGTAAACTTAGGCTAAGTTTTCTTCATTTTAATCTGTATAAGCAACTGAAATATTCATTTTTCATTGTTTTGATCAAGTGGAAAAAAATATTTGATGTCTATTCTGTGATTTAAAATGTATTTTGAAATACACTAATGGCTCTGTGGCATTTCCTGCTGTTGCACAATCACGGTGAAGCTGGTACTGTCTGGATGCGCCATACACACTTTGCCCCTACCTACCCGTTAAGGAAATGACACACAAAGCCTTCCTTAAGACTGGGGGGTGGTGATGACTTCTTCCATATGTGGGATGTGTTAGCAGTGTTGAGACACTGATTTGAGCTAACCTTGTCTTCAGGTATGAGCTGAAATGGGAGTCTGGGTTTGCGTAATGCGCTGTCAGGGATCTTATCCATTACACTCAAGGTTTTGGTGAGGAACTCAAGAAATCAGCCTGAATAATGGAAAAGGCATTTGATCGGCTGCTCTCATGATGTGTCTGCCATTGAAACCACACTCTGGAGAGGAGTCAGAGGCTGGACCTCCACTGCTGTGTTTGAATCTGAAGATGGAAATGGAGGGTGCTGCAGAGCTGAGCTGGTGGACTCGGACTGTGAGAGATACATTACCCTTGCAGCAGAGGAAGCATTGTGGCAGAAGAAGCAAGAGGCCCTGTCACCTTCATCTGCTTACAGGATAAGGTCACATTCTGCTCTTTTTTTGCACCAGTCTAACCACTGAAGACACTGGATGTGGGCTTGTGTGTGTTGGGGAAAATACTACTGTGCTGCAGTTTGCAGCTGGCGCAACGAATGGAGATAAAAGCAAATTCTACAGAGCATCTGGCTCACTTGGTGAAGTGAGCTTAGAGCCTGGATGCTTCTGATACAGCAAGGTGGAAAGTAAAGAACCTAGTCCCATTTCCAGAGTAGGGAGAGGTTTTGAAAGTAGCAGCTCTGAGGAGGCACACGGACTGTGGCTTCAAAAAGGGCTGTAACTATGCACGAGCTCCAATAGTTATTCTGGTGTGAATGAGAGCAGATGAACTCCTGCATCCGCTCATAATGTGAGCAGAGCCATGCCATCAGTGCAGGAAGCTGTATGTGGGCGCAAGTGCGAGTTGATGTGCTGCTCTAGGCAGTGCTCATGGGAGGAGATAAGGTAGACAGCAGAAGGGTTTAGCTCCTTCTCTGCTCTTTGTCTGCTTTGCAAAGGCTATTGCGAAAGCAGAAGGAGTTTAAAAATGTCTGGAATAATGATTTGCAATCTGTCAAACCTGCTCTGTAAGGAGAAGCTGAAGAAACTCATTCTATGAAGCTTAAGAAAAGAAATATCTTAAAGTATGACTTGACTTCAGCACAGGCAGGGGGAACGTATTTCTGAGACTAGTGGGCCCTTTGTCTTTTATCCATCACATACGTATGAATTCCAGAGCTAAAAGCTTCTGTGCACCCCTCACCCGTGGAATTCAGAAATAAAAGTTGCAAAACAGAATATTATACCATTCCAAATACTGTTGTTGGAAGGAAAAGCGCATGTGGTCTGCTTGTACCTGCAGAATCCGTGATGAAGACCGAAAGTTTTCCTCTTCTGGAAACACTGTTCACTGTTTTTTCACATGATAGAATTGGCTTGAAGTGATTCCACTGTCCCTCAAAGTCTTGTGAAAACAGAAAGCATACTATACTAGCATGAGAAAAGACGATGCTCACAGATCTCTAAGAAGCAAAAAAGCAACAGATATTCTCTGTGGGATGAGCTGCTTTTTCACTGCAGCATTAACACATGCACTTTGGAGACTCTCATCTTGGCCAGCAGCTGAGCATGCTCTTGCATTATATCCAATGGCTCAGGAGCAAAAGCACTGGCTTTTATTCAGCACCGTGTTGCTCCAAAATCAATGCCAGCTAAGCATTTTCACTGCTAACAAACTGAACATCTTCATGGATATTATTTGGAATAAAATGGGATAGGTGGCACTGGAGGGCTCTGATGGCCATGAATTCTCCAAGCTGTGAGCCCTTCTTTCCTGACAGTCAGATGATAGAGAGGACAAAAGTAATTTTTGCATGTTTTCATCCCTGCCATCTTTCATGTGGCTCTTAAATGGCTGAATGTCAGCAGAAAAACAATGACTTAGCAAGGACTTTGTGTGGATAGATCTAAAGAGCGGGATTTGCAGGCCACACTGAAATAATGTATTGCATTTTCAAATCTTAGTTCAGTGAAAGCTTGGAAATTAACTGGGCCGGTTGGTAAGTGGCCTTTTCCGTATTTCAGAGTGATAGCAGATACACACATGCACGCTGTGTGCAAAGGCCCTTGCTGAAAAATGTAAGGTTGAGCTAATATGCCTGACAGGTGCCAGACTGGTATAGATGGGAAGTAAAGACTCTCATCTTCTTCTCAGGAAGAGCGGGGAGGCAGTGGCACAGGCTGCCCAGGGAGGTGGTGGAGTCACCGTCCCTGTAGGTGTTCCAGAGCCGTGTGGATGTGGCACTGAGGGACGTGGGCAGTGGGCATGGTGTGATGGGCTGACATGGGACTAAGTGATCTTAGAAGCCCTTTCCAACCTTAATAGTTCTGTGATTCTATGATCTGCAGAACAGGAATGATGAAGGCCGTGGCAGCGTGAACTTCCCTGTGTAGTGCAGAATGCAGTGATCAAGTTTTGACACTTGCCTCTGTGAGGAGAGAAGTGAACACCCACAAACAATGGGCTGGTCCCAGCTCACCTCCGACTGAAGTTTGTCATTATCATGTATTAGATTCCCCCATAGCAAATACAGGATTGGAACTGTAATAAAGTATTGAAATTGCAGTAGAGGCTATACATGACTTTAAACTGTGTCATAAAATATGTTTTAGGTGGCTATAACAATAAAAACGTTTGGAAGCCAGGGCAGCTCCAGATTTCATCATTTGCCAAAAAAATCCTGAGCAACCCAAGCCCTCTCACTCTCCGCTTCTTAAACAAAAACGTGCACAGCTTCTGTACCAACAGACTTATTGCTGACTTTCTCCCTCTGCGTTCGGTTTGCAGGGGAGCACGCAGAGAAAAGCAGGCGTGTGAAGAGGCTGCTCGCTGGTAAAGCAGACCACAGCATTTGCTACGGCGGTCGTAGATCAGACTGCTCACGGAAAGGGGCCCTTGTCTGAAGATTCCCACTCCAGTCCCATTGACTTTATGGATAGTCCTCGGGATCTTGTCTGAGCACATCCAAATGTTTGTACAGCACCTGATGCAAACAGGCCGTCGTCCTGCTTCATTTGTCAAATGATAAATAACATAATAATGCTGTAATTGGAGTCATTCATACAGACAGTAATCATCTGGTGATTCAGTACAGCACAGACTTGTGAGGTGGAAGGCTGTGCTAAGCTTATGCAGAGACTTCTATCTTGCTCATCAGTTTCTGCACGCTAAATATATTCTGAATTTACGAATGCTGAAGTTTTAAGGTGAGATTTTCTATGCTTGGGCTCAACCCAAAAATGATTCATTTCCGTAATGCCGGAATAAAACTGTTCAGGCACTTTTGAGTTATGTAAGACTGAAAGACAAGGTATTGATAATGTTGCTATTAACAGCAGAATCAAGACTCCCTGACAGCACCTATAATAATATTTTTTTATTTATTGAGCAAAGAGCAGCAATGCAGAGGGAGGCAGAAGGCAGGAAACTTCAGAGAGTTTATGCCTGCCAGCCAGCAGCACTTGGTCCTGAAATCAGGCTCTGGCGATGTGCAGTGCACGGCAAAAATACTTGAATTAATGCCTAAGACCTTGCTGATACATACCTCATAGTTAATCTGGTTACGCGGGGTTTATTTCACAGTCGGAAGTTCTTGCGCTGGAAGGGAGTCCTGCTGGGGTTTTCTGAGCACACGATGGAATTAATGAATGCACAAATGCAGCTTGCCAGCCTAGATTTAAATTGCTTACTAGATCAAAATCTGCTCGTTTTCTCTGTCCTTTTCTTTTTTTTTTTTTTTTTTCCCCTTCCCAGCCTCTCTGTCCTTTATTTATTAATTTGTTTAGGAAAACATATCAGGAGCACAGAAAGTGCCCGTGGACGTCACCAAGGCAGCTAACGCAGATAAATGGCTGTTTTTTCACGCTGGCCTGAATCCTGGCACGAGGCTTTGAGCTGTGCTTCTGGGCACGGGGCATCCTGGCAGGGGCTGGTGGGTGGCTGGTGCTGGCTGGGGATGCGAGGAGCCGCAGCCACCAGCGATCCCTTTCTGCAGCCCCTGGGAAAAGGACAGCATTACCAGCCCTGCTCTGAAAGGGCAGGCAGTAAACCTGGGCTGCTCTGCAGGAAGGGTCACGTTGTTTCTATCTTTTGGATCCACGCTGCCTCTTGTCAGATTTTAATGGGTGCTTGCAAATAGCATAATATTTTGATTTATTTGGCCGCCGGGCAGATCTCCAGCCTGCTGTCTTGACTGTGGCGTTTGTATTTTAATAGGAGTTTTAAGAAGGCTTGGCTAGGGGTATTTAAGGTAGTCCCTGAGCTTTTATGTAGACCTTCTCAGCCGTGATTAGAAGCGCGGCGCCGCAGAGATGTGGAGGCAGATTTTTAGGATGTGGAGATGCAGAGATTCTGCAAGAGTGCCCTCAGCGATGCCCTCCTAAAGCCTCTTTCAGATGAGCGAGCTCATCTCCCGCTGCCCGTTGAATCCCTTTTCACATCCCGGCCTCTGGACTCCTTAACACTGCGTCCAACCGCGCTGCGCAAGGCCAGGATGAAGGCAGCCCTTGCTCCTCCCTGAGCCGCTCAGGCTGGGCATGGTGGAAGGAAGGATGCCTGCTCACCCCTCCCAGCTCCCCAGCACCTGCTTTTCAGGGCCGGACACCTCCCTCCCGGCCCTGGCGCTGGGACGTGCTGCAAGGAGGTAATGTATGGATGCACGGAGCTCAAGGCAGCGAGACGCCTCCCCGGACTCCTGTCTGCATGCTCATGAGCAAAAGGGATAGGAGACAAATGCGGCTCCTTCAAGGTGAAGGGCAGCGGTGGCATGAAGGAAAAGTAGCCTGTGCTCTGTGCTGAAGCCAGGAGACCCTCCTGAAAATTCACCGCTTTTCATTTTTAATGACGTCTTAGATGGGAATTTCAGAGCTTGTGAAAACCAGAGGCTGATAAATCTGCAGGGTTAATCAAGAGAGAGCCTGCCTGCCAACGTATCCAGGTGTCCTGAGCTGCACTATCGCTGCTCTTCCTCACCTTTCTCCCCCTGTGCTGCAGACACAGCCCGAGCAGGGATGGATGGCTACGCTGCATGGTGCAGTGCAGGCACTGCATTATTCACCAGGTTTCCTTGGCTCATCTAGAGACTTGACTATGAATTTGTCTCCAGGTCTTCGGCTTTGCAACCCCAATGTGCCCACCCAGCTTTGCCTGCTGCTGGCTTAACCCTGCCTGTCTGGACCCCGATCCCACCAAGGAGGATAAAGCAGGGAGAGCACCAAGGTGCATTTCTGCTGTACAGCATCCCAGAGGGAGCAGGAGCTCTTCAGAGATGAAAATCTGCTTTGACATGTGAGACTCAACCCTCCATTAAATGAGGAGCTGAAGAAGTCACCTGTTTGGACTTTGAAGAGTCATGGTGGCCACCTAACTAACCCTTTTGGTGGGGCAGTTTAATCCCTGAAAGGGTACTGTGGCCCTAAGCTCCCCAGTCACAGCCCAGAAGCAGCTAAAGCAAGGAGGTGTGATGACTGGGATGGATGGATGGATGGATGGATGGATGGATGGATGGATGGATGGATGGATGGATGGATGGATGATTTTAACAGGTACCTTGGAGCCCAGCATGTCACCAACTCTGCAGTCCTTTGGTTCCAGGTTTCATCATGAAGCCCTTCAGAGACACTGAGCTGCATGTAGCACCCTCCCTTCCTTATCTGCCTGTCCCAGGGGCAGCTGGAGGACACAGTTGGAGAAGGGAAGCTCCCAGCCCCACGGCTACCCGGGCACCTTGGAAGAGGGCAGGCTGTACCCAGGCGATAAACGATTGCAAAGCAGCCCATTAATTCAGGAGCAAAGATACAAAGAACAGCCCACCAGAGCTTCAAACTTCACCATTTTGCTGTACCAAACCTCCCTTGAAATGCTAATTAAAACGAGCTTGGGGAGAGGAGCCTGCTAACAGGATCACAGCCTCTCTTGCATCGAGCAATAGACGTGTAGTAGGCATCCATGTTTCCCCGTACGCTTATTTTCCAAGCTGAGTTGACTGTAAATGTTGCGGTAATGTGAAACCCACAGAGGGAGCGGGATGCAAACACAAAGCAGAAGGAGACGCGAGGCCTAGTCACGGAGCTGCAATAGAAAAATACATGGCAGCCTTCGGCATATAAATAAATAACTGCCCGAAACGAGGGCTAATTAACTTGCAATAAACCGACTTAACCACTTAGGGGCAGCGTTAACACGGAGTTAACATGCAAAACAAACCTGTGTGTTCTCACCTGGTTAATTGAATATGCGCCCTGAATATTCATGGTGTATCAAATAGCGATACGTCCACGCACTGAGTGATGCGGTCTGTCAAAGCCGGGGACGTGAGATAATGGGGGTAACTCAGTCGCTGCTGCGCAGCGTTAACTTTGATCATTTGGCGCTTCTAAACACATCCATAGATGTAGGACTTTGCTGCTTTTCCTCTGTCGGGGTCACGGAGCGTGTTCTATACAAAGATTAAAACCTAAAGGAAAAAAAAAAGACATAAAAAAGGGCTTCACTTAAAATAAACAGAAAGAAGATGAAACAGAGAAAAAGCCGTCTTTGAGAAATGCTGCTCTCGCATGCAGGAGCTGAAAAACCCATTTTATCTCCATGGCCACATTCGGCGTCACTTTACTTTCACACAATATGTTTCTTCTCTACCACGCATTCAAAAAAACCCCCGGTTCCTTGGATTCCTCTGAAACGTTTCCTTGCATCATAAAGGAGCTCAGACCCACCGCGGGTGTGTTTACACTCCCGGATCAGAACAAGTAAATAAAGGAAAGGGGTTTGGTAGTGCGGCTTGAGTAGCTTCAGGTAGCTCCGGCAGGTGGAAGCCATGGGGAAAACACCATCATCTGCTGCCCTGCTCAGTGCTGGGGCACAGGGGCTCTGGTTCTTGCAGCGTTTAGGTGCCCAGTACAGCAGGTGCCCTCTCAACCAGCACCAGGAGCACCGGCTTGCTCAGCACAAGGAATGCGATCTGGACCAGGTTCAAGTGTGCCATCGCCTTTCTGGTGAGTTAGCCTGAGTGCTTGGCAGGAGGTGCGTGCTTTGTGGCTGAAGGGAGACGGATGATACCTGATGTGGCACGAAGTGAGCTCGGTGCGAAGAGACAACATTGAACACGGCATGAAGTTAAAGGGGGGTGGGTAAACAATATCTGATCTGGCAGAAGAAGCTGCTGGTACAAAGCTGGCCTGTCAGAGCCATTAAAGCCAACTCCAACCGGCAGAGTAAGAGCCGTGCGGCCAAAGCACTTTTGCTGTGATCACCTGGCAACCCAGAGCCAGATTTCCCACATTGCCAAACCCAGTGCTCAGGAAAGGGGAGGGAAATGTGTGACCATCCTAACTGGTATGCCTCTTGGAGGCACTGATACAGAGAAGGTGGTGAAGGGTTGGGGATGCTCAGCAATGTAGATAGGGACCTTGTCTAGCACTGCCCACAGAATCAGAATTGTTTGAGTTGGAAGGGACCTTTAAAGGTTACCTGGTCCAACTCCCCCGCAATGAACACTGACAGCAAGATCAGGTTGCTCAGAGCTCCATCCAGCCTGACCTTGAGCATCTCCAGGGATAAGGCATCCACCACCTCGCTGGGCAGTCTGTTCCAGTGCCTCACTACCCTTATAATAAACAACTTCCTTATATCTATCTCTCCTTTTTTAGTTTGAAAGCATTTCCCCACATGCTATCACCACAGGCCCTTTCAGGTCTCCCTGGAGCCTTCTGTTCTCCAGGCTGAACAGCCCCAGCTCTCTCAGCCTGATCTCATAGGAGAGGTGTTCCACCCCTCGGATCATTTCTGTGGCCCTCCTCTGGACGTGCTCCAACAGGTCCACGTCTCTCCTGTACTGAGGACTCCACATCTGGGCTCAGAACTCCAGGTGAGGCCTCATCAGAGCAGAGCAGAGGGATAGGATCATCTCCCTCACCCTGCTGACCATGCTTCTTTGGATGCAGCCCAGGATACGGTTGGTTTTCCGGGCTGTGAGAGCACGCTGCTGGCTCATGTCCAGCTTCCCATGCAGCAGCGTGGTGTGGGGAAGGAGTGGGATGTGCTGCACTGTGGCCAGCACTGCTCACACTGAGAGAGGGAGTCAGGCTCCAGAGCTGTTGCCCTGACAAAAAAATTAAGCTGACTGAAATGCACTCCTGTGAGAAAAGGAGGCAAGCGTGCTGCCAGAATAGAAAAACAAGGAGTCTGCTTTACAGGATCAGCCACAGACCACCCTTCTCCGCTGCTGTGATATTTCTTCTTTCACCTGCCTCAAGTGGATGAAGGAAGTCATTATCCAGGCAGTCGCTTCCCATAAAATTTTCTTCAGGACAGCACAGCCCAGTGCCACGGCTCCTAGGATCCGGGAGGAGAGTTGCAGGGCCGAATTGTCATGCGTTATGCTGAATATTTACTCCTTATGCATGCTATTTTATTTTAAATCTAGCGTGTAATATGCTTTGCATCTAGCATGTTGCTCTGGTGTGTTTTTCCCTTGCCCTGCCTGCCTCTTGCTGGCAGCTGCCATCGCGAAACAAAAGGCAGCTGCCAGTTTGAGTGAACATCTCTCTCTTCCCCGCTTGCTCTTGGAGCCGACGCAGTGCCACTTCCCAGATGGGGTGACAGGCACGGATGTAAAGGGTTCTCTGCCCTCAGGATGGTGGGGCAGGAGGCGCCTCTGGAACTCATTGCCGGAGCTCGAAGCCACGTTTAAGCTCTTGAGCCTGGCTTAGCAGTTGCCAAGAGGCAATGGGCTGTCACCCTGCCAGCGCACCACCTCCAGCTAGCTCTGCTGCAGCAATCGGCCATTTCACGGGATTTAGTGTTGCTGCTCCTGGCAGAGGTGACGGTTTATCAAACAGCACTTTGGCCTTCTGCCCTAAGGCATGTAACGAAACACGGGGTTTTCCTGCTTCCAACAGGTGTTATCCCGAAGTCGGATGGAAAAAAAGCCTGGAAGAAGCAAGATGGAGCCGAAGCGGCAGCTGGAAAGTATGGAAGAGATGTTTCTGCTTTCCTGGGGCGCCTTTACCCTGAGCTGCAGTCAGAAACATGCTTTGGGGAAAAAATGCTGAACTCTTGACTGCTGTTAATAGCCATGGGCAGGATAATGGCTGTGAGAAGGGAGTGCTTCCTGCTGGGACAGGGACAGAATGAAGCGCAGTTCACTGGAACTGCGGTCACTGACACGGGCTCAGAAGTTCCTTATCTCTCCCGGCTGTAATGGGGCTGGGGGAGAGGTGAGACACATAGGGCAGAGAGGTTGTGAGAAACTGAGCAAGACCCCAAAGGATAGCGTGAAAAGAAAGAGCCAAGTAAATGCAATCCTCGGTTCCAATCAGGAAAGTTAGGAAATGAGATCTGAAACACCCTCCTGGGAGTCTGGTGTGTGCTGAAGAAGCACGCTGAAAGAAATTCTCATGCAAGCCGTGTCACTGTGATTGTCAAAGAAACTGAGCCCTCACTCCTTTCTTTTGTGGCAATTTTCTTTCAGACAGCTCCTGTCTTTTTTTTTTTTTTTCCTTTCCCCCCATAATAGAAATGGATATCCTCACATTATTCACTGTTTGCTCTTTTACTGAAATTATGGGATGTGGGGCTTGTTCTGAGGGATAGTTTGGAAAGGTCCCTGTTTGTCTGATTTGCCTGGTAATAAAGTCCAAAGCAGACTCTGTCTTCCTAAAGCACAAGCTAAGTGAGGAAAGAAGCTGCAGAGGACAGGTCTGGAGTCCCTGAGGAGCTGTCAAGGCAGAGGAGAATTCACAAATGCAGGTGAAGAGGCTGTGCTTCTCATAAACAAAGAGCAAGCCGTGCTTCTCAGGTGGAGATGATTGCCTCTAGATTAAGGAGGGCTGCAAATGAAGAATAAAAGTTCATTGCTGTGAGCGAGAGAGGGCATCTTGTATTGCTTCCCAGTGCTACTGGCTTCTCAAATAGGCTGGCAGGCTTGAACCAAAGAGGTGCGCTGCTGGAAAACAGGGGCAGGGAAAGGGGAGCGTGAGCACTTTTGACTCAGCTGTCATAATCCCCCTTGCCTGAGCACCTGGATGGTGTCCACAGGTTTTCTCTGGTTCCAAAAACCATGCCGAAAGTATAGTTTATGGAAATGTTTGCGGTTTGATTTATCTGAGCCACCTGCTAGGAAGCAGACTGCGGAGCAGCAGCAGCAGCACAAGTTAACGGCTGTGTTCCTTCAGGCTGCCTTGTGGCTCCCTTGATCTCGTGCTCTGCTTTCCCAAAGTTTTGCTGTGAGACCACCAGCGAGGCCCACTGCAAGGATCTCTGCTGCTGTGATGGGATGTGGGGCACAGACTTGCTCTGACCTATGCACAGGCTGTATGGTGGGTAAAGCACTGTTTTGCTCTGAAAACCTATATATTTATTTTAACTCCTGCAGTACTGATGAGATAACACAACTCTGACCGGATTTCTGCCATCCTGTCCTCCCGATGTACATTGGTGTGCACCTCTGGGGCACGTGGGCTGTTTCTGGTGCAGGCAAAGAGCATTCCCATGTCCCTGAAACAGGCTGCTTCATCCTGTGACATGGTGACCCTGTGGGTCTCAGAGGTGATCTTAGGCATTAGGGAGCAGGAGGATCTCAGGGTTCTGGCATGGATTCTGCAAGTCTCCACTGTCCACTAGCCTGGCCTCGGTCCATCTTGCAGAGAGATGCTGCTGAAAAACAGGAGACCAAAGCCACCTGCTTCCCTCTGACGTTCCTTGCTCAGTGAGAAACTGGCTTATGTATGACTGATTCCCCCTGTGAAGTCAGGAGTGACAATGAGCATGAATCAGAGTTCCACCTCCCAAAGCAAATCGGTAGTCTTTCCTTCACGATATCAAGAACAAAGAAAAATATTCTTCTACGGCCCTTTCACCTACCACACCTTCAGGTGAAACTATGGTGTGTACAGAAACAACCCCTGCTGCCCTCCCTCCTGAGGGATGCTTGCCAGCGGCAGCGTGCTGAGCGAGGCTGTGCGTGTGATGCTGCAGAGCCCCAGCTCGCTCCCTGTCCCCAGCCATGTGTCCATGGAATGATACGAGGGTGCTGGGACCTACTCTGTGCTCAAATAGATCATGCTCCTTAGACGCTCTCACAGCAGAGCCCTTGGCAACCACTCCACTTGCCAGGGCCTAGGGCTGGGGCCTGGCTTTGAGTTTTGAGGCCAGATCCTCCCTGCCAGATCCTCCCAACAGCAAAGTCTTGTGTCTTAACTCTGAGATTTTGGGGTCCAGACCACACAGCCAGGGCAGGTTCACTTCTGAAGGGGCCCAGCTAGAAGCACCTTTCTGGAAGGCTTGAAGTTTACAGTGAAAATGTGCC
This sequence comes from Gallus gallus, assembly GCF_016699485.2. NCBI lineage: Eukaryota > Metazoa > Chordata > Aves > Galliformes > Phasianidae > Gallus > Gallus gallus. The sequence continues at coordinate 112,606,926 of NC_052532.1, forward strand.
GGTCCTCCCAGGCATGGGCCTCCTAGAAACTGAGTGACAGTGAGTGCCAGCTGCCTGTATATCTCAACAAGCCATGGAAATCCCCTCCTTTTTGTCAGTAAAGGACTGGTGTGTGGGGAAGGGAACGCTGCGCTGGTGCACTGCTGAAGCCTCCCTTTTAAGATGTCTTATAATGTCTCTTTTATCATGCCTCCCCTTGACCTGCCAGATCTGTCTGCCTCTTGAAAATGCACCAGTGAGGCTGAATTTCAAGAGTCACCTTGTGCCTGTTACCTGCTTATCATCTCACAAAAAGGAAGGCAGAAAACAGGGGATGCTGAGGGCTAAGAAACAAGCAGCCCATGCACGTGCAGTGCAGGATGACGGCTAAAGAGGGTCGAGGCTTGCTTTGCCTGAGCTGGGGCCACGCTCTGCACAGCCTGGGCCATGTGCCTGACCTCTCAGTGATTTTGGCCTCACTAAAGACTCGGGATCTCACCCGCGGGTTTTTCTTTCAGAAGATGAGAGGGAACAAAACCACAAAGCCTCCTATAAAAAAGCCAAACTTCCCGAGGCAAAGCCAATAAAAAGCCTCCCATCTGTCCTCACTCCCACAGGCCAGTCTGGGCTCTGCAGACAACGAACACCTTTTGTGCTGCTTGCAGGGTGCCGGTGGCGGTGGGACATCCCTGCCCATCCCACCCGTGCAAGGTGTCTGGCGGAGGGCTGACTCAGCGGCAGGCAGCAGTTTGTGTAACCTCCAGCAATCCATTATTGCAAAGGGGCTTTCAGGAACTCCTCCGTGCCAGGCACAGCGAGGGTTATTGATTGAGGAGACAGTGTAAATGCACAGAGAGGCTCCATCCATTAGGGCCGCTGCTCTCCACCAATTAGAAAAAAATCATTACTCAGCAGCCATCAATGGGCTCTGCGCAGTGCCGGAGTGCATGCATTCAATCTATCTTCTCCCACCTCCCTGAAAACTTAATGACAACTATTAGAGCTCCGCTGAATGCCCGGTGTGTACAGAAACAAAAGATTCATTTGATGATCTCAGTAATTATGACACCATAGGAGAATGCGTGCTAAATTCAAACAAGGACGTGTGGGGGGAGACGCTGGATTCCTGTGTTGTGAGAGCCCTTGGTGTGCTCAGCCAACCCTTGATCCCTGCCTGCTTATCTGCTGGCTCCCTCCCCTCCTCCTGCAGACCTCAGGTGGGCTTCTCAGTGCGTTTCTTGGGTTGGATTTCTCCTTGTTTCCTCTCCTCCCCCAAAAGGAAAAAATGATTTTGTGAGAGTGGATTGGAGTGGGGTGGCTCAGAAAATATTTGAGGCCACTGGGTGAGGCACACACCAAGCAACGCTGTTTGACAACATGGCGCTGAATGACGGCGAATGAGAGGATATGAACTCCCACTAGCAAAAGCCTGTAGGGCCACTCTTGAGCTTCGCTGGCATCATACATGCAGGGCACCATTTATTTTCTCTGCCAGAGCCCCCTCCTTGCCCCCACTCCAGCATTTTCATTTACAGGCGGCACAGAAGATTCCAAGTGAGACCCTCATCTGCCTCTTGCCAACGCATGTCACTCCAAGTTATGGGGAAAGCGAAGTCCCAGGAGGGAGTTTTTGGAAGAGCTCGAGGATGGATGTGACATGTCATTGAAGTTGAAAGGAGCAGTTACTTATAAGTGATGGTGCTTTTCGCAGGCCTCCTCTTCTCCATACCATATCATGGTATGAGGGGCACTGCCAGTATCCATCAGCAGTGAGGGCCTGGGGACTGCTGTCAGTCATGCTAGGGTGCAGCACCGCACCTTCCAGCTGAGCACTGCGGGCAGCCACGTGCATGGCTGATTTCATGAGGATAAGGGACATTCAGCAGAGTAATGTTGCTGTTCCCATCTTAGCATTCTCCCTCTGCAGAAGCTGACCCTTCTAGTGTCAGCTCACTAGACCAGCTGTACTGAAGGGGAGCACTGGTAACACAGAGAAAGGATGTCTTGCTCACACTGGCCCAGCTCAGTGCTGTGGGGTGACCTCGCATGGGTTGAAGAGGCTGAGTCCCCATCTCTAAGCTAATGTATGCTCTAAGTCCCCATACTCTAAGCTTGGTATTTCTGGGTTCGAGACTTTAGCCATGAGCAATACGAGAGGCCTCAAAAGAAGCTGAAAGTGGACAACACCAGAATTCTTAGTCCTTCACTTGGCCTCTGGCTTGGATGTGATGTAGGAAGAATATGGAAGTTCTTCTAACACCCAACAGATGGAAAATATATCAAAAGGAAAATTGCACACACAATCATAGGATGACTGCAAAGAAAAAGGTAATTTCTAAAGACTTCAATCAGTATTTATTTTGGTTTTACTTGGTCAAGGCCTTTTCAAGTTCAGAAAGATTTAGGAAGCATCGACTGAAGGCCTCAGACTTCAGCCAGTTGTTAAGAAAAATGTAACCTCTCACCTTTTTCAGAATCAAAACGAGAAAATGAAAGACACTGAAGTTTTCCTCCTCTGTGTGGGTCAGATGAGAAGGGCACTGAGGAAGAGGTAACTCTCATCTCCCATGTTTCACAATGAGACAAACACAGGGAGCCCTTTCCTTGCTGAAGGTCAAATAGGCCTTCAAAAACCTGAGATAAGCAACACATTAGCCTCTATCTTAATGTTATCCAGCAACAGTGATGAAAAAACTTGTGCCTACAAGCCTCATGCAAAGTGATATTGTATATGTTCCGTAGACTCTTGTACTTTAAGTCTTGCACAGGCAAATAGATTACACAACAGGATTATATCCTGTAACGTCAGCAACCAGAGATGACGCTCACACTCTGGCTTTATGACCCTCTCATCTGTTACTATGAAGATTTTAGTGTTAGGAAGAACAAATCTCCCGAACAAACGAAGGGATCTTTTATGGTTTCGTACACAGAATGGTTGACAGAGTCTATGAACTGGGAGATAAAAAGTACAAAAAGGACGTTCACAGTTTGGAGAAACCCTCTCCTAAAGCCATTGCTGGCTCCAAAAGCCTGTAAAGTACATAAAGAAATGCAGCCAGAAATGAGATCTCCTTTGCCAGTGCCACTGGACGTAACAAGAAATTAAAACAGTGAATTACTATAAAATTAATCCCCCTGTTTGGATCCGGCCAACACAGATAATGAACTCAAACCAACATGTCCCAAACCACATGCAGCATTCCCCAAGAGCTGCCCTGATTGCACCATGCAGAGAGGAGTTGATGAGAGGTACATTTTCCACATCTTTGGGAACCAGGTTATTTCCTGCCTACCTGGACACATGAGCTTCTCAGTCAGGCAAATGGTAGCAGGCAATGACAACAGCAGTGCATGGAAGGTACTGGGAAGAAGAGGAGGGTTGGCTTCATTGTGAGAACATCCAGTGCCTTCTCATTCTTGCTCTTCCCAACATAGTCTCTGCTGTTTGGCAGGGGATTGCTCCTGAGACAGGAAGGGGAAAGATCACAGCAACCTGCTCAGAAGACAGTCACCTCTGTGGCTCCCAAAGGGGATGACTTCTGTTTAGTCCTTGATCTTGAAGCATCCAGTGTGAGTCAGTGCCAGAAAGAGCAGTGTGCTAGAGTCCACCAGCACCATGGGAAAGGTGCTGGCAGCTACCACACGTTCTGTGGATCTGGCCATCTGCCACAGATGCAGGGTAGCTATGACGAAGCTCGGCTGGCAAGCTGCCTGATGGCCGGCTAACTCTTTAAACAGTGAGGAAAACCTGCAAGTTCAACACAGATGGCCCCAGGAGACAGTGGCTGTTGGCTGAACCATTGTGCTTGTGCTATGAGTTTTGCCTGTGCCCATGGAATGTGGTGGAAACCAAGCTCACAGGTGAACCAGCTGAAGAGCTTTGTGAATTGAGCAGAACACTGTCAGAGAACCAAGCATGATCTTGGCCTTTCTTCTTTTTGTGACCCAAAGACAAGATAGCTGCTAAAGTGAGCGACAGTATTCACTGTCTGACTGTTGTAAGTCATGGAAACGCTTTCCCTACTTAACGGAAGTGGGTGATGCTGGGCTCCCTGGTATGTACAAATGTGCTTTTTTTCCAAGGCTGGACTATCATCCTCCAAGCTTCCTTGTGAAGATCTTGACAATGCATAGGGGGGGAAAAAGCAGGTACTGACTTGATAGCACTGGCCATTTACTACAAACTGCAGGCTTTGGAGGACAGAGGAGGATATATTGGATCCGTTGAGCAGTAAAGCACTTACTGTGTTTCCCTGACATTGGTGCACAGAGATTGGCATAGAAGATGATTGCCTAGAAATACATTTGCTAAGCTATTTGCTTAAACTACAGTCACTTGGGCACCATCAGACAGAAGGAAAGCCATGAGCTCTTTTGCCAAGAGACCACTGATAACGCCCTTGAAGAGAAATCTTAAAGCTCTAGGACCATTTGCTGAGTGTCCTTCTCCACATTAAGTAGGATTATTTTATTGAAGGGGTAAGGACAGTGAGATTTAGGGTCATAGTTAAAAAAACCTCCAACCCAATAGAGACACAAAGCCAAAGCTTGAGAAGAGTCACGCATGCTACAACAAATACACAAAATATGGTTATTTTACAATTTTGCCAGTGTTAAGACCAATTTTTTTTTTGATGCTCTGAACAACACAATGGTGCTATCATATAGTACCATAGCAAAAATAAGCTGAGATGCTCCTGAATGTCTGCCTCAGGACAGCAAGCAAGCAATTTCATTTCCAAGGCTTTAATTCATCCTAAATGACAGGCGCACATTCTAAATGTCTTCTAATAAGATGACATTTGTCCAAGTTCTCTCCCTGCAATTCCATAGCAGTTCGCAGTAACTGGAACAGGAAATATGTGGAGGGGCTGCCTGCAGATAAAAGACTGAAACCATACAATATCCTTTGCTGTTTTGTAGGATGTGTTTATTTTCAGCATATTTTCTTACATTTGGAAAAAAGTCCTCTTGATTGTCCAGTCCCGCTCCATTTGGAAACACTGCAGTCTGAGCCCCTCGGTGCTTCTTTTCAGGGTTCTCTTGCCATTTATTTATATATTAAAAATGTTTATGGCATTTTAAATGTTTCTTGCTTATTATAGACGATTGAGCTGCTCCTTCAGGGTCCCTACACTCGCTTTGTCAGAGAAAGCACTTGTCTGGCAGAAAGGACAGGGAACTTGTTTTGGATGGATCCTTGCTTGGGTTTTTTCCCCTCCCCCCCCTGCAGTATTTACAAGCTATTTTTTAGCTGCAGTGTCTTTCTCTTCTTCCTAGAAAAGTGTGTCCTCTTTTCTATAATTTCCTTTCGCCACCTACAGAGCATTTCCCAATCTGTCAACCGTTTACAACTCCCTGTCTGTCTTCTCTCATCCCCCTCCGTTGTGCTTTTGTCAGTCATTCCTTTTCTTCCCAGCTCTATTTTTCCATTTCCTCATCTTCTTTTTCCCTCCTCCATCATCACAACACCCCTCTTTTATACCAGATGTCCCTCTCTATCCACATTTACCCTCCGTGCCGTGGCTATGTCCTGCTACTAATTGACTCACTACTGTGAGGCTGTTCGGGTCTTGTCCTCATTCGGCTTTTGTCTGACACAGCATAAATGCCTATTTTTGCTGTGGATTGAAGGCCAGGCCACCCACTGCCCCCACTCTTCCCTATGTGTGAACTGCAGGCTGGGGGTAGGATTCAGCCCTGTCCCTACCCAGTGTGAGGAAGGGCCTTCCCGCCTTGGGCCCTTCTACTCTATCCCTTTCAGAAAAGCAAAGGGATGAGAGATGGACTTCTTCCTCTCAGTCTTATCACCTCCTCCTTGCTAATGTTCCTCTTCTCTCCCCTTGCCCAAGCCTGCTCTGCAGACATCAGCTATAATTTCTTTCAGATCGTCTGATGAACTAGAATAAACCCAGTTTTTCTCACCCATGTTTACCTTGGAGAGATTGTTGATTGTATTTCAGGCCTGAAGCAGGTGCTTGCATTCCCAAAATCTGGACTGTTTTCTCATCTGTACTTCTTTGTTTAATGCAAGATACTGCTTCTTCCTGAAACTTATCCACACTTCCAGGCTGAGGTACCATCTCCCTCCCTTAATTGCCGAGACTCATCTGCTTCGTCCCCTCTCTCATGTTCAAATCCATGTTTTCACAGAGAGGAGAGGCTTCCGGCCTTCCCTCTGGAGGCAACATCCCTTGTCCTGTCTGTGCTTTCACTGAAATTCATGTTTCTGGAAGAGTCCCTAGCAGACTGTCATGAACAACAACAGCAGACTCACCAGCTCCCTAGAAAACCAGACCTATTTTCTAAAGCAGTGGGTTGGAATATTACTGACAAACTCATACCAGTGATCCCACAGATTTTGACGTCGTGATGGTCAATGCACTTAGACCAAGGTAGTGTTGCAGTCTGAGAGGTCTGCCCTACCCACGGCTACAAAAGCGACTGGGTGTCGAGGCCACAAAGTCCACAAGACTCATCCTGTACCCTCCTGGCATCTCTCCACTGCAGGCCCTGTTATGTTTTCCCTCTCTCTGTCTCCAGAAACAGGGAGACCTTATCCACGTGGAGGGGGCCACACGTGGCTTTTTCTCCACTGAGTGCTGGAGCAGGGCTGCATTGCTGCGTGTGTGGGGTGGGCAGGAGGCTGAGAGGGGATGGGGGGGGGGGGCTGCCCTGAGGAGGGGAGTTGCTAGTGTCTGTGGGTTAGGGTGTGAGGGGTGAGAGAGGCTGTACCAAGCTCTCTACAGTATCAGCTTCAGGCGCAGTCTGTCAGGAAGGGTTTCACTGTCCTACTGTATGTAAATGGACAAACAAAGCAGTAGGAATCAGGCAGGGATGAACGGAGAATCTCTGGCCTTCACCTGGACTCCTGAACCTTCCCAGCTCAAGCCTTTGTCCCAGAGGCTCAGCAGAACCCTGACACTTCACAGTGCTGCGGCCCTTCTCTTGGTATCGGTATCATGAAAGATTCAAATGGCATTGTCCACCTCCAAAGCTTTTGTAGAATGAATCAGTTTTCCAATGTGTCTGCCTTGACACACATTCCCTGACCACTTGGAGGTCACAAATTTAATTAAACCTCTGTGAATAGTAGCAGACCTCACAGAAATAAAGGCCTTAATCCAATCAAGCCACATTTGTACTCCCTGTATTGCATCAAGCACGGTCAAAGCAGAAGGGACAGAGCGTGGTGAGCTAGCAGGGCCCCAAGAAGTTCCCCCATACACAGCCAGTTACGGGTGATAATGTGATTGTGACACTCGCAGACAATGTGAGCAATTTCTCAAACTGGAAGTCCAAGACTTCGTATTGCCGTGCCCAGCTAGTACAAGAAACATGGGAAAGATCACAGCTAGTTCTTGGAGTAAAATGGCTAAGGTTTTCAGGAGAGCTATCATTTCTCAGGTGGAGACAAACTTTAGCAGCGGCTGGTACAAATCTCTCACCAAAGTCACAGGTTTGCTTTGTAGTCATCAGTTTTGAGGGAACCTTGCCACCTCTTCCTTTCTTTTTCTGTATAAAAAAAAAGAAAGAAGAAAAAAAGAAAAAAAAAAAAAAAAAAAAAGGAAGGCAGAAGCAGCCTGGTGCCCTAGGAAGTGCTTTTAATCAACCTGTGCAATACCAATTAATTTTGCATAACACGCCTCATTCCACCCCGGAGGAGGCAATGCTTGATGTGTGGGCCAGGTGATTCTCTGGCAATCGGAGGATCTGGCTAAGTTTTTTTCTGAAGCTGCTTGGAAAGTTTACTTAAGGTTCTGGGAGGAGGAAATGTAATGATGTCTTCACAAAGCTGGGCATCTTCAGCCTACGCGTGGATCGATGCTTGTGGAGTCTTGAAATTTCAGCAAGGAATGGGCATTTTCTTTGTGAAAGGACCCACAGCATTCACTCCAAGTATAGAATTCCTACCAACTCAGTACAGTAAATATTTCACCGGCCAGATTAAAGACGATGCAGTCTGTAAGTAAAATTGTAAAGTGCTCTGGGGCATTTTCTGAGTGAGAGGCGTGTTACTAATTGCCAGAATATTAGTAAATTAGGCCTGAACTTAAGTATTTGTAAAAAGCAAAGCTCTCTAACGAGAGCAAGACAGGCACACAGACGTGGGAGATGGCTGCTGATGGCAGGTTCTGGTTAGGAGAAAAGGTGCCAAAGTGTGTAGCAAGGTGATGTTAAAGGAGCTTAATGTGTGAGACCTCAAGGGAAGGTGGGCACGGACTTCTATGTGCTGCAGAAAAGACTCCATCAATCCTGTTTAGAAACAGGACCAGAAAATGGAGTGGGAATTGTTATTACTGCTGTGTTACTGAGGCTGCGATAGCAAATAGCAAGCATGCTGATGTGCATGCTGTAAGGGGAGTAAAAGCACTGGTGCCAAAATGCTCGTCATGAAAAAGCAGTAGGGACACTGGAGGGCAAGCACAACTTCTGCTTTGTGTATTTGTGGGTAAAACTGCAGTTCTGCTCCACCTTTCCTTGTGCTGCTGGAGGAGGGGGAGCACACGACGATTCCTTTCATTGGAATCAACTCGGCTTGAAGAACGGGGCTTTAAAAAAGGAGAGAGTGGGCGAGGGAGCGAGCCGCGGTGTTTCACAAACCGTTTTGCTGCGTGTTGAGCAGCCAGCGATGGGCTGCAGCGTGTGAGAGGCAGCTCCCTCCAGATCCTAATCCAGGGGTCTGCCAGAGAGGAGGATCCTGCCTCGGCCAGATCGAGCACACGGTGACTGCATGCTGCTCCTGGTGCTGCTCCCAGCTTTCTGCTTTGCTGGAGTTCAATAGGCTTTGCCCCTGTGCTCATTCAGCTGATTAAAAGTCTTTTTTTTTTTTTTTAAGCCACCAGCATGTGAGCCACAAGGATCTGTACGTTATTGCTCAGCCGTGCTGCGAGACGCTGTCTAGAAGTAATTAATTGGGCAGTGCTTTGGAAACGTGGAGGAAAAACATTTTCAGGGGAAAAAATAATGCAGAAAGGGAGGGGGGGGGGACTTGCATTTTCCCTTTGAAGTGAGGATCTTTCACTGAGAGGAAGGGAGGCACGACTGGAGGAACAAGCTTGCTTGTTATTTTCACCATGTTGCTCTCCACAGCTATATGGATAAACATGTTACTTCAGCCTGTGTTTTTCTGCTTCATTTTAATAACCATAGGAGTGGGACGTTGTTAATGAGAGTTGGGAGGGGACCACTTTTCTTGGGTGGGGGACGTCCGTTCCTCACCCGACCCCTGCTGTCAGCCAGCAGTGGCCCTGGGAGCTCCTTAGATGGGAGGGTGAAGGGCTTTTGCTGCCGCTTGAGGAACAGCTGCTCCCTTCCAGCCAGGCCTCCAATAATCCGGGGACGTTAGCAGGAACCGTGAGTTCATGCAAGGCAAAAGGGTGGGGGCCCAGCAGCTGTCAGGCGGGCTTATTTATATCCACGTTATGGGAGCTCGGTGACGTTGGTAATTCCCCTGCGAGGTCTCACACAACGTGTAGCATCAGCTGCGCTTCGCTCCCCAGCCACAGATAGCATCAAACAGTGCCGAACCCAAACCAACTTTTTAGTTGCCTTTAGCAGCACAAATCTGCCAGGGCCCTGATGTTCCACCTGCCTCAAGCCTGTGGGGTGGACACAATCACCTTCCCCCGAGGTGGCAGCTCTCAGCAGACCCGTTTGGATCCACCCCTTCTCACGGAGGAGGTATAAGAGGAGCTATCAGACAGCTGGAGCAAGAGAGGGACATGTGGGCAACTCTGCACAGAGATCACTTGTGTGTGTGTGTATGCCTGTGTCTCCAGGCAGATCATGTGCTGTGCATTCAAAGAGAGAGGCGTGGTGTGTATTTGCATGCTTTCGGCAGGTTTGGAATTGAGAGGCATGCAAGCATCTGACTTTCTGTTTGGCATCATGGAATGTGGGTATCAATTCATAAAAGAAGGTGGCTCATACCCAAAGGTGAGGGCTGGAGAAACTCCTGCAGGAGAAGGAATTATAGCAATATAAATAATAATTTTATAAAATAATCTAATAAAAATAGCGTACTGCAACTTCCAGTGCCCACCCATCTGACGTGATCTGATATGATCTAAGGCTGCAAACACCAGCAGCCTTGTTATCTGTGGCCCTGAGGAGGGACAGGTAATGCCCCCCTGCCTGCGGGCACCCCAGGCCTACCAGCAGCTCCTGGTGACGCTGGGAGTCGTGGCTCTGACATGCTGGGAGATGTGACGGGGCCGTGGGATTTCTGAGGTCGTGAGCGATCTGCAGCACCAATAGAAAAAGAATGATTCAGCATCGAAGGAGCTCACGAGAGGGCTGGCAGGGAAGCGGAGCTGCTTTGTGAATGTGCAGCTTTAGCAGAACACTGTGTTTCTGGTCGAGAGGGCTCGGCTGGGGCGGCGAGTTCAGGGCTGTTCTCCGGGCTGCATTTAATTGTGCTGCAGTGTGGTGCTTTCATGCTATTTTAGGTCAGAGCGTGCACTCGACAAAACCATCAGAGAAGCACGCATTCCCAGCAGCCTCCCTTGCTGCCAACGATCAGGCTGCAGCTCCTCAAATATCTAGGGCGGGGGTTCCAGCCCACCACCCGTCCCTGTGGCCCCTGGCGCTCGGCCCCCCCCTCCTGATCTGTCGGCTGGCGGTGATGCTCATCGGGACGGGCAGCTCAGTGAACTGGCAGAGAGGCGAAGCGGAGGTCATCTGGGGATTCCCGGCCTCGAGCGACAGGCGGGCAGCCTGCCCCCGGCCTGGGGGGGCAACGGGGTGAGGGGAGGGCAGGGTGAGAGAAAGAGCACAAAAGAGCACCAGGCGTGTCAATAGTGATGCTGCGGCACGATCTGGGCCCCTCAGACGCTGCGGCTGACACCTCCGGAGGGGCTGATGCGTGGAGCTGCAGGATTACGCTTGCTGTGGTTTGCTGTCCCTGCCGGCAGGCACAAACAAATAGCTTATTGCATCGGGGCCAGCGTTATCAAAATGACTTTAAAAAGGCAGCCAGCTTTAGTCTCCCTCTGCTTATTAGAAGCTGCAGTTAATCACTTGCTGTGAAAAGGCTCGCCACCAAGTTGCTTGCTCCTCAGGCCTTCTTTTCTGCCCTTCTCACAAATAATTCCCTTATTCAGCCGGCCCGTCCCCCTCAATCAAGCAATCCCTATGCCTGCCACCCACTCTGCCTGGATTAACCTCAGGTGGTCACTCAGTTGCAGGTTGCTCGAAAGGCACTGCCTCCCAGCAACCTCTTTTTGCTTTCTATTCCTAAGCCTGGGTTTTAAAACCCCTCTGTGTATCCTGAACCAGTAAGACCCTTTCCCTCTAGGCTCTGCTAGTGGTTTAATAGCCTCTTGTTTCTCTTAAACCCGGTGCTGATAGCGTTGGACTCTGCTGATGCTGGGGAGGCAGTTGACGGCTGCTGAGTACCCTCTGCTGCGTGAAGTGTGGGAGCCCTGCGCTGTCCTGGTGACGGAGGTCACTCTGAAGGGAGAAGCCCTTGTATTGCAGAGCCTCGGTATTGCTGTCACTTGTGCCTGGAAGCAATTGGAAGAGCTGCCTCGGTGTGCTGCTGGGTTGAGCCGTGCTGCAGGCAGCCTCAACGTGCTTCTCCAGCAGGATACATCCCCAGCGAGGCGTGTGGCTTTTGGCTGCCCTTGGAAGGCATAGTTTGGCATGCTTGGCTTCACGCTGAGCACTGAGGGCCCGTATGGACCACACAAGGCTAATTTGGGTTTGGGCTGGCATGTGAGAAAATCCCCTAGCAGAGAGAGCGGGCAGCGCGCTGCAGCTGCGGGGTGTCTCAGCTGGATGCCTCAGGGCACAGGGCACGCAGGCAGCGGCCATGTGAGGCCCAGTGCAGACTTTCTCTGGGCATCAGAGGGATTAGCCCGCATGACAGCTTTTTTTTTCAGCCGTTGCATTCTTTCTTAATGTGCGTTGCAGCGCAGCTGCTTGCAGAGCTTCAGAGGGCACGCAAGGCTCAGCTCCCAGTCCTGAGGCTTGAAAGAGAATTACAAAGCACCTCTCTCCATCGCTGCGTGGACAGTTTCCATAGCTCCCTCACCGAGCTCACACCGAGAGAACGGTGGTGCCTCACTTGACATCGAGACCCCATGTGATGCTGCGGCCCCTCCGACCCAAGGGAACGCCAGCACAGCCCGCTGCAGTTTGCTCCCGTAGGACAGTGGGGCCTGCTTCAGCCGGCGGGAGGAGGGCTGAGGTGGTGCTGGGTGAGGAGGACGGGCTGCTCCAAGGCCTTTCTCTGTGCTGAGGCAGCTGGGGCTGGACCGGTGCCAGCGGAGAAGCGAAAGCAGCTTCACCGCAGCTCTAATTTATGCCCGGCTGCCAGTGGCCCTGGGGCTTTTCTGTCAGCCGGGGCTCAACCAGCCGTGACGGCATCCTCCCTGCAGCCGCTCCTCCCGGTGCTTGCTGCTGTTGCCAGCGGCTCAGAGGGCTCTGGGTGCAAGCGGTCCTGGCACCGGTCCCTCTCTGTAGGGACTCTGGGGGGTGGCAGTCTCCGGGGCATCCGTGCTGCTGCCTCAGTGCCTGCTGGCCGGGTCGCAGCCTGCATTTCAACCCTTCTAGGCGAAAAGCGCTTCCTACTCATCTGGTGCACGTGACGGTGCTTCGCTGTCTATATCTGTCCCCATGACGTGAGCAGCACACTCCCCTGCAAACCACCTGCAGATCACTCTGGAGCCGAAAAGCCCAGTCGTAGAGACTGCAAAGAAAAATGAAAAGCCCCACATTCGAAACTCAGGAACAGACGATGTACGGTAATTTTCCCCGTCTCTCTGCCTTTGCTGGAATTAATCAACAATCTCTGCCTGCAATTGCTGGGAATAATTTATTTCAAGAAATGCAAAGAAAGCGTTTAGGATAGAAATTTAAATTTCCTCTCTCAGCCCAACCTATTCTCAATCATTGCCTGTGCTCAATCCGTCCAGATACGTATAAGCCGATGCTCGTTCTAGTTGCTCTGGATGCTTACATGTATTTTTTTTCTGTACCGAATCTCAGATCCCAGCTCCATCTTGGGTGCATGAATAATTCCGTAAGGAAAATCCCCTCAGGGAGTGACTTCTGGGCGAGAACACACGGGGTCAGCTGGGGCGTGGAAAAACCCTTGCAGATGGGACTGCTGGTTCCATACGGTTGGATTCTCACTTACTCCTTATCTCCCGAGCGTGGAGAAAGGAGTGGTATTGAGGGGAGAGGGAGCAGTGTGAGCAAAACTGCAAACAGCTTGGTTCTGGGAGATGCTGGTGTGCCAAGTCATAAGGTGCACATAAAAGATGGGATCGGAGTTGTAAAAAAAAAAAGCACAAAACCTTTACTGCCTTGGGAGCTATTAAAAATGTTTTGCTGTTGTTTTTCTTCTGTTGATAGGAAAATTACTTACATTGAGCTGTGGGAATAATCAAACAAAAGAGCATAAACTTCAAAGGCAGTACTTCATATCCTTAAAATTGAGGAGGCCGAGGAGAGGAAGAAGTGAGCGCGAGCCATTAATTCTGCTCTGTGATTGCCCATGCGTGCACATGACGTGGGTTCCCCAGCTTCCTGCAGCCCAACATCTGTAACCGCAGCCCGGATGCTCCCCCCGCCCCCCCCCCCCCCATGTAATCTGTGCCCCATGAAGTCTGCTCGTCCCCTTCTGTAAGCCCTCATCATCTCGTGGGCCGACAGCACTTCTTTGAACCGGGGCGAGAGGGAAAGTAATACATAAACTTTAAAGGCACTCATCTACCGCGTGCAATTTGTGTTTTACACCTCGTGAATTTTAACTGCTGCGGTTGTAAGTTGCCATTAACCCCCTGTGCGTTGGCACTCCTGCCCTGACCCTCGGAGGGCGGCAGCAGCAGGGGGCTGCAGCGCGGCTCTCCTCGCATCCCACAGCACCGGAGCAGGATTTTCTCCCATTTCCTAAAAGAGCTCGGTCGCTTGTGAAAGCTCTTCCCTTCACGTGCATTCGGGCTGAGTATTAGAACAGCAAATGCCCTCCAGATACTGCTAAATGGCTGCTTAAAAATGAAACAGCAAACATAAAAGCACAGATGACTGCAGCGCAGAGTTAAAAATCAAAGCACTACTGGCAAGCCTTGCACACCGGACGGCTGCACAGCTGATCTGCAGCCATTATTTATGCTGCCGTTAAAAATCGTTATTGGGGCTCTAAAAAAGCCTCCTCCAAACACGCGGTGAAATCAGAGGGATGCTGGCTGCTATGGCATGCAGCCTCACACGGGGTGAGCCCTGGGACCTCTGCTCTGTGGTGGCATTTCATTACGGGCACTGAGACTATTAAACCAATTTCCGAGCGCTCGGGTGTGAGATGTTTGTGGGATTTCCCCAGCTGAACAAATCAGCTTAGAAGTCTGCAATTCATTAAGCAAGTTATCAGGAGAAAGCCGCGTATGCTCTCCTTTTGCTGTGCCTGCAGTCCCTAACTTCCAGCTCCCTCAGGACAGCGGGTTGCTTCTACCAGTGTGACGCTTGCAGGAGCTGGGTTCAAAGCTTATTTTCATCCCTTATTGAACTGGGTATTTGGGGGCAGCACCCAGGCAGGCCGAGGGGCAATGGAAGCATACCACTTTCCTCCAGGCCTGCTACACCGGCTGCAACCAAAGGGATCACAACTTCAGCGGCTTTTGAAATCAGCACGGTCAGTTCAGAGGGCTGTGTGAGGACTGTGGCATCGTTTTAGGATGTATTCTCCCTTCCTCCCTCCCTCCCTTCCTTCCTTCCTCCCTCTCTTCCTTCCTTCCTTCCCTTCTCCCTCCCTCCCTTCCTTCCTTTCCTCCTTACTTTCCTCCTCCCTCCATCCAGAGGCAGGGGATGAGCCAGGCCTGCGGGTGCTGGGCTGTGCTTAGTGCTTGGTACACAGTGAGGCCTTTCCTTGCAGGGCAGCCTTCACATTTGCAATTTGAATTTAATCCCCTGGGCTAAAGAGAGCTCCGCTTGCCTATTGTTCCTCCAGCTGGCAACAGCTTTATTTCTTTGATGCTTTCAATCCTCGGTCGTTTCCAAGGCGCTGGCAGAGATGCTTTTAACACAGAGTCTACCCGGGACCGTGACAAGCTGGTCACAGC
Organism: Gallus gallus; assembly: GCF_016699485.2. Taxonomy (NCBI): domain Eukaryota; kingdom Metazoa; phylum Chordata; class Aves; order Galliformes; family Phasianidae; genus Gallus; species Gallus gallus. The sequence goes on from NC_052532.1 coordinate 112,621,973, forward strand.
ATCCCACCCTCTGGGTACTCAGCTCCCCCAGGGCTGTGGGGCTCCCTCCTGCTCGGCTGAGTGTGCCTCTGACAGCGACCTCTGGTCCCCGGGCTGCTCCTCATGGCTCCCCCAGCTGCAGGACCTTCCTCAGGAGCAGCCCTGATGCGAACGGCTCGCTCCGCTAATTGCTAATTAGTCTTACCACTCTTTCTCTGCAAGAAGTAAGTGGTGCGATGCTTTCCTATGGTCTTTGCTGTCTGGCTTCACCTGGGTGCCTCTCTAACCCACCCTTCTCACATGCCTAATCGACAAGACTGTGTTCATCATTTATTTCGGGAGATGTCTATGTAGTGCCAGCCAAGGAACTGCGTATTCTGCAAGGTCACTGAATGCATGCTTGACTCTGAAGTAGTTTGGACAATGATTTGAAGCGGATTAATGTCAGTAAGCTCTTATCTGTGATAATGCTTAGCTTTGTATTTCGTACGTGTACATCGCGCAGTTCCATCGCATGCATCAGACATATTGTGCTGTGTTTGTGATTTGCTATCTTTCAATCTCGGGGGGGGGGGGGGGGGGGGGGAAATAGGTGAACTAGGTACTTTTCCAGAAATTGAATTTGGGATTGTTCCCTGCTAATTCATGTTGTTAATTAGCTACAGCAGGTAGCCAATAAAGCAGCATAAATGATTGCAGGTTCCTTAGGAAATGTGCCAATACGAACGCAAATACTGATTCAGATGTGGAATTTTCACAGTGCCTCCCGGTGAAACTCATTCATTAAGAAGCAAAAGCTAGGAGACATAAACGTGAGATGCTTGCAGCCTGCTGATGGACGTTTTGCAGTAGGGAGAATGCTGGATCACTAATCATTCCCTTGGCATATCAGCAATGCACATGCCACCCAACGGGAAGGGTGGGCAGATTTCTGCCTGGCTGAGTGCAGCGGTGCTGCTCGCAGCCCCTGAGCCCCAGCAGTGATTTCGCGACCCGCGGGAAGCGCTGCTAGCTCGTACCTCTGGCCTGCCACTGAATGGATTGCCAGCATGAGGCATGGAGCCTCTGGGAGCTGTGCGGGAGGTGAATGCGAAAGCAAGCACAGAAGAAAGTCAGGCTCCTGCAGACTTCAACAGGCACGCTTCCCTTCCCACAGAAGAAAAAGCTGTTACTACGTAGAGGCAACGTTAGAAAAATCACACAGAGCACAAAGGGAAGTCTACCTCTGGGTTTTTAGGTAAGCTGAGGGGAATCCCTGCAGCCTTTTCCCCTCCTTTACTTTTTCTTTTCTAATACTAGTGCCGCAGAGGACTGCGTCTGTGTGCATGAAATCAGTGCTGCTCTTTAAATACTTTTCTCCCCCCAACGCCGCTCCAGTTCCTGGTTCAGTTTTGAATGGAGATCTTAAGCGAAAGCAGCAAAACACCAACTGGCTGGAAAATTGGCCATGAAGGAGCGCAGTTATTACGAACCAGATGCTTCAGCCGAGAGGAAGCAGGATACGGGAGGCCTTCCAAAAGTGGGTTACCAAGGGGCCTTAGAGACGGACAAGCACCAAAAGCATCAGTTATCCACTTGAGCATTCGCATGTGTTTGCTTAGGGCTTTGAGTGGCCTGCAACCACAAGACTGGGATTTGGGTTCCTCTGTGCAGCCTCTGAGATTTCCACACATTGCTGAGCTGCTTTTCTCCAGGTCTTGGGAGTGTCAAGACTAGAGAAGCAAGTTGTCACTGGGTGATCATTCATACCAGACACATCCCCCAGTGTGCTCGAGGGTTTCATATGCCTATGCTGCGTCTGTGGGTAACCGTGGAACTTCACATACAAGCAGAACCACCTGGCTCCTTTCAAAAGACAAATAGCACATCAAAGCAGATTTTTATCATCATTGTTACACTCTCCGGCCCCCCTGCGAGAGGATTTTCATGCTGTCATTTCAGGGATGAAATAAATTTTTTTGGGAAAGCAAAATTCTGCCCTGACTTTTATTTATTTAGAGCAATGCTGATGACTGTAACTGCATGTCCCCTTGGTGGAAACAATGAAAGCAACTCCACACTCTGGGCTTCAGTCCGGTCAGTAGTACCATAGTATCACAGAATGGCTTGGGTTGGAAGGGACCCCAAGGATCAACAAGTTCCAACCCTCATGTCACAGGAAGGGCCACTAACCTCCAGCTCTGTCACTAGACAAGGTTGCCTAGGGCCCCATCCAACCTGGTCTTGAACACCTCTGGGGACAGAGTAGTAGACACAACAAACTAGAAGAAAAGAATGTACCTGTCAGAAAGAAAAGGAAGGATGTTCTCTGTATTTGCTAAAGCTCAGGGAAAATAAGGGCAATGGCCACTGCTAGTGTGGGACCAAGGAAGAGAGAGCGTACAGCTTGAAGCATTCAGAAGTGACGTGGCCAGCCAGTTTCCCAAAGCCAAAAGGGGCCCAGGGAAACGTGTTTTATTCTCCTTGGGATTAGTTATGGGAGATGGTAAAGTTACAGTGCCTCTCCCCATATGGCTGGGGTGATAAAGAAGTGACATGGAAGCATACTGATGTAAGGGGACAATATTTGAGACAGCTGGCTATTCAACTGAGTGTCTACAGCCCTGCCATAACTAGCACCAACCTAGGGGTATTTACATCAGGAATACAATCTGGATTGTTAGCAGAGACACCTTTAAATCTAAAGAGGAGTGAGCAATTTTATCGCCTGTGGAAGTTGCCCTAGTGGAAACTAGTCCATGATGTAATATTAATGTTAGGGCAATTAAGTGAATACCAAGTCGAAAAGGAAGACAGGAGAGATTGTGCCCTGTGTATAAGATACAAAAGAAAAAGGATATCCAGAAGGAGATGTTCATAGATTTATTTGAGGTTGGAGTACAAAACAAACAAACAAAAACAAAACAAAACAAAACAAAAACAACACCCAAAAAACTACCAATGAATTGACGGAAAACTTATCCTCATTTATGGGAAATGTGCAAGCAACCGAAAGAGAAAAATCAACTATGGAAGTAAATAATTACAATGATGGACAAAATGATTGCATCCTCCATTCCCCTCCTTTAGTGGAGAAAGAGTCTAAACCTGCAAATTAATAAAAACAAGAAAATTGCCACAACAGTCCATAAGAAGGATGGAGGAACGGCTGGCCTCAGGCCATATCTGGCAGATTGGACTATTCCCTGAAAGTTAGTATTTGCAATATGTGCTGGCAATGGTAGATATGAGCACTGATTACCTGGCTGTACTGCCTGCTGCCCAGGCTGACCAGAAAGCCACTCTAAAGGGCCTTGCTTGTCAAGCCAATGGTTAGGTATTCCTTCTGTCCCATCAGATAATGATTCCCATTTCATGTGACACATGGTCCAGCAGCAGGCTCCTGAAAACAAGGTTACAGGGATTTATCATACACCTTGTTATCCTTGGGGAGCTGGTTTAGCAGAGCATACAACACCTTACTAAAAGGACAACTGTGAAGACTTTCTCCTGCCCACACATTGCAGACTTGGCCAAGTGCTGACACACAGAGAAATGGATTTGAATAATAAGGTGAGGGTCCAGTCACACACCTCTTAGCAATTATTGTTAGGGTATAGCCACAGAGAAATGCCAACCAGAGTTTTGACTGAAGCTGAACAGCAATGAATTTTGGCACAAGATGGACAGTTCTTTTAATGCCAACCTCCATCAGGAAAACTAGTCGTTGCTAAGAACCTAGCCCAAGCATCAGGGGCTACATTTTTTAATTTTGGAACTGTTTGTTTATATCCCTAAATATTTCCCACAATGTTTGATTAGAATGGAATGGAATGGAATGGAATGGAATGGAATGGAATGGAATGGAATGGAATGGAATGGAACAGAACAGAACGGAACAGAACAGAACAGAATAGAATAGAATAGAATAGAATAGAATAGAATAGAATAGAATAGAATAGAATAGATCAGATCAGTTGGAAGGGACCTACAGGGATAGCCAAGTCCAATTGCCTGATTAGTTCAGGGCTGACCAAACGTTAAAGCATGCTATTGAAGGCATTGTCCGAACATATCTTGAGCAATGACAGGCTTAGGGCATCAACCACCTTACTAGGAAGCCTTTTCCAATGTTTGACCACCCTCACAGTAAATAAATTTTTTACTAATGTCCAATTTGAACCTCTCCTGGCACAGCTTTGTGCTGTTCCCACATGTCCTGTCAGTTGTGACCCTGGAGCAGAGATCGGTGCTTCCCTCACCACTTCCCATCCTCAGGAAGCTGTAGGAAAGAATGAGGTCAACTCTCAGCCTCCCCTTCTTCAAAAGAAATATACATTTTATTTTATTTTATTTTATTCTATTTTATTCTATTTTATTTCTATTATTTTTGATGATCTGTAAGTTACACCAATATTCAAAGTCACAGCTGCCTGGTAACCCACTTCTGACAACTAACTATTCTTTTCAAAAGATGTCTGGACGTGGTCCTGGACAAGCAGCTCTAGATAGACTTTCTTGAGCAATGGGGATGGACCAGATGACTCCCAGAGGTCCATCTCAACCTATATCATTCTGTGATTCTGGTAGGTCTCAGCATAATGTTGTCTCTGTGTGGAACATCATTTGGGAAAATGGACCCTGTGGTGGTGACTAAATGTTTAAGCAGATGTAGAACCATGAGTGGCATCCGATGGCTGGTAGGTGTTCAAGGTCAAAACTTAAGCCCACATTGTGAAGGTGATAGAGAACTGGACTTTGCAGAGAGTAAAAGGTAGTACCATATAGCACTGGACAGAGGATATCAGAATGGTAACAGTATTCCCTGAGGCATGGTCAATTATGATAGCATTAAACCACTCTTGCGATAGCTGTAGTCCCTTGAATTATTTTTGTAATCTGTGTACTAAACATGGACAAGTATATTTGATTAATGATATGCAATACATCTTCACAGATCCAAACCAACAGTGGGTACAACTGGGAATGCAAACAAGCTAATGCTACAAAACCCATAGTGTTTGATCATCTAACTACAGTCATTTTTATATGGGAAAATGCCGAGAAAGAGAGTACCTTATCTTCCGGAACTGTAATATTAGTATGTACAAACCTATATGTATCCCTTATCTGCTCTTTACCTTAAGCCATGTGTTCCTTGGAGATGAGTAGACATATCAGGAATGTTACGTCTGGGCAGATCTGCCCTGAATATAATAGATTTTCAGGTGTTCAAACCAGGCTGCAATCAGTTGGCCAATTATCAGCCCAAGAGATTCATGGGTTAGCATCTGCCACGACTGAATTGCAGAAAGCTGATTTACAGCAACAGCAGCTGGATCAGCAGACCTGGATTGCTGCAGGAAAACAGTCCACCAGAGTGCCTATGGGGCCACAGAAGTTAGCCATGGCTTCTGCTTGTCCAAATCACAGTATTGTAGGGGTTTAAAGATACTTCTGGAGATCACCTAGTCCAACCCTCCTGCTAAAGCAAGTTCCACTATGTGTCCATTTCCCCTTGCTCTGTTACTGGGCACTACTGAAGAGAGCCTGGCTGCTTCTTGGCCACAAGGGCACACTGCTGGCTTACGGAGAACCTGTTGTTCACCAAGACTCCCAGGTTCTTCTCTTCAATGCTTCCCTCCAGCAGGTTATCCCCTAACCTATACTGACGCATGTAGTTATTTCTCCCTAGATATAGGACTCTACACTTGCTCTTGTTGAATCTCATCAGATTCCTCTCTGTCCAGCCTGTCCAGGTCTTGCTGAATGGCAGCACAGCCTTCCAGTGTGTCAGCCACTCCTCCCAACTTCGTATCATCAGCAAACTTGCTGAGGGTGGACTCTATCCCTTCACTGATGAAGATGTTGAACAAGACTGGACCCAGTACCAGCCCTTGGAGAACGCTGCCATTTACAGGCCTCCAGCTGGACTTTGTTACACTGATCACAACACTCTGACCTCTGCCATTCACATGTTCTCAATGAACTTGAATGTCCACTCTTCTATCCCACACTTCTTTAGCATATCTCTATGGGTAAGGATGAGGGGGAAGGCCAAAAAGGTGGAAATCATGGTGGGGGTATGCTATAGATTGCCTAACCAGGACGAAGAGACAGATGAGACATCCATGAGCACCTGGCAGAAGTTGCACAATCACCAGCCCTTGTTCTCATGGGGGACTTCAATTTCCCTGATATATGCTGGAAGTACAATACAGTGCAGACAAAGCAGTCTAGGAGGTTTCTAGAGTGTATGGAAGATAACTTCCTGACACAGCTGGTAAGAGAGTCTACCAGGGGAGGAGCCCTGCTAGACCCGCTGTTCACAAACAGAGAAGAACTGGTGGGAGATGTGTAGGCTGGGAGCTGTCTTGAACAGAGTGACCACGTAAGGGTAGAGTTCTCAATCACTGGTGATGTTAGCAGGGGGTGCAGCAAACCTGCTACCTTGGACTTCCAGAGGACAGACTTTGAACTATTCAGGACACTTGTAGGGAGTCCCTTGGGATTCAGTCCTGAAGGGTAGAGGGGTCCAGGAGGGCTGGTCGCTCCTCAAGAAGGAACTCTTAGAGGCACAGGAGCAGGCTGTCAGAAGATGAGCTGGCAGGGAAGAAGACCGGCACGGATGAACAGAGAGGTTTTTCTGAGGCTCCAGGAGAAAAAGAGAATCTGCCTCCTGTGGAGGAAGGGGCGAGCAACCTGGGGAAAGAACGAAGAATTTGTTAGGATGTGCAGAGAGAATATTAGAAAAGCAGAAGCCCAGCCTGAACTCAACTTGGCTTTTGGCATAAAAGAGAACAAACAACTTTTTACAAATATATTAACAGTAAGAGGGGGGCTAAGGAGAATCTCCATCTTTTATTGGATGGAGGAACATGACCAGTGAGGATCAGGAAAAGGCTAACTTTAAAAGTCAGACCAGTTATCCTTGGGGTATTCCACTCCCTGACCTGGAAGTCTTGGAGAGGGAGCAGAATAAATCCCCCATGATTCAGGTGGGAAGAGTTAGACACCTACTACTCCACCTGGACTGCTACAAGTCCATAGGGCAGGATGAGATCCACCTGAGAGTGCTGAGGGAGTTGTTGGAGGTGGTTGTGAAGCCGCTTTCCACAACATATCAGCATTTCTGGTGAACCAGCGAGATCCCAGAGGGTTGGAGGCTTGCCAATGAGGTTTCCATCTATAAGAAGGGTCGTTAGGAGGATCCAGGGAACTACAGGCCTGTCAGCCTAACCTCAGTGCCAGGAAAGGTTATGGAGCAGATCATCTGGAGGGAGATCACATGGCACGTACGAGACAACCAGGTCCAGCCAGCATGGGTTCCCAAAAAGCAGGTGCTGCCTGACCAATCTGATCTTCTATGACCAAGTGACCCATGTGGTGGATGAGGGATAGGCTGTTGATGTAGTCTACCTAGACTTTAGTAAAGCCTTTGACTCTGTCTCCCACAGTGTTTTCCTGGGGAAGCTGGCAGCCCATGGCTTAGAAAGGTGTACTCTATGCTTGGTAAAGAACTGGGTGGATGGCTGGGCCCAGAGAATGGTGGTGAATGGAGTTAAATCCAGCTGGCAACTGGTTATGAGCAGTGTTCTCCAGGGTTCGGTACTGGGGCCTGTCCTGTTCAGTATCTTCATTGATGACCTGGATGAGGGCACTGAGTGCACCCTCAGTAAGTTTGCAGGTGACACCAAGTTGGCAGGAAGCGTTGATCTACCTGGGGGAAGGAAGGCCCTACAGAGGGATCTGGGCAGGCTGGATCGCTGGGCTGAGTGAGATGAAGTTCAACAAGACCAAGTGCTGGGGCCTGTGCTTCGACCACAACAACCCCAGGCAATGCTACAGGCTTGGGGCAGAGTGGCTGGAAGACTGCGTAGAGGAAATGGACCTGGGGCTGTTGGTTGATGCTCAAATGAGCATGAGCCAGCAGTGTGCCCAGGTGGCCAAGAAGGCTTGGCATCCTGGCTTGTATCAGAAATAGTATTGCCAGCAGGAACAAAGCAGTGATCATCTCTCTTTACTCAGCACTGGTGAGGCTGCACCTTCAGTACTGCTTTCAGTTTTGGGCCCTTCACTACAAGAAAGACATCAAGACCCTGGAGTGTGTCCAGAGAAGGGCAACGAAACTGGTAGGTGTCTGTAGCACAAGTCTTTTGGGGAGCGGCTGAGGGAACTGGAATTGTTCGATCTGGAGGAGAGAAGGCTCAGGGGAGACCTTATCACTCTCTACAACCACCTGAAGGGAGGCTGTGGCGAGGTGGGGGTCGGCCTCTTCTCCCACGTAACTAGAGATAGGATGAGAGAAAATGGCCTCAAGGTGCACCAGGGGAGATTCAGATTGGACGTCAGGAAAAACTTCTCTGAAAGAATGATCAGGTACTGGAACAGGCTGCCCAGGGAGGTGGTGGAGTCACTGTCCCTGGAAGTGTTCATGAAATGTTTAGATGCTGTACCGAGGGATGTGATTTAGTGGAAAATAATGGTGATAGGTGGATGATTGGACTGAATGATCTTGGAGGTCTTTTGCAACCTTGATCATTCTATGATTCTATGAGTATGTTATGGGAGACAGCATCAAACACATTGTTGAAATCAAGGTACGCAACATCCATTGCTCTCCTCTCATCTACCCAATTGTGATTTATAATTAAATTTCGAATTGTTATTTGAGAGGAATGATGAACATGATGAAACTGAAATATGTATGCTCCATCCAAATAAACAACTTACACAAATGACTAAATATTTAGATAGCATTGCAAAGGCTGGGTGGTAGTACATCTTGGAGGGAACAAGTCCCAGCGCTAATGCTGTCCTGCTGTCAGTTACTGTGTGCTTACTATTGTGACAATTACCCTGTCTATCTGTATTACTTGTATTGCTAAGCAGCTTGCTAATATGCATAATAAAATGACCCTTCCATAGAGAGAAAGCATGGTTGAGCTTAAGAGCAAAGGATCAAGTGAACAGGGACTCTTGCAGAGGGAATCATGTTGAAGGAGTCAGAGAGTCATGGAATCATAGAATCACAGAATGGCTTGGATTGAAAGGGACCTCAAAGCCCACACCGCCCCAACCCCTGCCATGGGCAGGGCTGCCCCCCACCAGCTCAGGCTGCCCAGGGCCCCATCCAACCTGGCCTTGAGTGCCTCCAGGGATGGGGCACCACAGCTTCTCTGGGCAGCTGTGCCAGCGCCTCACCACCCTCTGGGGAAAGAATTTCCTCCCAGCATCTAAACTAAATCTTCCTGCTCTGTTGGACCCCAGATCAGGGCTTGAGAATCCCGTGTGTTGGCATGAGCAGTTGCTGCGTGTTCCATGTGCATAATGATGCAAAGGATTGTGTTGAGATGCCTTGTGCCAGTCAGTGTTGTGTTCTGGTGGGTGTCATTAAAGAGAGAGCATCCCCACCCCTCAGGAGAAGGAGGATTTTGCTTGGTGCGTGAAGCAAAAGGCACATGTTACAGGGGGGAGACTGAACGTCGTGGTGGCATCTGGGCAGCATGTCCTGGCTGTTTACCTGGGGTCTGTACAGTGCTGCATGGAAGTGGGGCTCCATCATCTGAAGGGACATAAGGATTACTCATTATCTATGTTCCTCTTCTTATTTTCTCAGTAATTAGGTGTCTTTATGCTACCTGCCGTTGTGCTTTCTTATTGAGATCTGGGGGTCTCTCCCGTGCAGCCCCCTCTGATTTCCCTTGAGGCCCCTCAGGATGATCCACGAGGGGCTGCTCAGGGGCTCGCAGCCCGAAGGAGACACGGTGCTGTTACGGCTCCGGATGGGAGCTCAGCCGTGTACGCGGCTCACTGCTGCTCCACGCGATCGAGATGGGAGTGAGGGTGGGAAGCCGCGATGGGGCGGGGGGAGCTGGACAGCTGGATGCAGGCACGGGGCCACTAATTCAGCCCTCCTACCTACAAGGAGAAACAGCTGCTGCTGCTGCAAGCAGCGTGCGTGGAGCCGTGCTGCTCTCTTCCAGCCGGAGGCTCTGCGCTCCAGCAGCGCTGTGCCAGCATGGCTCACGCTGGCTGCCGAGCCGGGCTTGGTCCCGAGCCAGCAGCACGCTCCAGAGGGAGACCGCAGAGAAACACAGAATCATTTGCAAATCCATAAAAACCGTTGTGCGCAGCGGGGTCTGCTGGCAGGTGCCAGAGCATGCTTGTAGCAGGTGCCGCCCCTGGGCCGTGGCTCCCTGCACCGACAGGCTGGGGGAGTGAGTGCGGGGCACATGATATCCAGTGGCTGGCTCTGCCCGGGATGGTGCTGCATTGCTGCAGGACCTTCTAAGCGGTGAGCTCGGGAGGGACAGCATGGCAGCGCTGTGCTGCGAGCTAGGAAAAACCCCACTAACCATAAAATGGCATCAAGACCCCCAGGAGTCTTGTAGAACAGAATGGCGGAGTGTAATGAATAGTCAGACATATGGTAAAAATGAATTAATGTCGAGTTGCCATCCACTCTGCCATTTTTTGCTTTCTGTTTCCCCGCTGTGCTTGTCTCCTGGCATCACTGAATCTTGATTCAGGGAGAAGCAGCCAAGTAGCTTCCCTGTGAAGCCAACATCATATCCTAAGTTGGCCAACAACTTCACTGTGCTGTCTGCTGGCTCCATCTGGACAGGAATCTCTCGCCTGTCCTGGTGGAGAATGACCAGCCTCTGCTGTACATCTCTGCCTTTGCTCCCCTCTATTGGGGAGCTGCTGCAGCCTCTTCTTCCAGAGACCACTTTTCTGCCCTGCATGCAGCACGGATGGGTTACTGCAAACAAGCTCACTGCTGCTTTGCCCTGGGCTGGAGTTGGTGTCATCATGGGAAAATTTATACTCCAAAAGCTGTGAGGCATTGGAACAGGCTGCCCAGGGAGGTGGTGGAGTCACCGTCCCTGGAGGTGTTCCAGAGCCGTGTGGATGTGGCACTGAGGGCCATGGGCAGCGGGCATGGTGTGAAGGGCTGCTGGTTGGACTGGGTGAGCTTAGAGGTCTTTTCCAACCTTAATGATTCTGTGTCTCCATCCTGACTTTGAAAGGCCTGAGGAGGAAAGCAGAAGGGTATCTTGGCATTGTCCCGGCTGAAATCAGGCCTCCTCTTTTTCAATCAAAACTCCTCCCTGACACAAAAACAGATGTTTTGGTACAGTTCCTATTCTTGGATTTCTTGAAAAAAAAAAAAAAAAGGAGCACTCAGGGGCTAAAGGACAGGAAACAGAGGTCAGGGAACTTGCTTGGCCGCTGACTTCTCATGTGATTTCAGGCAAGCCTTAAGTTGAAGTAGAGGAAGAGGGGAGGGAGACAGAGCCATTAAGCAATCCTTAGGAAGGTTTGGTTTGGAGTGATTTGAGACCCTTGGTGGAAAAAGCAGCAAACTCCACACCAAGCTCACTGCTGAGCCACGTGTGGCTGCTCCAGCCACTGCTGGCTGGAAGCCTGAGCAAGCTGCTCTGAGCTGCAGGACACGTCCCTCCCAGCCCATCCCTGCGGCTGCACGGCCAGGAGGGGCCCCTGCCCCCTGACAGCGTTTTATTACCCGGTACTCACCCGCGACCCTGTGATGTATTTGATGCGTATGTTTTCAGTGCTTATTTTCTCTGCGAGCGTGTTCCTCCTTTACCCAGCGCCCGCGCGCTTTCCCATTCGCAGGCATTCTGCTCCTGCTGCTGACAGTGGCGATTAGACGCGGTGGCAGCTGGGGAAACAATTGGGTACCAAATTAGAGTGGCTCTTCAAGTAATTGACTGATGGATCAGCGCTCCTGCTTTAAAAAAAAAAAATAAAAAAATTAATAAAACAAAAGGTTGCGCTGCATGAGTCACCGGGGCGCTGCGCTCCTGCCTGTGCTCTGCGCTGCTTAGCAGGCAGCACGCGGCACAGGTCAGGGGATGGAGGTGTTGGGCTCCTTGCCATCCTCCCTGGGGAAAGGCCCTTTGCTGGGCCGTGTGGGGGCAGAGGAGGAGGATGCAACCTGGCTGTGCTGCTGTCAGCTCCCTCCCCTCAGGCACTCGCTGCTTCTGGGCTGCGCAGCTGGGCAGCTCTCAAGCTGATGCTCATGACAGGACAGGGAGTTCCCCCAGGCCTGGGGTAACCCCACATCCTCTCCTGCTTCCCATGGAGGGCTGGCACCGCAGGTCCTGCTGGTGCCCTGGGCAAGCACCTCCAGCCGATGGGGACAGGATGTCTGGCTTTAACGGCTCTTGGAAGGCTGCACAGATGAGTTTTTCCTCCGCTTTTGCTCTGTCATTAGCATTTTAACAGCTTTCTTGTAAAAGGGAAAGGAAGAGAAGGGAAGGGAAGGCAAGGGAAGGGGAGGGAAGGGAAGGTGAGGCAAGGGGAGGGGAGGGAAGGAAACAGTGAGATTTCACATTTTCCAAGGATTCCAGGAGCTGGGGCTGTAACAAAAACACCCGTTATCCCACGACACACCAGGAATATAAACAATTCCCAAAGCTCAAGTAGTTCTGTGTTTGCAGTCAAAACCAGCTCATTTTCTTTCCCATCCTTTCTGAAAGAAATGAGAAAGATTTCTACGTGTTGCGGGTGAGGCGCGCAGGAGGGCCCGGGTCTCTCCTTGCCTACTCTAACAAGGATTCATCCCAGCAGAAGTACAGGCATCCGTCCCAGCATAGAAGCTCATAGCACATCTGCAGGGCTCGGCTGGCTCCCTTTGGTGGCAGCTTCACTGTGTCAGTATCCTGTCACAGCTCCTGCGTGGATGGGATGCGTGTGCACGTGTGTGTGTGTGTGTGTGTGTGTGGGAGTGCTGCCTCACGTTACTCCCTCCCTTCCCTTGGGGCTTGTCTGGTTCCCAATCTTTTTCCTGTTGCCGCTGCTCTAATAAAAAAAAGTGGCTCAGCCAATTCTCCTGAACCTGAACACAGAAAGGAGGAGACAGCGAGTGAAAAATGTGGAATCGAATGGGATTTTTTTTTCTTTCCCAACAGACGCCATCGCTGGGGAGTGGGGCGGGGGGGGAAATAGTTATTCATGCTGGAATTGAGAGCAGAGAGCTGCTGCTCCCATCCGAGAGAGCTCGTTACTGCCCCGAGTTTGCTTAAAATACAGCTCTAATTACCTGTTTAAACAATAGCTCTGTCCCTTCCTTGGTCTATGAAGACCGCACACATTTTAATTATCGGGAAGACCTTGGCCATTCACCTTTCAGAGGTATTTAATGCTTCCAGTCAAATGCCTGCCCTGATGCACTCTGTTACCATGCCACCTCTCGAACTCTCACCGGCGGAAAACTGCAGGGTATCGCTGGTGAAATGACATTCTCAGGCAGGATTTTTTTCCTGCATAATCGTGGCATTTGAGTTAATTTTGCTTTGCTGGGCACATTAGTCTTTGGCTCCTAAACAAGAATGCTCAGGCCCTCTTCCTGCCTTGCCTTTTCTCCTCTGCACACGTGAAACACAGGGCTTAGCCTGCGTCTCGATGTGCAGTTAATACTGTAATCCTATGAATGAACGGCAGCGTGCCTCGAGCAGGAGGGGCTCTCCTCTCCCTGTGCCCAGATGTCTGTCTGTCCATCCTGGTAGCACGTCCTGTGCAGAAAGCCCCAGCCGCTGTGAAACCTCATCCACAGGGTGGCCGCTTGGGTTTGTTTTTCCCTTCCCTTTAGGAGTTTGCAAAGCATAACGGAGCCTTGTGGGAACGGAGGACACCGCTCTGATTTAGGGTAATTGCCTGCGTGTCATGATTCAGCAAATCAGCCAGCCCTGGACGTGATTAACTGGGCATGATTAACTATAACGACCGAAGGGATTTTCCATGGGACTTGGGCATGTGCTTCCCCACCGCACTAAGCCAGGCCCCGGCACTGCTGCAGAGCTCGGCGGGCGAGCGGACAGAGGGATTCAGCCCTTCTCTATCAGATCTCCCTTTGTTTTCGCTGACCAATGAAACCGCCAGGCTGGGACATATCACAATATTTGCTCAGCTGGATGCTGAAGGCAGGGGTTTCCGTGGGGGAAATGGCTCATTTCTCCTCCAGCAGACCAAGCACCCCCAGCTAACCCGGTGGTGAGGGTAACCAGGGGTGTGCCGGGCCCTCTCCTCTGCTGAGGCTGAGCAAAGGAAAAGGGGAGGGGGGAATGCATCTCTGGATGCCCTAGTTTCTTTTTCTTTTTCTTTTTTCTTTTTTTCTTTTTTTTGGTGCCTTTTTTTTTTTTTAATACCTCGTAGTCTTACCAAAGCTAAGCAAAGGATCCCTTTCATCCGCCGGTCTGTTTCCTACCTTTGATGGCCGACCTTTCATTTCACTTTGAGGCATCCCCCTCAGAAAGCTCGTTGCTGCCTAGCCAGCACATTTGTTCCTCCCTGGCCGGATGCAGATGTGACCAATTTGCTTCCCCGACACAAAGCACGCCGAAGCAGGGGCGAGGAGGCGAGGAAGGGCTGTGAAGTCGATTTGCACAGCAGAACCAGTGAGAAGAGCGCTGCACTATTTATTCGCTTGCTTCCACCGGGGTCTTCAGTGTCCCAGCAATGGTAAATCTTAACTTTCATGCTATGGTGCACCGGGATGCAATTTACTTCAAAGACAGCATAAATCCCTGGCTGCCGCTTATATCACAGGACCGCTCCATAAAAAGGGCTTATGTGCTTTGGTCCCGGGGACAGGTTTGCACTTTTCTGCCTAGATCTAAGCTGACTGGCCTGTGGTTGCCCTAAAAAACTCAGGGCCACCAGAAAACAGGCTGTCCTTCCTCTCTGGGCTGTCAGACAACTCATCCCTGCCCTGCCAGCACCAGGCGCGCTCTCTGTGCCTTGCCATCCTCCCCTTAGAATTACAGAACCATTAAGGTTGGAAAAGACCACTAACATCACCGAGTCCAACCAGCAGCCCACCCCCACCACGCCCATGTCCCTCAGTGCCACATCCACACGGCTCTTGAACGCCTCCAGGGATGGAGATGCCTGGAGGTACCTCCCCGTGCAGCCTGTGCCACTGCCTCACCACTCTTGCTGAGAGTAAATTCTCCCTAATATCCAACCTGAACCACTCATATAGAATCATAGAATCATTAAGGTTGGAAAAGATCACTAAGATCACTGCGCTTCTCAGCAATCCCAGACGAGCGCAGTGCCCAGGAAGGCTGCCCCGGTGCGCTGGCTGAGCAAAGATTGAGCTGGAAAACATCCAGTGAGATGCTGAATAATTTAATTTCTTGGCTAAACGTGCGAACCAAGATGTTTTATGAATATTGCTTTTGGAGTGAAGGAGGAGAAAAGAAATCCCTCCTGCTCTCTGTAGTTCAACCATATTAATAATGTCTTATTTGCAAAGCTGTTTATGCATCCCTTCTCCTCTGCCGGGGTGCTGCTGTTATCTGCCCTCATCAGCCTGCTGCTATTAGCTGGCTTCATCATGCGGCAATGCTTCATCGTTAGCCAAAGTTGCTTTATCTTAGTGAGGGAGAAACAAGCCATTCCTCACAGAACCACCCATATTTCATGGCCAACTAAGCAATATTGCAAAAACATCGAGATTCCTCAATTTCCTTGACCATCTATAACAGACGCTGATTTGATGCTGGGAAAACTGATTAGAGCAACCCTTCCTGGCCAGTATGTCACAGCGCTGACAGCGCCGATGCCGCGAGCTTGTCCAGCAATAGGAACACTATTACCAAGTGCATTTTTCATGCGGGGAGAGAGAGCATTCTGAGCCGCTTCTATGCACTGGAAAGAAATTTCCAAACGCTGGCATGGCCAAGTGCCGGGGCTATAATCCGCTCTTGTACAACATCACCTTCAAACCTGTTATAGCCCGGAGTGTAATATCCCGTCTGCCCTCCTGCTCTCTTCATGGAGGCCTCTCTGTGGCGGGGGCTGTCTGCGTCCCAGGGGCATGGGAGGACACTGTCCCATGCTCAGCCCCTCTGACGGGGTGGCTGGGAAGGCTGCAAGCTGCCATGTATAATTTCAAGGAGACAGATAGGCTAAAAATCGAGATCAAAAGTTCAGGGTTAAATTCAGCTGTCAGGTCTAGATAAGCTTATCTCCAAAAAGTGGCTTAGGAGAGATCCGCTCCGGGCTGAAATGCTTAACTGGTGACCCGCGGGATACTGCGCTGCCTTAGCTCCCAGCAGGGCTTACTCTGCATCTGCATGTCCCCCCCTCCCCGAGATGCTGATGCTGTGAAGGGGAGATGGGGGCCATGGGGCTGCCTCTGCTGACACACACGCTGTCGGTGAGCCTACGTGTCCCAGAGAGAGTGGTGAGTGCTGTGTTTTGGTGATTACCCAGAGGCAGAAAGGCAAAAATTAGAGATTCTTTTCCAAGACCTTTTTTTTTTTCCTTCCCCCCCCTACTCTATGAAAAAAAATAAAAAAAATAAAAAGGCACATCTGTAATCAGCTGCGGGAGTGGAACAGCCTTCTTCATTTATCTTAAAGAGTCCTCCAGGAGCGTCTTGCTGATAGCCTGGAGAACCCAGAGGGCTGTTTCCTTATGGGTGCCCCTGCCTCACCCTCAGGATGATGGGGAGCCTGCAGGTGGCAGGGGGGAGGACGGGGAGTGCCTAAATCCATCCCCATGTGTTGGCTGAAGGCATTGCCAATGGGAGGCTTGCAGGCAAGGGATGGCTGTTCCAGTCTGCCGGCGGCTTCTGTGGTGCAGTGATACAACAGGGCTCCGGGAAGGGCAGTAAGTGGGAAAAAAGGTCATCTGATCAATCATTTTGCAGCCCAGTGGTGTGGTGGCCTTTCTAGGGAAAAATAAATCAATCTCTTCAACCTGTCCCTATTTGTAAAGGCTGTGCAGGAGTTTGCGTGATGCAGCGCGGAGACGCGGCTCCTCATTAAGGAGCAAGGTGCCTGCCCGCCCACTGGCCTGTTGCCGTGGGAAATTAATGACGAAGCAATTAAACAAGCCTGGCCAGCTGCCAGCACCATGAAGCCATGGTGGAGAGCAGGGAGCTGAGGATAGTGAGGGCTCAGAGATGCATGGGTACGCCCGCGACTGGCAGCACCCGCTCCTGCTCCCAGCCATCCCCAACCCCTTTAGAGCTGCCCCATAACCACTGGGGTGCCCAGGGGGCCGGGAGCTCCCATTGCCCAGCTGTTTCTGACAGTGTGCAGCTTTTGGGCAAGGAGGTAGAAATATGCAGCACATACGAGGCTGTGGGAATGTCATATTTCAGCCAAAACGCGGAACGTGTCGTAATAGAGATGACAAAGAGACACATCCAAATGCAATTATGTGAGCCATGCCACAGTGCTGCTGCTACCTTAAAAAGATTCAGAAATGTTTGAGAGACTGAAGAGTAGATGTTTCTTCTCCATAAGAAAAGAAATAAACAGTGTTGCTTCAAAGATCTGGGAATATTTGTTTAAACCTTAACATTCTCTGCACTCTTCCTTTCATTCCTCATTTAAAGGCACACGATGAAATGTTGGCCCCCCAAATATCTTATTTAAAAAAAAAACAAGATTTTAGAGCATCTAAGAATAATAGGAACATTATCGTAGCTTTGCAAACCCAACAGGCCTTCACTGATAGCTTCACTTAAAGAAATCCAGATGTTGCAGCAGTGAGACCCTGAAGTGAAGCTGCCCGCAGTGCTGTATCCAGACCCACCATGTGTGAGCACTAAATGGAGAAAATAAAAAGGGGACATATGAAATGAACAATTGTTTTGCTCCACAAGCCCTGTAGCTTTTCAAATCTGTCAAATATTGCTGCGTGAAAGACTCGTGGAAGGTATTCCCTCAGGTAGATTTACCCCACTGAAAATTCAGGTTAAACCAAGAAATCCTAGGGGAGAACTTTCTCAAAGTCCATTTTACATTGTTTTCTTTGTGTTTTGAAGGTCAGAAAATTATTATTATTATTATTATTATTATTATTTTTGGATGAAAAGAAAAAGACAGGTTGTTATGCTGATACAGAACAAAATGCCACTCAACGTTGCAGAACTCATCCTAAAAATGGAATGTTTGGGAGCTCTGCTGGAAGGTGGTTCTGCTGAGTTTCTGCACCCTGATCTCATGGTCAGGTCTCTGAGGCCTCAGTGAGGTGCTGCAGGGCGGACCTGGGAGCAATAGGTGGTACGAAAGCCATAAGGGGCACAAAGACCCAATGAGGTCTGGTGTGCTGCTGCTGGCCGAGGCACTGGAGCAGCAGAGATACCTTATTACCCTCCTGCCAAAAATAAATGGGGAGCGGGAGCTGAACTCCAGCTGGACCTGGTTAATCCCTCTTCAGATTATCTCAGTTGGATTAGGGGCCGTGTTCTCACGAGCTGATCCTACCCGAGGTCTGGCTGACTTCCTCACCCCTTCGCTGGGCTCCTAAGGTCTTGGTTCTCATGGTAGCTGGCCCCATGCGCCCCACTCAGCCATGGGCATAATGGTGTGCTGTTGGAGGGTTCTGCACAGAGACACTCCACTTTGCTCTTCTTGGCTTCTTGAGCATGTAGAATGCACAGTGCCAAGGGATAGCCAGGACAAGGCAGGGCTGCATGAATTACTCTAATTTTCTGGGGGGAAAAAAAAACAACCCACAAAAAAAAAAAATCGCAAGAGGATTCTGCTAGTAAAAAACTATGCAAAAAAAAAAAAAATTGCAAAAATTGGCAGGGTTTTGAGCAGCTGAATCTGAGAGGAGAAGCAGAGGTCTGCAAGTATGACACGCTGCCATGGCTGGCATCCAGCGGCTCTCCTGCCAGGGAGGACAAGCACTGAACACAGATTGCGCAGCCGAGCTCCTGCAGGAAGCCTCCGGGGTTGCAAGCAGCAGCAGCCCTGCCTGCAAAACCCCACGGCACAGCGCCTGCCCTCCCGAGCATCCCATGGCCTCGTGCACTTGGCTGCCTGAGCCTCCTCTGGCTGCATTCCAAAATCTCTGTCAGTGCCCAAAATCACTGCCCAGCCCTGCTTTGGTTCCAAGGGAAAACGGGGGAGGCCCCGAGATGAAGGCAAGCAGAGAAACAAAACGCCTGCCCTGAACCTATAAGCAAAGCAGCAGCAGCATAAACAAACCCCTGCACGGCACAAAAGAGACAATAAATAAAGCCAATTAGCCCACAGGCTTAGTGCTGGCTTACGTGCAGCGAGTCTGGCAGAAGGGCAAACCCAAGAGCCACTGGCTGCAAAAGCACTGCTTCTTTCTAGGCTCACAAAAACAAATGGAGCCACCCCAGAGGGGCAGCAGGGCTGACATGGTGCCAGCAGTGGGAGGGAAGGTCCCTGTAGGTTGTCTGTCAGAGGGGCACCATTGCACCTGGCCAAAGCCTCCCCACCATGTTCCATGTCCCTTCCACATCCCTCTCCCCATCCCCATCCCCACCCCCATCCCCTTCCCTATCCCTATCCTTGTCCCTGTCCCCATCTCCATCTCCACTCAGCGGCTGCCAAAGGGGACGTGGAGAGAGAGCCGGTGGTTCCGGTACTTAAGGCCAAGGTGATGAAGGGATTAATGCAGCCATTCAAGACCTTGAACTCTTCTCCTAATCCGGATTTACAGCCATGAACCGGCTGCTGAGGCTATCTGCTGTCCCTCCTCTGCCTTCCAACCCGCGTGCCACCTGCGAAAGATGCCCCTGTAGGCACCCAGAGGGCCCTCTCTCCTTGTGGGTACCTCAGCACAGCCCATCCTTAATAAAAACTGCCTTAAATCCCCCCGCTTTGGGACCCAGATACACAATACGCTTCTGTGTTAAACATGCCACAGCGTCTCTTAACTCCTGACAGCCATTATCCAGCTGCTGAATGAGCCTTATTATAAGCAATTTTTGTAAATCACATTGAGAGCATGAAGCCAAGAAGGGGGGAAAAGAAAAAAAGACGGATCTCAGGTCACGAACTGCAGCAGCACCTGGCAGGTTGCTTAAAACACAAGGAAGCGACGCTGGGGCTGAGGCCTTGTCCTCACCTCGCCGCCTCGCCATTGCAAAGTGTGAGCAGGGCCCGGAGCTCTGGGCCTGATAAATAATGCATCCCCCTGCGCTGTGTGCTGCTGGATGAGGGCCATCGGGGCGGCGTGAACACGGTGTCTTGGCCTTTGCTGATCCAAAGCCCTCCGGCAGCGATCCCAGAGCACAGGGCTGGCAGCAGGCATGGGAAGGGGATGGGGTGGGTGGGTGTGTTCTCCTCAGGCTATGCGACGGGGTATGAAGTTCCAAAGGGAAAGCCCAGGGGTGGGAGGGTGTGGGTTTGGGGTGAGATGAGGCAAGAGCTGTGAGAAGAGGAGGTTTTATTTTATTGGATGCGAGGCCATTTTGGCCAGCACAAAGTGTCTATCAAAACGAAGAGAGAAAACAGCTCTACTCGCAAACGCCGGGGCTGAATTGGCTTTGAGACTCGTGTAGGCCTGAGCCAATTAAAATGTCATAATAATGCAACCTCAAAACAAAACAAAGAGAATCCCAAAACCCTGTGCAGTGCCTGCTAGTCACGAGAGAGATGCAGGAAAAGAAAGCAGTCCCCAGCTAGGCGTGTTTATCCGCCGGCTCTCAGGGAGGAAATCAGTACGTGGAAAGAGAGAGGGGAAGCAGGCAGCTGTGCTCAGCCTGGGCCTGCAGTGTGCTCTGCGCTCACAGCACTGCTGCTGGGGACTCTGTGGGGGTTGGGGGTCCTGATGGGTCTGTGCCGTGGGGCGGCTCCATTGCAAGTGACAGTGGTGCCTCTGTTGGGACTTCCCAGCCCTGATGAGTCTTTGGGAGAAGGGTGTCCCTCAGGTATGCAGTGTGCCAGCAGTAATGGATAGGCGCCACTGTCACTACCACTGTCACTGCCACTGTCTAACTCATCATCCTGATGACCCATCGACCCCCAGAAGAGAGGAGCAGAGGGCAAAATAAATGTGGTTTGCTGGGACGGGAGGGGAGGAGGAGAATGCTGAAGACATTTCGCATCGCCAGCCGCTGAAATCCGTGGCAAACCACAGAGCTGCCTGGCAGCAGCGTCCTCACGTGCACACGGACAGGGTGACATGGGGATGACAGGGGGTGGGTGCCCAGGAGATGCGTCCCCCCTCGCCTGGGGGCCGGCGGCTGCTGCAGCCAGCGCCGTGCAGGAGATAATTAGCCCTGCTGCCGGGGAAGTTAATTAGCTCGGGGAAAGCACGGCGCTAATTTGCCTATGCGGCTCTGGGGACCGAGGTTAACCCCTGAGCAGGCTGAGGTGCGCTCCAGGCGCGGGGAGGGGGCAGCGCCCGCGGCTCTCCGGGCAGGGAGGGCTCAAACCTGAGAGCACCGAGGCCGAAGAGCAGAGCGCTGGGACCCGGCTGCGGGAACGGCGGGGACACAGCGAGCTGAGGACACAAAGAGCCGCTCCCGCCCCGTGCGGCGCTGCAGCCGATGTTCTCGGTGCTTTTACAACCGCCGAGCGGTTTTGGCGTGCGAGCCTGTGGTTGTCCTCCGTTCCCTGGCCCCGCTGGAAGCCGAGCTCAGTCCAGCGCTGCTCACAATGTGCGAGAGGAAGAAAGAGAGAAAATCTTCAATGCGAGCTCGCAAGCCTGGCTAAAAATAGAGGGCAAAGCGCTCCCTAGCAATTAGCCAGGAGACGGGTTTATTTGCAGCAGCGCCATCTCAGCAGCAGCGCTCTCGGCAGCGGGAGCCAGCAGCGTCCCCGCAGTGCTGACCTTTGCGCGGTTCCCACGGGCAGCGGGCTAGCACAGGGGGAGGGCTCCGAGCATTCTGTGATCCCGTGGTTTTATGAACTAGAGGGGGGACGGGGACAGCAGGCACAGAGCGTCCCATTTCCCTGCTCCTTTCTGAGCTTCAGGCCCTTTCCAGCCAGTAAGCAGCCTGCTACGGACCAAGGATGCTTCCCTCTGCAAAAGCCGGGGACTGCTTACACCAGCTCGGTTAGGACTGCAAGCTTCTGTTCTTGCCCCCACGGCAGGCACAGCGGCCTGGCATCATGCAGGGGCAAGCATCCACAAAGGCACAGCTGCCCATGGCTGCAGGTGACCGCAGAGTGCCTGAGGCTGTTTCCCTCCCCTGCACACCCACACGCATATGCATGCCCGTGCATGCGGGCACGGGCTGCATTAGCCTGTGGGAGAGAGGAAAAGAGACAAATGATCCTTGTGGCTGGCTTCGGGGCATGCCCTGGCACACGCTGGAGAGAAACTCACACAAACAGGGGCTGAGCAGAGCAGAGACAGGTTGTAGGGACACAAAAGCAGGAGGCCAAACCACATTCCTCAGCCTGGGAACCAAAAGCCCAGCTGACCTGGGGGCTGCCAGCCCCATGCATCACTGGGATGACAGCAGAGTTATTATTTTTCTGGTGAGATCCAGAAACCAGGTCACTCGATGTGAAAATCTGCAGCAAATCTGTCTGGAAGGTGGCAACATGTGATGCTCATCAGATGTACCACAAGAGATGTCCTTGCACCACGCAGGGATGCAGAGCGCCGGCACCTTTGTGCACGCTGCAGGCAGAAGTGGGGCTGCCATGGCAGGAGCTGTGTCCTGGGTAGGAGGATTTGAGCCCTGATGGTCTCGGCAGGAATCACAGCGCATTCCTGAGCGGCTGCTCTCTGCCAGCAATTAAACCGTAATAACACGATAGCAGTGAGCAGATCAATCAGACTCTCCGTGAGCCAGGGGACCTGGCGGGAAGAGCGAGGTTTTCCCCACGGCACAGTAGGACCGGTTCTTCTCCAATAAATACAAATAATAATAATTATAAACCTCAGATCTCTGGCCAAACGGCACAAATGGCACCCCTGCAGCATGCGGGGAGCACATGGGTTGTGCACCCGGGGCTGTGCGTATGTGAGCAAGCAGGAGGTGGAGAGAAGGGAAGCGCGGCAGCGGGCAGGGCACGGAGCAGCTCTCACATCCCCTCCTTCCCCGTGAGGCTTATGGGGAGGAAGGAGTTGCCCATCTCTGGCAGCCTGCCTCCCCGATGCCAGCCGATAAGGACTTAAAGAACAGCAGCACTTGTCTTCATGGGCACGGAGAGACGTATGCAGAGATCCTGACCCTCTTGGCTCTGTGCAGAGGGAAGTTTCCAGCTGAAGCTGCCAGGGCTCTGGAAGCGATTAAAGCCCACAGACCTTCTCTGGCTTCTATGCCGACCCAGACTGCAGTCACGGATCCCTGCTTCCCCCACAAGCTGCTGGGCAGCGATCCCCTCCAACCCCCTGCTCCGCGGTGCCCAGCTGCAGCCCCATCGCTGACTGCTGCATGCGTCACCACGAAGTTCGTCCCCCTGCTTATTTCCTGCCCGGAGGCCACCGTCTCCCCTTTACATCTAAAGTAGGGTTTGTTGCTGGTTTAAATGACACCCCTCCCCCCGCAGCCTCAATGCAAATGAATTACAAGTTCATTCTTTGGATGCTCAAATCCTGAGCGCTTTCTGTTTCGCTCCTTATTTAAATCGCATGCTGTTTTGAACGAAACCTTTTATTTCCTCCCAATTATTATTTCTGGTGTGTTTTCCAGAGCCCTACAACACGGCATCCGATTATACACAGAGCTCCAGGATGAAGCCCTGCTTTCTCTGTCATTACGGACGCAAAGCGTGGCTGTGCGAGCTGAGTAGCGCGAATCACAGCGTGGCACTGCACACAGCAGGTCGGGGAGCACCTACTTCCCCTGCTGCCATGAATTGACATCCCGGTGGACTCTGGATGGATTGTGACACAGAGCCGTTTCCATCTAATCCTGACCCTGAGTGGGAGACGTGGGGATTTGTGGGCGCAGAAGCTGCGGGGATGCTCAGCGTTCTGCAGAGCTCACAGCACTCGTGGTCCTCGATGGTAACCGTGCAGTCACTGAGCGCGGGAGTGCTCCGAGCTAAGAGATCTGTGGTCTCAGATCTGGAGAACCTTCAAGAAGAAGTCTGAATGGAAGCAGGAGTAGAGGAAGCCACCCCCTCCTCAGCACACGTCCCTCATTCGGCATCATCACGCAGACAGGAATAATGCGCTGCCCTGCTATCGCACTGCGCTCTCCTTTGGGACCGCAGGCAAACCAGGTTACCCTTACTGTCTTGCAATCCCAACCTGTAGAACAGAGATAGTGCTGCCTGCAGTAAGTGCCTGCCAAGTGCTTGAACGTGAGGGCTGTTACTGCAAAATACCATGCAGCTCTCACCTCGGCTGCCTGGGGCCGGCACATGGGGCACAGCGGAGCTCACGCACACCAGCAGTGCTTTCCTGCATGATTTCCTGCTCCTGCGATTCAAGAAAAGCAAACCGAAACAAAGCAAAGCAAAAAACCAAACTGGGCAAAAAGGGATTCGAAATTCACCCAAATCCCACTTCCCTCTGCAAATTTAATTCCCGCAATTGTTACAAGTAACACGTACGGTTACTGTGGCTGAAAGAAATGATAAAAAGCGTTTCATTCTCTCAGCTCGTTTGCTTCCTACATCTGGCACTGTTTGTGTGCAGGCAGCTTCGCCGTTTTTCTGAGGTAGATCGCTTGGAAATGGAAGCTGAGGAGTAACAGCGCGAGATGCTGTCTTAAACTGTTTTGCAAATGCTTCTGCTTCTAACGACCAATAGACAAGCTAAGGCCCTTGGCAAAAATGATATGACAATAAATAACATAGCAGTTTGCAGTGTTATTATAATGGTGAGAAAAACCTCCGCGCTCCTTATTTAATATCCAGACGCTACCTTGCAGCACAGCAGCGTACAGAGTGCTGGCAGTTACTTTCCCAGTGCAAAACTGCACTGCCACCTATGATTGTCCCCAGATGTGCTGTCACTGAGGGAGATGGAGCTCCCTCAAATACTTCCAAGGGCCTTCCCACTGACTAAATGACATTTAAGTTGGATGTGAGGAGGAAATCCTTTGCCCAGAGGGTGGTGAGGCGCTGGAACATCTGCCCACAGAAGCAGTGGTGCCCCATCCCTGGAGGCGCTCAAGGCCAGGTTGGATGGGGCCCTGGGCAGCCTGAGCTGGTGGGGGGCAGCCATGCCTATGGCAGGTGTTGGGACACTTCAAAGTTCCCTCCAACCCAAGCCATTCCATTGTTTTATGATTCTACGGCACAAATGAGCCCATCAAAGCTTAATGCCCCCCAAGGAAATTGACATTAAAACTCTTCCAATTTGATCAAGTGGTCAGTAGACCCTTTGTGATTTTTGGGGTCCCAGCAGCGTGCCCCATAGTGAGCAAGGTACTCTGGGAGGATGTCAGACGTGGGGCATGGAACACCTGCCCGTGAGGTGTACCAGAATGGATACCACCATTACATGCAGTGTGCAGGCTGTGGGACAAGGACACTGCGACTTGGAGAGCTCTGCAGGTTGCAGGTGAACAGAGAGTGGGGGAAGAGGCAGCACAAGAGTGAGCCCAGCTGCTGGAAGGTACAGACCAGTCTGAGCCCTGACCCCCAGGTCACTGGGCTCAGCTCAGTCCCCAGTGCCTGCAGACTACATCTCCTTCAGAGCACAGGGACAAAGCCTCTGTGCTGCCTGAGGCTCGGTTGGGAATTTGCGAGTAAAATGACTTTTCCATGAGACAATGCAAGCTTGTCAGAGCTGATTTTTTCCCCAGGAGCAAAGCAGATGCTGTGCAAAAAGATGGAATTTCTCCCGAAAGCCAGAATTTGGAGGAGGTTGTAGTATCAGCCCTGCCTGGCCTCTCACCAAGTGATTAGGTTGAGAGAAGGCTTGAGTACAAATCTTTCAGGTGAGCAGAGTGTGTACCTGAACCTCGTGGTAAATGCAGTCAGTGGGTGCTTTGGGGCAGCTGAGCGTTGCAAAGCTGTCCCCAAAGCATCCCATTCTTAAAGAGTCTGGGTGTGTGGCAAGGGAGGCCAAAAAAAGAAGATGAGCAGCAAGTAGGGTTGCAAAGCCATCATTAATAATAATAATAATAATAATAATAAACACATAATGGAAGAACTGGAAGCTGTCACTGGATAGGGAAGGTTTCCAGCTACAAGCCTGCCCTCAGCTTTCCTCGCTCTGTGCTGCTGGGCTAACCCTCCAGGGGATCTGCACAATTTCCTTTTCTTTTCCTCCTCCTTTGAATGCATACATTGTATTCAAGCGCAATACAAACGCCCATACATGGTAATGCATGCATTGTATTCAAAGCATTTTACATACAAACTGCATGTAAGCTCTCCTCCAAACCTTCTGGGCTTTGTGCAGCACGCGCATGCATATCCACAGCAAAGCAGAGATACTACAAGGAGCTCTTTGTATAAAAGTTTGCATGGTGGAACCAAACGGTGCTCCGCACAGAGGCTCGGGAATGGCACAAGAATTAAGATTTTAATTTTAATGTGATCTTAAATGTTGGTCCCAATTAAGCATATGCCCAAGTCCCATTGGAGTTAAGCACATCATTTCTTTGCTGAGCAGGGAAGGCTGCTGAATCAGGACTCCAGACTGTAAAATTGCTCAATTGCCTTCAAATTTCTGGGAAGAAAAAATAGTGCGCTCTGAAAGCAATCACAAAATGCATTTGGTATTCAAAGAGTATAAGTGAGTGCAGGGCTTATAATTAAATCCTTATCTACGAAGCTGCTACTGAGTGACTGTACATTCCGGGTAATTTTTAATGGCCTGAAACTCAAAAACCAGCATAGCCAATTTTTTTTTCCCTTTTTTTTTTTTTTCCTCCAGAAGACACAGTTAGTTAGCTATAATTCTGCAACAAATCCATTACTGCAAAACAAGCCCCTGATCCTGCCAGCGTGGATGTGCCTACTTTTAGCTGTGCAAAGTGCAGCTGGGGAAGCCGCAGCGGAAGCTGCAGGCGTTGGCACGGAGCAGCGTGTCACAGTGGGAAAAGCAGGGTCAGGACCACCCAAAATCAAACCCTATTTCTGAGAGCACTGTCCAGACGCTCCTTGAACTCCGGCACTGGGGGCCGTGCCCACAGCCCTGGGCAGCCCGTTCCATGCCCACCGACCTGTGGTGCAGCCCCTGTCCCTAACCCCCAGCTGCCCCTCCCCTGACACAGCTCCATGCCGTTCCCTCGGGCCCTGTCGCTGTCACACAGAGCAGAGCTCAGCGCTGCCCCTCCGCTCCCTGTGAGGAGCTGCAGCCGCCATCAGGCCTCCCCTCAGCTCCTCTGCTCTGCGCTGAGCACACCGAGGGGCCTCAGCTGCTCCTCACACACCTTGCCCTCAGAGCCTTCCCCATCTTTGTAGCTCTCCTTTGGGTGCCATCTCATGTCCTTTTTGTACCGTGGTGCCCAATGAGATGCTCATTACATGTTCATCAACGGTCCCACTTACACCATGGCAGGACATTGGGGATGCGATGCATGTGCTCATCTTTCATTATTCTGAGCCTTTTTTTTCCCCTCTTTTTTAATTTTTTCCCCTGGATTTTCCCTATCTGCTCACTTTATTGGCTTTGCACGCTGGTTGCTAGGTAGCTCCCACTCCTGCTTCCTCCCGCTCGCCCTCAACTTACTGCACAGCTCTCCAGTAGTTCCCGCATCTTTTAATTACATTAATATCTGTTACAGTCAAATGAAAAAAAAAACCAGGAGAAGCCAGGAACAAGCAGAGGCCACTCGGCACAGCAGGCCTCCATCTCTGGGCTTTATCTTAATCCCTCCTTCCTGCTTTTCCAAGCAGAGCCCTCGAGTCCTTTCCTTCTCTAGAGAAAAACCCAGGCATCTCTTGAACTCATTTGCGCACTTTGCCTCCGCCATCCCCGCAGTAACTTATTCCATATGTTCGCTTGGCTTTGCCTTCTGCCACGGTTCCCTGTTTGCTCCCAGCGTCGGAGCCCTCGGATCGCATCGCCGTGCCTCTTTGTTGACTTAATTGGATCATCAGCCGCCCCGTGCAGCTCCCCATCCGGCCTCGCTCCCCGTGCCTGCTCGGCCCTGCCCACAGCCCACAGTGAAATGCAGAAATCGATTCCGCCGGTGACATGAAAATAAATGAAAGCCGATAACCGCAGGTGTGCTGACAGTGGCCTCACGGCTGCCAGGGCGCAGCTCAGGGTGCAGGGGGACTCACAGCCACACCAGGGAGGGGATGGTGAACATCGTGCACCGTCTGATGCTGCTCGGTGCACAGTGCTGCAAGCAAAGCACTGCCACTCGGGGTGATTTTAGTCCTTGCGAAAGGTATGGTGAGCCCTACCTATGTTTATCGACACTTGAAATCTCAATTGCAGCATCACAATGCTAGAAAAGCTTGCTTACCGTCTCATTTTACTTTGTGACATGAAGACTTTGGGAGGTGGATTACAGGATGGTATGCGGGGAGCTGGCTGTTAGCTGAAGCCGGGGGGCAGAAATTCCTGTCCCTTAGCCATGCATATCTCTGAGGCTCCAGCGGAGAAAGCTCTCGTCCTCCCCTCCGCTCAGACAAAACCCTCCTTGTAGACACAGCGACGTGTGTCCTCCAGCCCTGGCAGCAGGCTGCCAGCTGTACGCACTGTGTGGTTCACACTGTGGCTTTGTTAGGATAGAAGCCGTGGTGTGCTATGCTGAGCCGTGCCATGCCATGCCGTGCCATGCCGTGCCGTGCCATGCTGTGCCGTGCCATGCTGTACCGTGCTATGCTGTGCTGTGCCAAGCTGTAGACACAACAGCAAAGTGGTAGCCACTGTCATATTATTGCTTTATGTTTCTTGTTAGCTTTAGGTTGCAAAGAGCTTGGGTATAAAACCATGATACTGAATGCCTCCTTTTTTGTGCTCTCAGCTTCCTGCCGTGCACTGAAACAATGAGGGTAGAGCTGATGCCTCTGTGCTTTGTCACCTCCTTGAGAGCACCTCCTGCAGATGCACCTAGCCTTCACTGTATGCCACCCATATGCTAAAAAGTATTTGAACCCTGGGTGCAAGCAAGGTTGAGTGGTGGGATGAGAAATCCAAGGAATTTACGTAATCAGGACAGAAATAATTGGTTAGATGGGACCCTGGGAGAAACAATCCATCTTTTACGATGGATGGGCAGCTTGAAAAATATAGAAATCTTCATCAAACTCTTAACCAGCCTGAAGCATGCTTGTGCTTTGTTTTATGGGTTCTTCACACATACAGGACATGCAAGAATAATTAAGGTTTTGCAGTCCATCTTTTCAATATTGGAGTTGGACACTGGAGACCACGATAAATAGTCTGTAAATGATCTTTCAAAACTAAATAGTCTATCAATTATATATATAAAAAAAAAGGAAAGACTTGTGGAGTATTAATCAGTTATCTCCTTCATGTTGTCTCTTTTTGGTGTTAGCGGTCTGTATTAAAAACAGAAAACAGAGAGTTAAGACATGCCTAGCCTGAAAGTCTGAGCTAACTTCTATGAACTCAGTGTGCAATAGGAGAGCAGCAGGACTAGGAACGATACTGCCGTGCCAGGAAAGAAACACTCGAAGAAATGCCACCATCTCACACCTTCCTGAGGAGGGGAAATGTGTTTTCCCTTATTTTTAAGCCTGTGGTTTGCTGAGCATACTTCTCACTTGTTCTGCAATCCTTGCTGGCTGTGCTGGAGCACTGCAGCCTGCTTGCTGGTGTTGCTAGCTGCAGCCGGGCCAGCTCCAGTCTGCAGTGGTGTGCAAGGTGCAGGCAGTGCCACACTCCAATGCAGAGCTGGAAGGCGGCTCCCTGGTCTTGCCTGCAGCTCCCCATAGGGGCTAGAACAGCCCCAGCCTAGAACTTCCCACGTGGGTCATGGTGACACGTGCTGGCTGTCGTGCACAGCTCCAGCAGGCCGTGATCCCTCCAGTCCTTCTCTTTCTGTTTCAGACTTCAAATACCCAGTTTTTCCACTTGGGCTCCCAGTGCCCCCTTCTCATCTCCCTGAGCCTCTCCAGGCCCAAAGGCGTGCACATCCTTCACGATGCCCAGCATTTCCAACATTTAAGCCCCATCCCTCCCCAGCTCCTGGTGTGCCTGGGGCTCCCAGGCCTTCCTTCCTTTTGGCTTTGACAACCGAGTCTCCTGCCCATCCAAACAGCTGCATGGACATATGAAGACGTGTTCCAAAATGTTGGGCTGTGCTTCTCAAGGCTTGTTCCCGTGAGTGCCGTAGGGATCAGCTTGCCGTGCTCCTCAAAGTGACAGAGATGAGGTTAGGTTGGGTGAAACTTCCAGGGACTTCCATTTCTCTTAGCAGCTGTCTCCAGTCCCTCTAACATCCGTCCAGCTGGAAGAGACGGCAGGACTTGCAAGGTTTGTTTTGACATCTTCTACCCCCAGCAGGAGCACCCAGCCCCAGCCCAAAGGCCAAGTCATTCCCATCTGCAGCGACCTCCCGCCTCCTGCATCTCACTCAGGCAATCATCTGTCTTGTCCGCTTTTAGTAATTTGGGGAGAACTCTGCCACCATGGCAACAGCTGTGTCAGACAGACTGACACACACCCGTAGCGCCAGAGCAGATGCCTCAGATTTTTTGCCATTATCAAATCCTTCCACTCCCCTCACCCTTTAACTCCCTGAATGCTGATGTTCCCATGCTCTGCAGACCAAACCGTTTACTTGGCTTTCATTGGGACAACACTGGGAAGGCCTCCAACTTCTCGGCCATCCCTGCAAAATTACAAAGTCGGGGCTGATCCTGGAAGAGGGATGGGAGGCTGGAATGTGAGCTTGGAGGTGGGCGACATCAGGCTCAATGCCGCTCAGTGCACGGGGGTCTGCAAAGACTGCCCGTGCCTTTTGGTCCTGCCTCCTGGGCTGGTCCTCACAGGGTTGTTGAGTTCTCTCATCCAGGTGTCAGTGATGGGTTGGAATCACAATTCGACTTCCCTCTTGGGTTGGGAAGTGGTTTCATTCCAGCTTCAGAGACCTGGAGGCCACGCTGGGCACAGGAGGACCTCAGTCTTGGCACTGTAGAACTGCAGAGTTCGTGTCGAGAAGTGGAGACAGTGAGATGAGGCTGCTGAGAACGTGCATCTTCCGTGAGTGAGAGCAAGCACAGCACAGACAGTGATGCAGACCAAAATGCAAATGTTTGGGCTATAAATCCACTACTCTACCCAAGGCAGTTGTTAGTTTTCCATATTTATTTATGATTCATTACAGTCTGGATTTTTATAGATCTCCTACTTTAAGTTTTATACGTAATTGAATGAGAGTCCTGGTATCTTTCTGCATGTGTTTATGTGGCTTTCATTAACTACTGTGCAATCTAAGAAAGATCTTTGTTAACCAAAAATAAGGAGCGTTTGTTAATGTTTAATGGAAACAATAACAATAAAATTACACAACGATAATTAAAACCACCCCAACCGTAAAAGTCCCTTCTTAATGAATCATATTAAGAGAGGATTCGAACATGTATTTATGATCTGGGTTGTGATTTACCGGCTAGATCCTGCCCTCGTATGCCTGCGTGAGGCTTGCACTGATTTCCATGGGGGCAGCACGTGCAGCGGAAGAAGGGAAATTTGGGATGCGTGCTGATTCTGTGCTGCCAGAAGGGAACGTTGTTTCACCCCGACACCGTATATGCAGAACTAACACGGAGCCCTGCTTCCCCCATCACTGGAAACGGGGACAGCACGAGGCGTGACGGTGCGGCGTGTCCTCCCGCCCTGCTGCTGGTTGGCTGCTGGGAGCCTTCCAGCGGGCGACCCGAGCTCCCAGCAGTGATTTATCACTAATTGTTGCAATGGACCCGAGCTGCGAGCGGTTTGCTGAGGAAACAATAACTGATGTTGGCAGGAACACTTTCTCAGGCAGCCTGCAGGACCCAGCCTATCGCACAGCGTGACGTGCTCAGGGGCTGCGTGCTCATTTACACCAACAGTTCCCCATGAGCAGAAAAGGTTTTGAAATGGGTGCAGTCCTAGCCTGAGTCTGATCTCCTCTTGCTTGGGTTAAATGGGTCGTGGGGCGCGTGAGAATCAGACCTCACATGTTTTGCTCACTAGGACTGAGAGACAAGCCTGTATGCACAAAACTAATAAGACATTATGAAGTTAATGATTTTTAATTAGCCAGATATAGATTTTGTTATCTGCTTAATTTTAGGGCACACGGGGAATGTATGCGCAAACAACCTCACCAGGCATGGCGTTTGCAAATAGAGGCCACCTCTAGAAACACGACTGTGCACCATCTCTTCCACGGAGAGCAGGACTGCAGCCCTGTTTAACGGAACCCAGTGGCTGCACGACAGCGCTGCCAGCTTCAACTTGGGGGAGAATTTGATATGAAAGTCCATGCACGGTGACATGTCCCAAGATCCTGTGTGCCTTCCTCTTCACTTCTGCCTGTCCGTGCAGCTTCTCTCTCCCCCTCCCTCCCTCCCTCCCTTCATCCTTCCCTTCCAGCGCTGGTCCCGGCTGTCCCACTGTCCCCAACCCAGCACCTCCCCAGCCCAAAGCATTTTGCAGAGGGAAACCCAGACCCAGCTGCAAGCCAAGAGGGTGGGGGAGGCGCGGACTGCGCTGCTCACGCTTGTTTGTGTGCCGCCAACACAGAGCTTTATTTTTTAAAAAATGGAGCCCCCTAATGTCTATTTAAACCAGTAAAAATGCACATCTCTCCAGCCTTGCAGCCCGAGCGCTGGCCCCTCGGAAAGCAGCTCGCAGCGTGTTCAATTAGCAAATAGGAAGCAAGCGCCCTCCTTTCCCAGCACAATGCAGGCTGCAGCTATTATCCCTGGCCTCCCAATTATCTCCGAGAATCTTTCGCTTAATGAAGTTTCTCTCCCTCCCCTTCCCAGCTCCCCAGACTGGGGGAAGCCTGCAGAACCAATTTAGCGCGGCGTTAGGAGGAATGAAACGTAACTACTTCTTTATTTCTGCCTTTTGCCGTTCAGTCGGCAGCTCCCCGCTCTGTTCTCAGCTGTGTCCTTCAGAAGCGCGCAGATCAGAGCATGGAAATGCATATATTGTGGGTGCCGAGAGATGTGAATCATGAAAACGGAGACAATTCCTTCCCCTTGATCACAGTTTGCCCACTTTTTTATTAAAGGGAGCCTTAAATAAAATCCTCACATCTGAACACCTCCGAAATTGGGAATCTGATCTGGGTTTTGATTGTAATTCCTCCACCACCTATGACAGTAATGGGTCAAGCCAGACTTCGAAGGTGAGCCATTACCCAATGGCGCCCTGTCAAAATCCGACGTAAATCAGCATCCCTGGAGCAGCTCCCAGCCTGACAGCGTTTGCCTGGCCGCCTTTTTTTTCCCCCTTCCTAATTCCTTTTTTCTGCTTTTTCCTCCCTTCTGTGGTCATCACTTTATATTGCATTCTCTTTCAGCTTCAATAGGATACCCAAATGTTCCCTCCACTGCCTTTCCTGCAGATTTTCCTGTTCCAGGGCACGCCTCTCTGTAGCAGCTTTTACCTCTGCTCTCAACAGTTTTCCTGTAATTAAGAGAGAAAAAGGAAAAGAGATATCCTTGCATATACGTATCTTTAAATATGCCTGTGTGGCACTGCTGCAGTTAATCTCCCGTGATGACAACACCTCATCTCCTATTTAACGCCATATTTTTCATGCAGAGAGGTCTCTCCTTCACCTCAGCACCCCCATCTCTTTCTCCTCGATAACCATGGCCAGGATCTGAGCACCTACCAGAATTCAGGTTTCTCTGGTTTCACACTCCCAGGGACGTGGGGTCTGGGGCTCCACGAGCTACTCCTATGGAGCCTTTTGGGGTTATTCTGACAGGCAGAAAATCCATTTGAGAAGGAAAGAAGAGAAAGTTGCATGAAAACATTGCAGCTGGGGGTCAGCTCTTCCCCTCTTGTCCCCGAGGAAGTGCTGATATTTGTCAAGCCAATACCTGGGGTACAAAGTGGAGTTTCACTGCCCACCCATCCTCCCTGCTGCTGTTCCCATCACTGCAGAGGTGTGCTTAGTTGAGGGCATTAGGAATTACAGTTCTCAGAGCAGTTTCTCAAAGTGTAGGGAGCCCACTGCAGCCCAAATGCATTTATATTGCCGTTTATTCCAAATGTGCAGCGCTTCTAGCTGCTCTCTTTCGGCATCATGAGCGTGCCCATGCCTCTGGGACCGAAGCTGTGCTGGCTCAGCCAGCAGCCCAACACCTGGGGTTCCTCTGCTCCCAAGCCTGGGGGCACGGATGCTGAGATGCTTGAGCAACATAGGGCTCCTAGTGGGGATTTTCACCCATCCTGGCTCCAGTTCAAGGGAAACTGCATCAGTGTCTGAAAGCTGCAGCTGCAGTAAAGGGAGCGTAGGTGCTGGCTGCTGGCTGAGAGCCCCAGAAAGCACTGATAACCAGGAAGCAGCCACCCCTGCCAGCCAAAGTGAGGTCCTCCTGGAGAGGTCTGCGCTGCGAAAATTCAGCAGTCACCCTAGATCGGGGGAAAGCAAGAGAAAAAGCAATCCATCACGGGCTGTGATTCTTGCTGTGCTGGCCCAGCACCCCAAGGGGTGGAGCAGAGGCAGGGAAATCAATTTGGCTGCAGCCAACAGCGAGCTGTCCTGGCCAGGCAGCTCCCTTCCTCATACTGCCAAGGGTATTTTCCTCCTTTTCCTGCCACGTTGCTGAGCAAGTCTCTTGATGTCAGTGCGCCGTGCTTCCTGTTTTGATTCCTTATCGTGCATCTCTCCAGCTTGCTCAGCCAGCATGCGGCTCTGTGCGTGGCCTTAAAGGAGCCCGTGCTCAGCTGCAGGAATGGGCTGAGGGATGCTCTCCCTGTGCACCGCTCTTGGGGCACCTCTTATCCCATGGGAGTAAGTGTCTCTGTTCTGACAGGGCTGAGCACAGCAGAGAGAAAAGCAGAACCATGGCAAATTTTATCTATAGCTTTGAGTGTCCAGTTTGAACGTTTGTTTTTTTCCCTTCTATTTAGTACTTTCTTCCTAGATTATATCACATATATATATTACTTTTAACATATTTTACTATCAGTGCATATATTTCCACTTTATTATCCAGCTTACAGCTCCTCCTGCATTCTGCTTTGACTCTGAGTGCAGATCTGACCCCTCATACTGCAAAGAGCTGGAGGTGTCCAGGTCCTGGCAACCTGCACAAGCTTTGGGTTAAGCCACTTTCCTGGCATTCAACCTTGCTGAATATGGCAGTCAGGGGTATAAATCTATGTAGGCCCTTTCGTCTTATTCCCATGACTTTCACATCTCCTTCTGTCATCTTCACTGATGCACTCAAGAATGCAGCAATCCCAGTCTCATCAGTTTAATTGTAGGCACAAATCCTCCTGCCCCCCAGCAGCGTCCCATTCGGCACAAGGGGTGACATGTTCCCCAGCAACTTTTAAGTTTGGTTTCCTGCTGTTGTACAGTGACAGCAGCATTTTTTGAGAGCAGAAATGAAAACACATCCAGTTCTAGACCAAAAACTGAGCTTTTGTTTAATGGCAGTGCATTCTTCTCTTGTGGTTTGCCTGCTGACACAATAGAGGGGATTTGGACAGTAAAGTCCCAGCTCCCTTGGTTGCCCTGCCTGCCACCGCTCCGAAGGATGCTGAGGAAGGAGGTGGACAGGGACCTGTCCTAAGCCCAGGCTGGGGTATCCTTCCTGGCCACTGGGGTTGGGAAGGTCTGGCTTCCCCTGTTGCTTTCACAGAATCACAGGATGGCTGAGCTGGAAGGGCCCTCTGGCTCCATCTGGCCCAACCCCTTGCTCCAGCAGAGACACTCAGAGCACAGCGCCCAGGACCACATGCAGGTGGCTTTTGAAGATCTCCAAGGAGATCCCGCAAGCTCTCTGGGCAGCCTGTGCCAGCGCTCTGTTACCCATACAGCACAGAAGTGCTTCCTGATGTTCACATGGAGCCTCCTGTCTTCCAGTTTGTACCCATTGCCTCTTGTCCTGGTGCGGGGTACCACTGAAAAGGGTCTGGCTCTGTCCTATTTGCACCTTCCCTTTGAGCATTTGTAATTATTGATGAGATCCCTTGGAGCCTCCTCTTGTCCAGGCTGAGCAGTCCAAACTCTTTCAGTCTCTCTACACAGGAGAAGTGCTTCAGTTCCTTCATCATCTTTGTGGTCCAATGTTGGACCTCTTCTAGAGCGTCCATGTCTCTCTTAACAACTTTCCCAGTATCGTAACCCAGAAATGCAGCCTAGATCAGTACTGTTAAATAAACCAGTGCAGAGATTGATTCCTATCCCCAAGACAAGCAGCACGAAATAGCACAATTGTCAGCATTTCCATTAAAACAGAGACAATGTGTCCTTGGATCTTCTCTGGGACCCAGGGTCCTAAAATGCAGGACCTAAATGTAACTACGCTCTCTTGCTCTTTTTTTCTTTTCAGTTTCAATAAATAGAAGTAACAAGAAGTCTGCTGCAGCCCACCAGAGCTGACTTGCATAGGATGAAAATGCACGGCATAGCATGAGGCACAGCTTAAAGGCTTAAGGAAGGGATGGCCGAATGTGCAAAGTTGGTTGGGGTAGCTGTACTTCCAGCACCTTTTGCAAAGCCAAAAGGAGAAACCTTTCCACAAAAAGAGACGCAAGTAGCAGAAGGAGGGCTGCCAACATTCAAATGGTGCTTTGGCCCAGCAGAGCTTCTGGCAGTGAGCTGATGGCACGCCTGGTAGCTGCAGTAAGCCATCTTCCAATGAGTGGATGAGCTACTGGAAGGAAAGGAGACATGCACAGCACCATGCTCTGAGGATGACCACATCCTTTTGACAGGTGGTAATGACCTTCCTCCCCTGGCCTGGCTTGTCTGGCTTTCTTGTCCTTGCTCCCTGCACTCCATGCCCTTTTCATTAAACCCAGCCTGGGGTTCCCTTTGCCTCTCCCATCTGCCAATGTTGGATGCTGCCCTTTTTTATCCAGGCAGTGCTAGGAGAAACACTCCAAATCTGTGTCATCTCATCAATGCTCTCAGCTCCAGCACTGCTTCCCATGCCTGGGGCAGGCATGAAGGTAGTTCTGGGAGGGCTGAGTCAGACACATGGTTGGGTAAGTTTGTGCAGGGCCAGCCAAGGGCAGCACTGCCAGAATAGTTTTCATGTAGACAAAGTTTTCTTCCGGCTTCATTCTGAGAGCCGACTATATCATTTTTTTTTTTTTTAATGCTTCCCTAAATAATCATAGAATTGTTGTAGCTGGAAGACACCTCTAAGACCATCTAGCCCAACCAGCAGCCCATCACACCGTGCCCACTGCCCATGGCCCTCAGTGCCACATCCACACGGCTCTTGAACACCTCCAGGGACGGTGTCTCCACCACCTCCCTGGGCAGCCTGTGCCACTGCCTCACTGCTCTTTGAGATGAAATTGTTCCTAATATCCAACCTGAACCTCCCCTGGTGCAGCTTGAAGCCATTCCCTCTCATCCTATCACTGTCACCTGGGAGAAGAGCCCACCTGGGAGACTCCCACCTCATGACAATCTCCTTTCAGGTGGTTGCTTCAAAACCAGGTCTGGAACAGAAATTCAGCCTTTGTCCTTCAGTTATCCGAATATTACAATTGAGACCAAAACCAGATGAACTCGGGGAAAGTTAAGCTTCTGATCATATCAATATCTATACTTCAGGCTCCAAATTTAGCA
Organism: Gallus gallus; assembly: GCF_016699485.2. NCBI lineage: Eukaryota > Metazoa > Chordata > Aves > Galliformes > Phasianidae > Gallus > Gallus gallus. The sequence continues at coordinate 112,659,294 of NC_052532.1, forward strand.
TGTTGATACTTTTATTCCTTGTTTTTGTCCGTGTAAGGGACTTCCTCCTTTGTTTTACAGGAACCAGGTGTGTGTGCTTTTATACTGGAATTTCATGGCAACGCGTATCCTGGCTAACCTGCCTGATCTTCATCCCACAAAACAATGGGGGAAAAAAGAAGCCTGGGAGTCCTAAAATGGCAACAGCGGATGGGAGCAGATTCAGCGCATTAGAAAGCAGATTAGATTAAGCAAACTGTTGAAAATTTATTCTTCTGGTTAATTTTATCTGTAAAATTGTCCTGAAGACTAATATTGTCAATTCTCATTTGGCTCCGTAGGACCCTGCGTGAATCCAAATCCATCCCTTTTTGGCAGGCCTTTTTATCACCAGTGGTACAGTGACATCTAAGTGTCAGGAAGATGGGCCAGTCGGAGCATAGCAAATTGATTTGAGCAGCACCATCCCCCCTTGGCTGGCTGCAGATAAACAGTGCAGCTAATGCGCTGCTCCCGACCTCGTCAGGGCTCCATTTGAATATGATCTAATACGGCAGCTGCTTCACCGGCAGTGGCGGGAGTAGAACAGTCCCTGGGAAGTTTTGCTTTGCCCTGGCACTTTTGCATGGAGGGCAGAAGATTTTGTGGAAAGAAATGAGTGCAACCACAAGGCCTGTGTTTACACGAAGCGTACGGATACCAATGTGCAATTAAGCTGTCTTTCCCACAGCTTGCTCTCCAAAACACCCAAGCTCGATTGCTGGTGACATTATTTCAGAAACCACTCGCCATCATTGGGGACTGGAGCTCTGCTCCCTGCTTGCTCCTGACACACTGGCAGCTTAAGACAAGTGCCCTTGTCTCCCGTGCCTCGCTCTTGCCTTCTGTACAATGAGCGCTACCATCTGCTTGGGCTTGGTTCCCGAGGGTGCTTTACGCTAAGGGTGGGAAGAAACCCTGAGGGTTGCATGCAGATCCCGAGTGCTTCCTGGCTGTGGCCGGGATAACACCGTCGGTGGCCGAGCCACACTTAAACCTGACCTCCTGCTCCTGCTGAAGGCAGTGATGTGCTCTCTTTTCCTGCCTAGGAGACGGAAAACAGGGCCTGAATTAAACATGAGAGCAGGGGTGCCCTCCCTGGCCACCGCGCTCAATGCCTCGCCATGGGCGGATGATGTGCCATATAATCCCTTTCACGAGCGTATGGGGTCGGAACTTAAAAACAGGGAGTTATTATCCCTCCCCCACAAAACAGCTGATGCTTCGTCATTTAGATGTGGGAGAAAGGAGTGCGAGGTGCTTTTATTTATTTATTCCCCCCCCACACCCCGACTGAAATTTTGGTAATAAAGGAGAAAATCTCCTGGAAATTTCCAATGTTCTGCTCTCACTGAGCAGTAAGAAATTGTGGATTTAAAATATGGTCATTTTCTTCATTAAAAAAAAAAAAAAGAAATAGGCAAATGGACATTCAGAGAATCACTTAGGTGTGGGTAATCGGTGCAGCTTTTCCACAGTATCATCTTAGATGGACAGATAGTGTGAGAGACTGTTTCCTGGCAGATGTTTTAACACGAGCATCGTGGTCTCATTTAGATGAGACATTTGGTCCCACACCTGCTCAGCTCCCATCCATTGCGCAGTGCCTGAGCGCTGGCTGTAATCTCTGCAGACTGAGGTTTACCCACTTCTGCCGACTTTATCCAATAGTCAGCCAGGAGAAGATAGCTTCGAAAAATCAAAACATTCGATGGTTGTAAATATTTTGTCTCTTTGTTTTAAGTGTTGTCTTGCTTCAAACCTTGCTTGCATTTCCTCCCCCAGAAGGAGCTGAGTGAGAAACCCTGTTTGTTGGGCTGAGTCTGAAGGCTGCAGGGAGACCCGAGGGTGGCCTTTCAGTACCTGAAGGGGGTCTTTAGGAAAGAAGGGGACAGACTCTTTAGCAAGGTCTGGGGTTATAGGACAAGGGGAAATGGTTTCAAACTGAGAGGAGATTTAGATTGGATATATGGAAGAAGTTTTTAACAATAAGGTTGGTGAGGTAGTGGAACAGGGTGCCCAGAGAGGTAGTGGCTGTCCCATCCCTGGATACGTCCAAGGCCAGGCTGGACGGGGCTCTGAGCAACCTGATGGAGCTGTAGGTATTTGGTGTAGGTTCATTGCAGGGGAATTGGACCACGTGGCTTTTAAGGGTCCCTTCCAACTCAAATGATTCTATGATTCTGTGACATGTCCCTTCCCTCACCTTCCTTTTTTTTTTCAAGTACATATCAGCAAAAAACTGAATATTTGTGCAGCTTAGTGCTCCTGCACCTCTAAGCTTAGTTTCTGAGTGCTACGTGCTTGAGTGCAGATGGCCTGTGCTATAGTGCTGCACTGTGCTCCCATGTAAATAGGGAGTGGTGGCATGGCATTTGTGTCCAGTCTCCTCTCTCCAGTACAGACATCCTCCATGGAGTCCTTGGAGGGGGTCCTTGACACTAGGCTTATGTCAAGAAGCTGGCACCAGGACCAGAAGACAGGACCAGAAGACAGGTTTGGGAGAACCTATATCTGACCTAGCCAAATTTCCAATGAACTCATGCGCAAGAGAATCACACTGCTGGCACTTAGGACTGATGATAACATGACAAAGATCACCTCCCACTGGGAAGCAGCAGTGTCCTCCAGCCACCTGGAAACGGTGGAAAGCAGCCCTGTGTCAGCCATCCAAATTCAGAGCATTGCAGGTGTCATCTGGCCGGGAAGGCTCCTTCCTACTACGTTACGGAAGAAATAAGGTCTGTATTTGTTGTCACTTGGTCATACTGATGGCAGCATGGGGTGGCTGCTGTGCTGTTGATTTCTCCTGTAAGCATTCAGACTCACCAAGAGAAGGTGTTTGCGTGGTGCTCTGGTGGGACCATCACACAGGAACATTTGTAGGAGCACGGAGAGGAGGAAGGGGTGTTTGGAGAGGAAATCAGGGTTAATCCAACCAGCCAGCTCAATGGCTGGCACGGGCGTGCTGCTATCCTTTGTACTGTCAGCTCGCGGCAATATCACGCTTGTGCAGAGGGTGTTGCTCTGGGGCACTGATGTAGAAAGAGCCAATCAAGCTCTGTTTATCGGCTTTGCCTCCTCAAAGGCCGAGCTGACACAGCACCAGGGTTTTATTTTACTGATTTAACACCAGGATTTATGGGTCGTATCCAACTGCACATTGCAGGGCACCATCAAAATACGTATTTATCATGTCGGAAGGGAGGAGAGCGGCGTGCTGAGCGCCGCGGCCCCTCGCCCTTAAGGCAGCTGAACACAGCAGCCTGCCTGTCACACGGAGAGCTCTCCCCATCCACACCGCTACAACCAGGCTGGGAGCGCTTTGCTCTCCTTTGCCTCCAGGTGCTGGGACTTTGCTGGGTAGCAAAGCCGCTCGCACCTATGGCAGGGATATGAGCAGCTCAGGGAGGAGGAAAAGCCGTTGGATGATGCTAACAAATGCGTGGTGTTTCCTAGGTTGCATAGGGACTGTGGCTCGTGTGCGAGACACTGCTTCCCCCTGACTGCGCTCCAAGGAAGCGCTTAACCACCCTCGGCAGCAAGCCAGGGAGCGGCTCGGTACAGCACGGATGGACTGCTAATCCATGGGCCTGCGAGCGGGTGTTCTGTGCCTGACGCTGCCGATGCGTTTGTTCAGCTATTCAGCATTATCTGTTGTGCTTCCCAGCCTCCCCACTGCCGACATACCTCCCCAGGCCACCAGGCAAATGAAGGACAGAAATTGTCTTACTGCTTTTGATACAGCCCTGCGATAGGATTCGGCGGAGCCTTTGCTGGGAAAGAACTGGTGGTTTACGTGTTCCTGCTCTCCTCTTTGTTTGACTGCATCAGGAACAGCTGTGTCTTTCCCCCTCTCCCTACGCTCCTTGCACAACTTGCATGAGACCAGTTGCAGAGTTTGCCCCATGCACAGGATAAAGTGGAAAGGGAAAACAGATGAGGCAAGCAGGCACGCTGGATCTCCAGCAGCCAGCAGCAGGGCTGCAGCCCTCGGCACTCGTGAGTCACAGCTCTGGGAAAGGGCAGCAGTGATTCACCGCCGAACGCTGCGTTTACCCGCACACCATTCTGAGTGAATGTCACCGTTTTCGTTATAGGAAAAGAGAGACCAAAGAGGGAACGTGACAAAGTACATCCCGTGTAGCTGTTGATCTTTAAGCAACAGCGTGATTAGCGGTGTCTTCTCTTTACATTTCAAAGAGTTGGAGCACAATGGCAGGGAGATAAACATCCAGAGGTGCTGCTGCTGAAAGGCATCCTTCTGACAGCACATTACGCCCTTTGCCTCCCGCACCAGGAAGAACATGGGGGTTTTACACGACGATGAAAGAGAAACCCCCTCTCTTTGTCAGCCATAAACTGTTGCCTATTTGCATTCGTTTTTCCCCTAGTGAGTCCAGTCTTTGACACTGTGCTCCTCTGCCATCCCTGCACAGCCTGAAACCACTTTCCACCGAAACTTAAGGGTATGGCTCCTTCTCTGCTGGTGAGAACCAAATATCCCTCATTCCTGTCTTCATCGGCTCTGGGACCTCACGTTTCTCCACCCTGCTCCCCAGGAGTGTGCCAGCAGCCCTCTGCTCTCCAGAGGCCAAGCTGCTGAGAGCTAGCAAGGAAACCTACATCCTTACTGCATCCTCACCGAGGGAACGTGGCACAGCTCCCTCACTCAAGGGTTATTGGCTATGACAGCTGTATCAGCTTAGATGGGATTAAAAAAAAAAGCAGGAAAATGAGAAAAACCCTCTCCCCTTCTGAAATGACTCACAAAGTCACCTTTTTAATGCTAACACACACAAAACGCACTCAGCCACCGATTGCAGCAGACCATATGCTGCCACTGCTACTGGCCAGGTCCTGAGGGATGAATTTTTTTCCCCTTCAGCAAGCCTCCAGAAATGTCATAGAAATTTATATGCTTATTCACAGAGCCAATAAAGCAGAAAACCGGTGTTTCAGCTATTTTTGTTTTGCTTTGCAGATGGACAGTAAGAGACATAAATCTACTTCTCACTGCCGGAGCACCCAGCTTGGATCCCCCCTTGGCACAGCTCCCAGCCCTGCCCGACTCAAAGGCTTTGTGAGCCCAAAGGCTGTGCATGCTCCTATACTTTCACACTGCATCCCAGCCCTTTGCCTCATGCAGGGAGTGCTGCGCTGTAGCAGCCTGCCATCCTGGCTAATAGCGGCAGGCCAAATATTTAGCTAAGATGTGACGATAGCGAGGGGCTCAGCGGAAGGAGGTGCACAGAAAGCATGTGCTTTCCCTCCAAAGTCTGTTTTCTCCTTATTTAGAAGGGAGGAAATAGGTCAGCTGCTGTAGCCGCCAAGGTCAGAAGCTCAATTTGTATTTCGGAGCCCGAGAAAGGTGAATGCACCAGAGCTACATCCGTGATGGAAACAATCACTCATTCTAATAAGGCTGGCAGAGGCTGGAGCCTGCCTTGTTCAGATACAATTATTACAGCCCGGGTGTCAGATTACTGAATCTATTAGCCTGGAATCAGCTGTTATTGCAGAGCGCGACAGCTATCCTACAGGCAGCCGTGATGTGCATCATGCGTGACGCTGGGTCCAGCCTGCCCCAGAGCTGCTGGGGGCTGCTGGGGGCAGGACCACCTGCGCTGTGGGGAGAGAGCCCATGGCGGTGACCCGCAGGTGCATCCATCATGTGGTGACAGCAGCACTGCGAAGGCTTGGGAGTGCCGCTAACAGATGGCTTGGATTGGGAAGAGAGGAGATCCGAAATTGGTAACTGTGATGCAGGCTGAGCGCATGCCTGGAGGGGCCCGGGGTGAGGGCCTGGTGCCACTGCTGGTGCTCTGCCACAGGCGGGTCTGGGGGAGCCCGGATGGAGAGCAGGGCAGTGGTGCTCCGGGCAGTGTACAGCTCCTCACGTGGGAGCTGAAAAAACAGCAGTTGGTATCCAGGAGGAAATAGAAATTACTGGTTAATGGAGCATTTTCACCCCAAAACACTGCTTAGAAATATATTTGTATTGCTTTAGCAGGAATAAGAGGCCTCCTGCACTGCTCTGGTCGATCCCTGGTATCCAACTAGCCAACCTCAGGCTTCAATTCTCGCTGTTCTTTACTTCTATAAGCATGAAAAATCGCTCATCAAATGCAGACCCTGGCTGAGGGGCAGGTTTCCCATAAGGCCAGAATGGCAGCACTGTGTTGGATGTGTTTCTGTGAACAATACACCATACAGAGACCATAGGTGCCCATGAAGGACCACCACAATCTGGTTATGAAATTCCCCAGGGCTAAGGGGAACAGGTCCTCTGTTTGAGTTAATGATGAGTCAGCCTGTGAGTAAGGAAAGTGTGTCCACCTGTGGCCATCCTAACACAGAATCATAAAATCCTTATGGTTGAAAAAGACCTCTAAGACCACCCAGTCCAACCAGCAGCCCACCACACCACGCCCACTGCCCATGGCCCTCAGTGCCACATCCACACGGCTCTTGAACACCTCCAGGGACGGTGACTCCACCACCACCCTGGGCAGCCTGTGCCGCTGCCTCACCGCTCCTCTGAGAAGAAATGTTTCCTATCATCCAACCTGAATCTCCCCTGGAACAACCTAAAGTCATTGCCTCTTTTCCTATCAGTGTTGAGTGGGAGGAGAGGCTGACCTCCATCTCACCACATCCTCCTTTCAAGTGGTTGTAGAGAGTGATAAGGTCTCCCCTGAGCCTCCTCTCCTCCAGACTGAACAATCCCAGCTCCCTCAGCTGCTTCCCATAAGACTTGTCAGGCCAGCTCTGGAGGTCATTTCATTGACTGCATGATAACTGTTCCTTAGAATTACTTATTAAGACAGCACATGGGAGAGGACAACTGCATGTGGTGAGATGAGACAAGCAGGTATTATGGAGGTCCTGCACCATGCTCCTGCTCTTGCAAAGGGGGAGCACGCAGGTACGGGTCCTTGAGTACTGCCACAGAGGTAATCTCGTTTGGAAACTGGCTTATTTAAAGTTCATCAGCACAACAGAGAATTAACTCCAGGCTGATTTCTAGAGGTGGCTGGAACAAGCAGTGACGGGAGCGGACAGCTTTGACACCTTCCTAAAAATGCTGGCTGGCATCTCTAAGAGAAGTGCATCAGTTCAGATTGCCCAGAGCTGTGTGTTCTTGGACAGGCCTGCCAGTCTGCCATGTATTGCTCAGGATGCAAATCCCACACTGCTCACAGCACTGCTGGACACCAGCATTGCCTGGGGGAAGCAGTGCCAGATACGAGCTCCAAGAGAAAGAAATCCTGCCCAGAGGACATGTACAGCCTTGAGCCATCTGACATCACAGCAGTGTCATGCAGCATCTTTTAGCATTTTCCTTAGAGGACAGAGCAGGCAGAGGTGAAGAGGACAAAGGAGAGGATGTGGGTCATGAAGAGATAGGATAGGGAAGATCCTAGATCCACAGCACAGTCTTCTACCTTGTGCTCCAGCAGATAATGCTGGATGACACAGCCTTTCCTCACAGCTACTGGCAGGCTTTCCTCCAACCCAATGAAAAAGTGAACGAGGCATCTGCCCTTGCATGCAGGAAGGGAAATGCCAAAAATATGTGGGACTGGGAGCTGCAAGAGCTTTGCCCTGTCACAGCAACAGTGGGCTGCAGAGTGCCACGCCGTGAGCACCACATCCATCCATGGGTCCCCATCCCAGCTGGGGGGATTCTTGGGCGATAATTGACCATTACGCATCACTGTGCCCACAGGGGAAAAGTTTTCTCTCACTCCCCAGCACTTAGCTGCTGGCTTGCGTCCTGACGCAGGGGGGTTAACATCCCTCGCACATCTCTAGCGCAGAAATGAAAGAGAGAGCGTATTTTCTGATTCAATGGGAAACAAGTGAATAATAATTCTGCGGAGCCATGTAGTGGAAAGAGAGGCTTTGAGCGCAACAAGAAACGGGATTTTAAAATTTCATCTGCACAGCAGAAGGTCCTGCCAATTGAACCGTTTCCAGTAAACAATCTGCTAAGTCTGACAGTTTGAAGGAATACCAGGCTGCCAGGAGTGAATAGGCTGGGATTTTTAAGAGGTTTATTTTTCATCCGAGCACTTTTGTTCGTGAGCAACGGCTTCAAGCCTCAGACGCATGTGCAGCAGCGTTAGCAGCCAGGCACAGGGCTTCCCCGCAGCCACGCTCCGGGAGCGGTGGAGAGAAGGGACTGTGCTTCTTCATCTCTCCACTGCTCCTACTGGGAGGGTGCTGTGGGCACCCTCTGCTTCCCTACCTGCTCTCTGTGGTAGAGGGCTTGCTAATTGGATAAACGAGTTCCCTAATCCTATTGCTCCCTCTGTGCTAACCCCACCGCACGCCCCTTGCACCAGAGCAGAAAATGACCCGGTCGCAAGAATTGTCACCGTATTTCTCCGGTGCAGTTTAATAACTATTCCACTTTGAACTGGGGACTGGCAGTCATTTCTTTTGCGTTTCAGAGGCAAATTGCTGGTGGAGTAGCTCAAAGAAGAGTAGGTGTGCGGTCATCTCCAGCTGCCTCGCTACGCTGACACCCGCGTAATCTCAGTGGTAACACTAAAGAGCCCTCCTCCTACCTGCAAGACCAGCAGCTGTCCCTGTTTCCCAGAGCTAACATAAATTGAAATCACGTTTTTCTAATTTACTTTCAGAGTTTCCCTTCTTTATGTTTTTAACGTGAATAAACACGGCTTTCTGTCAGGTGTATTAGACAGTATATCCTTGTAATGTCACCGTATCTGTCCTAGACCTCAGGAGTCATACGTCGGTGTCCCACATCCCAAATCAGTGAACTCATCAGGAGACCTTTTTGAGAAGATTCTTTCTACACTTTTCTCTCTACAGAGACCTGAAAGGAAGTTGTAGTGAGGTGGAAGTTGCCTCTTCTCTCAAGTAACAGCGATAGGACGAGAGGTAATGGCCACAAGTTGTGCCAGGGGATGTTCAGGTTGAATATTAGAAAGAATTGGCACTGACACAGGCTGCCCAAGGAGGTGGTGGAGTCACCATCCCTGGAGGTGTTCAGGAGCCGTGTGGATGTGGCACTGAGGGCCATGGGCAGTGGGCACGGTGTGATGGGCTGACAGTTGGACTGGGTGGTCTCAGAGGTCTTTTCCAACCTCAACTATTCTATGATTTCTGTGAATCTGTTTGTTTGGCATCCTTTGGGAATGCAACTCTTAAAAGGTTTTCTTTGTAACAGTGAAGGTAAACACATTCAGGCACTAGAATGGGCTGCCCAGGGAGGTGGTGGAGTCACCATCCCTGGAGGTGTTCAAGGAACATTTGGACGTGGTGCTGTGGGGCACGGTTTAATGAGAATTATTGGTGATGGGTGGATGGTTGGACTGGATGATCCTGTGGGTCTTTTCCAACCTTGGTAATTCTATGATTCTATGATAAAGAAGATTTCTCTTCCAGAAAAGGAAAGCTGAAGTTCTTACTTGCATGTGCTCGTGTTTTTGAAGAAAACCACCATAAAGTGCAAGGCAAGTGATTAAATCACTGGAGCTGGTGACAGCAAGTGATAAGCGGTGCATGGTGCCGTGGAGGAATGCTCTGAGCCATTCCCTTGAAAGTGCACCAATACTGCAGCTCCGCATGACCTTAAAGCACGAGGAGCAGCAGAGTTAACGGATGGGGGGTGAGCCTCCAGTGGGAGCCTCCTCTCCCCTTCAGTTTCCCTCCATCACTGCAAAGCAGGACCCTGGCCCTGCAAATGCTTGCTCACACACAGCGCACTGCGTATGTGATTAGCTCCCCTGCACTCTGGGGAAGCGCGTGCACTGAAGGATGCAGAGGGCTGGAGACGATAAAGGCAAACAAAGGAGCGGAGAACTAATGGATTGCCTTCTCCCTCCTGCTGCTCCATGGAAAGCTTTTATCAGCCGGGCTCTCCCCTCTCCTTCCTTCCCAAACAAGCCTGAGGCCAGAGAGCATCTCTACACGAGGAAAAGTGCTTTGCCAGCAGAGGTGCATCAGCACTACTCCTATAGGAAAGAGCTTTGACGCAGCCTCTGCCAGCAGCACTGTGCTCTGAGCAGAGCATCCCTGCACTCGGGCCATCACCTAGCACAGCACAGGGCACTGCTCCCTCCTCCCCATCCCCGCTGGGTGTGCTGCACAGCAATGCAGCTCTCCAAAGCAGCAGGGCTAACCGTGCAGAGGAGAAGGAGCTGATTCTGCCCTTCTGAATGCATAACTTCCCACATCCTGGATGGCTTTTCCAACATGTGCTGCCCGCCTGGGTTTCCCTTGCCTCCCAGAGCCAGTGTCACCACGATGCCGAGACGCATAGCTCAACAAAATTTATACCTAGAAGCAGCCAGAACAGAGCCTCAGACCTCTCCAGCTCCCTCATTATTTACTGCATTCTGCTTGCTGACTTAATAGTGTTTTGTCCTGTCCTTGAATCCTGCATGGATGGAGGCAGAAAAAAAAAAATCAATGTGCCCCGACCAGCGGGCCTTCCTTCTGCAGCACAGGGAATTTCCTGACTGCCACAGCTGCTAATATTTATTTGTTTCCTTTAAGTTATTAGCATGATGGGGCTAATTGTAAAGTTTCAGGTGCATTAAATCTCACTTTACACACTCTTAAAGCAGCCAGGGAAGAAAAAAAGCAGTAGTTATAAAAACAGAGCGCAAATAAATACTAGCCTCCAAAATGAAAGATAATGATGGCACAAATAAAAGGCACACTAATCTGTGCCTACCTCGCCTGTTTATAAAGTGCTACCGTTGCGCTAACAAGGTACTAATGCAAAATGAAGGAGTGGGAGCAGAGAAGCTGAGGAGTTATCTGCTGTGGCTTAATTAGGCAGTGGTGGCTGAATCACCACCGCTGTAATTAGTGGGCATTGGAGCACCAGTGTGAGGAGGTGCTGGGGCAGCCCGGGCTCATCCCGTGCAATAGTGCCGGCCCTGCTGCTTGCCACGTGCCCTCACTTGCTGGTGCCGCACCTGGGACACTGAGTGTTAAAGCATTTAAAGGTGACATTTAGCAATAAATGGGCTCATCTAATATTCACAGCTCTTTTATTCCAAGCACAATATTTATAGTCGCTAAATTGTCTTAAATCTAGGGTGTAAAGGCTACCCCCTGACAAGGACTGCAGGCTCGGGAGATATCAGGGAGCAGCACATTGCCAGAGAATGGGGGGCAATGGCTGAGTTAAGGGACCAGCTCCTTTCTCCTGGTTCCCCCCAGGGCACTGCATACCCCACATGTGCCCCGAGAGGGCCAGCTCTGCAGGTGGCATGTTAGCAGAGCTAGGTTCCCTCTGCTCAGGGAAGATGTGCAGCTCTGCTGCTGTGCTGATACCTTGGCAGCAGGCAAGATCTGGAGAGCAATTTTCCATAGAGCCCTCCTCTGCAGGCGGAGAAGCCCTTTGGACATCAAGACTCAGTGCTGATACATCACAGAGCTGCCTGCAGCTGAGCTGAGGCTGGTGGCCACCATCAGGATCCTGTCTTCTAGCTCACCCTCAGGCTTTTTCAAGCCCTAAGGTCCATGATCCCACAGCAGGGAGCATGTACAAGCTGCTGGCAGGCATATGGCAAAATCCCATCATGGCCTGGAAGTAGGGAGCAGCTGGTTGGCACCTTGTTTAGTGAAGGACGCTCATGCCTTCAGCTCTGGCAAATGTGGGATGCCCAAGATCACATCCTGTAACACAGGACGCTGTAGATCTGGTGGACCCCTCCCACCAGAATAAAAGACAGAAAGAAAAAGAAAAAGATTCCTTTAGGATGCTTGTTTTCCTTCCTGGGTCTTGATGGAGCAACCAGGGAAAGCTGGGATATCCCTCCATCACCAGCTGCGAGCAGGGTCTGTGGCTCTCAGCCACAGACGTGCTGCAGAATGAGGTGTCTGCTTCATGTAGCACGAAGCAGACTGAAATCTCTGCTGCCTTCCCTGCACGCTACTGAGCTGCCGGCATTGCAGTGCAGGCAAGGCACAGTCTTGGGATGGGGTAGCTCAGATGTGAGAGCAGACCAAGGAAAAGGATTTTTCCGTTCCTCGTTTGCAGTGGCAGGAACAACCAGCTGACGCAGAGATAAATTCCCCGTCCCTGGACCTTGATAGGAAATGCAGGATTTCTAGCACTGGCAGGGTCTTACTTCAGCAAAAGGCTTTGGCCATTTCAGTGCATAGTAGATAAAAGGCAGTCGCTGGGATCTGCGCTGAGCCAGCCTCCGTGCCGAGCCAATCAATCTCCATTAGAGTTCACAGCCTCTTTGATCAATCTCATCTTTAAAAACACCACTGCTTCGGAAGACTTGGGAACTGCTTAATGTTCCTTCATTATTTTTCAAGCCATTAAAAACAGCGGTATTAGCCACCAAATACTTTTTGTCTTGTTTTGAAGTAAAATGGATAAGAGATAGGATGCTAAAAAAGCAGATTAAAAATGATTAAAAATATCAGGGCAATGAAACTAAAACTGTTTGCTCTAAAAATGCTGATGCGTTGTGCTGCTGTGGGCATTATATTCATATGAATGAGAGCAGAGTGCCCTGCTACCTGCTCCTGTGATGGACTGTGTGTGTCATTGCACGTGGCTGCCGCATTAAATCTGGAAGGATTGCCTTCTGCTTGCGTGGAAATGAGGGTTTCTTCTTTTGTTGTACAGTGCAAGCTGATGATTGTACAAAGCGGACTTGTCTGGGATCAGTTTTGGCACATGTAGGTGTCCATGCAGGTCGGTGCTGGCAAGGCCTGGACAGCGTGCAGGACCTCTGCTTTCCTCTCTGCTGAGGTCTGTGCTGCAGCAGCACACCGCATGTCAGTGGTAGGCCTATAGCTAATGGTTCCAAAGCCTGACTCTCATCCAAGCCACAAGAACCACAGAATCGTAGAATCAAAGGATATCCTGAGTTGGAAGGGACACACAAGATCACTGAGTCCAGCTCCAGGCTCCACACAGGACCACGACAGATCAAACCCTATGTATGTGAGCACTGTCCAGATGCACCCATAACTCTGGCACTGGGGGCCGTGCCCACAGCCCTGGGCAGCCCGTTCCATGCCCACCACCTCTGGTGCAGACCCTTTCTCTGACCCCCAGCTGCCCTCCCCTGACACAGCTCCATGCCTTTGGAGCTGCAGCCGCCATGAGGCCTCACCTTAGCTTCTCTGCTCTGGGCTGGACACACCAAGAGGCCTCAGCCTCTCCTCATGTCTTATCCTCCAGACCCTTCACCATGTTTGTGGTCCTCCTTTGGATGATCTCTCATTGTTCTATGTCTTTTTTGTACTATGCTCATACAACTAGCAAGGACTAAAAGAGATCATAGAAGACCACCTGAAAGCTGTGATCTTTCCTATGAGATGACCGTGTGGCTTTAGTTTGCTTCTTGATGAATAAGTTTTACTTGCAAGCCAGCTCAGTGTTCAGCACTGCTATGGATAGGCCTGCTCAGCACAGGGTGGACCTGAAGGCTAAGTGCTTTCCCCACGTGTCTGATGAACAGACATCCAGTCACTACCAAAGGCCACTTCTCCTCAGCCTCCGCTCCATCCTGTGATGGTCCCTCTGGGGCACTCCTCGGTTTGCCTGGGTGCTTTGGCTCAGTCCTACCTACCCTAGCACTGGATTGGGAAGCAAACGCTGATCAGCTCCTTCCCTTTCCACATCTTGACTCCCCACCAGTTTCCCAAAGGAAACTGGTCATCTTTTTTTTTTTCTGGTTAGACAAGAAAAGAGCTGTCCCTCTGTATTTTCTAGGTACTGTTTCCTGGCTTGTTTCACAACGGGGCCCAAGACTGGAGCAAAAATCATTTCAGCATGTGTCAAGGTGTAAGGTTTCTCTTCAGCAGGCACACTCAGGCTTTCTTTTCCATTCCCCTTGCTGTGCGTCTTGCCAGGTTGGTGCAAAGCCAAAAGGGACAAAAGGCTGAAATTAAGTGAGAATCGGAATGTTTCATCAAAGCTTATCTGCACCCCACTGCTGGGGCTCCCTTGGTTGAGGACCAACAAGGGCACCTGCCCCAAGGAGACTTTCCTGCAAGCACAGTTTTCTTGGCCACAGCTTGCATGGCCAAGAATGCTCTGATGCAGGATGCTTCCAGCATCAGGAGCACACTGGAGAGGTCTGAGATCAGCACATGAAAATTGAAAAATAGAGCCTGGAAAATCCTGAGAACAAGAACCTCTGTATTTTGGGGCAGCTGGATGCAGTGCTGAATGTGGTCATAGTGGACATGACAGCAGTATGTATGGCATAGAAGGTAGATCATAGAATCATAGAATGGCCTGGGTTGAAAAGGACCACAATGATCACCGAGTTTCAACCCCCCTGCTATGTGCAGGGTTGCCAACCACCAGACCAGGCTGCCCAGAGCCACATTCAGCCTGGCCTCGAATGCCTCCAGGGATGGGGCATCCACAACCTCCTTGGGCAACCTGTCCCAGCGTGTAGATGTGGTAGATGTTTCTATCTGAATGTGTCACCTCTGCCTATTCACTGGTAAAAGCGTATTTCTGACATCTCCCAAACATTCCTTCTGGAATAGCTTCATGGCTATACCCAGCTTTCTCTGTGGAAGCCCAGATGTACGGCAACAGCTCCCAGAAAGTCTGATCTACCTTGTTCTTCCTTTAATTACCTCACTGCTCAATGAAAAAAAAAAAAAAAGGCCCACTTTTCTTGCAAGTGAAGATTAAGCAGAAATTCAGCTCCAGCTGTAAACTCTGCTTCCAGCTTTGATTTTAAACAAACAACTTTAGAAACCCTAAAGCCTAAAGCCAACAACCTGAGACTATGTGGAATTTCCCCACCTCACTGGTGTCCAAAGGTGATGAGCCACAGAAGGATCCCTGACCCTGGCATGAATTATCTGCACTGGAATTTAAAAGAGAAAAAAGAAAAGAGAAAAATTTGGAAAGGACACAGGACCCCAAGCCTTGGCTTCTGCTGCAACTGAGCAATGAGTGGATCTCAATGGCAGTCAGCACGTTGGGTAGGTGCTGGATCCACAAGCAGCTGCAGCCACAGCCAGGTTTGCTGGCTGGATGCTGGGAGCTGGCGCAGGCACCGCTGTAGCAGCCAGATTCCCTGTGAGCCTGGAGCAGGGCCTGAGCTGGCTCGTGGCTTTCTGGCTGGTGGGATGGACATGGCTCACATCTAGCTAGCCCCTGGGGCAAGCATGGGTCTGTCTGTGGTTCCAGGAGGTGCTGCAAACATTCATAAGGATTTACTCACCCATTAGGGAGGGAATCCAGACCTGGATTCACAAAGGAACTAAAGATACATCCATACTGCAGCCACCAGAGTGGTGCAGACGACCTCAGATACCCCAGGAACTATAACCAGGGGACGAGGGCATACAAAAACAAATATTAGAAAGTGGAATTCAATGGTGGTTTTGCTGCAGAAAGAGATGAGCACATAATATTTCATCCTCCTGGATGGTGCTCAGCTTTAAGCCCATCTGTGCTGTGTTCCCTCACCAGCTCCTGTATAACTAGTAGCATCCCTGCAGAGCCAGGGACAGAGTACAAGGGATGCCAAGATCCCAAGGGGAGGGCAACCACCAGGGAAGGTGGAGTTCTCCCAGCAATTAATAATTAATATGCTAATATTATTTAATCATCACTTTATATTTAAACGCTTGGAGGGCATATTATGTATGTGCACATGTGCTTCTCCACTTGGAAAATGGTGCTTGAGTCCCCTAGTGAACAGTGTGTGAATTTCTCTTCCCCATATTTCCACTTGGAAGTGACGATATGAAACAGTTAGATATTAATGCATTTTTAGAAACCATTTTTTATACTTTTTTTTCCCTGCCAAAGCTGTGTTCCAGCTTGAACTTCAGCCACACTGAGTAATCTTGGCTTCCCGCACGCCACATTTCACCAGGCATAAATAATTTTCCAGCTCTCTCCCTCAGTCAGGTCTGATGCCCCACGGTACGCTGGGAGTCCACCTGCCTCAAAGCACAGCGCCATTTCCCCCGTGGGTCTGCACTCCGTACCTCTTCAGCTGGAAAGAAATGGTTGCACAAAAGCGGTGTCTTAGCAGCTTCCAGGGGCTTTGCAGTCCCAGAGCTGGGCCACCAGCTTCTCGCCATGAACATGTCACTGGCTCTTGGCCGTGCAGGCAGAGGCCACCTCCTTCGCCCACTATCACAGTGCCCGCTCCTCCTCCCGTTGGGAGCTGCCACCTGCACAGCAGTGCCGGCCTCTGACAGTGTGGGAAACGCCGCTGCAGAGGTGGGAAGCACGCACGCAGATGTTCTGCTCCATCCCAGCCTCAGCAGCACTTGGCAGCGCTGCGCACCGCGCTCCATCCCAGACGTGTTGCTGGGCCAAAGCACACATGCTCCGTTTTATTTTTAATTCAGCGCTTTTCATAGCAGCCACAGTTTTGTAATTCCTGCCCTTTCCTTTCCCCTTCCCTCCTCCTCCTTCTCTGACGGCAGTGCAAGGTCAGGTTACATCCAGCGAGGGCCCATCTCGCTGCGCATCTCTATTTTTGCACCTCCTCCCTGCTCAGCTGCTGGCACGCTGGGTTTCGATGCCGTAGGCAAGCTGCAAAAAAGCTGCGCCCGCTGCAGCTTGGAGTTGCACACATTCAGCAGCTCCCACGCCGCTCTGCACGTCCCCTCCGTGCATGCTTCCATACGTTTTATCCCCAGGTATTTAAGTGTCCGGTGCCTCGTGGGACAGCCAGGACGGCATCCTCCCTTGCCTCCTCTAGCAGGATTTCAGCCCGTGTCTGTGCAGAGCTGCAGTTTCTGGCTGTGCAGGCGAGAGGCAGCCTGCCCTCGCAAGCCAGCAGCAGGCGTGCAGGCAGCCCTCAGCAGAGGCCATAGGAATGGAGCCGAGCCTAGCACGGGCAGAAGCCCTTTTCCAAGACTCCAGATCTGCTGCTGTTTAGCCCATGACTCTGAGGCGCTCTGAGCAGAGCGGGAGGGGGAAAAAGGCAACCGCAATGTAATTAATGCTGTAACAACTTGTTTCCCCCTTGGAGAATTATACCATTAGCTGCTTCAATTGTGCATGAAATATAAATTACATTACTCAGAGGCATCATGTCTAAGCAGACACAATCCTAAGTGACATGGTTTGCCACAGTGTATCATGCTCCTTGGTCAAAATTAACAGAAGCCCAGTTGCCTGAGGCTAGCAGATACTCATTCAGATATCAAAGTTATAACCACGGTAGTTCAGCTGCCCTCCCGCCTCGGGGAATTTCTCAAGGGAAGGCAACGCAACCAGGCACTATTGTTCAATTACAGCTGCTTGCAGGTCTGAGAAGTGCCGCCCTACTCCTGGCAGCTTTGTGCTTCTGAGCCTGGCGTTTGGAGATGCCGTAGCATCGCCGTCCTCACACCCACCTCTGATTTTCACACATCTGATCTCTATTTATCAGCAGAATCACAGAATGGTTTGGCTGGAAAGGACCTTAAAGATCATCTCATCCCAACCCCTGCCATGGGCAGGGCTGCCCCCCACCAGCTCAGGCTGCCCAGGGCCCCATCCAACCTGGCCTTGAGCGCCTCCAGGGATGGCGCACCACAGCTTCTCTGGGCAGCTGTGCCAGCGCCTCACCGCCTTCTCAGCGAAAAATTTCCCCAGAGCTAAACTTCAAAGCTGTTGATAGTAAGAGCTTGGCAGGAGGGTTGCTGAACTATATAGAGGAGTTGGTCTCATCCTCCACCATGGCAAAGGCTGGGAGTTTTCCCCTTCCGCTGCACCTGTTTCTGAGTGACGAGTAGTGCTTGTGCTTCCCTGGCTCCTTTAATTTTGGGGTTAGCAGTTGGGTAGAGGAAACATTTTATTCTCCTTCATTCCCCATCTGTAATGAATGATTGCAACCTTGCAGCCTCGATTAGCTCTGTTTGTGAAGAATAATTTGCTCTGCTGCTAGAATGATGTTCCTTTTTCTTTTTTTCTGGTCACTTAATATGGACCCTCAGAGCTACAAACTCTGAAAACACAGATGGAAAGGGAATTGCAGTTTCTCTTCTCTGTCTCCAGAAGAATAGCTTTAGCTTTAGTTGCCTTCATTTGCCTTTGCAAAGTTGAAAACATAGACAAATCCCTGCCTTGAAAAAAACAAAGAAGAAAAAGCGGACAGTTGTGACAGCCAGTCAGGGAAGATCAGCCAATATCTGCTGATACAGGGCCAAATCCTGGAAGGTGCTGCGTGCCTTCATCTCCCATTTAAATCAGAAGGAAATGAGGATGCTCAGCACTTTCAAGGCCGGGCTTTTGCCATTTCAGCATTTTACAAGTGACATTGTCCTAGAACCACCAACAGCAAGTTGTCAGAGGCAATAGACTGAGGTCTCATGCCATGGCGAGGATCTGATCCTATGCAGAACGTGGTCCAGGCTAGATACCTCCCACAAGGCATGGCTGCTGAGCTGCAAACATTGCAGCACCATTTTCTTTGTAGGGGCTGTAGAGGCGTATTCTTTTACCCCCGGTAATACACGTACAATCTGTCTCAGAACCAGATGTAGGCATTGACAGGTCTTATCCAAAGCAGTTTTGTTTTTTTTCAGTTCCCTGTGACCTCTGCTCCTCGGTAAAGCAGGGGGAATAGAGATCGTAGAGGACTTTTCCAACCTTAATGATTCTGTGGTTCTAATATACACATATGCAAAGCACTCTGCTCTAAGCCAGGAAATCTCTCTGTCAGCAGAAAGAAAATGATCTTGGTCCAAACAGACCTTTGGCTGAAAGGTTATTTTCTCCTTCCATCTCCTTGCTCTAAACCCAGGCAGCCAAAATTTCTGTCCTCCAGAGAAACCGACACCGAATTCAGCCACTGAGCAAAATGCACAAGTAGGATAATGTCAGTAGGGACGCTTACAGCCCCCTTTTTATTTTTGATTCTCGAAGGGCTGAAGGTGCAAGAGGTCTGGTTTCAATAGAAGGGAGGAAGTATTTAATTCAGAGGCACAGTCAACCCCGAACATTGCTGAAACACGAACACCCTCTCCCCGCTCAGGGAAATGCTCACAGCAGCTGGTATGTGCCGTGCAACCACAGCATGAAGGTGGTGATCCTGCTCACAGCTGGAAGTCATTCGCCTGGATATGCAGTCGCGTGGAGCTGAAGGCTTTAGTTTAATGGCGGGGCAATCCCAGGGGGACAAATATGACGCAAAGTATGATAAGAGCACACCGTGCAGGGGGAGGCCTGGGCCACGGCAGCCTGTCTGATAAACAGAGACCTCTCCAAGTCTTGAAATAACACCGCACCCCTTCCTTCTCACACTTACTGACTCCTGCATAGCAGCCTGAAGGGTGGCAAGGATTGGTGAAGAAAGAGCAGGGAGGTGGGGGAAAGGAGACTTTCAGCAGTGTTTCTGCTATGAGAGCCGAGCACCTGACTTGAGCAGCTTTCCCTGCCCCCACAGCTACAGCTGATGCAAATGCACCGAAACATGTCAATATTCGCAACACGGCGCTTTAAAAAGAAATAGCTGGAGGAAATCAAACATGTTGCTTCCCGGGAAGAGCGGGGAATACACATTCCCAAGCGTTGAGCAAGATCATCCATTACACCTTTCCATCTATTTTGCTGCTTGCCTGCGCATCCCCCGCCCGCCTGTGCAGAACATATACCCTTGTTCTGTGCACAGCACAGGAGGATTCCATCCACCAGAGAGGCACACCTCTAGCTGTGGGTTTGCTCTTCCGCAACACGGAGGTGCAGGCGCTCTTTCAGGGACAATTTTCTTGGCAACGGAAGATCCTGACTGTCAATTGCACTTCGGCAGAAGCCAATATAGGAAGTAGTGGTATAAATTCTCATTCTCATTAAATGTGTCTGTCTGACTGATGGACGCCGGTAGAATTACACAGTGGATCCAGATTTGTGGATCTGACAGTAATAAACCAAATTTTCATATAGAATACATGTCTCGGAGGGGTGTCGGACGTGCTTTATTTCCATGAGTTATAGGTGCTGCGTGACACAGGAACAGTGTGGCCACCGCAGAGGGGAGCGATCACTGCGATGAGCCCAGCTGTGACAAGTGCAACAGTGACCTCGGAGGCTGCATTCACTCCCTGAGAGGTGGGCTCATCCACCTCTGCTGCCTTCTATTCATCATCGAATCAGAGAAGCACAGAATGGTTTGGATTGAAAGGGACCTCAAAGTCCACCCGCCCCAACCCAGTAGGGCTGCCCTCCACCAGCTCAGGCTGCCCAGGGCTCCATCCAACCTGGCCTTGAGCGCCTCCAGAGATGTATCCACAACTTCCCTGGGCAGCCCAGGGACCTTTTCCTCTGAAAAGCCACCCTTCATCTCACAAGCTACTGCTGCAGCAGCCTTGGTGGGAACAAGCAGAAAGGGAGGATGTGAGCATGGGAGACTCTGAGCTTCTCTCCTAAATGCACCACCTAAGCTCCTGTCACTGCGAACCACTGCAAGAGCCGCTGCAACCAGGTGAGTGCTGCTATGACCTGGCTGCTGACCCTTTTTCCTTCTAAATCCAGAGCAAACTAAAGGCACGTGTACCGGGTTCAGGATGCTGTGGGTCATGGCACCCCTGCGAGGCAGTCAGGACACACGGAGCTTTGTTTTCTGAATCCCTACAGCAACGGCTGCAGTTAGATACCAGTGCCACTAATTCATCTGCATGACTGCCACAGGTGGAGTTGTGCCAGAAGGAAAAGTCTGCAGATTTTCCCAGTGTGGCTATTTCTCAATAATGCTCTCTGTCCTGCTGTTTCAGGTGGGTTAATAAAAGATAAAAATATTTCCTTGTCTTACCTTTGCACTTTGAGCCCCTGTTTTGCACACAGTGCTCTTTTCTCCTCTCCCACCTTGGCAACTTCTATCCTCTCAGAGGCTAAAAGAAGGGAGATTTAGCTTAGATATTAGGCAGAAATCCTTTACCCAGAAGGCAGTGAGGCGCTGGCACAGCTGCCCAGAGAAGCTGTGGTGCCCCATCCCTGGAGGCGCTCAAGGCCAGGTTGGATGGGGCCCTGGGCAGCCTGAGCTGGTGGGGGGCAGCCCTGCTCATGGCATGGGGTTGGGCAGCATGGGCTGTGAGGTCACCTCCAGTGAAAGCCATTCTATGATTTTATGATTTTCAGCATGGCACTGGCCATGTAGCCCAATTTCCTTAAAAAGCCTGCTCCCTCTCACTGTCCCTCCTTGCCATGGTGCAGTTTTGTGCCCTAAGCCCTCCCCTGGCAGCCTGTGAATCCCAAACCTGCCCTGGGAGAGCATCCCTAGCTTAGCAGCTCGCTTGCTCCAGCAGCCTTGCAGGTCCCACTTGCCTGGATTCTTGCAAGTGCATGAGACAGCCGTGCTTTTGCTATTAAAGACCTCTTGACAGCACTTTAATCCCTGGTGGAAGTGTCAAAGGAAGGCGTTGCCAGCCACGGAAAATCAGTCTGGATCATGCTAAGTGAAGGGTGCTAGAGGAGCTCATGCTGCAGGACTAATCCTGCACCCAACATGCTGCAGAGCCTTGTTATGGTGGTGGATGATGAGTCCAGACAGGTGGTATCCCTGGAATAGGATGAGGTCAATACCCTGAACAGATGGATGTCAAATGGAAAGCTCAGTCCTTTCAGTATTGCTCATTGCAGCTGTAGACTAAAAGCTGAAAAGAGAGACTTAAAATATTATTTTGAAAGCAGCTTGGGCTTCGGAAAAGCAATATGATCTGAACTGGATTGTGGCACCATCTTTCCCAGCTTATCCATGGTTTAGCTGTGCTGAAAGTACTCCTGGGATTTTGCTGCTCCTCTCGTCCCAGCTTTTCTCAGTTTTGAGGCAGAATCAAGTTTTATTTCAGCTTTTGAGGTGCTGGAACAGCCTGTCCAGAGAAGCTGTGGATGCCTCATCTGTGGAGATGGTCAAGGCCAGGTTGGATGGGGCGCTGGGAGCTGGTGGGGGGCAGCCCTGCCCACAGCAGGGGTTGGGGCAGCGTGGGCTTTGAGGTCCCTCCAACCCAAACCATTCTGTGATTCTATGTTTTAGGCTTTGCAATTATTTTACTATGCATCTTACTGAACAGCCATTCTCTAGATCAGATTTGTAATGCGTTGGAGGAGGAAGGTTCTTCAGTCTACCTTCTCCATGTCCTTGTTAAATTCCATGAAGTGAAATGGTATACCGTTATTCTTGAAGCTAGAAGTGCTGGAGCTGCTATGCAGATCTGGTGACGTGGCAAAAGGTTACACCAGCGAGTCTGAGGAGCTGCAAGCTCCATCCATCCATCCATCCATCCATCCATCCATCCATCCATCCATCCATCCATCATGGATGGGCACAGGAGCATTGCAAGTAACGGTGGGTGGCTTCTAAATGGTTTTAGAAATTCAAATAGGAGAGACCTTTTAAAGGGGTAAAACCTCTGGATAAGAACAAAATAAACAAAGACCCTTTTCTGCATCCACCAGAGGGTTATGAGACTGCATGCAATTACCCTTGAGGTAGATTATGTCCTGGCCTGAAAGAGACAGAGCATTTTTACTGACATTTGCTCTTCCTCCCCACATTTTGCAAGAGTCAGATGGCAGTGACTGGGAATGTCGGATATTAAAGGACTTGGCAAAGTTATCACAGAATGTGACATATTTATCAGGAGCTGTGCTTTTCTGAAAACCCTGACTGCACCAACTGTATCTGTTACTTGATTAAAAATACTCATAATAATTCATACCCTCCTGCAGCTTTTGCACTGAGCTAAGTGCTGAGCTGTTCTGTGGGAACTCTCCTTGACCGATATGTTTCACAATGGTCTATACAATAGATAAATATTCTTTTTACATCAAATGCCAGTTTCACTTTTGAGAAGCTAGGTAGGATTGTACCATGCCTCCATGAAGCTGTTACAGCGTCCAAACAGGCTGGTTTGCTACCTCTGGTAGCAACGGACTGTGCCAGCATTTAATTTGGGAATCATACAATGGTTTGGATTGGAAAGGACCTCACAGCCTACGCCGCCCCAACCCCTGCTATGGGCAGGGCTGCCCCCCAAGAGCTCAGGCTGCCCAGGGCCTCATCCAACCTGGCCTTGAGCGCCTCCAGGGATGGGGCACCCACAGCCTGTTAATGCAAACTGTACATTATTTGAAACAGTCCATATCTGAGACAGGGTCAATGCCCTCAGTGCCTCAGTTGCCTGCTTGCACGATTGGCAGTGGGCAATAGTGCTGAGCGCAAGTGGGCTGCAAGAGTGCAATGCGTTGGGACCAGGTGCAAGGATGTGTGGCAACAGGGGTCTGGGCACCCTGCTCTGGGTGTCCCTGCTAGAGTGGCGGCTGGACCAGATGACCTACAGAGGTCCTTTCCCACCTCAGCCATTCGATACTTCTGTGGGGAGGAGAGGGTGGCTTCAAGCAGCTGCAACGACGGGCTGGGAGAGCAGAGACTGCCTCAGAGGTTGTGCGGCACCTGATGGAAGTGGAAGACCCGCAGGGGTGGCCCAGGAGGAAAAGGCATTCACTGCCTCTCTGCGGAGTGTCTTTTTTGGACCGAGTCCAAACTTGAGCACTTTGCAGCTCAGAACCGCCTACACGGTGTTAGCTAAGCTTGTGTAAAGTTAGAAACAAAAATCCACAGCGCTGAAAATCAGGTGGCTTATGCAGAGAGCTAAATATAGCAGCTGGTGTCTAACTTTGGGGCACCTTGCTGCAGAGCTCATGCTTTGCACACCAACAACAGTACCCCCTCTGTTGATGCTCGTCTTGCAAAGGGGGAACTTGTCTTGCATTGCAAATCCCAGATTTTGGGAGCACAACAGGGAATATAGGAAGGAGTAAGAACAGGAGGAGATGTACGCTAGGTATGGGAGAATCGTGCTGATGTCCCAGGCTGGCCTCATGCTCTCAGCTGACCCAGCTAGCTCTGGGAAGAATGCAGCTGCACTTAATTAGTGCCCTCATGCAAGCTCAGTTCCTTTCCTTGAACTGCAGAGAGGGGGTGGCGGGGCACAGTACCCTGGAGGGGGGCTGGGCAGGAGACTGGTGTCCATGGCAGGCAGCCCAGCCTCTGCCCCAGCTCTGCTGTGAGCCTGGGGGAGGCACTGCCCGCCTGGCTCCCACAGCCCGACAGGGTGGATTTATGGCTCTGACCTTCCTGAGGCTGTCAAAGCAGCAGATGAAAAAGTGCTGTCTAGGAACTGATTAGGGACCGGTCCAGATCACAGCCATAAATCTAAGTGCCCCCAGTCCGGAGTTGCAATATAAAGTCGGATTTCTACATCAGCCCTTCTATCTTACAACAGGACAAATGTGGTTTCTGAAACGTCTCCTCCACGGTGGTTTAACAAAACTTTTCCAAGTCTAGCTCCTAAATACATTAGGAACAGTGAGTGAATTAGTGATCTCCAGCACTTCTGGAGTTAATCAAGAATAAATTGGCATTTTCAAATAGATTCAGATGCGGCAGGTCTGGTCATAAATCGTTTGTGTGTCTCTATGATAAAAAGCAAATATAAATTTTCAAAAAAATTTAACCTTGCATGGTGTATAAAGAGAATACATAATATTCTTGAGCATAAATACATCCCAAATCAAACCCATTGTGTATACACAGAATACATAATGGGTTTGCTTGAGACATTTACCTCAAGCTGAGGCCAAACTGGCTATCTTTTTATAACCAATGTAGATCTTTGCAACGCCAGCTTCCTCTACGCTTGTGTATACAAAATTTTGCAGGCTTAAGAATACACAGTCCACAAATACATGTAGAGGTGCAAAGGTGCAACACGTACCAAATGTCGTAAGCTCCAGAATGTGCTGCGGGAGATGGGCAGCAATCTCCAGACCTTGAGAGGCTACAGAGAAGGAAGTCTAGGCTTTCAAGCATGCGGTGCTGGATTTCAGATGTGCTGAAAGGCACAAAGAGAAAGAAGCTGTGGTATAACTAACGGCAGCATTTGCCTGTGTCACTTCTCACCCCATGGATGGGGCTGTGGTGGGGTGGGTTCCATCAGGGGCATTGCTCACCTGAACTACCTATGGCAAACCCTTCCTGAAAGCCTGTTCTTCACTACTGGCCTCCTGCTTGAGGTCTGCAGTTTATTTAATGTTTGCCAAATCCGTCTCACCTCTATGCTAACACTCTGTAAATGAAACTGCAGTTTGCAGGAAACTGGTGCATGCCAGAACAACTGTGCTGCGTGCTGGAGACTGACTACAGCAGTGATATTTATTCCCTGGTTCCAGTCACAGGCCAGAGAGCAGGTTTATGAAAGGTTAATACCCCCTTATATGGCTGCTGTCAGTCCTCACCTTTCCCAGCTGCTGCTTTTAGTCTTTCCTTTTCTGCCCCTCCTTTCTCTACTTCTAAGAAAGGCAGCTGCAGAAATGCAAAGGGGCAGGCATGAGGAAATGGTACCAGTGTTCCCAGCCACCAGTCAGTAAAGGCATGGTAACCAGGAGACACTAGGAGGAAGTGAGCCTTGGCCTTGTTGTCCTCTTCATCTGGACCCAGCAGTGGCAGCCCTTATCCGAAGTCCAAGCAAACACTCCAGCTCCAGTTTTCTCCTCTGGGTCAGCAGCTTTGTGCTCCTTTGGTGACATCAACCAAGTGCTGAGGGACATCCCAGCACAGCCCCACTTGGTGCCATCCTACCACTCGAGGAGGTCTGGAGCCAGCACCCTGTGCATGGCTACATGTGCCTAGGGAAGAAGCACTTCTGCAAACATCCTCCCTTAACCCTTGCCTTACTCACCTGTCTCTCTTGTGTGACATTAATAGAATTTGACATTGTGGCATAACCCGTTAGTCATTCTGCCAGACTAGTAATTTGGTCAAATGACAAACTTTCAATCATTCAAACAAATGGCTGCCTCGCTAGGGCATTTGATCAGATGATTAAAACTGGAGGGCATTTGGCCACATGACTGAAGATGTGATCATGGCTCTGGACAGGTGCCGGAACAGATTTTTATAAAACAATCAGACTGGAGCGTGATCCTTCATGTGCCGGGGCTCCAGGATGAGCAGGCTCTGCCTGAGGCCTATGGCACAGAGGAAATCAGCTGTCCCTGTTTTCAGCCCCGAGTAGCTTCTGTTGTACCTGGGGTCTGACCCCAAAGACACAGGAGAGCTCCTGCCCACACATCCTGACGCTCTGGGCCATGGAGAGACAAGCTGGGGAAAGGTGAAGGATAGAGAGTTGAGAGACAGGCAGTGCAGGCAGGAGGAGCAGTGCTAGGTGAGGGCATGCAGACTCTCTGATGCTATGTCTCTGCCTCTGCCTTCACTGAGGTCTGGAGTGGGGACATCATTGTGACCCATAGCATGGGCTGGGGCCCTCTGCTGCTCCGTGTGAGCAGTGGAGGTGAATCATAGAATATTTAAGGTTGGAAAAGGCCTCTAAGATCACCCAGTCCAACCAGCAGCCCATCACACCATGCCCACTGCCCATGTCCCTCAGTGCCACATCCACACGGCTCCTGAACACCTCCAGGGATGGTGACTCCACCACCTCCCTGGGCAGCCTGTGCCACTGCCTCAACAGTCTTTCTGAGAAGAATTTTTTTCCTAATAACCAACCTGAAGGAGCAGAGGAGCCTCATCTCTCCTCTGTGAAGGCCAGCTTTGGAGTGAAACATGGCCATCCTCCTGTGCAGCAGAAGGGCCCTGGGGACATCAGCATTCAGAGGGATGCCTGGGGTTTCATCTGGCTCCCAGGCACCTCCCAGGCACCTTGCCCATTCCTGGTCCGTCCTCTTTATTTATGACAGCAGGATAACTATTTTCCAGGCAGAGAGGAGACTGCAATCTCTCTTCTGTGGAGCTGACAAGAAATGTCTGAGGAGAGAGACTATGTTTACAGTGAAGAGCTTCCTGAGTTACAGAAAGGTCAACAGGATGCTTACCAAAAATAAGGTTCAATTCACTGAATTAATAAAGTTCAAGAAAGGATAGAATATTCAGTGGAACAGAAGAAATAAAGCTTCTAAGCAACAACTGCTATAATTCATTTAGGCGGTATACCCAAATCATGACATTTGATATTTGTGCCAAAAGAAAGCGAAAAAAAGACCATTTTTTGATCAGATTGCCAGCCACTGGCTCTTCTTAGGTTCACATGCACAAGAAATGTGACCTTTATATGCCGATGATGGAGGTAGGCCTGGCTCCTCAGAGGGATGTGAAAATACGTGATTGCTGGATGAAAACAAAAAGGAAGCAGCTCAGCCAGCAGCAACCCTGGAGGCGTTTCCAGCATCTACCATGCATGGAAGACCCAGTAAAGACATTATGGAGGCTGTTTTCAGCCTTCCCTTTTAACATGAGTACACTAAAACTTCCGAACTGGGTCAGATGAGCAGTCCCTCATGCCCAGTGCTCTGTCTTAAAAGCAGCGATTTAAGGAGAGCACATGAGCCCGGCTATTCTCTGTGACCCCATTCTCTTCATCCATTCCCTCATGCCCACACCTGTAGGTGGGTTAAGGATGCTGAAAGGCACATCTCTGTCTGTTCCTTCCTTTTAATAACTGTTTATGGGCCTGTCACTGTAAGCACGCCTTATCCTTCCTATAGCTGTTTCTAAGAAAAGGAGAGGAGAGACCTCATTCTCAATGATGTCATATTATGTGCAAAAAACCTTGTTTTGAAACAGCTATTCAAAATATGCAGGCAAGGAAAGACAAATTCAAGATGTGCCATCTGTGACAGTGGAAGAACAGTACTCTTTTAATGACTCACCTGGCCACGCTACAGAAAATTCGTCAGTTCAAGACAGCACCTTTCCTTCCCTTTCTGAACACATGGCTGGTGGCTATGAGTGCTCTAGGCTGAGGACCACCTTCACCCTGTGACTATACCACATGGCCTGATGGGATCCCCATCTTGGCCAGGAGCTCTCAGGACTTTCCTCTCCATCTCTATATGTACTTCTGTCTGCCCTTTTTGGAAAGCCTGATTTTTATAACCATTCCTCAGCAGAATTCCATGACAAGAGGCTTTTAACTAAATGCTTGGAAGTTTGTGTTTGGCCAGGGGACTGTGAGACTATCATTTGGTTAAATGACTGAAAGTTTCAGCCACTTGACAGACGGAGTGTTTGGGGAGAACGAGTGCTCTATCTGCTGGAAGGATTTGATGAATTCACCATCAGAATGACTAAGACACAAATATGCACATATGGGAACTCCTTTCCTCCTAATAAATAATGCTCACTTACTCGCCCCACCAGGGCAAAGGGAAGACTCATTAATTACTGACTCGGCATAGCCTGGAAGTCAGAAGATGTTATGCAAATACTAACTGCTCTTATCTTGTAAGGGAAAAAAGCTGCCTTTAGATTCAAAGTTTTTCTTTTGGTGAAGACACAGCCAGTAAGTTTGTTCTGCGGTAAGGCTATTTGAGGCAAGGATAAATCACACGGACCGTGCGCAGTATGGGAGAGGGCTACTCTATGCAAAATTAATGTTGGGCCGGCCTAGCAGAGGCAGTGCACGTAGCAAAGGTGAAGTGCACAGTCTTAGGGGGAAGCTGTGCGTCTGCCCACCTGGCAAATTTATGTCTTTCACCTCTAGAACTTCAATTCATGCACTGTGTGAGGTTGTGAGCGAAATGAATTTATTGGTGTCAGTTCGTTCCCTAATGGGTAACAGTTCATGTCACAAAATCAGCACAGATAATTTGTCATGATTGGAAGTCTCTTCCTAAGAGTGGCTCCGTTGCACAGGGGTGTGGAGGAATTAGTGCTGGCCCCTGGGAGCAGTGTCAGAGCTCTGCAGAGAAATCCACAAGCCAGCAGAGAAATGGAGGCCATAGCCAGCTCCCTTATGAACTATGCAAGGGAAAGTTCCCGAGCTGCAAGTTCACCGCTAATGGAAAACAGTCCTGCCCTGGATTGTACGTCATCTCGAAGTGGGAATAAGGGGTAACAGCTATGTTAGGTCAACACTGAAGTCACTGGGAAAACAATGCTAGCAGAGCACAACAGGGGCAGCGGACCATGTTTGCAGCTGTGCCAAGAAAGAAACATCACCTAATGACCTCTCAGGGGTGATCAAAGGGGAGATCTTGCTGGCATCTCCAGGGGTCTTGACACTGTTCCAGGAGGCTCCATCTTTCAGCTTAGCCTTTAATTCCCTGTTTTGGCCTCCCTTTCTGCCCTATGGGGCAGAGAAGCCAGGACACGTGCTTTAGAGCCTTGAACTGGGTTCAAGTCTGAAATGAGAATCCCTCAGAACTGCCTCTTAGCATTTCCCCACGTCTAAAATCCTCAAAATCCACTAACTGAGCCATAACAAATAACCTTGGAGTACCTGTGAGTGACAATTTGGAGTCTGCACGAGGGTGCTTACGCTGGCCAGGATGCACTGGTCAAATCTCCACCAGGAAATGCAAGGATGATGGTGAGGGCAGAGAAGGAAAAGCATCACAGGAGGCCAAAACACCTGAAAGATGTCCACTCTTCTCTCGCAAGAGATTAATTCTTAGGGGATGACTTAGAAACTACTCTTGCTGTGCCCTGGGAAATTCTCAATTAAAAAAAAAAAGCAGACAATAAAATGCAAACAAAACAAAGCAAAAACCCAACCAAGCAAACAAGCCTCCATCAGGACTGATTCCAAAAGAGAAGGAAAAATGTATAAAGACAGGCAGCCGTCTCTCTCACAAAGCTGTGATGCCCAGGACAGCACGAAGCAGCCTGGCCATCTACTGCCATCTCCCAAGCACTCCCTGAGCTCGGTGCCTGGCCAGGAAGCTCGGCAGAAGGGAAGCCCTAGGAGCTACTGGTGCCAGAGAGCTGGAGCTTGGCAGCCACCATCCCCAGCCTGCCAGGTGGGCTGTGGGGCACAAGGTAGGCAGGCTTTCACATCAAACTCGGCAGGCAGCATGCCATCCTAAATCTGCCTGGTTTCTGGGAGGATCTCATCAAAACTGACATGTTTCCAGCATGTTTCAGTGTCGATGCGTTAGCTTTTTCTACACCAGACAAGCATGCCAGCAGTTTTCTGACCAGCTGCATTCCAAACAGTAAGCACCAGAAGCCAAATGAGCAGCCAGAGAAGCATGGGGAGCAATCTTTACACTGTGATAGCTGCACCCCTGCTGCAACCCGCTCTGAGTTCTCTGAGGTGGGTGGTGCAGCAGTGAGAAGCTGCCTCTAAGCCAAGGTGTGCAGAGAGGGGATGCGACCTGCTGGCCTCTGCTTTGTGCTTGCTCTTCCAGAGAGGCCTTAGGCTTGGCTGCTGACACGGGTTCACTTCCAAGCCCTCCCCTATCAATCAGACATGCATGCACACTGTTCCAGTAATGAATCAAGCTGGCTTGTTATCGGCTTTCATCAATCAATCCTGTGTGCTCCACAAACTTTCATCTGGGTTGGAAAGAGCAGGTAAAAACAGCCCCAAGCACAGTCTGTGAAGAGCAGCTCCCCATTGCTGCAGTTTGCCAGAGGGAGGGCAGAAATCTTTTGGTGTGCGCAGGTGTCTCAGAGACACTGGTCAACAGTTAAGGTCAGCAGGTAAAAAAATGCAAACTGGAAGACTTTCTATTAAAAATGCATGAAGAGAGATGTAATACTATTGGCGCAGAAAATTCAGAAGGCATCAAAACTCAAATTCTGGGAAATTCTTCCCATTTACAGAAAAGGAGGAATTCTTGCACTCTGCTTTTAAGCCTGCTTGGGAAAATAACACTATCAGAGTAAAGTGGGGTGCCTTTGAGCTGGGAATGGGCTTCGTGGCCAATCTGTGTGGTAAAAGTTTCTGCTGAGGCCTCAATGAAGATATGGGGATGAAGAGTCCCACAACAAGAGTAGAGGCTTTCTCTGGTGCTGCAACGCGTCAGGGCAGTAAGGCTTCATGCAACATGGCGAAGGCTGATCTACAAGATACTGCAGAAAATCCTTATTAGCCACCAGCCTACAATCAGCCTACTTATCAGCAACTCAACAAGCTCACCTGGATCACAACATGAAAAGTGACCAATAACACATCTTTGTGAATGTCACTTTTCTCCCCCGGCCACACTGAGCTGACCATTCAAGATTAAAAAAAAACCCAAACCAACGAGCAAGCTACCCTGTACACATCCTTCACACCCAACCAAACGCATGTTTATCAGCTCCTTCCAGATGTTCCCACAGCTGTATCGCCTCCCCATCATGGCAATTGGATGCGGCACCCAGACGAATGAAGGGCGGCGTTTCCACAGGCCTGCCTGGCGCTCTGTGCTGTGGGCGCTCCAGCTCGTTTCTCAGCACATTTTTTACACACTTGAGTCCTCAATTACTTTTCCAAATGAAAGGGAGTCATGCCACTTTAATTAAACATTTAATTGAAGGGAGGCAAAAAAAAAAAAAGACCCAAAGAAAAAGAAAAGAGGGAGGGAGCTGATGTTTGCCAACAAGGAAAGGATAACAGTGAGATATTGCTGCTGCTGCTAAATGAATCCTCACAATGCTGCTTTCTGCAGTGAGAGGCACCCCGGGCCGGGGCTCGTGTATCAAAGTGCAGCACAGCTCCCATTCAATTAATGTCTCTGTGTCGATGGGAAGGTTTTGTAAGCATTGTTGGAAATGGTTTCTAATTTTCCCTTCAGTTTTTGGCTGGCTTAATTAAACTTACACCCACTGAACCCTTGCATCTCTCCAGAGGCAAGCTGGTTATTGACCTAAGGGATTTTTTTAATCATATCTATGTTTCCCTGGCCACCTTCAGTGAATTAGCAAATCCAGCTTCTCTTTTATTTTTTTTCCCTGAGGTTGATCCAGCACAGAGGTGTTTCTGCTCTGCTCTTTGCAGCGCAGGCAGGGATGTGCCTAGGCCCTCTATTTCCACAGCAGCCCAGAATTCTGTCATAGAATCATGGAATCATTAAGGTTGGAAAAGACCTCGGAGACCATCTAGTCCAACCAGCAGCCCATCACACCATGCTCACTGCCCATGGCCCTCAGTGCCACATCCAAACGACTCTGGAACACCTCCAGGGACGGTGACTCCACCACCTCCCTGGGCAGCCTGTGCCACTGCCTCACTGCTCTTTTGGAGAAGAGATTCTTCCTAGTATCCAACCTGAACCTCCGCTGCAGCAACTTAAGGCCATTACCTCTCGTCCTATTGCTGTTACCTGGGAGAAGAGGCCAACCCCCACCTTGCCACCACCTCCTTTCAGGTGGTTGTAGAGATAGTGTCTGAGCTTCCTCTTCTCCAGACTTCAGCCTGGAGAATCCCCGTTCCCTCAGCTGCTCCCTGTAAGTCTTGTACTGCAGACCCTTCATAGCTTTTTTGCCCTTCTCTGGACATGTCCCAAGGCCTCAGTGTTTGCCTTCTAGTGAGGGGCTCAGCTGGAACCCTTGAGGCTGAAAGAAATCCTCTGAGCAGCACCACGATGCCTGGGCACTTCTTGCCCCTTGCCCATGGGTGGGATTACCCCTGAGAACGTACTCACTTGCACATATAAAATTTCACAGGAGTGGACCTGTTTAAGTTGGTGCCCAAGTTTGCGTTGTGTGTAAACCAGCCAATGAGGTCTGCTTTGCTGTCAGCTTGGGTCTCGGTAGTGAGAAAATCCCAGTTGGATTTGCTGGTGTCCATGACAGACTGAGTCACAGGGTGGCCTTACTCCCGCTGGGGAATTAGTAGGGTCTCTTTGCTTATCCAGCCTGGAAAGACTTAGCTCTTACTTTATTTAAGGTATCACTCATGCTCCTAAATCCTGCATAATTTTGCTGATGGGCTCAAAAGTCATGGGAAAAGAGAGTGAATAAACACATGGCTGTAGAAACCTCCTCTCCAAAGAGCATCCTGTAGCAAATGAGCACTGCCACTATGCAGTCACTTGAGTTGTCACTATGTTCAAGAACTGTGTGGATGTGGCACTGAGAAACATGGCTAGTGGGCATGGTGGGGATGGGCTGGTGTTTGGACTAGGTGGTCTTAGTAGTCTTTTCCAACCTTAATGATTCTGTGATTCTATAATAAAGAAGAGGCTGAAGGAGGGCACGCCGGGCCACCTTCACAGCAGAGACTTGTCGCAAAAGGAACAGCAAGCTCAAGATCAGAAAAGAGCGAGAGCATCATGTGAGTAGGGCTGCCCACCTTGTTATCTTTTACAAATAAAAATGGTTTCTTTAGTGGAGCTGACTAGAAATTCAAAAGGAAAATGTTCCTGTGTACCCACAAAATGCCGTGTGGCCTTGCCCCTGCCTAGGGACAGAGATCATCCCCTTCAGACCTGCCACCGTGCTGTCACGCTCTCTGTAGCGGAAAAGCCTGGCTGCCTGCCCCAGCAGGCAGGAGAGCCGCTCACAGCAGGAGCTGAGCGTGCTTTCTGTGCAGTGTTGTGACTGTGCTGCAGATTAGATGCAGATTAACCCAGGGACCTGCCATCCGCTCTCCCTGCTACCTAAGAATACAAGCAAAGGCAAGCTCATTAGGGAGGACAACAGGTGAAGTTCAACTCAAAGTTCAATGTCAGTGAAAAAACGAACATCAAAAGCACAGTGAGTCTGTTCTTACTGCCTATAAGCATGTGCTGAGCCCTTGGGGCTGGGGCATTCTGCTAAGAGTCCAGCAAAGTGAGCAACAGAGGAGGGCTCATCTGCATCATGGGACTCCTGTGGTCTGGCCCTGGTCCTGTCTCTCTCTGGCCAGCACAGGGGCAAGCTACACCACTTCTTGCTATATCTCACTACAGTTGCTTCTAAGCCGGAGATACTGAAAGCTCCTTGCCACGCAGGCATCTTCTGAGCATTGTGGGTGTTTGCTCAGAGTGCTTGGTGACTTAGAAATGCAAGGTGCGGCAGGATTGCAAAATACATTAGGAACAAGCATCAACCAGAACCTCCAGAACTTCCACCCTGAGCTCTAAGCAGGAAGAGGAGACAGATTAGAGACAGCCTTGGTTTTATCTAGGTAGCAGTAAACTTTATTTCTAGGGCTATTTCTAATAAAATGAAGACAACACCCTCTGGCTTATAGCACCTTACTAATGACTGTAGCTGTGATACATAATAATTCATACATTTATTCCTCACTCCTTTTCTAACTTAGTCTGTCCACACAGCCCTCAGAGTGGAAACCCACAATATTTTTTTGTTGTATTTTGTTGAGATGTGTGTCAGGCTCAGGTGGCTTTGGGCCCTGAGAGGTGGGCATTGTTTCTGCTTTGGTTTAGGAAGGTGTGAGCTCCCCAGTGCCTTGCCATGGCTGAGCTCGTTCTGCACGTGGCATCCTCTCCAGTGGCAGGACTTCTCTCTTCACCACTGCCTATGGTCGCAGGGACTGAGTTTCTGGGCAACCTCTAGCATGCTTTTACATTTCGTTGGCCTTGGCCAGGGGCTTCATAATGTATTACGGGGAGAATCACACACACACACAGCACGCTCACGCAAGCCTTTAAAAACCCTGCTCCTGCAATGTTGATTACCATGGATTGTCCCCTCAGCTGAAAAAATGAGTCATAATTGTAGAAAACAGTGCAGAATTTGAACTTAAGCCATTAATGCTAATGTAATATATGGTGAGAAAATACTATTAACATTTGGATGGATGAGTTACAACACTCCGATTACCGCACATTTGCATTCCTAGCTTCTGTGTGATTGCAACTTCAGCTTTGAAGTTGCATTACTGCAAAGACCTCTTTTATTGTTTCGATTTGTTTTCGCAGTGTTTGCATATTCAGAGCCAGGGTCAGTATGTCTGTACTACTAATAATTTAATATTAGTTAATACAGTTAATATCGATTGCACAATGATTCCTGCAGTGTCCATCCAAGACCTCAGAGAGCAGGGACAGATGATCACAAGAGGCTGAATTCCCAGACATTTTGCAGACTGAGCTAATGGAGATTAAGGGAGGAACCAACTGTGTGAGTATTACCTATCCAAAGGTCCAGGTCCAGGTTGGTTGCCCAAGCTTCCAGCACACTATGCAGAGAGAGAGAAAAGCACCTCTAGGGGGCAACTCATCCCACGCATTGCAGGTACCTCTGTGGCAGGGACCAGAGGCTGGGGCTGGGTGCCTGCCTCCTTCCAGGTGCCTCGATGTCTCCCCAAGGTGACTGAAAGTGACTGGGCTGCGCAGAGGATGCTGCATCAGCAGATGGACAGCCAGCAAAATGTTTCCTGCTGACTCACTTATTGGTGGTTTCCTCCAAGGTTTTGTCCTCTGGAGAATTTTCTTAGGTCTTTTTCTGGGTAACTACGTAAGTCCCCTATTGGCCTTGTTTGGCCGTGCTGTGCTGCATGTGCTCTAACAGATCCAGACTGAGAATGTGGCTCCCTGGGACTGAGGAAGAACAGGCAGCAAGTCAGAGCTACTTGATGGGATAACAGAATGACAGTATGTCACGAATAGGAAAGGACTCACAAGGATCACTGAGTCCAACTTCTGGTTCCACATAGGACCGTCCAAGATTGCAGTGTTCATGGTGACTTCAGGAGGGAAATAGAAACAAATTTTCCTTGCAGTGCTCATGAATCTTTGTACAAAGAGCGTGTTTTAAGTTTACGCTGTGCTGACAAGGTAGAAGTCTTTGTGGTCCCCGTGGAGGGAGAGCAGCTGCTGGGGTCACCCAGTGCCTCCTCCTCCAAGCATCAAGAGGGCACTGGGAGATGAACTAACAGACTCGAAGCAAAGCTGGGCTTAACACTGCAGAGAAGGGAGCTTTCTATGGGCACAGAGCAAAGCACATGGGCTCCAGGTCTCACCCAGAGATGTCTGAAGGCAGCACCTTAATGCTGCTCTGCCCCAACCCTGGCTCTGGCCAGGAGAAAATGCTGACTGCTGGGAGGTATATGGCAGTGTGTGTGCAAGGGGCTGGTTTTTGCAGCCAGCATCTATATTGCTGTTTGAAATTGATGGCAAGTTGTCTTAATCTTGGGACAGGTGTTCTTTTTTATTCTCGTCCCTGTAGCAGAATAAATGAATGAAATAAAAAATGAATAAGAACTTGAGCCTTCACATAATGAATATTGTGGATACAACCTCCTATAAATTACATTCCAGGCTCCCAACGGGTAATGTCTCTTATATTTTACTGGAATACTTGCATGCTTTTTTCAAAGGCTCTCTTAAAGAAAACGCCTGAAAAGTTAGCATGGCTCCTGCAGGTTAGAGAGATGGAGGAGGAAGAGCAGTAAGGTTATTAGGGAACATCATTAGAGGCTTAAGAGCTAATGATCCAAAGCACATTGACATTAATGTGACTCTTTTCTTTGGACTTCAGGCACCTGGGCACATCAGTCCTTGCTTGTGATATTTAACATGTCTGGGTTTCATGTGTGATTATCTATCTTGGAGCAGGAAAGTTGTGATGTTTTTTCTTCCACAAAGGGCAAAAAGCAAATGTGTGTGCTGGACAAATCAACCCCTAGTGCTGAAGATAGGCTTTGCTAGAAGTGATCCCATCGTTACATCTGCTGTTTTATTTTTCTTTTTTTCCTATGCTTGTAGAGGTAGTAAATAGTTCTGTTGAAAGGGCTTAAGGTTTTAAAGAAACTAAAAGCCAGAAGCTAAAACTCATTAAACCCCATTGTATTTCACTACTGCTGCCATCACAAATGGCCATTGCTACTTCTACAGTTAATGTAGGAATGAGGGAGAAGTCTCTGGGCTTTGGTAGAAGGGATGGTTTTGTGGGTACAGCACTAGAGAAACTAGGAGCACCAGATGGATGGCAAGGACTATGCCTACTGCCCTTAAGCATCATGGTACTGTGTCATTCGCCCTCGGTATGGGTGGGAGGGCAGGGAGCTGCAAGTGTCCATTAGCAGTGGGGAATAAGGGCATTTTCTTCTCACACAAGTCCTTGTTCAGCCCTCAGAAGGGAGAGGGTTTGGCCAAAATCTGGGCTCTAGATAAAGGGGTCATACAGGGGTCTCCATCCATTGTGTAGCCATGTGTGAAGCGTTACCCCTACTTGAAGCAGCGATTCCCACGTGTGCGCTTTGACCTAATAGTGGCTGTGTGACAAGCAGGGATCCCACTTATTTACATTACTCTCCAGTAGTTTAAAAACCATTTAATGCCTCAGCAATAAATTCTCAGCGGACTTCCCCAAAGAGATGAAAACCCTTCGACATCAGCTCATGAATTATCCCAGAAATGCTCTGAGAGGGGACCTGCTCTCCTGTTCTGCCCCGATCCCTCAGCTGAACGGAAAGAGGCCTGGTTTTTTACATCCCATTTCTGATTTCTGTTTTTTTTTTCTGCAGAAAGAGGGTAGCGGAGACGACTTCCCCATCTGCCGCACGCAGCGCATATGGCAGCCATACGGTCTCCTCCCTGCTGCCGCAGTGACCTCTGAGCTGGGAGAGCAATGAGGCACCGGGCCTCCTCCAATTCCCGGTCTCCCTCTCTCCCAGCAACTTATTTAACTGCGACAATTTACATACGGTGGTTTTACAGCGTGGACTAGGATGCCCCAGGGACTGATTTGAGACTCACAAATCCATTTCAGAGTCTTTTCAGCGAGGAGACAGCGGGGTGGATTCAAATATGCAGCTCTGCTCATCTAAATCCAGGGAAACAAAACCCTCCAGAAAAACGTTGGTGCGGCAGGGCCAAGCAAAGGCACCTGTCTGGACGTATAACCACTGCCTGCTGATAAAAAGTACCCTGCATGCACAATTCACAGTGCTTTCTAGCTTGAGATATGTGGCAAGCGTGCCACTATATATGCAAATATTGCAGAATGCAGGGGGAGAGCAAACAACACACTGATCTGCTGCAAAGTTTCCATTCCTTTCCTTCTCAAAAACATGGGAGATTAAGAAAGAGCTAAATGCTGAGCTACATTTTCTCCTTGTTATTTCTGTAATGAAGTTGTGCCTAAAGTGTTTTTTTTTTTTTTTTTTTCCAAATAATTCTTTGCAATAGGCTGCTTGGATGAATGACCCACACGTAAGCTACATTAATTTTTAAATTCACTAAGAGCGAAGGGGAAACCCAGCCCAGAAACACTGTCAAAACAAAAAATCAGGCTGAAGGAACACAGTTGTAGTCACACAGATACGGTGGAAATGTGTACTGGGCTTTTGCCGGGAAAGACCTTGAGCACCACGCCGTGTGAAACAGCTCAGAGAGGGGAGGAATGAGAGGCAGGACTCCTTGGCCCCTGCCACTTTCTAACGAAAATAAAATATCTTGAAATAAAAATGATGAACTTGTTATTTCTCATGCATACCATTGGTTCAATTCCAGTCTCCAAATTAAAATGAAAATCGGAGGAAATCCAGATGTAGATTGCTTTGGGTAAAAAAACAGGTTCCAGCTGCATGATGCCATAGGTTAAAACAGCAAGAGAAGCCATCCATTTTCATGTCAGTGAATTGTTTTCCATCAAAGAGTCCACAGAGAAAATCAGGAGAGGCCACTCCTCCTCCATGTGCACATTCCCATTCCTCCTTGTGTAAGCAAACTCTGGGCACATTCCCTTCCCATGTGAGGCACTGCTTATCCCACTGCCAGAAAGGGCATTAGGGACAGGGTCTGCACCAGAGGGCGGTGGGCATGGAACGGGCTGCCCAGGGCTGTGGGCACGGCCCCCAGTGCCGGAGTTCAGGGAGCATCTGGACAGTGCTTTCAGACATAGAGTTTGATTTTGGGTGGTCCTGTGTACAGCCCAGAGCTGGACTTGATGATTTTTGTGGGCCCTTTCCCACTCTGTGATTCTATGACCAAATAAGCCTGCAGGCTGCTGGTGCCAGTGCTGTCACCTTCCATGCTCCTGGGTCCCTCTGGTACACTGATGTGACCAGCAATGCCTCAACGGGGGTATGCTGGAATTTGGTGCATCCTGCCAACCTACAGCCTGGAATCATCCTGCAGTTAGAAAGCTTCCAGCAAGCCTTTTTGCCTCACTAAGCCAAAACATTCAGACTTCAGTGCAACCGGCTGAATTCTTCAAGCTGTCTGGGTTTCTCGTTTCACCCAGTTCATGTGACTCACAGCTCTTGCCATTGGGATGATGGGGAAGATCGACCTACACTTGGATATCAAGAGACCACAACCACCAAAACCACAGGCGACAGAAGTGGTTAACTGGGAAAATATTTCAAAAATATCTCCAAGTCAGATACAAAAAACTCATGAACAGCAAATGGTTTCCGCAGATAGTTTTCTGACAAAGTTTGTGTCTAGGAAGCTCTGTCCTGTTTGTTTGGTGCCATACACAGGTTCAATAACAGCCCACCCAGTGCTCACAGAAGCACAGCCCTAATGTCCCCGTGCTGGGCAGCCTGGTGGATGATCCAGCAGGCCAAGCTCAATGAGTTTGCATTTCTTCTTCCATTGCTGCTGTGTGGTACCGAACTAACAAACACAAAATCTTTGAGAAAGCTGCAAGGAAAAGCCGTTTTCTACAGCTTTGTCAAGTGCTTAACAAGGTTATATAACTGGGCACTAGTTTGGTCTTAAACCAACCATCAATTTTATTTTTTGTCTAAAAGTGGCTAAAGAGAAGGAAAGAGAGATGAATCACCCATGTATGTCCTCTAAACCTTGTGCCGGTCAAAACTACATAATGGCCAAACTTCCGTTAGAGAATTATCTCTACAGATGACCGACCATGGCGCAGTGTCATTTTCCCATCTTGCAGAAGTATTTGAATTACTTGGTTCAGGATTAATCTTGATTAGCAGTGAGTGTATACCTTTGGGAACAAACATGCTTTTTTCTTCTGCGTGTGTTTTGACTCTTTCTCCCGTGGGAGGATGCGCACTCCTTGTCACAACTCAAGAGCCTGGGAGCACGTTCCAAAAAAAAAACCCAACCAAACACCTCTATTTACCTCATAAAGCTCCTTTATACTGTAAGCTTTTCAGGGTAACACTGCAGAATGTTTGCACTGTGCCTAGCAAAGCACATCCTGAGTTTTCTTGCAGTTCTTTCAGAAATAAAATATATTTAACAACGATCTCAACAGTACTATCCAAGCAAGAAGCCAACCTTACCCAAAGGACCAGGAGCTGAGGACTTTATGCACAGAGCCAATCTCTTAGGCTCTGGCCTCCATCCTCTTTCCCTGGGAATGGGAGGATTCATTCTCCAGGTCAGCCAGAATTTGATAGAGCCATCACTGTGAATTTGTCTCACTGTGAATCACGAGTTTTCTGTCTGGAGGTATTTCCCTGTGGCTTTCCTGGGAATGGGGCTCTTCTGTGCAGTTCTGCGGATTTGAGAGAACCTTTCATCAACATCTTCCCAACCCTTACTTTGCAGTTTGTGCATGGGAGAGTCCCAAGGTGATGAGGAAGGTGGAAGCTGAGATCTCCTAAGCTCTGGTCTCTTTCGTCCATGAGAGTCCAAACTGACTTTGGAGGCTTTACGCTAGCTACATCCCTTTGGTGGCAAAACTGGGAGGGGATGATCTGGCTTCATGCACTTGTAAAAAGCTTGAGAACTAAGAGCATTAACTTCTCCACGCTGACTAAAAAAAGGCTTGCTAAACCCGTTGAAACCAATTGAGGAGCAGAGCTAAGTTAATCCTGGAAAATGCTCAGGGTAGCTCCGTGACGCACAGCCATGCAAAGGCAGAATGGTATTGCTAACGATCTGCTCAGAAAGAACAAGGAGAAGATGCAGTGAAATTCTGGGGTGGGGGGACAGCCCTCGGCGTTGTGTGAGTGGAAGTGAGGGCTGCTGCTACTAAGCTTCTCACACTGAATCTTTATTATTTTGCCCTTCCTCACATAAGATGTTCTCTGTAGGGAACTTTTGACGTTGTTCCATCTGCCTTCTGAATTCAGGCTCAGGGAGGCCAGGAGCAAGCTACTAGACACAAATGCTTTCTCCTTTGTGGGGGTTGTGGGTTCTGGTCTCCTCTCTGAAGAACATTCTGTACGATGCTACTGTTCGTTATTATGCAGCGGTACAAATAGCACCCATGTACCTGCGGTGCCCCAGACACTGTACTTTCGAGGAATAACAGATAGTCTCCATTTTTAACTCTCTAGCTGAAGCATCAGAAGGCGTACTTATAGTGGATTGAATATATTTGGGTGAAACATCCACTCTTCATTGAAAATAATTGTGAGAAGCCATAAGCTCTTCCATGAAAACAGCTCACTGAAGCAATAGC
Organism: Gallus gallus; assembly: GCF_016699485.2. NCBI lineage: Eukaryota > Metazoa > Chordata > Aves > Galliformes > Phasianidae > Gallus > Gallus gallus. Next base: position 112,700,309 of record NC_052532.1, read on the forward strand.
ACCATCCAGCCAAAAAGGTGGGTTCATATCAAGGCTCACATGAGGACGTGTGAAGCTCCCAGGGAATGTGCAGAGTATGGAAAGATGTTTGCTAAGCAGAAGTCCTCTGATGATGTTTGTTGGTTGACATGGTTTCCATAGGGGCCACTCCCTCAAGACCCTGCTTAATTTTCAAATTTGTCCTCCAAGCAGATTATTCAGTCACATTCTTACAGTGTGAAATTCTGCAAAGTCATCTTAAGCAGTTCCTAGACTCCAACGTGGTAGGACACGAGGTGTCTTCTTTAGTGCGTCACCTACCCATCCCAGCTCTCCATAGATAATCGGAATGCAAATGATGAATCTGCAGCTTAGCTGATAGAGCCTTTAAGGATCTCAGTTATCTCATTGATAAAGCAAGAGCTGCCAAGCATTGCTTTATGTGTCACTTTGCCATAAATACTACAGCCTAAGTAATCACAAGCTGGTATGAACTCTCCACCAGACTGACATCTATAGAAGGCTGAGTTCTGGCCAGTGTCTTGGATGAGAACCCCCTTTTTGCTGCTGTCTTCCCTCCATAGTTGCAACACAAGAGCCGAGAAGGCAGGACAGATCTACTTTTTCCACTTTCATCATGAATAGCACAGACTGCATAATATGGGCCCAGGGAAAGTTATCTGGGTATGCATGCCTCTATCTTCTCAGCTGGCCAGGCAGTCTCTTTTGGTGCGTTTCCACAAAGTAGAAAATAAAAAGTCAAAATCTGAGACTGCAATGAATATCTGTTCAATGCAGGTATTTGCTAGTTTTCCTAGGAAAATAAGAAATGCTATTAACAGCTCTAAACAGTATTACTGATTCTTGCTTGAAGGCATCACACAACCCATATCATGGCACATTAGACATCTCGTGTATACATTCATCTCCCTCTTCTTCTCCAGTGAGTCCAAATCTGTCTGCGTGTCTATAGTGAGCATCAGTGGAACCACTTGGTTTTGCAGGCTCACACACCTCTTTGTAAGTCTCTCTACAGCAAAGGCATTTCTACTACACTTCTCCTTAGGCATGTATTTAAGATTGTTATGGGCAAAGCAAAAGCATGGACTGCTTTAGAAGGACCACAAATAACTGACAGTGGGACAGCAGTGAAAACCAGGGACCAGAGTCCAAAGATCTGCAAAGATTTTCTCAAAGTTTGTGTTCAGATGAGATTTAAACACAATGGCCTTCACTCTTCCCTTCCTTTCTCTGCTGAGAATCAAAACAAACTTACCTGAAACTAATGGAGTGTATGCTGCAAAAAACATTTTATCAGAGTGGAAAATTGAATCTACTGCTTTCCCAAATTAATGTGCCTCCCCTCCCTCTCCATGACAATGAGTTGATTTGATAGACATCTTCTAACCTGTGTCACCCTCCCTTTGCATTCTTCACAGTGACATTTCTTCTGCTTCTTCTCCATTATGTACTGCTCTCTAATATGACGACAAGGCAAAGTGTGGAACTGGGTGAGAAAAAATCCTGAGGCTGTTTTCATTAACATGGAGAAAAGATTCAGAATAGCCTTGTTACTTGGAAGGTTTTAAAAAAACAACAACATAGCAGAGAAACATCAATAGCACTCATTCTGTTGTTTAAGTCAGCTCTTATCCATCCATCAAGACCGACTAGTCTGAGAACTTCAAGTGGCCGTGGGGCTCTACTGCGCAGACATGTTGTGCTGCCGTCCTTGTCACTGAGCTCAAGGGCTCATTTTTCTGAGGAAGATGTAGAAGAAGCTCCTCTAGGAACGGAAGTTTTCCTACTATTCCCAAAGGAGGAATATTCACAAGCAACATTTTCAGGGCTCACATCACCAGCCCATGATGGTTTGGTTGTTGCACTATGCCTCTTGTGACTTCAGGGCTTGGATGTGGCCCTGCTCATTCCTCAGGAACAAACGTGCCATGGCTGGATTGCACCTCATGTGTGGGCAGAGTTAGGCTGCAGTCATCTATCCCATCCAGGATGACGCAGAATCACAGAATCATTAAGGTTGGAAAAGACCAGTAAGACCATCTAGCCCAACTGTGACATAGCCCAGACCACATGCCTAGCCAGGCTCTGGCCACTTTACTGAAGCTGCTGGCCTCTATGATGAGTGATATTTCATCACCCAAGAGGCATGAAATGGCACACATACTACTTGTAGAGGCAGACAGAGGCTTTTGTTAATTACTCTGACAAATTCCCTTGGAAAAGCTGCCGTATACAGGCAAGGCATCCAATTCCCTGGCTAGCCAGAGGCTAGCCAGAATGCACAAGCCCAAGAACCTGACCAGCATGCTTAACAGGAGCAAATTTGCTCCAGACTCTGCATACCAATTAGAAGCTACTTTTGGCGTTACTGTACTAGAACCACAACTGGTAGTAGCTCTATTATTGGATGAATCAGAGCTGTCACCCAGACACCAAAATAAGAAGGCAGAACTTCATGAGCAGTCTTTGCAAACTAGCAATGAGTGCTTTGACAATGACCCTGATTTAATTGTTTAGACCTGGGGAAGCTCCTTTGGAAAGGGGGACTGGCTAAATCCAGTAATCACTGATCAACACCAGCTCAATCCAGTTTGAGCAATTTACCAAAATTAAGATAAGTGCACACCAAATTCGTTCCATATCTGTCTGTCCCTCCTTATTACTGTCATTTCACAAATAGCACAGAATATGCAACAGGACAAGACTTTAACATATTTGTTAGAACAGAACACTTCATCATTGTCAGGCAGACAACAAAAAGTCCAATGCTGAGGATATGGTGCACTTTTAAAAGGGCACAAACAATTTAACACAAATGAAAAATAAATCTGGCCTGTAATAAAGACCTCGTAAATATACCAAAGAATTACAATGAGATATATCAGGGTGGGAAAGACGTCATTTCAAAACAGACTTTTTCATCAGACAGTGCTGTTTTCCCACTTCACAAAAATATGGGCAGAAGTGGGGGGAATATGCCAGGTTACAAATGAGAGCAAGAATCAAAATTCTGAGGGACTCGGCTAGTGGGCTTGCTGGTGGTAGGCTGATGGTTGGACTAGATGATCTTTGAGGTCTTCTCTAACCTTTATGATTCTATGATTCTGTGCTCCTTGGAGATGCTCATAAAACACCAAGAAGTAAAGCCTACTCACCGTCCCTCCAAATTTGTGTATTTTAAATAGAAGCATAAATACTTGCACATATATAGCCCAGTGTGTGTGTGAGTGTGCATGTGTGTACTTGCAGCTCCTGAGTCCCGAGAGAGCTTCACACAGGGAAAAGCAGTACCATCTACCAGCCCACCAATAGTTTCTTACCCCTGTATGAGTTATAACAAGCAATGTCAGCAATGATTTTACATTTTGATCTACATTTGTTCAAGCCAGTCAACCTTTTCTCCTAGAATCTCTGCAGCCAGCCCCTCACTGCAACCCCTTAATCCTCAGGAAAACCTTGAATTTAAATTATGATATCATCTTCTCCTGTCTGAAACAGCTCTAGGTGTTGTTTTCAGATGGGAAAATCATCTTTTGTATGGCAAAGCTTTGCAGAGGGCTATTGTCTGCAGTGTTAAGAACCTCCCAAGGCCAGAGCAAAAATTAGGCAGTTTACATGCAAAGTCTTCCTGGGGCAATGAAAATGCAGTTAAAAAGTGAGAAAGGATGGCATTAAAGCTTAAGTTTATTGCATAACACCAGGTATGCATTTCCATAGTTTAACTGAGGTTGGTGTCAGGAAGAGCGTGTCTTTCTTACAAAATTTACCCAGCATTCATTTTTCTTGAAATTTAAATTGCCATCTGATCCAAAACTTGATTCAAAGACGATTCTGCTATGCTTGCTAAAAAAGCTTGTGTTAAGGATTTTCTGTTCATGTACTCCTGTGCCTTGTCTTCCCATACACATCTGTTGTCCCATTTCCAGCTTTGTGCAGCTGCAAACATTATGGATCAAAGATAATACATGTCCTTTTCCAGTGGCACAGAGTAAAGAAAAGCTCGAACAACTACATAAAGATTCTCTTCCATTGCATCTCTCCAGTTTGACATGATGAACTTTTCCCTCTTTAGTTCGCGCTTTTTCCTCTTAACTGGTCATTGAATACAAAAATACAGTATAATAAATCTGGTGAGAACACGCAAAAGGAGATTTTACATAATTAGCACGTTGGGCATAGTATATCAGTTTTTAATGGAACAGACCCAGTGGTATGGTGGTTTGGGGGAAACACACAGTTTTTTAATTTTTAATGAGAAAAAGTAAGAGAGGAAGAAAGAAAAAGAGAGAGAGAGAGTTCTTTTCCATCTGGGAAATATGAAACTAATTGTTTTTTCCCTTAAGACCCTGCACAGACAATAACAATGTTTCATGAGTATTTTCAAATAAATATATATTGTGAATCAAAAAACCCTGCCCTAAACCAATTCTGAAGATTGAATCTCACAAACAAATTTTGCCTTCGAGATTTCAAGCCCAGAAACAAAAGAAGGATTTGAAATGGTCAGAAAGTGCAGTGCTAATTCTGTCACTTCTGAACATTTATTTTGCTTGTAACAAAACTCTTGAGTTTACTTGTTTAGAATGCTTCCTGGATAGCAAATGGAGTAGTATAAGAAGCTTCCATTTCTAGTAGATCTACAAGCTAGCCCACTTTAAGTCATGAAATAAATAAGTTACAGTCACCACCTGCATATCAAAGGAAGTAATATGGTCCTTAGTAACTGAGAGAAGAAAAAAGACAATTTTTTTCTAATGAAAGGACGAGAAGAGAACAACATCCCTCTCATCCCTCATGAAGGAGCAAAATGGACAAGCTTCTTCTAGGTAGGACAGATTTTAATCAAAAATGAGTGAATTGGAAAAAAAAAAACAATCTAATGAAGACTGGGAAGCTACATGGACTATACTTCAAGCTGGGAGATATAAGGACAAACTACCACCCAACTCAGTTCTCCCTTATTTTTGAGAATATGGCGTACTGCACCTATTTTTTCAGACCTGAAACACATCTGCAAGTCTGTGTCTGATGGCACTGTTGACACTACAGGGGGGAGCGCCAGGCAGGACCTACAGTGGCTTATAGTGAACAATACGATAACCTAATTTTAGTTTTACAAGCTTGCAGGTGAAGTAGAGAGGATGAACTTCTTTAAAGAAGCCCAGCAAGCAGATAGCCTGGACTTACTCACACACTGCACCTCTCAGGGTGGCTGGTTCAAATTAAATCATTAGCTGAGAAGGAATAATCCTGGTAGGTTTAGAAAACCAGCTTTAAATTTGGCCTGCTAGCAAAATTCTGAATGTATTTACTCTGGATTCTATTTCTCAACCCATATTAAAGCTCCATAGCATAATCAATTATGGGCTTATTGCAAAGCACAATAGGATTCAATCTCCAGGAATGCCTCAGGGTATGTCTTAGAAGGATGATAAAACTAACAGTAATGGGTCTACAGCTTCTAAGGCTAATTTCCACAGTTACAAATTTTATAAATAAATAGAAGGAATGTCAACTCTCAGTCACTCAGCTTGAGGTCTCTCATACTGATAACTCTTCTCAGGCACTCTTCTGTTTCTCAGATATATTCCGCTTTCTGTTCTCAAGCCCCTGGGACTTGTTCAAAGCATTTCTATTTCTACCTTTCACGTCGCTAAATGGAGCAAAGAACGAATGCAACCAGGAATATAGAGCAAGCACAGGAGAGGCTAGTGCTCTCCCTTGTATTGAAGTTTCATTCTGAGGTACAACTATGCCAACTGCAACTGTGATTTGATGAGATCTCAAACCATGCAGCATGAGGCAGACAACAGAGGGGAGGCTAGCATGCAAAATACAAGGGCTACAAAGATGTGACATTGGTTATCTGCAATATCTGCTCTTTGGTGGCTAGAGGACACAAGAAACAAGACTCCCAAAATCACAGGCTGTCTGCTGGAGTTCATGGGATTATTTCATACCATGTGAAGGGTAAATGTGAGAAGTGTTCTTCCATTCCAATTGCAGCTTCATGGCGGTCTCCTTGTCTGTAGAAAGGTCTGTGCACAATGAAGAACTAGGAAGAATCTATGGGTGTTAGCAGTGAGTGACTAGCAAGGAGCAGAGGTCCCTATCTACCAACATGGTTCACTATCTAGGGATGTTTCCTTCTTGCTGGAGCTTTGGATGCAGGATGTTTTGGAGACACTGATAAAGCTACCCACACTCTCCAATTATTACTACCTGCAGCTCTCCAGTGTGGCTAAGGCCAGCATACAGCCAGGAGAGACTTGGAGCATATAAAGTATGAGGACATGGCTGTGGGGAAGATGGTCAAGAACAAGGGGACCAGGTGTTTTCTCTTGAATACTGCCAGTGAGGAAAAAGGACTTTTGGAGGAACAAATGGGTTTCATGTGTCAGCTACTGGTTACATGGCAGCTACACTGCAGCTCTTCTTACAGATGTCAACACAAAGGTGTATGCTACTCTTACTTGATGGTGTGGTTAAAATCTCAGCAACGTTTTGTTTGTGTTGTTCTCCTGAGAGGGTTTGTACCAGCAACAATGAAAGCAGAGACACAAGGAGAAAATTTGCTTCAGGTTGCTTTGAAATCCCCCATTATAATGTCATCTGTTGTTAGAATTTTGGACAGTGAATGCTGAACTTAAAATACAAGATTAAAAACCATAGGGAACTAACATGCAATTGAAATGGCCAGCAAAACCCCATCAAATACACATGACACCTTCAAGATATAATATAATGTAATAAACAGAAGCTCCACCTGGAATCTGAGAATGTCAAATTCTTGCCCCTGCTTCTTGCTTGGTTTTCTAGCATCACAGTAGTCACTTGATTTTTCTTTCCATGATATCGCTGACATACACAATCCTACTTGCTTCTACACCTAGCTGCGAAATGGGGTTTAAAACAATTAACTACCCACATGTCTTATTTGATGCCAGAATTAATTAGTTCCTTTGTCTATGAAGAATTCTAATGCTGTTATTGCCATCAGAGTATTCCTTCTAGACAGTAATTGCATTTTATGAGGATACTAATAGTGTTTCTATGCAGTTACACAATGGCTGTCTCATCACTTACAAAGAGCATCATGCTTTGCATTGGATGTTTACATACAAGAAGAGGAAGCCTTGGGGGGGAAATTCCCAAACTCTTTCACTAGGAAACCCTCACTGAAAGACAACTTTGCTACCAACATCTTAGGGGAGTTCCATGGAGGTTTATAAATACGCACATATTTCTCTCTCTGCACAAGTTCAGCAAAAACTGTCCTTCTGCACTTCGAGACATCTGTATTTTAAAACACTACACTTTCCACCTATTGATACACAAGAGCTATGCATGGTGAAATAGCAAACTGCCTACTCATTATTCAAAGCCTCTCTAAGCCAGCTTTTCAAAAAGACAGATAGATCATTTTTGGAGCCTCTTTTTGTAGAGCTGAAAATTGCCAGAGAGCATTCTAGCTGCTTCGTATCTCATAAAACTGTGGTATCACATTACGAAGGATTGCAGGGTTGCAAGTCACAGTTAGCACCAAGGCTGATGGTTGACTTCTGTATGTTGGGTTTTCAGTCTATTAGCCCACTTGCTGCCCTTTTCAGCTTAATTTTTAGCAGAATCCCACAGACTGGGAATTGCTCAGATAAATAAAATGTGGTACTTGCTCCCCATTCAAGTAAATCCAGCTCTCTGCTAGTACTGATAGGCCAGTGACTTCAGGAAAAGGACCCACTGGCTCTTTCATCTGTCTGTGTAATCCCCCCTGAATTGTCAGTGGTAACATTTGCATGGAGAGACTTGCAGAACAAAGGAAAGTTTTCTTTGTGTCGTTAATGTCATTCCCAGTTCTGGGCTCTGCAGTTCCACCTATGCCAGAGGAAAACACTGTCATTTCTCCGGGAGCTCCATGTTACATGGGATAGCATTTTCTGAGACTGCAGCTGTGGGGTTCAAAGCCCAAATCACCAACCTGCCCAGGAACACAGACAGAATCACTACTAGAGTAAGAAGCAATGCAGGACAACATGGTGGTCTCCTGGGTCTTTAATATGTCTATCATGTGGAGTATCGTAGAGCTGAACAATATAGGCCTTTTAATTAGAGGTGGAGGCAGATACCTCATGCATCCATGCCAGAAATATCCAACCTGCCTGCTTTAAATAGCTTTTCATCCATGGCCGAGCTCTTTAAACTTTCTCCTTTTATTAAAACAGCTCAACTGAGACCATTTTAATGTGCCCCCATCTAGTTATTTTATTGGAAAATATTAAAAGTGTGGACCAGGTGAAATTAAATGCTTTGAAAGTGGAAATCAAGCAGTACTTTCAGTTTTTAAAAGCAGCTTCCCTTCCTCGTGCTGATGCACTTAATATTATCCTCTTATTTAAGAGGTATTGTTTGAGCCAAAATTGTGAATAACACTGTAATGGGCACGAACAAAGGAAATGATAAGGAAGAAGAATATAGCTTGTTAGAGAGAGTGTGATTAAAAGGATAAATGGACTTACAAAGGCTTGGGCCATTTTTCTCTGGTTATTAACCAATCCTCTTAGCATTCCCTCCACAGTGTGCCAAGGCTGTGTAGGAATAAAGGCAGGAGAAGCCAAGGATAGCAGGTCCTGCTCTGGCCACTGACATCAGCGGGTCACTTCTGAAGATTCTGAAAGGGGTGCACAGAGCAGAGCCTTTCTTCCTGGTACAGCAGCTGTATGTCTTGTGGGAAGGACTGAGGTAAGATGCCACTTTCCACACTGGCATGTCCTGGTGAGGGCTCAGCTAGGCTGATGGAGTCAACAGTGCTAGTCCCAAGCCCTGTGCCAGGTAGTGTACATGCCCAGGAAGGATGGGAATCTATCCACATTTTTTCTCTCCAGTGAATGCCCCCGCTGTGCTTCTCCTTCAGTTCTGGGCAAACCCTGGAAGAGCTGTGCAAACATTCAAGGAGCTTTCCCACACTGAACAGGCATTCCCCTTGGCATTGAAGTAACGTGCACATTGGTGGTAGAGCAATCAGTGTCTGACACACTTGGTGCAGAACACCCTTTCCTTTCTAACTAGAGGTATGACACAGTGTTGGTAGTGGGATCTATCACATTTTTCTGGCTCCCATTATCCAAGACTGAGAAACATTCCTCTAGGCAAAAGCACAGATCAAGATTGATCGGACTAGATAATCTTGAAGGTCTTTTCCGACCTTCATGATTCTATGATTCTATGAACAGGCGTGGTGGGGATGGGATGATGGTTGGATTAGATGATCCAAGTGGTCTTTTCCTACCTTAATGATTCTGTGATTCTAAGATTCTGGCAAAGAGCAGTCTCTGGAGCTGCAGAGAGAGTGAAGGAACTACAGGGCACAGGGTCAGTGACACAAAAGGGCATGTTCTGGTGTCATCAAGCTGTAAAGGCTTGCCATTAAAACATGGCTATCCCACCTACCCTGGCCTTTGGTGAACATGGTACAAGATGCAGCGAATTCATTTTGTTGTGGTCAGGACAGCTGTGTACATTCATATCATGGTGCTCTCACAATAAAGGAAAGGAGAGCTATGGGAATAGTGCTGTTGCACTTTTTTAATGAGCAAAGCAATAAGGACATAGTAATACAAATAAAAAAATGTAAAATATGACTTCGATTTGACCTAAAGAGGATATGGGATATGGACAATAAATAAAACATTTCTGAAACTAAGGAATAAATCTAGCTGTGGGAATTCTCAGGGAGGGGAAAAAAAGCATTCATAAAAATTCACTCCTCTCTGAGCTGCAGCCCTGAACCTCCCATGCACTAGATGGGAGACACTGATAAATCTGGGAGGCCATACGTGCCAACCAGCTCATATGTTTTCAGTGAGCAATGACAGGGAGCCAAATTGCTTTATTCCGATTAGTGAAGGTCCTCTGACTGCAAAATACACTATGCGAAAAAAATATTGAGTTTTAGTTCGCTGACACATCAATTTAAGAGAATTATTGCTCTCACATAGAGGCCAAAGCATGTATCTCCCTTCATGTATGTGCAGTAAAAACTAATTGTCAACTTTTATGTAGGGGCGAAAGAGGAGGGAGGGATGGGAACGGTACCCTCCAACCTACAGCAGCATGGTCTGACTCACGTGCTAGCTCACATCGCAAGCAGCTGGGAACTCCTGGCATTTTGCTTTATTCCTAAGTACAAAATTAACTCCCCATAAAGGGCCTAAGCATGACTCGCATTTCTGAGCTGTTTTTTTCTCTAAAGAAATTTCTAGAAAGCTCTTTCATTCAGCTTCTTAGCCATAAAGTCTCACAGATGGCAAAGGAGACCTCTAATGAAATCCGCGGCCAGATTGCCTCCTGCTGCAGCTTGAATCCCCACGCGATCCTCGCAGAAGCAATTGTAGGGGGCAGGGTGCCAAGGTGCCTGCGATGGGCGGTCATCCCAGTGCCCTGTCCACTCTGAGAGACCCCATCGTGTGATGGAACCGGCTCAATTACACCGCGATTTGCCGCGATGCTCCCCATGCTCAGAGAGACGGGGGAGGGGAGTCCTACACACATAATACTGCTCAGACAATAGGCATGCGAAATTGATGTTCATGCAATATCTTGAAGTCTCCAGAGATTCGTATTTTAGCTATTGTACGGAGAGCTTTGCTTTCATTGCCTCTCTCCTTCACCTTTGTTTCCTGGCTCACCGTCTCATCTCCCGCCCTGGCTGGGGCTCTGGCTGCTGCAGGATTGTTCATTGCATATTCAGGAGCTCTACCGGTGCAAAGCAACTCATTTTCATCACCTGAAATCCACACCACGAAGGCAGAAATAATCAAATATTTTGGAAAAAAAAACCACACAAAAAACTGGTGAAGCAAAACACCACACATTAATTATTGTGAGAGTTATAGGATAATAGCTAATTATTAATTATGCTTTCCAGCGATTCCTGCCTAGTACTTTGTTGAAATCATCATCTAGGCATTGAGATTTGTATTAATTCTTCTAATGCATCATTTTACAGTCACAGTATATACCGTGTTCCCCTTTCTGCTGGTATGTTTTTCCCTGTGATAAAGTAGGAACTGCTCTTCCCTATGATGAGAAAAGAAGAATTTACATAGCATATGATGTTGGCACTATCAGAAAAAGAGAAAGGGGGAAGTAAAGGGGGCTTTCTGATGTCAGCTTCCTCTTATCCCCAGTAATTTCTCCACTTCTCCATTTTCTCACAGCAGACTGCCTTTGATTTGCTTTCAAAATGAAGGCCTTGCTGACAGACAACTGTCGGAACAAAGGGGCCCAAAGGTGATAGAGGGCCCCAGGGGTGCTGGCCATGAGAAAGGACACATGCAGAACTCAGAGGGGCTGTCAGGGAGGTAGGAAGCTGGGGGAAAGCAGTGTGAGTGCATGCCAGAGGCAAAAGAGAGGAGGAGAGGCAAAGAGGAGTGGATGAGCAGGTGGTAGTGACAGGGTGTAAAATCTGCCATGGGTTTAAATGCTGGACAGCTCCATCCAGGGCAGGGCTAATAGTCAGGCTTAGGGATGCCACAATACTTTTGCTAGGCCATAAGAACTATGGGTTGTTCTATCAGCAGGAGACAAAGAGCTGGAAGCAGGGAGGCAAATGTTTGGGTTAGAGCAAACCATACCAGAAATGCATGCATGGGAGGAGGCCAAAGTACTCCAGGATTAAAAAAAAAAAAAAAAAAAAAAAAGAAGTCTAAATAGTTTTAGAGCCACTACTTGAAAGACCTAAATAGCATTTAAGCATTCAGACCTTAACAGCACTAACAGAAAGGGAAAACTCTTAATGACAGCATTTCCTACCCAGTCCGTTATCCATATCCGAGATGCATAATAGGAGTTGGGCAATCTAATAGAGATTAACTGCTCAAAAGTAATAACAAATCCAACGCTTCCACGTGGCTCTGGCTGCTGCCTCAGCTCCCTGTCCCCTGGCAGCTTCCCAAACACACAAGTTCATACCATGAATGCTGAATTGGAAAAGCTGGAGGGCAGAGCTCCTGTGGAAACCACAGAGGGAGAGCAGGCACGAAGAAAAGGCTTTCTGCATGGCAGGATTTAAACTTGAAGGCACTTCTGCTGGGGAAATAGCCCCACATGCCAAGACGGAGCCAGGAAAAAATGGCCTCGCTGGAGTGTTGTTGATCAATCCTACTGTGACCCAAAGAAACAGCAATTTGCTACTTAATAGTAGCTGGCCACAAAAAGGGAAGGAAAAAAAAAAAGAGAACAGTAAGACAGTGTTTCCTCACTACCTCTAGCTCAGCTTTTAAAAAATTGTTATTATTATTTTGCTTATGGTGACTGATTCTGTATTCAGAGTGTAGGTATTTATTTAAATAATAGATGTATAGCTGCCTCCAGATACAGAACCTGGCATGCTACAAAATACATAAACAAATTAAAGCTGGGCTCAGTGCCCAGTTAAGAAAACTCTCTAGAACCAACCAAACATCCCAAATCTCAGGTCTGAGAAGAGTCACAAAATGAGTTATGATTGTAAATAAGCTGCAATGCACCTGTATGAGGGGGGTGGGGGTGTTGGAAATGGAGGATTTTTGAGGTCCCTTCCAACCCAAGGTGTTCTGTGATTCTGTGATTCTATGATTCTATGGCTCTATGAGTCTATGAGTCTGTTATTCTGTTACATCAGCCTACATGTTTTCAGCTACATATCAAAGCTTCCTTATGAGAAGCCCTGTATAATTACGTAGTGGGACACAGTTCTTGCTGCCTACAAAGAAGAGGCAGTTGAATCATGAAAGAGGAATCAGATTTAAGGAAGATATGAGATTTCCCTCAAGTTGAACTCAGAGTTGGAATGAATTACAGACTGCTTTCTCCTCAGTCCCAATTTCAGAGAGCACAACTCTGCTGTAGCTCATGGCTAGTCTCCTGAAATCCAGTGTGGTTATTTGACATAAGGCTGGCCTTCTTTCTCCAGTGATTCACATTGTGCCTTCAAAGTTAGGGAAAGGAAATACAGGGTTACTCTCGTACACTCTTAAGGACAGTGTTAGGATCATCCAGAACAGAAAGCAAAGGCAATCCTATCTCTGTCTCTTTTGTCTTAGAAGGTCACGGTAAAGTAGAAGTCATTCAACAGACTCTGGCCTTTATAATTAAAACCTTTATGCAATATCAGGTGAAAGAGTAAACAGTCTTTCCATGGCAGGTTGAATTGAGTGCCCCCCCCCCCCCCCCCACTTCATACTTGCAGCTCAGGGCTGCAGGTTTTTTTTCTTTTTCAGAGCATCTTGAACAGATAATCAGAGCGTGCTGACATTCAGCAGTAATCAATTAGCACCTACTTTAGATTAAATTGAGAATATGTAAATTGGGCTCCTCATCAGGCACCACAGTCAACATTTCAGAGAAACTCACCGTGTTCTGAACATATCAAACAGATGAAATGCAGTAGTTGTTCCAAATCCTATTCCAAAATGGACGGCACGGTGGGCTATGGCAACCATTTAAGATTATTATTATTATTATTCCTTTCTTTTTTTTTAACCTTAGCTTACGTTAAATTAGTCTCTACAATCCTTTTGCCAACCTAAGACAAACTTGCCCTTTTATGTAGAGTTACTCACATATATAACATGGCAAAACACACTGCTTGTAAATAAACACTAGGAACCTGACCCCTCAAAAATATGCACTAGGAACCCAAGCCATAAAGAGCGCATTACTGTGTTCCCTTTGGCTGTCCTTTGATCCTATATGCAGTGAAAACACAGATATGGTCAGGTGTTACGAACTGGTCTATGCAATGTTTGGGACAATTCCAAATTCCTGCAGAAGGACAAGGAAGATAATCCTTGGTATCATCCCACTCCCACAGCATCCACACCTGCTGGTTAGCTCAGTTTCTGCCGGACCCAGCACAGAAGTCCCACCTTCTATGGTGTGTGCTCAATAGAAAAGGCTTGCAGGAATCTCTTCTTTGAACACTGAGCAAGGATCCTGGCAAGAGATGTACAATTATTCTTATCATTGGGCTTTCACAGCAAACTTTCTGTTAGATCCCATCTCGGTTCAGTCTGCCTGACCTCTATAAATTAAAAATGGTGGTTCTTCACCACGTCACCTCCATAGCACCCGCCCTCAGCTGATCTCAGTTAGAGAGAAAGAATAGACTGGGCCCCACCTAAAGAAGATATTGTACTCTGTGCTCATTAAAAAGAGCATCAGACCTGTGTGAGGATGAAGGAAAGCATGAATCTGTTAAAAAATACATTTATTTTGAGCATTTTTTTAAATCCTTTTTGTCTCTAGAGCTCACTGTCTTATACAGAAGGGCTTTTATTGCGGGCTCTGAATACATCGGATTGCCATGACTATAGGGGTTTTGCATTTCATTCTGACTCAACAAAAGCTGTATGCCTCAGCCCCCTCCTCTCCCCCTGCACTGCAGGTGAGATTGTTTCTCTAGCGACCGGTTCATCATTTTTGCTTGAATGTATTCCATTTACATAACTCATAAGGCATTAGCAAAAACGTACCCCTCAAACCAAGTCGCATGTATGCACACACGTATATATTTGTATACAGATGTCATACTGTGCCAAGAACAACACAGCAATGTGCAGCAGATAGAACGTACTTGTCCTACAGTTTGTTTTTGTGATTAGCAGGCACAATGCATATCCAACAGATATTAGCATGTCCGGGAAGCACTCACAATAAATTGCAGAGCTACTAATAATTTAGATATTTTTATGACTGTTCAGTGGTGGCTAATTTTATCTAATAAAATCCCATTAAGTTGCTGCTTGGTCCTTTTCCTTCCTCCAAATCCCAGAACGGGACTTATATGCTAATTGCAACCAGTATATGCTAATTAAGCCTAATTTCCATTTCTTAAAGAGATAAGTGCTGTTTTGTGCCAACCAATCATTAAGCCGTCTCACCTTTGCAGCAACCTTTCTGCCTAGCTCACCCAGGGCAGGAAGAAGCCCCACACTCTGATCCCTGGAGCGAGGGAAGGCAAGGGAAGGCAGGGCAAAAGAAGGGAAAGAAGGGCAAGGCAAAGGAAAGCAAGGCAAGGCAAGAGGAGGAAAGGCAGGGCAACGTAAGGCAAGGCAAAGCAAGGCAAGAGAAGGCAAGACAGGGGAAGATAAGGCAAGGCAAAGCAAGGCAAGGGATATGCTGCTTCCCTGCCAGCCCTCCTCTCGCTGCCCACCCATCCATGTTGCAGAAGGGGAGCCTCATGCTCTCCCACTTTCTAGGTTACACTCAGGTCATTTGCAAGGGTGTTTTCAGAAAGAAAGTGAGCTCAGACTGGCAGCAGGTATACACTCTGTGTTCTGCTCCTTCCAACGGAGGAGGTGGCACAACCCCTTCTGCAGTGTTAGTGGAGCTAAGCTGCCGGCTGCCCCGAACCCCAGCAGCTCTCCATCACTCCTGACCCACGCAGACTCATTAGAGCTTCGGGGAAGCAATCACAAGTTTATCATGCTTGAAGGGGCTGCGAGTCTCCTTGTGCTGCCTAATGTGATTTTGCCACACTGCAATGTAGTTGGAATTAGATCCATATTAAAGATCGGTTAGCGGAGAGGGAGGGAGCAACAGCCTGTGAGGCAAGCAGCAGCCGGGTTTTTAAAAGCATAAGGTACCTTTTCAACTGCTGGCTGCAGCATCACATACTTTGCTCTTGGAAGGGTGACCTTCAAAACCCTGGGATGAGATTTGTCAAGATTTTCGGGCTGAATACGTAAGAGTTCAGATAAATCACATGCTGTGTGTTCAGCTGGCAGCCTTGCTTTGCAGTCTCAGGACCAGAGTCTGAGCTCACTGGCACTTTGGTAAAAGCTCACTGGGGAAAAAATTGCTCCATGGATGTCAGGGGGGCGGCTCCCATGTTACGTGGGCGTACAACAGAGCAGCGCTGCCAGCACAGCACCACTAGACAGAGTTGGGGTAGGTTGGTTACCAGCACACGCTTCTCCCTGTAAAAGACATTTCTTGAAATTACTTAAAAATGACATTTCTCCTCTGCCCTTCCCAGAAAGCTAATTGTAACATTTTACTGTTTGAAGAAGACAATTGCAAAGTCAAAGGAGCTGCGAACATTAGCGATGTCATTGTTTGAAAAAGAAGCAGCCTTGAAACATCATTTGCAAATCTATTCATTATTCTGAAATGCTAAATGCAGCAAGAGGGGGTTTAGCATCTGTCTGCTAACTAACTCCCTTATTATTAGCCAGTGGAAGAAGAAAAACACAGACAAGCAAAGCGTTGCTTCAGGAAACCTGAACGCTGCAGACACGAAGGGTTCCCAAAATGTGCAGAACCCTCTGGCCCTGCTCCACACAGGGCTCTCCAAGCCTCCGCTTTGAGCTGCACTTGACAAATGAGGCCAGACTAGTTCCTTATTTTGATGACTAAAAAATGAATCCCTGATGTTGTCTCAGGGAGCTCAGCGATGTTACGCCGGGGATGCGCTTCCCCACGTATGCCTCACGCTAATGCAGTTCTCCCCATCGCCAAAATCATTATCCACCTGATTTCCCCTCCACCTTTCTTATCTCTCCCCTCTGTACATACACACACGCATACACACACAAGCTTCTTTTCACTGGCACGTCAGTCACAGCTATCTATGCGAGAGAAGGTTGAACTTCATTCCTCAGTGTCTCCAGAGAGGTCACAAATTGCAGATGCAAATATACGGCAGGTCGCCGGGATCCTCTGTCTGGGGCAGTAGGACAAAAGGGCAGCAGCGTCTCTTCGGTGGTGGTACCATCAATACGTAAAAAAATCCATAAAAAAACAGGCAAAAATCCATCAATATGTAAAAATTATGGCAAAGGCTACTTTCTTTCAGTAAAATTAAATGGACTGGAGGGGGGTTCCCGAAAAGCATATCTTCCTATTGCTCACACATCTCGCTTTATACCTCTCCCTTCTGCTATTACTGATTATTTAACTCCGTAGCTGCACTTTAACTTCAGAAAGCACTCCAGGATACGGTTGGTTTGAAGGAGGCCATACAAAATAAAATTTTATATTTTATTGCCTTGTATTGTTCAGCATTTTAAAGAGGTAAATTAATCACTAAACTGCTGTTCTGCGCTTCAAACTACCAGCTGTTCGGTGCTCTGAATTACAAGATTTATCCTTCAGGATTTTTTTTAATCATTTTTTTTCCACCTTTCGTATAAAGACTTTATAGGGAAATAAGAACATGCTGGGGAGCGGAGGAGGGGATTAAGAGACAAAGACTCACACTGCGCTTTGGTCTTCATCCCACATCAGATGACTTGGTGACAGCCCTTCCCCTGTGGGCTTTACAGCTTAATTACCTGGATTGTGGGCTTTCCCATTTCCACTCCTTCCAATCATCCTTAGACTTTATTAGTATTTAGACCATCTCGCTGAGTCTGTTGAGTTTTCTCTTCACCCCGGCAGCTGTAGTGTTAAGCACACACAAAAGGCCTCTGGTAAGCCCTCATCGCTGCGATCTGTGTTGCAATCACACAGCTCCATGTCTGACCGTGGTGGGGGCCCTTTTCATTACAGCCAGAAGGGAGGCAATAAAAAGAAATGCGGGGGAGAGGAGGGACGCTTGCAAATGCTCTGCTGCATAGGCAGCCTGTTGTTGTAAAGTGATCTGGGGTACCTAGTTGTTGTGGTGTATGTTCTGGGACTGGGCTGTATGTTGTGCACTCCGACAAAGATGGTCCCATGTGTGAAGTGAAGACAATCTGTTGGGTGCCTAGGGAGGGCCTTATGGGACAGGACTTTTGTATATGCCCAAACATCTGTCCCCTCACACATCCCTAGACAAACTCATGTGCCAGCTTCTTCTGGCTTGCCCAGAGAGGCGGTGGATGCCTCATTGCTGGAGGCACTCAAGGTCAGGCTGGACAGAGCTCTGAGCATCCAGATGTATCTGTAGGTGTCCCTCTTCACTGCAGGGGACTTGGACCATGTAACTTTTAAAGGTCCCTTCAAACTCAAATGATATTAACAATCTATTATTCTATGATTCTGTCCACACATCCCATCTTTCTAGTAATGTTCTCAATCTGTTCTGTGGTTAGACCCAAATCTGCCATTTTCCCCTTTCTGTTGCTCTGAAAAGGCTCACAGGCTGCACTTCTGAAAGGCTTTTGCCATGCAGCTGTGTCAGTGACACCGATGTAATTAACACATTCTAACTGAGAATGGACCATACAGCCTGTCACGAGCAGCAGCCTGGGTCAGCAAACAGGTGCAATCACAGCACCTGACAGCATGGCTCCAGAGCAAGCCAGAGGAATGCTGGAAGGAATATACCTTCATCTTAAGTAACTGTTCTCACTGGTCTCACTGTTACATGCCCAGCCATTTTGAGGAAAAGGAAAGAGCATTTGAATGTAATGAAGATCATTATTTCACACCTGAAACCAAGACAGAGAAGAAAGAATAGATCTTGTGAGTTTTCCAGGTGCTAGACTTTTTTGTAAAACACCATACAGTATGTTTAGTTAGCATAGAATCATAGAATCACAGAATGGTTTGGGCTGGAAGGGACCTCAAAGCCCACACCGCCCCAACCCCTGCCATGGGCAGGGCTGCTCCCCACCAGCTCAGGCTGCCCAGGGCCCCATCCAACCTGGCCTTGAGCGCCTCCAGGGATGGGGCACCACAGCTTCTCTGGGCAGCTGTGCCAGCGCCTCACTGCCCACTTGGGAAAGAATTTCCTCCTAACAACTGACCTAAATCTCCCCTCATTTAGTTTAAAGCCATTCCTCCTCATCCTATCACTATCTACCCATGTAAAAAGTTGACTTCCTTCTTGTTTACAATCTCCCTTTAAATACTGGAAGGCCTGACAAAAAATAACAAGAAAAGGAGAGGGGAAAGAGGTGAGCCCCGATTCTTATCCCACTATCAGAAGGCTCTTAGGATTCCCACAGCCTCAAAGGATGTGTGTGAGCTTAGAGAAATCACCTTTCCTGAAATGCTGGAAAGCATTTGTTAGCTGTTGTCTTGTGCGAGCTGGGGTGATAAAAGCAGCTCATGGTGAGAGGTAAAGAAAGCAGTGTGAAGGAAGGCAGGAGGAGAGCCTTGGGCATGACTGGAAAGAGCAATTTCAGTGATTCATGAGGATAGTATGTCATGAACTGTATACTATAATGCAAGTCAGTAGGTTACTTGGTCACCTCAAAGCCATCACAGAAAAGCTAGCCTTCATCGTGGCATGCTTTGAATTTTAAGCTACTCCCCTGAAAATCACTTGAAGCCTCTCTAAAACATGCAGATGCAGAAAGCTTGGTGAGCTGGTGTGGAGATAATGCAGAAAGTTTTGCAATAACTTATCAATCTTGAAAATGTCTATGTGATGAGCTTGCTATCACTGTGCTTCTTAAACCATCGATAAGATAAAATATATCAGTTCAAAAAGAGTTTTCCATAGTGATAAAAAGAATCTTATGACATTTCAGTTTCCAAATCTTTCCACTTTCTCTTTGTTACTAGCAAGTTAGGATCAGTTTCACATAAAGCCCTTTGGAAATGCTGTCTACAGTCATTAACTTCAGTCAAAGGAAGGAAGGCAGCCGAACCTTAAAGAAAATCTATATCAGCTTCCCTAACATTTGGAAAAATGACCCAAATGTCAGCATGCAAATACTGTACGTTTCCTACTGTAATGTTACCTTGAAGAAAGCAGCTTTAAAAGAGCACTAAAGGAAAAAAACAACAAAACACAAATGCAGTAGAAGTTGATTGTGGTGCTAAGTCTGGATTCAACATGAAAGACGAAGGGCCCAATTCTCCATTGCTTGAATTATAGATTTGTAGAGTAGTCCACAGATCACAGTTTGTCTTTCCCAGCCATCAGGGCCATAATTGGAAGGTCACCAATAACCAAATTACCCAAGAGGCAAAATGGGAGATTTTCCACTTGAGAGCCCAGCAGTGAAACAGTGAAGCCATCAGTGGACATCAAGACACTGGAAAATTGAGTTCAGAGGATCTTCTGGCTGTTACATAGCTCATATAAAGAAACAGAGTATAGCCAAGGCCTGGTACCAGGTCCCCATTGGATATGCATATTTAGACAAAGAAGAAAAAGAAGAAGCAAAAATAAAAACAATATAAAAATTCTTCCAAAAGAACCTTACCCATGGCAAAATCAATACAGATGTGTGAGAAGCTGCTCAGAGAAGCAAGTAAACCATAATTTTGGTTGAAAGCTGCAGAAGAAATCTTCAGGTGAGCTGGACTACTAAACAGGAAAAGAATGGAGCTCTCTAGTAGTAGTGAGACCAGTATTCAGAGACATGCAAAACTCACTACGTTTTCTCTGTTTGGCCCAAAGAAAGATCTGGAAATAAAGCACCAGATGTCCATGGTAAGTATGTTCATGTGCTTCTTGTCTGACTTAGGCAGGAGTGGAAGGCTTTTGACTTCGTGTGTGGACTGACTGCCTCAACTTGGGATGTGGAGAACATATTGCACACACACATATGAGAGATTTACAACAACCATTCACAGACTGTTCTTTCCTACACAGATGGTGTTTATTACCTGATTTTGCTTCACTTTTTTTTTTCCTGAGTAATTATTGAATAATTGACTTATCTCTCACGTAATCCCTTCCTTATTAACCAACGCAAACCCTGGCAGATCTAATAGAGGACCTGCACAAAAAAACAGCATTCACAATTCACAACTGGATAGATGGAATTCTTTCTTTACATCTCAGGTGCTACTGTCCACAATGGCATTTTCTTAATCTAATGCCATATCAAAAATTGCTCAGATAAAGAGATGTAGAATTGCCTTGCTATTGAATTTTCAAGGATTAAGAAACCACAACTCTCCTGACCAAATAGATTTCAGAAGAAAAAAAACCTCACTGATCTCAGATCTCAAAACGTAACCCTGGACATGATGCATATTCATGACAGAAGGATGAAGATACGGTCTTCTTAAACACACTCTGGGAACAGGTATAGAGGAAGAAAATAATAAAACAATATGAAATCTGGATTATATTCAGCTGAAGATTTATGTGCAATTTAAAATCAAATTGGATAGCTCTGTGAATGAGATGTGCTAACACATGATAACATCGTAATGTGTTGCATGGGATATTTTTCTGAAGAGCTTTCTCAAGCCACAGGCGGTGAGGGAGTGCAGGGAAGCTCAGCACAGCTTATCCAGATCAACATCTCTCTTCAAGACTGACAATGAGATTTTTAACAAAACCATTAGTCATTTGATTGAAGGCAATTTGACCAAAATTGATTCCCCCTGATCCAAAGGAATTAATTTCAAACACTGCAGGGTGTTTTCATGTAACATGAAAGGACTCCTTTTGTGTTGCATGAGATTCAGACCCCACAGATCTGCTCTTCTGCAGCTCCCATCTGCGTATGGAAAATCTTTGACGATTCATTGTCTGCGTACTCAATGTTTCAGACAAATAATTTATTACAGGGCTCTGGCACCTTTTCTATAACCATGTCGCGACAAATACATGCCACCCATGTTATTAATTGCTCTGCTTTCAGGGAAGCATAAGAAATGGACTGCAGCTGGAAAGAAAAACATATGAGGTCATGGATACATGCAATTTTATTTCTGAGGGTACACTCCCTTCTTGCTCACTTGATTGATAACTTGGAGCATCCTCAATTTATATGGTGGGCTAAATTCCTTTTTATTGTACTCTTCTGGCTGCATTAACCCCAACCGATTATGGTATGAAGAAGGAGTCGAGCTCTGTGCCAGGGATCCCAGACTGCAGACAGGACTACAGCTCTCCGTGACACCTTGGATTACTCTGTGACTCAGCATTGAGAAGGAAGCAGGTGGGTGACTGATGATAATGACAGCACCAATTGCCACAGTAACTACCATAGAGGGAAGCCAATGTGTGTGTGTGGATCCCAGTCCCAACCAATACAATTTAGGACATGGTACAACTAAGCTTGCTCTCAGAAGCAGGCAGCTATGCTAAATGGCACTGCAGAAAGAAGCTGGCTCTGCTGAGGCCAGGGCCAGCTTGTCTCAGAAGAACACCATGCCAAAACACGTGGTATTGAACATGCTTTAGCAGGGGGGTTGGACTCTATGATCTCCTGTGGTCCCTTCCAACCTCTGCAATTCCATGATTCTGTGTTTCCAAGCCATGTGCCGTCCTTGATGAATAGCCCTGCAACGAGCCATACAGACATACCAAACTCGATCTCTGTTTACAGGGCTGCTGTGTGTAACCTAAAGCTCCTTCTCTCTCTTAGGTCATGTAGTTTTTGCCACCAAATTATTTGCTTTACTGAGGGTATAAAATCAAAATGAAGCTCTTTTCTTTAAGGTGCTTGGGCTGGGCCCAGTGTTCTTGCATATCATGTTTGGTAGGCACAATGGGGTGGCTCAGAACAGCTGCAGTATCAGGCACAGGAGGTGACGAATACTATGCAAAAAGAAAAAGTGACAACAGTGTTGTTTTTAAATCCTTTCTGAAAGATAGGCATTGCATCCAGGTCCTCCCCTGAAGGTCAGCACCTCTACCTTTGCAGAAGTTACAGAGGGGTTGCTCTTTATCACAGAGCAAATAAGCTTTTAACTCAGGAATTAGCAGAGCTAGTTCTAAATAAGTATCAACTCGTATTCCCTCTGTTCTATATTCAGTGTGCCGCCCCACCAGGCAGGCAGAAATATGAGATGCATTAGGCTATCTACAGAAAGCAGGCCTCCTATTTTATGATGTTGGCCCATGATGTCAGCGGTGGATGTTGGTGGTATGGCAGTAGAAGTTGAACCTTTCAAACAATATCCCATTACATTTTGTTGCCATGTGACGGATGGCAGTCTGACACAATGGCATCTGACAAGGAAGTGAAGATGAAGCAAAGATTTGTGGCTGAAATCATCCATGCAGATAAAACGGCACCCAGTGACATTCATCAACACTTGCTGAACATTCATGGAGACCAAACAGTGGATGTGAGTAAGGTGAAAGTTGGACTGTGTGGGCAACATTTTCCCAGCAACAACACTGTAAAACGGTGGGTCACTCTATTTGGTGCAGATTTTTATGAATGCATTATAAAAGCTCTTGTTCATTGCTGGCAAAAAATGCATAGCCAGTGGTGGTGACTATGCGGAAAGATGATGTTTTGAAGCTGAGAATTTGCTCTATCAAATAGTGTTATTGTGCTCTTTGTATCTGTTGGAGTTTCCATAGAAATGAATAGGAGGCATTGCTTCTGGAGCAACCTATGTAGCTGTGCCTTTTACTTAGTGGAGAGGTGATCTCTATTCCTTGTTATACTGAATATAATACTGAATACTTCTGGGGTAAAAATCAGCAGCAGCAATCCAGAATTCCCATCTCTTGACTATGTGCCATGGTTTCTGGCCTAGCAAATCATATGCCTGTATAAGTTCATTCCTTCCTCCCAGCCTGACTGCCTTCACACTGGCAGCTTCAACAAGAGGAACAACATATGCACTCTTCTGCCCAGATTAGTTTTTAATTTTGTGGATTGAATCCCGTTGGAGAAAGTGTAGATTTGAGTCACTTTGGATTGCCTTATGAACAAATGATGCCTGCCCCTGCCACCTTCTCCTGCCATGTCATAAAGAAAAGTCAGGTTTTTACTCTGTTCCATTTGGATAGTGCATGCCAGATGTGCTGTGGCAATACTTAGCAGCGTAGATCTCTCGGGGGAAATAAGTACTGAACGCATAGTTGCTGGGCTAAAGATGGGGTAGGTAACACCTTGTGCAGCTCTGTCTTGACAGAGGCATTTCTGGGTATGAGCCAGAGTGCTGTTTCAGCCAGATGAGGAATATTAAGGTTCATAACATACAAGATGAGGTGGACAGCTTCAGGTATGCAGCTCTGTGCTTAGGCACCTACCTTTCAGTTATATTTGTAGGCCCTTTTTGGGATCGTACCTTTTTAGCTTCTTTCATATTCTGCTTTCTTAGAGGACAAAGTGTCATAAGCATTTCTGATACAACCTACACAAAGAATAATTGCAGTCAGAGGATAAATTCATTCTTCCCTTCTGCACTCAGTAAGGAATTTGAAATTAAAAAGGCAAATCTTTCTTTCCCACATTAACATAGAATCACAGAACCACTAAGGTTGGAAAAAACCACTAAGATCACCTAGTCTAACCAGCAGCCCATCACACCATGCGCACTGCCCATGGCCCTCAGTGCCACATCCACACGGCTCTTGAACACCTTCAGGGATGGTGACTCCACCACCTCCCTGGGCAGCCTGTGCCACTGCCTCACCGCTCTTCCTAAGAAGAAATGTTTCCTAATACCCAACCTGAGCCTCCCCTGGCACAACTTGAGGCCATTCCCTCTTGTCCTATCATTGTTACCTGGGAGAAGAGGCCAACCACCATCTTGCCACAACCTCCTTTCAGGTGGTTGTAGAGAGTGATAAGGTCTCCCCTGAGCTTTTTCAGGTAATTCTAGGGGGTAAAGAAATTGGAAGAATGAAAAAAAAAAGCCTTTTTTTTTTTTTGGTAAAAAATAGTAACTAGCATACTACAAATTTGCTTAAAAATTTTACTTTGGGTTATTGCCCAGCTATGATTTTTTTTTGGATGCCTGGGGAGGTGGTGGAGTCACCGACCCTGGAGATGTTCAAGGAACGTCTGGACATTGTGTTGACGGACATGGTTTAGTGAGAACTATTGGTGATGGGTGGATGGTTGGACTGGGTGATCCTGTGGGTCTTTTCCAACCTTGGTGATTCTATGATTCTGTGATTCTACGATTTTTCCTTCAGTAGTATCTTTTCTGGTCACTGACCTATGTGTGACCCCTAGACAAGGAGACCATGCAGCAGGGCACTGATGCAATTTGGTGATTTTCAGTCGAGTAGCAGGAGCTGACATCTTTTTACAGTGACCAGGAGCAAAGAACACGTGCTGCTTTCTGTTAGAAGATGATGCCTGGTCGCAAAACAATCTTTTCTGAGAGTCAAGTACTCATTTCTCCTCAACTCTGAACCACTGCTAACTGATCCTTCTGGCAGCCCTTTCAGTCACCAGCACTTTAGGAAGAAGGTCTGGCTCTGCACGGAGAATAACAGGTATGTATGCTGAGCAGGAAGACACAATGAAAGACAGGGATCAACACAGCAATGGATACAACATTTTACTGGAGTGAACACTGGACTTAACCCTAGCAAAAAGGTTAAGTACACACACATCAGATTGCTGTTACAAACAGATTGCTGTACGCCTCATGTAAGCAGTAAGGCCTGAAAGTGCCCTGATAGAGCATGAGTATGCAGTACAGTGGAATGGCATGGGCACCAGTTCCGTCCCATCTTAGCAGCAGAGACAACTTTAAAGAAGGCACCCCTTCCCCTCCTCTGTAGCAATAGGAGTATACCGGATCTGTAGCCAAGCTGGATAAGCTGAAATGGAAGGTGAGAAAATGGATGCTACCACTGTTACAATAGTGGTGGTTTAAAAAAGAAATTGAACATTTGGGGATTTCAGCAGTTTTCCATTCAGATAGTGAAGTTCTAGGATACTGTATTATGAATCACAGGATTCAAGGCTTCCGAGGTGAACACTCAATATTTTACAAGAAGATGGAACTTCAGCTAGAATGGATTAAAAATAGGAAATTCAGTTATAAACATCTCTTCAGGTTCTGCATCCTCTTTGTTTCCCTGTAAATAATTTGCAAAGCGAAAGTGGGAACCTTTGGTCCATGGTGTTGTCGCTGTGCCTCTCACTATCAAGGGAAATTCTCTTTGGAACACTCAGTTGGAAAAACGGACAAAGCACTTTGGGATTTATGGAGGAGAATGAATTCAGGTTGTGCAAACACAGCCAAAGGGAACCCTTTGCAAGCCTTGAGCCTTCATTTTCAACACAGAAGCAGACGAAAGTGATGTGGACGGATGAGGCAGGTGGTGTTAGCTTGCATAGCCCTGGAAAAATACAAAACTTTGATACAGAGAAGCGTGAGGCATTTTGCAGAATCTGAGATCCCTTTTGAAGTTTGCTAGAATGACAGGGCTCTCGTGGAATGCAGATGAGAAATGCAATGTGCAATATCAACTCATATCAAAAAAGATTCAGTATTGCAGCTGTTCCAGAAAAGTGACACAAAAGATAAGAAGAACCCAGGGAAAAATCTTAATTTTGTTATAAACTACAGTTGGGAAGGAAGGATTCGGGAGCTAAACAGTTTACTTTGTCTTGCAATAACCTGTCAGTTTAGGACCTAAGATCTTATTCTGGAGGGTGCCGTGCCTCCTTAGGATGGTTCACCTCCTTCATCCCCACAGAAGGTGGTAGGCTACAACTCTGCAAACTAAATTATGCAAAACTGGTTCCAATCAGACGGATTTTTCTCTAATTTTTCAGAATAATCCAGTGGAGTGTTTGTTCAGTAAGGAAGGATGTGGTTCATGGAGTCTATAGAGTTGCTTTGATCCCTTACAGAAAATGCCTATAGACTATTACAGAAAAGAAAATCCAACAAACATAATGATAGCATCACCCCATAGAGTTTAAAAAAGACCCATACATTTGCCCTTTAGAGTCCTACTGAGCAGGGCAAACTGGAGACAAGCACATTAGCCTTGACATAGAAACCTCTCTTCATCTGAGGTACTTCTATTCACCTAGCATTTCAGTGTTTCACACTTGCAATTATCTAGACCTCATGTCTGTTAGACACAGCAATCCTCTTACCTACTTTTACAGGTGAAAGAATTGAAATTTAATGCAGGGTCCTGGCTAAGGAGCAGGATGGGTCTGCTTGAGTCAGCAGTGGCAGAGTACGTGTCCCTGTTGCTCCCACTGTCAGGGCTGCAACTTCTCCACCACAGGAAAGGTTTGTATGTTCATGTAGCCGTCACCAAACCTCCACTGCTTATTATCTAGGCTAACAAAAGCCCTGTCTCTCGACATCTGCTAGACAAATGGCTGAGCTTTCTCTGAAGCCCTGTTCAGAGGGAGCAGAATTGATGAGGTGGATAGACAAGAATGGCTCCGGATGTTCTCAGTGACCCACCTCAGGTCATGGAGATGCTAGGGCAGAAACAGAACTGAATTGTCATCCTGTCTCTCTCAAGATCACAATTATATTTCTATGGAATAGTGCTCATCATTACTCTTGTCAATCTGTACCAGCATGCTTTATTGCCATGTGTCCAACTGGGGTCTTGGTCATTTCAGACTATAGTACTTCTTAGAGAAGGGCAATGCAAAATTTCTTTATGCAGCTAGTGAAAACAAGAAAATTACAAACAAAAGAAGAATTAAATGATGATATCTGTCTATATATTACAGAAGTGGAAATACTGGAATTTAAATTCTGAGTTTTCAGTTCCTGTCCTCTGGACTTATTCTGTAAGGTATTAGACTTCAGACTAAGTAACTATTAACAAATAGCCCTTGCTCAAGAAGGACATGCTCCAGGAAAAGACACAGAAAATATTTAATCTCATAGCTTCAGATGTGGGCCACAGGGTTAAAAAAAAATTAAATGCAAACTTTTATGGTCTTCTGTTCCCATACAATTCCTACTAGCTAGAAGTTCAAGCATTGCTTGTGTTGCTACACAAAATCCTGTTACACAGTACAAGGTAGAGAAAGCCAAATTAACTATAGTAGAGGAACAGCTTCCTCCCTGAGGAAGTAATTGAGCATCTCCCCAGGGCCATCCTTCCTCCTAGGATGCACAGCAAGTATTATTTCCTGCATTTCAATCCTGAAAGTTTTAGAATTCCTTCTCCCTTCAGAATATCTGCTCTACTCAGTGCTGGTGAGACCAAAGCTGAAGTACTGTGACCAGTTCCGTCCCCACCCAATACAAGAGACACATGAGCATACTGGAGGGAGTCCAATGTAGAGTCATAAACATGATGAAGTGGCTGGAGCATCTCTCGTATGAGGAAAGTCTGAGAGAGCTGGGACTGTTCAGCCTGGAGAGGGCTCAGGGGGCATCTCATCAGCGTATATAGATATCTACAGGGAGATGCAGTGAGGACTGAGTCAGAGATTGGCATCCCTTTTCAGTGGTGCCCAGTGCCAGGACAAGGGGCAGTGGGCACAAACTGGAAGACAGGGGGCTTTGTCTGAACACCAGGCAGCACTTCTGTAATGTGTGGATGACAGAGCACTGGCACAGGCTGCCCAGAGGGGCTGTGGGATCTTCTCCTTGGAGAACCTCGAAAGTCACCTGGACATGATCCTGGGCACTCTGCTTTGGGTGTCCCTGCTGGAACAGGGGTTGGGTCAGATGGAGTCAGAGGTCCCTTTCAACCTCAACCACGCTGTCATTCTATAAAAATTCTAACTGTGCTCACCCTTTTGGTATTTGATATTTGGAAGTCTTCAAAATAGTAAAACCTCTATTCGGAGAAAGAGATTTTCTGATGACAGTCACTTTGTTCTGTAAGAAACACCCAGCGGCAGCAAATTAGGTGGATATCTAGCATCACATCTGAAGGTCCATGAGACTGCTGAAAACCTGGTACTTCAGTCTGCTACAAAACAATGCAGCACAACTGCCAGGCTTCTGACCTAAGAGAACCATTGTCCTCCCTTTCTCCATTACTAGCCCAATCACTGCTAAAACAAGGCTGTCTCCTTTCAGTTCCAGCACTGCCCTAATTATAATCCCAATATGCAGGTGCATGCTCTGCCACGTGTCTCTCATGCAGCCAAAACCTCCTCGCTAGCTAGCAAAAACCAAACCCTATTGCACACACCTATGATGTAACTAAAATATTCTTAGTCAGGATGCCAAAGGCATATAAACATTGGCAGCATTGCTGCTTTTGCAATCCATGGTGGCAAAAGGATTGCTGCTAGTTTACAAAACACAGCAGCTGACACGCTCCTCTTGGTTGTCTGCCAGCTTGCTGTCCTGAGATCCCCTCTCACAGTCCTTTTTGACTTTGACACAAACTGTGCTACAGACCTGCCCCCTCACTGTCCTCGGGTCCCCTGCTTCTCCAGGTAAACTGAGTGTTTTGAGGGGCAGGTGTGAGGATGCCAGCGGGATGTGGACAATACTGAATGTTGAAGGAGTATGATAAAGATTTAGGGGACAGGTCTGGTTATAAGGCCCGAGAATGGTCAAGTAGGACAGAGGTTTGGTGGGTACCGCAGAAAAAGGTTGCAGCCCTCCCGGCTTACCCTGTATCTAAACATGATCTTAATTAAAACATGGAGGGTAAATCCTTCCCTTGGACATGTATCCATAAGGAACTCCTAGCAGCTCGGTAGGGGCAGAGTTATCTTGACTCCGAGATAATTAAAAAACAACTTTTATAGCATCTGACTAATAGGATTGCAGCCCTCCAGCAAGCCTGAAGGAACTGTGGGCTTATCAGGAATGCCAGCTCTTATGTCATCATTAACTAATGACCGACTGCTCATGCCCACCCAGAGATTAAAGTAAAAATTTGCACATGTACTGCCTGCTTATTCTTTCATTTCTCTAATTGACTTACAAAACAGAAACGTGCGGCAGAGCCCGATCCCACATTCACAGCAAATTCCTATGAATGCCAGTAGGATTTGATGGCGTGTAAAAAATATGCAAGTCTGGAAAACTAGTGTAGGAGAATGTCATACCTTAATTTCTAAAATGAAAAGGTTCATTAAAGTACCAGTACACTATAGGTGCAGATGGTTCCAAAGGCTCCTAGAAATACCAAAACACTCAGTCATCAATACCATGGTAATCACACTTTGGTTCATTGTATTTCTGCATGTGTTTAACCTTTCAACGTAGAGTTTTCTATTTCATTTTTACCCTGTTCATTTATCATATATGCTTAATGATGAACTGTGACATATGAATACCTCTGAACTGATAATAAAGTGTAATGCATTTTTTTTTGTGAAAATGGATACTGTAAATACTGGGTTAACAGCCAAACAGGCACGCTTGCAAAAACATGCAGCAAGAGGTGTGTATCACCTCCAGGAGGGGCAGGTGTGAATCACTACTGTTCGACTTCTGTGCAGGAAGAGGTAAAGTTTATATAAGCATTCGTAAATCACAGAATCATACAATGGCCTGGGTTGAAAAGGACCACAAAGATCATCGAGTTTCAACCCCCCTGCTATGTGCAGGGTCACCAACCACCAGACCAGGCTGCCCAGAGCCATCTGGACACAAGCTTGAAAACTTTCGACAAGCAATAGCCAATGACTAAGAAAATCGCAGCAAAGAATAATGCGCAGGTGCATGTGAATGCTGTCATGGTATCATGCTCCACGTACCTTGTTTGCCTGTGCAGATTTATGGAGAGACAGATTGAAGTGCTGCATGCTTTCCTTGCAACTGAGAGCTCTTCATAGGCAAGGCCAGAAATGTAGGTTCACGTAGCCAGAACAACCAGGTAAAATTTGGTCAGTTGCCTTCAACCTCTGAAGAAGGGTACGAAGTTGCTGAGTGGCCATTTGCTCTCAGATACTCTGGTTAAACAAGAAAATGTAGTTTAACTACACGAGTTTTGTTACAGGGGTAACGAATTAGAGAGTTAGCAATACATGTGCCTTAAATGGCATTATTTGGACAACGGTTGATTTATTAAAGAGGGAATTTCTAAGGTGATTTCCTCTCACGGGGAGAATTGGGCCTGAACAGTTAATCTTCCTCAAACTTGGGAAACAATCCTCTCTAGCTGCTTCCCCCTTTGAACTCAACTAAATTCACTGGATGGCATATTTTTTCCACAAACAAATCAGAAAAGAAACTCTCTCAGACATACTCATTTCTGAATCTGTCCTGCCCTTCACTGCTGGTAAAAGTACTGAATGTGAAACCATGCTCGCCTATTAATTCCCAGACAAAATCAGCCTGCAGTACGTCATCTCCTGTGTTGTCAGCCTTTCAGGGTGGGGATGGCTTTTACTTGTATTATCCAGCACTGAATTCTCCTTGGCAGGACAATGAGCAAAAGAATTAAACAACATTATGATTAGCATCTCCAAAGGGACAGTCATTTGTTACAGCTAAAGAGAGGACATTTATTTTCTATGCTGCTTTTGAGTTTTGCTTCCTTTTAAAGGATGTGAGGCCAAGACCTTTGCTGGAATTAAGTCCAGAGACATCCTGGTGAGTAGCACCGACTACAACAAGATCTACCTGCTGGTAAGGCTGGTAAGGGCATCACTAGTCTCCATTTTTGGTTTCAAACTAAATGAGGAGAGGTTCAGACTGGATAGAAAGAAGAAGCTTTTTAAGACAAGGATGGTAAGGCACTGGCACTGGTTGCCCAGAGAGGTGGTGGATGCTCCATCCCTGGAGACACTTGAGGTTGGGTGGAATGGGGCTCTGGGCAACCTGATGTAGCTGCAGGTGTCCCTCATCATTGTGGGGAAGTTGGACTAGGTGGTCTTTAAAGGTCCCTTTCAACCCAAACAATTCTAACATGCTATGATTCTATGCTTTTGCCCTTAGATGTTAAGAAATAAAGAACAACCTCATAGAGTAACACCCAACTGGAGCACGGCATGGAAGCCAGGTAGATGGTATCTGTCCCACTCTGCTGGCTCCTTCTGCAGATCAGCCCCAGGGCTCTACAGGAACCAGAAGCACCAGCATCTGCAGACCAGATGCCCGAGTCAGGGCTGGATGGAGGCAGCTTTGCCTGAGTAAACTGGTGGCAGCCCCAGGCCAGGGAGGAGCAGAAATGAGAACTGGTCCAACCTGCTGGAGTTAGGGATTTCAGCTTCACCTCTGGTTTCTAGCCAGTGCGAGTGACAGAGGCAGAGGCTTTCTCCACAGGATTTTAGGAAATCTTTCGTGGAGAAATACTTCCATGCTCTTTAATCTGTTAACGTGAGATAAGATTTGGGATGGGCCCCAACATTCAGACGTATGGGAGAGTTTAGCCAGCCATGTAGATTGCCCAATGGGATAAACATTCACATCCATCGCATTTCCACATCTTCAGATTGTTTTCTTGCTGTGAAATCAGATCAAACCTTATTGAGGCTGCGGACAAAGTCTGGTGGTGGCTGGTTACACTCCCATTCTGGTGGAATCCACATGAGAGCCAGAGCTTCCTTATTGCTTTGACATAGCAACAGGAAAACACAGGGTGAGAGAAAAGAAAAAAGGGTTTGTTTTCAGCAGCACAGCTGAGAGCAAAGAATTGAGCTTGTGGTCATCAGTCAGTTCCCCCTAATTGCTGACTGTCTGCTACAACTGCAGACCGTACAAAATACGTGTGTGTGGGGGCAGGGGGGGAGAGGAGGAAGTCTGACTGTGGCGCAGCCCTGCTAGAGGTGGCACTACTGTGATATATAACAGCCGTGCTTGTTGCACACAGTGCAAGGAGGGGGGGAGCAGTCATATCAGGTGAATGCACGGAGGGCCAGGCTTACTTGAACTTGGGCCTGATTCTTCTGTTTGCTCGGTTTACACTAGGGTAATAACAATAATGCAAAAGAAGCCTAATCATAAACACTCACGTAAGTGTCAGGGGGGGTCAGTCTCCTTGTCCTTTGCTACCATCTCACCTGACCCGTCAGCTTGCGGACAACAGTCACTGCAAGCCGTTGTGTGCATTCAGACACTTTCACCTTCCTCCTGACTGAGCCAGCACGTAATGCACACGGCTCCCCACTTCACAGGATGGTGTGCTTCAGAAAAACACATGGAACTCAGCCTCGGGAGCTCAGGTCTGCTCCCACTCCCACCAGAGTAAATTCAAGGCACTGCTGGGAACTCAGTGAAGATAATTCAAAGGGAAATGGGACAGCTGACAGTGGTTTGGGCAGATAAATGTAAACAAAGGAATATCTGGTTTCTTTCAGATTAAGATTTCCCTGTCCTCATCATGAAGAGGTGACAGATTAACTGCAATTCAAGGCACGTTTATTTGGTGATGGCAGTTCTGGTTTAGTAAAACTGATCTGGCTGAAATATAACTCAGCTTCCCTCCTTCCTCCCAGGATTACTCTTTGGGGGCTCAGTTCTCCAGGCTGGTTTACTAAGTGATCACACAGATGCTGGGAGAGTGCAAAGGAGAGGATAAGGAACTCTGAAGATCTATACCAATCCACAGCTTAACAAAGCCTGCTGAGGTGCCTGCATGAAACCAGTGTGGACATCCCCATGGGCCCCAACATTCAAACTTATGGGAGAGTTTAGCCAGCCATGTAGATTGCCCAATGGGATAAACATTCACATCCATCACATATCCACATCTTCAGATTGTTTTCCTGCTGTGAAATCGGATCAAACCTTATTGAGGCTGTGGACAAAGTCTTAGCTGTATCACATCAAAATAGATGTGCCAACTTCCATTGGCTGGTGTGGCTGCAGGGGTCCTTCTGGGATCTCTTTTTAGACCTGATCTAATTTAGAGTTAAAGGAACTTGCAGGCTGGGTAATATCCCTGCCTTGTACGTTCACCTCTAGCACTTTGTCAGAATTAGCATTTCTAGGAAGAATGACCTTTGCTGCCTGGCTTCAAAGGTACAGCAGCAGTGCACCAAATTTATCACCAGAAAGGATCAATCAAACAACAGAGATTAAAAAGAAACTAAGTAGTTCTGTTTATTTAAGGTGACGGTTTCATCATGCAAGGTCTTTCACTTTTACTCTAAGTTATACATGTAGAACAGTACACCATTGCCTCCTTGGGCTCCTGCCAGCATCTTTCCGGGCTGAAAATACAACTTTAGGACAGCTGAAGAATCATAGAATTACAGAATCATTAAGGTTGGAAAAGACCTCTAAGACCATCTAGTCTAACCAGCAGCCCATTCCCACCATACCCACTGCCCATGGCCCTCAGTGCCACATCCACATGGCTCTGGAGCAGCTCCAGGGACGGTGACTCCACCACCTCCCTGGTCAGCCTGTGCCACTGGCTGACAGCTCCTTTTGAGAAGAAATGTTTTCTAATATCCAATATGAACCTCCCCTCATGCAATTTGAGGCCACTGCCTCTAGTCCTATTGCTATTACCTGGGAGATGAGGCTGACCCCAACTTGCCACTACCTCCTTTCAAGTCACTGTAGAGAAAAAGGCACATATCTAACAAAAAAGAAGCCAAATCCTTCCACTCATGCCACAGACCACCCTTTACGCATGGGACCCCCCCATGCTGACCATGGTACAACAGGACGGGAAAGGCCTGGCCTTCTCTGCCACCTACATGCGTGAGCCAAGTGCAGTGTGAGCAGCGTGGGCCTTCCCAAACACACACCAGACAGCTCACATAGTCCCCGCCAGTGACACCTGTTGACACCTGGGTTTAAGACATATCTGTAGGGGGGCATAAAGAGGGAGCAGCAAGGTGCTGAGAGCAGTACAGCGTTCCAGGCTGCTGCACGCCTCACTGCACAGACTTCTCACAACACAGAAGAGCAGTATGCTTCTGCAGGGATTTAGTTTGGCCCGTGTGACATCCTGCCTAGGCAGCTTTTTCTTA
Organism: Gallus gallus; assembly: GCF_016699485.2. Lineage (NCBI taxonomy): Eukaryota > Metazoa > Chordata > Aves > Galliformes > Phasianidae > Gallus > Gallus gallus. Next base: position 112,734,721 of record NC_052532.1, read on the forward strand.
CAAGTCAGGATTATAGCTGATCCCCTCAGCTGGCTGGGCTGCGGTGGATAAAAGAGCCCTGAGGCTACGGGGGAGAAGGCAGCTCTCCATCTCCTGTGTATCACCCTCATTCCCGGTAAAGGGCACGGACAAATTAGTCAACCTTAAGGGTTATTCTAATTTATAGCAGCAAAGAATGGGCCTCTGGGAGCCATTAGATGAGGCAAGGGTAATTGGAGAGCTAACACCCTTTAGCGAGACGTCCTTCTTTCAATACTTTGTACGTGGGAAGTGCCAGGAAGAAGCGGAACGGCATCAGTTTGGATAAATTCCCTGTTGGGCAGGTCCTCTGCCCTTCATCCATGGCATCATTACCACCTCTTGTGTTAAAATGCACTGGCCCAGGTGTGCAGTGTGGGTCTGTTCTAAAACCGAAGATAACTCACATCTCTCCACTTACACACAGTTCTTTCTTGTGAAGAACCGAACCAGGGCTTGGGTTCAGTTGGTACACAACCAGTCCCGCTCTGGAATGTGCCACAGCCGTTCCTGCCCCAGCACTTGCAGCAGCCGACCCTCATGTTTGATCTGGAGCAACTCTTCTGCTGTTTTGCAATGGCCTCAGCCACACAGAAGATAAACAGACTGGGGCATATTACCCTATCTGCCCCCGCTGTTCCCAGGATAAATCTGCGGGAAAAGTGAGCAGAAGGGACTATATAACACACTGAGAGGCTGTTCCGAGACATTAAGGTGGAAGATGATCACTGTTTGAATGGTAGATACTTGTGAGCTTAACCATACCAAGTGCTTCAGGTACCCGTGCAGCAATTAGCAGTTTTGCCTCTTCCTGCAAGCCTGAGAATTGACTCATTATACACCAGTAAGTTTATTTAAGTACAGCTAACTCAACAGCCAGCCATTTGGATGCCTGATGCTCAGAGGTGTGCAGCAGAATATAGTGTAGCAGAGAAAAGTGAGTGCTATGACATAAAATCAGCTAACATGGGTCATTTACAGCCACAGACATTTCTATGCATCTGTTTTAAGAGCTACAAGGACCACATTATGCTACAAATATAGTAGCTGAGATCTAAAGTAAATTTCCCAGGAATTGATTTCCACTGATACCAGTCCAAAGGAGATAAGTGTTAGGCTCTTATTCCAGATTTACACCAGAAGAACTCACAGCAGAATGTACAATTTTCTCACTGTAATATCTAATGATCAAATCAAGCAAAGATGAAATTTGACAAGCAGCTGGTTTGATACAATTTCTAGGTGCAGAATCTAATTCTCTGCCTCTTGCAATTTACATAGTAATTCAGACCCACACTAAGAGACTTTAAGCCTCTACTGATCTAAGCCAAGGGTGTTTCATGCCCAACATGGCAAAAGCAGAAAGGATTGTGCAATGCGTGGTGCAGTACAGAATCAGCTGCAGTGACACCACTTTGTCTCCATCCTTGTGAATATTTACGTCCATGAAAGTTATGATGTCACAATCATGACAGCGGATCTTTCAGTGTAAAAAAGAAAGCTCTTACAGTTATTAAAAAAACAAATAAAAAAATGGTGAGAACAGCTTGAAAAGAGGTGCTTTGGAAAACCATTTTGGACTAAACACAATCTAGATGACAGGCTGCAGGTTTGCATACAGCATTCCTATGGAGGTTTGGGAGTCCACTGACAAGCAAATGTAGCTTTTTTCCTTATTACTTCTAGGAAGTTTTTTGCTTGTAATTAATGAAGATTGATTCTCACAATGTGATAAAAGCATTACGGTAAATTGTATAACTTACTCACATCACGTGTAGAGCAAAGTTAACCAATTAGAAAACAAACAAGGAAAAGAAATAATCAAAATTGGAAAGTACAAGAATCTTGCAACCTTCAATCTACAGCAGCCCAAATTCCCCATGCCCCTGGGATACCTCTCCTATATTCCTCTCAACATTCAAATGATTCACTTGCTGATCAACAGCATTCTGCTTTGGGTTACCGCAAGAAGAAAAGGCAGGTGATGGAAACTTGCAGATTCAGTGTCAACAACAAAGATGACAAAGCGCCTACACTGAAGGGAATGAAGCCTGGCCTCCACAGAGCTGTGCAGTGAGAACAAGTTGAACTACACTTAGTGACAATTCAATTTTCATTGGCTTGTACCAAACACCACCCAAAGTCATGGATCACAACGTCTTCTTGAGAACCACTCTCAGATACTAAGGAAAAGAGAGGAACTGCAAGGAGACTGTGCTGATTGTGGAGTCCAAAGAGACAACAGAGAGAGCACATCATTCTGTATGCTGTGTTTGCCTGGATTCAAAATACAATGGTTAGTCTTTTCCCAGCATCACTTTTGTGATGATGAGAAGTGTGAAGACGTGCCGAAGTGTTACTCATCTACTCACGGAACATTCACAGAACTAGGAACCTCTCAATGGAGAGTAAAGGCATCATCAGGATCTTATCTCCACCTGCAATAGCCTGGCACATGGCAGCTCCTCTTCCTACTACAAGTATCACTCTAAGTCTGTTAAAAAAAAAAAAAAAATCAGTTTAGAAACCCAGTTTCTAAAAGGAAAGAGATGTGGTTGCAAACTGAAGCACTGGCCATTTGCTCCTGCTGTCAGCTGCCCAGCAGTTCACACAGTCCATTCTTACTGTCATGGAGCATGTGAGCCCATACCTATGGGCCTTGGGACCCCTCAGTCTGCACCAAAACAGACTGAAACCTCAGTCTGTGCCCTTCAGTCCTGCCCTGCATATCCTGGCAAGGCTCTGAACATCCCGGTCAGGCACTCCCTCGTCTAAATTTTGGCAGAAACAGAGCCACGGGTGTGACATACAGATCAGGAATGCAAAAACAAAGCATCCAACCAAGGCTGGGGGAGGTTTTGCTGGAGTTTTTTTTTGGATAAAAGCAACAGTTGCTTATCACAAGGAGTAAAATATACATAAATAAAAAGAAGCTCATTTCAGCTGTCTCTTTAAACCCTTCCGTGCTCCTCTTCTTCAGTACAAATCCTGAAACACGCCTGCCTCCTTTTACAATGCACCAGCGTTGCAGTTTACATCCAGTCCTCCGAGGCACTTGGATGTTTCTGAGTATTGCCAGGCAACTGGAGCTCTCAGTGACATAAAAGAAAGCAGAGATCTTCTGCAGAAGATAATTAGTATCCAGACGGATGCTCCGAGAACCCGATTCAAAGAGAGATACGTGACTCCTCTGCTTACACACCTGTATCCCTGCAAGAGTGATGCATAAGTGCTTACTAACTTTTCTGGTGAGAGCATTAACATTTTTTGTGATCAGGCCCTTTCTGACACAAACTGCAAGTCAAACAGAGAATTTCAAGAGTGAAAGCGGAGCTTCTATACAAAGCGCTGTCTTTACCCTGAAACACAAACGAGCTCATGTCCTGATGAAAGGCTAAACGCTGAGCAGAGCTAGGAAGATCAGAGGATTTCCTCACAACGCAGTCACAGCCAGCTTCAATATTTTGCTTCGTTTTGCACTGCAGTACAAGCACCCACCAAGCAGCAAGGAACAACCAGCGGCAGGCACCTGCCCGCTTCCCACCAGCTGGCTGGGGGGGAGCCCATGTTCAGCCAGAGACCTGCCCAGGCAGCACGTTAGCTGGCTCTCCGGCTCCTTGGGAGGTGACATCAGGCAGCATGGCCACTCCTCAGCCAGCCAGCTGCCGTGCCAGTCAGTCCTTTCACTCACCCACATGGAAATTAGTTGAGTCATCACCCTCAAGGCAAGCCAGGCAGCGGGCTTGCCAAAACCAGAGTTTCTGACAAGGCAGGGATGTCCCCGGCTGGTTTCATCATCAGAACAGCATTTTCCAGCGGTTTCTCTAGCAGTGAGGTGGCGAGAAAGAAAGCATAGCAGCTCAGAATATAAGGAGGATTAGAAGAGTGCATTGCCTAAGAAGGCATCCTCGTCCTGTTTGCAGCTATGTCAAGAGATCCCACACATAGAAGTTTTCTGTGCCCCACGTATGAGCTCTTTCCCTTATGCAAGCAAGCCAAGACAGGACTGGCGTGAGTGGGATGGAGGTTTTGGGACCACACCTAGCTCACAGAAACTTGATTTGGAGCCAGCTGTGGTGTACGCCAATAAAACCTGCAATCAGTGACAGCTTTCATCCCAAATGTGCCCGGGCTGACTTCCCTTTCAAAATAATGGAGGATGAGACTGCAAGCAGGTATGTAAGCGGGCTTATTAAAAAGACGCTTCAGAGCACAACTCTGGCTTTTGCTATGAGACAGTAGGCCGTCCAGCACAGGGTGAACTCCCAGGTGCACCCACTGAAACAAAGCGTGCAGCTAGGGGATGAAGGAGGCTGGATGACCAAACACCCCTTCCTTGCCAAAGAAGGGGTGAGGAGGAGGATGCACACCCTGCACTGAGAGCCACCGTCTATTTTATTTGCTAATGACTGAAACCTGTGGCAGACTCATACCCCTGATAGGATCTCAGAACTCTCTGCTCAAGACTGGAAGTGGCTGTTGCGAAAGAGCTGGGAGAAATGTTATGGTTCTGTTGTTTATTCATGATGAGTTGCAGGTTTTAGGTCAGTCGCTAAAAGATCTGTTATTAATATTACTATCTATTATTGTATTGTTACATGTTATTAATATTATTACCTATTATTATATTATTATCTTTCATTAGTATTTCCAGATCCTAGCACCATAACCAAAGTGTTTAGGACAAAATTCAACCCTGAAAGTCCTCCAAGGCCTGGATATCCCTGCAGAGATATAGCTGTGGCCAAAGGAAGGACTTGGCTGCACCCTGTGCTCTCACGGTCCCATCAGTATTTGTTTGCTGTGACTTGCACTCTGATGACTCTAGGCGCAGTGGAAGCTGTTCACTGAACATGTCCAAAATCAATTGACCTTGATTCCGGTCCAGGGTGAGAATTAGGCAAACCTGGCATTTTTCACTTGCACGTTTATTTCATTATTATTAACCTGTATGCAAAAGAATGCAACCCAGTAATGTAAAAACTTGCTTTCTATTTCTTTTGTTTCAGAAACTTAATAATTATATTTCTTTCCTCAACAAGACAGTTTTCCCCCAAGCAAAGGCCTGGCATGGAAAATTTAATCCAGAGGAATAATTTTTGGGGGGGAAATTATAAGCACGAAAAAAACACTGTAAGAAGTGCAAGCATAGCTTTAACATTCACCATCAGCAATGACTTTAATAAATTCTTATGACTTTGATTCTTACTCCAGAGATGATAAGGTAAATTGCTGTTCTACCTGAAAACAATCCCACGGAAACTCAGTTAATGATAAGCAACCTTCAGCTTCCTTATGGGTTACGAGCATAAGAAAATGCCTGGTGTGGGATTTTTCTCTGTATTTCCCGCTTGCTGTTTGCTCACCCTCTTTTAATCTTGCAGTCGTTTCTGCTTATGCAGCATCCAGAAAGCAAGATCCCTCACTGTACAAAGTAAAGACTCGATTGCTTTTAATCTGATTCAGTGATTATTGTGCACGCATCCTCAGCTACTCTGAGGAATGAGCCCTGAGAGCTTCGGAGAGGTCTATGGACAGTAGCACAGAAATATTCTGTGAAGGCATTTCCTGAATCATGTCTGACAGGCCACATAAGCTTATGAAAACCCCCCACAGGCTTCTCCTGGTCAAAGCACTGCCACTCCGACACTTCTACACTGCAGCCAGCGCTCATAGTAGGGCAATAGCATTATTTGAAATGAAGCAAAGGCAAAGGTTTGGTGTTCGGTGGGAGCTAAGAGCCCTCTTACTGCCAGGGAGAAGCAGAAGAACTGACCCAGCCTGCCTGGATGCTTAGAGGCTGCACTGCAGAGAGATCTTCATCTGTTCCAGCAGGACAGGCAGACGCTAGGCTGTGTCCCTAGCTGGCATAAATTGTAGCAGCCTCCTGAAATCAATGCAGTTATAGCAATTTTCATAGATGCGTAGATTTGCAAGTCAGTAGGGAGCATTGTGATTTACATGTTGGTTATAGCTATGATCTATTTTATAAATGAGGACTTGTACCGCTCATGAGGATCTGGCCCTTCCATGCATTTCAGGGATTCTCATCTTTTACCTGGATAAATTCTACAGAGCCGCTGTTTGGCTGCAGACAATTTTTAACCGTGCAGGAGGATAGCTGGGCCTGAAGATGCACATGGAGTGGGAAGGGTTACCTACACCTTGATAAGAGATTGAGAGAGGCAAAAAAGAAACAACACAAGGTACTGCCTGGTGGCGAGGACTTGGTCAGGCAGCAGCAGAAGTGGCTGGGCAAGGAAGGAATGACAGCTAGATGGGAAGCACCAGCTCAGCGTGCCCTCTTTAGCATGCTCAGGAAACCCAGAGACCTCCCCTTTCTCTCTTGTCCAATAGCACAGTGTTCCTGCCATGCACTCTCCTCATCCTCATCTGCTTGATTCTGCCATTCTATAGCCACGTTACAAACATGCATCTCACGTCCTTCATAGAGATGCATTTCTGATCACCCAAGATACAGACTGACAGTGTACCCTCTGTCTTCTCACTGCTCCTCAACCCACTTCGCTGTGGCCGTAATCTGTCCCATACTTATTGCAACCTCTGGCATTGCCAGCATGAGTCCCCTGGGCCAGTGGTGCTGGGGAAACTCTCCCTGCCCTACTTGCTTTTCTGTCTGTGCCTCTCCACACACCCCGTGGCAGCTAGAAGAAGGCAGCCACAGAGAACAAGGCAGCAGTTTTTGAGGGACAATACCGTGTTATCCTTCTTCTTGCAGCACCAGATCAGCAGGGAGGCTGCTGGGGGTGTGTTCTGAGACCTCTCCCAGCTCCTTCCAACCCCTAGCTGCTTCCCAAAGCTTCTGCATTCGTTTCATTTCATTCCATTTTCCCCATTCTATTTGCCCCTTCCTACCATCAGGAAAACAGAGGTACTTGAATGCTAAGAGTCACTGGGAGAGCTCAGCATAGAGATTGAAACTTGTGTTTTTCAGCGCCTTCTCCTTCACCATGACAGCTAGGAAGAGCTTCCTTTTGTGTTGCCAAAGCACCCCTGCACGCTGCTTTATGAGAGCACAGCTGTGGGGGTGAGGGGCTGGCACACCGGCGAGCACTACACAGCAGTCTGACAATGCCTTAGGACTGATGGTGAGATCCTGACAGATAGGATTAGTACAGGGGGAAGTGAGGAAGCCTTAAGACACTCCCTCCATCCTCAAAGACAGAAGAGAAACACAAATCGATGGGTCCAGTCCAGTAGTTGAGGTAACTGGCACAGGTTGGGTTTTGCTTTGTTGGGAAAACATGTCAAAGCAATGAATCTAGAGGTAGTCAAATAAGCCGTGGTCATTTTGCTTTGTCTCACAGAACAACAAAGGACTGGCTTGAGTGTGACAGCCCATGTGCACTGTCAGGAAGCAATTTATGCTGTGAAATCTTCACAGGGAGAAAGGGAGATCGTTGAGCGCATCTATGGCCAACTGACAGTCAGCCATCATAGTGCGCCAATCCTCTGTGTAATCTTAACTCATCCAACTCAAACCAATGTGAATGAGGTAGAAAGATGCTTTAGGCTCAGGTATGGCTGGTGAATTTTTGAGGCCTCAGTGAGAGAAAGAACGTGTATTTGTTTCATGAGCCAGCCTCTGGGCTGATGTAAATAAGCTCAGCTTCAGAGGCATTGATTGATGCTTGATGAGAACTGGCAATCTGTGGGGCCTTCTCAAAAGCACTAGGGCTGCATTTCTGGGGTGTTACAACTGGGTCTGGGCTGTCATCTGCTTTATTCCAATAGTTGTGGTTACCAGCCAAAATATGTAGAACTGCCTTTAAACCTTGCTCACAAACACAGCAATCTGAGAGCAGGGCCCAATCTCTCCCATAGCTTCTAGCTCAGTCTTTACTCCAGGCCAGAACATACAAAACAGCTCTTGAACTGCATTAAGCATATGAACACAGAGTGCCTCTCCTTTCATGATTAATTCAATTCACAATGCTTAAAGAAGAGTCTATAAACACATACACACAGGCGTAGCAGCAGTCTACCAAATTATGCAAAGCATTTACCTCATTTTTAGTTTTGCAATCAACCCTCAATTTGATTAGCAGCATGCTGACGCTCACCTGGGAGACTGTTTAAAACTGACTTTTGCTGCTGTGAATGCATGTTTCAGACATCCTCCACCAATGCAGCAGCAACCTCCCAAGGCTCAGTGTGGGAGGGCCTTTCTGGTTTACATCTGCTCTAAATCTCACTTAATTTCTGTGCCAGGTCAGCTTGGAAGCAAGGAGTAGAGGGGGACAATAAACACTCGCTCCCCTTGCACACACACATGTGCATATCTTCCTGTGAAAATCATCTCCATCTCTGGAATCTCTTTTGCCCTTTCCCAAATTGCAGACTTGTGCCAAAGGACTTGAAGCAAGGTACAGGGACTGCGATTCACAACCAGTTATTTCCTAAAACTGTTTATTTCTGATCACTGTTAATTAATCCGTACGTTGCTGTTAATAATTACAACATGGCAACCCAATGGCAGCCCAAAATTCAAGTCGACTGCACAGAATCCAGAGAAAAACACTGCAAGCAGAGAAAGTAGGGATGCACACAGCACACTGGCCTACCTCCAAGCGTGGAAACAGTGCTGAAACAGTAAAAAATATGGCATACATTTACAAAGTGACTGTAGCTTGACTGCACAGTGGAACTGATGGTGGCACCACTGGGGCATGAAAGGAAGGACTCCTAAAGGAAGTCTGGAAAGGAACTGAAAGTAATCTGAATCCCTCTGGAAAGCACTAGGAAGACATGTGTGGCTCTGAGTTTGCTTACTACTGCATTAGGTTCTCAGAATCAAACCTGAACACAGGATGGTGACGGATCCAAAACACAGCTGTTGGCGTATCAGGAGTTACTCTGCATTCAAAATTAGGGCAAAATGAATCCTTCTATTTAGAAGCAGAGGTGCAACAGAAATCTGCAGGTCTGTTCTGTGTTTTATGTATGTGTGGGGAAGACCACCATTTAAAAAATAAATAAAACTAGTGTTTCAAATCAGAATAAAAAAACAAGATGGCAACAGTTCTGCAGAACCAGAAATTCCGTACCTCTGCAACACTGGAACAATGTAAGTATGGAACATATATGGAGAGAAATATGTAAATATAGCAGCAAATGCTGCAGTGGAGAAGTCCAGATTTAAATGGGGAAATCAGAGTGCGATATTTTCACTTGCACAAATGGAACGGTTTGACAGTATCACAGCGAAATGGAAAACGCAAGAAGATAATTGTTTCTCATTTTCCCATTTTAAATTTTGACACGTTTCCACAAAATGATTACACTTTGACAAAAACACCTTTACCTAGAGAAGCCCTCTCTACTGATCTTTTTTTCCAACGTGCTCTACTGAAAGCTTCCCACAACAACGCTGCATGAGGCAAATTTTTGTCTTCTACACTGGTACACTTGCTTAGGAGCCTTTCCTTCCCTTGATTTCCCAGCCTGCTGCTGCTGCACAATTTGAAACACCTCTTCCTTGCTTGTGTGTTTCAGGTCAGAGAAGAACGTCACACAATTGAATTCATCCGCAAGCCCATGGATGAGGATAGATCTCCTGTTTTCTAATATAAAAAATTCAGTGGTGGCAGCTAAAACTTAAACAGCTGATTATTTTTTGTTCCTGGTTTCCCATCAGGTCTCTCAGTGAAACACTGCTCCCACACTCAGTCTCCCGAAAGCCTCCATATTCTGTCTCTTTTGGTATTAAAAGAGATGCGGTGTTCTTCGCTTCTGTCCTCCAGTATAAGCAGCTGTCAGGACTTCTGCAATGTGAGGCGCTGGCACAGCTGCCCAGAGAAGCTGTGGTGCCCCATCCCTGGAGGCGCTCAAGGCCACGTTGGATGGGGCCCTGGGCAGCCTGAGCTGGTGGGGGCAGGTGTTGGGGTGGGTGGGCTTTGAGGTCCCTCAACCATTCTATGATTCCATGATTTCTGCAATAAAGATGCAAAACCAAAGGAGAACAGCTGCAAGTGAACAGTGGAAGACACACGATGCTTCAGATGCTTCAGGCTGCAATAGCGGAAGCCCGCTCTGCCCCAGGAATCACCTGAGGAGTTTGGGCTTTGCAAGGCTAGAAGAGAGACCAACAGTAGACACACAGCCAGGGGCTGTGGGAAGTATTCAGCAGGCAGCGCTCTCCCTTCAGGATATCAAAAGAGTGCAGTTCTCATCATTGTCTGAAGGAGATGCATTACCAGGGCTCTAGCTGCTTCTGCTGCTGATGGAAGATATGAAAGCATTTTTCACAAGCTATGCACATGCCCCAGCCATGTCCCCACTGAGTAAATGCTTTCACTCTGCCTAATTCCTTCTCACAGTTCCCACAGAACATGGCATTTTTCACTGCCTCACCCCAACTGTTGTGCAGCATCATTCTGTGCTTCCAAACATCTGACACGTCATCTCTGTGATGGATGAAAGTGTTTGCACAGATTATGCAGGTGCCTTGGAGGCTCTGGAGCTAAAGCCTATCTAGCTCTGAAATTGTAAAGCGTGCTCTATGTTCCTGGAGATGCATGTAAAAATGAGTGCATTCTAAAGCTGAACCGTGTTAAAATTCAAGTGGAGCACGACTTCTCTGGGTGACTCACACCAGCCACATCATTTGCTTCCTCCACTGAACGCTATCAGGTGTTCCAGTTACTACCAAGTTCCTCCAGTCCGGAACACTGAGGCTCTGCTTGCCTATGGAAGCCTTTTGCTCCCCTAGCACTTGTTAATCTGCAATACAAAATTGGCATGGGGCAGTTTTACATAATCTGGCTGTAAAATGCAGCTTCAATGGCAAAGCAATAGATAAAACCGAAAACCTCAGTCATGGAGGGGAGCCCAGAGGAAAGTGTCTGGGGACAGCTCAGCACCATAAGAATTACCTGTGGAGAAGAAATGTTTGCATGTCCTCTCCATCCTGGCTACTTGAAGTGCAGGGCAGTGGGAACACTGTGCAGGTGCTACAGTTGTATGTCTTCACTGACCTGGTGTCTGTCTTTCACTGTCCTGGAAAGCCATCTACTCCCTTTTGCAATTCTCCTTTTAGGAACAAGGTGGTCCTTACAAAACCTGAAAGTTCCCCAGGATATGGAGGAAGCAGAAGAAAAAGAAAGACATGGAAAAAAAGAACTGATTATGAGGGACAAAAATGAAACAAAGGGAAGACATGCTGATGGGTGCTCTGCCCCACAGTGTGGGAGGATGAACTACATGTTCCAATAAATGTACTATCTAAATTGTCAGAGTTCTGTGCCCCTTTTCTTAGCTTTGGTTTTCTTTCTTTTCCGGTGTACAATACGTGCAGCACTGAATTTTGCAGTAATGTATGTCACATGAAATTGTTTACCTGAATACACAGTGCAAAAAATTGCAGGACTCGACCAGCAGATAGGTTTGTAGAACCTGTGATTTTTATGTAAAGTGTTGTAAAATCATCTCTGTACAGAGGACTGCACTTCGATATAGTGTCCCTTGTATAGCTTAGAAAACCATAACAATAAACAACACAATGTACAGCATGCATTTTTTCAAACTATTTTGGGTATGAGCCTTCATTTTGCATAGTGTGTAGCTTTAGGCTATATTGCATTTTTTTCCAAATGAATCCATTTTTTATTACACAAACCCATTAACATTGCTTTCTACATTTCTATGTGTGCTTCTGTGGATTTCCCTTAAAAACAAAAAAAACCAGACCAAATCAATTGAATAAAGACTAACAATAGTAAGTTTCTGAATTGAGCTTTAAGGCATTGTCAAGTTCAAGGATCCTTTTGTTCCCCTCTGAAATCTGTAAGATTGACTTTCCTCTTGCTCATATCACATTTAGATTATTGTAGGTGTATAATCTCACTGAAGACAGTCAATGGATACCAGAAAACATGCCATCAAAAGTAAGCCCCTAAAGCTTTGCCATTAAAATACTCACATAACCTGCGCAGCAAGAGTGAGAACATGCATACCCAGGTGGCCAAAGCAGGTAGGGTTTATAAGGCCTGAATTATATGATGTTCCCCATATCTCTGAAGGACATCCTGCCTTTCCTAGGGTCTGTTAAAGAGTGGCTGCCACCATTGCCACTCAAACAGAGCACCTGGCTGGCTTAGCAGATATGGAGCTTCAGTGGAGCAAGTGGACAGGTTCCTGCTGAGATGGCCTGCGTAACATTACTCTGTAGGCCTTGAGAATGCTAGTGGACCTCCATGATGTTTCTCACTAGATGTCAGTGAAAGGTCTAAAGGTCCCCAGCTCTGTGGTGTCCTCCAGTTTGATGAGGTGGTTTTGTTCTGCTTGTGCAGGGTCCCATTATAAAAATCTTTTTTTTTTTTTTTTTCTTTTTCAAACAAATCATGACCCACTCTTAGCACTACCAAAGAAATAAAAGAAAAATACAGGAAAACATGAAAAGTTCTGCATAACAGGTGTAAGAAAAGAGTGTTTATTGTTGTACGAATACCTAATTAGACCAAACATAGCTCAAAATCAAAATAGCAAAACTACGGGTTAAAGCATGCAGCACTCTGCACAGTTGGAGCTGCAAAGATGCAAGCAAGAATGTGAAATGAAAACCCTGTGAAGTAAGAACCATTAAGCAGTCAAGTAAGAAATCCTGCAGAGATGAAGGTGTGCCTTAGCCAGGCAGCCACTCTAATCTCTTCATTGCACTCCTTCTGGTACTCCACCCATTCGTAGTCAAGCATTTATAGTGTAGGCCTCCAACCTCTAAAGACTTCTACTCGTCTTTTAAGTGAGCAGAATGTGTGGGCACAAGGTGTACCCAAAGTAGATTTCTCATAAAAACACTGACCTGGCTTGCCCAAACCAGGCTGGCTCATGTTGGCTAGTGTGCTGCTCAGGTAGAGAAAACCCGTGATTGCCATGCAGACTCCTGGGAGGCCAGATTGCTCTGTGCAGAAACTATCTACACTTGGTTTGGGTCAGAATCTAGAGCAGTACATGGCAAAATGCTCAGAAAAGCTGTTGTTCTCACTGGCGTCGTGGTGGTATCTTGTGATTTATTCTTCCAAGCATCAGAACAAGAGGCTTCATCCAAGTCCAGATATCAGATTAGCATGAAAAACATTACCTGAGAGAACAAGAGGGTAACAAAGAACTCCTGGTGTTGTGATGAGCAGTGCCGAGTGAGAAGATGTGTACAAACTTAACAGAATGTACTTTCTGCAGCATGCTTGCAGGAAGGCTTTGGCTTGAAAAACCATCCAAATCTTCCTGTCTCTGGGAGTTCCTATTCTTAATGGTTACTGCTCTGGCTCCATTTCTTTTTTAGCATTTCATCCAGCAGATAAAAGGTAGTGTCATATGAATGAGATTTCAAAAGTGGTCCTACCATCTCTGCCCTGTCCTCAGCCTTCTCCTCAGAAAACTCTTTTTTCCGCTGACGTGGTTTTAAATAGGTGTTCGTTTCTCCTCTTCTGCACAGGAAAAATGACAAGCCCTTCCCTCAGAACCTTCTTGCAAAACAGTACTCTTCCTTCTGCAAAGACTTTCTTCCACAGCATACCTTCTACCATTTACTGCCAAACAAGGCAGATTCCTTCCTGAGCTTCTGGAGTACCCCTCGTCCCAGATTCTGCTGTTGTTTATTCTCTGGGGAATAAACGGCCTGGGGATCTGACAACATTATTGTGATTGCTCCTTTGCATCAAAACGTCATCTAGCACTTGGCCTCTCTACATGAAAAAGTATGGTTAGAAGAGCTACAACTATCCATTGAGCTCTGGGGATATGAAAAAAAGAAAAAAAAAAAGGAGATCCACTGCACTCACATTTTTGTTGGAGTGACCCAAGGTGGTGTATCTGGGCTACAGGAGAGGTTCAGAATGGAACCTGGCTCACTTTAAAAGGAGCCACAGTCTGCTTCAGGCTTTTCAGCTGGTTAAGAGCATACACTGAATTTTCTAATGCACCCTTGTCAGTGATGGGGTCTTACACCTTTTCTCTACCTTATGCTATTTAACAGTTGATCCTCTTCTGTCTGAAACCACTCCTGAGTAGCACTTACCTGAGCTGTCCCATCAACGAGACTGCTCGAATAATGCGACAAGAAGTGATGGGACAAAGGCTGGAGGGAGGCAAGCATACCGTCCAGATCCTCAGCTCTTAAACAGACTCGCTTGCAATTTTGCTGCATGCATGTTAGTAAGAGATTAGCTGCCTTACTCCACTATCCATTTTTGTGCTTCTCAGAGAAGCGTATTCTTACATTTGGCTCTTTTAAAGAGCAAGCTGGGTGCGTGCTAGATGTGGTGTCCCCCCACGTTTAATTCTGCTTTCTGAACTGTGCATTAGGAACGCTTTTACAGTGCACCGTATGCAATTAGAGACAGTCCCACAGGGCAGAGGTGCAGGCTGCGTTTTGAGATATTCCTCTGCCGTAGAAAATAAACAACAGCCTCTGAGACTATTTCTCTGCCAAAATAATTTTAGCATTTCGCTGTCACACAGCAAGCAGTCTGGGTGGGGAGAGAATACACTGAGAGGTGCCGCTGCGGCAACCTCAGGAGGCTGGTTATTTTAAAATGCACCAGACAATTAATTAATTTTCCTTTAAAAAATGTTGTAAAAATGTAGTTCGAGGTATTACACTTTCATAACAAAGTCTCTATTATAAATGAGCCTCTCCACTCCAGACAGGGCTGTAATTAGATTGCCTGTGGTGATGATGAATGGCCAAGGTGAATTCATTTCTGGGGAAATGTGCAACAGCAGCCCATGTGCAAAACGCAGGGCTACCTGTGGTCGCCACCTGAGAAATCTCCCTGCCACAACCCCTCTGTCAGTGTGGGGGAACAGAGGCTGCCTCAGCTGGGGGAAGCAGAGTGCCCGCAGGCAGAGGTGCTGGTGCTGCAGCCGAAACTGGAGAGATGTTTGTCAAACTGGGGTCAGTCATATATTGTATATGCATCATAGAATCATAGAATCGTCGTATTACAGAATGGCTTGGGCTGGAAGGGACCTTAAAGTTCATCCAGTCCCAACCCCTGCTGTGGGCAGGGCTGCCCCACACCAGCTCAGGCTGCCCAGGGCCCCATCCAACCTGGCCTTGAGCGCCTCCAGGGATGGGGCACCACAGCTTCTCTGGGCAGCCTGGGCCAGGGCCTCAATCATTCCATATTAGTGATGTTGTTCATAAAAGGCATCAGCCTTTGGCCCGCCAAGACCAACAGCTTAAGCTTTGCACTTTTCCAGAAGTTTCAGCTCTCTCTACATAATGACTTTGTTCCCCTATCTCTCTCAACTTTACTGTTGGCCATCACACAACAGGCAGTGTCTGGAAGTGAATACCTCCACGCAAAAGTAAAAGCTGCTATAAAAAGAAGAAACTGTCCTCAAGAAAGAGACCTTTCAGTAAATGGTGAGGGTGATGCAAAATGAGAGTTGTGCTGAGAACATTAGTTCTGAGAACAATGAAAGGACTGAAGAGGTAAAAGCTGAAACATAAGAATTATAAGCGGCATTGTCATTTGCAGTTACAAAAACACTTGTGTGGACAGCATCATTGGCTGAATGAGGCAGGTGATGGCTGCAGCAGCGCATTTCTGCTCTTTGGGCTTCTCAGCATTAATAAAATCATCCTGCTTGCAGGATGAAACAGCCAAAGGGACTCTGGCTCCCCAGACACTATTTGGTGCAGCATGAATGCTAAACCTCAGAAAGCAATACTGGTTTGAAAATTACAGGCCACATTAATACACAGTCTGATTCTTTCTAACCACATGTTTCTATGGGTCTCCCATTCCTTCTTTGGCCCCGAACGCTTTCTGAACAACCCCAAAACTCTCAGCGTGAAAGAACATAAATGTGATGAGATTCTCTGATAGGTAGACTAAGGTGTCTTTCAGCCTCGTTGGAGAAGGGGAGGGCTTTCCATCCGTCTCCCAGTTTTGATGGAAATAGTACACAACATGTTTAATCTTTGTGGAACAATAAGAACGAAGGGACTGTGAGCCTGGATCGCCAGCTAAGAGCTGATGATGGAATTTAATTGGATAGTAACAAAATTTTAGTGCTGAGACAGCTTGTTTACATCTATTTAATGTCATTGCTTCCTGAGTTTGTCTATGAGGGAGGGCTGCCTGACTGCTTCAGGCAGATAACAGACTGGTTCGTGCTGCTTCCAGATTTATCGTCTCTTCTGGCCATCAGCAGCCTCTTTCCAGTCTCTTTTTAGCTTCCATTCTTTTGAGCGCTGTCTCTGCTTATACTGTGGCCTTTCACCTTCTGGTACTGCTGTTTTAATCACATCTTTTGTCTCCATTCTGGCTCTGTGCCTTTGGTTTGCCATCCCATAAACCTGTGGCAGTTTGTACTTTCTTGTTTCCAGAGCTTGGTCTTTTCTTGCTTGCAACCCAGAAAATGGCATTTTATTTAAGAGAGGGATTTCAGGTATAAAGCTCTAATTGTGCAAGGACCTTGGGAATTGGATCTCAGGACCATGGAATTACAGAGTGAGCTTGATGCTTTATGGGAGTGGGCTCATAATGCACTCCTATTTCCCAACATTTGCTTTTCTTTGAGCTGTAGCTGCTTGCTTCCCAGCACACCTTCAGAAGGCAAATGGGATAGGAAAATGCATTTGTTCAGTTTTATGCAGTGTTGCACAGTGCCGTACACCGGCAGTGTTGGAGCTCACATGCAGCAGTCTCTGACTGAGCACTGTTTAACTGGTAAGTGGCAGCATTTGCAAACCTGAGAGTTCAAGCATGAGAAGGAAAAGGCACGCGAGTATAGAGGCAGACTACGACGCAGCTCAGAGCATAATGCACATATCTGTGTACAGATGCTCCAGAAAGTACCACTGAATTGTAAAGTACAGTAACTGTGCCCATTGACATTCAGGTGCTGTGCCAAAGAAGAACTTCCACAGTTCAAGGGGAAAAAATATGAGCCAGTATCACTAAAGTGCTCCTGTAGGAAACCTGAAGTCAGTGGTCTGCTGCTCTTCCTTTATGCAATCTGTTCTATGCTGGAAGAGATTGTGAAACCTTTCTAAGACTGTGAGAGCAGTGTCCACAAATGGCTCTGCTACCGTTGTATTATAGAAGCGGGGAGATAGCAGTGAGGTTTTAAAAGTTAGAGGCAATTGTTTATGGGAAGCTGCAAGAGGAAGCATCACGTGTACCTGAAAAAAAAATGGCAGAGAGTGATTTTCAAATTTAAAAGCTCATTAGAAACCAGTTGAATAAATCTAACTGGCTTTGAATCTGAGTGAATCCCGAATTTCACCAATCAGGTCCTGATGGGAGGACTGTTTGGCCAATGGGTGCAATTGTGAGCATTTCCAAATCCCTCAGCTAAATGCTGAGGAAACTGAACCAGGATTAATAAAAGGTCTCAGTACAGAAATAGGTGCTGGCATAGAAAAGGAATTCCAACCCTCTGACTACTGACATATACATGTTCATCATGCTCACAGTGTCTGTGAGTAGAAGTTATTACATAAGGTTTAACTATTGCTTACATGAACTTCTAATGATAACCTGCTGCCTCGTTACGAAATAATCAGCCTTGTAGAGACTGTGAGGCTCAGTTACTACTCTGTAATGTCCTCGGAACCAAGTTAGGGAACAGAGTTTTGGATTGCGATGTGTAACAAATGATAACAGATAGATGTTGTCAAGAAGTATTAATAGGCTAAAGGAAATGAAGAAAACTGTTCCTGGAAACAGTAGAGAATAATAGAATTACTGAATCATAGAGTGGCTTAGGTTGGAAGGGACCTCAAAGATCACTGAGCTCCAACCCCAACAAGAAAGAGGATCTTGTTAAAATAGATCCCATTAAAAGGAAGCTGTTTGAAAAAGAATATACCTTCTCAGAAGTCATAAGAACACCCAGAAGAGCCATGCACCTTCCATACCTGTCTTTAGCTGGTCTTTGGGGATTTAAAACATTACTGATATACCCAACAGAGCCTTTCAGTGTAACAGAGCCTTGGGAGATAACGCCGGAGAGGACCTCCTCTTTGGAGGCTAACAGCAACAGTGACGTCTGATCATCACTCCTATTGGTGTAGACTAACTGGTGCACAGCTGTACCACGGAAGATATTGAATAGTATTCCTCTGGCATCACATTTTGTTAGGTGGGAGCATAAACCAAAACTGGCATGTGGCAGGTGCCGTGCTGCTGTGGGACTGGGGAGAGAGACTGCAGTCACCTAGCCGTGACAGAACTTTTAAAGACGGGTGATTGCTTTTGGTTATAAGTAAATTACAGGATGTTCTTCCCCACCTCCTGGGGCTTTCACACCTATGTGCTACCTTTACAAAATGAAACCCCTTCTTCCACGGGGAAGAAAAGAGAATACCCTCCATACAATTTTACTTTGCCCATAAGGGCATCAACCAGGCATGACGTGTTCATGGCAACTAACAAGGTTTGTAAATATACCATGTCTAGGAAGTCACTGTTGGCAGATGTTTTTTCTCCATCACTGCACACAAGCTTTGTAAGGAGGAATACCCTTTAAGCACAGTAGTGAAGGAAAAAAACTGCAGCGATGTCTTGCCACAGAGAGACAATATTTAAGAATTTAGCGCTTGGGGAGGTAGGCTCATTTAGTAAATTAAATATGACCTTTTAAGCAGAAAAAGGATGGACGTAGCACAGGCATCCCATCAGCTGCATGAGACAAAAATGTTACAATCTGGCTAAAAGCACCTCATGTTTTTTTTAAACTCTAGGTTTATAAAAAGCTGTGGGCAAGTAATTTTGTCTGGTTCCTATGAGTATTAATGTATGCAACCATTCGCAACAAGAAAAGAAGCTGTGTCTAATAATAATCATGATGCATTCTCAGCACTTAAAGGAGCAAATACAGCCCTGCTACAATCAATACAATTGCGGAGGAGTCTGATTTCCCTGCTACCTCCATCCCAGTGCCCTTATGTTTCACTGGCTGATCTACTTTCACAGAGCTCCAGCAGGCTCATGCTCCTGCTGAGGAAAAGCACCCACTGCACTGGATGCTGCATCTCTGACTCCCAGAAAGCCTTGTTTCTCTCCCAGGTTCAACTTGAAATGGTACTAGAGCATGGTTAGGATGTACAGTCCCACACAGGAGCTGAGAAGTGCTCCTCTTCAGCTCTTTAGGGCCAACACAGACATAGAAGGTGAGCAATTGCTCAGTACTTCTTAAGAAGAGATTCTTGAGGGAGCTGCAGAACAAGACATGAGGCTAAAGATAAGATCAATGCCTATGAAGTGCAAAAGCTGTGCAGCCATTGGTGAATCCACTGGACAGCTTTAGGTGAAGAACGAACCACTATCCTATACGTCTCCATCTCACAAAACAACCTCTACAGACTCCTCCTTGGGTGTGAAACACTTTTACTCCCAACATTACGGGCAGCTGGGAAACCAAAGCTGCCACTCAGTGTGTGCAGACTGCCCACTGCCCTTTGGGCCTGCTGCCGCCTTCAGCTGTCCAGAAGATTCAGCTGCCCTGTCTTGTCACAGTCCTAGCCAATGGGCTATCAGAGCAGGGGGTTGTCAGGACACAGCAAAAAAACCCTAATCTACCTGCCCTCCTGCCTCTGCTTCACATCCTGTGAAAGAACACAACCCTGTGGCTATGCTTCCAGCACTGTGAGACTAAGGGTTTCTATGTGCTGCTGTGACAGAGGCCTCAGCAAGCCTCTGAGTTCCACATGGCCTCCTTTTTCAATAGTGGGTTGTTTTCATCCCAAGTTGCCTGACCAGAAAAGCCCATGCCCACACTGATACTGCTTCGGAGGCTTCATTTGTACCTAGAGGTTTGTCCTGTGGCTGCTCATGACCCTTTTTAAAATGGAGCCAACCCACTGAAGGAATGTACAAGCTTGGTGCCCTCTGCAGCCCGTGTGACACTGGTTTCCAGGAAGAAGGTACAGTGAGGGAGGGCAGGAGAGCTTCACAAAGTCAGCCCTTTCATTGCTATGATTACATCTTCAGAAAAAAAAAAAAGTTTAAAGCTCTATTAAAAATAGTAGTCATGCTGTATATGCTGACCTTGCATAAAAATGGTAACCAAAGGGCCTTCTTCTTAGTATACAGCCCTCAGAGAATTGTATAGAGAGGAAAAATACTGTTGGTCCGGTCAGTGACAGGGAGAGAAGTGTTACTGCCAGTGATGTCATTCTGAGAGAAAAAAAGAGAAAAAGAACCAGCTGAAAATGAATCACAATTCTAGAAACATGTCTTTTCGTATTAAAATGCTAGTGAATACGGTCACTTAGAACCCCATCACTGCTGGATAGAAGTCAGCATTACTTTCTGCTATGCCAATTCGTGCTGTCCAAAGAGCTTTTCCTCTGACCCTGCTCTGCTTTGGACTGATGAATTCCCAAGTGTAACTTCCACTTGGCTGGACTGAGCGTGCAGGTTCCCAGCAGTGAAAAACCAAAGGGCCAGGACACAGCCAGGAGACACTGGCCCGGGGTTTTTCCTTCTGTTTGAGAAGGCTGTGATCAGCCGGGCCTGGCTACAGTGCATTTTCTCAGGAAAATAGTAAAATTGGGCCCTCTCTCTCCAAGCACTAGGCCTGCAGCTCCAGCTCACAGTGCTGTCAGGAAGAGGCACCTTTACCACGGGCACTTTACCTTTAAACGGTCCAGACTGCACCAGACACAAGATATTAAAAAAGGAAGAAAAAACAAAGAGTGGCGGATAGCACTCTGTGCCACTGCAAGGTCTCCACTTACACACAAACCATTTCAAATCAGCCAAGTTAAACACTGACCTGCACTATTGCCACACTCGGTACATTTCCCAAGGACACAGTATAAATGCTTCCATCAAGGCACAGCCTAATTTATTTGTTTGCTTCTCTCCTTGCTCACAAGAAAGCATTTTTGTTTAAATGGAGAGAATAAATAGTCTCCTGACCCTTCTCTCCGCAGCACATGCTCCCGCGCTAGCCTGTGTTTATGAGGCTAATGGGGGAGAATGCTGTGGGAGGCCCTTGTTAAAACACTGGCAGCACCTTCCCTTTCATAATGCAGTGACTCAGGGCTGCATTGTGTTTGTAGACGCAGGAGGAAGAGGAGCCTAATAAAAAAAATCCATTATCAGAGCTTTTTGTGCAGAAGGACAGCCGGTCAAAATGCAGGGAAGACAACAAATACCTTGAAATAAAGAGCCCATGATGGAGATAAATAATCATGGGGCTCATTCAACAAGAGCCTGCTGTTCAGAAATCCACTAGAACAGCTGCAGCTTACACGTCATTATACTTCTGATCAGTGAGCATTAGGAGCCTTTTTGTGAGTCCCTTGTTTGTTATATTAATCATTGCAAAAACAGACTCTGCAGACATAAAGCCAGGCAAGAAATGTGGGGACTGTCCTCACCCCAGCTTTGCCAGGCACCTCAATTTTAGTCTTTTTTAATGTACCGCTTTCGTTCTCTTTTTTTTTCCCCTTCCTTGCGATAAGAATAACAAATGTACAGCCCTCATCAGACCTATATCACAGCATCATAGAATCACAGAATGGTTTGGGTTGGAGGGACCTCAAAACCCACCCACCCCAACCCCAGCCGTGGGCAGGGCTGCCCCCCACCAGCTCAGGCTGCCCAGGGCCCCATCCAAGCTGGCCTTGAGCGCCTCCAGGGATGGGGCACCACAGCTTCTCTGGGCAGCTGTGTCAGCGTCTCACTGCCCACTTGGGAAAGAATTTCTGCCTAACATCTAAACTAAATTTCCCCACTTTCAGATTAAAGACATTCCCCTTTGTTCTATCACTATTAGACCGTGTAAAAAGTCAGTTCCCCTCCTGCTTAAAAGCTCTCCTCAAGTACCAGGAGGCCGCAAAGTGTTCTCAGAGACTTCTTTTCTGCAGGCTAAACAAGCCCAGATCCCTCAGTCTATCTGACATAGATAGAGGGCTCTAGCCCTCTGATAATCTTTGTGTCCTCCTGTGGACCCTCTCCAACAGCTCCACATCTTTCCTGAGCTGGGACCCACAGGCCTGGGTGTAGTACCTCAAGTGGGGCCTCAGGAGGGCAGAGCAGAAGAGGATGATCCCCTTCCTCTTCCTGCTGGCCACTCTCTACTGATGCAGCCCAGGACACAGTTGGCCTTCTGGGCTGCTTTCTGTTTTTTAAATCATCCGTCGGTAGAACTTTGCATGATGTCAAGTCTTCTGATTTGGAGACATCCATGGACATCCACAGACACGAAGGTAGGGTCTCAGGTCTTACCTATAAAGCTTAGTTCTGCCCTGTAAACATATCTTCTGGTCTCAGCAGTACTGTGGCAAAATGCTGTAGGGAGAAAACGTCTTTCCTCCGTCCATTCTTCTGGGAATGTGCTGAAGAAAAATAAAGTGTCCCTGAGAATCAAGGGGGAAAGAAGGTGCCTGGCTTTGACTGGAATGAGAAGGATGCATCTTGCATTCACAAAAAATTTAAACTGGGATTTTTCAGGAAGCAATAAAAATGGGCTGGGATCCCAATTGCTTTATTCTTCTTAAAAGTGTCTCCTTCACCCTTTGGATGTAGGGCTGGGTAAACATCATTTGGGTCCCTATGCAGAGCATTGCTTTGCCACACCTATGAGGTGTCCTTCCTCTTGCTTGCCTCATGGTGGTAGCCCATAAACCACATGGACTGATAAAGTAGTAGCAGCACAGCTTCCCCCAGCAAATACTTTGTTGGACAGGAGAGGGCAATAAAACGATGCCAGCTGCTTTCCTTGTCCAGTCACCCAAGTTCATTTGTGATTTCATGTCACTGTGGTTCCTCTGCAAACACAGATTTTGTACTTGATGCTTAACTGAGATGTATAGAGTCTTCCATAGACATAGATAGCTGCCATGGAATGAGCTGTATTCAATCCTTTAATGCTTCCTGTGGACCTGCACAGATCCAGTCTTTGAAATTCAGTCCAATTCTGATGTAACTGCATGAAGTCCCAGTTTCTGTGGTTCTGTCTGCATTACCAAATTGGTCAGCAGTTCCCAGTTGCTGGCCCTGGGTTTACTTTAGGTTTTGCCAGGCTGAACACTGCCTATCACAATGAGAACATGGTACACAGTCTGGAGAACATCTCAGATAACATAGCAGGCAAGTTCCAGCCTGGGTAGGGCTGGAAGAAAGGATTTTCCTCCCTGGATTTTCCTGGTCACCACTGCAGCTGCAGTGAAGCACCATGAGAGACGCTGAACGTCCAAGCTTGACTCTTCATTGAATTACTGCTGTATGAAAGGATCTCTCTAACTTTTTGCATTTCACAACTGTTCGGCTTATCAGGAACAGATAGAAGAACACAATTTCCAGCACAGCTGGCATAGCTTTGGAGCATGTCTCCCAGATCTCAGCTGGGGGCTCTCCACCTCTGCCTGGTGTGCCTCCATGCAGTGTGGTCCTTCCAGTTCCCCAGGCAGGGGACATCTCTGCAGTGACAGCAGTGACTTGCCTACTGTTTGGATGCACCCTCCATGCTGGGCACTGCTCTGCTCATCTCGCTACTTGCATGCTGAGAAGGAGGGTTTATTCTGATAGTGTTCAGTGGGGGATCCTCTGGATGCTGAACACATTCCTGCAGTTCTTCTCTGATTTCCTATCTCTCCCAGGCTATTATCTTTTCAACAGGGTAAGCATGACAGTGCAGCCTATCTATGTTAGGAACCTGAACAGGAAGTCAGTGGTTAACCACAGCTAAGGAGGCAATCAACATGTAAAAATATAATGTGACATGTTTCCGAGATATTTATTTAAGATCCTTTGAGAGATAAAACAATATTCTTTTGAAAAATGATGTGATATAATTAAAAAGGCCTCTTCCACCCCCCTTTGCCATTGGTTATTCCCTGCTCTTATTCTCCCTCAGTGCTCCCCGGCAACATACCAGCAAATAAGCAGTATCAATCACTTCCATTCGGTTTGGTTTTCGTTTTTCACCCTTGTTGTTTAATTTTAAAATGCCCCAAAGTTGTTATTATGTTCCCCCACTCCTAATAAAGAAGAAAATAATAATAAAGAAAACAACAACAACGGGAGTTAGTCCTGGCTTGCTTGTGACTTGCCAGACTAAATATTTAATCACAAACCACAGTGTTCCCTATCGTGTCCTGAGCCCCTGACACCAAAGCTGTTCTTTACATTGGCACCTGGATAACTTCAGCAGGGCAGGTAGTTTCTGCAACAATTATTCATAAAAATGATTTATTATTTAGGAGGGCAAATGAAGCCTCTGGGATTTGCCATTTCCCACTCAAGATAAACGAAATACACACTGCCAGTATTAACACTCTAGAATATAGTTAGATACATTGTCACCTCTACCAGCAGATCATAGCTGGACTTCTCATCTACCCCATTAGAAATCTACCCTAGTGACTTTTCTTGAGATGCTCTTTTTCCATTGGCTTTTGCCCTATGTAATGAAAAAAAGAAAAAGTCACTATCAAGCAAATGCAAACTGTGTGAAGAAGTGACATATTCTCAGGTCAGAAAAGCATGGCTAAGAAAAGTGAATTGTATTTATACTAAAGAGGTTACACTCTGGGCATTGCTGGAACAATTAGCAAACATTAATTCCATATAAGAAAAGGTCTCCTGTGCTAGAGAGCAAATATTCAGCCTCACTTTCCATATTGACTGTAGCTCAAGGTAACTCAGTTAGTCCAAAACCTCAATAGAAGGATCTTTTGTGCCTTGAATCCACTTCTGTCTCTAAACAGAAGGACCCAGGAATTGGAAGACCTACACATTTGTCTTCCCTTAAATCTGTGTGGCTTCTCCAGAACGAAGGAGAGAGACTACTGGCGAGAGTGGTGCCACCACTGTCTGTTTGCACCACTGAGACTGCAGACACCAAAGGTGAACAAAAGAGCTTGAATCAGAGGTGGTGCAAGTCAACAGAGGTCTGGCTGTTGGCTTCAGGTGTAATTGGACTGAGCCTAAAATAAAGATGCTACGAATCTCTGAACTGTGTTCAGCCTCCCTAGTCAACTATCATAGCTGCTCTGATGTGCAGTTCAAGACCACAGGGGATTCAGCCCCCTGTTCTTCACTGCTGCCTCTCACAACAGAGGGAGACAAGAAATTTAAGCCTAGCACTGCAGAAGTCAGTCTGAATCCAGCAAATTTTCTGCAATGATGAGCAGGGGAATATCTTGCCCTGAGGTTTTTGTTGCTTCTGTTTTGTCTTGCAGGCATTTTCCCCATCTCCTCCACCCAAGTGGCATGCTTTGAGATTCACAGTGCCTTGGGCCTGTTCCTGCACCTAGGCTGGCTGAGCAGTATGCAGGGAGAGGAGGTGTCTGTGAGGAGCCAGGATTGCTCCCCATGCTTCTGTCCAGCACTTTCCCTTCACAAGAGGGGCTGTGCAGACAGACAGTCCATCCAGAGCCCGGCCAGCTTCCATTTGCTGTTAATTGCCCAGTGAAAAGACTTGCTCAGGGCTTCTCTGCCTTTTCCATGCCATGACCCCTTGTTTGAACACACAAAAGTTGTATGACCTCTCCTCCCATATCTCACAGAAAAAAGAGGACGCAGATAGGGAGTGTTCAATCCTCTGCTGCAGGCTGTAGCCCAGAGGTTAAGGGACTCGGAGCTAGGACATCTGCATTTATAAACAGCGTTTTTAACACTTTGGAATGAGTAGTGCTGAGCAGAATAGCTTAGTTTTGAAAAATGCTGCAACAGAGCGCAGCCTGGTAGGGGGCATGGTCTCTCAGGCTGCCAGTAGTAGCAATCCAATCCAATCTACCTGCTGTAAAAGTCTGTTGATCTGTGGGTCAACGGCACTCTGTCTAATCAACATTTACACCTTGTCCTTGAGAGTTCCCTGCACCTCAGGGACCAGCTGCATTTCCTGTTGGATCCCAAGGACGGCGTTGGACTATGCTCTGCTGCAGAGCTAGCACCAAGCTGGAAGCGGGGGAGGATATCAAAACGAGCCTCTCCCACTATCTCTTCTCTCCATGGGTCTCAATGACCAGGAAAGATGCCCTGCCCCACACAGAACAGTCATCTGATAGCAGCAGTCTCCTGGCCTTTTGGATGGAAGATATGACAACCACAGCACTCAGTGTGCCAGCACTGCCTCTGCTGTGAGGTGCAGGCATCACTCAGGAGGCCCAGAAAGTATTCTCTGCCATGCCCAAGCAGCCTGGCAACAGAGCTCTCACTGAGATCTTTTATCTTGGTGCTAGGAGCTGGAATTAATCTGAGGATTTGGGAATTATTATCATTTGTCACTAAGATGGAACTGGGAAAGTTTTGCACAGCAGAAGTATATGTGAAGTCAGTTGCTCCCATAGCATCACTCACACACACCTCCGCAATGCACATTTTTTCTTCTGTGTTTTATTTTCAGGTGTGAGTTAGACCCAGCTGGCTCCTTGGAAATGCATGTGTATGGGCAAAGCCAGCATGTATGCTAGGGTGGCTGATGCTCCACCTCCCGCTTCGGCTTATCTTGAACTTTGCCACAGGAGACCCATTAGGGTTGCATCTTTACATCCAAGTCTGGTTTCACAGAGTCACAGAATCATAGGGGTTGGAAAGGACTACTGGAGTTCATCTAGTCCAACCCGCAGTTATAGTGGAAAATCACTGGCAAAGCAAGGATGACCCATGAAAGATGTCTTGTTTTGCATTGGTAAAGGCATACGTTATAATTAAAGCATGTGTATGTGCATAAGAAATATACATGCTGAAAAAGGCCAATTTAAGGATGCACGTGTAATGATTCTTTATGTACCTAATTTGCAAGTATTTGACTTCTCAATTTTCATTTCTGCATTTTGTAAAAATGAAAAATGGTCTTCTTGTGTACGTGATACAAGAATATGTATATTTCTTGTTCTGGTCTTCAGACCTTCCTGCCTATCCCCAAGAATAAAATCTTCATGTCAGCATCTCTGTGAGCTTCACACATGAATGAGCAGTATTCAAGATACAAAAGGATTGTGAAAGCTCAATTGCAGCCAAGGTGATAATGTTTAGCAATAAACTGTTGAAATTGGCCTGGTGACAAAGAAATGTCATTGGAATGGAAGTTCTGAAGAAATTAAGCAAATCTTGTCAGGAGAAACTAATGCTGTTTGCTCGCTGGGAGTGCAGGCACGTGGGCTGGAGTCATGCAAGTACACACTCACGTGGGCATAGTGCTGGGATGGAAGTGGAAAGAGTGATCAGTACAACCCTCTTGGTGTGCTGTTACCCCCTGCACAAGGCACAAGGTTGCAAGGCAGTCACAGCCCTCGTCTGTCTGGGCCTCGGTGTCTGTGCATGTGCTGAGAGGCACCCACAGCCCTGGGCAGCCCGTTCCATGCCCACCGCGCTGTGGTGCAGCCCCTGTCCCTAACCCCCAGCTGCCCCTCCCCTGACACAGCTCCATGCCGTTCCCTCGGGCCCTGTCGCTGTCACACAGAGCAGAGCTCAGCGCTGCCCCTCCGCTCCCTGTGAGGAGCTGCAGCCGCCATCAGGCCTCCCCTCAGCTCCTCTGCTCTGCGCTGAGCACACCCAGGGGCCTCAGCCATTCCTTACACACCTTGCCCTCCAGATCCTGAACATCTTTGTGTGGAGCAAGGCAGCTCCCAGTGCTGCTGCCAGACTTTTCTCTAAAGTCAGAGAAAACCCCACACCACTTAAGGCATCCACTGAAGATGGCCTGGCTCCAAGCACCACTATGGCTCCGGAGGTGGGAAGGTGTAAGCAGTGGGGAATCACATCACAGAATCATAGAATGGTTCTGGTTGGAAGGGACCTTTAAGATCACCTAGTTCCAACCCCCTTTCTTGGGCAGGGTCACCTCCCACTAGACCAGGTTGCTCAAAGCCCCATCCAGCCTGGCCTTGAGTACTTGCAGGAAGGGGAGCAATGCCACCCGTGCCTCCCATCCAAGAAGCCAGTGCTGCTGAGCCCTTCTGCTGGCATAGCCCAGCGGCGGTGAGGAAAAGCCACAGGGCTGCCATGGAGGCACAGAAACCACACATCTGTTATCCCTTCCACCCTTCAGGCCATGCTCCCAACCCACAGCTGACATGCAGAGTAGCTCTCTTTGCTACCAGCAGCCAGCAGCCCACAGGGACACAGGCATAGTTATGGCAGGCTGAAAAGCAACCAGAAAACAGGCATCTGCTCCGCTTTGATTTTAAAAGAAGCCCGGTCCCTTTTTCAAATTATTCAGCTCTCAAATTTCAAAGGCAGGGAGGAGACGTCGTGTGCAACAATCCTGCTTTATTCCCTCCCTGTAATTTGTGGTGTGGTTTCTGCTCCTGGTGTCAGGGAGTAACTTTTCAAACAGAATTAAAGAACAGCAAGCACTGAGCGCCTCTGGGTGAACAAGCTGTTTTCTTTACACCTGAAGACATTACAAGAGAATCCCAGCCTCTATTAACACCGCTGCCTGGCTTTCATGGTGGCAGAGGAAAGCTTTTGAATATGAACTCTGCTCAGAAAGCAGAAGTCGGATGAGAAACACGGAGAATACATCAGTCACAAGAAGCCCATTAGTGCAGACGTGGCAGGATGCAGGTGCAATTGAATGCAACTGCAGCCTGTTTGTAAATGTTTGTAAATACTGCTTCGCATCACTTGGGTATTGCAAATCCTCTCAATTTTTGCTTTCCCAGAATTCCTGCTCTCTCCTGAAAATTCCCATTGGCTTCAAGCTGGCATCTCTCAAGGTCACACCCGTCTACTATTCACTATTAAATCCACCTCCCCCAGCAGAAACCATTAAAAAATACATCAGGAATCAGGCCATTCACCACAGAACCCATTTCTCCTGTTTCTTGATAGGATGACGAGGAATGGCTTTAAACTAAAAGAGGGGAGGTTTAAGTCAGGTGTTAGGAGGAAATTCTTTCCCCAGAGGGCAGTGAGGCGCTGGCACAGCTGCCCAGAGAAGCTGTGGTGCCCCATCTCTGGAGGCACTCAAGGCCAGGTTGGATGGGGCCCTGGGCAGCCTGAGCTGGTGGGGGGCAGCCCTGCCCATGGCAGGGGTTGGGCTGGGTGTGCTTTGAGGTCCCTTCCAACCTAATCCATTCTGTGATTCTATGATTCTCACCGTATGTTTACTGTGCTCTTAGCTTTCACAAAGGGCTCCTGATCCTAAACTGGGCTGCGACAGTAAGTGTTAGACGCTAACTGGTTTTGTTTAGCTTTGTTTTAAACAAAACGTGAAAATCATGGATTCCAGAACTCACAAGACAAAATGCAGCTTCAGTTATCCTAAACTCCCCCAGCCTGTGGCAGGTCATTTGCTTTGCCTCTTGTGGCGTATTCTGACTCTTAATGAGGCCAAACTTCCCTCGGCTTTCCCCTAGAAAAAAAAAAAAAATGTTGTAATGCTTTCTATGACACTTGTTTTTAAAGCAATTCAAAAAATAAATATGACCATCTGTCTGCACAGTTTATTTTTATGAGTCTCAGAGAATTGTATTAATTGCTTAATTTATATTTCCATCAGGGTCCATCAATTAAGAGGAATCAGTGGTATTATTATCCTCGTAGAATACTGCATCAGTCAAAACTGAAGCAGAGTCAGAGGTCTAGCTGTTAATCAGGTCACATTTCACTTCCTGTTGACATTTTTATTTCCCTTGCAGAAAATATTTGACGCTAAGCCTTGGATTATGAGCACTGTTCACCCAATGCAAACAGCACGGTGGAGCAGTTCTGCTGCTGCAGCAGGGAGGTGCGTACAGAGTTGCTCGCGAGGCACCTCTCCAGGCAGCACAGGGTGGATTGACAGCCATTTGTCTTGGTGATAAATGGGAAATCACTGCAAGGTGAAGGTCAGATTTCCATGCGCACCTCAGAAAGCAAGAAACAGACCAGCAATAGCAACAGAGGTCATTCTGTTGCAGCTTTGCTGCAAACTGAGCAATTTGAGGAGTTGCTGCCCTCAGAGGCTGACCAAGGAGGCAAATATTGTAACGTGATGAATGCAATCAAGAGTTTACAGACAACAGACCAACAGCGGGCTTGGCTGATGGCACAGCAAAGAAGAGTGTGGCTGTGGTCAAGGTTTCGTTTTAAAACAAGGCATTGTGCAGGAAGGACAGTTTTGTAATTAAGGAAATTGGCTAAGAAATAGGGAGCCTCTCAGTTACTCAGCGCTTGATATTCACACATCTCTTGAGAAACCTTAACTGGGTCATTTTGTTCTGTGGGAGCAAACGTAGGCCTGGTAGAGGCGTAAGAGGTGCCAGCTTGAAGAAGCTGATGCAGGGTGGCTGCAGCACACTGTGCAATGTGGGGAAGCACAGCCCCCTCCCTTTGCCTCACCAGCTCCTTCCTCAGTACTTGCTTATTTACATCACCGTGACATCAAACACACATCTCATGGCAGTCTTCTGATGTTCACTACCACCCACAGCACTGCTTGTTTGTAATCTGTAGTAAGGATCTAAAAATATTTTCTCTTGGTTCACCACGCTGTCCAGACTTCCCAGAGAAGTACTGTCTGTGGAACGTGAGCAATGTGTTCTGCTCCTGAAATAGGGTAATTTATACCTCAGCAGCAAAACATGGATCATAGAATCACAGATTCACTGAATCGCTCAGGTTGGAGAAGACCTTAAAGACCATCGAGTCCAACCACAACCCAATCATACTACCCTAACTCTAACAACTCTCCGCTAAATCATGGCCCTGAGCACCACATCCAAGTGGTTTTTAAACACATCCAGGGATGGTGACTCAACCACCTCCCTGGGGAGCCTATTCCAGTGCTTAACAACCCTTTCTGTAAAGAAGGTTTTCCTGATATCCAACCTAAACCTCCCCTGGTGCAACTTGAGGCCATTTCCTACAACCAGGCTCAGTGCACCAGGTTTAATCCCTTCCTCCCCCACTCCCCCTTTAAATGCCTTCTCCTCTCTCTTTATGCATTTTGTCTCACAGTGTGTAGGAATAGGGATGCTTTAGTTGTTGCTGCTTCTTTCTGCCATGCATTCCCAATCAATTAGAGTTGGGCACATCACCCCAAAAGGAAGATTTTTTATTAAATGCTTTACTTGCACAAGCACCTGCAGAGGGACTCCACCGCTGATATAAAGAAAGATCACAGAAAAAAAAAGGAACTTTCTAAAACTGTCCTTGTGGTTTAGCACTTTACTGACAACTTTCAAATTCAGAATAGTTTGACCAAGTCCACAACTGACTGAGCTGCAGATTAGAAAGGAAGAAAGACCTACACATCTGTGCATTCTTTTTTCCTGGTCAAGCTTTGCAAAAGTTTCAGCTGCCTCTAGGAAGCTGTGTTTTCCATCTGGAAGCTCTGCAGGTGAGATAAGTTTCTGAGGGAATGACAATCCTGCCTTCCTGTGAGCTAGGAAGGAATGTAGATCCGTGTTGCAGTGCAAAGTCCATTCCAATGGAGCGTAACACACCTGCTTGAGGTATTCTGTTCACAGCTAAACCTGCAGACGTGGCCCCTTTCCTGCCCTCATAGAGCATGTTTGAGTAAGGCTAATGCTCCAATAAGCAGACATTTCCTCTTACACGTATTTGCTTTCTGTGGGGTGTGTGGCACTGCATTTCCTTTAAAACAGTGGTCTCAAAACTCCTTCTTCTTTGGCTCACTCTAAGCTAGCTCGACAGCACTGCTCAGAGACTACTTTGATTCAGAATAAGAGTTTTTCCGATTCCATGTGAAATCTTTATTCCACTGAGTATTTTACGTATCTGAAGTACATTGCTGAGGCCAATAAGAGTGCTTGAAATCACTTTGCAGCCCTATAATGTTCAGAAGTGTCCCGCAGTTGGTTTGGCCATGCTTTGTCTGGGCCTAAATATTGCAAAGCTGCCACTTGGAAATCTCCTCCTGATACAGGGAAAGCGATGGGTAAATATTGGCATCACACATCGTTAACTTCTGTATGGAAAAAAAAAAAAAAAAAGCCCTATCTCTGCAGTTTAATTGTGAAACAGCTCCTTGGTTCCTTTCTGTAGTGTTGCATAAGAGAAGCTGAGTACGGAGGGAAAACAAGTGCATAAGTCTGTATTTTCCCTTTTGCATTACCTTCAGAAAAAGGACATGGTTTCTATTACATCTCTGGCTGCAATAGATGTAGTAAGATTTTTTTTTTTCCTGTGTATGACTATAACTTCTTAAAAACTGCCTTCCCAAGTTGATCAAGCAAGTCATGAAAAATGGCCTGTTTATAAAAATGATGATTCTGATTGAGTTAAAGCACTGTAAGGCAGGCAGCACTGTCCCTAAAGAGACAAAAAGAAAGGCTTTATGGAGAAATATCTTGTTTTCCTAATAGCTTGGTTTGGAAACAAGTTTATAAAACACATTAAAATTCCCCAGGGCCTTCAGCTCTGTAGTGTTTCTAAACAGTCACATTTACCTTGACCTTATAGTTGTAGGATAAAAAAAGGATTGGCTCCCTTTTTAGCCCCAGGAATACAATGCTTATCATTTATGTAGCACTTTAAATCTTAGAAGCTCTAGAACAAGGAACCAAGAGTTGCTGCCATCCAACCAGGGCAGCGGATTCAAGCACCTTTGACATCCCCCATAAGATGCCCCTTTCCTGTTTACCTGAAGAGAGAACCTGCTCTGTGGGGTTCTTGCCTGCCAGGGTCAGAAATAATCAGCAATGCCCCAGCAGGATGCTGTGAGACTCAGGCCCATCCAGCTAAGCCAGCCTGGTTCACACAGGTAGGTCACAATGAAGGAACTGTTCTGACTGTGTTCAAAATTGTACTAAAAACTGACAAACAGGAATAGGATTTTCTTCCCTTCCTCCCTTCCTTTCTTCCCCTTTTTCTTTGCCTTCCCCTTCCCTTCTTTTCCGTTCACTTATATAACAGTGATATTTTGTAATCCTCTTGCCCACTTTTAAATCTCAAGAGGTCCCACTTCTCACCAGCTTTATACTTGGAAGTACTTGGAAAAAATAAAGGAAAAGAGAAGCAGGTAACAGCAATGCAACAAGCTAGAGAGACCAGGCCTTGTCAGGTTCTTATATTATTCTTAGTTTCATGGTCTGCCTGTCTCTTGCTGTCCTCACCAATGCCTTGGGATTTTTTCTTTAGTATTTTGACTTAGCAAATTACTAAGAAAATGGCTGAATGTAAGGCTAGAAGGTGAGATTTCTTACTGCTATGGCAGTAAAGACATAGTACTTGATTTCCTTGGTCTCAGCACCAAGGCAGAAAGTTTCTTACTGACTTCATGACTTCTGAGACAGGTGAATACTGTATTTTCTTAATCAGAAATTCAGTCAATGGCCATTCAATATGTTCATGTTCACTCAGAATATCCTCATCATCAAGTGTGGACATCGAGGTGTTCCTGAGGCTCTCATCTCCTCCTCTGTCAGATTCCTACTAGAGAAATGGCTCACCTTCTCACTCTGAAAGGCAGAGTGTGATGGCAGCACGCTGTCTAGGGCAAGAGAGAATCACTGCCTCATATAGGCATAGCTCTCTCCAATAGGAAGACCCTATTGGTTTCTGAGAGGGCTCAAGGAAGACTTGGGCAGCTTCACAAAGTGTCCCCTACTGCCCAGGCACTCCCTTGGTAAAGACTCAAAATGAAGTCAAAGGAAACTGTGTCTTAAGGACAGTCCAACTTGGGAAAACAAAGTGACAATAAATAGTAATAATAATTATAGTAATAATAATAGCCTCTAGCACAGACTCAAAGCATTAGAATCATGGAATAACCCAAGTTAGAAGGGACTCATAATGATCATTAGGTCCAATTCCTGGCTCCACACAAGACCACCCAAAACTCAGACTCTATGTCTGAGAGCACTGTGCAAGATTGTCCTTGAACTCCAGCACTGGGGGCCATGCCCACTGCCCTCTGGTGACTAGACTACGTATCTCATTTTCACTCCAATGCCTTTTTTTTTTTTTTTTTAATTTTATAATTTTAACCATTATTTTAGATTTATGGCAACTTAGAATGCTGGACTCTCAAATCATAGAATCATAGAACCATAGAATCGCTCAGGTTGGAAAAGACATTAAAGATCATCGAGTCCAACCACTACCTGACCATACTACCCTAACTCTAACAACCCTCCGCTAAATCATGGCCCTGAGCACCATCAGTCATGATGGGAATCTCTCAGTTGTTCACTTAATCTGGATACTAACCTTCAATTATAACGCATTGTTTCACCCAACTGAACAACTGCACAGGATTTTTTTTAAAACAAAACCTACGGTTGGAATACAAAAAGCTTTTTTTCACATTAACCTAATTTTCCAGATGTAAGATGCCATTTTCAAAAGGCAACGAGTATAAAAATAAAAAATTGCCAGGACATTTTATGCATTATGTAGCACTTAACTCAGAAGAAGAGGCATCAACTCTAGATTTAAAAACTCAGTAGATCCCTGGGAGCCGCTACGTAATCTCAGCAATGCAATTAGGGTTCAAAGCAAATTTTAAAATCAATGTCCTTATGACTCATCAGCAGCAACGTGTCCCACAGAAAGGAAAGCTGGCAAAGATGTTGACTAA
Source organism: Gallus gallus (assembly GCF_016699485.2). NCBI lineage: Eukaryota > Metazoa > Chordata > Aves > Galliformes > Phasianidae > Gallus > Gallus gallus. The sequence goes on from NC_052532.1 coordinate 112,769,203, forward strand.
TGGATGCCTTTCTTGTAGGGTTGTCAGGACAAATAACTTCACAGCACATTCCGAAGTGCTGGATGGCCCAGTGAGAGGGGAGAGTGGTCTATCCTTCTGTGCTTGAAATTGATAGGGATCCAAACCCCTCTGTGATTTCCCTGGGAACCAATCCAGAAAAATGTGGAACTCACCAGTAAAATATTTGACTTGCTGAATAGTCTCGATCATGTTTTCCATAGCCACCAGAATAAGGATATTGTGGTAACCATTCCAGATAGTAAAGAGCTGTGCCACAGAACTAAACGTGTGAGTTCAGCATGCTTTTACCAACAGGCAAAGGCTAGACTGTAAGTACTGTGAACACCTCCAGACTCCATCTATAAACCTAAACGTTTAAGCTAGGCAGTAGCATAGCTTACTCCTTCAAGGAATTCCTCTAGACCTAGTGAGCTTGGACAGTCTTCTGCAGGCCTAGAGAAAGTTCTCAGAACTATGGTTTGATTCATAGGTGGTCCTGTGTGGAGCCAGCGGTTGGAAAGGATGATCCTTGTGGGTCCTTTCCAACTCAGGATATTCCAGGATTCTATTAAAGTTATAGCTTGACTTTTTCCATACATAGCATGTGCTCGTTAGTCAACCTTTCTGTGATCATTTTTTTCCACAGCTGTGTCCTCTACATTATAGCAGGGCTCTGTAATTTTAACTCTTTTTTTCATTGAATGATTTTGGCTGTGTGTGTGTCATTCTGAAAGGATGGGATGCAGCCATTCGGTGGATGGGGAGGTGGACACAATCAGATCACGTGCTCAAGTGGAGCACATTGTCTCAAAGAAGTTAAAAGCAACCTGAATCCTCTGCATCCATAGTCAGAAAGTGGAATCATATTTTTTTTACATCCCACACTGAAAAAAACCCTCACACAACAAGGACCAGTGAGGGCCTTCCTTCACTGTATAAGAAGTCTGTGATCCTGGCTGGATGCTCCCCATGGCAGTGGCATCTCTTCTTGCTGAAGTAAGTGTGAACTAATCCCAGTAAGTTCATATAGCACTTGTGTCAAGAAGGAATCCCCAGAGAGGGTAAATTGGAAAGGAAAATGGCCTCGTACTCTGACATGCTTTATATAGAGGTATCTCATATGGAGAGGTTAAGCTGGAAAGGCTTACTATGGCTATCAAATCTAGCAAGGCTCCATGAGCAGATGTCATTGTCATTATTCAAAAATATAGCATCCCAAATCCATAATCCTTTTGAAATAGTGCAAATTCAATGCTTTTCTGAGTATAAGACAGAAGCATTAGGGTTGTGCTGGGAGATGGGACAGGAAGCCAGACAGAGGACAGCTGTCCCTATCACTCAGGGCCCGGATTAAGCCAGGGAGTGCTGGTCTGAAGCAAAGGCAGATGATATCTTTCTATCTGGGAGCCTGCCTGGCTGCAAATCTCCTGGAACCTCTCAAATTAGTACTTCAAATTTGCAGAAGCTCATTATGGAGGAAATTTGCAACTCCTGGGTTCTGAGGCTGGGCCCCAGGGAGGGAGGAGCGCCACCATCCCCTCTGAAGCCCCAGAGATCCAGACGGCGAGGCAAGTGCTGAGCAGTGCCCGAGGAGGAGAGAATCCCTCCTCTCAGTTTAGGCTACCACCATAATCAGAGGTGACCTCTCCCCTGTGATGATGGGTGCTGCCTGAGGATAGAGGTGAGCCAAAAGATTTCTTAACAAGACCACAGCTGGGTTTGTTTTTACCATCAGTAACCTTCATTTCCCCGTGTTTCATTCCTGGCAAGTATGTGACAGCATGAGGTAAGAGCATGAGAAGCAAGCTGAATCTCTGACATGCATGTAGGGACATAGGAATTGCTTTTGTGGTGAAGCAACTTCAGGGATACAGTGCAGCATTTCTTATTTATTCACTGTGTATATGCTGTCGAGGCATCATGCTGGTCTCTGCTTCTTGTTAGTTCTTCAGTGGCACACCAGGTCCCAGCTGGCAGTGGCTAATTGCAATCAGCAGGTGAGAAAGGCAGCATCTTGGCAGCTGAATTGGCTCCAGCTCCGGGACACCTTCTGGGAAATGGAGGGAACCTGGAAAAAGAAAAGGAGAGAACTTAAACCTGGACTTCTGTGAAAAGCATTAACTGAGAAAGACAGCAGTGCACAGGACAAATCACACTTGCTTTTACTGGAAGTTCTAATGGAGCAATTCAATATTAAAAGATGGGAATCTTCGAGCACTCACCTCTAGTGGTTTTGAGACACAATCTAATATCACTTGATGACTTTGGAGCACGGCTTTTTTGCAAGATTGTGAGCATCCTTTGTGAGCTCAAAGGACAATGAGGGTATGAAGAATGTCTTGGAGTTCAAATACAGCCAGAGCCTTAATGTCTGAAAGGTGCCCATTAGCATCAGTGATCCACTTGTGGTCACAAGCAAGGAGCAGTTTTCCACTTCACTGTGGGTATTACTGAGACCTGGAATGCTGAAGTCAGCTTGTGGCAAGTGTGCACTCTGCGTCCTATAGCAGTGAGTACTTCCAGGTGATCTGGTTTGGTTAAAGAGATCTCTACCACCTCATGAATCAGAACCCATAGCAGAGGAGACAGTGATTAAGTCCGTGAGGAGAATTTGCTGCTTTCTTGCCTTGAGAAGTAGATCCTTGAGGGTCAAGGTTGAGGCACAAAAGCTGAGAAACTTGCGAGGCAGCAATGTCAGCTTCTCTGTTGATAAATCTGAGATGACTTCCATTTCCATGACTAGCAATATAGTATCTTGACAGGTGCTCAGTTATCACAGCAGTAGGTATGCTACAAGACACAGAAAGCAATGGATGACGGATACATGTTTCACCAGCTCTGCATTTCAGAAGGGTATTGTGAACTCAGGATTCCTCTGTGTGGGCCATTCCTTGCTTGTTCAATCAATGAGAACAAAAATTCCATTTTCACAAAAAAAGGACAACGCCCTCTCTGCCAACAGAAACCTCACTTAGCCTCAAATATAGGGATAGCCAGTATACAAGATACGTAGTATTAGCATACCAGCTGAGCAGTTACACATCAGTGATGCTGTGTGTAGCTGCTGAAATGAAAAGACATCGAGCAGCCTGTGAAAAATGAGAGAGATACCTGGATTCTTCTAATGCAAGCAGCACGTCTGTGTGTATTTGTTTGCAATTCTGCCAATGTTATGAGATCATCAAGGGCAAATTCAACTAGATACAGATCAGTTCATGGGCAGAAAAAGCAATTAGTGCTTTATTATCATCCCGTTCATATGCAATTAAAATGGAGTCGATTCTCCTTCAGATAAAGATGCATAAATAAGCAGAGACCATGATTTGGGTGCTAAAGTAGAGAAAGGTATGCAGAAAGTCGCAGAAGATCACCTGTCAGTTCAGTCACACAGACTGAGATGCTGCAGGATGAGGTGGCTGGGACAAGCAGAATGCATGGGAAACGGCAAGACAAGTGGTGAGGTAAGATGCATTCAGCATTTTTTGGTTGCTGTTTCCAACCTCCATTTTAACTGCTCTGAGTTTACAGATTAATGAAACGATACATTTCTTCCAAAGAAACATCTGTTTCGTGGGTAACTTTAATCAAATCCTGGTGATAACTTCCCATGGGAGCTCATCTGTGCTGCCAAATAGCTTTCAATGAGAGCGAAGATGGTCATGGGACTGTAGCTAGGAGTGCACAAGTGGAAACAATTGCGACAGTCCATTCTGTGCAAATTCAGTGCAACTGTTCCTTTCACGGGTAGCTCAGAATAAAGGAAAAGGGTCAAGAACACAGATCACTTTGTCATGAGAATACAGCTAATACCAGTATATGTGCAATTGCTGACCATCAGCACCATCATGCAGTAGTATTGCTGACCATCCGCTGATGTGAAATGGCACAGCACATTTGATGCCCACTGACTGCACCCCAGCATCCAACCCATTAAGCAGCTCGCTGGAGCACTAAGTTCAGATATGCTGGTTTGCGGCAGCTTCTGCTGTTGAAATTGCTGGCAAATGCCTGGAACCTGGCATTTCTTGGGTCAAATTACATATTGGTCACTTAGCTGACGTCAATTGTCTCAGCAACCACACACTGCAAAAACAGGCTTCTGCCTGTCTGGGGTAAACAGCGCTAGTGACACTCCTTAAAAACCAAACAACCTGTCTGGTGAAAGCTTTTAGAGCCTTTCACAAGCTGCAAAAGAGCACATAAGTGATCAAAGGCGGTAGGGTGGGTGCATTATTGTTCTCATTAGAGCATCATCTGCCAATTTATTGCAGCAAGGAGCCAGAAACGGCACAGCCTTCTGTCTGGGAAATAAAAACAAAACAGTGCTATTACCATTTCAGGTACTGAGGGGCTGAGTGTTGGGGTGCTGTGGATGTAGTTCTCACTGGAGCCTGGCTGATGGGAGCAAAGGGAGGAGGAGGAGGAGACTGCCTTCACGGGGTGTGCCTGCCGAAGCGCAGCACACTGCTGCAGCCACCAGCTCGGCAACCAGATTGTCTGACCGTGGAAAGGACATCAGCTCCTCAGGATTTCACCATAATGTAGAAATGCAGATTCTTGATGGACTGTTAATTTTTGTGCCTAAAAAGAAATGCATCACTGTCTTAGACACATGCTTCCAGACGCATGTTTATTTGATAAAGGGGATTGATTTTTTTTCACCTCTTCACTTACTTATGGCCCAGATCCTGTCATCTTTGAAGTAAGCAGTTGCTGTAGTAGAGGATAAAACATCGCAGCAGCTCTTGAATTAGGAGAAACTCATACTGCACTTTTAATGTCTGTCCACCCACATGCAGCCATCTGACTCCTGTCCTTCTAATGGAAGACTAATAGTTTCGCTGGTGGAAGACATTCTAATGCAGGCAATACTATTTACTACTTGAGGGGTAGGGCCCTGTGAGCCATTCATTTCCAATACAAAGTGTGGCCTAACCACCAGTTTATCCCATGACTTCTGAAGGCCAGCACTTTGGCAGACCCTATGCAGTGACAACTGGTGATCCTAGTTTTGTTCCTTAATAAGCAAGCAGAACAGTCAGGGAGCACAGGTCACAGCTCTGTGAGCAGCTCTGTGTGCCCTCTCCATCCCTGCTGGCATCAGCTTACTGTGGGAGCAGTTGCAAATGCGATAATACAGCCCTGAGATGCTCTGAAGAGCTGTGCGTGCTGCGCTTGAGGGAGGCTCTTTGGAGGTTGAACTCAATGATATCCAGAAGCCCCTTCCAACCCCTAGGATTCTATGACTCTTTCCACCCACTGGGGAGGCTGTGGCATTTATATGAACGGGGGCAGCTATTCCGCTTCTAAAACAAACCTATTCCACTTCTAAAACAAACCTATTCCACTTCTAAAGCAAACCTGAAGTTTGGAAGTTTATGCAAATGGTATGCATTTGCCCTACTCTGAGATAGACCTGAGATGTTTCAAGACGGACCCCTCCCACCTCTTTGCTTTCTCAGCTGGTTTATGTAAAAAGAATGGGCTTGCTGTTCAAGGGGCAGAGTCATTCTGCAAGGAGCAGTGTAACAGTGACAAGTCACGCAGCCAGAGAGTGCACTGGGGAAGGTGAAACCACTGCCACTCTGGTGTGCAAATCTGATCTTTTATGAAAGCACACACAAATGCACACAAATCGGGTAATTGCGTAATATTCAGATAGCTAGCACTTTCTTTGTATTTAAATGACTCAGATAAGATCAAGCAGTAAAAGCAGAACATCCTGCTTAAAGCATCTTAGGGATGCAAAGCAATGCCCCAAACAAGAAAGCTTAGTTTTTAGCCATGTGCTTGAGCCCTGAGCCAAATGAGAAGTACAAATGAGGAGTACATGGGCTGCTCCAGCATCCAGACCTCCCAGGGCAAAGGAAAGCTAGAACTCATTGCTTGTGTTGCAAGAGACACATCTAAGCCGGAACGTGAACACGGTGTTTAATAAGCTTACACAAAGTTGTCTTTTACTTCTCGTTCTTTAAGAAGAAGGAAGCTTTTTTCTTGTCTAACAATGGCTATAGCCAAGCTGTACAGCTCATGAGGGAACAAGTGGGATGCTATATTATTTCAGCAGAGTAGACATCGCTAATTACTTTCTTGCCTTGTAGAATGTCAATTTAGCTGAAAAAAAATAGATCAAGCTACTCTTAAGTACAGTGATTAAAGTGATCAAAGGCTCATAACAGCGCGGAGTGTGGCAAGGTTGTAGCTGTGCTCTAAAGCCTACATTTCATGATGGAAGGTAACACAAGTCAATGAGAAATGTAAACATGAGCATTTTGCAAATGCTCACACTCTGTCCCAAAAATCATCCAAAATGTGGACTTTTGAATTTAATAACAGATTCAAATCTCAAAGCTTTGTTTTTTTCCAAGAAAAGCAAGGCTTGTAGGGAGAGCTATTCTTTCTTCTGACTTTTGTTCATCTTGGCTACAAAACACCATTTTGCCATTATTCCAGACATTAATATTCAGAAATGTAAGGAAATCTTGCACTAGTTTTAAAGACCCGGAACAATTTCTGTGTCAGCATATAAACCAGGCTTCAGATTTTCCTGTAGTTTATGCAGCCATCCACCTTTCTACCTGGAACAGAAGGATGGATCCCACTGCTTCACTATTTTTAACATTTGTCTTCACAATATTACTATGTGGACTGAATGCTAAGTACCTCATATAAAAATGAGAATCAAACCCACAGAAAAGTGAAAGCCTGGACTTTTCAGAGCTTTCTTTAGGCATCTAGAAGTGCCCAGGCTAGCAGACTTATTCCATGCAGAAGTATGTGCAGCACAGGAGGGTGATCTATTCAGGCTCCTAGCTCTCTTCACCAGTCCTCAAAGCAACCCACCTTCCTAATTTAGACAGTGCTCTTCTCATAGGAACTTCCACAGAGACAGCAAGATTTGGGTGCAATAAACCCAGATAAAAGTGACTTGTCCACCGTCATGCTGGGAGCCCATGGTAGGACCAAAAGCTACACCCCTGTTTCCTTGGGTCCTATTCCATTATGTTCAAATTACTTTGCTGGCTTGACTCCTTCCTGAACAAACTGGCAGATGAGTTTCTTTTGGAAATTCATGTTCATCCAAAATAAAGATCTGCAAGGTACAAGCAGATGAAAATCGTAAGAAATGACAGCATCCATAAGGGCCCTCCTGTACGGCCCATGGGAGCAGGAGAATCTGTGTTAAGTTCGATAGGCTTGGAGTTAAAGCTGTGAACCCCCCACAAAAGATAATTTCCTCGTTTCATAAAGAAATCCCCCAGATGAAAATTGTTTTGACTGAGATCACTTATCTGAGCAAATGGAGCCTAATAGGTACTCAGAGGATGTAAGTCAGACCCCTCCAGACACTGTTGCGTTAGTTTACAGCAGGACTAAATTTGACCCAACCCATCTAACAGATGTTTGCTAAGCAAGCTGTCTTTGAAGAATTTTAAATGATCGCTTCTGCTCTTGGCCATGCATTTCCTCAACAGAAGAAGGGGCAATTCCACAAAATTTTCACAGAGATTATTGAGTACTCTGAAGAAGATAAGACTGACTGGTGAAAGACATGCAGGCATTGTCTTCGGCATCCCTATAAACTGTTGCAAGACAGAAACTCGTTTTGTCTCTGAAACTAAGGAAAATCAGAACTTGAGATGCAGTAACACAACCATTTGTACAGAAAGGGAGACTGCAAAGGAATCAGAAATGAGTAATTTTAGAATCTGTTTGTTAACAGAAAGAACCGTTCTGCTCATTTCCATTTTCTGTCCTGGGAGAGACGATCCTCCAGTCTTCAATTTCTTACCTAGAAACTGTTCTTTGTAAAATATAGGTGACATTCCTAGCACAGCTCAGTTGATTCTGGAGTCACTCCTGTTGTTCATAAAGATCTTCATCGTCAGAAAGTATGCACCAAAGCAATAGAAACACTGCTGAATTCTCACTGTCTACTACTGTGGGAGCTCCAGGCTCTCTGTGTAGCATAGAAATACTGGAAATATCAGAAAACTTGAGAGGAGTTAATACTTTGAGTGCAAAGGAGAGGATGGGGGCTGAAATTAGTTCTCCAATTTCTTCCCTGTCTGTTACACAGCTTGGCAATTAATTCAGAATCATGAGAATTATTCCTTTTCCTTGACAACTGTTACAAGCACGGACACTTGTAGGGACAGAGTTCCAGGCATATGTGTTTTTGGCATTTATGACAAGGCATCTCCATTGCTTGTTGTTCTGCTACCAAGAAATGGAGGGCAATTTTATTTTTCCTGTATATGTAGGTAACAATTCCTGGAACCCCAGGTCCCCTCCCATTTCCCTTTTTCCTTTCCTGGCTCCTTTCCCCTGGGATTTGACAAAACCAGCCTTAGACTCTGAGTTGCCCTTAGAATCATAGAATCATAGAATCGCTAAGGTTGGAAAAGACCCACAGGATCATCCAGTCCAACCATTCGCCCATCACCAATGGTTCTCATTAAACCGTGAAAGGATTAAACTTTAAAATCCCTTCTCCTGCTGCCTCTGTTTGCAGTTGGAATATATGGTAGTCCACAGTAGCCATGCTAATAGTCACGTTTTTGTACTGCGTGCAGCATGACATCCATTCTGGAGGGCAGAAAGCAGCAGCACAGCTGTGAGAGCAGCAGGGAAGGTTCCATGGTTTTGCTGAGGTGCTTCGTGTAGCCCTCCTTGGGGGAAAGGTCTCCTAAAGGGAGCTGCTTGGTTTCCCATTCCCACAGGGGGTTAATGGCTGCTGCTCAAGCTGAGCCATTTCCCCTATTTATCAAAGGCTGTCCTTCCAGCATGCTTTGCTGGCATGGAATGCCATCATGCACGATTAAAACAGAGATTTTAGGAAAGTTTCTAAAGTTCTAGCTGAAACTTTGTGTTGTAGTAATGGTGCAGTTTTCCTTTTTCTGATCAAGCTTTGAAGCTAACAAAACCTATTTTCCTTGTTTAAATGTGAAGCCGTATGCTAGACTTCGTGTGGCATTGGTTGGAAAGTCCTACCAAAGAAAAAGGCTTTGGCTCACGCTAAGGGATCACCCAAAAAAAGTGTATATTGGTGTCACTGGGCACCAGTTGGGAACCACATGTACTTACAGAAAGATTCAACTTTTTGGAAGTTTCTGAAGAAGGATTTTGTCAAAGCTAGCAATTAAGCCAGATCTCCCACGTATCTTCCCTGTGCTTAAATTGCAAGAATATACTTGTTCCCTAATTCCAAAAGAGCACCAAGGATGCGTGAGTGTCTCTGACAGTTGGATTGCTGAATGTTGGCATAATCAGCAGACCCCTTGACTGCAGGCTTTCAAGTGCCCAGATCAGCCCTGGAGTCTGAAGAGAAAGAGTATGTGAGGAGGAGAAATCTGGTGAGAAAACAAGCAGTAGCTCACGGTTCTTGCTGTCATGCTAAGTTGCAATTTTTCTCCCCCCTTCAACAAATCAGGTAATTAAGGGAAGGTGATCCAAATTCAACTTATCGATTCCTGAGTGCCTTGTACCTGTATTTAGTCAGGCAAGATTTGCACTGCCTTCTAGGAAGTCTTCAGTTCATGAAGGTCTGAACGGAGTCCTGGAACATACTGTGGCAGGGTTGTGCAACCTTTGCTTGTGCTGCTGCCCTGAGGTCAAGCAGCCTCTTTGGAAAAGCCACTTCTTGTACTCCCTGTGCCAGCTGAGTGCATGAGCACCTTTGATGTCCCTTTTGTAGTGCCTCCTACCCAGGTATCTTCAAGATGCAGGTAAATATTAGTTATAAAGCCCTAACTCAATCCTGTGAAGTGGGTTGGGTTTCTCTCTGCCATGCCATGCCAAGAGGGTTGAACAGAGGTGCCAAGCTGGCAAATGTTCTGCTCGAGATTAGACAACATTGTTGTGGAGCACAACACAATTGGTAGGATATGGTATCCTTGTAAATACTGCATCCTGCCTCCCAGTCCCTGCCTTTTACTGAAAGAGCTGCAGGTTTGAGACTGAACTCTCCTAAAGCTCACATGGCCTTTGCTGAGCCTGAGTGCAATACCTCTTCATAAGGCATCCACCTGCCTATTTCCCCACTGCCCCAATAGCATCACTGCTGTGACCTTGAAAACCTCCTCTCGAGTGCCACCCTGTCTCTCAGCAGTAGGAAATCAGATTTTCCATCCCTCAGCACCACTCCCTGCAATTTCATGTCTGAAGGAAGAGCTGGGGAAGGCATGGAAGTTTTTCTCTCTGCAGCAGTGACTCTATTTTCAGCTATAGCCTAACAGATTGCTTTGCTTTTCAGCCTCATCATCCTTTACCGCCTTAATGCATGCAGCTACACAGGGTTACTATTAGTGACTGATATCGCTGGCACTGCTGGCTGGGGCCAGCACCAGTTCACCCAACTCTGGGTGAACTAAATTCTCCTCTATACCACATCCTCATTACTCCCATGGATTTCATAGAAACACAGAATTGTAGGAGTTAGAAGGGACGTCTAGGGATCATCAAATCCAACCCCCCTGCCAAAGCAGGTTTCCTACAGTAGGCTGCACAGGTCATGAATATCAGCTATTATTATTCTTTTATTATGTTTTTTGGATTGTTTGTTTGTTTGTTTTTGGTGAAACAGAAAACATAGAAAGTTTGCTATGTCAGAAAAAGACAAATGGAAAGTCAGCTGCTCTCTAGGGCCGAGCCAATCGGAGGTTACCATGCACTAAGTGACCAACAGCTTTGGCCTGATGGCATCACCATTCAATCTCCAGTCTCAGCCCCTTGCAATTACTGCATGTCATGCTTTTAAAATCACAACATAGGAGCAACTACCTGGTTATATTTAGAGCAACGATAGGTATGGAAACACTTATTTGAGCTTCTCTTGTTGTAAATATAGAGACATGAGGGAATCAGAATGCTCCCTGCACATCAGCAGAGTCTTCTCAGCCCTGCTGGTGAGGAGGGCTCTGGAAAGAATGGGTCGAGGAGCTGGGAGCATACAGGATGTTTCCAAGTTTCAGCAGCTGCAAAATAGGCTCATACTAGCATGGAACTAAAGGACCCTTACGGTCCTTTTCAACCCAGGCCATTCTATGATTCATTCTATGAAGTGCTCCCTCCTTAGCAGACTGGCCCGAATGAGAAGAACAGCAGTGCTCTGTGAGACCTCCAGGCTCTGAGGGCTACTGCCGCACTGGGCAAACTGGGCAGTTCCAGAGCGTGGGTCTGAGCACTATCCCACAGTGGTACACCCTCTGTTTCTGACAGCTATCTGATAAAAGGTGTTATTTGCCTCTGGGGATCTCACTTTGCATTCACACTGGCCCACCAGCTGTGCAGACCTGCAAATAGCCTGTTAGAAATACACCATAAAAACAGAGACCTGCTCCTGCTTTTTTAATACTGCTGTCTCCTTCTATTGCCATTTTCTGGTTTTTATGTTTGGTACCTACCAGTCTGTCCACACACACGCATGCTCACGTACAGGCACAAACCAATTAGCACAAATCAATTAGCACGCCCTCTTTCCTGTGTGAATGCAGCTGTTCCTCGGGCAGACGCACTTCACAGACCGGTGACACCTCCGCAGCTTATTTCGGGAGCTGGAGGTTGATGTTTCACACGCTGGCCTCAAATCTAGAGAAACAAAATCTCTGCTCTCAAATCCTCAGGCCTTGCTCTTCACACTTGCCAGCAAGCAGCGCATGCAAATCCCCAGTGAGCAATAGAAGGGACAGGTCTTCCTGTGGGAATGAGATGCAGACAGGACACAGAACTATAGGAAGCAGAACTGCAACAGAGATGCTTCGGGATCTCAGAGGTGTGGGCTGCCCTGGCCACAACCTCTGCAGGGGGACAGATGCCAATGCCTGGTTGCAATGCCATTGAAAGCACACCGGTGACAAATATAGGAGGAGTTGGTGGGACAGCAGGAAGGGTTTGCAAAGTGCCAGCTCTGGGACAAAGCCTGTGAGGATCCCCTCTCACAGTGGTCTGAGTACCTGTGGTGACTCATTAAAGAAATATATATTTTTCCTGTGATTTTTTTCAGCTAGTCACCGCTATTCGATGAAGCTGCTCATTAATTATTGTTTACAGAAAGGTATTTCCTTCTTCACCTCCCTGAAAGACATTCTGCTGCCCCTCAGTACACAGCTCAGCTCTAAATGCACAGGAATTTAAGACAAAAATGCCATGTTTTCCAAGGTGTTAAGTGGCTGGCCAGGGTTTGCGTGCACAGTGTTGTGTGCTCTGTCCCCTTCACTGCTGCAATCAATACTGCCCTGATTTCTTTATCATGCCTGATGTGGGATGGAGATGAGCAATCCTGTTCATACCTCAGCTTTGGCATTTTGATTCCCAAACAGCCCATTCACTAGTAGCATAAAAATAATGTAAAAACAAATACATCAAATAAATGTAGCTTGAAGACACCTCTATTACAACCCTGCTCTGTATTCTATAAGCAAAATATGTACTGTGCATACAAACACTGGGCGAATGAAGGGATGTGGGTATTAACACTGACATATCAAGCGGTTCCTTCATAAGACCATATTATCTCTGCAATCACCTAGAAGTATTTGCATTTCACAGACCACCTTTTCCAAACGGCACCTCTCGCCAAGTTGCCTCTTGCTGTTCTTGGCTGATGTGTAGGCAAAGAACGAGGCCAAATGGGCAGTTTTCAGGCCAGTGTTGAGAGGTGGTTGGAGCTGATAGCTGTGGGAGGTCTCCTCTTTTGAGGGTCCCAGGGAGGTTCTGCTGCTGCTGGAGGCAAAGCAGCACTGCTGCAAGGTTGCATGTTCAACACACAGGGAAGGCAAGTCACCAGGCAGGAGAAAGGCAGGCGAATCATGAGCAGAATTCAGCCTGTTCTTCCCATGGGGCTGGGTGACTTTTTTTCACGGTCCGGTATTGCTTCTTGCAAAGTGCTTATCAGGATTCCTGTTTGCAGCACTCCATTCACAGGGCACAATTCCTGGCTGGAAGTCACACGGCATTTTTACATCCCTCATCAGATGAAAACTGCGTACAGGGCAGGGAGGTTTAAATAAGCCACCCACTCTGCAAACAGCCTCCTCCTGTAGTTGTGCTGACCGAACAATACAGCACCAGCAGCCCAGAAAGTTTGAAAAACACCACAATCAATTAATGGATTTTTTTTTTCCATCGACCCACTCCTAAATCCTGGCCACTAGTTCAGATGGAGCAGTTTATAACGCTAATAAAACAAAACACCGGTGTAAATCGTCCCAGCATCAGTTCAGCAAGTTGCTTTCACATACCAGCCTGGCTCCAGGCCTTCACCGTGTGCTTTGGACTCGAGCACAGGAGAATTTACATTCTCTTTGCAGTTCCAATGAGACATCTGCTACTTCTCCTAAGTCGCTGTGATGACACTTGCTTTTAAACAATGCCTGTACCACTGGGGGTGCCTTATATGATAAAAACAAAAACCCAAACCCTCTTCTTCAAAGCAGGAATCCACCTTTTGCTTGAAGACGATTTATATGACACTGCACAAAAACAAAGCGGACATTTTTAACCTACAGATAGGCAGAGCAGGAGGTGACTGGGAAATCCATGCAGGATGTGAGAGGTTAGAGTTAAGTTTCCACTCTGCCAGAGGAAACATGATCCACTGCTCCCACCTCTTGCTAGGAGCGTCCCTACCCTCTATCTTCCATCTGTCCTAGGCTGTGGGTGCTCGCAATATGCTGTTGCAAAACACTCAACTGTTTCTTGGCAATGGGAGAAGAAAACAAGGGAATGTCCACGTGAGGGCAGAGACACATGCATTTGTACTTGGTAAATAGGTAGGTATAGTTTAGCTAGAGAAATAAATTAATTTAGCATTCAGCTGTATGTCTCTCCTAGCACACCTCGACCACTGGAGTAATTGGGCCACAGCCAAGGGAACAAAACCATGGAAAAGGATCTTTCCTACACCTGCAGAAATGCTTGTGGCCTGTCTGAGGCCATTTTTCTAATGCTTCATCTCCAGTAATGGGAGAGTTCAGGACATAGAACCATAGAATCATTAAGGTTGGAAAAGACCTCTAAGACCACCAAGCAGCAGCCCATCACACCATGCCCACTGCCCATGTCCTTCAGTGCCACATCCACACGGCTCTATAACACCTTCAGGGACGGTGACTCCACAACCTTTATGGACAGCCTGTGCCACTGCCTCACCACTCTTTCGGAGAAGAAATTTTTCTTCTGACCTTCTCCAGTCCTTTTCTGTGAAGCTGGGGGCAGAGTCATGCTTTGCAGACATGCTAGCCTTGGAATCCCACGTGGTCCTGTGTTGTTGGTATCTGACTTACCCACAGCCAACAGTATGAGAGTAAACTGTGTTGCAGAGCCTCTTCCCATTGCCAGCTGTCTGGGCACTATCCTAACGTTGGTTATTGTCCTGTTACATTTTGGTGTCTTTCAAACCAGAGCCATCCTGAATTTTATCTCCAGAACACCACTATGAGCTTTGCATTCACAACTGCACCCTTCACATGCCTGCAAACTGGGACAAATGAAGTTCAAGTTTAGAATCCCTCTACAAAAGTAAGTCTATCATTACACGTAGTAGGCTGCTGTGTAATGGACTCATTTACAACCTCCTATTTTGTGGGTACTCTAAACATCACAGTTCCTCCAAGAGAATGAGAGAGCCAAGATCACCTCCCTTTAGTACTTAAGACACAACGCTTATACTAATGTTAATCAGGTAATTATTCCTCTGTAAGGAAAGGATCTGTAGATAAACTCCAGCCCACTATCGGAAATGGCTCTGCTGGCATCAGTCATTGCTGCTTCCAGAACAGGTGTCACTAAATATTTCTCAATTATTAATAAGCCTGTAGCCGGGTGAATACATATAGTCATGTCACAAGGGACACTGCTATATTAGAAAACCCCTGAGTTAAGCAGGGTTGCCTGATAGCAAGTTGGAAGTGCTTCCTGTTTGTGAGGTGTGAATTTGTACCATCCTGTTGAAACAGCAGGGCTGAGACGTGGGGAGTTATCAGCTGACAGCACAGGGTCTGATGCAAACCTCATTCATGGATCAGGAATTTTTCCTCATCTCTCCCATGGGCACAGAAGGAACCATGAAGGGAATTAGCGCTTTATCAATTGGTGCCCAGAAGAGAAATGTCCTCTCTATCCAAAAGTCCTGTTCCCAAGGCACAAGCCGGCCGATGAAAGTTTAAACTCCTTTGGGCTCCCTCTCTTCACCCACCCCAGGTCTGTGTGCCCTTCTGATCTGTCTCCAGGGCTGTTATTTTCCATCCTGACTTTCAAGCCAGCATGGAAAAACTTCTCATGAAACACTGCACGACTGTATTCTTTTTAGACATGCATAAATAGGGCCATACATTCTGAAGAAAGGTCTTCCAGGGTAAATCTCCACTTGTCGACTGTGGAGAGTCACTACACATAGCCTATAATGTTTGCCTTCTTCACACAACCACAGTCTGCAACAGCATCTGAGCAGAAATGAAAATCAGCCTCTTGAGTGCCACTGCAAATAGGCAGAGCTGCCGTACACCCACTGGAACTACTGGGATGTAGGCATCTCTACAGAAAACTGGTGCCTAAATCACTTGGCAGATCCTGTGCACGGTATTTATAGAAAAATGACACCTACTCACATTTATGGGGTTGCATGAATGGATAAAAACGCTTGAAGCATATGTTGCTGGACAGGCATGTGAGATCCAGACAGACAGCCTTCTGTCTCACAGCAGTTGTGCTTTGCTGATAGTCTTAGCATCTCCACATCCATAAATGCTCACCTGTGATTTCCCACTTGATGATGCTTTGGGGTCATTTCCAGTTTCTGGCAGAAGAACCTTAAAAAGAACAGGGGGAGTAATTATGTGTGAGAAAACAGATAGCTCCACAAAAAAAAAAAAAAAAAGAAAGAAAGAAAAGAAAAGAAAAGAAAAAAAAAGGAATTGTGGCAAATCCACACTCCTAGCTTTCTCTGGAAGAGCTGCAAAATAAGTGTTTTCTGAGACCCGGGGAGGGTGAGTTAGGGAAAGGGTGAGAGATCTGAGAGCACCAACTGCTCTGGGACCATCAAAGATGGAGGGCTGAGCTCTGACCTGGCACCTTTGGCAGCCATGCTAATGAAAGCTTTATGCACTGAGTAGCTATGCATTTAATTTGAGAGACCTGGGCAGGCTCTTTAACTGTTATCTGGGAGCTAAAAAGTCACACAATCACTTCCTCAAACAATGATTTGTAGTCGGACTGTGTTCGTGTCAGTTGAAGGCAGATCACGGCCTCCCAAAGGACTTCAAAGATAAGATAACAAGCAAACACACAAAAAAATGTGGTCTGCCTTGAATTCCTCTGGAGGGTCACCAAGGCACTGCAAAGCCAGCTCTGGGCTGAATGAGCTGACTTCAGTAAAATATGGCTTTCTTCCTGCAAACCTCAGTACTTAGGAAAGGAGAGATGCTTGGGACAATCTTGTCTTTGGAGCAGAGGGGCAAACAACACCTATACATTGACATTTTCATGCATGCAATCTGCTGTGTCCAGGGACAACACTGCTTGACCTGCACCACACTGCAATGCAGAAAATGGAAGCGGGGTGCAGGGTCAGAATGAGGGTGCTGTACTACCCAAGAGCAGCCAGGGGTGGGTGAGGAAGGAAGGAGCAAGAGGAGCAAGGCAAACAGAAGATGGTTCATCGGATTGCCCCCTTTCAGCTCCTGGTGGACACGAAATTTACCTCTGACTCTCAGAGACGAGTCCTTCTTCCCAAAACTGGCCAAGCCCTGCTGACACTTGTTTACGTTCTAGGAACCCTTCGCATCATCTGGTGGCAGTGAGTCCCATAGTTTAATTACTCACGGTACGAAAAAGCTTTCATTTGCATTTATTTCAAATCGGCTCCTTGGTAATTTCAAAGTTCCCATTCTGTCCTATCTAATTTGGAGGATGTGTGCCCAGTGGGTAGACCACAAGACTGGATCTCTGAATTAATTCTATTTCCATCTCTGTCATTCTTCTAAAAGAGAAGGTATTATTATTCATTGGAGAGAGCTTTACCTTCAGCCAGCTCAATTAAAATTATCCCAAGCAAATAGTGATCTGGAATTTGGACTTAAATGATGAATCTAATGTTCCCTGTACACCTGCAGAGGACAGGTAGAAGCTAAACTGGGTAACAGAGGTAAAAATTTGATGTTATACTTCCAATGCCTGGGTCGATTGGTGGAATTGAAACTGCTGCCACCGTGTTACAAAACAACTTCTCACACAATAGCAGACCCCATTACACAGCAGAATCCCTGCAGTCAGAGAAAGATAAGTCAAGATCCCCCATGAAAGGGAAGGATGTGTAATTTCTAAAAACAGCAATTTACATACTGGCCTAAGAACCATCCGTCTATCGAGCTGCTGTAATTGTGCAATTTGCTCCTTCTATTGACACGTCTTCCTGTAACTTGTGGTTTCCAGTGAAATGCCACCAAAAAAAAAGAAAGAAAGAAAGAAAGAAAGAAAGAATTCAGCTAGGCCAAAGAGAGCTTCATAACCTGCCTGAAATGACACAGCTGAGAGAGGGAGGAGGAGATGCTCACAGATGTAAAGGAGGTGCTCAGATTGAAAAGACGTAAGTGTCCATGCTAATTACAGTCTGGGCCACACGCTAGTACTGGCAGCTGATCTCTCCATTCTCTTGGCTTGGTGTGAGGATGCCAGGGGTGGCAGGAGGAAGTGGGGCTGAGGCTGTGCTGGGGCTGGCGGCCCTGCCACTACCCGTGGCTGGGGCTGGCCAGGCTGCATTCCCCTGTGGGGCTGAGGGCTGGGAAGGGCGCATGTAAACCTACACAGCCGGGCAGGCCTGGGATCGGGGACAGCCGCCACTGGGATTCCTCAGGGCTTTCTCAGCTTCCACCGTCCTAAAAAAGCCATGCCGGTGAGGTACACTCAGGAATCCCCACAGACTCTCCATTAAGTCGCTAATTGGAGCTAATTATTGTGATGATGATTTATGAGCAGTGATAATGTGCTTGGTGCAAAAGAGACTGCAGAGCAGCACCGGTCCCCAGCCGGAGGCCCTGGTGGCTGAGGGACGTGCAAACATCACAATCAGCATCTCTGGAAAGGCAGCGTCCCCCAAAAGCACCTTGTGATGTGGGAAACAGAGCAGGGAGAAGGGAAATGGGCATCCAGGACACTTGGGCCTCCTCTCAGCGGTGCTGTGCTTCTGCTCCAGCTGCTCGGGAGAGCCACCTCTATCACCTCGGGGTATGTTCCCAGCAGGAGCAGAGGAGCGGAATGTCACGATTATCTGAGCAGTATTAACAGCCTCTCCTCCACCTACGAGCTCATCAGGGGAGACCCAAGTGCACAGGCGCTGCCTGACAAGTGTAAGATTTGCATGATGCATGGCTTGTGCGTTCTTTTGCATTTGCATTTTTTTCTGCCTGAAGACCTTTGCTTCGTTTTTCTCCCTGTAGAAAACAGTAATCTTCACCATGGCTGGTTGCACTGCACGATTCCCTTTCCCCCCACGGCCAAGATCTACACACGTTTCCCAAGGTATTTTAAAGATGTGCTCTGCACAGCACTCAGGATGTAAGGAGGGGAAGAAGATGAAGAGAGACGCTTGCTTGTTTTCTGGCAGTGAGCCACTGGAAACATCCTCCTGTTTAGGCTATACAAGGCTCTTCTTCCTCAGATAGCTCTTTGCCCTGGGATAGGGCAAAAGGAGGGCAGCTATCTGTGGGTCAGGCCCCAAACTCAGTCACTCCTCAGCCGACAAGTGCCTGACAACCACCATGTTCCCCATCTTTGGAGAGTCATTTCTCTTACAGAAAATGTTCCCCTGCTCCTTCTCCTGTAAATGAAACGGGCTAAATCAGTGCTGGCATCTCCTACAGAGCCCCTTACTCAGAGTGCTGTCCAAATCATTGTAGGTATCATTTTTTTTTTTTTGCACGATTTTATTTTGCAGCCTAAAATAAATAGAGGGAGCTTAAAATTCAGTTGACAGCAGCACGTTCTGTGGTAAACGAACACTCTCCAGCAGCATTTGCAAATCCGCAGCAAGGCCTCGTGCATCAGACTGCACAGGAAAACCAAGCAGGGGCCTGGCTACAGAGAGATTTATTTTTTTCTCTGTTTTTCTCTTTTTGCATAATTCAGTCCAAAAGGAGAAAAAAAAAAGGCTAATAATATGGAGTAACAAAATTCACTCTGTCAAGTCAAGCAAGGGGTGGCTTAATTCTCAAGAAAGAACGTGGTTAAAGTCCTCAGCTCTGAGCAGGGGTTGTTCCCCTGAACCAGGCCGTCCCCGGGAGGCTCTGTGCCCTTGGCCAGGCCCTCCACATTCAGCTCACACGGCCACTGGGAACAGACCCGGGGGAGGGAGGCTGGCCAGGATTATTTTTAGCCTGACAGCATCCCTTTAAAGTCCTGCACAACACATCGATCTGTGGTGAATCCACGCCTGAGCAAAGACTGATAGAGAGTTTGTTTTAAAAATTGCATAGAGGTGAATGCAAATAGATGGCAGTTCGAAGTTCAGCCCGCGGGCTGCCGTCTGTTTGCCCTCCGTGCCGTAAAGATTGATCACGCCCTATGGGAAGGCGCTCAGAAGGAAAGCCGGGCCCTGCTGGACAACCCCTAATTTTCACGTCTGTTACCCAGGCCTTACCTCGTCAGGCCAGAGCAAGATTGGGAAGATACGTGAGGGATGCTTCACATTGCCTTCCCGTGATAAAAACAGGCCCTGGAGCGAATGTATCACTTGCCACAAGGAAGGACACAAAGGGTGACACATCTGCGATATGGGAGTAGAAGAAAAAGATGAACACACCCATGGTGAGTAACTCAACTGGTAGCTTCTGCGTGCCCACTTTGGCATTGCACTTGTGGAAACTTTGCTCCAAATTGTGAAATGTCACAAGCCACAAGGCTACTCACTCAAAATGCTCTATTTAAACACCAGTGGTTTCACCCATCACCTCAATAACTTGAACAGATGTTGCACAGCATCTTTCTGAGGTATCGTCAGGCTTGTTGTGGAAAGCGCATCAGGTATACTGTGAGCACAAAACACACCCCACATGTATTGTGGTGGGGCTTTCTCCTGCACACTGCATGCAGTGGGGTGAGGTGGCCCTGCTGCTCCTTGGGTGCAATGTGTGGGTCAGGAAGGAGCCGGGGAAGCTCTGCCTTGGAACTCGTGGGCCAACGTGCTGCCTGAAACGATGCGCTGAGATGTGGCAAGCTTTGTTTAGAAACAGGTACCTTCAGCCAGGAGTCCTTAGAGACAACAGGGCATCTGTTTGACTTCCTCAGTGGATCAGCTGCGTGTTAATCATTGCTCCTGCTTCCCCTCTGCAGCTCTCCCTGTTTGTATGCTTGCTAAAAAAAAACCATAGCCAGCCTTCCCATCAGCGAGCAGCTTGGGACACGTTGCCTGGAGTGTGACCTCCAAGTGGGGTGGGATTTGAATGTGAAACCCGCCCAGTTTGATCTGGCAGGAACTGCCGTGCTGCACAGCATGTACGTCTTTAGTAAGAAGGCATGCCTTCAAACCCAGCCTTTTCAGAGGACTGTCTCAGTTGTCAGCTGCCATCTTCCCAGAGAAAGATCTAAAATTAGAGAAAAGCTGCCCTCCACTGCTGGAGAACACTGCTGCTGACATATGAAAGCAGAAAAAAAAAACTTCAAATAAAGGTCTTCTGCTAAGGCTCACATAACAAGCAAGAAAGGCTTTGGGTCTCTCCCGTCCAGACTGGCGTTTGTGGGGATCTGATTTAAATAGGCAGCTACAAAACCAGTGCTCATCTTTGTCTGCCTAAGCGTTTATACTTTGCCTGTCATCATAAGCACCATTATTTTGATGGAAACCTACGGAACTGAGGGTTTTTCTTTTAAATACCTTTCTTAGAAGTCCTGCGGGATGTCAGGAGACCCTACTCTTTTCAATAAATCAGTGAAGAAGAAAGAAATCCCCCGAGAGGAAGCAACGGCTCGAGACTCTCCACGGTGGCTGTGACACGACACGGATGCTGTTCCTGCGTTGGTAACTGCAGCTCTGCAGACCTGGGCAACCACGCCACACAGTCTCAGTTGCTGCTCAGCCACCACAGTCTGCACTGTCCCCACTGCTATGTGGTGTTTATCCCCTGCACAGGAATTAGTGGGTTAGCAGGGTTGGGCTGCTCTGATATTTAGGGAAACGGTGTGGAGTTGCACCAGGGGAGGGTCAGGTTGGGGGTTAGGAAAAGGCTCTTCACAGAGGGCAGTGGGCATGGAACAGGTTGCCCAGGGTAATGGGCATGGCCCCAAGTGCTGGAGTTCAAGGAGCATCTGTACAACACTAGGGTCTGATTTTTGGGTGGTGTGGCATAGCCAGGAGCTGGACTCGATGATCCTTATGGTTTTCTTCTAACTTGGGAAATTCTATGACTATGATATACCGTCCAGGAGCCTCAGGAACTCCCTGTGGTGCTGGCATACCAGGGCAGGTGAATCCAGGTGAGAAATGAGTGCAAACCTTCTGTTACCTGGAGGCAAGGAAGGCAAGAGCACAGGATTTGGCTGGAGGTGAGGCAGGATGGCAGGCGACATGCTGCTTTACCTTCTAATCTGTGCATCATAGCATGCCCCAAAATCAGAGGTCCTGCTCTAACACCATGCACTTCCACAATTCACATCAAAGAAATCAGAAAACAAACTTCCTTTTTTCTTCTCTGTCCTCTATTTCCAAAGCCCTGGCACCCCGAGAAAAAAATAAAAATAAAAATGTTTTTCAGACTATGAACCCCACAGTTTGTGAACCAGCACAGCAACAAGAGAAGGAACAAGATTTGCAGCTGGGCTGTGAGTGCAGGTGACACAGGCACACTTGGTATCCCACAGGATACAGACCGTGAAAGGTGGGATTTCATGGGAGAAAGTACTGCACAGCTAATGGGGAGCGGGATTGGATTGCTGGAGTTAAAAGGGACCAATCCGTCCAAGGCAGGAGCAGTGGCCATTTGCTGTCTTGAAACATTAAAGTGCAACCAGGATGGCTTATCATCACCTGGCATCATCCCAATGCTGGTATTACTGTTGTTTCTGCAAATGGATTGGATTGAGTTATTAAAAGGTGCAGCCAACTGTGTGCAGCCAAAAGTGCATAAACTTTTAGCATCAGCAACATTTTAGGCCTGAAACAAAAGGCAGTGAATACATTGGGAAAAAAAATCCATTTACTGCCTTGAGTTTTTTCCTCCTGGACTGACCTATGGGAACAGTCTCGCAGGAATCCAAACTATCAGCAAAGCACAGCCACTTATATGCTACATAGCAGGAAAAATGGGACATGTTGCTTAAAGGGAGAAACATAAGTACCTGTGAGCCTGTGCTGCTCAGTGTGGTGTTACTGCAGGGCAGGGCTGAGGAGGATTTGCTCCAGAGCCACGTCCCATCTCTCTCCTCCTCTTCCTCCTCTCTTGTGTTCATTGAGGTCTGTATGTCACAAGCAAAACTGGATTCAAAATGGGTTATTTATTTTAAGCCAAGCTATTCAGATGAAGCTCTCAGGATGTCCTCAGACTAAAATATCTGATCCTTAATCTTGGTTTAGCCCCTGACTTTGCACTTGATTTAGGAAGATGCAATCCACTGCTCTGGAGTGGCTTCAGAAGCAGTCCCAGACTCTGAGGCTGTGAGCCAAAGGCTCTTTCAGCAGGTCAGTGGAGCAGCAATAAGGAAGGAAACTAGCAGATGTGCACGGGGCCAAGGCATGGCATTTGCTTGCAGATACTGCTGCTGAGGGCTGGATGTCTCGTTGGAGGTGGCAGATATCTGCCCTGAAGAGATCAGACAGTTGGACTAGATAGCTTCTGAGGGTCCCTTCCAACAGAACTACTCCTCTCCTCTCCTTCCTTTTCCTTTTCATTCTATTACTTTCTGGCTGCTCTTTGGGCAGATTATGGCTGCCCTCAAAGGTGATCACAACTGAACCATACAGTTAGTATGGTTTCCATGTATTCCTGATGACCCTTTCACAGCAGCTTGTCTCAGCTGGAATACCATGGTGTAAATACTCTTCTCCCAACCTCCCCTTGGTTTACTCTGGCTTCCCAAAGTGTCTTTCAGCCTGCACAGGGAGCAGACGCCTCTGGGAAAGGAGATGAGCAGCCCAACAGAGGTTCCCCTTCTGGTCCAAACACCATGGCTGATCCCAAGCTGCCACAAAGCCACTCTGTCAAGAGAAAACGGGCAGAGCTGACATAGTCTTGAAAATCTGTCCCACTGATAGTTTGCTCACACCGTTGAAATCTTTTGCTGCTCTTCCAATGACCCTGCCTGCATAGAGACGCTCTTGTCCCCCTCTGTTCCCCAAGGGCACAGACTCTCACCCACCCAGAGAGCTGCCATGAGTGCCATGATCAGCACCAATGGGGTGCAGAGGCCGTGGCAGGGTGGGGAGCTCTGGGCACTCAAACAAAGGGAGAAGTGGACACAGTTTAAAGGATTTTCTGATATTTGTTTAGCTTGGCTGCTACACTTTGCTGAAGAAAAGGGAGGTTTTACTAAAGCTGGAACAAACAGTAGATCAGAACATTAAATAAAGGGTTAGCAAACCTGCCAGTAATGCTAGGTCAGTTATGCTGATGAGGTCAAAATTTAATTCCACCGTGAAATCATAAATTTCAAGTACAAGTGTTCACATCAAGTCAAATTATAATACCTACCCAACCTCTGAGTGCCCTGAACAGTTTCTTTCATAGTCATTCACTTGACTGGTATTTGCAATACTAAAATCTACCCTAGGAAGAGAGAGAGAAAAGATTTTTTTCTGTACAGGGCAGAAACAGGAACAAGTTGGAAACTGCCCACGTAGACCATGGTGGGGTCTCTCATGGGCTGATAAACTTTGCAGTACCCATCTAAGCACCACCTCTGATCTTCCATCCATCCCCGTGCATTCTGTCAGCTCCTCCACTCAATCAAGAGACATCTAAAGGTGCTAGTTCAGTGGGATCAAGAGGAGAAGAGCACGCAGTCAGAGTATTCCCCTCTACTCTGCCCTTGCAAGGCCCCATCTGCACTACTGCATACAGGCCTGGGGGCCCCCAGCACAAGAAGTATGTAGAGCTGTTGGAGCAGATTGAGAGGAGGGCCATGAAGGTGATTAAAGAACTGGAGCACCTCTCCTGTGAAGAGAGTCTGAGGGAGCTGGGAGAAGGCTCTGGGGAGACCTCATTGCAGCCTTACAGTACTTGAAGGGAGTTTATGAGCAGGAAGGAGACCGACTTTTCACATGGTCTGATAGCGACATGACAAGGGGGAATGTCTCTAAACCAAAAGGGGAGATTTAGATTAGATGTTGAGTAGAAATGCTTTCCCCAGAGGGCAGTGAGGCGCTGGCACAGCTGCCCAGAGAAGCTGTGGTGCCCCATCCCTGGAAGCGCTCAAGGCCAGGTTGGATGGGGCCCTGGGCAGCCTGAGCTGCTGGGGGGCAGCCCTGCCCATGGCAGGGGTTGGGGCTAGATGATCTTTAAGGTCCTTTCTAACCCAAACCATGTTGTGATTCTATGATTCTGTGATCAAGCATCCACCGTGTGCAAAGCACTAGCCAAAGCAAAAAAAGAGTGAGTAATGTAATGAAGTCATGTGGCTTCTGTTCCAGTAGTGTACCTCTGCCTGAGGAACTCCTGAGTATTGAATGAAAATTAGGGTGTTCATCTTTTCATTACTCCCATGGCAAAATCAGTGTCAGGTGTGACTGCTCACAGGGCTGAGTAAGAGGCTGGCAGATGTGGCTGTGCTCCTTGCTCAACGTCACGCTGCCCATCCACTGCAAAGCCAGGAATAGATCTAGCGATGCACAACATCCGAATCTGTGACCTGTGAGTAGTAAATACCGTAATTAAGCAGTGGTCCCAAAATACTCCCTGGGTCATGAATGCTTCTTCACTCAAGTGAACTCCCATTTGCCTAACTGAGTAAGTGCCCAGCAATTGTGCCCCAGAAGACATTGCGAAGCATATTACATTTGTATCCTCAAATTGCACATCTAGTTAAAACCGTCTTATAAGTCATTTTCCTAACTGTTTGTGTTATAAACGTAACGCCAAGTGAAAAATAATGAGCAATTAGCATGCATCCCTTATAATATGATCTAAAATTCACCAAATATATCAGCAGTGCTTTGTAACTAAGCAAACAGGATAGGTACGAAATTAAACAGGATATAGATGCATTGTGTGAGGGAGATTCAGAGGTGGAAATGAGTCACATCTCTGTCAGCAGCACAGCTACCAGCTCCGTGTGCTGCACAGAAGCAAGGCACTCAGGATGGCAGTGGCTGTACAAAATACTGGGTGCCACAGATGTCACAGTAGCACTCAATTGTCCTTAACAACAAGTGCCACTAACAAAGCCCAGAAACTACTACTATTCCTACAAAGCATTGTCAGCTATGAACAGATCCAGCCTCAGGACTGTTTTTGTCCTGCTCTCATGATGGATGTTGACTTCATCCAGTGCTACATTACAGCTAGTTCCCCAGGATGCTGGTCGAAGTCCTGGCTGAATCCACCAAGCAAGGGATGCTGTGTACTCCTGCTGCCCTTCTCCAAAGAACAGCAGTGCTGAGAGCCACAGAGCAGCAGCCCAGGCTGCCTGACTCTCATGGGCTCCTTTCCTCATCCTTGGCCATGCCAGGTGCCACGGGGATGTCCCTTTCCCTAGGAGAGAGACTTATTGCCCCCTCCCTTGTAAGTAGTGGAAGAGCTGACTTTGCTCTGTGCTGTTTTGCACATTGATTGTTACAGAAATGCATTCAAATATTTGTAAGGTTGATTGAAAATGTTGCTAAATCAAACTGCTCGGATTTAGCCACCAGAAATTAAATCAGATAATAAACAATCAGCATTTCATTCCCACAAAAGAAGGATAATTTCGTAGGATGTTGGGTTTATATTGTCTACGCACCTGCATTTGGAATACCAAAGTGAGGGTTGATAGCAAATTGGGCTGGCAGACAGTTTTTGAACATAATTATTCAAAAGAAACAATCCGGAATCAATTTAATCATAGAGCAACTGATTTTTAATTTCCAATGGTACAAAAAAGTGCCATTCACGTTAGGCTTCTCCTTCCTTTGGTTTGTAATCATGATCGTCTGCATTGTAGCCAAGCTAATTAAATAAATGCCAAGTATTTCTCACTATGTAATACAGCAAAAAGGAAAACAAAATTAAAGATGACTCCTAAACAGCAGAATGAACAAAAGCTCACGGCTTGGCAGATCCCTGGATTGATGTTTACACACAGTCTGGACTTGTTTAGCAGAGGTGGAGTAACGTGACCATTATCGGCCATTGGGCATTTAGCAGTTGTACAGATGGCACATGAGAAGAGATGCACTGCTTTACAAGACCCCTGCAAAACACCATGCAATGCTGGGCGTGTGGGAAAAGCAAAGCAAACTGCCCCATGGCAGCTCAGTCCTGGGAGGGAAGGGCTGACACAATTACACTAATTTCATCGGGGACAGCAAGGCATCCCCAACCTGCTTTTATTCTCTAAGTGATCCTTTTTAACCAATTTTGGTGTTTGTTCTGAATGTCATTTTTGTAGCTGGAAGCTACCGAGGCGCAATGATCTTACAGCCCTGTATCCTCCAGAGACAGAAATCTGAGATGAGACAAAACTGGATGCTCGCCTCCTCATACTGCTTTTTGATTTAGGGATGGAGGAATTAGATCCTACCTTCACGCATGGGAGGAACATTAAAACCCTTTTCCTCTCCCAGGCCTGCTGAGCGGCACGAGCAGAGAAAGGCAGATGCCACCAGCTCTACCACATCTATTGAAGGTCGATAATTCCCATCCCAAGGAGGTCGCTGGAGCCTCCTCTTTTCGCTCGTGTGGAATAAAAGCTGTGCTCAGCCGGGAGGGGACATGCACCAATGTGGTTTGGCCTTCATAACTCCATGCAGAACTATTCTCACAAATGACATCCAACGTAGCTCAGCAAGAAGCAAATAAAGATTTAAAAGGGCCTATTCTTTTTCCTTTGGACAACACATTTGGGAACATCAACATCCCCAAACCAGCCTGTAGTATTCCCAGGCAATGCTACAACCCTGTTTAAAAATAAACCTGTTGACAGACCATCCTCGTCTCACATTCTCTGCAGGAATTTCCCGTGCCTGCTACATCCAGGGTATGCTCAGCAGCAGCGCATGGGGAAATGCTGGCAGGACTCATCCCTCTTTCCCCACGCCAGCATCAGGTTCTGATCTGCTGGGAAAGGGCTGTGTTGACTCAGCGAGTGGGATGTGGTGCATAAATATGGGTGTCCTGTGCCACCCAAAGTACCCCGTAATACCCAGCCGCTTCCTGGCTGCTGCCTTTGGGCAGCAAGATGAGGTGACATCTCCCCAGTGAGATCTTGCTAAAGTGGAAAGTGAGATGTAATAGGAAACTTCTAATGCAGTGAAAGACTACAGTAACTTGTGGGGAGAGTGGTGCAGGCACCCCTCTGGATGATTCACGTTTGGGATCTCTCCATTTGTGGTTTCTTTTTCTTTTCCTAGAAAAGACACCTAGGAGGATGATAAAAGTTGCCTGGATCTCTCAAATGGGCTCAAGCCCCATTCCAAACTACTGATTGCCCTGAACAGCACCTGCACAGGGAAGCGGTGCTAGATACCCAAGCCCAGGGACAGCGATGACTTCCATGTGGATGCAGTTGGTATCTGGATGAAGTTTAGGAACCATGGGAGACTGCTGGGGAGATCAGCCTCCAGGGAGCAGATGCACATTTAGGAGCTGGGCTCGCCAGCCCTTCCTTGACCCCCCAGAGATTCATCACTCCTTCAGCACTGTGACGGCCGGGTCACTCTTCCATGTTTTCTCCCCATGATGTGTGTCCTCCCATGATGTAAATTTGTGTCGGGTATGTCCTGGCTTCTTTCCTGCTACCTTCCTTTGGGACCGTTAAGGAAAACATTTAATTATGTCTTTTTTCCATTTACCAGTGGCCAACATACTCACAAATTATCCTTGCCATGTCTTGCACGTAAAATTGAACACTCCTCCAAATACCTCCTTCCGTGCATATCTGAAAAATGTCCTACTTACCTTAACCTCTTTGCAATATTTCTTTCACGCCTTGCTTTGGCTTTTGTGTGTTTGTGTGCACACGTGCATGTCATTCTTGCACTCCATCCCCTCTACCCTACAGCACCTCCCTCCCTCCTCTGGTGTGTTGCACTTTGCATAGGTCTCATCACATTCTGCTCTTGCACACCCACCCATGGTGCACTGTGTTAACTCCTGCACTATTTATTACTGCATGGCATGTGAAACGTGGGCTGTGATGTATGTGCCACTGCTTTTCATCTCCTACCAGCACACCTCATGTCCTCACTCTCCTTTGTTTTGTGTCATTCGAATTCACCAGTCATTGTGGATTTCTTCCCTAAATAGTTGTCATAGGAGTTGACATTTCTGTCCCTGTCTGTTTGGGAAACACATCTGCCTTGCAAGAGGATTTTATACAACTGCAAATGTGCCTCCCTTTTAGGCTGGAGTTCCAAACGCCTCCGAGGAGCCCATGGACACCTGGCTGGGCACTGACGAGCTCACGGCATGATGAACGAGGCTGCTGCCCAGAGCTCTGTGCCATACTGTGGGAGACACCATGGTTGGGCTGCCCCATCTAACGGAGGTGGGAAGGGATGTTGTGGCTGCTCATCTCTGTGCTCTGCAGACAGGCAGGCTGCTTGCAATTTGAATCACTGCCATCCGGTCCCATATACCATTGTCCTAATGTCCCTTATCTCACTTATTTCTAGGCATTCCTCCGCAGCAATTATGCCTTTCCTTTCCAATCTCCCTTGAAGTATCCTTTACTATTTACCCACATTGATTTTTTGTGTCTCCTTTTATTTATGCCTATTGTACCTTGAATTATAAAGTGAATGGCAAATTTTAAGACTCTAACATGCTCCTGCTTGCCTCTGTGTGTCTATTTTCATTTCTGCCTCTTCATTGTACTACAGATCACTCTTCCTTCAGTAAGGCTACTTCACAAACTTCCACAGGGAAGCCCTGAAGTGGAAGTGCACATATTTTTTTTTATATGTCTATCACTCTAATGCTTAATTTTATCAGTGGGTAGATGCATCCTCTTGTGCTCCCTTGGGTTCTCCTCTCCTTTTCCATGGGTTTTATTAGAAAAAAACACCAACAACAAACAAATGAAAAGACTGCCAACATCAAGGACATGGAAACATCCTTCTTACCCTGTGTTTAAAATCTTCAGGTCTGACTATGCCATTTTTGGATAGTACAATAACTGCATTTAAATACTGAAATTAATTCCACGGTAAAGTTAAGTGCTCTGAATACTTATAAAGGCTTATGGGCTTACTAAAGGTTGATGGATAGTGGTTTTGACACAAGCAGTTCTGATGTCATTAGAGTACTTTGCAGAGATCCTACAGAGAATATATGCTAAGTGTTGGAAATGAGTAAGGAAAGCATCTGAAATTCAATTAATGGACAAACTTTACAGAGAAAATCACCTGACAGGGCAGCATCCAGGAATTACAGGTGAACCACAGGAGCCAAAGGCATTCCAGGCCTCCCAAATAACTCCTGAAGCTCACAAAAGTAGTTTCAGCCAGCAACTGTGACTTGTTTATAGCTTATAAAATAGCCCACTTTTCCCTTCCCTTCCCTTCCCTTCCCTTCCCTTCCCTTCCCTTCCCTTCCCTTCCCTTCCCTTCCCTTCCCTTCCCTTCCCTTCCCTTCCCTTCCCTTCCCTTCCCTTCCCTTCCCTTCCCTTCCCTTCCCTTCCCTTCCCTTCCCTTCCCTTCCCTTCCCTTCCCTTCCCTTCCCTTTTTTTGGAGGTTCAGTCAAGGCCCAAATTGTGTTAGATCTCAGGAAGCTCCATCCCAAACCCAACAAGAGCAAGCATACCCAAGTCTTGGATGCGGCACAGATGGACAGGCTTGTGTGGCACGGGCAAATGCTTTCCTTGGCTGACGTCAGAAAAGCAGTGCAAAACAATAGGCTTGAATGACTAAAAAATGTAAATATACTTGAAGAAAAAACTCAGATGTCTATGCCTTCGGTTTGTTTGCTTTAAACGTGTTTCTTAATTTCTTCTTTCTCAAGCACACATTTCTTTTCCCTTACTGACAATGGTTCTGCCCCTCCTTTCTTTTCCCTATCTGCCATTGCCAAACATTGCTGCTAACTGGCACCAGAAAAGCAAGAGCAGGGAGGAACAAAGAAGCTACTGTCAAACAAAGCAAGCACAAATAGATGGAGTTTTCCTGTGGTACTTCTACAAACTACACAAAAACCTCTTTCTCTTCCAAAAGAAACCATTTTATAATGAATCATTCACTCCACAGGGCTTTTGTTCAGCTGATGAACATGTGTAAGGCGCATTTACATCAGTGCAGGTGCTGTGAGATGAGGGTATATCACAACACATAGAAAACATGTCAGTTCCGGAATGTTGCACAGATTGCAGCATCTACCCTGCTATGAAATTACTTGCAACTGCAGTTTCAACCTTCCCTTTCAACAACAGATCTTATTTATTGGTCATTATGATGCAGAGCTTTCCATACCAACAAGCATCATTCCAATAGCTCTTATGGCTCTGAACCAACCCCTGATTGTGCCCAGTGTGCATTGATGACACCAGGAGAGCTCCCTCTCTATCAGCCTGAACATATTCCTCTTGAGAAGGAAAATCACATTGCTTAACGGGTTTGTGCATCTCCAGCAGGTTATATCTGGCCTTCTCATAAGCCAAAAAGGAGTTTGGCATTTGGGTTGTAAGGCCTTAGGGAAAAGCATGTGCTGCCTTATGGGCTTTTCCAGCAGGAATCCCACCCAAATTTTGGATTAAACCCTGAAGGGTGGTTTCTCAGGAAGCAGCTAGCAAGAAAGTCCTCGCTTTACTGTGAGACATCACAGGTGGGAATGGTCAACACTGGCTGAAGACCGGGGCCTATCTCTCATCCACAGTCAGGCCCTAGCCCCTTGAAAGAGCTTCCTTCCTCTTAAAGCTAGTTTGCTCCATGCGCATTAGTAGGGGCTGCACCTTCAAGGACAGCCACTGTGGGTTCAGGTGCCACCAGCTAGCCAGGCAGTGTGGTATCATGGAACCATAGAATTCTTTGAGTTGGAAGGAACCTTTAAAGGCCATCTAGTCCAACTCTCTGCAATGAACAGGGACATCTACAGCTAGATCAGGGTGCTCAGAGCCCCATCCAGCCTGTCCTTGAGTGTCTCCAAGGTCAGGGCATTCACCACCTCTTTGCCATCCTTGCAGTTATCCCAGTACAGGGAGAAAGGCTACAGGACACACAGTCAGTAGAATCACAGTATCATAGAAACACAGAATGTCTTTGGCTGGAAGGGACCTTAAACACCATCTTGTCCCAACCCCTGTCATGGGCAGGGCTGCCCCCCACCAGCTCAGGCTGCCCAGGGCCCCATCCAACCTGGCCTTGAGTGCCTCCAGTGGGGCACCACAGCTTCTCTGGGCAGCTGTGCCAGTGCCTCACTACCCTCTGAGTAAAGGATTTTTGCCCATCATCTAATCGAAATCTCCCTAATTTTAGTTTAAAAACTTTCCTCCTTGTCCTATGACTATATGCACTTTTAAGAAGTCCCTCCCCAGCTTTCCTCTAGGATCCCTTTAGGTACTGGAAGGCTGCAATGAAGTCTCTCCCTGGAGCATTCTCCAGGCTGAACAAGATCAGCTACCTCAGTCTTTCTTCATAGGAGAGGTTCTCCAGCCTGCACCAGCACCTCCACGTCTTGCGCTGAGGGCCCAGACATGGTACTGCAGGTGGGGTCTCATGAGAGCAGGGTGCACAAGAGCAAGTTATTCTGTTCTGCTGAAGCAGCCAGGTTGAGCAGGCAGCACTCGCATCACTGGGTATTCTATAAACTCAGAACAGCAAGAGGTGCAAGCTGAAGTGGGCAGCCCAGCTCCCCGAGCCTGTTGCTGCACCAAGGCAGGATCACCCAGGCCCACATCACTTACAGTGCTGGTTGATCAAGCCTTTCCCAGGGTCTCCTGCAATGAAGAGATGGATCCAGGTGTGGGACCACCAGGGCGCGTACCCTCAAGCTGTGAGCACAAGATTCAGCTCTGCTCTGAAGGAGGTAAAGGCACCATCTGCTTCAAGTCTGGTCTTGGCAGGTGCAAGTCTTCTCCTTCTGCAGGCGTTTCTCCCCTGCAGCGTGCCCTCCTCCATGCCTCACTTGCAGCCAGTCTGTAGGACCCAGCTCTATGCTGAGTGCTGGTAGCACAGAAACCAGGAGCACAACCTCTGCTACCTTTTTTATTCAGACAAAAGTATTTTCTCCAGGCCACGAATGTATTTTGTAGGCACATTCCGTCCCCCTCTCTGTTTTTTCAGCATCCTTTGGAAAACTGGACAACAGCCGCAGAAGCAGCATGCCATATCACTGCCTTTGCCTCTTGTACCACAGACACAAAACCCACCCCTTAGGTTCTGTCATTTTCTGCTCTGCACTACGCATGTCCTATTAGCCCTGCTTGCAATGGCGCTCTGCTGAGAGTTCATCTCAAGCCATTTGCTTTGCAATCATTGGATTTATAACAAGCTTGACCAAACCTCAATCTAATTTGCAACTGTGCTAAAGTACTTTTATATTTACTTTAGTAATGAAATAAAATTTGAGTTCTGTTTTTAGAGTGATTTATTTCAGCATCTCTACTGGTACAATATCTCATTTGTGTTTCATAAATTGCTAAGGGCAGGAACAAAATACTAAAACTGTTTTCTGCAAATTACTTCTAAAGAGGACGTTTTCCCCTGTATGCTCATGCACAGAGACATATCTCTTCAGAACACAAAACTGATTTTGGTGCTCAATCTGACATCTATTAACACTGCCTTATCCTTACAGACAACTTCTGACTACCCAGCTCTCTTATGTGTCTTAGACAGAGTATCCAAACATTGTGCTAAATTGAATACTTTCTGGAGCTGTGGACAGAAGTTACTGATAAACATGCTATTTGTGTGGTCAGAATGTGGTCAGCTATTCTGCAGCGTGGCAGGAGTGTGAGATGTTCAGGTTGGATATTAGGAAAAACTTCTCAGAAGAGCAGCAAGGCAGTGGCACAGGCTGCCCAAGGAGGTGGTGGAGTCACCGTCCCTGGAGGTGTTCCAGAGCCATGTGGATGTGGCACTGAGGGCCATGGGCAGTGGGCATGGTGTGATGGGCTGCTGGTTGGACCAGATGGTCTTAGGGGTCTTCTCCAACCTTAATCATTCTGTGATTCAATGAATCTATGATTCTGTGTCCCTGCCAGTCCCTGTCCCCAGCCCTGTGCTGGCCAGCACGACTGCGTCTCCCCTCAATATGGGAAAAGTTCAAGGCAAGAGGAAAAGGATGGAGAGGGACATCTCGGTTTCGAAACTCATTTTCCCCTTTGGTCCATCAGCCTCCAGATTTATTAGCCTTCCCAATGAGCTGTAAAGCCCATCTATTTCCCTGTCCCAAGCTGAGGCTATTGCTGAGGGTGTAAGTCGAGGAGGAGTTATTTATGGACGGTCCTTTGTCTAACTTTATGCTGTTATTTTTAATTTATGTGGTAGGCGCCCAGCGTACTGCTAAGATGCCTAGAGATGCATTTTAAAAATTTGAATACATAAATAAATAAAATACTCTGTACTCAACCAGACCTAAATTATGCACTACGGGGAGAGAAGCAATTCAATAGGCATTAGAGAAAGGACCGAGGAAGCATGGCAGATCAATGCTATTTGTAGACCCAAGGATCCTTACCCTTGAGCAAGCCACGCAGAGGCACTACGGCTGGCAGGCCAAATTTTAGGTGGTGCTGCAGCCCCCCGGCTGGCCTTGCACTTGAGCTCTGGGTACACATAGGCAGCAACCCTGAACACATCAAAGAACAGAGCTCTTCCTGAAAAAGCTGAATTGGGCAGATGTGCAACAGCAGCAGCATGCGCTGAAAGTCAGGGCGCTATGAAGCGAGAGGCGTGCTTGGACGGGGCTTTAGGGAGCCAGGATCTCACCCTAACTCACTGGGTTAAGCAGTTGGGTAAGTCAGGTCCAACCTCTGGATGAATTTAGCGCACCCAGCACTTAAAGGACAGATGCTTAAAGAATCAAAAGAAATAAAGCAAATAAACAAGAGCTGACCTAACAACAGGATGACTCTGATGCATGATGCAAATCCCTCGGTGTGCAATAAATATGGCACACAGCTATAAATGTACGTAATTATAGGTAGCGTATCATCTGAGATGTGATGCAACAAGCAGCATATCAGAAATGTAACAAGAGCTAAGCTGGTGTGTAATGGGGGAATCTATAAACATATATAATTATACATAATAGTGCTAAACTATGCTTATAATATACTGTACTTATTGGATATGTAATCCCAAATAGCACAAACAGTGTTGTGTTATGATATGCTTGACTAAACTATATAACTAGGGCATAATAAATACGTCCATTTTACACCTCTTCATGCCTGCATGGTTTTAACTCAAATTCCAGGGAGCCCGGGCAGATGTGAGCACCTCTGTGCTGCCTTGCTGTGACCCAGCACTGCCTAACCAGAGGGGCTCAGTGCTGTGCTAAGGACTAAGCAAACCCCACAGAACTGAAAACAACCCAAGAGTGAAAGCACCAGTGGATAAGCTTCTGGCGTGGGGTTCCCTCAGGCAGGTTGCACTGTGACCACAGATTTTATTAGCTGAGCTGTCATTTCAGCAAGCCAGCTTGGGTCACTTTACCAGTTTGGCGAGCATGGTGTGGGATTTGGTGAGCACTGGCTCTGACTGCAGCAGCTGTCACTGTGTGGATACTGCAGTCGGGATCAGGGATACAAAGAGCAGCAGCATAGCTGGCCAGCCTGGGCTGTGCTAGAGGTCTGGTCTCAGCATGCAAAAGCAGCTTCTCCCTTTCAAAATGCATTCTTCCTCTGGGTTTTTCTGCATGCACTTTGCTTTCTGGCTTTCGAAAGCCAGGCTGGATGGGGCCCTGGGCAGCCTGAGCTGGTGGGGGGCAGCCCTGCCCATGGCAGGGGTTGGGGCTGGGTGGGGTTTGAAGTCTCCTCCAACCCAAATTGTCCTGTGATTCTGATTCTACCCATCCGAGGGTTGGGGCACCCCTCTGTGGGCAGGTGAGTGTGCTGTCTGTGATCACTTCTGAGGAGTCTTTCCCAAAACATGCCAAACTGCAGCAGAGCCAGCCCATGAGCAAAGGAGATGCTGCACACATCCCCTGAGCCCAAATGCTATCCCTGGGAATCAGCATCCACTGTGGGAAAAGTGCTGCTTCCTGTTTTCTGATTCCTGGTGATGGGCAATACCGGCTTGAGCAAGGGATATTTGCCAAGTGTGTGGTCAGGAAAACTTGCAAGGGATGCATGGAAACTTTAAATGATGGCACTGATCTTGTTTGCTGATGTGAAGCAATGGCCATCTTCTGTCTAAAAGAGGATGTCAAAATGCGTTGCACAACTCAGAAGTTTTATTCCCTTTGTTTTGAAAGAAGTCATTAGGAACCAGATGGCTTAGGGATTTGGTAACAGAATATGAAACCTTTCATCTCTCCATCGACCATTCATATACGACCTATTGTATTAGTCACAGAAAATCATCAGATTACTCGCTGCTGTCTTATGCAAAATGAGATCGCCATCCTCTCCTGCAGCCTGGCTCCAGCTGAATAGATTTTCCAGTTGAAATGGCAGGATTTTGTTCCAGCAATTTGACTTTCAGCTCATCAGCTTTTCCAGCACCAGTCCTCCTGGGCTATGAGCTGAGGTCCTGCTGGGGTGGGGCTGAGACAGACTGCCTGTGGCATGGGGTAGGGACAACTCGACACGTGTCCTCAGGTGTGCATGCTTCCTGAATGAAAGTACCTTATGCAAGATGCTTGGCTAATGCTCCTCAAAGAGCAGAGCATGTAGGAACGGGCCTGTGCCTATATCATGACAGCTTCTCAGGAAAAACATGACTGGAAACTGTAGAAGTGATGAAATTGGTGAACAAAGATGTGTTTTGGCAGGTTAGTTTACAGGAAAGATCTCAGATGAATGAACTGTGAGAGCAGCGAGAGAAGTGATGCTGCAGTGCATGGTGCAGCAAGTGCGGGAGTCACAGTTCTGCTGCAGCAGGTTGCCACACTTCTGCTGAGTCATGGTGAGAGCCTGCAAGGAAAGCCCTCTGTCGTGGCAAATGCATGAGAATCAGAGGTAATCTCAAGGACAAAGCAGTTTAATCGCCTGTTGCACCCAGTGGAGGTGTTGTGAGACTTTTTATCTCCATAGTGCCAGCAAGAGTGCAAGGGAGGGGAACTATAAGAGAACACCCATGGCTGTGTCCATGATCCACACAGCACTAAAACAAAATGCAAAACTGAACACGTGCTGAGAAGGAAATTGCATTAACACAGATCAATAAGGGCTCGTACAGAAATCACTGTAAATAAATAGAACACATGCATTCTTCTGGCCTGGAGGATGGGACCAGCTTTAGCATAGTTCTTCAGTGTGTGGTGACAGACAGCATCTCTGGCACAGCAGCACTGCATATGTAACCTGCTAGACACAAATGATAGCAAACTTGTGAAGCCCCTTTGAAAAAGCTCTGGACAGTCCCATCCAGGGCTGCGTGACAAGCCTGGGCACGAAAGTCTCCATGCCCAGCTCTCTGCCCACCACCACGCTTCCTTCAGAAGTTCCTCTTGCCTCAGTAGCTCTCCTGAAAGAGATGGAGAGGGCAAACAGCAGCTTCTGGCAGCTTGGAGATGCACTGAGAGCAAGCAGCTGAGAATTGCAAGGCACGAATAGAGAGCTGAGAATTGTGGCACATTAAGAAGAATGGAGGAGCTACATTCGTCTCCTAATTTACAACAAAGCACAGGGAACACTTGGGCTGTGCAGCTGTAGCATCGCAGGGAATAGACCACCTCTCACACACAGATACCAAAATATACTGCAAAGCAGAAAAAGGCTGACATGTTTTTTTAATGGAGATAAAATTTGCTGTCCTACTCCCCTTCCTGTAAGTCTCAGTAATGTAATGTGAAAAGGAAAAAGAAGGGGTATGATCTCATGCTTGGTACTTTGTCTAAAGTGAGATGCTGATCTCAGTCCAGCTCTCTGGGGGGAGATCTGGGCTCAGTGAGCATCTGCATATTCCTTACAGAGGATAGCCATGCACCGAGGGCCCACGCCGTCCACAGGCAGCCACTGGGGTTTTGCATCTGATTTCATGGGCAGCAGAGATGGAGGGGCAGGGACTGGGATATTTCTCATTGGTAGGGTAGTTCTTCCCAGGTGGGAGAGATTAGGGGAGATTTAGGGTGGATATAAGGAAGAAGCTTTTTATGATGAGGGTGGTGAGGCACTGGCACAGGTTGCCCAGAGAGGTGGTGGATGCCCCATCCCTGGAGGGGACTGACGCTCAAGGTCAGGCTGGATGGGGCTCTGAGCAACCTGATGTAGCTGTAGGTGTCCCTGTTCATTACAGGGGGTTGGACTAGGTGACCTTTAAGTATCTCTTCCAACTCAAACAATTCTATGAATCTATGATTTAGTCTGGCTGCATGGCTACGTGCCACCAAGGGCGAGATAGCTCCATGACCATGGAGGCAATGTGTTCAAATTTAACTTAAAATAAAAATAATAAAAGAGAGAGAGAGGCAAATAAGAGTGATAGGGAAGCGATTATCAGGAACATCGGCATAAGAACAGCTGAAAATACATTTAAAGCCACCCTGAAAGACATGGTTCTCTTAGGAGCAGTGGGCATCTTGAGAAGTTCTGCTTCCAATGCACCGTGCTATGCTGCTGTTGTGTCCTTTATGCCTTATTTTTTGCTTTTCATCCCAAAGCCCTTCACCACAGAGGGCAGGTGGGGAGCCAGTGGCTGTGGGGCAGCGAGGCCAGGGTGTCCCAGCACCACAAGGAATGCCAGACCATCCAGCTGGGTTGGCTACCAGCTCCCACCGCGCCCGTCTCAGCGCCAGCATTGACGCTGCTGGCATTTCTGTCCCTCTCCCATCTGGGCGCGTAGCTGCGTATTCATCATCCTTAGGTTTTCTTTACTTTAATCTCCCCCATTTGCATATACACGCGTCCAAATGATAACAATTACCATAAAACAGTCGCGCTGTCGCCCCACCAATAAAAATTGCTCTGTTAATCAGGCGACTTTCCACGGCACCATGCCTGAAAGACCTCATTTTAAACTGGCAGGCTGAACAGGGCAGCAGATAAATTAGCCCATATATGATTGTATGCTGAAGTACATTGATTTAAGATTTTTCCCATTCAGCCTGACAACTTGTCTAAATAGGCTCCTGCCTGAAGAAGACAGCTCGCAGACACGGTGCAAGTGGCAGGGCATTGCAAATATAATATGGTGCTGCGCAGAGCAAGTCAGCAAAAACGTCGGGAAGGGACTCGCTGGGTCACACGGAGTGAAAGAGAGGGTTAAAGATGAACAGAAGCTGGGACTCTGAACAGCGCAGCTCTCAGATTTCATCCTGATGGTCTTCTTCCATTTCTAATTGCTAAGTCACTACAGGGAAAAAGCAATTACCAATCTGCTATCATTCACCATGTCATCTTCGGGTCCTCATTAGCAGCTCCATCAACAACCTTAGCATTTAGCTCCCACCCTGCAGTTCTGAGCATCCTAATCATGCTGTGAAGGTCTGGGGTGCCTGAGGAATGGGGAGCAGAGCCCACATCTGCCTCTGCAGCTAGAAAATAGGTGGCACCTTGGGATGGACCACCAGTAGGGAGGGGCTGGTGGGGATCTGGTCACCCTTGGTGTTGTGGCTCCCACGTGGGTCAACAACAGGAGCACTTGCAAAGGAGTCACCAGCAAGGTTGGGAGCAGCAGCCCCACGAGGGCAGGGAGCAGCCACTGCAGGTGACCGGATGCACGGCACGGGCTCTCAACACCCGCATCCTGCCTCTGCTGGTGATTGCAGCACCGGCACTTGGGGAGGGTGGGGAGCTGGGAATGTCACCTTGACACATTAATTAGCATTTATTTGATCGTCCCCCACCGTAGGTCCTTACTAGAGTGTTTCAGACATGAGGCAGTTTTCTCTAGTGGAGCAATACATTAAGGAGCCATGTAGCTTTAGATCACACATTTGAGCAAATAAATGGTCTAGCAAAAAACAAACAAACACCAACAAACAAACAAACAAACAAAAACCAAGAGAGAAAAGAATATACCCGGAGACCCCAAAAAAGCACCACTGCAAGAACTCTTCTTGCATTCAGAATTGGGATTGCCCTCCTCTTCTTCTTTGTCCACTGGCTTTTGCAGATGTGCTTTTGCATCCTTTCATACCACCCTGACCCAAAGAGGGGCTAGTTTATGATGACTGTCAGAGGATGTGCCTCTTTCCAGGCCATTTTTTTGCTGGAATGTGACTTTTAACTTTGCATGACCTCTTGTGTCAAGCCTTTACCTGCAGCATCTTGATTTTTTACTTCGTCCCTTCTGTCAAGAGGCTGTCCTCCTCCTTCCATGATTTACCTCACGTTCCTGACAAGCTTTCATTCTTTGTCAAGCATTAACTGTAAACCTTTCTTTCATCTCTCCCAGAAGGTCTCAACCCAAACCCTACTCATAGTGCGATCTTATCACAGACCGTGCTCCTACAACCATACAGGCATTTCTGCAGCTTGAGATCACTCGCCAGCCCCTTCCACTTTGCCTGCACATGCAGAGAGATGTATGTACATCTCCTTTATTTCCTGTTGACATAGCATGCATCACGCCCGGGTTTCTGCTGTGCAGTTTCACAGCTAATCTGAGCTAACTGCGAACAATTAGGAATGAGCTGCTTGCGGCCAGGAGCAGAGGAGCTCTTTTGCTGGCACCAATTGTCATTGCTCGGCTGCAGTTAAGCCTCCTTCACATTTGCCTGGCTC
Source organism: Gallus gallus (assembly GCF_016699485.2). Taxonomy (NCBI): domain Eukaryota; kingdom Metazoa; phylum Chordata; class Aves; order Galliformes; family Phasianidae; genus Gallus; species Gallus gallus. Next base: position 112,809,148 of record NC_052532.1, read on the forward strand.
ATAGAATCACAGAATAATTAAGGTTGGAAAAGACTGCTAAGACCACCTAGACCAACCTGAATCCATCCCCACCATGCCCACTGCCCGTGTCCCATCCACACGGTTCTCAAACACCTCCAGGTGCGGTGAGTCCACCACCTCCCTGGGCAGGGAGCACTGCCTCACTGCTCTTTTGGAGAAATAATTTTTTTTTAATACCCAACCTGAACCTGGTAGGAGTTTGCAGCTTTGTCCCTCCTCTTTTTGTTCAGTACGAGGTGGTGTGGGTGCCATGGGCTGGAGATTCCCCACTGCACATTCATTATCTGCCGTATAGCACACAGACAGCACCTCTTCCCTTTAGTACACTGAAATGAAGTTTGATATTACTCTCTGTTCTTTGTTAGAAGCGGGTTTAAATTACATTAGAGGCTCCGAGATCTGCAGCACACGTCATCCCCCTCATCACACAAGGCAGGGAGAATAAACACTGCCAAGTTTGCTGCCTGATGACTCACACACAGGGGAGATTTCACAGGGAGGGGGGTCGGCTCCTGGTCAGTGCTCACACAAGGGCTGGGGCACTGCATGACCCAGGCAGACAGCTCAGCTGAGCTTTTCTTTGGGGAAAATGTCCTTAAAATAGTGAGGAAAAGAAGTGGGAGAAAGAAAGCCAAATTCCAAGGACATCATTCAGTATTCAGGTAGTTGCACCTTCAAGTTTCATCACATATGTAGGAGATTAAATGCACATTAATCACTGACAAGTCTCAGGATAAATATTCAGTTACATGAAAATTTTCTCCAGATGTACATTACACGGTAAATACCTAAGGGGATGTTAAGGAATGGTCAATATCAGGAACAGTTACTGAGAATCGAACAGAGCATTTACAGGGAACTGAATAAAAGCTAAGGTCCAGTTTTACAACAGAATCTTTGCTGTTAGCCATGAAATTCCTGTGAATAGCTCCCTGGCTTCAGTGGAGTTACATTCTGACCTAAATAGTACCCAGGTTTCTCCTCACCTCCCATGCAGGAGCATGCTTCATCCTGGCTGCATGAGGATGCTATTTTAATATTCAGCAAAGGTATGGTTTTGTTTTCGCCAGGCACTTACTTACAGTGGGAATCCCTGGTAACACTTCTAGCCCCTTCCCAGAAATATCACACCTTGCACTCTCAGTGGCAATAAAGTGGCTTTTGCGCCTAATCTTATGGTCACCATTAATTTTGTCAGTATTTCTCAGAACTCCGGGCATCCAGTTTCCCTAGCCACTTCCATTATTCGAGAAAAAAGGGAATACTTTACATGTAGATAACATATTTCAGTCTCCTTGTCAAACTACTTTAGGTATCAAAACACTCTGTAGTCATGCTCCCATGCCCCTTGATTAAGAAGTGAAGTTTGTTGACACGGTCCAGGAGAATCATAGAATGATTAATGTTGGAAAAGACGTCCAAGACCATTTAGTCCAACCAGCAGCCCATCACACCGTGCCCACTGCCCATGGCCCTCAGTGCCACATCCACACGGCTCCTGAACACCTCCAGGGACAGTGACTCCACCACCTCCCTGGGCAGCCTGTGCCACTGCCTTGCTGCTCCTTCTGAGGAGAAATTGTTCCTAATATCCAACCTGAACCTCCCCTGGCACAACTTGAGGCCATTCTTCTCATCCTATTGCTGTTACCTGGGAGAAGAAGCTGACCCCCACCCCTGGAGATAGGTGAAGGTGTACACACCTCAGCCTCCTTTAGTGATTTTTTATCTTCATTTTTTAATAGGTTTGCTTTAACTCTTATCTTCCAAACCTTACAGAATTGCCAACCATTTTTTATAAGCAAAGGACACATTTCTATGCAAAATACTTTAAGCAGCATCCCAGCAGCACATCTGCTGGCAATGGCTCAGCTCCATCCTCCTCTGAGAATCTGGGAGCTGGTAACTCAGCATCCTCACCAGTTCTATGGCTACGTATAGACCTGGCCCTCAGAAATATCCTATCTGACAGTAGCCATATACTCTACCCCTCTGCAGTGGTGAGCGAAGGTAATCCCAGATTCACAAGAAGGATGGGGTGGTGGAGCCAGCACCTGGGGATGTTCCTCTGAGTGGACACTGGAAATGCATCATGTGGTACTGAGAGTTGCCTTCATTTCACAGCATGATTGCACACATTTAGTCTAAAGTACCTGCTCTTCCATTTTACAGAAGTGCTTTAAAACTGCGCCGTGCGAGGAAAGACCAAATTGAAATTGCTTGTACCAAAACATGTGCAATGCATTAGTAAGTGCGGCGTGTTCCAGAGTGAATGGGATTCACTTTTCAAATGCAGCCTAGATCAGAATATCAAAATATTTTATAGGTAATCGAGATGCACAGTCAAAAGCTAGAGCAGCCAGTTAGAAGTATTGGAGGCAGCTAATGGCGCACTGTGGGTACAGTGCTAAAAGAGAACCAGCGGGTGCAGTTCTCTTTCTCATTCCTTATCAGTCTTAGTAGGTTCATCTACCCAACCGTGAAAAGAGAAAGAAGTGAGGTGGGTGCAAGGGGCGCGCATCAAAAGCAGCTCATTTTGCAGCCAGAGCACCCGAGACTGTGGGGATCAAAGGAAAGTACTGCAAACCACCCCTTCTCCATTCTCCCCAGCCAAAACCTTGGTTTCCAGCTGAGCAGAGTTCCCAGCAGCCCAGCTGGGGCTGATGGACACCCCTACGGCTCGATGGGGCTGGGCTGGGGATCACAAGAGGTTGTAAATTTCCCAATGAAATGTTTGCGATGGTTTGTGAAATGACTGTTTGCAGAAGAATCACGTTTTTGGTACAGATACAAAGAGCCAGCACTGACCCAGGAGAGGTGTTTCTTTTATCTGCTGGCTCGCGTGCCCCATCTGGTCCAATGCCCAGCTCTTGAAGGACAGGACAGAAATCTGTCGCAATCACTGTCAAGTGGTCCTGTTTCTTAAGTTCAAACGGACAGGGACTTGTTAGCTCAGTTTTGAGACCCTTGGCCCAGCCTTTGGGGTACTGGATCTCACTGAGTCAAATTTTGAGATGCCAACACCTTAAGAATCCCGAGATGTGCAGGAGGTGGTGGTGCTTTGTCCCCTTTCCCTGGTAGGAAATTACATCACCGCTCCCTGCACTGCTGAGTCTACCCTTCCATGAAAATGCCAAGAGGATTAAACAGCTTGCATAATTTCAAAAGGAAGCAGTGAGGGTGAAAATAAATACACATTGAAATAGTATAAAGTGCGCGGGTTAAAAAGAAAAACAAAACAAAAAGCCACATTCACAAAGGTATCTGGGTCTGCTGGCAGTGCTGGGAGCCAGATGGGACTGGAAGCAGGCAGGGTAATGCCAGTGACAGCAGGAGCGGTACCACCACGCCACTGAGCCCCGGGGGTGCTGCAGACATTGCAGTGATTGAACGGGCAGATAACCACAAAAAAATGATGGCTTAGGTATTTTCAGAAACTATTCTGTTTTTTTTTACCTTGTGAGGTCTGCTCCCTTTTTGTTTTAAAGTACCAAACACTGACCTGCATGTATTGGCAGAAAGCGTGGAAATTGTACTTAATAACTAACACAATAACCATCTCTTACAGACTGTTCCAGGGTGAAATAAGTGAAATAAAGAGCTTTTCTCTCCTGCCTGGGAGGCTTTGGCTCAAGTTGCCAGGGGACACAGAAACAAAGTGCCCTCAGTTGCTCAGAGACCTCATACTGATGAATTCACCCATTAAAGAAATAGCACTTGAGGAAGGAGTTCCCACCTTGCCTGCCTACCTGCAATAAAATACTGGGCATTTTGTGGGATGGCAGAAGCACGAGGTGACTGTAAAGTCAGGAGGCTGGTGTCCCTGGAGCAGCCTGGGTCATTCCCTTCGCCTCTACTGAGCAGAGCCCCATTTCCACGACAAACAAAAGGAGCATCAGAGCCAGGAGCCTCCATGCTGTAATGACATTCATCCCAGCGGGGCTCCGCTCCCAAGGAGAGCAGGCACCAGGAAATTATGTGCAATACATTTCAGTGATTTACAGCTCTGTGCTCGTACAAGCCCACTGTCAGCTCTAGTTACCTTACAGGCAGTGGCGGCTTCAAGCGATGCGGAGATTTCTTTCCCAGCTCGCAACACACAATCTAGGCGGCAACATAAGTCCACAAAAATCCTAAGTTAGGAAGGAAAATGTAATTTCGAGGAGGGAAATGCACATCACCCCCAAAGACAGAAATATCTAATAAATTGCTGGGAATTAAATCCTCTCCCACAACCCTGACAGTGAGAGGCCGGGGTGAAATGGCACCATTGGTGTGTGGGATAGAGAATCAAATCATGCCCACTTTCATGGCTACACAGTTAAAGGAGGGCTGCTATGAATGAGAAATTATTTGGAGGCAAACAGCACTCATCAGTGAATCAGCAGCAAGCGTGGATGAGACAGAGCTAAATCCAGTGACAGTCAGCTGACACAAAACTCGGATTCACACGTTTTGAGACCAACATGTGAAATCATTAAATACGCTGCTGTTTCTCACTATTCTTTATCACGGGGAATTACAACACACCTTTCAACTTGCAAAAATCTTAGTTAGAGTTAATTTTTAACTTACCTTCTTTATCTAAAGAGAACTAAGGTGAGCTCTGTCTATCACAGTGGGCACCTCTCCAACTTCTGCTTGTAATTTTGAGTCACCTTTCAGACGTCTCTCTCACTCAGCATCGAACTTCGTGCCTTATCAAAGTCTCTTTACAGGGACCTATTTTTCTTAATCACCCAGACTGAGACCATTTTACTTTCAATGCATTTAAGTTTTAGACTGATAACTGCCTCCATGAACTCTGATTTGGGCCCCTTCAAAGCCCAGAGGATGGAAATGGGATGTTTTGTATTCATTTTTATTGTCCCTGTTGTGCATATGATTGAAGGACTAGGAAACACCAGTGTTTCCTATATTCCTACATGTGTCTCCTAGATGAGCCAGAGCAAAGAGTAGAGAGCTTCTTTCACATTTCCTACGTATGTGAGGGCATACGTCTACACCTCCTTATAGCTACAAATTCTTTGCAGCTAGACTTCCCAGGATTTCCTGTTCCCCTTTGACTTTATCAGACTTGGCAGGGAGAAAATACTCTGAACAACATTTTCATTTTCCAGTTTCATTTCTTATCTTCTTTAAAGGTGCTCTTCTTTAGGGCTGGACAAGGAGTATATTCACAGACAGGACATCCAGCAGCTCCCTTCACAGACGAGCTACTATAAGTTAGCTACTATACAAACATGCAGAAAGACACAATTGCTATCCTATAGTGTGTACAATCTTCCCTACACACCACTGACACACATATGCATATAGACATAATTTAGATATTGGGGGAAATTTTTCACTCAGAGGGGCACAGGCTGCCCAGAGAAGCTGTGGTGCTCCATCCCTGGAGGCGTTCAAGGCCAGGCTGGATGGGGCCCTGGGCAGCCTGAGTTGGTGGGAGGCAGCCCTGCCCACGGCAGGGGTTGAGACTGGGTAATACATCCCCACCAGTGCATGTGGAAGTCCTCTGCGCTTTGTGCTCATGCTTGCTCTGCAGCAACACAGACCCTTCTGCCTTCTTGTCACTGCCAAACTATGGGAAACAAACCTGGCTCCTTCCCTACCCCTCCACCTCTGCTTGCTTCTTCTGAGCCTCTTCTTCCTGGTCGGGAGTTGGCAATTCAGGAGGCATTGCATGCTACAGCAACAGCCAGATGTTTGGTCTTGACAGGCTCAGCATGAGATGAGATTGAAAGAGCATAATAAAGATCACACTTAGGAGAGTCCCCCTCCCCATTTTTTATCTCATGAAACTTTTTTTTTTTTTTTTGAGGTACAGATAAATATAAGTACTATCTAAACCGTTGAGTTAATAACATGTAAAATGCACTCTTTGCCATGCACATAATTAGTCTTGCATTGCAAACATGAAATATTAATAAATAAAAATTAGCACCTTTGTTGTGGCTGTGTTTCAAACTGCTTTGAAAATTAATTAATTCCCAGCAGCTTGTGCGAGGCAGAAAACCATTATTAGCCTAGTTTTTACACACGGAGGCGGAGAGCTTTCTGCAAGCCGTAAGCTCCTTGTAAAGCAGCATCGCCTCGCTCTTTAAATAGCGCTGTTGACTACTGGAGCTCAGATTACTTTGCAAAGGAAATTGGTTTCCTTTCCTGGAGAAGGAAGGAGCCAGGAGGAGGGCTGTCAATTCAGAATGGGGGAGGTGTCTCCTTCACAAGCGCTGGGGAGCAAGGAGGGGGCATGGCGCAGGCCCTGCCCAGCAGCAGCAGGCCTGTGTCCTGAGCTGTCAAGCAGCCTGATGCACAGCACCTGCAATCTGAGCAGCAACCGCTGTGCCAGGTTTTCTAGCGCTATTATCTGGTTCCTCTTGACCAAGATTCTGAAATCTGTCAACTCAGCCAAGGCTCAGCCCTCAAGGCCTGGGCTGGGAGCACTGAAGCCCCTTCCTGGGGCCAGATGCTCCAGGATCAGTGATGGGTGTCCCATGCCACCGTGCAGTTCCCTGCTAAGAGGCTACTTTTTGTATGATGAAGATGTTTTTGGAGGCTCCTCACATCAGCAGGGCAGCCTGAGAGGCCTAGCCACTGGCCCAGACAGCTCTGCAACATGCCCATGTAGCCTTGCTCCATAGGAGCTGCTTCTTGCAGGGACACAGCTAACAGTGAGAACAACTGAGTTTTCTGGGGCTGGAATTTAAGACTAAAATGCCCACAGTCTTCACTAGGTCTTCGAAAGGAGCATGACCCACCAGAACCTGCCTGTAGGCCCAGACACAAGCTGCCCCTCCCTGCTTACAGGGGATGTGAGAGCTCCCAGGGCAAAAGGCCTGGCTGCTCCGGTTCACTTCTGTTTGTTTGAGGTAACTCCATGGAAGAAGAGAAATAAAAAAAGGGCACTCAGAGTTGCTGATGCCAGGTAACAAAGGCCACTTTCAGCAGGGCTGTGGCTTGGCTTGGTCTCAGCTCAGCTTGTGCCGGATCTTGTTCCCACAACAAACCATTTCACACGAGCCCTGTTCCCAGCCTGCTTTCACATTTTTACCCAGCCTTGGTCCCCAGACAATCTGCTAACAGACAAACTGCTCTCCTTCCACAATGGTAGCAGGCAAAACAAAACAGAACACCTTCTACACCAGCTTCTTGGGCCGAGTAAGTGCTTTGTGTAAAGTGCAGGGGACTTTATGCAGCCAGAGGTTCGATTTAACTTCTGTGTCAGTCCTGAGGAAAGAGAAAAGCTTCCAGAATTATAAATGCTTTTTTTTTTTTTTTTTTTTTTTTTTGGTAGAAGTATGCTACCATTTCACTGGAGCACAGCTGTCACCACCTTTGCTTCTGCAGGAGCATGGGCAGCAGTCAGATGTTTGCCATGTGAAAACCTGTCTACCATGTGTAACCAATGTAAGTCAAAAAAGGCTGAGCATGTTTTTCCATCTCAGAAGAGGTTTAGGGACCTCCCGCATCAGCAGGTCAGCTCTAACCACCGCCTGTAATAAGAGATAAAAGCTCCTGACTGCTCTCCATGACCCTGGCACTCTCAGGTAGCCACCTTGCTCACCTGAGAGCCATGAGGCATGAGCAGGAGCAGCACAGAGATTCTGCCTATGACTTTCCACCTTCTACCATATTGGAGAGGAAGAAACGAGGTTTTGGCTGCTGGTAGAAGGGGTTCTTCCTTCCCCTCTGTTCTAAGCAGCAGGCATGTGAGAAGGCATTCACTTATTTCCAACTTCAGTGGGAAAAAACAGTAGAGTTTCGACATGCATTTTGCCAAAAGGAAAAGAAAGATAAAAAAAAAGAGAGAGGGGAAATGCCCACACCAAATTAAAAGGGCAAAGCAAAGCCCCAGAGGACTGCTGGTGGTGTTCCCAGCACCTACAACCATTTTTCGCCTCTGGCCAGCCCAGAAGAGCCCAGCCTCCCTCTGCAGCCTCCCTGCCCTGCCAAAACAGCACTGCCAATCACTTGTGCTCGCAGGTTGTGTCTTGATGATGGGGTCTTGATTTGTGGAAAAAATAAAACAGGGAGCAAAGGCCAGCAGAGCTTGTGAGATCTGTCAAGTGGTCCAAACACTGCGTGAGACCACACAGTGAGAGGGCAGAGGCTGCTGAGACACCAGACCTGGTACCCTATCTTTCTTTGGCTCTTTTTTGCCCAGGTAGCAGGTTTGTTCAGGTTTTACAACTTGAAAAGTAGTTGCTCCCCTTTCCAAATGTTAATTTAATTTTGGTTTACCATGGCATTCATTTTATACCTTTGGAGTACTGTTTTGTCCAGACTGCCAGACTAACTAACGTCGAAGAGTGGTCAGCATGGATGTCTGAAAACTCCCTGAGACACAAAGCAACTCTTAAGGCATATTTAATAAAATAGGTAACAGTGAGGTTGTCTATAAACTGACATATCATTCTGGACAACATTTCCGCAGAAGAGTCCAGGGTAGTTCTCATGAAACAAACAAGAGTCATCTGGACAGCAGTTCATTGGAAGTGTTGTGGGTAATTCTCATGAATAATAATAATTTTAAAAAAAGAATAATCTTTAGAGGCAAGCAGAGTGGAAAGTAAGATGGTCAGAAAACTAGAGACAATTCATTGGTAGAAAAGCTGATCCCTGTATGTCAAAGATTTACCTCACTGTGGAAGGAGCTGTGGTTTCCAAGCACTAAATGTTTTGCAGAGATCCTGATACACAGCCCAAAAGCTCACCATCATCAGTTCAATTCTTAAGCTCTCTCCTTTCTGATAACTAATATGGTTGGGAAACTCAGTGCCCAACCCTGACCTATGCCAATTTTTTGGGGGAAGACTAACAGTATGGAACTTTGGATCAATATTGTAAGAAGTGCTCTGAGCTCTGCTATCACTTTAGAAAGGAACAAGGTGCAAAGGGCAGCACCTTTTGCTGCCCTTCTCCTCTCTGCACTGCACGGAACACATAAACGTCCCTTAAGGATCCAGTGTTCCAGTCCTCAGAAGTTCACAAAGGAAGCATGCGTGGCAGGGTTTCAGGAGCTCCCATCAGTGTGCTCTTTTATGCAGTTGACACAAATCTTTTAAAATAAGCTCTAAAAGCCAATGCCAGATCCCATGCACAGCTCAGCAATACCGAAGCATCAGCCTGAAGCAAGTTACAGAAGGGAGGTGGCAGTTTCAGGAGCCTCAGATGACGGCATCCTCCTAACTCACTCAGGAGAAGCCCCATGGAAAGCAAATTCCCTGAAAATTGCCTGGAGTCAGAGATTCTCTAGCACGACATATTTGCACGCAGCCTAGGTCTCCTTTTAACATACTTTGCCTTTTGTCTTGTTTTTTTGGCTTCAAGCAACAGCCCAAATGAAATGCTGGAAACAATGAAAGCATTAAAGGAAAATGTCATGCCTATCAATATACGCCTTTGTGGCTGTGGGAGTGGAGAGCATCGTGATGTCACTGGTGGGAACAGCTTAAAATTTTCCATTGAAAAAAGGAATCTGGCTTTCACAGAGCCAACACGTTCCAAAAGATGTGCCATGCCACCCGGTCACACAGACGAGGGCTTTGCAGCAATGCAGCACAGGCTGAGAGGCTGATTTAATTCAGAAGTTACAGAGACAACTTGTGTTTATTTACCACAGGAGCATGTAGCACAAGCTGCCATGTGCATAGAATTTAATTCTGTGAGCAAAGATGTTGAAGATAGCACTGTTTGTACGTTGACAAATTAAAACAAGCTACCCAGTTGGTTATATGTAACGTACCAAGGCCAGGTATGGACCATGCAGCTCTGTAGGTGAACCCTTCCCTGGGCTGTTCAGTTGGACTGTGTGACTTTGCTTTGGATCTGGTTACAAGCAATCTCAGGAGTTTGCTCCAGCTCATCTGGGAACAAGCCAGAGGCTGTCCAATGGATCCCAGCTGGTTTCATGGAGATGTCAAGGAGATGGGTCTGCTGTGCTGGTGATGGACGTGTTAATTAGCTGGTTTCTCTGAAGTGCATTGCAAACAGCATTGCATCCTGGTACCCTACAGCAGAGTGACGTTTCAGAAGGATCCTCATCACCTCTCAGCAACCAGTTAGGTGCTCAGTTATCTTAAGTGCATCATTTAACATCTTCCTGGATAGGGGCTCTCTCCTGTGACAGGTATTAGGTAAACAGGATTCAGGTAAACAGTTCTTGAGTTTGAGAAGAGCCAAGACTGTGATGTTTACTTCCAGATCTGGATGTCATGCTCCTTAAATGCCCAGGCCATTGGGAGTTGCTGGTTCCTCACCAGGGGAATAAGCAGGTTTCATTTCTGGGCTGGGGTGAAAGCTAGTGAAAAACATTTCAGCACAAGCCTGTGACTTCCCTACCTGGGAATCAGAGCAAGAACAGAGTCTCAGAGAGTGAAGTCCTGCCAAGCCTTCTGGCTTTCTTCTCTAGAGGTACAATTTCTGCTCTTTTCAGGAACAAACCTGAAGGAAAATTAGGGCAATTAACAACATTACAACAAACTTCATGAGGAGAAAGCACATGCTCCTGTCAACCTGTTCTGGGATATATAAGGATTTCCATGATCTACAGGGCTTTTGTTGCTGCTGTTGCTGGAATGCATCAGTGGGTATGAACAAGAACAAGCAGCAAGTCTGCTTCCCTTTGAGGTCATGCTCTCTCTCTGAAGCACTGCAGTCGCTACTGCAGAGACCCCATTTCACAAGCCGAGGACAACTTCAGCCAAGGTGTGAGTTATTTTTTACAGCCCAGTTTTATTCTACAAGAAACACACACACACACAGAATGGTTGAGGTGAGGAGGGGCCTTTGGAAATTGTCTGGTCCAACCATGTCATGTAGCAACACTGAGAGCAGGTTGCACAGGATCATGTCCACGTGGGTTTTGAATATCTCCAGGGAAGGAGACTCCACAGTCTCTCTGGATAGCTTGTTCCAGTACTCTGTCATCTCACAGCAGAATAGTTTTTCCTCATTGTCCTCAGACAAAGCTACCTGTGTTTCAGTTTGTGCTTGTTGACTCTTACCCTGCCACTGAACACCATGGAAGGAAGAGTCTGGCCCCATCCTCATGACACCCTCCCTTACAATACTCCTGCACTGGACTCTCCAGTAGTTCCTTGTCTCTCTCTCTTGTACTGGGAAACCCAGAGCTGGACACAGTACTCCTTGCACTTGCCTTTCTTGAACTCCATCATGCTCCTCTTCACTCAACTCTCCAGTCTGTCCAGATCTCACTGAATGGCAGCAAAGCCTTCTGGTGTGTTGGCCACTCTCCCCAGTTTCATATCACCAGCAAAATTGCTGGGAGTGCACTCAGTCCTTTCATCCAGGTCACTGAAGAGTAAGCTGAACAAGACTGGACCCAGTACCTACCCCCAGGGGATGCCGCTAGCTTTAGGCCTCCAACTAGACTCACCAGTGATCACAAGACCCCGAGACTCGCCATTTAGCCAGTTCTCAATCCACTTCACCATTCACTCATCTAACCCACATTTCCTGAGCTTACCTATGAGGATGTTATGGGAGACAGTATTAAAACCCTTGCTCAAGTCAAGGTAGACAACATCCACTGCTCTTCTTTCATCTACTCAGCCAAGCATAGCATCATAGAAGGCCATCAGTTTGGTTGAGCACGGTTCACCTTTTGTGAATCCATGCTGACTAGTCATGATCACCTCCTTTTCCTCCACAAGCGTGGAGGTGACATCCAGGATGAGCTGTTCCATTACCTTTCCAAGGGCAGAGGTGAAGCTGACTGGTCTGTAGTTCCTTGGGTCGCCCCCCTTGCTGTTTTGAAAGACTAGATTGGCACTGGCTTTCCTGTAATCTGAAGACACCTCTCCTGTTCTCCATGACCTGTGAAAGGTGATGGGGAGCAATAATATGTGCCAACTCCCTCAGCAATTTGGGTGCATCCCACAGATTTGTTGGTGTCAGATTTGTCTACGTGATCTCTAATGCAGTCTTCCTTGACCAATGGAAAGTCTTTCTTTCCTTAGAATTTCTCCCTGGTCTCCAGGATCTGGGATTCCTGAGGGCTGGCCTTAGCAGAAGGCATTCAGTAATTGTCTTCTCTGTATCCTTTGTCACCAAGGCACCCATTCAGTTCAGCAGCAGGCCCACATCTTCCTTAGTGTTCCTTTTGCTACAGACGTATGTGAAGAAGAAATTCTTGTCCTTGACATCTGTGGCCAGATTTAATTCCAAATGGGCCTCATCCTTCTTCATTGCATCTCTGTATACTTTGAAATGACCTAGGCAATTCTGGGGCAGGGTTCAGAGTGCCTGCTTGCACTGCAGAGAGCAGCATGGCCCTGCACCAGCCGAGCTGGCTCTGAGTGAGCTGCCTGAGACAGGGAGGACGCGACCCACTCTGGCACACCTCTGTAGCCAATATGAAACCTAGCTGGCTGAGATTTTTGGCAGGCTGGAGCACTTGTGCAGACAGAGCCACATTCCGCTCCACTGCGTGGTGCCTAAACCGAGGTCTCAGCCCTTGGAGCAGATTGGAATGCCCTGCAGCCCCCTGCTTCTGGGTTTCTTTGTGGTATGACTAAGCCCACTGGAGAGACTGCTATAGACCTGTATATTCTTGCAGCTCAGATAGTGCAAATCCCGCTACATCTCTGTGAACTGATCTTTTTGTCATGATGAATGACCTACCCCAAAAGTCAAGTTGCTACAGCTTGAATTCATTCAGCACTCCTGGTTGTAACGAAAGAGCCATCAAAGCTCACATTCCCAAAGCATAGCTGGATCTGGCTTAGCGAGAGCAATGAAGTAATAACAATTCTTTCTATCTATCGTTAAATTCAGCCAGCTCAGTTTGGGTATATTCAGGAAGCAAACCAATTGAGGCTGAAGTTAACCAGGCACATTTCAGGGTAGGTTTGTATTGTAAAATGCAGCAATTCTGGGTTGTTAGAGTTCCTTCACAAAACTCCTGTGCAATACTAGCAAGTTAAGGGTCACGCCAAATGTCTACCATATGCTGCACATATCCAGTTTCCCCTCACAGTTTTCATTGTATTACATTCTGTTTTTTTTTTTTTTCCTTTAAGATTTAATTCCCTAGGCTGTTGTTGGAAGTATATGGAGTTACAACAATGGAAGGAATTTCACCTGTTCAAATCTAGATTGAGGGAGCCAGGCATAGCTGGTTTTTCAATATTGCATAATAAACATTCCACTTCTTGTCCCTCCAAGGTATGGTAGTCATTCCTTTCATATTCTTGCACACCTCCACAGTATCCATGGTTATGCTACGTGGGGCTGGGGTAACAAAAGAACTGCTTATTTAACGGAAGTATGTAAATGAATGTCACTACCACCTCTAATGTCAAGCAAAAGTCAACACAAAAGATTACGTTCCACAGAAAATATTAGTCTGCAGGTCACCATCCCCCTTCCAGCCTACCCCAGCTATTCCAGGAAAGTCAACAGACCCCAGCAGGTCACCTCCCCCAGGTGGGTCAACAAATGATACTGCTGACTTCATTCAGACTTTAAGAGTATAATATGTTCAAACTGGGGAAGTGTACGCAAAGCAAATTTCATTCTGTCTCAGACACTCTTAGCCAAATTACAGTACAAAACTTTCTCCGTTGTGTTTTCCTCTCAAAGCGTAAAGACTAAGCCAAATTGCTAACTTGACTAAATTGGTAACAAAGCATGTCAGCCAATTCTAGAGTTAAGTTTCTCATTTTGAATTTCTATACATGCTGACAAAAGCTTACCTGTCACAATTTGTGGCCCACTGTCAAATGCTGCAGCTTTTAACTCTTATGCAACTCCCTGATGCTGCTTCTGAGTTTCAGCCAGAGTTGTTACTTTCAAGAGTACTGTTCTCAAGAAAGTTGTTGATGACATTTATCAACCAAAAAAGAAAGAAAGAAAAAAAAAAGCAAAAGGCATCAGGTCAAGTAGCCTAAAATAAATAAATAAAGGCTTGGGAGGCTACTTCCATTACTTATTTCCATTACCCAGGCAACTTTCCTTGAACGCAACCCCTGTGAACTATTCCAAACCAAATTACTTTTCTTGTTGTAAGGAAGGCAGAAAGATTCAGGGTGAGGACTGTTAAGAGCTAAATAGGTAGTTTTACAGTGATACATTCTTTCTCTCTTTCAGTCTAACTAAGAGCACAAAGTATTTTAAACTCTCATTTGATGTGTAATGTAGAAGTTTGTTCTTAGCTTAGTTATCTGTTCATAGACACGGTAGCTTTGTCTAGCTGTTCTAGGATATTTCTGCAGCCATTAGAAAATGGACATTTTAATATTCCACTCGAGCATAATAGAAACATGAATGCTAAAAGCTCTTGAATAAGAACTTATCCTTCAAATCAGCAATGGGAACAATAGCTTTCTTGAATTCACAGCTACAGCAGAGCATCAGTGAACTTTCACCTCAACGCCCATGTACTCTGGAACAGACAGGTGCCAAAAGGGACAAGATTTCAATTTCTCCATTCTTTCCAATTTTATGGAACATGTAGTAGAGATCTCAAGAACCATGGCTTCAGCTAGACATTTGGCTGATCATATCCAGGCAGCACCGTACCAGCATTCACTTGGGTTACGAGGATGAGGAGGCCATACAAAAGATTGTATGGGAAGTGTACAGGTACTCTCCAGTCAATAACTGTATGCTTGTCATACTTAAGACCACTAGTTACATGCAAACTAATTCTAAAACAGTCAATAGATTGCTGTGGGACTTCTCTCAGCCCTTAAGAAACTTTTCAGTATTTCTGTTTCTTTGATGGCTAATTAGAAGATATGAACCAATGTATGCAGATGGTGTCTTTTCAGCAGCTATTTTTCTTTTCTCTAGCCTTGTTTATTCAGTGGTGTTTTAATCCAAGTAAACTATGTTTCTAACAGCAAATCATATTCTAAGTGACAATTAATTATGCTAGCAGGAATGTAATCAGGGGCAGCAAATCCAATCACTTCTACTTACTGTAGCATACCCTGACCAAAAACAGCAAAGAAGAAGACACTCTGCAGAGCACTATTTGAAAGGAGTGAAGTACTGTGGAGCATACTTGGATTGCATAGCGTAAGAGCAGCAGAGATTCCTCCCTTGGAGATGAGCACACAAGAAATAGCCATGCCATCACATCTGTTAGAAAGCGCTGCCTGATTTGAAAACGCACATAGGACCATGAATAAATCATTAATGTCCCACACCAGAAGTCTTCACTGGGCTACAGACACATCCTTGGTGGCTCAGTAGAAGATGTGCAGTGCTTCCTTTATCAACCTATGAGTGGAAACATGGTGTGTGCAGGGGAGGAGCAGGATTATGTGCCAAGACTTGCAGAGTCTTGGGTGGATAACTCCAAGCTGTGTGGTGTGGTTGACACACCTGAGGGATGGGATGCCATCCAGAGAAACATAGACAGATGTGAGCAGTAGGCTCAGGTGAACATCATGAGGTTCAACAAATCCAAGTGTAAGGTCTTGAACCTGGGTCATGTCAACCCCTGCTATGCTGATGAAAAGGTCCTGATGAAAAGGACTTAGTGGTACTAGGGGATGGGAATCTGGACATGAGCCAGCGAAGTGCCCTCGCAGCCCAGAAACCAACCATATCCTGGGCTGCATCCAAAGAAGCATGGCCAGCAGGGTGAGGGAGGTTATCCTGCGCCACTGCTTTGCACTGGTGAGACCTCGCCTGGAATACTGCATCCAGATGTGGAGTCCTCAGTACAGGAAAGATGTAGACTTGTTAGAGCATGTCCAGAGGAGGGCCTCAAAAATGATCCAAGGGATGGAAGGAACAGCTATCCTATGAGATCAGGCTGAGAGAGCTGGGGCTGTTCAGTCTGGAGAAAAGAAGGGTTCAGGGAGACTGAGAGTGGCCTTTCAGTATCTGAAGGGGAGTGCATAAGAAGGAAGGGGACAGGCTCTTTAGTAGGATCTGTGGTGACAGAACATGGGGAAATGGTTTCAAACTAAAAGAGAGAAGATTTAGATAAAATATAAGAAAAACGTTTTTTACAATATGGGTGCTGAGGCACTGGCACAGGTTGCCCAGTGAGGCGATGGATGCCCCATCCCTGGAGACACAAAAGGTCAGGCTGGACGGGGCTCTGAGTGACCCGATCTAGCTGTAGGTGTTCCTGTTCATTGCAGGGGAATTAGATCAGGTGATCTTTAAAGGTCCCAACCAACTCAATTCTGTGATTCTATGGCAAGGACGGACATGCGGAGTGTGACAGGGTGACATAGCCTCTCCATTCCCTGAGCCCTTCATCTTGCATGGAGGCACAGCATTGTGGATGCCAAGTGTCTGTCAGCCTTTCAAACACCCCAACAGATAGGCCACATGTCAAAGATGCTATTTGCTAGGGCACACTTTTATTGATTTTTTTTTTTTCTAAGAGAGCAAAACATTGGCAAAGGTTTATCTGATTGCCTATCACCAAAATCAACACAGAGCAAATCTCAGGCATTAGTCGTGCATGTTCTCAGCAGTAACAGAGAATGCTTATTTAAATTCACTCACCTCACAGCAATGTTGTTTCTGGGAGAGCTGCACTGTATCAGTTTTTGAAGTGCTATGCCAGGCTGGATCGCCAGCACTGCGAACAGCACAGCCAGTTCTGGCGCTCAGACAGGGTTACCTGGGGCTCGAGAACTGCCTCATGCAGAAGCAGGCACTAGCAGCTATTGCAGCACTGGTATTCCATGTCCTAGAGCTGAAAAGTACCCAGATGGGACTGTTCATCACGACCCTTCCTCCAGCCCTTGCATTGTTCGGGCTCTCTTTTCTTCAGCCCGAACAATTTGAAACCAGACCGATGAAAAAATAGCGCATTAAGTTTTCAGCAGTAACACATCTGCCACAAGGAAAACGAGCAAGTCCTTCTCAACAGGAGGAAAACATCCCCATCCACTAGACCTAGCAGACAGCTCTCTTTCAGCAAGCCTTAGGAAAAACATGCTCCTAAAAAGGCAGTAATAAACTGAGATTCAGCCTAAAAGAATGCAGGCTGGTATGTTTTGGGGAGGAGGGGGAGAACAGAAAGGGAGGAGTACAGAGTAAGAGGTACTTGAAGTCATGAAAAAGCTGAGAATCTGTAAACAAACTGAAAAACAGTGAACAAAATGCACTACAGCTGGAAACAAAGCAAAAAAGCCTCTAACCTTGAGGAATCTGGGCTGCATATGCACAGTGCAATTCCTAGTCTGCAATGAGCTAGGAAAAAATAATTAAGGGATTTAAAGCTGTTGATGGCCAAAAACCTCGTGTATCTTTATTTTGCAATTTTACAGAAGACCTGAGGGTTTAAAATCTCTTGCAAGCTCTTGGCACCTGGGATGAAGCCCTGAGGAGTCAGGACAGGCATCCTGTGCCACACATACTGGCTGCACCCAGAGGGGCCGTGGTTTGGGGGATGCTACAAGGAAATGAGGCTTGGGAATTTGCTTTTTGTAACCATGATGTGTAAGCACCAAAAGCTTCCAGCATTACACTGAGTTTCAATAAGTGTATGTAATGTAATATGTTTATCTTGAGTTTGTTTCTTCATTGTGTGTTGTCATAAACCTAGTGGGTTTATTAGAGCTTTGGGCCCTGTTCTAGTAAGATCCTCTTTTCCTGTTGAGGATATGTTTCAAGCCCTGGGTTGAGCACCAGAAGCTGCAACAGCAAAGATGCAAGAACCACTCCAATTTCTGCCTGCTACAACACTGAGCAGAAAAATAAGATAATCTCATCAGCACCTGCTCGTGACACAGAAATGCAGAGGGGAAGACAAAGTGCTTGGAAAAGCACCTTGACTCAGCACGAGCACCCCTGTGTCGCAGCAGGTTTCCTTCTGCAGGGGTGCAAGTTGCTGTGCCAGTCAGTGTGGTGTTGGGGTGGTATTCCTAGTGGCAGGAGCCTGGCTGTAGTTGTTTCAGCAGGTCTGAACAGCCCAGCCAAGTGTTTCCCCCTGGGCTGCAGTGTATGACATGGAGAGTTAGAGCTGATGCTTTCCCACTCGAGCATTACTGATCTGGCCCTGGAGGAGCAGATGAGCAGCAGAAGTAAAACCAGCGCATTGCCCCCAGGCATGGGTCTTGCTCACACTTGTTACATACACACACACAAAAAAAAAACCAACCCAACAACAAGATTTTGCTTTGAATGTCCATGAATGTCTGGGTCTCCCTGGAAGATTTTTGAAGCCATCAGCCCAGCTTAACCAGTTTTGAGAAAGGAGCTGGTATTTCCAGGGCAGAGCCCGCACTACCTCCTGGGCTGTGCATGCCTTGGGGGTGGGTGTGTTGGGAGACATGGAGCAGTGTGCTGCATGCCCCACTTCATGCTTACCTTCCAGAAACAGGGCCTAGAGCCAGGGGGAACATGGTGTCACTGCTCTGCTTCAGATGAAGAAGCACACAGTCACTCTTTGCCGGGAAGGAGTTCACATGCAAGAAGAAACAGTGCAGACAGACCTCATGATGTCCCAGAGTCTGGAAAAACTTCAGTTCAGGCTTTTGTTTCTGTAGTCAAACAAGGCCAAGACACTGATCATAGAAAACCATGCATCATAGCCCTTACATCTGCTGCTCTTCAGCTTTCCTACCCAACTTCTCAGGATGCTTGACCAGCCTGCTTTGCTTCAGGAGTGTAACACTTAAGAGAAAGCAGGGTCACATCTAATGGGCATAAAATCATACATTTTATAGTTTATAACAATTTTCTCCCATCTACATCTTCACATGTGCCACAGGGTTTTCTCAAGGCCTTCACTCCACAGCCAGGACACTGAAATCAGAAAATGATTGAATGCATTTTTCTTTGCTCTCATTTCAATGTCCCTGCCCTTTTCCAGTGTATTTCCTACACATGAAGCATGCTTCTCACTATTCATTTCCAACTAACTCTCTTTCTTCTCTAATTCTGTTTTAGCCTACTCCTTCTCCTCATTCTTTCTTTTTGCCTGTCTTCTGTTTATCAGTCCTCCCTCCCTTCTTTGGTTGTATTTCAAAAGCTCTCTGACAGCCAGACCTGCTGTCTCTAAAGCATAATGCTGTCAGCTTTAATAGGACGAGGCCTACCTCCCATGGCTTTCATCTTCACATCCCTCTTTTTCTTTTCTTTTTTTTTTTGGGGGGGGGGGGGGGAGGGGAGGGGGAGTGGGCTGCATTCTCTTTCTGTCCTCCAAATCCTGGTTCCTGTTTCAGTCTCTTTCTTCCCTGCACTTTGCTTGAACTTCTCTTCCCATTGCTCACCACACACCATTCTACTCCAGCCCCTCCTTGTGTTTCTCCTCCACTTTTTCATCTATCTGTCACAAGACAAACAAGCTGCCTAATCTACCATCTAGCTGCTATTGAGCTTTCCAGTCCACACCCACTGCTGTTGTAAGTGAGCACCTAATACATATTAAGATTGGAATCTCTCTCGTTCTCTCCCCCTGCCTTTCCAAACTATGCTGAAAAGATTGTGCATTTTTTTTTTCCAGTAGTTCTGCCTCCTCCTTCCATGCCCCTAGATGTCTTGGAGAAACAGAGTGCCAGGGACATGGATTACAGAAAACTGTAGTTAGCACTCACTCTTTTAAGTACACGAGAGTTTTACTGTCTCTGCCTCCCAGAAGAGGAGATGAGGCTTGATGTAATGATTTCTATGCCAGTGGAAAGACTGAAATTAAACTCAGCAGGAGCAGGACATGGGACAAGAGGGGTTGCAAAAGGAAGTGTGAAAGAAGAAATGAATGTGGGAGAGGCTTGTAGAAGATATAGGAATTAAAGGGTCATTAGAAGAATCCCATGTGCAGTGTGGTCTTCCTTGTAATCAAGATCTCCCTTGAAATCTGTATTGCCCTAAAACAAATCAGCAATCCCCAGGGTGGTTCTTCGGGTGCTGACCTAGAGAACAGGGTAATGGAGGATCCACTGTTTATGACTTCAGCTATTTATTTGCCATAGTTCATAAGAAAGCCACTTTCCCATAATCCCTGCTTTCTCCAAACATCTGTGCTGTTCTGGGAAATAAAACAGAAATGTAGGACTTCTGCTTCACACAGACTGAATCACAGCAGAGGTTCATGCAGGTCTGGAAGGAATTTGATATCTCTGACAGCAGTAAAGAGGAGTGGACCTTCTTCTCTCCATCCCCAAAACTTCCATATAACCAGAAGACACAGAGACACTCCTATTGGAATCCCTGGTCTTTCCACAAGGCCTGGGGATGTCTTCAGTCCCACAGTGAAAGAGGGACAAAAATGAGGTCACAGAATCATAGGATGGCTTGACTTGGAAGGAACCTCTAAGATCATCTAGTTCCAGTCCCTCTGCAGTGGGCAGAGTTGCCAACCACTAGATCAGACTGCCCAGGAATCAGTCAAGCCTGACCTTGAACACTTGCAGGGATGAGACATCCGCAATTTCTATGGGCAGCCTGTTTCAGTGCCTCACCATGCTCTGAGTGAAGAATTTCCTCCTAACTTCTAACCGAAACCTCCCCTTTCAGTTTAAATCCATCTCCTCTTGTCCCATCACTATCTACCCGCATAAAATAGTCAGTCTCCCTCCTGCTTGTAAGCTTCTTTCAAGTACTGGAAGATCACAGTCAGGTCTCCCTGGAGCCTTCTCTTCTCCAAGCTAAACAATTTCAACTCCCTCAAATCTTTCATCATACGAGAGGTGCTCCAGCCCTCTGATTATCTTTGTGGCCCTCCTCTAGACCTGCTCCATCATCCTTCCTGTAATGCAGGCCCCAGGCCTGGACACAGTACTCCAGATGTGGCATGGCAAGGGCAGAGTAAACAATCACTTCCCTGTCCCTGCTGGCCACCCCTCTTTTATTGCAGCTCTGGATACCATTGGCCTTCCGAGCTGCAAGTGCACACTGCTGGCTCATATTCTCCGTTTTATTCATCAGGATCTCCAAGTCCTTCTTGGCTGGGCTGCTCTGCAGGAATTCATCTGCCAGTCTGTACTCATATCTAGGATTGCTCCGACCCAAGTACAACACCTTGCACTTGGCTTTGTTGAACCTCATTAGGTTTTCATGGGCCCGCTTTTCAAGTCTGTCCAGAGTCCTTCTGGATGGCTTCCCTTCCTTCTGTTTTATTAACAGCACCACTCGGCTTGGTGTTAGCAGCAAACTTGCTGACGGTGCACTTGATCCTGCTGTCTAGTTTGTTGATAAAGATCTTGAAGAGCACCGGTCCCAAGACAGACCCCTGGGGGACACTGCTTATGACCGACCTCCAACCTGGCATAGAACCATTGACAGCAACCCTCCAGCTACAACTATCGAGCCAATTCTTTATCCACTGAACTTCAAATCCATATATTTATCCATCCTTCAAATCCATATCTCTTCAATTTAGAGATAAGGATATGGTACGGGACCATGCCAAACACCTTGCACAAGTCCAGGTAGATGACATCAGTTGCACTTCCTTTGTCCACCAATGCCATCACTCTATCATAGA
This sequence comes from Gallus gallus, assembly GCF_016699485.2. NCBI lineage: Eukaryota > Metazoa > Chordata > Aves > Galliformes > Phasianidae > Gallus > Gallus gallus. Next base: position 112,830,599 of record NC_052532.1, read on the forward strand.
AGGCTACCAGATTGGTAAGTCACGATCTGCCCTTGGTGAAGCCAGGTTGGCTGTCTCAGATCACCTCATCATCTCACATGTACCTTAGCTTCTCATCCAGGAGGATCTGCTCCATGACCTCTGCAGGCACAGACATGAGGCTTGCTGGCCAGTAGTTCCCCAGGTCCTTTTTTCTCCCCTTAAAAATGGGAGTGATGTTTCCCTTTTTCCAGTCACCAGGGACTTCACCTGACAGCTATGGATTTCCAAATATGATGGAGAGGGTCAGTCTGCACACATCTCTCAGAAGGTGTGCTTCCAGCCTGGGCTGGCTTAGCTGCAGGCAAGCACTGCTCCAGAGCACAGGGGATTAATGCAGAAAATGCAGGCAGCAGAAGCACCCTGAGCTGCCAGACAGCTTTTTTAAAAAGGGAAAAGGAAAGAGAGAGGAAGATAGAAGCATGTGGAAGGAGAAGGAAGGAAAAAGAAATGGGGCTGTAGAAAATCATTCAAAATCTATTAATGAACCCAAATTCAAATTGGCAATGTTCTGTTAAATCAATTGTGCTAGTAAGTGAAAACTGCCTTGACTTGTCCTTTCTAGTCACCACAATTTTTTAAGTGTATTACTAGTAAATGATGTGTATTTTCCATAACATTCTTGCCATCAGGATTAGGCCGCTGTAAGTTGCATTTCTCATCTTTTCCTGCAGCAGGAGCTAATATGGAAACAATGAAAAATTCAACTCACGCTATTTCCCCTCTCTTGATTGCTAATACTATTTACTACAGGCTGCATAGTGAGGGCTTGCTACACAAACATGACCTCAGTTGCCTGGAATCAGAATATTAAGGAGAAATATAGCAGATTTTTACCACTCATCAAATAAAGCAGTAACTAGGGCAGCATGTCTGCTGGCAAAGTAGCAGTATATAATGCTGCCTTTTTTATGCTGGGGAACTCAGATCTGCCATTCAGAAAAATTGTGGTTTCCTAGGAATTAGAACTTCCATCTGATTAGAAATGAAAAGATATTTTCTCTTTCCTGAAACAATGTGTTCCTTTTTTGGACTGATTTCTTGGCAATCTCCACGCATCAAACATTAACCCAAAGAGTTTGTACCTAATGTAGTTCTGGAGACGAGCTGCATCACAGAGCACAGTTTGGGAAGCATACTGAGAAAAGCCCCTTTGCTCCAAGTGGCAAAGTATAGCTTTTCTGCAGTGCTCATAGCCCACTTGTGCACACTGAAATGAACTGAAGGGACACCAGCCAAAGTGGAAGATCATGCACCATGTTCTCAGTGTGTCTTGGTGTGCTTTTCTTTCCCTCTGTAAGAGCATCGTGGCTTCAAGCTGCAGCAGGGAAGGTTCAGGCTGGACATTAGGAAATACTGCTTCTCTGAAAGGGTGGTCAGGCACTGGAATGGGCTGCCCAGGGAGGTGGTGGAGTCACCAACCCTTGAGGTGTTCAAGGAACGTCTGGATGTTGTGTTGAGGGACATGGTTTAATGAGAACTGTTGGTCATAGGTGGGTGGTTGGACTGGGCGATCCTGTGGGTCTTTTCCAACCTTAGTGATTCTATGAGTCTATGATTCTATGATCTTGATTTCCTAGTGGAAACTGAGGGATACTTATGTATCTTCATACATGCTTGCCTCACGCAAGTAATGGAAAAGACTTCAGAAATGCATTTTGTGTTTCCTCCACAGAGAAAATGGAGAGGACTGAGGTCAAAGAAAGCTCACCATCTCTCTGACATTAGTTAAATTGTGGCATCTATACTTAACTTTGCTCCACATATCTTTGTATTATTGCTCCTTACTACTTACGTCTGCTGCCTTGAGGCTGGAGCAAAGGTGTCTCATTCTTGTTCCTTTAACAACAGCTAAGGAAAGGGAAGTAAAGAAAAGTGAAGACGTTTCTCTAGAACTGAAAATATGAATTGGCAGTGAATACTCAGACTGCATGAGTCACACTGCTTTTCTAGGAAGGGAGTCTTACTGTGTGCTGGGGATGGACCACATTTTTTTTTATAACCAGAATGCTGTCACATAAACCATGCACTGGCCCAGCCCATGTCCTCTGGGGTAACTGAATGCAAACGACGAACTGTAACTCAGCCAGCAAACACTGAATTACCAGTCACTGATGGCAGCCACACTATGTTCCTCATGATACGTGCTGACAGCCCGCAGACAGCGGGTCCATCGGATGGTGCTGGCCTCCCTTCCCTGCTTCGAGCTGCAGCACCACATGTAAAGGAGCAGGAAGCAAGAGAAGTTCCTCTCCCAGATGTGTATACAAACAGTGGTTGGATCAATGCTAATAGAAAGGGATCCTGAATAGAAAGGAATCCTGTCCAAAACATACAGCCAAAAAGGCTGACTTCAAGACCTGGGGAAGATAAATGAGTTTGAAAGAGCCCTGTGGATTAGTTAGCACCCTTGTTCCCACTACAACCTTCCTTTCCCAAGAAGGCCGCATTTCTTGGCAAAATCAACAGACAATGCCTTCTCCTCTGTCCTGATGGTACAAGATTCTGCCTGTACCCTGTTGTGTTTTCCAGGTGGCTGCTCAGCCAGAGGAGGAAGAGAGGTGGAGCTGGGCATGGCAAGCCTCCAGTGCCACAGGGAAGAGAGGAGGGGGAGACTGGTTGAGAAAGCCAGTGCCATGCATCAACCCAGCAGAGATAATTGGGCAAAGCGTGGAAGCAAGAGAAGCTTAGTTGTTTCTGCAGCACAGCCAGATGCCATCTCCCATGGGAAATGAGCCAGGCCAGAAAAGAGCTGTGCCAAAATCTGCACTCCTCTGAATCATCAACCTCAAAGAAGAAGGGTTTTGCCCTTGTCAGTGGTCTTTGAGGCACATCTGCTGAGAAGGGCTCCCCACAAATACTTTGCCTTTTTACCCACTAGCAATTCTTGAGTGCTGGTGAAGAATCCTCCAAGTTCACCTCCCCAAGTTCTTCGACAAGTGGTTCCAGTCCCTTCGGGACCAACCTGCTCACCTGGCTCCCAGCCCTCGAGTTAGGGCTTTATTTTGCATGGCATCCTCTAATTAGAGGGCAAGGCAGACCTTGTGGTCAGGGTGCTGGCAGGGAGGGCAACTCCTGGGCTCCAGTGCCAGTGCCTAGACCTGGGGCTTAGCCTGTGTTAGTGCCTTCACAAAACGAACCCATCACTCTCGTTGCTCTTTTCTCTTTCCCTCCCATGTATTCTATAAATATTAAAGCCTTTCACATTGAGCATAATTGCTACCACAGCATACTTGGCATTGCTGTCCCATAACACCCTGCAGCTTCATGGTTGAGGTACTCTCCAGGGAGCTGTGACATTGCACATCACAGCCATCCCTCAGGCAGATGCTGGGAGGCCATCTGACAGTGGTGGCAGGGTGACAGCAGAGCTGTTGGCTGTACTCCAAAGAAGCAAAGTGTCTTGGTCTTAAAGACCACACAGAAACATCTGCTCTTTGTGATGGCCACTGTGAGTGGATGAAGGTATCCAAGTCCCGCTCCATGTCTCACCAGAGCAGTTGCCAGTTTCAGTGAGACTCAGACTCATCAGCATATAAATGTCTTTTGAAGACAGACTCAGACTACACTTTCACAACTTAATATTATCAACATGAAAGCAGCTGGTAGTAGGGGAAGTCCCACTCTGCCTCCCGGCAGCACGTTCCCAATCCTTCCTCTGCACTGGCACCACGGCTAATGCAGCCACATGTTCTGCTGAATGGGGGAATTAACACAGCTGGAAGCTTTTTTGTGCACGCTGATCTTCAGCTGGATCAGTCTCCTAGTCTGGTAGCTGCAGGAGTAAGATGGTGCAGGACGGGACAGGACAAGATCAGCCCTCCTGGTGCTGCACAGCCGCTAAAGAAACAGCCACCCACGAGTCTTAATATTCTTATCCTTTTGAAATAGCACGTGTTCTTAGTTTGGTCTTACTTATAAGACTTACAGGCCTATATTCACCTAGATGTGGAATTATTTTAGTTTTTGCTAAATACTGTAAGAACAATACCAGTGAAAGCTGAATGTAATCCATCTTCTGGTTCATTAAAACCAGATTTCTCTGCTTGTTTACATGAGGCCATTTTTGTATTATACTGTCAGCATCAGGAATGCATATGCTATGATGGTGATTTATGGTCTGATTTTTGGGTGGTCCTCTGTGGAGCCAGGAGTTGGATTCGATGATCCATGTGGGTCCCTTCCAACCTGGGATATTCCATGATTCTATGAAGGCTCTGCCTTCTGAACAGCTCTCTGATGTAGTTCAAAGCATCGACTGGTGATCAGCCATCATTCTTAAGATGCTTTCAAAAATGCAGGGCCTCCACATCAGAAATACTGGGTTAATAAAAGAGGCCAGGTTTAATTACACAATTCAAACAAGAAAATATCATGAGATCACCTAATATGCTATTATTACCTCTTGCAGTTGGGTTCACAACTGAGACCTTCCTGAGTAGTGAAATGAGATTGGTTTACCAGGAATTTCAGTGAGAAAAAGCCTCAGAGAGTTGGGAAAGGGAATGGGGAATGGCCAAACCCCTAGGGGAAATGACCTTCAGGGAACATGTGAAGAGAAGGGAATGGGCAGCCAGAGCAAGCAAGCAGCAGCCAAGGAAGGTGGTTTGGGCCATCCTGAGTGTCACTTGCTGGCAGATGCTCGAATAAAATAAATGTGTGAGGTCAGTAGAGGTTTGGCTGAAAGAATGGCTGTGGCAGTTTGGTCTTGTAGGCTGCTCACGGCTGTAGGGACAAGCTCCTCTGTAGGGAGTTTGATCTCTCTATTGAGTCAGTAGCTTGATCTGCTTCAGCACTGTAGATGGGTAGTTTTGTAACTAGCCCTACAAAAAAAAAAAATGCCAAGCAGCCCTGTACCTGTCAATATACTCAAACTTGTGCATATTCGCATAGCTCTTCGGTTAGTTGCATACGGTCAGGCTGAAGAGGTACACGCTATGAGAAAATATATGCATTCCCATTTCAAAACGATCTGATAATAAGAATGAAACATGAACCAAATGAGCAAAATGCATGATTTCCTGCAGGTTACTTATCCTACTTGAAAACTGAAGAAAACCAAGCTGCAGTTCCAGACTTCCAGGGGAGTACACTCATTCCTCTTTTTGTGCTGACAGGAAATTTGAGTAAGATGAAACAATACCTCGGATGTATAGATATTAAGATAAAAAAATGCTTTTGCTGATGTTTAATCAGAACCTTCTGTCTCTTTGGGTCTGCATTTAGATCATCTACCTGCAAAAGAGACAAGGGGAGCAGGATGTTACACCAAAATATTGGAAAGCTAAAAAAATCTCTTCACACCTGAAAAAAAAATAATCACTCTCAGATGTCAATAGAGCCTCAGTTGAGTGCAGTGTAAGTGAAAGCAGCTGGCCAGAGAGGCTTCCTATAGACCCATAGAAAAAACTGAAGGGGTGTAGTCTATCCAGCGTATCTAATCTCCGCATTCACGCAGCCTCCATCCATGCCACATCTGCTTGTTGGCAGACAAGTGCTGACTTGGCAGGTCTCTAATCTGCCAGCCTCCAGGTGTTGTGATAAACCACAAATGCCGTCAGCATGGGCCTCTGATCAATCTCTTCTGCTCCATATTTGGTGGAAAGCCTTTGTACATGGGCAGCAGCCCTGCTGTTAAGGAGCAGGGAGAGGGTGCTCCACTATTCCCCTTTTTTTGACATACGTCAATGACAAAGCAGCAATCCAACAGCAAGGGGATTGCCACGCTGCTGTGCTGTGCTCTGAGTTGTTGCTGCAGACACTCTGCCTGCCTTTCCAGTTCAAATACAGATGAAATGGGAGATGTGTTTGAAAAGGCTCAGTCCTAAGTACTGTGTCTACGTCTGTGGGTTGTCAACTCTGTTGTTTGCAGCCTGCAGTTGCTAAGGTAAGACAGAGCAGAACAAAGAGAAAAGAATTACATTAGATTCATATGTATGTAGATAAACATGATAAAAAGGTACAACACCCTAATTGGTACTATGACAAACCTTACAAACATCATTAGGCAGGCTCATTTGCTGCCCTGTGATTTAATACACAGGCCCTTGTTATCTCTCCAAGCTGCTTCTGTGCCATCTCTTACAGAACAAAATTCACAAGCACAAGAACTAGAAGGTGTTTTCCTCATTCCTTCCCTCTGGATCAAGTAAGTATAAGTCTGACAGTAGAAGGAATACTACTTATAAAGGGTGTTGATTCTGGCAGTTGACCGCTAACAAGAAGGTATACAATTACTGCATTCCTATTTGCAAATTTCCTTTTGGAAAGGAGTATATAATTTAATTCCTTAAAATATTTTGACCCAAACTGGTCATGCAAGTCTGTGATCCAGAGCAAAAATGATTTGCAGCTTCAGCACTACAACATTTGGGTACCTCTTTGCATCTGAAAGTGACAACGAGAAATAAGGAAAAATGCATGCACTGCGTTTGCAGCGCTCACCTTTCTGGCAGCCTGCTCAGATTTTATGGCAGGTTATAATCCACTGTGGTCTTGCTTCTTCCCTTCTGCATATTATCATCTAAGATACTTGAGCTCTTTGGAATGTAGCACCTAGCATGCTGTTAGTGAGATACAAATAATAAGAAGCCGTGCTACCAGACAACCCCCTCCCCTGCTCAGTGTTTCAGAGAAGTAAGTCTACAGGAAAAATCACTGCTGACTTTTTCACAGAGATAAGACAAACAGGCACAAGAGAACAGGGTGCAGATCTTAACTCCATAATAACAAGGTCCTAATGTAACCTTCTATCTGGCCATTAATGGTAATGCATCTCTCAGTGAAGTTACACTGATATCTTTTTTTGATGCAAGTTCCTAGGGAAGGAGAGAGAACAAACCACAAAACAGATATCTTGATCTGTTAAATACCCTTTGCAAGAAAAAGCTTTGAGAGAAACAGGAGAAAGGTGACAGCGTAGCCTTACCCAGCCTCACTCACCTGTTTCCCACTGGTGTTGACCACAACAAGCCCTTTGGAGCAGCAGAAGGGCCCTGCGCTCTGGAGAGGAGTCAGAGGAGAGATGCAACCCACTCGGCAGGAGGGTCTGCCAATGCAGAGCTCAGCAGGCTGGTCACAGGCTTCTTAGCTGCTCCCAAGTAGCAATGGATACAGCAGCACATCTCTGGCAGGGAATGGAAAAAACCTGATGGTGCAAAGAGAGGTGACTCAGCACAGACCTGTTGTCCATTCAGGCCAGCAGCCAGAGGTTCTTTCTGTAGCAAAACTCCCCAGCACCCTTGTTTTATACAGATATACGTACAGTGCTGTGAGACCAAACCTTGACTTTATCCCAGTTTATCCTGTTTTTCGTGTACACAAAACCAATAGTTAACCCATAAGTTGTAATGAAACATCCATAATGACACTTTTATATATTAACTGATGCATCCAATGAAGAACGTCCTTGAGGCTCCTTGACTACAAGATACTTTCAGCCATAATCCATTTGTAAGTGCAAACTGTCCTGAATCTCATTATTTATTACTCCACTAATGTCTAGCAGAATGTATACTGAGCCTGCTTAATTTCAGCAAGCTAAAAGTTACAGCTGCTTCTCACAGTGCCTCTGTTTATTCCACTGGTTTGTGCACAGTTGTTGTAGCTCTGTAAGTTGGCTTTCTGTTCAAGTCTGGTTTGGAAGGAAAGACATAGATCAAAATATTTGACATCATTAAGATATTTTTAAAGTTAGAGTTGCGTCATGTTTCGTTATCACTTACAGGTATCAGAATCGCTTTACTGGAATAGACTAAAGGTTTGTGGGACTTAATATCAAATCAGGTGCACTTGAAGATAAGCAGTCCTTCAGAAGAAAATGCAACTCCTAATAATGAATTTATTATCCAGCACCACTGATGGGAATTGTTCCCAGTTCAGCATCTAACACAAAATCCAAGCATGAAAACTCTGCCATTTCATCTTTGCTTACAGCAGTCAGGTGCTGGTGTTTATGTCATTGCTCAACCATATTTTATGCAAGCTGCTTTCCTCAACAGTGCTAGCCAACAGCAGATCCCCTCCTTGTCCTTTGCATGAGATACACCCCCCTGTTTATATGCTACTTTCTTCCCCCTGCATCGTGAGATCATTTTCTTGATCCTCTCAGATGACTTCAGAAAGGGGAACTCCAAAGCATCCCCTCTGCTGGCTTGTTGGCCTGTGTCTCAGCCATTGCTTGTCCAGTCTGAATCCAGATTGCCCAGGCTACAGGTAGGAGCAACCCAAGAGCAGCAGGGTGTAACCCTCATGGGACAAACCCTTAAAGTGCAGCGTCATCCGGCTACAGCCATGCTCTGCTATCCACAGCTGCATTTCTAAGAGAGTTCCTCCTTTACTACCAAACACCGCTAGTGTTTAGTTTCGTTTTCACTGGAAATTTTCCCTTTTTAGGATGTGAGCAGAACAAATGTCATACTCACGTTGATCCTGCACTCATACAATGCAAGCTCTTTTTTCTAACGTTACTCATCATTTAATTCAGCACCCCGTTGCCTCTTGTGCAACACTTCAACAGCATTGTCTGAATCTGGGAGAAGTTACCAGGAGTTCAAAAGGAGCAGTGTTGACGTAGTGTTAGCTGGTTTAGTTCAGGGTTGTACAAGCACTTCTGAACCAGGTAGTGACATGTTTTTTGGCTGGCCAAGTGCAAGGCAGGAGTGAGCAGAGCCGAACAAGTTCTTTCTTCCTCTCACCATTAGCATTCAGGAGAGCATAACATCATCCGGTGCAAGGCATTGCATCTGATGGGCTGCACAAACAACGACAGCGCTGGCAAGCAGAAGGAATCCAGGGTAATCCCTCTGTTCCTGATTTTCCCCTGGCATCTTCCCAAGAAGTGAGGGGTGTTTAGAAACATTACCAGTAAGAGCAATCATCGCTAAGCTAAATCATTCAGCCTTAAGTTTCTTCTTGACCTTAGAAGGGAAAGCCTTCTAAAACCGTTTTAAGCATACCCACAGGCTCATTCTTTTTGCTACGCTAACACATCAACTAGTAAAAGGTTTGGAGTACCTACACTTTGCTACAGTGTACTGACATTTGAGCTGAAAACAACTGGTATGCTAGGGAACACAATGGAAACAAAACAAAAGTCATTATCTTTAAAGCCAAAAGAAACAAAAAAAGTCTTACAGCTGAGGGCAATAAGACAGTGAAATTTCAGTGCATTTAGAAACTTTGTTTTCAGGCCCTGAAATGCTATGTACTTTACAGAATGAGGTACCTAGTTAATGAAGTTATGCTCCAGAATACACACACATTTTATTGTAATTATCAAGTACACTTTTCTCATAAGAGCTCGCTCCACACCAAGCCTTTACTTGGTCCTACACAGAAAACACAATACAGAGACCCAATTCTAAGGCACATTTCCTTCAGCAAATTGAAAAAAAAAATAGAATGAAAGCAATACGATTTGCTTAGCGTAAACCCAATTAACTTCTAGTTACCAAAGCGGATTAGGGAGGAGCAGAGGGGACAGGAGAGGCAAGCGTCCCAGTCCTATTCTGAGGGAGAGAAAAGAGCTCCCTGTGAACAGTACACCGAGTTACCTCCTGAAAAACAAGGCATTCCTCGGCCCTCCTCCAGCCCCTTGAACTGCTGCCTGTAAGCAGCCAGGACTCGTCTTAGATTTTGCTAGAGGCACTGACCTTCATGCTGCTGCTCGTCCACACCTGCAGCACAGAGGGGCTCGGACAGCTTGCCAGCATCAGGCCACGTGCAGTGCACTTACAGTCATCTGTCAGTTCTAGCGCTTCCCAGCACCGCTGCTGCCATCACTCCCTTTGGAGAAAGGGGAAAAAACAAACAACACGAACACCACATCTCACACATCCAAAAGCATTTCTGTTAAGGCAGCGCCGGAAAGAATGACGACAGATGAATTTCTGATGTTAAAAATATCATTTAATTAACGAAACATAAATCATACCAAAAAAGTTAAAGTCACTTTTAGTCAATACATTCGCGTTTATTTTTAGAATATACTCTACACATCTGAGTAAAAAAAAAAAGTTTTAAATAGAGTTCAGCGCATGTACAACCTGGAGCCCTTCACCCTGCCAGCCAACACCTCGGGGTCGGGTCGGGCACCGTCCCGGTGAGCGGGCAGCTCCGTGCCACCCTCCTCACTTTCATCGGCTTGTGTGGAGCCTCAGATCGGCCAGCTACGTGCCAGCGGGAACCGGTCGCCGGCTCGGCGAGGCGCAGCGACCAGCCCGTACAAAATAACAAAGGGGAGGAGGGAGGAAGGGGGGGTAATAATAAAATTAATGAACTAGTATCGATTAATTTACATCTCTCTCTCGTTTGTGCGTTGGTAAAAAACACCGCAGTCCCACCGGCGTGCCGAGGAGCCTCGACGCTTCGCCTCCACGCCCTCCGGCCAGGAGGAGCGCCGAGCAGGTGCCGCCCCGCGGAGGGAACCCCGCTCCCGACGGCCTCGCTCACTGCCCCCAGCTGCCGAAGCCGATTTCCTGCTTGTACCGGTTGGTGAGCACGTTGGCCTTGCGGGTCAGCTTGGAGAGCACGGTGTGCAGGCCGCTCAGGTGGTAGTGGAACTGCTGCTCCAGGTCCTCCTCCGCCTCGGCCTCCTCGGCGGGCCCGCCGCCCAGCTTGTCCTTCTTGCGGGCCGCCTCCTCGCCGGCCGCCTGCTGCACCACGCCCCACTCGATGTCGTTGCGGATGGACTTGAGCAGCACGTAGTGGCTGTACATGTCCCGCCGCGAGAAGTAGGCTCCGCCGGGAGCGGCCTCCCGTTCGGGGCACACGGCGCCGGCCGCGTCCAGCTCGCCCAGCAGCAGCGGCACGTCGCGCAGCAGGCTGGGCACCATCACCGTCTGGTCCATGTTGTTGACGGCACCGATGAAGCGGTTCATGGCGTTGAACAGGGAGTACTTCTGGCTGTACGAGTCGCAGATCTGCATCCTGCCGCCGGGGCTGCCGGCCGCCCGCCCGGCCCTCCGCACCGCACCGCTCCGCGCTGCCGACGCCCCGGGGAGCCCTGAGGGGAGGCGCGGTGAGGCGCTGCGCTGCGGCCGGCCCGCCTTCCTGCCCCGCTCCCTCCCCGCCGCTTTATCGGCGGCCTCTTCCCTTCGGGCCGCCCCTCCCCGCCCCGCCTCCCTCTGACAAAAAACCCGCGGGGCCGGCCGGCACCCACCGCGCTCCGGAGCCGCCCTTCGCCGTCAGCCCACAGCCGCCGCCCGCAGCACGGCTCCCATCCCCGGCGCCGTATTTATAGCGCCTCTCCTCGCGGCGCGGCGGGCGGCGCCGACCGACTGACTGACTGGCCGGCCGGCTGACTGACTGACGGGCGGGCGGGCTGCGGGGACACGCGGGCTCCGCGTGCCGCCTGCGTTCTCCCCGTCCGCCCATTGGCTGGCGGCCGCGCGCGCAGCGTGACGGCCGCGCAGCCCGCTCCGCCCGCTCCGCGTGCCTCTCTCGCAGCCGCGCCTCCCCCCTCCGGGTCCCTCGCCGCGTGCGGGCCGCGAGCGGAGGGGGGGCGCCCCCCTCCCCGCGCAGCCTTTGTCTGCCGGCCAGAGGGCCGCCGCAGCCGCCCGCCAGCGGCGGCGCCGGGGCGGCCGGCATCACCCCACAGCCTCACCTCCGCGCTTAGCCAATCGGCGCCCCCGCTCCGCCGCCCCCCGCCCAATCAGCGAGCGGGGGGGCCGCGGCCAATCAAAAGCAAGAATCGGGAAAAAAAAGAGCTTTCCCCTTCTCTCTTCCGTGCAGCCTGCGCTCCGGCTGGCGCGTCCTTGGTAACAGCCGCCGCGGGTCACGTGGGGCGGAGCAGCACGGGGAGGGAGGAGCGCGTTGCCGTGGCAACGGGTCAACCTCGCGGGGCGGGGGGGAAGCGGTGAAGGGGCGGCCCGGGCGGCTCGCTGCGCGGCCTTGGGGCGACGCGAGCGGTGCGGGGGCAGCCGGGCCGCCGTTTCCCTCTCCCTCAGTGCTCTCTCACGGTGTGTGGCAGCCGGCGGGGTTCGGTTCAACTTCGCCATGTTCTGCTCAGCTCTGATAATGCAGAGCGACTGGAGCAGTGCAGCAGCATAGAGTCATAGAATCGCTCAGGTTGGAAAATGCCTTAAAGATCATCGAGTCTAACCACGACCCAACCATACTGCCCTAACTCTAACAACCCTCCGCTAAATCATGGCCCCGAACACCACATCCAAATGGTTTTTAAACACATCCAGGGATGGTGACTCAACCACCTCCCTGGGGAGCCTATTCCAGTGCTTCACAACCCTTTCTGTAACGAAGTGTTTCCTGATATCCAACCTAAACTTACCCTGGCACAACTTAAGACCATTTCCCCTTGTCCTGGCAGCAGTGAGAAGAGACCAGCCCCGCTCTCGCTGTAAGCACCTTTCAGATATTGGAAGAGAGCAATAAGGTCTCCCCTCAGCCTCCTTTTCCCCAGACTAAACAGTCTCAGTTCCTTCAGTCACTTCTCATAGGGCATATTCTCCAAGCCCTTCACAAGCCTTGTTGCCCTTCTTTGGACCTGCTCCAGCACCTCCATGTCCTTTCTGTACTGAGGTGCCCAAAACTGAACACAGTACTCGAGGTGAGGCCTCACCAGTGCCGAGTACAGGGGCAGGATGACTTCCCTAGTCCTGCTCACCACACCATTCCTGATACGAGCCAGGATGCCATTGGCCTTCTTGGCCACATGGACATACTTCAGGCTCATATTCAGCCGACTGTCCATCAGTACACCAAGGTCCCTTTCCATCAGGCAGCTTTCCAGCCACTCCTCCCCAAGCCTGTAGGGTTGACTGGGGTTGTTGTGGCCAAAATGCAGGACCCGACTCTTGGCCCCACCTTCCCCTCCCCCCCCGTACAAAATGGCATTCCCATTCATGGCTTAGTGTGCAAGCAGCACTCACTTCACATACTCCTTCTTCAGTGCCGTTTGACCATGCGGTACTTGGAATGGGGGATCAGCTGGAAGTGCCTTATCTTGTGCCCTGAGCTACGAGGAAGCTCATGTGCTCCCTGTGCCCTAGTACAGGGCTAAGTGGCTGCAGTGTTGTGCATGTAGCTGTTAGCAAGGTCCCTTGCTGGCACGGTGCCCCCGATGGTGCCAAGGAGAGCTGGTGGTGCTCAGGCCTTACAGAGCAGGGCTGCTTCCCTGACAGTCACAGGGACTGTGGAGCTGCCGCTGTTACAGAGCTGCTGCTGTTACTGAGCAGAGCTGCTGGCTCCCAGCAGTTCTCCAGAAGAGGCCAGCAGCTCTGGTAGTACTGTTTCAACCGGACAACAAAGTGCCTTTGTCAGCAGCGGGCGCACAGCAGGCTGGCGGTGGCTGCATTTTGGCACCCGGGAAGTTGTTCTGCTGCATGGCGTTTGCAGAAATCAGACGAGGTCGTGTGTGGGCGAGAAGCGATAAAAAACGTGCAAATATTTAGTGTTACATTCAGAAGCCTGGGAATGCCATTTGGGCCGGCCTCGTCAGAGCAGTATCTCTTGGGAATTTCACTTCCTCTTGCAATTTGTTGTAGATGTTATGAGGCAGATTATAGCCCACTGCAGGACACGGCATGCACCTTCATTCTGTTCCTAAATGGCACACATTGCCCAAACTCGTGAAATGCTTCCATCATTTCGGGTGGCAGGACAGATGCATGCACCTAGCACTTCCCTCCCACCCTTTCCCTTTCCCAAACTCCGAACCAGGGAAACCCGTCATCTCTCATCCGGAAGGAATGTATGTAAATTTATCATTTTAATTGATGTCTCTCCACGAGCTTCGTATAATCAGCACTCGTAGCTTAACATGCTAATGAACAGGGTGAGTAAAAATCTAATATGTTAAAGGAATGCAGACCAATTTGTCTGAGTCCTGCTGAGATCTGTGGCGTGACTTTTGCAAAGATTTACTTCCATCTGATTTTGCCCTCGTTTCTTTTGGCCCTCTGTGAGAGGAACGATCCTCCCGCGCTGATAGAAGCCTCTGGGAAGGAGCGAAGAGGGGTCAGGAAGAGGACGCTTGGAGAAGGGAGCAGAGCTCGTAAATCCCCTTTCCCTTGGGCAGGCGCACAGCTCTGCATGAGGCAGAGCAAGGGTTCTGAGGTGCTGCATCCCCACGGCTCGGAGCAGCATCTTGCCTGCGAGGTGCAGAGCAGCAGCAGCCTGCAGCTGGAGCCTTGCTGCAAGTAGGAGCACGGTGCTGACCTGCTGGGAAGACCCCCGGAGCCATCCGGCTCTGTAGTTTGCACCCGGCACTCGGCAACCTGCCAAGCCCTGGCTTCCTCAGCAGCGTGCCTGGAAATCATCACAAGTTCAGCTTCAAGCTGTTAGCTGGGGGCCGGAGTCCCTCCCAAGCGGTGCTCAGCTACCACCAGCAGGTCAAAACAGCCTGAAATCCCCCAGAAAGGAGCTGACGCGATAAATGTTCCCGCTGCGTGCTTCACACTTCTCGCACGCTACCTCCGTCTCCCCCACCTTCTGCCAGTATCATCTGTTCCCACCGTAAGCCCGTCAAGAGTAGGCACGGTGATGTGCGGTGCCCGGGACAATGGTGATCCCTTTCATATGGCTCCTTAGCACTGCCATAATAAGCCTGATAAATAAAACATGGGTTGCAGACACGGATTTACTGGAGAGGGCTAAGTGGGCTGTAGCTCCCTCATTAGTCTCTCCTGGTGCAGCATGCACGCTCCTCATTAGGTGGCACGGTAGCAGTTGTGCCTAGTCATCTGCGATGCAGCCGCAGCCGCGCCAAGGATGCACCAGGGATCCGAGGGATTTTTTCCTCCTGTGTTAGTAATAGGAAGTTACAAGGAGAAAAAAAAAAAAAAAAAGACCTTGAATATGAAGAGGATGAAGGGGGTCAGACTGCAATACCGAGTCTGATTTTCTCTCCCTTGCTTCTCAGGAAACAAACACAGTGAAATCCACCTGGCGCTGTTGATATCAAAGCGGCATGAGTAGAATGGAGACTTTTGGACCGCACAAACTCTGATTTGAAGGAGCTTTGTTTCCCTCCAGTCTTAAATGCTGCTTGTAAACTCTTGTCTGCAGTGCAAACTTCATCCTCTCCCTTGCATTTTTCTTCTTCTATTTAAGGGAAAAGAATCAATTTGGCTGGTTTCAAGACCCTCAAAGCTGGGGACTTAGGAATCTGGGTTAATCTGAGCAGGGTTTGTGGAGCTTTGATCCAGCTTTTCTTTCCGGCCATCATTTAAATCCCTCCTACCTCCTGCATACAAGCTGCAACTGCATCATCGTAGTAACCCTGTGACCGAGAGGCATGAGAGCCTCCTCTGAGACTGCAATCTCACTCTGAACAGCTCTCCAGCGGGTGCTCCTGAGTGGCAATACATCATGCAGTTTTCTCCTTTAGAGGCGTGCGGTATCATCTCGCTGCCCTGCCTGGCTGGGGCTGGCCTGGGCTCAGGCACTCCGCGGCACAGATGTGGCACAGATGTGCCTGGGCTCGCAGACCTGCCAGCGGGGTGGGCATCACCCTTTCAGCACTGCCTATTACGCCTCCCCGCCGGCGTTTCCCACGAGGTCCTTTCAATATCCTTACTGCCAAGGTGAGGGATAGCAGGTCTTTGTGCGGCGGCCACAGATGAAAGCACACACGGGGTCGGGAGCAAACCTCGCCCCTTCCCCTTTGCAATTGCGTCCTTGCTCTGACACATAAGATACCAGTTTAAAATGGGAGAGGACTTTGTTGGCATAACAAAATAATCCTCAGGAAACCTGTGACTTTCTGTAACAGTATTTAATATGCACAGATTCAAACAAATGCCACAATGATGTACTTTTATGGACAAGTATTATATATTAAGCCCTGATTTATACATCTGTGTGTAATACGCTGGGCTCTGAAGAGAGCCTTTAATCTCTGTGATGAGGCAGCACACACACTGAAACACTGAGTGTACCCGCACAGAAGCGATGCACCGAGTGCGGCATCCATCAGAGTAAATACACAATGCCGTCCTTCTGTAACGTGTGCAGTTTGGACGTGGGACTGACATCAGGAATTGCATCGCCTGCAGCGCTTGTGCAGCCTCTGCTGCCTGTCCCCACTGTGGAAGAAGTCCCTGGATGGAGGGTAAGCCCTCTGCCTGCCCTTCCCTCCCAGACCCTGCCGCACCTTGCCTTTGGCCTGCCTGCCTGGGTGCTGCAGGGGCCCGTTTCCCTGTTTCCCCTTAGTCAGTGTGGGAGATAACGTGGGCATTGTCTCAGCGCAGGGTTCTGCATTTAATAATCTCACCCGCTCAACTGTTTTTATCTGAATCTCCCTCCTGAACTGATAAATCTAAATTGCACATTTTCTAAACCGCTTAGCTTAGGGGTAAATCTTGCAGGTATCCTCAAATGACTAGCTGTGCCTTTTGCACCTTTCTAGCACCATCTACTGTAGCTTTATTACACTGTCTGCAGGCTTACGATTCCTGCAGGAGCTCCCTTCATCCCGAGGAGCTGATGGAAGAACGTGGGCTCAGTTTGGCTTGGAAAGACCCAGGGCTGGGAACAATGGTGGAACAAATCCAACACACACCTGTCCCATAGTTCACCTTCCCTCATGTTCAACCAGTGACGCAATTCTCAGTGCCTGTCTTGCTGCTTGATACATTTTGCACTTGGTGAGATGGAGCAGAAAAGATGCGTGCCAGATTTTACTGAAGCTTTCTGTGCTAGTTGATGGAACAAGAACTTGGGACCTGGCAGGACAAGGGGTGGGAGCAGAGCTTTGTCTGGGGGGAAGAGGGGCCGCACAAGAACGAATCTTCCAGTTGCTGCCAGAGGATGCGGAGGGCCTGACATCAGCTTGGATTTCTACCGCCTATTGGGGAGCTATGGGATGGGATTAGCAGCAGCGAGTTTCGTATTCTCTCGTTACATTCAGTACTGAAAGGAAAGCTGCTCTTGAAGGATCTCTTACTTTTTTCCTGGCCGTTCGGAGCTGACGTGGAGATGCTGTGTGTCCTTATTGTACGCACGCCTGTTAAAATGTGGTCTTGGCTGGGGCATGTTTTATAGTAAAAGATGGTTATTACAACCAGAAATAGAACCAGAGCTCTCTGACTGCAATCACTATTATGGATCTGTGTGATTAACACCTTGTTGTTAAAAGCACCTAAAGCTGCAAGTCAAAATCAGAACTAAACTGTGCTAAGCGTTATATAAGGCATATTTTTCTCTTTATAGATCTGTTGATATGAATATTTCTGGAGGTGACAGATTATAGTTCCAGGGATATAAAATACAGAACAAGGTACATCATATATTATTTTTGTTGTTATTAATCCCCAAATTAGCCCTATGCAACCACTTGCCAGGAGAATTGACTCGTTTCAGTGCCAAGTAGCATCTTTTTCTACAGCCCTTGTGAAAACTGGAAATGAAGTGGGTTTGGCAGCTTTGCCCGTGAAGTTGTGCAGCAAATCCGCAAACCTGAAGACCACAGGGTTTTGTCCTGGTTTTGTTTCTTGATGATGTTCAGAAAAGAGTTAAATCCACGCTCTAACCATATGAATAATTTCTCCATGCTCCCATTGTGTAAGGGACGAGACAAGAGCCCAAAGATTACCCTCTTCAGCAGTACCATGCGTTTGCTAGCTTGAAATTATTACAACAGCATTTGTTCATTTGCTTGGTTGGAGAGGATCTGTTTTTGCAGGAAATTTGTATTTCAAAGCAGATTTCTACGTTCATCATTGTTATCATTATTGGTGGTTTACAAGATTTCTCCTTCCCCCCCACTCCTCCCGCCCCCATTTGGGGAAGTGGGAACAAATGAAATAAACCCATCATAAAGAATAATTTTGTCCAGGTGGAACATAAATCAGCCAAAAAAATATTATTCTACGTGGCAAATAAAAAGCATATGCTGTATTATTTAAAGCACGGCCTCCATATTCACATACAAAATTAATGCTACAGTGGGAGGTAAAACTGATGGAGGCAGACAATGAAAATATTAGGAGCAAAGCACGATGCCAAGAACAATTCAAGCAGAGCCACTTGCAGGGTCATGGCCATATTCCATTTCAAATGGGCATGGAAATACACTGTGGGTTATTCTTCTCCAGAGATGCACAGATAATAAGCACCTGCTCCCCGTGTCTACCCTTCCCTTTTAACTGTTGATTTATTGAATGTTTCTGAAAGCTGCGGCCAGGCTCGTGAGGGAGGCAGACCGTGGTGCCTGCGGGAAGAACTGGGAGCGGACAGAAGCACTCTGGCAGACACCCCACCAATAGATACCACGGGGTGCAGAGCCGAACGGGGCCAGGAACAAAAGCTGCCTTTTGTTTTGGATCTAGACCAAACTGTGGTTTTGGAGGGCACGCATACAGAGTTCAGCGGTCTACGGCACAAAAAGTGATGTCTGCAATACCTAGGCATTCGGCTTCCCACAGCATCGAGGGAAGTCCCGGAATACCTACCTATGTCTGTACAAAGCACCTAATTGCACGTGTTTTAAAGTCATTTTCAGAACAGCAGTAGCAATCCAACCCTTTTACATGTGTGTTTATGCTATATTGGAGACAGTAACACCAGTAATTTTTTTCTAATGATCCTCATTCTCACCAGGGTCGGAGGTCTCACTCTATTTCCCTCCTGAACTGAGAAACAGCTTCCCTAAATTAGAGCCGAACATAATCTTTAGACAACATTGAAGCTGGATCACTATAAAGATGCTTTGAATTGCTAAGACTTTTTTTTTTTCCTACATAATTTGATTACAAAATAATTGCAGAGACCTTGCTTTCTGTAAGTTATGATAGTTCGCTATTCTCTGCTATTTTTTTTTCTCTGTAGCCATAGTGGAGCTTGAGATGTTCCAGTCACAGAGGTCGGGGAGATTTAAGTCCTGCTGCTTGGGATAGGCGTGTGCCCATTTAGAAGCAGAAGACTGAAAATGCTGTTTAGTTAAAGATTAGAATCTGGAAATGTAGGGCTATTGAGAATCATTCCAAACTGCATATTTTGTATGCATGGTTAAGAAAAAGGGTTCACCGTAGCAACTGGAGTAATGCATGGTTCAGCTCCTCCATGACGCTAGGCAGTTTATTAACCTAGAACTACAAAATCACTCAAAATGACACTTAGCGATGCTGAACTTCTGACACCAGTCCCCCAGTGCAAGGAAGCAGAGGGGCGGCCACAGAGCCAACTGCTGAGCCCTGCTGTGTCTTTGAACAGCAGCGGGAAAGGTGCTCCGGGGTGTGGGATCGGGTGGGTAAAAGAACGCCATGAGAGTAAGAAAGCCTTGCGTTTTAACCCCAGGTCTGACTGCCTCTGTGGCCTTCCATGGGTCACCTCAGGTAGGGGATTGGGGAGTGAAGCAGCCACAGGGAAAGCCAAGCTTTGGACACGGCTCTCTGAGCTCAGTCCCGAGCCCTCAAGACTTACACATCCGAAGGAGCTACATACAAATTGTTTAAAAATCAAGCCCTAGTGGTGTGTGCTGGACTCTTCTGAGGTTTTTTTTTTTTTTTTCAGATGAGGTTATAAATAATTGTATCATGTTACAATCTAACAGCTCTATTTCCTCCTGTTTTCTCTCCTTCCCAATATGTTGTGCAACCTGTTTTTGACTGTCACCAGCAGAGGCCAGGTTATTTACTTCCTCAAGTACCAGACTTCAACCACAGGAGCAGTGCAAGGCAAGGCAGAAGATCATCTTCTCCCACACGGATTTCCCCATCAAGGTCAGAATTTGTAAGTACTTGCATTATAACTCTCCCAGAAAATGAAGCTGCACCATGAAACGTGACTGGAGGGCAACACCACCAATGCTCCCCAGTGCTTTTCCAAGTGGGATGCTGAGCAGAGGCGATGCAGAGTAGCCAGGAAAATCAGGTACATTTGAACACTTGCATCATCTGATGGCCAAGGAGTTTTGACTCCGTGTAAATGGGTTTCTTTGACAGACAAGTCCCGAGAAAATGTTTTCCCAGCCTGACCTTCCTGAATGTTCTGCATGTGCTCTGCTGTGTAAATGGAAAGGAGAATTGGGGTACGGGTCTGGCAGGAAGCACAACCACACCTCCCAACACAGGGGGAGATAAATTTACTCTCGGATGTCTTTCAGCTTGAGTAATCTCAACCAATCCACCAATCTCAGCCAGCATAAATAAGGCTGCTGATGCCATCCAGTAGAAGCTCTGTCTTTTAGCTGGCAGCGTCCCTTTAAACGCTGATACACTTGTGCTGCATTTTTGCTGTAGCCAAATGGGACTAGATTGAAATCAATAGCCCCATTTCGCTTGTCACTTACTTAAGCTTGATTTGAACCCATGTTTGTAAAGCTGAAAGGCTTTTTTATTCCATCACTGTGGTGCCTCCCGCAGCCGGCCCACCTGTGTGAATTTCATACTCCTTTATTTTAAAAAGAAATATGATGGATAAGGGAAAAAAAAAAGTTAGTTTTAATGTGTGTAACTCAACGTATAATATGTAAAACCTCTATTATTAAGATGGAGATAAAAGGAGACTGCTTGAAAAAGAGACGTATCTGCTCAGAGCAGAGAAAGCCTTTCATAACTCATTCAGAGTTATTGGTCTTTCCCACAATATTAGTGATAAAAATTGATTATCCATTCCCGCTTGTTTCATGATCCATAGTTATTTTTTCATTCATATTATAAGTTGGTTTATACGGAGTGAGACCGTGTTATTTAAATGGCCAAGGATGAGTGCAATACGTCTTGCTTGCTACAAGTCCACACCAGCAGAAAGCAGGATTTTTTCATGTTAGCCTCTTCCTGCCCTAAATACAGAAGTTGTCGGGGCCTGGCAACTGCCAAGCCTTCTCTCCAATCCGAGGAGAAGATACCCTTAGGTTACTGTTATGTGCAGCTTTAACCCCCATAGTTTGGGAATCGGCACAGCCTTTTCATGTGATGAGCTTCCTATGGAATGGTGACCTGGGATTGCCTGACCAACACCTCCCAAAAGGCAGGAGAGAATGGGAAGGACGGAATATTACAAGGATGGAGAGAAAGACGGAAGGGATGGGCACAGCTCAAAGCTTCTGCAAAACTTTCTGAGGGAAATCTCTGCTTTGGAAGTCGTGCTTCACTAGTGAGTGGCCATTTGGGCTCAACTGCACCCAAGGAAGAGGAGTGCACATCTCCAAGGGAGTCCCATCTTTTCCATTAGCACCCAGAGCCGTATAAACACTCTTGCAACCACACTGAGAGAAACAGCACTCTTGGAGTCTCTGCATTGCTAAGTGTTAAAAGAACAGAACAGTTTGAGTATTGCCTATTCTACCTCCAACTTAAACCACGTTTTTGAGACTAGCGTTTAGCTATGGTGCAAGGTCAAACATTAGCCCTAAAATGGCATAAAGGTTACAGCTGTGAGGAGGAGTTTATTGACGTGACCGTAACCATTGCTCCCTTACGAAAATAAAACCACCAAAAAAATCCAAGCAGGATTAGAAGTTATTGGCCTGCCCAAAGATCAGCGCCTTCTTCAGCTTAGATTTTGGTTATTTGATCCAGAATGGGATCCCGGAGATTCCACCTTTTCCATTGTTACTCCTTTTCACATGAACAGCTCTTATCTGCACGTAGAAAGAGCAGAACAGACTCCTAATAAAAATACCTCCCGGCTTAACTGCATAGCTGGTAGCTCCTCTCACACAGTGAAACAGCAGCACGCACACTGCCATAAAATTGATAGGAGAGGTGTTTCCCCGTGGGACTATTAAATGCAAATTTCTTTTAGATCAACGAGGAGACGAGATAAGTTTTTACACACATCTGCTGGGTAATCTCCTTTGGAGAGAGGGCTGCTCGTCTCACGCGGGGTCTGGAGCTCACGAGGGCAGCTGCAAAGCGGACGACCGCTGCCAACAACAGCAGTCGGGAGAAGAGCCAGCCACACGTCCATGTTGGTCGCTTAAGAGCTACATCCAGCCCTGCCTGGGCTGCAGGGCCACCCCCGCCGTGTGAAGGTGAGGGGCAGGGGCTGCCCCGAGCACGGGGACGCGCAGGGCGCCCAGCCCTGGGAGCCGCATCAGCCGGGGTTAGGAGAGCCGGGAGCAGCCGGGCCGAGCCGCGATAGCCGGCGCTGCCCCGCCATCTAGTGCCGCCGGCCCGCATCGCGCTTCCAGAGAGGAATCGGGCTTAGCCGGCCCGAATTGCGGGATCTCCGGCTATTTTTTCCCCCCTCCCCATTCATTTGCATCAATATTTTATGTGCCGTAATGGCTGGATAACCCCGGCGCAAAGAGACTCTATTTCACATTGTCGATAGAAACGGGAAGGGGATAAATTACCAGCGGCCACACGCGCTATTTGTGGCTCATTTGGAAACTTCTTGAGCTGATTAGATGCCTCCTAAAAGTAGATATCTAGTGTCATTCGGAATCACCGGATCGCCTGATTTAGTGCTGAAGCTGCGGAGGGAGCGAAGCCATTAGCCGAGCACTCAACTTGTTTGGCAAATGCGGCTTAGTCGTGCCCGACGTGATTTACATATGGAAGCTTGGGAGCAGAGCCAGGTGAATAATTTTCAGTGACAGTGAATAATGGCCCGGAGCAATTTTTGTGGGTCCTCCCCCTCCTTTGGTAATTGTCCGTGAGTAGGTCGCAATTTCCTCAAACGTATTCGTTTTTCTGAACGTATTTGGCGAATAATTCCAGTGAACTTAGGGGATGCCTGTAAGGTGTGAGCAAGCAGTTTTTCAGGGAGCTCTAGAATCAATGGGCTTTTAGCTGGTGGGCTGGGAGTAATGCTGTGTTAAGTCCTTTGGTCAAGAAACACAAGGGTTACTCATGTACAGATCTATGATTTACTTCCAAAATCCATTCACCCTTCTCGTGTAGCGTATGCTGTGTCTGCAAACTCGGTGCCATGACATCTTTAAGATTATAATTAGATATGAAAAAAGAAAGAAAAAGAAAGAAAGAAAGAAAGAAAGAAAGAAAGAAAGAAAGAAAGAAAGAAAGAAAGAAAGAAAGAAAGAAAGAAAGAAAGAAAGAAAGAAAGAGAGAAAGAAAGAGAGAAAGAAAGAGAGAAAGAGAGAAAGAGAGAGAGAAAGAGAGAAAGAAAGAAAGAGAGAAAGAAAGAGAGAAAGAGAGAAAGAAAGAAAGAAAGAAAGAAAGAAAGAAAGAAAGAAAGAAAGAAATAAAGAAAGAAAGAAAGAAAGAAAGAAAGAAAGAAAGAAAGAAAAGAAAGAGAGAAAGAAAGAAGAAAGCAAGCAAGCTGGGGATACGATCCTGTCCAGTTTTCTATTAAATACAAGTTAACTGTTGGTGAACGTCTTGCTTTTAGTTTTGATTCCAGTTCATCCTAGTAGCATCCAAAATGGAGATGGTGGAGAAGTGACTTTGGCCACCCCACAGTCAGCTCTGGGTGTGAAGAACTGAAGTCTCCTGACTCATGAGTGGAAGCTGGCAGTGAGGGAGAAAGAGCCAGGTTGGACTCTGAATGTCATTTCCTTTACAGAAAAAAAAAAAAAAAATCCCATTGTTGGCAAGCAAGTGGCAGAAACCAATTTAGAAATCATCTCTGATTTCTCTATATAAAAATTCCTTCTGCAGTTGGATCCACATATACTACATCATAGGCACAGGAACTCACTGTAGATGAGCATCAGCGTTATTTAGGTAAGGGATGAGTACAAAAATCACATGCTAAGTATGTTAAAACGTAAATGGTGATGGGGCAAAGTAAAACAAATTTATCTGAGCTGGGGATGAGCCGTAGTGAAGAAAATGATGGTAGATGACGAGCTGTATTCAGAACACCTCCACCACCTGTTTCCATGGGAAAACAAGGCAGCAGCCGAACCAGCAACAGAAATCTTGGCAGCTTTCAAGAAAAGCAATACCACACCCCATAGGCTTGGTGAGCTATGAATAACACCAAGGTTCAACTTTACATGCTAGCACAGGATATACTGTCATCTACAATTCAAATCTTTACTTAGGAGTTTATTGGGTTCATTATCAAGAGAGAACAACAAAGAAGTGTTTGAAGACTGGATCCAGTGAGACCTGGTTTTCTACAGATTTATGGCTTGAGGCTCAGCACCTAAGAGGACTTTGTACTGCCTAACAGCAGTTATGCTCACATTGTACGTTTTCCCCCAGCTGGGAACGGTAATAGGGTCTTTCCTACCCATATTTCCACCTTCTTGTAACTCAGAGAAAGTTTTTATCTTTCACATCTTTGGCCCTCTGTCAAAGTTGCTTAAATTGACCGGTGAATTTAAAAACTGTTGAGATTACCTGGACTGAAAATCAACAAAAGTGATGGAATTAGCCTTGCTTCCTTAGCAAACTCAAAGCTAATCAACACTACGTTAGAGGGACAGAAACTTCAGACTTCAAAATGGAATCGAACAGCAGCAGAAAGAATGACCTTTTCAAAGCCAGGCAAGCATTTTCATTATTATCAACAATAATGACTAATAAAGTAATGACAATAACAGCTGACCTTTTACGTTATGGCTTACATCTCAAAGTGCTTTTCAAGCTTCTTTTTTCCACTTTCAGAGTAATTTTCTCCAAATGCAACAATATGACCTACCTTTTTGCAGCATTTCTGAAGGCTAGTCTCCCTCTGGATAGGACAAAGGCAATCACGTGGCTGGCAATGCACTGCACATCAGTAGTGGAGGGAGAGGAAATCTTAGACAAAGACATTTAGATGGAAGTCAGGATTTTTTTAATACTAAAGCAAGAAAGCCAAGACCTAAATGGTACATGTCTTACTCGCTTTCTTGGCTACAGTAGGCAAAAAGTGAGCATTATTGTAGCTAATACGCCCCGAAGCCGATGGCTTGTCAATACGAGGAGCTGAGTTAGGGTCAGAGTTGTGCTGTGAATGCCGAACCGTGGCAGCTGGTTTTGTGAGCTGTGCAGTGATGTGTGATTGCACAGACTGTAAAAGATCCACAGCGCGCTCCAGATGCAGCCTCAAAACCAAAGTGGTAAATGCTACTGTTCTGAGGACTTGGATGCCAAGGATGTCTTCAAAGAGATAGAAATGACCATCAGAAACCCTTCAGAAGTATTGCTGCTGAGATGCAACTTAGCTTAGCTTTTGGGACAGCGTGGCTTTTTTTGAATATATGTTCTTACAGAAATATTAGCTATTGAGTCACATGTGTGTGAGGGTATATATACAAAGACAGAGAAAGAAAAAATTACTGAGTGCTGTTTTTTAACATTTACAGATTCTGCAGTTGGTGGTGGTTGTATATTGAGAAGAGGCTGAGCTCTCATTACTCACCTGCCATCAGCACACAGACGCGTTCCCTCTGCAGTTTAGCAAACACACAGGGAGGGTAGTGTGACACTTACTAATTAGCTCCTCTTTGCAGTGGTTCATTAAGATACTGTTATTATTTTTGGTGTTATTATTGTTATTATTGTTCTCCCACCGAGCGTGCACAGGGGATGACTGAATGGTTTGGATAGACGCAGCATGATTAGGAAAGAAAAGGGTTTCTATGCTCCTCGTTTTTCCCCATCCTGTTCCCTCCAGCAACAAAAACGAAATCCTGTGGTTTTCATGCAGAACCTCGTGCAGGATACAGGCACCAAGTAATTAAGCATTCCTTTCCTACAGCCCAGCTTAGGCCTTGTCTGTAAACACGCAGATAATAATGCTGCAGAAAGGAGGTATTAGCAGCTGTGTTAGCTTACTGGTATGCCAGCGAGTGTGGAAAGAAGCTGTACACTGTTGGCACTTGCTCACTGAATTGATCTTTGACAGAGGGTCGAAGCCAAGCGCAACTAAAGCCTTAAGGATAGGCGTAAACAGCAAAGTGCCAAGGGCTGGTACTAGGGTCAGCACTTGGATAATCCACACAAGCATCAGGGGGAGAAAGGAGCGGCACATCTTCAGCTCTCCGTGGCTTCATGTGGAAAGGTTTCCTCCCGCACTGTGTTGATGTCAGCACCACACAGAGCTAAACTGAGCTGTAGGACTACAGAGACGAAGACAGATAAAGAAAGGGCTGAAACATGTTTCCATGTAACACTGTCAGGAACGCCCTTCCAATTTCTTTCTTCCAAGATAACAATATGTGAATATGTATAAAGCGTGTTTGATAGGAAATATTAATTGGGTGTAAATCTACTTCTCGAAGTGCTATAAATGAGCTTTACAAAGTAACGTAGAGGGGTGAGAGACCAATTTTCATTGAATTTCAGTGGGATTTGTGCACCTGTTGTTTCACAGTCTTGAACAACATTCTAGAATTGCTGGGTTTCCCCAGCACCAATACTTACAGCTTTCCTCACACTGTAGTAAAAACATCAAAGTCCTCTAACTACAAATCAATATAATGGGCCAAAACCACCATTTTAAAATTGCAGGCTACTGTATTCATTTAAAGAAAACGTTCTTAGTCTTTTTAATCCCCATTCAAATAAATCCAGCGACTACTTTAAAAGGCATATAATGACCCACTGTACTCAGCCAGCTCTGCGTCTCCTTGAATAACTCAAGGGGAAAACAAAAAAACAAAGCTCCAGCCAATTGCCAGATGGGGATACGGCACAATCTAGTAAATTAAAGTAAGATGGGGGACAGACTGATGCCCTTTCAGAAGTCAGATTTCGCTAGTTAAAGAGGACAGTGATTGCTGGGCAGTGATAAAATCCCAGCTACCAATCACCTGGAGCAGATTTGGACCTAAAAGAGCAGTGGGTATCCAGGAGTTACAGCCTGACATTGAAAGTCCATAAATACTTTAGCTGACTCCACAACCCTCCTGTGCTTGAAACATGAGTTATTTCCCAGAGGGCCTGGGCGCATTACCGGAGAGTCTGGGAGAGAGCACAGCTGTAGCACTTGGGATGACAAGGAGCAGCATGGGTGTAACACAGCTGATATGAGCTTCCTCGAGGTCAACAGCACGTGCTTGACCCTCTCGGGATGGAAACAGGGGTCCTTCGCACCGCCCGCCCCTGGACATCAGGCTATTTTCTCTCTTTTTTCACGTCAGTGATTGAAGTGACTGCACAGTACTTTCCCACCCTCCCCTTGTGTGCTTTCCTTCCTGGCACTGTGGGAAATACCACGGTGTCCACTCTTTTTGTGAATGCTCCTGAAATGGCTGCATGCTCATGTTGGGGAGCTGTATGGGAGGGCTGAGTACACTGTCCTTAATGTTGCGGGTTCGCTGCTGGTTGCATTCAGCTGTATCTCACCAAGCTGTCTGGCACACAGAAAGCTACTCAGAAGTCCCATCATTCTTCTTTCCAACTTTCAAGGTGAGTCTAAAGGCACTCACCATCTCTGGGGTGACACCAACCTCTTCTTCCTTCAGTTCCCCCTGTGGAAAACTGGATCTCTTCCGATGACCTTTTTTCCCCACAGTTCAGCAGAGACACTTGATCGCCTCAGCTTCACCAAGCATGTTAAACCTGTACTGCACATCAACCAATGTCACACTCTTTGATGGATTGCAGTGTAAGAATCAAAAATATGGCCATCCTAATGAAATAGACACTTGTGATGGTGGGAACCAGAAACCATGGAATATTTTACAGTCATTGCCATAGCTTGGCAAAATTCTGTTATTTATTTAGAGCTGTGTTTTGGCCTGTAGCATAAGTCTGATGGTAGTGCTTGAAGGGGAAGGAGGAGGAGATGTTGAATGGTGATGCTGTCGGACACTTCAAACCCTTGCTCTCACTGTTCTCTGCTCTCTGCCCTAGCTACCAAAGTCATTTTGTATCCGAGTGAATCAATTTCTTTAGTAAGTGGCTTGTGTTGCACTGCTGGGTGTGAACACATCCACCTATTTCAACCTCTTTTGCAATTTCTACATTTCTACATCTCACTCTCAGCTTGTTCACTGTTGCTAATAACAGTGGCTTTACTCGCCTCATGGCTCTTTTCTCCAGACGTAATTAAATTGTCTGGGATTGGTCTTTGGCTCAGCTGAGGTTTGGGTGGCATCTTTTTGACTGCCTCAATGCCCTCTCTCATCTGGGATTCTGATCCCCACGCTGCCTCCGCACGGCACACAATCAATGGATGCTTTCACTCCTGCCAGACTTCCCTAGTGCCTGGAATGAGGCTGGGAAGTATTTCTGGCACTCAGAGCACTTTAGAAGGGTATTTCAAGTCTCAGCCTCAGCTGCATGCTGGAGCTTGCAGCACACCACAGTGATGTACCGGGGTCCCATTCCCCACCCTGCTTGCCAGGGCTTCCAGCCCCCTCACTCCCAGCTACAGCTCCGCTTTGGAGCTTTCCTTCATCCTCTGGCAGCCGATAAAACCCTGCCAAAGCAGCTGATCCGACAAAGAGTCTGGTCCCCTCCTGCTTTCAGTGTACTTGTCAAAGGGTCACAGCATGACCAGGTCCCTCTCCTGTCCCACGTCCTCTCCTTCACCAGCGTGAAGCTTTATTTCTCAAGTTACATGTGCTACAAGCTATGCTATCTGCTCTCCTGTTTAGCAATACTGCTTTTAATCCCTTAATTTCAGGTTTGAGAAACCACACAGATGGTATAAGAGAGCAGGCCTCGCTTTCTCCATGATTTACCTTTGTATCCCTGAGTGATTGCCTGCTGTCTTTTACAAGGCTACAGTATGTCCCCTTGCTCCTGGGAAGGGTTTTTTTCATCTCTGTTCCAGCTTTTGGTGACATACACCCTCTTGGTTGGGCCCAACAGCACACGTACATGCATTCTCATGACCTACTGCTTTCTGTTGTCAAATTCATTGACTTTAGTGGGCTTAGTGGGAAGTAACCAGTCTAGCAATATCCCTTATGGGAAAGTTTGACGTTGCAAGTTCTAGTCTTTGTGTAAAATTTCCTGCTCTTCTGCTCATTTGTGTGGGTGTGGTTAGTTTTGCATTGATGATCACTGCATGTTTTCATAGTCAGACCCTTAAACATTAGCACAATGTCTTGTTGCAGATTGCTCGTATTGTTTCCATAACAATCACTCACATTCTACCGTAGCTTCCCAACTTTTTCCTTTCTGAAGGTTTGGTGGTTGCTTCTAGCTGGGAGAATTCCACATGTGCACCAAACCTGTATTTTTATTGTCCCTAGCAGAAGAGACTTTCCCCCTTTTTGTGTGTTTTTCTTCTGCCTGCTTTCTTAGAACGATGGTATCATTAATGGTGGTTGAGTCACCGTCCCTGGACGTGTTTAAGAGCCGTTTGGATGTGGTGCTCAGAGATATGATTTAGCAGAGGGTTGTTAGAGTTAGGGTACTATGGTTAGGCTGCGGTTGGACTTGATGATCTGTGAGGTCCTTTCCAACCTGAGTAATTCTATGATTCTATGATTAAGGTTGGAAAAGACCACTAAGACCGTCTAGTCCAACTATCAACCCATCACCACCCACACATGCCCACTAAGCTTTACTTCGGCATTTCCAGCTGCATGCACTTTGACCCTTTTGAGACAACACATTCTGGTTGCGTCTGCATTGTGTCTTGGCATGGGTACATTGCTTGGGCCAGTAGGGTCTTGGTGTCCATGCTCAGGTGGCCATGTGTTGGTATTTTTGGAAGCCCAGCAGGGAGATATTCTGCACACTTGTGGGGTGCTATGTGAAAAGGTCTCAAGAGATCACCTTTGAGTTGTGGAGTTTCTTTTATATGCCAGATTAAGAAGGGTAATTAAAGCTAATTATTTCTTTTGACTCTGTTTAAAATATGTACGTTCTTTTTTCTAAGTTCTTATGCAGGACATTGATCTTTGGTAGGCCACTCACTTAAATGTGTTGTCTCTGAAGTCACGTTTTACCCTTCTTACCATCGCTCAGCCTTGTAGCTGAAGCCACCACTGAGAATAAGTGCCACTCACTAGGCTGTTTCCCATTTTCCTACCCTACTTCAGGCCAAGAGGCAAGGTTTAATTTGGATTTTTTCCAAAGTATCCTTCCACCTTCCCTACATTTAATCTTTTAAGCCTGGTGCTTGATCTGTAGGATGCATTTCCAAAGTAAGCAAAGGGAAACTTGCCAAGTAGCCCTCCAGTGGCACTGTAGCCTAGCTCAGCGCTGTTTGGGAACCGCTTCCCAGCTCCCTGTTCAGGGCGCTGTGAAAGTCAGCTGGAAGCTTGGTGCTGAACAAGAACCAAATAGGAAGCACAGGAGCTTTAGGTTTACTGCTGGGCTTAACACTTCTTTGGAGATTACCTCTGTGTATAGAGATTGAACCTCGCACCTCACAGGCTCCTCCAACCTGCACTGAACGAGGCATCCTTTATCATTGCCATAGTGGGAGATTGTGTTATTAGCAAGATTAGTTGCTCTGATCTCAGACATGAGGGTGATATATTAATTTTGCCCTCTTTCGATTAGGCAGCCTTCTCCCCAAGGCTCATTAGTGAGAACAAGATTTACAGAAACAGCCACTGCTCCTGTGCTTATCTCCTCAGGTCCTTACTAAATGCGCTCCTAGGATGAAGGGAGGGAACCCACGAACACATAGCATCCAGCATGACTTGTTTTCCATCTGGCAGATCAACCAGCAGAAACCAGTCTGGGACCAGGTTCAGGGGACTGCCCTTCGCTTGCAGTCGGTTTCAGAGCTGCCTCAGTGATGGGCTAATGAGGTTCACCCACTGCCAGGCACCTCCCTGCGACTGAGAGCCACTGTACTGCAAAGCAAAGAGAACAACTTTGATACTCTCTGGAGGTGAGACGGCAAGTGCAGCTGCGAGGCTCAAAAAGAAAGCACCAGAAAGCAGAGTACGAGCTACTGCTTGTCATATAGCAGAGGCAAACGTGAGCACAACCAAAACAACAGAGTGATCACAACAGCGTTATCCGATTAGCAGCACCTGCAACCAACAGAAACAGATCTTCAAATGGAGCTGTCAGCCGCCGTTGCAACACCAAGTGTGCTACAACACACTGAGTGGGAATAAGGAGCAGTGGTGTAAGAGGTGCAATTGCAAGAGCACTGAAGGGACACTTGGCAGCGCTTGCGTGCCTGAAATTAGATCTGCCCATCTCGTGCATGGGTGCGTGGGGGGTGCCAGGTGGGATTACAATGAGGCTCTGCTTTCCCGTGAGGCAAAAAATGTATTCAAGTTCAGCCAAGATATATGGGTTTATATACAATGATATTATTACTGTTGTTATTGTGATACATGGCATAATAACTGCCTTTTACACACATACCCAGACACGTGTACCGCCATGCACTTATTTTCTTTGTTACGAAAAATATTCAGCATATTGAAATGTCACCAAAGTATAGTTTATCTGATCGTATTTCTTCCATGAAGGGTAAGTGGTAAAAATAAAGAGTATTGATAAATCGGAAAGACCATGTAGGGTTTTTCATGGCTAGGGATTCTTCTGCTCATTAACCTGCACAAAACAGAGATGAGGATTGCATGGGGGCTGGTGCTTTGTACTCGCCCTCCGCAGCACACATCTTAAGGGCAGCTCATTAGGCTGCTGCCAGCATACGTGGTTCCATCAGGCAGCCGCTGGCAGCGAGGCTGTCTTGGGACTGTGCCTCAGACTCGGGGCTGTGCTCCCATCTCCTGCCTTCCCTGGGCAGCACAGACCTTTGTCTTAAGAAGCCAAAGTGCTGAGAATCTTAACTGGGGAAGAAAAAGCTGAATGCCAGGGGTTTGAATGCAGTGTTGAAAACAGTGCTGTCTGCATTGATGTGGGGCTCCAAGGGGCTGCTGGGACGGAGGAGCAAGGCTGACCCGAATCCCTGCAGTGGGGCCTGGGGTTCCTGTGCCCCTTCCACAGCATGGCTGAGGTTTAACCAGCTGGAGAGGGACCATGGTAATTCCAGCATGAAGGAGGAAGTGGACCCATGATGTCATTCTGGCAGGCAGAGTGTGGAAGAGCTGCATTTACAAGTGTCCTTTGGGTGATGATGCAGTGCCAGGGTGAGGGACACAGCCTGGAGCAAAAGGGGACACTGTGCCCTTGCAGGGTACGGTTCTTTGGCACCATCAAGTAACACAGCCTTGTCTAAGGATACACGAGGACCTGCAGGATGAAGGGCCTTCTTATTCACCCACTGCATCCATCCTTGTCTTCCTTCTGAAGCCCAGCAGCGGCATGACACCGGCAACACCCTTAGCCTCCCACCTGGCAAACCTGATTGCTGGGAGCTGGCCAGAGGAGTCACCCCACCTGAGGCTGACCACAATACCTGAAAGCAATAATTCCAGAGGAGGAGGCAGCTGAGCTGCAATCTCTGTAACTGATTGCTTTCAGCAATGAGCCTTTTGTTTTTCTGGATATCCAGCCTGGCACACTGCCCAGAGCCCAGCAATCATCCCCGTGCTGCCTGCTCAGCCCCTCAGCAGCAAGCAGCCCCCAGCACCTGGTGGGCCTGCTCCTCCACCTGCTCTGCAGCCTCACCTTCAGTGCTGTGTGTGGCTTTGAGCACCACAACAGAAGGACATAAAATTATTAGAGTGTGTCCAAAGGAGGGCTATGAGGATGATGACAGGTCCGGGGGACAAGATATATGAAGGACTGCGGAGGTCCCTGGGTGTGCTCAGCGCAGAGCAGAGGAGCTGAGGGGAGGCCTGATGGCGGCTGCAGCTCCTCACAGGGAGCGGAGGGGCAGCGCTGAGCTCTGCTCTGTGTGACAGCGACAGGGCCCGAGGGAACGGCATGGAGCTGTGTCAGGGGAGGGGCAGCTGGGGGTTAGGGACAGGGGCTGCACCACAGGGCGGTGGGCATGGAACGGGCTGCCCAGGGCTGTGGGCACGGCCCCCAGTGCCGGAGTTCAAGCAGAGTTTGGGCAGTACTCTCAGACGTAGGGTTTGATCTTTGGCGGTCCTGCGTGGAGGCCAGAATTGAACTCGGTGATCCTTGTGGGTCCTTTCCAACTCGGGATATTCTTTGATTCTGCGATTCCCAGCTTCAGCCATTCCTGCAAAGATTACCCTCCATGATATTGCAAGAAAATGAATAATGGAAAATGATGGGCTTCAGAGCACCATATGAATCCATGGGAGACCCACCTCAGCCTTCCTCAGTTCTGTGTATTAAGATCACACCAAACCTTCATCCATCTAGTTTGTAGAAAATAACCAAAGTCAAACAAGACAGGGCAACTCTCCCAAAGCAAGAACTGCAAATGCATTAATTGAAATATGCCATTATTGTACCCCAACACGTAATCCTTATGCCCAGATACTGTGAATGTGGCAGTAAAGTGATTCTTAACTCAAGTTCCAAAACTGATCCCAGCTGGCTGACCTTTTAAAAACCTTTTACGTTAGAAAAAAAATGACATTTTTTCCCCCTTGTAAAACTTTCCCCAGAGCTCTACTAACCCTTCCAGCAAAAAGGGCTGAAGAAGGGGTAAGCCACTTACTGGTGTTCAGTGGAGGAATGCTTTCTTCCCCTTGAAATCAAAGTGCAGCACATGGATTGGCCGCCCCCATGCAAGCACCCCTTCATCCCCACTTCTCCACAGCCAAGTGCTGCACTGCCATCGTGTAGTGAGCCCATCCAGCAGGAACAGCGGGGTTGTTGTAGGGATTTCAGTCCTGCTAAAGGCTTCCTCAGAGCAAGGCTGTGATTCCACGTGAAAAAAAGCTTTCCCCTATACGTATATATATATATATATATACATACATATATATGTTTTAAAGCTAAGTAACTACACCCAAACAAATGTCTGCTGAAAACTGCAGCTAGGCATCCATAATCTACAAAATGCCAAGACTGAGGTTGCCTAAACCAACTCTAATGTGGCCCTGTGCTTACTGAGATGACCTCAGTGGAATCTGCACTGCCAAATACTCTCCTTTCGCTCTTCTGCCCATTTTTTTCCTGTCCTTACACTCAGCCTGTGCTCCATGCATGGCTGTGCTTCCCTGATGCATCCAGCGGGACAGTGCTGTGATACCGTGCAATTGCCCCCAGGCAGTACAGCACTGCATGCTGAGCAGTCATTACATTCTGCTCACCTGGGAGCTTCATCTTGCTGCACGTAGCAGGGCAGCAGCAGAGATGTGGCCACGTAGAGACAGACGTTCAGCAGAACCAGCTGTTAAAATTCACATAGGTCCAGAGCCAGCGCTGCTCTTTCCCCCCAGCCTCTGCCACCTGGCTGCCAAACAGCTTTAGATGATGGATCGGCCACCTCCTGCTAGTCACACAGATGGCTCATGTTCTGCCATGCTAGGCTCCATGGACACGTTCAGCAAAGGGTAGTGACCAGCACTGGCACATCTCCAGCAGTGCCATAAGATTTGCACCCAGAGACACCCGTCTTTTTGGTGATGCTGCACATCATCTCCTTGATGAAGTTGGTTCTGTCACACTACGCCAAGCAAATTAATCACAGAACCACGGAATCATTACGGTTGGAAAAGACCTCTCACATCATCCAGTCCAACCGCCCACCTACCACCAATGCTGTGCACTAACTCACGTCCCACAGTGCCACACCTACGCTTGATGGCCTTTCATGTTGAAGCCGCCTGCTCCAGTGCTCACCAGCAGTACGAGCGCCTCGTGTTTGTGATCATCCCACAGCCTGCATTTTCAAACAATGCCGGCTTAGAACAACATTAACCTGAAATGGATTATTATTGGGTTGACTGCTCCTTGGGGTCTAATGAAAAGCATTCATTAATTCTCAGGGCAGGAGAGCTAATTACTTTTTTTTTTTCGTTAAAAAAAAAAAGACCGTGCTAATTGCCAATAACTTTTTTATTGAATTGGTCTCATAAAGCCATTTCTTTTTATCTCCCGTTCATACTGTTGCAGATAAAGTATGCGATCCAAACAAACCGCAGGCTGAGCTTCATCTCGCGTGCAGAGGGGAAGCCATCCTCATCCCTGAGGACCAGAGACTGTAGGAAGGTAAATGCAGCAGCACGCACAGTAACCCACAGGCTCAGCGGGCCGGCTGCTGTAGCTGGAGGAAGAAGTAACACACCCAACGTGTGCATCACAGTGAATCCCGCGAGGAAGAAAATTCCAGGTGATTTTTACTTGCTTTTAAATACAAATACCTATCAGCCTGAAGACACGGAATAATCAACAAAAGGATTAACCGGTTCTTTTGACCATGCAATAAACTACAAACACAACGATGAGAGTAAATCCCACATAAGCACAACAAGCCCATGGGAACAAACCACTCTCACAAAGCCTCAGGCCATGCCATGGATTTAAGCTGGCCGTGAACATCACTGCACCTGCACCACAAGTTTTTTGCAGTCTTGCAGTCCCTAAAGCATGTTGAAATACTTCCCTCTTAAAGCCATTGTGACTGAAAAAAATAGAGGGATAAGTTTTTTTTTTTTTTCCTCTCACTCCAGAAGTTCTCCCATGGGGCAACAGCCATTTCTTGTACTGTGTTTTCTATTTCTCTCATGCAGACAGAGCACACAAAGCATGGCCTTCTACCCTGCCAGACAGCCTATTGGGAAAAATTTCTCCTCAGGAAGAGCGGTGAGGCAGTGGCACAGGCTGCTCATAAAGGTGGTGGAGTCACTGTCCCTGGAGGTGTTCAAGAGCCGTGTGGATGTGGCACTGAGGGACATGAGCAGTGGGCATGGTGTGATGGGCTGCTGGTTGGACTGGGTGGTTTTAGAGGTCTTTTCCAATATTACTGATTCCATGATTCAATGATAAACCCAGACCAGGAATGTTGTTAGTAAATCAATTTGTTCATCATCACTGACTTTTTATCCACGCAGACAGTGATAGTACAAGGGTAAATGTCTTTAAACTAAAAGAGGGGAGACTTAGGTCAGATACTGGGCAGAAATCCTTTCCCCCAAGGGCAGTGAGGCGCTGGCACAGCTGCCCGGAGAAGCTGTGGTGCCCCATCCCTGGTGCTCAAGGCCAGGTTGGATGGGGCCCTGGGCAGCCTGATCAGGTCAAGGTCCTGCAACACAGGGCTCCTTCACAGTGCTGCTCACCGATACAAACCTTTTCAGCTCACACTGGTAACTTTCCCTGCTACTGCTTCATCCTCACCAGTGCCATGTTGTGCTTTTGGGGGAGAAGTAGGTTGGCTCTAGCACCTGGCTCTGTGTGCGTGTGTGTGTGTGTGTGCGTATTTTCAGAAGAGCATGTGATCCTCACTGACACCAGGGTTGGCAATGATGCTGGGACCTGCTCCTGGTTGTTATTCTTGGGGGACACCTACCTGGAGGTTATCAGGGGAGAAAAACATGGGTAGCTCATGGGTGAGGTCTTCCCAGTGTGGACAAATGTTTCCCTGTGAAAAGGCAGGAAGAGGCATTGCTCTACCATCCTATGGCCCAAGCAATTGCTCAAGCCACTGTTGTTTCTTCATCCCAAGGCATGGACTGCAGGTGCAAGTGCTAAGCCTGAATCCACAGGGCTCACGAGTGACCTCAGTGCCAATCCACAGCGCTTAGCATTCGTGGGAGAAAACAAATGCGAGGCAAATAAATCAAGCAACAACAAACAAGGGCTAGTGAGGGAGCAGAACAAAAGCTCGGTCTTCATTCTGCCCCATGTAGTCACTTTTTTGAGTTAAGATTTGAATCTTAAGGACAGGCTCTGGTGGGAAAGATGGGGAGAGAGAAGGGAGATGGAGAAATGCTTGCTTTTGTGAGTGCTTCATTTGATCAAAGGCAGTTATTTGGTGTGTAGGAAAAAAGGAATCGAAATGCTTCCATGAGATAAGCAGAATTTTGTGTACAACAGCTCTCAGCCTGAGGTGTTCAGATCTTGAAAGTTCGGCCCCTCTTCAGCTAAGGGTGAGCCCGCAGCTTTCACACCAGGCACATACACGCGTCTGTTTGAGGCAGGGAAGCGCCTTTCCGTTGGACATGTAACACTCCATTCTCTGCCTGCTCCTCCTGCATAGTGGTGAGGGAACACCACAGACACAAAGGACTTTCAGCTGGAAGTCAGGGCATCCCCAGCCACCAGAGGCTCCCGCAACAAAGCACACTGCGGGCTCCCCAACACGCAGTGCTCCTCTCACGCAGACGTACTCAGCCTTTGCGTATCCGATGAGAAAGAGATAAAGGCCTTTTCACGAACGCAGCAGAGATGGTTGTGATCTCCCCCCCGTCCCTCTTCCCCCACCCACACGCTCACCAAAATCAAAGAGAAACGCTTAGTGCCACACAATCACGCGCGGCGCAAAGGACGGGATAATTAAACGCTGCAGATTGTATCAGTCACAAGAAGAGAATTTGCAAAGCAGAGGGTATGTATTTGTCACATGGCGCAACCAGCTGTGGAAGGTTTTTTCTCAGAGCTTTGAAACAATTCCAGCTCTCTCTCTCTTTTTTTTTTTTTTTTTCCTCCCAGGGTAATAACATTTTTCTGTCAAAAACAAGTTGGTTGTTAAAATATGCATAAAGGCATGTCACTCCAAGCTGTGCGCTCGCGTTTCATTTTCACTTCCCCCCTCGAAAGAGTTTTGTTGTGACTAAAGAACAAAAAGGAAGCAGCTAGAAATCCGTAATGGTTCCATTTATTAATACATATATCACAAATACTCACAATATCAATG
The DNA here is from genome assembly GCF_016699485.2 of Gallus gallus. Classification (NCBI taxonomy): domain Eukaryota; kingdom Metazoa; phylum Chordata; class Aves; order Galliformes; family Phasianidae; genus Gallus; species Gallus gallus. Next base: position 112,868,036 of record NC_052532.1, read on the forward strand.
CATTCTCGTTGGCATGCTAGACAGAGGCATTATTAAAAAAGTCCTATTTCTTTTGTTTTTTTTTTTTAAAAAGGTTTTACATCTTTGCTTTCCCCCAAAAATATTCCATATGCCCGTTGGTGGTGGCGGCTGTGAGCTTTTTGTTGTTTCTATTTCGATTCGATTCAACGATGTACTTGGTGGCTGCAACCTCAATGCAAAAAAAAAAGAAGAAAGAAAAAAAGAAAGAAGAGGAAAAAAGTCCGAAGGCCGCGGTACAGCACGGTTCGATTAGTTCATAGCTATCTAATAAAAATAAAGGGAGCAAAATTACCGCCTTCACAGTAAGCGACAACACAGCTTCATAACAGTATTACACGGGATCAGGTTCAGAGGCAAAATGCACTAGACGAAGCCTACTGGGATACGCACTGGGCATACAACACTGAGTAAGAATCAAAGATGTCGAAGAACATCAGGAGGAACGGTTCCCTTCAAGCACAACAATTTAACATCGTTTTTCAAGTATCTTTATGTTATGTTACCGATTCCTTCGTTTGTGGGGAAGGGGGGGGGGGGCGGGGAAGGGGGAAAGGGTGAAAAACCTTAGTAAAGCATAAACAAACCAAGAAATTAAGAGAAACCCAAAAGAATACATAGTTCATATACCGTTTTATATGAATGTGTGCAACACTTATTAACCATGGTGAAAGGCTAATTGTGCCCTCCGGTCACTACATGCACAGCCTGATCGATGCTGTTAATGAATTACCTGTGTTAACTTACAATGCAACTACAGCGTGACCAAGAGCGCGCCGTCCTGGCCCGGGGGTCGGCTCTGGGCGCACGGCGGTGCTTCACAGGATGGTACACTACGCATGGGACAGGTCGGGAGGTGGGGGGGCGAGTGTGCGCGCGCGCACGTGCTTGCTTGTGGGGGTGTGCGCGCGTGCGTGCGAGAGACAGTGTGTGCTATAACATTCGTGTCAGTCTTTCTTGAACGCTGCAGTTCCTGATCCTGGGACAGGCGCTGGGCTTCACGCTTCCGAAAGACTGGAGGAAGGGACAAAAGGCAAGAGGCGGGTCGGTATGTGTGCCAGCAGCAGGTATCGTGCCCTCTCCTTTCAAGAAGGAAGCTGAAGTGGCAAGACATTCAATGGTACGTTCCCCCTCTTCCTCTCCCCACCCACCCCCCCTTTTCTTTTTCAACCAGACAGAACACTGGAATGAAAAACATAAAGCAAAAAATCACACGGGAAGACTAAATTCTTGATTATTATGTCACTTGTCCACTGCCTTTAATAGAAGAAGGAAAGGCTCACCTTGTTACACCATCTCGTACTGGTTAGCAGTAATAAACCGGGACAGGCAGCACGCCAGCAGCATCCCGATCAACTGTTCCAAACAAGAATGGAATAAGTTAGGTTGAGTGAATGCAGAGCAAAGGAGAGGCTGTGGTAAGCAGAGACTTCACGTTCTGGTGCTCTCACCCACAACAGAACTTATCCCTTAGCCTCCGATCAGAGAACTAGCATTAAAATCTCTTGTCCTTCCTCGTGGGATCTTCCTCTTGATTGTTATCAGAACCTCTCTGTTTGATAGCACGTATTTTACTACTTTTCCATCCCGCTGCCACTGCCAGCCCAGCACAGGCAGGATACCCAATGGGCTGCTGCCTGCCTGCATTTCGCTCACCTGCTCCACTCGGTTCCTGACCCCCCCCGGCCATTTATGCTTTCTTTACAAATGATGCAACACTCGATAAATGAACGCTATAAATCTGGAAATTAAAAAAAAAAAAGAAAAAAAAAAAAAGGCCTTTCACTATTCCCCTGGATATAACTCAGCTTATTGAAAACAGATCCCTCGTCTCCACTCTTCAATAATCTCTCAGTCATTTTAACGTTTCGCCCATTGCAATTTGTTAGCGTTTCCTCCATTTGCTAACAGCGTTAATGCGCTATACATAATTCAGCCTCATTTTTCTCATTTGGACTGGTCAATTAATTAACTCATGAGCATATCCAGATTGTCACCGTTCATCACCAGCCACGGGGCGAGGCGAGGGGGCTGCCTCTGCGGGAGTATCAGTCTCTCCCTGACCTTGCTCCAACCAGCTGCAGTGGTTCTTGCTAATGCTCGGGGTGTCCCAGCTGCTCCAGCTCCCAGCTAGCTTTTTTGGGACTGGCTGGTGCTCAAGAAGGCAAATCCCGCTGCAGGAGCCTTGCACAGCTGAGTGACACAATACGTGTCGCAGCTGAACTGGCGTAAGCCCAGAGCGAGGCCAAGCTGGTGTACCACACATCCAGATAAACTGCTTTATGCCCCTAAGACCTCATATCTCAGGTCAGGCCATACTTCATTAGCTGGAAATTTGCCACTACCGCTCCCTCTCCTATTTCAGAGACTGCCTGATCTCCAGCCAGCACAACCACCCCAAGAGCAGTATGGCACAAGTGGTGGGTGTCAGACCACATCCCACCATGACTGTGCTAGGCACCTCCAAAGGGCATGGAGTCATCAATCTGAATCTCTACAATCTGAAGCTCCAACACGCAAACGCCAATTTCGGCACCAAGTAACAAGGATGATACTGCCTTGGTTGTAACTGGACTTGGGTCACAGGTAACACTACCTGAACAACCTCCAGTACAAATCTCAGCTACTAGGTTTTGGGGGCTATATTTTCACAGATGCTGAGAAAGATGTGGGTGCCAAAAACCCTCCACAGTTTTGACAATCTCACTTGATAGCAAGAAGACATTTCAGCCACGCTGTTGCCTTTTCTACTTCATGTCTGTAGACAGATGTTCCAGCAGAAAACTTGGTAGCTAGAGTGCTCAAGGCTTGCCTGTGACCAGTGATGCCAACAATCTGTTGTTGCAGGCAGTGTGACACTGCAAAGTCTCACACTGCCACAGAGTGTCCCTTCTGGTGACGGACTTTGGTGTCATTTACACTCAGAAGGTTTGGGGAAGGCCAGAGAAGGTCTGGCTGCCCTCCAAAGGACAATGCAATAACAATAGGCACAATGGTCAGACTGACGGAATATTCAGCTGGAAACCAATAATACTAAGCTGCTGGCAGATCCTACACCTCCTCTTTGCAACATTATCCAGCGACTGATCCAGAGGTGGTTTTGTTGTACTCGATCCCATGTTTGCAGCCTGAAAGTCTTGTTGCAGAAGACATCTCCCAGCTAACCTCAATCACGGATTCCTCTCTTCCATGCAGGCTGCAACTCTCTAATATGTAGCTGGCAAAGTTTCACAGCACTTGCAAGCACATGATAATGTTTTGGTGTAACCAAGTCTCTTGTAAGATGAGTGACAGGTTACACATGAATGCACAAATGTCTTTCTGATCTCTGGTCTGCTCATTAACTCTTGGCCCTGATTATATATGCTTGTTTATGCACTTAAGTCGTTACAGTATCATAATATTCAACTTCTGTATTTTAAAACAATGGGGTGCATATCAAGCTATTGCATACATTGATTTTATAAGGCACTTTTAGCTATCAAATATCTTAGAAGTACTTTGAACACATTTATAAAAGTGTGTATTTTACAATGTGTGTCTTCTTCTTCTCTTTTTTGTTTTCTACCCTCTCTTCTAAGATTAGCTTTGACTCCTGAAATATTACATGAAAACCAGAGGGTTCACTTTGATACCTCTGGTCTTGCCATAAGGAAACTTGAAAATGTGGACAAATTCGTTGGGCTAGAGCAACGGAAAACCAACACCCCTCAGGCATATCTTCTTTACAATCATCCTATTGGCCAAAGTCCATTCTAGGAAGCACAGTGCAGTACATGCATTTTTCATTTCTCCACCGTATGTAGGACTAATCTCAGACATACCTTAGGTGTGATCACTAAAACCTATCCACAACAGCTTCCTAGCAATCTTACCTCTTTTCACACATGCAAAGACCGTCTTTTTAACATAGTTATTTCACGGAAATTAACAGTGAAAGCTGTCCTGCAGGACATATTTACTTTTTATTATATTAAAGAGAAACTGAAGTGTAATTTGAATTTCTTCCTTATTTGGTTCTCGATATTTTCACCATTTCTCATTCACTGGAACTGCACTCAAGTCTACAAATACAGATATGCTGAAGTAAATGTGAATTCATCAGTGGAACGGGTAAGCGAAAATGACTTTTTTTATCCATCAGGAATAATAGTGTAGTTCAGCGATTTACCTTGCCATATTCTCAATATGCAGAGTTTCAAGCAACCAGGATCTCTACCTCTGTTTTAGAAGACATCATGTTTTCCTTGCTATGTGCCTCATACCTAAGTCAGCCTCCTGTGCACTGATACATCCTCAGCACAAGTCCTATCTCCACACTAAATCCACAGTGGCTGGTCTTCAGAAGCAGCAGACTTAGTCCTGTGTCAGATTTCAAGTCACACATTGGATCCCAATACAGGTCCAGCTCCCCAGCCCTTGTGAAAGGGCGAAGAAGGGTGCAATACTCCTCTCTGGGGGCTGTGTCAGGGCGAAGCCAAGCATCAGCCTCCATATAATTGGCAGGAGTTGCAGTAGACAAGGTGGATGATGCCTGTGCCAGAACTGTGTCCACAGCCAGTAGAGATACCCACATGTAAGAGGGCAGGTGGGTTCTGCACTTCACAGACGGACTGAAGCCACGTGAGAACTCATCTACAAATGGGAGTTGTATGTGCATGCTCAGTGCCTGACTTCGAGCATGTGGACAGCACCTGGCTTCCAGCCCTTCAGTAGAGAAGGGAAGAATGTGTCCCTAACAACACACTGAGAGTTTCCTACTCAGGGACCCTAAAGCAAACACAATCCATAACCCCACCGACAAACCCTCTCTCTTTCACCCTGCACTGCAGTTTTCTCTAGGAGAAAACTCTTCATCATCTATCTTGCTTGCATTCTTTTATTCTCTGTTGGGCAGAACAGAGCAATCATTTTGCTGCTCTGAAGAGCACCTGCTAACCTGAAATTATTCCAGCTGGGAGGAAGCATTGGCATCTGATTGCGAAAACAATCAAATGGTGTTTTATTATTATTATTTCAAACCCAAGAAGCAGTGCCTGCTTCTCAACGTGCAGACAATGTCAGCAACACAAAAGATTTTTTTAAAAACTCTGACTCTGTCTGGGAGATCTGTGCCAAGCCTGCAAGATGTGTAATACTGTTACATCAGCTTTCCCCATTTTGGAGAATCAGCACATTCCTCATGTTAGTCAACCTCATCACCTAACAAATCATCTGAAGGAAAGGCCCCTTGAGCATGCTTTGCTGTAGAAGAGCAACACGATCTAATTTCTCTTTTATTTAGATTAAAACTATTCTCAGTAGGAAGAGAGAAACCCTGCCTACAGCTGGAGCACTGCCTGGCATCACTGCCAGCCAGGGTTAACCTGAAAGCAATTTGTAAACACCATTCTTAATTGGGCCCAGCAAAATGGATTAGTCAGTACATGATAACTGTCCGCCTTCCATTCTTCACACACCAAGAGAGCATTTTCCTCCCCTGTAGCACCTCTCCTCTCCTTTTCACACATTCAAAACACTCTGAGCAGACCTTTCCTACCCTGGGATATCTCCTCAGTGTGCCAGGGCTCGTGTTGAGGGAGGGGATTGACATCCCAGCTGGTAGCAGGGCTCACGTTGCCATTAGGCAGGGCGACCTGCCAACGTCACATCTAAACACACTTTGGGTTTAACTTGAAGACACAGCAGCAAATTGCACACCCTGCTGTGCTGCCTGCAGCACTGGGGCTTGTCTTGCCTAATGCGAAAAGGATCCTGTTTTGGGGACCACACTCTGCACACGTTGCCTGCTCTTGGTGCAGCACTGCCTTCGCATGTCACGTTCACAGATAACTGGCGACCCAGACCAAGCATCTCGACACATGCCAGAATACTAACAGTTCCAGCCAAACCCTTCCTACAATCTCCCTCCCAGCTGCAAGCAACTTTCAGGCAGGATAAGATGTTTATTTGTCTATCCTATGTATGGTAGACTGATTAAAGCGTTTCACACGACATCAGTCCTGATTGAGGAACTTGCCCCAGCAGCATATCAATTACTCATAAAGTTCTACTTATTCTATTTTTTTGGAGAATTTTACATGAGACAATTAACAAGATGCTATATAGCCTTCTAGCTGTCTAGAATCAGAAGTGAAATAGAGAGTTCAGAGTTCTACACCAGCAATCAAGACATAATCAAGGTTGGAGAAGAGTATCAAGACAATTGCGACCACTCAACAAGAACTGGAAAAGCCTTTTTTCTTAAGAAATGTTCCCCCACTCCATGCAGCAACATCTCCAGACCAGCGGTTTTACTGCTTCTGAACCCCAAAGAGGTGACACCCACAAACATGCTCTGTCTGGCTGTAGGTATGGCAAACCAAGTTTTACACTCACATAAAACAGGATGTAAGGCCAAAGCGTGGGGCCTCTCACACCCAATATCAAGGCAAGAAGGAATCAGGTTTCCAGATATGCCCAAGGCAGAGCCAGCAGCAGGTCTGAGCCCACCCATTTTCAGGGCTATCTAGAGTTGTGCATATGTTGACCAAGAGGACATGGTGGTCTTTTTCCACAGTTTGGGAACAGTTACTCTGAAGAACCCGAGGGCCACAGTAACTGCTGAGCAAATTAAACCCCAGAGAACTCTGACTAAAGTACCGTGCAACAAAGCACAGGATGACCATATAGGGCAGCAAGGGCAAGAGGGCAGCTACATCCCCTGCATTAATTCACTTGCCCATCACCAGCAGCAGCAGTGGAAAATCACTCATTCTAGTGATGCACAGTGTAAATTTACATCTTGCAAACCGAATTCATGAGTTTTAAGAAGTCAAATAATGTGCTGTAGCAGTTCATTTTTTTCATGCACTGGATAAACCTAAGTCATTCAACAGATATACTTCCAGCATTGCCTCAGGAAGCAGATTGTTAATGTTGTGTGAATGAGGCAAGTGAAAGTTGCATGACAATTTTTGAATAAGGCACTTGCAGTCATACCACATAATACTTACAAGAGAAGGCAGCCTGCCTCTCCTAAGTAACTGGCTTGGACATCACATACATTGTCACACAGTTTACTGCAACATTCTGAAAGAAGTTTCTCATTGCTGCTATTTCCACCCCTCTCAATCTTGCCCATCTCCAGGAAAGTCCTTGCCATCATACACGAAATGATGAGCATAAAGAAGCATAAGACTTGCTGAAAGATTCAGGTGTTTTCCTGCCACTCCTTGATTAAATGATTCTGACCAGTCTTTCAGTTTCCCTAACTCTTGGCTAGGAAAGGCAGTTTGGATATTAGGGACAGGCAAAAACGTCTTTAGCTCTCCTCTTATCCTTCGTACGCCAAACATTTTGGTGCAGGCAAGGAGCTGGTTTAATAACCTGGTTTTGGCAGTTTGCTGTTCTGAGAGTTCACAGCTACAAGGAAAAAAAATCAGTCACCAAACCCAGTGCCCCTTCCAGGCTCTTTTTTCCCCCTCTCTGGGCTGGGGAGGCCTGAAGAGCCTTATTTGTACTCTTCACTCCTTTAAAAAAACAGTAAGAGTGCTTAGAAGATAGAAGCTTATCCAAACAATGGACAAGCTATTTGTCTTCTTTGCTGTTTATGCTCCATTTAAGCCAGTGTTTTATTGGGTTAACCTCTATTTGACCCAGTGAAGGGACAAGTTGTTTTCCTTGAGCTAGTCATTAGCTCTACCGTAACTGATATTCCCAAGGAGAAACTTCATTTAAGTTGAAAAAAAGAAAATCAATGAACAGATGACCTCAGGACTAACGAGTATGCTGAGTTCAGTCCCTTACATAATCCCTCCTTCCTTGAAGTCAGGATAAAGAGAGAGAGGGGAAAAAAAAGTGGGGGAAGGAAGCATTCATGCACTTACCTGTGAGAATGCAATTCCAAAAGCAACTCCAGCTATAATTCCCATATTTGTCTCCATAAAACTGGTCACCAAATCGTAACAGCCCTGGAAAACAAACATCATTCCTTGCACAGATCTTCCCTGGTGCACATGCATGCATGCATACAGACATTTCAGATGTTCTTGGGTTAGGTGATATTTCTGCTGTTGTTTCCAGCAAAGTCACCTTTTTATTTAATAGGGTTTCCGAGTGAATGATGGAACAAAATGATGTGACAAAAATGGCTCTTTTTACAAAAAATCACACTTGAATATTTTTAAAAGCTAAATGTGATGCTGTGCTCACTTTTATAGGTCCTATTAAAAGAAAGGCAGTTTGCATTGATTCAATAAACATCAATATAGCTTTGATCTGAAACCATACCAATAACAACATATAGTAATATTATAATACAATATAGGCATCAAAAATGAGTAAACGAAGTCGATCTCCTAATATTCCAGATGTTTAATACAACCATGCTTCAGGTGTCCAGTGAGGCATTCTGCTTGCCATCATCTGTCAGAGAGACCAGGCAAGATATGGAGCAGCAAGCAACTCTAACCCATCTAATGAAGTTATCAAACATTTGTATGAAGCTTCATTGTCTGTTTGCTCTAGGACATACAATACCCTGTCCAGCTCCCCAAGCCTGATTTTACACCTGTGGCTCAGACCCTGACTCCACCAGCTGACTTGCTTCCTCCTACCTCTCGGTTCATAGCACATTCCATGGCCAGAAAATTCATACATGTAGCTGCCCTTCTCTTGGACAGGCTACTTTGAGGTGTCCCCATCATTACATTAACTTTATCTGAGTTTCTCCACTTGCCTACTCTTCCTTAAAACAAAACAAAACAACTTTGAAATTAGTTTCCCTACTCTGTAGTCCCTAAATGAATCTCTTTTTCTTTCATTACTAACCCATCTGCCCACATCATATAAAGCAATCTCTCAGCCCTTTTGCCACCATTACCCAAAGGATCAACAACACTCTCAGTATAAAGTCGGTCCCAAGGCATTGCATTTAATGTTGGAACTTCAGCCACTTTATCAGAAGATGGAGATGACAGAAATAAGTGTGAGTTCCCTTTCCCAGTTTGGCCTCCAGTCCTGCTGGATATGCATCTCTGCCATTTGCCCTCCATCCACACACCACTTTTGCAAACACTCAAGGAACTCTTTCTGTTATTTCAGAGGTGTCAAAAATGAGTAAACAAAGCTGATCTCCTAATATTCCAGATGTTTAATACAAGCATACTTCAGGTTTCCAGTGAGGCATTCTGCTTGCCTTCATCTGTCAAAGAGACGAGGCAAGATATGAAGCAGCATACAACTCTATGCCATTTGAAAGAAATAACAGCTAGAAGGAAAGGACAATGTCATCTGTTGCAGACAGGCCATTCATGGCCTAAATGATATCATTTCTCTAACCTCGTCTTCTGATATCAGAAGACATTTTCTTTAATCCTGGGAGTAATGAAGTGGTAAACCTAATAACCACAACTAACCAAGGACCAGCACAGCCATTCTTCAGTTGTGAAATGTTTAAGCATACATATTAATTACGTCTTACAACACTGTACAGTATGTTAAATTCAAGTTTGCATATTTAGCATATCAAGCAACTATAGCTCTGTGTGTGTTCTACATATTATGAAACAAGATTAAATTTCTCAACCAGATCTTTCACGTTCTCCTTGCTTGCCTGAAATCTCTTCTGTTCAACAACCTTTGAGAGATGGAACACCTAACAGCAATGGTAATTTGAAGGCAACAGAAGATCTCCTTAAAAACACATGCAAGGGAGACAGGTGTGATCACTCTCCCCATTTGAAGACTGTTTTTTCAAATCACAATATTCTGTTTCCTGAAGTGCATTGCATAAATACAACTAATCCCTCAGTCCTTACTGTGCATGGGAGGAAGAGTGCAAGAAGCACTCAATAGTTGCATATACAGTATAAATGCGTCTGAAGCTGTGTGCACACATCTGGATGCTGATTTAGAGGACAAAAGTTATAACCTAGCAAGTATCTGATCATTCTTGACAATATCCATCTTTTGCTTTATTAAGACTTTAGAGAGAAATAGTTTCTGAGATTTGTTGGTAAGGGAAGATTAAGAGCACTACATTGGTTTAATATAGTTAATCTTAATTACAGCTTTTAAAGCTAGGTGTTAGTCCCACCTGAGATGAAGAAACTGACAGACTAAATGATATACCCAAGTTCACTAAGCAAGTCAGTGGCAGTGTTGGCAAAGAAAATCTAGGAGTGTTTTCTTACAGTCCTTCAGTTTGATCTTTACTTAATCCTCTTTGGATAGCTTATCATTATTTCTCATAAACTACTAGTAACTTGATTAGCTCACTGAATACTTGTCCTACTGATCCTTTTGCAAGATCCACCAAAAATCTGTATTTCAAATATACTTATTTGAAACAAGGGTCTTCTGGGAGCATATCAACAGGAGGAGCAATGGCCGTTTACAAGGGTAGACAGTAATAGGACAAGGGGAATGGTCTTAAACTGAGACAGGGGAGGTTTAGGTTAGATATTAGGAGGACGTTTTTCACACAGAGGGTGGTGACGCACTGGAACAGGTTGCCCAAGGAGGTTGTGGATGCCCCATCCCTGGAGGCATTCAAGGCCAGGCTGGATGTGGCTCTGGGCAGCCTGGTCTGGTGGTTGGCGACCCTACACATAGCAGGGGGACTGAAACTCGATGATCACTGTGATCCTTTTCAACCCAGGCCATTCTATGGTTCTACGATTCTACAATGAAGAGAACATGCATTTTCCTTTTTCTTCAAAACACACAGAACAAAGAGCCAGAGGCAGTGGCTTTTGATTCTTATCTGAAGTGTAACCAGAAGTCCACACAACCTTTCCTCATGATTTACTTCTTATTTTTCATGCCCCTTTCACATCTCACCCTGCTCAAGCATTAGGAACAGCTCCAGGATCTGACAACGGTTAAGCAGAAATCTTTACAACTTTTGAATATAGATCAGAAAATCTATCTCAGGTTCTGTCTATCTCAGAAATTTGGACACAATTTTTTAGAAGTCACAGGACTTTCCAACTGAGGAATCAGCAGTTCTATTGGGTGACCTGGCATTAGACAGAAGACACAAGCTGAGGAGCAAGCATGGCTAGAAGTGACTCACTAGCACTGGACTAACACAGGTTCATTCATCAGCTGCTCCTTACAAATCTGTGGGTGACCTTTGCCAAGAGAACTCAGAAATGGACAGAGAGTCCTCAGTGCAATGCTACATTTGGCAGTGAAAACGCAAATGGTACCTGCACAGTTATGCAGCCTGGAAAGGGTCAAAGCATGTGGACATCCCAAACTGGAACCCCTGGTAGAGGACAGGACAGTTTCTGAGGATGCATACACGCCAGAACACTTTCCTGCAGGGGATCTGGCTGTATTGCAGCTCCCCTAGATCCACCTCCATCCTGCCTCTTGTCATTTTTTCCACTTCGATGAAAACAGAAAGTTGCTACAAGTTCACAAGGTGAAAATGAATGGACTTGATCGTCCTTTATATTCTATATGTATGTATCTTATGCAACCCAGCAGCATTACTTTGCTGGTGACTACTGTGAGTTTCATAACAGATGGATGTCACTACTGCTCCAAGTACATCTGCAACAAGTGGCTCTCACTAAACTATTACAGAAAAGAAAGTGGCTAGAAGAGAAAAAGTCAGTGGGAAATAATCCTCTACTATCCCTTTGTTAATACGTGCTAGAAAATGTTGTCCACTTGACTGCTTTTCAAAGAAAGATGTTGCAGGCTGTGCTCAGCCACCATTCCAACTTTCTGATCCACAGGTGACCGAGGTCAAAAAGACAGAAACAGAAAACAGAGAGGAATGTCTGTCTGTATTTTCCCCATTTTCCCTATCTTCTTCTTTCCCCCTTCTTTTGTGTATTCAGCTCTGAAAACAAAAATAGCAAAGGAAACAATCCTTAAGTCAAACTGAGGTATGCCACAACTCAGCTTGGTAAATAGCCTACAGACAGTTCATTTTATCAATAAACTGTCTGCTGCCTCTTGCAAATTTTGAATAGAAAGAAAGAACTGATGATGAGCCAGTACTTAAGGGGAAAACTTGAGTTGTATTTCTGCAGTGCTGCGTCTGCTACATGTGCTGCATTGCTTGCTCTTTACTCTTCCCTTCTGTGTCTTTATTCTCCAGCTATTCCTTTCCTCCCTGTTTTCCTAACCTGCTTTCCTACTCCTGTTCTGCTTTCCCATAGTTATGCCCTATGACTGAAATTTCTACTGGAACATAAGCAGGAATAAAACCTATCCCTCCCTCCACCTCGCTACAAAAAAGCACAGTGTTCAGCAGAAGAGTGCAGAGCGGCGGTGACAGACCTGGCACTTAAGGACAAACACGTGCTGCATGCACTCTTGGTCTGGTCAGCATTGCTTCCGTGTGCAGTGCAGTACCCAAATCAGTGTTACAAAGAAGGGGAACAAATTTCCTTCTTATCAGAAATGTTGCTGCAACCAGTCACTTGAGAAAGGTCAGCTTAAGGAATTTGAAAGCAAGAGGGAGGCAAAGCCCATCATTACCATCACTCCACCCCAATACGCATTCTTATCAACAACCACGTGAAATGAAATGCCATTACAAGCAGCCATGCGCTCCACTGACATACTAGGTGCCTTCATAACATTTTCCTCTGGCACAACGTTTCTAGTACCTTCTGGTTTACTTTAGTGGCAGCAACGGTCATATTGCGCAGATCCTGAGTATTGCAGTCACTGGAGTTCATGCAACAGCTTGTAGGGATGCCATGTTTGAAGAAGTAAGGGCTGGTGCTCCAGTTGGTATAGCTCTGAATGCCACAGCAGCTCAGCTGTGGGAAAAAAAAGAGGTAGATTTAACAAACATACAAACAAAAAATGACAAATTGGATATTGAAATCTTATCGAGTCCATACTTATTTGGTTTTTGTTGCTAAACAAGAATAATCAGAGCCTTATACTCTTTATACATGCCACCCATGAGTACCTATAAGTAGCTACATCTGCTTTCTTCTTTGGAAAAAATATACACAGTTTCTTCTCTTAACTCATCGGTCTCCTCTGCCAGCCATTCATTGTGCTTTGTGAACAAAACAGCTGCAGCGGATGAATGATGCAGGATACTAGATAATAAAATCCTGTCTGATCCAGCCCAGATTTACAATGATTTATAATCCTATTGACAGATTCCCTGAAGAATAAGGGCTGCCCAGTGCCCACCACTCTTAAAGAAAAAGCTGTCCACTAAATGTAGTTCAGGATCTGGGGTCAAACAGTACAGGTTTCATCTTCATTGAGCAGCTCGTACTGAGCTCATTAAAATTTCGCAATCTTGTACAAGCATGTCAGATGCAATACTTTTTATTTCGATTTTTGCCAGTCTCTAATTTGGGCTTACATCAGTTTATCTGAATCAATTGTAAAAAGTTTTCCATCCCACTGGTATATGTTTTCTAACGTAGGCCAGGCACAAGATTAGAAGTAATTGCAATCGATTTGACAAAACAGCAGCATTAAGAGTGCACCAGTATGGTGCTGTTGCAATATTGTTTTTGAAATATTGACATTTAGTACCTCCTGATGCCTTGGGCATGGCATCCAGCACATCTCCCAAACAAAATAGGGCGTCCTTCATGAGACAACTATTCTACAACTGGTAGACGCTCTGGGCAAAACCTAGTTTCACTGGTGTGTATGGTAAAGTTCCCATTAACTCTGCCAGAGCAGCATGTCATCTCAAGCATACAGAAACCTAATTTCATATAGTAAAAAAAACCAGACACAGAAACAGGCAGGGCTATAATCAGAAATGCGAAGCAAGACCAAACCTTAAAGGCTGAATTCTGCTTGCAAAATACAGCTTGCAGATTGAGACGCTGGCACTTCATGCTCTGTGATCAAATGTAAAAGTATGCTTTGTATCTCCTTATTCATTTTTAATATCCAATTTCAGACTTACACTTTCCTGTACGTTATCCACTGCATGGCTCCGCTCATCATTCTTGTTGTAATTCTGGATTGCTTCAGTGTATGTCCTAAGGAAGGTATCCTTGATCTAAGAGGGTGAGGAAGCAAAAACAAACCCCAAGTGAACAATGAAAGGCATAACATCTGAGCACTAATTGCAGGAAATAAATGCATTTTTAAACCTAAAAAGGTAATTGAAGTAGCCCTTCAAACTCTTTTTAAGGTGTGCTTTCGGAGATGGCAGAGGTCCTTCTTTACTGCCAGGAGTCTACTGACAGTATTTTCCAAGTGGGGTATATTCAAAGAACACTACCCCAGCCAACTGCTTTAGTTTTGAAAACAGAATACTGATGGTTTGGCCGTTAATGTAAAAAAGTTTTGCATTAAGGTTTTTGGGGTGTTTGGGGCATGTATGTACTGGTTCAGTTGAACCATGACTCTCTAGAAAGAAAAGCAGATGGCAAAAGGACGGCTCCAAAAATCACAGTTCAAAGCAAATGCTTTGGGATCACAGATCCTTGGCATACATAACAAGATTGAGAAGATCCTGTGCAAGGACCTGCAAACTGACAGCTTCAGACTACCCAGCTAAGGTTTTAATCTTTTTTTTGCAGATCAAGACAAAATCATTGGTTCTGAGGATTTTCCTTCCTTTTCAAGCTAACCAGCAACCAAGGAACGTGCAAAAACGTGACCACTGAAAGCACACAAGAACTGTTAGTGGTTAACCAGGGAAGTCCCTTGTGAAACACAAGGAAGATGTGGAGAGGAAGCAGGTGGATGTGCCACCATCAGCTGCAAGCACCTGGGGAAGTCAAGCCTGCCAGGTGTCTAAAAGGGGGTGGGAAAAGGACTTAACCTATGAGAAGTGTACCTTTTGTCGCTTTTTTTCCCCAAATACTTCGTTTCAGCACTGAGTTTTAAAGAGGCTGCATGGATCTCTCTGCTCAGGGGTAAGTGATGAGAGCAGGAGTTTGGTGAAACTTCTCCGCACAGCATGTGGCAGTGATTGTGATGCTGCAGTCCCAGGACACGGCCCATGCAGGGAGGTCACAGGCTACTGCCCCCAGACAGAAAAAGGCACAAAGCCATCATTCTTACTTAGCATATCCCAGGGAGCCAGGAGGGCACTAAGCACCTGGAGAACATCTGTAGCGCACACAGTGAAAACGAGATCTCTCAGGGCAAGGTCAGGTACATCACTGCAAAAGGTGCTTCCAACGGGGCGGTAAAGGGGACAGGTAGCAGATGATTTGGTCAGCTCACATTGTGGTGACCTTCAGAAGAGACTGCCTCTGCCGAGAGGAGCAGCAATATCATGCCAAGGCTGACAAGGCCAGATGAAATGGCAACCTTGAGCAGACAGACAGGTCTTTCAATATCAAATCAAAAACCACCCACCACTTGCCAGGAACCAGAAAAATCTATACCAAGGGAATTCTCATGTCAAAAGAGGAGACTAGAAAAACAGCTAATACAAAGAGAGGAGACTAAGAGGGTCTCTGGGGTTTTGTTCTGGTTCAGCATTAACTGCATATAGGTTCATGGACTTAAAAGCAGAGATAGACCTGATTACAGTGAATGAAGCATAAGCGCTACTACAAATCACGTCTTTTTAAAGCGTCTTCCTGTCCCAGTTTCCTACCCCATGCTACTTCTAATCTCTCCCTATTCTCAGTATAAAAATACTACCCTATTCCACCTCCTCCCTGGGAAAAAAAGGTTTACGAAACATCAAACCTGCTCTGATGCAAAAGTGCTCTCTGCCTTATATAAACAAGTGCTTGCCTGGCTGAAGAAGCTGTGTTTAAGAAAAGTATTTAATCTGTTTTGCAGTCTTCAGCATATGCAAAAGAGTAAAGAAGATCTTACGTGATGGACGCACAAAAACCGATAGCTCCAGAGTTAATACCAGACAGCTGAGGCCGAGAGCTTTGGCTAAATCCCTTCATTTGGAATCGTATCATTTTTAAGAGCTGTACACGTTATTGTTGAACGTCAGCCACATCCCCGGAGATGCATATGGAGCTGCTGAACTCAGCGACCTACAAATTGTCCACGCTCCAGAGCACTTCTCAGCAGCTCGTGCCCAGGGAGGCACTGCCACATGCAACCTCAGCACATTTCCACCTACCTCGTGGCGAAACACAAACCCTGAAATGCCAGCCACTAGCTCAGCCAGGAACACCAGGGACAAGAACATGGCATACTGAAAAGAAAGGAGGCACGAGAAGTCAGAGCGTGACAGGCTTTTTTCTCAACACAAACACTGTTCATCACAGAGTTTATAATTTCTGCTCTAGATACCATTTAAAGATGTTAACAAAGTTTATTTGAAGGCAATACGTAGGCTACTGCATGAGTATGTAGTATGTATTTATGCAACTCACAAATTACATGCACTTTCCAATTACTAGCTCTTCTGACCTTTCTGTTCCCATGTTTCTTAGCGTTTTCATATAAATTAAAACACACATTCCAGAGGTGGATCACAAATCACTAAGGTTTTGATCTTGCAGTACGGAATACAAACAGACCCTTTTTATTTGTATGGCGCTCCGATAAAGTAAATAGGTTTCTCCAGGTGTTCTTGCTCACATTTATCCATCTCTTGCTGCTAGATTGGGATTTCCAGCCTGACTCCTTTAGTTTCTCAAATGAATGAACTGACTGACTTCACTGGAAACGTTCTCATGGGAATACCAGACAGATGCCCCTAACATTTTGCTAAGCCAAAGCCCATGTTTGATTCCGAGCAGCATTTGGATTCGGAGCTAAATAAACCTTGAGAACAGTAGCTCTCAGTGTAGTTCCTCTCACAAACCATGACAAATACACGCAGGCCAAAAATATACTAAAAAAAAAAAAAAAGCAAAGAAATAAATACAAAGTGAGGTGGTAAAATGTGAAGTTGGGACTTAATCTTCTCATGGGAAAATGCCTTTTTGCACCATGTTCTAAATACTCAACAGTTACTTTAAAAAGGAAACAAATTAAATTCAGTCCTAAAAGGATTTGATGGAAAGAAGGGAATTTAATTCTAATTGAAGGTTGCTGGAGAAGGGAGGACAACAGTGGAGACAGAACTAGAAAAATCTCTCTCCACAACTAATGCTGCTGTCACATCACTGTCTGTTTTCAGGCAAAGAAATAAGGTTTTGAAATATTTCTCACGTGCACAATGAAAATAGGATGATCTGCTTGGAATAGCACCATGCTACGTTAAGTTAGAGGACATACCTTTAAACAAGTTACATGACTTATGGAGCAACCAGCAGAGCCTGATTTCCTATGGATTTTTATCTGCTTTCATTCTATTTCTTTCCCATCTGGACTGCAATAACTCTGACAAGCCTCTGCACACGCCCTGACAACACATCAGCAGCCAGAAACAGTGGTGCACCTTCAATAGCATCAAGTATAAGAGCACGTACCCGCTGATCGGTCTGTAGCTCATGCTTGTGCCCCGCTGTGCCACCACCTTAGCAAATTAACTCTCTTTACAATGCCCTTTCTTAAGTTCAGTTCAAACTGGGGGATAATCAGCTCAACTGCTTAGGAAACTGGCCCCAAAATATGATGGCAGCAGACGAGTTTACTGTCAAGCTCTTTTCCACCATGTCAGCATTTCACAAGTGGTACTTCTACCCAACAAATTACTGCATATGTAAGATTTTGCTCCTGAATATTCCTAAAATACACAGTCCACGATAAAGATTTGTTTAAGTACTAGGAACTTTGCATTTTAAAGTGAACTGGAAAACTCAGAACAGAGGAACTTATAGTGAGAGAGGTTAAACTGGACTGAGAGATGGCTGCTGTACCTCTGCTTAGCGTAGCTCCATTCCAGAGTGCTTTTGAGATGTAGAAAAACATACAGTACAGAGCTTTGTTTTCTGGGGTCGACATAGTTTATTCGAGTAAATGTTAGGAAAAAAAAGCAAGGCTGGTATGCATTTAGAAAGTATCAAATATTTTTCCATAGATTTCACACCGGAGTATTAAAAAGACCCCCTTAATCTATATTTCAAATGCATTTCACATTTATGGTGCTGTGAACATTTTTAAGACTGTAAATACACCTGTCTGGCTCACATAAACACAGAATGACCATAGAACCGGTCACGGAGTAATTCATCAGTGGCACTTTAGCCTCGCTTCCAGGTACACATGAGCCTGTATGCTGCGCAGTAGCAAAATTCATTCATACTCAATCAACAACTGGACTTGGCAGGTATTTTTTTTTTCACTTCTTTATCCAAAAGAAACATGTGTTGAACATTAAGATCCATAAAACCTAGATTCTGTGCCTAAAAAAACATGTTAACATCTGGTGAAGCTTGGGGTGAGAGTGAGAAATCGTAACGTACTGACAAAACCTCTTCCCTTCTTCTGCGCTTTGGCACTTCAGCACACTTACCAGTTTCAGCATCCATGGGCTGCCACGACAAGTGGCAAAGCAGCCAAAAAGCCCGAAGACGATGATTGTGGTACCTGTCCCGATGAGCACATAGGGGGCATTGGTGGAGTTCTCCGCAATGAGAGAGATGTACGTGCCTAGAGTGAGCTTGCCCCAGACGCCGACTGCGAGAAGGATAACACCTGTGATCTGCAAAGTAAGAGAAGAAAGCTGTCAGGAGCTCTCAGTGAAGGCATCCAAATTCAGTACACAGTGATCCTGAAGAGACTCATCGGTGCTGTTCTGTTGGTAGAAGACCTCAAGACTTTTGCTAACTCCAAAGGGATGGACGGAAAAAAAAACCCAACAATTTCCAGTATCTGGAGAGGTTCTATTAAGGCCACAAACAGAGGACAGACATCTATGGCTAATCACTGCAAGGCTGATGATTGCCGAGGGAGAATACAGAGCTTGCTGGTAGCCTCACTCTGGATAGGAACGGGCTCTCTGCTCTACAGCATGCCAAAAAAGGTGGTCAAATCCATCTATTTTACCAAAAGCCAGCAACTGCCCATACTTGAACTTTGCCACAAAAACTGAACAACCACCAAACTTGCACAAATCCCACACTTTTTCAGAGAATGGTATGGGTTGGAAGGGACCTCAAAGCCCACCCAGTTCTAACTCCCCAGACACAGGTAGGGATGCCACTCACTAGATCAGGCTACCCAGAGCCCCATTCAACCTGGCCTTGTTAAAGCTCAAGCACCCAACTCTAAAAACACAGTATCCCTTACAGTGTGTGGCTCTGGAAGCTGAGCTTTTCCCACTCCCCCTACTCAGCAAGTGAGACCCCAAGCAGAGCAGAACCTTCCCCCCTAAGTGCGGGGTTCTGGGAGCAGCCAGCCTCTTACCCAAGGTGTGAAGTAGATGCTCACACCCTGGAAACCCAGTGGTAATGTACTGCTAACAAGAATATATATATATATATATATTTAAAATTAAGTTAAAAGCATTAAGGTGATCCCCACTGGAGCTCTCTGGACAGTGGTAGAGATGGAGATAATGGAGGGAGTCGGGGCATAGAACAGAAGGAAGTGCCACTGCTATCCTTGAGGTCAAAGGGTAGTTTAAAGAGAAACCAAAGGAGAGGAGGAGGGCAGGCAGAGAAAATCAAATTAGCATACCCTCAGAGGGAGGAGATTCTTTCTATAACACAGAGAAAATAATCTCATCGGGTGAGTTTAACTCTTCATAGCTCCTTGTCTTCCTTCCCACCTCACCTCTGAGCTGTAGGGAAAGAACTGTCCCTGCCTGGCTCCCTACCCAGAGCACAGCAGGGTGCAGCACTGCCGGAGAAACCCACCAATTCCTGCGGTTTTCCTAAACATCCCCTTCTGCCCCTGACCTGCCAAAGCAGGTGCTGGTATTTCTGCCACACCTCCAGACCAGGATTAGCAAAGACTTCTGCTCTTCGGCCTACAGGGGAGTAAGAGTAAATCCAACCCCTGTTCATCTCTCAGTGCAGCATCACGAAAAGCTCTCGAGTCCTTTCTCAGCCAGGAAGCGAGCTGTGAGGGATTCTGAAATCCAAAGAGCAAAACTTGGTTTCTTGCCTCTGGTTGGACAAAGAGCTGGTTTCTGTGCCTGAGCCGAGCTGCTGAAAGTTTTACCACAGCCCCCAGGGAGCAGTAAAAGTGGCCTCTGCTGCCAAAACAAACAAGCAGCTTCACAATGGAAAGAGAACTCTGGTCTTAGAATAAAAAGCACTTATACACCACTATTTGAAACAATTACTAACCCTTTACTATGCATTTTAAGAGTCTGGTTTCCCTGTATCTCAAGGGTGCCTATCCAGTTTATGACACGGAAAGACTTGGGGAAGAAAGAGCAAAGTCTGTTGGTGGCTCATCCCCATTTTGCTTCTTAATAGAGTGCTGGTGTAAAGAAATCTTGCAGCTGGTGGTGAGGGCTAAAATCGCAGCAAGTCTGTCACTGTGCATAGAGATGGGAAGTTTCCATAGAGAAGCACTGCAGATGCCCCTCGGGCTGCACTCATAAAGAGGAAAAACAGAAGATTTCCCTGCAGATCTTTTAATGGCCTTTATTTAACGGAGCATGAGTGGCAGTCTGACTAATGCCCACTTCCACCCAAAGGCAAACCTCATTTCCTTATTTTTGAGATATACTTTTTATCTCTACCTCTCTGTTCCATCACGTAATCAATGTGCCAGCTGCTTCTTTGGTTTTCAGGTCTGCTTTCTTTGAAAACAGTGGGGACGTTCACAACTGGAAGGTCTGAAAGTAAACTTAAATTACCTCCTGCAATGCATAGCCTCTCCCTCATTTCCCTCATCTTCCCCACCCCCTTCCCTTTCATTCACACATTACAATGGAAGAAGCATAACATTGAATGTGCTTCCATCAAAGCACAGTGAAACAGGTAATGCCATCTGCTTCACAGGGATCTTGTGCAGCTATGGTATTTGCAGCATTTCAAAATCCAGGTGAAAGATGGCAGCTTTCTTCTGTCACTCAAAAGCTACCAAGGGCCGCCTATCCTCAGCAAATCTGAAACAACAGTGGTGAATGGCTATTCAGATTTCAGATTTCTCTGCTGTTCAAGGAAAAAACATATTACACATTGGGATGCTCTGTTAGTCACTAGACCTCAGAATGTTGAGAGGGTGCTCAGAGCTATCCTTACTCTTTCTAAGGCTCTGCTCATTATGAAATCAGATTTCATGGGGGAAAAATGGACGTTTTCATTTGGAATACTGAGCCTTTCTCATGTATGTTTGTGCCTGTCCATATTTCTTTCTTTCAACAGACATCAGCAAATCATCAAGATAAACGGTAGCAGATACACGCATATGATTAACATGCCAACCGCTGGCGACATACAGAATACTTCAGCTCTCCTGGCAGATACAGGAAAGTCACTACAAGCTTTTTAGAGCCCACCTGAGCCATGGATCACAGTCCATAACTGCATTACAAATAAGCATCTGCAAAAGCTGGCACACACGGGGCAGGAGAGCAGCAGCAAAATTTGGCCTTCATGTGGCCTTGCTAGGAATGAAGATTTGTCCTGGAAATGGCACGGTGTCTCTGCTAACACAAAGCTATGTCTGTCTCAAAGCACAACCAAACCCAAGCTCTTCAGCAGGCACAGAAGAAACTGCAGTGCCCCAGACCAGCAATCTGGAGCGGCACATTCAAACAGGCACTGAAAATAAAACAAACAACAACAACAAAAAGAAAGAAAAGAGAAAAGATTTAAGATTTGCCTCTAAAAAGGGCCAATAGGGAAGATCTTGCCCAAACATTAGGAACTGTGAGAGAAAGGTCAACAGCTGTCGTTTGGTAGACTGGGACCTCCCATGGCCCTGGGGAGGCATGAAGGGCCCAAGCTGTGTCACTAGGCCTCAGTTTTTGCTTACGTAGCATTGGCTATGACACGGTGACAGAGTTTAAACCATAGGAGTCCACACCTGCATAGAATCACTGAATCATTAAGGTTGGAAAAGATCTCTAACGTCATCTAATCCAACCACTAGCCCATCACCACCATGCCTACTAACCATGTTCCTCAGTGCTTCAGGATCCAAAAAGGAGTAAGAAACCACTATGCAACTTCTGGTTCTTTTCTGGGCTATTTCTCCAGTCTTAAACACTATTAAGAAGATATTTCATCCGGGATTTCATCAAAGATAGATTATGCTTTCTAGGGCCTTACAAAAATTCACTACTGCAGAAGCCCTAAGAATCATGTTTCTTCAGCATGGAAACTTGAGATGTAGCAATCAATACAACATTACCAGGATTGCCCATCATTAAGCCAAACATTTTAAAGGAAAAAAAAAAAAATCAAACAGATATCCAAGCAAGGCAAATATTATAAAGACTACACACAACTAAAAATTGTGTTGTTTAGAGCTAGAAAGTCTCACACTTCATTGCTTCTGAACTCAGGCTTGGCAAACACAGTTCAGAAACCCTTGACTGACTAGATGGCAGGAAATGAAGCAGGTAGGCAACCTGGTCATTTTCCAAGAAAAACTCCACTGAAATCAAGTTCCCATGGAGTGTTTCAATCTAGATCCTCTCCTACTGCTTTCCAGTTAATGTCTCTGTGTATGGCTATTCAGCATTTGAACAAACGGGTTTGTCATCAAGACAACACAAAGACCACCAAAGCATCTTGCCCTGCCCCTTCTTAAGCATATAATCACTGACAAATTTCACCAGTCACTGACTTTCATAGAATCACAGAATGGTTTGTGTTGGAAGGGATCTCAAAGCTACCCACCCCAACCCCTGCCGTGGGCAGGGCTGCCCCCCATCAGCTCAGGCTGCCCAGGGCCCCATCCAACCTGGCCTTGAGCGCCTCCAGGGATGGGGCACCACAGCTTCTCTGGGCAGCTGTGCCAGCGCCTCACTCTCATTTAAGTAAAGGATTTCTGCCCAACATCTAACCTCCTCTAGTTTAGTTTAAAACTGATAGTCAAAAGCAAGCTTTCTAGTTCGTGTGCCTTCCTTCAGAGTTAGTATGGATGTTCTCAGTGTCATGGACCTTACTGTCTCCAATCCTGGAGCTGACTGGATGGGGTGAAAAAGTTAACATGCAGATATACAGGCAGGCAGAAATACAACCAAACTGAATGCTAGATGTAACTTCACTTGTCCAATAAGCCTTCTGCTGTTAGGAGACATGCAGGCAAAGACATGGCCAATAGCTTTTATACGAGGATATGTGCTGCAGCTTTATAGAAGCTAGGGAGAGAATGATACTTTGATAACGCTATGCATTTCTGAAATCAGAAGTAAGACTGAACACACTCAGTTTCTCAATGAGGGACAATACAAAAATGCCTAGGAATTACTTTTTTTAATAGTGTCAGGATGAAGATTGAACTATCAACTCCCTCCTCCTGGATAACAGGGAGGAAATATGTAAATAAGAGAAGAGAATCAGAGAATAACTTCTGAAAGTGCTCTATCTTTAATTCCATCAGAGTTACTCAAGAAAACACTATATACTCCTACAAGCAGGATGCACACAGCATCCTAATGAAGTCTGCTTTCTTCACACCCAAAATCTCACAGAGCATTTGCAGCACGGCATAGAGGGAGCTGCTGCCTCAAATGGAGATAGGAGATATAAAATGAACTCCATCTCACATCCACAGAGATTTCAACAGCCCCAAATGCAGAGAAACTAATTTATACACAGGGCTTCCATATGGAACATTAAAGTTTATCATTTACAGAGGTGAAGATAAATGTGCAGCAGTAATTGCTAGTTTATTTGTCTACATAATTCATGTCCTCCTGTTCATTACAGATGTCAGCTATTTTGCTTCCTAAGCTCTGGCAAAATAAGACTTGGTACCCAATCCTCATTGATGCCGAGCACGCAGCAAGCCCTACTGATTTCAAACCAGCTGAGGGAGCTCAGCATTTCTCTGGACCAGTTCTTTACCCACAGAACCAGGAAACAGGAGGTGAGCTTCATAAATCAAGATCACATTGTTGGTTTAATTTGTTTTTTTTCATTTAATTTCATATTCACACCCTTGCTAAAGGAATGCAAAACGTGTGCACGTTAGAAAGAGATCCAAAGCAGTAGAAAAGAGGTCATGAAAAGAAAACACCCATGTCAGCTACTTGATTTCCAAACACCAGCCTCCTTGTACCTCAGTAGAGGTGTGCTGTCTCAGTAGTATTCTGATGCAAACTTCTCAAACGGGCTAGAGAAAGTCTGTACATAAAATGGACAAAGCCATAGCAAGGCAGACAAGAACTCACGTGATCCACCTTGGCTGAAGCTGAAAGGCCCAGTGATTGGTTTAGCAGGCTGTGAGGAAATGAGAGAGGACCAAGGCGTACAGCTAATTGCATCTACCAGATACTTCCCCAGGAGAGGGAAACTTCGTCACAAAGAAATGGTCGACCTTGACAGCATCCAGAGCAGACCCTGCGTTAAAAGCATGTCTGGAAAGGCTTAAAAATAACTGGCCTACCTCTGAAAATTTTATGAGTTTCCCAAAATAAGTGAAGGATCGCATTTGAAATGTTCTTGCTTTGCAGCCTGCCGAGCAAGGGGAGTGGCTGGCTTTGAATCTTTGCCTCCCTCTCTGGGCTCTCATCAGGCAGCAGGGGACTAAACCAGACGTAAATCTTCCTTGGAGCGTCAGTGTCAGCTCTTCAGAGGCAGGAGCAAAGCAGTAAAAGAAGATGTGATGCAATGCGGAGATGCACGTAAGCCAGCCACACAGCTGAATGTTCTGTCCTCATATCTGGGCATCTTCACTGCACCTTACAGACCTACCTCAATTACCTTTTGCACAGTACTGACCGCTGCTGGAACTAAAAGTTGTGCCTTTGGAAGAAGGCAACTCTTTCATAAGAGTTTATAAGAAGGCAAACCCTTTCAAAGAGGTTTTCCCTCTGCTTTGGGAAAAATAAAGGATGCACACTGACAGCAAACAGCAACACAAAACCACCACTAAAGCTGCGATTATTAATGTTATTAATGATATTAATATTAATTATTAATGTATTTCCACAAAAAACAATAAAGCTGCTAAGAAAAGCCTGATGAAACAAATGCTCCTGGCAGAATTTCTTTTTATATTTTTTTTTAAATCCAGTGTCTCCCACCTTTTCTAACTCAGGCTTGTCTCTCTCCTTCCTCTCTTTTTTTCTGACAGCTTCCCCTCAAACAATGCCTTTCTAAAGAAATCCAGCCCAAAGGACGCAAAGAAGAGCACCACAACCTGAATATGTTAGATTTTGTCCCTCTCTGCAATCCACTGCCTGTCTTGCCCAGGTCTTTGAGCTCCCAGTTTCCTACTGCTGCTTAGTGGGCAGGATGTCCAGCAGCTCCTGGCTTGTTCCTCTGCCCTAGCAATCTCTTTGAATTATGATCCACGCTTCTGAGCATCCATCTAGTACCAGCTGCTGTCACAAAACAGATTACCTAGCACAGCTCTCGCTGCTTCCATACCGAACTGTGATTCCTGTTTATTAAAACTACTGGTCCGTACCCTCCCTGCAGAAACAGTCAGGAATACCGGCAGGAGCAAGCTGCAGCATCCGGGTCAGCAGACAGCCACGAGTTTGCCCTGAAATACAGTGCAGCAGATTTTGATTAGATACGCTAACGTCAAGCTTAACAACCTGCTTCCTCTGTGCAGACTTCAATCTTTTTTCTTTCTCAAAAATATTTGTGAGGTTCACTGCCCTTCGTTGCTGTGATGCTACTGCAAGTGCACAAATGCTTGTCGTAAGTGAGATGCTGCGGCATTCATATCCTCAGAGCTGAAAACGTAGATCTAGTTTTAAAATATTCAGAGAATCATAGAATGGCTTGGGTTCAAAGGGACCTCAAAGGTCATCCAGTTCCAACCCCACTGCCATGGGCAGGGTTGCAAACTGTACTATAGAAAAGAAGTAAAATACCAACTCTCAAACAGGCATCAAAGTGACTACTAGGTTATCACAGAGAACACAGCTGGTCAGACTCATCACCACTGACCCTATAAGAAATGGAGTGTGTCCTTATCCCTAACTCCCCCACTGCTCCTTGACACCTGGAGAAGAGGCATATGCTCCTCTAATTAATTGGGGGAGGGGAATCTGAGTAATTCCATTTTCTGTGGGATGAAATACAACAAGTGCAGGGGGGACAGGGAGGGGGAGAGCACACAACACAACAGCTTGAAAAGAGCCTTGCAACATGGCTCAAAACTAATCATTTCTTGCTAATATAGCAGCAAATATCCATTCTTATGGATTTGTTTTCTTTAAGGAAATTAATGACATCCTGCTTACTGGAGATTCAGGAAGAATAATGAAATTTGGGACATGATCTCCATACTAAGATCACGCACGTCATGAATGATTATGATGACCAGACACATCCTGATGGTGTACAATTCAGCTTTATCCCATCTTGTGCTTACAGAAACGCTTAGATATTTCAATCAAATCAAGACCTTCACTATGAGGCTTACACTAATTTTTGCATAAGATACTTCACTAAATTAGAGAAAATATTTTATGGTTTAGGCCTGATGCAACAGTAAGGCAGCATCTTTGCAGCAGGGCTCTGGCCAGCACACCTACAGGTTGCTCTGCAAATGCTGCACTGCTTCGCACAGCCAAAACCCCATCTGCAGCTAAGTGGCTCCTTCCTTGATTTCTCTTCTGAATATCCTTTTCTTGAAAGAGGGCCCATTCCTACCATCCATGACTGACAACCAGATTCATAGTGTTTCAGTGATCACCAAACCCACCACAACATAATGCCTCTGGTTTTCCATGTAACAGAGCAGGACTGTGGTGTGTGCCAAAGGGCACGGCTTGCACAGGGAAACCATCAGAATAATTCCTAGTATTATAGGAATGGAAAGAAGAATATCCCACCTCCGAACTAGCCCCAGGGCCTGCATAATCAGAGATGACTTCTGTCCAGATCTGTTGCTCTCCAGAGGCAGTGTCCGTAACACCTTCCACCCCTCTTTGGCAAGGCAGCAATGGGTGGATGAGAACATTGCTTCAGAGCTTGAGAGCTGGGGCCATGACTGCAATCCAGCAGTCCAGCCTTTTCTTTTTCATTTGCTGCATTCATTCAGACACATGCAAAATCCGTATGTGGAAAAGGGCCTCTCGGTTGCACCATCCTCAGCAATGTGCCCAGCGGACAACAGCAGCAGCCAGGCCTGCTGGGCTCGTGGATACTGTGGGGCAGATGTAGGGCAGTATAGGTCCCATTCCATCCCTAACCAGGCACTAGTCCGCTGCTGCCCGTATGCCAATTGCATATCTGCAATTAGGGCTGCAGTAGTCCCACACAGCTTCCTCCCAGATGTAACGAGAGGCAGTGATGACATCCACAGCAGCACGGGAACCAGAGTGATTGCTCTCTTTGCTGGCTGAGGAGACTGGAGGCAAAGCAGATCTATCAGATTGTTCATCCACTGTCCTTACAAAGCTAAAATTTAGCAGTAAGAAAACTTGAAAGGAATTAAAAACTGATTAACAAGCTCATTAATCACAGCATACAACAGCACTGGTATGAATCTCTCCTGGAACCACTTTGCATTCAGGCACTTACAGAGGCACTTACATCCCTAATATCCTTCAGAAATAGCAGACCACAGCACAGAAATGGGCGATAATAGATGTATGATGAAATTCAGTAGTTGCAAATTCAAGGTCATGCTGCTGGGACCAAGGCCAGAAGTTTCAAGCTCCTAATCTTGCAAACAGTCGAGCAGGAAAAGGGTTTTTCATTCTAGCAGACCACAGGTTTATGAGGCACCCCTCACAGCACAAAGACATGAGAAGAAGGCACACGCAACCCAGAGATGCTTCTCCAAAGGCTGGGAATCTCTACTAGGGTGAAGAAGGTAGACTCACAGTCACAGAATCGTTAAGGTTGGAAAAGACGTCTAAGATCACCCAGTCCAACCAGCAGCCCATCACACCGTGCCCACTGCCCATGGCCCTCAGTGCCACATCCACACGGCTCTGGAACACCTCCAGGGACGGTGACTCCACCACCTCCCTGGGCAGCCTGTGCCACTGCCTCACCCCTCTTTTGGAGAAGAATTGTTTCCTAATATCCAATCTGAACCTCTCCTGGCACAACTTGAGATCATTCCCTCTTGTCCTAGCGTCGCTGCCTGCTGAAGATGGTGGGTGGGCAGCTTGTGTCCCTTCATCTGTCAGAGGGGGACTGCTGGGCAATGGCGCAAGTGGAAAGCAGGGAGTCTGATAAAAAAACTCAGATTGGCTGGAACCTGTAAAAGGAAGGGGGGGCAAGTAGCCTCCATCTGCTCAGTGCCAGGGCTCCTCTGCCAAGGTAGTCTTCAGCTGCAGCCTGCACTGCAGCTCAAGCCATGAAAAATCAGCTTGGGAGCACACATGGTGATCTGGTAAGTGCTTTGTTTAAAGATTAAAAAGGATTTTATTATTGCAACTAAACCCCTAACATACTGATCCCATTTTATTGGAAACCACTGGTTATTTACATTCTTCTAATCATTCTTAGAAGTAATGGAGAAGTGTCATTCCTTCTGTACACCCTTCTCTTTCCAAAAGGCCATATTTCCTTCCTGCTGAAGACTTCTCATCTTTCCTTCTCTCCCTTTGCACAGCCCATGTTTTCCTCTCCAGCTCTTTCAGGCACTGTGCTGTAAGAAACGCCTCTGGTGCACACAGGACTGTTTCAGAAAGCAGTACACACAGTGCACCCTCACCACGTTGCAGTGCAGCTCAAATGAGTCATCCTGAGAAAGCAAGCATTCTCATTTCAGTGTACCCAATTCAGCCCATCAGAAGCAATGTTCTCTATAGCTATCCACACTTGCTCTCACCCACACCTTGGCTACCGCCCCTCCCAATGTCAGGTAGCAATGCATCCAAGAATGCAAAGAAGGTAACAAAACAAGGCAAAGGAGGACAAAAGCATGGTATGTACCACTCCAAAACAACCTGAGATTGCTCCAGTCAAGGTCCAGCGCTCTCTCTTAGCACCTACATAGCAGTTTTTCATACTGCTCTGTCATTTGTAATTGTTTTCCACATGCCATTCCTACTAAAGAAACCAAAGCCAAAGTCAGAAGCAGTGCTTTTTAACACTCATATACTTTTTTTCAGGGAGACGAAGGAAATATCAGCCTTGAATCCAACCAGGAGGGCATTCCCACAAGCTGTGGTGTGCAGATGCTTTCTGCACTCCTCTGCATTTAATAACCAAGGGTGTTCTCCCCAGTCGCATCTTCCTAACAGCAAAAAAAGGAGGAAGAAGAAGGCTGTTGAAATTCCCATTTGTCAGTTCCTCCAGAGCCTGAAGAGCAAATGGACACCGTGTACTGACAATTCTTAACTTCTAAGACTTAAAGAAGCAGCCATTTGTGAGAGTGTGTTACTCTGCATTTTTAGAATGCACAGTCCTTAAAATCAGCAACTGCCTACAAACAATCACATACACACTCCTGAAACAACTACGTAGATGTCAGGGTTCTCCTACGCAAGATCACATCCCAGCTAGAGTGAATATCAACACCCTCCTTCGCAGGTTTAACAGGGATACTGCCTCTTCACGTGCAAGCAAGTTGGTCATTCAAGGAGATGATGCTCAGCTGTGTGTGTGAAGTTGTGCTATCAGAATATACTGATCCTCAGCAGAAAAAAAAGATGACTGCTCCACAAGCTGGACTGGTAGAAAGGTTCAAGAGCAATAGGGCAGCCGAAGAGAAGGAACAAGTCTAGCATGCTCCTTGCTACTGAGCATCTAGCACAAGATTGCAGCGAACTGGCCTTGCAGTACATCATATTAAAGGAAAAATACCCCTAAGAACCAAAATTCAAAATGATCACCTCCACAGCTTACAGTCCACAGCTGACAAATAGTCTACAGTTGATAAATATTCTTTCAAAACAGTTCGTGGTCTGTAAGCAAAGCGATCACTAAAAGTTCCTGCATTACACAAAAGAAGCAACTGAATTGTATTTTACATTTCTATATGTATGTGTACGTATAACACGCAGGTATATATGTACCTGATAACTCACAGGTAACTATATTGTTTGTATTTAATGCTCTTCTGACATGCAAGTACTCAGACATCTCCAAAACGCTACTGTAAGACACAAGAGATATTGGTATGATCAACAATAAATGGATAACATGATCTGCTGCTCAGTTCCACGAAGACCGTAAGGACATCAGAAGAGCTTTTAATCAGAGGTCTCCCACCACTGTGACTCATCTTACATCTTGATATGGATCCAGAAGCAATGGGACACATTTACCCCACCCTGAAGCTTTATCACAGCACCTTTGGGAACGCAGGCACTAATACTACAGCTGAGCTGCTCTGAAACTCTTCAGAAGAACCTGAGAAGTCTGTTGGCGCTACGGTTGCCAGTCTTACTTGCAGATCGTTCAGACCTCTGATGTACTGATGGCCTGCAGAACATCCTTTGTGAAAAACAGCAACAGACCTAAAAACTTCTGAGCAAGAATGCTCCTTCTGCATGAGATGCAGCAAGAGGTTTGCAGAAGGTATGGATCAAACTCTCACACAGCCACGTGTAGCACTTGCAGCTCATTTGCTCATTTCTCCTTCACATCTTGTTGCCTTCAAAAAGCTACAGTGATGTACCTAATGACAGATGGGCTGAATTGTACCCAGCTTTGCACATCTTACTGCTATTAACGATGATTCACTTTGAAATAAGTCTACTCTTTTGCTAAGCATCTCATCAGCTCCAATCAGGTTGTAACATAACGCTAACATACTCGCTAACCAAATGCACTGGAAATCAAAGCAAATAAATGAAGTAGGTGGGCTGTTTAAAAGAAGAGGGAGAGAAGGACTTTATCACGAGCCCTCATTCCGGCACACACTGTTCAGACTCACACTTACAAATCAAGGCACCAGGAAGCCTTGCCGGCCGGCCTGCCTGCAGCAGCCACCCAAAAGGCAGAGCTGAGCAGCCATCACAGCACCTGGTGCTGTTCTCCACCATCTGCCAAAAGCAGGGCAGAAGCAGCTTCATGTAATCGCTGCCCACATCTCCCACAGCTGGGCACTGGTGAGGCTGCACCTCGAGTGCTGTGTCCAGCTTGGGGCCCCTCGCTACGAGAAAGATATTGAGGCTCTGGAGCGTCTCCAGAGAAGGGAAACAGAGCTGTGAAGGATCTGGAGCACAAGCCTTATGGGGAACTGGGGTTGTTCAGCCTGGAGAAGAGGAGGCTCAGGGGAGACCTTATCGCTTTCTACAACCACCTGAAGGGAGGATGTGGTGAGGAGGTGGTCGGCCTCTTCTCCCAGGTAACAGCGATAGGACGAGAGGGAATGGTCTCAAGTTGTGCCAGGGTTGGATATTAGGAACAATTTCTTCTCAGAAAGAGCAGTGAGGCACATTCAGAAAAAGAAAGGGAAACTGGAGGTTTAACTAGTAGATAGTTGCACCAAATTAAGGATAAATTCCAGGATGAAGCTCTTGCAGACCAGTCTCCAGCACAAAAGATGAATTCCCCATAAGAAAAAGAGATGAGGTTTGCCGTCCCTGGCAGCTTTTCTACGTTCCCTTTAAAATGCCTGTAAATAGGACAGCCGACAGAAGCCTCTCGGTGCATTCGGCTCTGGTGTGCTTTCAGCTTCACTGGAAACAAGGCTAATAAAAAAAGCCCATGTTTACATAGAGCAGACAAGAAATACATTGAGGAAGCAATTTCATTTTCAAGCTTGAATGGAAATACTGCAATTAATGGAAAGTAAAAACATAAATATAAAACGTAGGCATTAAAAAAAAACCTGTTATATATTTTAGAAGAGCAATTAAAGGAAATGATTCAGTGCAGGGCTCCCGTTGAAAAGAAAACTATCGTCTCTCTTTCAGGAAGAATTACAGTCTGGAGGAAGGTCTCACGCTAATATAATGATAGTTTATTTACAGAAATCCAATATTTATCTTACTAGCATTCCTATTAACAGTAAGACAAGCTACTGCTCCCATCGTTATACACATCATTCTGCTTTATTTCATTTGACCGGTTGTTGTAAAATTCATGTCTGTACGGTTGCCAGCCATGCTTGCTCAAGCCTCATCTATGATCTTAAATGGTTCCAATTTGGGGAGCCACCTACTAACGAGAGAAAATGGAAGGCATTAAAAGGCTGGGCATGAGCCATACAAATTCCTAGCCCATTACTCTCTCCCATACATTTATGAAGCTTTCCTACTTTACTTCAGCAGCTCTTACTACACGCTGCCAGCAGCTGTCACTAAGACCATGCTGTGACTGGCTGCAGGCAGGGAAGTAGCTCCCACATTTGCCATTCTATCTGGCTCTAGCTGATGTTTACTCTTAATCCAGGATGACACGCCACTGACATGGTGGCTTACCAAATGGGCTATGAAAAGCTTAAGGTACTGGAGCCTGGCTGCCTGCAAACAAAACAGTGCTATCAGCAAGAAAGGCACAGCAAATAAAGTTGCTGCACTCACCCCCATATAATTAAAAAAAATAAAAAAGGGGGGGAGGGGAAGAAATAACTAGACAAAAAGCTATTGGAGACACCCGGGTGTCCCTCTTCAATGTTGTGTCTCCAATCATGTTGCTGACAGACGTTACAATACTTCCACATCCATACTCCAGGCATACAGAAAAGGCGCACATCCTCCTGCTTAACTAGTATATAGAAATATGAAGACCTGTCTTTATTATTATTATTATTACTAACAGATGGATGTCATGGCTTCCAAGCATTCCAGGCTGTCAGGGAGTTCTGCCTGGCCACTGCAGAGGACAAAGCTCAAGAAACATGTACCTCCCTAGGATTCAAGGGGAGAAAATGCACAACAAAGCCTCCTTCCAGCCACGGCAGCCCTGACAAACACCCTGGGATTTTGGTATGCATATGACTACGCTTCAGTTCTTCAAAAAGAGGTTATTTCCATTCAAGTGCTCCAGGATCAGCCTTCAGAGAAGAAGACATCCCAACAAATAACAGCAGCTTTGCTGAGGGGGGTCTATCTACATCATCTCCCACTTCACCTATGAACGCTACAATTGTAGAAGATTAGTATTACAAAGCTCAGAGTAAGACTTTACGGAAGAGCAAAGTGATTTCATTATACAAAACTGGTTCTTCTTAATGGAACAGAAGACAAATGATTTGGGGCTCATCCTCACGACTTAGGAGTGACTACCACCTGGAACCTGCTGCTTCATTATTTTGCTTTACTCCGCTCAGAAATCTTAGGAAATGTTCCTGAATGTCACAGTTCTTGATCCACGCATCTTATGGCTCCAGTCTTGTTCTTCATTGAACTATGCTGTCTTTGGGTTAGGTTTTTCTTCTGCTTTTTTTGCTGCCTGGTTCCTTGAATGAACTCATACAAAGAGTGCTCCACAGCAGTTAACACATGCTGTTCTTTAACTTTTTTTTCTGCTGTTTCACATGGAGGTACATACATTTCCATTCACACTTAGAACAATCTTGGCATCTGTTACAAGCCTCTACACCGCAAAGACCTGTTTCAGCAAATGCTGCATTTTGCTGTACTGCAGTTGCAGAGATGCTTTCACTATCAATAGCAAGCACCTCAAAACATGCCACATCAAAAAACATGAAGAGCTAGACCATTTAACAACAACACGTCTTTTGTTTGCGCCAAAAGGGCCAGACTTTCAAAAGCTACTTCAGATACATGGCAGATTAAACAGAGAAGGGCTGAAACTCATTGACCTACAGGTTACTCCAACACAATGCATAACCTAAATGAAATACCAAACGAATGGTGTGCTGATTAAAAAACGTGGCATTCTGTAATACGTTAAGAAGGAAAAAAAAAATGACTTTGCATGATACAAATCACTTACAACTAACCCCTTCTGTCTTTTACCATCCCAACAGGTCACACAACAATATTTGACCTCACAGACCACTAGGTTCCTAGATTCCTGGTTCCAGGTTCTCAGTTTAGATCTGATTAGAAAAATTATAGGGGAAACAAATCAATGGCCATTTCCATTTCCTGGTGTCTTAGTTTCAGCTGGGATGTAATTGTTTTCTTCGGAGTACCTGGTATGATGCTATGTCATGGTTCTCAAAGAAGAACACTGTTAATAACACACTGATGTTTACAGTTGCTGCTAAGCAGTGCTGTACAGAGCCAAGGCCATTTGCAGCAAAGGGCCCAAGAAGCTGGGAGGGAACAGAATCAAGACAGCTGACTTAAACTGGCCCAAAGGATACTCCACACAATAGGAGTTCTGAAGGGAGTGGGAGTTCATCTGCCTCTCTTCCGCTGCTTGGGGGGCTAGTTGGGCATCAGTCAGGGGGTACTGAGCAACTGCCTATGCACCACTTGTTAAATACATTCATATATATACATATATATAGCCATAACTATTATCCTTTTCCTTTTTTCTATCTTAGTAAATAGTTTTATCTCAACACATGAGTTCTACTTTTTCTTCCCTGATTCTCTCTCCCATACCACCAGGACGGGAGGCAGTGAGTGAACAACTCTGTGGTGCTGAGCCACCTGTAGGGTTAAACCACAACACCTGGACATTGGAAAGAGGCTTGATGAAGCACTTCCTACTGCAGAGCAGTACTGCTGAATAGCCAGCAGCACAGCATGGATGATGGGGCGCTCTGGATACCTTTTCTGACTTGTGTAGATGAGCACACTTGGACTTATTTATGCATGAAGATGTGTGCCACACATAAAGGTTAAAAAGTTATGGCTGAATGGTATGGCACAAATGAGTAAATGGTGTCCAAACAAGAGCATGCCACAAGAATACTTCACATGAGATGCGAGAAGCCACTGTATGATGAAGCTGAAAGCTTAGCTAATCCATCCTGAATGACTTGCCCAGCTGTGGATGGGGATCAAAGCCCTGTGACAACAGAGAGGACTAATGCATGGCAGTCCTAACAAGCAGGCACCGCTCAGTACTTCTAACATTGCTGCACACGTGGATGTCCCTATACCCCCCACTGGGAAAAAAAAAATAGACCGCAACATTCCATCCTAGACAAGGCTGAAAGCAAACCTGAAGTGAAGGAAGCCTGCTAAGTCTAGAATATTGATGATGTATTTGGCCTGCTATTGCTACCTACTCAGTGGGTACACCATACATATAATAAGAGGACGTCAAGTTCTCAATAGGTAATTTTATTTTTACTGAAACGGTTCCTTTAGATTGGGAAATCTGAACACGAGAATGCTCCCACAATATAACAACATGTTCCCCCATTATACATAAATATTATTGCCAGTAGAGTTCAAGGCTTGGCCCTAAAGTACATAGTGTTTGGAAGAAGTTTTACCGTAGCTATTTTGTGCTACAGTTGACAGCACAGCAGTACATTCAGTTACTTAGAGAGCAGGAATGGAAAGAAGATAAATAGTCAGGGAAAGCAGGGAACCCAAAATAGAGAAAAGAGCAGAGATAAGCACACAACAAAGCTAATTTTCAAAAGCAAAAATATGTTTTCCTCAAGAAAAAAAAAGAAAGAAAGAAAATTAAAACTGTTTTAGGAGGTTGTGCCACCTTCCCCTCATTCTCCTTCATCTTGGGCTGCTACTTTGCTCCATCGCCATGTTTTACTCCTCAGAAGTGGCTGGGCATCCCCTCTGGGATGGACTCTACAGCTCAGAGGTAGGTTCATTCTTTTCTAAATGCCAGTCAAAAACACAGAAAGCCAACTAAAAAAACAACGAAGAGCAGCTTCCAAAGCTTTCAATGGCTTTAGACCTCCTCCTTCCACAAAGGTCCACTCAAAAAGCCACTTAAAATCTGCTGGGTACAGAAAGGTAGAGCAGACTGACTCCAGCATACAGCAGCATTTTCTCCTGCGAATGAACCCCAGAGAGGCATTCTCCATTTAAGTATTACAAACATGTCCAGACTGTCCCTCTGTCTGTTACAACTCCATAGCCTTCCAACAAGAGAAAGCC
Source organism: Gallus gallus (assembly GCF_016699485.2). Taxonomy (NCBI): domain Eukaryota; kingdom Metazoa; phylum Chordata; class Aves; order Galliformes; family Phasianidae; genus Gallus; species Gallus gallus. Next base: position 112,903,863 of record NC_052532.1, read on the forward strand.
AATTCAACTACCAGTCCAGCTTGGATGATTGTCTCATAAGGAAAATCATCAGCATTATTACACAGAAGCAAGGGTAACGCCGTCCTCAGATGTTTCTGTTTCAGATGTTCTCCCCCTTTCACCTATAAGTTTGTCCTTACCTTTCCTGATGCATAGGTATGTTCCCCAAGTTTCTTTATCAGTCTTCCTATATGTCTCAGAGATGGCAACAGTAAATTAATAAATATTGCTCCCACTCAACTGCCTAAATAAAACACACAAATGTCAATGGAGGAAAGTGATAACCTCTCCTCTCTCCCACTTGATTTCAAAGGAGTTGCCTAATGGGAACAGAACAATTTTGTCCGTAGGGTTTAAAAATCATAGGGTATTCAGAGTCTCAACTGCTGCTCAAAGTGGCACCCATGGGTGGCAGGGGGAGGATGGGATTGTCAAAAACAGCCATTATTGCCCTCAATTTCTCCTTTGCCCACCAAAGATTACATTAAAAGGGTGGATTTTTTTTCTATTCTTGACCAGCTGTTCTGCCTTGCAGTCATGCACATGAACTTTTCATAATTTTCTTCAACAATCTATTCTTTCCTCAATAACTACCTGATCAGCTTCAAAGTCCCTGGGAAGTTTGATCTGGCAATACACAGTACCTCTGACGTCAGACGACTGCTGTTACCTGAGAAAACGAGGATTCAAAACATCTACTTAGTTTGTCATGATTAAAATGAAACATTGGCTTTGGAAAGAAATGCAAATAGGTATTTGTAAACATGAAAACACTGGCAGGACTCCAGTGTGAAGTGCTCCATTTGGAATGGTTGGCACCTGGCAGCAGGCTATCAGCAAGGGATTATTTCCACTGCTATTTCTTAAACTGATCATGTTCCATTAAAATGCATAAATACTATGAGCGTGTTTCTCTCAAAACTTAAAACCAGCATTAATTTTCAAACAAAGGTCACTAGTGTACATCTCCAGCAACATTACCTGGACTACTGCTGCTAAATGAAAGGAGAAAAAAGCTTTATTAGTTTAAACAGATGTCTTTTTTCTTAACAACAACAAAAATTGCTTGTCTGACTTGCTCTATTAAATGAAAGCATGGAGATAAATAAGAAATGGCATAAAGCCATGCAAGACAGCTTACTAAACCCACTGTATAAGGAAAGACCAGAAGAAGGCGGCTTGCTCTGCTTAATACAACAGCCTGAGAGTGAAGTCCCACTGTCCTCCAGATCTGCTGGCTTCCCTTGTTTGCTTCTGGGGAACTGCATGGGTTCAAAACTACAAGTTCTATCAAACAGATAAAATTAGGAGTTTAACCCTGATACAGATGAGCTTCTGAATAGATTTTGCACAGAACTGTTGAAGGCAACAGCCTTTTGGCATGGAGAAGAGCTTGGCCAATACATGAAGGCATGAGATGATGCAGCTAGCAGTGGCAGCAAGGAGTCAGGTTGCTCGCTGCGGGAGGTGCTTTCCATCAAACATTTCTGCAATCCTAGAAACACCTACGCACCAAAAAGAGCCATATTCATGTCATATCTTTTAGTGCTATAACATACAATCAGGCTTTTAACCTGGCTGGCTGCCCAAAAAAACAGGGTCCCTCTAAGAAACTTCTGCTCTCCCTGACCTTTGCTCAGCGTAGACAGGAACCCAAACCCTGAAGCACATAGAAACTTGAAGTACTCCATACCACCTGGGAGCTCAGGTAACTCTGCATTTGAGCTGCCAGCACTGAATGCCCTCCACAACATATTGGGCATGCTTTGGACACAAATCTAACATATCTGTTTACTGTCTATAGAGTCACTCTCACAACTGTATAAATGCAAGGCCTAAGGTTAGTTCCCAGCCACGCTCACTTATTCGCAAGCACACATGGCCCAGGTGACTATCAATAACAGCCAGGTTAAATGAGAATTGGCTGGAAAACAAATGCAAGTATTTCTGTGAGGAAGATCTCATTTGTGTTTACTGGTTTTACGTTCCAACCCAACAATGCCTATTAAACCTACAAACCCTAGCTCAGCATCATCAAGCATGCATGACTGCCTAAGTAAATCCATTCAGCGTTACTTAACAGTTTTCAGATCTCACCTTTCCTTTCTTAATACATAGCAAGTGTTTAGCTCCTCCAAGTACAAAGAGCACGCACACCCACATAATAATTACTGCCCAATTATACAGAAATACTGAAAGAAAAGCTCACAAGTCTTCATCCGCTGAGGCACTTGGTAGACTACAGCCCACTTGCTTTATCAGATTTCAGTTATCTAAATGCTAAGCAGCGATGACCTCTATTTACTTTGTTGCTCTCTCAGCTCATAGTCCCAGTATTGGCACTTGCCTGTCAATATTAACTAGCGATGGAACCATGAAGGCTCTGCCCGGAAATGGGCATCACAGCCCACAGATAAAATACAGGGGCAGCAGCTTTCATAGCAACTATAAACCAGATTATCAGAGGTGGTTAGAAGGCTGGTATGTGAACAGGGAGGTTCTCAGAAGTACCCAAGCATTCAGAAGGGATAATGCAATCAAAAATAGGAACCCTTTTTCCAAAGTCTGTCTTTTGCTGCACTGAGGTCCAGCTGCCAGGCCACCTGAAAACCCCAGGACCCATCTGCACCTTTAAGTACAAAAACAACAGTAGAAACCCATTTCCTCATAAACATCACCTCTTCTGGCCACTCATACTGGTATTAACCTGTCCCTTTTCCCACATCTCCTGTCATTTATTCATTTTTTTTTTCATTTAAGTTGTTTTAGGGTAATGTACCAAAACACTCACTCTTCCAACTCCCTACCCTTAGCCTTTTAATATAGACGCTATATACTTACAATGAACTTTAAACATAGATATGTAACTAGAAACACCAGTGGAGACTGTGCCTGTAACGAAAAGGTCACATTAAATACACTCTGCAAAGAACATAAAATCAGTGACATTTTGACCATCAGGCCTTCAGGAATGATCTGTACTTCCTGCTCACAAAGCACTGGTTGGTGTTGGGCTGATTCTGAGCAGATGGCTGCACAGCATTTTTTTGCTGGCGCCGGGCCACCGTATTGTTTTCCTTGCTCGTTAAGGTTGGTTTGTTATTTATTGCGTGGCCTTAGAAACTTGTGACCAGGGCATGATGGAAATGCAAACACACAGATAATAAGACGATGCTGCCGTTGTCAGGGGGGATTATCAAACTTTGGTTTTCTATTATCAATTTCCCATTTACCATCTCTCCTCTAATAAGGCCCTCCCTATTGTTTCTCTGGCTTACAACTACTAATGAAATGCTTGAGTGTTTCTAAGAGAGCTGCTATTAATGTGTTTCTCCTAGTTGTTTTCATTCTTTACAGACAGCACTGAGGATGTTCAGCAGAGCTCCCGTGACCATGTCTCGCTAAGCACAAAGGTTAAGATAGCAAACTAATTGGGGAAGAGGCAAAGTCAGCCTTAAATTAAAAATCTGTGATAGTGAAAGTGATTAAATACAGATGCAGAATGATTAGATGCTAATTCCATACGCTGCTCAGAAGATGCATTTTTAGCCTAACAGCATGGCCACTCTTCCTTTCTCAAATAGTTCCTCTAAAAATGGTGACAGTTTCTTATCTTAAACTCTCTCCTATCACTGAGCTCCTCACAAAGGCTCGTATTTTGACAGTACTTTTGAAAAAAGCAAAACACGAACCATACATGTATGAACTAAAGCAGAAATGAAAAGCATTCCACTCCAAATTAGGATTCACACAAGTGATGGTGCACAGAACCAGTGAGCGTTCCGCTCTTTGCGTGCATATTTAACAAACCTTATCCTACTCATAAAGGCGGCAGGTTTAACAATTACAAGATAATTGTCTGACAGACATTAGATCAGCCAGATACCCACAAATATACACTTAATCTCAACTGTAGTTTTACCTCCAAAGTCACACTGTATTCTTATCTTCTACCCCCTTCACCCCCCGCCTCATTTTTAAATCCTTCCATTATTCACTCCATAGCTTTTTATTATCCTCCCCTTAACTCTGTGTGATCAGTTAAGTTCCAGTCGATGAACACATTCTCCATATGAATAGGAAATCCAGCATAGGAACATCACTGGCTGGTATTTACATGTAAAGCAGTAAATCTTATAAGAAGAAAATTAAAGCGACATCAATTTATACATTGCATTAAGTGGATCAGACATTTCCCCTCTCCCTTCCCCCACCACCCCCCCCCTCCACCTCCCAAAGCTTCACTGACGACAGTAACACTTAATCTTTTTTGCTGAGGGATGGTAACCACACTGTGCTGTGTGTACTGTTCCTCTACGTTTCTCTGTTATTAAATACTTCTTCTGCTTGGTTGGCTTGGGGCTTAGAGTCAAGTTAAAAATAAGTGAATACAGCGCAATTACAAATACTCGGTTCTGAACCAACTTTAAGCATTCAAGACATAGCAAGAAAACACAGTAAATAGTTGACCAGAAGTTCTGAATAAATTTATTTCATAGAATCACAGAATCATAGAATGGCTTGGGTTGGAAGAGACCTTAGAAGTAAAAGACAATAAAGCAGCAACACTTCTAATAACTAATGGCATCACATAGCAGGACAACAAAAACTCAAAATATGCCAATTTACATGTTCCTAAAAACACTCTGATGAAAATTCACCTCATACAAGCTCCCAGATAGGCCCTGTCTGTTTGGCCTGAATGGTTTTGCCTCTGGCAAGGAGGAGTCTTGAGCAGACACCATGCCACGTCCCCACTCATTAAGATTGGAGAAGACCGCTAAGATCCAACCAGCAGCCCATCCCCACCATGCCCACTGCCCACGTCCCTCAGTGCCACATCCACACGGCTCTTGAACACCTCCAGGGTCGGTGACTCCACCACCTTCCTGGGCAATCCGTTCCACATGAAGATAGCACTTTGCTGGAGAAAGGTTCAGGATTGCCTGAATGTAACACTCATGTGTCACCTTCTTCACAACATCCCCAGGCCATACAAAGCTGACCATCATGGAAACTGTGGTCAAACAAACACACAATGGACTCCAAAACAGAAAGATCTGAGACAGCAGGTAAAGCCGTGTGAGAGTGCCTATTCATTCCTCCTGAAAGCCAAGGTCTAAACACTGCCTCACCCTCCCTGACACCGGCCCCAAGCATCCACACACAATGGTGTTCCTCAGCAGTGGTCCTCTCAGGGTTCAGCCGCCCACCTCCCAAAGCTCAAGGCCCGGCAGGAGGGGGAAAAGGATGGCCCTCACATAGGGTTTTAATGGCAAAGATACAATGCAGAAGAACGTTAAAGCCATCTTCCACCAGTCAAGGAGCAAGAGCCAAGAGCTTCCATCTTTTTGGTGGAAGGAGGGAGAACAAGAGCAATCTCTGTGGCTTGGATCACAGTCATGTCTCTGATACCATGCCATCTTCCACCTCATGCTAGTCACTGGTACCTGCAGGCTCCCTGGAAACTCAAGCACTACGGTTTGTACTCTGCTGAATAAATACCTCATCTCCTTTTCCAGCTATCTCAAGTGACAGTCATTCCTTTTATTGCAGCAAAGCACATAAGCAGAATGAACATTACCCAAGGCTACTGTGTTAATTTTTTTTTTGGAGGAGCCTGAGTCAGAGCAGCTAGCACAGGGGACATTGTCAAGAAGTTGTAAAATTGCTCCAGGGATGGCCAAGAGCAGCCTGATTACTAAGGAAGAGCCTTGAGAAGGCTTTGGGTTGTTCCATGAAAAGTAACCCATGGCGGGAGGAAAGCAAAGGGCACACAGCTTCAGCTGAAGCAAGCAGGTCAATATATTTTGAAGATACAGATACAAAGACAGTCAGCTGTGCTGCTTATCTATCATTATCCTTCATCCTCTTACAGATGCCACTTTATGTCAAATGGCATAAATAAAGGTTTTACATCGTGGCCAAGTACGTGGAGAACGATGGAAATGACACTAATCCACAGCTCATCACACACTGCTATCACTCCAGCATGAGATCCTGGCTGAGTTTGGCAGCCCCAAGCTCTGGCTTTCCAGGAAACACATAGGTCTAATACCACAGTTGCCACAGCTCTGAGTCACAAACGTGTCTTCCATTCAGTGGGAATGCTTAATGCCATATAGAATCGACAAAATAAAGATGGCTGGAATGCAATTCTTTCTCATGGGCCTAAAATACACCTTTTCAGACAATGTGCAGTAAGGATGTTGATGGCCAGACTAGCATTTGCACCAGAAACATGTGTAAGCGGGATGGTGTTCCTGGGTGGATTTTCACAGCTACGATTGCGTTTTGTTTTTCTTCTGAGAAGTGGAGTAGCCTGAATTTCCCCATAGGCCTGGATTTTCTGAGGGCTACACCAATGCAGCAGTTACTTCCTTTTAAAAACAAAAGCAACATGCCTACAACTTTTGTTCCTCCCTGCAAGGAAAAAGCCTGCACCACCAGTCCAACAGGACACCACAGGCTGACCACAGCCACCACTGTACACGCAGCACTGTCATCCTTAATTTGCTTCCTGACCCACGAATAGTAACTTCAGTGTTTTCCTGGAGGGCTTTTCTCTCCACATTCTCTTATGCTGCACTTCCTCCCACTGGCATCCAAGTGTCCTGAATATATCACTGGAAATGGATCCACCGTCACGATGACAGCAAAATAAATTCTGTCTTCCGGCTTACCAGCCCTTGTCCATTTGTGGGCTGCATTTCCCGCAGCTCCTGCTTAGCCAACCGCACCAAGACATGCTCCAGTGGCAGCGGGCAATAGGTGGGGACAGTGCTGCATGAGCATCAGCACACTCACAGCCGGTGCCGCTTGGAAATAACTTCGCTGAGAGGGAACAGAGGAAATGCAGACTGACAAGACAAAAAACGGAAGAGTGATAAAGACAGACAGCAAACAAAGAGACATAAGGAAATGAAACAGCAAATGTCTCCACGATGTTTATATTCATATTTTACAGCCCATCTGTAAAGTCTTATACGCTTTACTAGTGTAACTCTTCTGTGAGAAGAGACATAAAGAAAAGCGGTCATTGGTATGCAAATACTTACTGCCGTAACTACAACTGATTAATATTCTTCCTGTGCCTCTGAAATACCCCTGTTCTGTTGTGAACCAGTTCCCTTCTCCAAGTACAATGCGGTCAGATGCTTAACAAGGAAAATTCAAGTAGGTGAGACCACAAGTACGTAAAGACAGCTCTCTGTTAAAGAAATACACAAACCCTGCTGCCCTCTAAGGACAGCACTAGGGATCTGGTTTATAGAATCACAGAATCATTAAGGTTGGAAAAGACCACTAAGACCACCTAGTCCAACCACCAGTCCATCCACACCATGTCCACTGCCCATCTCCCTCAGTGCCACATCCACGTTTCTTGAAAACCTTCAGGGATGGTGACTCCACCACCTCCCTGGGCAGCAAATGATCTTAAGAGCCTCAAAGATTGCAAATGAAGTTGATAATCCACCCTTAAGACAGCTAGGACCCCATTTTGTTCTCAGACATTTCATACTGTGTAGAACATCATCCTATGATGCTTTGACGTCTAAGCAAAGGCCAGCTGTCCTCTTGTGCTCCAAAAAGCCATCAGGAAACTTATTACAACTGTGCAGCTGTTAAATTCAGGTCCAAGCTTCTAGCAGCCAGTGCTAGATTGTCCTAGAAAGCCATGTCATGGCACACAGCAACCTTCACACTTGCTCAAAAAAACCTTCCCTTGGCAACTGCATCTGCAGTGCACACAGTTCATCTTCCAGAGGAGGAGGGTGCTAGAGGCTGCTCCAGTGATGGAACACACGAGCCCCTGTCCCCCTCAATTTGAGCTGGCTAGAAGGGGGACACAGTGGCAGACCCCTGAAGGAAGGATGTCTGGTCTATTTGGGCTCAGAGCCTGTTGTCATGGGAAGCTGCATAGAGTCACGAGGCCATTGAAGTAACAGCATTTCATCTGAGCATGTTCAAAGCACTGTGCAAATAGAGGGATTAATTAATCCCCCAACAGCAGTGCAAGGTAAGCACCACTTTCCAGATGGATGAAAATATGGCAGAGGCATTGCAGAAAAGCCAAGAATAAAATTAAGGCCTGTGTGCCTGTCAGACTTGATTTTGGTCCCTCAAGCCACCTAGGAAAACATTTGTCTTTAAAGGGAGAGTGATTTACGATGATTTAGATCTCAACCCTCCCTATTTGAACAATTATAAACAGACAGGAAAAAGCTCTCCCAAATGTTAAGTGAAGCTTTTAAATAAAGATCTTCTATTTTGCAGAGACATTTTATGTACAAAAGGAACAACGTGCAATTGCAAATAGCTTCTAGCTCTGTGGTGGCAGGTTCCCAAACTTGATTCCCCAAGTGATGCTAAAAGCACACAGCACTGGGATGTTTCTTACAACTACGCTGAGCTACTGGCTTGCAAGCTGTACACTGTGTACAGCAACAGCAGAGAGAGCTGTGCTGGCCCTACTTAGAGCCAATCACTAAACATCAGTAAATACAGCTAAAATACACTAAAGCAGTATTTACATGTAGAAGTGATTGGTGTAACTATGAAACAATGTCTCGACAAAGGTGTGGTCTGTGGTCTAGAAGAATTTGGAGACATTGCACTATGTGAAACTCAACATGTCAGCACACCAAGGTTGTTACTTCATATCCACATGAAAGGCAGCAGACAGGAAGAGCAGGAACTATTCTCGGGCACATGGCAGGGCTGGTAATTAATGTGAAGAGGACACTGTTCCCCAAAGCAGGAGGCAGGCCAAGACTCCACACAGAACTCTCAGAATCTATGGATTTGCTCATTCCCCATGAAAAGACTTTTGCATACTGATCACTTGTTCACTAGTAAGCAGGAAATTGTTGTTATGTAAGTTATGTCATCTTGAACATGAAAGATTATAGTGCAATTGTACTGCCTGGGAGATCTTGCAGCAGCTCTTACACTCACATTTTCTTGCCTGCTGCCTCTGCAATCAAATCAAGAGCTTCCTCTCAGCTCTTTATTTTACCATTTAAACATCCAATCATGTTTAGTTGTCTTTCATAGTGGGAAAACACCATGGAAAACACTATGGTTTGGGTTTGAGGGGACTACTAAAAATCATATCCTTCCAACTCCCCTACCATGGACAGGGACATCCTCCCACCAGGATCCAGGTGCCCAAACTCCTACCCAGACTGGCCTTGACTATTTTATGTTTGTTAAATACTTACCCAATAAACTATAGTGGACTTGGGTATAATTCATAGAATGGTTTGGGCTGGAAGGGACCTCAAAGCCCATATCGCCCCAGCCCATGCTGTGGGCAGGGCTGCCCAGCACCAGCTCAGGCTGCCCAGGGCCCCATCCAACCTGCCTTGAGCGCTTCCAGCGATGGGCAGCCACAATTCAGACTACTAAACATCCTTGTTTAGCAGGATGTTTATAAGATGGCACTATGAACAAGGATGAAATATCTCTGACCTCTGTCTAGCTAGAAGTGGCTTTGTACATGATATTACCAAAGTCTCTGTGGGAAGAACTTCCAAAATAATGAATTAAACTCACGGTCTTCTCAGTGAATGGATAAAGCAGTCTCATCAAAATTAAGACAAGACACACTCTTTTTCTGTTATTAGAATAGTAAGTAAGTAAAGGCTGTGGTGAGAGGGAGGTGGGGAATAAGCCACAGAGGCACACAGTTTTGGGGGAGCCTTTAGTACTGCTTACAGGAAATGGTCAAGTTAGCAAGCCAGGACATAGCTTCCTTGTATAAAATACACACTTCAGACATGTTCCTAAGTCTTCTAGTGTCAGCAGAGGAGATAATCAGAAATGGGGCATTAGTTTCTCCCCTTCATCAGGATGACACATCCCCTGAAGGCACTAAGAGAAGCCAGGTGGCTGAAACACCCCTGTACTTTGGGCTCCTCTGGCAGACACATCAGGCCTACCAGCCCCAGAAAACACCATTCACTCTCTTCCAGGCATATCAACACTGAAATGATGTGCAGGGAAGTACAAATTCTGCCACCTTCCTACAGTGTGATTTCTGTTACAACTTTCATAAACAGACCATAAAGGATGGATATGAGATGCTCAAAGTATCCTGATGTTCCTTTCTTTTACTGACCCGACATTGTTCTCCAGAACTTAGTCCTTCTGGTCACAGCTTGGCTCCCTCATCCAGAGCAAGACAAGACGAGGTTGCCCTATAGTGAAAGATGCTTGGTCCAGAAGCACCATTACTCCTACTGTACTGAAGCAATTTTGTTCTCCTCAAAGCACCTTCTGTGATCCCACCCATCCTGCATGGCCAGAGAGTTTTAGAGCTCAGGGTGCTGGCAGCAGCATCCTCAGCCAGTTATCAAAGAGCAGATTCAGAGCAGCCTAACCTCCACCTCAGTCCCTCTGTCTTGCATTTTCTGTGAGCTTGGCACTAGTGCTCCATGGGCATTTCAGTAGGAAATAAACAGGCACGAGGCACGAGAGTTCTGGTGGAATTTAGGTTGCCACAAAACCGTCCCATCCGCTAAACACAGCCAGCCTTTTCTTAAGTCTCTTCTATGCAGAGTTCATCCTCGCAATGCTGATGGACATAAATCTTGCCTAAGGTTTCCTTTGAGGACAGCCAGTAGGACTGTTCAAAGAGCCGTTGCTGTTCCTGCTCTGCCCTGCTCTCAGGTCATCTAGTAACAAACAACAAGAGCTGGAATATGCAGCCATCTACTGCACCAAAAAAGTCACGGTGATGAATAAATGGCAGCTATGCCTGAGAAATAAGAACCGTGTGATCTCTTAGACAAAATCCAATCCAAGAGAGGGGTTCTGGAGCAAGGAAACAAAAAGAAAAAAAAAAAAGGAAGAGAAAAACAAGGAGTTACTCATAGCCACCAGCTCATTTGATTATGTTAGAGAAACACGGAACAAGGTTTTGATAATACCGTGGCATCTCCATACAAGAACAGGCAATACAGCACAGTGTGCAGAACCAGAAGCCATGGCAGAAAAGCCCTTTCGTGAATGCAGCACATCTCACTGCACAGCAAAGAAACTGTGGGGATTATGCTCCTGAGTGCTAGCTGGCTGCTTTCTTCTTTTATTACTGGAGACTGGGGAGGAAAAGAAACACAGATTTTCTAGTACGCTGCCTAAAATTGGAACGAGAATGGCAATCTGCAGTACGCCACATGAAATTAATCACCATCGCTTTCCATTCCCACTGATGTCTCAGTGCCCACTGATAAGGCAGCAGCAAGTGTTACAAGGGCAAGCAGAGAACAGAAAAGAAACCAGTACAAAGCAAGCTGCCCTTCCCGCTAACAGCACACTTTCAATTCCTGCTGCTGGCCTTCAAAGAGAAACTGTGGTACCTGTCAGTGGCACAGCACCTGCCTACCACGAGGGGTTCATTCACACCTCCTCAGCAGCCACACACAGAGCTCAACCTGCCGTGCTTACTGCAGTGAGTTCATACACCGCTGCACCTGCTACACACGGGCATTCTGCCTGCTTTATCAGTTTCCTTCTCAGCGCTCACAAAGCGACGGAGAGAGAAGGAAGGGAACAGAAAGGGCTCGATGGTTTCCAGCAAAAGCAAATGCTAGAATTCCCTTCTTAGCTGAGAATGACAGCATAATGACAGCAGAATTTTGTTTCCAGACTTGGCCATTTTCTCAGAGCTCACCAAATGAGCTAAACTCCAGCTCATTTGGCACATTAATAGTTAGAGCAAGAAACCATCAGAGACAGCCAAAGTCTTTCAACTCTCATGAAGCACTGCTATCATCAGGCTTATGCCATTCTGGGCTTCAAAACCCAACCTCTGAGCAAGTACGGTTGTAAGCACATTAACTGCATTACTTGGTGCTGCCACCAGATGTCAGAGAGCAATAGAGAAACATCAGCTGTAGCTGCCCTAAGTCAGAAGCTGCATTGTAGAGGGGAGGTAACAAGTGCAGCTCAACAGCCATGTCTGTGACAGCGAGGGCCCTATTTATTACAGCTCATCTTATCCCACCGTAACATCTCATACGCACTGAAGTCTTCTTTCACACAAACACCCCCAGGTCATGAGAGTGCCGTCAGGAGAATTACCAAAAGAAAAAAAGAAAAAAAAAAAAGAAAAAAAAAAAGCCATCCTGGTTTTCTCAAGCTGGAAATTCAAAAGCAAAACCCTGAGGTAATGCAGCCGTAGTATGTAGGTCTTAAAGGCACACAGCTCCAAAATACACGGCTCCCAACGTGATGATCACCTCTGCTTTGTGCATGTACAACAATATTATTACACATACTGTTATCTTCTTTAATTATCATGCTGTTGATAGCAAATCTTACACGCTTTATTCATACCCTCACCTTCTCCACATCCTCTGTCAGTGATGAATAAAACACAGAAGGATGCATTAGAGGCTCGTCAGCAGCCACAGTGCTCCTGCCAAATTTAAAGCATCCCTTTAAATCACTCTGTAACAGAATATGGGTAACACACGATGGAGAAGGAGGGCATACAAGGTGATTTCAGCATGAGTTTGAAGTAATACACTACCCGCAGGTGGCAAAGCCACAGTTGGGTTTGGATTACAAGGTGGAAACGTTAAAAAAAGTATCCCTACGGTCCACTGCCCTGTTTCAACCCCATATGTCACCTTACTAGAAATGTACCTGACAGCTTCCAAATCCTATTACAAGTAATTTTTTTTTTTTTTTTTTGTATCCTTTCAAGATGATGGACACAAAGCTTGGAGGATGCTCAAGTCTCTTACTTGCTGTAGAATGCTTACACTGTCTTGTAAAGAGAGTAAGAACTTGAAGAATTGCTTTCTTGGGTCCTTTCCAAGGTACGATGGAAGTGATACAAGTCTCACTGGAAAGGAAAAATTCCCACTTCCCTTACGGAGTAAATCTTGTTCGGGAGCAGTCCAAGAACATGACTAAAGTTATGGCTGTTTAAACAGCACCTTTGAATCATTCCAAGAAGAGAAATTTGGAGGTCCAGAGCAGAACAGTATTTCTGTGGCGAGTTGAGCAAATGAAAACCACGTCTAACAAAGGCACTTAAGGACTCAAACGAGGCTGAGAGTGCACATCGGGTGATAAGAAGAGTGAAGCCTGGCAAAGCAGTCAAGAGCATATGGCAAACAAATTACTTCCTTAGAAATTCCGCACATACGATTTTATGCATTGCAATACATGAATACACATCTACACCCAAGTGCAAAAAATCTAAGGAGCCACATCTGAGGAGGTATTTGGATGGAGTTTGTGAGCAACTCCTTGTGCATCCCATTCCCAGTATCTGAGGGACGTCTGAGATGAAGAACAGTCACGAGCACATCTGATGTACTGGACATCTGCACATGGCTGGAAAATAGAAGGACGGCATCAGCACTGCATGGGCAGCACCTTGCTTTGGATGCTTCGTGCTGAATGTGGGAGATTATTGGTTGAGTGAGCTGCAGATCCATGGGCAACAGGAGGATCACAGAACCATAGAATGGCCTGGGTTGAAAAGGACCACAGTGATCACCGAGTTTCAACCCCCTTCTATGTACAGGGTCGCCAACCACCAGACCAGGCTGCCCAGAGCCACATCCAGCCTGGCCTTGAATGCCTCCAGGGATGGGGCATCCACAACCTCCTTGGGCAACCTGTTCCAGTGTGTCACCATCACACACTGGATGCTCGTCTCCCCCCCCCGATCCCTCTCCCAGGCAGGGAGGGCAGCACAGCACAGTGTGCATGGCAGAGTGTCAACAAAGTGCCTTGCAGCATCCTCAACATGAAACATTCAGTACACAGGGCATGTGGCATAGCCTAATGGAAACTGCTTCGGAGGAGCTGAACACCGAACGTCTCAGCGATGAGATGGCTCCGTCCTTCTGTTAGCATATAACACTAGGGAATTCCCATGATGCTGAAGAGCAGCTCTGCTTGTTGTGGTGTATCTGGCTGCTGCATGCTATAAATACAGCCATTGAGGCTCCACAATATGTCAGGCAGCAGACACTTCCCGTATGCTACATGGCAAGCAGCATTTCTCCCTAAAAATTCCTAGTTTATCCATTGGTGCCTTGGGTTATGGTAATCTGGGTGCAAAGCAGGTGTTTTGGATTAAAGTTTTATTATCTGATGCCCAAGGCTTTCTAGAGCTATCTTTTATACTCTTCAAATTTATTCTATAAACAGCATTTGCAAAATCTCCAAAAAAGTACTTGCATCCTTATTTATTTATGAAACAGTGAATAATTCATGGAAGAGGGCAGACAAAGGAAAGAGACAGGGACAAATGAGGTGCTCAGGATTATAACATATGTACACATTTGAAGAAAAAGCATTTTACTTTAGAAGATAACACTGCAAAGTTATCTGGCAGCAGTGGCTTTAAGCCTCGTGATGTCATTTCATGCTTCCAAACACACATCAGCAGCCACAGGAGAGATTAATGGTCCAAAGTTGTACCACAGGGATCTGGGCACAGACCCACTGAGCTCACTGTGCACTTTCTAACATAAATGGCCTTACTCTTGTGTAAGAGAGCAGGAGGCTGTACTAAGCACTCAGATGTAGGTTAATGCTTCACAAGTGAAAGGCAAAGCCTGGAGAGCTGTGTTCCACCTCTCACAGAGGGTTCAATGCATCTGCAAATCAGGGCACAACCCAAATTCCATAATACGCAACCCTGGAAACTTTATTTCATATCTTGAAGTTAACTTCCCTGAAAAAAAAAAAAAAAAAACCCACCATAAAGGTCATTCACAGCCAGTCTACTTTGAGAAACTGTCCAAATCTCCAGTCAAATGCAGGGCAGGTTGATCACACCCTGTAACTGCAGACACTAAAAAGGAATTCATGTTTCAAGCTCCTACTGTCAGCATTTGAGTTTGATAGAACGAGGTCAAAGCCAGTCTTGCTCAGACTGATATGATGCGGGCTTCTGGATCCACCCCGCTCACTAACAAGATGGGAGACCTCATTCTCCTTTCCCAGCACTATGTTGTTAAAAACAGTCAGAGACCTGGTAGTGCTGTAGGATGACATGCCAGTTGCAGGAAAACACAGCCCCTGAAATATGGTGAATGTTGTCAATGGAGGCAGGGGAAGGTAGGCCAGTTCTCAGCTCATGCATTATGAACAAAAAAATAACCTACTGGCTCTGGCTAAGAAAATAAACAGAACAGCTGGGGTCATGATACAAGACATCAAGACTGAGAGGGGGGAATCAGGACATCCTGCTCCACACTAAATTCTAACCTTTGCCTTCCACTTCCAAAGAAGAGCTGCTCTTTTCTTAGAACAAGCAATGAATGACCAAATATGTACAGAAATTAGTATTTGCATCTTTGGAAGATAAATGAAGGTATTCTCAAAAGCTGTATTGTAAATTACAGGAATGCTTTAAAAAATCCAGGAAGATGGCAGCCAATTCTGATAGAGGACACATAATTCATTTAGCTAAAGACGAACGTGCTGTTTTAAAATTAAACATATCCATTCCCAATCGATGGACCTTCTCATAGCTTTCCTTTGCTTTTAAAAATTGAAAGCTTTAGATGTTTTTGAATCCCATCTTGAAGACCATTTCCCATCACCTCAGAAAAAAACAAGAGGAATGGATAACATGACACATGAGGCAGGTACAAAATCCCTTAAGCTAAATGCAATCCCAAAAAACTATTAAACATCAGCACACATCCGGATGTACTGGGCATACTGGGGTCCTGGGCAGCCTGAGTCGGTAGTAGGCAGCCCTGCCTGCAGTAGGGGACTGGATCTAGATGATCTTTAAGGTCCCTTCCAACCTAAGCTATTCTATGATATCGTGTTGTAAATAAAAAGAGAAATAGAGCAAACAGGATGTGATGCTCTCCCCTAGCTTTGGCTCATGAAAAAGCAACATTTGGCAGCATATACTATCACGCTCTTTTCCAGCAGATAGGCACAGGTCAAGTCAGATTTTGTGGGGGTGTAATTTTATCCATCAACCAGCATGGAAATCACGTGGAAATTTAACAAAAAAAAAGTCTTACCACAAAAAGACAGTCCCCAGTGAACTTTAAGCCTCAGAAGAGTTCTACTCCCAAAGGCTTCAGACAAAGCTGACTGATGTGGTAAGGAGATAGGTCAAAGGGAAGCACTGAGACAGTCTCCAGAAGAGATCTGCACATATTCTAATCAGTGAGGTTTTTTAATTAGATGGGAGCTCACTATAAATTGAAGGGGTTGTGCAGAAACATCAATAAAGCCTCTTGATGTTTCAACACATCTACAATTTATTCGGGGAGCGCCAAGACCAATCTACTGTTGAATTACAAAAATAAAAATACAAATCAATCTGAAATCCAGGTTAAGCAAGCTGATTGCTTTTGGCATTGGGGATAAACTTACAGTCATTAAAGCAAAAACCCCAAACCTCTACCTATTTCCCGCTTCAGGTCCTCCGACCCCCTAGGACAGAAGCAGGCAGTTAATGACTGCCACCCAGCTAATTATAGAGATGGTTTTGCTATCAAGCCTGGCTGGCAGGGCCGTGTGAAGGCAGACAGCTCTGTGACACATTCACCAGCCGCGCTCCAAAAATGACCAGCTCTCGCCTGCCTGAATTTCGCAGCCACCATTTAATTGCTGACTGCCACACGGAAGATGAATTGGAGTAACGACCCACGTCCCTCCCCACACGCATCCCGGCGCTGCAGCCAATTTCGGTTTCTTTTAGCCTCACATCTTGGTAATTGCACTCCACTGACAGCAGAGAGCCTCTAACAAGATGAGGGAGCATGGTGAGGGGCAAAGCCATGGCGATTGATTGTTCCCTCTCCTCTGCACGGAGCTCTTCAAGCATGCAGTGTGCAGGAAGGTGCCTCTGAATGAAGCACGAAGATGAGCGCACACAGCTGAAAGTGCAAGGGAAAGCCACGCAGCACGAGTACGGCCAACAGCCCCCTTCTCCATGTAGGCAAAGTCAATGCAAAACCTTATGGAGGGCAAAGGGGATGTTTATTTCAAACCCCCACAGATCTGAGTCCTTTGCACACGCTTCCCTGGGGTGTTGGTTCCAAAGCAGTAACTGCTGCCATTTATGCTTCAGTTCCAGATGTTTTGCAAGAAGGGAAAGCAAAATAAGGCAAAGGGAGAACACTCCTAAAATGTTTTCCTTAACCTGGAAAAACCAACAGTTTGCTACAGACCTCACGCTGGCCTGCGCTCCGTCAAAACAACTGCAAGGACTGCCAGGCGTATTTCCATCTCAGAGTTGTTTACGGAGCTTTGTCCTTCCCCCAGGCACTTTCCTTCCCATGATTAGCGGCGATGTGTGAAGATACTTCGGTATCAGTCCCCTTTCACTGGCAATATTACAGTCCAGCAGCCTGGTATGACTGCTATGAAGTGCAGCGCTAGCCTCAGCCACTGAAATCTCTTGCCCCATATTTCTTCTGGGTTTCTTCTGATACACTCAGCAGCAGGCAGAAAAGCACGGTGAGACTAATATGTAATGACAAGTCAGCTCTACCTCTACTTCTGATAAGCATGCAAACGAAATGATGCCACAGGACTTTAAAGACTGAAAAAGCCAAGTCTAAGGAGATTCTTAGCATAAACTGAGTTCCAAGTCGATGAGTAAAAAGAGATGGAGAAAGGTTGACGAATAAAGCCAAGATATGCACCCAGGCATATTACATCTTAATTACTTTTCAGTCCTCACAAGCCTCATCCCTTGGAATCACCTCCAGCTGCACCTAAACTAAATCTTATCAAATATGCTGCAATTACTTGTACTCTGAAAGCATCAACTCATCAGTAAGAATAGTCAGCTCATCAGATGCATTGCATTATTACAGTCTCTCACAGCAGGAGCCTGCATCTTTCTTTACTGTAGTCATGGC
The DNA here is from genome assembly GCF_016699485.2 of Gallus gallus. Taxonomy (NCBI): domain Eukaryota; kingdom Metazoa; phylum Chordata; class Aves; order Galliformes; family Phasianidae; genus Gallus; species Gallus gallus. The sequence continues at coordinate 112,921,736 of NC_052532.1, forward strand.
TATTAACATCAGAAACCCAGATACAAAGTTCCACAGCAACTCTCTTTCTCGGGACTTTTCAACTTGAGCATTTGTCAGTGCCACACATGCTATCTCTGCTCTCCTCAGATGTCGCATCTAAGACACACCTAGAAGTGCTAAAGTGCTATGAAAAGTACCTACTGTAAATCCCACACATTGGCAAAGGATCGGGGATATTTATAGTACCTGAGCCTACATTTGACTTCAGTCTATGAACTACATTAGCTTCCACGTCTGTGGAACCATTTAACTTGGGGATTTTCAGGGCCAACATTCCCAAACACCACTGTGTAACAGCTGTGCACTCATGAGCTTTTAAAGCCAAGAATATGGTTGTACCATACTATGTACCAGCTTCCAAAATCCTTAGGTTTATGATTAATTTACATTCCTATGCTTGGCTCTCTTCCATCCTGGCATCAGTGAAAGAAAGGACGAACTCTATGAGATGTTTATTAAAAACTGCAGCACACAGATCTGGAGGGAATGCAAGCATACTGGTAGACAAGATTATACAAGATTATTTCAGCATTTGAAAACACGCTTTGAAATTCAACATGGCTAGAAGCACACAGTTACTGAGAGAGAGACAACGAACCACATAAACAGAGGATTTGAGGTGGAGCAGATTGTATAAGGTGAGTGATTCAGTGAAGTCATACTGTTAGGAAAACTCAATGCACCATGACCTATAAAAAGGAGCACGTATCACCTACAATAGAGGTCATTCTGCTATGCTTGGCGTTATGAAGACCCAGATGAGGTACTATCTGCTGCCCTAAGCACTTAAAAAAAAAATGAAGACCAAAGAAGGAGAAGTCAAAGAACAACAAAGAGATGTAGAAAACGTGACTTGTGAGCTATCATTGTGTTTTCATCCAGAGAAGAGAATGTGATGGGTGGGCTGGTAAAGGACTTCTAAGTACATAAAAGCACGTTACGAAAGTAAACAGAACAATCTGTTCTCCATAACCAGGATAAGGAACAATGACCAGGTAGATAAGGAATAATGGGCTGAAATTTGAGCAAAAAAGACTCAGATTAAACATCATAAAAAGTACACCTGATGATATGGAAGTACAGGAATAGATTTCACGCTGTGTTCTTCAAACACAGACTAGATTAATATTGGTAAGGAATGGCTGGAGTACTTCTGAACACACCTGGATTCTGGGAGAACATGATAAACTCCTGATGTATACCACCAAGCCAATTTTTTCCTAGCTCTGTGTGAGTATCACCTTTATGTAAGTGCTAAGAACACAACAGTGCTATACCATATGAGCTGTAACAAAGCATAGTGACGTGTGCATGCAGAAAGTACCTGTTTAACATTAAAAATCAAGTCACAAATAGTCTATGCTACCTGAGCCAATGCGATGACAGGGAAGTGCCTTTTACTAAGTACCAGATTCAACCGATATCAATTCAACAGAACAAGAGAAAATTCAGTGCAGTATCACCTTCATCTCCCAGCAGAGTCAGTGGAGAGAAATACGCTCTAAAAACGCCCAAGCTTGGTGTCTGCTTTAGGAAAACAGTAAATTATGCCAGAGAAGTACTTTCCTATGGCTGGACAGCAGGCATTGCCCATCTGGCTCAGGTGCTTGCAGTTCCACCCACTTCCCCATCACAGCAGCTGACCACAAAGAGAAGCTCTGCAGCACCTGCACACAAGATCTTAGATTGATTTCATATTCTTCTTCTTAAAGGATTTTGCCTGCATCCTTTACTTCATATGGAAGGAAAACACCACAATGTGCTTAGTGGCTAGTCTGCGTGGAATGTCAGCATATTTTAACAGGAAACCTTCTTAGAAACTATATCGCTAGCTCTAGATCCTTTTCTTCCCTCCTCCCCCCCCCCCCCCCCCCCCCCCCCCCCAAGAAAAAAAACACCATTTAGGACACTATCAGACAAAAACACTTCATGTCATATCTTCGCTGAATCATCAGGTCTAATTTACTGCGAGAAAGAAAAGCATAACCTTTCAGATTATGTTTCAGGCTGGGGTCTGCCTCCACCTTTGTGTCCACGTGACCTAAACACCAGAGAAGTGACCACAGGCTAAAATTCAGCTGTTTGGTTCACTGGGATTCAGAGCTGACAATGCAGCTTGGTGATGCTGCGGTGTTAGATGAAGTCACTCTCCACTGAAGAGCTGTCAGAATCACAGAATGGTTTGGGCTGGAAGGGACCTCAAAGCCTACCCAGCCTCAACCCCTGCCGTGGGCAGGGCTGCCCCCCAGCAGCTCAAGCTGCCCAGCACCCCATCCAACCTGGCCTTGAGCATCTCCAGGGATGGGGCATCACAGCTTCTCTAGGCAGCTGTGCCAGTGCCTCACTGCTCTCTGGGGAAAGCATTTCTGCCTCAAATCCAGTCTAAATCTGCCCTCTTCTAGTTACATGCCACAACCCATATTCTATGCGACACACTAGCACAGGATAAATGGACATGTTCAAATCAAATTTTAATTTCATGGAGTAACAGGAGCACTGAGTTGGTCCCACCAGCCCTTCACAGCGCTGACAACCCCTGGGCAGGATCAGAGCATCCGCCAGGTACCAGCCTGCCATACTCATCATAATTTTGTAAATATCCAGCAATTATTATTTTTTTTCTTATGTTACAGCATTCATTCCAGCCCCTTTGGGGCTGGGAGGGAGAGAAAGGCACAAAAAATTCCCCTACTGAAGAGCACAGCAATCATTTCTTTTAATCAGAGAAGTCTAAATATTTGGAAGTCAGTGACCATTATTATTTTGGAAACTTCATATGGCAATAAAAGATGGGCTGAATCTGGCAAAATTTCTTCTTAACAAAAGAACATTTTCAGACAAACACAGAGGTACTTTCTTGTTTCTCAGGCTAATAAAGCCAAGAGATATATTTCAACAGGACTTCTGCAGCCAGGCAGGAAGCTCAGCATCTAGCTCTAAGGCGAAGGAAGGCAAACTTTTTAATGTGAACAACCCAAACAAAATGTGATCAGAGAGCCCCTCTCCTCCCGCAGATGAACCCATCCATGGAAAAGATTTCTGCCAAAAATGGCATATGACACTAACTGAAAAACAACCATAAGAAATCTCGTGACTTCATATTAAGCTGTATCTTTCGGTTGCCAATATAAGATATGTGGCTTCAGGAGAAAGGATTAGAGAAAGGAGAAAAAAAATAGGAAAAAAGTAAAGAAAAAAAAATTTACTGGAATTGACTTGAGAAATAAATGCATTGTCAGCTGGAAGAAGTCCTTACTGGGTTTGAAATAACATTTTGCTATGTTCATCTATACAGATTTGTCTGACTGGAGATGGCTGCACTCAGGGACATTGCCACAATAACTGGAAACATGCTGACATCTGCATCAGAGGCTCAGTGCAGTCAGTAGTCCTGAGTATGAGGAGGTGGTGGCAGGACCATCCTACAGGGCCTTGAAGAGCAGTCAGGAGAGCATTTGGAGGAGGCTGTTTTAAATCCAGGATTGTTTCCTCAGCCTGCTAGAAATGTTGTAGAAAAGAAGCAATCCTTTACTCAAACACCTGAATATAATGCCCAGCTCTCAGAGCAATCCCAAGTTACATTTCACTTGCTTAAAATGCGTTTCACTTGTCCAACACACTACTGCTGTTGGACAAGTGGTGGTCAGCAAGGGTGACTGCTTTGTCTGGTTATCATATTTGTATTTGTCTGGCCGTGGTTGAAAGATTAGCTTTGAAACATGAAAATTCTTATGAGAGAGAAAACCAGAAGGATCAACATTAATGGTTTGAGTAAGGGTCACTTCTTGCCACCAAATGGCACAGGGAGAAGCAGAAAGGGAAGATGTATAGCAGTGCCAATAGACAGATTTGTGAGGATGTTCATCATCCCAAATCAAGATATGCACACAGGCCAAGAGACATTTCATTCCAAGCAAAAAATGGCCAGTCAGCAGCACACAGAATTACACTGCAGTGAGTGACATCTGCAGGTGCACACTGTGCTGCTTAGTGGCACCATGTCCATGGCAGCCATTTTCCCCTCTGTGTGCTGTGTGCCCCCACATGGGAACTGCTGCTGCAGTTGTTAATTTGTTCTTAGGGTTCAAGGCAATCATGTTCCGTCTAATAAGATATGAAAACTCCCCTGAGATGGTGATTGCCGTGACAAGAAGAAACCTGTAATATGTGGAAAGAATGGTGCTTCAGGACCTCAGCAGACCACTTTACTCCATTCAGAGAGTACTACAAGCCCTCTGAGGCCTGGTTCCAAATGAATCGGGGACCGAGCCCGCCCACCATTACATTCATCCACTCCTGCCTCACCGTGACATGCCTTCCTTTCAGTCTGCTTCCTGGCATCCAATGGTGATGATGGAAAAGAGGTGCCAGAACTTTCCACCAGTCTATGATGATGCCAAGGACTGGTGCAAGTTTCTGGGCAGGGGTTGCTGAGAACACTGCATGTTTGCTCCAGCATTGTGTATGCATATCCCTGCTAGGACACAATAAATAACTGTAGCTTTTCGACTGTAGCAGCACTTACTTTTCTCTTTCCAGACCTGTTTAAACTAGGAACCACATGCATTCACAGCTATCACATGTGTTTGTTTTGCATGAATCAAGGACATGTTATTCTCCGAACTTGTTTGAGCCTTCTTCTGGTTACCAGGCCTTCATCCAAAATGCTCTTCAAGAAGAAACTTCTCTCTTCCTTCTATCAGCATCCACACCAAAAGCTACCAAAGCTCAAGCTTTGCTTCCATACATAGCAAAAGGACTGGGGAAACAGGACATGTAAGATAGCTTCCTTTAGGAATTTTGTATGGGCCTTGCTGTGGCCTGTAATTCTCTGATGCTGGAATTAGATCTTTGTCTCATAGGACAGGCAGGCAGACAGTGGGAGCCTCAGAGGAAATTATCAGCCCAGTATAAGAAACATCTTCCTCCAAGGCCTGGCACTCCCTGGCATACCACGACAGGGACCGCTTTGTCCTCTTCTAATGAGGCTCATGCACACGGCCAGGCACTCGTCCTGTGTCCAGCCACCTCATTCCAACTGTCCTCAGCACAAAGGTCCTGCAGCACTGCCCTCAGGAGTTTAACTGCTGAGAGTTTGCAGGTGACACCGAAGTCCTCAGAAACAGCCTCAGTGAATGGCATGTGCTCTTGCAATGTTATATTTTCCCCTGTCTCCACGAGGGACTGATTTGACTTGAGGTATGACCCGCAGGCCTCATTGGAATTCTCTTTTCTCTATTCTGCATTTTCCTTCCAGGGTGATAGTTTGATACGGCCTTTACACAGGAGTCCTCAAGGGCAGAGGGCAACAGGGAGCTGTGGGAATGCTGGAGGAGAGAAGAATCACACTAGTGTGTGCAGAGCAACGCGAGTGAGAGCCAATGCCACAAGACACAGGACTGCATCACTTCAGCAAAAAAACATTCTGAATTAGCACATTCAGCCTTACAGTGTGCAGGTCTTCAGACTACAAGGAGAATCAGCTCTTTGCACTTGAAAAATAAGAGTCTCAAAGCCACCCACACATTTATAGGTACAGCAAATCGTATCTTAGACAAAGGGAGAATTACTTTTTTGTCCCAAACCAAACTACAAGCTACAGAAAAAGCTATACCTTGAGAAGTTCACTGTGGTAAACCAGGCAAAAATTAGAAAGCAAAGGATCTTAAGCATGCTGGCAAGTCTCTTCCTCAGCAGCGTGGCCCCTGACCAGAATACAAATGACGAGCATCACTGACAGGCCTATGTAGTATCTCAGGCCCCTTCACAACCGTCCGTCCAGCTCAGGGCACAGAGACAGTGCATGCATTGTCAAGAACACACTGGCCCCAAACAGAGTAAGAGGGAGGCCCACAGTCAGACATCCCCCTATTGAGACTATCACAAACTCAAAAGGTGCCAATGGATACAGCTACTAACATGCTTGCACAAAATGAGATACAGGCAGAGCACTCGGCAGTGCTTGTTCATTCCTTGTCCTTCATTTCAAGCTATCCCATCACCCTGTAATTATCTAAAATAACCTCTATTCTGTTCAGTGTCTCTACTGATGCAAAGCTCACAAGAAGCGTGCATCAGGAGAGGTTTAAAAATACACAGTAGTTTTACAGCAACAACTAGATAAATGGAGCACTTACTTTCTCTGTGTACTTTTTAAACATCGTAAGCACCAATTAGCAAGGATATCCAAAGTCTGACTGTACAAGCTACACTGTAAAAAGTAAGTGGGAATGGACTTTTCTTGTGCCTCAGTTCTCAGACAAGAGGGCCATGCCAATGTTTGGAAAGATTTGCAAATTTCAGTCTTCAACAAAGGTACACTGTAAACACCAGAAATGCCTCGCTTTAGAAAAGACTGGGAACAATATGTCTGCCATTGACACAAAAGAATGGAATTTCCGTAAGATATATCACATTGTGGCCGACGTATATTTTATTGGCTGATCTTCCTTGCATAAAGACATAGGTGGAAACTAACAGTGGGCAAATAAGAGACCTTGCATTTCAAAATTATTTGCAGTCTTTTCCCCACCTCTGCTACTGTGTGAACATCTGATTCACTGGGCGTTTTGTGTTTTTTCTTTAATTAAACATTTCAAGCCATTCACCCTATCTGACTAATGAACCCTGCATGTTCCTATTCTGTGTGCAGATGGGTTGTACACACAAGTGTGAGCATTGTGGCCTATGAAGCATAAAAAAAACAAATTTAGATTAAAAGAAGTAAGGAGAAAACTCCACTCTAATGCAATTTTAGAAGCTTGGGGGAAAAATACAGTCTGAGTGCATGGGAAGCTCAGGCTGTCAGAGTGCCAGGAAAATCTGCAAGAGTCACGCATTAAGTTGCAAAAGATAAATATATTGGAATAACCAAATAATTATATGCAGGAGTTGTTTTTGTAAAGAAAATGATGGGCTGCATAAGAACAGTAAGCTACTCTTAAGCCCACTCCATGTTCCTTAGGCTCCACTTTTACATAGACTGTTAGGAGAAAGCTATACTTAATTAAGCTATTTATTTAAATGAAGAGCTGATAAAAGCATGAAGCAAAACAAACAAACAAACAAACAAAACCACCAAAGAACAAAGAGCACAACTCTGGTATGCATTCTCCCTTCTCTTTGCTTAAAAATCAGACACAGAGATTAATTTATTTCTTGGGACAGAAAACCAATTAAATAAATAAACAGTTTGTCACTCTGGCTTGGGAATAAATCTACTGGAACATTTTTTTCCTAAGAAACCTATTTAGGGAAAGCAATAAGCCTCTGGGAAGGGCAAACGCTGGAGGCCTTAAAAAAACAAACACACACCTGAGGACACTGCACTATTCCCAACATGTTTGGGGATTTTTGTTCAGTTGTCTCATCAATGTAGGTATCGAACGGTGAACAACAGCAAACTCATAGACTCATGGAATATCCTGAGCTGGAAGAGACCCACAGTGATCACTGAGTCCAGCTCCTGGCTCCACACGGCACCACCCAAAATCAAAGCCTATGTCTGGGAGTGTTGTCCAAATGCTCCTTGAACTCAGGCAGCCTGGGGCTGTGATGAGTACCCTCAGGAGCCTGTTCCAGTGTCCGAACACCCTAAAGCAGCCAAAACTGGTTAATCCCCCACCACCAGTGGAGAGTAAGGCCCACGTGTCCCAAGCCCCACACAGGGCTCAGTGCACTGCAGGCTCCTCCTCGTGACGTGTGCTGATTGCAAGCGAGGATGGCGAGCACACAAACTTGGTTTCAACACAGACAAACACAGTCCAACGATGCTTTCCATTCCCTGCCAGAGCCCTCCACCCACCAGGCATGCTTCCACAGCAGAGATGGACAAAGAGGGAATAAGCATGGAATCATTAAGATTGGAAAAGACCTCTAAGACCATCTGGTCCAGTCAGCAGCCCATCACACCATGCCCACTGCCCATGTCCCTCAGTGCCACATCCACACGGCTCTTGAACACCCCCAGGGACGGTGACTCCACCACCTCCCTGGGCAGCCTGTGCCACTGCCTCACCGCTCTTACTGAGAAGAAATTGTTCCCAATATCCAACCTGAACCTCCCTTGGCACAACTTGAGGCCATTCCCTCTCATTCTATCGTTGTTACCTGGGAGAAGAGGCTGACCCTCATCTCTCACCAACCTCTTTTCAGGTGGTTGTAGGGAGCGATACGGTCTCCCCTGAGCCTCCTACAGATTGAACAATCCCAGCATCAATTATTGCATCTCCATCCTGCCCATCCTCATCCAGCTATCCCTAGCAACATTATTTTTCATGAAAAATACCTTTTTCCTATGTCATTTGACTCCTGATCTATACTACTACTGAAATCCATCTGCAAGGCACTGGCCAGATGAGCTTTATTAGACTTTCAGGAGGCAAAGCACTCACAACGGGTCCCCGTGTGCCTCCCTTTAGTTCAGGCTGCACCATTACAAATTACCCCTGCAGTAAGGTGTGCAGCAGCTCTCTTCTGCTGTGAGCCAAGATGCCAAAGCAGAGAAAATTATTATACATGGTGTAGAAAATGTCTCCTTTGGCAGCAGTTAAGAAAATGCTATTCATCCTATGTACAGCCTGCTTCTCCTGCATAGTAATGAAGACAATTGAATGGTCTTTTAAGAAGTTTACTGGGTCACATTTCTCCTGGACTAAGGCCAGCACTCCCATTATTTACCAGTGCTGGGTGCCCATAGCACAAATCTTCTACTGGTCACGATTTTTTTTAATATATTTTTTTTTAAGTTGGCGCTGATGGTGCCTGAAAATCAAAATACGCACCCTGAAAATCAGTTATAATGCAAAGTGTGATTCCTGAGGTTGCTTAGGGCAGAGGATAGACCTGCTCAGGTGCAACACAGTCCTCAGCGTCAACCAGCACAAGCTGGTCCCCAGGCAAAGCATTGCGTGCCGCTCCCCAGGGGTCTGGACAAGAATGAGAGGGAAAGTAAAATGCAGTGAAGGGTGGAATAATGTGAGAACTTGATTATGCAAGCCATTAAAGTTAATGGGACTAGTCATATGAGGACAAATTATGGCAGCAAGTATGGCTTTGCAGAAAAGTGCACTGAGGATAAATGGCACTTCCCAGCCAGACGTATGCCACCACAAGCAAGGCAGCCCATTTTGCAAAAGGTATGTGACGCAGGATGGAATTGCAGCTTTTACAAAAGGAAGCAAGGGGAAAGTGGCAGAAAATCTCCCCAAGCAACACAGCTTAAAAAAAAGAGAGAAAGAGAGGGGAAGAGGGGGGAGCAGGGGGAAAGAAGGGGGAAGAGGGAAGAAGAGGGGGAAAGAGAGGGGAAGGAGGAAAAAGAAAGAAAAGAAAGAAAGGAAGGAAGAAAGGAAGAAAGAAAAGCACAACACAGAAGTGAGGGAGGATGGACGGGAGCTGGAGGTGATGACCAAGAGGGGTGCCCAGTGCTTGGAGTCCTCTCCTGAACGTCCCATTTGTGCCAGGATAGGGACCAGCAGTGTACCCCAGGCTACAGCACAACATCCAGTGGGGGATGCAACCCTAGAGCCAACCAAATCATGCAGGGCTGCCTCCACCTCACCCCAGGTACCAGGGACAGCAGACACAGGAGAAATGCTGTGAACCAAACAGACCAGGAGAGAGTTATGGTTGGCAAGTACAGCTATTCTCTCCTTCTCTCTAGCTGTATGGTTGGGTTTCCCACTTGTTCAGCAAACAGGTCTTCTAGAAGTATTAATTTCCTCTTTTTTTCTTTAATAATTCACAAAGGATGAGGGGGTACAAGCACTAGGAAATGCGCTTCTTGCTGCCCAGGTTTAAATAGTTTGGGATAATCCTGAATGCCCTCCCAGAAGGTTCACCCAGTGACAATTTTAAATTATTTCAGATCTAAAAGCAGAAAAGAGGAAAGGGAGGGGGGGAAACAGCAGATAAAGAAAGCAGGAAAACAGCTCTGAATCTCTGCTATTAGCAGAGATAAGGAGCCCCAACAGTTTAATTTCAAGCTCAAGAACTGATTTAGTATGTACTTCTAGTGCTGTCAATGTGCTCAGCAGAAAGAGCCATTTCTTTTCCCACTGTTTCAGGAGGTAACATAAAACCTGCAGAAAAGGCTCACTTCTTTATTTTGGAGAAACGTTGATCCTTTAACATAGGGACCGGCAGAGGGAAGCCAGCAGAAGGGGAGAATCCTGAACATCCTTCTGCGAGAGCCCCTGGGCTTGGGCAGCCTCCCAGGCAAACCCTGCCCTCCTCCGCACAAACAAGCAGCACTTCGAGCTCCATCCCAAAAGTACCCCAAAGCTGGGAGAGCTCAACAGGCGCTTCTCATTGATTTTCTCACTGCTCTGAGTTACCTTTCTGAGTCTCCCATTCGCCTCCACTGCTGGGAGGTGTGAAGAGGCTGCACTGAGCCAACTCATGGCAAGTAGGGAAAAAACAGAAGGAAATGTAGATGCTGCACCAGATACTTGCTATGTGCCCCTCCAGTGCTTCACACAACAGCAGGGAGATTCAGTGAGCTCAGACAGGCACACCAAGCCTTGCCAATGCTCTCCTTTTCCTGCCTGTCCATCGGTACAAATGTGTGCTATTTCTGCACTACCAGCAGGAGTACAGTGGCTGTTCGCAGAAGAAAATGCGAGCCAGATCTACTATTCTAATGTGCTTCCCACAAAAGAGGTAAGCTTAACCATGCTACCTAGGCCACCACTTAGATGTGCATGGGTTTAAAGGAGCAAGGTTCAGTTTCCAGTACATGTAGATCAAGTTGTGGTAAAAATTTAAAACTGAAGCCCATGACACAGGGCAGCCTGGTCTAGTATTAGATATGGAGGTTGGTGGCCCTGCATGAGGCAGGGGGCTTGAAGCTTGATGATCCTTCAGGTCCCTTCCAACCTGAGCCATTCTGTGATTCTATGACACATGTGGGAAGGTAGGCTGGGCTGATCAGTGGTGACTCAGACGTGCTGGCACTGAGGAGCATGCTGACAGAACATTCAATTAACAAATTAACTTTCTACTCACTTAAATAAGCATTATGGTCTTACAAACATCCAAAAATACTGCACTCAATTTCTATCTAGCAGGCTACGCCTGACATTTTTCCAAGCCTCACTCCCCACTTTCCATTAAAAACAAGTTTACCTACTGCATCATCAGATGTTCTGCTGACAGCAACATTTTGCTTTGTACGCTTCTTTGTAGCTGCAGGGTGTATTAGCCAATTCCTCTGAGTCACTCCACGCAGAGTTTCACTCTATCGGTACCACTGATTTGTGTAAGTGCCTGTTTGCTTGGCTGGCCTCCAAGCAAATCAGCTTTCCAGACTGAACCTCCTGGTCCCTTTCTGAGCAAACAAGAATGAGGAGGATCGCAGAAAGCCTCAGAATCACAAAAGCACAGAATGGTTTGGGTTGGAAGGGACCTCAAAGCCCACCCACCCCAACCTCAGCCGTGGGCAGGGCTTCCCCCCACCAGCTCAGGCTGCCGAGGGCCCCATCCAACCTGGCCTTGCGCACCTCCAGGGATGGGGCACCACAGCTTCTCTGGGCAGCCTGGGCCAGGGTCATCCAGGTAAAGAATCTTCACTCTTTTAAATTGTTCCAATCATCTCCTCTCTTATAGTTTAAATTTTCTCCCCCTTGTCTTATCACTATCTGTCTGGGTAGAAGGTCGCTCTCCCACCTGCTTATAAGGTCTCTTTAGGTACTGAAAGCCTTCTTCCCATTAGGAGAGGCACTTAACAACCAAATCTCGGAGGCCTTTTTCAGAGCCGACTTGGAAAAAGAAAATAAATAAGAGACATCTAATTCACTGTAAGTCTTAACAGCCTCCTCCCTTTACAGAAAGTATAAACTTCCCAATTTGAGGGGAAAACAACCTAACCAGTGCCAACACTGACTGGTGAAGTATATTGTCGGCTACCACTCAGGAAAGAAGTGGCTAAAGGTACAAAAAGGCATCTTCATGTTCTCACCCATTCCATTAAGACACTTTCTCAAAGATCTGCCCATGGGTGTTGAACTTGTTACAGTTTTTGGTCGCTGTCTTTTCCCCTCTTCCACACACAGCCTTTGCTTCCTATCATGGAAAAAAAAATGGATTGAACAGATATAAAGAGCTTTTAAAACAAATTTGGCTTCTATTTCCCAAGCTAAGCCATTTCTAAATTCAATGGACACAAGCACCGAACTTCTTCTGGAGCATCTGCTCTTATAACAGTCAATCCTCAAACACAATGGAACCAATTTCTCCAGCAGCCTCCATCTGGATTAAATAATGAGCATGGAACACTTAACAAGCAGCAAACAGCTTTTGGAGGGGTCCTTTGGGCTTAGACCCTTATACAGCCCTGGTAAAAGCAAGCTAGCTACCTACTCCACACTTGAAGCGTTCACTGGTAACAGACATTTAATTTTAATTAAGCTTGCTGAATGAAAGGCAGATGTAGCAGGACCAGAATCACAGAATCATAGAATCAGTCACAGAATCACACAATGGTTTGGGTTGGAAAGGACCTTAAAGCTCATCCAGTTCCAACCCCCTGCCATGTGTAGGGCTGCCACTCACTAAATCATGCACAGAACAACATTCACAGTGGCTTCCTCTTTTTTGGGGGGAAGGAGGTAGAGGATGAGCAACAGAGGTCTCCAGTGGTTTGAAAGAACAGATGGAGGCCAGCTGAAGCTCCTAGGGACAGCTGGCGTAACAGGAAGAAGATTGCTTGGCCACGAAAAGCAAGCTGGGGAGAAGGAACTTGCTAATCCCCAGAGCCCTGCTGGACACACAGAAAGGCAAGTCGGAAGAAATTCTGCCTCCCATCCATTTTCCCCAGGGCACTTTCTCTGTCCACACTTGCAGACCCCTAAGAACATCTCTGCACTGAAGCAGTGGCTTCACTCGACACATCAGCATCAGCAGGAAAATCTGGGTTGGTTATTGTCTCTCTCGCAGAAGGTGATCCCATATTATAAGGATTAAGGTCAACCAGTGAGCACATGACATGCTAATCTCCCGCAGATGCCAAGCAGGCTATGGAAGAAATGCAGCCCATCTCCTTCCCTGGCTCCACACCTACACGCAGCCAGAGAAGAGAGAGATGCGAAGCTGGTTCCTCCTTCAGGTGTCCTCCCAGAGGATGTTGCAGCACAAGTCCCCAGCACCTGCAAGACATCCATGGGCTCCCTGCTGTCCTCCCCAAGTGAGAGAGAAGCAACAGTTCTGCCAAAATACACCTGCAACACGTTGGTATCTGTGTCACCCGAGCACTGTGCAACACGGTCTCCTGCACCCTGTGAGCAGCTTGTAGACCAAGCTCCTTTTTTAAACACTACACACACCGTGTGGAAGTCATGAATGATTCCAGGGACCTGGGAAAAGGCAAATGTATTTCTTGCCCACAATTTCACTTCACTCCTGACTTAGCAGGGAAATACTAGGTTATTCTTAAACCTGCTCACGACTATTTTCTTCATCAGAAAACAGACAGATCGAGTTAACATTTCTGGAAGATCTGCCACTGCTGCTCACATCACCACTTTCAAGGATTCCACAGGCAAAGCCCAGCTCTGCACACTGCTCCCTGCATCCTTACTGTGCAGAAACCTCCCGACATGCAAACCACGAGGTGACACCCCAGTCCTGCTCTCCACCAGTGCACAGACACTGCCAGCCTGCAGCTGCCCTATTTCCTCACTTGTGTTTAGCACACATTTCCACCCTCCCTCCTGTTTCACGGGTGAGCAACGGCTTCCAAGGCTTGTCTTCCTATCGCACACTTAATTGCTTGATGTACTGAAGAACTACCTTGTGCCGTGCAGCTCAGTATCACCAGACTGCTATCATCCAGCGTACAAACACGTCACGCACGATCAAGCCAAAAGACTCTTTTATCTCGGCATCAGAAAGAAATAAGTAAGGTCCCTATGGATTAAGAGAGCTGCTCTCACACAGAGAGCTCAGAATGGTTGGCCGGTTTTGTCTCAGTCTTTCTTATTTGAAGGCAAAGCCACTTTTTCCCAGACCTGCCTGCTACTTATTTTCTACCAGGACCTCAGGTGAGGAAATAAATCTGTTCCTTCTTGAAAGCTCAGCTTCGCCGCAGATTTATTACCTAATATAGAATCACAGAACAGTTCGAGTTAGAAGGGACCTTAAAGCCCACCCAGCCCCAACCCCTGCCATGGGTAGGGCTGCCCCCCACCAGCTCAGGCTGCCCAGGGCCCCATCCAACCTGGCCTTGAGCGCCTCCAGGGATACACAAGCAGCCCCTTCCCAAACCTGCACCGCTCCATTTCCCAAAGCTGCTGGACAAAGCTGGGTACACCAGCAATCTGCTGAGCACAAATCTCAAGGTCAGCACTTGTTTTAAGAGCCAGCTCATTCCGAAAATGATGAGCTTGCTCCACCAAAAGTAACTCGAAGTCCAAGCATCTTTGCTACGTGCAAAAACCCATAGGGGTGTCAAGCAGTAAAAGGAAGGGAGCCCCTCGCAGAGAATCACAGCGACTGCTGCAATATTAATGAAGCTCTTTATACGAGGGAGTCTAAAAAGGACTTTGAATAATGCATTGCAAGCAACAGTACATCAGCGGTGGCTTTTTTATGCGCGAGGCAGCTGGCATTTTAAAAATAGCCAACTTTCAACTGGATGGGGGTAGCTCATCACAGAGGAGGAAATTATCCACAAATGCACCATCATTTCAGGGGACAAAGCAGATAAACAAGCGGAGCACAAAGAAAGTTTATTAGCACACATGTTCTGAAGCAGTACTCGGCTGTCGGCACAGACTCGCTGCCCATAAGCAATAAGCGTGAGTAATGGTGAAGCTGCGGCTGTCTTAACATATTCTGTCCCTCGCTGTCACCAGAAAAGCCTCTTACAGCCACTGTGCATCAAGCACGTTCTGGCACAAATCTCACAGTTTGCTCCGTAAACAAAAGGGATGCTCCATCACCCCCAGGCAGCTCGTGCATTTCTGAAATTTATAGTTAAAAATAACAAGATTACTACTGATCTTGGCTGAGAAGTGTGGGAAAATAGCATTTATTACAGAAGCGCAGCAGACAGCAAGACACTGGGAGCCTACGCACCTGTAGAGCTAATTGGAAACCAGGGATCCTTGGGCTTTAGGATTGGATTAAAGGCCCTATTTCCGCAGCACGAACACATTTAGAAGCAATGGATCAAGCAGGCACATGCCATGCAGCCAGCAAATGGCTTGGCATGTTGGGGCTTGACTGCTCACACTCACTAATGGCAACATGACCCACTGTCCAAGACTGACAGCTGAAGATGTTGCTGTAAGTGGCTCTGTGACACGTCATTCCGAAGGTGACACAAGTACTTGCAGCCGGAGACGTTTGCTAAGTATCCTTGATAGGCATCCCCTTTCCCTGTGTAGCCAGGATATAAAATGCAGGTTTAAAATGCTGTGGCAAGGGCATAACGAAAGGCATGGGGATTGATTTACGGCACAGGTGCCTGGCACAGGGTTCAGCCTTCACATTTACACTGCAAATGGCTGGTGTCACTTAAAATCATAAAATCGTTTCAACTGGAAAAGACCACTAAGACCACCTAGTCCAACCACCGGTCCACCGCCACCATGCCCACTGCCCATGTCCCTCAGTGCCACATCTCCATGGCTCTTTAACACCTCCAGGGACAGTGACTCCATCACCTCCCTGGGCAGCCTGAGCCAGTGTCTCAACACTCCTTCTGAGAAGAAATGGTTCCTAATACTCAACCTGAACCTTCTCTGGCACAACTGAAGGCCATTACCTCTTGTCCTGTCACTGTTGTCAGGGAGAAGAGGCTGACTCCCACCTCACCACAGCCTCCTTTCAAATTGTTGTAGAGAGTGATAAGGTCTCCCCTGAGCCTCTTCTTCTCAAATCTTTCTTTTTTTAGAGGAGGCACCATGGACCACCATGCCACAGAGAGCCACTGCGTGACAAAGCCACTTGGAAAAAGGACTGAGGGAGTTTACCCACCTTTTCAAGACCCATAGCAATGCTCCCACAAGGGATTTGATGTCTTCTCCCAGAGTGGAGGAGGCACAGCCTGGGCTCTTCTGCCTTCACTTCCAGAAACACCTAAGGGAAGGAGGCAGGTACCCTTCCCCAAGGCAGGCTACTGATATCACATGGTGTAGGACAGTGAAGAGGTAACACTGCCTGGGGGGGCTCATTGTAAATAAGGTGACACAAAAGCTTTTAGGGTCTTGCAGCCCAGTTTGCGCTCCTAGCATCCCTGTGGATGCTGTGGCTTCATCCAGTGCCATTGCCACTTGTGTCAGTATGCACTGCACCGAAGTTTATGCTTTCAAACTTCCCTTTGTGCTACCATTTTCCATTTGTTTCACATCTTACTCCTTCTAGCTCCCACTGCAGCTTTTTTTTTTTTCCTTTACAAACTGCCAGTGGAAGAAAAAAAAAAAAAAAGAAGAAGAAGAAAAATCATGCATCCCAAGGGCAAAATGTGGGCTATGCATCCCAAGGGCAAAATGCAGGCTGGAGCAGGGCGCCTGGCACTGCAGAGCATCTCGGCCCTGCACCCTGCTGCAGGTGCGTAGGAGGACTGGCTGCTGTGCTTAGTCTGCACAGTAAATAACTGCGGCCTCATTAGGGGAGCATTACAGATCCAAGATGCAGCTGGCACAGGATGGATTTAGCGTGGTTGTCCTATTCAGCGTCTGTATAAATCTCTTTTCCCTCGTGGCTAAGCCTCCACTGCTAAGGGCCGCACTGCCTGGCAAAGCTGAGCACAGCCGTGCGCACAGCCCACCAGCAGCAGTATCCAAAAGGCTGGTAACCACCACACATACCAGTACCTCTCCTTAAACCTTACACTGCAAAACGAGACTACAGCGAGCACACTGACTCCTGAGCCATCATGCAGCCCAAAAGCCACAGCAAAGCTGGGACTCTAGGAGAGCAATGGGAAAGGAGCCAGGCTCATTCAAACCAACCCACCACCAGATGATAACCCAATAAATTGAGTGGGGAAAAAAAAAAAAGAAAAAAAGATTATTTTACAAGGAATTTTTAACCCCCAGATAACCAGGAAGTGCACAAACACACAGCATTTAAGATGGCTGAGGCCCTACAGTGTGTCTACAAGGCAACAAAGATGTGAGGGGTCTGTAGCACAAGTCTTATGGGGAGCAGCTGAGGGAACTGGGATTGTTCAGTCTGGAGAAGAGGAGGCTCAGGGGAGACCTTGCTCCTCTCTACACCTACCTGAAAGGAGGCTGTGGCAAGGTGGAGGTCAGCCTCTTCTCTATTCTTCTATTTTTAGGTAACTTCTCAGCTCATCAGCTAGAGGCATCCACAGTATCAGATTCAGAGTGATTTTTCAACTTAAAAATCACCTTCAGGATTCTCAATACTGTTACTGATTTCATTACTATTATTTAGGTTAGATCTACATAAGAATAACATTGTATTGTCAGGTGATCCAGCACAAACTGTTTGCCATTTGTCCTGCATTCCTGAAAAGAGCAGCCTCAAAAGGTGCAACCCAGGTGTGTTTTAGAAACATGAGAAGGTCCATCAGGAACAAACACCTCTGAAGCTCCAGTAGCACAACTTTTCTGAGGAACTATGGCACTTTGTACAGAGAGCTTCAAAATAAGCAGTACTGGGGCTTTTCCTCCAGCAAATATCTTTCTATCTCATCATAGATCAAGTTACCAAAATTCTTTTCATTTTTCAAGATGATTCATCTTTTCACGTATTGTTTGCTGGAATACAAAGCACAGTAAATCTTTCTTTACAGGCACTTCGTTTGCCCAAAATTACACCTAATTTCAACTTGAATGCATTAATGATTTCAAAATCCACAGCATCTTCCCACAACAGGAAACAAGTGCAAATATTTACACTTCACAGTTTTCCTGTGGTTTTCGTGCCAATTTTGAAGTCAGGCAGAGAGCTCACTGTTCATCCTAATACACTTATCAGTGAACTAAAGAAAAGATCAGCCACGGGCGGTGTTAGGACACCAATATTCTCTTTCCTAAACAGGTAATAAACTGTATTCTCCTCTAGCAGTGCTTGTTAGACAGACCACACAAAAGAAACTTGCCAACTCCATCTACCAAAAAGGTGACACAGGAGGTCAGAGTATTATTCTAAAAGATCTTTCTGACAGTCAACTCCCAATATACATACAGGTTGAAAAGGAAAGGAAAGTACTACATTTAGTCTCTGGAGTTAAGCTTGAGGAGGAAGGTGATGATTAAGTTAGAGTTTTATGTAAAGTATACAGCCCTTATCATTATTTCTTAGGCAACTATCAGAAATAGTGTGGCCAGCAGGAACAGAGAAGTAATTGTCCCCCTGTACTCAGCACTGGTGAGGCCGCACCTTGAGTACTGTGTCCAGTTTTGGGCCCCTCACTGTAAGAAAGACATCAAGGCCCTGGAGCGTGTCCAGAGGAGGGCAACAAAGCTGGTGAGGGGTCTGGAGCACAGGCCTTATGAAGAGCGGCTGAAGGAGCTGGGATTGTTCAGTCTGGAGAAGAGGAGGCCCAGGGGAGACCTTATTGCTCTCTATAACTACCTGAAGGGAGGTTGTAGTGAGCTGGGGGTCAGCCTCTTCTCTCGGGTGACTAGTGATCGGACGAGAGGGAATGGCTTCAAGCTGCGCCAGGGAAGGTTCAGGCTGGACATTAGGAAATACGACTTCTCTGAAAGGGTGGTCAGGCACTGGAATGGGCTGCCCAGAGAGGTGGTGGAGTCACCGACGTTTAAAGAGCGTTTGGATGTTGTATCGAGGGACATGGTTTAGCGGGAACCATTGGTGAAGGGCAAATGGTTGGACTGGATGATCCTGTGGGTCTTTTCCAACCTTAGCGATTCTATGATTCTATGTCCATCAAGAACAGATTTTACACACAGTGTGCAAGCTAGTATGTGGCACAAAAGAAGGCACTTTCTGCCCCATCCAGCTCCAGATCTCCCCACTGGAGCTAGGAGAGAAAGAACTCACTCCCGACTGCTCAGGAGACACCCAACATGGCCCAAATTCATTTGTGAGAGGCCTTGCACTCCCTCCTTTCTCAGCTGGAAGGAAGGGTTGGAAGGCCACTAGCAAATTAATGAGCAATTTCTCAAGAGCAGAGCTTAAGAAGGGAAGCGCAAGGGAGAGTCAGCATTAAATATTTTTATCCCTTCAGGAGCTTAGGTACAAAAGCTGATGCTCCCCTCTTTGCTGTTCTCCAGAAGGTACACTATATATCTATCAAAGCTAATAGAGAATATAAGAGCCAGAAAAGGCTCAGCTGTAACCTCCACCAAGGGTAAGCGCACCTGACCATACTGCACAGTCATCTATTCAGTAGCTCCTGGAGCATGTGAGGATAATCTATTCTTTTCTTGCCCTGAAAGACCAGCCATGTACTTCCAGTTCTATCTCCACAAATGAGACCACTGATGAAAATGCAGGACACAGGACTGGGCCAACCATTTAAGCTGAGTTCTAGGTCTCGCAGGAGAAGGAAACTCACAGGAGGTCTTAACCTGGGCAATTTGCAAGCAAAAATAAATTCCCAGTGAGAACAGCAATTCACCTTTCCCATGTCAAATGTTCATTGAGGGATTCTGAATAAATTGAAAACAAATAAATATATAAATAAAAACCCTCTCACTGATTAGATAAACTATAGAATGATTTGCTCATCAGAAGAAATAAGTCTGTATATGAATATAAATACATATATGAATAACACATCTCTCCAAGTGGCTGAATATCACTTCAACACCCCAGAGACCGACTCCAAACCATCTATGAGGCACCTGCAGGGAAACCAGAAGTTCAGATATTTTGGAGAGTTTGAATGAGCACATCTAGATCTACATCTGCAGTACACTATGCAGCACTGTGGAGCAGCTGTACAAGTGCACACAATACAGCCAAATCCTCCTGAAGAAGGAAGAGCACATCTTTAATCCTGACCATGCTTCTTCCAAGATCTAGGTACCTCTGAACAATACTACACTAGTGCTAGGAGGACGGGCTAGCTCAGATGTTGCTCAACTGTCTTTACAAAGAACAAGGGTTTACTTACACACTTGGATCTTTTTTTATATTGGAGTTAGCTTCTGCCAAACGAATAGGCTAGCACAGAATTACCCTCTGACGGTTGTACTCAGAAGCAGTGCTTTGTAGATGTTCTGCACAAAGATCACACACTTCTCTTGCATACGCCCAGGATGAAAACGTTCTTAATGAAGGCCATTCTTCCTCAGGCAGAATGAGCCTTGAAATGACCTGAGACCAGCCAGGTTAAAGCAAAAGGATAGGGAAAATACTATTCAAAAGGTCATTTTTGTGACAGCATTGTCAAGAGGACTCACACCATACCAAAGGAGGTCTGTTTTACTCATCTGAAAAAGCAGTCTCCTTCCTCACTGAGATTTGCCTTAGTGTCAAGAGGAGACAGATGCCAGTCAAGAAACGTACTGTACAAGGCCTAAGAAAGGCCTGATCTACCAAATCGTAATCACAAGGCCACATCTCCTCCAGAGTCCACCTCTTTGGAGATATTCAGGACCCACCTGGATGCTTTCCTGTGCAACCAACTGTAGGGAACCTGCTTCAGCAGGGAGTTGGACTTGATGATCCCCAGAGTCCCTTCCAACACCTACGATTCTGTAATTCTGTTATCTAGAATTTCTCAGCTTTTGCCTGGTAACGCCACTCCTTTGCAAGCAATCATCATCATGCACTATGCAAACCAATCTGTAAGGCTAGTGGGTTTGGCCAAGGTAAGCCTCAGCTACCTCAGCAGAATCAAAGATTTACCTCAGCAGACGGTATTTAAGATCACTCTTTTCTCCCTGCCTCAGATACACTCAGTGCTACACAAGAAAACCAAATCAGAGTGTGGACGATGCTGCCTTCACCACATTAAGATAAGGTCCCAGAACAACACTTCAAG
This sequence comes from Gallus gallus, assembly GCF_016699485.2. Lineage (NCBI taxonomy): Eukaryota > Metazoa > Chordata > Aves > Galliformes > Phasianidae > Gallus > Gallus gallus. The sequence continues at coordinate 112,942,683 of NC_052532.1, forward strand.
GCAGCTGGTCCTTAACACACTCCCTTTCCTCTTTCACCCTGTGCCCACCATGGTATTTAAGCATTTTAGTGAAGGAGAGAGGCTAGCAGGGGAAAGCTGGTCCAAAACAGCTATGACTAATCCTGTTTTTTCTCCTGTAGCTTTTCATCAGTTACTACATTTTAGGCTATCATATGGCACAGCACAAACGGAAGTGAGATTACATAATGGAACTGACTGCTCTCTTCTATATACTTTGTCACTAAGTAGTTTTGATTACAGGATAAATCAAGAAATGGTAAAAACAGCAAGCACAGCAGTTTGACCCAAGCAGGGATGTAATTTCAGTATTATTGATATAGTCCAACATGAACCACACACATTAATTTTCAAGCATGCCAAGTGCCGGAATAAAGAACACCAAAAATCAGATTGCCACAATTCCAGGGCTAGCTGTGTCCCCTCCTGCAAAACATGCATGCTGAGACCCAAAACACATATGTAGGTATCACTGGCTCCTACCATTATGATCCTCTCTGTCCAAACTTGCATGAGCCATCTGTTACTACTTAGCAGACAGTCCTACGCAGTAGGATACACAGTCCTAAAGGGTAGATTGGTACCATTTATGTGAAAAGGATGAAATAAACCGCCAACAAAAACACCATTATGAAATGCCTTGACTAAATTACTGTAAGAGTTGCTTGTAATTTACCTACTTGAAAAGTATAATTTTAACTATGCCAAATAAGGTGATAAAGGATACCATAGCAGGAACTAAGCCACAGGACAGTTTCAGTCTCTATATGGTACCACTCATGAAGAAGAAGTGGGAAACAGAAATCACACTGGGGCTTACCTAATAATTCTACGGTTTACACAGTAATATCCAAAAACACCATGGGAATTAATGACCTTTGCAAAATTCTGAATCCCTGTGATTTGGGGGAATTCTTGTTCACCAGCCTATACATAAGATAAGAACAAAACAGTGACTGCTTTAAACTATCCTGCCTTGCTCTTAGTCCAGCAACTCAGCAATAGTAATCACAGGCAATGATAGGATAAAGCTGCACTGATGGAGGAAGGGGCCATCAGAACAGAAATAGCCTGCTATAACCCCAAATCTACTCAGCTTCAACATGAATACTAGGATGAATGACCACTTCCTTCCATGAGCTGTCACTCCGACACCCACTAGCACAAAACAACAAAATACACATTACACTGTAGATAGTGAGAGACCTTAATTTAACTCTGACATAAAACCAAATGCACTGAGCATTAATTTCTTCCCAACAGGTCTCACTGTGGGTGTGGGGAAATGCAAAGATCTATTGCATAGGCTACACAATAGGCTCTCTGTGCAAACAAACCCCGTTCTTCTTGAAGTCCCCAAACTAAATGCTTCCCATGAGCAATAATGTCTGAAAGCCTTATTCTCACAGCCTGATCTGGTTTTCAGTGGCAGCCTGGGAGCCCAAATCCGTCCATTCCAGCAGAACTCAGCCTGAGCCCAAGGTGATACTAATGCACTTTTCCTGCACTAATGCAGACTCCAGAGAGCTGCCGTCCTCAAGAAGGCTGTATGTTGTTGCTGTCCAATTAAAATTCACCTATGAAAACTGCCAAGAAGTCTTCACAGCTGTCATAGCATCCATTTCATGTGTAAATTAGAGACAAATTAGTTAAGAAGGCGGTCCAATTCCTAGGAGCACTTGGCAGTCTCACTCAGAAAATCCATGACAGAATACACAAATCACAAAAGTCTGTACATTGGTCTTTAAGCAAAGCTTCATTTTAACAAAATCCTTCTCCACTGATGCCCACAGGAAGATAAAATACACAAACTAGCTTGTTCTGAGGTTAACATTTAAACTCGATCCCGCTTGCCACAATTGGTACATACCATGGAGATAACAGATCACAGACATTTGGTACGAAGAGGATAAGGACGTTCTTAAGTTAGTACACCATTTCCTTCCTTTGGGGTAAGCGTGTCAACAAACCCTTCTTAGTCACCAGTCAAATCACCTTTCAGAACAGAGGTGTATGTCCATTTACAGAACTGTGCATTTCATTCCTCAAAGGAAACCATTATTTTTCACATGAGGGGAAATCAATTTTGTTCCCCACAACAGGGCTTGCCCTGTCTGTGAGGGCAGGAAAGGTGCCTCGGTCGTTCCCAGCAGTGGATGCCCACTGAGCTGGGGGTCTAGTGCCATTCACAAGATACTAGGCAACTTGACGTGCTCTTTGCAGCACATTGTGTATGCAACTTTAGAATAAAGTAGCATTACAGCCTGCTAATTTCATAGCTCAGAAACAGCCAACTGCTCCATTCAATTTCTTTCCACAAGCAGTATTCATTAGACTTCCCAGAAATACTTCCTGTAGTCTACAAACTACCCTAACAGCAGGGAAAATTCAATTTTTATTTCAACTTGCTATTCCTGCAATTGAAATAAGATGTCAAAGGGAGTGTTACTATTTAGTAATGATTACATTCAGAGGCTTAAAATAACTGATTCAAAACTGTGCCCACTTTGACTGTCAAACTGTTCCTTAGGCATCTTGCTTGACTTGCATCGTTATCTCCCTCTTAAATATGGGTGTGACAATTATTATTTTTTACATACTACCACTGGTAAATAAATCTGAAGATTTTGTTTCCCCGTTAGTAATTAACCAATGCTTCTTATGAACAGAAAAGAAAAGAAAAAATGTAAGACATAACCATCGATGCTGTAAAAAAGTCCCCACCTTATTAATCCATCAGGAGCAGCCAGGTTCCCAGATTTTAATACAAAGAACATTTACTCTGCCATGCCCTCTGATTCTGGTCAGATACTCAGCATTTATTCATCTACCAGCTGACTTGTGTGTGATCTCACAGCACACTCTCTCTCATCAACATGTATACAGATGAAGTATTTTGCTCTTGCATTCTTTAGTTTAGGCTTTGTTTTCATAGAAGCTGCAATATTTTACACACAATTCTACCTTCTTTGGTGTCCATTCAAGCCCCCAGAGAAGCCGACATCTTCCTGCAGAATGACACTGTGATGCAGAATCAAAGGGCAAGTCCAGAGACACAAGATAAAACCTTACAAGTCTTCCATCTTATCAATTAAATGAAAAAATAAAAATAGGTTTATCCTGCTGTGATATCCATCACAAGAACAAGTGATAAACCCTCCCAACCTCAATCTTAATTCTGCCATTAACACTTGAGCAAAGCCACGGCAAGCCACAGGCTCTCTGCTGCAATTCATCAGTACTGGGCAGATGGGCTTTAGTATCACAAGCCTCAGCAAACTGAGAAACCACTCACCACATCAAGGATAAATAACTGCACACTTTTGTCTGCTACTTCTACCCTGCTTTGTTTTGAATGAGTGATGTTCTCCTCTCTATACAATGGGTTTGTCACTTCCAAGTCATACTCACTAGGACAGAAGAGCAGGACAGAGAAGTCCTATACTTGCCAGAAACTATGTAGATGTAGCAAAACAGTTTGAGTTAGGAAAAGACCAGGTACCAATGGCACTGCAGGTTTAAGATGACATTTACCAGGTTTATTTTGAGGCAGAAAAGAAAAAGGAAGAAGAGCGAGCAATGGGAACTCCAGTATCCAAGTCAGGGAAACATTCTGTTTCACCATACCTGAATATTAAGCATGAGAGAATTTAAAAAAACAATAAACTAACTTCATAAGACAATCTGCTCACTGGTTTTAAGCAAAGAAAGATGACCCTGCAAGATATTCTATACATTTCGTATGGACAAAGCTCAGTATACTGACATGCAGTCATCAACATCAGCTGACTTAATACTTCTTAAAATGCCATTTCACATCATATGCTTTTGCTTACCAGTACTACGTGGGTATATAGAGCAAATAAACTTTCAGAAGGCAAACATTACTGCCACGTGAACTCTGGCTTGGATGTACAACTGTCTTGAATCATAGAATCACAAGGTTGGAAAGGACCTACAAGATCATCTAGTCCAACCGTCCTCCTACTACCATTGCTACCACAAGCCACTAAACCGTATCTCGTAGCTCATCCAGATGCCTCTTGAACACTGCCAGGGACAGCAACTCCACCACCTTCCTGGGCAGGCCATTACAGTGCCAGTGACATTCCAGTGACTTGTGACCCCTCACCAGCTTCACTGTCCTTCCCTAGACACATTCCGGGGCCTCAGTATCTTGGTGAGGAATGGTACTAGAAGAAAAACTGTTTAACTTTTTCTCACTGATGAGATGGTTCTTTTTTTTTATAGCATTACTAGCTTGAATGTAACTAGAAGCAAAGATTCAAAATATAATTTTAAAATTCTTGATATCCTTCAGATGGAGAGGTCTGCCATCTTAGGTCTTCAATATATTCACCAGTGCTGAAAAAAAAACAGGAAGACATTTTGGTCTAACACCTCGCGTGAAACTGCAAAGCCCAGCATTTCATGAAATTAGAAGGATAAATCAGCTCAGCAGTTGTGGCTCGGTCATGTCCTTGTTCATGTGGGGGACTGCACTGCCCTAGCAAGCAGCCTGGCTCCTTACTGTAACACCGGATATCCTTCAGGGCGCAGGGGTGAATCCCTTCTGGTCCTGGCAATCTGAGGTCAGTGACTGAGGGAGGAGGGAATACTTTAAATCTGATACTTCTGTTAAAAAATAGCTATGGAGCAGCACGCTCAGGTTTCGGTAAAACAGGGACCGAGTTTGTTTTAAGCTCAAGAGCACACTTCTCTCTGTCTAAGTACTGCAGGTATATAGTGCCAGATCACAGAAACTAAGGCAACTTCTCTGTACCCTTCTGGACAATTTCACCAGCTGGAAATTCTCTCTCCCACAGATGTATCTATTTTAAGGACAACTATGTTTCACAGAAGAAAGCAAGGAGCTGCTGTCTACAAAACAGAAAATTCCTGGAGGTGGGAGGTTTTATTTTTGTTGCTAGTTTCAGTTGAAAAAAAACAACCCTAACTGTGGGATACAGAACTCTATTTATGACCATACTCCATCACACCACTTCTCTGGACAGCAAGCACCTGGGCTATGACAGGGACTGCCTTATCCCACTGCCAAACACATGCATGGAGACCCGAAGCACAGAGCTGCTGCTCCTGTCAGAAGAGGGGTGGCCAGCAGGGACAGGGAAGTGATCATCCCTCACTACTCTGCCCTCGTGAAGCCCCATCTGGAGTACTGCATCCAGATCTGGGGCCCCCAATACAAGAAAGACATGAAGCTGTTGGAGAGGGTCCAGAGGGGGGCCATACAGATGATCAGAGGGCTGGAGCACCTCCCCTGTGAAGACAGGCTGAGGGAGCTGGGCTTGTTCAGCTTGGAGAAAAGAAGGCTGCAGGGTGACCTCATTGCTGCCCTCCAGTACCTAAAGGGAGCCTGCAAACAGGAGGGGAATCAACTCTTTACAGGGATAGATAGTGGCAGGACAAGGGGGAACGGTTTTAAGTTGAAGCGGGAAGATTTAGGTTGGATGTCAGGGGGAAGTTCTTCACAGAGAGAATGGTTAGGTGCTGGCACAGGCAGCCCAGGGAGGTTGTGATGCCCTGTCCCTGGAGGTGTGCAAGGCCAGGCTGGATGGAGCCCTGGGCACCCCGGTCTAGTATTAAATGTGTAGGTTGGTGGCCCTGCCTGTGACAGAGGGGTTGGAGCTTCATGATCCTTGAGGTCCCTTCCAATCCAAGCCATTCTGTGGTTCCACACTAGAAAGACACACAACAAAAGCATTGCTTTGAAGCAGTGAGAACGATGAGAAAATAATTAAAGCAAGAATATTTTTCCATAAGAAAGTGTTTATGTGGAAGCCTGCAGGCAAAGAAGCCAGTTATACCATCCTGCCCAAACACAGAGCTGCACAAAGATTTTTTACACTGTCTGATAGGGATAGGACACACGGGAATGGCTTAAAACTAAAACAGGGGAGACTTAGGTTAGATGTTAGGGGTGAATTTTTTACCCAGATGGCGGTGAGGCGCTGGCACAGCTGCCCAGAGAAGCTGTGGTGCCCCATCCCTGGAGGCACTCAAGGCCAGGTTGGATGGGGCCATGGGCAGCCTGAGCTGGTGGGAGGCAGTCCTGCCCACGGCAGGAGTCGGGGCTGGATGGCCTTCAAGGTCCCTTCCAACCTAAGCCATTCACTGATTCATAATTCTATGATCCCACGCACACCCAGCAAACGCTCACCTCTCGCTGCTTCCTAGAGAGGCCGTGAGCTGCCATGATCTCACCAGCCACGACAAAAATAAACTAGCAATGCCATCCCTGCAAAACATGTATTTTTTCTCCTTGTAAGCTGTGACCTTCTGCCAGTACTTCCTGATCCAACCTCTCTCTATTGCTCCTTGCTTTATGAGAACAGGCAGCAAGGAATAAACTTGGGCTTGGCCTCCCTGTTACAGGAAACAATACTGAACCACTCTGCTAGTCAGCTCCCAATGTCCCGAGTTGTTTTGCTCACATAATTTAACTCAGCAACTTTCCCCTAAATATACATGAAAAAGAAAATTAGTCCTAGATAATATGTAATCTCAACATTAGCTCCCAACTGCAAATTGTGACTGCTTCAACTGACTTAAAAATGCAGCTACAGAAAAATGCTCTGATGAAATCCAAACATAGTATCACAGAACGTCCCGAGTTGGAAGGGACCCATGAAGGATCAGAGTCCAACTCCTGAGTATCAATGAACTGTAAGCTGAGAGGAGGTTAAAAAAAAATCTAAACATAAAATAATCTCATAAATGGTATGGGTAAATGTAATCACACTGCAATCAGTGCATGTCACAGAGCAGAAGGCACCTCAACCAGCTTGGAGCAGATGCAGCAGCAAAAATGACCACTGCACTGAGATGCAGAAATCAGACCCAGCTACAACATATGGAGGCCAACATACTGGTATTTTGGTTACTTGTTTGTTTGCAAAGGGAAACAGAAGTGACACGTACTTAATTATGTTATCATTCCAAGCCTAATTAGAGCAATTTAGATATTAAGTACTATTGAAGTGAAGAGCATACAAGAAGATTGAGTTCCTATCTTTTCTTTTGTAACTGCTTGTCTAGAAAGTGTCCAGAGGTTCGGTTTCTCCACAACCAACGACTTTCAGTGCTGGTTCAGGCCCCAACCCCAGCCATGCCTCGAAGCCAACACACTCCATACATCACCAAAAGGGAAGGCCTTGGTTCCACCTGGCTGGACTGACTCAACACATCCCGTGACTACAGGTGATGCTATAAACTGGCTTAAGTTTAACATTAAGGTCCAAAGAAGAACGTCAACATTATGTGGAATATTCTAGAACTTCTTGCTTCTTTAAAAGCTTTGCAGTTTTTAGGTCTTTTTTTCTCAAGCTGGTTCCATCCCTAAGAGGACAACCTCCACCAAAGTTTTCAGTTTTGATACAGCTCCCATTTACTTTTTTTTACAATCACACAAAGATGACTGCTTTGTCACATTCTATTGCAAAGAATGCTGAAAGAGATCTTCTAAACTCTTCAAAGTCACTGACAGACAAAGCAACCCGCAAGTAACTGTCCAAATTATACTGAAGCCCCAAGTGGTTATCAGGAGGCTTCCAATTTTTAGGGAAATGTAAGCATTCCTCTTACTGCGATGTTCACAGGGTTTCAACCCATCCACCCCTCTCATCTCCCTCTGCTGCACCATACACCCATGCTTTAGGCCCGCTCCCCATATCCACAGACTTTTGCAGATTAAGGCCATCACCTCATCATTCATGCCACCACTTTTCCTCAGCAAATAAAACAACAACAAATATATTTCACCCTGATCCACCCACATCCAAACCCAACTCTTGCTTTGCTCGAAGCTCCCAAAGAGTAACTCCCAGAAGTAAACCACGAGACACAACTGCAGCCTTCTGCCCAGCTCAGGCTTCTTGTGGTGTATTTGCTCCTTTTAAGGTTTTTAGCACTCTCCCCAAAGCAATACGTATGAAAAAAAAAGAACATCTGGGAAACATCTTGCAAAATGGAACATGGAAATTATGGCAAAATTAATATTAAAAGCATATTAACAGCATCACCTGCATTCCTTTATCACAGCTCCTGAAAGTCCCATGGCCTACTCCCTCAGCTCAATGCTATGAAATAACAGTAATCCAGCAAGACACAAGCATGCCATGCTTCATAGTGTGCTTCAGAGGCCCTTCAGAACACAAGACATTTAAATGCTTCCCTCTCATAACCCAGAAATGCTACAAAGGCACTGTGCAGAACATGCAAGCCATCTGCCCACTCAAGTGAGAGAAAGCTGAAATGGGAAAGAGGACTCCTCCATAGATAGGAAGGATCTATTCTCTAGGAGACTACTACCTGCTAATTAATAGTGATAAGCCGAAAGAAATGGCACTATGCAAATAAAAATGGCTTTACTGTAACTGTTACCTGCTCTCAATCATCACCTCTGTAGTCATCCTTCTAAACATTTGATGTCTGCACTGGAGAGAGGCTAATGGGATTTTCACCTGCAGGTGTGGTGGATGCTGAACGCATTCAGCGTTATGCTAAAGCTAGAATCACTGTAACAAATTGCATTGGGCTTAAAAGCATGTGAAAGATTGAAGGAGATACTTCTACAAGAGTGTAAGCTTGTAGGATATGCATGCACAAACAAGCTTTCCAGATATTCATCTATTAACTCATTTGCACATAAATTTGTAGGGTAGTTGCAACACCAGAAGAAACGATAAAAATGCAGAGAGGGAGACAACTAATGGTACCATGTAATCTAATTTACCTTCCTGGCAGCACGAGGAATTGACAAATAGTCACATAATGAGAGATCAAATCAGATTCCTGGATCCATTTTAAATCCCCTAGGTTTATCTACAGTAATTGTCTCCATTTCCTTGATAAGAGAGGCTACCAGGAGCCAGCATCCAAGAAAAAGGATTTGACTGCTTTCTTGAACAAAAAGTACTAACAAGACCTCCTGAGCAGCCTTCCTAGAATTTTTATTGGCATAATTTAGACCATGCAGCAGTTTGCTTAGAGCAGAAGCGACCACGGAACAGCAGTGATCACTACACAGACAGCATTACCACACACCACCTGTGAAAGATCAAGGTCTTCTATCACAGCTTGTTTACAAGTCCAGCCTATACCTTCCCAAATATAATTGAAGCACTTCAAGTTGAGCACCGTCTCTCTCCATCAGTCCAAAGTGATTTATTATGCAAAAAATTATTATCCCCAAGCTAGAGAAGTGTCCTTGATACAAACTCCAAGATCAAGACGGAGCAAGTACCTCATCGAGACATCATCTGAGTTACACAGATAGCAAGGTAAGAAGCAGCATTTGGTCAACAGTAAAATCAATTACACTCCTAGACGAGGCTTTTATACAATGCTAATTGTAACAAAACATGAATGGAACGGAACATAACTCCTCTAGAAAAGGCTCAAGGGAGGCCTTATCTGTCTCTACAACTGCTTGAAAGGAGGTTGTGGAGAGTTGGAAGTCAGCCTCTTCTCCAAGGTAACAGCGATAGCACAAGAAGGAATGGCCGTAAGTTGGATATTAGGAAAGATTTCTTCACAGTAAGAGCAGTGAGGCAGTGGCACAGGCTGCCCATAAAGGTGGTGGAGTCACCGTCCCTGGAGGAGTTCAAGAGCCACGTGGATGTGGCACTGAGGGACGTGGGCAGTGGGCATGGTGTGACAGGCTGCTGGTTGGGCTGGGTGATCTTAGTCGTCCTTCCAACCTTAATGAGTCTATGATTCTATTAATGGACATCAGCAATGCAAAAGCTGTACAGTTTTGCTAATGTCTGCTCCAAAATATACAAGTCTACTAAAGCTGGGAAAGCAATTTGCTGGCAAGAAGGAGAAAGACATTAGGTCTGCATGATATCTGAAGCCTGCAGACACAACAAGGCAGCTTCACGCCCCCCAGTCCTCACCCAGGCACACTGGGGGCCAGAAGGCAACTACTGCGGAGCCCACGTCTAAGTCACGACTTTATCTACTCTGTTCTCTCCCACTTGGAGTTGACATGTTCACAGGCAGGACTGTAATTAAGGTTTTTTTTATACCATAGCTTCAATGAAAACAAGAAAATCCCACACCAAAGCGAAGACCCACTGGGTGAGTACCTCAGCAGGGAATTTAGAAAGCCGAATCCAGAGCTATGCTTCTGAACACCATCTATTCTCTTTTTTTTAAATCCAGTTATTTATTTAGCCAACAGAAAGCACCTCGGGCAGTGCTCACAACACCATTATCTTTAATCTTTCACGTATGTCATTATGAGAACAGAAGGGGAAACAACTGACCTAAGGAGGAAAGGCTTGAGGTTTGTGCCCAAACAATGGAGCACTTCAAATCCATCAAGTCAGGGATAACGTGCACTTTTGAAAGTGAGATCTTTCTGGATTTCAAATAACCGAGTGCAAACAATGAAATTTCACTCCAAAAGTACAGCAATGACGACTTTGCAGTCAGCAGAACCACCAAACGACACAACAGCCCAAACCACGTGGGAAAGCTAAAACATTTCCCAGAGTACTCAGTTCCTTCACAACTGCTAACACCTATTAAACTGCTATTAAAAAATAAATACACCAACATAAAAAAAAAAAACCCATAAGCATGAAGAGAGAGGTTTAAAAAACCAGACATACAAAGAAACCAATTCAGAACCACTGGGGAGAAAGAAAGGTAATTCCAATAAACCAGTTGGACATCCATAGAGAAGATGACTAATGCCACTGTAACTCAAAGGGACACACAAAGTTAATCTCAAATCATAAAGCACAGTTTGAACTGCTGTATTTCAAGATGGGCCAGCAATTCAGCCATAAATTCGCATTACAGAGCAGGCCATCACACTTGATCTTTGCCTCAGGTATTTCCCAGAAGAAGTGTTGCCGTAAGCTCCCAAAACCAGATGTGAATGCCACCTCCTCCATACCAACATCACTGCAGCCCCAGAAGCTGACACGGGGCAGGTAGGATGGCCACCAACTGCTGCCAGCCCCCAGCTGCCGCCCTCCTTTTCTGGATGCCTGCAAGAAGATGGAAAAGCAGGGCTGTTCTTCCAAAGAGAAGCCCACACACCCCAGTCCTCACAATACTGAGCATGTTTTATGTCACAGGGCCATGTTCCGACCGAGCATCCCTGTGGCAACCAGAGGAACTGCCTGCAAGGAAGGCTGATGATATGAAAACAGGTGATTCCAATGGGTAACTGCAAAATTACAGCACTGGTTACCCCTTCTGTCACACACTGCAGCAATCCTGTCACCTACCAAGCTCCACAGGAACGTACAAGGATGCACGGCGCCACTTCCCAACCAGCGAAGACTTGGTAAACAACTGCTATTATAAATAAGTATCTCAAGTCTCAATTTTATGACGTTTCAAAGGACAAACCAACTTCTAAGAACCTAATTCAGTATTGCAAACATCAATCTTGGTCAGTGGTCTGCCTTGCAAAATACCTGAATGGTTGGACTGGGTGATCCTGTGGGTCTTTTCCAACCTCGGTGATTCTATGATTCTATGAAATTCTACTAATTATGCTGTTACTGCATTAATTAACCTCAAGAATCCCCCTTACTAGCAGAACTGCATCACCAAAGCGCTCATTCTAGTGCCAAGTGTCTCACAGGCCCTAAAATCAGAGTTAACCACTTTGCTCTGGGGTCTGTTTGGGACAACAGTAACATTTGCATAGAAAATGAAAGCTGCTTTCTGCAGCCCTCTGACTTAAGGGCCAATGGACTTGCCCCTGAAACTCCCCCTGAAAACACTCCAAGGCAGGCAGTTAACTCGATAACAGAACACATATCAAAGCCCTTACAATGACAAAAACTAAGCACACATACATCTTAGGATATCAAAAGATCTGGCTAAACAAAAGGTTTGAACATTTCACCTCCATACAAGAAATGCACTTTGAATTCTAACCCAATATTCGCCTTCCCTTAAAAATAAGGCACGTGATACCTCAGCTTGCCAGGTAAGCAATTTATGATACCCAAAAGGGGGGAAAAAAAAATAAGAAGAAAAAAGAAAAAGCTGCCAACCCAGCAGCATTTTTACTGCCTTTTTTAATCTACCGGTTCCAAACCAGATGCATTCAGTGCAGCATTCTGATTAGAAAGAAAAAAAACGGCTGTTGAATTTTTATTACTACGTCCCTTAAGGACTAAACGCGGTAACCCCAGGCATTAATGTGCACCATGAATAACGATACATGGGAGCACATAAAAAGCTTGTTATCTCTGTTTATGGAATCTTCTACCATGTTGATACATTTATGGATAGAAGTAGGGAAACACGGTGCGGGAGAGAAGAGAAAGCTATCAAACTAACAAATACTGTTAAATAAAACCTATTTGGAAAGGAGCAAGCTATGCAGTAGAAAATGGGAATAAGCCACATCTCTTCATTACCGCACTGACGCTCCTATCTAGGCCGTGGAGCCTTGTCTAATAGTCATACTAAAAGCCTTCAGCCACATACATCGCACCCACTGGCAGAAAACACAATTCAGATGTAACCTTGATGAACTACCTCTCATGATAGGAACAATCTGCACACAGAGGTTTTCTTCTTTTACAATCAGTGTAAACAGAGAGAGCTCCTTTTCCACGCTCCGAAGCAGCTCACTGGATGCACAGAAGCCCCTTCTCACCTCATCCTTTACGGCAATAGGCACAGTTTGCTCCAGTTTATACTAAAGGGTTGATTCAAACCCAGAAAAAGACCCAGAATGCATCAATTAGTTTTTGTTCTTTTACCCTGAAAGGAGGAACAAACGACAAAGATTTAGAGCCTGCTGTCAGCCACCCTGCCCGTTCACCAAGCCCTCTGCTGACTTCCCCCACTAAGATCTGCCTGGGTTTCCCTAGGTTGGTGCCCTGGGAAAACAGATGCAACGTAGAGCACGATGGAAAAATGAAATCACTTCGCTTTTGGATTCTCTCTCCAGCTGTTTATATTCCTCCTTCAGGCTCAAGGAAGGGGACACGCAGACAAACACCAACAGCTGCTAGGTGTCCGGAGGAGCCGTGCCCTTGGAGAAGACTGGGTCACACAGGAACAGCCTGTATGGAGGAAAAAGGTTTGCATCCGAGCATCCCACCATTGCCAGGGCACAGGCCAGAGCTCAGCTGCGCCTCTTGCCCTGAGAGGTCCCAGCTGCCAACCTGGCCTGCCATCAGCACAGCCTGAAGCACAAAGCCCTCGGCCAGCTGCTTGGCTGGGTGCACAGTTCTCTCTTTTGTAATGAGGTCAGCGCTCACAAAATGTGCTAGCTCAACGGGCACGCCGATGGGAGCCCTCTGTTCGGTCACAAAGACCTCATGTGAAAAGACACCACGAATTCACCCGAGTTCCTGCAGGGCTTTCTCGTGGATCTGCTGAGAACAGAGCACGGGGAGGGGAAAATCCTCCCCACTGAGTTACCAGTGTGAACTTCACAACCTACCTCCTCAAGACCGGCACGAAGGAGTCACTTGTCAACAAGAAACCAGCAGAGGACACCGGCTCCCCACCCGTCTCAAACAGACCCGCTGTGGGTGCCACCACCGTTGTTAAAATAAGGAGGGTGGGCGTGTTTAATGCGTGTGGGTCACAGCCAGGGTCCTGCTGGGAGCAGAATGGCTTTTGCTTCTGTTCTGGGGTTTTTCACTTGGAAAAAGCCTAAGAAGTCGAACAGGAAGAGTCACACGCTCACGATAAAGATATAAAGTACTACCGCGATGAATAAGCAAGTCTTTGTTCACAACACGTTTTTAAGCAGAATAATGAGAATCAGTTACTCTTATTTCACAGACACTTCTCCCAGCATAAAGCCATTACAACCATCAAACACAATCAGCTTTCCTCAGTAGCCAGTGACAAATTCGCTTCAGCGTATCGCATCAATGATGCGCAGATTACGGTCTTTAATAGTACACAGTGGGGCCATTATCCCGTGTTGTCACCGCGCACCATTAAAAGGTCTTTAATCTCCAGATTGCCGCCACAATATGCCGCCGATGTCAGTGATCTGCTGAGTAACAGGCCAGGACAACGCGGCTATCTCCAGCCTCTGAGGCCGCCTGCAAATCCAGGCTCTCCGGCACTCAATCGCTGCCACTCAATTAATGTATCTGGGTCAGAAAAACGGTTTGCGGGAGCCGCGTTACGAAACGCTCCCTTCACACCGGAGGACAGCAGAGCCCAGGAACCCCCCCCTCTGCCTGCGAGCGGGCGAGCATCGCCCAGCGGTGCCCGCAGCACCGGGCCGGGGGGGGCACGCGGCTCCCCGGGGGGCGGTGGGGCTGCGGCAGGCGCGGCTCCATCCCTCCTCCGCCCGCTCCGGGGCTGTGCCGGTAACTTTCCCCCGCGGTGGATAGGCATACATACACGCATACATATATCTATATACACATACGTGCATATATCTAGGTGCCTATGTGTATATATATACGTATGTGTGTGTGTATACGCGCGGTGTGTGTATATATATGTGTGTATATACATACAGAATACGTGTGTATATATCTGTGTACACACACGTATACATCTGTACACACGGACGTACGCCCACCCGCGCCCCCCCGCCACGCACGGCCGTGTCAGCCCCCGCGGAGCCCCGCGCACAGCCCTCCCCGGGCTCCCGGCACCGGCCGCGCCGTCGGGCAGGTGAGGGTCGCGGGGGTGACCCGCGGAGGGCGGCTGACTCACCCAGAAGACGAAGGAGTAGATGATGAGGAGGGTTTTCAGACACGTTATCACGGGTTTGGTCTCCATTCTCCTCGATGCCATAATACTGAGCTCCCGGCTGCAGGCTGGGCGCGGGAGGGAGGCGGGCGGGAGGCGGGGAGGCGGGCGGGAGGCGGGGGGAGCGGGAGGTGAGCTCAGCGCTCGGCTCGCCCCGCCGCGCGGCTCACCGCGCCGCCTGCTGCCGCCCCCGGACCGCAGCCGGCACACTGCGGCCGCCAGGGGGCGCCGGGACTCGGGGCGGCCGCCACGAGGCCCGCTCGGCGGTGGAAAGGCTGAGCGGGCAGGGGGCGGCCCTGGCTGTGCCTGAAGGGAGACTGTCCCGAACAGCGTTCGGAGGTTGGGGCGAGGTGGGTCGGCCTCTTCTCCTAGGAGACTAGTGATAGAACGTGAGGTAATAGCCTCACGTTCTAGGGAGGTTCAAGTTGGATTTTGGGAACCGTTTCTCCTCAGGAAGAGCGGGGAGGCAGTGGCACAGGCTGCCCAGGGAGGTGGTGGAGTCACCATCCCTGGAGGTGTTCAAGAACCGTGTGGATGTGGCACTGAGGGCCATGGGCAGTGGGCATGGTGTGATGGGCTGCTGGTTAGGCTAGGTGATCTTAGAGGTCTTTTCTAACCTTAATGATTCTGTGATTCTATGAGTTGTATGTATGAATTTCACCTTGCAAGTGCAGGTCACAAGGCTGGGATGCTGCTGGAGACTGATTCCTAACCTTGCCATAGCATCAAATCTGAGCTCTATCTAAGAACTCATCTTGACGTTGAACCCCAACCGAAGCTGACCAGAAGCCCTCTCCTTCTGCGTGCCTTTGAGATCCAGAGCCCATCTCCATCCCAGAGAGAGACCAGAGCCCTCAGGAGAGAGCCTGCCTCTAGTTATTGTCACAGCAGCGATCAGCACGCTGCAGTACCCAACAAGAGTGGGTGGCTGAGAAATAACCATGTTAGCTGAGGAGAAGAATGGAACACCCTGCCAGGGTGGTGCTCCAAACTATACCTTTTACTGCATTAAAATCGAATCATGGTCAACCTGCTCAGCGTGTCCTCGGGCTACAAAATCATTGTAGTTCATACAACTGACATACCAAGGTGATAAACCAGGCTTTGCCATTCATGGAACAATGTTTAGAAGCAGAGAGAAAAAAAAGAAGAAGAAATGATCCCTGAGCAAGCGCTTTTGCAATATGCAGAAGCTTTGTGAGGAAGAATGCCACAACACATTCCGTTGGGTTTGACTTATGACTTTAAGGGTTGGTTATTTTAATGGATAGCCCACTGTTTCCAGAAACAATGAAGGCGTTTAAAGGATGCTCGGAGGGGGAGCATACTGCGGGAGCTACTGTTTTGTGAGGCATTCACCACTTTTGTGGAAAATTCATATGACAGATGCATAAATCTTTATTGACTTGGCCATTAAAATGTAAATAAGTGCAGTAACTGCAAAAAATTGCATTGACACTAACAACAGTTATAAATATTCACTGCACAAAAACTACTCTAAGATTTCTGACAGAAAATAGCCAAACAAGAGCAAAAGAAACTTATCTTCCTGCCCCTCACACATGGGCTTTGCAAATGATAAATGCTGCTGTTCCAGGCTGGGGGACAGTCAGCTGTGGTTGTATCTCCCCCCCCTTGAGGTATTTTTAATAAAGCACAAAGAAAACATAGTATCAACCAGAATTTAAATGTCCTGCCAACAGAAGGCACATGTGATCATCTTAGTAGAAGTGGACTTTTTCATAGGCATTTTCATAGAATCACAAGGTGGTTTGGGTTGGAGGGAGCTCAGAGCCCACGCGGACCCAATCCCTGCCATGGGCAGGGCTGCCCCCCATCAGCTCAGGCTGCCCAGGGCCCCATCCAACCTGGCCTTGAGCGCCTCCAGGGATGGGGCACCACAGCTTCTCTCACCACAGCCTCACTGCCCTCTGAGTAAAGGATTTCCCACTGATGTCTAACGTGGGGGAAGGGCAAGCTGCTTTTAGAAGAAACATCAGCCCTTGAGTTTTCTCAGAAGGGTATGTCAGGGATTCTGCTGCTCGCAGCACTTCACTTTCCCAATTTGTTAAAACCTACAGAGGGTTCAAACCCTTGAAACAGGGAAGCAGAAAGAAAGCACAGGTGCAAGAAGTCCACCTCAGGAAATGTGGTTCCTTCATTCATGAATTGTCCTTGGAGTGATGATGTCCTGAGCAGTGAGGAGCAGAGGCTCTGTGCTCCCTCTGCCCCATACTACAGTCTCACTGAATTGCTTTCTGATATACAGTGAAACAGCATAAACTTTATTGGATGTAGATGCAAATCTTGGATTAAAAATGAGAAGGTCTGAACAGAACTGGGCATAAATCTGTCTAGTTACAGTAAATGCCATTAAAATGTGACAGAAGCACCAAACCATCAAAAACATTCTAGGCTTAAATGGAGTTACTGAGCAAGTGCTGGCCCTCAAAACAAGTTTACCTTTTAAAATTATTTTATCCTATTTTCTCAGATTTGGGAGCGCTAAGCATTTCTTAGACAAAGCCAAACAACGCTTTCTAAAGCAAAGTGCTTTCTCAGTACTGAAATCTGTGTTTGCAAAGTTAGGAATGGAATTGCTCCTTACGTCTCCCCGTAGAGAGAGCATTCTTGTATTTATTTTAAAAAGGACATTTTTGCCAAAATGCGTCATTTGAAAAATATTTCTTTAGAACACCGGTGCTTTGCAGGGGATTCATCTGACAAGTCGGTGCCTGCAAGCTCCTTTTTCTTCGTAATGCACAGGGAATATCCTCTTTCTTCATAAGTCTTTCTGCAGCGCTTCTGTCTAGAAGGAGCCCCTTCATCCCACAACAGGGAAGCATCATGCTATAGACAGAGAAGATGAATGCTTTCATCCTCACCCAAGGCTAACATTGTTTATTTGATGGTTAAGTAGAAGGTTCCTGGGGGAACTGATGCAAAGATGTAAGCGGCCATTGTATCAAGTGTAGTAAGGCCTAGTGCCTCGAAGGTGTCAGGAAAGCCTCTACTTTGTTCTCCTCATGCCCACTCTGGCCTTCCCCAGGTTCCCTGTGGTACTGTTTAAGGTAAAGACTGCAACCTCTGCCTGCAGTCTCTGCCATTCGTTTGTGGGCATTCGAGCTCATAATCCAAACCTGATTAGGCCTCCCCTGACGCCAGCAGTTTCTTCTCTTATTTCTCTTTCTCTCGTTCCCACTTGTGGTTACCCTCAGCCAACCATACCCACATCCTAGGTCAGTCTACTGCTGATTAAAGAGCAGCTTTTGGAAAGAATGCAGAAAGCAGAGGAAAAAAACACAAGTCTGATAATGCTGTTGTGCTCATTTGTCTCTGGTGAGTTCAGGTAGCTCTGTGTAGGCCCCACAGAAACCTATGGGCCATACCTTGGACTCTAAAAAGCAGAGATCCTGCACAGCAGCTGTAGCTTTCTATGGCTTGTGGCTGCATGATTCTGGCAAGTGCCTCAGTGGGATCGAGCTGTCAGGCCTGATCTCCAAAACGTCTCTTATAAGAAAGCCTCAGGATCTGTGTGTTACAAAGGAATCCATGAAGGGTACACGGCCAATCTCAGAGAAAGATCTGTTGGAAGAGACCCTCTGAATCAGCAAATGTGGTGTTGATGAAACCAGCTGACGTGCCTCACTTGGAAAACAACAAATGAAGCTGCAGCCTCCTGCAGCATAAAGATAAGGGAGCAAATACAGACATCCGCTTCAGTAGCTTGGCAACAGGTATGAATTAGGATGAAACACATACTGAGCAACAATTCTGGAAAAGGGGCTTGTGGGATGGCATTGTGTTACTGCAAGACGCAACGCCACCTAAAATAACTGAGTGAATGGTACATACTTATGGAGAAAGTTGAAGTCATGCTATGAAACTTCCCTGGACCTTTTAAGAAAGTTGCTTTGCAGGAATGTATGTCACCCTTTTTGAATGATGCTTCGTAAATGAAGCATTATGTTACACCTAAAAGATATCTTGGGGGAATAAGAACTGAGAGAAGTAGTTTTAGGAGAGAAAAACAGTAAAAGGAGTGAACTTTATACTTCTCACAACACAAAGTAACCAGTTATAAGATCAAAATCATTTCAGAGATTAGCAAATCTGCATTAAAGGTTACACTCTGAAGCTCTACTTCTGAAGCTGAAGCACGTTTGTCTCCAAAGGCAACCAATTGCTGCTATATAATGTCTATGAACTGACGTATTTTTAGAAGTAAGTAGCCTTGTCTTTCTATTAATTTTAGTATAATTCAATTTTCTGATTTATACCATATTATTTTGCTCCCCCCCCCCCCCCACCCTCCTCCCCCTTTGTTCTGTGACTGTGAAGTCTTAGGAAAGTTTTAAGTCCTTTGGAGTCCTTTGGTATGAATGGTTTCTCTAGAGCAAGTTTTTCAGATGTCAGCACTCAGTGCTTATGTCATAGAATTACAGAATCATAGAATGGCTTGGGTTGGAAGGGACCTCAAAGATCAAATAGTTCCAACCTCCATTCCTTTCTGCAGTGTTATCAACCACTAAATCAGGCGCTAGATTAGTTTGCCCGGGTTGTCCATTCTGAAAAGGCCACATGTGTTTTTCTGTGCTGAAATTGTGGCTCATTCTTCCTCTGCCTGCTTTCTCTGCATGTTTCCATGGCCTTTTGTTTGTAGGAGTGCTGTGCTACACAATTTTGGGAGACCAGTTGCTACCACTGTGCACTCACACGTGTCGACACAGAATGGAGTGTTTGGTGGGAGGGGTGTCCCTCACCTCTTCTCCCTTCTGAGCAGGCATGTAATATCTGGCTATTTTCAGTAATGTTGGTACAGATATGCTTTTCACAGCTTTTCCCAACTCAGCAAATACCTTGATTTAAAAAGGGAAGATTCTAGCTTTTTTGTAAGCAGGCACTCCTAACAGCTTGTGATGACTTTCCTGATGACCCCAAAGCTATGCAAAATGTCCTGTCTGAAGCAAGCAGACCAAAAATACATTTGTGACTGAGCATAAGTGCCATAACGAGATGAGTTAAGATCACCAGCATTTAGAGAGAAATGATGTAGGACTTTGGGTCCTTGGCAAAGATAAGAGGTCAGAAAGCAGAAGAATACACAAAGAACATATCTATGAAACTTCAGGAGGAGCATTATTGCATCTCCAAATGATATGAGTTTTGACAAAAAGCAAGAAAAATGGAGCCATTCAGTTTTATAATCTCCATCTTTGGCAATAAAGTGACAATTAACCCTGCACAGTTGCCAAGTTACTCAGATGGGTTTATCATACTCTGCGTTTTCTCTTTTTTACATATATTTACTTTCTTCCTTTGTAGTTCCGAATGCCAGCAATGCATTCTGCTCTAGTATCCTTCAAATACCTGGAAATATCCTTAAATTGAGGAGGTAATGTACAATTACTATGGAAAGAATTACACAGTTTCTTCTTCTGGAAATATCAATGTGAGGGATTAAGAAGCATCTCTAAGGTCCCCTTATCCAGGTTTTTCTGTTATTTAGCTTCTGTCAAGCCTTAAAATTTCAACACCACAATATTCAAAATTGTTAGCATTTTCTTCCTTTTCCCTGCTTGGCTGAGCCGTGACTTGTTTTCTCTGAGTTTGCTCTGAATTCTCTATGGTAAAAGGCATCAGCGTGGCCACATGCAAGACCTGCCCAGCACTATCCCGGCAGCCACCAGCAGGTAGGCAGGGCAGGAGGCAGACAGACCAGTAGACTGCTCCTATCCAATAGACCTAACCATGGACACCAGAATACTTGTGTAAACCATATTTGTGTCAGAAACTTCTTGGCAGCGACCACTCCAACCAGTTACAACTGTTTGGATTTGCTGTGCCTCTTATGCATAGCATAAGAGAGCTCACAGATTGTGAAGTCTCTCGTGGGTCGGCTTTGGCCACTGGTGGGTCCCTATAAACCCAAGACAATTGCATGAATTTTAAGCCAGTGTGTTGTGAGGTGGGGCCCAGGTTTTCTTCTCTTCCAATCAATGTTCTCTCCATGGATTCAGTAAACAAGATCGATTTTTAAAGTAGCCATTTATTTTACAACAGCATAAAATAATAAAAAGAGAAAATATTAGCACAGTTATATAGCCAGTATGTTTTGGCAGATAGAGCTAAACTAAATAAAGCAATAACATTTAAAAAACAATTCATTACCGATAAAGTATACTGACAACAGATCTTAAAACAAGAATGATACTAAGAGCATGCTTTGTGCCCACCTCAGTGCCAGCGTAGGTGGAGATCTTGATTTTTAAGGATAGGATGTTGCATGTTACACATAGGTATCTGCTACTTGAACAGGCAGAAGCTACAGCTCCATGTTAGAGGCCTGGCTGTTGTTTCTAGAGCAGGCTCCTTCATGGTAGTTCTGGGGAATGGCATGGATGGCACACTGCTCACTCAGACACTGCTGGTCTCTTGTAAGAGCCAAGAGGTAGATGATAGCAATTCCTCTTCCCTTGAAGATTTTTTCTCTGCACTTGCATCCCTTCCTTCTGGAAGAGCAATCTCAGAGACACCCTTTGCTTATCTCAGGATCCTACAGGGAGCAGCCTCATTTCTTCCACAACCCCATGACAGTTTCCTAAGCTATTGCGTATAGAGCTCCAATCCTCTAATTAGAGAAGCAGCATACGCTGGGGCACTCAATCCATGTGAGTTAGCAGTGTCAGCAACCTGTCAGGCCCTTTAGCACACCCTCCTACCCTTCCTAGAGTCCTGACTGCTTGGGCTCCAGGCCAGCTGAGATACTGTTTGCAGGTGTCATATCTTGAATCAGAGGTGCTTCAGAAAACTGTGAGAAGCCTTGGTGGCAATGGCTGCACTCCTCAGGAGGTTCTTTTAAGAAGAGTACTGCACCTGTGCTCTCTGCTGGAGCTCCATTCCACCTAAATTGCAGCCATGTCCACACCAGTGCCATTGCTCCAAGCTAGTCCTCAACTGTTGATGGACTCATGTCAGAAAATGAAAGAGGCATACACAGTCTATTCTGAAAGTCCTGGCTCTGAAAACGAAGCACCATATGTTCAAGCAGCAGGAGCAAAAGAATGAGCTCAAGGCAAAGTGAGTAGACAGCAGAAGGGCAAGGAGCTGCACAGCAAAGAAACCAGGACATGGTGCTTCATGCTTCCCTGTCTCTCTTTATGATGCAATAAGTGGATAGCAGTATCGGCAACAAGGCTCAGGATAAGGAGATGAGTTCTTGTGCACGTGCCATTGTCACCAGCACAGGGGACATCATGCAAACTGTGATGCCACGATCACTGACCCTTAAGGCACAAAGTTACCTGCATCGCTGGCCATTCACACAGATGAAAACAAGCCTTACGACTGTACATACTCAGACTTTTAATTAACATAGGATCAGCTGTAGCTTTCCTTTTCTAAGGACAGTCAAAACTGGTGATGCTTTGTAACTATTGATTGCCCTTGGAATATATGGTTGTTTTCCACATTTGTCCTGAATGGTGCATATTTGTTCGTTTCTTTTTTTACTGGTAACCAAGAGAAATATACCTCTCTTTAGAGATCAAGGGCTTTTTGACTCATTTGAAAGAATTCTTAATGATTGAAAAGTCATTTAGATTCAATACCAAATCTCATGATAAAAAAGAGACCGCATAAATCTGAGCATTACAATGCGCTGTGCGAACAATCTCCAAAGACCTCTCTGTGCTGTCCAGATTCTCCTGGGGCTCTTGACCTGGAGTTCAAGGGTTGAAGATCAGCACCTAAACATCCTGTGTCTCACTGCCAGCCTACATGGATGAGGGAAGCAGTGTGCTCTCAGTCCATGGGAGTCTGTACACATCTTGATGACACTTGCATGGTTGTGTCTCCAGGAAAAGACCCACGTGGTACTTCTCAACCCATAAGCCACCTTTGGGAAGTGCACCACATAGCAGCTGCCCAACATACACAGGTGAAGAAGCCACACAGACTGCACGACTTACACAAGGCCAAGCTGTAGTTATATACTGGATTTCATTAGGTTCTGGTGGCTTCAGAAGCACAGGAAGGACCTCTGAAGCACTTAGGAACTGCTGACAGGATATTAGCCCTGTGCAGAAGGAAGACAAAAGAGATACACAGTGGCGGTGCCATTTCTGTGAAGAGGTGAGTAAAGCAGATATTCTTTCCAGGGACGTGTTCTAATGCAGGATGTTTTTTAGCCCTGTGTAACACCACTAAACTTCAGAGCATTGCTATAGTTGGTAAAGTATCAAATAAAATACTGCCTTTTATGTTTACATTCTCCTGGCCATTTTTCTATCAAATTGGGTCTGTTTCTAAGTTAGGAAAGAGAGTATTTAATGTCAGCACTACAAACTTAGCCTGGGATTTAAAAACTATTTCTGTGTTCAGAAGTGTTGTGGATTCTGACTTTGACAAGCAGTATTGTTGATGGATAAGGTAAGTAATGGAATATATCCCCAAATCCGATTCCTTATATTCTTTTCTGTTTACCATTATGTTAGCAAATAACCAGCATTCCCCTTGACTCTGTTTTTTAAGGGGTGGTGTTTGTCACCTTTATAAAGACACCACCTATTATAGATGTGAATGCAGATCATAAAACTGCTCTGCGAAGATCTATAGGGGAATCAAACAGGCAGCAGATCCTGATGCAGTTTAGATGAAGATCTCATAGCCTGATATGCAAGGAATAGTAACTGGTTTCAAGGTCACAGATGAGGTGAAAACTGTTGCATGCGCAGCCTTCCTCATGCATTTAAAGGCAACGAAGAACTCTGTAGGCAGCAGCTACCAGGATACTTAGGCTTCCAAGCACAGAGGTGCACCAAACCCAGAAAATACCTTCACCATCGCCAACAAATGCCCTCAGTGGAAGGACTGTTGCATCAGGGGGAGACTTTGCTTGCTTAAATGGCATTTTAAATGCATATTCTACAGTCTTGTTGGGTTGGGTTTTTTTTTGTTTTTTGAGTTATTCGTGACCATTTCTACATACATATCTGAGCACATTTTTTTTTTTTTAATTCAGTCAGATCTGCAGGTGGTCGTGCAGCAGTTTGTGAATAATAATAGTTGTGAATGTTGGCAACCAGAATGTTTCTCAAATAATGTTTTTTGTTATTCAGTTAATTCTGGTTCCAACAAGCATCTAAACTCGCTGGCAGCTGACTTTTTTCCTCTGTGCTTATGCATTTTATGTCCCCACAAATCTCTGCATTGAGTAGTTATGGCCTTATATGGAAAATTCCCTCCTTGACTTGTTGTGTTCTTTTAAAAATAAAACCCCCTATCAGTCAACTTGTGACACCCATCAGGCTCAGCTACGCAGATGTGGGGGCTGTATTTCTCTCTTGTTTATGTCATTAGTCTGCTTTTAGTTAATTTTCACTTCCAGATGTCTCTTGTGCCCGCTTCTCTGGTTATCGGGATATAAATTACCTTGATGTGCCAGAGCTGTTTGCTCTGCCCCAGTTTTACTGGTTTATTTTCTGGTTACGTTTTACAGAGCCTGAGTCCTCATCATCACAAAGTAGCTGTTACTGGCACTAACAGCACAGATTTCTCTGCTGCTGTTTATTGAAATGAAATACACACAGTGACTGAAAAATCAGGCTTGCAGCCCACGTGCCCTCTCTATCTCCCCAGGACATGAAGGCACACTATGGGAAGGGCTGGGCTCGACTCCTGGGCAGCGAGAAACAGAGACCCTGGGTAGGGAGGTTGCAAGAAAGGGCATGTGGGTTACTGCGATGGAGAGCGACTCCTGTCTGCTAGGTGAGATGCTGTCCTCAGGAAATGAAGCTAAACTGAAGCAAGTTTTGTATCTCCCTCCTGCAGAAGATCTTCGACTTTATTTGTTATCAGTGAAAGCGGTGTTGCACAACAGTGCCATCCGAGTTGCAATAAGCAGGGTGGCTGCCAGGCAAATCAAATCCAGCACCATATCTTCTTCTGATGAGTCACTTCCAGTCTTCTTCCAAGGGAGCAGAGGGTGCAGGCAGCTCCTCCGTGGGGTTTCTGAAGGTTGTGTTTGGAGTGTGGTGGTTATGCCCAGCTGGACTTGAACAGAGCCCCACCACACCACAGGTATATGTGGGCATGATGCCTTCTCATAGAGACATTTAGTTGCTGGATTATAACACTGCTACTGTAGAAAATTTCCTGCTGCTCTTGCAGTTCTTTGGATGTTCACAGATTGCATATGAAGATCCTGGGATATCTTGTACTTTTCTTTAGAAGCTTTGTGGACTTAAAGAGGTGAGATCCAGAAATCTAAGAAGCCTGGGAGCTGGTCCTCATGCACTAAATCTGGGCAGTGCTACCATTTTTCTTTCGGTATATCGTGGCCAACTAACCCTCAACTACAGGCAGTTAAAAAAGACAGAAAGTTTTCCACAGTGTTCCAAAGCATACAGAAATATGCAGTCGTGCTACTCTAACCAAGAAGTCCATGACAGGAGAGCTCCCAGCTTCGTCTAAGGACCAGCTGCAGGCCCCTCTTGGGCACCTTCTTCCTACTGACTAGCTCATCTAAACCGGGCTTGAACAAGGCAGCCACAGAGCACCTGATGAACCTACTGAGTGACTGTTATCACTGAGCTTCTGTGTTCATTGTTATTTGGACTTGAGTTGTCTAACGAACTATTTTTGGGTTTATGCTGGTCAGCTGAGGTCTTCAGCTGATGCTGATCAAGGATCATAAAGGAGAACTATGCAGCAAGTCAGAGAGATGTGTATGCTGAAAGTCATCTGGGATTTGGGAGCCTGCCAAAAATAACGTTTCAGAGGACATGTATAACACTGCCAAAATCAAGCTGATGAATTGCTGTATCATTGAATTTGGATGCAGAATGGGGGTCAAGTTCAGAGCAGTCTAGCAGTGGGCTGTTCACCAACCGAAGCAGGATGGGACCAGGACATTTTGTAATTAACACAAATTAAAAGGAACTTACTTAGCCTGGTTTCATCTAAAATGCAGCAGAGGGAGGGCAGAGAGGAATTAAATTTGGAAGGTAGATGACTAGGCAGTTCCAGAGCTTATCTGAACATTTGGGAGTTACGTCTAGTTAGGCACTGTGAAACAAGGAAGGAAAATGTTGATAGCCAGCCTGGAATCTATACACATGTAGGAATTGGCTCTGCAACACTAGTTTACTCCTCTCTTCCAGTAGCATATTTTTTTTCATGCTTAATATTAATTTGAAGCACAAGAATAGTCTGAAGATGAAATACTGCATGCTGTTTTTCCCAAATGTGAGAGGAGTTTACGTTTAAGTAATGAAGCTTAGTTATGAAAGCACACAGCTTTGCATTTCATCTTTTACTGAAGAATCTTATCTCCCTTTGCAACAGACAAGTGATGGAGCAAGAAGCATGTCAGTTTTTCCTATCTGGAGAAAGACAGCAAAATAAAACTGAGATCTGGTACAGAAGATGTCAGATCTTGGCTGAGTGCCCTCCCCTCCTAACTTTTGCTCTTCGCTTCCATTTATATTCTTCTCTTTAACCAGTGGGTGCTTTCCCATTGCTTTTTGACTGACAGGGTTTTTTAATATTTTTTTTTTTTATGGCAAGTTACTTTTGGCTCAAGGCAGTTTTGACTGGTTTCATAATCAAAGGCTGTGTGACCAAAAGAGAACTGCAGATAAGTCAGGTTCAACATGGCTGCTGCTGAGGAGAAAATGAAGAAATTACTGGAGAGATAAAACTGCCTAAAACACTGCTAGCTACTCTTAACTTAAGAAAAGTGCAGTATCATTCCTAACACACATAAACGTAAGACACTACTTGGAGTTATGTTGGTAGTATCATGGACAATTTAATTAAAGTAACTGAACACAGGATAAATTCGAGTACATCCTACTGTGATTCTTGTGATCTCCAATGGTATCTTTTCTTATGCATCCGTCATAAGCTCTTGGACTGACGAGCAGTCAGTATAAATTGATGGAAAATAGGGCCAGTCGTTGATGTGGCAGTATGTCCAGACAATGAAATAATAGACAGATGACTAAGAAAACCACTTAGTGTTAATTAGTTACTTGTAACTGGAACACATGTGGGAACCTACAGTGCACATAGCTCAGTGGAAAACAAATACAGTAAGAGAACAGCAAACATGTAATTAACTAGAGGCTAGCTATCCAAAGTCATCTGTATGGAGTTGCCACAATATCTAGCTATGGACAAATCCACTCAGTTGGATTTCAACATTGTGGTTTAATAGGTATTAGTTGTTTCTATATCTGCGCTTAGATTACTAAATGGCCTTGTACAGGGTAAATTAAATCTCATGGCAGAGCATTGCATTTGAAATATTAGCTAAGCTTTTCAGGCCAAAATAATTGTATGGCTATTCCAAATTACAAGTGATGATTTATACCAATATTTCTGCTAATTTCTTGCCTGCCCCTAAAATGGAGAGCTGTTCTTCAGATAAAATATCTCAGTTAAAAGAAGAACTGAGCTCCAGGAAGACAGAGGAAATTGATTCAATATAGCAAAGAGAGTAACAAGGATTGCTTGGCTTCTGAACAGTGCATCAGTTTGCAGCTTGAATTCACCTCCAGCAGAAATCTTGCCAAGATGCTCACTTCCTTTTTCACACTTACTCCTGAACAGCAGAGCTGGTGGCTGTCCTTTTCATTCAAGTGTGCAGTCAGATTTAGAACCACATACTAAATAGTTGACAGTTTCACACTCTTCCACCCAAACAAGCCCATTTCAGTTATCTTTAAGGTCAGAGCTGAAGCGGGACTGTGCAGAAAGGGACTTTATCCTTAGCTGCAGACTGTCCTGTAACTCCCTATACTCAGCTCCTGCTCACAGACCATACTGCATGCTCTAAGGCTGGACTACAAATACCTCATCTCTGATCAAGGGCTCTACCACACCTCAAGGATTCCTCCTTGTCCCCACCACTGTCTGTGGTCAGTTGTTGGGGTGCTGGCTGCTTGGTTTCCTGGTCCCTCCCTGTGCTTCCTCACAGTGAGAGTTATGCCTGGGTGATGCGAATTCCTGCAGCATGTGTTTATGTGTATACAGGCCTTGATGAACTACAGCTCCTCTCCAAATATGTCTGCAAACAAACAGTGCCACTCAAATGTTTGCTGAAAAACAAAGGAGAGGGATGCAAGACTGGCTGAGCTGGATTATCTGGCTAATTAGGCACAACTATTTTAGGCTACACTTCCCCATCATTTTCTCAGCTATGTTCCAGCTGTATACTTAATTGTTTACCTAACTGATCACCCAATGTCAGTGTCTATGATGGAAACATAATGATATTCACCAGAGAAAACTCTGCTTCAGTATCTTGGACTAAACTGAAGGTGACAGAGCCTTGAGCGTGAAGGTTGGCCTTCAGAGGAGGGAGAAAGAGGAGGTGGCTGTACTTTCAATACACAAGGAAGTCACATTTTTAAAGGTCAGATCTTTCATCTTTCATTTCCTTAGTACAACCTGACCAGTGCTTTGAAATGCATTCCTGTGCTAGCTGCAAATAGATTTAGGTTAGTTCATAAAGCAGCACTCAACACTCACATGTTTATGTGGCATCTTCTCTTTTGAGAGTCCCCAAAATCTCATTTATCCCATGAGCCCTGCAGCTGATGTCAGACTGCTTTATAATCAGAGGCCAGATGAACATCTCAGCAATAGCGAAATCCGCTTTGAGTTTGGAGAGCAGGAAGCTAAATGGCTACTCTGCATCATTTTTCCTGCTTCAGCTGTAAAGCAGTGCCGAAAACAGACAAAAACACCAACAGCCTGCCTGCTTTTCTGAATTCAGGTTGCCCTAGTTGATGTGGATGTATATGTGCATGTACCTACATATCCGCAGTTACTCTGGGTGAATGGAAAGAAGTGTTCTACTTAGAAAGATGGTAGTGGATTTGGGGGCTGTTCTAGGCTTAGAGAGATACTGGGAAAAGTTGGTTAATACAACTGCAAAAAATGTGACTCATAAATCAGAATAATGGTCTCTGGTGCCTTTGGCATAGTCAGCTGTACTTTCTCAATAGGGTATGTTGGGGGAGCGAGTGATGCTGCTGGGCACTGAATACAGCTTGCATATGTGGTATATAGGTGGTGTGGAAGAAGCCTTACACAGCTCGCCTTGTCTTTGCCATACGAGGCAGGCAGCCCTTGGTGTGGTCTAAAAGAGTAAATCATCTCAGTGGCCTTTTTTCTAGGCTTTATCAAAATGCAGTATAGAGCAAACATAAATTGAAGCAAAGATGCTAATTAGATAATTTACAACACTTGAAAAATCCAGTAAATACAGTAATCAAATTGTGTTCTCATGTAAGAATGAATCAATAGACTAATACCTTCAAAGTGCTTCTGTTCCAAATTAACACAATTAAGCAATCAAATCCCATGACGAGGCTGCCTGTCTCAGTGTCTTTGTCGCTGATAAAGTCATGCTGTGACAGTCAGCGGAAGAGTTGTTTGCCTTCAGACCAAGACATGTTGGTGTCCCACCCAGAACACTCCTTTGGCTCAGGAAGCACACGGGTTGCACCACAGGCTTCACTTTGGCCAAGACTCTTAACAGTCAAGAATGGCAAAGGTGAGCAGTATCCCTCTATCAACATAGGTTGCAAATAACTCTTGCCATAGCATTTCTTCAGCTCTTGTAGCTGTTGCAGGGTGTGGGGTGTCACTACCAACTCTCCTGCCCAGACACATGCTTTGTAGGACAAGAGATCTACCTGATCACTGCAGGAAAGTTTGCAAAATAATGCATGACAGCAGCTTTTGAACAGCTTCCCACCTTGTAAGAACTAATACAGTGTCAGACTGACTTTTTTTTAGAACTGTGAAGGATGTTTTTCCCTTGGCTGTACACAAATACTTATTTGTACCAGGAAGGAGGGTGGTGGGAGGAAGAGAGAAAGTTATTGGACTGAAGTAAGCTTGGAGAAAGAGTTATTCAGTGGGAGCCAGGTGAGAACTACTGGCCTGGTCTGGCCTGGCTTGGACTCCCTGGGGCTCCTCTTGGTTCACTGCTGGTGACAGAAATTGATAGGAGGCAATATGGGAAACAATCTGCCCTGCTGGATTTTCCTTAGAGAGAGATGGAAAATGCAGTGCTCACCAGTCCTCGTGCAAATACCCAACAGGAGAGGCTGCATCTTCTGATGACTGTAGCATTCCCTTCCTAAAATAAAGCTGAATTCCAATGAGTGTAGGGGATGAGAAAGGCTGGATTTATCCCACATAAAGATACGCTAAGAAAAATGTCTCTAGATATTTCGTTTACTAAAATATCTCACCAGAAATGTTCAAAGGCTAGTGGGCTTTATCAAAAGGAAGAACTTTCAACCAGAGAGCATCAAGGAATATGAAGATAAGCTACTATAATTTCATGCTGCGTTATTTTATTCCATAGGACAAACTATTATTTGCTTTCACATATTTATAGCTGTGACCATGCAAATTATGGTTTGATGTCACAGAAATTCTTGAGGTTTAGCTAGCAGGAGAGAAAAAAGGTAATTGCTGAATGTACAATGGCAATAGAACAGCAAAGAGCAGTGGTTACGGTAGCAATTATCTGAGTGTTTGAATGTTTCCACTCTACATAATATTCAAAAGGAACATTTCTTTAAAAGAAAAATCCTTCCCAAATCCTAAGGGCCAAAGGAAATGCATGGAGAGCCCTGTGATAATTTGGGCCAGTAAAGATAATTTGAGCCGGAACAAGAAGGATGGCAGGGATGCTGCTTTCTGACAGCTTCAGGGTAAGTATGCCAACCAAGGGCTAGCTGAAGACAGCAGGCATCAGCATGGCTCTCATTGCTAGGGAAGTGACTGGCTTGTTGCAGTCTCTGTATGTGCACTACACAGAAGTGCAAGAAAGCAGTTCAACATCTCTCCTCAGAGCAGATCACCATAAACAACAACCAGAAATATCTAGCAGGTGCTCAGAGGAAACTCCTACAGCAAGTCTGTGTGGGTAGCCAGTAAGAGCATAGTGCTCTGCTTCGTTTCTGATAGCAGTCTAGAATGTTGTGAGGACATCTCTCTGGGACAATGACATTAACTTTAGAACTCTTTTTAGTGAGAATGAGTCAACAGAAAATGGGTCGTGGGACAGGATAAAGTGCTCTGGGGCATTCTGACTATTACAGTAGGTGTTTGTTTAACATGGCTAGAAACACTGTTATTAAAAAAAATACTTGTTGCTATGATACGCTGTTAGTTCAATACACTTGAAATCCAGTTTGTGTCACTAGATTTGAGTTGCAGGAATGCTATAGATGTCTTTAACGCATAGCAGATAGACCTAGGCAGGGAGGGAACCTCTCAAACACTAATAAGGAATAAAGCCATTTCTATCAGCTTCTCTGACCTGGAGAGCAAAGCTATCTTTGGAAGACAAACAGCTTGCTGAGAGAAAAAGGAGAGCAGGAAAGTGGTGGTACAAGCAGCAAGATGGGCTAGAAGGCAAGGGTGCAGCAGCATTACTGAGCTGGGCTGTGCTCACATGAGTCAGTCAGGAGAAGCAGCAGAGGCAGATCTTGGAGACTGAGAGGTGGCCCTCTGGTGCTAAGCATCCATCAGCATCACTGCGCAAATGTTAAGTGGGTTTACTTCAGTCTGATTCAAGTCTTGTCCCTTGGATGAGCTCTAGTCAGGGGCTGGAGCGCTGCAGATGTGCTCCTAAGGTGTGTGTCCTGATTTACTGCTGTCCAAAAGCAGACGAACACCCAATTTAGGTCATCACCTGCCTACATTTTAGCTCTCTGCTCCACAGTAAGAAAACGTTTAATCCAACCTCCTCAAAGTAAATTCTCTGTACAGTTAAGAAAGGGAAAGAGGAGTCCCTACAAACTTCTAGAAACTGATTCAGCATCTTAGATTGAGAATCCTCTCTTTCTGTTGATTATTTAAGAAATTAGTCGGAAATGACAGATGACTCATTCCACCAGAGGTACTGCCTTTCTGCAGAATATCAGCAGCTTTTTACAGAAAAGTGGGTCTTTCTCTTCTTCTGCCTCTCTCTGCCATCTCCCCTTGTAATAATGTGTGGAGGAGCCTTGCCTCCGTACTCTCCTTGGTCTAAGATCTGGTTTTGCTTGACAGGAACTTACGCCAACCTCAGCATAATGGGGAGCTGGGAAGCGAGCATGCCCAGAGAAGTGGTGGAGTCACCATGCCTGGAGGTGTTCAAGAAACGTGGAGAAGTGACGCTGAGGGACATGGTTAATGGGCATGGTAGGGATGGTCTAGTGGTTGGGCTAAGTGATCTTAGTGGTCTTTTCCAACCTTAATGATTCTATGAGGTACCTTCTGTCCTGTTGACAGTAGACATCTCTGTAGTCAGGGAAGAGGCTTAGGAAAGCTGGCAAGAGAGTCTGGAAAGTAGCAGAAGGTTCTGCTCCTTGTACTGTATCAGTAATAACACTAATGGTCACTAATGGGAAGAATCCAGTGTGTCTGGGGAAGAGACATCAACTGTCCCTTCTTGAAGGCCAGATGGAGTTATTTTCCTCTTGCCTCTTCTGTTTCTCACTCAGTGACTCTCACCTTCCAACCAGGGCTTCAGGGTAGGCAGAGAGGCTCTTCAAGTGTTCAACTGTCTACCAGAACAGGTCCCTGAGATGTATTGTACTCTGCCTACCCGTGTGGGCACAAGAAAAGACCCAGTGTGCAAGTTTCCTTACTAGCAAGCACATGAGAGTTTGAAAAGTATTGCCCCTTTCTCACTAAAGACCAAGTCAAAAGGGAAAGCAACAGGGTCAGATCCTGGTTTCAGATGACACAGGAATCCTGGAGCACTGCTGACACACACAGGAAATTTCCCACATATTTCCCCTATTTCTTGGGGCTTTAGT
Organism: Gallus gallus; assembly: GCF_016699485.2. Taxonomy (NCBI): domain Eukaryota; kingdom Metazoa; phylum Chordata; class Aves; order Galliformes; family Phasianidae; genus Gallus; species Gallus gallus. The sequence continues at coordinate 112,975,271 of NC_052532.1, forward strand.
AGCTGATATTAAAATTTCTTTTTCTCAATCCAATTCATACCGTTTCATTAGAAAGGGCTTTGCCAGATGGCAGCCCTTGCTGTAGCAGTTTAAGATGTTGTTGCCTCCAGTCACCCCATTCAAAGTTATGACCTTGTAGGAGTCAGTAGTACGGGACATCACTCAGCTACATCTGTTCCCATTCACAATTCCAGCACATTGATGACTTCAGCTAACACCACGACCCTAATTTGGAGCAACCGAGAAACAGGTGACATTTCCATCTCCTCACATTGCTAAGAGGGGATAACCTTTGCAACTGGAAGTGAGAGACAGCTGAAGCTGCTCACGTATTAAAGCAGTAGCCACATGTTTCTCAGAGTTCCTGTGTGGCAGTCATAAGCTGTGCAAGCCCTACGAGTACTTGGATAGTGACCAAGGCACACTAACCTGAAGTCAACACTTTGTGCACAGGGGTGTAGCTGTGTCACCATTTCTGCTCTTTGCACTGCTAAAGAACGCTAAGCTGTATTTTATGAGCAAACCAAACTATCCCAGCAAACATGAACTCTTGCCAGTACAGCTGGATCTGTACCAGAGGCTTCTGCTGACACAGCTAAGATGGTCAGGGATGATTGTTCTTCTCCCTCCTATCAACACACCAGGCTGGAAAATATCTGTAATAGAGACCGGAATAAAAGCAGTCACAATTGTTTGCCTTTTCTGTGGTGCTCCAATTTAAATAGGGGCACACAGGCAGAATCTATGGGTGCATTTTTACCGCCGCGATCAAATTCAGCGCACTGCAGAATTGCACCAGTAGTAATTTAGCACGGCTGTGAAATTAGAGAGACCAATTACCACCAGGGTGTGTGTGCAGGGCTCTCAGCTTTGTGACTGGGGCTGGCAGCATGTTCACATGAGAACAGGACTTTGCCAGAGATGCTTAGCAGCCAGCTCCGGCAAACAAAATATTAGGAGGACACGTGAGGAGGAGGAGATCACAGTTGCATCTTGATGCTGTTCTCTGCCTGTGTAACTGCTTTTTGTTTGTAGGGAAGAGATGCTGGAGCAGCATAAATATTGTCATAACAGTTTGAAGAATGGCGTGGATTAGCAGGAATGGTCGGTGAATCACTCACGTCACATCTTTGCAGGGTGTTGGAAATATTTTATTATTACTACCCTGCTCTAGCTAATGAAAGTCTTCCATCCTTTCCTTTGTCCTTTGTGGCATTCAATGATGAGAGCTGTTGACTGTATGGTGCCGCTCACTGTCTTCAGACCAAGAACCTGCAGGCAAATATCTAAGTTCAGTAAAGCCAAGCAGGTAAAATCTCAGTCCTTCTGACTTTAGTGGGGCATGGATTTTACTGTACGTGCACAAACTGTCCCATGTGTATAAAGTCCTTCCATAATATGTTCTGTTGTTGTGTAATAGTTAAATCTCAGTATTAATATTTAACATGGATTTTTTTTTCCAGGCTTTAACTAAGAGTTGATTACCTCCAGTCTGTCCTGTGTTTCTGGTAACTGAACCATACTTCCTTTGTCAAAAGTGATGTTCAGGGATGTTATTATCTGAACTTGGGACTGGGAGGAGAAAAATGTGACTTTTAATTGGCAACAGCTTGCGCAGCCATTTAAAACAAGCCGCAGTATGCTTAACACTTCCCCTTCTCCAATGTTGGTAGTCCCTGCACACTTCCCAGTGGTGTGAGCAATGACCCATTTTGCTGACCAGCGGAGAATCAGGTCCACTAATACATTTTCTCATCATGTCCCTCCTATCAACTTCTCAGTAGCCATGGGTACTCCATTATTCTCCCACTCCTTTTTCTCACATATTAAAAAAAAAAAAAGCAATATTTATACGCTCTCCTTGCTTTTAGGAGGACTATTAATTATAGTTCAAACGATCCTCTGGAAATTAATGCAAGTCCTAAGTGGTATTTAATTTAATTATTGAAAACGTAGAATTACTTGACTCTATAGGCTATTTTTAGCTTTTGGTTTGTAGTCCATACAGAAATAACACCTATTTCTTTCAGTCTGCAAAAGAATGTGTTCATGGCAAAAGAGATACGAGTCTTAAAGCCGGTTACTACAGCAATATTAGACTTGCTTAACACCTGTGATTCTTAAGGCCACGTTCTCCACTCAGCTGAACAGATGTTGCTCAGTCTGTGGTTGCTTGCACCAACTCATGGCATGGTGTGTGGAGATGCATGTGTGGTCATGATGGTGGAAACAGGCAGAAAGTAGCACTTAATCCCTTTTGTGCTGGCCTTCCTCCTCAGGAATGCTAAGAAGAAGCAGTGTCTGTGCTGTGGGAACCATAAGCTAGGAAACTGTATTTGAGGGGGGTCGCTATTACACCTCTTCCTCTGCGATAGCAGTAATAGAGAAACTCAGCGTTTAGCCTGAGACATCCCATGTGTGACATCACCAAGTTAACAGATAACTCTGTTAAAATCAGGAAGTGCCCAGCTCTCAGCAAATATGATGCTATGATTCTCTTTGATTTTTAAGAGGCAGAAATGTTCCCAAGAAGCAGGACACCTGCTGTGAGCCTGTTTCTTCTTTCCACGTTCCTCAGAGCAGCGGTGGGCATGAGCAGCAAATGGAGGAAGCTATTGAAAGTTCCCATCTTGACACACAGCAGTAGACAAATGCACTCTTGAAGCTGTACCTCTGGTTTGCCTACGCTCGTCTTTGCTTGTAACAGAAAATCCCTGGAGAATGGGGAGGCCAGGACTTGGGAAGCTAAAAATCCAGGGCTCCTGGGCAGTCTCGGTGTATGGAGAGAGGCCACCATAGAGGCTATGTTTGCTTGGAGCTTCAGGATAGGATGTCATGTAGGAAAGAGGAGTCAGCTGCAGAAAGGGGCAGCCCTGCACAGGAGGAGAGGTGAGGTTTAGAAATTATCGAGGCAGCCATGAATGGGAGAATGAAAATGGGAAACTGTTAGTATAATACTGCATATCCACAACATCATAGTTGGATGAGAAGGGTGGGGTCCTCATATTGGGTGTATAGTGGCAGATTTAGGAGTATGAGCATGGAAAACTGATGGCAGATGGAGTGGTTTTGTGCTTGTAAGGAGAAATCTGTGCAAAGGACAGGGACCAAATAGAGAAAGGTACAGAACAGAAACAGTACTTTCTGAGAAAGCAAAGCTTGCTTCTTGCTGGGAGGATGAAATCAAGCAAAAGGGTTTTCTGTTGGGAAAGGAAAAGATAACCCATTCATCTTTTTTTTTCTTGGTATGACAGTTGCAGTCTTCAATCTTGGTGCATGAATTTTGCTCCAGTAATACAAATAATTAAATGTATCTGTATAATAGAACACATCTGAACAGAATGAACTGAGTAATGGGGACTAAAAAATGGGGACTTGTCCTTCCACAGAGGAAAGGGTTTGAGCAGCAGTCAGAAAGACTCTATATTCCCAGCATGTCCGTGCAGCAGCTACAGCAGTAATTTAGTAATCAGTTAGAGCCAGGATGCATTTAAATTGTTACAAAATGCACGATTTGTTTTGGTTCTGTACCGCAGCTCTTCTGCCATCACTGTTACGGCTTTCCACTAGCATATAATATTCCGCATAACTGTATTTTAATAGCACATTACGGGCAGCTCTGCGCTCTGCCCAAGACTCAATATGCAAACAAAGAACTGCAGATTTTTATCCCACACGTATTTCATGACTAAGACTATTGAATTTCTTGTAGCGCTCCAACAATCTTTCTTTAGGGGTCACGGCAGTCTTTTGCTCATAGGCAGTATAGTTAAGTTGCTCCGTTACAATGGGGCTTTGGTTTCTGAAGTTTGCAGTTTGGCAGCTGTGAAGCAGAAATGAAGATAACATCAGGGACCTTCCCGGAGGGTTCCTGAGGAGTCAGACATGAATTAATTACAGCACAGGTAGAAATGTGTAGTGACTATTGCCTCAGGATACGAACCAGACAAATGTCCATTAGGAAAGTTGATGAGATATCAGGTGAGGGCATTTAAATTAGTGCATTCAGACATTGGCTGGGCCTGGAGAAAGAGCTCCCAGGAGCAGCTAGTGCAAGCACAGATATCTGTCCTCATCCCAGGGTCCACATGGGCTCATTCACTAGTCAACCTCAGCCACAGCTCCAGTTCAGCACCACACAGAGAGGGACAAGTGGATCATTCCTACTGTGCTGTTCAGCACACCTCTCAGCTACCTCTGAGTTGTTTTCCAGCAGAAGCTACGGATGAGGAAAGATAAAACTATGTATAACTGGCGTGCTGGAGGAGCTTGGAGAAAGTGCCCAATATCCCAGGCTGCTGCAGCAGAAACACAAGTCTATTGCAACTGCAGGACCTGCTTTCTAAAGCACAGCCTGCCTATGCCTATTGTGCCTTCTGTCTTCTTTGGGTCTTCCATTTTGTACAGATAATCCCAAAGCAAAATCTCATTAATGCCTTCCAACAATAGCTCAGAGAGTTGCAGCTTCTGTCAGAGCAGCTGATTTTGCATTCTAGACTCAGTGAGCATCACACAAGCCAACACGAGGGCTTGGCACAATGGTACAAGCAACTTCCAAGACGATTTGCCTGTCAGGCACCCATTCAGGCCATTTAAATAATGGCATCGCATGTGTGCTAAGCACCTCGATCCTCATTATCCTCTCTTAAAAGCCTATGCCACCTACTGATTATTTCTGGAGGAGTGGATGAGGGCCCTGTCAGTTTGTATTGCTTAGTGTTTTCCATTACAAAAGATGATTGTGACGTTTCATGAGAAAATTTCATATATTCAGTCTTTGTGCGAATTGAGTTTTCAGGAGGAGCAAAGCCTCTTGGTTGGAAAAGTGGAATTCTTGTTAGGTTTTGGCTGGTTGATTGTGAAAAAGTATACTGTGCAAAAAAGTACCCTGCTTAGTTTTCAGCTTCAGGAAAAGCTGGCTTCTTTGCCAGCATCGGCTTTCTGCAGCTGTGCCCATTTTAGCTCTCTAGATCCCACTGACAACAATAGGAGGATAATCAAGTGGCTCACAACTATTCTAACACCATTTAGAGGTCTGGGTCCAGAGTTGAACCCAATCCAATATATCTGTGCCTGGGGTTAAAGTCCTTCTCACTGTCACAGCAGCTTGCTGTAGTTTGTTCTTGACCACGATACGGACAAAAATGGGTAATTGAATTAAAACAGTTAAAGCTTCATTTTAAGAAGCAAGATTCCAGTTACAAAGACAAATGCTTGAAAATTAAAAGTGCTGTATTTACAGCCAGCCGTGCAATACCTAATTCAGTCACCTTGTGAATATAATGCATTTTTCCAGAGTTTATAGTACTATGATTTTTTCATACCCACCTCTCACTTCATTTTGCATCACAAATTACTTTCTGCCAATATTTAATGATACATTATTAATATAAATATGATGTGACAATACAAATAAAGCCGTACCAAAATGATATTTATTTAGGTTGCATAGACAAGCACTTGGAAGTTAGAGAATGCCAGATGCACACGCCGCAAGCACAGCAAGATACATTCACTACCCCAGAAATCTTAGGAATCAAATTAACACAATATGACCCATCTGGTAGGAGAATAGGAAGGAAAGACAAAAAGAAGAGGGACCACAACAGGTTACACGAACTAGGTATGGTTATTAAGAGAAAATAAGTGCTTTTTTTTATTCTAAGTGGCTTTGGGAAGCCTCATGACCCTAGTGCTGTTGACATTCCTGGAATAATACTCTGCATATGGTACGTCTCCCTGGATCTTCTGAAATAGCATAATCAGCAACAGTGTGCCCCCGGGGACTCTGTCATGCCTTCCTCAAATACCTGCTGACAGATGGGTGTCTGGTGTTACGGATTTACAGAATGGAGTGAGAGTTCCTCTAGCAAAAATGCAAGTGAAAAAAAAGGATGTTTCACATTGCAGAATGTAATGGTGGTCTCCGGGGCAAGGAGAGCCCACCCTGAGGCCATTGCTCTGGTAGGGCCGATGCCCAGCAATGCAGATGCTACTACCATGCTTTGTGACAGAACTCAGCCCTCACCTCCATCACTTCTGGCTGGCACACATTCGGATGAATCATTTTCACAGTGACTTCACTTTGAGTGTTATTTTCAGGGCTGAATCTGTGAGCATGGATGTGTGGCTACAATAATACATGTTGCATGTGAAGTTGTGATCACAGCCTTTGCATTGTTGTAAGTGCCTCCTGCTGTCCCTGGTGGCTGGACAATGCTGACACTGGCTGGCACTCCATTAGGAGTATATTAGACATTGAAGTAAGAACAGAAGGTATAAAATATAAGGAAAAAGGATGGAGGGCTTAATTCTAAGTTGTCTCATGGGGACATTACACTGCTACAGTTCCTTCTGCTCTCTTTTGGATGTCTGTGACTTGTGCACTTGCACTAACTTCTTGAAATCAGGGACGTAAATACTAAGTGACACAACTTCCTTTCCCTCTTGCTGGACTGGGTAATGCCCACTCTTTTGCCCCAAACGCATCTTTCACCAGCAGGCTCTGTACAGTATGCCAAACTGCACTGTTTCTAATGAAGGTACTGGTGGAGACATTGACTACTGGTGTCACTGATGAAGTCTTCCAAAAAACTGCCTGAATCACCAGTTCATCTATCCAATACTAACTTAAGTTTCATGTCTTTACTGGGAGGTATTTCCCAGCTTCTGTATCTATGTGAGCCTTCTGCCTACTTCCAGACCCAGGGTTGAGTCATGACTTGGAAATGCACCAGCCTCCCGCCTCCTCACCCCATATTCCCAAAACCCAGATGAGCCAGCTGGAGAGGAGCAGGGACACACTTTGCCTGCTCTTCTAACTCTTCTACCTTGGAAGTACCCAGCCACGAGTACTGCATACTCCACTGCAATCTGTTCTCAGTCTTCAGAGTATCAGATGATTCATAACACAAGGGAGAAGAATATCTAGATATAAACAGCAACTCTCCCCATGCTCTGATTAATCATCTCAGAGTATTATTGTCCCACCACACTCCTCCCACTAGCTCATACCCCAGCAGCACGTTCATGCCACATATGCTTGTGCAGGGAAGGGTGGCTAAAAATGCACGAAGCCGTGCCGTGCACATTTGCAGTTCTCTCAATAACCAGCGATTCTTCTTTTGTTCCTCCTGGAATCTCAGCAATCTGCTCCCCACCCACACACCTGCCATCTGCTCTGGGCTTTTTGGTGCCGTAGCTGTACCCGTGTCAGAACAACTGCACACAGCTCTTCCTCAGAAACTTGTCAAATGTTGTTTTCTTTCCAGTCTAGAAGGAGAAACTGTGGGAAAGGTATGGAGCTCTCCCCATTTTTGCTCTCTGAGAGTTTTGAAAAACACCTCTTCTGTAATGATACACAGAAATCATCTGGCTTACAAAATGTTCTTCCTTCCTACACATACACCCCTTTCCCTGACTTATTTAGAGAATACAGCCTATTGTTAGTGCTCATTGCTATTGTTAGTATGTTGGTATTGTTAGATTTTATAGTGTTTCTTAAGTTTCCTCCTCATTCCATTGGTGGAAAAGCATATACCACTTCTCTGACCTTTTGAAACGCTGGCTTTTCTTAGCTCTCAGCTAAAATCAATGTGCAGTGCATAAAGAACAGCGGGAAAATGTACGTGCATGTTGGTTTATGAAAGCAGGATCAAGTGGGTGAGAGAAAAAAATCATATGAATGTACATGTATGGATTTGTCTTCATTAGGCTTCATTACCCATTCTGTAGTACACCCAGCTCCACAAGGGTACCCACTTACCTTACATAGTGCCATCAGCACTGCTAGGGTCCACAATTACACTAATGGCTTCGACTCAAGCTACCAGATGGATAGCTCATCTCTGCAAATGGGTCATTTCTTATTATTTTTAAGTTAATCCATGCTATTTTTAAAACCATTTCTAATATCAATTATGATTAGCTTACCAATAGCATTTGTTTTCAAAACGTCATTACTTTAGAGTGGGAACTTTTTGTGTTTGGCACAGAAAGGGAGAAAGGCACGTTCTCACTGCAAGAGTATCATAGCTCACCTGGGGTATTTTCCATTACCCCAGTTACTCAGAAATTGCATATTTCTGCCTGACGAAAGGCTGCAACTATAGAAAAAATACGGAAACTAAAAAGATAAAATGTAGGAATAGCTCTCCCCCCACCCCCCCCCCCAACATACCTGATAATTCAATTGCCTAAAATGGCTTTTGAAAAGCTTTTCAGAATAATTCCCTTCCTCCTGAGACTACGTTACAGGAATTTCTGACTAGGAGAATTATTCTGAAAGTTCAGAATTGAAATCACAAATTGAGTAGAATATCTCCTGCAGACTTTGCAATGGAAATATTGTCCCCGTAAGTTAATAACATATTTGTCATTACTTCCTATCCAGGCTAAGGAAAAGGGAACAACAACAAAAAAAGGAAAAGAGTGGGAACAGAAAGCTGAAGATTGTGATTTCCCTTCTAGCTACCAACAAAAGCAACAGTTTGAATCTTGTCTGATAATTCAGCTTCCTTTTCAAAGCAGTTCACAGATTAGCAGAGGAACCACCAAAACACAAATAGTAACAAAGACTAAGAAAAACAATAGAAGGAGAAGATGCAAAATCTCTATAAGAAAGCATTGTGCGTCTCACTGGCAATCAGCTCAGCCCCAGAAGTACAACAGTCTGTCGGTTACCTTTGTAGCTACCACACCCAAGAATCACAGCAGTTCAGGAAAGTAAAACAAGATCTGAACTGGGAAGATCATTTACATCATGCCTTTTCTAGCAATGCTAGGAAGCAGAGCTTTCTGTGAGCTCTGAACTCACATTGCAAAAGGCAGGAGTAAAGGAACAAAGCATCTTTTCACTCTTTTGTGGTGCTTCATCACATATTTTGTTGTACCTCTTGTATGTTGAGACCCGCCTTTTGTATTTGTTCATTTACACCTGTATTTATGGCTTACCTCATCCTCATCTTTGATCATCCCTATCTCCAGCACCCAAAATAAATTCACTGTTGCATGATACAAATCATGTCTCCATGGTTCCCTGGCCAAGAGTCTTCAGACACAATTGTCTGTGGTAGTTTTTTTTTTTAGTTTTTTTTTGGGGGGGGGGGATGAAGGAGAAGATAAAATGCAATACAGTTCATCTTTTGTTGCTTTTGCAGCTTTTTTTAAATCATTTTTGGAATAAGTTATTATATTTTCCTTTTACATAATATAGCGTACAGAAAAAGAAATGTATTTATAATAAATTCAGAGATGCTAGAGACATGGGGACTTAGTGGTCCCCAAGACTATGCCTTGAGGCAGCATCCTTAAAAATCATTATGACACCTATGGAATCTTCTGTTCTATCTTAAAAGAGCTCAGTGATATTTCCCCTGCTTTCCTTTTGAGAGGTGCATGAGGCAATAGGAAATACATGTTGTTTTCATTCTATGCCTAATATGGGAAAAATCAGAAGGCTCAAGGGGGTTCGCCAGAGCAGATTTCTCTCAGCTCAAATCAGTAAAAATGAAAAAAGAAGATATGGCTTTGCCACTGCCTGCTGGGTCCATCGTTTTTCTTTGTTAGCAAACTACAATATCTGTGTTCATAGCACAAGAATGCAGCCAACAAATCCTAGACATACCATATATTTCATGGGTTTAGCAACCCATAAAAGTTGAGAGTATCATCTGATTTATCTCAGCAAATGACTCCAGCTGTTCTTGGGAACACATTTTTTTAATCAAAAGAGGTGTTCCCTAAATTAAGTCTTGATTTGAATCTCCTTCCCAGAACAATACGTACAATACTATTTACTTCTTAAAAGCGTTTTGAATGCTTTGTTAATGCTGTGTGGTGTGACTTTCCTGTAATCACCGTTTCTTCCCACAGGAATCTAACATGATGGTTAGTAATTGCTATATTGTCAAAGAGCACACAAGCTCATTTTCTGACCCGAACGAGTCATTAGAGTTTCATAATTGCTGAGCTCTATGCATTATTTTACTATATTAACCTATTGCTAAAGAGACCACTAAGGAGAGAATGACTGATCCATAGAGGGGCAGATGAATATTCATTTTCCTGAATTATTTTACTTGCTGCTGTGTGTGGCATTGCTTCTTTCAGATGTGAATGCAATGGAGGCCTGTACCACAATACACTAATCAGGAAATAATGACAAATGATGATGTCTCCCACACACATGAAGTTCAGCTTTTCCTGGTTTTAAACAGGGAATTCAGCCTTTTCTCCTCTGCAACAAACTCTCATGGCTGTTTTATGGTTCCTCTCTGTTCTCTCTCCTACCAACATTCCTCTTTGTTCCTCAAGCCTAAGCCTTATACGAGACAGATATGAAAAATCTTCAGGCTTGCCTCCACTGGAAAAAAAAGCTTATTGGTCTCCACAAGCCTCCATAAATCACTAGATGACCTTCCTTCTGCCAGAAAGGAAATCAAAGAAGTAGCAAGACAAATATGTATTGTTGACTGGTTAATACCCAATCTTAACTACTAGGTGAATGTACTGAGAAAGCAGAGTAGGGTTTTTTTTAGAGCAGTTCTTTTTTTCCATCAGAAAATGCTTGTTTGACAAAACTGAAGTTTTCTACTAGTACATATGGCTCTCATTAAAATATTTGCAGAAGATGCTGAAATGTTCTGTTCTTACCTTTTTACTACAGCCTTTACGTTACACTGCTGTTTTACGTAAAAGCAGAATGAAACCTAAACGAGTCAGTCCAAAGAAAACATCTTGTCCTCAATGTTTGTATTTCTCTCCATGAAAAATTATGTCATAATTGCTTTTATTCATAATTCAGAATGAAACTAAATTTTGAAGCTGTGCAGCTTCTCAAGGATGAGATATCTGGTTCTTGGCTGCTCCTACTTTTGGTGCAGTCACGAGACAGACAGCATTGAGTGCTGAGCAAAGCACAGGAACAGGTCTGGAGGAGCGTGGTGTATGACATGGCCTGAGATATCTACAATGTACCTCAGCTAGAAAGCGCCACAACAGCTCCATTCTACAGTGTCCTGGGAAAGTGCCCTTTTAATCCACTGCAACTGTTTTTTTATGTTTTTAATTTATGATCTTTTTTTCCTTTTTCTGCTCCAGGGACTTTTTTCACAGCTTTGGCTTGCTTTCTCTTTTTGGTCTCTTAAATGCTTCAGTGAGTGAAATGTTCTCTGTTGGCGGTCCACATGTAGGTTAGAGAACAAGAAGGGATGCTTTGCCCTTGCCTAGAGGTGGGTAGACTGCCTCAGATATCTTTGCAGGAGACATATTCAAAGCCCTGCAGGAAGGTGAAAATATGGATGATATAAGACTAGATTATTTCATGGTTTATAACTTTTATCAGTATGCAAATAAAAGCCAGTGAGTACCTCTTTCAAATATTCACAGTAAAAGTGTTCATTTGGTCACATTATAAAAAAAAATCAGTAATGAAAGAGATGGGTACAAGGTTGTAAGACAGATATGACGATCTGTAAGACAGATGTGACAAGTGTAAAAACTGTTTCACCTTAACCTCATGGAGATCAAACTGAAACTCTGCAAGTGGATTTCCTTCCTTTTGAGATATCCATGCCCAGGGATGGCTATGCAAACCTTGCTGCTTATAAGCAAGAAGGGGACTGACTTTTTACACGATCTAATAGCGATAGGATAAGAGGGAATGGCTTTAAACTAAAGGAGGGGAGATTTGAGCTAGATGCTGGGGAAATTCTTTCCCTAGAGGGCACAGCTGCCCAAAGAAGCTGTGGTGTCCCATCCCTGGAGGGGGCCCTGGCTCAGGGCCAGGTTGGATGGGGCCCTGGGCAGCCTGAGCTGCTGGGGGCAGCCCTTCCCACGGCAGGGGTTGGGGTGGGTGGGCTTTGAGGTCCCTTCTGTGATTTTATGACTCTATGATCTTGCTGAAGTGCATGTTTCTGCCCCACCGCAGGAGCTGATATGGCTAACACAAGGCCCAGTGCCAGGAGTGCAGGCCTCTGCCACCAGGTGAAAGGGGCCTGCCCTGCCACTCCTCTGCCTGAAAAACCTGGCAATCCCAGCCGGCCTACAGTGACATGCGTAATGTGTATTTTGGAAGCAAAACCATTCCCTTTTGATCTAGTACATGGACCTTGCAAAAAATACTGCTAAGGGCCTAAACCACTGTGCTATTCCTTTGAGTACACATTTGTTTAAACAAAAATAGTCTTTCTTTTTAAATTACAACAGAGGTCAAGTAAGATGGGTGCCTTGTACATTCTACTAATGAAGATTTTCAATCTCTCAGTGCCTCCCTAGTTACTGTTTCTCATAATTATGCATAGACATAAAACCGCTGCATGGCTCACATAAAGAACAGGAATCCCTAAAAATTATTGTCAGTGTCAGAATAGAGAAACAGAGCAAGAAAGAGAGAACATAGGCAAGACTCGGATAAAAACCCCTGCCCTTTCTATCTTTTCTGTGAATTATTAGAGAAGAACAGAAGTCTTGAAAAGATTTAATAGAATCTTCTTAGCTTTCAAATAACAAACTAGTATACCAATGTGCATCCCAGGCCAAATTCAGCCCTCATATAAGTGACTGGAACACTCATGAAGTCAGGAAATTCATGGAGTGAGACTTCTGCCTAAATTTGGCTTCATGTGTTGTATGGGCTGCTTCATATTTTTTCCCCTTGGAGTGAAAATACAGACCTCAACTGGGATCTGTTACATCCCTTCAAAAATAGTACACAAATTCCCTGCAGTAGAAGCTCAGCTACACCAAATAGAGCTTTACGCAGCGCTCGAGTGAAAAAGAATAAAAAATGCTATAGACCTAACACAAGCAGGAATGAACGTGATGTGTATCTGATTTCTTGTTTGAATTCGGCAGGCTTCTCTATTCTAAGAGTACAAATGCATCTTGCTTCCCCAAGCATATGGCAGCAACACATGCAATTTACATCCCATATGGGGTCTCTTTCAGGCAACCGTCAGACTATAAAATGTCACGAGAAATTGCTTTAGATCCACATTGTATAGTGCAGACACTTAGCATTCCCCTTTGTAGTATTGTCCATAGCTCCAGGAGAGGTGCTTTTAATATAATTGCTTGTCCTGCATTACTACCTGGGAGTCAGGGAGCCCTGGGATGCTTCTACCAGCATGCTGTGAAAAATGTAGGTTTCCTTCAGATGCCTGTGATCTAATTTAGCAGCAGTTGAAACCCATTGGTGTGATAAATAATGAGAAAGAAAGGGACAGGAAAAGTGACACTGTATGGTTATTACATACTGCACTTTAACACATGGTCTCAAAGCACTTTATAAACAGACAAAAGTATCCCTGTTTCAAAGATGGGGAAACTAAGGCCCAAGCAGATAACTTTTTGGAGCATCCCAAACCAGTGGCAGAGCTGGAATCAAAGCCAGATTCCCAAGTCACAGTCGTCATGTACCTACTCTCACTGCCTCCTTCTCACACACTCTGGTCCTGTTTAAAGAGAACACCATAAATAGCTCAGTCACACACATGTAAGTATGTGGGGGGGAAAAAAACACCCAGAACAGGTCTTTTTATTTCCTCAGCTGTCTGCATGATCGTGCTTAATGGGCACCACTGTATAGGCAATGAAATAAAAATTCCTAGCAAAATGATCAGATGCAGATTTTAAAGACTAGGAAGGACCTTCCTTCCTTGATGAAAACTGCATGCGTACAGTCAGTGGGAAACTAGATATCCAGGCAAATGAAGCTGAAATTTCTGGCATAGCAGAGGATGCAAATCAACAAGGCATTAAAGTAAATAAACAGAGGCCTGGAAATTGAACAGAAAATATTTGCGTTTAATTATAATGAAGACAGAAGCAGAAAGGGATAAGACAGGAAAGGAAATTGCTTTATCAATGCACAGGCAGTGTCATTAATTGGTTTTGATACTAAGAAGACCAGGAGGATGAAGTATTCTGCCACGGTGAACTATTCTGAACACGATGTTGGGCATAGAAAGTAACTCATGCTGTGGGAATTCACCTCATACAGAATCAGAAAGAGGACAGTCAATGGCTGGTGACGTCTGAGAGTAAGATACAAGAGACATGTCATAACGTGACTTCCAGTCTAATGAGTTGCTCTTATAAGCACAAAAGAGTACACAGGGTTAAGATGCAGACAAAGGTGGCTGGAGCATTACAGGGTTGTCCTTTCAGAAGAAGGGGAAAAAAAAACAACAGATGAAACTGTTTACAAGCATTAAAGGAATAGCCAGAGGAATAGAAAGAAATCTTGAGGAAGGCAGAACTGCCAAAGCCAAAGCAAGAAGTAGTTTCAGTTAGGGGTGCAAAAACGGATGGCACAAAAGTCAGGAGGCTTAGGAACTAAGGAAGATGTGGGCTAGTAGTTGGGAAAGAAGTGATAGCATCTAGTGTAGGTGCCATCCTCCAAGAAATGTACGAGCACTGAGACATTGTTTTTCACATCTCACTGGAACGGAAGAGAGATTTTTAGTCGCACAGTAAAAGCCCTGACTTGAAGGATGCTATTTCTCTTCACAAGCCAAGCTTTTATGATATCTTTTAACCATCCCAAGTGACACCACCGTTAGTACAGCTGTCTTGACATGGCAGTGCCATAAAACTGAGATAACCGCACAGTGAAAATCCAAGTGTTTCACTATGGCACGTTACTTAGCCAGTTTGAAGTCAGCCACTTGCCTGCTGTAGTGTGGCTTTACTGAACACAAGGCTTGCTAGAGACACACCAGGCAGAGTTGCTCACACAGGCTGCATAGAGAGAGGGAAGCCTGCAATAATGGCTCATTAGCAATAATTTGCAAAAATGTCTGGAGAACTTAGGCTGGACAGGAATATCACATCCATCTGCTCTGCCCATTGCAGCCACTGAAATTCCTGCAGTGATTAACCCAATGTTCTTTTACCACCACTGGTTATCTCAGTCCTTTTTATTGAACCCATGCATTAATTTGCTCTAGGCTTCACCTTCAAGTTTACAGTCAGTAAGTTTTTGATGCATCTTTTTAATACGTTTTCTTTAGTTCACTCAGGCAACAACTTCTCCAGTGCCAGACACCTACACCCAAACCTCTGTCTGCAGGAGAATTTCCACTCACTCCAGCGAGCCAGGTCAAGCCACTGTCAAAGCCTCATTCCTCAGAGGCTCACACTGGTTATAAAACTGATAATGACAGGAGGAAAGCAAGCCTAGTGCTCAGACACCGTAATTGCGTGACAGTCCATGAGAAAAATATTCATACTATATAGCAGAGTGGGCAGCACAGGCTGACCAGAGAGTCCAGAAAGACAAACATATTGTTGTCCTAAGGAGACCTATAGATGACATCTCTTTCCTTGAGTCTAGACTGGAATTAACCTTATGAATTCAGGTAATTATTCTCTGTCCTGACTCTTGCGTGAATGGCTGTAGAGAGCCTTCTCCCCGCTGTCTCCAGCAGGAGCAGATTTCAGACCTTAATTGAAAGGGAAATGTTTGCCAAAGGTCAGTTCAAGTGGAAGAAAAGCCCCTTTCATTGTGACTGGGGGGTAGAGCTGAGCAAGTAATTATCTCAGGGGAAGCACAGAGAGCCTCGGTGATTTATTTCTTGGGGGGGAGGTGGCAACCAGTGGATTTTCTCCCTCTTAGTTATTTTTGTCCAGCCTCTTCAAACTCAACTAATTTCTAGCAAGAACATGCATCATTTCAGTACTTATGCAGCAGTTCTCAAGGTCATCCTTGTTTTTCCGCACTTATGCGCATGCATGATATGTCACTGTTCATAATTTTGAGATCTTTGTGTGGATTAGCGTGCAGTGATTTCTAAATAAATGGTTGGAGCATTTCACGTCACTTGTCAATGACAACCAGCCACTTCAAACACAAAATGGCATTCAGAGACCTGAAGGGCGCGGTTCTTCCATTTTCATCTGAGGGCGCAGTGTTGTTTTTGTGGTTGCAAACAATGGGCTAACAGTTTGTATTCATTTTTAAAGCATTATTTATGTTTTAAATCTCTCATTTGAGGCTTTTGTTCCACATTGTATTCCGCTCTTGTGTGCCAGGATGCTGAGAGATGAATTGTGATGCTGGGACTAAGAGGTGGGAATGGGTAGAGGAATTAAAGTCAGTCCATTTGACTGACAGTTTTGATCACTCCAACCATTCTGAGAATGCCTGAAAAGCAGAAAGAAAATCATGGCTACAGGACAGTCCCCTGACAAGCACCTCTGCGCCAAAGACAAGAAGTGGCTCTAGGATGATCAGGCCAAGTGCCCAGGGTACCAGGCAGTTTTAGACTTGGATGCTTAGGAGAATCTCCAAGGTTTGTAGGCTCTCAACTCTCAGTACGCTCATTATCTGAACACCTATCTTAAGGGACACGTATGCAACAGTAAATGCTGGTGGCTGCCCAGCTAGAAAGTGGCTTACCAGAAAAGGACCCAGGGGGTCCTGGTGGACACCAGTCTGAACAAGAGACATCAAGGTACCCTTGCTCCTAAGAATCATCGAATCACTCAGGTTGGAGAAGACCTTAAAGATCATCGAGTCCAACCTAACCATACTACCCTAACTCTAACAATCCTCCACTAAATCATGTCCCTGAGCACCACATCCAAAGGGTTTTTAAACACATCCAGGGATGGGGACTCAACCACCTCCCTGGGGAGCCTATTCCAGTGCTTCACAACCCTTTCTGTAAAGAAGTGTTTCCTGATATCCAACCTAAGCCTCCCCTGGCACAACTTGAGGCCATTTCCACTCACCTGTCAGCAGTGAGAAGAGACCAACCCCGCTCTCACTGCGATCACCTTTCAGATATTGGAAGAGAGCAATAGGTCTCCCCTCAGCCTCCTTTTCCCCAGACCAAACAGCCTCAGTTCCTTCAGTCGCTCCTCATAGGGCATATTCTCCAAGCCCTTCACAAGCCTTGTTGCCCTTCTTTGGACCTGCTGCAGCACCTCCATGTCCTTTCTGTACTGAGATGCCCAAAACTGAACAAAGACTCAAGGTGAGGCCTCACCAATGCTGAGTACAGGGGCAGGATTACTTCCGTAGACCTGTTCACCACACCGTTCCTTATACAAGCTGGCAGAAGAGATCCAAGGGATGAAACGCCTCCCCTGCATGGACAGACTGAGAGCTGGGGCTGTTCAGCCCAGAGAAGAGAAAACTCCAAGGATACCTGTCAATGTCTAAAGGGGGGGGGGGGGGTCTATAAGAAAGAAGGGGACAGACTCTTTAGCAGGGTGTGTTAAGATGATAGGACAAGGGGGAATGGTTTCAAACTAAAGGGGGGAGATTTAGACCAAATATAAGGAAAAAGATTTTTATGGTGAGGATAGTGAGGCACTGGCACAGGTTGCCCTCTCTGGTGGAAGCCTCATCCTTGTAAACATTCAAAATCAAGCTGGAGGGAGCTCTGAGCAACCTGATCTAGCTTTAGGTGTTCACTGAGGGGGAGTTGAACTACATTACCTTTTCTATGATTCTATGATCCTTGGCTGCATGAGGCAAAGTACTGTCAGCAAGCGGAGAAAAGTAACCCTTCCTTTTTACTCAGCACTAATGGGGCCTCCCTTGGAGTGCTGCATCCAGCCTGAGAGTCCCAGCAGAAGACATACGTGTGTATCCTGGGGACAGTCTAGTGAAGGTGCACTGAAGGACTGAGACATCTCTCATACAGGTGAAAGTGGAGACATCCAGGATTACTGAGACTGTAGAAGAGGAGGGTGAGGGGGGATCTTTTCAAAGTCTATGAATTCCTGATGGGAAGGTGCAAAGAGAAAGGAGCTGGGCTCATTTCAGTGGTGCCTAGCACCAAGACAAGAGGCAGTGAGCACATACTGGTACACAGGAGGTTCCCTCTGAACACCAGTAAGTACTGCATGTGACAGAGCACTGGCACAGGCTGCCCAGAGAGGGTGTAGAGTCTCTTCCTTGGAGATTTTCAAAGGCAAACAGTAAGAAAATCCATTGTGTTCCTCAGTATTAGCAACAGAGGGAAATAATTTTGTCCTGTTGCAAAATGGGACAAGTTCTAAAAGTTGCAAGTGAAGCAGCTGCTCTGTCTGACTAGCAATGACCTCGCAGGTCCACTGTTGTGGGAAGTTCCCACAGTCAGCTGCATCAAAGCAGCACTGGTATGTCTTGCTACAGAGAAGGGAATGCAGAACAGGTGACTTCTTGATGTAGTCAGAGCTAAAAACTTCAAATGGGCAACAGCTTGCTGCCCCCACTATTCAGAATCCAATCTGTCACTGTATAGCTCTGGTTTGGATTGGTCTCACTGCCCTCTCAGAGCACCAGAAAAGCTTCCCCTGGGCAGAATCATTTACTTCTCTGTTATGTGGATACCTAAAATCCATGTGTATGTGGTCCATACAACTTAGTGTTTCAGAGGAATTCTTTTAATACTTTTCTGGAGTCCTTGATTGCAGTCTTGCAAATCCTAGTTACCACCTTTGCTAAATCAACAGTATTGTTGGAAGAATAACTATAATTTCCTGGTTTCTTATTCCCAAGGAGGCAACGGGTAAAATAGATAGTTCTACTGTAATGCAACTTCCTATAGCTGC
The DNA here is from genome assembly GCF_016699485.2 of Gallus gallus. Lineage (NCBI taxonomy): Eukaryota > Metazoa > Chordata > Aves > Galliformes > Phasianidae > Gallus > Gallus gallus. The sequence continues at coordinate 112,993,820 of NC_052532.1, forward strand.
TTTTGATTGCATTTTCCTCCCTGGTGCTACAATAAGAATTAAGCTCCTGTCTCTGGTGCAGTATTCAGCTGCTCTCCTGCTGTGAAGTGATGCTCTGAAATGCCCAGTGATTCACAACTCTGATATTTTGCGTCTAATGGAATTATTTCTGGATGGAATTGTTAGCTTTCCTGAGAGAGGGGGACTCATAAAGCTGGCAGGAGACAAATTATACGTGTCTACCTTCCTCCAGAGCACTTCTTAAAATCAAATTACTTGGCTACACTTTTTAAAATTTCTCCTACTGCATGAATGCAGAAGTAATTTGGAGTGAAACACAGGGGCAGTGCAATTATGCAAAAGACAGGAAATTCAGGGTTACAAATGGACTTGAAAAAGGCCCAGTTGTATCCCAGCACAAAGGAGAAAGAGAAGGGGATCTCAAAGTTCTCTCTGTATAGATTATGCTATCAGCTAATCTGTATTATAGGTTTATATGCCTACAAAATGTAGGCGATCAATTGACGCGTGAGGTGAGTTACGTAATGGCCGAATTGGGATTAAGACATATTATTGTCAGTCAGACTTTAAAACACTCCAAATTCCTGCTGCAGTCACTGCTCCCGCTCCTGCCTGAAGTGGCTGCGCCCTGCAGGAGCCCTCTGGAGAAGCACCCCGAGAAAGTGCTTGGGGCATTCTCCTCCAGGGCCTGGTGCTCAGAAATCCCACCAGAGAACTCAGGGACTTAAATCAAATCTGCTGATGACTCACTCAAGGATTTTGAAGTACTGGGAGGCATTTATTTTCAGTTAGTTAAATCCCCAAAGTAAGCCAATATCCCGCCAGTGATATCAATTAGGATATCAATTACCTTCAGAAATGGGTGCCCACGCAGATGGGTGGTGGGTCCTTTGTGACGTTCCCGGGGAGGGGCTGGGACAGTGCTGTCTGGGAGCTGACCTCACGCTGTGCTCCATTCATCCCTGCCAGCAGCACTGAGTCAGGGCATGTGAGCAACGGGGGGAGGCACTGTACACTCTTTTGCGTTCCGTCATCCAGGCTGTCCAAGAGTGGGATTGTGTCATGTTCTATGAAGAACATCTTTTTCACGTTTAGTCCTAGAGTGTTTCAGATGAGGATATGGAAGACAGAAGTCAGCCAGAGGAAACACCACTGAACTTACTGGATCTGACCTAGAGAGGGACCCATGAAGGTGCTCGAGGCCAGGTTGGATAGGGCCCTGGGGAGCCTGAGCCGGTAGGGGGCAGCCCTGCCCACAGCAGGGGTTGGGGCAGGGTGAGCTTTGACTTCCCTTCCAACCCAAACTATTCTGTGATTCTATCATTCGATGGTAAATTCCATAGTCTGTGCTAGTGAGCAATTTAGCTTTCTTCTTCCGATGAACATTATTTTGTGCTTAAATCACTAAGCTCCACCTGTACACCGCCCCCCCCCCCCCCCCATCCACTCTTTTACAGCTATTGCTGTAATTCCTCACAGCTTGATTTAAGTCTCAGCTAAACTTATTAACTTTAACCAGCAAGGGTTGCAACTTCAGTGCTCATCCCTCTTTCTGGATATATTAGGTTTGTGTTACAGCCTACTATGCAAGGGTGCCAACCCCCTTAAAGTAGGTCCTTTGGAGAACAGCTGAATTCAATAGTCCTCTAACATGACAGAGACCACAAGGAGTTTTCCAAGGCACTTAGCCACGCCCTTGTGGTTCTGACAGATCTGCTTTCTGAATGCCAACTACATCAGACTGCTTGCCCCTAGAGAAAATCCACTACAGACATAGGCGCAGAAGGGATGTATAGCAAACACGTATACAGATTGTAAGGTATACAGGTATAGGACCAGAGAGATTATCGCATTTCCAAAAGAGTAATGAAATAAAGAAATTACCCATGTTCTGGGCTCACAGAAAGATTCCAAGAGGGATGAGCACCAGATAAAGATCCTTCCTCCTTGAGAGTCAGCCCTTAAATGGGGTGTAGGAAGGGGGGGAGCATGGCTCCACCCCTTCTGGTCACTGAGGTGAAATTGCGTTCACCTGTGCCCCTGCAGCTGACTCAGCGCTCGCCTCAGGCGGTCAATCAGAGGCTCAGGCCGTGATTCAACAGTTCCCGTACAAGGGGTCATCAGCATTTAGAGAGGCCTCAAAAGTTTGAGATTTCTTCAAAGGGCTGGTAATGAGACTGTAAGAACCAAACAGCCGGGCAAATAGCTGTATCTCATTAGTCATGATAGTAAGCGCTGAGCTGAGTAAAATGGTTCTTACGGCTTAGGAAGCGTTTATGTACACACAACCTTGGGCAAGACCCAGAAATTTTGGTCTCTGTGCTTGAAAAGCAGCTGATTAAATAGCTGTGGCAAAATAATCAAAAAAAAAAAAGCACTGTTTATTTGCTTAATGTGTTAACCAAGTGATTAACTGAGTAACGGGAAACCCAGAAGAAAGAAGAAACCTTTCCCCTTGTGCACAGAGCAGCATTTTTCAGCCTTTCCACCAGTGTTGCACATTCCTGGAAAAACAAAATGAAGCTCAGAATTCTGGAGCTCAGTTGTGACTGCTGTCCTCGAACAGAACGATCAGCTCAGTGCATCACTCCAATCTTCATGCAGCTCATCCACCCTTTCTTACAGAATTGGAAAGGCAGTGAAATAATTAACTGGCTAACGCTGTCCTGTCTTAAGAAGGGTAAGCATAACTCCTGAGTTCTGGAGTCTTCATGCAGCCAAACCTGGATGGCTCCTTGCTATTTAATGCGTCTAGTTGTATGTGCCTTCTTTTTAGCAACTCAGCTTCTCACAGCTTTTGCTACCAGAAAACACAGAAGTCTGATGTAGACTTTTTCCCAGTGTCATTTCTAATGCAAACCGATGCAAATAAAATACTTCATTCTGTTTCAGAATTCTTACTTTTCTTTGTTCCCTACTGATAGTCCGAGCTCCCCACTGAGTCGTTTCTAAGACTACTGTTCCACATTTTCTTAAAGATATTAATTATTTGTAAATGCATTCTGTAGGCCTGCTGTTACTGTGCTGTGTGTCAGCTGTGTACTCAACGGAGAGAACAGGAAAAAAAAACGTTCTTACTCTTTGAAAAGATGTAGAGAAGCATTTTTTCTCTCTTTCCCCACTGTCTCATGAATTAATGTGAGATCATTTTCAGATGATGATGTGAAAGTGGCCAAAGAATCCTAACACTGGTAACAAGCTGCTGAACAAGTGCTTGCAGTGCATAAACTGCTAACAAGCAATATTCTATTTCTAACTCTAGGTGTAGGAGAGAAGTAATCATTTACTTTAAAGGACTATGAAGATATAGCGGGAGTGTGTCGGGTGCAAACGTATAAAACCCTAGAGCCACTTGAGGTAGAATCATAGAATCATTACAGCTAGAAAAGACCCCTAAGCTCACCCAGTCCAACCAGCAGCCCATCACACCATGCCCACTGCCCATGGCCCTCAGTGCCACATCCACACAGCTCTGGAACACCTCCAGGGATGGTGACTCCACCACCTCCCTGGGCAGCCTGTGCCACTGCCTCACTGCTCCTCTGAGAAGAAATGTTTGCTAATATCCAACCTGATGCTGTAGGTTGTCCTTGCTGGCCCGGGGCTGTTATCCAGGTCAAACAGAAGGGAGGGGCTTTGGGTGAAGGAAGTTTTGGGCTATAAGGAGACAGGCACAAGACTCTGTGTAAAAGGAGAGAAAAAGGATGCCCTATCTTTCAAGTGTGCTCAGCAACTGAAACAGCACTTCTACTGATTAAAGCATAATAAATGTAATGAAAAACACTGTAAGCTATTAGCAGCTGCTACCAGTTACGCATTTGTTTTATGCCTTTTGAATGCTGATAACTCTTTTTTTTTTTTCCCGGAAGATCTTTCCACATTATTACAGTGTTTCCTTTAAACACTGCATTTGCAGTCATCTCTTGTAAATTCAAGTAATGAATTCAGGAGAAGTCTGGATGGCATAATAATGGTGCCTCACACGCTACTACAGCTACCACATGGCAATCCCAGAATGATTAACTTGTGCGGGTGGGTAAACCCTCATAGAGATGCGCCGATGCTCAGCAAAGCAGCGTGAGACCCTTTAAGCAGAAGAGGAAGCCTTAAGGGCACCATATTTCTGGGTCCCTGCAGCACAAACGTGCATGCCTTTTTGGTGCCGACCCGACGCCTCTAGGGAGTGTCAGAACTACTCAGCATGCACCGTGCAGACAGCCTGCATGTGTACAGTAAATCTGACCCACAGGGATGCTCTGGCTCCCAGCACACATCACACTGACTGTATATTGCATGTGCAGAAATGTGTAGTGAGCTCAGTGCTTCTACAGGACAGTAGATGCTCTGCACATGTGCACCAAGTCTGCCCAGTACTTCCAAAACTATCAGAATAGCTGAGGGTGGGAGTGGTTTGTGCAAGACAGAGCAACAACAGTCATTTTTTCCTGTAGATGGTTATGGAGGAATAGAATGATACGAAATGTACTCCCTGCGCACGCTGGATTCCATTGCTTGTGTGCTATGCAGTAGATCTATAGATGTGTTTTAAAAATTGCGGGGGGATTCAGATGTACAGCAACCTGCTCACATTCCTTAGTATAGTATGAGTTTCAGAGTTCGTGGTAACCTCCATGCACTTTACCTCTAATCGGAGAAGAAGAGAGAGACAGAGGAGTGCCAGATAGTTCTTAATCTGTTCTCTGTAAAACATGTAACAAAGCAACTCTGCTACTATAAATCTGCCAGACTTCACTGATAGCACATTAATCAGCACAATAAAACTGACACTAATGTCTTTTTTTTTTAATGAGAGGACTAATAAAGTGAGTTGTCTCACACTCAAGTAGCATTAAAATCAGGCTAGAAAGGTTATCTACAAGTCTAAGCACTGGAAGTAGTTTACCTGTTCCAAAAAGACTATGTAATCTTTCATAAAGCAGAGTCTAATACAGCAAGAAATACACCGTATTGCATACATCTTCCCCCATATGCTTAGCTGGGGAGTAAAGTATTGATATTTACCAAATCCCCTACTCTTCCATCCTTGCTGCAGCTAGATTTCTGCTGAAGTGTAAATGATGGCTCGAGTTACTGAAATATTTGTGATGTTGTGAATGAAAACGTTAACAAGAGACACGCAAATACTTGCAAAAACCACAAGTCAGTTATAAGAAGAAACAAATGCATTTCTATTTTTATTTCAGTGTTATGTGTGGCCCAGCAGTGAACTCCAGTTTTGAAATGAATTAAGTAGGGTTTTGCGGCTGATCAGGAAAGTGAATTAATTTGCAATGTCTCAATTTTTAAAGAATCACCATATTTGTTCAAGTATTATAGGAAGAAACACGCCGACATATACTTGAAACTGATAGCCACAACAAAGGTGTTCCTAACCGTGCACAAAACATTGGCTGCAATATATACACACCCAGCCACCAGGAAAACTACAATCACCATGAATCTGGTCACTGCCCAGAGAGATTAGCTGAAATGTGCGTGATGTTGCAGCACCAGGTGAAGTGCAGCAAGTTCTTTCCACAAAGGAGCAGTATACGATGCCATCATATGGTGACCCTCAGTTTTGCTTAGAAAAATATAAGCCGAAAACTTGATATTTTAACCTGAATTCTGTTTGAAGAGTGACGGTCTATTGGAAATGAACAGTAGAATCACAGAATCAAAGAGTCATTAATGTCGGAAAAGGCCTCTAAGATCACCCAGTCCAACCAGCAGCCCATCACACTGTGCCCACTGCCCATGGCCCTCAGTGCCACATCCACACGGCTCTGGAACACCTCCAAGGATGGTGACTCCACCACTTCCCTGGGCAGCCTGTGCCACTGCCTCACCGCTCTTGCTGAGAAGAAATTCTCCCTGATATCCAACCTGAACCTCCCCTGGCACAATGTGAAGCCATTCACTTTTGTCCTATCACTGTTACCTGGGAGAAGAGGCAGACCCCCACCTCTCTACAATCCCTCCGTCATTTTTCTCTGCCACATCCAGCTCTGCAGAACCTGCTCTGCTAGTGCTGCAGCAGTATCCTCCTGTGCTAGCCCACAGGAATGGCACAGAGGAAGGTGATGCTCATGGGGTCTGTACATTTTCAGTGCCAGACAGCAGAGGGATTTGGAGGTTGGATGGAGGACAGAAACAGAAGCCAAAGCACCCAAGAAGTGTGGGTAGTCAAGGCAACAGTAAAGCACTGCTGGCCTGTGCACCCTCCCACAGATCAGCAATTATGTGGAAAGGTTTCAGGAGTTTATGTCTTTCACATCACACAATGATAGCTCTAACACATCTAGGACTACAATATACCTATGATGCTGGCAGAGCCAATCATGAAAGTGGAACCCAAAAAACCTTCAGTGATGCTGATCACTGAAAAGGTATCTGAGAGGCTCCAAATGAGAAGTGACTTTTGCATTGGAGTTTATTGCCTCAAACGTTTTCACAAATGTAATACAATACTGCACACTTCAGCAAAGCTAGCCCTACAATTTTATTAAAGAATCATTCGTTGCCTTGATCCTTTCTGAAGAAGATCGATGTATACGCAGACCAGAATATTCTGCCAATGAGGAATATTTTTTTTCTTGGCTGGGATCCAAGCATCAAAATGTAGGCATTTGTAGCTGTGGTGAGTAATCTGTCAGCAGGGAAACCATGACAGCCTAGAGGAGGAAGAAAGGAGAAAAAATGCAATCACGTTGGAAACAGATATTCCATAAAAATAAATAAGGGAAAAAAATATTTTCTAGCTCTGGAGTTTTGTGTTGAGAATTATTGGCCTGACAAGAAGTGCACGCTTAGATTTATTTGCTAGAATTTCTGATGAGGAATCGGGAGAGAGCTGAAAATCACTTAGGATGTTCTGTATTGCAGCTGATAGGTTTTCTCAGTGCAGACAAAATGTATTAATGGATGGCCAAGCAGAAATTCAGACAAAGCACACTTAGAGCAAAAGCTGAGGCCTTTTTGTTATGCTATCTTGTATCCTCAGCTACAAGGAAATGAAGCTACTAGGAAATGAAGTAGGTACCCCAAAAACACGTGTGTTTGCTTGCATATTTCAGCAAAACTTCCATTAGCATCAGCAACAGCCATACCTGAATAAGGACTTGGAAATTTATCTCAGTTTAGCTATACTTTTTGCACTAAAACATGGAAAATCCTCACTGAAGTTAACAGTGTGTCATGCACTCCTCCTGCTTTCCCCCTCATATCCAGTATATATTCCAACAAACCTTTCATATGGCCATGAAATGAGAAATGGGAGCATCGGGTAAATAAAGCAGTGATGAAGAAGCTTTGTTGTGCTCCTCATACCTGCATACACCACAAGCTGCTGTGCTGGCTCGGTTTTGACAAGGTGTTACCTGGCTCACGCTGTTATGATTTCACAGCCATGTCTGACTATAAGTCGTTCTTTTGGCCCAGAACTGGATTTACAAGGGCCCTCCAGGGGGTCTTTCGTGTCCCATCGGCACTGCTCAGTGTGACAGGTAGATCCAGGCACACAGTGGGGATGGAACACAACTGTGCAGTCCCCATTGCCACCCATTTCATGGCTGCACTCGGCCTGGTTTGGAATTACAGCTGAGCAAATAATTCCTTTTTCAGTTTGCTAGGTGAGCTGAAATGGGTAGAAAATAATATATATACAAAGCCCATACATTTTGGGTTTGGTTTTTTTTTTTAGCTTGATAAAATACAAGTGAGTGATGTGTTTTAGTGGCATTGAAGGACATGGTCAGTGAGCACTGTGATGATGGGTTGGTGGTTGGACTAGGTGGTCTTAGAGGTCTTTTCCAACCTTAATGGTTCTGTGATTCTATAATTGTGACACTTCCCTTACCCAAACAAAACGTGTAGCTTGAACCCAAAGTAAAAGTGGTTTTTGTTTGTTTTGTTTTTTAGTGTTTCAGGGCAATTAAACATTGTAAAATTATATGCATATATATATGAGCACTTCTCATAATTTTAAGACTAAAAATCATGCACAGATTCTAAGAAAAAATTGTCAATAATTTTAACTGCGTCCAAAATCTGAGTTTTTGGTATATGTAATCTCAGCTCCTTATTCACTTGGAGCACATGCAGAGTTCAGCTGAGAGCTATGATTGTGCCATTTCTGTTTTGTTTTTTTTTTTTCATCTCAAAGCTTTCACTAGCTTTTGTCAACACGATGGTTCTAAAGCCAACAATAAATAACAGGCTACTGAGATCTGGAAGTGGTTTTCTGACATTCCAGGAATGCCGTGAAAAAAGTTATGGCTTATGTTAAATGTCAAGTGTACTCTCGTGGTTCCCATGGATCACACAGTGTCACCCACACTGTAGGTTTGCAGGGTCCTTCAGAGCTTTGCTCCTGCAGTGCTTCATCAGGGAAAGTTGCCATTGTTTTCAGTGGCAGTTTTGCTTGAGAGAATGCTGCAGAATCTCTGGCACTATTTGCTCTAAGTGCTTGGGAAACTGCTGTTTGTATGTCCAGTCCCTGGGACCTCAGCATTTAACATGCTTTAAAATGGAGCAGCTAAGTTCATCGTAAGTGTAAACCCAGCAATTCAAATACAAAAAACAATAATAATAAAATTCAGTTCATACTGCAGGTTTGCCTTAGTGATAAAAACTGGAACAAACAGCTGCAGATTGTTATTGAAATAGGTCATATTTGTGTCCAGAAGTATTTGTGCTACAAATGTATGTCGCCTATAATCAAAACTGTGATGTACCGTGGGGTGCTTTCAAAACTTATGTGCTCATATTTATGGTTTATTGAGGGACCATACTGACTGCAAGTCTGTAGTGTAAGGCAGAACAGAAGCTGGCCCTAACCTCTAAATAATATTAGCTTCCTTTTTTATTATTGTTTTTTTACCATAATTGTCCATTTTCTGTTTTCTGCCTCCTGGAAAACCAGTGATCTCGGGGAATAAAATACTTCATCATCAACTTCTTCGGGTTTTCTGGGTAAGCAATGTAAAAACGTCCAGTTGGACGCAGCAGATTTCACAGTCTGTAGATCAAGAAGAATAAAAAATTAAAGAAATATGCTAGTAATTAATGAAACCTTTAGCTGGTAAAAGAGTTAACAAATTTTATATCGGCTTCCACTGTAGTGACTTTGATGATGAACTCGGAATAATTCTGCTGACTTCATAAGACCTGCTCATCCGTGAATAAGAGGGGAAAATCCCCTTTTAAGTCGGTGAGAGTTCAGTGCTGACTTCACAAAAGCCACGTTTTTACTCCTATTTCTCTTGCTCCCGTAGTAGGAAGTAAAAACCCTAGCGACTGACTGGATCAATAAAGTGCGATTTATATTCAAGTGCCATACAACAATGTAATACTATTGATAATTTCAACGCGAGCACATTAAACTATGATTTAAAAGGCTGTGATTTTTTTTGCTTTTGGTATTGTTCCTCATAACACAGTGATCTAATATCAATGAACAATGAAGTTTTAAGCCAGTTCAGAGACATACTCATTAATAGCATTTTATGAACTTCTGTTAAAATACAGTCAGTTAAACCAGTAATTCTATCAGCAAGGAAAATGTCCTTTTTGTCTTGGATGATTTATGACTTTACATTTTCTCTGCTTTTGCTCTGATAAGCATTTCAGTGAGACGATTTTTAAACATACGTATTCAGTGCTTTATACACTGGCAGATATACACAGCATTGCCTGAAATGCCGCCCAGGTAAATAAAATACAAGGAATCTTTTCTGACGCCAAACAGGAAAGAAGTAAAGGATTAGCCCACCTGCCCTGGTCGTGTTCTGGAGTTACACCTCATTGGGAAGCTCTGAGAGAGGCTAAGACAGGTGATGTATACAAGTTAACTTTGTTATTTTTGTGAGTTTTCAGGCCGAAGTGGTGTTTGCATGTGGTTTTTCTGCAGCTCCCTTCAAAGAAATACCAAACCCACGTTTTGCTGATGTTGATTCTTACGAATCTGTAACAGGATGAAGCAAAAATGAAATCTGAATTTTTACCTGCATCGTAATCTGATAACCTTGAAAAGCCTTCAGTCTTCTTCTCTTTTCCTCTTCTTGCCCCATGCTTATCCATGTATCCGTAACTAAGACGTTGGCACCGTTTGCGGCTTCCAAAGGATCTGTGGTGAGAAGCAACCTGGTACCATACTAATGTGAATAAAATAAAGAAGATCAGGAAATCATGAAGCTTCTATTATAGCAATAATAAACTATTTAAACTACCATGCCAGGCTGTTTATTGGGCTCATACCTCTTTGGAGTACTGCTCAGTTACTTTTGTTATTCTGAGGTCTGGTTCAAAGCCCTGCCAAAAGAGATGATAGATTACGCCATGGAACGTGTATAAGATCTTTAATGACCATTAACACTAATTAGGAATATACTGATTGAAACATTTTCTGTCAGAAGAGACTGTCTTTCAGCACTGTAAACCTTCGGGAAATTAATTAGACTTCATTGCAAGTTTATTTTGGAGATAAACTGGTGGATGTTATCCTGATAATGGAAGGAAAATATATTTCAGTGGCTACAGAATATAATGCCTATACATCTTTTAATTTTTTGCTCTAAACCAATTCGTTGTTTTATATTCTATATTGCATTATAATGCAGCATTCTAAAAAGCTGCACCATCAATCTGAACCAAGACGCAAGACTTCCATCAGCCTGAAATGGCTCTCACATTTGTGGCAGGAAGGAGATTTTGGTGCCTTTGTAATATTTTCTCAAATTGAATGATCATCCTCTGCAACTTACAGTACAGCCAAGAATTCCCCTCAGTCCTTCTGCAGTTGGAGTCAGAATTACTCCTGTTTTGCATCAAAACATCTGAATCGTGATTCTGAACCTTAGTTCTGCAAGCTGATACTCGAGATGCAAGCACTGCTAGCTGAGGCCCTTGGGAAGGATCAAGCTGGCTGAGATGGGAAAGGTGAAGTTCACCCTCCTTTCTCCATGCATGCAGCTTTTATACCTTGGGAGTTGCAATGCGGAGATGCATTCCCAGCTTTGCAGCACTTGTCATGATGGAGTGGAGGACATTGTTTCCATCCCCAATCCAGGCGATGGTGAGCCTGTTCAGACCACCATAGTGTTCCTGCCAAAAGAATCACACATTCCCGGTGTTATGTTCTAGGAGAACAGAGCAAGGTGATGCCACGGGGAGGAGTGGTTGGTCAAATTGATCTGGTGCTAAAACTGATTGTTTCAATGCTAGCTGCTGTTAATATAGGACAATAGCTTTAATTGAACTTGCTACACACACACGATGGCCAGTGAGGGAATGCTCCCCATGTCTTAGAAGAAGTGTTGCAGCTTTCTCTGATGAAGAGCACATTGACATGTACGCTGTATGGTGAGGCCCAGGCTAGGAGGCACAGCAGTAAATTCAGCACTGAAGTGGTATAGGCTTAGTGCTCATAAATATTGGTGAACATTAGAAATTCAGGGGTTTGCTCTCAGCTGTACAGCCAAGGAACACAATGATCTTTAGAGTGTGTATATTACCCTCACCTGAAACAGCACTACAGTGTCAACTGTAGTTTTGTCTAATGGCACTCACAGCCTGTACACATGTAGCTACTCTGGCTCTCAGTCACCAATGGATAAAGCTTAAAGGGTACCAAGAGTAACGTCAGCTCGTATTTCCAGACTAGAACGATTTAAAGCCTTTCAGTAGGGCTTGTTCTGAATATGCATGTTTACATGTACTTAAGTTAACATCAGAAAAATTGTGAGGATATAACCAAATACTTCTGTATGCCTGCTCTGTACTATTCCATCTCAACTTGAAAGACTGAAGGCATGATGGAGAGCCTTTTATTCTTAGTTCAAAACTGGGCCATGAAACCATTGCCTTGTATGAACTGGAAGCCAGACGGTGTTTCAGCACTTTGTGTGGCATGGCTCAATGACTGTCAGTTGGGATAAGCATCCACACTGCAGAGCTGTACTGACAGGCTACCTTGCAGACACTCAGCAAAGACGCCAAATGGCTGAACAAGAAAAGGGCTGGAACTGCACTCCCCTCTCCTGGCAGCAGCTTCTCCTAAACAAATAGTGGTGAAGTTGTTCCAGGGCAAACTTGCTGTCGATTCTGCCGGTAGGCACAGTAGCGAGTCAAAAATAGTAGCATGTGAAATATTTAATGACATTACATTTAGTTGAGATCTACATCTGAGTCCTGTGCTGCCTGCATTCTAACAGCTAAAACTACTGTATGGTAAAACGATAGGGTTTTCTCATTTGCAGGTTGTTAGACAGCAATAGGCTGATGGGCAGAGCTGTGATGCAAGGGCATTCCTAGGAGAGCAAAGCAAGACCTTGTGGACATGGAAGTTGTGATAGCGTAACAGCTCTGCAAGTCATCACGAATCTTTCAAAATCTTTCCACATCTCCTATCAGCGATGCTGCTAGGAGAAGGCCAAAGTAAGGCATTTGTTTAAGGAGTTGTTTCCAGCTGGGGGTTAGCGATAGCTGAGACACAAACCCACAGCCAAGAGCAAATGAGACAACCCTCAGTTCTTTTGATCTCACTATTTAAAAATAGACATCACAGCCTGTAATGCTCAAAGCACTGAGTAGTGAGTCACAAATATATGGCTATTTTAAATAACCTCCACCTTATTACCAGCTGCTACCCTGAATTAAAAGAAGCACAATGCATATTAAATACTTTTCTCTGTTTTTCCCAAACTACTTGCTGTTGTGGGTGAAACATGAAGAACTGAAGATGTCTGTGTATCAACCCTCAAAATCCGTACTGCAAACTGCAAATCTACAACTGCAGTGACTGCTACACAGAGTGGGCATAGCTGAGCTAATCGTAATGAAGATGTTTAGCTAATGGAGAAAGTCATAGCCTAGGCAGAATCAAGCTGTGTGTGTGCTAGCGGAGCCTGTTTTACATCCTGTGCTAAGCTCTGTGCTGCCACTGTACACTGATGCTGCAATTCCAACCTCTTCATTTAAAGTCAGCTCACTGTGACTGTGACTGTGGTGTTCATCCTCAGAGCACACATCCTATATTGCATACATCCCCAGCTACCGAGAACGTGAGAAAGATGAAATAATTGTATTGCCTTAAACCAGGAAGCTTTAAGGCAATATAAAACCTGCTGTATATGAGACATACTTTTTGGTTTTCTACTTTATAGTATAGACTCGTTCAACCGCACAGAGGAAATCCTGTTAAGAGTTTTGCCATGACCGTAATGATCCAGGTTAAGCCATGATCTATACAATACACTCAGATCACCTGACCTTCTGAAGGTGCTTTTACCCTTGCATCACTCCCCAGTTTTTCCAAACTGTGTTATCTCGATATAGGCATTTTACCTGCTTGGGCGTTCTACAGTTTCTCCTCATATCTGGGACCTGACTTTGGACTTCTAGTAAAGCCACAGAGAAATACTTAGAAATCCTACAGCTCCACTCCCTTATGAATGCCTCTTTGGCAAGCTGGTGACTGTTGCTGCAGTGGAACAAAACTTGTTTTTGTTAATCTCCAGGAAAATCCCTGCTAAATAATTAAAGTCCATTTTACAGTCAGTTTTCTCACTCTCACGCTTATTCTATTGTGTTTCATTCTGTTCTTAACCACAGTTGAAGTATATCAGTGTATCAAACCATGTGGTAAAAATAAGCATGCTCACTGTTGTATATTTAGAGAAGACTAGTTTAATTAATGAGAGACTTTCATGTCTGACTCTACCTGGAATTGCTTCCAGCTGGGCTGAAACTGACAATATTTTAAGTTATCTCTGCAACATTTGGCTTCAGCAGTCATAACAACCCTCAATTAAAACAAGCTTTTGAATGATGAATCAATAATCTGTCAAAATTTTAAATGGAAAGCTTGTCAGAGCTTTAGCCCTTTGGGATACATGTATGATCCACTGAATGAAAAATGGGGCCAGGTCTACTGGCTCTCAAACTGAGCTGAAGGCAGATGCTGTATCATTTGTCTTACATATTCTTACCTCAGTGTTTGGCACAGCATACTCTAGAGGATCAGTCTGGATCTTAGTTGGGATTCCTAATTGTTAGAATAATTATGATGATAATGGTGATGAATTTGAAAACTCCATTAACTAGAGCTCTTCGTGTTACAGTTGGAGGAAAGGCTGAGAATATATGGTATCTTTCTTCAAACTGGCTAACGCTGCAAATTCTGACAGTATTTTAAAAGGAACCATTGATGTACTTATTATGTTAAATATTTCTCCATGCCAACCATTTCTTTCTGAAAAAGAAATTTCCCTTCAGACCAGTGACATAAAAGCTAGTGGCATATAGATCCACTCTAATTACCAGTCTGGCTGTCCTGCATTCAGCTACAAGTTAGCTGATTTGGCCAGTGGCATTAATATCAATTGAATCAATGTCAATGCACGGTGTGTCCCCAGAATACAAACTATGTGATGCTGCATGCCAGCCAAGCTTCACAGAACAGAAATTGTGAGTCACAGGTTCTGCCCAGGAGACAGAGTGGCTGCGGGCAGGATCACGAAGCAGCCAGTTCACCCCTTCAGCACAGTCACAGGCATAAAATGACTCTCCAGGTGCACAGCAGCAGCACATCAACTCACAGGCTTTAAAAGCCACATCCCCACGCTCTCCCAGTCAGGTCGCAAAATGTTCACAGCCATTTCTAGTGGTCTATAACTCAAGAGCAAACTCAGCACAACCTAAATTTTTAGAAAGAAAGTAAGAGGTATGGTAAGGAAAGCATCTCTAGAATTCTAGAAGGCGTGTGGCAAAAATAATAAGGCTTAGGAAACAGAAGAATAAAAATGTGCTAAACATGAGAAGGGTCAGCATGCATGTAGAGCTCCAGTAAGAAGTACAGGGGGATAATAAAGAAGAGAAAAAATTACATTTGGTACTGATAGCACAGAGGGGCCAGATCCAGGCAGGAAAGTATTTACAAAGATAAGGAAGAGATTTTTGAGAGAAATAAGCTGCATACATTCTGCAGTTGCATGTAAATTCAGGGCTATCAGTCTGTGTCACTATTGCATTTTGCATGTGTGCATAAATCAAATAAATTACCTTTGCATCACAGAAAAGCAGTCCAAATGTTATATGTGAACTTTGAACTGATTTAAAGAATCAGCGATACTATTCAACATCCTCATATTAATCTTCTTGCAGGTTGTGCTCAGATAACATCATTCTACCCCGTAGAGAATCACACGAGAGGTTTGATTGCGTAAGTAACAACCAGACCCCGTGAATCCCGCTTCTTCAAGTGTTAATTCTGCTTCTGTGAACTGGTAGCGTTCATTATATGGCTGAAATGCTGTTTTACTGTGTGCAGCTGGCTGTAAAACCAGTCTACATCTCAGTGTGCTGTGCAGAAAAGAGCGAAGTTGGCATGTAGTGCCAGCACCCGTGGTGTGCTGCTGAGAGGGCCTGCCTCCCCTCTCCTCTCCTCTCCTTCCTGGGTAATGAAGTGAGGGTGAAAAGCAGATCCTAAGCCAGCAGTGCAGCATGCCCTCAGCAAAGTGAGGTAGCCATGCAGTTGTCCTCTAGAGATCTCTTGCCATGAGCTAAAGAACATGATGGCAAGGCCAAAAGCTAAATCACTCCTCGAGATATATGTCTGCAAATGCTTAGTTCATCATGATCCCCGGCCACGTTGGATGTTCTTTTGTTTGAGCACCAGCTGATAAACTTCTGTTTCCATATCATCTCAAATAGGCAGAAACGCTGTCCAAAGACTCCTTCTTCAGTGTTTGATGCAATAAGGACAGCCACTGCTGCTGCTGCCACCTTGGGTATTTAAACCAAGGGAAAATCCAGCTTGCGGGGATATGTTCACCTGGATTTCTATCGCAGCTGCCCCATTCAGAGACACAACAGAGAAGCAGAGGATGATTATCACAGGGCATCTACTCATTCTGCTAGTCTCAACAGTTTTCTCCCTGTTGATCGGTGGAGAAAGATCAGTGGAGAAAGAGATCCATCCCTGGAGGGTAATTGAGATGCTCAGCAGCCTCTTTTCATTGACTAGAGTTGGGGTACTTTGGTGCCGCAGTCAGTAGCATGGAGCTATGTAGGATGAAACTAGGTTTATAGGCAGAGACATCAGTAGTTATGTAGATTATAAGTCATGATTATGAGTGAAATCTGCTATTCATAATGGTGAAAATGCTAATAACCAAGGGGTAAATGCTAATAACCAAGGCACAAATGCTAATAAGCAAGGTAAGATTGAAACCTCCCACAACACAGCCATAATGTACACCTGCTTTATAGTTGCACACAATGTTTAAATAAAAAGACGATGTATGGTGTTTGATGATGAATTTCTCATTATGTTTTACCATCTTACATAGTTGGAACAGCTCACTGAAGTTGGCTTAATAGGATCTCCAAGATGTACCATACCCTGAGGGATACAAGGCATTTTAGTCTCAATTTCACTGTTTTTTGCTGGTCTCTTCATTTTTAGTATTGAAAATTGTAAGAAAAACATGAATCAAAGTAACAAAAAGTAATTTTCTCTAATCGTATGAATGTTTCCATATTCACAGTTTAAGGCATGAATAACTTGTTATTTCTATCATAAGATCTTTTCCACATACCAAATGTCGCATAGCAGAGCTGAGAAACACAGCTGAATGAATCACAAAATTATCCCAACTGTCCTTTTTTTCAACCAGTGTGATTTTTATTCATTCAGAAACTAAACAAGGTCACAAGAGTTCACCAAATTGTTAACCAGCCCTGTAGTACACGAACCTTTTTTAATAAGCTAGTTCTTTGATGGAATCATAGAATCACAAGGTTGGAAAGGACCTACAAGATCATCTAGTCCAACCGTCCTCCCATTAGCATTGCTACCACAAGCCACTAAAACCTATCTCATAGCCCCTCATCCAGATGCCTCTTGAACACTGCCAGGGACAGCAACCCCACCACCTTCCTGGGCAGGCCATTGCAGTGCCTGACCACTCTGAGAGAAAAAGTCTTTCCTTACATCTAACCTAAACCTCCTCTGGCACAACTTGTGGCCATTTCCTCGGGTCCTTTTTGTTGCCTGGGAGAAGAGGCCAAACCCCTCCTCATCACAACCTCCCTTCAGGAAGTTGCAGGGTGCAATGAGGATTGATTATAATGCACCATAGTCCTTTCATTCACAGAGAAGCATCTGGCATTCTATGTCTAAAATGCTATCTGTATGTAAAATGCTACTGTAAAACCAACGTATTATTAGATTAGAACTAAGAATACGATCTTTATTATCTATTCTTTGATGTGAGTAAAGGTTAAATAGGTTTAAGAGCCTGATTTAGGGAATTAGGGATTTGTACTTGTAGCATTAACTGGCTTTTTGAAAAGCATTTGTTTGACCAATTTCCTAATATATGGATAACGATTCCTTTTAAGGTGTTCATGGGTTAGGGCAGAATCAAGAGAGAACAACTGAGTTTTTTAGAGCCAGTGACAAAATTCCCATTGGCATCAGTTGAGCCAGCATCTTGCCTTTATCTTTGTACGTAACCCTGCCTGCAAATTTTCTGAATTGCAGCCTAATTCCAATGAAGTACTTAATTTTATGCTTAACTTCAGTCCCACTACAGTTGATAGAGCTAAGTAATTGTTTTAAATTAAGCAGGATCTTAATTATATTCCTGGATAAAGATCTCTTTAAATAACAAGTGTCATGTAATTACCACTTAAAAAAACGTACCACTAAATAGTTTTGAACCCCATTTTTCCAGTGTTATTAAGAAGGAATGATATTGGTACCTGAAGAGTTAGGTAATCAGCTAAAATCTGGAGAGGATGGTATAAATCAGACAATCCATTGATTACTGGGATCGTGGCTTCTTTCGTCATTAGGTCCAGATCATTATGCTTATAAACTCGAGCCAAGATTGCATTTGTCATGCTGGACAGCACCCTGGGGGATGGCAGAAAATATCCAAGTCAAACATAATAAATACATCCCCAGTGCACCCCTCAGTATGCAGCATATAAATATTAATGAAATGTGGTAATGAATCAGAAATGTTCAGCTGTCTGAATTATTTATGATGCCCGCATAACACACTTAAATGCAGATATTTAACAAGCTGCTAAAAAGTAAGCAGTTTTACTTATTAAGAAACTATGGCAAGCAAATGAAGGCTCCTGCTGTTTCTTCTTAGCTTTTGATTGTAGCTACAGATATAACATCAATAAATGCTAAGGTAAATGAACTAAGATAAGAGATTGTGCAATACTGTAATATTTGAAGAATTTGATAACTTTGGATAACATTTCTTGAGTCTTTCACTAAAGGAAAAGATGTTCTGAGAACATCTCTGTATGATAGCTTGACCTTTGTGAGGATTAGGACTACAGATTTGTGTTAGATTACCACAATTACTTACTGATCTTAATGAAGATAGAAAGCTGACAATACCAGCCTGTCCTTTCTCCTGTCTACACAGCTGCACACTGACACACATGGTCTCAGAATTACAGTAATGTCTGAGTTTGAAATTCAATGTCTGAGTTTGAAAATATGGGTAGGGGCAGGCAGGAGTCACTGTGACACTCTGGCTTTAGCCTTATTTGCCACAGTGTGACAGACTCAGAGATTAGCATGGTGGATTAGCATGGCATACTTAGTGTGCCCTGAATTCTTTAGATAAATTAAATATGGATAGGGGCTCTGAATTTCTCTGCATTTCTGTTTTAATCAGGCCCTGAAGCATGACTTTGAAGTACCATTTTGTGTGCTTTAATGTAATCTCTAATAGGACCTTAAAACAAAACAAGGAAGAGACTGGATAGGAGAGTGTGAAAAAACACTGTGGTATCAGGATTCTGATATCTCCTCTTGTGAAAAAAAAATGGCTGTTAATGGCATGGCCTTTACACACACAAATTTCCTGATGGAGTAAATCAGTAACAATTTTTTTCTACTGACATCAGACATGCCTCATGCAAGCAACCTCTTATAAAACATTACAAGATTCCACGCAGAGCTTTCTCTGAAGACTGCTGATAGCAGCCATGAGTGAAAAGAAGAAACTGAACAAAGTATGTACTGCACATAAGCCATTGGAATGATTGTTTGTGTGACTATTTCTCTTCCTTGCTCACAAGTACTGTCATTGTTGTTTATTCTAGCTTGAAGGATGTGACTGTGGAAAACCTAAACTAGACATCAGAGATGAGATGCATGGCCAATGTTGTTACCATCTAATAGGTGGCTAACTGAACAAGGTATACTTAGTCCTGCATCAGACAAGAAAAAGAGGTAATTACATTAGAATTGTCTTGGACATTTTTAGGATGTTAGGTCAGCTGACTCCTATCTCACATGATAGATAAAGAATTTCAAGATGTCCAAGTAGTGAACACTGATGGCTTTTCTTCTTACTTTACTAGCTACTAGAATTACTGGATTCTTACCAGCAATATATTATTGAATTCTTACTGTCCTTCTGCCAGCATTTCTAGATGTCATATCTTATAGTAGGAAGTCCAGGTGGAAAGTAAATTAATACTTTGCAAAATCAAAGCCAAATTCAACTCAGATAGAAATCAAACCCTCATCTAAGGACATGAAATTGCTTGTAATCAATCAAATTTAAAGGAAACCATGTACGGCTGGGATTGTATAGGGAAAAAAAAAAGAAGATATGGTTAAAAAAGAGTCTTTAGAAAAGATGAAGCTTTGGAAGGTGAGGGGGAGGCTTATCAGGTGACTATGGATTTGATGGAGCTATCAAGGTTCTTGTATTATTACTAGCTACAAGTCTTTGGTGTTTTGTTTTCTTTCATTTTGCAAGATCGAAATGCAAGAGCCTATAAACTTAAACTTCAAAATCCCAGAGCTTGGAAATATATGAGTACATTGGAATGCTGCATATGAATCTTTTCAAAGTAAGTTTTATTTCTACCAAGAAAAGCTGTGAAGTTTTGCTCCATATTTGTTAAGGATTTCAAAAATAAAGGTGATAAGGTCTTCCAGCGTGGTTGTCTCTGTTTTTTTTTTTAACACAGCACTGTGATTTTAGGGCATTTGCATTCATTTGGGGTAGAATATTCCTATTTGGAGTTTGGAGTATTCTATGTAATTTTTGAAAGTAAGAATTAATTTAAAAGGTTTAATTGTCTGAAAAGGCTATTTCATTGTGATTGATGGTAGTAAAGAGGCATATCCCCATAGATTCAGATGTTCATCCCCTAATTATGCTCATGGACTTGTAAAATCATCCCAGGAGCTCTTCAGTACTGAACCTTATGGCCACTGAGCTATCATGGTGCACAGTGGAACTTCTCAATGGAATTTCTGTACAGTGGAAAATACAGATACAATACTTACAGGTATTTCATTTCACCTAGGATATCAGATGTGCTAAACAGCACTGAAAAGATCCTCAATGGGTGGTAATTGCTACTGTGTTGGTGTAAATGTAAACGTCTTGTGAAGCATGAAAGAGCTGTATTATGACCAACTAATAAGTCAATAAAATATATTCGCAGGAGAAATGCTTTCAACTCTTACCTGCAGCAATTAGGACAAAAACTGAGGACTTTTATAAACCTGTGTGTCCTTTGCTTTAAGTCTCTATCTTAAGTACTTCTAAGGCCTTCAGAGGCCTAGACACAAAACCATAGGTATTTGAAACACTCTCTGGGTTTACTACAAGCATTCTTTTATCATTCTCACCTTAACTGAACAAGGTTGGTATGTCACCCTTCATTCACATGAAAAGCCAAGGAATTAATAACAGATTGTTATTTTGGGTAAACTACTCAGTCTTGATTATGCAAAGTCAACAATAATTCTTCTAACGAGAGCAGGAGTGAAGCAGAGCACGTGGGGCTCTGTAATGACTTTGGAAAGCCTTCATTCCACTGCAGGACGCAAGTGATGAGATTCAGCAGAGAAGCAAAATCCCCAGGTCAGGGTCTTAAAAGAAGCTTGAGATGGAAGACGAAGCTGTGCCAGAGAATTTCGGGTGACAGCTTGCATGGAAAGTTGAGAGAGTATACTTATCTACATCACTTTGGGGGAAATACCTTTAATATATTTTCCATCTGTCTTTAACAGTAAGGATTATATATGTTTGACTGGAAAAATCCTGCAGCTGTCCTACCAATGGAGTTGTAGCTGGGATGCTGGGATGCTCTGAAGCTTTTGAATGAGACGCTTTGATGAAGCTGTAGCTATTCTGCTTAAAATGGGGCAATATGTCATGACATATAAAGAATTTCTTTGGAAGGGATGTATTTCAATCCCCTGGCTGTCTATGAGCTCTGCTGAACTGTCAAGGTGAACACATTGGGTTCAGACTCTGTTTAACTGTGGGCCCTTTGTAGGCTCACGAGTTTCCATGGTTTTTCAATCATTTTTAAACATGTAGTTACTGAAACAAGGAAATGGGACACACTTCCTCTGAAACATCTGGATGCTACAGTTGCAGCTTATTTTGGTATTGGCAGTGTAATGTATCTAACAGGAAGTCAGCATTTTTAAGCTCCTGTAGGAGGGTGGCTCAGGGAGCAAGAGTTTGTGAGCTCGAGTGCTATGAGCACAACCCAGGCTATGAGACCTTGAAGCTGTCAAAGCAGGAAGAAAAACTGAGGCTTCAGTTAAGATTGGGGGGCAGCTAGCCTGGGAAGAGATCAAGACAGTGGAATGCGAAGACCAGTGAAAAAAAAGCCGTGTGATGATTAATGCTGTACCGATAGCTAGCAAGCAAGATGTGTGATTTCTGTGTGCTAACCAATTATAAGTTGCCGTGTGTACCTGTATTTCTGTATAAGTATGAGCTGATTCGGGCAATAAAGTTCCTTTAGAAGTTTCCACCATTACTTCTGTGAAGACGCGTGGATTCATTCAGGCCGCCTTCCTTGAAGCTCCAAGAGACTGAAGTTTTTTGAGTTTCTACCATCAATGCCCATATGTCCTCCACTTCAGTAGTTAAAGGCATGAAAATGGAACTTAAAATGTTCCAATGTTTTATATTTTTCTTACATTTTCCTTGTGTTTCATGAGAGAAAGAAGAGCAACACAGTTCTTGGTCTCTCCCAGTAATGTCTGTGAAAAGTGTTATATGCAGGAGCAGCAATGGAACCTCAGCTGGCTGACTGCATATTTTGACTTGAGCCTGACAAACCTGACGCTGTATATCTTTCACCGGAGAAAAAATGACCTTTCAGACACTTCTAACTTTTCAACAGCTGAGCCTGAGAGACTCAGGCTGCAATAAGGATTCCTAGGAAGCAGCACGCTACACTGTCTGGCTGAGTCTTTAATATGTGGAGGGCTGTGAAATACATCAAGAGCACCTGCAAATGATAGCCTCATGTTATGCCTACTTTGAGGAAAGTTCTTCCCTGCTGTAACAATGAGGATAGGCTGCTAGCTACCCATTCCAACAAAACAAAAAGATTCTAGTCATCTTAGAAGATACATGCTGTTATCAATGCCATCATCAATGGAGTTATTCTACTGAGATTTGTCTGTTTGTGTGACTGTCACTCTCACTGTCACTCCATAATCAAAATTCAATAAAAATATTTATTGCTGAGAGGCGTTTTAAAGAACTAGAATGGATAGAATGATGGTGTACAGAGCTACAAATTCTGTGAGCTGACCTGTAAATATCTAAGAAATTTGGAGTGCTTTCTAACATTTTCCATAAGGAAAATATTATCTTTTAAGAATCTTCAAGACAGCTTTCAGACTGATCAACTATTTCCTCAAGCATCTACTGAGTACGTAGCAATCGGTTAAGCAACATCTTACCAACCTTGCTGTATCTGTGAGACTCTCATTAGTGCCCAGGTGAATGTCTTGTTTTGTAAGGAAGGAAGAATGTCCTCCAAGGAGAGCAAATCCTGCAAGGAGAACAAATAAAAAGGAAATTAAGCACAAGCACCTACAACCAAGACTCAAAATAATTTTCATGCAATAAAACTCAGCAGGGCATCCAAATGTTTCAAATGCTTGAAGACTGACACCACGAGATGCAAATAAATAGGACAAAACCACTCAAATGCAATGCTTTGCTGAAATACTTAGGCATGAATTGTGATCTCTGTTAATAGGAACAGCCATTCAAGCTGCAAGACTACATATTGTTGAAAGCATCACCATGGCTCCCTGCTAAGTAAGGTAACCCATTTATCATGCTGAATTTCTACAACATTTACATTAACAGACTTGGTGTCATAGAACTGCAGAGGACCATCTGAGTCATTAAGTCTAATTCCACATCCTTGCGAAGATGCGTCAAGGATATTCACTCAGATAGAAGACCCCAAGTTTCCACACACATCGTAACAACCTTAAGCCTGGTCACAAATGACCGAGAGTATTAAAAACTACAGCGTGTCAGAGAAAGATGGAATGATCTCAGGCACTGTCAGTATCCTTTTACCCTGCAACAGAAAGGAAATTGTAAGGTGAGTCAATATACCAAATGGATTAGGTCTCGAAAATGAAATACATTCTTGAACAAGAAACCAGGGAAGGATCTGAGCGCCATTTAAGAATATAAAACATTTGGGGCAACTTAAAAGTTGCCTGATGGGTATTTTGGACAGACAGGCTTCACACTAAAGGCAAATCTCAGGTTCTGTCCTGCCTTATTTCTGTTGCACCTCCACAAGAAATCTAACGCAAGCAGCCAGCTGACACAAACAGAGAGGCAAAGATCTTTTGTTCACCACACTAGAGTCTCCCTGCCTTAGTCTGGTTTAAGTGTAAAGCCTCCCTCCACTAAAACTCTGTGTAATGTCCATCGTGTCCAAATACTGGGAGGATGAGGCATGAGGGGATTGTTTTATGAACTTTCACAAATGGTTTAGCAATGGATTCCACACCTGGGAAAGTATGAAGCAGAGGATTTGAACTGGGCTGTAGGTAGCCCTGTAAGGCATTTACTGTGCACTCGGGGATGTGGTGCTAACAAATTTCCTGCTGTTAAGAAGGGGGCAAAAGAGCAAAAAGAAAATTAATAGCTGCTAGGGCCGGTTGCAGCCATTAGATGGCACTGCAGGCATCGCGAGGAGCGCAGCTTCAACCAACACGTTGATAAAGGCCCCTCAAAAATTAAAAAGCTGATCCTGCAGCTGCCCTTCAAAGAATGATCAAACCAGTAAGGAACATTGGAGCCTTTCAGAGCTAACGCCAAGCAGTGAAGCTCAGGCTGGAGGTGTGGGCCCTGCTGCTGGGCCCCGGGCACAGAGCAGCCCTTATCGCATTCAATTCTGTGCAGGCTCCAGGGTTGGGGTGAGGTGCTCCACTTTGGATCAGTTCGGCCTGTCTTTAAAATGAAGCAGGTAAAAATAATACTGCCAGTTCATTGCCTTTTGACCGCCTCTGTTTCCCTAAAAGTAGGATTAAAAAAAAATGATGGTCCAAACTCCACCTGAAGGGCAATTCTCTGCTCCATCCAAACAATGTATACATTGGGTACATTGTGAGTGGGCCTGCTCTTACTTTCCCTTTTTCATCATCAGAGATTGTCCCAAGTCACAGAAAGACTGGATTCAGATTCAGCGAACTTCAAAGATGGAAGAAGTTTTTCACCCAGAGGGTGGTGACGCACTGGAACAGGTTGCCCAAGGAGGTTGTGGATGCCCCATCCCTGGAGGCATTCAAGGCCAGGCTGGATGTGGCTCTGGGCAGCCTGGTCTGGTGGTTGGCGACCCTGCACATAGCAAGGAGGTTGAAACTGGATGATCGTTGTGGTCCTTTTCAACCCAGGCCATTCTATGATTCTGTGATTCTGAGATTCTTATTGTAATAATACTATTTTAAAAACCACAACCAATATGCTGATTGAATCACCCTTCTTTCCTGGTTTTTCAGAAGCCTTTTCGTATCATGACAGGAAAAATATTGAGGTTTCCCTAGATATTTTCACCTCCTCTCTGCAGCTTTGCCACAAACACTGCATTGATGGGAATGTGTATACACACTGGTGCCTTGACATTACAGCCAATATCTTTTTAAAGTCAAGATTTAAAGGATGAATAGTCATTTGTTGTAACATTTCCTGCCAGACTTTGTATGCTTTTTATTTTCAAAGTTCTATGTGATTATGTCAGTGATTTATATCATGAAGTTCCACACAAGACAGCACCTCTTCACTTCAGGCTTCTAAATATGGATGCTTCAATCGGTGCTTCACACTCTGGGCAGACTCCCATGGACACATTCTGTTTTTCTGTAAGTGATGTCCAGGCAGAAGAAGAGGAATCTGGCCATTTATTCAGTACTGCAAGATGTCAGGCAGCCTACTTGGAGCTACCGCCTTGAGTCTGTGTACATAGCAAGGTCTTAATGTGTTGAGTTTCTGCTCATGAACTGGCCATCCATGCAGGGCCTGGGAATGTACTTCCATCCAAAACTTCCCATCTGGAAATACAGGAGCCTGTGCTCTAGTTTTGTGTACAGTTACAGGAGGAGAATCTGTGTTTTAGATTCTTTCATCCAGATTATCAGTATAAAGAAAATAGCTGGTGACTTCTAAAAACATGCAGGCACCTGCTCAGCAAATTAGCGCATGCTGGAGTGCAGCCTTAAACTGGAAGATGTAATCCTCTTAGTTGTCACAATCTGGTGATTCCCAAAGCCACACGCTAAGTGTTCGTATCAACCCTGGTATCTTCAGCAAACTGTATTGGACAATTCATACTGGAGAGACAGGATAGATTACTATCTCATTACCACAGCTTTCACTCCTGATAGTTTTTTGGTTGTTTTTTGTTTTTGTTTTTGTTTTTTTAATAAATGGACAGTTTTATGTCTCAGGCTGTGGCCCATTATTTATCCCATGTATGCAAACTCTTTTATTTAGGACATGAGTTCTGGTGGTTATACAGATCTGAGTTAAATCACTACTCCAGTCTGTCTCTGGTACGTTGGGTGAGCAGGCCAAAGCGAATCCTCTATTTCGCACATTGTATACACAATTATGGGGTTGCTTTGCCATCACCAGGACATATGCATACACACCCATCTTCTCAAACTCAAAGAAAGGATCTTGTTTCATATTTCAGTATATCTGGATTTGGATTTTTTATTTTCCTCGCTGCTTGCCATGATGTATAACCTATAAGTATCTTTTTATTTAGAATGGTAACAAAGAACACTTATAGGCAAATACAGGAGCAATCCTTAAGCAAAAAACCTAAAACATCATAAACATTTTTAAATGTTTATGTATATTTAAATGTTTAAATGTTTTTAAGGGGAGAGTAAGCTAAAAGAGTGCTCTTGCCCCTCTGCAATATGGGCAAACTAAATAACACCGGTAATTCCAAGGAAAATAAAACATACTCTTTATTCCTGCCATGTGATACCATACAATTATTTCTGTGGCAGTAGCATTCAGGCAAGGATTTCTTCTTCCCCTCATCCCTGTGGTAAGAAGAGTGAGCTGGAAGTAATTCTGCAGAAGCCAGTGGCTGTGAACTTCTGTAAACCTGTCAGAATCTTCTGTATTTTGGTACACGAGGAAAGAAGATACACAGAGCTTCTCTACCTGCATCGTTCCATTTCTGTTTCTACCTGGTTACCTCCTGTCTGCATTCAGCATTTGTGTAATCATGTGGCAGGAGTTGGGAAGAGACTTCCACAGTGTTCATATGCGGCAGCAATCTCCTAGGCACTGCACAGAGCAGATGTTGTAACCAGCACTTTTCCAGTCTCCTTTAAAATGGAATACATTGATTTTTATCTAATTGCTCCTGAGAGCTGCAGAGCTTGTTCACATCAATCTGATCACCAGAGCTGTGTCCCACAAGTGACCTGTTTCAAGGTCTGGAAGGTGCAACTCTTGGGAAATGCAATGTGAGATGACTCCTGTATTCTATAAGCAAACACACCAATCTGCTTCAATGTACACTTTCCCCAGACGTTAGAAAATTGGCACGAAATTAGCTTATTCAGCTAAAAGGAACATGTGTGACCCCACATTTGTTTTGAGTTATAAATTCCAAGGCAGAATTTGTGTATATTAAAAAGCAGCTGAAATATATAGCGTTTCCACGTACATAAAAATCTTGAGTCTGCCTTTGAAACAAGCCTTAGGCTTAGAGTACTTAATACCAAATAACTGGAGGTGTGAAGTTAATGTACAGGAGTTAAGCTGCATTGAACTCCCTTGTGAGCACTCTCGCTCAGAAACAAATTGGTTTTATTTTATTAGAGATTAATCCTTCTTGGATGAATTTACGTGCACTAACTCCCATCCTTAAGTTTATTCATTTGAACTTTCCTGAGCTTCCCCCTTCCATAAGCCTTCGAAACCAAGGACTAAATGTGCTTGCCTCTGAATACAGAAGCAAGAAGGATAAGCAGATTCAGAGAATTCATGTGTACCTGCCCGTGTAGGAATATGGCAGGCAACTGGAAACTGGCCTAAAAACTCCAGTATTAAGAGGTGGGTTGCCCTAACAAAGAGAGAATGCAAGATAGAAACACATTCGTAAGTGCTGCTTTATCTCGAGAAAATGGAAAGGAACAACAAGTCTGTATAAAGACCAGGATCAGCAGACTGAGTCAGAGGATTTGAAAGCAAATTCAGAAATGCTTGCAGATGGCCTATCTGCCTCTTCCTTGCTTTATTGATTGATTGATTGATTGATTTTACTTTTTCCCTTACATCTTGTAAAAAAAAGGTGAATATTCAAGAAGTTTTCTGCCACTTAACCAGGGAGAAGCTTCTCCTTCCCCGATGAGTAAAAATGTACCCTTAAGACAGTCACCAATCCATAGCTATTCCCGGGTTTCTTGGTACCATGCAAACACATGAATAATTTATTTCAGTGGTCTCATTGAGTTCAGAGCAACTTCCATGTAATTAAAGACATGCGTGTTTTCCTATTGTTTGTAAGACTATATCCTAAAAGAATAGTGTTCCACTTCTGATCTTATTAGGTTAACACCCTGGAGTTTCCATCAAGTTATCTTCCTGTGTAGGTAATCATGTTAAATTTCTTTTTTCCCTAATTTGCGTCGAGACACTTCTATGATTCCCAGTCTAAACACATACTCTGAAATGTGACAGTGGTAATGCATAATACATTAGAAAGACATTTATTAGAGGTTGCACAAGATTAAATTAGTGATGCTTACCGAAACACAAGTTTGGAGATGTGTATCACTCCAATTTACCTGTTTCTGCAGATAATCTTGTTCTTGTGCTTCTCTTCTCAAAAATCATGGCCAAGGATTTTCCTTGCATCAAAGGCAAATACTGGACAATAGGAATGGCAGGCATTTCAATGTTATAGTCGTTACATGATTTCCAGTGTGAAGAACTTCTTTCACATATTAATTCAGCATTAGAAAAATTACACTTGTTTTTTTTTTTTTTCTTTAATCCATGACTTCATTTCAACTTTTTCAAGGAGAACTAACAATGAAAAAGATTAAAGTGAAATAACTAATTCTAATGACAAAAAATCACTGTAGTTTGGCAGACAATTTGAACTAGCATTAAGGAGAACTCTGATGCTAATCTCATTCCTACGCAGAACAGATAACTGCTTTCTATTTCCTACATTTAGCAGTGCATATACACCACATGTAAATGGCTGGGGTTGGCCAATAACAGGCAGTTAGCTCTGCAAAGCTGTTTAACTTTTTCATTTCTGTACTCCTCTGTAGTATTCAAAGAATACCTCTGAACGTTTTACAGAAAGGTTCTTTGTTTTGTACTATAGAATCATAGAATCACCAAGGTTGGAAAAGATCTCTAAGATCATCCAGTCCAACTGTCCACCTATCACAAATATTTCCCCCTAAATCATGACCACAGTACATGGTATACAGGATTTAAGAGTTACAGTGATTATATTTAGAGAAAGCCAGCTAAACTGCTGATTCCCAATATCTTTCAGAACAATATTTACTTCAACATCTGAGTGACTTAAATATCAGTTAAAGCATTTTACCTCTCCTTTGTCCTTTATCCTTTGTTTCAAATCTGAGGCCACCCATAGCAAATACTTCAGTTCATCTGCTGTGTAGTTCTGTAGAGTAAGGAGGTCACGACCTTTCAGACAAACATTCATTTGATTTGGTGGCCCACGGCTGTGGAAAAAGAGAAAAAAAAAAACCAAAACGTTTTTGGCATCTGACATGAAATTGTACTCATGCAAAAGCCAATAAGTAAGCAGCTGAAATCTCTCCCATTCCCCTCATTTGACCCAGCTGGATCAGCTTGATGGACTGCTTTAACTGTTTTCGATAACTTTCACGGTCATGCTGGCACGACATGCCACAGTGCAGTATATTGATCACAGTAGAAGTGATTGTACTATAAGCCTTCCAATGAGTGTATGGCTTGACTGTGTGCTGCTTAATCAAACAAAGCCAAATGCGTAGCCACACAGGGTCTGGTGAAATTGCATATAAGTAGACTACAAACTGCCCTTTGAGGTACAGAACATGAGCAAGTGCTTTGTGGATGCGTAGGACACAGACCACATTCCACTCGCACGTACAAAAATGATGACAGTCCCATACATGTTTCTTGGTTACTCAAGGGACCTGGAAAGAGGATAACCAAATCATAAAACCAGTGTTGCCATGTGTTCTGGCCCTTCTCCTGTCACACCAGAGACATTCAGAGCACTCGCAGTATTCACTCAAGGAGTGCACAGCGCCTCCAACTAGATTTATGACTTTAGAATCATATGAAATGAGATGTTGATGATCACCCAGAGTATAATTTATGTTATTTTAGATGAGGTGTATTAATAAAGCAGTTGAGTCCAAGCTCATGTTTCCACGGGCTTAAGATAACTGATAAAGTGACAGATTAGCGCCTTCTTTTGCACCGTACCAACAGCCATCCTTAGCGTAGCACACTTTGCAATGCATTCTTGCTAGAGTTTTGGATGGGTGCAAGCTTACCATATTTTTTAAAAGGCAGCATTTTTAAACTGGCCTGATGAAATGGAGTACAAACCAATGCAAACAGCTGGTTCTGCAGCTACTGGTTCCGTATTTCCCAGTGGCTGCCTCTTAAGCTCTTAAGCTGACGCCAAGCTCAATTACACCACCTACCCATTGTCATCTCCCATTAACTTCTGCACGAGAAGACAGCGAAGCACTAAAACTGGTTACTCTGAGAGGATTTGGAACTACCATCCTTGGAGATTTTCAAGACCTGGCTAAGCAAATTATGGCTGACCTGATCTGCTCTTGTCAGGCTACAAGAACACTGAACTATGCATCCCTTTCTGATCTCTGTTTTCCTATCGTGATTCTGTTTTACTGCTATGACCTTCGGAAATGTGTTCCCTTCCCTTGTCCACATCCTCAGAAACAGAGGCAGAAGTAGACAAATAAATTCCAGAGAAGAGGCATGAGACAACACACTGAAGTTAAAATATAACAGGCAGAAATGCAAGGTCAAGTAGTTGGCATATTTCATTCTGACCAGGGAAAGAAATTACTTTGGATTACTAGCATATAGACTGATAGATATTAGGTTATCTTGTAGTATCAACCACAGTGTGCTTATCTTGTAATATTTGTAAGACAGTGATGATGGATAGCTTATACCAATGCTACCATATAGTGTAAAAAAACCCCTAAGAATTATATAACAATGCTATATAGAAAGCTTAGTAAATTAGATTCTCTTATTTGAAATCTAAGTTTACTGCAGTTGTTTTCCATGCTTGCCTTTCTATCATCACTACCAACCAGATAGAGTTTGCACCAGTTGCCAGCAGTGAAAATTCATAAATCCACAAAAAAATTATCACCCAATCTTCAGGAATTCCTTAAGACTGTCACAGATAAATCAAAGAACTTGGAAAACACTTTTTTTTTTTTTAATCTGAGGCAATGTAGAAATGATGAATAAAAATGCCACTGCATATTAGGCTTTCTGAGTACGTTAAATTCCTGTGTATTGCTTTCTAACACTAATCATTTGTTACATAATGCCGTTAATTCTATTCTTATTGACACCGACATGAAAATAGAGGTGAATGGAGAATTAGGTTTCAAGTCTTTAACTTAATTTGATTCTTGACATGTCACAAGAATTAGAGGTGTCTTTCAGAAACATTGTCAGATAGGTGCTTATCTGAAGCCACAAGGGATGGGCAAGTTGATGCCCTTGAAGAATCAGAAATCAAGTTACATAGACAAGTCTCCGTGGTTAATTGTGAATGTTATGTCACGTAATGCTTTTCCTGCATGACTCAAGTTTAAGTAGAAATAATAATAATTAATAATAATAATAACAAATGAAACAAAGCAATTGAAGCAAACACACTGAAACTGAGATTCACCTTGTAGCTTCAAGGAAATAATCCACTCCCACTACTTGTCATAAAAACTGCTTAAATACATCAGGATTTTCCATACTTTATTCAGATACGTATCAACTGCAGTACCTGCAGCGTACACTGAACTCAAGAAGAAACATTCATTTGGTGCAGCTAAATCCCATGGAAAGAATTAATACGATTTCACAAGCGTTAAAAGGAAAAATCCTCCAGTCTCAGCACTTGCTGCCTCAGAAGGAAAAAAAGGGCACTCCAAATTCTAGCAGAAACCTTTATCTGAAACTGTCACTCCTTCACAAAACTAAATTGCTTTTGTCTCCAGCTTTCTGATTAAATGTCACTAAATGCCAGACAAAACTAAAGGATAAGCTTACCAAAAATGTCGTGGCAGATGCTTGCTGTTCTGTGTTAATTTCGTAATACGGTATAAGTTCTTCAAATTAAAAAGCATCTTCTTGCACACCTTTTCTCTCAGTCCTGTAGATAGAGTTTACAGAAATGAAGTTGGATGGAGCAGATAATGAGTTGTGCTGCCGTGCAAACAAGTGGAGTGCAAAGGACAATCTTATACTTGATTTTACCAGTGTGGGCCGAGCCTGGCTGGGGCCGAAACAGAATCTTTCTTTGGTCGAATTCTACAGATAAAGACTCTTCACAGGGTCCATTACACAACTCTCAGTTTGTGCTCTTCTGTGTCAGATCATCATATTACCACTGTGTCAATATCATTTTGCAGCAATTTCCTGTTGGTGAAATATTTGTCCTAGGAGAAAAAGGTGAAAGAATCGTCATAGAACAGCAAGAGCAGAGCAGATTGGTGTTGGGGGCCAGGACCATGAGGGTCCCTGGAAGTTGGAGGAGTTGGAGTTGGAAAGAGGATGCAGTGAGGTGGAGGTCAGCCTCTTCTCCCAGGTAACAGTGATAGGACAAAAGTGAATGGCTTCACATTGTGCCAGGGGAGTTTCAATTTGTATATTAGGAACAATTTCTTCTCCAAAAGAGCAGTGAGGCAGTGGCACAGGCTGACCAGGGAGGTGGTGGAGTCACCATCCCTGGAAGTGTTTAAGAACAGTGTGGATGTGGCACTGAGGGCCATGGGCAGTGGGCATGGTGGGGATGGGTTGATGGCTGGACTAGGTAGGTGATCTTAGAGGTCTTCTCCAACCTTAATGATTGTATGGTTCTATGATTGTGGTGGCCAATGTGAGGAACTGCAACATGCACAGCCTGGTCTTTGCTGACAGTCTGAGGCTGTTCCTGCTGACTTGCATCCAGCTCTTCATCCAGAAGTTCATCTCCAAAGCTCAGCCCTTCACCAGCAATGCGGATACCTTCACTCCCTCATCTACTTTTATTTTAGAAATGGTTAAAAGAAGGGAAGAGAAACCTGGAAAACAAGACTAAAATAAGTCAGTGGACATACTCTGAACCTGAACTGTTGGCAACTGACTTTCTCTACCATCTTCTATGCATGTGTTCACCATAATACCAACTGCATTTCCTTTCTTCACTGTGTTTGAGGGACTTCCCTGTAAAAAGCTTCACTGCTGAATCCTTTGAAGAACATTGGAAATCATAAGGGTGCAGGAGAACCTCGCTGCTTTGAAGTCTGGCTTTAGTTTAAGACAACATTTTAGCTGATGAATTTAAGACATGAAAACTGAAAAAAAGAAGAAAAAGCAAAGGATTCCATCAAATTGTAGCAATAGAAATTCCAGCGGTATTCAAAAGGTGTAGAGTTGAAAAACTCATAGAAGACACAGTTTAATAGAATAGTCGAGTCCATGTTTGTATTGGATGACAATACTGACATAATTCCTTTATCCAAATCTGCCATTCTCTCTACCAATATAGGTTTACAGTGCATTATTTTCTCTTTGCCGATATTTCTCAACCCACGTGCTCTTATTGCTGCATTTTAAACGCCGTGCCCTGGAAGACGGAAATCCCAAACCAATGCCTTTGCTGCCTGCTTTACATCGCAACTGCAGACTTGTGTGCCATGTGATGGGCGCTACAGCCAACGAAGACCGCATAGAGCCCTCGTTTGCAACGGACCGCAGCAGCGACCGACCGCCACGCCGCCGCACCACCGCCGACCGCCAGGTGGCGCTGCTGCACCCGCACCGCCGGCGGCTCCTCTCGCCGGCGCTCTCTATGGCCGTTGCCCGTGGCAGGGCCTCTGTTTACTTCCGGCAGGCCTGGACGGCTGCATGGGGCGCGGGGCCGAACGCTGGCTGCGCGTTGCTATGGCCGAACCCGCGGAGGAGGAAGAGCTGCCGGTGCCCGGTGAGTCGGGAGATGGGCCTCTCTGCCCACTGCTGCCGGCTGGGGGGGGGACCTCGTTCGTCCGGTGCCCTTTCTGGCCGTCCCCGCCTCCCTCCGGCCTGCCCGCCGCCTCGGCCGTGTGCTCCCGTCCTCTGAGGGGAGGACGCGGTAACGCTGCCCTGAGGGGTGACGCCGGGGCTGCCTCGCTTCCCTCACCGGCGCGGAGCGGTGGCGCGGAGCGGTGGCGCGGTGTTAAGCGGACTGTTTGTGGGGTTAAAAGCTTGGCTGTGTGTTGGACCTATGGCAGCTTCATTGCTCGGTGCTGAGACGGTGAAATGGCTCGTTTGTGTTCTGTGAAGTTTAGCTGTATGATCGGTAGGATTTAATTTCCAAAGTGACAGCTGAGACTTCAGTTTTTATTGCGATAGGTGGGACGTTTGTGAATTAAGTTATCCTGTTTCTTATATAGACTGAATTAAGGATATATTTATTTATTTCTATTGATGTTTTTAGAATAAAAAGTGTTCGGAGAACCCTCCACTTGCCGGGTCGATCACTGGATGTGCTCTCAAATGCAGAATGTGGCTGGCAGGCTGGAGAGTCAAAACTAAGTACCCTTCCTATGAAGGCAGCCTAAGGGAGCTGGGCTTGTTCAGCCTGGAGAAGTCTCCAGGGAGACCTCATTGTGGCCTTCCAGTTCTTGAGGGGAACTTAAAGCAGGAGGGGGACCAACTTTTTACGTGGTTTGATGGTGGTAGAACAAGGGGTAACGGCTCTTAACTAAAAGAGGGGAGGTTTATGTCTTTCCCCAGAGGGCAGTGAGGCATTTGAACAGCTGCCCAGAGAGGCTGCGGTGCCCCATCCCTGGAGGCGTTCAAGGCCAAGTTGGATGGGGCTCCAGCCCTGCCCATGGCCCCCCATCTAATAAAACTGAGACAACTAAAGAGGTAGTAACTACAATTCTGTGAATTGTAAAATTCTGTCTTCTGAGTCTGGTGTATAAAATAATGTGTCATATGCATGTTATCAGAAAGTTACAATATCAGAAAGTTGTCTGTTAAAGAACCTTCTCAAAATGAGTATCAAGCTTTCAGCTTAAGACAGAGCTGTTGTTTTTGGAGCTGGGTTGTGGGCATTGATGCAAGTGAAGCATTTCAATGTGCATATTTTCAGTGACTGCAATGTTATTATAAAATTATATATATTGCGTTATCACAAACCTGTATATTAAAACAAATAAAAATTAAAAGTCTGCAAAAAAAGTCATGTCTCCCTCAAGAACGATTCTCTGCTTAAGACACAAAGTTTGTCATTTCTTGACAACTTAAATAAGCTCATTTATTTTCCTGTAGAAAATCTTCTCTTTGTCAAGCCAAATGCTTGACAGAATGCTTGAGCAATGGGCAAATGAACATCGCTGATGCTTCTAAAAGTGGGAAGAAGTGAGAAAACTGTGCAGAGGTGGAAGAGCCTTCCGGCTTTTATTGTGGGACTGCTTTGTTTCTATGATAGCCGTATGATCAAAGGCAGTTGAGACAACCAGTGTCGTGAAGGCGGAGGGTTTTGATTTTAGGGGGCCATTTATAGAACATACGTATCTTTTTGGGTGAGTGAGGAAGAGCAGTCAGTTCTTTGAGCTGCCGCCTCTTAGCAGTGTGTGTATCTCACTCTAATTCAGTTTGGAAAACCTGACTGAATTCAAGTATAAGCGTAAGTGAGAATTCTTTGTCTCAGCTTGCTCTCAGGATGAGCTCTTTATTTTACATTTTGGGGCAGTTTTTCAGATTTTTTTTCCTTTCTGTACCCAGTAGTTTTTCTTAGAGGGCAGTGAGAAAGTGCATTTACTTTAAAATGGATCGATGTGTCCTCAGGACACAACACCTTTTGTTTTAAGAAATTTATGGAGGCTGGGAAGGATCAGAAGGACTAAAAAGTGAGCATAAAAATGAAGTAGTCGTGGTGAAGCAGAATAAAACACTTCAGCCATTATTATTTTATTAGAAAGAAAAAGATGGGTAACTAAAATGTGCAATTGGATTAATAGGAAATTGCTATTTTAAAGGTATGAGACAAAGTTGACTTTCACTAAAATTGACGTTGGCTTTTTGTGTTTTAGAATCGGGGGCTGTTTTTACTTTTGGAAAAAGCAACTTTGCAGAAAATATTCCTAGCAAGTTCT
This sequence comes from Gallus gallus, assembly GCF_016699485.2. Taxonomy (NCBI): domain Eukaryota; kingdom Metazoa; phylum Chordata; class Aves; order Galliformes; family Phasianidae; genus Gallus; species Gallus gallus. The sequence goes on from NC_052532.1 coordinate 113,029,557, forward strand.
GGTTCAAAAATGACAAGCCGGTCCACATATCATGCGGAGATGAACACACTGCTGTTGTTACAGGTTAGTATTGGAAGTAACATATTTGATTAGACATAATATATATACAAATGTATGTTTATGTGTTTGGACAGCTTGGAAAGCTGCAATTTGTATCTGAATTCTGAGGTAATGTGTAAAATGGGGAGAGGAGAAGGGACTGCTTATACTGGGGCTGTTGGATGCCTTTATAGTTAATGTGAGGTCCAGGAGCTGTCGTGAGTGAATCTGTCATAATTGAAGGCAGCATCTTGGATTGAAAATAAGCTGACTTTGTTCACCTTGAGTGTTTCCTGTAAGTCTGATGGTGTCCAGTGGACAATCTTAAATATACAGGTTTGTGTTGTGGAAATGAACAGTATCTATTGAACTCAGCCAACAAGCTCACTAGGAATCTGCCTATAACAACAGATAAAGTTGTTTCTCTGAAAGGAAGTTCTAAATGATTGGTTTGCTGTCAGTTGAAAATAACCCTTGCAAAAATAACTCAAAGAACTTCAGAAAATGCTACTAAAGCGTGAAATAAATTGCAAAAGTATTCAGAGAAGCTCAAATGCAACACATTGAGCAGTCTTTCTGCGTGTTCCTTTTCATCTCTTTGAAATGCTGGAAGCAGTACTCATTGAAGAGTTTGTTCCATTTGTTACATGAATGAGACTACTCTTTTGTGATGAAAACATGTGAATTATATTGACAACTAACTTCTGGTAGATAATCAGACTTCATCTTGAAATTCCTGTGCTTATTTTCAGGACTTCTTTCTTGAAGTACATTTACTCTTCATCAGTGCTGTGTGTTATATCCTGGCTGTAGCTTAATAAATAACTTCTTGAGGTTTTCTTGATGTGCCCCCAAGTAGAGTTGGAAATGCTGGATTTTCTAGAATTAATAATTCCGAGCATGATGAAAGAATACAGATTTCATGGACTGCAGAGCAATTTGAACTGAAATTATACAATGAATTTTTCAAGCCTAACTTCACAGAAAACGAATTATGGATGAATAAATTATGTTTTGAACAAAACTGCACACTTCTTTTTGGATTGAACCTATTCTATTCAGTTGCCCATTGCATAAAATTAATCAGAATGTAACCTGGGGCACTGGAAATTTTCCTTTTCCTTTTTTTCTTTTTTAAGGTATCCTTTTATATGCCCGCATCCAGTTTGAAGTAACACCAGCATATTCTCAGTTCAGACTGGTCATTGAAATTGCCCCCTTGAATTCACCCAGCATATGCTCTTGCCAACACTGTTAGCCCAATCAGCAACAGTCCTCTAATTCCTGTGTCCCTGTAATAGCAGCCACTTGAGTAAAGCTTTGGAAGATATCAAGTTGCATAGGATTACATGCAGCACCATTTCTCTACTAACTCTTATCTGTTCTCCCTAGTATTGCAGTATATTCTTCAGATGTTAGAAATGTCTCTGTAGCAGGCCTTTGGTACTGTAGCGTGCAGATGAGTCATGAGGGGTACATCTAGATAATAACAGCTTCATTTTCCCAGAGCATTTGTGGAGAAGGAACTGCATAAGCATAAAATAAGTAAAGAAATCCTCCATACCAAACAGTTTTTTGGGACATGGTGAAGTAGAGGCAAAACTGAAGGTAAAATATTGTGCAACACTGAATGAAATGAGAGGAACTGCACGAGTCACACAGAATGATAGAGATGGAAAAGAGGACATCTGTGACCCTCATTTACTCTTCACAACTGTGCATGCACATGTGCACCACACATTTCTGCTGTTAGACGGAGTTGGATGATGCGGTGCAATTAAAGCCTTTTGTGAATGTCGTTGAACTGCAATAACACCTGGAAATAAAGAGCTCGAGAGGTGCATGGTGGTAGTGAGTTTACTGGAAGGATGCAGACTTTGGGAGAAACCAGGAGCTCCTTGAAATCCAGCTGAACCTGACTGGAAGAGAGAAAAGTATCTCAAGCAGGTGTGTATTAATGCATACTTCGTTTTAATTTCAGTCTTTACTTACAGGTTGCATTTCCCACACTATTTTTTTTCCTCCTCTGGAGTATATGGTGGGAACTATGTATTTAGGGTAGATTAAAACAATAGAAATGTGCCAGATTTACACTAACATGTTATACTAACATGCCTCAGTGGTCATAAGTATAACAGTCATGCAAGCTGATTCAAAACATTCCTTATAACTGGCTTGGGATGGGAAAGACAGCTGTATCTAGCACTGCACAGAAATGAAGAAAATGTGCAGGAGGTAATATGCAGCATTCTGATAAAATATTCAGAACATTCCAAATACTTCTTTCATGTAATCCAACATCGGTATTCCCCTATGGCTTTTAGAAAGAAAAATGTAAAATAAGCATAAAAAAACGTCTGGTCCTTGGCTTTCCATGTCAGGAGTTGCAGTCCGAAGTAAGTTCTATTGACACACTGTGAACCAGTGATCACATTTCATGCCCCCATTCCTCTATTTTTTGGCCTGAGAATACTGTTTACTTCCTGCATCTTTTGTAACTGCAGGCTTTGGTAAGCAATTTATTCATCCTGTTGGGAGCTAGTGTGAAGTAAGTGACATTAACCGTATTTCTAAGAATCTCTTCTTAATGTCATTCTATTAATAATTTTCTACAAACCTCTTAAAATTAACACCTGTCTTATTGTTTATAGGCCTTGATTAGAGTATACTAAGCAGATCGCCCACATTTGATCAAAGAGACCAATTCTATTCACAAGAAGGAAATGGTAGATGCATCTTCTGGACTCAGAACTCTGGAGAGAGGTGAAGCTCCCCGTGGAAGAGGGAAGAAGGAAAGAGATTCACATGGACACAGAACAAGATAATATTTGCATAGTTTCAAGTTATGTAAAGCACTGAATATTTAGTAATGTAGACCAGAGACATTGGAATTTCTCCGGGTCTTTAGATACCAAACTCCGTCTCTTCTCTCTCTACCTGCTGGCAAGCCATCAGAATATTGTTCAGAACCTTTTACATTTAGCTGCAAGAGGAAAATGAGGAATATTACTGCATGTTTGCATTAGTTTTTGGTGTGCATAGGAGCAAGCAATATACTGCACTGTTTCCGTTTGTATGATGCTAAATATCCTAAGCATGACTGTTCTTACCTCTCAGTAAAACTTTTGAGAATATCGTGGCTTGTCTAAGAAAACTGATATCATTCCCATTTTCATGAGCTGTATTTGAATTGTATATAATTGTTGTTTATTCATGAAATAGCACAAATAAAATTAAAAAAAAACAACGTGATGCTTGGCATATATTCACAATTTTCTTCGGATAAAACTCCACAGTAGAATCTAGTGAGAACTGTTTGAAGTCGTTGTGTACTCTACTTGTTTTAGCTCTCTTGCATGCTTATACCATGTAGAAATGCAGAGGGAAAATGCATGGAACACAGATGTTATTAATAGATGGCTGTCTGCTATTATCACTGAGTATTTTAGCTTGTATTCCTCGACTGCTGTATGACTGGTTTTAGCCTGGCTTCCTGGATCAGGGCACCACAGGACAAATGGAGTTGCAAGTAATCGTGGTTATAATAGCAGCCACCATATGGGCTATTTATTGGTTAGGAGACACTCTCTTCTTGAAGTGTCACAAAATTCTCCGTTCTGAAAGATGTGAGCATCTAGTGGCTTCTGTTAATGTATCCAAATTAGTGTTGGCGAAACATCCACTGGTGATGTGCTTATGTCTGCATGCCCTGGGAGGTAGCCCAGTCTTGCACGTGGGGAGATGCAGACTAGTGTTAGGCATATGTTTGCATCACCAAAACAGTCCAAGTGGTTTCTTTATATCCTGCTGTATCCATTCTTTTCCCTAACAGTGCTGTACACGTCTTCTGCCTGCTATACCAGGTGGCCACAATCTGTACCAAGGTAGATGCAAGAAGACAAAGAGTGACTTGAGTTTGTAAGGTTTTTAAATGATCCTTGTCTATTTGTTGCTAAAGTCATTCTCACTTCAGTACATCTGTGGTGATGACTATAGGTAACTCAGAATGCAATTATGAAAATAGGGCTTTTTGCAAAGTTCTGTAGTGTTTCTTGGCCAGCTGAGATTCCATCAAATGCCTGATTTAAACCTGATTTGCTACACAGACCTGGAAACATTGCTTCGTTATAGGCATTTGGTAGAGTTCATGTGTAGTGCCTGTTAGTTTTTATTCACTGTCAGAATTACGTACTTCTCAGTTTTTTTTTTCTGTTACACTGCTGAGTGTTGAAAGCCTGAGATTATCAAAGGCTGTCACTCAGCTGGTAAAGAATATAACAAAATTCTGCTCGTCTGTTAAGCTTCTTGACTTATAAAGCAGTGTTTGAGAACTAAAAGATTGGTTTAAGAAACAGCAGATTATGGGATTAAAAGCGTGACCTGCTGGAATTCTGAATGGGTAAAAGAGAATGTGATTTAATTGAATTATGGCAACTTGATATCATATTCCCACATGAGTATTACAGTGCTCGGCCTTTAAAAAGTATGTAGTAGGGCTACAAAGATACACATACCAGTGTAGGATGCCACTTGTTAATAAAAATTCTCTTCCTTAAGATGTGTTTTGCTTTCAGTGATATACTTCTGCATATGTTTTGGCATGGTTGCATTACCAAAATCAGGATGGTGATATAAATGCTATTAGTGAATGCAATTAGCCTTGACCTCAGGCTTTCTTCCATTTCAGCTTTACTGGGAAGACATAATGTTGGCATGTAATTGTCAAATCTATCAATTTGATTGAGATGTTAGGTAATAGTTACTGTTCTTTTTTTTTTTTTAACTACTATTTTTATTTTAGATTTCTGGTAATACATGAGAAAAGAAATGGATTTTTGTAACTACTCTTACTATGTTTTAAAAGTCTCAAAAGCATATTTTTAGGAGGAAGTTTTTCACTCAGAAAGTGGTGACACACTGGAACAGGTTGCCCAAGGAGGTTGTGGATGCCCCATCCCTGGAGGCATTCAAGGCCAGGCTGGATGTGGCTCTGGGCAGCCTGGTCTGCTGGTTGGCGACCCTGCACGTAGCAGGGGGGTTGAAACTACATGATCACTGTGGTCCTTTTCAACCCAGGCCATTCTATGATTCTATGGTATTTCAAAGTCTCTTTAAATCACATTCAGAACATTCGCAAGGAGCGGATGCTAATGAAGTACAGACTTAATATTTTGGTATTATTGTGTGGAATTGCTGTTATGCATTGTGCTCATGTGATAACTGATGGCTAGGTGACTGGAAATTTATTTACATGACAGCTCCATGATGGAACCTAACTCACAAGTGCAGAGCATCAGCAAAAGTAAATAATCTTGTTTTAATAGTCACAAAAGGGATTTTGGTTTATTCTTTTGGCAAATCAGCTTCTGTTGTTTTGCAATTGTTTCTATTGGAGGTGGGATTTTATCTTTGGATATGACGTTTGCGGTTTTACGAGAGCCATTAGTTTAAAAAATGAAATGAAATGATAGGATTAAATGTATGGTGCTGTTAACAGTGTGATGTGGCACTCTGATCTGCATGCCCAATGGGAAAACTTCTATCTGTTCATTTATCATGGTCTTAGAAAAGTGGGTTATTCTGAATGAAAACAATTCACCGCTTGTGATGGTCAAACCTCCAAATTCAAAGACATCATACAAGTTTCTGAAATTCAACATCAGCACTATTCCTGTTGAAGATCTCTAATCTCATGTTTTCATATAGGCGCACGGAACCCCGTGGCTGCATGGTGTTTTTACACATTCCTTCTTTATAGGCAGAGGACCAGATGAATCTGTGATGAAAGATGCAGAGAAAAAAAAAGGCTCTTGTAGTAGACATATTTGTCCAAAGGAAAACCCATCTGATTTGTGAACACGTTCGAAAATTTATCATAAATTATGTTCTAAATAAGTGTGATTTGCAGGTCATTTTAAGGCAGGACATTTAGCAATTAAATATCTTCCCCCAGTAGACAACAAAATAAGCTGAGAATCACATATTTTTGTTTATATTAATTATATCGCTGTGTTATTCTGTGCCCGTGTCTGAGGTAAAGGTGTGGGTGCTCAGTTAAATGCACTGTTACGTTGTCAGTAGGTCTGTAGAGACTGCTAAGTCAGTCTGAGAGCACTCCTCCTTTATTTTCTGATGAGCACTTCATCTGAGCAGCAACTTAGGGAGAGAATGTTTGTTCTCCTCTTTGTCATTTCTTCTGTATACACATTTCTTAATAAGTACATCTACAATGCAGCACTTGCTGAAAAATCAGGTCATTAATTGTTGTGTACACATACACATGGAATTGCCTGATTCTAAATCTTACATTAAGTATATAATAAATAGATTAATATATGTATGACCACCTCATCTTGTATGAGTTATTCAAATGCTCGTGGATTCTGACTGTGCCTTTTCTTTCAGGGAATGGTAAACTTTACATGTTTGGCAGTAACGACTGGGGCCAATTAGGACTAGGATCAAAGAATACTGTCCGCAAACCAACATGTGTTAAAGGTTTGATTCATTTTTTTGGTCCTTTTGAAAGTTTGTCATTGTGAAAAAGTGCTTTGTAAGTTGTTGCTCCAAAATAACTGATGCTGATTTCTTTACTCATCATGTGTAGCATATTACTGCTTAAGCTCTTACAGATAGTTTAAAAGGAAGCCCTGCTTTTCTGTCAGTTCCAGATTCTGGGTCCTTTTGTGTCTGAAAATTATTTCAGATGCACAGCATCCAGTCTTTTTACTTCTTTTTAGCAAGTCTAAGATTTGTCCATGTGGTCACAAATGTAGATACGTTTGTATGAAGTATAAAAAAGCAGTAAAGAGAATGCCCATCTTCTTACATACTGTGTAAAATATTTTCATTGTGTTCTATTATCTTTTGAATCTTTCCTCACTGGTTTTATCTTGTCAAGCAAAACTGAGTCAATAATTTTTCCCTACCTCCTTATGTATGTCAAATAACACCTGTCCCGTTAACACACTCCTTTTCATCATTACATGTTTATCCTCATCCTTTCTCTTAGAGGATTGATCTGTTAGCTTATTGTTTAAAAATGAATTAACCATGTTTGTTCAAACTTTTCTGCTTGATTTATTTTATTCTACTGTTCTATATTTGCTTCTCTCTCTGTTTCAGTTCAGAGGGAGAATGAAAATACTCTCGGGTTCACATCTTCTGTCAGCCGTATGAGAGACTGATTCTTACTTTGGCTTAAATGGATTGGGTGTCAAGTTTTGTTTTACTCTCAGGTTGCAATGGACAATAAAAGACAGAGAGGAGATGGCAGCAATTCAGAACAGTCCTGGCTTCCACTGAAAAAAAAAGTCATGAGGGGGCTATCTTTCTTTTCCTGGCAGTAGGCAACAGAAGAGTGTCCTGGAGCTTTTCTCACTAGCTTTCAGGCATCAGTTAGCTTTGGGTATGGAGTTACAAATACAACGTTTCCAGTTCTGCTCCAGCTGTAATAACTGTGGCTGCTCATTTTCTGACAAAATCATTCTGGGGCTTAACTGGAGACTAATGAAATTGGTTATGAAAAACTGCCAGCTATATATACGATTGCTTAGCCTAAGTGGGAGGAAGGTTAGGGAGCACAAGCTTCTGATGAGCGGATCAAGATTATTGCTGGTGTATGAGGCAGAATGTTGGGATATAAAGCAGCAAATTAATATTGTAAGAAGAAACCAATATCAGAAACATCATGATTCCTGCCTGGTGGTGAGGGCAGGTGTCAGGATATGTAGGATTCCGAGTTTGGACAACTTCTGTTTGTGTCCTTTTGACATCAGAGACTTCGTGCTTAAGTAGATAGATGTATGTAGTGGCTTGGTAGGAAAGAGAAAGGAATGTAATCTGAATGTTATGGCGCTGATGAAGATTGATTTGAAGGGACTGAAAAGGATTTTGTGAAAGGAATTATGTTGTCTTTGTCAAGGACCAATGCAGTGGAAAAAAATTGAAAATATATTATGTAAACATAATGCTTTTTTAATAGCTTGATGAGTATTGTATACTGAAAATGGACATGGCTTAGTGAAGACAAAATATTGGCAAAGATTAATAACTGGGGAAAGGATGGAAAAGTCAGTGAGATTATTTTTTCACTGTTTCTGAGCTGGAGTGCACTTGGGATAAAACCAACACTGTTCTCTCTTTCCCACCAAAATAACTCTTGATACATCCTCTTGTATCTTGACCATTCCCAGGCTTTCGTGGTGACTAGACTGCAGAGAAGCATATACGTGGGTGGATGGTAATTCAGCTACCATTGGGGTGGGATGGTATATTCAAAACCTATAGATAGGACCAGCCTTAGGAACTGTGAATGTAGTAATTAATAGAATGGCAGTGCAGAGCAGAAGTCTATCAAGAAAAGTAGCTGTGCACAGTGAGGAAGATACGAGTTTTCTCTAGAGCATTGAACATGATGTTGCTGAACCAGCTGTTGGCTTGTTTGTAACTTCCTCCCTCCTTTTGCTTTAATTCATAGCTTTAAAACCAGAAAAAACAAAACTTGCTGTTTGTGGAAGAAACCACACCTTAGTTTACACAGGTATGTAACAAATGATGTACATATTGAAGGTCGATTTTTGTCCTTATTTTAAATACAGAAATCACATTGCTAACCCTACAAGTGTACATGAATGAAAAAAAGGAGAATGTGCTGTTAAAATTTGTTGGTTTTTTTTTTTAATATCCAGATCTTGGAATGCTTGAATTGCTCTGTGCAATGTGTTTAGAAAATCGCGTTATATAGGAATTCACTAGCTTTTATCTGCACTTTTATCTTTTTGTCTGTATTTGAGGTATGGTTAACAATTACCAATGTTTCATTGAAGCCCTTTGTGGGCATAGGAATATTTTTATATATCTGTACTCTTATTTACCTTTGATGAGGAGTGCATTCTCACGAGCTTGGAGTTCTATATTTACGTAAAAGCAGTAGAACATTATGTTTTGAAGCCATTGGAGTATGTTGCATTTTATTTAGACACGGCAGTCTGCTGTTTCATTGACAAGTTACTTTATTAAGCTATAAATAAATAACTGTAAATTTAAACAAAAATAAATTTTTAGAGAGAGAGCAAATTATCGTCATGCTTCTAAAATTTATGTAATGGAATAGCCATCTTTGCTCTTGCAGTGCTTTAGAGGTAATGTTATAAAGAGAATTGTTGATTATTAGGGGGTTTACATATGTGGAGACCCAGAGCACAGTAAATAAGACTATTAGAATAAAAGAGAACATTTTAATAACAGTCGAATATGCTCGAATGCACAGGGTAAATATTAGTCACTTTTAGTATACGCTCTAGCTGAGTAATTTGAGCCCATTTTTATACCAGGGATTATTTGTAACCCATACCTCAGTTCGTTATCACTTTTGTGTCTGGATTTATGTTGTTTATTGACCCTGTGTTTTTCATTGCGGATGATCGCTTTAAATGTGAAACACGCTAAAATTAGAAGTATAAATTTGGAAGTTCTCTTAGGTTAAAGATATTAATCATCAGCTTTAACTTCAATTTTAAGATTCTAAAGAAAAAGTAAGATCAAGCTAATTAAATTGAAAGTGATTTAAATATTAAATAATACAATAATTTTAATAAAAATGTAAGTAAAAATATATTTCATTCCTATTATTGAAAACCGTCAAGTTATACATCTCTTTAATTTTCTTGTCCATGTCATCATTCTCCATTTTCCCCCCATTTTATCTTAAATTAAATAAATACTTACAATTATATTTATTTTTCAGATCAGTCTCCAAAATGTTGGGAAGCATGCTCAGTCTATGGATGTGTAAGGCCTTTAGAGTGTTCTGATCTAAATGCGTGCAGGAAAGCCTCCCTGCTAGTTACAGCAGGAACATTCAGTGTCAGCTTTAGACTATTTGAGGGCAGTAGACCCCAAACTTTTCTGTAAAGCTTTTCTGTAGAAAATTAAATGACTTGCTGCTATTTCTCTGACTTTTTGCTGCCATTGAGAATATCCTCATTTTGTGTATTACATGTGCTTTTTTGTATGCAGAAAAAGGGAATGTGTATGCTGCTGGAGGTAACAGTGAAGGTCAATTGGGATTAGGTGACACAGAGGAAAGGACCACATTTCATTTAATTAGTTTTTTTACCAACCAGCACAAGATCAAACAGCTAGCTGCTGGATCATACACCTCAGCAGCAGTAACTGGTAAGAGTGACAGCTAAGAAAATCTATTTATGTGTTCAAGCCTGGTGTTCCAGAGAAACATTTATTCCAGTTTCTGTCTGCATGTATGTGTGTATTTTCTATGCCATCCTATCTTCTTTCCCCACTAAACCTTGGAATTTTTTTATAGCCAGTTGCATATTTCAGTACTGTATGTTGAGGGGTCCCTTCTGAATAGCATCCTACAAATTTTGTAGGTGTGCAGTGAGTTCTCAGTCTGTACCAGTTACTAAGAATCCATATGAAGGAAAGACAGTATAAATACACTCAAAGTGGGAAAAACTCCAATTAATTTTCAGGAAAGCCAGATAAAAAAAGAAACTAAGCTTCTCTAATTCTGCTTCTTATTGCAATTATTTTGGTCTACTGGTAGAGGCTACACAACTGTGTCATTACTAATTCTGAGAGCAGCCTGAGCTGTTTCTTCAATGACAAAATTATATGATGACTTGATGAAGTCTACACTTAGATTAGAGTACATTCGGCTGTTGTTATGCGTGGTCCTTTATTAATCTGTCATTTCTCCAGTCCTGTTAAAAGGAACTGTTTCTGTACATGTTTAGGATAAGTTACTGGGGCTGTGATTTCAGAACTTAACAAAGCATCAGTACATAAAAAAGATATACTTTGCTTGCTTCTCTTCTTTATATTTGTTGTGGCAATTGGTAGCATCCTCATAAGATCTGTAAATGAACTTGGAAGGTGTGGTTCCAACCAACATCTCAGTAACACTGTCTTTAGTAGTTCTTTACTCACAGCATTTTTCCCATCAGTAAGAAACAGGAGGACAGAAGACATTACCTCTTCTAGAAAAATCTTAAGATTTTTCATGTTGTTCACTACTTTTTTTTGGTTCCTATTGCTGCCTTTGGTCTTTGTGTCAGCAGAGGCTGGTCATCATAAACTTGAAACAGCTGATAGTTTAAGGAAAACAAAATAAAGCTGGCCAGTACAATAACCTGTGAAAAGAACCATAAGATAACAAAGGAATAAGTGAGATGTGTACCAAAGTCAGAACAGAGTATAAGTTTGGCAGAACAAAAAAGTAGTGAGGTGCTACCAGAAATGACAGTAAGCCTTCAATTCACTACGTTTTAATGCTGGCATCTGGCAACTGAGTTGTCTCATGTTCTCATTTTTTCTCTTTTTGAATGAAATTTTCTATGTAGATTTTACTCTTGCTATTTATTGTGTAAGAGGAATTGATCACTTCTGAGTCACTTTAGAAAAGATTAGGAGATAGCCTCATACTTCATACTATTGTGTTGCTTTGTGCTTAACATCACTTTTTGTCTCCGAGATAATGACATTTAGTAGGGTTGTACATAGAGTTTATGAAATGCTTCTTGAATAGTTAAATTAACTTTTTATTAGTGTAGTCTTGCTTTTAAATCTATTAACTTTCTGTGTCTTCACTTTAGAGGATGGGCAGCTTTTTGTGTGGGGTGATAATTCAGAAGGTCAAATTGGCTTGGCTGACAAAACCTGTGTCAGTGTCCCCTGTCAAGTAGATGTTGGAAAACCCGTTTCCTCTATATCCTGTGGATATTATCATTCTGCCTTCATAACAGGTAAGCTAATGAGAATAGAGGTTAGTAAAGACAAGTCAGCGGTCCTCAGATTGTGATCTTTTTAAAGGTAGCTAATGAGACATTGACTGCTTTTGAAACTATGTAAGCAACAGCTGTCAGGTAGAAGAGAAAGCCATCTATGTGGTTATGTGTCACACAGGGAGATTTTACCAGAGAGATATTCTCTAAAATGAGGTTCCATATTACTTATTTGGAAAAGTTACGTGTCATCTCCTCTGTAATGTACTCTATATTTAATTAGAAGTTCCATGAAAAGATATTGCTGTAAATATTCTGCATATGCTCAATGATTTACAAAAAATTACTAGGAAAAATTACTGTCTTATCACACACAGCATTATTTTCGTGAAGGTTATGACAAATGTTGATTAATACTACCGTTTCAGTAGTCCAGCTTTTCTTGAGATTATTCTTATTCCTGTGTTGATCAAATAATCATCTTTATCCTTCCTAGACATAAAAATCTGGAATAGAATTACTATATTTTGGGAAAAAATTAATCTTGTTTGCTAGCGGAGCAACATTGTTGTAAAAGTTTGATGTTAAGTCTTAAGTTTTGAAATCAGTTAAACAGGCAATATACAATACAAGAAGCATACGCTACAATGAGCTGGTGTCTGATCTCCCAGCCAACGCACAGCTTGACTGCCTTCCACCTCTGTGTTTTTTCACCTCTTTTTTCCTTTACAAAGTGATGATGCCACTCATCTTTTAGTAATGCTAATGTGTTTGAATTTGTCAGTCAGTATGGATGATATTAGAAGTGTGCAGCTATGAATTCCTCTCAGCCTTATAGATTTACATTATTAAGATATCCAGTTTTTCTCCCCTCAGAGCAATTGAAGATTTCAAAGGATCAATAGTTTTAATTGTAAAGCCTTTAATGGGTACCCAGTAACCATTCCATCAGCTACTTTTCTCAGCTTACATGATAAATATTACTTTCCTACATACAATATCTAGCTCTCTGAGAATGTACTATTAACAGAACGAGACCTTCTTAGGATGACTAAGTATTAACTAGATGTTATGCTGGTAGTATGCAACTTCTATTACAGATGTTTTATCACTGTAAAACATTTAAGTAGCTCTGACTGGTCAAGAGGTCAGCAACTGTTAGAAATTCCGCAGCTTCCTGAACTTGAAATAAATGGAAAAAAAATGTTCTTACTCCAAGGATAGAGTAAGAAGGTATCTTTTTCTGCCTTAGAGCCAAGGACTGAAGTTTTGTGATTGTGTGATTATGACAAGACTGCAGTGGGATGTGACAAAAGCTCTCATTAAAAGAAGGGCTGAGGCCAAGTGTCTAAAAGCAAGGAGAAAGCATGTGTTGAGTGCTTTGGGAGAGCTGAAATGTTTAATGGGGAGGGTTGAGAAAAAAGTATTATGAATTAGAGAAATTGAGCCTCTTAAAATGTTAATATGATGATAAACTGGTTTTCAGCTGTGAAAACAGGAACTTGTTGAATGCTTTACTGTTTAAACAAGCTTGGTTCTGAGGTGGGAAGTCTTAATGTTCAGCCTCTAGTATCTGCAAATCCTGTAAGAAGAAGCCTGACTGCCTTGCTGTTCACCTTTTTTTATGGTGAAAGGAGAAATATTTTTTGATAATTTTACTTTGTGCTCTTGCTGACAGTTTTCTTTGACTGATACATTAAATAAATAGAAGTTTAGTTTTGGACTTCAATGGAAATAATCTTCTATTGCACTAATGTAGGTATATAGCTAGACAGAACTTAAAAACAAAGCTTTATGCATTTATTTGAGTGCACTATAATGACACATTATTTTAGCTGTGATGCCATTAAATCATGAATTTGGAAGTTCTGTGAGCTGAATCTGAATGCAAATGTAGTTATTCTCTTTTTTCACACAGCCTAATTAGGAAAGCATTATGCTGTTAAAGGGTTTTGTGTGAAAAAGGAAAAAGATGCTTTTACAGTTTATAGGATTCCTTTATTTCCTATTGAAAATGCTTGTTGTGTACTTGCTAGACTGGCTCAGAACAGTGGTTGACATCCTCAGTATTCTGCCTCTGAGGGGTGGTAGAACATAGCAAAATGGATTATTATGTAATACCTGTAATATTCATATAAAATAGAGATAGGGGTTTTTCTCCCTAAATTTCCAGTTAGTCATCAAATTATTCCTTATAATATGTGTACAAGTTTGCATGGCAGGTGTTTTCCATGTGTTTTAGATGTACAGTTTAACCTTGTACACTAGAATTGGGAGTAACTAGTGTTATTTTTAATACTTAACGATAATTCAAGTAAGTATATAATTAATGTTAGTTCCCTCGACATCTATGGAAAGGAACTTTCCTAGACCACAGTTATTACTATGGAAGACATGGAAGAAACTGTTAATAGAGAGCTTTCAATACCTGTTACTTACCAGTTATTGCAGTACTGTAGTATTATACAAATTGTCTTTTTAAACACGACTTATGCTTTGAGAAATATTCTATATAATGAATATAGTATATATAGCATAGGTAGTATACTACCTAATAGGACATGGCTGCAGGATGTAGAATTTGATATATGTTGCCAGGTTGAACTGACAAGCATGGCATCATATGGCTCCTTTTCTAAACGTATTTATATTTGATATAAACTGTATGCTGGCTAGGCAGCATGATAGGATCACAGGAATGTTTGGGTTAAAATGAATGGTTAATGAGGGCACACTGGAATACATAGTGTGGTCACAGAGTGCCCTCTCCAGGGGAGGATGTTCATTAATAACAGAGAGTCAAGGAAAAGAAAGTTGTGCTGTATGGACTCCAGTACTATGCACATTTGTCTTTTATGGGCAAAGGCAGTTTTCTGTTGGTGTGTTCTTTTTCTTGACAACTTGCTGTGAGCTAAAGCATAGTGAAAGCAGAAATATACCACACTAAGGAAAGTTTGATTTACAAGAATGACAGAGGGTTCATATGAGAGTAGAAAATGAAACAACCAGATTCCGTGGACTTCCTTTGGATGGAATGTCCTTAAAATGCAGATAGGCTGCACTCGTGTAACTGTACTGAAAATTTATCTGTGTCTGATTCAGTCTTTTTTGTGCCTGATAGCTATTCTCCATAATTTCTATACTACTGTATGACTTAAAATGATGTGTAATATGTTCCAAAATTACCTCAGTAAATGGCTTTCTCTTTGTCAGCTGGATTATTAAGTTTAAAAAATGTAATAAACCTGACTAGTTTGGGAAGTCAGTGGCAGTTTGACCATTGACCATCAGAATTAAGCTGTTCTTCTGATGGAAGGTCCTGGCAATAGCAGTCTCTGTGCTGCTGTCAGAGCACCAACTGCTGTAATCACTGTTCTGCAAAAGAGTGTGAGTCAAGAGCCAAGTGCCATGAAAGAAAAAACAAATGTCATTAACAAGAGTTTTCCAGGAAAAACAACTTTAATTTATCTACCATCTAGATTCTACCAGATAACTTTAATGAAAACATGATAGTAACAAGTTGTCTCATACTTACACATAATAAAGTTGCCTGAAATTCTTGCTTGATCAGTTGTGCCAAAGATAATTCCAAATGAGTGCATTGGTTGCCAAGCCACTCTCCATCATAGTTGGATGTCAGGCAAAATCCCTGTGACTACAAGGGAAACATCACTTCTATTTTTAAGAAAGAGAGAAAAGAAGACCTGGGGAACTACAGGCCAGTGAGCATTACGTGTGTGCCTGCAGAGATCATGGAGCAGATCCTCCTGGAACCTGTGTTAAGGTACATGCGAGATGAGGAGGTGATCTGAGACAGCCAGTATGGCTTCACCAATGGAGGATCGTGCCTGACCAACCTGCTGGCCTTCTATGGTGGAGTCACAGCATCAGTGAACAAAGGAAGGGCAACTGATTTCATCTGCCTGGACTTGTGTAAGATCTTTGACACGGTCAAGCACCACACGTTCTAAATTGGAGAGATAAGGATTTGAAGGCTGCACTACTTAGTGGATAAAGAATTGGTTGGATAGTCACAGCCAGAGGGTTATTGTCAACAGATCTGTAGAGACAGTGATGAGTGGTGTCTCCCAGGAGTCCATCTTGAGACTGATACTGTTCAATATCTGTATCAATGACCTAGACAGTGGGATTGAGTGCACCCTCAACGAGTTTGCTGATGATGCCAAGTTGAATGGTGCAGTTGACATGATAGAAGGAAGGAGTACCATCCAGGGGGACTTAGACAGGCTTGGAAAGTGATCCCACAAGAACCTAACAAGGGCAAGTGCAAGGTGTTCCACTTGTGTTGGTGCAGTCTCAGATATGTATACAGACTGGGATAAGAGCTCAGTAAGAGCTATCCTGCAGAGAAGGGCTTGAGGATCCCGGTGGACAAAAAGCTGGACATGTGCCAACAGTGAGCTCTTGCAGCCCAGAAGGCTAATGGTATCCTGGACTGCATCAGAAGAGGGGTGGCCAGCAGGGAGTGGAACGTGATTGTCTGCCTCTACTCTGACCTTAGGAAGCCTCTCCTCAGCACAAGGAAGTGGTGGAGCTATTGAAGTGGTTGCTGAGGAACACCACAAAGATGACCAGAAGGCTGGAGCACCTCTCATGAAGAAAGATTGAGGGAACTGGGCTTGTTTAGCTTGGAGAAGAGAAGACTTCAGGGAGGACTCATTGCAGCCTTTCCAGTACTTAAGCAGAGCTTATAAGCAGGAGCGAGACTGACTTTTTACACAGTCTGACATTGATAGTAAAGGGAGAATGGCTTTAAACTGAAAGAGGGGAGATTTCGGTTGTATGTTACATGGAAATTTTTCACTTGGGGTGGTGAGGCGCTGGCACAGCTGCCCAGAGAAGCTGTGGTGCGCTATCCCTGGAGGCGCTCAAGGCCAGGTTGGATGGGGCCCTGGGTCTGAACTTTGATTCCCAAACTTTAAGTTTTGGTCTCACAAAGTGTAAGGAAAAGCAAGAAATCCAAGAGCTACGCTATGAAAAAAAGCTTGTCTTCTTAGGCTCTACCTTTGTTCAGTGGAGAGTTGGACTTATCTAATGGGCAATTACGAACATCCAAGCGAGGATTCTGCTTTGAAACTCTGTGAGTTCATCTGTTTTCGTTGTCTTTGGACAAGAAACAGCATTTCTAAAACCAACTGAACTCTCACATCAAGGAGTTTGTAGCTTTTGAATAAGCAACTCTCAAGCATTTGTTGTACGTAATGCAATAGTAATGCCTCTGAATTCTGTAAAAGCAAATTTCTGAATCCTAAATGTATCCCTCTGATAGCAAAAATACATTTTGTATGGACTCACTAATGCACATTTTTCCCCAAAATATTTTGTGGATGCTTCCGATGACTAAGCTTTATGACTTAAGTATATGGTTTATTATTATGTAGCTTTCTCTTCAAACTTTCCTTGAACTGGAAGCTCCTACCCTGGCCCAAACATTCTGTTGTCTTAGATTGACTCCATGTGAGAGTTCTGTTTATTCTTGTGGGTTTTCATATCCAGGTGAGATTACAAAAATAATTTTTTTTCTTATAAAATAGTGCTTTATGATTCTGGAGGAGGTAAATATTTTTAAATACTGTGGGCCATGATCTACTTTGAAGATATCATTCCACAGATATCATTAGTCTTCTACGGAGAACACTCAGCTATTAATTTAAATCTTTTCCTGACAGTAAGGATGCATTTTTCACAAAAACCTCACTCTGTCCTATTACAGTAGCGGGAAGCTCCTTAGCTCAGAAAGTTAGAAATGTAGATGGAGGCAGGAGTATATAAATTGTAAATATTGCAAGGGAAAGTACATTTTATATTTTAGTTCTGTAACTACTATAGAAGGATATACATGGTAATTCAGACTTACATAGCAGTGAAAAATAAAGGAGGTGACTGGAAAAGATGAAACAAAGGAAACTTTGAATGTACAATAAATTACCCAAACTTGAGATTGGACGGATTTTGAACGGAATGATTAAAAAGCCTGGGTAAATGAGAAGGCTTTTTTGTGTAATTATATAGATCAGAAAGGTGCTGCAGGAATATATTTGTAAAGACTTCTCTGTATTTTCCTGAACTTAATTTTGGTGGAGTTATTGCCATAGAGTCTCTGTTGTTGGACATACAACTCTTTTATTGTTGTCTAGACCTCACACAGTTTCTTGTCAATTACTAATTTTTTCCTTTTTTTTTCTATATCCGACAAGAAGAAAGTGTTTATTTTCAATCAGCATTTTCTGTTTTAAATGAAACACTTGCAGGCAACCTCAGCTGACAAAAATAGTGATTACAAAGGGGATAATAACCTCTCCAAAAAGGATGTATATGTTTTTATATTTCTCTAGTGGTGTTCCTTGCAGACTAAAGATTCTTATCTTGGAGAGAGGGTTGTGTTAAAACTTTGCTCCTCCATATCCCATCAAAGCATACTGCTTTGCACAACTGTTTAATCATTCTACAAATATGCTCAGTTGTCCTGTAACATTCATATGCTTTTCTGTATTACTGACTTGTGTCTGCAGCTGTCTTGACAATGCAACCTTGCTTCTGAGTGCTTTTCTGTTCTGTGTTTTTACAGGAGATGGTGAACTCTATACTTTTGGGGAACCTGAGAATGGAAAACTGGGATTATTGCCTGAGCAGCTAAAGAACAGTAGAGTCCCACAGCCAGTGCTGGGAATTATGGAAAAAGTTAATAAGGTTGCTTGTGGTGGAGAACACACAGTGGTGCTTACAGGTATGGTATTTAAATGCTTTTTTTTTTTCTTTAAACAGCTCTATAGATTAGTAATCCCAATTTACTTCGAAGAGCTTACTTACGTTCTACCAAAAAGTTGAACACTGTAATGCTCCTAAGCAGAAGACTATTGTACATCAAAGAGGTCAAAGTCCACATGATGGTTAACCAGAGTAAGTACGGGTCTGCACTGCACTGTGCATATAGCTTGACCTTCTGTGCTGTGCTTATCCTTTTGTTTGAGGATCAGTTTTACAAGCTCATTGTAAAAGAAGAGCATAGCATGCCATGTATGGTTGGAAGCCCATTCGGTTCCATACAGCTCAGGATTCCCGTAATATGAAGAAATGTAAGATTATGCTAATCTCTTTTTATTTATAGTATTAGCTCCAATAGATGCCACTGAAGAAATACTTTACAAACTCTTAATGTTTGTAAAGTTTCTAATGGACTGTAACAAGCTAGTATCTCCTAGTGCAGCACCAGTGATCAATGTCTCTTATGTCTGAGGAGCTTGAAAACAGTATTAGGAGCATCAGGGGGAAGTTTTAGAGGGAAGCTTCTATTCTGTAGTAAATTTGCATGACCCAGAGTATAATTAGATAATTAGAAAGTCACTTTTCAACTAGCTTTCTGTTAATAATGATAGAGATGCATAATCAAATGGATGCCTAAATGGTTTAAATATCTCTTGTTATAATACAGGATTTATCTGTGACTGAGCAGAATCTTTAATGTACATATAAAACTAGAACAGATACAGCACACTGAACATTTTAAAAAATATAAAAATCATCAAATAAACTTACATGTATTAGTTTGCAAGGTTGTATTTATAGTACTTGGAAGATGAACTATGACGTATATTACTGTATTGCAAATCCTTTGCAGCACCTTTTGAAATATCTCAATCAGCAGATGTGAATGGGAAGTTTCCTGTGATTAGAGCAGCCACTAGATTTCATTATCTTTTGATTTTCGTGAGACTTTTGAATAGTCTTGACAGAGATTCCCTATAGACAGGTAGGGAGCATGGTAGGTTGCACACTGCAAAGAAGATAGCCATGTGGTGTTGTTACAGTAACGTCCTAGATAGGTAAAAAGAAGTAATGTGTGTAAAACACTTAAGTTTGCATTCCATTTTGTGAAGCACACTCACGAGTTCTGCCAGAACAGTGCGTACAGTCTGACCGTCACATTTTCTGAAGGGTGTAAAATGAGTCAGTGTCCAGAGGGAAACAAGAATATCAAAGGCTAGGAAAACATTGTCTTTGAGGAAAGTTTTTTAAAAACAGGACTTATGAGACTAAAAAAGAGAAAACTAAGGAGAAATGTGGCACCTCTCTTCAATCACATAAATTCTTTCTTAGAGAAAAGTAATCAACTGTTCTCTGTGAGACCTCAGAGTAGGACTTTGATTGCAATACAGGTTAAGTTGGGAGTTAAGCAGAAATTTATGTCTGCAGGGAAATACATTTAAACTTTGGGGCATCTCAGTGATGCTGGTATCACTATGTACAAGGAAGAGGTTGCAATGTAGGACCCAGGGAAGAGTAGAGAAGTCAATGTGCCTTCCCATTCTATAAAGCAATGTGTTCTTTCAGTAATCTGAACAGCCTTCCTTATGAACACCTTTTTTTAAATCTAATTATGTATCTTCTGGGAGCTTTTGGAAACTCCAGTAATTCAAACAGAAGACTCTTTCCTTCTTCTGCAGCTTTCCTGAGCATCCTAATTGAGCTCATCTGCTCATCAAAATTTGTTTTTATTAGATTTGATAAGTGTACACTACTATAGAAGCAGAAAAAGGGAGTTTGACTTTGTGTGTAGATGATTTAAAAATTATTAGTTTTGGCTTGTGATGAATTCCATGACTGTATAGCATATCTGCAAGTAATCTTCCACCCAGATGCAAAAGTTGTAAAAATAAGTAGGTTTTATGAGTCCTTAAATGTGAATTTTGGAAATGCTAAATAGTCATCTATTGTCAGCCTGACAGAGTGCCTTCAAGGTTATGTAAGCAAAGTTTCTAAAATATAAAATGAAAATTTAACTGATGGGAATTTTAAGTAATTTGATGTGATATTGTACTGCAAGCCACTGGAGAGAATAAAGGTGGAAGTGATGGGCTGGAAAAGGTTACGTGTAATGATGAGAGAAGCTGCAAGATTCTAGGTAAATCAAAGCTCCTTTGGGAGGAGGAAATAACAGTAGTCAATCCAAAAAATAATGCAAACATTTGTCTACATTTTGAAGCCTTTGTCTCCAGCATACAGTCTCACCATAGCAGTATTCTGCCATAAAATAAATTTCTTTGCATGAAATTGGATTATCATTATTGTGAAAAATATTACCATAAATTTGAGGCTACAAATGTATAAATCCTAGCATTATTTTATGACTTACAAAGTGAAGTTCAGCAAAAAGAATTAGATTATCATTATTGATTTTTTTTTAACCATAAATTTGAAACCAACCAATAGATATTTTGTTTCAATGGTATTTCATGTGATAAAAATTCATTAAAACAAATGACTTCTATGGAGACTTTGTAGGAGGTTGTAGACTTGGATGACATTAGCATTATAGTTAAATCTTGCAGGAAGTAGAACTGGAACATAGAGGCAAACTAAATGCAAAACAAAAAAAACTACAAATATAGTGAAGAAAATACCATAGTAAGTCAGTGTGTTACTATGTAGAATTCATTTACGTATGGAAATAGATGCTGTAGTTGAAGGTATGTAAGAAGTATAGTGCTGGCTTAGCTGGCAGTAGATCACTGTCGAGTGCCAGTAGATCCATTTGAGTCGAGAGGAAGAAAACGTCCTCTGATGAAATATGTACGCTTAAAGGTTGGTAGTAGTTGTGTTAGGAGTGAAAGACCAGACAGAGAATTTTTAATGTAATTCTGCTATTATTATTCAGAAATATTCAGCCTAGTAAAATTATGGAGATTATTCTGAGAGTCACTGAAAAAGGCTTGAAAGACAATGCAGTCATTGGTAATAGCCAACACCGATTTGTGAGCAGAAAGTCCTGTTTAGCAAACTTAATTTCCCTTATGACAAAGTTACCCACCTAGTTGACCAACGAAACCCAGTAGGTATAGTCGTTTTGAATTTCAGCAAAGCTTTCCATACTGTCTCTTGTAATATCGTTCTGGAGAAAATGTTCAGAATACAGCTAGCTACAGTGAATTGTTAGCTGATGGGTGGGTGTGAAGGGGTTATTATAAATTGAGTTACATTTAAATGGGGTCACCAGTCGCTACTGGGGGCAGTTCTCAATGTTTTTTAAAATGATCTGTACATAGGAATCAAATGTATACTAAGTAAGTTTGCAGAAGTCACTGAATTAGGAGGAGCTTTTGAATCCTTTGAGACTAGACAAGCCTTGCAGAGAGATCTTGACGAATCACCAACCACACGAATTTTAACAAGAGCAAGTGCCAGATTCTGCACATGGGATGAGGTAACTCTTGTTCTGTGTACAGACTGGGAGATGAGAGGCTGGAGTGCAGTCCTATGGAAAGGGATCCAGGATTTTTGAGTGATGGCAAGTTGGATCTGAGTCAGCAATGTGCCCTGGCAGCCAAAAGGTCCAAATGTACCCAGGGGTGCATCTGGCCAGCACCGCCAACCAGAGAGGGGAGGGGTTTTCCTGCCTTGCTCTCTGCTGTGTGGTTTCATCTTGAGCAATGTGTGCAGCAATGGATGCCATTGTATAGGGACATAAAGCTATGAGACATCATCCAAAGGAGGGATACAAAGATGGGGAAGGGTGTAGAGGATAAGATATACGAGAGCGGCTGAGGCCCCTTGGTGTGCTCAGAGCAGAGGAGCTGAGGGGCAGCGCTGAGCTCTTCTCTCTTTGACAGCGATAGGGCCTGAGGGAACAGCATGGAGCTGTGTCAGGGGAGGGGTAGCTGGGGGCTAGGGACAGGGGCTGCACCAGAGGGCAGTGGGCATGGAACGGGCTGCCCAGGGTTGTAGGCACAGTCCCCAGTGCCGGAGTTCTGAGAGCATCTGGACAGTGCGCTCAGACGTAGAGTCTGATTTTGTGTTGTCCTGCACAAAGCCAGGAGGTGGATTCTATGATCCTTGTGGGACCATTAAAACTTAGGTTATTCTATGATTCCTTGATTTAAAAAATGAGTGGTATACATACATTGTAGGCTTGATATCAGAAAAATAGCTTTGAATAAGTACTGAAGTATGTGTTGCATCCCAAGATGAAGTGGCGTGACCATAAATTCAGAGTTCTGATGAAGGAGTCTCTGTAACTTCAGAGAGGACTGGAAACATTTATATCTCTTTTAAGCTCAATTTATTAAATCAGTGAATGCCTAAATGAGTACAACTTTGGAGAAATTCTGAATTTCACGTATCTTTTGAAAATAGATGCTGTTTGGCTTTTTAGTAATACTGTGCATGCTGATACAGTTTTCATATTGTTGTGGTTTTTCCAGTTTTTCTGGGTGTGTTATTTTACTCTTAAATAACAAAACTGATTGGCTATTGTGTATTTCTCCATTTCATTTGTCTCATTTTATGTAGCAATAGGATAGGAGAAAATGTGATATGTAAAAACTGTTGTACATCCTGGTTCATTTCTTGTCATCAGTCCTACTTAGGGTCTATCAAGTTAGAAGAAAGCATAATCCAGTTATCTTACTGAGTATGAGGCAAGTTTCCTCCCGACTGTCATACATAATTAGTCTGTTCCAAAGCACTTCATTTGATTTCTTTCTTATGACTATCATTTTTATTTTATTAGTAATTGTGTACAGTAAGAACCATCGTTATATGGGTTATATGACCAAACTACTGTAGGAAATCTCTCTAGCAGTGTGTCAGAGTAAATAGTGGAATGTAAGTATGAAAATAATCCCACTTTTTTAGTCTGAAATTAAAAAAATGGGGAACTTTTTTTAGAGAATAAAAAATAAATTATTGCTATCACTGATAGCCATAATAAGGAGAAAAAAAAGCAAAATCTTTAAAATATACAGTATTTTAGAGATTTTGAATATGGTATTGGAAACCATCATGTCTACAACTCTTACTGTTACTTCTGCCTTTAATATTTGTATTTGGTATAGGGAGTAAAGGGAATAACAGTTAAAAATTCAGTTGCTGCGAGAGCTCCCTGTCTTTATCGCAAGACAAACTTACTCGTTTCATGACAGTCTGTCAGTCAGTTCAAGATCATACCCTCATCTCAGATGACTTCTTTTACTGAGAGACCAAAAAACTTGTTAGGATTCTTGCAAATGATTCCTACTGAAAATGAAAGCTTTGTGTATCATCATTTTCAGAAGAAATTTAAGAGCAGCAATCCCAAATTATGTACTTTTTCATTAAAGCTTTTAAGAAGTTAGAATTAAAACATCTTTTGAATCTAGAAGGGAAGAAGAAACAGGTGGTTGGGAGTGGCCTTAATATCTCCCCCTGCCCTCTTTTTTTCAGATGATAACAGATCCTTTGTGAATAATCCTCTCTATAAAAGGATATGTTACCTCCTTTTACGCTCTGAAGGGAGGGAAAGCAAAGATGTCTCTTTGAAGGAAGATGTGGAATAGTCCTTCAAGAATACATCATTTGACATTACAATACAGCACATTCATGTGTTAACATGTAAAATGTTGGATTTTTCATATTCTGTCCCAAGGTCCTTTGAAAGAAAAGAAAGGCAAGAGAACCTTTTGAAAGAGAATAAAAGGAGGAAACAGCTCTCCCTTTTTTATGATAGAACTGAGAGACTGTTCAAACCATATAGGATTATCTAGATTTTTTGAAACCATTCTTAAGTCTGTATACTATTTATACTGAAATCCCCAAATCCTATTACCAGCTGTGGTAAAACTGAGTATTACATCAACAGTTGATTTTTAAAGTAACATTTTTCATGAGAGGCTGTTCAAAACTAAAGCTATAGTATAACTGAATAGCTCTTTGACGATTATAATGTTCAACTGAGATAAAGCTATATGGGGATCTATGGGCATGCCTGTGTTTCTGTTATTCTTCTGAAGATTTGTCACTTTGTATGTAGCCTTAAATATGTAACTAGGGATGCATGGATCTGGAAAGAAAACCTCTTGGGTCTCCCTCAGTTCTCTCAGTAAATAGCCCATGTTAAAAAAAAAAATCTGAAAACTATATTCTTGCTTAGGAATATTTCATGTATAGTGACAACTGTCACTGAGATTAAAGAGTTGTTATGTAATCCAGAAGCTGCCTGTAAAGGCATTCTTTTCAAACACAGTTAATTGGAAATATCCCTGCTCTTCCAAATATATATATTTATTCAAAGTGAAGGAGAAGCAGTCCCAGTGCTCAAGAAGCCAAGGACTTTCTTTCCTCTGAGTGCTGTTAATTTTACTCAGCCATCCTCAGTTCACTGAAGACTTGGATCTTCCCCTCATGCTGCTGTGGTCACGTGTCTTTCCTATCCCCTTGTATCACTCTGGTACTGTCTTCACTGTTCCACAGGAAACCATATCAGTTAAAATGCAGAACAAAACAAACCTGGCTTACTGAGCTGTGCTGGCTTTCTTTGCAGCCAGGTGAATGGCAGAGAGGATGTAAGCAAGGATTTAAGAGAGAGAATGGAGAAATGACATCTGCCTTTTTGGTGGCAGTGTGTTCCACTTGTTTCATCTTACTGTATCACTATTAAGACCGAGAACAGGAGGGAGACAACAATGCAACTGTATCCCTTTTTGAGTTCATGTTATTTGCAGATTTATTTGCAAAAACAAGCTCAGAATAAATTTCAGCTCTGTCTTTTTGTCACAAAGTCTTTGAGATTGCTTTGCAATAGGCTTCTGTTTATCCCCATTTCTGCTAAGTGTTGTTATTACTGAGGTCTGGCCACATTTAAGAATGTAGTAACATTTTTGTCTTTCTATACCTTGATAACTGACTAATAAGAAATGTTAGGAGCAAAATGTAGGTAGTCATGGTGCAGAGAAGCAGAAGAAAAATTCATCCATCTTATAAAGGTAACCTAAGTTGGTTTTGGATTGCTCTGTTCTCATTGTCAGTAGCATCTGGGGAAAGAAAACGATTCCTGTACATTTAAAGTTAGCATCTCTCTAAACGTAAATGTCTTTAGAGGACTAGAAATTTTTTATGAAAAACATTGCTCTCTAGGATTAAAGATAGTATGGAACAACTCTAACTTCTTTCAAAATAATGTTAATCAGATGAAGCTGGATAATTTGAAAATGACAAGATCTTCTGCTTTTCAAAGAACTGTTAAGACAAATTACATACTCTTAAGTAGGATTTACAGAATCAGCCATCTCGAGAAAGCTGTTTACTAAAATGAAGGTCAGACTTCTTCAGTTCACTTAGAGTGAACTGTTTTTCAGGATTCATTGATTCTTATTCAGAATGTCTAAATGTCATAGAAAAATTTTAATACATTGTTTTACTTTATAAAGATTCCTTCAGATGTTGCCTTCTTGCACCGATATTTCCAGTAGAGGGAGCTTTACTATTACATTTAGTAAATAAATGACTTTAGTAACTATATTGCATTTCCAATCTAACGTAGTGTGAGTCCATATCCTTTTTTATGCAGTAAATTCATGACATCTTTGATTGGAACAATTCTGTGAGAGGCAGAAATGGCAATCTGGTTTCTAGAAAGAAAACTTCTGTATCTACTGTTACAGTATTAAGTCATGATTCCTTTGAAATTCAAGTTCAATATAAATTAATAAGTGTGCTGCTATGGTAGTAATATCAAATCTGGCCCATTCTCTTCTCTCCCTGACAATAGTGAAAGATTAGTCTGGGAGAATGGTAACATAATTTGGTTTTAATATTTCTCCAGTTTGTGGCTATTCCAAGAGAAACAAAAGAGTCACACTGAGTAAATTACTTTTATGGCACTGAATTTACTTGGCTATTAATAAAATTTGGGTTCAAAGGGACCTTTAAGGTCATTTAGTTCTAACCCCCCTGCTATAGGTAGGGACACCTCCCACCAGACCAGGTTGTTAAAGCCTCATCCTGCCTCGCCTTCCCAACTTCTGGGATGGGGGCATCCACAACCTCCCTGGGCAACCTGTTCCAGTTTCTCACCTCCCTCACAGTAAATAATTTCTTCCTAATATCTAGTCTAAATCTACCTCCTTCCTGTTTGAAGCCATTTCCCCTCAGCCTGTTGCTACATGCCCTTATAAAAAGTCCCTCCCTGGCTTTCCTGTAGGCCCCCTTCAGGTACTGGAAGGTCTCTCTACAGTCCCCTGGAGCCTTCTCTTCTCCAGGCTGAAAAGCCCCTGCTCTCTCAGCCTGTCTTTGCAGGGGAGGTGCTCCAGCCCTCTGATCATTTTCATGGCCCTCCTCTGGACCTGCTCCAACAATCCCATGACCCCTTCTGTTAGGGGCCTCAGAACTGGACACAGTACTCCAGGTGGAGTCTCACGAGAGCAGAGTAGAGGGCAGAATCACCTCCCTTGGCCTGCTGATGGCACTTTTCTTGGTGTAACCCAGGACATGGTTGGCCTTCTGGTCAGCAAGTGCACCTTGCTGGCTCAGGTTGAGTCATTCATCAGCCGACACCCCCAAATCCTTCTCCTCATGGCTACTCTCAAGCCATTCTCCACCCAACCTGCATCTGTGCTTGAGATTACTAGGCCCAGGTGCAGGTCCTTGCACTTGGCCTTGTTGAACTTCATGATTCATCTCTAATCAGTGAGGAAGGCCACTCGTCACTGATCTCCACTTGGATGTTAAGCCACTGACTGCAACTTTTTGTGCGTGACCATCCAGCCTATTCCTTATCCAGAGAGTGGTCCATCCATTTTTTCCAATTTGGTGACCATGATGTCATGCAGGACAGAGTCAAATCCTTTGTACAAGTCCCTGGTCTTCTTTTTATCACTGATACATCTGTAGAATTTCTTCTAGTTTTCCTTTATGTCCCTGGCTAGATTTAATTCTTTCTGGCTTTTAGCTTTCCTAACCTGATCTCTGGCTTCTCAGACAACTTCTTTGTAGTCCTCCCAGGTAACTTGTTCTTGCTTCCACTTCCCATAGACTTTCCTTTTGCACCAAAGTCAGTCCACAATTTCCTTGGCAATCCACAGAGGCCTCCTGGCATTCTTGCCCACTTTCCTCTTTCTCAGGGTGTGCTACTTCTGGACTTGGAGGAGATGGTCCTTGAAAACTGACTTGCTTTCTTGGGCTCCTTTTCCCTCCAGGGCTTTATCACATGTCACCCTGCCATGCAGCTCCCTGAGAGTTCAAAAGTCTGCTCTCCTGAAGTATAGAGTAGCAAGCTTCCTGCACACCTTCTTTGACCCCCTAGGGATCTTGAACAACATTTCGTGATCATTGCAGCCAAGGTTGTCCTTGAACTTCACGTTGTTCATTAGCCTCTCCTTGTTGGTGAGAACAAGGTCCAGCATAGCAGGACCGATGACCTTGTTTCCTTGGTACAATGAAGTATTTAAAAAACAAAGATTCTCCTTCAAATTGTTGTTCCACATGTTCAGCTTTGAATGATCATTCCTGTCTTGAAGATACTGAGATTTTTTGACCTGATGACTGCTCTAGATCATGTTCATGGCAACGATATAGTTATATATTTCTCCCAGGTCTCAGGTTTTTTGTTTGCTTGGGTTTTTTTTGCTTGAGGTAGAATAGTTTTGTCCTTCCCCATCTTTCACAGTTTTTCGTGAAAGTTTTGCAAGTTTAAATCAGTACTTTTCTAGCTTTTCCTCTGTTGACTAATTGCAGGGGGGGGAAGAGGGAGTAAAATTCCAAGAAAATTTATTTTTCCAAAAAATAGTCAGTGTTTGGATTTTTCTTTTCAATCATGACCTCATCAAGATTTCTAAGCTTCCTTGCTGTGATGGATTGCCAAGGACGGGCACACCACGAATCTTTAGTGCCTTGTAGAGCACCTGACAAAGACAAACCACTGAATGGAAAAAAAAAATTTGGAAGGTTTATTATTTTGTAACGAGATAACAAAATTATTGTGTTCTCTGTGTTTAATGCAAGGTTGATTTGACAGAGAAAGGGAATACTGAAACCTGTTCTATTACTGTTCCGGGATCTTCCACACCAATTAGTTGTAGTTTAAAGGGGATTATTAAATTTGGAGTGATACAGTATACATGTAGGTAACCAGAAATTAAGATGAGGCTTGAAAATGCATATGTGTAAACATTGTAGTCTTGAGTTAACTGTGGTACATAAAACCCCAATAACATTTTGTGTTAGCTAATATTTTGTGTACATGAAATCTGTAGTTTATTTTACAGTTATGTTAGAAATATTACATAATAAACCATTCAGAATTCTTTCCTGTGTATATTTTGGATCTTCATTGCTTGTTTTCGTTGGGTTTTTTTTAATAAGTTCATTCTTTGGTCATTTTTAAATTGATGAGACGGTGCTTTTTGATGCTGATGTCTTTTGGCTTCCATTTGGCTAATTAAAATGGGTTATTATGTAGATAGCGGCATATTGGTTGTTAACTTTGCCCGTACACTTTCAGAAACAGGTGTGTATACTTTTGGACTTGGACAGTATGGGCAGCTGGGACATGGCACTTTACTTTTTAAAACTTCTGTACCAAAGTCTGTGAAACACTTGAGGAGTCATAAAATACATAATGTTACATGTGGGGAGAGTCACACTGCTGTAATAGCAGGTATGTATGTGAAAAAATTCTGAAATGCACTCAGTTTCTCTATATTGTAGAAGTATTTTTGAAGTACGTATTATAAAATAAGGAGTAGAAGAAGGCATATGCAAAGTTATTAGTTGTAAAGGTTAACTAAGATGGTGACAAAGCCAGATTCAGTTTAAGAAATTGGTGCATAGTACTGTATATGATATCTCCTGGGGAACTGTATCCTCATAATCACGTCTTGTTAACAAGCAGTCTTGTTTAGAAGCCTTTGTTTTGTTGCACAGTTTCAATGTTACTGTTTCTTTCTTTCTTCTTTTTTTTCAAAATTGTCTAGACTAACTCTAATCATGGACAGTCCTTTGTCTGAAAGCATACATATTTTTAGAGTATATTCATCTGTTGAGAATCTAAAAATAATTGTTCAGGTTTTGCTTTTGGGAGAGAAACATTCCTTACTTGCTTGGCCTATTACTTTGTACTGTTTTTATGTTTTTGTACTATTTTTGCATTGAATCTCTGTTATTAATGGCATCCTTTTTCTTTCCACATACAGAAAATGGCCTCATGTTTACTTTTGGAGATGGACGACACGGAAAGTTAGGTCTTGGAGAAGAGAATTTTGCAAATCAGTTTGATCCTGCTCTATGTTCTAATTTCTTGAGTTTCACAGTCCTTTTGGTAAAAATTTTTTTGCATGCTTCACAGACATCAAAATGTTTGTATTCTTACAGAATTAACGAGAGCTGAAATCTCATTATAAAATGTTTTTTCCTACAACTTTTAATCAGTATTTAGCCTAGAGAAGTGAAGGCTTGGAGGTAATCTTATCAATGCCTGTAAATACCTGAAAGGAAGGTGCAAAGAAGGAACCAGACCATTAGGTGGTGCCCAGTTGCATAACAAGGGATAATGGGCACAAAGGACCTTCATCTGACCATCAGGAAACACTTCTGTGCTGTGTGGTTAACAGAGCACTGGCATAGGTTGCCCAGAGGTGTTGTGGAGTCTCTTTCTTGGAGATTTTCAAAACCTGCCTGGACAACAATTTGCTCTGGGTGTCACTGTAGTTATCTGTTGCTCACATTTGACTTGCAGCAAAATAATTTGCTACAATTGTTTGAAAATCAGTGGAAATAGCTTTGCTTTCTTCTGCTTCAGTAGTTTTGTATCCTTATCATATGTTTTGTTGAATGCAAATAAATTTCATTTAACTAAGGAGAAATAAACATAAATTTTTAGTCATTAGTAGTAGTAATTACGTACTTTTATTTAAAGGCAGTAGAAACTAGATTTGAAGTAACATCTCTTATGTTTGATTCTGTTTTCTTGTAATCTACATCACTAGTGATGGTAAGAAAATGAGATCCTTTTGTTGATACTTGCAAATGAAATAATCTGAACTTTGTTTTGTGCTCTAGGTTGCTTGTGGTGGTTGTCACATGCTGGTTTTTGCTACTCCAAGACCAAAAGAATCTGAAGAAATACTCTTAGAAGATATATATGAGAGCCGTTTGATTTCTACTGTTTCTAAAATGGGTGGAGATTCACTAGTAACAAACACATTACAATTAACATCAGCTCGAATGCGACGTCGAGAGAGGGTAAATTCAGAGCTGTTGAGAGTTGTAATACTTCTTACAGGAAAAAAAATAACTTTTTAAGCTGAAGTGATAGTAAATATCCACATAAGTATATATCATTAAAATAAGCGTATACTGTTAATTTGTAAAAAGAAGAATGAATATGCAACTTCTTCCCAAAATTGATGGGAGTAAAAGAATAGGTATTTGCTAGATTTTAGTTGTTTATGTGTATGAAAAAGGCTCAATTGGTTTTATATTTTTAATTCTAAAATACCATCTATACCTTTTCATTTTTCAAAATATCTTAGAAATGTAAAAATAAATAAATAGATAAAAAAGAACCTCGGAAGTTTTGAACTGCTTGAGCAACTTTGTAGTTTATACTATAAATTTTCAAAGGGGAATATTTCATGATCATCTTAAAATAATCCTAAGATCCTGTTGCATCTTCAAATAGTAGTTTCTTCTGCTTTATTTTCAGATACACATTACATGTGATTTCCTTGAGCAGCATAGTGAGATGGATCATCTCACCTTCTTGTCTGAAAACCAACTCCACCACTCCTTTATTTTGTAAAAATGCAGTGGTGCTGTAGACTAAGTACCTCAATGGTATTTAGGAAACAAGTGTTTTTATTTAACATAAAAATCATAATTCTTTTTCTCCTTTGTATTTTAAGACTGCTTAAAATTATTCTGTAAAATCCATTTGAAATATCCCATTATGTACCTTTCCAGTTTTTAGGACTATAAATAATCAGATACTTGTTTATACAAAGTTACAGTGTTGTATCATCAACCAAAGGGAAGTATGGCTGTCAAGTATAGGAGGTTACTTATGTTTAGTTTTTCTACTCTTATGCTCAGAATTTTCTCAATGTGTTTTTTTAATCTTCTCAAGGAACGGTCACCAGAACAGCTTATTCCGATGGCACAAACTCTGCCTCCACTGGGAGAACGCTTCTTAAAATCTTCACTGCCTGAGGCTAGCAACACCGGCCCAATATGTTTTTCTACAACAAATGTTCCTAAATCTGAGCCTGTGAAGGAGAGACATCATGAAAAAGGTGACTTGTCCCCACATTTTGCAGTTATTTTCTGAGAACTATGTAGTTTGGCTTTGCTTAAGGATAAATGAATGCTCAGTTTGAACACAAAAGAAGGATCCGGTTCAGTCTTTACTCATGGGTATGCATCAGAATACAAACATAGATGTTGAGAAGTACATAAAAGAAATGGCCTAAGCTTGGTTCATGTTTGGAAAGTGTGTGAAAAGATTTGGAGGAGGTTTAATTGAAAGAAAAACAATGGCTGAATTATACTTATGTTTCCTTAATCCTGTAAAAATACGACTGCATCAAATACTGTGAAATCAGTAACCCCTTTCTCTGTTTTCATTAAGAAGAATTACAGAGAAAAAGTGATTAGGAAGCTGAATCTTAAAGACTCAGGAATGCCTAATGAAGACCTTGAGTAAGAAAAGAGGTCTACTCATAGACCTCAGATAATTTAGTCTAATTGTTCCACTAGTATTAAAGAGATTATAAAAAAAAAAAAAAAGGCAAAAAAAACTTTGTCCCATATAACATTTGTGCTTTAAAAGCCTGCAAAAAATTATCAGATAACAGTACACTGACACTAGATTGTTGAGCTGCATCTAATTTTAATACTGATAAAAATCACGTGGAAGTGTTTTTGCTGTGTTTTAGACTGGGGGAAATAGGAATCTCCAAACATCATCCTGATGTCAGTAACACGGGGATAATATAATCTCTCTTTTACAGGAGTGGGGTATGCTGCTTGGTACATATCATTTGCTTAGATGCTAATTGTTTACATTTACCTTAAAGAGAAGAAGCATGAAAAAGATGAACCTGGTGAAGGCTCTGCAGAAGATTCAGATGCTGAAAATAATGACAGAAATCTTGGAGATACAACTGACACCCTAAATATGGTAAGATATTCTACTAAGTAATCTACGACTCAGTTGTTCTTGTGCACCAGGAGAACAAAGCAGCTAAGTCATGTTTCAGGTTCTAGTATAGAATGTTTATCTAGCCCTAAACTTCATATTTGACATCAAATGTATTGACAAAATGTATAAATGAATAAATGAACATGCGTTTCTTGACACTGGTGGAGATACAGAGAAACATTTCAGAATGTTATTCTGCATCTTTTCCATTGAAATAATATGAAGTTTTAAGTTATTATATGAAAACAGTAGCATATACATATAATTCACTTAACTAGCAATTTAATAGGTATTATGTGGCTTGAAAAATATTTTTATGTTCTCCAATGAAAAAGTATTTTCAGAATGTTGAAATGATGTCATTGTGCAGCCTTTCATAGTTTGTTATATTCATTCTTTAACAGAGATTTCATTCTTTGCAGACGCACGTGATGAGATTGAACTCCAGTGACCAGTCCTTAAAGTTATCACCTGTTCAAAAACAAAAGGTACTGTAACTAATTATATATACATACACTTGTACTGCTGTTTAAAAGATCTGTAATTCTTGTATGATCCGTGAACTTTATTGTTTTGCTTTGAGTTTTAACAAACTCTAGGCAAATTTTATAGGCCCCCTCTTGCTGATGTTTGAATTTTCCATGAGGTAAAATTCTAAGAAGCTAACTGAAGTGAGAGAGGATTTGTGCAGATACATAGCACTTGCATTGCCAGCGTTGTCTGAGGTGACAGAGTATAATACTCTGCCAGTCTAAGGAACAGGAAACTATCATAAGGACTTTATAATTTATGGTACTAATTTATATGTTTGCTGTTTTGTTGATAGCAAAATATTTTAATTGACGTTTGGGACACAGTATAAGTAAAGATTTTATTTACAGAAAATCATCATAGAGTATATTTAAAGGAACAGTAATACTGGTCTAAGTTATAAAATTGAAATACTTCTGAATTACTATCCTGTTTCACTTCTGAAATGATACCAGTCCTCCAGCATTTTGGTATATTTCATTACCATTTCTTTCTATATTAAAAAAACAAACAAACAGAAAAACATTTGGAGAATTTTCTAAGTAAATGCAAATTTTAAAGCAGAAACTCAACAGATTTTCAAAATTTTTAGAAAAAGCATAACAGTGAGTGCATCAGAAGATTTCCCAAGTGGAGGAAGGTATAATAGAACTTTTTCCTCTGTTCACACTGCCTCCTTGACACATTGCATCTACTCAGCTGTGATCATGGCTACAGAGTTCTTGCATTCACTTTGAGTGCTTGCATAGTGAAAAAAGAGCAGTAGATTTGCCATCAAAAGCATGTTGCATTCTTCTTATATGTGTACTTCTAAATCCATTCCATTTATAATACTCCACCTTTTATGCTATCTTTTAGTCA
Source organism: Gallus gallus (assembly GCF_016699485.2). NCBI lineage: Eukaryota > Metazoa > Chordata > Aves > Galliformes > Phasianidae > Gallus > Gallus gallus. The sequence goes on from NC_052532.1 coordinate 113,063,703, forward strand.
CATCACATAAACTGTTTCTTTTCTTGTTCAATTGTTTCTGTAGTATTTTCTTTTGCTGTCGCTTGTTCTTAATGCTTTCTTTTTTCTTTTTAATTTTCTGCTACTCATGTGGAATAGAAGAACAATAAAAATCTGAAACTGAAAAGAGATGGTAAAGGTGGGCTGAAAACTGTTGATTTTGATTTCACGCAGAAAGGATCAGAATTAGATTCTGGTTCCTTACAAAAACAGTCTTCACTTTCAGAGTCACCAGGACAAAATGCAGATTTAGAAAACAGTAGTGCCTTTGTAGGGAAGCCTGTGGCCACAAAAAATGTAAGGAAAAGTAAATCTCTGCATACACAAAGTGTTAGTACTTCAAAAAGTGGTGTTCAACACATTAGCAGGGACAAATGCAAATTAGGTGAAAGGGAAGAAGAATGTTCAGAAAATCCTGAAATTATCAGAGAGGGAATAACCTATAATTTTCCCAATGAAAGAACAAACTATTCTGATAAGAAGTTAAAAGTTGTTAGGTCTAAGCAATCCGTTAAAATTGATGTACTTCCAACTGCATCCAATAATCAGCCCCAGGATGGTTCTTTAATTGTAGAAGAATGCAATCTTGTTAAAAAGCAAGGAAGTCAAGAAGCAGTAGAAGGTGGAAACAAAATAAAGAATGCTGTTGAAAAATCTAATACATGTGAAAGAGGGAAACAAAGTACTGAAAAGCAGAGGGAGTTTAAAAAAAAGGACCAATTATATAAACAAATAGCTGTAACTACATCATCGTCTTCTAGTGAAGAAAATAGTAATGATGTTGCAAATTATGTTCTTAAAAGTAGGGAAAATGAGGGGTACTGCTATGAAGATGGAGAGATCCAGAAGTCAATAAAGACAGAAAACATAAAAGATCTGGAATTGCAAAAAGAAGGTAGTGAGATTGAAGGGATGCAAGCTACAGACAGTGAGAAAGAGTATATAGAAGCCATTGATATAAAAAGCCTGAATGAGGAAGAGACATACTCTGAAGCTAAATTTGATGAAGATAAACAGTTAGAAACAAAAAATGATGGGGAATCTAATGAAGAGCAAGAGAGCGAAGACAGTGTAAAAGACGAAACTGAAAAAGAAAGTGGATGTCAACTGAATGAAACAGTTGACAGTGAAGTTGAACTAGGGGGGGAGGATGAAGAGGCTGAGGTTGAAAAAGATACAGGCGAAGTTATTTCAGCAGAAAGAGATGAAGATGAAGAGGGAAAAGATAATGAAGAAGATGAAAGAGATGAATCGCCAATTGAAAGAGGCAGTGAAAATGGGGATGCAGAAGAGGTTGAAGTGAGTCATGAAAAACATGTCACAGCTCAAGGAGATGAAGAAGGCAGATTAATAGAAGAAGCAGAAATACAGAGTGAGGGAGAGGATATTGAAGAAGAGGAGGAGTATGTAAAAGAGAAACAAACTGAAAGGGAAGAAGAGGAGCAGGATAAAAGTGAAGGGAGAGATGAGAGTGAGGAAGGAAGTGAAAATATAGAGGAGGGAGAACAAAAAGGGCTTGAAGCAGAACAGGAAGGAGAAGATGGAAAGGAAAGTGAAGAAGAAGAAGAAAGGGAGACTGAAGGAGATGGTGAAGAGGAGGAGTTAGAAGAAGACTTGTCAGGGGGGGAAGAAGAAGAGATATCCAAAGAAGAATGGGAGGAGGAGGATGGAAATAAGAGGACTAAGGAGATGAGGGAGGATGGAGTAGAAGAGGAAGGAGAAGAGGGGGAGGATGAAGTAGAAGAGCAAAGAGAAGAAGAGGAGGCAGAAGAAGGAGCAGAGATAGAAACAGAAGGGGAGAAAGGAGAAGAAGATGAAAACAAGGAAGAGGAGGAGGGAGGAAATGAAGAAGAGGATGAAGAAGAAGAAGATAAAGAAGAAGAAGAGGGAGAAGAGATGGAAGAAGATGAGGGAAAAGCAGAGGAAGAACAGGAATTAGAACTAGAAGAAGAGAATGAAGAAGGAGTAGAAGAAGAGGAAGAAGAAATTGAAGAGGAAGAGGTAGAGGGAGCTGATGAAGAAGAGGGAGAGGGAGCTGAGGAGGAAGAAGGAGAGGAAAGCCAAAAAGAGGAAAAGGAAGAGGGAGAAGAAGAAAAAAGAGAACAGGAAGAAGAGGAAGAAGGAGGGGAAGAGGAGGAAGAAGTAGAGGAAGTGGAAGAAGGAGGAAATGAAGAGGATGAGGATGAGGGTCAGGAGGAAGAAGAGGAGGATAGAGAGGGAGAAGAAAGAGAGGAAGAAGAAGAAAAAACAAAAGATAAAAGAAGAATTGTTAATAATAAGCTTCTACAAAAGAAAAGCAAAACCAGGGAACCAGGGAGGACAGAAAATTCTGCTGTATCAAAGAGCACCAAACAAAAAATGAAGTCAAAACAGCATGCGGCAAATGGTTTGCATAATTCAGAACAATTTTGGAACAATGTGCTGCCTCATTATTTAACACTAAAATAGTATAGACTTGTGGAGATTCATCTTAAGTCTACTCAGGGAAATCTGAAACTACAGCAAATTGATTTTTAAATATAGCCAAAAAAATTGTTATACATATATTTTAAGTGCCTATTTATGGAAAAATGAAGGAAATTCATTTATTTGAGAAGCTTTCATGAGATAAATCATGTACTTTATTGATAAAATCATTTAAACAATCGTCTTTATCATATTTGACACAGATTTAAAAGAACTACTAGGGAGGCAGGGTGTGCTTGCCTGAAATTATAACTTCATGCTGATAACATGAATTATACATTGTAACAGTGTAATCTTTGCATCTGAATCAGATTTCTTGAGGAAATACATCAATTTTAGTTGCAGCTTACTTGTTAATGTGCCTTATGTGAAAAGAATGTCAGTAAATCATTAAGGATACATATTTTAAAATTTTGGTATCACTCCATTTTCATTCCTGCTACTTTTGTTCTGTTCATATATAGGTAGGATGTTTGTTCAAATACTCAGCATTAATTAGAGAACAAGTTGCCAAGTATAAATGGGTCAGTACATGAGAGGAAAATGGAAATGTAAGCCTGGGCAAAAGGTGGCTTGGGCTTTTCCAAAGGCCTTAAAGGTTGACTTCATATTTTGGTGTCAGCACACAATTATGTGCATAAAAGTTGAACATGAGCCTCAGAATTTGATCTAGATTGCATTATAGTTAGAATACATTCTCTTTACTGATAATTTTTGCTTGCTACTTTTTATGATTTGACATAATTAAGAATTTGAAAATATACACCTGTAAAACATTATTTGCTTGTGTATACTGTGCAATACAGAAAAGACTCAATAGCTGCCTACCAAAGTCTAAATTATATTAGTCACCTAACTCTAAAGTTCTCAAGGAGGGGATTGTGTTTTGTTGCAGAGTGAATGATGTATGTGTTTTCAGGATCAGAGCTTAAGCTTCTCCTCATTGGAGGAGATTTGTGTTTTCCCTTCCTTCCTGAAAATCACATCAGGGATTTCCAGAAAGATGCTGTAACAAACCAGGAAAGTAAATGCAATAGTAGCAAAAGTGGCATGGAAGTCTAAATTATTTTTTTAAAAGAGAAAGTATGCTAATACTTACACATAAATCTTGAAAGATATTTTTGGTCTTTGTAATGCTGCATTATTGTTATTAGAGTCTAAACCTGGAAAAGAAGGGATATGAACTCTTGTCATTCAGCACTATTAGTTAGTTAAGTACTATTCTAATGGGTGGTCTGAGGAAATTTTGTAAACATCTCTCAGTATTCACTGGAATTCACTGGAAGAATTGCTATTTAAACCTTATTTAAAATGGTTACTGAAGAGGGAAACCAAAATGAGTAAATGCCACTCAATAAAAATGTTAACAGAATCAATACTTATGTTGAGATTATGAAACATTTTTAATGTTGTAAGATATTAACATTAAACTGTCTTTGGCACAATGTCTCCAGAATTTATTTTCTAAGAAGGCTGTGGTAGATTAATGCTTTGCTAGTGCATTCTACTTCAGTTCAATCCTTCCTATCTCAATCACCCTTTCCATATACCATGTTTGAAGGTAAGATCAATTTCAGTTGCATGCTGTATGTAATAACTAAAATAAAAATAATTAGTCCAGTGACTTTATTTTGTCCCTTTGAAATTAATTACAATCTTTATAGCTTTATGGAATACATTGTCTTGATGTGGGTATGGATGGGTAAGTCTTTGGGAAAAACGTAAGTATAATGATATTCTGATAGAGGGAAATATTTTAACAATTAAATGCACTCCCCAAGAAGACAGCTCACTCTTATAATGGAGTCTTTAGTTCTTCTGGAGACATACTACTTTATCACTGAAGTAGTGTGAAATCGTTTACTTCTAAATCTAAGTGGAGTTAAACTGTGTTATTTTATCTTTCTTAGGAAAGATTAGGATGTTACTGTGACTAAACTTGGAGCAATAGTGGAAAGTATTTTTGTAGGTCTAAAATTGTGTTTCTTGGAATATGACAATCTACTTACTTGTGATTCTGAAATTCAGCCTTGGAAGAAAGCTGTGCTGTAAGAATATTCTGTTGTTATGAGCAGTAATTCCAAGAGAGAGAGAGAGAAAAAAAAAAGCGTGGACACTTTGATTTCAGATCCACCCAGGAATGAGCTGTTTTTTATGGTTTGGGTGTAGCTTTTAATCTAAATTTTTAGGAAATAGGGGCCATTTGTTTTCTTAAGCATTTCTTATAAGCATTACAAGATATATTCTTATATTATTAGTCTTATATTCTTATAAGCACTTCTTATAAGCATATCATAAGCATTTCTTGCTTAACAAACACTGAGAGTGTAAGGCTTCCCAAGGTTTCCCAAGAGTCTTAAAGAAGCCAAGTGTGAACATCTCCTCTTCTTTATTCTGTCTGGAAAAAATTCATTGAAATTAAAATTGATTTTATATTGCTTTGTGGATCATTCCTGTGGTAAGGGAAAAGCAGAACATTTCTGCAGTTCTTCTAAGGGTTTTCCACAGAACTGTTACATAAATTGTTCACTATGCCAATGTTTCTGGGCTTTGGGGGAATTTGGAACTTCATCAGCATTAACTAGAGTGGAATTTTGTTTAGTTTGACTCATACTGATTTATAAAGCTTGGTAGCTGTGGTTTTATGGAAATTCAGTATGTCCTTGGTTTTTATTATGGGATAGAAAAAGACTTATGTGCAGTACTTAAGTAACATGGCAGAAGCATTCCCAAACTAGTTTTTAGTAGAGGAAAAAAAAAAATCCAGAAATAGAGAAAACAACAGACGTAGCTACCCAGACCAAAGGCTTGTCTAGCACCAATAACTTGTGTCTGTCAGTTGCAATCTGTGAATGCCTGGCAAAAAAAGAAAACAACAAGAATAGAGCAAATGTGGTGATACTTCTCCTGTGTAATACTCCTTCTCTGTGTGATACTTCTCCTTCCTCAATGAGGGAGAGAGGTCCTTGGGGAAAAAGACTAGTGAGGCTCATTGGGAGGGCTTTAAACTAGGTGTGAAGGGTGACAGGAGGTATAGTGAGCCTTCCCATGATAAGATGTGGGATGGCGTAACTAGATTAGAAGGACAGGGTGCTAGCAGGGACCTTGAAGAACCTGCTGCCTTGAGAAGTGCTGGCAACACTGCAGCACATGCAAAATTTTGATGAGGCAGTGACTGCTGGGACAATAGGAGAAGGCTATGGGGAAAATCAAGGAAAATACTTAAAAGGAATTAAGGAGTTATCCTTTAAAGAGGTGACAAGACCAGCTTCCCAGTTGGAGTGCCTCTACATGAATGCACGCAGCTTGGGAAACAAACAGAAGGAACTGGAAGCTGCTGTGCTACTAGAAAATCATGATATAGTTGCTGTCACTGAAACCTGGTGGGATGATTCCCGTAACGAAAGTGTGGCTATCGATGACTGCAAGCTGTTTAGAAGGGACAGACAAGAAGGGAGGGGAGAGAGTGTTGCTATCTACATCAGGAAAGGAGTAGAATGCAAAGAGCTGTCCCTAAGAATAGTCTTGAACAAGTTGAAAGCCTATAGGTAACAGAGACTGAGGCAGTAAAGGGAGTTTTGTGATCACTGTCTACTACTGGCTACCTGATCAAGTAGATGCCTTCTACCTCCAGCTACAGGAGGCACTGTGATCACAAGCACTCATCCTGCTGGGAGACTTCAATCACCCAGATGGCTGCTGGAAAAATAGCATGGCAAGCTGTAGACAATCCAAGAGGATCCTAGAAAGACTGAGGATAAATTCTTGAGTCAAGTAATAGAAGGCCTCACCAAGGGGGTGCAGTACTGGACCTGTTGCTCATCAGTGCAAATAAACTGATTGGTGACATCAGGATTGGAGGGTGCCTGGGCTGGAGTGACCATGCTATGGTTGAAGTCGTGCTCTGGAGGGATATGAGACAGGCAAAGAGTAAAGTTAGGATGCTAAATTTTAGGAAAGCTAACTTCCAGCTCACCAGGGAGTTAGTCAACAGAACACCCTGGGAAACTGTCCTCATGTGTAAGGGTGCAGAGCAGAGCTGATAGATCTTTAAGGAAGCTTTCAGTGCACAAGGGCTCTCCATCCCCAGGTATAGCAAGTCAGGAAAGGAAGGCAAGAGACTGGCATGGCTGAACTGAGACCTGCTGGTCACACTGAAGAGCAAGAAGAAAATGCAGTGGAAACTGGGATGGGTACTGAGGGAGGAGTATAAGGAAGCTGCTAGTCTGTGTAGGATGGGTCAGGAAAGCCAAGGCCCAGCTTGAACTAAGCTTGTCAAGGGTTGCCAAGAAGAGCAAGAAAGGCTTCTACAAGTACCTCAATCAGAAAAGGAAAGTCCAGGAGGGTGTATTCCCCATAGTGAGTGACATAGGCAGGCTGGTAACAGCAGTTAAGGAGAAGACTGAGATACTTAACAATTTTTTTGTCTAGGTCTTCTCTGATAACTGCTTGCCACACAGCCCTCAAATGTTTGGTTTGGTAGGAGGGGATTGGGGAAGTAACATCCCTCCCACTGTAACTGAAGATCAGGTTCATGACCACCTGAGGAACCTGAACATCCACAAGTCTGTGGGTCCGAATGAGATGCATCCCAGACTCCTGAGGGAATTGGCTGATGTAGTCACCAAGCCACACTCAGTGATATTTGAAAATCATGGCAATCAGATGAAGTCCCTGGTGATTGGAAAAAAGGCAACATCACAGCCATTTTTAAGAAAGGAAAATGGATGAGCCTGGGAACTGTTAACCTGTCAGTCTCCCCTCTGTGCCAGGAAAGATCATGGAATAGATCCTTCTGGAAACTATACTAAGGCAAATGGAATACAGGGAGATGATACAGGAGAACCACCATGGCTTCACCAAGGGCAAATCCTGCTTGACCAACCTAGTGGCCTTTTATGATGGTTTCACTGCATCAGTGGACAAGGAAAGAGCCACTGATTTCATCTATCTGGACTTCATTAAGGCCTTTGACATGGTAGCCCACAGCATCCTTCTCTCCAAATTGGAAAGATACGGATTTGATGGGTGGACTGTTCAATGGACAAATAACTGGCTACAGGATTGAGTCCAGAGGGTGGTGGTCAATGGCTCAGTGTTTGGATGGAGGTCAGTGATGAGTGGAATCCTGCAGGATTCAGTGCTGGGACTGATACTCTTTAATATCTTCATTAGTGACAATGACAGTGGGTCAAGTGCACCCTCAGCAAGTTTGCTGATGACAATAAGCTGTGGGGTGCAGTCAATACACCATAGGGATGAGGTGCCATCCAGAGGGATGTAGACAGGCATGAGTAGTGGGCCCAGGTAAACATCATGAGGTTCAACAAATCCAAGTGCAAGGCCTTACACCTGGTCCAGGCAGCCCTCACTATCAATACAAGCTGGGGGATGAAAGGATTGAGCACAGCCCTGTGGAAAAAGACCTGGGAGTACTGGTAGACAAACTGGACATGAGCCAGCAATGTGCCCTTGCAGCCCAGAAAGCCAGCTCTATCCTGGGCTGCATCAAAAGTAGTGCGGCCAGCAGGTTGAAGGAGGTGATCCTGTCCCTCTACTCTGTGCTGGTGAGGTCTCACTTGGAGTACTGCATCCAGATGTGGAGTACTTGGTTCAGAAGAGACATGGACCAGTTGGAACACGTCCAGAGGAGGGCCACAAAAATGATCTAAGGGATGGAAAAGCTATCCTACAAGGACAGACTGAAAGAGCTGGGGCTGTTCAGCCTGGGGAAGAGAAGGCTCCGAAGGTCACCTGATAATGGCCTTTCAGTATCCAAAAGGGGAGCTACAGGAAAGAAGGGGACAGACTCTTTAGCAGGATCTGTGATGATAGAACAAGGAGAAATGGCTTCAAGCTTAAAGAGGGTAGATTAAGATTGGATATAAGGAAAAAGACTTGTACAGTGAGCATAGTGAGGCACTAGAACAGGCTGTCCAGAGATGTGGTGGATGCCCTGTCCCTGGAGACTTTCAAGGCGAGGTTGGTCAAGCCCTGGGCAACCTGATCTAGCTGTGCATGTCCCTGTTCATTGCAGGAGAATTGGACTAGATGACCTTTAAAGGTCCCTTCCAGCTCTTAAGGATTCTGTGATTCAAATCCCTCAGTCTTCAATAGCCTGTATTTCAGAAGATGCATGTGTTGTTTTTAATAGCATTTTTTTGCCCATGAATTTCTTTGACTTCATTTTTGAAGCATTTCATGCCCAATACAGATTTTAGTAAACAATTCTTAGATTACATTAAATATTGTGTGAAGAAGTAACTCCTCCTTCTGTCCTAAATCTGTCTTGATACTTTCATTTTTTGTCTCTTTGTTAAAGAAGAAAAAAGAGTGTTTATTGCCTCTTCATGATTTATTCCGTCTTGGTTGCCACAGGGAAAAGCTCTTCAACTTTGTGATTTAAATCAAGTCAGAATCAAAGTGGTTTACTGACTTTCTAATAACTGTTAACCAGCAATCTATGAATTCCATATTAAAGATCAAAGATCAATAGCAGTAATACAGCAGGTAACAACAGTACTGACATTCATAAAATGTTAACATTTCTGACCACCCTTCTGAAGAAGATGTCAGAAATTTTAATTTTCCCCCACAGTCCCAAGCATGTTCACAAGATTACATTTGCACATACCGCTTCTAACAGCGCGCACTAGTTGTGTGCCTGGAGAATGCACTCCATAATATCACATATACACTTACAAGGTGTGGGTCTCTTTCCTTGTTGCAGCCCATAGTGCCAGTCCGTGCTGTTTTCTCAGTCCTGGTGCTATGGGGGAGCTGGTGGCAGTGTCAAACTCTGATTGATGTTCATGCCTTTATACTTATTTTCAAGCTGACTTTGATTTTCTTTGGATTTTCAAGACTCTTTTGTTACCATTTAATCCACCCAATGCTTCTTTTAGGAATATTTGAACATTGTTAACTTCCTCTTTGTCTTTCTCAATGTGGGGGCAAATGACTTCTCAAGTATGTTGTTATGCAGCTTGCACAGTGTGTGTACGGGCACGATCCTGTTTTACAAGCTGATGTTATCCAGGTCACATTACCAAGGGGGAAAGGATGCCATGCAGATTCCCCCACAGAGATTTTGTAGACATGTTTCCCTTAATCATCACTGTTGTAGCTGAAGAAGTTCTTTAATCCTTGAGACCTATCTCACTGCTGGTTTAGATGGGCAGACCACAAGTTGGTTAGTAATCCAGAGGCAAGTGCAACATGGATTTATGCAGCAGCATAGTGACCTCATTTCTTATTCCCCGTTTTTCTGTTCTCTCGAACTTGACCGCTGCAGAGATTCTAATGGGGTTTCATAGAACTCTGAGTTGTAACGTTAAAGGTTTTGTTTTACAAGATCTGCCATTGTGTATATGAAGTAGTGTTGTGCAGTATTTTGCATTTATCAACACTAAATTTTCTCACTCAGTTACTTTATGTAATGAATCCCCTCTATAACCCATCAGCTACTGTCTTTATTACCCAGAAGAACATCAAGCCAAGATAACTTTTAGCTTACTTTCTCCATAAAGGGCTATGCTATTGATCATCTCAGAGTAGCAAATTCAATTTGCAGTGTGTGCAAATCTAGTCATTTGACAAAAGCGTGGTTAAGATACTCTTTCTAGTAATAAGAAAAAAAAAAAGAAGAAAAAGCAAAGATTAAAGGCAAAGCATTTTGTTTGACACAATCTGACTATGAACTCACATGACCTTTTGCATATGTCTTTAATTTTAAAATGAGTGTTATGGGAAGCCAAATCAAGTTCAAGAATAATAAAATCTTTGGACAAAAGAATGTTGTCAGATCTGTAGACTGTAATACGCTTTGTGGTAGCTGACATATGAGGGCAAATTCTCAACTCATTTCTGAATCAGTATTTTGCTTGCACAAACGGCAGGCCTGTGCTTTTGTCATCTGTTAATTTCTGAATGTGTTCTGGATCTGAAGGCACTCATGGAGTTACAGTATTTTAATAACACTTTTACGTGCTTTAATGCAGAGGAGTTTGCTTTTGCATAGTGGAAACATCCTGATGAAATATCTTTGACTTCAAAAAATTGCACTGCTTTTTCTAATGAAAAAAAAAGCAACAACAAAGCAACTACACATAATGACTGTATTTTTTAAGGATTTATGGCTATTTCTATTGCCTCTTTCCTTGGCAATCCCCTGATGCAATAATTTAAATAAATGTTAATATAATTTTCTCAAAAACTCATACTAAGTTATGAAAATAGTTTATTATCAAGGTCCTGAGTTGTCAAGTACACTTTATCATTCTGGCTTTCATAAGTGTCTCAGCACTGAAACATCAGACACGGACTGTGCTTTTTCTGTCTCTGGATGGTGGGTCAGCTGCAGGGCAGTCTGATGGAATGTCCTGAGTTTAATGTTCTGGGTTCAGGGCTTTATAACTTGTAAAGTACCCCTCCTTTCACACAGAGTTGCATTTGTGGTTTGTGTGAAATGTAGAGTATTTGTGGTTGCATACTGAGAGTGTGAGAGAGGGCTAAACAAAGGTAGCTGCAATTAGAGTTTTATATTAAACAAAGCTTTTATCTGCTTCTATACCTGAGAGGATATAGATCACAGTAGTGGTGAAGAGTAATATTTCCTACTTCCTTTGTACCAATGATGTCTTGTTCAGCTGGAAACTCAGCAAGAGTCATCAATCTAATACAAATTTGAGATTATAAGCCACCCTAGGAGAAATTGGATTTCTTAAAAGGGAGTATAAAATACTTCCATTTTATCCAGTGTCTAGCCAGGGCACAAAATGCCTCTTACAATTAGAAACAGAGCAGCAGTAAAGCTGCAAAATTTAATCTGTTTTATTGGACACTTCATTGTCATTTCTCAGAGGAAAAAAAAAAAAGACAATCCTGAATGTGTCCTGTATGAAGTGTACAGGAAGAAGTTAAGCTCTGTTTTAGAGCAGGCCTTCCAACAGCTTTCACAAACACCAGTATGACACGAAGTGCACGTGGAAATCGGTGGGGCTTCTGTTACAAGGTTGGGGGTGCCTTAAAAAAATCTACCCATACAGGAAAAGCTGCGAGATGAGAATGGGCTTAAAAACTGCTGATGCTTGTACAGAAATTGGTTTTATATCAGAGTATTTTGAAATGGTGCATCTCCCTGGAGAGACTCAGTCTTGCAGACTGTGGAAACTTTAATAGTGACTCATGGGGCATCCTCTTCAGGAATGTATGGAGAACAGAAAGTTATAAAACCTTTCTGCAAGCAGTTGTATTACTGATGGAAATTTATCTTTGCCCATATTTTTACAAAAGTGCTGAATAATAATCAGCATTATTAAGGCGGGATTCCAACAAAAAGCACAGTATTTTGGAGAGATATAAAGTACTCTAAGCTGTGTGACACAATAAAAGCAGAAACCAGTGACTGTCCAAATTCACTTGCAAGTAAGTGGGGAGGTGTATGACCAACTCCAGGTACTAGAACCTTTTTCTGTAACAATTTGGAAAATAGCAGAAACTGTGTCCACGCGTGAGCCAGTATTCCCAAGTTAGTTTTCCTCTTAAGTCTTTTAGCATTAAGAATTCATTTTTTTATGTAGCACATTGCCTTCCAAACACCCAAGTTTTTAAAATCATAACAATATATGCTGATTTGAAATTGCTATTGTATTTCCTCTGTTTTGCTTAAGTGTCCGGGATTTATTTTGGTATTCCTTTTCTAAGTGATTAAAGATTAGAGGGTATTTTTGTATAATAGCTTATAAGAGTTTCTATTTGACGTAAATAGTTTCCTATTTGTTTTGCGATTCTTCACAAACAGCTTAAGAAATCATTCTATATTTGTAAAGGGTTTTTTTTTTTTTTTTTTCCTTTTCACCTTGGAAATGTATATTATTTGTTTTCCAAATAAAGCAGACTTTTGGAAGAAGATACAGTTTTGTGTATGAAAGCTATCTGAGCTATTTCAGATGCTGACTAATCTTGGGAAACAAATAATAAAAATGTGTTCTGACTAGATGGAGGGAGTATCCTTTAGGTAAATCCATCTGAATTATTTTTGTAGTGAATAGATTAAGTTGGATATCTAAAATAAACTTGAAAGTAGACGTGCTGCCTTTTTTAGAAAGTAGCTTTACACTAGAGTTTCTTACATTAACTAGATACCTATATTCAAACAAGAATTTAGAGATAGATCTTTTTCAGTTATACATACAGTAACAAACCAGCAAGCCATGGAATAATTACACTACAAGCAGCCAAAATAAATCTATAAGATAATGGCAGCAACAAAGGACTGTCCAGTACTGTATACTAAATGTCGGTGTACTATTTCTGAATAACACCTAAAGTTTTGAATGTGCAATCAGATTAATTATTTTAATGCAAAGCATGTGTACTGCCAGCCTGTCACAAAGTAATATCTATAGAAACCTACAGGTTATCTTGTTTGGCTTTTAGTAAACAAAACATATTGCTTAGTAAAGTACTATCTGAAGATGATTTAAAAACACAACATATATATTCAGCTGATCTTCCCTGTTCATCTTCATGACAAATAGGTAACTAGATAAGGAAAGCTTAGTTTGGCTTGTTGACTACCTCACTGCTAGTAAGTGAAAGAATAAGCTTATAAATGTCTCATTTGAGTACTTTTGAGTACATCTGAATTCTTATGTATTTGAATTTTGTCAGTTATCAAACTGTTCAGCTTTTCATTAGTAATCGTTAAGGTGGAAGATATTTGTATAAGGGTTAGAATAACTGAGCTAATAACTTCTCTAGATTAATAGCTATAAAATGGAAGTCCAGTTCAAATTCCTGATGAAATGATGTTAAGCTTTCACAGTAACCTTTAAGTAACTACAAGGTATGTGTTTTAGCCTTACTAAGACTTTTGTAAGGCAGTATTTCCAGCCACTTTACATTAAATAACTTGACATCATTAAAAGAACAGTATCAACAAAATGTTATATGCCTACCTGTCCATATATTTCTAACCCACAAAGGATAAATAGAGCTAATTTTATTGTCTTCTCTCATCTGTATGTAAATTAATGGTTAATGTTGTTACTTTAAATGCACTATTAATAAAATGATAACATAATGTATTTTCCCTTCATAGACAGACAGTTCAGGAGTGACATTGACTCGCACTAGTGTTTGGAGATTAAAATGAGGATTTTTGGAAGTTATGATTCCCCTTCAGTCCTTTATCAAAAAAGAAGTATGGTCTGTAGAGATGTATTTTGTGGTTGTTTTTACCAGTGTTCTACAAAGGGAGCATTGTTCACTCCCATCTGACAGCATTGTGTACTGTGGCCCATAGGTCAACCTCAGTAGAGATGACACCGATCAACTACGTGTCTTCTACTTCATAGTGAAACTTCTGCTAAGTGTGTATTCAATTCAGTTATTGTATAGGCATGTAAGGAGCCATACAAATGTAGGAGAGATTTTGGGTATCTAAAGGTAACAGACTGGACCGGTAATGGGAGGAACCTGTTCTTTATGTGATTAAAAGCTCTGCTAAGCAATTGCAAGTTTGTGGCTACTTGGGAGAAGGTGGCCAAGGAAGAAGCATGTGGCTAACTTATTTTCAGCTGTCTTTAATAATCCCCAGGGCAAACAGAAACATAAATATATTATGTGAACCTGAACTTCCCAGAACTCTCTGTTTGAAAGTGGTACACACAGAAATTACAGATTTCTCTTCATCACTGAGTTTTCACAAGATTTTAGAAGATCTGAGAAGACATAAATTGTCAGTGGTTTTGCTATTTTCTTCCCTAGCAACATAAATTGGTGGTGGCAAACAAAAAATATTTTGACTTCTTGGAGAGAGGCTTGGAGAGAATCCATAAGTTTTCCCTTCTGAAATGTAAATTATGGACAGCCAGGCTGCCAGAGTTTCCATAAGTTATGCAGGATGGATTGATAATGAAACAGCTAAGGCCATGTAGAGAAACCTGATTCCCTGCAGTCATTTGATCAGGGTCTACCATGACACGTCTTCATGCTTCACTGAGATTGTTTTTCATGACAGCAGGTGAGAAGTGGTACATAGAAGGTTGTTTCCTGGTACTGACCTTGAAGAAACTGGAATCTCAGGCTTAAATGAAAACCATTTCAAGTCTTTTCTTTTATGTTCTTTACTACTGTTGACTTACTGTATGTGTCATTGGCCAAGTCAGCTTTTCTGTGTATCAGCTTCAGAGGTAAAACTATTGAAGTTATTCTGACAACATTATCTTTCTATGAGTAGGGAATATAAATTGGAATAAGAAAATAACCTCCTAGCACATGATGATGAAGAGTAATACAGAGCTTATACTGAGTTAAACACCTGTTTTAATTAGTAGCATCACATTATTCAGAGATGATTTTTAATAAACCGATGATTCATCTTTTAAAGTAAAAAGAATATCTGTACTATGACGTTCTCATCTGTTGTTCACTACCATTGGTAAAAACTCTCCAAAATATGCCTGTGAGTGGGCATGTGAAAGTGCCAGTAATAAAGTGTGCTATCAGAGTTGTCATTCAAAATGGCTTATGTTAGAAGCTGAAGAGATAGGTGTTATCCAGAGGCACCTCTGCCAAGCTGCAAGTACAGTCAGTGGAAATCTGGTCAGTCAGGAAAAATGTTCACTTTAACAACAGTAGGTACCTTCTTTTAGCTCCGCTGGTTGCTTTGTCTAGGAGCATTTACTCAGTTACCCAAACACAACTAGTGTCACGTCAGGTGTTGCAGGATATCCTATAGGGATGTGAGTTAGAATCTAGAATGATACTGGTCTCTGTAAATCCCATGTTAGGATGTGTTAAATTCATATGATATCAGAGTGGTGCTTATCAATCTGCTGAAGATGTTGACAGCTTATGTGTATCTCCTATGTAGACTCCTAGATTAGATAGCTTCATTCTTAGGCTTATAGAAAATGTTTTTATGATAGGATCCAAATCTGCTATGAACCTGTGGAGTCATCCACTGAAGTTCAACCATCCTGTATCTGTAAAAGAGCAGTGATTTTTCTAAGCATAGGAGTTATACATGACTGTTTTAAGTTCTATAAGGCTATTACAGGATCTTTGTGTTCAGTTTCTGAAGTACTCTATGTTAAAATGGATGCTATGGATGATTATGCTCTGCTTTTTCATTCAAGTGTACAGCACATGTCCACGTGATTCTGCTTACCACAGTGCCTATGCTATATGTAACATCAGTATTTTTCTTGTTGATTGCTGGACCAGTATCCCTGTATCAGCACAGCTAGAGATACTTACATGTGCTTGTAAAGTGGGATAAACAGTTCTAGTGGTTCAAAGCTGGATTAAAATCTTCTTTTTCATTTACCTATCTTTACCTCATTCAGCATTTAGTAGATGCGTATTACAGAGTGCATACATGCCCTACTAATCCTCATTTTCCACCACTTCAAAGTGACAACGTCGAATCCCTTTCACACGCCATAACTATGCTCAGTATCTTTGAAAACTTTCTTGATTTTGAAATAACCAAAAGTAGAAAATTATTTACTCACAGATGTGCCTTCTAAGTACTTCCATGTCAATGTGTTACTCTTTTGGAAGACTGTCAGTATTCTATCCAGTGGGGTTATTTTCACTTTTTTCTTTTTCAAAGACAAAATCCGGTGCATATGTTGTCTCTAAACATGTCTGCATTTAATATTGCATTTAATACCACCTACAGTGATACCACTGAAGTCTACAGATAAAGTATATCAATGATAAATAATGCCCCTTCCAAAGAAGTTCGGTTGAAAACATTCTCAGTTTTTATTGTTTACTGTTCCTCAGATACAGCAAAATGCAAGAAACAACTTTTTTCAGCTCCTAGAGAGGTGGTATTTGCTTTTGCTTTCCATCATAGAAACATGTTTACTTTTCTTCATAGAAATATTAGTGAAGAATTGAGCACATGAAGAGTTTGGCATGTTTAGCTTCATAATTTTCTCAGAAAAGAGAAAGATAAAAGCAAAGGAAATGTTCACGCCCTTCCACAAACCTGCTGTCATTTTCCTCATCCTTGTTCCAAACACCAGCAGACAACATTCCACAGTGATCACACAGTGACAAAGCCTTTAAACTTAGTATATCAAAATGTAAGACTTTGGTAGTGTTACCATGAGCTAACTCACAGTCACATTTTTGAGAGTCCTTATTTAAGAGCAAACCTCAAATAAGGACACCTGCCTTCACACTTGTTTTATTTACCTTGGAACAATTTAATTTGAATTTTCTTGGCTTCAGTCAAATTATAATGTATGATGAATTGGTTTAGGTTGAGGGCTATGATATTACTGCATGCATTTCAAAATTACTTTCTGGCCGTCTTGTCAAAGGAGCAAAACTTGTCTGGAGATGAAGAAACAGATGATGATGATGAAGATGAAGAAGCAGCAGCAGTAGAAGAAGATGTGGAAGAAGAAGCAGTTGAAGAAGAAGAAGAGGAAGAAGAGGGAGAAGATGGAGAAACAGAAGCAGAAGAAACAGTAAAAGAAGAAATGGAGGAAAAACACGAAGTAGAGAAACATAGTAAAACACCTGAGGGAGAGAAAAATGATAATAGCACAGTGGAAACTGTAGAGGTAAAAGCTTTTACTCCTTTTAAGTTATTTTCTGTGGTGCAATTTGGTGTTCTATAGCTTGCATTAATTTCAATATATGTGTAGCTGGCTTGGAAAAGCGAAGTTGGTTTTTTGGGTGGTTTTGGTAGAGGGAAAAATACATATGTAGGTGTTTATAGTTAAACAGTTTATTTTTTAGCAAGTTTGAAAGTAGAAATTTCATTGTTTTGTCTCTATAGACAGAAGAGACTACTCAGAAAGAGACCATCATTCAGCAGGGTAAGAATACAATTCCTGAGAATTGGACCATTACATACATTCTAAAATGAATGAAACACTGCAAAAGATTTCTAAACAATCTCTACTATAAAAATACTGAACAATATAGTTTCCGCCAGTGATTGGTAAAGCAGTTATTGAGAGAATGAAATTTGAGAGGGAAAAAATATTACTAATTGTTAATGTGTTGGAAATAAAAAACACTTTTTCCAGTAATGTTCTGGAGGATGCCCAGAAAAATAGACTTTCTCTTAGCAAGATTATCTCCCTTAAAATGAGTGTTTCTAGTTTTAAGTTGACAAAGTGATAGCAACTGGATTATTTCTCAAGCAGCCTCTTTAGGAGCCGTGTTTCTTCAGCAGAGAAGCTTGTCAGTTGTTTCCTTCCCTGTCAACTGAACTTTCCTCATTATGCTCACAACAGACTATTTTCCGTGAAATGTGGTAATTACTCAGTGCTGTTCAAAGATGCTGAAGATGTGAGTCTAGATGTTGCTTGCAGTGTTGAAGATAGTTTGAGTATACTGATGACAGATAGTCCTTTAGAAAATTTGGGAGTGTGAAGTTGGGTGCCATATTTGCGAGACAAGTCAAAAATGCTTCCTTTATTTCAGAAATTCTAGAATAATCTATGACTGCTCTTTCAAAAGAGAAAAACAAGTGTGGTATAAAAAAGACCACTTTCTTTAATTATGAAGCTATGACATTTATCTTCATTATTCTAATTGCAATAGCTTGTGTGGAATGGATGCTTAAACATTTTTCCATCATCCAGTGATGTGGAGGTTTTGATATGAAGTTGTTTTATATCATTCATGCAGGGAGTATAGGAACATTTAAACACAGGAACATTGACTCAGATGGAAAGCTTTCCCTTTAGCAGGAAATTCTATGGAATAAAGATTAATGCTGAACAATAACTCTTGCTTTTAAAGTCAGCATTTCCAAGTTAGATTATACTTTAAAAATCTGTTTACAAGGCATTGTCTTCTGTCCACAAGAGGAAACTATGAGTGTCCAAGTCAAAGCATTTTGCATCATGTTATTGCCGTGTGTGTTCATTTCCTGAAAATCAAGCATTTGGAGAATAATATAAGGCTACTGTGTAGAGCAGTGTAGTGAATATGGGCACCATGTTGAACTGAAGATTCTGATTGCTTAAGATCTACATTGTATTTAGTGACTTTCACTTCAAAAATCATTTGAAAACGCTTTTTTCTGCTCTTAATTTCTGATAATCAGAAGGAAGTTAATATAAAGGTTTATGTTATCGTAGAGAAAGAAAGTACTGACAATCACACTGTGAATGATTCTTCAGAGAACACTGAGGACCAAATAGCTGAAGGAATCGTTGGGAGAAAAAAGGTACGTAGTCTGATTTTTCCTTTTAATTTCAGCTGTGAACAGGAAGGCACTGGGCAGTTACTGAGCTGAAGCAAACAACCAAATTTACCTGAACTGCAATAAACAGTTAAACTGCTGAGCAACCTGTTATTTCTGATTAGAATTTGATTTTGTTTTGTGATATCCCTGAATGTGTTGCTTATTGTGGAAGAGCTGGCTATTATGCTCTGTCCATGGATCAAAATGAGAGAATTTGGAAGCTTGCATATTGTATGGTAACCATTAGGTCACAGCCTGAACCAGTGATTGAGCACATGCTAAAGGGGTATAGTCAGCCCTGGCAGCACTGGTGGAAGCAATTCACCTCAGTTCAACTGTGTGACCAGAAGTGGTGGACCCTGGCTTTACTCCTATGTAACCTCATTTAAGGGCTGGCAGCTGCAAGGGTAGCATCTCTGCTTAGAGACTGCCTCCTTTGGAGTGTTTGGTGAGCTCTGATCCTTGGAAAGGTGTAAGCGGTTCCTTCTTTATTACTGGATTGTGACCTCTGCTCTTCTGGGGTTATCCAAAACTAGTTTAAAGCAGCTCTGTCTGCTGTTGTCTATCCTTACATACATTAAATGTAAAATATTACTGGCATTTTCTGATAGAGGCTGTTAGATGTGCAGGTTGATGTGTTTTGTACAGTTCTTCTCCTTGCCTTTAAAGTTATAGAGGGTCTTATAACCTTCTATGTGCCACATATTTCCTGGCTTTTTAACTCCAAAATGAAGATGACAGATAGGTACAGTTAGTGGAAGAAGAGAAGATGTTCATATTGAAAGCTGTGATTGATAATAGCGTTAGAGGAACTGCATTGTGGAATGATGGGAGATTACCGTAACATGTAGGTAACTCCGTAGGCAATGTGGCCAACTGTGGCAAAACTATGACTTTGCATGGTTCTTTGGATCAGATCCAGGAGCATCACACTACAGACAGATAACACATAGATTTAAGTAAACAGATCAAATAGACATTATCAGTAGCTTAACAGAATTTAATAGCTGCTATTATTATACCTGTGAAGCGATGCTACAATTATGGATCGAAGGTAACAAGCTTGTTAAAAGTAATCATGGAAATCTTGAGCACTCTCACTTGTCGTCTATATATTTGTGATATCTTCTGGTTTTACACCAGCTTATCTGATGGAGAAATAATATTAGGCTGAAAATAGGTTACATTTCATAATAGGGCATGTAAATGGAAGTCATGAAGCTAGTATACGCTTCATGAAAAACACAGAACGTGAGTAACTGTCTTAGGTATTATGTTATTGCAGTAAAAACTGTTTTTGTGGAACTATAAAAAGTTAAGAGGCAGTTTTGTGACTAACTCCTGTTATACTGAAAATTTAAGTACAGTATATACCCTTGACTTGAAATATTTCTTCTGTTCATACGTCGTGCTCTGATGGAGCTTTTAATAGAGAGTCTTCTGAGACATACACAGTGGTAAACTTTGTGATGAAAGAAATAGCAAGTAAATAAAAATAAGATATTTCTATAATTAGCTTGAAAGTAAGTAATATCTTTATAATTCTGATGTCTCAGAAATATTTTTTCTTGTCATCAGTTATTTCTCTTGCTCTTAAAGAATAACCATGTGATGCTTGACTTTCTCATATCAGAAATCCTGATCAAAAAAGACTGTTTAATGAGTTTCAGTTATTTATACGTTTATATATCAGAAATTATTGTTCTGTGTATGCAACTGATGGTTAGGTTAGTTTGGTTTCTTCTAAAGGCAAGTGTATAATTACAAATTCTCTTACACTGCTTTAATGAGCCTAGTGAGTTCTTCTGAACAGTGAATGGCTAGTATGTATTGGTAAGAGTTGGAGCATATTTTTTTCTAGTCATGCTATTAAAATAGATCTTAGTACCTCTGTCAATAGAAATGAGATAAAGCCCATTATCACCTGACTCTGTGTAGCTTGCCCATAAAAGACAGGCTGCTTGTCACATCAGGTTTCTGTGAGGTGACAACTTAAGAGTTGACTCTTATGATAGATTAGCTAAATAATTTTTCCACCATATTTCCCTCTGAAAACAGCAGATCAGCTAGACCTTGTATCTATGTCCAACGTGTCCTGATTTTAAGATTGCTTATATATATATCCTTAAAACTCAAAAAAGAAGGATCATGAGACCCCACTTTCATTGAAAATCAAGCGAGCTTTTGCCTTTCTCTGTTCTACCTGAAGTTTCTGGCCTCCCTGAGGTTGCCTTATAGTTTGTGGTTGTTTTGGTATTTTTGTACCTTGAATTCCACAGCTAACTGTTCAGGGCATGTTATTTACATGGTTTGTTTGGTTTTTTTTTACTCCAGTTTTCCCTATTTAAAAGAAAACCACTGGCAGGCCAGAAGAACGTATGTAACAGAAAGGAAGATGCATCTGGAAAGCCACTCCAGAGTGAAGAAGAAAAAGAAAGGGAAGATGTAGCTGGTGAAGACAGCAAAGATGAGAACCAGAATCATACATTGGAGAATTCCAAGGAAACTGTGACTGACCAGGATAGAAGGGTAAAATCTTCTACTTGTGTATTACTCTAACACTGTGACAATATGTAAGAATGTGACGGTCTTAAAGCACACAGTGCAGTTTATACTTGAAAACAGTTACGAGTTACTGGAGCTGTTGATGGTTTGATTTTATTCATTCGATTGTTGTGATTTTAAACATGCAGACCATTTTCCTGGTATTTATTGGTAAGTTTAACAGTTGCAGTTGATGTTCATCAGAATCTTGCTGGAGTTCTGTGGCCTTAACTGTTAGTGTTGTAAAACAGAATATATTTTTTTATGTGAAGTTGGATACAGACATTTCATGTTTTTTACTAAATAACTTTATTCTGTTTCACTCTAAGCTCTTGCAAAACTCTCAATATTTGATGTAAGATTACCAAACTGAGTAAGAACATTGAAGTTCACATTTTAAAGAGGATGCTCAATTACTTAGAAATACATATGCCTCTTTCTGTTTTCACTTAGAAAAATAGCAATAAATGCCTCAAGTATTTAACGTTGAGGCCCTTGTGGAGGAAATTACTTAGTACGTGCCTGATTTCCAACATGGCAGTAGTTGGAAACTATACCTCTAATAGTGACACAAGTGTGCGAGTCAGTATCCTGCCAAACTTGGAACTGCAGAAACCTCTCAACTCTGGGAGTTGCTGAATGCCTTCACTCCTGCTGAAATCAACATAAGGCGACAGGACTCTCTCCTCACAGAGTCAGGCAAGATAAGAAGTGGGTGTCTGTATTGTAATTTTGATTGAATTCCAGTTGTATAGTCTTCAAGCATCCATGGTATGACATGGATGAGCAGAACGGTTTCTTTCAATTAGTCCAAGAAGGATAAGTCACAACCCCACTAATCTAGTTAGCCGGACTCCCTCTACAAGGAATTAGATTTCTGAACCTTGTTTAGATAAATAAGAAATACAGCCCTTACTGTGATTAATCTGATCCAGTATCTGCTTGCCCCTTACTCAAATATGCATAGGTTTTATGAATAAGCACAAACTCTAGGAAAAAAAAATAGAATTAATGCTAAACTGAGTGTTAGTCAGAATACTTTGCAAGGGACGGATGATCATTATAGAAAACCTGGGAATCTTTTTTTTTTCATTTCAGTGGCATACAAATATATAATGCCTTTGGCCATGTTTGCTTTTAGATAATTAGTTATTTCTAGTTCCAAAGTTGCTTAAGCTATATATAACAGAATCATAAGTGTCTGGAGTCTGATTTAGCTGGAAAGTTGATGCAGCTGAATGCTTCTTTCCTGTAAGTACGTCAGGTGCCCAGATGCTTTCATGAGGTCTCCTTTATGCTACACAAAGCATCACACCAAAAACATGGATGATTTGGTCATCTTTTGCCAGAGTTACTTAAGATCCTTTTATTTTGATCTGTTATTTTCCTCTTAAGCTCTGCAATGAACCTTACATGAGCCTTTTCTTTTCCCAGTGTTCACTGTATTTACATATTTTTCTTATTTTCTTGAATGCACGTTCTGTGTCTGTTCTGCTTGGATACTATTGTGAATATTAAAGAAGTGGAAAAGGAGAGACAGACCAAACGGTATCTTCATAAATTTAAATGAGCTTTAGTTATTTTTTAGGGGCAGAAATTCGATCACAAATTATTACCATAAGGACAATTTCTTCTTTTAAATGTGAACTATTTTAGTGGAAAATGTTACTTTAGAGTGGTAATTACTGTTACATCTGATGCTACCGAAGTGTACGTAATGGAATCTAAACTGATGTACACCAAAGCTAGTTTAAGGGACTTGCACGTTTACCTGGTCCACACCAGATGATCCAGTTTGCTTAGGAAAAAGCAGGAGCAGATTAATCTATTCCAATGTCTTTTTTTACGTTTCTTCCTTGGTAATAAAAAAGATTACACAAATAAAACAAGTTGCATGTATGTGTGTATTAATTTAAATCTTCAACAAGCTCATAGTCATGATAAAAACATTATTATTAAAAGGCATTTGTTGACTGAACGATAGCGAAAATGTTGCAGAGATGCTTGTGGTGCACACAGTCTATGGTACTTTCCCAAAGATAATTTAAATGTTTATTCCTTGATTTCACAGCCCTGTCGTACAACAGATTGCTTCAGTATTCCTGGTTTTCTAAAACTTCATCAGCGAAACTACCACTAGGTGGAGTTTGTGTTCTTCGAAGGTATAGCTGCATCATCTCGGTCTGAAGCCAGCAGTTTTCCTTGTGCTGGCCCCCCAAAAGCAATTGAAGATACTCTATCAATTTTTCATATTCAGAATGCTCTGAAAGCTCTATCTCTTCTAGATTCTATTTTTTTTTCTTTTTGCTTTAAGGTCCTCTGGTACCTTAACAGTTGCATGTGGTAGTAGTTTGGGTTTTTTTCCCATAAGTTTCACGGAGCAGCTGGCCAGCGTGGATTCACAAAAACCTGGTCCTGCCTCACCATCCTCATCTCCTTCTATGATTGAGTGACCTTCCTGGTGGATGAGGAAAAAGCTGTTGATGTAGTCTATCTAGGCTTCAGCAAAGTCTTTGACTCTGTTTCCCACAGTATTCTTTTGGAGAAGATGGCAGCTTGGGGCTTGGACAGATACTCTTGTTGCTGGGTAAAGAACTGGCTGGATGCCAGGCCCAGAGAGTGGTGGTGAATGCAGTTAAATCCAGCTGGTGACTGGTCATGAATAGTGCTCTCCAGGGGTCAGTATTGGGGCCTGTCCTGTTCAGTACCTTTAATGATGACCTGCAGGAGGGCATTGAGTGCACCTTCGGTAAGTTTGCCGATGACACCAAGCTGGCAGGAAGTGTTGATCTGCCTGAGGGTAGCGAGGCCCTGCAGAGGGATCTGGACAGGCTGGATAGCTGGGCTGAAGCCAATGGGATAAGGTTCACCAAGACCAAGTGCTGGGTCCTGCACTTTGGCCACAACAACCCCAGGCAGTGCTACATGCTTGGGGCAGAGCAGCTGGAAAACTGCGTAGAGAGAACAGACTTGGGGGTATTGTTTGATGCTTGGCTGAACATGAGCCAGCAGTGTGCCCAAGTGGCCAAGAGGGCCAAGAAGGCATCCTGGCTTGTATCAGATATCGTATAGTCAGCAGTACTGTGGAGGTGATTTGTCCCCCTGTATTCAGCTCTGGTGAGGTTGTACCTTGAGTGCTGTGTTTTGGGCTGCTCACTGCAAGAAAGACGTGGAGGCCCTGGAGCATGTCCAGAGAAGGGCAGTGAAGCTGTGAGGGATCTGTAGCACAAGTCTTATGAGGAGCAGCTGAGGGAACTGAGATTGTTCAGTCTGGAGGGGAGGAGGCTCAGGGGAGACCTTATTGCTCTCTACAGCTACCTGAAAGGAGGCTGTGGTGAGGTGGGGGTTGGCCTCTTCTTCCAGGTAACAGCAGTAATGTCTGACACAATGGCATCTGACATGGAAATACATATGAAACAAAGGCCTGTCACTGAATTCTTCCATGCAAAAAAAAAAAAAAAAAAAAAAAGGCATCCACTGACATTCATCGACACTTGATCAGTGTTGATAGAGATGAAACAGTGGATGTGGTCAGGCACTGGAATGGACTGCCCAGGGAGGTGGTAGAGTCACCGACCCTGGTGGTGTCCAAGAAACATTTAGAGGTTGTACTGAGGGATGTGGTTTAGTGAGAAATATTGGTAATAGGTGTATGGTTGCACTGATGATCTTAGAAGTCTTTTCTAACTTCTGTGATTCTATGATTCTGTGTGAGCACAGTGAAGCAGTGGGTGGAGTGTTTCAGCAACAGTAGGTGCTGACATTTATAAGCAAGGCATGCAGGCTCTTGTTCATCAGCGGTGAAAATGTAGAGCTAATGGTTGTGACTGTGGTGAAAAAGTGTTCTGTAGCACTGAATTTGATCTATCAAACAGAGTTATTGTGCTCACTCTGTTGTAGTTTCCATGAAGATAAACAGGAGGCATTACTTTTGGAGTGACCAACATCTATGCAACCTGAGACAATTCGTCTTTACTCCGTGCAGCACAGGCAAGCCAAAAGTTACGACACCCATGGACTAGATGATCCTAGTGGTCTTTTCCAACCATAATGATTCTATGAAACTGCCATGTGATTGTTTGTTAGGTTTGGCTAAGAGTGTGAAAGCTTAAGAAACTCCTAAATGAAGCTCAGCTGTATTAAAAGCTGTTAAATGTGTCACTTATCTTTATTTTTATATAGTGGGAAGGAGCAGAATCTAACAAGCAACTGTTCACTGCTAAGAAAAAAGTGATATGTTTTTTGATGGTTCATGCACACATTCAGAAGAATCTGTGAGTTGAAGTGCACCATGCTTTAGGTATGGCATTTTATGAGTAGCTGATTCTTTCACTAAGGGATTTTTCTGAAAGCCTTTTTTTCACGTCTATTCATGAAACTTTCTCTTCTGTGAACTCCAGAGAGAAAATTTGAACTATGATATGCATCCCAAACAAGCTGCTGTATGCATTTGCCTCTCAATAAGATACAGCTCATGTTTTGCATCTCTCATGTGGTCTTCAGAGTTCCTAATATATTAAAAAGATTCCCATACAGCAGGATCAGTGCTGCCATAGAACAACTCATGCTTGATAGCACTTAAAAGACTTCATAAAGGAAGCTATCTTTTGAAATTAACAGTTAGTATTTTATTATTATGATTTGTTTGTGTATCTCTACAGCTAAGAATGTAGCTTGATTCTTAAGAAAACCACTGAACTGATGGTAGAACTGTTGCTTCTACTCCCTCTGGGAGATGAAATACAAATCCAGTTCGAGATTTCACCACTAAAGGAATGTAAGAGTGACTAAAAGGACACAACAACTGAAAAGTTTTATTACTCAAAAATTTTATTTCCAGAACCATTAAATAAATAAATAGATAAATCACAGAATCATAGAATCATTTGAGCAAAAAGGGACCTTTGAAGGCCATCTAGTCCAAATCCCTGCAATGAGCAGGGACACCTACAGCTACATCAGGTTGCTCAGAGCCCCATCCAGCCTGACATTGAGTGTCTCCAGGGATGGGGCATCCACCACCTCTCTGGGCAGCCTGTGCCAGTGCCTCATTTTATTGTAAAAAATCTCTACCTTATAACCAGTCTAAATCTCCCCTCTTCTGGTTTGAAACCATTTCCCCTTGTCCTATCAAAACCGACCCTGCTACAGAGTCTGCCCCCTCCTTTCTTATAGCCCCCTTTTAGATACTAAAAGGCCACTCTCAGGTCTCTCCAGAGCCTTCTCTTCTTGCAGGATTAACAGCCCCAGCTCTCTCAGCCTGTCCTCACAGAGGACCTGTTCCATCCCTTGGATCAAATAGATAGATAGATACTATTTCTTGCAAATGCTCCATGATTTCAATAGCACAGCTTCTGTAAGGCAGTAGTTGTGCACCCAGGCAATGGTCTGCAATATCAGCAATCTCCCAGAGGCAGCTCTGGAGGTCCAACTAGAAAAAGACACTAAGTACATTTTGCTAATGACATAAACAGGAGATTTGCAAGCTCTCTTCGGTTCCTATGCTTTTATTTGATATTTTAGAAATTTAGAAAGCAATCCAACAAAATAAATGATATTCTCTAAGCCTTTTAAACCACACCCCTCTCTAGAGGATCAAGTGCGTTATCTGTAAAGGAAAGGTCTCATGTGGAGATGTTGTCTGGAAGCAGGACTTGAGCAGATGCTAAGTTTGAGGACAACACTAAACTGGAGGAGCTGTTGACTCTTTAAAGGGTAGAGAGGCCTTGCAGAGAGATCTTGACAAATGGCAGTGCTGGGCAATCACCATCTTGGGGTATTCTTATCTAGGCAAATATACTTATGTGTGTGTGTGTATATAGAGAGAGAGAGAGATACATATACATACACGTATGTATGTATCTGTGTGTGTTTGTTCATACATGATCAAAGATGTACCATCTGAAAATATCATTTAATACATATATTTACATAGAACCACAAAACCATAGAATTGTTTGAGTTGGAAGGGACCCTTAAAGGCCATCTGGTCCAAATCCCTTGCAGTGAACAGGGACACCTACAGCTACATCAGGTTGCTCAGAGCTCTGTCCACCTTGACCTTGACTGTCTCCAGGGATGGGGCATCTATCACATCTCTGGACAAATTGTTCCAGATGCATGGAACATTTCATGGGATTTGAATCCAACCCCTACTGCGGTGATGCTCTTCTTATTCCATATCCCTGGTCTTAGGGGTTATTCCTTCTTACAAGAAAAGGGCTCATATGTTTGTTTAGTGATTTCCAGAAGCCCGGGATTTATTTCTATCTCTACTATTCCTAAGCAGGTTTCTGATCACTGAAATCGAAAGGAGAGAAAATGCTGGTTAGGCAGGATTTTATACACCCAAAGATTATATATCAAATGAACTTTGTGTAACTTTTTCCTTTTTCTTCCAGGAAATAGTTATATAACAGGCAAGCTGTGTCCAACTTTTGTCCCTAAGGAAGATTTTAAGTCATGCTATTGACATCAGAGTAGTTGAAATGAATTAATATAACAATAAACCAATGTAAGTCCTGACAATGGCATGCACACAAGCTAATCCTACGTGCCTATCACTAAAATTAGCAGCTCACTTGAAATGTACTTATGAATACAACATTGACCTGTCCATCAAGAGTGTCTTCTGACATCTACAATTTTCACATTTATTTAAGTATACCAGAAATGCTTTCTTACACCCAAAGCCCATTCTTTACTCAGTTTCCATTAAAACCACTGGCCGGATGCCCTGCTGACTGGGAAAGGGGTGGTTCTTACAGCAGTTGAGTTGCACTAGCGCTCCTGATACCACTGTCAGCACTCTACATCCATTACCTCCACATGAAGGAAGAATGCTTAGACTTACGACAACTGCCTTGCAGCACAGCTGCTTAACAACACAGGAAAGAGAAGTTTCAAGAAATCTAAATGATGTGAATTAGCAGCAGAAAGGAAATCTATTTCAATTAGGTATTAAAAAGTAATATGGAGCAAATTGAAAAGTACCCCAGGGTTGCATAAGAAAATAATAAACATTTACAGTTTTCTCTCTTTAAAATACAGCAATCTATAACATTCCTAGGAGTGTTTTTAAGAGCTATGTAATTTAGACTATTCAATGCTCGCAAGGGTTACATTTTCACACTTTGTTACATCTAAATTCCTTCAAGAACATAAATAGCATCGCAGTGAAGTGTGATGAGACCACTGTTAGTGGGGAGAATGGAGGAAATTAAGGCTTTGATAGCAGATATGCTTTGCTCAATTTCTTATCTGATGAGATGTCAATCAAACTTCAACCTATTTGCTTCTAAGACAGTGCTGGAATTGCATTTTAATCACAAAATATAATTACCAGCCTCTTTCAGATAGTAATGACTCAACAAAAACATTGCAAAATCTAAATCTGGCCAAATTGCTGTTCTTTTATTTGTGTACAGAGAAATCTTTCATTTTTAAGATCATTCTCATTATGTTGAAACAGTTTAGACACAGCTGCTTCCAATTAAACTCATCAAAAGCTGAGATCTTACCAGCTAGAATTGAAGAGATATTAACAGCTTTAACAAAATAAAACATACAGAGCTTTTGTTCTTTAATACATCTATTATACATTAAACCACGCATCTCCTGATGCACCATGTAATATTCTTAAAGCTATTATGCAGTATTCTTTCCCTTCCATGCTCCATTTCTGTTTTGTCACTGGAGTGGACAACAAACTGGGGGTCATCGGGATGGAAGAGGAACGTGCAACTGGTATTCCCAAAGAACTGCTGGGTATGTGTATGCTGTGTATATGCAACTGATGCGGACTTCATGCTGAAATTTTCCATGGTGAAGATTTTGTTAGTGGAGAAAATGAGGGAATGTTAGTCTAGCCACTTTCCTTGAGCCGCTGCAGGATGGGAGAGCATGAGGCCACCAATAACCAGCAAGACCCAAGGAGATGTGGATCATATCTCTTCCATGGGGAGCAAAGCAGAAGGATTTCTTCTAGGGAAGAGTAGCCAGACTGCCTAGGAAGGTGGTGGAGTCACCATCCCTGGAGGTGTTCAAAAAATGTGAAGATGTGGCAGTTAGGGACATGGGTTAACGAGCAATGTTGGTGGTGGGTGGGTGGTTGGACTAGATGATCTTGGAATGATTCTGTGATTGAGAATGCTGTCCCAAAGGACATTTCCCTGAAATATACAGCCAGAGCAATGTATTGTTAAGTTTTTGGTTTTTTTTTTAAGGAGTGCTTCATTAAAGGAAGGGTATTGCTGCACGAAATAAACTATTTGATAATTATCATTGTTATTGAAACTTACAGAACAAGAATTTCCATTGGACTGCATCCTTCTGTTATTTATATCAAGTGATGAAGCTAAAAGCCTTCTAGACCCATAGAATGGCCTGGGTTGAAAAGGACCACAATGATCATCTAGTTTCAACCCCCCTGCTATGTGCAGGGTCACCCATCCTCCAGTGTTCTGTTTTCTGTCCACATCTTAGAAAGAAATCTACAGCTTTCTAGTAGAAAATGCAAAATGAGCAAAGTCTCTTCAACAGACATGCTGTCTTCAGTGGAGATGTTTTGAAAACAGCATCGAATGAAGCATCTGCTCTGCTGAACTGAAACACATGTGCTGGCAGCGCGGTTTGACAGGTATTTGTTGACAGCAGCATTATGGTAAGATTGAGAAATTTCATATTTCATGCCCAAGATGGAGCTGTATGTGACACACATCCATCTGCCTCTTTCTAGCCTTCTTTGCCTTTTTTTTCTTCTCAGTGCTTCCATTACTTCATTACAACAGTGCCCACTCCAGAGCTTCTCTTCCTTCCTGTTACCACCACAGGTCAAGCCCAACCTTTCCCTCTTTTTCAGTGTCCTCCTGTTGGACTCTACATCAGAGTCACAGAGACCTCCCAGCACTGGAGTGCACCCAACCTGCATTGGGCCCTCCTTTTGTTGTCGTCTTATCATGACTAACAAAGTCCTATCGGGGCTTCCAAAGCTTAATTACATGCAGCTGGGTTGCTGTCTTGGATTTGTTTTGTTGTTGTTTATTTTTTTTTCCATTTATTTTTCTTACCATTCTTTACTATTTGGTGAAGTTGAATCAGATTGTGAAACTTTATTAAAAATTGTACATCGCTGAATTTCCTCCTCCATTAAATGCTGCTTTTGTATTATCACTGAAACAGTGATAATAGTGTTAAGTTACAGCTATTCCGGTACAGACCTATAAACCTCTATTTAAAAAAGCGTGTAAGAGAAGTTATGTGCTTAAATTAACTCATAGGCACATTAAGAATACATCTGTAAGTCTCCTACAGCACTTTTTGCTTTGGGACTTATTATATATTAAACTAAGACATCCTTA
This sequence comes from Gallus gallus, assembly GCF_016699485.2. Classification (NCBI taxonomy): domain Eukaryota; kingdom Metazoa; phylum Chordata; class Aves; order Galliformes; family Phasianidae; genus Gallus; species Gallus gallus. Next base: position 113,094,321 of record NC_052532.1, read on the forward strand.
CACGCCTTCATCCTGTACCGTCACCTAATTTTATTCTTAAGGAGCTTTATTTAATGGAGACTGCATTTCATTTGCCTCTAAAAGGCCAAAAGCTGTTAATCCTCAATGAACAGCATGGTGGTTACTTCTTGTGCAATGCCAGTAGTACCTGGGACTCCATATAACCACAAGCTTAAATGTTTGGAATTTTTTCTAAGACTCTTTGAAAGCTGAACTGGGAGGAAAAATCGACCAAGACTATGCTTTCAAATTCAATAAATGTTACACTTGTTTAACACATTCCCAGTACCAAACATTTTCTCCTAGGAAAAGCTCCCTTAAGAAAATGGCTTCACAAAAATCAAATTTATTACAATATTTTTTTTTTTTTTTAAGTTTTTTTAAACTGTCTTGAACTTGTCTTTGAAGGCCCAGTATTCTGGGAGACTTCACATAACTGCCATCCTGACCAAGGCACAGAATAAGTGTTACATTGCGCAGGGAACTCTGGAGCCAAACCACATCTGAATGAATGCACACCTCCGAACTGCAGAATTGCTTCTTCTCGTGCTGAATTGCTACCTTCATAGAATCATAGAATGGCCTGGGTTGAAAAGGACCACAATGATCATCGAGTTTCAACCCCCCTGCTATGTGCAGTGTCGCCAACCACCAGACCAGGCTGCCCAGAGCCACATCCAGCCTGGCCTTGAATGCCTCCAGCAATGGGTCATTCACAACCTCCTTGGGCAACCTGTTCCAGTGCGTCACCACCCTCTGGGTGAAAAACTTCCTCCTAATATCCAACCTAAACCTCCCCTGTCCCACTTTAAAACCATTCCCCCTTGTCCTATCACTACCCACCCTCATAAACAGCCGTTCCCCCTCCTGTTTATATGCTCCCTTCAAGTACTGGAAGGCTGCAATGAGGTCTCCCTGGAGCCTTCTCTTCTCCAAGCTAAACAAGCCCAGTTCCCTCAACCTTCCCTCATAGGAGACCTTGCTGCTGCATAGATAAATCACAGAGATTATCACTATTTATGACAGACTTCTAACCTTTAACTTTAATCTTTCCTATGACATCTGTGCCAATAATAATAGCCTAAAGCGATCCTTCTTCCTTATTCTTCCACTTCCAAACAGAGTAACGTTGGCCTTTTAAACACATTTCACACGGGTATCTCTTCTTTCCTTAGGCTGATAAACTGCAATTTAGTACTAGAAGACGCTGCCATCATTTTTGCTCCTTTCATTCATTCATTTAGTTAGTTTTAACATAGCGATAAAATTTAAAACCCGAATATCACAGAGCAGCCTATTCCAGCTGCATCTGTGATCCCCCGTCCTGTCCTACTGTGCAATCCCCAGCAGTGCTTTAGCTAGGCCGGAGCTTTACCGCACCTTCAGCTGCTTTTAGACACTTTTAGACATAAAATACGCTCCCTCTTCAAGACGGAAAAATGGGGGGGGGGGGGGAAGCCAACACCTAACTGTAGTAAAGCTGCAGGGCTGACAGAACTCAAACTTTAATCAAAAGCCTTGGGACATCTGATGCTTTGCCTGCAGCCCTCGCTTCTGTAGGCTAAGGCTGCTGAGGGAATTTGCTTTCATCTGGAAGGGGGAAAAAATGCCTCTAGCCTTTGTGGTTATGGAAGGAAGCCTGACAGCGTGACCCCGAACACCCTAGCAGCTCAAAGAGTTAACGACAAATTCAACGACTCCAGCCTTTCCCTCCTTGACCTCACGATTCAAGTCTCTGGCTCACGACTTCCGAGCCCATTCGCACACCCGCTGTCCCTACACCTCCCCGGGCCCCGCGGGGCGGGACGGACAGGGGCGGAGCGGCCTCCGCGCCCCGGCGACGGCGGGAGGAGGAGGAGGAGTCTCCGGCGGAGCCCGGGAGCCCGCTCCGAGGATGTCTCCGTCCCACTCCTCCTCCTCCTGCCCCTTTGCCGCGCAGCCCTCAGCCGGGAAGGGCCGTCGCCGCCGCGCAGCATGGCGAGCCGCTGCCTGCGCCTGGCCGCTCTGCTCGCCCTGGCCGCCTGCCCCAGCCGGGAGTACGAGGGTAGGGAAGGGGCGGCGCGCAGCGGGCAGCTCGGGGGAGCGGGGTCCCGGGCGGCGGAGCCCGCGGCGGGCGCTGACCCCACGCGGGCGGCCGGGCCGCAGCGCTTCGTGCCGTCGCGGAATGGGGATTGGGGTGAGGGGGTGCACAGAGCGCGGCGCCGGGGCGCGTCGGTGCGTTTCGTCGGGTTTTGGTGTCTGTGTGGGGTTGGGCGTGGAGAAGGCTTGTCTCAGCGTAATAACTGGGAGAGTAAATGGGGCCAGGTCCTTGTGAGCCCCGTGCTTAAAGTACGACCTTATGTTGTTTCATTTCTCCTTGTTTGAGTGGGTTTTAGCAAAACTGGAAATAAGCTGAACCGTAGGCCCGATTTTGTGGCAGAAGAAAATCCACGTGTAGCTGTACCCGCTCTTCTAAAGCAGCTGCATCTCATCAAGTTAGAGATTGCTGCCCTGACAGGCTGTGCAGGTGAAGCGGTCATCGTTCACTCAACAGGTGTGGTCAGCAGAGATCTGTGGTCAGAGCAGAGTGTGTGAGGGGGCTAGGTGTGGATCCAGGTGCAGGTGTGCCACGGCATATTGGCACTGCAGAGAAAACAGCCAGGTGGAGAAGGTGTCAAACAGTTCCCAGCTGTGGGGCAGTTCTGCTCACTGTGGTGCTGCGCTTTGCAGCCTGAGCCGTCCTTACTGCAGCGGTGGTTCTGGCCATGCAGGGGCATGAGGTGGCATAGCGATGGTGTTGGAGTCCTAGTTAGGTTTTTTTTGTTGTTTTTGCTGGCTTGTTTCAGCCAGCTGCTTTCCAGTGTGAAAGATGCTTTTGTGTTTTTACTTTACAAAACATTAAGGTATTGGACGCATCAGCTGCTAAATCAACAAAGACAACGGAGGTTTCTATCCTGGCATTTCTCGGAGGACTGCTGTGCTGCCAAACTGCCTTTATTTTCTTAGGAAGATGACTGAATGCCTGACTTTGCGGTTCGTGTCAGTGTTAGTCTTTGATTAGTTTGCAGAGGATGCTAATATCCCGTTCTTCTCTTTCTTTCTGAAAGGCCAAATGGAAGTTCTGCAGTCTCAAAAACCTTCTTCTTGAATATCATCTTCAAGCTGTCTGCACAATAGCCTGCTTGTTTCAGCTCCCAGTCATTTGCAAGTCCAATTCTCCTCTTACACTTAATGTCAAAGGCTCCAAACAGTTCAAGCTATCAACAGCTGTATTTATGAACCATAATATTGAGTTAAGGTTTCGCGCTCCCTCTCTTTTGTGATATTTGTTTGGTTTTGTTTTTAGGAGAGGAAAATGTGGTCTTTGTTCCAATCTTTATTCTTGCTTTCAAATCTAGTGAAGCTGTAAATAGGTGGGGTTTTTTTTTTCGCATTGTCACCATCTGTAACTGTGCACATCAGGTAACAGAAAGTCCATAAGGGAACTCAAATAGCTTCATAAAATAGTTTCAGTAGGATGCATATGTGTGTGGCTGCCCTGAATACAGATTATACGTGCATGTACTTTAATGATCTGTTACTAGGAGGTGAATGCTTTCCTGTAGACAAAGCCAAAGAATCTCTTCTAGAGCCACACAAAACACTTATTCTCAGTAATGGATTGTTGTTCAAACACCAGAAGTAGTTTAATCAGTTCTTGACTTCATAATTTGATACAGCTGGAATTTTTAGCGCAGAATGTTTGTGCACCATAACCCAAAAGGCTACCATGGGGATGTGTGCGAACTTTTTTTTATCTTGTCTAGGCACTACGGAGAGCCTTTATTGACTCTTCCTCCTCGGATTCCTCTTGCCTTCCCCTAGACACCGTCCCATCTCTTTTTTTCTGGTTTACAGAGGTGTGAAAAAAACATATAAATTCTTGTTATGTGTAGCTCAGGCAGAGCACCAGTGTTGTGGTAGTGCCAGATGAGGCTACAGTTGAAGGTAGGGATGTCGCTTGTTCAGTGATCTGGGTACGTGGAGGTGAAATCCATCAGCACTGTGTGGTATAAGGCTGCTGTACCTGTGCTTTTACATGCTTAGTAGACAGCTGTAAGGAAAAGCCAATATATTACAAAAGTAATGGGAAGTGGTTATGCTGCATTAAAAAAAAGCAGCATTGTATTTGAATAGGACATTGTTGGGTGAAGAGATGCCATTAAAATCACATACGCTTATAGAGCTGCTTTCAAAACCTGTATGAGATGTAAGTAAATGAAAGACAATATATACACGATACGCTTTAAAACGTAAGTATGTATTTGTATTAAAAATGAGCAGATGGAAGTCTGGTTGTGGGAAGGGTAGCTGTGTCACTGTGGGGTGAGGGGTCCGTTGGTGGGTGAGACATCCTGGTTCTGCAGCCATTGAGAGGGGGGCAGTCGTTGCCCATTTGAGTTTATGCTGTAACTAGACAAGAGATAGTCACTTTTCTTCTATGTATGGCAGGCTGTAATAAACTTGGCATTGCAGTTAATGCCTTGAGTCCTATTCAGAGCTCCTCTCTGTTAGAGCGGACTGAAGAGCAGGCAGGGAGCCATCTCCAAGCCCCTAAAGCAGCTGGTGTCCTGTATTGCCAAGGGTGGGGCCCCCTTGTGTCAGCTGAGGTTTTTCTTGGTGTTTTTTTTTAATGCAGCCTGCTGTCTGCCCCTTAACCCTAGGTGACTACTCCTGTAGAAGCATGTGCAGGATCCCCTTCTGTCCTTAGTTCTGTGTGTACTCGTCCTCTGAAGCCAAGTGCGCCGATACTGCGTGTGTAGAGAAGGTTGACTTGGATGTCCCGTAGGCTGTCTAAAAACAGAACAGAAAGGCACTGCCTGCCCTCAAGTTGCTTGCAGGCCAAATAAAAGACAAAAATAAAAATTGCGCGAATGCAAGCAGATAAGTATGTCCTAAGGCACAGCTTTATCCAAAAAGTTGTCCTTTGGGACCAATTGACTCCTCTTAAATAAGTATCTAGCTGGATGACTGCATGTGCACTAATAAGCAGGACTTCCAGCAGCAGAGGAGCCCAGCAAAAATGATGTTTGTGAGTGACCTTAAATGCAGCAGATGTCTTGTTTATATCCCTAAAGAATGTTGTCTTCTCTTGATGCTGCATTTGTATTTTCTCATGTGAAGTGAGAGCCATCTTCATGAGCTGTAGTAATTTCCACTGAAAGCTCACACCACTAAGTGGTGTCAAAACGTTGTGCTTTTCTTTCTGTGTTGTCTATAGCCTTCTTAACTCTGAAAGCTGAGGGCAATACACCTAAATAGTAGCATTAAGGAAGCACACTTTTTTCCCTCCATTATACAACTAGGAACAGAATGGGTAAAAACTGAATTTTGTTTGTGGCTGATGAAGGTACAAGGAAAAATATTTGTCATGCTGTTGAATGAACCATTGGATTGGAAATTCAGAGTCTATGTATTTTATGTGTAACCTTGAGGAAGTTGTGTAGGCTTGCTTTGCTCATCCTTACTTTCCTCCGCTGTAAATGAAAATAGCAGAAACATGCACCATTGTGAAGTAATTTGAAATACGTATGGAAAACGTTTACTATGTAGATACTAATTTACATTAAGAGTGGAGTTTGGAGACGGGCATAGACTTCATCCTGTGCTTTCAGATGCCTTGATGTACTGCTGATAAAACATCCATAACCGACCGAAGACCAGAGAGTGTATGAGAAGCATCATTTACAGGGATATGCTGTAAAGATACAAATGATGAGTCCTGTTTTCCTGTTGTTTTTTTTTAATTATTATTTTATTTTTGACTCCGTGTTGAAATCTCTTGCAATTCAGTTACTGCAGATAAGACATCTCAGAGGGGTCACTGAAATAATTGGTAATTCCTAACTTGATTGTCTCACAAGTTATAAGATGTCTACAAATACACTTACGTTTTTAGGTCGTCCTACATCTTGAACTTCCATCCCGTACTGCCAGACAAGAAATTAGGCAGTACAAGGATCCTGAGAGCATTTTCATCAGGACAGATTATTTCCAAAGGATGGCTCCATGGCCTACTGGCATAACTGGAGTGGAGAGCAATGAGAGGACCCCATCACTCGCACTCCCATCCCTACCTACCTCCACCCTGACCACACTACTTGTCTTTTGGCTGGAAAGTTTACCAGTAATCATAGAATCAGAGAACATCCTGAGTTGGAGGAGACTCGCAAGGACCACCCAAAATCAAACTGATGCTCTCTGAACTCCGGCACTGGGGGCTGTGCCCACAGCCCTGGGCAGCCCGCTCCATGCCCACCGCCCTGTGGTGCAGCCCCTGTCCCTAACCCCCAGCTGCCCCTCCCCTGACACAGCTCCGTGCCGTTCCCTCGGGCCCTGTCGCTGTCACACAGAGCAGAGCTCAGCGCTGCCCCTCCGCTCCCTGTGAGGAGCTGCAGCCGCCATCAGGCCTCCCCTCAGCTCCTCTGCTCTGCGCTGAGCACTCCCAGGGATCTGAGCTCATCCTCTTATGTCTTCCCCTCTAGACCCTTCCCCACCTTTGTCGCCCTCCTTCTGACTCTATCTCATAGTTTCATGCCCTTCTTATACTGTGGTGACCAAAATAATGCTGGTGATAGCAGGGATTGTTTGATTTCAGATTTGTAGGTGAAGTGTAATCTCATAGTTCATGAAGTTGTAATATGTACTGTCATATAGTATTGTCAGTCTATGCCTTTCATGCTACTTCTATGAAGTTTATGAAAGTAGAAATGTTTGTGGGTTTTTTGGGGTTTTTTTTTTGCTAAAAGAAGTAACAAATTAAGTTTTCCTCAAAATATTTTGCTAAGTTTTCTGCTTGTGGAGTGGCTGTTTCATTTTTTGTATTGTTGTTTCATTTGATTAGATGCCTCAAGATATGTGATATGTGAACTACTTACAGTATGCTGTCCGTTTCCCAAGGCGCTCACTTAAATTCTCTTTTTTTAGAGCAGTAAATTAAAAGCTTAGCATGCAGAATACTGCAGGCTGGCTGTGAGTTCTTTGCCACTGCTTCTAGCTATTAATTATATTTTAAAGAGCACTATTAAAGCTGTTCAGACTGAAGATTTATGCTGCAATATCTTGAAAGTAGCTCCAAATGAGAGGTTGTAATGTAATGATTCTGATGTTTCCTGTGACTCAGAATAGCTCCGTAAGGGCTCTGCTGCACAACTCTAGCTTGTGCTTCTGCGTATCTCTCAGTGAAGAGAGAAGGTTTTGTATCTCTTCAGAGACACCTTTGGAAGTAAATTTAAGTTTGGAGATTGGAATATGGAAAGCTTAGCTTTACTGATGTCTTCTGTTAGCTTTTCTGAACAATACTAACAACATTTTGTTGTGTTTGAGAAGGAAATGATGTCTTTGCTGTGTACCTAATGCACAGAAACCTGAAGGCAACGGTTATATGGAAAGTAAAGTTCTATCAAGTGCAAAGTAAGGAAGATTAGAAATCCTTCCCCCACCTCACGTTATTCTTTAACTGGTGTTTCTTGGCAGCTGCAGGCTTTTTCCTGAGAGAAATGTCTAAAATTACATCTTCCTCCTAAGTTCTGTGAAGGTGGAAGGAGAATGCGTTTAGCATGAGAGTGCATTCAGAGCCTGGTACCAGCATGCCTAAGTGACCTCTAGTGCATCCTACACTGGGGCTGCTGAGCTGGAAGCTGCTTTCTTTCACCCTGTAGTGTGCATGGACACAAAATAGGCAGCAGGGGTGGGACGTGCATTATTACTGGTGCTGAATGGTGCTGTGCCATTCAGCTGGCCTTTTGCAGCACATCCCTGGAGATGGAGGTACTCCCAGCTGTATCAGATCGCCCAGCCTCTGCCAGCTTGTGTGATGGCAGTTGGGGAAAGCCAGGCATTTTTGGCAAAGATTTTTGCCATTTGAGCAGATACCACTCATACAACTTCATGTTTTGCTTAGTGGATAAAAATGTGTCTGAGTCTGAGAACAGATGACATAAGTGGGAATTAGGGTAGAAGCTGTTTTCAGATACCAAGTTCTACTTGATGCTTAGGGCCTAAAAATAAATTAGTGAGAATATGCAAAATGACGGGTGTTCTGAGTTGCTTTTGTGAGATGCCAGAGGGTCATTTTGAGCTTTTTTCAAGAGTAAGAAGCCATGACCAAAACACATGAAGATGCATATTGTAATAATTCTTGATTGCACTCATTTGTTTGGAACTGGTGAGTAAATACATACATACATGCATGTATTTCTTTGATGTGTACAGTGCTCAGATTGTGATGTGCAGCTGTGTCCCTTGTGGAAGCACAGAGAAAACTTGTGCAGCTTTAGAGGAAAACACATGGCAATAAATTTTATGTTACTGCTATCTTCTGCTGCAACGCAGTGGATAAAAATATACCTGTGTGAGAATATTTCATGTATGTAATTTGGATGATTTGGAAGCTTGTGTTATAGTGAAACTTTGTTTTGAAGCTTCTGAAATTACTATGTTGCTGTTAAAGAAAGAAACCCTTTTTTTTTTCTTTTTTTTCACCAGTTGTGACAGATCTTAAATTTCACACAGCTTTGAATAGACAGGTTTTCTTCCAATTTGAGATGGAATTAAAGACAACTGATTTCATTCTTTCCTATTTTTTGCCCCCTTCTTCTTTTCAGGAAATGTCACTGCTTTTTAAGGTGCCAGATTTAGGCCTGCCATACATCTGTACGCTAAGAATAGCACTGCAGTTTGGAAGTAGTCGTGTATTCAGGCCTCTCCAGCGGTGCCTTGTCATGCTGCGTGTCTTACCCAAAGCCTACGCTTAACCAGTGTGGGCTGGCAAAGGGAGCCTCTGTGCAAAGTCTGTCTCCTCTGTGGGCGTCCCAGGAAAGTTGTAACCTAGTAAGGTCTGTGGGCCTTACTGGTGTCCCACTGAGGTCTTTCTCTCAGACTTCCTGACAGCGGCTGGCCAGACCGGGTGAGATGTTGCTTGCAGCTGCCACACAGTTGTAAGTCTCTGCCAATTACAGTTCTCCTTAAAGTTTTCAATTTTTGGACAGTGCACTTAAAATAATGACTTAATTTGCATCTTCCCATCTTGAGTCCGTCCGTTGTGGCTTTCTAGTTATAATGTGTCACTCCTAAGTAAAACAGGCCGGAGCTAACATGACTCTGTCCGGCTATTCCTGAAGATTAAAAGCATGTTGGCTTGCAGGCATTCACTGCTCTAGGCTGCCCAGGTGCACTGGCAGTGAAATGATTAAATAAAAAATAATAATAAATAATAGAACAAATAACAAAAAGGTCTTCCCCGTAATTTACTTTTTCTGGAAGAGGAGTAGATGTGAGTGGCACAGAAGGCGATTGCAGGTTGAAAGGGGGGTATGTTCTTTATTAATGTAGGAAGAAAGATGAGTTCTTGAAGGTGTTTTCTGTGACAGCATCTGGCTGCTAATTTGCTTCAGCTTTGTGTCACTGATTTTCATGTTTTTAAGGGAGCTGGTTAACCTCTGTCTGCATCCCCTTTGGGGATGATTTATCTGGTGGGAGAGCACACTTGGGATGCTGTGGCTGAAAACATTCATATGAGGAGGAAGTGCTATTATTGCTGTTATGTATGCCATGCATCATATTCAGTCAAAATGGGTGGGTGTGTTTAGTTAGGGAACTGCCTATGCATTGTTAGTTTAAGGAAATGTACGAATTTCAGCAAATTTGTACAAAGTAGTTCTCTAATAAGAGACGTCAACACCTGCATAAATGATAGCAGTGCTGCTTTTGTATCACCAATGCCTTTTTATCCTTTCCACCTGTGCACTGACAGTTTGCAGCAGATAACTGCCTGAGCACTTGTTGGTGATGTGTCCAGTGGTCTCTTCAGAAAATACTAGTACTTGATTTTTTTTTATTTTTTGTACTTCTGATTGGTGATTTTGTGTTTGTCTACAACTGAGTGTTGAAACCAAGAATGTTAAACAGTGCCTTTAAATGGCTTCAAGGCATTTTGCATCCCTTAGATACCAGTAATGGCAGAAGGCATGCACTTACAGCACCAAAAGTTCTTTTGTTTTATTATTATTCAGGATTATCCTTTTGCAATAATCTTGCTTGCCAGTGGCATTGATGATCAGAGGGCTGGAGCACCTCTTCTATGAGGAAAGGTTGAGGGGACTGGGCTTGTTTAGTTTGGAGAAGAGAAGGCTCTGGGGAGACCTCATAGTGGCCTTCCAGTACTTGAAGGGAGCATATGAACAGGAGGGGGAACAGCTGTTTACGAGGGTGGATAGTGATAGGACAAGGGGGAATGGTTTTAAAGTGGGACAGGGGAGGTTTAGGTTGGATATTAGGAGGAAGTTTTTCACACGGAGGGTGGTGACACACTGGCACAGGTTGCCCAAGGAGGTTGTGGATGCCCCATTGCTGGAGGCATTCAAGGCCAGGCTGGATGTGGCTCTGGGCAGCCTGGTCTGGTAGTTGGCGACCCTACACATAGCAGGGGGGTTGAAACTACATGATCTTTGAGGTCCTTTTCAACCCAGGCCATTCTATGATCTTAAATGTGTGGCATATTTATAAAATGCCTAGGGAATTTTAGGCATAAAATATACTAAGACACATACGTTGCTTGTGTGCAATAAAAAACAAGTTGGAGCTCATCGAAAGATAAAACAGTCATAAACCAAATGTGTTTCCTGTTGGAAAACAAAGCCAGTTTGCCAAAACGAATCGGTACAGAGGAATTAAAAATAAGTCCTTCATTTCAGTAACGAAGTATTTTCATATACGTAAGCCTCTCACAATGGAAGTAGGTTCTGATTTATATGCAGCTGATGGATGTTGTTTTGAAGTACAACTCAGTTCCAAGTTTACTCTTTCGGCTGTAACAGTTATCCTTTATTGCACAAAGTGAAAAGCAGGAGGATGGGGGCAAAAGACTGTATTGTGGCTCACGACACAATAAATTAATGTATTGCTCATGATTTTTGTGGTGTGGAGGCTGATGCTTCTCAGGGTTCCAGTTCACACCAAGAAGTGTTCTGCAGTACATTTTTGGTGTGATTTCAATGAGGGCACAATGGTAAGTGAGACAGACAAAAGGTAGAAACACACCAGGGGAGGGTGTAACAAAGACCTTGTGGCTGGGTGAATTAGCTGTTGCACTATTTAAATAAGCTTTGCCTGAAAAGCCCAGCACTGTTCAAGCAGCAGCAACTACTTACGTTATGGTTTATATTTGCTTGAATGGTTCTTTTAAAACCACGCTATGTAGTCACTTGTAGTTTCCTCTGAGGAAAGAGCTGTGAGGAATCACTGCCGTATCAGTGAGATACTCTGTGTATGAACAGGGGAGGAGAGGAGGAAGACTTGGCAGACTCCACTGCAGTTTGCAAGTTCATACAAGGCTGCATCTCCTCCAGGGTTGTAGTTCTCAGCCATCTACCATACGCATACTTCGGCCCTGTCACAGTCTTCTGAAGGCTACTGAAGTCTGGAGCATGTATTACATAGGGGTTAGTGGCTGAGGGAGTGCTCCTACTAACAGTTCTTGCTGGGAAAGCGAGTTCACTTGAGATGGTTGAAACTCCTAATGTATCTTCATTTTCCCAGTGTATCTTCTTTCCTTTCCGGGAAGCCAGCTGGATTAGGGATTTGGTGAAACAGAATGCTATTCTGTCACATCATTCTTGAGGCATTCACCCAGTTTCACATTGGCGGATGTTGGCATGTGGCAGGCTGCTATGGAACTGGCTTGCAAGTGAAAGATGCCAGAGAGCCTCTGTAGTGCCAAGGGGCAAAGGAATGAGTGCAGGATATAGCTCGTGTGACTCCTTGCCTTCTGCTGGGACTTGTGCAACAGAGGCTGGCAGTAGGGCACGGCCTACCCTAGTGGCCGCACCCCCTGTCCCCAGGCACTGAGCAGAGCCAGGATGGTGAGTGGGGCCCACTGTGACCCAGGGGCTGTGGGGCAGGTCAGCTCCCAGGTGGAGCAAGGGGACCTGGCAGGGTTGCAAGCTGGTGTAAGTGTTAGGGGAATGGGATGCGTCTTTGGTCTTGAACCTCCAGATGGATTTTGGGTTAAGTTCCATCTCATTTAGGATGTTTTAATTCTTAGTAATAATTTAGATGATTATTTCCTTTTTGATGTGACTAGGCTTCAAACAAAGCCTTAAGTCTGTTATATAAAAACATCTCTTCTGCTCTGAGTTTGGCTGCTTCTTTCTAAGAGCCTCTAGTTGCTGTCTTCAGGACGTTTATGGAGCTTGAACAGTTTTTCTGTACTAAACTGTATCTGTTGACAGCCGAGATTGGTAGAAGTAGCTAATAAAGGGCTATATCCTAATTAAGTGAACTCGGTAAAGTGAAGCTGTTTGCCTACTTGCTTGCTGGAGTTGGTCATTCCTGCCAGCCTCTGCTCATTAATAGTAGATGTCAGCCCCCTTTTAACAAAAGGACTTCAGATTGCTGCTGAAGGTGGGACTTGGTTATGAAGAGAGGATGAGAAGTCCACAGCATCTACTGCAAAGACGGGAAAACAAAATGGGAAATTATTTTTTCCAAGTGCGTACCTTTTGAAAAACATATGGATTGGCTTAGTACACATTTCTCCACACTAAGTTTGCTCTTAACAGTCCCTCTCTAGCTGCTCTGGACAGCTCTGCTGTTTCTGGTAGTTGCGATGAGTTTTCACTGCCCTTTTCTGCCACGTGAAGAAGTAGGGTGTAAATTTTGGAACCTTGGCTGTGGTGCACTGAGGTCTTGTATTTGTTTAAGTGATTATATTGCTATTTCCAGGTTTCTCTTTTGCCTTAAACCAGCAATTAGGGTTCCAGAGATTGAGGAAATTTATTTTATGTAGGCTGATTTATCTAGCGTGGGACATTTGAAGATGCAGGTTTTCTAAGCATTAACTTTGGCAATAAATCTCTCTGTATCTTTAAAATAAAGCTAATGTTTCTCATAAGTCATAATTCCAGCAGATATAATTTAAAAGAATCACCAGTTGATCAAAGTCTGCTGTATCCAAAGCCATCAATATACTGTTGGTATTTTTATAATACTCTTGTGACTTCAATGCTGTGTATGTATCATCAGTGAAACTGAGATTTCCTCATCCATATTCTCACAAATGGCCATGGCAAGCAATTTCAGAAAGAAACCAGTTTGTCTTCTCAGTAGCAATGTAAGTGAGAACGTGGAGAGTATCTTTTCAATTGGGAATTCCCACTGAAAGGAATATTAATGAAAAATGAGTTCAGGTTTGGTGGGAGCATCTCAAATGTTCTTTTAAAATCTGCATTATACATTCTGGCTGTAGCAAACTCTTCCGAGTCTCCCTTGGGATATAATTAACATTCATTAATTTAAACAGAATGAGCAAGCCAGTTATCATCAGTTGGTTTATACAACTTGTGTGCTTTTGGCTGTGAACTCCATGGTAAGTACTGTTTTCTTTGAAGCAATTTTTAATACTAGTCTTCAGGGAGAAATTAAATTCCTACCTCCTGAGTTTTGACAGCAGTTACTACTTTTTGTCTTCCGTTGATTGGTTTGCTATTCAATTTTAAGTACCTCTGTACCCGGTGTGTTGTTTTTTGTTTGCTTTTTCTTTTCAATTTCCATCTATTTTTCCATCTTCTTCGCTCAGTTTTGGACCTGCTCACCACCATTCATGGCTCTGAGTCATTTCTTCAGCTCTTCATCCCTAGTACAGTGCCTGTGTTTTCGCTTTCGTGTTATCTTTGCTATGCAGTAGCAAAGAATGTGAAGTCCTGGAGTCCTTAGAAGTCTCTTTTCCTTCCGAGGGGTCCTGCAGTATTAATACCAAGCACTCTTAATGCTTTCATCTGTTTGCAAGTGCACATTTTCTAGAACATGGATTTTTGTAAACCAATATTTATGCTCCATATTTCTCTGAAAAGGAATTCACTCGCATGGAGTTGGAACTTAAAGTAAATTGTGATAGACTTCTGTACTACAGTTGCATTCATGCATAAGAAGTGAGACAATGCAAGCTAACAAATTAAAGCCAGGAAGTCCTGCTTGAACCAGTTTAATATATATATATACACACACATATGTATATATTTGATCATTACGTAGATTTTTAAAAAGTTACACGTATGTGTATTATATATGTCTTTTTCTGAAGTGGTGACTTAAGCAGGGGAGATAAGGAGAAGTTGTGCAGAGGAAGCCTTCAAGGCAGCTCAGTGCCAGCACAGAATATACAGTAGCTCTGTGTTGCTTTCAGACACAGCAGGACTCCAGTTATAAAGGAGTAAGATGAGATCACGGAAAGGAACTTGAGTCAGTAACTTCACATTTTTCCACTCTCCTCCTATTGTTTTCTGGGATCTTGTAAAGAGTTTCCAATGGAATACAGATAGCTCCTGATGCTAGCTTTCAGGTGTCAGGATTACTGTCTGATAGTTAAAATTGGGATTTGTTTTTGTTTGTATGCTTTTAGGGAACCTTTCTTTTAGTCTCCATGTAAAATCTGAAAAATATTTGTAAAATGGCAGAACTTCCAAATAATATTCACATGTTAGTTATGGGAATTGTAGATAGAAGAGAAAAAAAGCAGTGTACCTGTTGCTATACTATTAAAGGTTAGATATTGAGGTGTGCCAGTTTCCACTGTCTGCATTAAAAGTAAATAAAATTTCTTCTATCTGTCACCAGTTCAGAATAGAACTGGTAGTGATGCACTGGTACAGGTTGCCCAAGGAGGTTGTGGATCTCAGGATCTCATGGCATGTTGAGAAGTTCCCTGCCATCAGGTTTTCATCCAAAGTTTGCCATGGTTCTTTGCCCTTTCAGATAGCTTAGAGGCAGACTAGTCATAAAATCATAGAATGGCTTGGTTGGGAGGGACCTTAAAGCCTATCTAGTTACAACCCCCTGCCATGGGCAGGGCTGCCCCCCACCAGCTCAGGCTGCCCAGAGCCCTATCCAACCTGGCCTTGAGCGCCTCCAGGGATGGGGAACCACAGTTTCTCTGGGCAGCTGTGCCAGCGCCTCACTGCCCTCTGGGGAAAGGATTTCTGCCTAATATCTCACCTAATTTTTCCATCTTTTAGTTCAAAACCATTCTCCCTTATCCTATAAGTATCAGACCGTGTAAGAAGTCAGTCACCCTCCTGTTCATAAGCTTCCCTGAAGTACTGGAAGGCAGCAGTGAGGTCTCCTCAGAGCCTTCTTTTTTCCAGGCTGAACAACTCTGGCTCCCTCAGCCTTTCTTTGTAGAAGTGCTCCAGCCCTCTGATCATCTTCATGGCCTCCTCTGGACCTGCTCCAACAGCTCTAAGTCTTTCTTACTCTGGGGGCCTCAGACCCAGGTGCGATATTCCAGGTGCGAGCAGAGCAGAGAGAAACAGTCTCCTCCCTAACCCTGCTGGCTGCCCCTCTTTTGATGCAGCCCAGGGTATGGTTGACCTTCCAGGCTGTAAACACACACTGCTGGCTCATGGCAAGCAGCTGTTGCTTGAGGGTGGCTGTTGACCTGAGTACACAGTCCATTGTGTGTCCTGGGGGGCTCCAGCCAGCCAAGCTCTTGGAAGACTTCTATGAGATCAGATGTGCACAGATGAGTGATGCTGGCAACACACCTACATTGCTTTGTTTCAGTAAGACAAAACCTAATAAGGCCCCTGCCTGTTCTCATGACTCCAAATTTCTAAATTTATAGATCGCTGTGGTTTTTAGGGTTTGTAAATAAGACCCATCAGGAAAAGGCCTTAGGAAAGAGAGAGCCACTGGTCATGCCTGTCTGTAGGCAGTACCAGTCTCTGAAGTCCTGGCAGAAGAGGAGGATTTGCTGGTAGGATGCAGGTGGGAAGTTCTCGGTCAAGCTATGAAACATCTGTGGAAAACAGGGCCACACATATGTAAAGAGTGGAATTACTTTGACAAGCCAGTGTAGAAAACAGGATAGGTAAAGGCATGCTGCAGGGATATAAAACAGCTGGAATTTCCTTGATTGCCAGGAATTTTGTGCTTAGATTATGTTATTGCAGTCTATTTGAGCAGCAGCAAAGCTGTAAATGATGGAGGTGAGCTGATACCTGCCAGGATGGGGCAGAATCTGGGTTGAACTGTAGGCAAATACGAGAGGAACAACATATGGACAGACTTTGTAGAGCCTCCTCTTTTATTTTGTCAGACAGTGTGAATTTTTCTGTATCAAGAGCTGTCTATGTTTTCCATGCACAACTCCGTAACTGCTGTAAATAATGAATTCTTTGCCTTCCTGTTAGACTTAGACTTAGGCTGAGACTGTCTATGTGCTCAGAATCACAAATAGCTTCATGCTGCATAGTAATATACATTAGCTCTGTATTACGTAGCTGTAATGTAGGGTGTTGACTGTTCTTAAATATATAGGTTAAGGAATGTACATTCTGTTCATTCGAACTGATTTATGTTTCAGTGTTCATGATGCATTTTTCCCCCCTTTGCTAGCAGTTTGTGGCTTTGTGACTGTTCCTGATCAGGAAGAGAGATGCTATCTTTCTTTTTCTAGTGTTATTTATTGATGAGTTCCTTAAGCAAAAATGGAACTCGAAGTTCCTCACAGCCTGAATAAAGGGAATATTTTTCTCCATTCTCTCCTTTTCGGCTTCCTGCTGGTGTAATATGTTGCCATTCTGAATATTCAAGGACTTATTTGTTCATCTGTCTCTTGGGGTTTTATTTTGTTTCGCCGCATTTCAGCTTTCTAGCAAGATTGCCATCAGATGGAGCCTTTTAAAAGGAAAGGGCACGTGCTCTTGGGCCTTCTCTTGACAGCTTATTTAAAAAAAAAAACAACATCAAAGCTGACTTCTTCCTCATTCTCTGCACCTAGTTATTCCCATGTTTTTGGACTCATCGCCAGATAAAACAGACTAAACAAAACCTGACCATCCAGTCTGAAAATCGGTATTTCTTGGTGTTCACGTACATAACGTTCTTAACCCCCACAGCCCACGTGTTTGATGAATCATGGTGGTACCTCGTGGGTTGTGCTGCTCAGCAATTAAGGGAATGTGGTCCATGTGGAAGGAAATGAAGCACAACATAAGATGAGTGAGACTTATTGCAGACATACCAATGTCAGCTCCCAAGTATGTCTTTATTAGTCTGTTTAGATTTTTTTTTCCCTTAACAGAAATCAACACTTTATTTCAATAGCAGAAGCTATTTTATTTAGTTCTTATATTTTTCAAGTCTATTTTAAGCACAATGCGATGTATGTTACAAGCAGTATGCCTTCCTCGTCCTGACACTAA
This sequence comes from Gallus gallus, assembly GCF_016699485.2. Classification (NCBI taxonomy): domain Eukaryota; kingdom Metazoa; phylum Chordata; class Aves; order Galliformes; family Phasianidae; genus Gallus; species Gallus gallus. The sequence continues at coordinate 113,111,540 of NC_052532.1, forward strand.
ACCTGTGGTTATACATTTGCAGTGAAGCTAGATAGCAGGGAGCAACCTCTGTCTGCATTACATTCCCTGGGCTGCACACGTATTGGCAAGGGAGTTTGTAGCCTCTCATGAAGTCTGCCAGCTTTTCCTTGACTGCTGCGTTAACGGCCTTCTGCCTGGGTTGGCTTGGAGCCACCTGAACAACTTCCACTCCTACTGCCAGCCTGCAGCGAGGAGAGAAGTAACGCAAACCAGTGGTGGAAAGTGTTCTGCTTTGGATTTGCTGTATCTAAGATATCGACATGTGTACGTAAACGGGACTGAGGTTTAATGCCATTTTCAAGAGCATTTCTTGGTTAAGCACTAACTTCTGCATCCATGCTCTTTGCATCTCACCAGTGACTTTTGTGAGAGTAAAGGGTATGGACATAGCCTGTCTTATTCTGAGTATGTGATTTCATTGAAATATATGGGATCTTATGCTAGTATTGTTTTCTGTGTCACACAGCATTTGCCAGCATGTGAAACAAGCTCTGCGTTGTTAGCTGACTTTGTACAGCAGTAGTTTTCTCAACATGTGAAATTCATCTGAATTCTGAAACATGTTCTGAAGCACCTGTCGTGCTTGCTGTCAGCTGCAGAGTTTCTTCGTAGTCACATTAGGTCACAGATGGCAAGGAAAGAGGAAAGAGATTGTCTTCTGGGAAGAGAACCCGTGCCTGCATTTTCCTAATCAGATTCATGATTTCTGAGTAATTGGGTGGTTTTATTCCACAAGGCACAAGCTACTGCTGGCTCACAAACTTCAGACATCACTGACCTCTTTTGAACTTGCTAATTATGAAGCTTTCTGTTCTGCATTTCAATTTGGCTGTAATTCTTTGAAAGAGCTGTACTTTGATGGAATCCTATAGGAGGCATGTCTGTTAAAGCAAGTTGAAACCTTTGCTTTAAAATGTGGTGTTTGCATCTTAATCTACAGGGAGATATAGAGCCCTGAGGGGAGCTTCTTGATATGAGTTTGCTTTCTGTGCCTTAAAGAGCTTACACCTGCAAGAAACCTACAAGCGGCTTGTGGGTGTGCATGGAAGCTCAGGTCTGAGCTATCCCTGTGTGTATTTTTGTAAGTACAGGCAGGGAAGTTGCTAGACATCTCTGGAACATCCAGGCTAAAACATGTAGAATTACTGGAAAACCTGTTAACTTGGTGTGGATAATTGAGCTGCATTTGGTTTCAGGAATTTACTGAGGGGTGACCTCATTGCAGCCTTTCAGAACCTGAAGGGAAGGGAGTAAACTCTCTGAAAGGGTAGATAACAGCAGGACAAGGGGAATGGTTTTAAGTTGAAAGAGGGAAGATTTAGGTTGGATGTCAGGGGAAAGTTCTTTACCAGGAGAGTGGTGAGGTGCTGGAATGGGCTGCCCAGAGAGGTTGTAGATGCCCTGCCTCTGGAGGTGTTCAAGGCCAGGTTGGATGGGGCCCTGGGCAACCTGGTCTAGTAAATGGGGAGGTTGGTGGCCCTGCCCGGCAGGGGGTTTGGAGATTCACGATCCTTGAGGTCCCTTCCAACCCAGGAATTCTGTGATTCTCTGGGTATCCTCTACTTCTCATTTAATCACAGCTCTTGCTGAATGCAGGGTGGCTGGGTTTCTGTGCTTTTGCCTGTGTTGCAAAGACACTTAGGACTACCGAGTCAGGCAGGAGAATGAAAAGTGGTGTGGCCAGTAAGAGCATCCACTGAGGAAACAGGAGGCAAGCTTTGTCTCTTGAGTTGTAATGAATCTTGAAGATGGCTTAAAAGGAGCAGACTTAATACAAGTGCATTTCCGTATCAACCCACCTGTAGGAAGGTTCAGTGCTAGTCAGTATCTATTGAATCAGCTGGCACTTCTGCTGCTATGTATTCTGCTTTGATTTCTGTATCAAAGTAAAGTTTACATTTGTTGTGGGGGATTTTTTAATGCCTTGCAGACCAGATGCTGCAGCACACTTGATTGTACAGTTGGCTTTTAAACAAATACTAAAATGCCTCTGAAGCTGATAACATTTACATATGAGCCTTGCAGAACTGGGATGTTGCATTCAGCCAGTGAAGGATGAGATTAAGAACCCAGCTTTCCATCGTTACAACCATCGTAAAATGAGTGCGAGTATTATTACACACAAAGTAAAGCTCTCTTACGTGAATGTCATGAATGAATTCCCAACCACTGTCCTCTGCTTTGTACGTGAATAGAGAACATGTGGAATGAGCCTTTTCTTTCCTCCCAGTAACAAGTGTTGCTCATGTCTGCACACCAGACAAGAGGCTATCTAGGCTCATTTACCTAGCTTTGTTTCTCTGTGTGCAACATAACTGTGTTACAGCTGACGCTGGAAATTGGCCTTAGCACTGTATTTTTAGGGTTGGTTGGTTGTTTTACATTTCCCAGCAGCGTTCCAAAATTTGAAAGGCACTGATCTTTTCTGAACTACGCATTTAAGTGAAGTGGTGTTATGTTTAAGACTTGAAGGCTGAGTATAACATAAAGCTACAACTGGCACGTTGACTTTAGCTGCTGGTTTTTATCACGTATGATTTTTAGGTAATCTTTGTAAACCCTAAGCAAAAGACTGTGATAAAGAGAGGGGGAGGGGGAAGAAAGCTTTAGAAACTCCATGGTGGGAAGTGACAAAATAGTATTTCTTGAAAACATCTGAGCTGTTTGTTTCATGAAGAAAACTGTTGCAGTCTGTAGCGTATTTTCAATTAATCAAAGTCAAAAGTTAAGAAATTTGCTTATTAGTCATGGGAAAAACAACTCTGCCTGGCTAATCTGCCTCTTACAGCCCACATTCCTTCCTTTTTGTGATTATACAGGATTTGTAACACAATAGCACATTAAATGCTGTTCGTGTACACACCTGTGTATGCAGTATCTGCCTCATAGGTGAACATTCTTGTGTGCATCCCTAAGTCTGCTCACGTGGAGCCACTCATGTAATCAGTGACATCTGATGGTAGGAGCACAAGGCCTCGTTCCCTTTGCCCATGCAGATAATCCCATTGACCTCGGCGTAGGTCCTGTGCTGAATAACTCAACTAACAGTTATATGGAGCTATAGCTTTTAATGTTCTTGTTCTTGTTTGTTGGTACTTTGTTTTTCTGTCTAACTTTTAAAAAGAAACCTAAATTGTGTTGATGTCTCTTTTTGTGCATTTTTATTATACCAAGTCTTTGCATTGCTTAGGAGGCTTTGGGCAACCTGGTCTAGCAGAATGTGTCCCAACCTGTGGCAAGGAGTTTGGAGCTAGGTGATCTTTAAGGTCATTTCTAACCTAAGCCATTCTGTGGGAGTGCTTGTTGGAACTACAATCGTAGAATGGTTTGGGTTGGAAGGGACCTTTAAGATCAACTAGTTCTGACCCCCCTGCCATAGGCAGGGACACCTGGACCTCTAGACCAGGTTGCTCAAAGCCCGATCCAACCTGGCCTTGAATTAAAGGATCCAAAGAGAAAATGCTTGTCTTCAGGTTGGTGAAGGTGCCGAGTTTTTATTTGTTTGTTGTAGAAACAAGATGGCTATGCAATTCTTGATAGCTTTTCCAGTTCTGGCAAGTGCTGTGGTAGGGCAGAATGAGAAGTTTGTTTTCCTACTACAGGTTATTACTGTACAGTAACCAGAAAGTGTTTTTGTGGAAGTTACCTACCCATTAGAAGGGTTTGCCTGCCATGGGCTGAAATGGTGTGCCTAACAAACCTGGTGGAATTTGGGATCTTGTTTTCTGGAACAGTTCTTTCTACCTGCTAAGAGGTTGCACAAAGGAGTAATGTACTTAAGCAAATGAATTCTTAAGCAAAACTGAGGGAGGGACAGCAGAAGTTCTCTTAAAACTCCCTCTGCTGTCTGATAGCGTTTGTCTTCCTTCTTTGGCTAAGCAAACCTTGCAGATTGATTGTGGCTCTTGACTGCCAGGCTATGCACTCTGATCTCAAAGCTTTTGCTGATTTATTAATAGGGAAAGAGGAGGGTGATCAGATCCAAGGAATATAGTATTTTGCTCAGTGCATGTTCGGCTTTTGTCTGTTTACTTAATACATCTTGTATTGTTTGCAAATGTGTGTGGACCTGGCGTTGGAATCTCTGCTCATTCCTGAATGCAGCTATATGCTCTGCTTCTCTCCCTTTCTTTTTTTCAGAGAACCAAAGCCAGGAGAGCAAATATTAGGCTGTGTGTGTGGAAATAGTCATTATGAAAAAGCTGCTTTCACTGAGTGTAGGCTGTGGTGCTGTAAGAGCAGAGTACCTCATCACATGCTTGACATTGAACATCAATGTCTGCAAACAGTTTTGAGTGGATTTAGGATCAAACAAGTGGCCTCCTTAAGGCTTGGGGGGACCACTTACGGAGATCTTTAACTGCTTTGTTGGACAGGAATTGGTGAAGTCTCTAAGGCAGACATCAGCACTCTTGGAGGAAATGCAGCAAGCACAAAGCACAGGCAAAACTGCTCTTGAAACTTTGATTGAAGCTGAGTACAAATGAGCAACTATTGCATGGTGAGCGTCTCATGAACTTGCCAGGTTGAACGCAAAATGTAAATGTTTGGAGAAGGATCAAATTTCTTTTAATGAGTTCTACTTACACAAGGATTTTTACGTCCATCAGCACGCTTAAGCACTTACTGTTACCACTCCTCCTACCCTGTTTTGCAGCCATGTCCGTGCATTGCTTTTTTAATTCAGCACAGACCACTGGGTGGTCGGTGATGGACAGTGCTGGGAGTTTTCTGTTAGCTTGCCTGAAGTTGCATGAAAAACGTTCAGCCTTAATAAAATGTAAGAAAAGAGAACGCTTTCTTGGGTGACCTCTGGTTGCAAACATGTAGTGATGATTCTGCGAGTGAAGAAATCAGTTTTTATACTGGGATAATTTTGACACTTGGAACGCAGACCAGTACTTTGTCCTTTCCTGGTTTGGTGGTTGATTTCGAATGTATGTAAGTTCAAAGCTTTGGATAGGTAAAAGATAAAGTAGCAATCGGTGTCACTCCTGGGGTAGTAGCAATGGGGAGTTAGGCTCTGGGTCAGGGCTGATGGATGCCAAGGCAGGGGCTGCCTGCTGATGTGAGCCAGCTTTGCTAGTGGGCTGCTGCGTTTGCACACCGAGCCAGGTGCCTCTGTCCGAACAAAGTGAGTGGGGGACAGGCAGCATGAATACGGAGAAGGCCACGTGAGGGTTGGAGAACATCCAGCACTACTGTTGTGTAAATGTATGGTGGTGTAGATGGGTCTGCCTATGGCCCTGTGGCTTGGGGCTGGTTCTTCATGGCACAGCCCCTCTCTGCTGGGCGATGTGAGAACACATCACGGGAAAAATGGGAGTGAGAGCCACCAAATGGAAAGCAGGGAAAACTCTTCAGCAGCTCCCATGAGCCAAGTCTGTTATGATTATTAATAGTAATGAAACACTGCCTGTTAGTAGAGAAGCCCAACTACTTTCCAGCTATAAAATGATCAGGAAGTGGAAGTTGTCAGATATTACCTTTCTGGGTGAGTTCATTTTATTTCTTTTCATCCACAGTGCATTGTGGCAAATCTTGAAGGACGGAGCCTTATTTTAGAGCAGTGAACATCTTTATGAGACCCGTTTTTACTGGAGGACCCTTAAACACATTTAATTATCTTTTGTCAGTGGGAAGATATCTAAGTAAGAGCTCGCGTAACCCTAACCTGCACTGATATTGAAATGCTTAAGTCACTGCGCAGCAAAATGTGGACAACTGTAAAGCATGTTGCCTCACTGTTTTAATTCTTAACTCTCAAGCTAAGTAATTAGGTAAGAGTATCCCGATTTCTGACAGAATAATTGATGCTTAGGGGGGGTTTCATTTTACATATCAAGGTTTTCATGAAGCCCTCAGGGATCCCAGCGTGGCTTTTTATATCATACGCTCCGATTTCGAATGCAATGAAGTTTATGTTGAGAAGTTTTTAAGGTGACGTCAAAAATTCAACGGCAGCAACAGAAATAAAGAATCCAGAGAAACAACTCCCAAGTGGTGGGAAGTTTGTGCTACATAAAACTCCAGAGTTCAGGGAGAAGTAGAAATTAGCTTCATAAGAACTGAACCTCAAAGCCTTGGAAAATTGGTAGAAGAGTGCCCAGTGATAACAATAAGCTTTGAATCACAAGAGATGTATTTTTTTGCTGATTTTATGGAATGCATGACTTTATTCTTTCCCGTGCAGGATTCTAAACGGTTCACATAGCTGCAGTATTGGTGCAAGGCTTGGGGCTGAAATGGGCTGCACTTGTCCCTCTCTTCCCTGCAGCTCCCAGGAGGTGCTGCTGAGCACCACAAACTGGTCCCGAGTGCTGGGTGCTTGTGCCTGATGTGCAAGTAGTAAGGCAAGGCGAGTCATGGGCAATGCAGAGTCTCTTTTTCAGGTGGCCCAAGCTCTCACAAGCAGTGCTGCAGTTGATACTGTGAAGGGAAGCGTCCTTTTGCAGCAGGACCCTATGCGTGCAAGTTTCTCTTGGAACAGCTGCAGATACTAGGCTGTTTCTCTCTGGGGTTTTGAATAAAATGGTAGGCAAGTAGATCAGGGCACCTGCGTTTGCCATGGATTTCAGCTCAGCCTACTAGTTGCTTTGTGCTGTTCTAAGAGGAGGAGAGGGATTGCCTCTGCCTTGGCTGGTGGGGTGGAGGAGAATGGGTGCCGCCTTCCTGCTGCTGGCTTAAGCTGGGAATTTAGAGCCAATGGCACAGGTGGAAACACGTATAGAGGGAAGCATGCTGAAAAAAGTTGTGATGCGGGAATGATGCATTGGTGATACAAAAAAATACTGAAGTAACAAAGTATGTTTTCCAGAGGTTGGTAGGGTAGGAAGTAAAGTTTCGGTGGTTTCTGAGCAGTTTGGATGTGGAGTCTTCTGGCAGAAGACTGCTTGATACCAAACTGTGTCCTTGGTATGAGTGTGCTCTGGGTTTGGTATGAAAATCACAGAGATTTTAAAAGAGGCTTGTTCTTGACTTACACACTTTTTACTTCTGCTGATGGGCATTATGGCTTTTAACAGCCATTTACACTATTGGAACCACTTTATAGTGAATTCTTTGGAGTATCCCTTCACTTGTTCCTCTGTTGCTCAATAGGTCATGGAAGCTGAGCTTTCCATAGCAGAGGAGCTGTGACTGGAATTGTGCATTGAGGCATTGCACAACATTGCTCCATGAGCAGTGAGAAAGATTTTTATTTCACTTGATTATCCAATCAATTTACCCCTTCCAAATTCACTATAAATTGCTTCTGCTATGAATCTGAGCTTCAGAGAAGCCCGTGCTGATGCCATTGCATAGATTATTGCATTCTAATCTTGCATGTCTTTTAGCAAAGCTTTCTTTTATTAATTTATATTTCCTTTCTGCTGCAGTTTTTTCTCCATATTTTTCTATTGTAGGATCTGGAATTTCACCCCTTGAAGATGACGAAGATGCATATGCACGCAGTAGATATAAAGGTGAATGTTTTGCTTATGTGCTAATAAGGATCAGCTGGTTGCTGAGAGAAAGCTTCCTTCTTTTTCTTTTCATGGATTATAAAATCTTGCAGATCCAGCTCCATGTTGTTACTGCCTTTTTTTCCCCTCCATGGATTTGAGATAAGGTTTACTTTTTACCTTTTTTTTTTTTAATGATGGAAGTTACATTGAGTCTCAGTCACCGCTCTCTTATGCACCTGAGTAAGTAACTCTTGCACTGCCTTGGCTCTTGGAAGTTCAAGTTTGCAAGATCATGAAAATCTATGAGGAGCTTCTCTTCTTTGTTCTTCATACATTATAACAAAACCATCAATGATAAGTTGACTCAAAGCTTGGGGCCATTGATGGTAATGTATAGAAGTACATGCAAGAGAACTTGATTTTCATGACTTTTTTTTTTCCATAAAGTTGTTCTAATTTTAAGTTAACTCGCTGTGTGAAATGTTAAGTGAAGTGTGTTTAACGAAAGAACATTTCCATTCTAAAACAAATAACATAGCTGGAGGAAAGAGCGGGTGGGCATGCATGTTTATGAAGCACATTCAGGTTTGCTTCCATATTGAGGAAGCTTTTGCTGCTCAGCAAGGCTGAGAAGCTTTTTGCCAGTACCAGTAAATCTTCCGTTTAGCATGTCAGTTTCCTAAAGTCTGTCTCAATAGTCCCCTCCCCTGCCAAAATTCCTCAGAAGCCCAAACAATAAAAAACCATGGCATTTCTTTTGTCACTTTACATGGCAACTGTTGCTTTTTTGTAAGCTGGTGGGTGAACATCTTAGAATTGTAGTGTATTTGTTCTGATTACTTGGAAACAGAGGACTTGTTTTCATGATGTTACTGATACCCTGCAGAGAATTAGTGTGCCTTAAGTAAGAGGTAAGTCATAAAGTAACACAGACATCTATGAGCAGTGATAATACTATGATTATATTGCTGTTTTCCTGAAGTTCTCACGTTCTTCCCCATAGAACACTTTAGCATAAAATGTTGCTTTTAAACACATGCAGAACTATTTCTCTAAAGCTTTCTTTGTGTAAACTCATTCTTCTTTGCCTTTTAACATGTAACCCTCTGTGGACCCTTAGAAAAAGAATCCCAAAGATCATGAAGATAAATCAATGCCAATTAATGCCAGTGCAGGCAAGTAGTTAAAATGCGGATTCTGTATAAATTCCTTTTATATGGTGATCCAACATGGATTATATTAATGTCAGCCAAAATGTCACGAGGGTAAGTGAAACAGAATGACTCATTCACACAGACACTAAAAACCATCCTGAGCTTGGAAACTCCACTGCCAAATGTTGAGGATCAGACAATGTGAACCTAAGAGTATAAAGAGTGGAGCAGAAAAGCCTCACTCTTCATTAGCATACTTATTTAAGTTGTTAGTGGGGGGGGGGAGGGGGTGGAGAAGGACAAAACTGGGGAGAAACGGGCTAAGGAGACGTCTTCTGAGCTGCTCTTCGTATGTGCAGTTCAGCATTTTGGTTATGGCCTGTTGCTTGGTGTGTAAAACTTCCCAGTAACAAGTAGCTAAATTTGCTTAGCTTATGTTAACATATGTAAGCAGTGCTGTGTTTTTTCTTTGCCCCCATGCACACTAAGCAGCGTGAGCAAGCACAGATTCGTCCTTATTTTCATATTCAAACAAAACACTGCTGCTTATGGGGAGGAACTGACCTCTTACCAAACCCCTTTGTCTTCATCTGGATGTTTTTCAGCTTGCTCAGCTTTCCAGAGAGAGACATTGCTGAGACTTTCCGTGTCTGCAATGTCTTCACAGAGTTTTTTCCTCCTTCCCTGATGAACCTTCCACTCTGCTGGCTGGGGTACCCTCCTGTGCTACAGGGCATTTTGCATGCAGATTATGAAGGAAAACAGACCGGTGTTTAAACGGCACGGAGAGGCTGAGGGAAATGATGCTCTAGAAAATGCTTTCATTCCTGCCACTTGGCAGGGCTGCCCTGGATCGTATTTTACGAGGAAAACCTTCTTGAGTACAGCAGTTCCTGTGTTCATCACTGCCCTAATGCCAGCTGCTCTGAGATCCTTCTTTACATTTTTTCTCAAATCCTATAACGATGAAACCATAGCCCCAGCCGTAGAGGTAACATTGTGGTTTCAGCCATTTCTGCTTGCTGCCTGTTTTTGGTGGCTTCAAACACAACTGAGTCTTTGAAATATTTTACTACTAAATAATAAGGCAGGGTATTTTATTCATAGAATCATAGAAGGCTTTGGGTTCAAAGGCACCTTTAAGATCATCTAGTTCCAACCCCCCTGCTATAGGCAGGGACAAGCTGCCACTAGAACAGATTGCTCAAAGCCCCATCCAACCTGGCCTTGAACACCTCCAGGTCTGGGGCATCCACAACCTCACTGGGCAACCTGTTCCAGTGTCTCACCATCTTCACGGTAAAGTGTGTCTTAATATCTAGTATCTAATATCTACCCTCTTCCAGAATGAAGCCATTTCCCCTTGTTCTGTTGCTGCCTGCCCTTCTTAAAAGTCCATCCTCAGCTTTCCTGTAGGCCCCTTCAGGTTCTGGAAGGCCGCTATGAGGTCTTCTTGGAGCCTTCTCTTCTCCAGGCTGTAGAGCCACAACTCTCCCAGCCTGTCCTCATAGGGGAGGTGCTCCGGCCCTCAGATCATCTTCATGGCCCTCCTCTGGACCTGCTCCAACAACTCCATGTCCTTCTTGTGTTGGAAGCCCCAGAGCACTGAACCTAGATGCAGTGCACCAGGTGGGATCTCACGAGAGCAAAGTAGAGGACAGAATCACCTCCCTTGACCTGCTGGTCATGCTTCTCTTGATGCAATCCAGGACATGGTTGGCCTTCTGGACTGCAGGTGCACATTGCCAGCTCATGTTGAGTCTTTCATCAACCAGTACCCCCAATTTTTTCTCCTTAGGGATGCTCTCAAGCCATTCTCCACCCAGCCTGTATCCGTGCTTTGATCTTATTGCTAAGGAGGGGTGCAAGCTGTCTACTAAGCGTAAAAACAGTGTCTCAGGACTGGTACCTAAAAACAATAATTTCATTTGCTTGCACAGAGCACCAGTGAAAGTCCTGAAGAGATGCCTGAGAGTCCTGTAGCTTCTCCTTTTGCCAAAGTCTTCAGAAACAGGGCTGGTCTTGTCTCAAGAGGGAGATGCATGACCTCTCCAGGCCCTATTCAGTCCTAATATTCCTTAAATACTACATGTAGCTGCTTAGTCTTTGAAAAACAGTATGTGCCTTCACTTAAAAATAAACAGACTTTGATGTAAAACTTGGGTTGTATCGTTTGATGTGCATTCAGGCACAAAAGCTTTTCAAGTTCGCTGGGTTTGATTCAGCAATATCAGTTGTTCCAAACCCAGATCCTTGCCCCCTTCTCCTGCCTCACTGTCTTTCTTCTAATCGCTTTCAGTTCTGGAGTAAGAATAATAATATTTTAGATCAAAGAGATGTTCCCTCTAAGCTCTTCAAGATATCTGCATCCAAAAGCAGGTCTGCTTTTGTTTTTATTCCTAACAGTACTGCTTGGTCCGATAAAAGATGTGCTCCCTCTCCCTAGGAGCCTTGCTTTGTTTCTGTAGACCACGATAGCTGCCACAAAACTTCATCAAGTTTTTTGTTGGTGGTGTTTTTCAGTTTTCATTTTGTGCAGTAAACTGCATTTGTCAGCTGCTAGCCATTTTTTTCTTCTTTTTTTTTTCTAAATATACGGGCAGCTGTCTACTTACAGCCACAATGTGTCTAAGAAAAGCTCAGGCTGTTTGCAATACCCAAAGCAGCTGCTTTGCTTTTCTGATTGGCCACCTGATTGCATTGCAAAGTGTACATCTTAATGCCCTTTATGAAGGAAATCAGTCATGCTCATTTACACTTGATATCCATAGGAAACCTTAGGCATAAATATTATGATTTGCCCCAAATTGCTTAGCTGACTGGGGTGAAAGCAATCCCCAAGCTGTGTCTCTTCAACACTTGTTGGACAGGGCACTAGTCTGATAACGAATCTGTGATGTCCATCCTCAAAGTGCTCTTTCTGTTTCTCCAGTGCTGACACAGCAAAATGTAGGTGAAAAATCCAGTTTCAATTGGGAAAGTATAAATAAGTCCTGGGGACACTTCACACTGAATATAAACTGTAACAGGCTGCATTGGTTTTGTATTTGAAGCTGATCCCAATTGTGTAGAACATGTACCTAATCACTGTGAGAATGAAGAGCTAGAAGTGAACCTCTGCCAAAGTGCTCTTTTTTCTTCCAGAAGTTATTTTTAAGTGTTTGCTGTGAAGTGGTGAGGATGAAGGCTTAAACTGTTCCTCTGGATTTTCTTCTTTTTTTTTTTTTTTTTAAGTTGTTGCATCTCTTGTAGACTTCTGTAGGTCCTGGCATGTCGCATCTGCCACTGCATGTCACGCAGGATTTCAGAAGCTGTCGGCTCTTTTGCCTTACGGTCCCTCCATCCCTCTGGGTCTGTCCTTTTCAAGTCTTGGAGCTGAGAAGCAGCCGACTTAGTCACTGCTTGGGTTAGAAACTCCGACTGAAAAGCTGCCCAGAGCACAAAACTCAGTGCTTTCTTCATCTGTGCTGCTGTCAAAGCTCAACAAAGGTTCCGAATCTTTGCCTGTGAAGGGGAAGCCTTCATTTGATACTGTACCCATCAGTATCCCATCAGTACGGGGATAAATCCTCCGCACATCGTGACTGCTCTGAAGTTGTGACTAAAAATACAGTTTCATCTGCATTTGCAGATTCCCTTTTTCCCACAACTTTGGCAGAAGCGTTAGCCACCAAGTCCCAGCACAACTCCATCTTTCCTCTCATTTGGCAGATGCATCCATGCCGCTGTCCTGCATCCAGGAGCAGCGAGAAGGCAATTCATGTACTCAGAGCAATGTTTCCTTGCTTTTAGGGAAAGGTGGTCCTTCCCCCATCTTTGAGGCGAAGAGCGTTACTTTTTTTATGCACGTGTGCTATGTGTATGATCATAAACGAGCACTGATACTCTCTGAAGGATTCAACAGGGAGAGGTAGAGGTTTTAGTGCTGTCCAATACATGCATTGTGCCCAAATGCACGCTTTGCAGTTGGACACTGAACATTGCTACCAAAAAGAGCAGAACATGTTTAAATCTTTCTTGAGAGCTGTTCAGTTAATCTGCTGGATTGGACACTTGCCTTCAGGTCTAATCATGGCAGTGATTCTGCCCAGCTTTGCTGCTAGAAGGCTATTTTGTGTTACTGATCCAATGAGTATGTGAATGTTTCCGTGTGGCACCAGAGAACCACTGAGGGCTGTAAAGGTGTAGCATGCTTTTGACTCCAGCTTTAACCCCGAGTGCTAACGTGGAAATTAATATCACAAAACTGGAGCCAAACTTAACCCCTGAATGGTTGATCTGGTGTGAGGAGTATATATATACACGTACAGGCTTGATTTTCTGATAATGCAATTTAGGAAGATGACATTCTTTCTAAAGGTTGTAGAGGTTGGACTGTTGCAGAGTTCATCCAAGGCATTGTTCTCTACTACACAAATCACTGTTTCAGTGGGCAGCAGGAGAGCTACATACTGCAGAGATTACAGCTACAGCCAGACCAAGTCAGTCACCAATGCAAACTTGTGTCACCACGTTAGATTTCACAGTTTAAAAACAAGAGGGGAGAAAGATCTGGCTGTCATCAAGGTGTCCACATGGTGGCACACTTATTCCATGGACAAAAAAAACCCAACATCTCCTGCCCCAATCTATTGGCTGTGATCTTTAACATTTGTAATAAAAAAGCCAGTGGTCATTGAAGATCTGACCTGCACACATGTAAGTACTGAGTGCCCCTTCTGTGCTGTTATGTCTCCACTTTTGAGGCTCGGTGACTTTTTAAATTATGTATTTTCTTTCTGTTTCCTCTCTGTGACCTTGTATGAAGAAGATGCTTTTACATTTGTGGCTGACCTTTTAGGTTTTGTCAAGTGCTGTGTATATTTACTTTTGTTGTTCTCTGTGCTAGAAACACCATGGTGCTCTCCCATTAAGGTGAAACATGGTTATGCAAACTGCAGGACACCTCAAGGGGAATATTACAAGAACGTACTGGGGACAAGATGTGATATTCGTTGTCAAAAAGGCTATGAACTGCATGGCCCTCAGCAGCTCATCTGTCAGTCGAGCAAACGCTGGTCTGGGAAAGTGCTGTGCAAACGTAAGTAGTGCAGATGCAGCAGGCACTGAGCTCTGCTCACCTTTGTACTCGGTGTAGCTCAAACCTGTGAGTTCTGAGCACTAACAAGATGAAACAGTCATCTTTGGTGGTTATTTTATTTTACTCTTGGGCAGTATGCTGGGCTGTGTAGACTGGCTTGTCACCTGAAGGTCTTGTGGTGGTACACGGTGTGGTAAGTATCGCAAGTGAAGTGGAGGACAAAGAGGACAGCATTTTACAAGTATGGGATTTTTATTTGTAGGAAGGGTTTCATGGAAAGAGCCTTAAAACTTCTTCAGAAAATTGTCCATTGTGAATTTTGTAAGCTGATGTAATTTTTATCAGGTGCTTAAGTGGGCTCTTGCAGTAAAACATAAGGCATGTACATGCTACCTCTCTCTCATATAAATACTGCATTAGGATAATGCGTGTGTAAAATTAAATTTGAAAGATGATAAATAAGTTAAATAAGAAAAGTGCAAAAACTTCATGTGGGAATTTGCTTGGTAGCTGTGCCTTTATGTCTCTGCAATACCTCCGGGACATTATTCTAAGGGAGTATTAACAGGTTTTCAGAATTCTCTCTTCTCTGCTTCAGAGAAGCGCTGCCCCACACTCTCCATGCCAACCAACGGGGGCTTCAAGTGCTTGGATGGTGCCTACTTTGGCTCCAGGTGCGAGTACTACTGCTCACCAGGGTACCAGCTGAAAGGCGACCGCATAGTGACATGCATGGACAACAAAGCTTGGAGTGGCCGGCCAGCTTCCTGCGTGGGTAAGTAGAATTGCAGAAGGGTTTGGGTTGGAGGGACCTCAAAGCCCAGCCAGCCCCAACCCCAGCCGTGGGCAGGGCTGCCCCCCCACCAGCTCAGGCTGCCCAGAGCCCCATCCAAGCTGGCCTTGAGTGCCTCCAAGGATGGGGCACCACAGCTTCTCTGGGCAGCTATGCCAGCGCCTCAAAGTAGGATGCTCTGTCTGCATTGTGATAGTTCCCTGGACAGGCTGGACACTGACCCTTTTTTCTGACATCCCCTCTTGCTTTTGTTTCTTGGTATCACAGTTTTCCAGCTATACCCAGAGAATATGGATGGATTGTAGTCATCATGATCATGACTACAGTGAGCTAGTCTTAGTTTTTGCGTAGTTCACATGAGTTTTGCCAGCAATTTCCACCATGTAGTCACCAGTATTCTAGGAATCTCAGCTGGTAAAATTGATTTTATATCCATAAATCAGTCAGGACAGAAACAAATATTGAGAGTTAACTTTTTTTCCTACTGACAAGATTCGGCATGTAGGTAGTGAAGTCTCAGCTGCTCTTCTTTCTGGGAAGGTTCAGCAGCCACCCACAAAGAAAAGCACTGTTTAGCTATCTGACTTGGCTACCAGTAATCTGAGCTTGTGGGTGGCAGGATATCTGTGCTCAGTGTTTTTTTGTGTATGGTATCTTGGTTTTTCTCAGAGTGCCTGTTGCTTACTCTAGGTTAGTAAATAGGTTTGGAGTCTCTCCACTGTGGCTTTATATTTGGAGATTTTTTTTATTTTTCCTGTTACTTGTTGTACAAATGTATGAATAATCCTGCTGCTTAGGTCCAGCTTGTTTGTGGTGTCGTTTTTGTTTACAGAAATGAGCCATGTCCTTCTCTGGTGTGGGTGGAGGAAGAAAAACAAATCCTTTTAAGTTTGGGAATCATTAAATGTTTTCTGTATTTCCTGGCTCTTTCAGAGCCTCATCTGTTTTTGGCATCAGCGTGCTTGTTGCTGAAGATGCTGACTTGCATTGTAGAAAGTAAGCAAGTTTTGATCTTAGGCAAAAATAAGAGAAGCTTAGGGTTGCACTTCCACTTCTTTTTTATTCCAAAAATGCAGGTTGATTATTGCACAGGATGTGATTGCAAGTCCAAAGTAACCAAGAAACAGCATTATTTAAGTTTTGGTAATACCACATGGTGTGGAGAAGACCCTCTCAAACCTTGTGTGCACACTGTTTTTGCACATACATAGTGAGATAAGCAGTTAGCAAGCTGTTTAATAAGATTATCTTTTGACCTCTTGACAGGTAAGATAGGAATTCTTTGTGACCAGATGTGACCTTAACAGCATAATGCAGTGTGATTAACACACGTACCGTAGCGTGGTTCAGTGGTGCAGAAGAGCTGTTAGTGAATTGGGCCAGAAGAGAACCAGCTGAACAGATGCTGTTCCTCATGTGAAAAGACCTTGTGGGTCTTTTCAAACTCAGGATGCTCTACAATTCTGTGATTCAGAAGGGATGTTACCAGCCCATGCCTATGATTATGTGTGAAGTTCATATCTCTGGGTGACAAAGAGGTCTGGGGACATTGTGTAGCTATTGGCATCAAAGTGTGGCAGAATTACCACAGAGCTGAATTTATAACTGTTGGAAACACAGGGGGGCTTTCCTCTAAGCTTTAATACTGTAGTTGCACTGCTGAGCAATTTTGCACAAAAATACTTGGAGTTCACAGCAATACAGAAGATCAATGTAGGATCAGGCAAGTATCATTGCCTGCAGTATCTTTTTCATTAAAAGGAGGAAAAAGAGATGCTGTTTTTCTTCAAGAAAATTAGGTGTGTTTTAGCAGTTGCTTATGGGAGCCCTTACAGACAGTGGATATTAACTTCTAACAAAGCAGCTCATCCCCTCTCCCTTCCTATAAGAGGGGTGATTATTCTTCATGATGCTGAACTGAAGGAAAAAGCCCCAAGTATAGCTGGTTCAGCTATCAGTTAGCTAAAAATGCCAATATTCACTTGAACGTTTTTTCCATTACGTCCTTAATTCACTGTAACATAGACTGATATAGGGATTTTCCTCTAGAAGAGTGAAAAATGTCACTTTTTTCTTTCTTTTTTCTTTTTTTTCTTTCAATGAAGGTTTCATTTCCTGCTGCTTTTATAGCAGAGGTTGTGGTAAATGGCTGTCACCATGCTAAGTCATTCTTTTCACATCCTAGGAAGATTGCACTGATAGGTGGCTAACTAACAGCTTTCAACTACTGATGTCTGAAACAAGCTTTGCACTCTGAGTCATTAATTATACAGGCAGTGATAATGGATGTTTTGAAATACAGAGCTGTGCCTTGTGGAGGGCAGAGCAGTGTTTTTCATTTACCCTTTCACGATTTCCAGTCTCTTCATCTCTTTATGTTCTTGACACACAATAATATGTTTTGAATTAGCTTCCAGCCATCAAGCACTAATAACAGGGTTTGTATGCAACAGCAGACTCCTGAATGAGCACTGGCCACTCAATACCACCCCTTCTCTTTCTGTCCTGCTAAGTCCGCTCATCATCCCCTGCTCACAAGCAAATAGGAGACTGTGAGAAATGCAGTCAACAAGGTCTTTACATTTTGTTGTTGATATTGCTAATATGGCCATTCCCATTAGTATGTAACAGAGAATAAATGTAAATGTAAAGGCTATTTGAAAACTTAGCATTTTTCTCAACGAAGTTCAAAAGGCAGCTTTGAAATTGAATACTCTGCTAACCTCCTGACTTATGTGGTCATGGCCCCAAGCTGCCAGAGTTGAAGAAAGCTCTGGACAACTCTGATTTTTGGGTGGTCCTGTGTGGAGCCAGGAGTTGGACTCGACGGTGCTAATGGGTCCCTTCCAACATTGGATATTCTATTCTGCAACACCACTTCCGAGCATAGGGCAGCATACCAGTCGTTGCTGGGAAGCCAAGAAAAGCAACAGTTGAGAAGAACATAGGAAGAGTAGTGGCCGAATGGCTCCATTTATTTATTTATTTGTTTGTTTACTGTGGAAATTCAGTTTCCCTGCCTACGATGTAAACCTTCCTGGCAAGACTCGTCCATTAAATACACAGCCCTGTCAGACAGCTTAAATAAATCAGTTTGAAGTGCCACTGTTCTTTCAGCAGTGACACAGCAGTAAAAGCGTTAAGAAGAACCACATGAGGTCAGAGTGCCCTGCAAAGTACCCTGCCTGTGACAATTCACAGCTTCCAGGATCTCTTTTCCCCTCTGCTGAACCCTCCCCAGCAGTCAGCAGTCTTACAGCTTCCTCCAAAGGGTGCCTGGTGGTTTTGTTCCCGCAGTAACTCCGTTGTTTGTCTTTATGATGTGGAAGTCTGAGCTGGTTTGTGCCAGCTCTGTGATAAATAATGGAATGAGCTTTTGAATGAATGAAGTGCTTAAAGCATTGGTTCTTAAAAGCCATTCTGACTTTTGTTCCATCTCTCTATTTATTTAATGTGTCAATACCATAGTGTTGAGCTGTAGCCACAGCCAACTCACCGGGCACAGAAGCGGACTTGGTGAGATCTGGTTAGTCTTCATCTTAATTTGGCAGTGCATTACTGAGAGCAAGGTAGTTTTGTAGAGGAGGGCAGAGCTGCCATGAAGCGTCTCACAAAGCATTCAGGGTTGAAGGAATGCTCCTTTCTTACAAAATAAAATAAAATAAAAATAGAAGCCAGCTTTGGAGGTTGTCAAGTTCCTGACATACTATTAAGGCTTGAAGGGAGTATAGCAGGGCTACACTTGCCCTCGTTAAACTGATATACTAAAGCAACACACAATGTTTTCTATGCAGGTCTGTAGTGTTATTTTATGTATTTGTTGCTTTATAAAGACCCAAACATGTTCTCATTTCTTTTTTAATTGCAAGACACAGGTTTTGCTTTGTGTTTGTCATGCACATGAGAAATCAAGGCCTGCCACCCTTTAAATTTGAGCAGCGTTGTAGGGATTGTCATCCACTTGCAGGTAAAGAGTAGTGCTGTCTTGTAGCTTATTTTTAAGTGTGACTTCATGTAGTTAGCCCTTATTTTGGGCATAACTCAAGAGATGATCAAAAAAACAGACTAAGTAATTAGAGGTGGATGTTTCAATAATTGTTATGGTGTTTGGACTTGGTTCGCTGATATAGTAGTCATAGCAAAGAAAGGCAAGCAGTTGTGTGTCACCTTTATCCAGCACCAGGATTCTTTATCATCACCGCTGTTCTCGTACTCCTTAATAATAGTCACAATGTTCTGGTAGCACTTAATCAAGCTTTCAAAATGTACTTGATCTGCTTTGTTATTCATTTATTACCTGTAAGGCATTATTATAAGAATTACTTGACAAAATGCAGCAGTAATTCTCTACAGAAATGACAGTTTTGTCACTTTTGTGTTATTTCTCTTTTTGCCACTGCTGCAGGAAAAATAACCAACAAGTTGATGGTAATGTGCAAAGTTAACACACAGAAACAGATCTTTGTTCAGTGCTTAATGAAGGTACTTAATCACAGTAGCCTCTGCACAGATGCACAAGGAGAGGCAGAGCAGATGAACAGAAGGTGTAGGCTCTGTGGGTACAGTCTTAAGCATCCCTCCTTACAGTTCAAGGCTAAATGAAGTTTTAATTCGTCACTATTCAAATAAATTTACATAAAACTAAGTTTTCATTAGGTTTTTTTTGGGGGGGGGGGGGGGGAGTGGAGGGAAGTGATGGGGATCATTGTCATCTATTGCTCTTGTTGCAAAAAGGTGAGAAGCACAGGCTTCACTTGCATTGGTTGGGTCAGCCCTGGTGTTGAAGAGGCCAGCTGAGCATGGCCTAAGGTTACTCTGTCAGCAGGGTGGTGACTGAAGAAAATGAAGAAAACGAGCAGCTCTAACAGATGCAAAGGTGCCCATTTCTCTGAGGTTTATTTCAACAGATACGGAACCTCCGAGAATCCAGTGCCCAAGTGTGAAGGAGAAGATTGCGGAGCCCAACAAGCTGACGGCCAGAGTGTTCTGGGATACCCCGGAGGGAAGGGACACCGCTGATGGGATTTTGACAGAGTAGGTAGAAATTCATAGATGTCTGTGGGAAATATCCCATGCAGACTTGTCAGATGAGTGGCTGCAGTCTTGGCTGGGGATTACTCATGGAAGAAAAGAAATAGGATGAGCCATTTCAGTTTTTTCTTGCATAAAGAAATGGAAGCTTAAGTTCTTTTGGACATGACATTATGCTCAGCTACACTATGAATTGTCTTAGAAGAAGCAAGCAGGCCCTGACTGCTCTGTTCCCATTTTGCCAATGGAATGGGATCTTTTCATTAAAGAGTGGGACTGGTGGCAGCATGTATGACTGACCTGGTCCCTGCTATGCAGCTTCTTCCTGTGCTTACTCTCATTATTCAGCCATGTAGAATGGCCAGATAAGCTCAGCATGCCCCAGACTTCAATCTGTAGGCTTTTATAGTGTTTGAAATAGGAAAATACCAGTGAATTTATGAATGCCTGTCCTGTTTTATCTCCTGTTTTAGTGTTATTTTGAAAGGCCTGCCACCAGGGTCACATTTTCCAGAAGGCGACCACAAAATCCAGTACACTGTGTATGACAGAGCTGAAAATAAGGGCACTTGCAAATTCCTTGTTAAAGTCAGAGGTAAGAATGATCTTTTACACTACAAACACAGTTACTGATGTGCACCTGGCTTAGTAGGCAGTTTTAAAACGTCCCTATCTCTGTGTTTGTCTGTACATATGCACACATACATGTATTTAAAGTTTATATTGACTATGCAACTGAGTGTACCATTTTGCTTGAGTCCCTGATGGCCAGATCCACAGCTCGCATGCTGCAAGTCAAGGAGAGGCTCTAGTAATCCATCCTCCTCCATACTGTTGAGGATGTCAGCTGCTGAATCAAGTAGCCAAAGGAGTTTTTTAGCTGTGCCTCCCATGTGTCAAGAAGAGTTGCCTTTTCACAAGTCCAGGTCTTGAAATCTGCAGTTGAATCTGTGGACACGATGAGATCTCTTTGTGTTCTTTGGCCATCTGTTACCATGTACCACAGTGACATACACACACCTCAATATCTGCATCCTTTTCGTTTACATGTGCTACTAAGAAGAGCTTTTATTCGGTCGTTTTTGTACATACATGACTTTCACAATAGAGACAGCAAAAAGAAAAAACATCTTCCATATTGGTATTTTGATGGCTGTGATTCATGCCCTGCCTTTTTTTTTTCCTTCCATGTCTTGTCTTTCTTTCTTAAAGTCAGGCGCTGTGTGAAATTAAACGTTCCAGATAATGGCTACATCAAGTGTTCAGGTGATGGAAATAACTATGGTGCTACGTGTGAATTTTCATGCATTGGAGGCTATGAGCTGCAAGGCAGCCCAGCTAGAGTGTGCCAGTACAATTTGGGGTGGTCAGGAGTGGAGCCAACCTGTGCACGTAAGTGAGTATTTCGCTGCTTTACTGAAAGGGCTACGATGGTTCTCACAGAAGTGAGAATTGGGGAAGAAGCTTGGGGTCAAATACAGCTACACACTTTAATGCCCTTCAGATAAAAAACGTCTTTATTTTCCCTGCCAATTCACCCTTAGATATGAAGCATGTGCCACCTTTGCCTGTTCTATTCTTGGGATAATGATGGTGCCTTACAACTGATAGTATGTTTCAGCCCAGGTCTTTATACGAAACTTCACGTACTGCAGTCAAACCATTTTGTAAGCCACATTACAGTTTAAGATAAAATAGTTGGCTTCAACAAGGCCGCTGTTTCAGCCTTTTCTTCTTTATTATTCTCTTGTTGCTGTGTTTCTGGTATCTGACACCTGTTCATCCTTTTAGAAATAGATCTGTTTATAGTATTCTCTATAACTTTTTCTTTTAAATTTAATTCTAGCCATGAATATTAATGTGAATGTGAGGACTGCAGCTGCACTTCTGGATCAGTTTTATGAGAAGCGGAGACTGCTAATTATTTCAACTCCTACTGCAGCCAACTTCTTCTACAGGATGCAGTTGGGAATGCTGCAGGTAAAACACAGTCCAGGGTGGGTTGCAGGGGGTTGTAGCTACGTTTTTTTATTTAGACACATGATAGGATAAACTCTGCTGTTGCTATAAACCAACAAACTTCAGCTATTACGTTTTGGACAGTAGAGGATCTCACAGAAGTGATAGTGGTTCTGGATTAATCCTTTTTATGTGTGCCTGAATTTAAACATCTCCCCTGTTTTCCAGTTCAACTCTATTCTGGATTGTATTGTACATAGATAGAAATCAGCCAGAATGCTGGAGATACCACTGTGGTATTTTGTAACAAAAAAGAAAAAAAATTCTGGTGATTGTTTTTCTTATAGAAATATTTTTATAGTATTTCTATAAATATTTCTCTTTGGGTTTTTGCTATATTAAGGAGTCCCTGTGTCCTCAGGGAGAGCAGCCAGTTCTGTATTCTTTCATAGCGGCAAATGCTTTGTTTCTCTTCCCACAACTGGAACAAAAGTCAGAATGAACAGTCATTGGGATAGGAATGTGATGACATTTCTAACTGCAGGCTTCAAGTAAGTTGTATTAAAAACAAAATGAAAGCTTTTTCCCCCTCCCTCCCCCCACAGCAGATTACCTGGGCAAGAAAATAAACTATTTTGACTGAAATGATGTAGTTTAAAATACTAATTTTAATAGCAGTATTACTCTTCCATTGTTTGGAAAAACAAGTTGGCATACTAAAAAAAAACCCAAAACTTTGTCGAGTTTTCTTCCATTTCACATACTTCGTTTCACTTGCCACATCAGATTACTGGCACAATACTTAACAAACCGGCATCTTTTAATGTCATTACAGCCCAGGTTTACATTTCTCCTAGGTGGTCTCTGTGCGGTGGTGTTCTTAGAATCCTTCATCTAATAGCCCCTGGACTCAGTTCAGCTTAAACCATCTAACTAACTGGAGAAGTTAAGATTCTGTGTGAACGCTCACTGCACACTGCAAACAACCAGCTGCATTCTCTTGATGGCTAATCCAGCTCTTCTCTTTCTTCTTTCAACTCTTCCAGCCAGCACAGTGTGGCTTAGACCTCCGACATGTTACTGTTGTTGAGTTGGTTGGTATCTTCCCAGCACAGATAGGAAGAATAGGTGTAAAGCTGCTGCCCCCTTCACTTGCACTGCAACTCAGGTAAAGTAAGGTTTGTCTCTTGTTATGTGGGCTATAGCATAGATAATATATTGTTTTTGAATTCCTGCGTTTTATTATCTAAATAGGCATTTTACTGTACTGAGCTAGACACTGGAAGGTAGGTAGATATTCATGAATAAGCTTCAGTATTTATTCTCTACTAACTTGCAAGAGCTACTGAAAATTCCTGGGCATATGGGATTTATGAAATTAAGAGCGTGTTTGATATTTAAATGGGCTATGGAGCAGCTCACTCAAGTGCTGTGTCTTCCTTGCCTCTTTGCTCCATTAATGATGCTAATGCAGGTGAGCTCTCTGTGTATCCCTTTATCGTAGAATCACAGAATGGTTTGTGTTGGAAGGGACCTCAAAGCCCACCCAGCCCCAACCCCTGCTTTGGGCACGGCCACCCCCCCCCCAGCTCAGGCTGCCTAGGGCCCCATCCAGCCTGGCCTTGAGCACCTCCAGGGATGGAGGGATGTTATGCCTTTATGTTTTTGGGTACTGTCACTGGAAACACTTATTACAAACACATTTGTATTGTGCTGGAATTAGTCTGATGCAGTCCCAGCCGCCTGCAATCACTTGGCAAGGACGGCCCCAGGCAGCATCACCAGGTAAGCAGTGGGTGCTCTTTGAAGTCCCACGTGCAAGTATGATATGGACAGCATTTCAAAGGGCAAGTGATCTCAGCCTCCTCAGCCTGACAGACATTCATCAATTTTACTGAGGTGTCTGAACTGTTTTGACTTGGTTTTGAACTGGCAGGGAGTTGTTTCTCACTTGAAAGGGAGATTTCAAGTGTCAGCACTGCCTAGGGATAGGAAGACTCCAAGAGCCAAAAGTGAAGGCCTATTTGGCAGGGTAAGTGGTAGTAATTTAAGGAAAGAAGTCCAGGAGCATTTTAGGCAGCATCTTCTGTGATATACCTGAGAAAATGGTGTGAGTTCTAATTGGGAACAAGAAAAAAATGTTCTTTTCTCAGTCTTCTGACAAGTCTGAGAGATTTTTTGGATTGGAAGAAAAAATGAAAGTATTTTTCCCCATAAAAGAAAGAGCCAGCTTCTTTTTTCTTTTTAAAATAAAACAAATAAATAAATAACCACTTTTTTAATATTTAGATTAAAATTGAAGACGTTTTCTTGTGGCTCTGTACAAAATAAGCTCTGGTAACAGCCCTGTTCCTGCCTCCTTGTGCTGCTGGCCTCAACCTTCAATTTCAGAAATTGACACGCTTTACAACCTGCCCCCCCACTTGGTGGAAGTTAGTGTTCAGTTTGATTTTCTTTTTCCTAGACTCTGCTGCTACCAGAGCATCAGATAGCATTCCAGTCCAGGAAGGCACTTAGATATAAATGAAACACACCCTTAAAAATCTTGAATACAGATGCTGTCCAGCATTAGCACTCAGTAAAATAACCAGTCACAACTACCCTGGTTAAGACTTTGCCAAACTCAGACGGATTAGCATTTGCAGAGGGTAAGCATTTTCCTTAAGAAACCACAGTCCTTACCTGCCCTATCACCACAACTTAGCTGCAAAAATGATATTGTTTTCAAAGCAATAGCCAAGCTCTGTAACTGCGACACCACCTAGAGTACTGAACAGCACAAGACTATAGACAAGAAGGTCAGTTTTTATGTTTTACAACCTTACTGCCATCCAGTGCCCTACAGACCCTGCTGTCCTGACTGCATTCCTTCACAGATGCTTTTCCCCACAGCAGTGGCATTGACTGCATGTCTGAAGAGCTTAAATAACTCATTTTACCACTGTGAAGGAAAGGGCTCTGCCCTGATTAGTGCTGGCTTTTGATCTCCCAAGTTGGAGTTAGCAGCAGGTAAATTAGTTACTAGAAGAAAGCAACAAGAACTGACTTAAGTCATTTTGTTCTGCTTTTTCTCATCATGATTTTGTAATGCATGGCAGCAAAGAAACATAATTGTCTACCTGTAACTCTTTAGCTCCATCACCATCATAGAATCATATCATAGAATTATAGAATGGTTTGAGTTGGTTTTTTTTTAGTCAGTATCTGTAGCACTTCTTTGTCTTGTTTCCTTTTGCTCTTGGGATAGGTTGTTGCTGAGGATCCCCCATTATAATTTCAACATTGTGGTGATGGACAAGCATGGAATGGACAAGGAACGCTATCCTTTCCCGGCAACACCAGCTGAGCTCTTTGCACTTATTGACAATTTCCCCTTGAGAAAAGAAGAGATGAAACTGCAAGCAGAAATTGGCCAGTCATGTCCTTAATTCACAATTGCAGGGCTAGCATTTTGCTAGTGAATTTTTTATCCAGATAATTCTTCCCTTGGTGCTACAGAAAGCATGGCTTTTTAATCACTGATGTACAGAGTTGTTGTGTGTATCATTATGTCTGTGTAGCTGCTCTGCATGGGCGTATGCATGATGCTTTTTTGTACTTTCAAAGAGTATCTTTAGAGAAATGTGTACGTAGGATTACTACCCAATAGAACTGCTTGTACAGACATCAAAGAACTGAGATACGTCTCCTGGGGTTTATTTTGGATTTTTCATTCAGTGTAAAATTCTTTCTTCTGTTTTATAAGTCTTTTATTAATAAAATATTGTTTTGCAAAGAAATAGTGCTCTCAAAGTCCTCTTAGCTAATACATTTAGTGATTAACGTAAAAGTTGGTTCAAAATACCTTTCTATCAACAGTTTAAATCAGAGGTTAATGCCTGTGCTACAAGTGCTTAGCAACCCAGTGGTGTCTTTCAACAGAACAGAATAGAACACAATCATTAAGGCTGCGGATGACCTCTAAGACAATCTGTCTTGTCCAGCTGTCATGTCCCTCAGTGCCACATCCACAAGGTTCTTGAACACCTCCAGCGATGGTGACTCCACCACCTCCCTGGGCAGCCTGTGCCACTGTCTCTCTGCTCCTCCTGAGAAGAAATTCTGCCTAATACCCAGCCAGAAGCTCTCCTGGCACAACTTAAGGCCATTATCTCTCATCCTATCACTGTCACTTGGGAGAAGAGGCCAACTCCAACCTCCTTTCAGGTGGTTGTAGAGAGCAATAAGGTCTCCCCTGAGCCTCCTCTTGTCCAGACTGAACAATCCCAGCTCCCTCAGCCACTCCCTCTATGACTTGTGTCTTTTGTCAGGTCCATTATAATAAGGTCCATCACAGGCACAAAGCATAAGCCAAAGGTGACACAAATAACTGCTTCCAGCAGTACCAGAAGAAAATAGCTCATGGCAGGTGTACAAGAGTCTTTGCCAGGAGGAGTTTGATAACAGAACAGTGAGCAACATAGAAAATGGGTGATAATTACTAAAGGCGATATGCTTGATAGAAGGACATGCTTTTACCTGGTGTTTCATGTCCAGTGAGTTGGAGTAGATTTCTTTCCCTTTTCATCCCGGAGATGGCTCAGGCTGCTGCTCTGATGGCAGTAGAATGTTCCCCACAGGGAAACTTCATTGAGGATTCATCATTTCCAGATCTGTGAAAATAGCTCTTTGCAACTCATCACTTAACAGTAACAAATAATAATAATAATAATAATAATAATAATCACTGCTTAATGAAGTGTTAGGAGGCAACAAAAAAAAGAGAGACAGTTTTCTAGTGTTTTTTTGAAACCCACAATCTTGCCCATCCTCTGCAAAGAATCTGTACTGTGCATGAAGAATACAAACCCAAAAGGAGTGAAAAGTGCTAAAAAGTATGGGTTACAGCTTTGGACACTTGCCTAAAGTGTCAGGTGGGTAATCCCTCGTGACTGAAGAGCATCTTATTGTCTGTGCCGCTCATTCAGAGCGTGGCCCTTTTTGTTTCAGATGAATGCTTGTTTAATTGTAAAGCAGTGTTCATTTTGACAGTTGCTAGCAAAAAACAGAAGACTGAAGTGCAAGAGCACACTGAAGTGAGTGGAGAAGATGGGCTGCTTCTGAGATGGTGAGGAGCCTTACCAAACACCCAAGAGCAGGCATGAAAGCGTGGCACAGCCAAGGCAAAGACCGCCCTCAGAGCTGATGCCAAAGACAAAGAAGATTCAAATACACACTGCAGGTGGTACTGCCAGGTTTGTGAGGATGGGTGCCTGGAGGAGCAGGAAGCCTTCCTTTGAATGAGCTGTCCAAGTGTTTCTAAGATGCAAGGACTGTTTGAGTGACAAAATCACAGAAATAAACAGCATTTCTGTTCCAAACCTACCCAAACCAAAAAGTCATCCTGGATCAACTATAAGAGGATCAAGGTAGGTAGGAACCAATATGATGGATACAGCTGATGGATACAGCCGTTTCCTTTCTTGTTTAAAGAACAGTGGTGGTTACAGACACTAAGACACAGCATGCCAAATCACTTCATGCTTTAAGTGGCACCTGCAGAACAGCCAGCCCGAGGATGCATCTATGTACGTACTGCTATGGCCATTGGTGCTTTGGCACATCTGTATGCATAACATGAATGCACAGGTGAACAGGTCATTTCACCAGCCCTTTAACTCAGTCAAAAAGCACATCAGTGATTTCCACTGACTTTTTTCAAACAAATAATAAATAAATCCAGGGGCCTACTGGGTCTAATTGTTCTATTTCTGCAGCTCCAATCTGTTCCTGCTCCATTTTAGGTGCAGAATTGGTGCCTGCAGCCATCGTTCATGTCTGGGTGAACAAGAGTGGGGTTTGACGATTGCTGCAGCCAGGAAAGTGATTGCAATCACCAGTCCGCTAAAGGAAATTGAATTAAGTGGATGGAAGTGCATGAGTGAGTGGGATTACCAATTGTAGTTCTACACAGAACATCTGCTAAAATCCTGTGATTAGCAAAAGCTGCTCTTGATTAAATAAGCTTTCTGGCATTTTCTGTGGAACATTTCTGTGGGGAGGAATGGGAGACTGACAAACACCACATGACATCTCTGACCTGGAGTCAGATCAGCATGCAGGTATGGACTGCAGGTATGAGGCAGATTTGCCTTTTGGGAGAAGAATGAATGAGAGACTTTTAGTATTACTGGTTTTAGCCCAGCATTTGTATGTCCAAACACATTCTAAATACTCAAGTATATTTCAGTAGGCTTTGGTTCAAGAAAAAAAATGATGTTATGTAAGCAAGGTGCAGTACCTACACCATTCCACTGTTGAAAAATAATGATTAAAAAATGTTTCACATAAAACTTACCTACCTCCATCACAGTCGTGCAGGCTGGACTCTTCCTTTGACTTCCATCATGGCTCTTCTTGGCATGGCTGCTAATCGTCCAACCACAGCTGTCAAAATGCAAATCCTGTTAAAAGCACCAATTGGGTGGATGGGGAGGATTAGAGGCAGCACAGCCAAGGAGCACAACCCTGCAGTGAGTCTCCTTTCCTCTCCTAGTCCAGAACTGGCAGATCACTGTGGGCACCCAACCAGGGGCTTGGAGGCGTCTGCATCAGTCTGGAGATACGTCTTGGTTTTGAATGTGATTTCAACAAGCGAAAAGCTTCCACCATTTTACAACAGAAAAGTGTTCATGTTTCTACCACGCGACATCTTTTGCAACAAGAACACTGTGATTTCTCAGGAGCCCCAAACAATTCTCTGCATGGCCTGAATTTCCCCCAAACCTACACAAGAATCTACATGTTTAATGAGAACAATCCCTGCCATCACACACCCCATACTCACCTACATCTGCAGGGGGAGAGACCAAAGTTGCACATTCCCTTTCTTGAAGTTCAGACCATTCCTTCTAGGAAAGCCTCACAGCTCTGACGACAGCACTCCTGACCCTGGCAGCTCCATGCGGAATGACTGCAGTGTGGTGTTTTGTTACAGCTCAATACTTACCTGAGAGCCTGAGTCAGACTGCGTAACATAATGAAAACAAAGGGTACAAGGTAACAAACCTGGGAAACTGGTACACTCAGAGGAGGTGAAGAGACCTCAGCATTGAGAGGTTAGGTTGAAGTGAGCATGACTCAGTTTCAAGTATGAGTTGGAGAGAATAATCCAAGAGGTTTTGTGCCTTTTATCTTAAGAAATCCAGACCATTAGTTACAGAGAAGCTGCATTTTGAACATACCTGGATTTGTTGACTAGGGGTCAGGGAGGAGATCTGGAGATGGAGAGGCGGAACTGAATGCACAGTGTTAAGGCACAGATAAAATAACCCCCTAGCAGAGGAGAAAAGAACAGTGCATTTCCTCATTTCTTAGATATAAAATTGGTGTAATGCGTATGAAACAAAAATTAGCATTACAAATACGTAAGCTGTAGAACTGCAGACAAAAACAGAGACAGACTTATCAGTGCAGTCCCACCTCTAGCATTACCTCATTTATAGGCAGTGAATAATGAGTTTACCTCAGTGAGATAACTGGATATCCCTAAAACACATTTTTACAGTTCACTATAATGCATTTTAGAAGAGACAGGGACACGGCAATGTTCCATAATTTTAATTTTAAAAGACAGAACGATACTCATGACAACTGCTGCAAATGTATTACCAGCCACTTTTGTCTACAAAACTGAACGTACAGAGCACAGTACAAGAATGTTCTGGGCAGGAAACGCTTCATCTAAACTTGGGCAGAACTTAACATACCGCAATGCCACTTACTGCTACTACTGTTCATAACCAGCAGAATAACCAAACCAAACAGCGAGCAACAGATTTTTAAGCAGAACAAAGGCGGCAAGAGGGATATGTGGCATTCTCAATGCACTGCATCGAAGGACTACATTTGGCTTTAAGCAAACCCCAGCTACTACAGCAACCCTGAAAAATACACACCCAGCTCTCAAGAGCAGTAGTACAAAGCTGTAGGTAGGTTGTTGTCACAGAGTAGAGTTGTTGAAATAGTGATCCTACATAAAGGGCCACGATGCAGCAAGAGTGAGTCTCAAAAGCAACCTAAGGAACACCTATAAAAGTTGAGATTCACTTCCCAGTGTCAATATACACAGTATAATTAACACCGTCTTATTATCACTTATCAAACAGCATCTGCAAACATGAAATCACCAGGCAGGAAATTCACGGGACGTAGTGGTAAGGCTCTACGAGCATGATTCTCAGTGCCTCATACTGAGGTGAGGTAAGAAACATCTCTGCAAATAGAAGTCTGCATCCAATTTTGGATTTAATCACATGTTCTTACCATCATTTCTCTTAAGGTCCTCTAACATTCATATTTCTACACAAAAAGATAAATAAGTAATAACCATCTTCAAAAACTGTATCAAAAGAAAAAAATGAAGAGTTTACAAAGTGCACATGCCATCTCTCAAGAGATGCCTATTTCTGTCATTGCTGAAAATCAATACTGTATGTTAGGAAAGGGCAATTTCAGTTTTTACCTCGCCTAGCTGACAGTAAGCTATTCCTTAACTACTGCACACTGCCTCCTTCTGGGTACCAGAGATTAATGTTGAGGTGGAACGTGAAGTCATAGTTTGACAAACTGACAAAATCTTGAACAATTTCCTGGTGGGGGCTGCTGAACTGAAGGGAAGGATGGAGGGAAGAGATCCTGCAAGGATTCAGGTATAATCCTTACGGTCCTGTGTGAAACCACAGACTAGGCAGTCATGGAAACAAGACTCAGACTTTATTTTCATTGACTCTAGAGCAAATCACAAGCTTTACGTGCCTGAAGTTGGCCAATGTGCATACCTGCTCTGAAGTCAACACAATGCCAGCCTCTATGCCTCCCTCATGTTACCTCATCTTAGCAGTTAGCACCAGTGGATGCTCAATGGCTGCTCTGCTGTTGCAGTTTATTTCACATTTTGCAGAACATAACTTCTTCTACTTGTACCTCACAGGGCCTAACCAGGAAGGAAGAGAAAAATCAAACACAGTACTTCAAGATGCTTATTCCGTATCTCTGAAGGTACTGAAGAGACACGAATGTGGCACAAAGGGGCACAGTTTAGTGACAGGACTCAGCAGATTAGGCTAGTGGTTGGACGATCTTTGAAGGTCTTTTCCAACTTCCATGATTCTATCATTTCTTTTAGGCTACGCTAGCAAAATCTCTACTGGAAGAGACAGAGAACAGTAAGTTTCCAGTCTAATGCACTGTGATCAAAGCATACTCACCATCACAATGCCTTCTCCCGTAAGCCAACTGCCGAGCACCCAGCTGGGAAAGAAATGTCAAAATGTGTTATCTAAAAGGCATTTAGGGTAGGCAATGGCACTTGGATTAGCACAGGAAGATGGTAACATGATGGAGATGGAGGATAAGGAGAGGCCATCTGAACTGATTTTAGCATCTAAACTTGCAAGCAAGATCACTGAGTTTTAGAAGCCTGAAGTCCCCACATAACTAATAAGTTGAGCAGAGAAACATCCAGAGAACAGGTCTGGATAATCAAGTCTGATAGCAGGGCTTGGGTAGCCCTTAGCATCATCTCTTCCTGATAGATACTGGCAATAACCACACTATCTAGGGATGTATTTACTGTCTTCACATGAAGTTTTACAGTCCAAGTTGTACTTTTTTTTTGCCTTAATGGGTCAAACCCTCAGAATCAAGCATCAAGGGGGGAAAGACAGCGATGAAAGCCCTGTAGTTACACCACTAGTAGAACACATCACGTTTCACATCTGCAAAAAACACTGTAGTGAAGCATCAGCTCTCCTGTGTCTGATTACTCAAGATAAGAGCTTATGAATCAGTGTTAAAACTGACTCTGTTTTCCTAAAAGTTGGTCTTAAATAAACCACCCATGCACCTTAATATCACTAACATTTATATACATAGAAGGCTTTAGCCTGGCTCCTGGCTTTCTCTATTTCTGCTCAGCCTAGTAAAGCAGGGTACGTGATGACACACAGTTACAGGCTATTTGCTCCAATATCTCAGAAACAAAAAATCACATCTGCAGTTAATCATCTCGTGCTTTTTTCAAACCATAAATCATTTTTGCAAAGGAAGAGAACGAGGACATAACAGAGATAATTAAATGTGACATTTTCTACAAATCAAATGCTTTCTACAAACCTGTCGATAACATCACAGTACAGCCAAATTGCTCCAATGTCTATACTGACGACTCTCATCTCTCCAAGGCTCATCTGAGGCAGAGCATGATGAGCACTGTATGCTACTATAATGCAGAATCACCGCTGCTAACCTAGGAGGTAATTTCACAGTGCTTCTCCAAATCCCATCAATGGCCAACAACACTCACTGCCTTGGCTGAATTAAATTCCCACTTGAAATTGTTCCCTTCATACGCTGAACTGCAGTTGACACTTAGAGACTATTCATAGCCTGGCCTATGTTTTCACATGCAGGCCCAGAGTAAAATTTTGTCCCTTCCAAAAGCTATAGGAGACAGGTGATGCTTTCCAGATGAGTCTATTTATCTCATATTCTAACACAGACCCTAAAAATGGGAGGGAAGCGGGTAGAAGCTGAAGTAGTAAAACATAGACTTCCATTCAAAGCAAGACTAAATTTAGATACAATGCTAACACATACTTAGAAAATACCCTTCAAAATTACATAAATGCTTACACCCCATCTTATACTCCACTTCAAGTAAAAGGTTTAGTTCAATTTCCAATTATTTTAGGTTTTTCAATTTGGTGAGAAAAAAAAGATTTCAATTTTGGAGTCCAACTTGGTAGATTTTTTGTGTCACTATTTCCCTAGTTCTGACACCAAAATGAAACAAAAACAACCCCATCAGACTGCCCACTGTTCCTCACTAACCTTACCTGGAATTTTATCCTGAGGAATCATTAGATTTAACAAGATTTATCTTCTTAAGCCAACTTCCAGCAAGTGAAAAATCAAGCGTGTGCTCCCACATCAGCTGGCGTGTGGAGCAATAAATAGAAGGTAGCTCTGGTGCTGAAGGTAAGGTTTTACTTCCCTTTGAGGATGCAGATACAAAAAAAAAATCTAATTTTGAAAGAAAGACTATAATGATAAAAGGAAGATCATAAAATGTGTGTGCTTGATATTTGTGCTCTATTTTATCAGCTCACAGCATCTGCAGTGTAAGATGAAAAGCATACTAAACCTGCACTGAGCTTGCTTCACTGCCCAGTTTGAGCAGGACTGCAGAAGGAAATGAAGAACAGCTGAAGAAGGAAAATGAAGTCGGTTTTCTTCAACAACTATTGACGCTTGATTCCCAACATGGGATTCTTAAATGCAAACTCCATTTTTAAAGATGACTCAGTAATTTCTGAAAACTAGGGATCTCAATCTGAGAAAAGGCATTACTTCCAATGACTGCATAAATTCACATCAGAATTTTTATAGAAAATAAACATAATCAAACAGACTTCTTGATTAAAAGTGAGATTCTATTTTTAACAAAAATATATAAAAACAAATTTAAATAAAATATTAGTATTTTTCAAGACTGCTTGCAAGCTGCCCTGCAGTTTCAAGCCCTTCAAAACCAGTAAAATTTTTTTGGGGGGTGGTGGGGTGGGAAGATGGAGCAGTAGGAAGGACTGGACAGTAAACGTTAAGGTTTTGGACTCAGCTCAAAAAAAAACCCTTAGGTGACTAACACCAGGACTGCTACAGACAAAAAAATCTAACCTATACTTAGCTATCAGTTCTCCATTCAACCTAGATTTCCTGCAACTTTTAGTCTGCGAAGAACAGCATTTCCTTCTCTCTCACCAATTAGATTTTATGGCCTTTATTCTTCACAGAAATCTTGGAATACTGGTGTTTTGACCTGCACAGAACGATACGTCCTCTGAAAGCCTTTTTTTTCCCCTAGATACTTTATGTAAGGATTATGTTTCCAAATATTCAAATTTGTTTCCTTAGTACTAATATGATACTGCTTCCAAAATAAGATATCTGGGGAAAATACATAAGGATTAAGTGTACTTATAGATTAATTTCAAATAGTTCAAATAGGAAGCAATGTTCCAATTCTGAGAGATTCAAAGGAAATGTTCATTCAGTTTACTTGTCCTCCTTTGTTTCACACCCTCAGCAATTACAAGCCATGCAATTATATTATTATCAAATCTTGCAAACAGACATCTTCTGACCTTGAAAAAGATTATAATTCCATCTTATTATGTTACTACTACTGTTTGCAATGCTGTGGTAGCCCATGATGATACAAAACAGCATCTCTCCACGTACAACTTGGCAAGTCCCCAAAGCATGGCAGACCCAAGCAGGTATAAAGATGACTTTAGGAAACCAAATGGCAAAAGTACTCTTAAATGCTTGTCGTTAGTAAGATTAATGACTGAATCAGCCAAAATTCACTCTTATTAAATCTACTGCTAACTTATGGAGGACAGTTGAGGAGAAAAATCCCGCTCTGTTTAATAAGTAACACGCATGGGCACACTTGGACAGGATCTCAGCCCATTCTGTAAAAATTCCACAGTTGTGCAAAAGCATCCTGGAACATGCATTAATCCTGTCACTTTACTACACACCCTGCTGAGTCAAGGTCTTAGCTATGCCCCAAACCAGAAGGTGTCTCACCTCACTGACTCATCAGGTGGGACATGCATGTAGCTATATTCCTTCTGCTCAATGATACTGAAAGATCTTAGATAGAGCTGTCAGCTGAAATGAAAAACGTGGTAAAACCACACCACTCTGGAAATTCTTTGGGATTTGTTATGATTTATTTTCATTAGAGACTCTTTGATCGCACTAAGCCAAGCCTACCTGTTATACAGTGCACTAAATAACCAAGAGAATGCCTGAACACAGGCACTTTATACTCCTTCATCTGCTGACTATTTCCACTGTGCAGCTGGCCAGTGAATTGGCCTTAGTGAGCGACTTGGTCCCATGCCTGCCATCCCGCACTGCACAGACCAATGAGCAAACTTAAAAAAGAAATGTTAGCCTTCTGAACATTATGGCTTCTTGTCTTTCAAATAACAAAGCACAGATTCATTTTGAATCTGTATGTACTGAATGACTCCTGTCTTCTAGGCCATCTTTGACCCAAAAGTTGATATGTAAAACACACTTTACTTCCTAAATAGCTACTTAGACAACTTGCTCGCTCCATGTCCCCTGCCAGGAATTTTCATCAGCTGTGCACCACCAGTCACCAGAAGGGACAAAGAAAGCCAGTCCAATCTCTGTTGAGGGTCACATTCTCACAGGTTTCAGGAGAAACATAATCTGTTCAAGAAGTCTAGGTTAAAAATGAGTGCATGAAAGTGCAGAATGCATTAAAATTTCACACGAAGCCTTAATATCCAAGGCAAAAAGTACAACCCTTACCCATTTTCAAGTGGGCAAAGTGACAAGAGCTGAACACAACTGAAATAAGAAGGACTTGTGCTACCCCTCAGTCGTAGAGAGTCTTTCAGTGTCTACGTTTTCCCATGCTGGATCTCAACATTAATATCCCCTCCACAGAAGTTCCAGGAC
This sequence comes from Gallus gallus, assembly GCF_016699485.2. Lineage (NCBI taxonomy): Eukaryota > Metazoa > Chordata > Aves > Galliformes > Phasianidae > Gallus > Gallus gallus. Next base: position 113,146,571 of record NC_052532.1, read on the forward strand.
TGTCAATCATCTTCTGCCAGAGGTGCTGCTCTTCTCCTTGAGAGTCCATCCAGTCAACCTCCTTGCCATTACTTACGCCTGGAAATTACAAAACCATTACACATTTTGGCACCATTAGTAAGCAGTTACTTAATATCACTATTCATTCCCTCCAACAGCCTACAGAAAGATGGCAAGCAGTTTACACTACTGCCTATGCAGGGAGCTACTTCTGGATAGCACCAGTTTGGAGTGCAATTGGGCTCCACATTTTTGTCTCTCACTCAACAAAGGAAAGAACTAAGTCACCTATGGATGACATGTTGCCTCCTCTTCCCTTCCAGTTTCCCAGAACTTCTGTATACTTTCCGTACATTCAATAACATTTTTATACCTCATACATATGAATCACTTAGGGTGGTAAAGAAGGAGAGCAGAATAAGAAAAGCAATCATCAATAACATGGGACCTTACCACTTCCAGTACTCAAACGAACTCCTCCCAGAAAAATATTACTGGAAAGTGACTCCTTGTCCCACACAGTCAATTCTAAGCAGACATTACGTATATCCCGTGAATTCAAGCCACTGAAAGCAAATGTATGATTCCACTGGGGGTTCACATTCTTCTTTACTATGGGAGTCTTGTGTTTTGTAGCTTTGTTGTCATCTGGGAGTAGGTACCTGAGAGACAGAGAAAAGGAAAGCTGAAGATGTAGATAGGATGTCCCACAATATTCATGAAGAATTACAATCACATACAGCTTGAATAAGGTCAGAGACTCACTTCCCACTGTATTTAAGTATACACCCAGAGTGTATATGTTGGTTCCATTTGTGCTCCATTTGCTGCTCTTACAGTTGCAATTTCAGTTATCACCATCAGAAAATGAAATCAAGTCTCCTTGTCCCACTCCTTTCATTTTTTTTTCTATATAAAAATACTTTTTATTTCCATGTGACTACACACAGTCACTAAAATGTTGGCTAGAAGGGGAGGACGGATAAGGTGGCTTAACAGTGGCCCTCTCAAAGCAGAAGAGAAGGTCTTCCTGAATGAAACAGAAATGACTGACAGAGAAGGAACTTCAGAAGTTTATCACCTATACCTATGTGTCCTTACTGAAAGAAGAAATACCAACTGTGAAGTCTGAAATGCATTTCACATTTTATTTTTAGCGAAGAATTCCTTTAGTGAAACAAGCACTGCAGATCAGACTACTGTAGTACCTCTACTGGTTCATGGCAACTTGACACATGACAGATGACCAGTCAGTAGTGCAAGGTAAACAGAGGCCAGTTCCACCCCACTGAATGATCCATGTCAGCAAGAGCTGACACCACTAAGAATACGTAACAGAATTATTGGCCACACATTGCTACTGCTAATGTAAAACAGCTTTGACAACATTTTCTCCCTGAGATGTGCTTCAGGCTCCAAGTTGAAACAAACCATAATGGGATCAAACAGTCTATTTTTCAGTAAAAGGAACTATACCAGGAAAACAGATAGCATGGAAGAACAATTGCTTATGAAGAATAGCTCAAACTTTTTCAATATGAAGCATATGAGCTTATTGAAAGTTCATATCAGACTGAGAGATCAAGAGAAATTCTCAGCTCTCTCAAGGAATGAAGGGCAGGGTTTTTTGTATGGACACTTGAAGAAACAAGACTCAAATAATTAGTAGTAAACCACACATCTAAAATCTAGCAATTCTGGAAGCTACCAATGAGTGCAAAAACCAGGAAAGAAAAATGTTTTAAGCTATCCATTATTTCCTTAGTTTACTGAAATTCCAGTATAACGAGACATGTATAATTAGACATTATGCTCATTTTATTCAATTACAAGTACATCTTGTATGTAGCATTTTCAATATAGTCTGAACCTTGTCCATCAAAAATACTGCTTATTGAATAGAAAAGGCACTCTGAAAGTAATACCTCCCATTTATTTCCATGGAAATTACAACAGAGACAAAGAGTACAGTAACACTATGTGATAGAGCAAATTCTCAGCTACTCTCTTAAAAAAAAATTGTTTCAATTTGCTGGAAATGTAAGGGTCACTGTCAGATCAGGTATCATCTCCAGTGTATGAACCCCACTTTCCACATTCTTACCCCCAAGAGTGATGAATGTTCCCCTACCTCTCTCTGCTGACTCAGTGGAAGTGGTTTATTTCAACAAACTTTATATTCTTTGTTCTTTAACAGTGTGCACATGAGGACAATGAATATGCTATAATGTAATTAAGTGATACGGATTACATACTGTTTCTTGACTGAATCTAGATAGGCAGGTATTAAAATACTGGGACTACTGAGGCCTCTCTGTCCTTATCCAACAGCATCCTTCACCATCACACCATTTCAAAGTGCCAGCTGCTTTTCAGTATTGACATTCCACACACACTTAAATAGATATATTGGGGAGAAAAAAAGGTCAAGGTACTACATAGTGCAGCCATTAAATAACGGCAGAAAAAGCCACTGACCCTTTCACAAACGTGTCTGATGTGCCTCCTGATTTCACTGCTGTTAAATTCTTAGCTTCTTTGATGACGACTTCTAATATACCTCCAGAGGGCAGATGATTCTCTCCCTTTTTTCCTTTCTTAAAGCTCTTCTTTCCTACACACACAAAAGAGTTGCAATATCGTCATCAGCAGAAACCATACACTACAAAACTGATTTGGAAACTTACATTCTCATGGATGGATTCTTTCGCTCATTTCCTTCAATGGGATTAAACGATTTCTTATAGCAGATTCTGATTCTATAAGGGTATAGAAACTGAAGAGGCAGAGGGAGGGCGTCGTATGTGAGGGGGCCTTTCTGAATATAATTATTTGTGGATTACTATGCTGAACAGAAGGACCTGCATGTGTCATAAGTCCTACCCTCCTTTCAGAATCCAATTCCACCACTGACCTTAGGGAAGCCAAATAGCAAAAACAAAGAACAAAAAAATCTGTCCCAAAGTTTAAAATGCAGAAATACACTGTGTGTATTCCTTTGGTAAGGATGCAGTGCTCCTTACAGACTGTGACAAAGGACACGTGTGCTCACTGACACATTACTGCATTTAAACGGTTGCATGAGGACACATGTACTTGCTCCTGCTGTGGATTCTGAGGTGTGTATCAGCATGGAGCATTCACACTGATTAGGACTGGACACATAAGGAAAAAAGAATAGGAATGATGTTGAAGTGTTCCTAATTAAAAAAATGCAAACAGTACATCTACACTTTTCAGACAGCAATTAGCTTTCAGAGAGAAAACCTTGGCTTTACTGCAAACAGAGGGAATGTTATTTGTCAAGAAAAGAAAAAAAAAGAAAAAAAATCAAATATGTCTATCAAATCCTAATGCTAAACAGCAGTACTGTCACTAAGAATTCCTCCTGGGCTACCTATAGCCTGTAAAAGTAAACTTAAAATGATATAGGCAAGCTTCTGGCCAATTAAGTAAGGGAAGTCTATTACTCTGATCTGCTATAGCACTATTCTACAACTTGTTGAACAAAGAACACAAGGACTACGTTTCAGAAGATTTATGTGTATGTGGCTGTCCCTGGTCATACTGTCCAATGCCTTGGCCTTTTCTAATTAGGACAGCCATGCATCAACACTTTACTGTGCACACTCCTTTTTCCCTTCCCTTTTCTCAAGTCCAATGTAACACAAGAGGACAGAGGAGAAAAGACAACTACTATATTCAAGCCTGATTTAAATTTTCCCTAATTTCATGTCTTCATACTAGCTGAGGATTTTTAACACTCAGAGGGATGTTATTTTAAACTGTCACTGATGATTGTTTTACCTTGAAACTGCCCTAGAGGAAGCATCAAGTTTATCTCTGGGGGAATGTAACGTAGAACAACTGTCAGTTCTCCTTTATATTGAAGCCCAACATCTGTTGCAACCTCCACCTGAAAGCAAAAATAAATAAATGAATAGCCCCAAACGTAAATCCAGCTAAAGCTAATCACTCACTTTCGCTGCTTGATTTTAACTTTGTTGTATCAATAGTGTTTGAACTGCTTCTTAAATAGATCAAGGTCACATGGCAGTAGACACCATAGAGTGATCATTCACAGGAAAGAGAAATATCTGGGCATGAATGAGTGAAACAAAGAGAAAACTCAATCTCATTTCTAGAGACATAGACTGTAGCTAATTTAAGATGACATTCTGATGCCCTTACTTATCCCAACGAGGTTTTTGATCCATAATAGATTTCATGCATTTTACAAGAGTCGCTCTTGAGTCACTCCTGGAACAGAGGTGTGGGGAACCACGGCAGGGGAAGAGAACAGAGTGCAGCTCTCCAATAGAAAACTGTGAAAATTAAGGTTATCCTCAGTGTCCTTTTCCACTCAGATGTTATTTCAGCATCTTTTTATTTTAAAACACTTGATCTTGCCTAAGAAGAGCACATCCAAGACACTTTTAAAAAGTACCAAGATGGCCCAGTGTCTGATGCCAGTTGCTACGACAAAGGACAAAGGAAACCTGTAGTAAATGCTGGTGTACAATTTTAATCACAGGAAATCATCAGTTAAATGTTGTCAGTAAGGCAGTTCATTTAAGGTCTAAACTATGTAGGTTTTGTATCAATTTCCCATAAAGGCCACGAAAATTATTTTTTCTGTTATACTGGGGGACAAATGATGGCATAAATTCTCACATCAGGAACAGTTTCCCAACCCTCCCTACATACAACGTGGCTCTAGACTCTGCTTCCCTCTTTAACCACAGAACTATTTTCTGTTCTTTTTCTGATTTAATCATGCTCCTCTTGAAAATAGGTGATGCTGCGCTCATAGAAGAAATAGGTCTTAAAGTCTCCAGCATTTTTACTAAAGCTGCTAAATGATACATGATAAAACAAATAATACTTTGTAATAAAAACCCACAGAATGTTTCACTGCCATTTCTTTCTCCATCATGCAGTTCATATGAGAAAACAGCACGTAACTTGCTCGTGTGTTAACCTGTGCATTTTTTTAATTTCAAAATACAATAATTTAGCTTTCAGAATAAATATTCTTTGCTGAACAACAATCTTAGCAGCATTTTAAGTTCAGAAACATTATTTATAACAACTTAGGAGTCAGACAAGTCCAATTTTGCATTTTATTTCTTTGGTAAAAAAGAACAAGTTTGAAAGTCCTTGTAACAGGTTTGGAAATGATCAGACAAGACCTTCCAGTTTGAGAGATTTAAATGCTTTGGATCTCATTACTATTTTTCCCAAGCAGGAGTGTCTCAAGACTTTTTTCCATACCCAAACAAAGCCCCCAGACATTGAAATGAGAAGAAAAAGAGATTACTGCATGTAATAAAACCTCTTGATTTCTGATCTGTAAGCAAAACAAATAGAGGATGCATATCTTACAGTAGCAGAAGAGTTGGTTCTAAATGAGATCTAACACCAGCAAGGGATATGCCAGAGATGTGTCAGATGTTCATTCTACTACAAGAGCAGAGCCAACACGAGCAAACTATATGATATTAGTTGGGTAAGGGTCATGCAATCTTGTAAGAAGGATGGTATAATCCCAGCCTGGATGCTAAGCTGACTGAAGCACATTTGCCATCATGAGGCAGTTTCTCTTCCTGGTATCTTGTGTTCCATTTGGGCCATGAAGGAGCAGATGCTGATCACTCTTATTAACAAAGCTAAACTAGCAAACTGGGGGTCATCTTCCTTATCGGTTCTAAAGTGTGAGCTGTCCCCATGTTAAGAAGAGACCAATTTCTTCATGTATCTTCTGCATTATTACTTACTGAAATATACATTTGATGGCTTAGATGTAAGACCCACAAAAGGTCATGCCTGGAAATTATACAGCAATCAGATTAAACTGTCATTTGAGGGAAATAAGTCAAACAGTCCCTCCTAAAGCCCCAAATATAACACTAATGTATAATGTACATAAAACAAATAAGTTATCCGAGTCTGTCTCTGCATCATCTGCAATACAATCTCAGATTTTTCTGTAACAAGCAAAAAAAAAATTTCTGAAAGAGCAATCTAAACCACTAAAATTCCTGGGGATTCTGGCTGCTGCAGGAGCAAGCAACTTAGAAGCCTTTTATCCTCAACCTTACAATAACTCTGAATCTCTTCCAAAAACACACACCTTTCCCCTTCCAAAAAGGGGTGCCCAAAAGACAGAAGTAACCCTATCTGTAGCTAAGTACAGTGAAAGTCCTATTTCATAAACTACCTGATTTACCTGCTGAGAAGCCTCATCTTATACCTTCCTGGATGGGGTGAATAAGAGATTATAAGTCATCTTGTTACACCTGAAAAGTGTGAAGCACTTTGAACTGAAGCAAAAAAAAGTCTTTTTCCTTACTAAACTGCTGAGGGCTGGATAGAGATAGTGGTAGAAAAATCAATTAATTCCTTTACTCAGTCGTTTTTCCACTGCAGTTTGCTGCCAAATGAACATATAGTTCATTTAAAAGGCGTTTTTTGGTGGTTTTGTTTTGTTCTGTTCATTTTTTTTTTTAAGTAGCCAACAATATATACTGTTCCTGAAGCCTTCATGAAAATGAAGATGTTATGTTTTGACTGAATAAAAGACAAAGGCATGATTTTTGCCGCCATATTAAACAATCGTAAAGTCACCGTTCTATAAATGTGTTCCAAAGAAAAAATAACTAAGCTTCACTAAGCTTCCTTCTCAGCAGTTTCATTGGCCCCTGGAAATCCTTACCTTGGGCTGGAGCACAAACCACTCATCGCCCTGATTTTCAAAGTTCCAGGAATCAAATGGAATTTCCACTTCTCCAAGAAAGCTGTTGCGTCCAAATCTGTCATAGTGCCAGACAGAAAGCTGCAGGGTCCTGGTTTCTAGCTGCGTATGACTGATGACATACTACCAACAGGAAAACAGAAAAAGAAAGCCTCAAAATAAGCATAAATAATAGTTTCCATGGAGCCTTTTACAGTAATAACTAAGTTCTGTGAAGCCCGCAGCAGCTAATAAATGAAGCACGAAAGAGAGATTTGTTTGCTTTGCAAAGAAGACTTCAACAGCTAGAAATCTCACAGGAAGCTGTTAAACCTAACTCTTTTCTGTGTGTTACTTACTGCGTATTTATGGCCGTAAAGTAAATAACTATGTTTGAAACCATCACCCTGTTAATTCCTTACAGCTTATGTAAAAGAAGCAGTTCAATACCAAAGTTTAGTTTGTAAGAAGAAACCCCACTGGTTCTTTCATCACTGAGGAGAGGCTGCTGGACACTTCATTCCAGAAACAGTGCTCTCCTCTTCAATTCTATCTTTGTAACTTTGGAATAATTGTTCTGAAAACAAGTAAAATTGTATCTGTAACACGTTCACCAAAATGTCTCAGTCTCAGGAACACAGTTGGTTTTGAAAGCTATTAAAAATCCTCAGAGGAAACATCATATTCTAGCAAATATATAGAAAACTATAAACATCTGGAATTCTAGCTCTGCTTTTAGTAAAAAGCCAATTAATTCCGTGAACTTCATCTTTCTTCAAGTGTTAGTTGAGGAAACCCAGATGTCTTCTTTTTTGTTTGCTCTCAGTGCAGTGTCTGGACACAGATACATTCTCTAGAATCTGAAATGGTGTAGTTGGTTGGCAAGCCACATCAGTAGGCTATTAAAGTATAGATATGTCTACACTGCTTATTCCTAGATGCCAACTATGAGAGCTGCAATATTCAACTATAATGGAATAAACATCCAAGACGAAAGATAAAGATAGACACATACCTACATATGAATATATTTTTAATGATAGTAACAGTTGCAGCAAATAAATCTAGCTCTTGCTTACCTTCCAGCAATTCAAGTAAATCCTTTTTGTCACAATTTCCATTTTCAGCAAGATGCTAGGTCTTATCCCTGCAGAGCTCCCTACTAACAAACATTAGGCACTAACTACGAGCCCTGCCAAATAGAGTCTAACACATCTTTTTTTATTTGTTTTTTAATCTCTCCACTTCAGGCAAGAATTAACTTTACTATAAACCATTTAAAAATGAAGCTATATAGGAGACTCTCCACTGGCAAGCTGTCTGGCCAGACCAAGGGCGTGTAAGTCTACAAAATGGTTTTGTAGCCAGGATAGGCCAGAGAATAAGTATTAGCCTCTCTTATAAGAAATTTATTTAAAGCATCACCAAAATTCCCTCAAAATTATTTCAGGAGAATCTAAGAAGAGTCTGTGGCTTTATGACAGCTGGCTGGGATGACTCCAGTCAGTAGTTGACAGGAAGCAGAATCACCAGGAGCCTGTGGTCCAGGTGCCAGGCAGCTCATGAGGAACACAAAACCTTTCCAGCCTCTGTAGGCTGGACACAAGTAAGAGGCGAGGATGGAAAGAGCATGGGCACTCTGCTCAACCAGTCCTGCAGGAAGTAGTCTCTGGTTCTCTTTTGCAACATAAAATGAACCTTTTAGGAATGCAGCTAGTGAAGCTGTTGTCGGCATTTTACTACCAAAGTCTGTTCTGCTTTAAAACTAAAGAAAAATCTCTACAGAAAATCACATTTTACTGCAAGAGGTCATCTTCTCCTAGAAATCAGGAAGTTTCAAGCTATCTCTGTCTCAGCATCAGTTGCCAATGTAGGGCTTGCAAAATCTCTAAGGTGTGTTTAACTCTGAGATCACATTAGATGGGAACATCGATGGTTTTGATAGAGATCTATAGAAATTAACAGAAGTTTTACCTGTGAAGAGGAGAAACAAAACCAAACAAAAACAGCTCATCAATGCTGAAAGTCAGAAATTACAACTCACACAGTTACTGTATGTTTTGCTTTACTTTCTTTCTGAGGCATCGTTTCCAAACTCTAATTCCCATACAGTGACGTTTATAGAGAACGCCTATGAGGACAAGTGGAACATTCATCACAGCCTATGAGAGAGACAGTGTTCTCACCTTCAGCGTTTCATTAAATTCTGGATTGGTGCTGTTACTCTTAATTTTGGTCTTGCGTTTACTTTGGCGGGACTTATCAGGCAGAAGGTATGCTTTGACGTATCTGTAGACCAAGAAGTGAGTATTAATGAGGAATATAAACAAACAATCTGAGCAAGGACCTGCCATTTCTGCATGAGCAACAGGTATGAGGAAATGCATTTCTGCAGTCTAAAGAATGTACATATGTAACAGCCAGTATGTGAAACATGGAAAGGTATGGTCTTTCTGCACAAACACAGCAGTGCTGGTCTTATAGGATCAGAATAACACAAAGGTAGGGCTAAAACAATTTACTCATTCTCAGAAACACAGAAAACTTTCCTAACACTTTCTCTTTTGCAATATTATGATTTTTGACTGGTTATATATGACAATGTACATCCAGAAAATACCTGAGAATGAAAAAAATTCATATCTGACATACAACAGGATTAGAGATGATGAAATATACTATTCATTCCTGATCTATGAGAATTGACATATTATGCTGAAAAATATCATGTGAATCCCAGAAAACATTGCCCTAGCAAAGTTAATCGACTGATGCACACCACAAAGCTACTTTCTTCACTCCTTCCAAAACACCGTTCTCCTTCTATAGTTTAGCTTTGCTCCTAGAAGTAAGAAATCAATTCAGCCTCCTTATTAATTCCTACTTTTGCCCTTTTGCAGAGAATACTAGCAAATAGGTTGATAATTCAAGTAACATCATTTCCTCAGAACATGTGCACACTACCCTAAGAAACATACTGAAAATGTATTTCCCATATTGAATCTGAAAAACAGTCACCACCAAAATGCTGGCCTGTAGCAGGCTATGTCAGTGCTGACTACAGTGTGTGACGTGTTGGAAAACAACCCTAGCAGGGCCTAAAAAGCAAATTCTGTGTGCTTACGGATCAGTTCTTTGCTTTTTCTCATCCACAATGGCCAGGTTTCTGCAACTCTTCACCAGGATGTTGAGAGCACCTGTTTTGTAGCTGTAGTTGATTTGGAGAAGGATTTCACCACTGACCTTCACGTTGCTATAGTCACCAGTTTCACTGTATACGCTCAGCATGCTGTTGATGCTGGTCTGGAGGGGGAGAGAAAAAGGACTTAGAAGCTTAAACAAAGTACATTTTCCAGAATCTGTCTTTCATGAGGTCACAGATACTGCCTCACTTGTTGAGTCTTGCTTTGAAAAGAGACAGAAGAAAGAAAGGAATACCACTGGTTTATATTTGATGTAAAGGGAATAAGAACTATCACTAATACTAGCTTATATGTCTAGACAGTGGATTTTTTTTTTTTTACACAAAAGACTCAAACTTGTTTATAAACATGACTAAATGCAAATTATCACCATTGAATTCATGCATGAACATAGAGCAGTCAATCTACATCAACAGTAAGCTCAAGTAGGTTCCAAGCAGATAAAAAATCAACTCTTGGGCTCAGCTGTCCACCTAATTCTTATTGAATATCATGAGATAACTGCTGACAGATCTGCTAGAAAAACCTCTGTGGATGATTCCTTAATGAAAATGGTATAAAAATGCACTAGATAGAAGTGACTCCAACCTCTCATTTTAAGTTCTAAAAGAATGAGTAAAATTCAATACCTACCATTAGTGCAATTTTCCTAAAGCCAAATAAAGTTTAGCAAAAATCCTACAAAATTTTCCACCGTGTAATATATCACACCCTGATCTCTTTCTTTTCTTTTGCTGCTGCCCTATGGAATACTGCAACGAGAATATCCTCCTCCAAAAGATTTCACTTAGAAAAGAACTAAATGCTTTTAAACAAAATTGGAGCAACATGCAAAGACATTCTCAGAAGAAAACATTTGACAGATTTCTAGTCTTTGAATAAGATCACTCAAAGAGATGCATAACCATCTAAATCCCACTACATAAGGACTTTGCAAGACATACAGATACAGCTTTCAATTGAGAAGGGAAAAAAAAGAGAGAAATCTTCAAAGTAAGTTAAGCAGAGCACTGTGGAGAACTCACAGTATCACCGTCTGTTTCAGGCACATTTAAGTAGTTCCATTTTCTGTCAGAGCCTTCTGGGAAGTTCTTCAAAGAAAGCAGTGCAAAAGGTCAACAGAAAAGAGCATTAGATAGCTGCAGTAGGAAAGAATAAATGCAGTGATAATGCATTACCTACACAGACAGGTAAATACAGCTCACATCGCAAAGCCACAGCAAGAAAGAAGGAAAAGACATCACCAAATCAGAGACATGCAAAGTGTTTTCCAAATACTTCAAGTGCTGAAGGGCACGTGGCTCAAGGAAATTAAATAGAAATGAAGTTATCTGCTGTTTCAGAAAGAAAAAAATCTAGATTCGTATCAGATTGTACTTGGATGTGCACCAGTTACATCTTTGTGAACTCAGTTCTTACTTAAGCTAGTCGAAAGGTGAGGATTTGTGCACTGCAGCACTGGTGCCTTTGTAAAAAAAAAATGCAGTTTCTCTGTGGAGTTTGTAAGTACAGATGGAAAAAAAATATGCATAAATGTTTAAACATCACTGGGGGAAAAAAATACAGTTATAGAATACTGGGGAAAACACTTCCCTGTGTCTGCTTATTTGAGCAATATCTGAAAGTCTCAACAATGAATTCATGGGAAACTGCATCCTTCCCTAGCAGCTACGGGGAGGAACAGAGTCAAGGAGGAGAAGAAACATAAAAAGAAAATAACCACCCATGTGCCCATCTCAAAAATCTAATAAGGTTACACCAATGTGGCCAGAGGGAATATCTGTTCTCTTGAACCCAAATACACCTTTTCTTGATCTTTAGGTACATTGGCAGCAAGGGAAAAACAACTGGGAAAACAAATAAAGAAACAATCTTAAACACATAGATGACCTTAAAATTTATGCAGATGCAATTTCTGAACTGCTCAGAAGCCACAAATAAAACATTCAGTGGAAGCATACGACATATTTGTCTTCTTTCTGCACAGATTCTGCTCTGTGGAAATTACAACAGCCTTTACATACGCTAAATGCAATGTCCCTAAGAAATCTAATCATTTTCCAGTTGCATAAGTAGTAAACAACCACTGCATATGGAGGTTGCTTAGCCTCATTTTAGCGCATCACTATGAACTACACTTGTTCTGAATCTTATCTTACTGGAGCAGGAAGGCACAGGAACAACTCAGTCTTAATGACGTGATAGGTCTTGACAACAACACATTGACGTCTTTAGGAAAGGAATCAGTGAAGGATGCAGGAAAGACTAAATAAACTGTTCGTGTATTAGTTTTGGAAAAACAGAAAGAAAACACCATAATGCTGAGCTACAATTCCTGTTTAATGCCACTTTTCATTCCTATTTTCACTCACCCATCATATAAGTAGATATAAAGCATTTTTACCCTCTGAAATATTTATTTTCTGTTATCTCAAATGCTTAGTATTAGAGTACCCTTGCTGTACTTTTAATTCTCGTATCTAAAAAAATGCACTTGAAGCCTAATGTTCACTAACAACATTACTGCAATGTGACATAATAATAGTATGTAGTCATTTGACAGACAAGCTAAATACAGGGAAAAAAAACTGTATGAGGCAGAAGGCTCAAAGGCATATAATAAGAAGAGTAAAGGAAAAAAACATACGAGAGAGAATGAATGTTAATAACTAATAACACAAACACAAAGAAGCCACAATAAACCTGTAATACTGACATGCTTTTCAAGGGAGTAGTAGCTTGCCTTTCAAAATTTCTCCATTAGCATTGCATGCAGTAACATTAACAATCATCTCAGGGTGAATACAAAGAAATAAGAGCACTGAGATGTGAGATCACCTCAAACCTACAGCAGCAGCAGAGCTGCCCTCTGCTTAGAAAAAGGTCAAAATGGAATCTACATGAAGTGGATGAAACCAATGTACAGGCAGAATACTGCCTACAGAACACAGAGGGAAGGACCTCTAAATACAGTTCCTCAGCTAATGGGATGAATTGAGAAAGCACTTAAGTGCTTGCAACCTTCCTACCAATATTCAGAGGAAAGAAAAACAATTCTGCCTGTAAAATCATTGGGCCAGCAAGGATTGGAGACAGTGAGTCATAGTCAGCCTCAGAGAAGTAGGTTTTATTAGACCAATATCAAACAAGCCACATTTCCTCAGGTCTGATTTGGTGTGATGTGCCACACGTCGCTGTTGTAGCTGTTTCTGCAAATCACACAAATTAAAAGTGAAAAAAAGGTCTGGATATGGACGGAGCTGAGATACCAAAATGTTCTCCAGGGACACTTCTCTCAGACCTTTGTTGTCCTCACATAAGCCAAGTTTGGGTTCAGCCAACACCGTCTCTTTGTGATCAAGAACTTAAATGTGTATTCCCACAACTCTGCCTGCAAGAAGACTAATGGGAATACAGTCTGAAAAGAACAGTTCATCAATCAGTGTCATGGACCATATTTTCTCTTTCCTTTTAGCATAAGACTCCCCAGCTCTCCATTCTCTTCAACTCTCTCACCTTCTGCCTGTTGTTTTTTTGCAGTCTACTGTTATCCTGTATGCTGACCAGAGCTACTGTCAGCACAAGGCACGAAAAACAGTGGCTAGATAATGCTCCAAGACATTACTAGAGATGAGATGCACACATCCTGAGTGTCAGATACCAGTAATGTGGTACACACTACATATTTATAAACTAGACACGTTAAAGACTATTCATATTAACTGTTCTCTATCCCAGTGAATAACTGACAGGAAAAAGAGCTGCATAAGACTTGTTATGCTAATTCTGTAGCATACCAAGCATATGTAACAACCTGAAAATGCAACCATTCTTTCAAAACCAACAGCAAGTTGCAACAGATAACCATGAGACTCAAACATCTGATTTACATTATATAGTTCGTGGGCATAATTGACACAAAAAAAAAAATTACCACAGTTATTTTAGGAGGTAGAAAAGCTGACACCCACCAGAACCCTCCAAATATCTCCTTCCTCACTGTAAAAATAAATACTTCTTGAGATTGAGGTGGCGTAACAGTCCTGTCACGGAGAATGGAAGGATGAATGTTTGTGTCCCAAGAATCTTAGCATTCAGAAAGCAGAATAAGATGGAAGAACACACCACCACTTTGTTCTAGTTATTTCAAACAAATTATATGCTCCTCTGGAAAGCTGAGTAGCCACATGCTGCAAACATCTGTGTCTTGCCTTCCCCAGATATTAGTTTGGCAGTAACCTGAATGTGTGGACAAATATGTTGATGAATAAAGATTGTCTCTTCCCACTTGTGCTGCAGAGATCAATGTTTTAGCTCTGAACAGAAGTAAAATCTTAATAGTCAGAAAACCCTATCTAAAAGCCAAAGGATGTTCCTCAACTGTAGGATGAAATGGCCAGGAAAACTACTAAAATATAAAGCAGAATGCTTATAAGTGGTACGATGTTTATCTCCATTTTAAAGGAATAATGGTCTGATATGAAAGGAAAAAAGCGTATTTTCTACTCAAGATCTTACTCTTGATAATCCACTTGTCAGATGTCCACGTTTCCTTGAATAACGAGAGGCCACAATGTCATCAATATCTTCTTCTGTTTCATCCAGATAATCCTAAATGACAAAGAAACAGGCAATTCAGTCATTGTATTCTCCACTGTATTTGATCAGCCTCTGTCCCCTGACGTTTCACATATTTTCTACCTTGGGAAGATGGTACAGGATACATTTAGAATTCTAATCTCCAGAGGAATTTTGACAAACATCTTCCACGTTTTTGCATAGGTACACAGCAAAAAAGAAAAGAGGTCATTACATTTCAGGTTTCAATTACTTAAAAAATGAAAAAAATGACACACACACTCGCTATCTTATTCTGTAGATAAATAATTTTGCATTGTCAATAACTGTTCATATTAAAAAAAAATCTTTGCATTAAAATCATGCACTATTGCAACAATAATCATAAAAATCATGAAGAAATCATCAGTTGCACGCCTTCATATATATATATACGGATGAATTCTAATAAGCAAGACTGAAATCTAACATCCTTAGTTCATATCCATGAAAAAAAATATATATTATTTTTTAAATACAGCAATAAAGTAAAACCTAACAAGAAACTCAGTATCTGGCTGATAGTCCTAATAGGATTCTTAATCTGAAGCAAAAATTACAGGGAGAAAAAGTCATCTTCTATTCTATTCAGAGTAGCTGGGAAATTTCAAGGATCTCCTTAAGCCTCATGGCAGGTGTTCTATCTTAATGGAAGCCAAATGTACAAATCCTTCATATCTGCTTTGCAACTATACAGGGCTCATGTGGCAACCTACCTCACTGTTGCACAATCATTATCTCCTAAACTAAATAGAGATCACACAGACTTCTATCCTAATTAGGAAAAGGCAGAAAAAAATATGCTGCTGGAGAGTTGAACTGTCACTGTTTATTTAAAGATCTGCAAAGTGTTCATTATTAGCATGCACAAAACTACCTGTTACTTCTCTAATTCTTTGCTCCAGTTACTGAAATAAATCAGCTGAAAGCAATGCAAAATTTTCTGTTACTACTTTCCAACCGCAATCGTGCATGTTTAATGTTGAGCAAAGGGAAATGAGGACAAGCCATCACTTTATTCAGGACCAAAATTTACATACTGAAGCAAAAAAAAACCCTCTTAGCTTCATGTTTTTACAATGAGCCTCCTCTGATGGTGTGTTTCCTTCCTGTTCTATTCGGATTCCGCTGCAGAACAAAACGCCATAGATACTTCATATTGTAAAGAAAATGTCCATAGAGACCCAGGCACAACACAGTACACTATTCTCATGAGAAAGACTGTTGAATCCTTCAAAAGTAAATACATTAATTGATTAAAAAAAATAAAATAAAAAAGCACTCTTCACTTCTACTCTCCTTATTGACTTGAGAATTCAAGTGACACAAGTATATGAAAATGACACCGGTAAGGTGTTCTTCCAGCCAATGCATCAGAAAGAAGCAATTCAGGTAATACATCCCAACTCTTTCCTTCATACTGTTGTATACACATACGTGGAGTTAAAAATCAAGTGCTGCATTTTGATTGGTGAGTAATTAAACACAGGACAAATTAAAGTGAGGTATCATCTTCACAGTGGGATGTTTATGGTTTAGGCACTCAAGTGTTGACAGTGCTTCTGTGACAGGGAGTTGTAGAATCACAGAGTACCCTGAGTTGGGAGGGATCCATAAGGATCACCAAGGCCAACTCCCGGCTCCACACAGCACCACCTAAAATTCAAACTCTATGACTGAGAGCGCTGAGTCCTAACGATAAGTAGGTGATCATCAATTTTGGTCTGCAAGCGTATATAGAAATTTAAAACAAATGGTTACCATTTAACATAAACACTTAATTCCTTTTTCACTACAACAATTATGTTTCTCAGTAGGTGTGACAGAACAGTAGCTACATAATTGCTTAGTGTTATTAGCTTATATAAGCTTATTAAAGTTAGAGCTGGAAGGACATTAATCTCACGGTCTCCAGTGGGGGTTATAAAATGCACATTATCCAATGCCTTCTAATAAAGCAGCTGAGCATGTAATGAACGCTACTTTGTCAGGAATTCAACACACACCTCTCAAGATAAGGTGCACGCACAGCTGAGTGCAGCACTATGTGTTTAACTGGTTCCTTGAAGAATACCTCCCACAGCATGCAGCTTTCTGGGGGTCGTCCCTTCCCACTTTCAAGAGCAAGAAGGAAAATACCACTCAATCTTCATCTCTCCGTATATGTAAGTGGTGCTATTAATAAAGCTGGGAGCAGAGCAGCTAAAATCCTTTTTCCACCTTTCCAGCTGGCAATCTGCTTATCTTATTAATGAATAACATCTCCCACACCACTACTGTCAGTTCCCATCACATACAAGAGACTAAAGGACCTCAGCTAGGTCCACCAGCCAGCCAAGAGGAAGGAAGTCATAATTCTTCACAGACTGAAGGAACCGTTGTTATTTTCATCAGATATTCTTATTTTTGTCTCTTATATCAAGCACCACAAAACTAAACTCCAGCAGGAGTATAACCTTCATCTCAAAACACAGCATTCATATGCAGTGTAAGGCAAGACAGTGAAGTAGTCCCATGAGTCAAACTACCCTAAAAAATATGCTGAGATGTAATCTGACATTTTATTTAGAGTCAGCAAAAACTCCCTTCTGTAAACAAGGAAGGCAAAAATCAAATAACTAAAAACTACTCTGGACATGACATTTCTGGTGCATGCCTTAAAGAAATTCCCAAGTGACAACTATCATACCCCATACAACTAGAAACCAACACAAAATATTTAAAGCTCTTATTTTCTTATTTTATTGTTTTCTTCTGCCATCTTTTCCAACTTCTAAATCAAGAACATACCCTTTTTCTTCACTAAAATTAATTTTTTAAATTAATTTTTGAAGCCATATTTCAGCATAAATCTGATGCATAGAAATGGCTTGTTATTTCCTAAATGATTCATCCAAACAAAGTAATGCTGCAGGCAAATTCACTAGGTGGTTACAATCCAAGAAACAGACGAGAATCCTGACATGCTGTTTTCCACAAATCCCCAGCTATCATTACAAGAAAGAGAGACATCTCCCATGGCCAATGCCCCTGTGAAAAGAGCAGATGGTAGGAAAATATTATGGCAATAGACAAAACATCACTGTTGCAGCAGGTAATGTTTTTTTTTCTCTCTTCTTTTCTTTTCTATCTTTTTTTTTTCCAGGCTAACCACTTGCATTTGAAAACCTCAAAACAAACTATGATTAGATGAAAAAATGTTCAAATTACTCTTTTCCTCATGCATACCCAAAAAGCTGGGATTTTTTTTTTTCTTTTCATGGCATTGATGCACATCTGCAACTTGTGTGTCTGTCTTGAACACATGCATAATATGAGAGGGATGTTGGCTATCACATCGGGAAAGGCAGCCCTTACAGAACACACAAAAAGAGGTATATAGATGTATGGAAGAAACTGATGAAGTGGAAGAAGAGACTGGCAAAAGTGGTGGGAAAGATAAGGAGGGCTTCATCTTCCAAAGAAGTAGGGCAAAAGCCAGAAGCAGATAAAGATTACAAATTTTAAACTATAGTATTTTGCAGCATAAAAATTAAAATGTAAGGAAGTAGGAGTTAACAGCACTTTGGAGTATCCATAATCTAGTGCCTGAAATTCAGTTTTATTCACCTGAAAACTCAAGAAGTAGTAAATTAATAGCAAACTGTTATTCACTGGAATCATTCTACAGCCAACAGACTAAAGTAAAATGAAGACGTTTAAAAACTCATTAAAACCCCTCAACTTACATTTTGTGTCACTTACACGGGCAGTGCTGATTTTCTAAGACAGAGCAAACATGATTTCTTGCCAGATAAACATTCACATGTTTACAACTCACCAGCTCCTCATCTAAGGTGCTAGGTACAGATTTGCTTCTTATGCTCAAGGTATCCTGTTTTCCTTCAGAGAAAGATTCACTCAAATCTATCTCAGATCGGCTACGGTCTAGAAAACGAAAATAACAAAACATTTCATCACAATTTTGTGTAAAGAACAGTGCCTCTTTTGCCTTGCTACTAGGTGCTGTCTCAGACTTTTTCTTAAAGGAAAAATGTTAAATTTGCATTTCTGTACATATTGGTCACAAAGTCTATGACAAATCACCATCAAAATGAAAAACAGAAAAATGTGTCTTATGGTGATATTTGGCCTTCTGGCCAGCATTTTTTAACATGCACTTTTTATCTGATGTAACTGTCTCCTGTGGATGACATGACAGATCAAGCCTTTGACTTTGTGTGTTAGACCTATAGCCTTGGAATATTGCAAAACTTGGAGTCCAAGCATTTGTAGAGATGATCACACCACCTACCATGACCAAACTCCCTTCAGCACCTCCTTCAGATTTAAGCAGCCCGAGATACAGCCGGGCACAGAAAGCATGTCTGCCATCACTGTGCAGAAGGGGTCAAAGTGAATAAGTCTCAAACTCTATATTTTTTTCATTCCCAGAAGATTCTCATTCCTTCTTTAAAGGCACAAGAAATATTGGATATCTTAGAGAAATATTTTCTTAGTCCTCCCCATTAAATATTTTGTGCCAGTGCTCGATAAATTGAGAAAAAAAGTGAAGGAATACTTCTACATCCTGCAGCTAAGAATCTGTAAAGTTTTCAGCTATCCATCCTCTTCCTGGGCTACAGCTGATGTGACAGGAAAGGTCTGCATTCTGAGCTTATACCAGAGAATCACAGAACAGTTTGGGTTGAAGGAACCTCAGAGCCCACACTGCCCCAACCGCAGCCGTGGGCAGGGCTGCCCGCCACCAGCTCAGGCTGCCCAGAGCCCCATCCAACCTGGCCTTGAGCACCTCCAGGGATGGGGCACCACAGCTTCTCTGGGCAGCTGTGCCAGCAGCCTCTGAAATCCCCCAGAAATAAGACAATAAAGAGTCTGAGGGATGTTCCCATGCTGCCTGCAGTTTTACTCAGCATTTATCTACTTTGGTAACACGAGCCCCAGCTCTTAAATGCTCAGAAAGCCTTTAATTTGCAAGGCAGCAGAAGCAAGAGAAAGAGCGTTCTCAGAAAGAAAATAGTAGCCAGGAATGTCTCAGCCAGGAATTGCATAATGCAGTATTCTCAAAGAAACCCTGATGCTCTCAAGGGGAAAAAAATCTATGGTGAAGACTGTAACTCCTTTGATTGGCTCAGTGGGACATGTCACTAGGTTTCTGCTTTGGGCTAAATTCAGATGAAAGAGAGTGAGCCCTGTGCTGTTCTTCAGAGAGAAACCTGTGAATCTGAACCCACTCTTAACCTGTAAGAAGCTGAGTAAAAGGCACAAGAGTGCAGGGCACATCTGCCTCCTGTTTCAGGTAGGAAAGGAGGATCTCCACTCACTGCTGCAAAGAGGCTCTGACAGCATCTTCCTGTGCAAGCCTCATTTACCTAGCAGTCTCCAATGAAATGAGGTAAATCACAGCTAAACCAATTGACTCAGTGCACCATGTATAGAAACCGAAATGACATGACAGCTGTAAGGGACTTGTTCTCTGACAGCTCATTGTTTCTCAGTGCTGTTTGTATCTGGGCAAAGAGGGTGTGAAATATAATTGAAGAAGCATGGCAGTATCTTATACAGATAGCTCACAGATAGTCTTTTATATAGGTGACCACACAGGGAATGATTTAACAATGTGAAATTGTGAATAAAATCTTGTAACAAGTCCAAGAGTATATCATTTGCCAGTAAGGATTACCATATTTTCAAACATGAAACTTATTAAGTGGCATAAATTTAGTTAGTAAAAAGATGAATTTGTAGAATGAACATCAACAAGTACAAGACTCTTATACCTGATCTTCTGATGCGCACTAAAAACAGAAAGCACAAACCTACAATAGCCATAATCTTCTAATGATAACAGCCAGCAGAAAAAAAGACAACTTAATACTTGCCCGATGACAAAGACACTCTAGAAACCGCAATGGAAGGTGTTCCAGATGCTTTCCTACGGTGCTTCTTTACTAAATCTTCAGGTACACTTTCACTTGCTGGAATAATCATGCCATTTTCTGAGTCAGCATCCTGCCCAGTAAGAAAAAAGCACATCCCAGAAATACAAAAATTGACTTACCACCAGTCTACAGAAGCACCATTTCTGTTAATTTCCAGAAATCCAAAGCTTCTTTAGCACCTGGACTATAACTGAATATATTTAGTTTACTATTTAATCTGTGCTCCTCGGTGCAGATCATGCATAAAATTTGCAAAAGGTTACAATTCATGCGTATAGTCTGAGCTCGCAACTGAAAAATTAGAGTAATACATCAGGAGTGAGGAAAGGAAAGTAAAAAAAAAAAAAATTATTTATTTAATTTCTAGGCTAAATTAGCATTGAATAGTTTGGTTTTATACCAGCATAATTTAAGTCAGGTTAAAACTAAATGGACTTGAACTAATTAAATTAGGATAGCATAATTCCTTAAATAAAGCTCGTATGCTTGATATTATCGTTTTTTTGCCTTCCTGTAAAAGAAATAACTAACAACATCAACTGCGTCCAAATTGAATGGATTTGTCTTTTTCAATCACATCTAATGCACTTGAAATAAAGTCAACCTGTGTGCCAGCAAGAATAAGACAAGTATTAACTTATTTACAGCACTCATAACTGGCCTTCCCAAACACTAATTCATCTTTATGAAAGATTATAAATTAGACAATGTATTTGGAAGCTGGAAAAAATGGATGTGTTCTCTCAATGAAATGGAGCTCAAAAGCTCATCTACTTCTTTCCAATGATAAAAAGAATTATCCCTGACTATAAATGTGACTTTCCTTCTATACAACTTGTGGCAACTTGGATCAACTTAGAATGATAGAAGCATTGAAGTTGGAAAAGACCTTTAGGATCATGTAGGCCAGCTGTCAACCCATCACCACCATGCCCACTGACTTAATGGAATAAGCCTGATTCCTTAAGAGGAGTGACCAAAACGAATGCAGGATGGTTGTCCCACCCAACGTACAGCCAAAAGCAGCCGTCTGACCAAGGAATGATGACAGCATTTGCTCCTTGGTGAGGTGAGCCAAATCCTGCTTATTGTGAAGCAGCCAAGGGTGCTGACTCAGACATGGCCATCTACATCTCCAGAGGCCAAATAACAGCAAGTAAGAGGAGTCCCAGATGTTTCATTTTGACAGCATCTAGCACACATTGTGTGCTATGACATAATTTATCAAATCCAGAAAAAAGTTAAAATAGTTACTGCCTGATTTTCTGCAAGTGCTGATTTTTTTCCTCAGAAGTCAGGGGGAGTGTGCTGGGTGTCCTGCATGCTGGAGAGTCACATCCTTAGCCCACGACACTTATTCAAGGCCCTACAGTGTCAAAACCATGTACACTCATCCCTTGTGCTTCCCACTTCAGAATCTGTAAGTCATTATGCAATTTGGGATATCAGCAGCAATTTTTAGACAGAGAAAGGCCTGCCAAACCAAAAACCACATCACTGATAGAGCATGACAAATCTTGCTCTAGTCGAGACCTTCACAGGTCCCAGCAGAATTATAGAAGAAACAAAATCTTCTCCGTTGGGCTTGTCCTTCCTGAGCTACAAATTGATCTAACAGAGCAGACACCAGCCAAGCCATTTTGCTCGGTGCCAGCTCTGTCTGGTGTCAGTTCAACATCAGGGAACTTACCCTGCTATAATCCACAGTCATGCTGCGTGTGCTCAGTGCTGGCGACCTCGGGAGGGAAGCTATGGAAGCAGTGCTTCTGTTTGCAGGGCCCACGGCCCCTCTCAGATGGCCTGCAGCTGCTTCTGTGTCACTGCTGTTCAGTGAAAGAGTGCTTCCTCTGGGAAGGAGATAAGAGTAAAAAAAGTGTTACTGCTTCCAGCAAACCACAGAATAAAATATCACTGATAACAGTTTATTAGAATTACACTGCTGTGGATGAACGGTGTCATCCACTGCAAGGAAACAGTCACCTGGAAAGACAAACATAAGCTGGAGTGAATCAATTATGTCATGCCTACACCTGTTTTCAGCACCTCTGCCAGAAGTGTGAATAGCCTGAGCAGGCGCTGTTTCTCCAGTTGCTGCATTGCCACATGTTGACGTGACAGTATATGGGCATCTCAGCAGAAGGTGTGATGCCTCCAGCGGGACTTCCCACACAGGGAATGAGCTGCTCCTCATTTTGAAGAAAAATTAACAGGATCTGACAGTTCTGACCACTTCTGCCAGCACTATCCCCAGGAACTCTAAAATCCTCAGCTGTGCATTCTCCTTCCTCTCCAGAAAAACAATTACCCTCTCTCCTGCTACAAGAGCGCCATCCTATTTATATAATGATAATGACTCGCGACCCAAGCCGGCAGATCATTCCAACCAGACTGAAAAGTGACAAAAATAATCTGAGGTCACCATACCCAATCGCTATCTAACGCTGCAACAGACAAGAGGGGGACATTTGGACATGGGACATTTTCTATTAGGAAATATTGATCACTCCATGTGTTAGAGTGCTAGGAAGGGTAAGCTGTTGTACTTTTTATTTTTATCACTTTTTAACTCTTGAAAGAATGAAAATGATTTTAAAATTTATGTTAATGTTTCCAGCCTAAGTCCTATATCCATTTGAAATTTGATTAGCAGCAAAAATCCAAGTTCCTGACTCATCTGCTCTTCCCTCTTTCCCTGCAAACATCAGTTCAGTCATTTTCATTTTCCTTCATAACCTAGGGAACTCTAACAGAGCCTTGCCAGGCAGTAACAGTTCTGCATACAGTCCTAGTTACTATTTCAAACAATTACTGGTAAAGAGCAATTGATGCAAGCACCACAGCCTTTTTCATGTGGTGCACCTTTTCCAGGTCACAGCCTGCAGAAAATGCAGCACCAGAGAACAGTGGTAGTGCAATTTTGCTGCAGAAAATGATTTTGGAACTTAAAGCATATTTTCAACTTGATTAATAAATTTAGATCTGCAAGCATCTTCATTGTGTACACATCTGAATTTCACCTCCATTTTAGCCTGCCATACCACGTCAGGGTAATTGCAGTAAAAATCTCTACAATAACAAAAAATTGTATCAGAACTACTGCTGAACTGAGAACAAATGCTCAACTACCCTAAGCAAGGAACACAGACCACACTGGTAGAGTTATTAAAAACAAGGAATAGAGAGGAAAACTCCAAAAACCAGGACTGCCTACTAATGTTACATGACAACAGTTTGTCCATTAGTGATCATACAGTAACCTTTTAAACAATTACCATTCCATTTCTTGTATCAACAATAGTAGATTATTCATAATAAACTCACTCTCACCCATGTGCACTTCATATAATCATGCTGCTACTTTTTAATCTGATGAATAAGTGATCAACAAACCCTAAAAAATGTGGTCTGGTTGAATTTTTGTCCAATCTGATCACATAAAGATGTGCCTTTGGTGCCATAAAGTCAGAAAATCAACGCATTTGGCTGTCATCTGTATTTTGTCAAAGCTCTTGTATTTCACTGCGCACTTAATTTCTAAACCTGCCATGGTTGGTTGCCAAACTGCACTGAGTAATATCAGTAAAAAATAAAATTTGATTTTTATTCTATGTCACATCACTTTTGATAGATTGCTTTAACTTTGTGTTATGAAAGCTCTTGTTACAGATTTTTTCCTCACTCTGTAAACTAATGTAAATCAACAGAAGCGTTCCAAAGTCACACAGGACTGGGAGAACAAAGATTTCAAAATGTGTTATGAGAGATTCTGTAGTCATCAGTCAAAACAAGCACTCACACACCAGATCATAGAATGGCTTGGGTTGGAAGGGACCCCAAGGATCATCAGGTTCTAACACCCCTGCCGTATGTGGAGCCACCAACCTCCCCACTTAATACTAGACCAGGCTGCCCAGGGCCCCATCCAACCTGGCCTCAAACACCTCCAGGGAAGGGGCATCACAACCCCTCTGGGCAGCTGTGCCAGCACCTCACCACTCTCTCTGTGAAGAACTTCCCCCTGAAATCTAATCTAAACCTTCCCTCCTTGAGCTTAAAACCATTCCCCCTTCTCCTATCACTATATATCCTAGTAAAAAGTTGATTCCCCTCCTGTTTATAATCCCCTTTTACATACTGGAAGGCCGTCTCCAGATCTTTGAGCTTATTTCAGCCTGCTTTTAGAGAGAGGTCCAACTTATTTTATGCATATGTTATGTAGACAGCAATGAAAGAAGTTGTTATACGATGACTCTACCATGCATTTCCAGGTGGTAGACAAGACCTCAGCAAGATGGAGTAGTGTTTGCGCAGAAGAGTCTGAAATTCCTACACTATTCATCTAAGGAGTATCCTGATGCTGCAAACCCAATTTGTTGAGCTGCAATAACAGTAAATATTTCTGCAGTAGAAACAAACCAGTGTGAGAGATGAACTCATGGCCCAGGCCTTCCTATTCCCATCTCAGTACAGCTTCTCTCAAATCAAAAACCTCAGAAAGAACTTTTATTCTTTCTCAATCACCCTGCTGGTAGGTGAAATACTTTCAGTTTTTACAACGCCGCTAAAAGATGAGGCAACTACAAAAATAAAAAATATGCAGGAAAACCTAGGACAGCAACAGTGGCACAACATGCTATTATATTCCCTTCACTTGAAACAGCGATGGAGGGTAGCCTGGGAAGGTTTGTTGTTATTTTTAATAAATACTACTCAGCTCTATAAAGTAACAATGGATGAACTACAACAAACATTCTTGAATATCTGTACAAGGCAGGAATTTTCATTCCTCTACAGAAATCCAAATTGTCAAATTTCCGATGTGTGTAAAACATATGGGAATTCAGTATAGACTACCCAAGAAAAATAAAAAAGCTATTTGTTTACTTGATTTTGGAGGTGAGACGAGAGGAATGTAGCATGTGGCATTTTATAATGCTATCAGCATAGGCAATAACCAAGATTTTCTAAGACCCAAAAAATTAGAAATAGAACTCTATTAGAAATAACTGGAACACAATAATGCAAAGAGAAGGACAAAACAGAGCCTATGAAAGAAAAAGTTATAGATTATAATCAATTAACATGATTATAGATTATAATCAATTAACATAAAACTTCGGGAAAAAGGGCCTCAGTTCTGCAACATACACACAGCATGCTGAATTAAAAGCCAGAAAAGAAAAACCAATGCACTGACAGCAGTCACCACCTAAATGTAATGGAGAAAAGAGGAATGGACAGGGTAATTTTTAGTTAGTTACTAGACATAAGCTCTCCTTCTCGGATTGTGCTTACTCAAGACAATCAAAGACAATCCAATTCTGTGGACTGGCACACACCCTTAGGTCAATTTCAGCACAAACTGCAACAGATTTCTGCCACTCACCTCTCAGAACAAGGTGTTGACTTGCTACTGCACAAGCTTTGGCTTTCAGCTTCAGAGCCTATGCTCCTTCCGCCTTCATCTTTTGCAATTGCGATTTCTCCTTTGGTAGCTGCCCTGATTATCTTCCTGATGAAAACGGGAAATAAAAAAAATATATATTGTAGAAGTTGCAAAATTTTTCCCAGAAACAGCAAACTGGCTGAAATACCACAATAAAAAGTGCACATTCTATTCAATTCATGTCTGAGCTCTGAACAACTTGGGATACAATAGTCAACAATGTTCCAAATCTGGACATCGAGGCGACTCCTATGAACAAATGCAGCATCATATTTACAATAAGCAACCTTAAGACACAGAACACCAAAATACCACAGAATCACAGAATAAAATGTTCAATACTTGCTTTGAACTAATAGTGCCTTTTGTGAAAATTCTCATAATTTTACAGTAGATACACAGCAAAGAATTTTGATCAAGTATGTGTATTTTCTTGCAGGAAATTACACCATGTGTGTTTTTCCTTAAACATCTCTTTGCAGTTTCTATACTTGTACATAGCAATACCTCAAACTTTCTGAAAACAGCTCCCCCTTACCCTACCTCACCCTGCAATACGTGGTTTAAAAAGATGGAAATGAAATTAGGTGTAACTGAAAAGTCACACTATGCTTCACAGACTTACAAGCAAGAGTGTAGTAAGGTTTCCCACTATGCTAAGTTTAAGGAGTTGGCCCCAAAATGGCTTTGCTAAAGCAAATTCACTCATGAGATATACAAACATGGAATCTGAGTGAGGAATAAGGAGCAAGGAAGGAAGAGGAAAAGTAATGAATTACTCCTAAGAGAAGTGGCCTATTTCTTGTAGAAATAAATTTATGGGGAATGTCACCATCAGAAAATATTCCAAACCACAAACTAAAAAATGCTGGAAAAAAATAATTAAAAAAAATAGACAATGAAAATAAAACAAAAACAATTCATTTCTCATGAGTAAACATGACTAATGGATTTAAGTAAAAAAGGATCCGAAAAATAAATTTTAAGGCACTCTCCCTATAGCTACCAATTAGCATGGTTTAGAGCAACGTCTAGGTTTCCCCACAGTAAATTCTCTGAGCTGGTTCCTTCTTCACCTTCATTTGAGAAGCCAGAGGTGTTCTGATGTTCTTTACCCCATTATTAAAAAGAGAAAAATACTTCACATCGATTTCCTGATTGACTGGAGGAAGGAACTCCATACACACTACTCCTCAATAGTCAAAGAGGTGTAGAAAGACATCTACCCACCCTATGTTTGGGATCCACAGCTCTAGTCATGACATGAATGTTCATCCGATTTTAATTCCCATTCACTGAACTTTCTCAGGTTATGTTTGAACATCACATATGCAACCATATATTCAATGCATCTGTCCACGTCCCCTGAGAACAAGTGAGCGCTCCTCTAAGGCCATGGCCTAAGTGGGGTATACACTTCATAGGCTGTAAAATGACCACCATCATATCTCTTTATTCACTATCACACAAAAAGAGCAAAGGAGCACTGCTTGGTTGTTAGACTAAATATGCACAACTAGAAGCCAAAGGGAAACATGACTTGTAAATGGAAGCAATGAGTATACGTAGAAAACAGGCCTTTCTTGAATTTGCTTTCTTAGCAAACCTGCTTATAGAGACCCTCTGCTATGTCAAATATAAACAGGAATAATCCAGCGGTTAAATTGGTTTTTTTTTTTTTCTGTTATGTTTATAGCTGAAGGGTAATTACAGCTGCATTTCCTCAGAGACAGCAGTCTAATTATAGGAAGCAGCTTTGAATTGAAGACTCTTTCTAACTCTGGAAAATTTGGGGCTGATGTGTACTGTTGGAGAGTCTCAAAAGACAATCCGATTGACCACATGCAGCTGTTATGTGATTTATCACTTTCCAAAAAGAAAAGGCTTTACCCTATCTTTCTAGGTCCACCAAAGATTGATTTATGCCCAGTTATGGAGGAGGTTGATATTCCTTTTTCTTCATTCTCTTGGTGTTGATCTTTGAATGTTCTTTCTTCATCCTTACTGGAAATTGTATCTTCAGTGGAGGGGAAAGAAAAAACAACAACAACAAAAAAAATATCAATATTTAAACAGGTAAAGGCAGCAAATATGAAACAATCTGCAAAAATAGGTTTTCGATTTTTCAGTATTAAATGAAACCTCATGATAAAATATCATACAAAAACAGCTGGGAAGGTTCTACAGTTTTGCTGTTTAATAAAGGAAAAATCAATTTCAAGTAGTTTGAAATGTTTTTTCCTATCAGCTTTCCTGTTGAACTATGCTTCTGAATTTATCGCTGACGCTACAGTTAATAATCAAAGGACTTGAAACATAATTTTGCAGTGTAAATCATTTTTTGTGTTGCACGAAATAATGTTTTCTTAATTAAAATGCAGGCTCAGGCTCATTTGGGAGCAGATGGTGGAAAAAATGGCTCATTTTTTCAAATATGTCTATCAAATATAAATATATAGTAAAAAAAAGTCACAAAATACCAAAATATATAAAAAAAAAGAACACCAAAAACATTAGACACATCAGTCTGACAGTTTCTGAAGCATACTGGTAGTGGAAAGATCAGCATTTTGCTAAGCAGTGTATTTGCACCAGAAATTCTTGCAATGGCAGTGAGCCATTCCTTCCCCTACAACCTGGCAGTAAGTACCACATTCTTACTGAAAGAAATGAATGCCACCTCTGAAAACAGGCTACTTACATACCAACTTCTGCGATCAGGGTGAAATAGCTACGTGAAGAGGGAAGCGTAAGGATTCAGGCTGAACTCCTATTTCTTAATCCAGTGGTACCAGCAAGGTACCACAGCAGCTCACAAACACTACGTGCTTGCTTTGCTCACTCAGGGCAGCAGAATGTTTTCTTTACGTAAGAGCACAGGTGCAACTTATTGGAGGTATCCTGACCAAAGGTACCTCTCCAATCTCACATGACTTTCCAAAATGGAAATCATGGATCACGTTTTTTACACATTACCATCATGGATAAGGGAGACAAAGATGAAAAATGGCTGATTACTGATTATGCTTACATCTTCTACAGTGAAGAACGAAATACAACACAGGTAAAACACCCTGGGAACATGACTTGAATGTATTAAGCATATCCCCTACCTGGGGACTTGCGCAGGATGGACTGTCTGACGACATCGGTTCCGAGATTTGATTGTTTGAAGCGCTTTGCTCTCTCTTCAAAGAACCATTCTCCTGTCACTATTCTTAGTTGTCTGTATGGGGAGAAAAAGACAAAAAGCCCCTAAATGCAGTTTTTCCACATGTCAGGACTGTTATGAATTAACTATGTGTGTGAGGTTCAGAGTTCAGACAGAACTTTTGCCTTTGCTGTTGTTTTGGATAATGCTGGTTTTTCTGGAGGCAAGTGGAAAGATTTCAAACCCTTCTGCCTATATTCACAAAAAAGAAATCCTGTATCATCATTGCTGTTTTCCTTTGGTATGTTTTTGATGCTAATTGACAGCATTTCTTTGAACAAATTTCATGATATTAAAGCATCACCGCTTCTGTTGCCCCATCACAGTTGATGTACAAAAAGTTACTAATTACAAATATTCTAAATGGATGAATAAATAAATATATACAAAATCACACAAAAAATGATTTGGCTCCAGGCACGTTCCTACTTACTTAATGTCCAGTAAGAAAACTCGCTAACCTATACCAGAAAAGAAACCATTTAGCCTTCCTGGCATGAAAATTTCTACAGATGAATTTAGAACACTGATCAATAGCTTCAAAAATAATAATAATAATAATAATAATAAAAAAATCCAAAACATGCACACAAATGAGGTAGAAGAAGGTTACTGCCTTACTTCTTGTTGCATATTTCTAACGGCAAAATCATGTATTTTGTATTCACATTTAGTCACTATGCAAGGTGTTAAATAAAATCTCTGCATTTCCCCTCAGAAATGTTAAATTACTTTTTTTTTTATATATGAATATTGGAGTCATTGTATTAGAACCTATTTGGTATGAAAACCAGTTTATTTCCCAAACGTATTTTCACAATTCATTTACAGCATGCACTTCTCTGTGCAGTTATTTTTATATCAAGATTTACAGCAAGTTTAGTGCTTTGTATCACACAATAAAACTGTCATACCCTCAACTATACCAGTGTATTCTACTACAGTATAGATGTATTATACCATCAACATGGCTCACTCATTTTTCCCTCAGTTGCTCCTAGGTTTGACCACAGAACTCCCCAAGTGTCATTTTCCCCTTGGATACAGACTTCATTTAAGTTGTGGGTAGAGGTAGAAAGTCCTCCTCCAACATCCATCTCCTGGAAACCATCTGTAGTCAGCCAATGCGAGTCAATTGGAGCAAGTACAGAGGCCTCAAGCTTTACATTGGACCTTTGTCCTTAACACAGCCAACATCATTTTTTTCTTGGCTTCCCAGCCTCTGCTAGCAGTCCTTTTTCTGTGAAAATGTCCATACCTAACAGATTCTATAAAAATTTCACATTCTAATGAAATAAGGGGGGAAAAGAAAAAGCTCTGTACTTTTGACTTTTTAGCACACTAGTAGGGGATGGGACACATGCAAATGTATTTTTCATGTATGCTGAACAATTCATAGGAAGGCTAGTGTTCATATCATCGTAATCATTCATGCATTGCAGCAATATCTACAAAAATCTTTTTTGTTCTACATGAACGGAAATGATTTCAGATTATATGACTGACAAAGCTTCTGACTTGAGGTTTGAATTTCATAATCGCACTTGACATTCTGAAATCAAAACTGAAGAGCAAAACCTAACCATCTTACAATGACATTATTTTCAGGCATGAATAGTTATGACAAAGGCAGACTGTCTTTCCTACTAAGATAGCACATCTTTCTTCTATTTCTGATACCAAACCTAAATTAACCATTCCATCTAGATAATTGTTCCAGTGGTAAGAGAATCAAGAGCATATATATAGCATTACCTCACATCAGTGCTCCCAGGTCTGTTCTCAGTTGTTTTTAAAATGGATTCAGGTTCCATCACTACTGTAATCATGGTACGTCTATGTATTTTATTCCCTTCATCAGCTAGCACATAGAATACAAACTTAAAAAAAACATGTTTACAAAAAAAATATTTAGTCTGGGCTTCCTGGATGTATGACAGATGTTAAAACCAGGAGCTTCAGAAAGAAGGAAACTAGAGTTATAAATTTTAACAGTAGCAATTTTTGCTTGATTGCACTTCCCTATTCTCAAAATATCTAGGAAAATTTTAAAGAAAATCATGCTCAAGTAGCTACGTTTAGTACAAAATACTGTAGGTATTAGGTAAACTTCTTATGTATCATAGAATCATAGAATAGCCTGCGTTGAAAAGGACCACAATGATCATCAAGTTTCAACCCCCCTGCTATGTGCAGGGTTGCCAACCACTAGACCAGGCTGCTCAGAGCTAGATAATCACATCCATGTGTGAGAGGAAGTACACCTCGTGGTGTCACGCTTCTTCCTCTCTGATCTCCCAATAAACACATAACTTCATTAACACATTGCCCAGCTTCCAAACAATACAACCTGTAGCCTGTCCCTACCAACAACTCAGCTTGCTATTTTCCAATCTCATTTTTGGAAGACACTTCATTGTTAAATGTCCAATTATAAACATTCAATTTAAGATGGAAATTCCGAATTTTTACTTTTTTTTGAGGGAAAAAAAAACAACAACAAAAAATCACCACTACCACCATAACTGATAAAATAGTCTGTTCAATCATCCAGCCTAACACTCAGAGTAGAGGAGAGAGCCTTAGTCCAGCTTTCTTCTCCTCTCCCATTGTCCAAGTATCTCACTTCCTCTCTGGGAAGTAAAGTTGGAAAAAAACAGCAAGACTAAAGGCTGGACAAAGTGCAACCTACAGATTAATAAGCAAAACATACACACCCATCTTTGCATGCATTCAACTGCGCAGAATACTTTCTACAATATAAATTAATTTCAGAGTAATTTTGATATATCGTGAGGCTATTAAATAGAAAATTGTGATTCTATTAAAAGAAAGCAAACGTGCCTGGAAGTGTGGGGGGAGGGAAATCTGATGAACGTTTTTATTCTAAAGCATTTGAAGTATCTATTCTTAGGCTCCTAATGTGAATAACTGTCACAATGATACTGAATTTTCATGACACTTTGAGACAACATAATTATTTCCAAGAAGGAGATAGGTCTCCCATTACTGCCTAATTCTATTGTAATAACTTGGGCCACCTAGGCATCTTATCTTGCTGAAGAATTCAAAAATAAAGGCACTGTTCATATATATCTAGACATAATCATGATGAAAAACACAGCATTAAGATGAAAAACCAGAAGGCTGCTTGAAGAACATGATTTTAAATCAAATGTTAAATTTAAAACACAAATGAATCACATTTTAAGATGATGCAGGAAAAATGTCACCTTGATGGAAAGTTTCTCTTCTAGCGCCTGTGTTTGATAGGTGCTGATCACCCACCTGTTTCTTGCATGCAGGGAATGGAGCAGAAAACTTCCTCTTTCACCAAGTGCACTGTTAGACAAAGGCTCATTTTATCTCATTAAATGCTACAATATCTCATCTCATTAATAAAGACTATCTTATTCTCTACCCTCAGTGACAACAGACCACAGAATATGAGAGAAGACTTGGCTCTAGCTCTTCTTGACCTTTGAATAATTAATCTTGCAACTTTATGTTCTAGCTGGCAATAACTCTGATGACAGAAAAAAACAAGTTACTTCTCCTTGTGGACATACTAATGGAGTATTCGTCCTCTGTAACTAGAAACTGCAAGGCAATCTACATATAAATCTCAGTCTGTTATTCTTAAAAATCCTAACAAACGTCTCTCACTTTTTACATCCAAATTTCTTTCCTCAAATTCACTAAATCTCTCTGAAAGTGGTTTAGAATGTAATTAATGATTTGTAATGAGCTTCCCCATCATCATCTAACTTTAGTGAAATAGTATTAAAAGGTACTAAAGATTATTTGGAGGCATGGAAGAGATTAAGTCAGACTTGCTCACTGCCACATGAAGACAGAAGAACAAAGAGATAGATGTTACTATTAAACAAACTGGTACCTCATCCCTTCAGCTACCATTATGCTACCATGCAACTGTTCAATTTGTTCAAAGAACAATACTGTGTTTTACGAAAGGAGTATCTTGAGATAATCTGATCTTCAAGTCAATCAATGTGCTTTCAAATTGGCCTCATCCTTTTTTTTTTTTTTTTCTTCTGATTTTTATTAATTTATTTATTTCTGTAGCTGGACACAAACTCACTCTAAATATTAAACTGATGATATTTCATCACAGGCTATAGGACAGAAATCCCAAACTCTCGTTCAGTGAGTGGATAGGCTGGACTCAAGACAGTCAGAAACAAGAAAGGGTCAAAATGCATTAAAAGAATCAACAGACCAAAGCTGGCTGATATTATCAACACTTTCTTTTATTGCCCTAAGATGTCTTTTGTTTCAGCAACCATTTTGGATTGTTATTTGTGCAGTTCAAGTGATTTATCCAATAAATTTTGCAATACTTAAGCATCTCTTTTGTTAAACACAGTAGATTCTCAGTATACAAATTTCTTCACTGACACCAGATGTACTGCAGCAGGCTTTCCAAGAAAGACTTACTTTTGAATGTGTTCCCTCAGATAAGTGAGACTGTGCAGTTTACTGCCACTACCATCACATTAAAGCAGTAGTTAATAGACATTCTTGTGGACGATTATGGCAGAGCAACCAATAATTAGTATAGCAACAAAACCAAAGAGAGTTCATGAAGGCCAAGAATCCTTCCCTATCTTTTAAGAGTGTCACAGCGTGTACAACATACAGCCGTTACAGTAGGTGCTAGTGTCTGTACTGCTGTTGTCTTAAACACCTTTCGTGAAGGTTGCTAAAGGAAAGTAAGTGTAAAGAAAAAGGAAAAAATCCTACTAGGTTTTGCAAAGTCACTAGCATGGTGAAACAACTCAGTTTAACGGACTCAAACACTGTATGTAGAACAATGCCATGTAACTAAAAGTTTTTTTTTCTCCTTCTATCTTTTGTTTCCTATTCATGCAGCATAACTGCCTCTCTTAGCACTGGTTTCTCATTTTCTTGTCCTTGCCTTCTGCCTTTCAATCTTGTCAAAGCTTCTCTTTCTATTAACTTCCTAAATGTAATTCAGAAAGCCTAATAATCCTAATTTTCCCTGCCTTTCTCATTTAAGTAAAACAGAGGAAAGCAAAAAATGAAAGAATTTAAAGTAGAATTATGCGTAGTGATTGGATTTAACTGATATACTCATCTGCATCACCTCTACATTATCCATGCAGAAGATAATGTGTTTTCTTAGCAGCATAACAAACGTTTTACAGATCATTAACTGCCATTATAGTCTTACAAAAACAAGGTATAAAAACAAAAAGAAAGGACTAAGATAGATTTGAATTTAGTAAAGATACCTAATGTTAGGGTTGTCAACACTTGAAACAATTTACACCATGCCTTTCAGTAACTTAGATGCAAGCTTCAGCTGGAGTTCATATTCAAGATGATTGCTAGGACCACTGCTTGGCATGCAGAATGCAACACAACCACACACATTTTGAGAGGTGGCCTCATTCACCTTTCAGCCACAAAACAGAACCAACTACTGATGTCATCATTCCTGAGACAGGTTTATGTAGCCTGTTTTTAAAACAAGATTCTGCAGCCTCTCCCAGTTATATGAATAGTTTTTTCATACCACCTACCCTAAGTCCTTTCATTGCAATTCAAGAATCACATTACTTTTCTTATCCGAAGTCAGTATGTAGAACAGCCTGTATGCATCTACAACACAGATGCCTTTTGTAGATTCAAAATCCAGTTATTTCAACTTCTCTCTTGCCTAAGCCAAACATTTCTGACTCCCTTCATTACCCTGGAGGCACCATGTCCTAGGCTCGTGATCATTATTTTCCGCTCAACCTTCCCCAGCTGACCAACATGTAACATACTACACAAAATGAGGCAGAGTACTACATACAAAAAAGGACTGTATCATGTATTTTGTAGGCCAAAATTCTGTTTGCACATCCTGAGTGATGCTGGACTTGCCCACAGCAGCATAAAACTGCTGATTCATGTGACTCACGTTCAGTTTTTCATTCAGTGCAATACCCTAATCCTTTCCTAAGGAACAACTGCTTAAGCTTTTTTTTCTCATTCTGTGTTTCTGAATCTGTGTTTTTGTCAAAGTGGTATTTGCACATGCCTGTAGGGAGCTACCACTTACTTTTTCTTCAAACCATTTCTCTAAATTATAGAGAATTTGAGCCCCAAGCTTGTCCTTCGACATGTCTGCAACACCTCTCAGTTTCATGTCACCAGCAAGTACAACTGGCAAACTCATCTGCTGCATCATCTAAGTCCCAAACTAAAACACTGAACGGTAAAAACCCAGGGAATATTCTGCTCTAAACTGCTGTTTATTTTGACAATGAAATGCCAGCAACTACTCTGACAAGAGAGCTTTGTAGTTCTCCAGGCACGTCTGCAATTACACTGACAGAATTTATTCCAGAGCACAGTCTCCCTTCTTTATAAACTCACGGGAACAGTATGATAGAAGCTATCAAAAGGCTCACTGAAGTCAAATTACAAGACATCTATGCATCCTCTTCTATCTGTGAGATTTGTCACCCTATCAAAGGAAGAAATTAAACAGTTTATGACATTATTTGTTCTTGAGCCAGCTCTTACTCGTCATCCTGTCAGCTATTCTTAGCTCTCAAACGGTACCGTGATCGTTTGTTTCAGTATTTTTAGAGAAAATAAAGGTAATCTGACAGGGCCAACAAATTCCATGTTCTTTCCTCATTTATTTTTAAAAAACAGAATTGCATTTGCTGTTCTCTGTCATCTCACCTAGACTTCATAATGACAACGTCTGAAAGGCACAGAATTCACATCACCCCAGAAATTGGCTGTGCAAACTACAAGGAGAACAGCCATGCCTCTAACAGTTTAACATTTCATAAAATCAAGTGCTTGAATGTGACTCATCTTAGAAGAGGTGAAATGATGTCCTCTGGATGCGCCTGCACCAATGCAGAGCTTACAGCATCTGGCTAAGCTGATGTTAAGAGACACAAACTCTAAACTCTCTGCTCTGCTCCATTAATCTTTCACTAACTGTCTAGGTAGCCAAAGTCTGACATGACTACCATTTTGGGTTCACTTTTTGATACAATTTAGAAAAAAAGCTTTATTTTCTTGATCTGTAAAAACCAACCAACCAACCAAACAAACAAACAAAAAAAACCACCAACCAACAAACCTACAACAACAACACAAAAAGAACAAGCCCAAACTGCCCCTATGGAATAACCAAAAACTTCTCCTAAGAAATTACCGATTCTTACCCTTTTATCATGTATTTTCCTTAGATATGTAACTTCCTTATGGATGCGGGAGCTGAAGTGTAAAAACATTAGGTTAAATAAATAGGTTAAATACCCAAGTTCTACTGCACAATGTACCTTTCCTTCAAGATTACCTTACTAAGACTAGCCACAAAATTCCTCCAAGTATATACTCCTCCAAGTATATATTAACTAAGAGACCTGGAACACGTAACACTGGAAAACAGTGCAGCAAATAAAAGCACCAGAAAAGCTTCTTCCATTGTATAACTGCTATGCTTATGCTCTTGTGCTAAGAGGAGCTGAAACAGTGACACCAGCATACAATTACCTACAAAGAGGTAATCTCTACATGCATTTATAAAAGCTGCACAACTTACGCAATCTTGGCACACACTGAGCACTTCCACTGCCCGTCAGTTCCCACCGCACGACACTTATTGCAGACTCGAAGTTTGCAGGTCTGGCACAGGTCTCCTCTGTCAAAGATAAAGCCCAGGCCTTTCTGACAGCGAACGCAGACCCTGCTGTTGTCCTGTTGGCAGTGTCGGCTTCCACCTTTCCTTTTCACTTCCAGAAGCTCATTTTTCAACTTCCTAGAAAGAAGAAAATAAAAGCCTTTAATTTACAATTGATTTCTGAGTGTTACTTGGACAAAATTTTTGGAGATTAAGCAATACGTCCATACATATAAATAAGGTCGTGAAAAATATGCTTCACATATTAATTGTATTTTTGACACATATATGACAAAGAAGAATAAATCTATCCTCCAACCTCTTGGATGAGCAGTCAAGAGGAAAATATGCAGTCTTGTGGTAGATCAGTATACATGACTGCAAACAGCTGTACATTCTGGACCACTGTCAAACTATCTTCGCCTGTACGTTATCAATAATTCAAGTCATACTGAGCCCAGCTTGAATGCAGCTCAAAACTGAGATTTTTCTGTGCCTTCAGGTTAGGAAAAGAAAATCTTTCCTGTAACTAGTGAGCATTTGAGACTGTGATAGGGTAGAGTTTGCCACGAATACATATGTAGTTCTGCAGTGGCTATTCAAAATTTCTTAAATGTTAAGAAACAAAACCAACTAACTTGTTAACAGATATGATATCATAGCATAACACCACCTTTCTTTTTCCTTAAAGGAGAATATTGGTTTAAATAACATAACTTTCATGTTACCAGTTCCACTATTGACTCTGCAGGATAAAAATATTTGCATTTAAAGACCTAATTTAAAAACTGCAATTTCACGGGTGCATGAGTTAAGTCCTTAAGGAGAAAAGAATCGTATGCAAAGTGTAACTGCTACTATAACAGCAAAAAAGGAGTTTATCTGATAGTAACAAACATTTGTACCTAAAGACAATAAAAAACGAAAGGTTAGGAGGGAGTAGGTGAGTCGTGTGAAAAAAAAAATATGCCACTGTAATGACCTCTAAACAATCACAGCCTAGTAGTACCAGTCCCCCAGTACAGGAACCAGCTGTATTGTAAACATCCAATTTTGCCATTCTAACATTTGAGCTCTCCTTAATTTTAAAGGAATCTAATGAATCATGCAGTTCGACATATTTAATCTCAAATATTAAATAAGAATTTGTCTTTATCAATCTCCTAGCAATATTAAAGAGAAGACAAAGTCACCAGAAGTCAAATTAATAAGCTGCTGGAGAAAGAATCCTGTAATACACCGAGATTTCTAAGTCATCTATTATGATAGCATTTGACAGAAGATAGCTATTAAGAAGAAAACTGTTACGGGCAAGGATAATGGAATATTTTGTCATTCCTCTAACTGTGAATTCATATTAAGATCTCTCTTCTGTTTGACAAAATACTGTACAGGCATTGGAGAGGAGTTTTGTTGTAACTAGTGCTTCAGGTAGCCCTAAATGATCTAAGTCCTTCCATATAGGGCCTAAAATATCACATTAAGCATCAAAGGAGATAAAAAAAGACAGACTAATGGAAATCTGAGAAATTATCCTACATTAGGTCCATCAAACATGTAAATATGAAAATCTAGCTCTCTGAAAAGATGAAGAAAAAGACGCAGGCAGCAAGAAATACAATTCTACAAGAGTAAAGCCAAGGAACAGCCAGTAGTCATAGCTGTAGGCAGCATCACCCAGCATGTGCAAGAGGCACAAAACATCCCTGAATGAGTCTCACCCCCCCCTACTGATAGCCTTGTGGCTTCAAGAATCACAGGCACTCATCTCATTCCTACACAAATGCAGCACCCAGAGATGGAACATTTGCTAACCCTAATAGCCTTGCAGAAACAAAGAAGTGATCAGAAGCCTTAAGAGAGCCATTTTTTTTTCTTAAAGTGCTTTACCTTAAAGAACACGCATACCCCAAGTTTAGAAAAACTGAATGGTCGTAGTGCTACAAGAGGCAAGGCAGGCACATTTACATCTGAACAGAAATAAAGCACAGAATTCAAGTATCCTTAATTTTATTCTGCCACTCTGAATCTTCCGGAGTTCAAACAGTTGTAAAAAAATTCACTAGAAAACAAAGAAGTCTTCACTCATGTCTTACACGATACCTAGAAAGCAACAGTAACCGCTATTGACAATTCATGAAAGGATGAGCTATTACCAATTTACATTGACATTTCCTCTCATTGTAAAAACCTAGGTACTTAAATCCCTATTTTATAAGCATTTCAAATTTTGCTTATGGAAAAGATTTTTTAATGATAAAAACTACATTAAGAATATTTAGCTATGGAGATACGTTGGTGACGCTGAAAGGAAACAGGAAGGCAGAGAGGGAATTTGCAAAGGAAAAGAGAATTGGAGTGATGAATAGCGGAATGAGGGACAGAACAGAGGAAAGGAGATGTGGGAACTGAGATCATGTTGGAGACTAACATTCACACGCTTCCACAGATCAATGTTTTTCTGAGCAAGGTCTTCATTGTCTCATCTAAAGACTATCACCAGGATTAAAAAAAGCACCACCACCACCACCATCCAAAACGTCAAACTGTCTGTTGGTTTCTTACTAACCTTAGATGAAATCAACTGTATGCGCAGTATAAGCGTATCAGAATAAAGCACCATCAGAAATTCTTTCATAAATGGAAAGGTCTTCATTCCTGAAGAACAGCGGGGCACAGAGCAGGCAGCTCTACCCTTAGAGTACCCTCCTTAGCAGTAGGAGCTACTTCATTCTGAAAACTCTCTGGTTCAAAGATTAACAACATATGGAACTGCCCAATTTCCAAATGACACAGCTGCCAGACAACCAACTTCCTTTCTACCCCCTCCACACAGGGATCAACAATGTCCTTTAACATAAAGTCTCCTTCCTTAAAATATTACTTATAGCCAGCACCGTAAAAAACATACACCATATGCTACCATATACTAATTTGCAGTCATTTTGTGCTTACAAGTCCAAATATATAATCATCAGGTAAACCACATCTCTTGTCACTCAAATTTAAACTTTTGATCTACTATTTGCCTGTAGTTACTACACGGTGTATCTGTGCTAACAGATTCTCCTATGCCGTAATGGAGATAATACCTTAAATTCTTTCTGTGTATCTGTTCTGACTGCTCAAGAGACACCATTTTAATGAACTGAAGAGAGAGGAACACTACATTTCCCTGACAGGAGTTCATGCAGTTCTTGTACAACTTTTGGCAACCTAAATGCTGTGGGAGCAATGAAGGTAATTACTCAATCAAGCCTTATTCTTGTAAGAAATTGGCATTTTCTTTAATTGTTTTCTCAGTTCAGCAATTATTACGCTGGTGTCCTCTCTTCTAAAAGCCTGGCAACTTGCAGCTCACAGCTTTTCTTTGTAAACAAAGCTGTCTAGGAATACACCAAGGTAAGAAAGTGGTGTAAATTAGCAAGTAAGCGTGTCATGTGTGTTTGCTCTGTGACAGCTTATTAAAACCAAGGTGAAAAGTTAGCTCCAGATGCAAAGTGCCGTGACTGTCAGGCCCAGGTGCCCGTGTAACACCAGACCTGGGAGGAGGCAGCAGAGCCACCGCTGGAATAGAGGCAAACCAACCAACAGATGAACTACATAGATTCTTCTGATTTGGTTTTGATTTCATGAATTGTAGTATCACGCATCTAATGCGTGAGGGCTGCTCCAAAAGTAATGCCTCCTGTTTTATTAAGTTGGCCCACAACATCAGTAGCACATGTTGGTGGTATAGGAGTAGAGGCTGAACCTTCGCACCAGTGTTCCATTCCCTTTTGTTGCTGTGTGACAGATGGCAGCAGAGAAGCACTCTGACACAATGGTGTCTGAGATGGAAGTGCAAATGAAGAAAAGGGGTGCAATTGAATTCTTCCATGCAAAAAAAAAAATGCCCTCACTGACATTCATCAATGCTTGTTGACCAACCAGTGGATGTAAGCACAGTGAGGTAGTAGGTGGTGCATTTCAGCAGTGGCAGCAGTGACAGCGAGTCACCTCTGCTGGTGCAGATTTTCACCCGCGCACCATGTAGGCTCATGTTCATTGTTGGTGAAAATGCATAGCTCTTGCTGGTGATTATGTTGAAAAAATAGCATTTTATAGCTGAGAATGTGCTCTATTAAATAGTGTTACTGTGC
This sequence comes from Gallus gallus, assembly GCF_016699485.2. Lineage (NCBI taxonomy): Eukaryota > Metazoa > Chordata > Aves > Galliformes > Phasianidae > Gallus > Gallus gallus. The sequence goes on from NC_052532.1 coordinate 113,187,543, forward strand.
TGTTCATATTTGTTATAGTTTCCGTGGAAATACATGGGAGGCGCTGCCTTCAGAGCAACCTATGAAATATGGGTTTGCCTAAAAGGAGTCTTAAAAGAACAAAACTTCAAAAATAGTAAAGGGATGGAAAAAAAAAATGAACATTCCAGTTAAGAACAGTCAATTCAGAGTGGATCGACTGACGCGGTCTGGATGCAAATTTCTCCCAGCAATTCTGAAAGTATAATAAAAAAACAACAACAAATATTTGCTCCCCCAGTATGGTTAATTTCACCATCTTTACATAGCTATTTTAGATCTGTCACCGAATTATTTTACCCAAATAATCTTATCATTTGAAAACAATTATGATTATTTGACTGATATCAAAAGAATTACACAATGTTTAAGAAACAAAATGCTATTTTCACAATTAATCTGCAAATTTAAATTTATATTCAAACAACATTTCCAGTTATACAAAGCACACAGATGTAAAAACCTAACTACAACTCAGCATTTATTAAAATGTGTTGCTTTTTTGTATTATCAAAGCTAGAACATAGAAAGAGTCCTTGCTGCCTTCTGTGTATTTCTCACATGTAGGTGAAATATTTATCCATCATATAAAAATACAAGAACAACCACCTGCATTTCAGAATGCAAGTATGAGTAATGGCTATGAATCTAACTCTCGACAATTTCATTACTAGGACATCCTTCTACGCTTACTGTTGCTTCCTCAGTGAAAGCAAAGGCCCTTTCAAGTTATTACAGCTTCTGAAGACAAAGAAACAGAAAAAAACAAAGAAACAAACAAAACCTCACCACTATTACCAACAGAGATTCAGAGTGTAAGAGACAGATAAACGTCCTTCTGTATGGTACACAAGCAAGTACCTTGCCAGAATTAAAAAAGCATTAAAAAAAGGATTTGTTCTTCTGAAGGCACTCCAATAAAGTATGTAACAGATTGCACAAAATAGAATTCCAAAGACAACACATGTTCCTCTGAAGTATACTTATGAGCCATAATTAAAGATATCCTTGCCAAGCTGTATTTGGAAAGAAAAAACTCTGAAGTTTCCCAGGAAGCAGTTAGCCAACCAGCTTTGTATAGCTGTATAACTTCAAAGTCTTTTATAGACCATATTCCATTACTGTCAGACACACTGTGATCTAGTGATAATACTTCAGAAATGCCTTGAATTTCAAACCAACTGGTTAATATAGGTGCCAGAATTATGCATAACATCACAACTCGAGTTAGCCTAACTGGCACTGTATTTCAGATTAACTATGTCTCTAAGATGCTCTTTCCATTTGTACCTCTCCCTTAATCAAACCACATCCTGTGGAGTTGCTATGGGTTCTCCGTAGATTTGACAAAGTGACTTTCAGTATCACAAAGAAAAACAAAACAAAAAAAAAACCCAGGTAAGTAGGATTTTTTAAGACATCATTAAAAGAAAGAAACAAGCAAAAAAAAAAAACAACCTGAGTTTTAACTTACGCATTACTGCCATGTCCTGCATGACACTGGGACACAACAGCAGAAGCAAAAAGTTTTTTATGGTGTTTGGGAAGCTTGTGTTCTGCTCACACTCCTGCACTTAGTACCAAAGCCTTTGACAGATGATTACTGCATGGCACACATTTTAAGGCCACCACCTTCAAAAACTGAAGTACACTGAAATGCTTATCTTGTTACAAAATAGAACACAATGCCTGGAACAAACAGTGCTCCATCTGTTTTCTTGTGTTCTGTTTTCTTCATCTGATGAATGATGAAGGTTAAACAATTAATTTGCCCACTCTACCACAAAGATGCTCCGTTCTTTCCAGCCTTGTACTAGGAGAGAGATGCCAGCTTTAGCCCACTCCGTTTAGACAAGTAGCTATGTTCACTCTTCTAAAAGGGCTGCAAATCAGAAGGGGCATTGCACTTGGACTTGGTTATCTCAAGAGACAAAGCCTTCCAAAACCAGTGGGTAACTCTGCATGGATTCCCAAAATAATTTCATACAAAAGAAGCCTCAGCAGGTGCTGAATGCAAATCTAAACTGCATTTTGGCAAATCAAAGAGAAAAACAATGCAGCCTGGCCTTGGAGGACATGTATGGAAACCAGCAGATGCTGGAAATATTCCCTTTGTAATCCATTGCACTTAGCAGCCTCAGCAACACTGAGTGCTGCATGCTAAGCCTGTTTCTCAGAACCAACATTAGATGGAAAGACAGCAGAGAAGCAATTGGAAGCAGTAGCAACACACTGGAAAAGCATTCAAACCGTTAAGAACTGATACTTTGCCGAACTAACTGAATTGAAGTCATCATCTGAACTACCTGGGTCTCAAACTGCCTCCACACATTTTTCTCTCAACTTTCATTTCACCTTTTTTCCTCTGAAAAGAATACACAAAGTCTATTGAACACTCTGAGTCTCTACTTCCCTCATTAGTGTGTTCGGAGATACACCTTCAGTTTGATTCTTTATGTACTAGTAAATCTAATCACTAAAGTAAATCCTGGAATTTTAAATGTAGTATTAAAGTCAACCAAGACAATTTGGATGTACTTTTAGAGTGAGCCATCAGATTTCATTACACTGTATTTCCACTACATGTTAAGCTTTCTATGACGTTATGAAGATCAAATGGCAGCTTTCCAACCAGTACTGCAGTTCTAAATGATATTAGTTTGAAGGATGAATAGGCAATACATTGTAGGTAAGTCTTATATGAAATAATCACTAGAACAAATTCACTGCTCTTTTTAGAGTAGTTCCCTCTACAAATGGCCTCAGACTGAAGTTTAAGTAGTATTCACTTTCTTTGAAGCAATGAACGCATCAAAATCTTCTATTCTTAAAGGGCCACACTAGCAAAAAAAAAATTTTTTTAAACACATTTTGACTTTTAACTAACTGTGCCATCTCACAACATTGATCCTTCTTCCAAAGCATTTAGGAAATCTCTGAAGAACATGTAAATACCCATATTACAGAATTATATATATATATTTAATAATAAAAATAGAAGTCTTACCTTATCCTTTTATCTTCAACTTTTTTCAGATACTCATCTCTCTTCAATACTCCCAGTATCATTTCCCTTTCATGCTCCAACAAAAACGACAGATTGATGATCTCCAAGTGCTTCGCCATGATTCTTCAGTGACACTTTCAGTGAGTGCTTTGTCTGATCAATTCTTCCAGTGAATTGTGTGCACAGGTCCAAAGGCACTTCTGTGTCTGAGTTACAAGATTCACAGTCAAGAGGTATTTCAAAAAATGCTCCTTTAAGTTAACCAGGTGTCAATGTTGTATTGCTCTGCCTTCCAACTAAACGAGACATAAAGGTTTCCTCTTCGTTTCTTCCTCAAAAAAGCTATTCATTTTTTCTGGCTATTGAATGCCCCTGAGTCCTGGCCGATGCTCTCTGACATGCTGTAGGCCTTCAGACTGGATTCATAAGCAGGTGCAGAATCAGCTTCCTTGCATAACTGTAGTTCAGTGCCACAGAATAGCTGGGTGTATTTATTTCAAACTACCTAAAAGTCAAAAGAAAAAAATGGAAGTGATTTTGACATTACTGTTGTGGTCTGATTTAAGAAAGACTTAATCAAGTACTGGTTTGAAAGCCACCAAACCATAAATGCCTACTTAGTTGCACACCATCAAGTTATCCCAGGGAGTAACTCATGTTTTCTATGTTGTTTATTTACTCTAATGGATGATAATTATATTCCCACAAGGGCTCTCTCTAGTGCAGTACAATTTGCAATTCTCTTCTTATTGCAATAAGCTTAGACGACTGTTTTCACTTTGTAATACTTCCATAATAATAAGGACCAGGTGTGGGACAATCAATCTATTTTTCTGAAATTAAATAATTGAAAATGGAAAGTAGAAAATTAGCTATCTAAGAGGTGGAAAGACTTCAAAGGACAGGACTAACGGTAAGACTCACCCAACAATAAGTATTCTATCTGAACTTCAGCAGGTTACCCGTTACACTTAATCGCAGCCATTTCAGAGAAATGGGAGATTTTTAGAAGTAGTATATTCAATTACTGCAGATTTAATTTAGAATGATACATCTTAGAAGAGCCCACTAAATACAGTGAGAAAGAAGGGTGACTAGTTAATGTGAAGCTTTTTTTGTTTATTCTAAGCAAAAAGCAATTTGAAAAACAAAACAAAACGAAAACCACCGAAAACAGAAGAGGCACCTTGGTCCATACTTGACTCTGTTAGGAGAAAGTCATCAGGAAGCTACTTGAAAAATTCTACTTTGTTTCTTTGCATTTATTTTTGAATGGGAAGACAAACAAAGAACAGCACCAGCACGCTGGACTACACTTAATCTTAGACTCTTGAAAATGGAGTTTCTACTTGTTAAGGCCATGTTATTTGCAAACAAAGTAAGACAACCAACATGTGAATCATATCTTGCTACTGTTATGGCTAAATTCTTCCCCGAACTGCCCAGCAAAGCAGTACTTCCATCCCAGTCAGGTCCTAACATCATGATGTGCTTGGAAGCACAGTGCTCTGGCATAAAATGGAGAGCTAAATCCAGCAACCAGAGAACAAACAAGATGTTTGATGGGTCAGGGTGCTGTGACTTTCTGTTTGCAAATTTACCATACAGGGACAAGGTAGATGGGCAACAGAATTATTTTAAGAATTATACTGAGTTTATTCTGAGATTCTAGCAGCTGGCAGCTCTGCCTGTGGCAGGGGGGTTCGAGCTTCATGGTCCTTGGGGTCCCTTCCAACCCAAGCCATTCTATGGTTCTATGTTTTTCTCTGCCCAAAGAAAAAGAAAAAAAAAGTTTTATTGAAAAACGGAAAACCAAAAGGGTAAAGAAAGTGCAATACAAACTGAAAATGAGAACAACAAAAGTGTTAAAATTGTCTCTGATAGCACCATTTCTATCTTGATGATACACTGCAGGTAATCGGGGTTCTTACAGAAAAACAATGCAGTGGTATGACAAGCAGGTTGATAAAGAACACTGTTCCTTGTAAGATATATTCTGGTACTGAGGAAGCAGGGAAGAGAAAAGCACTCAAAATATTTTTTATACAGACCCTTCTGACTGCACCTTAACCTCAACTTCATGTGTGGACATATTCTGAGCTTTTTTTCACTTAATTCTAAAGAAGCTAGCATTCTTGGCAGAATATCTGAAAGCCTCAAAAATTCCCTTTGGCTAAGCATAACACCCATCCTTGCATATTCTGGGGGATTCTGTCATCAACACTGGGAGAAACAATTTTTTCCCAAATATAAGTCCAGAATTACTAACGTTAACATACGATAGCTGTGTGTGGGGGCTTACTGGGAGGGTTCTGATAGTGGCGGGTGCAGGAGTGGCCTCTGCAAGAAAAGATAAGGATGATACTTGAGAGAAATAACAGGAAAAACATGGAGAGGACACTACATGGATGGATCCATGCATGTGGATCTCCACATGCAGCCATGGAGGAGCCCATGAGGCAGCAGTGGATGAGGCCTGAAGGAGGCACAGCCCATGGAGGGACCCTGCAGGAGCAGCCTAGGCTGGAGCTGCTGCCAGTGGGGACTCGTGGAGCAGTGCCTGAAGGGTGGGCCCCGTGGTACAGAGCTGTGCTGGGGCGGTGCTGGGAGAGCTGCAGCATGTGAGAAGTCCACATGGGGTCAGTTTGGCATCTTGTGGGAAGGACTTCACATACAGCAGGGGCAGAGAGTGACCAGGAAGGAGCAGCACAGACAAAGCATTATGGACTGACTACAGGCTCCATTCTCTGTTACTCTATGCTGCTTGAGGGATTATATTAATTTCCCTATGCAGAGTCTGTTTTGCCCTTGACAGTAATTAATGAGTGATCTCCACATCCTTTTCTCAACCCTTGAGCCCTTTTTCATCATATTTTCTCCTCGAATTCCTTTGAGTGGTGGGAGTGAGAGAGTAGCATGGTGGACATCAGCTGCCACCAGTCTGAAACCACCACAAACAGCAAATCTGTGTTCAGGGCTACAACAGTATACCAGATGCTGAAATACCCCAGGCTTTCTGCTTGCCAGCTATCCAGCATATCCATACCAACCAGCTGATTGACATGAAAGCACAGAACCCACTTCACTTTCCAGATTTTCTTCTGCACTATGAAACTGCTACTCAACACAGAATGAAAAAATAATTGGATTATCCTAACTATTAACTGTCTAACTACTGAAGCTTCTGCAAACATCTCAAGAAAAACTCATGTTTGTTCAGACCAGATTGCTTCTACAGCCGTTACACCCATAACCTCTGCTTAATCAAGAGGGAAAGCTTAGCTTATGCAATGTTTACATCAAGGACATCTTTTAGGTCTGAAGATTAGTTTAGGTATCTGGTATGTTTATCCTATGTGAAACAGAACTAGAGAAAATTTCTCCTTGTCAATATGTTCTATTTCAGTCCTGCCTGATGATACAAGTTCTGTGCTGAAACTGAGTGAGAACGCTGCCTTCCCCCCCTCCATGGACTAATGCACACAAAACATCACCTACTTCCTAGCAGCAGACTATGTTTTAGCTCAGATGCTTTTCGTGGTAGGCATTTCTATTATACGTGTATTTGTAAAACCAAAAGAAGAGCAACAACAAAACAGCAAATTAAAAATTGGCTAATAAGTAATAAGATGCTGCTTCTAATGAAGTAGCACTTAATAATTCCCTGCTTTAGACAACATGCAATTAGAGCCCAGGCCTGTGTTTAAGATATAACAAAAAAAAAAAAAAAGGCACCAGCTGACAGATGCTGAATATTTCAACCATCTTAGAGCTTAAAAACAGGACAAACCAGCTAGCTGTTAGAAAGTGACAATGTCTAAGTAAGCACATGCTCCTTTCAACAGACATTTGATGTTTTATTAAGCAGCCCTGGGGATGTTTAGGAAGTGACACTGTTTTCATCCTAAAACAAGTGAAGATTTTACACAACAGAGCATTTGGTTAATACTAAATCACAAACTAGGAGGCATGGAAGAATGCAAAGCCCTTTAGAAGGATGGGGGTAGTTTTAAATCTCTATTCAGCTTGGGCTAGAACATTAATTTCCTTATTCAGGGTAAGGCAACAACCCACCACTGGACTTGCAGAAGAAATAGTAGGGAGGAGAGGAAGGAATGAAGTGACACAATATAATGAAACCATGTACAAGTGAGCCTTTAGAGCATGTTTTTTGTTTTTCCCTTGCCTTATGGAAGGGGTTAAAGAACTGCTCATTGGGACTGCTTACAGAATCACAGAATTGCAAGGGTTGGAAAGGACCTCAAGAGGTCATCAAGTCCAACCCCTCTGATAAAGCAGGTACCATATAATAGGTTGCACAGGTAGGCATCCAGCTGGGTCTCGAATATCTCCATAGACTCCACAGCCTCTCTGGGCAAATTGTTCCAGTGCTAAATCACCTTTATCATACAGAAATTCTTCCACATGCTAGTAGGAACTTCCTATGTTCAAGCTTTAGGCCATTACTCCTTGTCCTACAGCACTGAGAAGAGCCTGGCCTCATGCATTTGCCTCCCACCCCCCTTTAGATATTTATAAACATTTATCAGATCCCCTCTCAGTCTTCTTTTCCCCAAGCTGAACAGACCCAGGTTACTCAGCCTTTCCTCATACAGTAGATGCTCCAGGCCCTTTATCATCTATGTGGCCTTCCACTGGACTCCTTCTAGGAGATTCCTGCCTGTTTTTGAACTGAGGAGTACAGAACACAGTAGTCTAAATGTGACCACACTAGGCCATAGTAGAGAGGAAGGATAACCTCCCTTGACCTGCTGGCCACACTCTTTTTAATGCGCTCCAAGATACCACTGGCCTTTTTGGCCACAAGGGCACATTGCTGGCTCACAGCTAACTTGTTGTCTACCAGGACCCCAAGTCCTTCTCCACAGACCCTATCACCAGCAGGTCATCCCCTAACCTGTACAGCTAATTGCAGTTATTCCTCCCCAGGTGCAAGATTCTACACTTGCTCTTGTTAAACCTCACCTGATTCCTCCTTGCCCAAATCTAAAGTTTGTGCAGGTCACATTGAATGGTATCACAGCCTTCAGGTGTGTCAGCCACTCCTCCCAGCTTTGTATCCTCAACAAACATGCTGAGGGTGGACTCTATCTCTCCATCCATGTTACTGATGAAGATATTGAACAAGATCAGACCCAGCACCAACTCCTGGGGAGCACCACTAGTTACAGGCCTTCAATCAGACTGCATGGCTGATGACCACCCTCTGAGCTTTGCCAGTCAGCCAGTTGTCAATTCTCCTCACCATCCACTCATCTATTTCACATTTTCTAAGTTTCATAACAAGGATGTTGTGGGACATTGTGTCAAATGCCTTGCTGAAGTCAAGGTACACAACATCCACTGCTCTTCCTCCTTTCTACCCAGCCAGTGATGACATCACAGAAGGCTGTCAAATTGGTCAAGCATGATTTCCCTTTGATGAATCCACATTGACTACTCCTGATAATGTTGAATAATTCTTACATGATTTTTGCACTTACTATCTCTGTGAAAATGGTATTTCTAGAATGGAGTCTCCCTCTCTGAAGTTGTTGTTGAGGGAAGATGCATTAGAAGTAACAGACTCTCATGAGCAGGATGGCTCTTGCAAAATTACACATGGCTGAATAATAAGGTGCAGTTTGTTCTGCTGTATACTATGTATCTGCTATATGTAGGCTCCAAGTCTATCCAGAGCACATTTGCTCACTCTCAAAGCAAAAGAATTAGTTAAGGCTAAGGCTTGTCTTAAAACGGGAGGAAAAAAAATCCAAAACACTGCAGTGGGGAAGAATATGCTGTTGAATTTTCCTAATTGTTAGTACAGCTGCTTGTGACAACTGGAAACACATCACCCTTGAAACTGAGTCTCTGTGAGGGATGTTAGTCAAAACCACAGGAAATACAGCAAATCCCCTGCAATTTGCTGCACTGTTCATCAACACAACATGTGAATGCAGCAGATCAGCAGCCCCCTGGGCACTCTGAGACACTTTCCCCCCCATTTCTGCCATCTCCTCAGGAAGCGGGGGGAAGCATCCTGCCCCTGAGAAAGAGGCAGGGATGGAAGACAGCGAGATTAGAGGAATCATCCTCTTCTCTTCAACAGCGCTATTAACAAGAGGCTTGATGCAGGAAATTACTCCCCCGGTCAAACCATTATGTTTACTTAGTCAGAAGGTGGTACTGGAACCATTTGGTGACTCAGCAGCGGAGGAGCATTTTCCACGTGTCCGGAAGCAGTAGGAGAACCACAGCATTACTTCATATCACTGAAGTGAAGCAGCCTTCATCTACAGCTACTATTTCCATACTGGCAAAGAAATTCTGACCAACAGGAGCGGGATGATGCTGTGGGCAATAGCTGACCTTCATCGGGTCAGCTCAGTTGAGTTGCATTGTCCCTGAAGAAAAGTACCAATCACAAACACGAAAGCTGCACAAGGCAAACAGCAAAGCTCAGCAGGAGCAGGCACAATGGCACTGTTGCCTCTCACACACATTTCAAGAGGCCACAACTCCAAATCCAGTGCTGGAACCCTGTATCATGACATGCTGAACCCAGATCCACCACACCCAGCTTTGGCAATCAAATGTACATTCTGCTTAAAACACTCCAGTGCTATGTGTTCTGCCTGAGTTCATTCACACGGGGTCCAAAATGAAATAAAGATCTATGATAGCATTACTAGGTAGCCTCCTAAACATGCTCTACGTCAATTATTTTTTCTGATGCCCACAGCTGTTTAGTAATCTATAATGGGAGAATGGGAAGGACTTACCTTCAAGTCTAATAAAATAGCAGAAAGGCATAAAAAGGCACATAAAAAGAAACACCACATCAAGAACCCTCAGCAAATGTAAAACTTACCATGTTCAGAGCATAATGGCCAACCCATCTCTCTTCCTGTTTCAACACAAACATAGCACTTCCAACATACAAGACCAAGAAAAACCAGCTACACTTCTCAATGGTCTGTTTGCACAGCACACACGCCCAGCTATGCTAACTAAGTGCCAGCACATATCAAAGCACGTGAAATGTTTGTTGTACAAAATGAATAAGTATGCAAGGTAAAAAAGAGCAGCTCTTCCATCTTTGGCAGATGCTGAAATTAAGCAGAAAGAAGAGAAAACCAAGTGTAATCTTGGTTAACGGCACATAGTCTGACTGAGAACTTCACTCAGTATCATAAAGCAAGTAGCAAGCAAATTTATTTTTTCTTTTTTTCTTTTTTCTTTTGCCACAAGCAAACTTGAAAGACCTTAATGTATGAAAACTGGAACATGTATGATCTGGAAAGTCCTATGTTGCATCATTATAAAAAAGAGTCACATACAAGCAGCTGCAGCATTGTTTGGCAAGACACTGAAAGCACAGAATGCCACCATACAAATTTGTATCAGTGCACTACAATGAACCTAAGCTGAAAAAGGCCAAAACATCTGACCTTCTACATCAGCCTTCGAAACTGACGTAGCCCAAGTGTTTTACTTTCATCTATCAGACAAAAACAATGGATTCAGAAGTAGCTCAGTTTTTAGGTCAGGAACAATTCCAGCTTTCTCATGACTTGGCAAAGTTGTTATGTAGCTACAAGACTGCATTTTTTATTCCAACCACAGTCAATGCCTTGAAGCTATATCTAGCTTACAGTGTTGTTGTAACTGAATTTCAAAACTAAACCCATGAGTGTTTAAACACTAAAACAATAATGTTGATGCCCATTAAGCGTTAAAATGCCCATCGTGTACAAGGAGAGAGCTAAGACTTAAGGCTCAGCACTGCTAGTCATTCATTCAAGCCATGTTCCTACTATAGGTATCTGTGTTTATTTTTTCAGCCCTAGAAAACAAATAACTGATTAATACGAGAAAGCGCTTTAAAAAAGCAAATATACAGATAAGTTGCTCTAAAAGTAATGCCTCCTATTTCTTTCCGTGGAAGCTACAGAGACAAACAGCACAATAACGCTACTTGACAGAGCAAATTCTCAGCTATAAAACACTATTTTTCAACATATCCACCACCATTAGCTATGCATTTTTGGCAGTGATGAGCAGAAGCACAAGAGCCTGAATACTGCACTAGGAAAAATCTGCACCAGCACAAGTGACCCACTGTTCCACAGCTGCTGTGACAACAATGTTCCTACAGAATGTTGCCCAGTTCACCTTTCTTTGACCTGAACAAATGGAAGTCAGGATGTGCCAAACCTGGACTACGTGGTAGGTATGGTAGGACTGCCCAGCCAAGACTGGCAATGTTCGCCATGGTTTTCAAACTGGTATGCTGCCTGATGTTATCATGTTGCAAGAGAAAGGTTGTCTTCTTCTCTGGCCTGACTCTGGATGTTCAAGCTTTCAGCTCAGTCAGTGTCATAATATAGCAGTCCAGGTTCTAGGAAATCCAGAAGTATTGCACCTTTCCTACCCTAAAACATGGTGCACATCACTTTACCTGCCAACAGTTGAGTCCTGAACTTTTTCTTTGATGGGGAATTCACACACCACCATTCCACAGATCACCTTTTAACTACAGCTCATTTGGTGACACCACATATCATCAGTAACTCTGCGATCCAGGAAACTATCACCTTCAGCCTCATACTGGTTCAATATTTCTTGACAAAGCTGCGTATAGTGTTCTCTCTGTTCCTGTATGAGCATTTGTGGGACCTACTTGGCATAAACTTTGCAGTATTCCACTGTTGCCAACATCAATTCCAACACATTGAAACCAACATTCAGCTCCATTCACAGTTCTCTGGTCAAAATCACCAATTCAGACAAATGAGTTGATTGAGATGCTCTTCATTTTGTGGTGTGACAAGCTGTGTTTCAGATGGCCGTGCACAGATGTCTTTCACATCACTGTCACCATTGCTGAAACACGCCACCCACCTCTTCACTGTGCTCACATCCACTGGTTGGTCTCCATCAACAGTTAGCAAGCATCCATGAATGTCAGTGGGTGCCATTTGTTCTGAACGGAGGAATTCAGTTGCAGCCATTTTCTTCATCTGCACTTCTATTGTGTCAGAGTGCCCCTCTGCTGCCATCTGTCACATGGCAACAAAATGTAACGGGATACTGGAAGGAAGGTTCAACCTCTACTGCTATACAGCAAACATCCACTTCTGACATCATGGGCCAACATCATAGAACAGGAGGCATGACTTTCAGAGCAGCCCTTGCTAAATATATAATGCAGTTAATGTAAGTTTCTTTGGTTTTTTTGTTTGTTTGTTTTTTGTAATTAAAACATACAAAAACTAGTGGGATATGTGACCCTGTATTTGTGAAACTAGCGGATCAGTCTGGTTCCATGGCAGTGGCTGCAATTCTCAATGAGCTCTCAAGGCATTTGAGATAGATTAATGATGAAATCTCATTCTTTTTGTGCTTCATCCACAACAACAGTTGCTTACAAGCGCGCGCACTGCCAAAAAGCGAGGAGATGAATAAGCCATGACTGTGAAGTGAGGGGTATTTCTGTCTGGTAAGAGAGGGCTGATAAAAGTCTGGCAAAGAGACATGATCAGACTTTTGATTGCAACTATATAAATTCCCTTTGAAAATTTGCAAGTATGGTATTTATGTCAACTGAAACTGAAGTCGCAAATAAACAAAAAAAAAAATCCATTTATTCAGCAATCTTGAAACCTGTTCTCCAGTTCCTGTCAAAACAGAAAGGAGAGCTGCATATTTTTTCCTGTTCACAGGACTGTGTTGAGCCAACATATCCACATGCATAAAGTGATTTGCCATCACTTGAGTGAGCACCATGCTGCACCCTTCCCGTGTCCCAGTTTCAGCCCCAGTGGGGTTCGTAGTGCACCAATGTTTGGTTGGTGTTGAGGGGCCGGGCTGCTGCCATGATGGCACAGGGCAGGGTATGGCCACAATGCGAGCTGTACCGTGCCGCATGCAACCCATGGGTTGGACATGTCTGCTTTAGATGAAGCTTTAAATTCAACAAATGTCTAATAATCGTCTCTATAATGCATTGCTTTAGCTACTATGCTTACGAGTAGAAGGCAAGGAGGGGAAATAAAATGACACAACAAGGTAGCAGTCTTTTCTTTTTGTTTTATTCATCACTGAGTAAATAAAGATCACTGTCTGGGCTGAGCATTTACCCAGAAAACACAAGACTTCCCAGGGTAGGAATGTAAATAAAACTCAATACGTTAGCTTGCAAAATTAAGCAAACAAGACAAAAAAGACCTGAACAAAGGAATGAAGGAAATCAAAATATATTTCTATTGTTAAGCAAAAACATTTGTGCAATACTAAATTACCCATGAAAATATGACTTAGGGCTTGACTCATCTCAATCTTATCGCTTATTCACAGTGTTTATAAAGGCAGTAGTCATACAGTACTGAACTTTACCTTATTTTTAGGTTATTCTTTTCATCTTACTTTCCATTTCATTACAGAAAGTAAACAGTGAACTGAGGTCTAGAACAAAACAGACTGACAGATAGCTGTAAAGCAACTTTTAGCATGCACCACCTTGCATGTGTTTTCTTTCATAGCCAGATAAATTATAAATTTAACCAAGACTCACATTTACAGAATTTAACTAAGGTAAGTAGAAGAAAATGTACCTTGAAGAAATATCTTCAGAATCTCTAACACTCTTTCCCCACAATAAAACAAGCGTGAACTTCAGCAGCAAGAAATCTCCTCTTGATATGAAAAAACCTCTTAAAAATAGACAGCAAGAACAACACCAGCAAGTACATCCCTACAGTTATCAAACACAAGGAGTTTAGGAAAAGTTAAATTATACATATGACATGACATGACTGCATTTGTCACCATGCGATGCCTGTACAGGAGCGAACCCAGGATCCCTGAAAGCACTGACTTCTCCACTATCAGCCAGCAGCTGCTGCTCCATCCTCCCTCCTCCTTAACCACCCTCTTTCCTTTTCATTGGGACTTGAGGCTGCTCTGGGCAGCAGCTATCACATGCAACCCTGCCAGATCTCTGGGAGGCTCCAGCCAACATGAGGCAGAAGATACATGGTAAAACAATAGGGTGCATCTGTTCCTTTTAGCTGCAAAAACTAATTTGCTGAAATGTCAATATATTTGACCAAGATTTTCCCATAAGAGAAAAGCTCCTCAACAGCAAATGCCAGCAGCTACACTCTGCAGAATTTGATGAGGATTCTGCAAAAATTTCAATAAAGGCTTTTCCTTAAGTCTTAAAAAGTTCAAATGTTTTCATTAATTGGATGAATTAACAATACTACAAAGAGCATTCTTAAAAGCTTTGACTTTATAAAACATTTATTTTCCAGATAAACTCATGACTATCAACCTGAGGTTTAGTCTATATGGTAAAATTATATCAATGACCTTGCTTTCCCCATGAAGAAAATTAAATGGTCTCTGAGCTTTACAATAGGGCTGCAGTGAGACTGCTGAGAAACTACAGCCAAACCGCAGAGCCAGAGAAGAGGGAACCAGGGTTTGGAAGAGCACCCACCCAAACAGGAAATCCCTCTCTGGCCTATGGGGCAATGGAAAAGGGAACTATGGACATGGTGTATATGGATGGAGGAAATGTGCACATGGAATGTGTGCAAAGGTGTGCACGCAGAAGGTCAGAGGTCCAGTCCTCCATTATTTCAGCCTGCTAGATGCCAAGCACTCACTGGCCTTTCTGCAACATCAGTATGGTATAGTTATTACCACGTGCAGCAGATAAAGAGTATTACAATGTGATTAAGAAAAGTGACTGGATTCAGGTTTTAATGAGATTAAAAATTTGTTTTCATGCCCAGCAAAGATACTAAACATAATCACACTTTATACAAATTACCTCTGTAGAGACATGAAAACTCTTGAGATTCATCTGTTACTTACTCTGACATAGTCACCCCAGCCTTGCTCTAGAAGCAGATGAGAGAAACAGGCATTTCTAGGGCATGACTCACTTTGTGAGAAGATGTTTAAAAGGTCAGAGGAGTCCCTGTCTGGTAGCATCCATCTTTCTTCACTGGCTGTGAAGAGGATGCAGCATGACTACCTCAAACGCAAGCATACCAAATGTATGAGTAAACGTACTCATTAGCAGCATAAGACGTGGCTAAGCTGTTCAAAAGGGCACTCGCCCAGAAACCTACCAAAAGATACAAACAGCTTAAATCATAAAGGGGGTGGTGAGCTTGGACTGATGCCATGTTTTGTTTTTCATTATATACAATGCCACAAAGCTTTCCTATAGGGAGCTCACAGGGCTCACCTGTCACATAAGCCATGAAATGCTCAGAGCATTATCCCACTGTGTTCACCTCAAAACCAGCTGGATGAGAAGCCTGCATCTGTAAGTGTATCAGCACCCTTTTTCCTACACTGCGTAAGGAACCAATTAAAGTGACAGATTCCTCCAGAAGAATCTGCTCATCAAACATATGGAGCACGTGAGATTTTTTTTTTTTTTATCATTACTATTTGGCCATTTTCAAGCTCTCTGCCCTCTCAGCAAATTCTGTGCCTCAGCTGTTCCTCCCCTGACAGAAGGGCATGCAGTTGAAGTTGCTAGAGCTGAACAGACTGCCTGGCTTCAGTCTTTCTCCCACGGAAAGCAGCGGTAGAGATTCAGCAGCATGGCTTTCAGCAGTGCCTTGCAAGCAGCAGTCACACACACGGCTAGAGGAGTAAAGTGCAAAGCAGCTCGGTGGATCGTTGTGTGGGAAGAGCTTTGAAGTGAAAGGAAGCGCTTACTATTGCTAAAGATGACTTTATAGGACATGACAGAAGACGTAGACTTCCATTGCAGAAAAAGTTCAAGACCCAAGGCCTCATGTCATCTTTGCTAGCATCCAGGTTTTTCAATTGTAAAGGTTAACCTGAAGTATACTATACTATGACACTTTATGCTAGCTGTAGGGAAAAAGTAAGAATCTCAAGCTGTCTTCTATATCCTTCTGGACATAACCCATCAAGGCAGCTCCATTAGCACTGGGTGCTGTACAAACAACAGAAAGGCACAGAACACCTCAAGAAGCTGTTTGTGCTCTGATTCAGAAGTAAAAGGACCCTTATTTATTTGTCTTCAACATTCCACTTATTTTATCTCCTTCATTCCAGCTAGCCATGTAGTTCCAGTGGAAATACAGATTAAAAGGTTAAACAAAAAAACTGAAGGTGGGCTTCCAGAGTTTTCTCCTGCCCTAGAACCACTGTTTACAACTT
The DNA here is from genome assembly GCF_016699485.2 of Gallus gallus. NCBI lineage: Eukaryota > Metazoa > Chordata > Aves > Galliformes > Phasianidae > Gallus > Gallus gallus. Next base: position 113,203,789 of record NC_052532.1, read on the forward strand.
GGGTACAGACAGTGGGCACACACACCATATAACAGGTTTGCTAGCTTTTAGGTGAAACGGCAAAAGAGAAAATATTCAGAACAATTCTACGGAGCTATTCTCACAGTATATTAATCATTACTTGACATTTCCATAGCAGTTTTCTGCCTCTTTTTGGCCAAGCTTTACTCCAGTACTTTGCATAGTAAATGTTTTGCCTTCTGCCTTATGGCTGCATTTGCAAGACATGAACCTTACGTCATTTGATATTATACCAAAACATACCATTATGTGAAGGCCAACCTTATCACTGGTCTGGGTTTAAAACGGAAAGCGTAACTGATGAACATTTCCAATAGGAAAATCTATTGAAGATCTTTGAGAGAGGGACAGGTCATCTCGAAGATGGTCCTTGGTACAGAGTAGGTAACCGAAGTACGCACCAAAGAAAGGATGGTGCTCTCCATGCTCTCCCCACTGTGGAGATGCATGCTCTCCACAATCATAGGCACAGCCAAAGGCAGCTGTTGCTGCAAACACTTAACAGCTCTTGCCACTGCTGCTGCCTCTGTTTCTGAAGTATAGTCAACAGCCCTTCACAACCTGCCCAAACACCTTATTTGCCAATATAGCTTTGAGAAGTTAAGGATACATTTACGGAAGCCTAGTTAATAATTTATCAGTGTCAGTAGTGCTACAGCAATCAGTTTTTTTTTTCCAGCAATCGAATGCTGGATACCCAAGTTTCACACTTCAGCATTTCTCCTTACAGAGAGTAACAGCTCTGTTTTCATGTCCTACACAGCAGCTGTAGTATGATGCCCTCAGGGAGCATACAGAAGTGATAAGGACAGTTTTTTCTTAGGACTACTGAAAAGCTAATAAGATTTATCTACTCAATCTCTGTCTCACACAGACATTTGGGGTCAGTCTCGTTATTTTAAAATTACTTATTAATATATCAACTTACTATTTACTTATTAATATATCAACTTGTGGCACACAGCTCATGCTCTTCAACCCAGCAAACATCCTCAGAATTAACACAGACAAGCTTATTTTCCAAAAGAGTTTGGAAAAAATGCCTTCCTGCAAGAGAAAACCAGGCAGCAGAGCAAGAGAAAAGGACAGGTTTTTTTTTTCCCCCCATGACTTCCTCCACTCATTTTATTCCCATTGGATCAAGCGATCCCATTCCACCAGCAGTCAAAAAAGACTCATCTGTAAATATTTCCCCACATTTCCACCTGTAAACAACTGGCTACTGGTAGCCATTTTTTGGGTTCTCTCCAAGGCTTTAGAGGAAGAACCTGTCAGGATTTAAATTAGGATTGTATGGCAGAAGAGCAAACCTCCCAAGTAAAAAAGGAAGCACATGACTTTAAGTATTCATATCCTTAATTTTTTTTTTTTAGACATAATGGCAAATCAGCATATTTGAATGCATCGTTCCCTCTTTAAGCATAGTAAGAAAGCAGAGTAAGTAAAGGCAAACAAACAAACAAATTATTTTGACAGACACCCTGATCATTCTAAGTTAATATTCTATGATAACTCCTGCCTTTACCACTTGTGAACATCAGTAAATAGTCCACCTACAAGCTCGCACATGCATAAAATCCATGGCCTATTAGTTCTATTTCTGGAATCTTAAATAAAAAGCCCTAGGCCATGAAATGTTAGGCACTACCTCTGGTACAACATATGTTTCAACTGTTCAACGCCTTAAAAGCATATATAAACTTTTATCCTTCTCACTTGGCAACATCATAAAGTTTTTCAAATACACAGCCACGAATGGTAATTTCCACAGGACTTGTGTTCCATTCAAGACAGAAAAGTTAACAGCAAGGCAGCTGCCTGAAGCTGCATAAAGCCCATACTCCTTCTGAGGTACATTTTCTAACTCCTGAATACATAATTAGTAGATGACAAGTTTTCTTCCCCCATTATACACACATATGTATTCAAGTACCTCACAAACGGTGATTTGCAAAATGCTGAGGTACACGCATTAGGGTGGGAGGCAAGACAGAAATGGGAAAGGGAGAGAACAATTCAGTAATTTAATTCATCTAAATGGCTGGACACTCCATTCACAGATAGCCTGATTTTACAAGTATACTGAACACCCATGTTCCTTATGAGTTAAAACAGACTTAGGAACTCCCAGCACTTTTAGATGCCAAGCCCCCAAGTATAAAATACTTCTTCCACTTCACTGAAAAAGCTTTATCCCCCCCATAAGATTTTTAAAATGCGAAACCAAAAACAAGTCAAAATAAAAGTTAGCGTGAATATTTATTAGGGCCACGTAGTGTACAAGATGAAGTAGTAAAATCCAACTAACAACATACTTTACAATTTCAAATCAATGTTTGAAAGCAGAAAATATAACCAGAGGCTAACAACATAAATAAATAACATAGCTTTGCTTTCACAATCTACGGAACAAAAAGCACAGCCTGGTGAAGAATATACCTCATGCTATGAAAAACACGTCAGGAGAATCAAATACACTCCTCCAATTAACCAACCGTTCTACCGGGTAAAAGATTTTTGAACCTTTTTCTTCACAATTCAATCATAGGATGGCCTGGGTTGAAAAGGACCACAACAATCACCTAGTTTCAACCCCCCTGTTACGTGCAGGGTCGCCAACCACCAGACCAATTGCTTCAAATGTAACCAAAAATCTCCAGACCAAACCCAGCAACTGAGGCTAGTCTGATTGCTTTTATAAACCTTCACTCTCTGAAGTGGTATTTTAGGATTAAATACTTGCTTGAGAATATTATCCAAGGAAATTCTTCTTGTTAGCACTTTGTTACTAAGAAAACTGCAAGATTTTACAGAGATGATAATATAGATCTTCATTAGGAAGATCAATTCTTTCCCCTTTTAAATGAAGAGTTCCTAGAAATTCTAAGTCACTTTCAGCAAATGTTTGGGTTGGAAACCTTCCCCCCTCCTTCCCCTTGTCTCGCTCCAATTTATAGGAGGGAGAGAATAATCTCTTACACCCCTCTTACGCATACAAACTAATCATACAAATACCAAACAATTTCTCAAAAGAGGAAATACTGTGCATTTCAGAATCCTATGGAATGGCAGATGGAAGAACTTTTTAATTGAGTTCAGTATTGTTCAGCAGATACTGTTTGATCATGTACCTCTACAGTGCAGTTATGCCAGTCCATAGGTCAAACACAGTATGAATTCAGACACTTGCAGAGAGACCATGGGATGCAGAGCTGTTTGCACAGAACATCCTCAGTCAGGCTTCCTGCCACAAGGCAACGTGGTGCTCATGCAGGGAACACCACTCCATTAAACAACAAAAACTTCAAGCTTTCCTTGAACTAAGTTAGAGCTGAGACACTTTCTTGGGTACACAGCAGATGGAAGACAGAAGTGGTGCAGGCTGAAAGGTATTTTCGTATGAAAATAATCAACTTATTATAACATTGAATTCCATGACCGAGAAAGACTTGATAAACTTTGCTACGGTTTGTCCATTGCACGCAGAATAGATACGCTACTACACGTATACACTTAAAGTTGACAGTAACATGCACTAATCCATGGAAAATGACTGGATGGTCTCTCTATGACATCACGGAACTTTATGAGCAGTACACCTTAAAACTGATGTTTAATCAATTGCCTTCTAGCTTGCCAAAATCATTCAAAGAAAAAAAAACAAACCAATGATCAAACCCCACACTTTTAGCAGTACCAGCATGCACGTGGAGTGCTGGTGATGCAATTTTCTTTTCTTAATACTGCAATAAGATTTGAATATCATGCTGCTGAGCTACTACAGAGAACCTTGGGGAATTAACTTGTCTAAATTTCCCATGCATCAGTGCAAAAAGTTGTCCCAAAATGCCATCTATCATGTTTCTGCAAGTCTAAGACATTTCCAAGGAGCTTCTTATGTAAGGTTTGCCTGCTGAAAATTCTCCCAGTACAGCTGGGAAAAGAAAAAGCAAAACATAAAATCACATTTTCTGCATACAGCTTTAAAGCAGATATGACATGAACTCCCACAAAGAAATGAATTGCATTTCTTCTTTACGCAAATAACCTCATTTCTCAACTGCAGTGTTTTTTTGGTTTTGTTTTTTTTTTTTTACTATCAGTGAAATACAGCTGTCAAATCTCATTAAGTAGGATTCCCTCATCTTAGGCTTCCTTATTGTTGTGTCTCCATCACAAGTACTTCATCCAGATCTGTGAACTCATAAACCAATGGCACATGAGATGACAGAGGAGGATAAAACCCACTCTGCTGTACCACAACTCAGCATTACATCTTCCATCCATGGAGGCACAATCCCCAGACGCTGCTGACTTGAGCAGATTCAATACTACCCAAAGACCTGAGGTTCACAGGAAGCATCCATGACATGGCTCAAGGCAGAGGTGCATGTTCCTGTGACATGACACAACAGAGAAGCCTGTGCACCAGGAGAGGTGAAAGCAGAGGCCTGAGGATGGCCTAGGCCAAGGGCACCTTGCCTATAGGGGAGCAAAACCTGAGCCGTTTCACCAGTCCAGAGTGCAGGATAAGCAATGCTCTGAGTGCAGGCAGTGCAAGGAGAGGCTGTCTCTGGCTTCTCACTAAGAGTCTGAATGGGTGATTATCTCACCTATGGAACGTTCTCATCTTGTTTGTGAAGGGAGTAAGCCAGGCTACAGAAATACAGTTTGTTTAAATAGAAAAAATGCTTAATTGTCTATGCACACTCCGTATGTTTGCAAATAGGGAAGTTCTACCAATTAAAGGCAAATCACAAGAGGCACACTTGCATTTCCAGGTCCCTAGGTGTGGAGTAAAATTAGTTTAATGGTGAATTCATGTCTCTGGGTGCACTGAGTAAAAAGTCTTACTGCTGGTACAAACCACCTGACAAGATTACTCAGGACATATGGAGACAAAGAGAACATAAGTAAATGAATGCTTTCAGACAGTGAAAGACACTCTCCAGCATGGAAAAGTAGGTAAGAAAGCAGGATTAAGTGACCATTCCATTGCTACACAGGTTATTCAGCATTGCTCATTTTTCATTCCACTGCAGAAATGTGTAAGTAGGATTCAGACTGTCAAATTCACTAGAATGCTGGGGAATACATAACACTCAGTTTATGTGTATTTACATATATCATAAAAGACTGCAGTATTTTCAAAAATCATCCATCAATTTGCCTGCTCATATAGAGCTCTATGAAATTTTCGGAGAACAGCTGAGACTGTTTTGCTAGCAAAAAGACAGGACACAATGTACCAAAAGATGGAATTCACTTGAAGACATTCTTGTCTAAATAAAAACTATAAACGGATTAAAAGTTAATTAAATGGGTAGATTGAAAAAGAGACACATAGACTGTGGTTTGTCCTGGGTTACACCAATATGGAAACAACACCATTCAGGAGGCTTCCCTAAATTTAGAAAGTTTGCTTTAATTTTCACTTGTATCAGGTGTATTAATTGTGATGGCTCAGATACAAACTTAACTAGGGGAGCACAGGGGCAATAGTCCCACTTAGAGCTACACAAAATTGTCAAAGTAGTGGAAACAAAAGGGACAAATACAGAATGTCTTCAATTCTTTCAAATGATGAGACAGAAGCACCAGCCTCAAAGGCTTTGTTTTTGTAGGGTTTTTATGGCTAATGGTTATAAGCCTTAAATACTACTCTGCTCTTTTCAGCTTGGCTGATTGCCCTCCTGTTTACAGTTGCCCTGTAACTGGGTAACACTATCTTTTATTTATTTCTTTATTAAGTCACAGTTTTCCTGTGATGTTTCCAGACACTCATACCTTGTGTTCTTTTAGAGTAGGAAAATAGGTAAAGAAGTCATTTTGTCCTTAGTACTCCACTGGAATATAAGAATGGGAAAAGTGACTCTCAGAGTGAAAAAGAGATACAAAAAATAATCCTATTTTGAGTCTGAGGCATTTCCTTTCTTCAGGATTTGATCATCAGTGCAACAATCATTCTGTTCAAATTCAACCTACAATAAAACTTACTCAAAGTCATTTTTACAGGTCTCAGTATAAGTTTCATTCCAATCCAGATATACTACAAACCCGCTATGGCCCACTTTGATTTTCATGCTTGTCATTGAAATCTGCCCTCAGAAACATTTACATCTCAATTTCACATAATTTAAGTTTTGGTAGAAGAATTTGAGAACAATTCTGCCACCAGCAGTTTTCCAGATGTGCAGGAGTACACACATGTATCCATGCACGTGAGGGAATTAACCATTTAAAGTGGTGCCCTGAAGAACAGTGCCTTTCATTGCCTTTCAAGCCCTGCATCATACAGAATTCTTCACGAGAACAGAGCAGCTAGTTTAAGTTGCTCTAAATGCAGGGATGCAGATCTTCAGGTAGTGTAACTGTAATGGCTCTGCTAAAGGAAATGTCGTTATGTTGTTTGGTTGGGTTTATTCTGCGTTCCTCCAAAACTCAACATCTCTTATACAATATACAATACAATTCTTTGTTACAACGGTTAGAGAAAAAAAGAATTGCCCTACGTAGCCATGGAGTTGCAATTAATCAGCACGCTCCCTTACCACATTAAAGCAAAATCTTCCTCTGCCAGAATCAATAGACACCTTTACAGCCTAAGTTCACCAAAAAGAATAATAGTTAAAATCTTATTTCTAGAAAAATAATCCTGAATATCAAGTATTTCACAGCACAGCATTTCACTACAACACTGTCGTGATCATTACCGCTCAACTGATCCTAAATGCTGTCTTGTGCTGATCTCACATTTATGTTTCTGTGACAGGGTTTCAAAATAAGCCAGTTGGAGAAGTCAGCCTCTGTTACTGAAGATCACACTACTGTAGTGCAACAAAGCCCGCAGGCAGGAATGGCAGAACTGTGCTGTTTATGAATCATCATTCTCAAACACAAACAGGTATTAACGGGAGATACAGCAGCAGTAAATAGAGTTGGATCAACATGTGGGATTCCTTAAATAACAGAAAATGTTCCAGCGTCCTAATAGCCACTGCAAATAATTTGATCGTGCCCCCTTTATTTAATAGTATAGAAATTTCATGATAAAAAATGGCAGCCAGCAAGTTCAGAAACATTTGCTTGAATGCCATCTCTTACAAACAGAAAGACTTCTTATTTTTAGGGAGTCATGCAGAAGGCCCATTTTCTCTTTGCACCATCCATACTCACTTGCAAACAAAGAATAATCATACCACAGGGACAATGCCTTAACCTCAAATACATTTTCTACTGCTATTTTCAGACCATCTCTCAACAGAACGAGTTCCTGCCTTTGTGCTGTGTAGCTCTGAAAACAAACCACAAGCCACTTAGGTATAACTAGGTCCTTCAAAACCAACACACAGGGAGGCAAACCAAACTCCTCCTAAACCACAAAACACACTGTTAGTAGTCACTGCTCACCTGTTTATTCCCTCCCTTGCTCGTTGAGAAGAAACCACGTTGCACGATGCTTCTGCTACCATCTTTTGCCTAAAAACTGCTATTTGGGTATGCGTATTAGCATTACAATAAAGGGAAACTCTTAACAACAGTATAAAAGGACATCAGAATTATTTATCCCCAGGTACCTAAACATAAACATACTTAAGACCTCATATGTGTATTTTTACTGCTTTTCCTCCCAAAATGCTATTCAAATATCTACTTATTAATGAAAATAGAATGCCTTGTTACATATTTAATCACTTGTGATTCACAGGTCTTTTGATTTTCTTCAAAAAACAACAACAACAAAAAGTGGAAACAATAGGGAATCTTACATTCACAGCAAGGATCAAGAAGATCTGCAGTAATGAAAACTTTCAGCCTTCTCACACAATTTATGCATTAATAAATGAGTATGACTTCATTGCTTTCCCCAGGCATAAGCTGTCAGAAGATGCATCTGCATAGTTATCTAACAAAATACTTGTTTCTATAGATGTTTTCTGTGTATATGAAGATTATATATATATATATATATATATATATTTCATCCCTCCTGAACACATCTCCAGCTTTTATCCTACACAGACTACAGTAAAAGTCCAATGTTGAGCTTTTGAGGATATTTCATTGTCTTGACCCATTTCATGTTCACACTCTCCTCTCTCCCAGGTGAAAGCCACTTGCCCACTGCAAGCACACACTCTGCTGGCTATCACAGCCTCTTCATCTGCTGTAATGAGAATTAAGGAGAGTCAGAAGCCCTCTAAAGTCAAAAGCACTGTCAATTTTCCTCAGGTTTAACTTGCACATACTTCGGTAAAAAGCATCTCCTATTGAAAACCAGTAACAGTGACAAGACAAGCAGCTGCTCTTAATTTACTGATCCCTGTCTTATTACCTGCTATTGTTTCATTTGGACTCCTGTTAAAAAAAAAAAAAAGCCCACATCCATGGTTACCCGAGTGTAACACTTGATGAAACGCCCTTCTGTTCCTCCTTCCACTCCTCCCTGCCGCATACGCTACAGTAGGGAAAAAGAACTTCAGTTTGGTCTCATTCCCTCAGTATTAACAAGAACAGGAGGGCCAAAAGGAATCAGTTTCAAAAACATAAAAACATAGGCAGTTGCTAACCAGCTCAAATTTATACATCAGCAGCAGACTACTTACAAGCAAAACCAGAAGAGCTGTACCAAATCAAAGGACAAGAACACCAAACTAGGATCTGTTTATTTCAAGTGTTGGAGCACAGGACAATCTAGGAAAAATTCAATGTACTGCACATAAAACTGTCACTATTCCATCACGACACAAGGGCATAGTTCTACGAGAGATCATCCAAAGGAGGGCTACAAAGATGAGGAAGAGTCTGGAGGACAAGACATGAGAAGCAGCTGAGGCCCCTCGGTGTGCTCAGCCCAGAGCAGAGGAGGCCTCATGGTGGCTCCAGCGGCATGGAGTTGCATCAGGGGAGGGTCAAGTGGGATTCAGGGAAAGGGTCTGCACCAGAGGCCGGTGGGCATGGAATGGAGTGCCCAGGGTAGTGGGCACAGCCCCCAGTGCTGGAGTTCAAGGGGCATCTGGACAGTGCTCTCAGAAACATGGTCTGATTTTTGGGTGATCCTGCACGGTGCTAGTCCTCCAATCCTGAGTTGAGGAGGGAAAGAACAATCTTGGCAAGGTGGCAAGCTGGAAACTGTTCTACACCACTCTTTTGGAACTGGATGTTTTGCTCCTAAGCATAAAAACCACCCAACACAGAGTATTTTTAATTATCCCCAAGACTTAACTCCGTTCTGCAAAGTGCTGTACATTACTATTTTATGACTGATTTACCAGATTTACTACTGGTTACTAATTAATTCAGGCAGGCAGATCACAACAGAGTTTGCTTTCCTCACATACCAAAAGTACACAGCCATGTGAACACCACTGAAAGCAGAAGCAGGATCCCACCTAAGCTTCCTCGCTTGAAACTGAAGGATGTGGGCAACGAACACAAATCATTTAGAACACTTATTTCTCATCATTTTCTCAAAACCCAGCTCCACCGTGTCTGAAAACATGACAATATCAGAGACGTCTGTAGCCATCATCAGAATTATTTTCACTGAGTTACTGAGAAGGCTTTTACATGCATCAGTGGTTCGGGTATTCCACAAAGCCTAAAGCTGAATGCTTAACTGCTTATGCTTCAAACACAAACTCTTCATAACACAGTGTGGCAAATATTAAATACACTTGCTCAAAACTCATCAGAAATGAGTTCATGGTTTCATTTCAAAGTATTTTTTGTATAAGCACCTTTGCACCAGTAATTTAAACTCTTAATTGAGAAGGTGAACTCTCAAAACTCATTTCCCACAAATCATTTCAAAACGTTTTTGCTCTTTTCCGTAATAGAAATTAAACACCAGTGAGGTCATGAATCGAAGTGATTTTGGGATAAACCACCAATTCCTGGCAAATCAGTGTCTCAAGCATTAAGACATTTGATCAGGAAGGACTTGTAGCTTGCCATGGATGTTACTGTTTGAACAATTCCCTAAAAGATTATCCCAACCATAAGAAAAGCAACCCCTGCCTTAAGAAATTCAGATAAAAAGGAAGTCCAGATGCATTTTTTTTTCTTAGAAGCAAGGCCAACATCCAGGTATTCGCAGCATACGCAGTTAAATTGACCTAAATGACATCCACTCAGGTTCTTCATTTAGAACAGCTGAAACTAGACAAATGTTTGCTAAAGTACAAGATCTATGAGCACACAAGCACCACCACTGCATGCCGAGCTTGTCCCACCCTCATCTTTCAGCACACTTTACTGCAGCACCACCAGATGACACCCATGTTTGCACAGGTTTACTCACGCTTCTCCACCTTTCTCTGCTACCATACTCATTTCCATCCAGAAGGATGCATACCTGTGTGCAGGAAGAGACAATACCAAGAAGGGATGTCCTTCTCACTTGTTAGTTTTCAACTGTACCTGATGAGTCACTGTTTTCCAGCACACTTATCTTTTTTCCACCTAACCACATCCTACTTTTTCACCTCTTTCTGACATTGAGGGTTTACAAAACCAGTGTTAAAACAGCAGCTTTACTGTAACCTTAGCTATGGCTTCATTCTCATTTCCCAAGATGAGATTTCCAACTTCTCAGTGTAAGTCTCATTCTCCTCTGCCTCTGTTAACGGACTCCATGACAGTACTATTTCTGCACTACTGTCTACAGTGAATAGAAGGTAACTCCCACACCAAATATTTATTTAATTGAGAGTATGCATGAGTTATGCTTCTCTGATCCTTCTGAAGCCATATATGTGTGCACGTGTCCTTGTGTAAACATCTGCCACCAATGGCATCATTCCCATATTTATTACCTTAAGTACGCTTAATATTCCAAGAACAGGAAATCATTTCCTCCATTTTTCTCTCCTCTCAGCCCATTAGGCTCTACCTACTTCCTGCAAAGACGTGGGAAAATGAACCAGAGTTCAGAATTGATATATGAAGTATGTCCTTCTTAAATCTGATTTACTTCTTCTCTGGTTCTGAAATGCCCCTTGAAATGAGGAAGCAAGTTCAGATAAAACTTGCATTCAACTGATCAAAAAGCTATCAATCTCTACCATATTGTAACTGCAAATGAAAAACATCACTGACAATTGGCTTATTGGCTTGCTTTCAAACAGTGCTTTCTCCCAGAAGTCTGTCAAATAACAGAATCCTTGGAAACAATGTTCCCGTGGTCATGGACATTTGCTTCCCTGGTATTCAGATAACATTCTAGAAGTTCAGCAACATGCTGAACAAAAAAAAAAATGACTCCCTCAAGCTCCAGTTTATTGTTCAAGCCCTGGAAATGTATTGGTGCTGTGCACATAGGCTGATCTGAAAGTAATGTCTCCTGTTTCATTATGTTGGCCCACAACGTCAGAGGTGGATGCTGATGGTATGGCAGTAAAGGCTGAACCTTCATGCTATGCTGAAAAACAGGTTTTTGCAGCTGAAAATATTCACTATCAAACAGTGATATTGAATTCTTTGTAGCTGGTGTATTTTCTGTGGAAATAAATAGAAGGCGTTACTTTTGGAGCAACCTACATACAATTCCTATATTATTTCCATCTCCACATTATATTTATATATATATTTATATATATATATATGTTTATATGTATCTCATACCCTGGATTGCTTTCCTCTCTGCTGCTGATGCATTGCTACTTCTACTGTTTGTGGGACTGTACAGATGAAGGGTATCCATTCCAGTGGAGAGCCACTAACAAGTTAAGCTGTATTCAGATCACAATTTAACCCAATGCATAATGCAATCACTCCAAAAAGCACAGTCTTCCTTACGATAAAAAGATGCAGTGGAGAGTAATTTCTCACACACACGCACATACACACAAAACGCTATAATTTATCTGGAAGTAGGACTCAGAGCAACGGAAAGTAGAACAACAAGAGATGCCTTTGAAAATTTAAGTATTTCAGACATGCATTTAAGTGAAGAGGCAGAGGCAGTTTCTTAAATAAAGAAAATGCTTATTTAAGGAGATTCCCGTTAACACGCTTCTGTGGAATACAGTAAAAATGACAGTGGAATCTTGTTTCATCTCCCAGATCTGTTTGCATTTCTAAGTGATACAAAAAGCCTTCCCAGAGAAGAGTTACAGTGAAAATAAAAAGGTGCAGATTAGAGTAAATGAACTATGAAGAAACTTCAGCGCAGGCTGATTCAGCAAGCAAATTCAGCTCCTGCACAATTGGTTCTGCTCTGAAGCTACGCCTCAGCGCACGGTGGGAACAAACAAAAACCCACAACAACGCCACTCAGAACTGAGCCACTTGGTCACATCCAGGACAACCTCAAATAAAAGTTTAAACAGCTTTTTTCCTACTGCGAAGTCCAAAGGCTTCTCTGAACAGAAGGCTTTATTGGGATACGTTTTATGTATACGCACACGTTCATTGGCATACTTTGCATATATCTGTTTGTGGTTCTTCTACTGAGATGGGTGGAAAAAACGTTCTAAAGATCCAAATAAAAATATGCATGTACCAGCTACCATGAATACACCTTTCACTACCTGCATTGGATTCAGCCACACTGTTCTTTAAGGTTTACTCTTCCAGCCATTCTTATTTATTCTGCTTCTTTATGTTTCTTGTGTTTGCAAGCTCTGGGACAACACATAGGGATGTAAAGCCCCACTATTAAGGAAGTTTGATAAGAAGGCAATGTAAGCGTAGACAAGGAAGTAGCAATAAAGAACTGAGAAAACAGTGTGCACAATCCTACACCACAGCTGACTTCAGCCTTCAGTCAATTAGCAGGTTCCCTTCCTCCCCACTCTAAAAAGCCAAATGTCTTACTAATAGAGTTAATCATCAGATTTGAAATGCACATTTCCCTTGATAGGGAGGTTTGGAGCAAATAGCACTATGTATGCAATAACAACATGCTTTGTAGATACTCAAACAAGTAGATGACTACAACTTCATATGGCAAAGGGTTTAATAAGATCCTTCATACCCACTGCCTTTCCACTGTAGAAAGGCAGCATCAACACCAAAGGGCTTTTCACATAGAATTTTGATTGAATGATGATTCCTCCATCCTGAAAGAACTAAAGATTTCAACTACCACGAAGTCTGAAGAAGTCAGAACGCACTGGTAAGTATCTCTTCAGAGCAGAGGTAGTTCTGAAGGCAGCTTAGGAATATTAACATGTTGAACTCCAGAAAATGCTTGAGTACACTGATATTGCCTAGAAAGCTTAACTGTACCTCCAACCCTTACAAAGCATATTCCTCAAAACTTACTCAGATCTCTGAGCAGCTGTCATTGCAACTCTCACCCTCCAGAAATCCACTAGAATCACTTAGATGCAGACCCCTGGATCTAGTTGCATTTGCAAGATAACTTGGTTCAGAAGCGCACAGAAAAGCATAGAGCCAAAAGCTGAGTTAACCATTAGTGTTATTTGAACCGTTTTACATGAAGAAAGTTGGAGGAACAAGGGGAAGGAAAGAGTATGGAGACTGTGCTTTGAGACAACACAGCTTTCCTGATTACATGCTTGATGAATAAGGGTTCATTATGATCACCTGTCCCAGTCTCCCCACCTGTGCATAGCCCATAAGATATCTCCTACTGACAAAAATAAATCTTTAAACTATTGATGCTTTTCTAAAAACTTTTCAAATGATTGGGGGGAGGAAAAAAAAAGGCAGTCTAATGAATGTTGCTATTTAAAAAATTTGCACTCCCTTTCTAGTCTCAAGATGTCAAACTTGAAGTTTCCATCTCTGGATGTTGTTAAACTTTTCCTAGCCTGACTTAAAAGTCCATTATTCCTCATCTTTACATGCCTAAACACTGATCCAACCCCTTCCTTCATCCTTTTTGATCCACTCAAGGCCACATGCTCTGAGAGGCTGTAAAGCAAGGGCTTTTTAGATGTTTCATATACTGGAGCGGGCCACATCTTGCACACAAACCTGTCACCTGAAGCACATACAGCAAAGCAATAACACCTATAGGCTTCACAGGTAATTCTCTCACCCCCTGCTCTTCTATCATCTCACGCTCAGGAGGAGCTCACCCCCGGCTGACTGCCCACCGAGCTCCCAAAGCCTTCTCAAAGGCACAGCTCTGGGGAACAGAATCTTCTAACTCACTTCCTTGTGGTATGACTTCTACTTATAGAATCGCTTAATCGTTAAGGTTGGAAAGACCACTAAGATCACCTAGCCCAGCCATCTGCCCATCACCACCACCATGCCCATTGAACTCAATATGCTGAAATACGAATTTGGGTAGAGGCACTCAGTAACTACCAAGTAACCCAGACGACTGTACATGAATTATAGATCATTTCAGTTAATAGTCAAATAGGTTGCTTTTCATAGAATCATTTAAGCTGGAAAAGACCTTCAAGATCATCAAGCCCAACGTCAGCACGACCTACTGAGCCCCATCGCTAATCCACGCCTCTCAGTGCCACCAGGTAAAGCAAAAAGCCAGAAGAAAACTTCGGGCAGCGCACATCGGGGAGCTGCTCTCCACCTGAGCTCCACGGAGCCACTCACCCACGGCGAGGACAATTAACTACCCCACTCTTACCGCCAATTCTGCCGAACGAGAGCTGCCCGGAGCATCTCTGTCAGGCGAAGTCTACTACCTTCAGTTTTCATAGTAACGTGGGCTAAAAAGCGTTAAGAAAAAAAGAAAGAACAGCTCCGGTCAGGTTCCCGACGGCAGCAGCGCTCGGTGCTGTCCGTGCAGGGGAGCGGGGCGAGCGCAGCCCATGCACCCGGGCAGGGAAGGGCGCCCGCGGCCGGAGGAGCGCAGCCCAACCCGGCACCGCGCGGCTCTCCGCCGGGACTCCTACCGCAGGTTTTCTCTTCCTCTCCTCGCTCGGGGAAAGCGAAATAAAACCAATAAGAAAGATCATTTCTAAAAGGTTGCCGATAAAAAGAGAAAGACTCACCAGGTACCTCGGTAGGAGAGGAGAAGCGCGTGTATTTATCAGCATCCCCGCTGCAGTCGAGACGGCGAAAGACTGCCGCAGCTCTACGGGGCGGGGAAGCAAAGTACTACTCCAGCTCCGGTGAGATGCAGCCCCCGGCGCGCGCACGCACACACGCAAAGCACAGCCGGGCTCTGCCAGGTGCAGCCCTGCCGCAGCCCTCCTGCCTCACACTCTCACCGCCTGGGCTCGCCCGGCAGCTGCGCGCCGCGCTCCGCCCGCGTCTCCCCAGCTGCCGCCGGCAGAGCCCCGGCCGCCCCGCAGCGCCCCTCGGCGGCAGGAAGCGCGGCCGTCCCGTTGCCGCAGCCGCTCTGCTGCCTCACTGCCCCCGCGTCCACAGGGACTGACCCCGCGCTTCCCACAGGGTTTGGGAAAGGTCTAACTATCTCGTGTTCAGCAGTGTTTTCGCTGCATGGAGTGGGCAGCTCTAGAATGGGTTTGGAAGCGAGAGAAAGGTGTTTGTGGTCATCTCTCTTCCCACTCATTAGGAAACAATAGGGATAGCCATTCTGTGCAGTGGTTGAGGGAAGAGACCGAAGGGTAAAACAGCGATAGAGGAGCATAATGGTATGCACTTGTCCTAGCTGTCCTCCCTACAGCAATTTGCAATATGCAATGGTTCTTAAGTTTTATGGCCATCATTTCAATGGTTCAAGTGTCTTTAGATTTATCAGATAGCCCCAAGTCTTACAGAGCATCCCAAAATTTGAAAAAAAAACAAGCAAAAAGAGTATCTGGATTCAACCAGATGAAGCAAATGATTCATTTACCCTTGTGGCCATCCTCAAGCCTCTGGAGAGCTCACATAGCCGGCATCTGAGGAGGGAGATAAGGAAACCAATTTAGCATTCGCGTATTGCCTAACCTATTAGAATGGGGCTTTGAAATTTCTGCAGTGTGCGGAGGAAGGCCGTGTGGAAACACTGAGGAGCAGGTCCTTTTCGCAGCTTTAAATCATTTTTAAAATGATCTAATTTTTATCACTTTGAAAACATTGCAATGTGTGCAATGAAAATCATGGAGTCACAGAATGGTTTGGGTTGGAAAGGACCTCCAAGCCCACCCACCCCAACCCCTGCCATGGGCAGGGCTGCCCCCCAGCAGCTCAGGCTGCCCAGGGCCCCATCCAACCTGGCCTTGAGTGCCTCCAGGGATGGGCCACCACAGCTTCTCTGGGCAGCTGTGCCAGCGCCTCACTGCCCTCTGGGGAAAGAATTGCTGCCCAACATCTAACCTAACTCTCCCCTCTTTTAGCTTAAAATCATTCCCCTTTGTTCTATCGCTATCTGTCCGTGTAAAAATTACACAATCAGAGAATATCTCAAGTTGGGAAGGACCCATAAGGATCATGGAGTCCAACTCCTGGCTCCACATAGGACCACTGAAAAATCAGACCGTATGACTAAGCACATTGTCCAGATGCTTCTTGAACTCTGACAAGCTCTGTGCTGTGATCACTTCCCTGTTCCATGCCCGCCACCCTCTGCTACAGTACTTTTCCCTAACGCACACCTGACCCTCCCCTGCTGCAGCTCCATGCCGTTCCCTTGGGTCTGACCCTGTTGCTGTCACCTGAGAGCAGAGCTCAGCGCTGCCCCTCTGCTCCCCTTGTGAGGTGCAGCAGGCCACCATGAGGCCTCCTCTCAGCCTCCTCTACTCTGGGCTGTACAGACCAAAGGACCTCAGTCACTTCTCATAGAGTGTATTTCTAGACCCTTTGCCGTCTTTGTTGCCCTCCTTCGAACACTCTCAAATAGTTCTATGTCCTTTTTGTATTGTGGTGCCCCAAACTGCACACAGCACTCAAGGTGAGGCCATACCTGCACAGCGTGGAACGGGACAATCATTTCCCTTGACTGGGCTGGCAATGCCATACTTGATGCAACCCAGGATACGGTTGGCCTTCCTGACTGCCTGAGCACTGTGTTGACTCATGTTCAACTTGCTGTTGACCAAAACCCTACATCCCCTTCAGCTGCTCTCTAGCATCTCATCCCCCATTCTGTACCTCATACAGTTGGTGATTGCTCAGCCCTCTAATTTGTCTAGATCTCTCTGAAAGGCCTCCCCACCCTCAAAAGAGTCAACACCTCCTTCTAATTTTGTATAGTCAGCAAACGCACACATCACCTTCTAGTCCTACATTCAAGTTGTTTATGAAAACATTAAGGAGAACTGGCCCAAAAATGGAGCCTGGGGCACCCCGCTAGTGACCAGTGACCAGTGTGATGTAACCCCATTTACCATAACTCTTCGGGCCTGACCTGATGGCCAATTGCTCACGCATCACCTTATGTTTCTGTCTAGCTGCATGCTGGACATTTTGTCCAGAAGGATACTGTGAGAAACACTATTAAACGCTTTACTGAAATCCAAAATGATAGCATCAACTGGTTTCCCTTGGCCATTTAGACAGTGACATCATCATAAATGCAAATTAAGTTAGTTAAGCAGGACTTTCCCCTCATGAACAAATGTTGGCTGTGACCAATGATTGTATTGTCCTTCAGGTGTTTTTCAATAACTCCCAGCATATTTTTTGGGCAGTCACCTTCCTGTTTATAAGCTCCCTTCAAGTAGCTTATAAGGGAAGGACATGAGCATTGCCTACATTATTCCAAATAATGCATATGTTGGGAAGGAGGTACAACATTTACTGAGCTGGCAGAAAACTACAACTCCTCTGGAAGCTAATTTGATTTTGCAACATGTTATACACACAATAGCACTCTTTCCCTTGTTCGTAGAAGCTCTTCAATGGATCTGCTCTATACTAAGTGCTCAGATTTATCATTTGTAATACCAGAATAATACTCCATAACAGTGTGTATCAGTATCAATAGAGATATGCAAATAAATACATTCTGTAATCCTGAATTTTAAATACTAGAACACGAGCTTCAGATTCGTGTGAATTTTTAGTTGTACGTTATAAATATTGTCTGGAGGGCTGGTGAATGAAAAGAAGGGGAAATAACCCAGCAGCATCCTGATGGCTCACGTACCACGCTAGCAACCAGAATACCCAAGTACAAAGAGAATTTCTGAGAAACCACGGCTGTTTGTGTTTCTGCTGGAATAAAAAGCAGCTGTTCATAGAGGCTGGACAACCATAGTATTCTGGTAGCACTGGTGCATGTAAATCCATCGTCTGATTTATTAAGTGTCCTTTGAGATCTGTAACAGACCACATGAACCAAGGGCTTTATAAATACTGATTACAGAAAATGGATTTCTAAATGGGCCACGAGGCCTATTTAGAAGAAAGGTGAAATATCCTTGCTATGATTTAACTGGTGACTTTGATCAGTTGCTCACATTTGCATCACTGTAAAGAATGACCCAGTGAGGGTCCTTGGCTGCGGCTCTGCAAGGAATGTCTCAAGGTATTCACAGCTCTTGTCCACAGTGCTGTGGCAGCAATCTTTTCCTCCAGGACAGAGGTTTTCTGACATGTTTTCTTCTCCGGGTCAGGAACCATGAACTCCACACACATCAGTAGAATTTGGCATTTATTGATATCCCATTTCACACAGCCCCAGCATCTGCCAAATGCACAGAACTTGCACACATTACTAACTGTTCAACACCACTAATGAAGAAAACTTGGTTGGCTTGCACTTCAGTTAGCAATGCAAAGTGCTCTGCAAGCTGTTATTTCTCACTTAAATCTCTCAGTTGCCTATCAGTACTTATCAGAAAAGTCACTTCTACTGCAGTCTTGCTAAGCCTCAAGGTTTTGAGTATGAAATCACGTAGCGTGAAATAGAAAAGGGAATTTCTGAGAAACACCAACAGCTATTAAGAGCAGGGGGTGCACTAGGATGACTTATATGCATTTCACTCCAAAATAACACACGCGTGAGGAGAAGAATTTGAAGGCAAAAACTGGAAAGAAAGTTTGGTCAAGGAAGTTGAATTATGCAAGTACTTATCATCCAGCCCATTCCCTCGGCTGTTTTCCAGAAGTATGATTGCACCTCTAACAAAGAGAGAGGACTTTTACTGTCATTGCTGAAGGTTTTGAGCTGTCACTTAGTACAGGTCTTCATAAAAACAACAACAACAACAACAAGACATTTCAGCAATGCCTTCCAATGGTCAGAAAGGTATAGAAGCCACCTCTATTGAAGTGTCCTATTTCTGCCTATTTCTTCCAGTGGTCTGAGTTCTTCTACATCCTGTATTTTAAATGAAGAAGTTCTCGGTATTTCTGTAAAAACGGGTTCCTCGTCTGTTTTCAGTGGCCCTTGTGACACTGATGTGCTTCTTTCTGCTGTCAGCATAAGGTGGGGAAAAGATTTTATGTTTTGGGAAAAAAAAAAGCCTGGTAGGATTCACTAATGAATAATGAGGCAAAATAGTATTTCAGGAAGTGTACAAACAGCTGCTGAAGCAACAGCACCACTATGCTTCTGAAGCAACAGCACCTGTATCTTGAAAACATCCATCACCTTTGTCAGCATTCCTCATTGAAAGAAGAGAGATTTATTTGAGCAGTGTTATTAAGCCATATTTCATTAATTTTATTAAAACATATTATTTCACTTGAGACGATCACTTCTCAGTTCCTGCTTGGTGACTGTGGGACAAACAAGGTTGAATGGAATTCCATACAACCCTGTAGGCTATGGTTCCTTCAGTGTGCATCATAAATGTCTGTGAGACCAATTCAGACAAGTAACTGTGCAATCTGAACCCATCTACCTGTGTTAGGACTTGGGTTTTGGTTTTATAACAGCAGTACTGGGCTGCAAGTCAGAGTGTCCTAGACTTACTTGTGCAACTGTTTTTACTTATGTGACATGAAGAGATTTTCTTACTACAAAGCCAATTAAATTTCCTCTGAGAGAAAAGGATTTTTTTTCTAGCTTCATTCCAATTATTCACAGTGCTCCTACCCTCCTTCTCCTCCTCTCCATACTAAGTGACGTCAAAAGCAGAGGATGGGCATTCCATTCCAAAAGTGTTGCACCCAAGAGCAATGCTCTGAAATGGCAATTATTTGGGTTTTTTTTTTTTTTCTTAATGTTAGTTATTACAGGAACGGAAAACTACATGCCACAAGCTTAGAAGTGAAAAAGAGTGAACTGATGTCATTAGCTGTTCTGAGACAAGGCCATTTCTGTTACAGTCAGTAAAAAGATTTAGAAGGAGAGGTATTTACAGAAAGCTTTTCAGGGTAATTACAGTGCCTCCTGTTCTTTCTAAAGAAGTTGTTAAAGGCAGACTTAGAGATATACTGAATGCACCAACACATTTGTACTTTCTCTCCTCACATCATAAAATGAGGAACCTATTTTCTTGCTTCTGCTTCAGCACATTCAAAACAAAAAGAATAAGAAGAATAACAGAATACAGGTACGGGTGTCTCACTGTGCTGTGTTAAGCTAGGGCTTGAATTACTGCCTAGAATGAAACTAAGGGAATGGTCATGGAGCCCCCAGCACTATGTGTGCCATTTACTCGATGTTTTCTATGGCATTCTTCACACAAGCATGAGCAATGCAAAATGAGTAAAAGCTATAGAACAACATCCTGCATAAAGAAACATTAAGTCAATAACCAGGCACCCTGTGCTTCACTGTTCAGAAGTGTTTCTTGAGACAACAATGAAGGAGCTCTTTAAATAACTTAAAAATACAAAAAACCTGTGAAACATGAACTGGTAGCACAACACAGAATTTCATCCTAAGTGTAACCAAGGTAATGCTCAGAATTACTTACCATTTTACTTTGAAATAGCTAGCTGCAGTTCTATCACTTAGCAAATCCGTCAGTAAAATATCTATCTTATTTGAACGTTTTGTTGCAAATAGATTTAATGGACCTTAGGAAATACAGAAAGATGTCAGCGATTTCATGAAACCTGTCCACTTGTTATTTGCCAAACTTGTGAAGTTCATCAGAAAGATAGCTCAACTAACCTAAATGCTTTTTGATCATCTAGCTGTCAACAGATACGATTTAGAAATTTTCTAGAAGATAAAGAGATTAAAAAAAAACCACCCTTAATGTTCCAATAGACAACGAACAGAAGTATTCTAGTCAGAAACTGAAAGGGCATTTTTAGATCAAATAATTTGGTTCAGTTTGTCCTTGACAAGAAAATAGCTTGGGAAGTGAAAAGCTGCATTCTGCGTTTGAAACAGGGTTTGGAAAAACACCTTATCTCCACAGCAAAAAAAACAAAAAACAAAAAAAACAACAACAAACCCAACACTTTCATTTATTTTATAAAAGAATTCCTCACCCTTTGGAAAGCTCAATGTCACAGTGAGAGTCACTAATTTGACATTCTCTAATTTGCATTATGTTTTGCTCAAAGCTTTTCTTCACAGTTGTAGTCTTATGCGGTTACTTCTGATAAGAGGAAATCTGTCATCTTGAATGAAGTGTTTCTTCAACATGCCTTATGTGACTTGCAAACACAGCCCAACTGTATTTTCTTGGACTCTACAGAAAGAAAACACACTTTATGTAGGTACTTCTCAATGCAAAGATCCACTTTTTCCTTTTTGAAAAGCACTTTTCCCAAAGTGAGCTCTGCTTCTTAGAGTCCTTAGGGCACAATCACATCGCTCTTCTGGCTCTACCTCTCTTACCACATGAAGACCACTCTTGGTCCCTGTATTTCAAGTTCGGGGAAGCCCTCTAGTCCAAAAGACTAAGTTCCTTTCTATGCTTTTCTGTAGTATGTTGGACAGTATTTTGGACAATGGCTTTGTTGTTTCAGGCAGAATTTCTTTTAGATGGAGTAAATGTTCCTTACTTTGAACCAGGGCTGTGACAGACAAGGATCACTAACATTTCTTGCTGCCTAACAGTAGCTTCTAGTACAGGTATAGATAGATAATTACAGTATGGAAAGTTTATTTAAATATATATATATATATCTTCATTCCTGGGGAAAGAGTTCATGTTTGGCTTAAAGGTAATGTTAGTACAATAAGTGGCAGCTGCTGAAAGATGAAAGTTGCTGTTCGTGACTTTTTTCTCTCTTCCTCAATGATGCTTTGCACTCTCCCTTGTTTGGATTCCTGACCTCTCAGCAAGCCAGTTCAGTTAGAAAACCAGCAGAAAGTTACTCAGCTGTTGTTGCTGCCAATTTAGTGAGGAACATCCTCAGAGAACAGAGTCAAAGGAGAACCAGACCCTGTGCCAGGGAAGGCAGGATTGTGCTGCAGAGGAAAAACAGAGGGAAGAGGAGCTTGGCCACTCCTTAGGTTCTTAGGGGCACTGAGTCTTCAGAACAGATCAGCTGCCTTGTGGTCTTGAGGTTCTTGTGATGTTTACTCTACCTTAAAAGTAATGTGGTTTGGTGGTTGGTTTGTTGTTGTTGATGTTGTTCTTGTTGTTTTCTTTTCCAAACAACAAAGGAATAAAATCACTAAAATGTAAATGTATCCATGTAACATTCTTGACAGTTTTTAACTCATCATTTTCCAGTGGTACAACTGTTTACAACCAGTATCAGGAATGCATCCCTGCAGTCTTAAAATGGATATTTTCATATCGAAAGAAAAAGTAGCTTAGAAGAGAAGATAAGTGCTCCGGTCACGGAAAAGAACGACATGTTTTATTTAACTTTCATACAATTAAAGTCTTCCATTCAAGTAATGGATAGCAGTGTGCCTGCTTTTAGCAGCTGATACCACAGCATTTCTAAATTATACAAGACTGAGATGGAGAGTATTTTATGCATAGTACACAGTGAAATTTTCACACAGTAGGTGATTTCAAATAGATACTTTTTAAAACAGTTCTTATTTTTATTTAAATATTTATACGCCATAAAACTTGTAGCCTTCAAACGTGCATGTTGTAGGAGTTTTTGGATAAAAACACTCATAATTTACATTCCTACAGCAGCATTATGATTGCTTGAATAACATTAAAAACAAAAATGTATTCTATCCATTTTAAGACATTATTTTATGTTTTATCGGAGTAAACGAAGAGTTAGAAATATACGAACAGGCTGTCTTATTAGACTTCTATGTTTACCCAATTATTAGTTCAGTGGAGGTCATTATATTTATAACACATTACCTTTTCCAGAAGACCTGACAAATAGAACAGTTGTCTCAAAAAGCACTTATGTTTATGAGACTTTGTACTAATAGCTTCACTAAAGCCGCCTGTATTTCTGGTTCTCTGGCTTAGAAGGTTACCCTTGTACCTGTGTGGTGCAAATAAATGTTGAGAGTTTCAGTAAAGGGACCTCACACTGTTCATGAGCCACCTGTGGAAAATTCGGATTAGTAGAAGGAAGACATCCAATAAATTTTGAACAAATGGATCTAGATAAAATCTAAACTGAACTCTCCATGGGCCTTTCCTGGGCTGCAAGGAACTTCTGCTCTGCGCCTTGAGCATCTCCTGCTCTCCTTCTCCACTGATCTTGGTGTCACATTCTCTCACATTTTCTCAGTCCTCTCTCTTACAGCTGCCATACAGCTACCTGTATGTATATTTTCTACCTTTTCTCAGCATGTTGTCACAGAGGTGCAACAAGCTTGGCTGATGGGCTCAGCTTTAACCAGAGATGGATCCCTGTTGCATATGACTGGAATTGGCTGTTGTATAGAAAATGGGCAGCTCTCTGCTTTGAAGAGAGATCTTGACAAACTGGAGGTCTGGGCAATCACCAACCACAGAAAGTTTAACAAGAGTGCTGGATTCCGCATCTGAGCAGGATAGTCCTGGATTTATGTATAGACTGGGGGCTGAGAAGCTGGAGAGCCCCACAAAGAGGGATCTGGGGGTTCTGGCTGATAGTAAGTTGGATCTGAGCCAGCAGTGTGCCCTGGCAGCCAAAAGGGACAAAAGTACCCGGAGGGAGCAGCAGGGCCAGCACTGCCAGCACAACAGAGGGAAGGGTTGTCCCCTCTGCTCTGTGCTGTGTGGCCCCACCTCCAGCACCGTGCAGGTAGGTTTGAGTGCTACAACGTAAGAAGGACATAAAGCTGTTAGAGAGCATCCAAAGGAGGGCTGCAAAAATGGTGAAGGGTCTGAGGGCAGGGTGTAGGAGGAGCGGCTGAGGCCCTTCGTGTGCTCAGCGCAGAGCAGAGGAGCTGAGGGGAGGCCTGATGGCGGCTGCAGCTCCTCACAGGGAGCGGAGGGGCAGCGCTGAGCTCTGCTCTCTGTGACAGCTTCAGGGCCCGAGTGAAAGTTGGTTTGGTCACGTATTGTTTTGTTCTGCCACAAACACCACAAGAAATGTACTGCTTCTAGGGAGCAGGTGACCCATTCCAAGAAATGACATTTTGAAATCTGAATTTCTGCCCAAACTGCACACTCTGAAATGTCAGCTTTTCCCACAAAGTAGCTACTAAAAACGTTGATCAGCACGAACTCCAAATGCAATATGTTTGCATAGTTGCCTGTGCACCAGGACATGACACTATTCTGTCAACTTCATGCTAGAAAAACTTTGAAATCTCAGGAAGGAAGCAAATGCCCTTCTCCCCTTCCAGCTCAGTAATTTCTGTTTGAATAGCCGTGCTGTGTAGCACAAGTGCTTCTGACCTTCAAAACCACAAAAGCTGCAGTGTAAGTTTGTGAGAAGCCTTTTTAAGAAATTCAACTCAAGCTGGGCAGCATCCTAAATAACAAAATGGAGTCTTACAACTGAAACTCCTAAAAATCTAGTAGTTGTTTGCTACCAAATGATTTGTTAAAAAAAGTAGAATCTTTTGCATATCTATACATTAAGAAAGGAATTCTTATTCCTTCAAAAGTTTATAGTATCATACTTTCAAAGACAGGCAGCTCATAAAGTACAACTTAATGCATGATGCAATAAGTGTTTACTTTAGTTTGAGCTTTTAGTTTGTTCCTTTGGAGATACATAATTCAATGCCCAGAGAGGCTGTGGATGCCCCATCCCTGGAGGTGTTCAAGGCCAGGTTGGATGGGGCCCTGGGCAGCCTGGTCTAGTATTAGAGGTTGGTGGCCCTGCATGCAGCAGGGGGTTGGAGCTTCATGATCCTTGGGTCCCTTCCAACCGAAGCCATCCTATGATTCTATGATTCTGTGGCTGACCATTTGCTTTTACTGAGTATATTTTAACTGCCTATTTAAAAAATGTGTAGCATCTGAAAATTCTGTGTACTTAGAAGAGATAGCTAAAGTGAATAATCAATTACTACTTCATTCGTATCTCAAACACATCATGTGAGCTATGCTTAAAGAAAAAAAAATGACTAAAAATCCAGGTAATATTAACCACAAAACAATGAAGACTTCATATATAGTGATGTCATAACACTACAGTTATTGTTTCAGTTCATGTAAATGGGTAAGCCTGTACAGTGGGTGCTGTGCAAACTTTCTAGCACTGGAAAATTATTCTATCTTGATGTGTGTTTTAAATACTGACCACAGAGAACAAAAACTGAGTGCACGTAACGCTGTCAACTCAAGTTTAACCCTAAAATTGATGGTGTACATTGTCCTATCTCAAAGCTAATCTGAAACCATGTGAGCCTCTGAGGAAGCGAGCAAGTAATTGCAATGCAGCCACTCCAGTTCAGGCATTGGCAGCACAGCTGTGCCAGCAAACACTACACTCTGCACAGCCCAGCTGACCTGCAGCAGGTCACTGCACCCGCTGCAGTGCCATCTCCACACCTTTTCCTACTGTGTGGCAACAATGCAGCTTGCACATCTCTGTGCTGCATTCATGTTCTCAATCATGATCACAGCATGATTTTCCAGAACTCTGATGATTCAAAAAATACAGAAACCGCCTTGACAGACCATTTGTAGCTATGGAAATAGCAATATCTCTGAGAATGTTTTAAACAATTGTTGAGTGGGCATTTAGCTCTTCAGAGGAGTTTGAGCAAGTCACTGCAGTTAACATTAGAACAACTCTCAGAAAAAAAAAAATTAAAAAAATCAGGAAAGCAAATCATTTAAGCTTCTACTGAGGCATTCAGCCATGGTCTGGCCAGCATAAAAACTGCTGTAGAGATTAGGCCAGGCATCCATCCACTCCACTGCTCCATTGCTGGCAGTAACAAGTAGCAATGCGTAGGAAGAGAGCAAGAATAAAAGCGGCACAGGCTGATCCTTCCTCCAGCATGTGGCCACATGTCGCTTAGGAACTAAGTCAGAAGAATTAAATACCAGAATTGAACTGATTTTGACTTTGTGGTTTAAGGTAGATCATGAAGGATTAAAACGTTTGCAACAGCTGGAGGACAAAAACACAGGAAGCGAGAGAGAAGCCGTACTACTTTACCTGCATGGAATTCACATTTTTACTCTGCTCAAGCAGTGGTGAATCTTCACAGCCTGCGCTCTCTCTCCAGTATGCCAAATCCTCTCAAATATTTGCATTTTAATCGAGGAATGATTTGAGCTGCTCTGTTTATTCTCAGTCTTCTAAGAGCTGCTGTTGTGCATTTGAATGATGAAAGCCTCTATTACATTTGGATTTAGGGTTGCATTTGTGCACCACCTCTTTCAGCACTTTTCATATTTCCTGTTACAGCGCACAGAACTAATTATACTGCACTCCATTTGCATTTTCCAGCTTACAATTCACAGCAGTGTAATAAAGAATTAAGCACAGTAGTCAGGTAACTCCCTTTGAAAAGCGTATGGTTCCCTGTTCCAATTTATCATAGCTCTTGTGAAATCAGTAATTGCATTACTCATTCCCAGGAAAAATACAAAATATAAAGAGGAAAATATATTGGTGCTTTTGGTTATCAAAATTCTGTCAAAAATGAGGGTTTAAAAAAGAAAGAAAGAGAAAGGAAGAAAGGAAGAAAGGAAGAAAGGAAGAAAGGAAGACAGACAGAAAGACAGACAGAAAGAAAGAAAGAAAGAAAGAAAGAAAGAAAGAAAGAAAGAAAGAAAGAAAGAAAGAAAGAAAGAAAAAAAATAACCACTCAGGAGCTAAATTATTGCAAGTCTAAAACTAACTCAAAAGATGATTTAATATCTCCTGCTCCCCTAAAGGAGAATGCAGGCTAGCTGGATGCCTGGTGGATGTTATCTAATGTGTTATTGATCCAGCAGAGGTGACTAAAACACCAGGTCTGTTTCAGTGCTTTATTACTCATACTTGATTTTTTTTTTCCTACTAATGTTTAAAATATATCTCCTTTACTTCAAATTAAACCTATCATTTCTTTTCCTATCTTTTATTAAGCACTGGCCTGTTAATCATCCCCTTTAGCGAACTGCTGCACATTGAGACATATACTGGGTGAAGAGGCTGGGGAAGAGACAGATAGAAAACTGTTCCCCCACAAATCGCATTTCCTAAGCTCCCTTCAGGTCTTACTGCTTCCAGGAGGAATATAATTTTACTCTCTGTGCTGACACCACACTGGGCAGAGAATTACACTTGATTCCTGGCAAACACCAAGAACAACACAATGGCCTTTTGTGCCTTTCATGATATTCCTCAGTGCAATTATTTATAACAACATCCTTAGGTTCCTATTTACTGATATTCTGTAATTTTCTGTAACACTACTGCCTAGCCTCCATTTTGTATCTGTGCATTTGATGTCATTTCTACAGACTTTTCATGAAATTTCTTATTGATTTCTCCAACCTATTCAGTACTTATAATTTAATCCTGCCAGTCAGCATGCCTGTAACTTCTTTCAACATGCCATCATTAAAAGGCTTTTATAAGCACTGTTTTTACTCCACGATTCCAGTTATTGCCACTAATACAGATTAGCTCCTGGAGAAAGGGAAGGGAAGGGACGTCTTGTGTTTATTCCTCTTACTTTGATAACTCTTCATTAGGAACAATTTGTTACTTCCCCCCTAGGTTATGTATTTTTACTTTAAAGTTATGTGAAAGAGCATAACAAGACACATTTACTTCAAACTAACATGCCTACTATATATTTTGCTTTCATTCATTAAACCAGTGGTCCTGCTGAAGAACAACATCAGGTTGCTTGACATATAGATTCTGGACAAGTGTGTTTTGGCAGTTCACAGGTGATGCTTGTTGTTTATTTGTAAACACTCTCTGGATTAATACCGGTTCTGATGTTTTATAGAATTATAGAATCATTGAGGTTGGAGAAGACCAACCTCTAAGACTATCTAGTTCAACCCCAACCCATCACACCATGCCCAGTGCCCATGGCCCTCAGTGCCACATTCACACGGCTCTTGAACACCTCCAGGGACGGTGACTCCACCACCTCCCTGGGCAGCCTGTGCCACTGCCTCATTGCTCTTTCAAAGACATTTTCCCTAAAATCCAACCTGAACCTCCCCCGATGCAACCTCAAGGCCATTACCTCTCATTCTAGAACCTAATAGTTCTCTGTTATTGTTAAGGTGTTGAGCTGAGATTCTTGCTATCCCATCTGTATTGGGCAGTGGGGGAGAAGGAGGGGAAGGACCTAATGAAGGGTGCCCTTCATTAGGACCATCACCGTCCAACCGACATACCAGTCCTTGAAGAACCCCCTTTTCCATAGAGTCCGCTGAGATGATAACGACTGGTATTTCAAAGGCAGTATTTATTTGAATATTTCTAAACAGAATGAAAAATATGTCTAGCCTATTTTTATTTGATAATTGCATCCTGAAGAGTCGAAGATGTGTGATCTCAGAAAATAGAGAATAAAAGATGAACAAGATCCAAGGCTGAGTTCTTTTGAGTACTGTTAGCTTTATGTGTCAGTTGCCAGTGCAAATATAACACATGCTTCCAGTAGCTTTTATTTTTGTAAAACTAAACATGAAATTTTATCTCTAGCTTTGAACTATAATACATAAAAAGGATATTTTACTTTACTTATAATAGCCTCTAAGTGTGACAGCCCAGGAATACACTGCACAGGTCAAGACAAAGAATACTTTATACGGAGGGATTTTTTTAATGTGTTTTCCCTATGACTATATCCATCTGCTTTTAAAGAAACGTAAGTCTTCCTGCTCACTTTTCTCACCCTACTACACCCATTTGCAAATCATAGAATCATAGAATCACTAAGGTTGGAAAAGACCCACAGGATCATCCAGTCCAACCATTCGCCCATCACCAATGGTTCTCGCTAAACCATGTCCCTCAACAGAACATCCAAATGCTCTTTGAACATCACCAGGGTTGGTGACTCCACCACCTCTCTGGGCAGCCCATTCCAGTGCCTGACCACCCTTTCAGAGAAGTAGTATTTCCTAACGTCCAGCCTGAACCTTCCCTGGTGCAGCTTGAAGCCATTCCCTCTAGTCTTATCACTAGTCACACAAGAGAAGAGGCCGACCCCCAGCTCACTACAACCTCCCTTCAGGTAGTTATAGAGAGCAATAAGGTCTCCCCTGAGCCTCCTCTTCTCTAGACTGAACAATCCCATCTCTTTCAGCTGCTCCTCATAAGGCCTGTGCTCCAGACCCCTCACCAGCTTTGTTGCCAATATATTAAAAAATATTACACATTAAAGCTATTTTCAAAGATGACACAGAAGTATTTTGTTTTGCTTTCCCTGTACTTTCATTCTTCTAGAGTTTTTCCAGTTAGTGTACAATTAACACCAATCAACAGACACCTTTGCAGGGTAAGCATGTGTCTATCCAGATATGTGCCACTAAAACTGAAACTAGATCTGAGGCAGCCTTGTTCCTCTACCTAATGTAGTCAACTTCTTACATGGGAAGACAGTGATAGGACAAGGGGGAACGGTTTAAATCTAAGGGAGGGGAGATTTAGATTAGATGTTAGAGGGAAATTTTTCAGAGAGGGCAGTGAGGCGCTGGCACAGCTGCCCAGAGAAGCTGTGGTGCCCCATCCCTGGAGGCACTCAAGGCGAGGTTGGATGGGGCCCTGGGCAGCCTGAGCTGGTGGGGGGCAGCCCTGCCCATGGCAGGGGTTGGGTCAGCGTGGGCTTGGAGGTCCCTTCCAACCCAAACCATTCTGTAATTCTATGATTCACTGATTCTCATCATTATTCTGCTTTCGAAAGACCAGGAGAACTGTATGACAGAGGTAATACTATAAGAAGAAACCAATAATCCAAACGAAGAAAAACATAGGAGTTTTCCCCCAGATAAAATATTAAGGAAAAAAAAAAATCACACGCAAGGTGTGTGTTGTTCCATACTAGGTGTCCTTCCTGTTTCCCAGGCAACATCATGGTGAGCGAGAAGATCATACCTACCTGTACCAATTTGTACACCGCAGCAAACAAAACCCAAGCCATTTCTTTGTAATAAAGTGGGATTAAAAGCAAGCCACCGTGATTAAAATCTAACGGCAGCTGCGCGTCAGGCAATTCACATGGACTAACCCAACAGTAGGGAAGAAAACGCTATTCCTTCTCGGCAGGACACCCCCATCCTCCGGGATCACGCCCACACACAGCTCTGTGGAGCCCAACCCGCCCTCGGCCACCTCGCCGTGGAGGTGTCTCCCGGCCCGCAGCGCCGCCCGCCGGGCCCTCCGGCAGCTCCGCCCCACGGAGGCGGAGCCGCGCAGGACTCGGAGGAGCCGCCGCTGCCGGAACTGCCGCCGCCCGCGTCGTGGCCATGGAGGACTTTCACCCCCACAACGACGAGGTAGGGGCTCTCCGCCCGGCCCCGCCTCGCTGGGGGGATCCGTAGGCCCCGTCCGGACGTGAGCCCGGCGCCGGGCCAGCAGCGGGTGGGGGCGCGGCCGGGGGTCTGGGGTGTCCCGGAACGGAGCGTGTGGGGGCTGAGCGCGCACTGGCGGCGCCTGGCAGCCGCCGTCGTCGCCGTGCCATGCGCGCAGGTGGGGGCTCGTTAATGCAGGGAACCGAACGGCCTCTTCCCTCTTGGGCCCCGTGTTCGGATCTGTAGCCTGCCGTTTCTATTGGAAACTCACGGGGACATCACTGTCCTTGAGATTTGTGCCCTTGCCCATCTGTTTGGAACCGATGGGTGCAGAGAAGCAGATGGCACAGGTATACGTGCCGAGTTTTCTCTGGAAGCCAGGCTGAATTCTGAGGAGTCGGAATGAGTAGAAGATGGGGTATGTTAGAACTACAGGGAAAGTTTCTCGGGTGTGCCAAAAAAATAATTCATGTTTATTTATTACAGATGATCTTCAATGCCGATGAGGCCCACAACATAGTTAAGGAGGTAGGTGTTAATTCATGGCCCGTGTTTCAGAGAAACACTTTATCTTGCAGTATAGTGAAAAGGGAGGCTTTAATTAACCATCCCTGATAGATTTGAGGTTATACAAAATATGAATTATTACTTAAATGGAAGCAGACCTTCATTTGGAACTACCTGAAGCTCCAGTTAGTTCTTATCTTCAGGTGTCTAACGGGGAGAAGGTGACAGAGAAAAAGGGATGGAATTTGCTCGATGTTGAAATGATGAGGGTGGATGAGCACAGATTGCATAGGAAAAATCATTTTCTTTTTCCCCCCCTTTATCCACCTAGAGAGTAGGCAATCACTGGAGCAGGCTGCCTGGACAAAGTCTTGAGCAGCCTTGAGATCACACTTGAAAATGTAGCTTTGGCCAGAGCAACAGGTTGGGCCACATAAATGTTGACAATAACAAGCTTAAAAAAATAGTAATTTCTGCACAAAAAGAGCAGGCTGAAAGTGAGTGGCCTGGCATTCTAAATTAAATGTGATGATATGGTTAACGAAGAGCCTACAGCATATGGATGCTGTCACCTTTTACAGGGGAATACTGTTTTTATAGGGGAATTTCTAGAGGGCCTGCACAGGTCCTTTCCTACCTGCCCTGCCATGACAGGAGAGTGCTTCTTGAGCTGCTCCAGGTCACAGCAGCAAGCCCTCAGCTGTCAGGTGAATGGCAGTTCAGCCCTTACATAACTGGCTCTGCCTTGAGAGGCCAGATACAGTATCACAGATTCTTTTTATTTTTACATCCGAGGCTGGGAGCGAAGCCAAGTCTTTCTGCCTCTGACCAGAACTCCTCAGATCTAGTTAAGCTTTACGCATTGAATACATCTCTGGAAGAGACCAGAATCCCAGTAGCACCACTGAGTGCTGTTGTCCTGTTTTGTGTTTGTTTCCATCGAGTCATTGTCTAGCTTTATACAGTGGGATCAGAACTAATTGGGTTTTATAGGATCTGGAACACAAATCTCTTGCACAGCATGTTAGTGGGTGGTAAAGTCTGCACTACTGAATCTGAGGAGAACACAGCTTTGTTTTACTTGCCTATTACAAATGTACATTTCTTTACACTGTAATAATACAATTTTCACAAGTACCTAATGCTGAATTTCTGTAGGAGCGGAGAACGTAATTTAAAGAATTACAATTGGACAGCAGACTTTCTGTTGTTCAGTCACCTTAAGTCTAAGGAAGGATTAGCCAATCTAAAGCTGTGGGAGGATATGCAGTTTTCAGGAATTTTAGTGCTGTGGGATGCAACACTTCAGCATCTGTTGCTTTCACATCTGCCTCATCATTTAAGCTGGGATTTGTGTTCTGCTGCAGTGGCTCCAGCTATCTGAAGATTTTGGATTGTTGCTCAAAAACTCTGAGGGGCTGACCAGCCGAAGTAAACATCATTGATCAGAGTAGTACAATTTCCACTGCAGCAGCACGTGAAAGCCAAGCTGGAGAAGGCAGTCATTGAGAACAAGGGGGATGTGTTGGTATTTTCACTGGTAAATAGATCCTGTGGTTTCACTTGGCACTTAAAGCATATGGCTAAGGTCTTTCCTACACCAAATTTTCACTCAGAGCCTCATTTACCCCACTACTACATGTGGAGAAATATGTACTAAAAATAGTTTCCCAATAAAGCTCATTTTACTTCCTATCCAGCAGCTGATACCCAATGAGCTGAAGTAATTCAGAGTAAGCCAGTTGCCAGATACAGTTCTTAGATTATACAAGGCATTTTGAGCCTCTACATTTTGAAGTTTCTTCTATTTACTGTAATTTTTTTCCCCCCTCTGTTTTAGTGCATAGAAAGTGTTTTAGGCAAGGCAGATTACAATCACAACAAAGTCAACCAGTGGACTGCAGCTATAGTGGAACAGTCACTGACACATTTGGTAAAGCTGGGAAAAACATACAAGTACATTGGTAAGTAGGAGTACCCATACATCTACCCTTTTACAATTACAGTGAGTAACTGCTGAAAAGTTTTTCTATTCAGTAGCACTACACTGAAACAAATTTAATTGTTAAACTGTATCTGCTCTGCTTTGTTTACTTGAGCTCTTCTGTTACAGAGATGTTTAGTAGTACTTGTGGTAAAGCTATGGCAGATTTACTTAGGCCAAACCATCAACAGTTAGCACAGAAGATGACATTACAGACTTCCCTGACTCTTAAGCAATCCTAGAACAATTATATCAATGTTTTGGCATCAGTTTAGGAAATAGATTGTAATGCTGTAACATGATGAAAAGCACAGCAGTGATATCATAGTAGCAAAGCCCTACACTGTTGCAGGGGGGGATAAGCTCTAACACAGCAGCCACAGAAACAAAGGAAAGAGGCTGCTTACCTTTAGAGAGCCTCAGGTGAACAGGGATCTCCAGATGAGATATCCTCCCTTCCACTGCCAACCTTTAAATGAGGTCTGGGAAGGGGTGGTTCCTGGCTGCACCCCTTCCTGTCACTCAGGTACATTATATACACCTGAGCTGCCCTGGGTTGGTCCTGCCTTCCCACCAGGTGCTCAATCACTGCTTCAAGCTGTGACTTAGCATTTCTGCTGCACAGATACTTTTTAGGTTTTTTTTTATCTTTTATTTTTAATAAAAACATTTTATTAGAATTAAGCTTCTTATAAGTAAAATCTTTTACAAGCTTTTCAGTCTTCTAAGCTGCGTCATATCCTGTTATTTTTCTGTGCGTATCTATGGAGAAAAGTGGATGTTTAAAATGCTATTATATCAACACTTCATGAAAGAACCAAAGCAAGTGGTAGCACCCTGGTCTGTTTTTAAAGCCTTCAATTCAAACTTAATGTTTTTACAACAGTTACTGGTCAGTCTAGAAATGCCCTATTACCACAGCGTGGTTTCAGAAAGCAGCCAATGCTACCTTTGGGAAGCAGCTCTTGTCCAGTGTGACTTCTGTTATACCTGTGGTGACAGCACTCGGAGCCCAGTTCTGAGGTGCACCTGACAGAAGCTGTATCTAAGCAGTTTAAAAGATAGAAAGCACAATCCTATTAGCAAGCATTTTGTTAAAGCCATTGTCTTTACGTGACTAAAGATAATCATGAATCAAATACCAAGTTCTTGAGGAAAATACTGCGAGTGATAGAATGTCAAAATAGGTGTTGACTTAGTTGAATGCCTCCTGACAGCCATTGGAAAAAATAATGTGAGTTGGAGTTCAGAAGATGTGAATGATTCATCTCTTCAATGATGAAAGCTGTGGTTTTATGACTGTGTCTTTCAGTAACCTGTGCAGTGATGCAGAGAAGCGGAGCTGGTCTCCACACAGCAAGCTCGTGCTTCTGGGATACTACAACTGATGGTAGGCTTCCTCACTCAGGTTAAATGTTGTGCTTACAGAAATGGTACCTGTTGCTCAATTGTGACGGTTTGGTTGAAGTGTTGGAAGAGTGATTATAGGAGCAGTAGGTTCCAGAATTAAACCCTTGTTTACAATCCCAGGAAAAATGTTTTGTTAACAATCCGTGTCTGCATTAGGAATGACTGCTTTGGAGGTGCAACAAAGCAAATGTAGAAATGCCTTCTTATTTGAACAACTGTGAAAAAAATTAACCCTCTTAGGTAACCATTCATCAATCAAAGAGGCAATAAAACATTGTTTTCAGTAAAAATAAGTGCACTGCCCTAAGCATGTCTGTCTGTCTGCTGTAAAGAGAGAGCGCTGCTCTGAAGAAGAACAAAGTTTGGTAAAAATAGGAGCAGTTTGACTACAACTTGTTTTTCAACCGCCTAACAAGTCAGTTTATAGGCTTTTCATGTGCTTTCTGGCACATCAATTGGTTCTAAAGTTCAGAGTATAATAATCCAGCTTTTAAAAAGAGATTCTCAGAGCGTTCCCCTCCTGGTATTTAGGTAGTAAACAATGTCCAAGTTAATACAAATGTTTTGAGGAGTTTAGTCTAACTAGAGGCAGCATGACAATAATAGTAACCACCTTAAATCACAACTGTGTTATCCCTCCTAATTGAACATAGTTTACATTGAGATAAAATGAATGTAATAAAGGGGCTGGAATTATATTTTTATATTTTGTAACCAACTGTGATGATCTCTTCTAGGGACCTGCACAGTGAGATGGGAAAACCGAACTATGAACTGCATTGTCAACGTGTTTGCTGTTGCTATTATCCTGTAGCTGACTGGAAGATAAATATAAGCAACACCACAGCCTATAAGAAAATGTTCCAAACACATGGTTAAATATTTCAAATAGTTATATATACATATAGTTTTTTTTCTTTAGGAGGTGGTATAGCAGACAGGAGTTCTCTAGAGAGGGCGTACAGTCTAAGCCAGTTCTCATAGATTAATTATTTGAAATTGCACAAAAAAAAAGAATGAGAGAAAGTGAGTTTTGAGAATTTAAATATTCAGAAGTATGTTAATGAGATGCCACAAAGATCAATAGAATTTACATCAAAGCTAATATCAAAGACACTTTATTCAAGAGGAACATATCTAATCAAAGAAAAAGGTGAAAGGGCAAGCAAGACCTCTCAGGATTCTGGTGCCTTTGGGAACAAATTATGGATGCAATTCAGAGCGCACATACTGTAAACAGTATCAAGTGCTTCATGTTTGATTAAATACAGCTGACTTTCTTATTGAATGCTGGTGCCTTTGAAATTGCATGAAATTCACTCTTCAGTCAAGCTTGAACTTCTGCATTGAGATTGGATCCATACAAGCTTTCCTCCTTGAGGCAGAGGACGACTTCGCTAGGGCAAAGGTGCAATATGCCTAGGCCTAACAAGAACACTAATTTTTCTTCAGAATGAAGAATGTCATATTTGTTGTCAATTCAATGGGTCAGACATGGGCATTGAATTCATAATTTGTCCTTCCTAAAGCATTCTGAAGGTTACTGCATTTGATTTTATTCCCTGACTACATAATCTGTGACACGCACTTTATTGAGTCCTCCCGCAATGCGAGACTAGCCAGGAGTGAGGGCAGTAAGAGTTGGCCCTCATTTCCCAAGTGGGACTTTTTGTTGTTCAGAGAGAAGGCACACGCATTTCTAGAGGCTCTTGTTACCTTTGGAACCGTTTATCTTAAAGCAACATATATATAGAAGTATTTCCTATATTCTCTAAATCTAGAATTTAATCATAATCCTATTAAAAAATAGTTATATTTTAAGCACTAAGAATTCCCATCCTATCAAGATTTATGCGAGTTCTTAAATTTGCTCATCTGATGAGTCTTAACTTGAATTATTCCACGTGGAAGAAAAGCATTTGCACAAGTATTTGCTAGATTGGGGCCTACATTTTTGTTTATTAATGCACAGTGTATGCGATAAAGATGTATCAATACCAAAAATGCCTGAATGACTGCTGCCACTAAGTGGCAGTTACATTAAGTCGTTTTATCAGCTGCTGCTTAAGGATAGAGTTTTTTCTTCATTACTGCATGTCTTTGGAAGAGACTAGAAACTACCTAACAGCTACCGGAAGGCTGTCCTGCAGTTCTAACAAATGAGTATTAAAGCACTGTTACGCAGTTTTGTTTGGTTTTCTGATAGCTGACTATTAGGACGTGTAGCAAGTGTCCTGTACAACGAGTAAGCTAAAAATGGTGTCATTGCTTCAATTGTGTATTCATATAGCTGCTGTGAGACTACATACAAATGGAACGTGTAATTCACAATGCTGTTGAAAAGCTCTTGCTTTGCAAACAAATAGTGTTCTGCTTTTACCTGAATGTAAGTAAAACTAAGCACTGTAACGTTACCTTTGCCTTAAAGGCAAGTATAGTGTGAAGATGCGTATGTATATTGTACTGACCTTCAAATATATAGCAATTCAACATCGTGTGGGTTAGGACAGCACTTTCTGAACGCAGTGCTGCCATTTAAGAGCTAAGTGGTAAGTGGAGCAGTAACTGGAAAAAGCTCTGGTAGGATTGGTGTAGTGTGAGATGTAAAAGTAGCGGTGGCCGTTATCCCTGTTTAATGGGTGTTCAGAAGAAGTATTCCATACAGCTATTTGTAACTTATTTGGCGTTTCTGCTTTACTTGAAAATAAGATGCACTGAGCAGGACTATCAGTTTAACGAGGCTTGGTGAAAGTTCCGCTGCAAAAGAAACCTGGAAAATGCTGCTTAATTGTAAGACTCCTTCATTTTTCTTTCTACCAAAATCAGAAACTAAAGATTTGCCTTAGCTGTATGTTTGCCTTGTGTGTTCGATCTATGCAAACGGTGATTATTACAAAATTCTGGGAAAAGTATTTGCATTCTTCACCATATCCTAGCAAAACTGACTTCTTTTCCATCTTTCAATTGCCCACCCCCATTTGTGGGTACAGACAACTACTTGTGTTTAACACATCTCTCAAAATGAATTCTGACCAACACTGTTTCATTTCCTAAGTAGTTTATTTTCAAGTATGAAACTCTGCACTGCAGAATATGGGAATGCGCAGTGACGTTTCAAGAGTGCTTTCTATCAATACGATATTTTCCTTAACTATTGTAATCATGGGAGTAAGTTGTTATTAACAATTTAGGTCTTATTAGTGGGACAAAAGAATGTGCATCAAATTATAGCCTGTATATGTGGAGTTTTATGATCCTATGTATGACTTCATGACAGAAGACACCTGTTACTCCTCTGCTACAAAAAGGCATGTGAGTTTTGTTATCAGAAACGTGTGAAAGGTGTGATGCCTGTCTTCCCTTTACACGTGCTCAAGGAAACTAGTACACATCCTCCTATGGTCAATTTATATTCATGCAATCTAAAACGCTATGTAGAAGCTGTTGAATTCCCAGCTTGTAGCTAGCCTATTTATTTTACATTTGGCTGACAATTTAAACACACCATAAAAGACAGAACGTTATCACTAGCCTGTATGCATTAGTTCTGTAGCTGCCATATAGAGAAAACAGGGAGGCCTCCCTGTGGCCTTCCAGTATTTGAAGGGAGCGTATAAACAGGAGGGTGTATGACTGTTCACGAGGGTGGATAGTGATAGGAGAAGGGGGAATGGTTTTAAACTGAGACAGGGGAGGTTTAGGTTGGATATTAGGAAGAAGTTTTTCACACAGAGGGTGGTGACGTACTGGAAGAGGCTGCCCAAGGAGGTTGTGGATGCCCCATCCCTGGAGGCATTCAAGGCCAGGCTGGATGTGGCTCTGGGCAGCCTGGTCTGGTGGTTGGCGACCCTGCACGTAGCAGGGGGGTTGAAACTCGATGATCATTGTGGTCCTTTTCAACCCAGGCCATTCTATGATTCTCTGATGCTGTGATCCTTTGCTTTAATACATACTGCAGATCCTTCAGAGAGGAGTGCAGCAGATCCTGTAATGAGTGGTTCTTAACCGATTATGGGGATGCACCTTGCTGGCTCTTGTACAGGCTGACCTGGTCAGATGGCTCATATTTAATTCCAAGGGGGATTTTTTTTAATCATGCTGTCACTAAGTGCAGAGCAGATCAAATCTCACATCAGAATATCCCGAGCCAGTGGGCTCTGCCTTGTGTCTCACAGGACATTCCCAGGCCAAAGGCGGTTTGTCTCCAGGTGAGTGAGCTTGGATGCAATACTCTGTGACTGCAGCAGTGGAGGCGCTCTGGCCTATAGGCCTGTGCCAGGCGAGGGAGCGGTGTGCTTCGCCATGCAGGGGGCGCAGTTTCCCTTTCCCACATGGAGGGAGGGCTGCAGTCTGATGGCACTGAGCGATATTTTTCTGCTCTGATAAGTCTAAATCACTACCGAGTATCTGGAGATTTTAGCTCACCTGTTTGTAAAGCCTTTGTCTTTAAAGACGGGAGGCATACCGTATCAGCATGTTTGTTACATAAAAAGTTTTTTAAAGGGAACAAAACGGCACTAGAGTGACAGATAAAAGCTTCTGTGTAACTCTTCCACAGTCTGACCAAGAAGTAATGGAAAAGGAGAATCAGTGTTGTAGTAACACACCTCACTGGTAGCTAGAATCAAGCACATAGGCCTACAGGGCCATACCATAGCACGGACATATGAGGGAAAGACAGGCGAGTTTTGTGGAGACGTTACAATTTTTAAAGGTTCTTTTCCTGTACGTGAAGGTTTATTGCAGCTTGCCTGTATTGGAAACAAGGGGTCGGCACTGCCAGCCGCCGGCTGGCGGCGCTGCTGGGCGGGAGGCCGAGGCGGGCGGAGGCGGTGAGGCGGGCGGGGCCTCGCTGCTGCCCTGCTCCGGTACTGGGAGGTCATAGTGCCATACAAGTGCTCAGGCTGGAAAAGACTTTCAAGATCATCAAGTCCAAGCTCGAGCTAACCATACTACCCTAACTCTAACAGCCCACCGCTAAATCATGTCCCCAGGCAGCACATCTTTCTACTTGCAACGTTATTTCTGCGGCGCTGTCCCTCACTGCTGGCTTGCAGATATCGCCACGGGGTGCCCTTTCTGCTTTCCGGTGGGGAGGTCAGGAGGTACTGCTGCAGTCACTGCAAATCGCACATTTCGGCTTCAGCCATTTTTTTTATGAGGCACTCAGGCCTTACAGAAGTATGCTTACTGTTCACGTGCTTACATATGACACACTTCTGATTCTGGTGTTGGGAGAGCAGAGGGGCAGTGCTGAGCTCTGCTCTGTGTGACAGCGACAGGGCCCGAGGGAACGGCATGGAGCTGTGTCAGGGGAGGGGCAGCTGGGGGTTAGGGACAGGGGCTGCACCACAGGGCGGTGGGCATGGAATGGTCTGCCCAGGGCTGTGGGCACGGCCCCCAGTGCCAGAGTTCAAGGAGCGTCTGGACAGTGCTCTCATACATAGGGTTTGATCTTTGGTGGTCCTGTGTGGAGCCCAGAGCTGGACTCAGTGATCCTTATGGGTCCCTTCCAACTTGGGATATGATTCTACAATTAACATACTTCCTCTTGAGAGGAGAAACATCACCGTCATTCATATATTATATCACAACAGTATCTATCAATACTGAACAGATGCTGGGGAATTAAAAATAGACTTGGAGTTATATATAGCCATCCTCCTATAGTCACGCACTGAAGCTGGCCAGGGAGCTCTGCGATGTTGTAAAAATTTGCATGTCTTTTTTCTCATTGAGAAGCCAAACCTGAAATGGTGAAAAGCAGAGAAAGCAGAGTGAGGGACAACTGAGACTAAAGCTAGAGGAAGAATACAGGTTTCCAGGTGTTTTATTTTTGTTCATACATACGTAGGCAGATGTAAATGACAGGCAAACTTCCAATCAGCTGATATGCAGCTGAATTGGGAACAGCGTCCCACTGGATGTTATTCAGACATAAAACAAAAGCATAGCCGCTATCTAAGTGCTGTTCAGTTGGACTGCAAAGACAAGAGGCAGTCAATGTTTGAGCCCAGCAGTTGTCTCAAGATCGAGGCAGAGAGCATGTGGACAGAGCTAGGAATGGACAGAGGGCTTGCATATCACAACAGCAGGAAAGGCAAGAGAGTCCAGAGCCCCTGGACCAACTCAGGAGGGAGAAGCAGGCTCTCAGGAGAGTGCTAAATGTGAAATTATTGGTCCAGCTGTCTGAGAAGCTGGCTGCTGGTGTTGGCTAGTTGTCCTAAATGCAGCTGGACCATCTCCAGAAAACTGTTGAAAACAGACAGTATTTAGGGCAGTTAGTGAGCTAGCTTTGTAGAATTTTAAAGGGAACTTCTCTTAAGAGTGATCAGATCTTCAAAGGATGCCTGCTAACAATTTAAAACATGGGAATG
This sequence comes from Gallus gallus, assembly GCF_016699485.2. Classification (NCBI taxonomy): domain Eukaryota; kingdom Metazoa; phylum Chordata; class Aves; order Galliformes; family Phasianidae; genus Gallus; species Gallus gallus. The sequence continues at coordinate 113,244,630 of NC_052532.1, forward strand.
GGAGAATGATGTAATGATCTGGTGGAGCAGAGAGTTTCTGGCTCTCACTTTGGAAGGCAGATAGGAGGTAGGCTATGAACAGCCATGATATCACTGTAAGCTGAGTGTATTTGTGCTGATGGAGGAAAAAGGGCTAAGGGAAGAGGAGCAACTGTCAGTAATGGACTAGAAGTAAGACCTGCAGTAGTGTTTGGGAGGAATGTATGAGGGAGAGATTCGCCAGTGTGGACAAAACAGTAATCATGGAGGGAGGTGATGTGAGTCCCTCTGTAAGTCTTGGTTTGGTAAGTCAATTGGTTTGCAACGCAATCTGCATGTGAGCTAGCAGGCAGGTGGCATGGGTATCAGGGAGTTGGGGCTGCATGGCAAGCACAGACCCTGAGCTAACCTGATGATATGGTGTGCTTGGTACCAGGTAAAGGGAAATTAAGATATGAACAAAGATAGTCATGTTGATGCTGACTGATAAGTCAAAAAGAACAACACCAGGGGGCTGAGAATCTGCATACTTAGGAACTATAGTGACAGTATTTTGAGAGTTGCACCCAGTTAAAAGTAAGACCGGAGAAGGTTTAAGATGACAAATGGAAGCATCAGTAATAGTATAAAGTACTTTTTTTTTGGTAAGAGATGGAAGTGAAGGAGGGCTGGTAGTTATATTTGCAAGAGTTTGGATTGATATTTTTTTAAAGATGAAAATATTTTGGAGTTGGGTGGAGAAAGAGACAAACAGTGTGAGAGGTTTGCTTTACAGCTTGTGTGGCATTTACAAGATAAGAAAGGGCAGTCCTGTGCAGTCTTTCCCACTGACATTTTCCTTGTCAAGAGTAAATACCCGATCAGTACGTAAAGCAGCTAGCTTGGGCCCACAGAATTTGCTGACAGAGCTTTTGTGGTTACAGCGTGCAAAAGCTGTCCCCTTTAGGTGGTGATGGACAGTGGTTTTGTGCATTGGTGGAGGGAGAAAGGAAGGCTCAGCACCCTGAAACAAATTAGGTGGCTGTGGGCATGGGCTAATAACATCTGTTACTTCTGAAGGGGAAGTGGCAACCTGAATGGGTTACAGCTTGATCTCTGAAAATGACTTGGAAATAACAGAAGGATTTTGATAATTTTCCTGGGTTTGGGGCTAGTTTCTGTTGTTTACATGCATATAAGTGTAACTGATGGATTTTCCTAATAGTAAGCTGCCTGTATTGCCCTCTGAGAAATGCAGCTTTTTTTCCAGCTTAACAGCTTGGTGTTGCTGTTTTCCCCATCCAGCTTCACAAGTGAACGCTCATATGCACGCTGTCACTGTCTGCCTTGATTACTGCTGGTCCCAGCCTCCTCCAGGCTCAACATCCTCTCCCCAGATGTTGCTACAGGGAACGTATCTCCAGTCCATCGTTGATAATGCGTATCCTGATAACCATACCGACATCACCCTGGAGTGCTTTAGAGCATATAGGTTCCTACAGAATCACTACATAAAGGGCTCAAATAGAATATTGTCTTCTTGTGACATATCAGCAAAGAGCTCTGGCTAAGTCCTGTAAATACGCTAATATATTGGCCTTCGTATGAAAAACTCAGACCAACGCTCATATCACTGTGGTCATTGTAAGAGCGGAGTTGATGTTCAGAGCTGTTGCTTAGAGAAATGTTCACCACACGTTGTAGGGCTGCTGGAAAGCCTCAGGCACTGAGTGATGTGACTGACATCCCCAGCTGGTAACTTCATTCATTATGATGGCTGCTAGTTCGGTACCAGCTGAACGTCGGACAGATTAATTCAAATAAAGGCATCGGGGCATTTGTTAACCCAACAACAGTGAGTAACTTTAGGCAAGGCTCTCTGGCTATATTTACAATGTGGGTTTTGCTGCCTGTCTCAGGGTATGAAATAGCAGTGAAAGGACTTGCAGCTGCAGCAATAGCGGTGGCAGAAACTGCGCTCTTTAGAGGTTTTCTGTAAATTGAAAGCAAGGCAGTATTGGGTAACTGAGCATTAGTTAGTACTCTATAAATAGCATTTTGTTGCCGCCCTTGTTGCTGTTTTTTACACATCCTTTTCATTATTTATTTTGGTGTGTAGAATTGAGTCTTTGCTGCTGAGTGCATTAATTTGTGCACACGTGAGGCAGACAACAGTGATGGAAGAGGATCCACATGTTTACTCAGACACTTGCAGCACTGATACAGCGAGAGTATTTCATGGACTTCTAACAGCTGAGAGGAACTTTCACTATTTTGGAGCAGTAGGAAGCTGTTGATTATCTACAGGGCTCTTTATCTGTCTTCTCAAGAAGGTTGCTCTAGAAAGTGTTTCCTTCTTGTTCAGCAATCTTTTCTGATTATGTCCTCGCTGCTATTTGAAGAAGGTTCAGGTCTCAGAGAACTTGTGTGAATTTGCCACCTGCAAACAGACTTGACCCAGCATCAGTTATCATAGATAAAAGAGAAGTATGAGAAAAAGGCCAAGAGGGCGGTAAAACCACAGCAGCAACCACCTTCGCCAGCTGCTCATGGGAGCTTACTCAGCCCCAGGCTGACGTGCAGAGGTATTTGCTTATGCTTTGTCTCTTTGGGACTGTGAGGTAGAAATCTCTTCGGTTTAGAGAAGTGGAATGGCTGTTAGATGAAACCAGACTTATGCTCTGCCAAAGTTCTCTCGTGTTAACACTGGCATTGGCAACAACATTTTGGTCTGGTAACTGCAAAGAGATGATGATAATTGCCCTGTCCTTATTATTAACTATGCCATCTCTGGACCCAGCTGATACTGAGGAAAATTCTACTATAGTTTTCTCAGTGCTCTGAATCGCACAAAGAGAGAACAGTGTAAATCCTGGACTTTTTCATGGTCCACTGTTACTCACAGGCATATGAAAAGACAGTAATAGTGTAAGAAGCACTTACACTTTTATTTCAGAGTTACTTGACCAAAGATGGCTCCACAGTCCACTTGTTCTGAAGGCCATAAAAGACATGGTCAATGATATTTTCTTATTTTCTGGTTTGAACACCTGTCCTGGTTTTGCCTGGGACAACTTTCTTCCTCGCCGCTGGTAGGGTGCTGTGTTCTGAACTTGGGATGAGAACAACACCGATAGCACAGCGATGTATTGGTTGTTGCTGAGTGGTGCTTACACAGAGCCAGGGATGTTTCAGCTTCTGACGCTGCCCTACCAGCAAGGAGCTGGGGTGTGGAAGGAGCCAGGAGGGAACGCAGCCAGGACAGCTGACCCAGACTGCCCAAAGGGATGTCCTGTACAGGTGGTGTCGTGCTGAACTATAAAACTGGGGGAGCTGGTGAGGGGGCTGACATTATGCCAGGCACTGGTGGGCATCAGTTAGTGGGTGGTGAACAATCACATTGTGTATCATTGATTTGTATACTCTTGTATTATTATCATTATTATGTTCCCTTCCTTTTCTGTCCTATTAAACTATCTTTATCTCAAACAACGGGTTTTACTTATTTTCCAGTTCCCTCCGTTATCTCACTGAGGGAGAGTGAGCTGTGTGTTGCTGAGATGCCAGCCAGGTTAAACCACAATGGCACCAGTTGATTTCCATGTGTTTTTGAAAAACATAGGAGCTCATAAATCTTCTATGTAGAATTTAAAATAATAATAATTAAAAAAAAACCCCAAAAACGCAGCAGTTAAATGTGGAGACAAAATATTACTGGAGGGAAACAAAACAGTCTGTCTGGGCAATGCAGAGCTGCCTACAGCCCTGGTCCACTTGTAGTGACAGCGGAGGCTGCAGCTGAATCATGTCCTGTGAGACATGTGCTGCAATGCTTAGAGCTTGGAGCAAAGCTCCCCGTGCCTCTCCCTGCACTTGCAGTGGGCCCAAGCGTTTGCAAAACCATCAGAAGCACTGTGGGAACTCGGGATTCTCCAGAGACTTGCAGAGTTGAGGAGCAAGATGAAGAGGGTGAGTGAAGCAGCAGTTGGTAGGAGAGAATAGATGGAGAGAAATCCCTGGTAGCTGAGCTAGTAGAGAGAGACCCACGCAGTGTCCAGGCAGAAGAGCACCGGTGGAAAGAGAGGGATGGACTTAGCAGAATTGCAGATCTGGTGCACAGCTGGAAGGCATTTGTAAGCTTTCTGCAATTCTTTCAATGTTTTTCTAGTCTGCTGCTATTAATTTCTGCTTGTCTGATCCGGCTTGTGTGCGGTGAATGTAAATGAGACCAGTGGCTTGCTAGGGTCTCTATCAAATGCCAAAACAAATGTGTGCTTCATGACAAATAACTACACTGGCTTGCATCTGTGGAGCTTGTCAGACGTGAGCATTTGATGCTGCAGGCTCTTAGAACCATTAACGTCTTAATATTTGCTACTAACTTCCTTTAAGCATACATACAACTTAATTTACCCCATCATTTGAGGACTGAAGTGCAGAAAGTCTCCACCCAGCAGAGAAAGTCCTACAGGACTGGAAAGAGGAAGCCCTATTTCACAACTAGCCTGGTTTCCCCCTGAGATATGTGTGGTGGTGAACAGGCAGCAGAACAGTGTCTTTATTGTAGGTTCAAAGTTAGAAAAACTTGAGCTTCCTTTGCATGTGGGCAGCTTTGCAAGTATTTACCAGGGAAGGAAGGAGGACAAGATGCACTCAGTGCCTATTGAGATCTGACATACATTAGCCAGATGTGGCCAGGTGCATTGCATCCTCCAGAACCCCGTCCAGTTTCCAAAATTAAGATGGGGAAATGGAAGCTGCTCAGCACTCCAGAGGATCAGGTTACTTAACTACATTTGAGGATACTGATTAATTAATTAAATTCTTTTTTCAGATGACTGCATTTGGGAAGACAGACAAAATATTACGTAAGAAGTAAAAAAAAGGCTGACCGGGAGCCACAAGTCAGACCAATTTCTCTCTTCAGCCGTTTGAACTGAACTGCTAATTCTTTCCATTAGACAAAGCATTTATTTTTATAGTCCAACACCAACTGGCTCTTCTTGCCATCAGCAAAGCATTTTTCATTTCAATAGGGAATTTGTGTAGCTGGATGGAAGGACAGATCAGGCTTCAATCTTTGTAAACTTAGGTGCAGCTTGAGTTCAGTACTGCAAATCACGTGGGCTACATTCCTGTCACTGCTGATCGTGTCAGGAGGGATAAGAGGTGCTCATTTCTTTTAGAGTCATCCCTACAGGAGAAGCAGAGATAAGACTGGAGGATACTGTAGAAGGACAGCCTTAATGGGGGAGCCACAGCTAATGTTCACATACCACTGGAATTCAGGATGATTCTGAGGGTATCCAAAGCCCCCCATAAGCATGGGCAGTAGCAGAACTGTCTGAGCAATCCCAATAGCTCATTTACTTTGGCACCCAACAAGTCAGTGACTTGATACAGGTGTGGGAAGAGTTTTGGGGTCACAATAGACCCTCATTAACGAAAGACAGAGTTCTGTCAAGTCCTGACTTCTGCCTCCATCCCTCCTCCCTTGCACTGCCTCCCCTAACTGTCCACAGGAGCAACCTTGGGATCCCCTTGCCTTTCAGAAAATCTTGCTTCTTGCATCAAAGTCATGCACCAGGTAACTTCACTTAAACTGCTGAATACCACATGCAGTTTCCCAAAGGCAAGAAGCCACCTTCTGTTTCCAGAGCAGGCCTTTTGGAGCCAGGAATGTGACAGCAAAAGAAATCTGCTGATTGTGAAAACTACCCCAGCTGCTGCCCGTATGACAGAAAATCCCCAGACACCCGGAAGGAGGAAATTTTCAACAAGAGGCCCAGCCTACAGCAGTGGTCAGATTCCAAGCAGTTCACCTGGCCACAAAACTGGACTGTCTTGTAGGCTCAGCTGTAGCCCACTGTAGCCCTAGCTCTCTCCTCAGGATGAGTGAAGAGCTCTGTACGTCCCGCGTGGGAAGCAGCAGTGTTGCCACAGCCATTACCATATAAGAAATGATTTGTTTCTTGTAGCTCATCAGTAATACCACAGATGTGGGGAACTTTTATAGATCAGGCAAGTACTTGGAAGGAGGGCTTTGCTCCTTTCAGCAAGCTGGTAGACAGCAGCATTGATTCAAAACAGTATCACTGACATTATTCCATGCTTTGCTGAAGAGTAGGGAGGTCTCAAACTAGTTTCTTTCTTATGTTTGTATTTCAGTGCCATTTCACTCACGTATCATAAATTCAAAATAAACTTCATATTCAGACGATAACTGATAATGCATGTCTTATATTTTTGCAGCATTTAATAAAACAAAACTTAGAAGGAAACTGATAAGCTTTCATCTGCTTGCTCTTTTTTTATGTTTTAGGAAGGCAGTGGTTTAATAATAAGCACAGGATTCCTTTTTCTGAGTTTGAAGGGACAAATGATCCCTGGTATATGTATGCAGCAGGTCTGTCAGTGTCATTAGAACTGGCTACGACAAGAAAGATCCCTGGAGTTGCAAGAATTCTGATCATATTCCCATTAAGATCAAAGCCAAATATCTCGATGCTCCCTGTGCAAGATGAGAGCCTTATCATTTCAGTAGCAATTCATTTTATTCCAACAAAGAAGTGTCTTTAATTCCGCTTAAGCTCTGTTCTCATTTAATAAGTGGGTTTCAAACAGAATTATGTAGATTTAAATATGGCCCTTTTGAGGGCAAGAACTGAAAATTTCCCCAAGGGTTGATTTGTACTAGCGTTTACCAGCTGTGACTTCCTGCCCTTCAGATGTGTCACATGGCAGTTTCCTATTAATATATAATAGAATGGTAATCCGTCCTTCTAAAGTAGCGCATAGTGCTTGGATAACATTTACAAATGGTTTAAAGGGAGAACACATCTCGTCTTGCTAGGTGGGGTGTAAAATATGCCACATACAGCCAGATAGCTGCACAAGCTTGTCTGGAACCTTGACTGCAGCTGTGGCATGGTGGCAGTGGGGCTCTGACATCCAGGTGGCTCCTTTTCAGTACCCTGCTTTTCTAAAGAGAACTGGCTGCTTTTCATTGCTCACGCTACCTCTTGGACAAGGTGTTTAGGCTTGTCTTTGGAAACCTGAGAGATTCTTGTGTTCAAAGCAGATTTCCTGTCTTAACGAGAAATCTTTCCCCTACACCCTTTCCTAAATTCCTATTTTGAAGTACTCTTGGTAGCCAGCATAAGCTGTCTCTAAGTAGCAAGCATTACGCCAGAATGCTTTCTTGTTTAATAGCATTAAGCTTTATCAATGTGAATTGGCTCCCAGATGCATACGGCTGTCTAGAGCCTTCAGCAGTCATTATGAATAACGGGAGGATAAAGGCAGTTATTTGAGGGGAAATCCCCTCATGCAGACAAAGAATAGGTTTCGGCTAAATTGCCAGCATGCGGGGGGCAGTGCAAACTTTCCTAAGGTGATTGATTCTTACTCTACCACAGCGTCAGAATAACTCCAAAGAAGCAAAGAGATATGCATTAGTGTAGCTGAGATTAGGAGCTGGACTGTCCTTCCCAGACTCCAAACAGAAAGAGATCCAGACTGCCATATATTTGGGAGTTAGAAGTTTTCCTTGTTAAAAATGAAGTGTACTCCTCGTGGGTCAGCTTCTGAGTTGCTGATGCTCTGCTTGTTGAGTGTGTCAGCGAGGCCCTCAGGTCCACAGAGAAAAACACCTATTCTGGAACTGTTAAGAAAATGGAAACATGGTCAGGAAGTAGACATAGAGTAGCTGGATGTAAATCAGTCTTATGTTCTGTAGCAGCAAGTATTTTTCTCAGCTCCAGAAACTAAAGCAGAACAGCATGTCTCTCCTTTGAAACGTATAACTCATTCAAACCTGCCAGACATTTACTGCCACTTCTAAACCAGGTGGCGAGTTAAATCTCAGCTCAGCAGAAGTCAGCAAAGACAATTTTACTGACCTCAGTGGAATCAGTGAAGTAAAGCCTCAAAGGTTTATGGCAAAGGAACTTCCTTTTGAAAGGAACTGATCAGGGTTTTTCCTGCTAAGTTCAGATGCTCAGCTAAAGGTCATCTGTACTCAGGTGTTGTTGTTTTGTTTTGTTTTGTTTTTGAGGTAGATGGTGTTATTTTATGAAGTATTCAGAAGTCGAATGACATTCCTACCTACTTCAACTCGAATGATGGGATATATTTTTCCTAAAACATCTGCTAGCAATTAGACACCGCATCAACTGTCTCACCACATACAGATGATTTTTTTTTTTAATTGTAGGTTAAAGTAAATTGGTCAAGAGCCGAGGTGATGACCATGACTGAAACCAGATCAGAAAATACCTGGAGAGTGTTATTAAATTATTATCAACATTGTCAGTCAAGGGAACAAGATTGTGCTGTTACGGCAGTTAAATAGAGGACATTCACAGACACTTTCAGTTGGTACAAAATTACCCTGGATGCTGCCTCGCAATGGTTTTGAACTCATTTTCCCAGTTAGGTCTTCCATACAACGTTTTCTGTTTAAGGCCTGTAATCACATCCTTCTCCTCTTCATGATGCATTACAAAATGAGTGGCCTGTGGGAATTGAAAGACAAAGGACGGTGTAATGACAATATGCACCAAATCATTTGCACTCTAAGAACATTCCTGTAGAATTTATGACATTTAGAAAGGAAAATTAACATGAGTAAAGTCCTGACCAGCAGTGTCCATCTCCCTCTTTCCCCCAGTCTGCGTTATCTCAAGAACTGAACAGTGTGAACACATAACAATTACATTCCTTTTGCAGTGAACTGTTTTAGTCCTGTTAGAACTGTAAAATAAAGCTGCAAATTAAAACAACTCTTTCCCTTCCTTTACAATACTACAACTCCTTTGACCTTAGTGAAGTTTTGTCAGTTTGATCTCTGGAAGGTCTGGTCCATATGAGGATGTTTGGTCTATGTATATTTAACCTAGAATCAGCTAAGAAGATATAGAAAGAAACAGAAGACAGTTTTAGGGCAAAAGTTGAGCCCTTGCTGAGTTCTGAAGCCAAAAAATGTAGAACTTTCTCTCAAAGCAAGAATTGCACGACTTTTCTTCTCTCCTTCATGTTTTTTTCTGTTGTACGTGTGAGGTAATTTCCTACCTTACTGCTACCCTATCCCTGTAGTTGAGCTACAGCACTTAAGACACACAGTGAATTTTTCAGTGGTGAGATATAAGTGAAATAAAGCACCACTAAAAGTAACAGAGTGAGCACCTTTCCTTACTGAATCACATTCTCTATCGAGTCATGGAAGAGCTGTTCCTTCATAACTCTTCTCCAACCTATAATCACAGGATCAGATAAAGAACTCATGAAGGTTCTGAAACAAATATGCTGCCATCACTCAAATTTTTTTGCATTAGCTTTCCCAAAATGCTATTAACTTTTCTGTAAGCAGTAATGGCTGTCTTAGATACATTTGCAGGGTGAGCTGAGGTTGATGCTGTGAGGAAATACTACTTCCCAGTATGCACAGCCAGAGTGAAAAAAAGAGAAAGTCAGTGCACATCAGCAGCTAATCTCATGTAAGTTCTAGTGAGTAATAATTATCTGCACTTAAAAGCCCCGAGTGCCAGGTGGAAGCCTGGAATAATGACCATGTGAACATTTATCAAAACATAACACACTTGCTAACATCAGCCTCGAGGCACAAGAAGGTGATATTTTCCATAGTGTTGTTACCTGAGTTTCATCCCAGCCAGTAAGGTAGATGTTATAGCTGAGAAACTCTGCATTATTCCTCTCCTGCATTTGAGTCTCCAGAGACTGCAAGAGGTCAGCAAACCATTCAAAGGCATGAGTGTCCCTGCAAAGCCAGTAAAAATAGATCTGGAAGAGAGAAGAGAGAACTGTCAGGGGACACAGGTACTTAGGTTTCTGAGTTTCTGTTTGCTGACTAAAGAAGGGTTGTAGAGCTCTTGAAGATATCACTCTGACCACTTCAGTAAATGGGTAGGCTGGTGCTGAAGCTATTCAGGAGTTTGGATAGTGGGAGGGTTGTGAAGCAGAACAAGGAAATATCTTTCTCTCTTCTGCTGGTGGGTCACATTTGTAGTCTGGGATGTTTCCATCAGTTTTATCCCTGTGAAACAGTTTGTTAGGACAGAAAATAATGACTTTGGTAGATTCTATCTCCCCATCTGCTAGCAGAGAATGTAAATTAAAGCAAGTAGCAAAACCAGTTCTGTCCACTGGATACAAATGTAACTGCAGTGTGACCCCACATCTCTGCACAGGGACTTTCCAGGGAGGTGAGAGGAGGATGGTGGCATTGTGCTTCCACTGACTCAGAGTTACTGTCTCTGTTCTTAGGGAAGGTATACAATGTTTGCACAGGCTGTAGTTAGTGCCTTTGAAGTAATAGCATGTCTTGGTGTGTCTTGCAGGACTTGAATGGCACTTCTAACACAGGTGGAAATCCCCAGGACCGCAGCCAGGAGTTGGGTGTTGGATTTTGCTCCTAGGGTATTTCTGTCTCTCTTTTTTCTTTTATTTTTGCAGTTTTGGTCTGCCAGCTTCCATGATTGCTTTTCTGGGGCTGTTTTGATTTTGACTGTTGGTCCTCCAACAACTAAATAGGTTCTTGGAAATTTCTGTGACAAAGAGGGCACATACCTTCTTAAGTTTTAGGTTGGTTGCATCGTGGCAGTATTTGTACCAGACAGACTTGAGCACAGATGCGAATGGCGTTACCCCTATCCCGGCTCCAACCAGCATAACAGTTTCATAACTGAACACGTCCTCGCTGGCAGTTCCAAAGGGGCCATCCACAGCTATCCTGAAATCAAAAGTACATTGAATAAATAGATAGTGAATATTTATTAGCATCATTTAAAATAACAATAGAAAGGTAAAGTATTTGCCTGTTGCACTAGAAAGTAAAAGAAAAGGTGGAATTGATAAGAGGAGGGAACTGGCATGAGCAGTCTAAGACCAACATCCATGACAGAAGTTGTTAAGGATTGTATCACAGATGCCACCAACCAGTTTGAACAAAATTTTAGCTGCCCTAGATTTTGGTTGACTTTACAATGGTTGACTCTGTACATACTTGGGCAACTTCCATGCTTCCTGGAATTCCTGCTTATCACATCCACAGGCATTGAACAAGCCCTCTGTCCAGTCCCCTACAATACGGACGTGAATGCTGAAGTAATCTTCTTCTGGGGCAGAGGTTAATGTGAATGGATGCCATTCCAGTTTAGACACTGCTGGGCATTTGACAAAAATGTACTGCCCGACCTCCATCTTGAAACCCTTCTTCATCATCTGGAGCTCAATTGTCTTGAAGGGATGAATCACCACCTACAGCAGGAGGGACAAGGGAAAAAAAAGGCAAAAGTAAAAGGATATCTTCCCCGTTCACTGGTTTTATCTACATTTTTCATTGCTAGCATTGTCCTCTCCTATAAGAGCAGGGAAAGCGGGTGAAACATTCCCAGCAGAAGAGGGAGTGAGGAGCAATGCCTGACAGCCAGGTGAAAGACTGCAGCAAGATGCTAAATTTTTGGCTAAAGTACTTTTTCACACCATACTTGCGGTCACTCCAAAAGGGACAGGTCAGAGTGGGGACTGTTCAGCCTGGAGAAGAGGAGACTGAGAGGGGATCCTACCAGGGCTTACAAATATCTAAAGGATGGGTGTCAAGAGCACGGGGCCAGGCTCTTTTTGGCAGTGCCCTGTGACAGGACTGCCTAGAGGGGCTGTGGAGTCCGGAGATACCAAAAACCCACCTGAATGCTTTCTTGTGCAACCTACTTTAGGGAACTTGCTTTAGCAGGGCAGGTGGGCTACATGATCTCTGGAGGTCCCTTGCAACCCTGACAATTCTGTGCCAAGGAATGTGGAATATTTACATTGCAAAAATGTATGCAGATATGTAGAAAATTAATCTCTCTTCTCTACAATTCAGTATTGTACTTAGCTAACTTTTCTTTCTTGCACTCTTTTGGAGACAGGCTTAGAAACAACTATACTTGGATGTTAGAGAGTAGTACTTTTTTTGCCTGTCAGCAACCATGACATTCTTAAGATGTCTTTAGTTGACAACACTGTATGACATGCAGGAACCACTGGCTTTGCTGCACCATCTAGAAAAACTGCTAGTGTTTAGCCTAGAGTTAAGCTTAGCAGCAGTACATACCTTTGTGATAACAACCTTCTGCTGTGATCTCCAAAACCGCACCAACCTCTCACAGAAGTACAAAAACATGGGACCTACTACCCATTTCCATGTCTGTTAACAGAATAAAATGGGAAGTTAGATCACAAAGATGGCAACTGAGATTACACTGAATTCTGGAAACACTATAAACAGATACTAAGTTCGAGTAACGTGTTATTTATCAACCAGAGTAAGGAACAGTTAAAATACATGACACCTTCAAATTGACTTCTGTTCAAAGGGGGAATTTCTCTCTTTGTTGAGAATTGTAGTTGCATTTTTAGTTGTTGTTATAGATATAGCAAGGTAATTTCCTATGAGTGATTTTGTCTCTGCCTAAAAGTTAAGGTAACTAAGAGAAATGTAGAATAAAGTAATCAATGTATTACTGTCTCGGGCTTGCATTACTGCGGGGAAGATGTGGTTTCTGTTGACTAAGCTGTCTGAAATGTGAATGAACAGCCAGCCTAGTTAGTCAATACGATCTGAAGTTTCAGATGTCTGGAGACATTAATTTTCTGTTAACGACCATCAGGCCATAAATAATGTGAAACTATTATGTAGATTATAGCACTTTTTGGAACCCCCATGACTATGAAATAGACTTTGGTAAACAGTTCTCAGATTTACTCATCTGTTTTGCCTGTTAGTTGTGCTGTTGTTATGAGGCACTGGAAGTGGGATATCTGTAGTTCATTTTGGGTGATAATCCATTATGTTGAAGTCTTGCTTAATGTAAAAAAACCGACTTTGTACGGCAGGTTTATACACTATTTAACAAAAAGAGTAAACTAATTTTTTTGTACTGGATTTTTTCTTACCATAGGAGGGTTCCCTGCAAACTGCGGGACTGGGCAAGCTCCTTTCTTTCCCCAGTCAGTGAAGTTCTTAGAGCACACCTCTGGAATATGTTCAGCCAGACTCATAGCTGTCTGTCCCCGCACAATACGCCTGAAAAAATGCAAAACATTAGGGGAGTAAAATGGAAATTAAGAAATACCTGCCACTTACTGTTATTCTATGTGTTGTTTTTCTGTGCAGTTATGGAATCCTGCAGTGCTAGTGTACCTTTTGATGCTTCTGTATGGCTCTGATCTATCCAAAACACTGTAGGGAGAAATATCGACTACGAGATCAGGTGAGGAACTGTAACGTAAATTTGTTATCACTTCTAGAGTATAATTACAATAGGACAACTCAATTCTTTTCAAAACAATCCTACTTTTTCTTTCAATAAGAAAAACTAAACATGGAGTGGGCTCGATAATCAGTTTCCTATTGATCACTGCAGCAATGATTTCTGTTATTTTTCTTAAAAATCAAGGAGAGCCTTTTCCGAAGAACATTATTCCTTTGGTAATTTCTCTCTTTACAACTGTAGAGCAGATCTTTAGTTGATGTGAATGGACACAGGTCCCTCTAGCTCAAAGGAGCTATGCTGGCTAAACCAGCTGATGTTAGTTCATAATCTTGACTCAACATTCTAACTTGAGCTTTGCTTGTTTTGTTTCGTTCATTTATTTTATTATAGAGAAGCCTGATCGCTCCAGTTTGGCAGAATTGATGCTGGAAAAAGAATTCGGTTTTGAGAAGTAAAGATATATTTCGATCGTGTTCACTATTTCCTGCACCTGTGTGAAGTTCTACCAACCTCAGGGCCACATCTGAGCCCCCCATACAATGGTAATTAGTAGGTTAAGACCTAACGACTCTCCCTAGAAGTGGTCTGATTCTGGTCAGACTGTTTGGTTTTATGCCAATATAACTGTGTTGGTATTTTCTTCCCATGACTTCTCTTTCTGCTTTTCAAGCTCAATTTCGTTGAACTTGGCTGTGTTTCTGATATTTCAAAGAAACTAGGTAGCTAAGTCATATGTATGCCTAGGTTTAAGCGACAATGTATCAGAGGATAATTAGGATGCCTGTGTGCAATCTTGAAAGTCAGAAGATTTCACTGCTTATGGATATTACTAATGAACCTCTTCCTCATTAAGGGTTTGACTAACATCCTGCCTACAAAATAAAGGGAAGGAATGTCACTGTCCCAGGAGCATCATGAGTTTCAATTTTCAGGAACAACACTAGCTGCAATTCACTTCCCCAACGGTGTCAAGGGCTTCATCTGAACTGCCCTTGGAGTGAATTTACAGGAATGGGAGGAGCCCATTTTCTGCCTTTTTTCTGCCACTCCTAAGCCCATTACTTAAGGGATAGTGGTTTTCACCCTGCCCTACACTCTGTTCAAAGTCTGACAAGCCAGTAGTCTGTATAAGGAAAGGAAAAGACTTATTTTCACTTATTACACACTGTAGATGATCTTCCAAGATTGTAATTAAGCCTTCAGCAATACAGCCTTCTAATTTCTTCTTTTTCTGTCAAAAATTTTACTTTAGTTTGCAAAGCAGAGTGACCTGAATCTCTGTACTCCTTCCTCTTTACATTTGCTATGATGGGAAGGTCAGGATTTCTGTCTGTGACATGTAACTAATAGACAAATAACATCAGCACTAAAAAGTACTGTAACAGCCTGCATCAGACAAGAATCTGCCCTCTTCACTCCATTAACTACATGTGCTTCAGTTTTCTACATATACGTATGTATTTATATACGTGTTTGACACAGCCTTCTGTCTCTTGAGCTAAAATGACATCTATGTCTTTCATACACATTGAGAGTGTCAGATCATACTCCTGTGTTCACCTCCTCCCAAAGCGGTGTCTGACAACCTCATGGATCCTCACTGCTGCCTAAACTTTTCAGTACTGTATTAAAATGGTGAAGGTACAGTCATCATTGAAGGAACAAAAAATCCACTTTTATGAAATATATGCTACGCACTTTCTGATAGCACTGTGTAGTAACTGCTGAAAAATTTAGGCATTTTGTCAGTAATTATATGATATTTCCAGAGGAAACATGTGCATTTGTTCTCTTCCTTCCATTTTTGCTCTGACATTCTTCTTGTTTTGGAAGTCGAAATGGACAAACATGCTGGTGGTGATTCTCATCTGCCTTCTATTTCTGTTCTTCCTGCTGTAGTCTCATTTCTGTCTTTTTTTTTTCTGGTGCTACTGGACTAGGAGGAAGTGTTGTTGAACAGTCATTATTATTGGGCATTTTTAAGACACTTTCCAGTGCTCTGAATCCTCAACTATTTTTAACACTGTAGCACCTAGAATTTCATTTTAAATGGATACCACAGTATATCTATGAACTATGAAATGAACTATGAACCACATGATCAGTGGCTCTTGTTCTCATGGGGGACTTCAGCTTCCTTGATATATGCTGGAAATTCAATACAGCATAGAGGAAGTAGTTTAGGTTTCTGGAGTGTGTGAAAGACAGCTTCGTGATGCAGCTGGTAAGAGAGCCTATCAGGGAAGGAGCCCTGCTAGACCTGCTGTTCACAGAGAAGGACTGGTGGGAGATGTGGAGGTCAGGAGCTGTCCTGGACAGAGTGACCACTGAAAGGTAGAATTCTCAATTCTTGGTGATGTCAGCAGGGGGGGCAGCAAAAACCTTGGACTTCCAGACTTTGAACTATTCAGGACACTGGTAGGGAGGGTCCCTTGGGATTCAGTCCTAAAGGGGAAAGGTATCCAGGAAGGCTGGTTGCTCCTCAAGAAGGAAGTCTTAGAGCCACAGGAGCAGGCTGTCCCCTGCTGTCAGATGAGTCAGCAGGAAAGAAGACCAGCGTGGATGACCAGGGAGCTTTCTTGGAGGCTCCAGGAGGAAAAAGAGTCTACCTCCTGTGAAAGAAGGGATGGACAACTCTAGGAGAGTACAAAGAATTTGCTAGGATATGCAGGAAAAAAATTAGAAAGACAGAAACCCAGCTTGAACTGAACCTGGCCACTGTAGCAAAAGAGGACAAAAAACTTTTTTTACAAATATATTAAGAGGAGTACTAAAGAGAATCTCCATCCTTTACTGAAACATGACCTCTGAGGATAAGGAAAAGGCTGACGTTCTCAATGCCTTCTTTACATCTGTCTTTAATAGTCAGACCAGTAATCCTTGGGGTACTTTACCTCCAGACTTGGAAATCTGGGATAAGGAGCAGAATAAACTCCCCACAATTTAGGTGGAGACAGTTAGAGACCTTCAACTCAACCTAGACTGCCACAGATCCATGGGGCTGGATGGGATCTACTTGAGGGTGCTGAGGAACCTGGCAGAGGTGATTGTCAAGCTGCTTTCCACCATCTATCAGCATTCCTGGTCAACCAGAGAGGTCCCAGAGGACAGGAGGCTTGCCGATGTGACTCTCATCTACGAAAAAGATCATAAGGAGGATATGGGGGCCTGTCAGCCTGACTTCAGTGCCAGGGAAGGAGATGGAATAGACCATCTTGAATGAGATCCACACAGTAAGTGTGGGACAACCAGGGGTTCAGGCCCAGTCAGCATGGATTCACAAAAGGCAGGTCCTGCTTGACCAACTTGATCACCTCCTATGACTGGAAGACCTTCCTGATAGATGAGGGAAAGGCTGCTGATGTAGTCTACCTAGGCTTCAGCAAAGCCTTTGACTGTCTCCCACAGTATCCTCCCGGGGAAGCTGTCAGCCTGTGGCTTGGACAGGTGCATTCTTTGCTGCGTAAAGAACTGGCTGGATGGCTGGGCCCAGAGAATGGTGATGAATGGAGTTAAATCCAGCTGGAGACTGGTCCTTGAGTACTATGTTCAGTTTTGGGCCCCTCACTACAAGAAAGACATTAAGGCCCTGGAGTGTGTCCAGAGCAGGGCAACAGAGATGCTGAGGCATCTGGAGCCTTATGGTGAGTGGCTGAAAGAACTGGGATTGTTTAGTCTGGAGGAGACTTAGGGGAGACCTTACTGCTCTCTACAAATACCTGAAAGGAGGTTGTGGCAAGGTGGGGAGCAGCCTCTTCTCCTAGATAACAGCGATAGGACAAGAGGTAATGGCCTTATGTTGCATCAGGGGAGGTTCAGGTTGCATATTATGAAAAATTTCTTCTCTGAAAGGCTGGTCAGGTGCTAGAACACGCATGTGTGATGTAATTCCTTTTAGGTTTCAGAGATCAATTAAGAATTAGAAACAGGCACTTTGAAAAAAATATTTTGAATTTAAATATCATAAGAAGTTGATTATCAATGAGTTTAAGCACACACGAGTCTCATGAAGTCTCATGCATGTGAATAACTTGTTGTATGTATCTGAGGGCCTGTTGGCCTCAGAGCTTTTACTGGCACATCATTACCTTCAGAAATAACTGCTCCTTAGTGACTTAAGTCTCTATGTACTTCTATGAGTAGAGAGTTTTAAGCTAAAATAGAGTAGTGATCATGTATTGTATGATAAATGCAAATACTCACCCAGCACCATGGATGACAAGGCCAATAAAGAAGATGACAAATAGATGATGAGTGTACCAAAACACTTCAAAATATGACCTTCGGATGATTTTGGTGGATGATGTGATGATTAGTATGAGGGCCAGAGTGATGATAACACCAGTGAGACCAGCCAAGTACGTGAAAGCCACATATAAGCCCCCCACAGGATTCTGTGAAATAATTGCACATGTTGGTCAAAGTAAGGGGTTGCATCAAAGCTAAGGCAGCTGAACCATCAGTTTATCTCACTTGCCAAATCCTTTACCCTGTTGCAAATCTTTAGATTATCCCCTGTGAATTTGTCAACAATGCTTTGAAAATGCACTCCAATTCTGCTGCATTGCAGATTTACTCCTACTAGAGAAAGTGAGAATACAAATACAGGTTTTTATATCTATCAGCACACCAAGGACTATTTCTTATTCTGCTACTGCTCAGCAATATGGGCATGGGAAAAACGAACATTTTTGCATAGCTCTCTTGCTAAAGCTGAAAGCTTTAAAGCTGAAGTCCCGCATCTATATTTAGGGAGCTAAATTAAAGCTCTTATTTTTAGTGGTGCTGGGCAGTTGTGGGCCTCCCAGCTTACAAATACATCAGATTCCTGGGGTTTCTGAGAAATGGGGATGTTTCTTTTTCTGTTTTCTTTTTCTGCTTTTTGTTTTGTTTTGTTTTAAACCTGAGTGTAGGGAACCCAATTTCAAATATTTTTCTCAATTTCTGTCTGCCTTTCTGTGGGCGTGTCTGCCTTAGTCAAAAGACTTCTTTTACAGAGCATTTGTTTTTATGCTATGTTTTAAAGCTATTTGAAATCCTCACATGAAAATGCTTAAGGTATTACCAAAAATCAGCAACACTATTATTGATCACTATAGGAGAATGAATTACAAAAGACTTTCCTGCAGGATGGTTCAAAGACAAATCGTGCACACCAGAAATAGGCAGCCTTCTCAGATACTCTTAGGTAATCATCTAGATGAATGTAATAATGATTATTCACAGCTGGATGCCACTTACCGGAATAGTTTGTCTGTAAAAGTTGATATAGCTTTCATTTGGGCTATCACCAAGTCTAGAAAGAACAGCTGCCAAAGTTCCTTCCTCTTCAACACGTGCATGCACACTCCACTCTACATTGAATAAGTGTGCAATGGTGTGAATTGCTAGGAGAGATTAAAGAAAAAAAACCCACATGATTAGGGATAAGTACAGAGTAAATGCTCCCTGTTTTGGGGTAACATTTGGGTAAGCTTTGTAACATTTCTCAACAGCAGCTTAGAACCTTTGCCACTCCTATGACAATTTCAGATCACTGACGAGCGTTAATTCTTTCATAATTTCTTCTATTTCTTTCAAATGTGCCAGCTAAGAAATAAGCCTAAGCAGAAATTTTAGCCAGAGTATTTGGTTCTCAAGGCATTGATAAATACCTTTTATTAATCCTTGTCACGAATGTAACTAGCAGTGAAAGAGAACAGCATCCTTTCTTATTCATCTTTTGCTCTCCATCAGTTGAAGAATAATATTTAAAATGTTTCAAGCCTTGATGCACTCTGACTCACTTAAGTTAATAAAATCAGCTCTCCTCCTATATCCTTGAGAACCTGGATCTCATTTGGATTCTATGGAAAACGAACAGGAAAGCAATAACCAAAGAAACATTTGAGTACCAACCAGTATGAAGGGCGATCATCCATGCCACCATTTTGTGAAAGGTGAGGTTCCTGTCCAGTTGCCGTCTTACACGGGTAGAGCAGCACTTTGAGTTTGAGGAAAAAAATATTTGCAGACTACTTGTGATTCCTACACACACTTATTTAAATGCAGAGAAAAAAATGGAGGCCCTGAGCACAAGAATTGGTGACACTGCTGGTAAAGAATTAGAATTCCTAAATATAAACAAAAATGTATTACTCTATACATCAGAATATGATAATAACATATTATATTCTAATATGTCTACTTGAAACAAAGTATATGACAATGAGAAAGCAAAATAACATCCGTTATGGCAAAAATGTATATCTTATCTGTGTTAAATTTAAAGTGAAGGTGATAAATATTTAGGGAATAATCATACTCTGCCATGCCAGGAGAGGTTGACCGTTTTATATAGAGTCTTATATTGCCACATAGCAACAGACCCTGCTGCGGTTCACACTCCAAGCATCCAAGTTTGGGTGCTTCCACTCCAAACATACCAGTCATTTATGGTTCTAAGGGATTCCTTTCCTAGAACTCTGGGCATACTTGGCAAACACTAACAGCTTGTCAGTGGAATTACCCAAAAAGAAAGAAAAATTAAAAACTCTCTACTAATAGAAGCTGTAGAACAGCATTTAGGAAAACAGAATGATATTTTCATTAACTATTACGATAGGCGCCTGGGAGGTCCCATCTAAATTATAGTCTCTATTATAGTCAGTAGGACTTCCTATAAATTCATGTTCCTGTAAAGCTAGCATTTGCTGTCTCTGCACAGAAGAAAGTGTAATTATTCTGCGTTGTGTCCTTATATTGCTTTTGCTGACTGACAAAAAACAGAAAATACTCAGCAAGCTAAAACACGTATGCATGAGAGCCATATAGGTGTTTCACACAACCAATTAAGGGAGCAAAATAATCATCCAAGTGCTTGCTGAACATTAACTTTGTAGATGGTATGGTAAAGTATCTTCCCAGCTAACAGGGTGGATCGCATCATCTCAGGCATTCAGAGCAAAACAGAAGGGATAACAGAACACCAGAACAATTTAGTTTTTTATTTATCCTACTTAGCAGAGATATACTGTCAGTGGCCTTATTCTCCAATACCAGTCCATATTTCTATTTCCAGTTATATCTCTCAATATTTCATGAATATTAAATGTGCAAATAAATAAAAGAGCAGAAAAAAAAATCTCTTTGGTTATTCTTCAGCTGTGACATTGATTAAAGGGCAAACTCTAACACTCCAGGGCTATCACAATGACTTCATTAGACTATAACAACAGGCAGAAAAAATTTGGCTTCCTCTGGATCATGTACCTTCAGATAGAATTAAAAAGACTGTAAAATAAAGTGTAGCACTGTGAATAAGCATCCATCCTGTTTTATTGCCTTGCAAAAAGCATGTAGGGACACTTGAGCTTGCTGTTTACAAAGCTTAAGACCAAGCAATAGCAAAATGTTGCAGTTAGGTTCAGTGGTGAAGCTCATTAACATCAGCAATGTATGTAGAACTAGGCGGCATGCAAAAACAACTTGGCTATTAATAATAAATAGCTTTGTAGTGCATGATTTCTGGGTGGCAGGATGTAAAGGGTGGGAGTTTCCAGCACGCTGCTATTGAGCAATTGGTTTGAACAAATTTCCCCTCTCCCTAACCTCAATGGCATTGCTGTTGGAAAGGCCACTACCCTTTCAGTATGTTACATGACATTTAAAAATCCTGATTTTCTTAAGAGATCCTCACAGGTCTTGCTTCCAGAGCATAGTTATTTAGACTGAACAGCAGAACAAACATAGACAGCTGTACTGCTGCACCAAGGCCACCACAGTCCCGGCACTACCACTGGTACACTGGGCTTGACATGTTTTGCTTAAGATAATTACCTCCTTCCTGAGGTATAGCCTTATTGCAACAAGCAACTGAAGTTAAACAAAGTCCAACTGCCTAACAGTCCTATTTTATGTCCCTTCCTCATGTCCTTGCACACCCTTAGAGCCTTTAGCTTCCTCGTACAGCCAGACAGTGAGCTGCAGGCAAGCACCAGAACCATGCAGCTCTCTACACGCAATCCTCACTTGCAAACTGAAGAGGAGATAAGCAATTCAGGACAAGCAGCATTAAGACCCAGCTGGAATAAAATTCCCAACCCTTGGAATCACATTTTAGCATTACTGTAATGTCTCTGAAAATGTCTTCAGTTCTTTCATTGCTTTGAGCTCAGAAGGCCTCTTCCCAAACCGCTTTCAGCTTGATGCCTGTGAGATCTATTTCAGACCTCATGAAGACCTAGTATGATCAAGATCTCATCAATGTTTTCCAGTTGTATTCATCTAATGACAACACAAAATCTTACTAAATTTATGTTCACTATTAACTTCTGCAGCCTAGGGAGTCAGCTGTCATATACTACTTGATCTTCCTCAAAGCAGAGGAAGAACAACTTTAGCCCTACATTTTTACTTACTATTTTTTTTCTTTCACACACAGAGACAGCTGTCTGCTTTTACCACTTCCCAGAATCTGAAGGGGTATAGAACAAGATAGAAAGTCTGGTCTGGATATTTCCAAGTTTATATTTCTGAGTGTCATGCCTAAAAAAGGCCAGAGCACTTTGGATGGCATTGGGAATATAATTTAGGAGCAGAGACAGCTCATATTCATCCACAGTGACTGACAGAGTATATGTACTAGATGAGTGTATAGCCCGGGTTGTGTCTGATAGCTTTATATTCCACTCTCCTCTGCTATGAAGGACTCTTGAAACTGCACGTATTGTACGATTGCTTTTTCTTTTGCTCTGCTTTTTCCACCCTCACAGTCTTGTCTGTGTGAAAGAATTTATGATGGATTTACAGATGAAAACCATGTTCCGTGAACTAGTGTTGTTGACTGTGTATATGTTAAAGATGATGGAAAGAAAGGAGTAATCATATATTTGGAAGGAAAGTTCATGAGCTTGTGAAGAATATTATTCCACTGAAGTGTGGCATGGCAGCATACTGGTCCTTGATAGGAATGGAGTGACCGTGATGCAGACAGAAATGAGGCAACAGGATGAATTGAAAAAAAAACAAAAAGTGCTAGGGTCCCCTCAGCTGGCACAGTACGTCCATTTTGTATTAACAAAGTTTGCAACTTAGAGTTCCTTTGGGAGGCTTAGTCATCATTGCTATGGAACAAGAGCCATATTTTTTTAGTATGCCTGGATAAAATTACTTTGTTTTCTTTTCCGGCATTGTTTCTGTTATAATAGACAGTAATTTACATTTCAGCAACATGACAAAGTCAGTGCTACCATAGGAAGCCACTCCAGTTATCGCCTAGAATCGATTGTCCTTTTCTTAGTGCTGGTTCCTTGGTACTGGGCAGCTGGGAACTACAAATGGTCAAAAGGCTGGTGAACTATCTCATCGTGAGATGGACATGCAATGCAAAAAAGAAAGAATGTGGTTTATGAACTTGCTGAGAAAGTGCCTTTCTAAAAGTCTGTGAAAGCATTTGTTTGCTGTAAGAGCTAAATATGCAAGCACAGGAGATACCGGCTAATTTATCCCACTATAAATGGGTACTGTATCATTGATAAACTAGGCAAATATGTGTAAGCACCACCAATGATGGCTGGCATAGAGAAGAGTGCCTCTGCATCCGAGACCGCATGATGGCCAGGAGACAAGAAAAAAGAGGAAGGCTAAGTCAAGGCTAAATATCTCAATAGAGCTCTAGGCTTACCACTGCTATACAGACCTCAGTCTTGCTCAGAGCAAAACCCCGAGCTTATCTACTTCTTCAAAGAAGACATCCCAAAACTATGGTACATTTGGGGAACTTGGACAAAGATTCTTGGTATACTTGCAAAGTTACTTGGGTTATTATCTGTCATAAATTTTGAAATTCTTTCTTCATCTTACCGCACTTGATCCTCTGAGGAAGGAGAGCAAGTTTCGACATACTGGCAGCAGAATCAGCATGCAGTTGAAATTCAGACACGCTGCAGGAGCTCTTGCCAGAGCCAAAGCACGCTGAAATTGGAGAGACGCTATTATTAAATTAATTACCTAAGACATTATCCAGGAGACAGATAAGCATAGATTTTATATGTGATTTCGTCACGACTATTCCTGAGCATGAGACCTAGAGTTAATTAACAATGCTTGCATGTCAGAGCAGCCACGCTCTGGCCTAGTTAGGGGCACAAATGCAGAAAGAAAAGATTCCTCCAGATAGGCTACCTTCTTTTTCCAGGTTTGAAATAACACAGCAGTATGAAAAGCTCCCCGTCACATTTGGCAGTTGGTAGCCAAGCGCAGGTGCAAGTTTAAGCTAGCAGCATTTTCTTTCCCAACATTTGAAGAAGATTTCTCTGGTGCTATTTCAGTTGACTGAAGATTAGGGTAGACAGAAGGACAGCTTAAGAGGGAAGTGGTTGAGTGTTCAGAAAAGCAAGAGGACTGGATCCAGAATTCTTCACAAGTGTAGGTTAGTCTTTCTTGCAGCTAACACCAATATCAAAGAAGCTTTGTCATGCTCATAAAGCTCAGCTCAGTTTCAGAAGGTTGGTGCCTAGGACTCTAGCTCCAAACTGTCCCTTATGTGTGCATCTCTGTAAAAGGAATCCAGGGAAATTCACTGCCTCATCTTTTACGAATATCAAGTAAACTGTTCATGCTATGAAAAACAATTGGAACAGAAAATGGTTGCACCATAGTTCCAACAGCAATACTTTATTTGTCTCCTCCTTAATAAAGTAGCCACCATGCATATTCACTTTAATTAAGATGAGCACAATTGTTACCTGGAAACATCTTTAGAATGAGCTCTCTCTATTTTGCTATCAGTTTTCTGTTCAGAAGCTCTGGACAACTATGTGCATTCAGTTATCTATTTATTTGAATTTTAACTCCTTCATGAACCTGCTGCTCCAGCAAACTAATCCTTTTTCAATCAAATAAAACCAGGAAAAATGCTGCGTGTGCGCTCTGTGCCAAGATAATGTATGTTTTGTACTTACGCCAAGGAGTACTCTGGTGTAGAAGAAATTTTGTGGGAGATCATATGCAAGATAGAACCACCAAAAGAGGAAGACGTTTAACCCCAGCCACACAAGCTGAAAGAAAAATGAAGAGGCAACTTTAGACTTTAGACCCAGTCATGAGTGGTGTTCCCCAGGGGTCGGTGCTGGGGCCTGTCCTGTTTAATATCTTTATTGATGACCTGGATGAGAGCATTGAGTGCACCCTCAGTAAGTTTGCAGATGACACCAAGCTGGCTGGAAGTGTCGATCTGCCTGAGGGTAGCGAGGCCTTACAGAGGGATCTGGATAGGCTGGATAGCTGGGCTGAAGCCAATGGGATGAGGTCCAACAAGACCAAATGCTGGGTCCTGCACTTTGGCCACAACAACCCCAGGCAACGCTACAGGCTTGGGGCAGAGTGGCTGGAAGCCTGTGTAGAGGAAATGGACCTGGGGGTATTGGTTGACGCTAGACTGAACGTGAGCCAGCAGTATGCCCAGGTGGCCAAGAAGGCCAATGGCATCCTGGCTTGTATCAGAAATAGTGTGGCCAGCAGGAACAGGGAAGTAATTGTCCCCCTGTACTCAGCACTGGTGAGGCCGCACCTTGAGTACTGCGTCCAGTTTTGGGCCCCTCACTGTAAGAAAGACATGGAGGCCCTGGAGCGTGTCCAGAGGAGGGCAACAAAGCTGGTGAAGGGTCTGGAGCACAGGCCTTATGAAGAGCGGCTGAAGGAGCTGGGATTGTTCTGTCTAGAGAAGAGGAGGCTCAGGGGAGACCTTATTGCTCTCTATAACTACCTGAAGGGAGGCTGTAGTGAGCTGGGGGTCGGCCTCTTCTCTCGTGTGACTAGTGATAGGACGAGAGGGAATGGCTTCAAGCTGCGCTAGGTTCAGGCTGGACGTTAGGAAATACTACGTCTCTGAAAGGGTGGTCAGGTGCTGAAATGGGCTGCCCAGAGAGGTGGTGGAGTCACCGATCCTGGTGGTGTTCAAGGAAGGTTTGGACGTTGTGTTGAGGGACATGGTTTAGCGAGAACCATTGGTGATGGGTGAATGGTTGGACGGGGTGATTCTGTGGGTCTTTTCCAACCTTTATGATTCTGTGATTCTATGATTCTATGACTTGGTTGTTAAGGATCATTCACGAGAATTTACACAGCACAGAAAATGGCCAATTAGATCTTTGTGCTTCTATCTATAAAGACAGCTGTGCTGCTGAGTATGAAGGGTTCAGCAGGGACAATATACACATATATGTATATTTTCCTGGTAGAAATTAGCTTTGAGAAGTATAAGAATGACAATAAACCCAAATACAGACATTGGCAGCTGAAACTTTTGCATAGTTCAAAGGATTTACACATGATCATATAAGGGCTGTCATGTTACTTGTGTCTAGTTAAGTCTGTGAGTCCAGTTGAATCTGCAAACATCATTGAAAGCTAGGGCCTCTTCCAAATGGCACTTCCTCAGATATATTAACCTTTGTAAGAGCAACACTTAATTGCTGTGCAACAGCACTAAGAAGCTTGAGATCTAAATATAGATTGCCTTAATTACACCCGAGGCCTGACCATAACATTTTCTGTTGTGTTGGAGGCTCTAAATATCTGAAATCTGTCAGCAAGAAATATTCAATGCAGGCACCTAAGCAGAGTTTAGGCTATCCAAAACCAGGCTTCTTCATAGCTATACTGCACTACTCTCTCACAGTTGTGTATCCTACAGTGCAGATTTCTTCAGGAAAAGAGAAGTTATTAGCCCTTCTCAAAACTACCTAAGGTAGCTCATCTGGCTGCAGAAATTATAATGAATTTGGCAGCTTGCCCTTCAAATCAGCTGTTGGCTGATTTCACATACTGTGGTATGTGGTACAGTCTGTATCAATGCACCTCTATTCTACATAGATTAACCAGGATGTAAAAACAGAGAAAAGAAATGCCAAGAACTGGGAGAAAAATTAGTCTATGGCTATAACTTAAGGATACCAGAAACTCTGACTTGACAGTCCCATATTTTTGCTGCTCCTTTGGCCCAAATTGACACTGTAAAAACCTGGGATTAGTTTGGCATTTGAAGACATCTTACTTGCATGGAATTAGTCTGGGAAAGTGAAGGGATTTCCATCAGTATAAGGGAGTAATATAGGGAATCCCCAAATCCTTATTATAAAATTAATCTCAAGATCAAATGTTCACGCATTTAAAGCGAGAGTGTGCCACTTCCATGTACAGTAGCCTCACAAGATGCTGATGCTTGATGGACTCTCACAGTTCTTGGTGCTGACCCACTCAGAACATGGACCCTTTGAAAAACACTGCAACACCCTCTGTCAACTGGAGCTGGGTGGCAAAGTTAGCTGCCATCCACAATCTTCAGCTAGGGCCAGTGGAGGGAGTGTGTGCTGGCATTAAGGCTGCTAGGTGACTGCTTTGCTGGGGCAAACCAATACAAATCGTGTCTGTTTCTACCAGGCATGGGACAGCCCTGTATAATAATGCTGTAGTGGACAGTGCAGAATGCTTTTGTACGGATTCTGGTGAATAGTACTTACACATACTAACCCCACTTTGCAGAAATCCCTTAATAGTGTTACTTTTTTATTATATGTACTATATTATAACATAAACATATGCATATACTTATATTAAGTATGATATCGCACTGATGTGAAAAAAAAAGAACTATGAAATGCTAACTTCTGCCTAAGTTTTCTCCCACGAGGACTGCCTTGTCTTACTGTTTATTTCAATGAAACGAGAACGAGATTTTTAGTACTTTTAAATCTTGCTTGGAATGAATTTAACATACTTTCACAGCCACTCCATGCAAACTATATACAAAACAGATTCAAATGCTAGTTGCCCTAATGAAGAATTCATGACTTTCTGCTCCAAATTCTAGAATCTGACTCTAATGCTGATTTTCTATCCTCAAGACACGTCCACTGTGCTCTCAGTTACACCTACTTCTGCTTACAAAAGTGCAAGAAAACCTTGCTGTTGTGCTTGCATTCTATTTTGAAGTTCAATAGTTAACAATGAGATGCAGTGTTATTTCTTTTCCTTAATTCATCACTGCATCGAAAAATAGCAGGTACTTAAACTTATTTCTATCAAAGAAAACAGCTAACATACGACCATTTCTCAGCTCACAATGAAGCCTACAGCAACACATGTACCAGGGAGAGTTCCTTAAAAATCATGTTCTTGAAGTGTGTCACTGCACTTGCTGCTCTAGGTTCAGAATAATCAAACACATTATTCACTGACAGAAAGAGATCTGCTTATTAAAACGTTCTGTAGAACTTTTTACTGGACGCAAATCACAATAAAAATGGTACTTACAACAACAAAGATGGACAGTCCTTCATTCTCCACCCAGTTACCCATGTTTGCCCGAGACGAGAGTGCACAACAGCCCCGTTCTTTCTGGGACACTGTCTATGACTTCTCTCATAAGGAAGTGAGAGCAGAAGCTTACAGCAACCTGTTTCCTTTCTCATTCATTTAGGAAATAAATTAACCATTGAATCATACTCATAGTTCAATTTCAAACATGTTCCTACCAACTTTTTACAACTCACATGTATATAAATGATTGAGATAAACTATCTCTTCCTCAAGACAGAGTTTGGATAAAACAAATAACGTAACCGGTGAGGTTTTCTGCTGAAAAATGTATTGCCACTTTGTATAACTTTCAATGCTGAACTGCAATACACAATTCATAGAAGAATTATCTCATCCCTGGCCTTGTCTTTTTTTAATCATCCCAGGTGAGAGATGCCATTTCTGCAGACCCCTTTTGACAAATAGTCACTGGAATGATTTATCTTTTGATCACTCACGGTTCACAGAAGCCTCCAAATATAATCAAAAGCTCTTTTTTGGGGGGACATACACGCAAACCTTAACGCTTCCTCTCCACTTGGGTTAACAGGGAGGACACGTGTCACTTGATTGTCCTTTTTTTTTTTTTTTTCTTCATTTTTTGTACTCTCACACAGTTTCAGCCCTGACAATCTCTGTCACTATGGGAAAAAAAAAGAAAAAGGTAAAGACTTTGCTTCTGTGATTGGAGAGAAGATGGAAAATTGTCCATGTATATTTTGTAGCTTACAAGCCCATCAGGCATTTATTCTAAAGCTATTTTTTCTTTCAAAAACAATACCTTTGAGGGAGTCTAATGATTTCTGAATGTTTTGCCTCTGTGGTATCACAGTTCCCAAACCTACAATAAAAAGCATAAAATGAAAAGTGGTCAGGGAAGGCAAAGTGTCTGTTCTGATCCATTGTCCATTCCAGCTGTGAAGACTAGTCAGCTCCCTCCACCCAGAAATAGCAGTACTCTTCCTGTCTTTTCTTCCAAGCAAGTGTGCAAAGCCAGGATGCTCTGAGCTTCAGCAGCCCTGGCTTGCTTGGAAGCTCCTCAGACACGAGAGCCACCAAAACATGGACTCACTGCCTTAGGAGACTTCTGGAAGGCCATAAACCCCACAGGGGCAGGGCTTGGATCAGTCACAACTGTTAAAGTTTGACACTCTCATGGCCCAACTAGCGGCCATGAGGCAGAATATATTTTAGCTGCTCTCAACCAAGCATTTATCATATACCCATAGCTTATCTCACCACCTGAACTCAAGGCATAGAGCTTTTGAATACTTCCAGAGCTGGTGGATGCTGTAGCTCTCTGGTATTTGGGAAGTTTACCATTAATTTGAAAATTGATGGGACAACATATAGCAAAAGCCACTGCATGATTTCTATATGTAACAGGTGTGGCTAGAGCTGGTATCAAAACCACCCACACATCACCCTCAATTTAATTCTGGTGTTTGAACTGTCTGAAAGTGTGAAATGTCCCAGAGATGTGTATGTTTCATGCTTTGGTTTGACTAAAAAAAATAGCATCATATAAAAGAAAAGGAAATGTTGGCAGCTGTGTATTAACAATTATGTAGAAGTGTGTTAAACCGAAGTATGAAAAACTGAAACACTTTTTTCTTGCTCTGTTTCTAAAATGTCTGTCACGCTAGTTGATCATTGCTCACAGTTTTTCTTCTTTGTAGTGAACGGTTCGGTGAACAGTGGCCCTTTCTCTGTGCGACAGTCCTGAAAAAGTATTCAGATCTCAGGACTCTTCACTTCCTCACAGTAATTTTATGCCAGTTATTCTGGTTCCTCTGCTGATCTGTGAAATAGAGCTCTGTATATTTCTGTATAAATTTAAATACCATGGGACTGAGGGTTTCTCACCTGCCTACAAAAAAGGCCATGTAAAATTCTGCATGCATAGGTTCCCAAAGAGAGAGGTAAAGAAAAGAGACCCAGTTCCTGCATTGCTGACAATCTACTAAGACAAGGTTGCTGAGCTCTCTCCCATATAGCCAATAACAGACATTGACTAGCCTCTTTTATTTCGTAAGTAAAAATATTTATTTTGAATTCTGTGTCCTGTGTCTCTTGACCTTCCTTGATTCTACACCAAAGAGGAAGAAGCAGACAAGAGTCTTGTCAAGACTTCTTACACGGAGGGTAAAGCCTCATCCTTAACTTTATATCTGTTCTCAAAAAGCATCATCTATGGAGCTTTCTCTGCTACACTATACACCAGACCTGCTTTCACATCCAACCTCAGGCTATCACTGTATTGACCTGTCTTCACGCGTGGGAATAACACAGTATGAAACCCCTACCTTTCCTGCTTTGTTTACAAGGTAAATTATCCCATATTGAGGCCAAGGCCCAGGGCCCCATCCAACCTGGCCTTGAGCGCCTCCAGGAATGGGGCACCACAGCTTGTCTGGGCAGCTGTGCCAGCACCTCACCTCCCACCTAGTGAGGAATTTCTTCCTAATACCTAATTTAAATCTCCTTTATTTTAGTTTAAAACCATGATCACGTTAAGCTGGCAGTAGTTTCCAGGCAGAGACTGGAGTAAGCAGAAAGCAAGGTTAGCATAACCAGGCCAAAATAACCCAGCTTTGCGCGGGTCTGCAGGAGACACAGCCCAGCCTGTAGCCATCTAACAAAACCCCAGGCTTTACGATCTGCTGGGCACATTTTTCCTGCGTTCTTATCGCGCGTTCAGCCCAGCACCGGCGCACCGAGCACAGTGAGGGCCGTGGGAGCCTTCAGGCAGCGGGCAACGGCGGCTCGGCACCGCCACCAGGCGGGCAGCCCGCGCCCCTCGGGCGCCGACGGAGGTGGAGCAGCCCCTTCCCGCCCCGAGTCCCCGCCTCGCGCCCGGCCTTTGGCCAACACGTCCAGAATTCCCTCTCCTGTTTCTCCCCAGTCTGCGATACCACAGACATCAGAGTTTATCGTAATGACATCTCTGCTGGGGCACGTTTTCACTCATTAAGCTGCTTGCACTGTTCTTCAGGACAGTGGGGAGTCTGTTCGTGATTCCATTTTATATATATATATAAATATATATTCTCTAAAAGCTGAGTAAGAAAACGAGCCCACTGCCAGCAAGTTTACATTTCGTATTAAATGTTAATTTACCACTCAGGGATCTACACTTTCAAGGGGAAAGATATGAGATCATAAACAAGAACCAAAGTCAGTGATTTGTAACAGGTAAAAATATCAGCGCACCACAGCCTGCAAGCTCCAGAAGCAGCTTCTTTTCTCACATGACTGAATATGCCACTTCCTTGCTGTCTCCCTAAGGATCCCAGCTCTGCTGTCCTTCGCTGCTGTGAGCTCCTTGATGGATGTGCACATCTGGCAGACTTGTCTCATCGCAAGTCTTCTGGTGTTAAGAGAGGCAAGCTGCCTTGTGACAGAATTTCCCTCCTGTAGACATCTGCCACCCCTCTCTCATCTTTGACTTTCAAACCCAATTTTTGAAAATGAGCCTGTCTTCTTATTGTGTGGATAAGCCATACTGAAAATTTGGGGTCCTGCAGCTATAAGTATGATCACATTCAAAGTCACTTCACCTGCCTCTGCTGCAAAGCCTCTTTGCTGTAGACACTTCCCCTTTTCGGAGGGGAAAAAGCAGGCAAAAAAGCTACAGCTCTGGGAATTTCAGATGTCTCCACTTCTGTGCTGAAGGCACACAAAAGACATTGCTTCACAGAAGGATCTGTAACCCCAGGTCTAAGGTGTACCTGCACCATGTCCTGATATAGTTTTTTTCCATTGGCTGGCTGGGTGCCCTAATGGCTGTGCTACAGCAGAGGAAGAAATAGCATCAATATCATCACACAGCCATAGAAGTATTCCAGTAACCCCTTGCCTTCATTCTAATCACACAGGTCTATCCTACTTTACACTGTTGCAGTTCATATTGTAAAATACGAATGAGTGCTGTGAAAGGTTTTTTTTGCTGATTTTTCTCTCTCGTTTCTCAGCATGGGGGTGACAGGGCAATCCAGGTCAGTTAGTAGATGCCTGTTTGCAGCATGACATCTGACTGACATGGCTCCTGGCTCAGCCTTGTTTGTACTGAGGACTTTGAGTTTTCATTAACAGCAATAGGAGAAACACTGAGAAATGATCTCATGTTAAATGCACAAGCCTAAGAAAGATAGCATGACACAATGAACTGTGGCACCAAGGAGCAAGATTTTGCATAAAGCTTCACATTAAAACAATCTTTTAGCTAGAGTACTAAGATGTGGCGCATCCCTGTGCTAAGGCTGAGCATGAAGTCTATATGCTGCTAAGTCATTCTTAAACTGCCTCTTAAAACAGAATAACACTGCTCTAGCCATACATCACTGGATTTACATGTTTCATTTATATTTGTCATTTTATATTTGCCATTTATTTTTATTTTCTTACTTGCCCCTATGACTGGGAGAGTTATCTGACAGTAGCTTACAAAACTCCATCTGGCTTAGGTGGTCTTAGATCAACCTGCTGGCCCTGTTCTGTGAGAATGAAAGCCTGTTCTGTTCTGCTCATAAGCTCTGAGGCAACTATCCATCTCTTTGAAAAACTTGATGAGGTCATAAATTGTTCACAATCTGGATTTTGAACTGGGATGACATTCTTCCAGGTTAAATTACCACCTACTGAAGTCTCCCATTGCAAGATCGTTTAGAGGATGTCACACCTCCTCTCTCTCTC
Source organism: Gallus gallus (assembly GCF_016699485.2). Taxonomy (NCBI): domain Eukaryota; kingdom Metazoa; phylum Chordata; class Aves; order Galliformes; family Phasianidae; genus Gallus; species Gallus gallus. The sequence goes on from NC_052532.1 coordinate 113,276,900, forward strand.
CTATAGTAAGTATTTAACACTTTCAGAGAAACTGTCATTCGAAATCCTGGAAAAAAACTCTCTAATGTGGTGTTAGAAAGCAGCATTTGTCTATTCCTTGTGATACGCACCAGGCCACTTGATTAGTTATTGTGACACCAGTGTTCTTGTGAAGAAAAATGGTGAGAAAAACACCAAGCAAGGTTAAAATGGGAATCTTTAGAACTGATACAGGCTGGTTTAGCAATATGAATCAGTATATTAGTTAAGGATCAATATATTAGTTTAGCAAAAGGAATCAATCAGTGCTAGTTCTGGCTGAGTTTCTATATACCTGATAGCCTGATGCCACTAATGGAGAGAGATATTTTAAACAAACTGCAGGCCCAAATTACATTTGGTAAAGGACAAATCCAAGTGCATATTCCAGAAAGCAAAGCTGTGGAAGCTCAAGTTCTTATGTTACAGAAATCGTCCCCCCCACAACCAGACAGTACCGGAAGGAGTGGAAGTTGCAGTGATACCATGGGTCTGGGCAACAGGAACACCTGGATGGTCGAGACAATCAGAACCTGTAGCTATCCAGCTGAAGCCAGGAGCAAAACTGGATCATGAAGTACCTGGTGGAGCAAGAGGATATGGAATTAAAAGTAACCAATATACTGAATCCAGCCCTGTTTTTAAACACCACAATAATAAGGAAGGGAAATCAAACATGATTGTCCTTGAACTATTGAACAAGTATATTCTAGCAGAGCTGATTTGAAAGACTGTCCCCTCAGAAACCAGATAGGGAAATGTTTGTGGACGTAGCAGTTTCATGCAAGACAGCGTTAAGAATGCCATAATTCTGGCACCTACCAGCTAAGTGCACTAATAGCCTTGTTAAGAGCTTTGGATTTAGCAAAAGGGAAAAGAGTTAACATTTAGACAGATTCAAAATTTGCATTCAGGGTTGTGCTTGCACATTGCACTATCTGGAAAGAACAGGGCTACTAACCTCCCAGGGAACACCTGTAAAATATGGAAAAACAATAATAGAATTGTTAGAAAAGGGGCAATTACCAAAAGAAGTAGCTCCAATGCATTGCAAAGCCCACCACTCAAACAACGATATCAGTATGGGTAACAACCATGCAGATACAGCAGCCAAGAATACAGCAGCAGGAGTTTTCCTCCAATTAGTATTCCAGAAACATCAAGAACAGATTGATGAACCTCCAAAATACCAGACTGAAGATGAGAAATTAGCTTCCTTTGCTAAAAGCTAAGAAAAATGGAGAAGGATGGTGGGTAATTCCAAACAACCAGGTAATGGTTCCCCAGCCAGTAATGAAGAAAACAGTGGAAAACTGTCATCAAATCTGGGGGACTGGGGAACAGAAGCCATCATGGATAACTTAAAGACTCAAATTTTAAGGATGTGAACGGGAGTAATTGTAAAAAGAACAGTGAGGAAATGTGAATTATACTTAAAAAATAAAAAAAGACCACTCCCTGGAGTCATGAGAAGGGGAGACAGCCCAGGAGACTATTGGCAGGTAGTCTTTTCCAAACTCCCATAGCAAGCTGGCTACAGATATTTATTGGTATTGGTTGATACTCTTTCAGGATAATCAGAGGTTTATCCTTATCACACCAACAAAGCAAGGGAAGTAGTGAAAGTCCTGCTAAAAGAAATTATACCTAGATTTGGGGTACCAATAGGAATGTCGTCAAATAGAGGTTTGCATTTTGTAGCTGAAATTGTCCAAAACCTAGCAAAAAACACTGGAATAGAATGGGATTTACATACTCCATGTAGGCCACAGTCTAGTGGAAAGGTGGAAGGGATGAATCAAACTTTCATAATGCAAATTAGTAAAATCTGTGAAGAAGCAGACTTGAAATGGCCTGAGGCCCTACCTCTCACCTTACTTCATGTTAGGAAACAACATTCTAAAGAGAAAATAAGCCCTTATGAAATTATGTGTGGAAGACCATTTCATGTATTGATGGGTAAGAATGATGTAAAATCAATTGGGTGAACTAAAACTATGAGAATATGTCATCTTTTTAGGGAAAATCTTCTATCCACAGGTTCATGGCTCAGGCAGCACCAATACCTCTGAAATTCAGAATGTATCCGTTCCAATCTGGGGAGTGGGTCTATCAATGGACCTGGAGCTTCAAACCACTAGAGGAGAAATGGAAAGGACTATATCAAATATTACTGACAAAGAACGAAGAAAGTGCCCAGCCCACAGCAGCAAGTGGAACAGACTGCACCAATGAAACAGAAACCTTTGCATAAACGAACAAAACTTACAGATGGGAAACAGAAAATTGTATTATCAACTTGCAGTTGTCAAAGATTAATTATCTTTAGTGTAACAGTGATTGTTTGCCTTACATTATTCATATTAATTGTTTACTAAACTTTTTAGCAGTACTTAAGGGTTATACTCCATTTGTTTAAATTGATAATGGTAATATTTGTAGTTAATTACCTACGCTTACCAATTAGATGCATAAGATCAAAATAAACATATGAAGTTGATGAAAAAGGTGGCTGTTCTGTTGCTAGAAATTCTGCTTATTGTTGGATGTGTGTAGAAATGCCAAATATGAGACAAGTCTGTACCAACTATGGGGAATACCACTTCCACAACAAAGTTGGGATACAGTATTTGTTACCAAATCCACAGAATACTTTACAGATAGGCATGTAGAACTGCAGACATAGATTGTAGTAACCCAGCCTATGAATAATACCATTTGTTTGACAGACAAATGGACTAGTCAAGAAGGGGGTGCTCCAGTGGAAAATATCTGCACTGAAAGTCAGTATAACAGATGACGAATGAGTATTTTTAAAGAAGCAGAGATAAATACTGGGTGTTAGTTAAAGGAAAAGGATGGTACTGGTTATGTGGAGACTGTTACCATCACAGTGGACCAGAACCTGTATCCTAGGAACAGTAATGCTAAAGGTTGTGGTAACAGATCAATTAACGTGGATAATACAGGCCTAAGTACTCTTAAAGGTTAAAAAGGAAGTGCCCAATCCATTAGTAGAAAGGCCTAGTAGTTTTCACTCATTCATTAGGTGATTAATTCACTCCCTAGGAAATACAGAATTAGAAAAGGCTATAGTAAACATCTCATCAGTTATGGAGCACCTTGAAAATGAAACACTGGATGCTACTATTGCCTTTAAGGAAGAAGTTTAAAGTCTAGCCGGGGTAGTACTACAAAACAGAATGGCTTTAGATATGTTATTGGCTGCACAAGAAGGGGTTTGCACAGTAGTAAATACTAGTTGTTGTGTTTATGTGGATCAGAGTGGTAGAATAGAAAGAGACATACATAAAATATGGCACCAAACTAAAATACTGCATAAAGTAAACCAGGATGATGTAAGCTAGAGCTTAACAGACCTTTTAACCAAAATGACTTCCTGGCTTCGATAGGTTAAAGAAGTTATTTGTAGGGACAGTGTGTACGTTAACTATATGCATCCTTGCTTGTTCTATGATTAAATGTCGGGGATGTATACCTAAATGTGAAGGATCAAAGGTAGTAAGGATTAAGATATGAACATCATAATCCTCAAAAGAAAAGGAGGGGTTGATACAGGCTGGTTTAGCAATAAGGATCAGTGTATTAGTTTAAGGACCAACATGTTAGTTTACCAAAAGGAATCAATGAGTGGTAGTTCTAAAACTTTCCATTTTAACTTTGCTTGGTGTGTGAACAGCCTTGTTTTTGTCAAGGACTCTGCTTCACAGGAGCACTGGAGTCACAGTAACTACTTTTATCTTTGCATCCACCAGGTGCAAGGACTTTCTCCTTGGATTTCACATATATTGTTTTAAATTAGAGTGCACTAAGACAGAAAATTGCTCATTAAGGCTTAACAAGCAATGGGCATTTGCCAAATTGGGGAAAAACAGCTGGAGGTCAGCCAAAAGTCACTGTGATTAAGCTGATGATGGGAAAAAGGGGAGGAAGTTAAGTGGTTGTAGGATCACCTCAGATGCAACTGTGCATGCCCAGAGGGACATATATTAATATATATATTAATATCTATTAATGAGTTCTTGGAAAAGAATGAATGTGTATGCCAATGTATCACATACGTATGTCTTAACTGTTTAGATGTAGAATTCTGAGCGAGTGCACTTGATTTGTCAAGTTGCCTAGTACGTATTGTGAGGAATAAAGGAATGTTCCTTTCTAATACCACATTGGAGTTAGAGATTTTTCTTCCTGGATTTCAGATGACAGAACTAGCACTCATTGATTCCTTTTGCTAAAGTAATATATTGGTCCTTAAACTAATATACTGATCCCTATTGCTAAACCAGCCTTTATCAAAATCATTATTAAAAATTACATTAAAATGAGTAAGTTAGATTGGGGAATGTTTTCTGCAACATTACTCACTCTTTTATTTGTTAGCTCTTAATACAAGATCTGATGGCTTAACGATATTCTCCCATTTCCATTGTTCAGGATTTCATGGGAGTAGTGATAGCCTGGAGATATTTCAACTCTTTCGCAGTTGGGTTCACAGATTGCTCTGAAATAATTTTCTGCCAAATGGTGCATGCAAACTGCATGCATTATGTCAGCAGTATTATTTCCGTTCTGACCATTAGCACAGAAATGTTTGTTTCATGATGAGATGCAGAATCAAAACTAATATGCGTGCCGCAACACTGTGTGATTAAAGACTGTGCTGGTACTAAAACAGGCTAACAAAACATAAATTAAAACCAAATGACTAGATAATGCTGTTTCTAGATTAGGGAGACCTCAGTTCTGAGGCAAGGTACACTGTTTGGCAGTATTCACACTCCTTACTTGAGCTTCTACCACGCACCTTAGAGAATGCTGGTGGACAACTCAAGGCTCTTCCTCACCTGAGTTTTTCTGAGTTGCCTCAAATACTTCTGTAGACTCACAACATCATTTTCTTCATCTTCTTTTTTCATTCCATATATTTATTTTTCTTTAAAAATAAGAAGAGAAGTTCAAAACAAGAAAGCCCACAACAATCCATTGGCAGTGAAGCAAATATACTTAGTAAACGCCTAATTACATTATGGTTGTGTGTCACCTTACTTTCCCTGTAGTACCAAAGCTAATGCTACACTTCTTTTTAAATGATGTCTATATACTTCTGAATACTGTACTGTCTGCTGTTATTAACATTTTCAGTGTAGCAATGAAGAACTGACGCATTCCATGCATTCAGTCATTTTCACAGCTGTGTAACTTTGGCTGTAACGATCAACCATACCGAAAGTGCAGCTGGATGTTTCACTGCCTTGTTTCTCCATTTCTATTTGAAGTGATCGCCGCGAAGCAACAGACAGGAAGAAAAGAAACAGCAAGAAAAATATTCTAGAGAATTTAACTGATGTTACGAGGGTAATCAACTACAAAACTAAAGCAATTGCAAGAACCTTGCTTTCTGTTTTGTGTGTTAAACACAGCAGTTCTACTTTAACACAGATTTACAAGACTATTTACACATACAAGCGTTCACATCTGAATCACAATTGTGAAAGGTGAAATTGTTGTACCTGAATAGTGACTCTCAAGGCTACTGAAAAATTTAACTTCAGGAGCAAGAGATTCTCCTCAGGACTGTGAGAAATCTGGAAAAGGATAAGGCTGTTCTTTCTTTTTCTCTAGGATGTCCAGTTGTTGTAAAGTTGTTTATTCAAGGGAGAGATTTGGTAAATTCCCATGTTATGATTTTGAAGCACATACCTTGCATTTTGAGTTCAGTATTGAGATGAAGCTCAGACAACAGAGTTTCATTAAACTCATTCTTAAAGAAGAAATCAGACAGTCCTTACAACCTCTTACTTTCAGTCTTCTGTCTCCAGAGAAGTAAACTTACCATCTCTGCCAAAGTACTATATATTCATAGAATGACCAAATCGCTAAGGTTGGAAAAGACCCACAGGATCACCCAGTCCAACCATCCACCCATCACCAATAGTTCTCACTAAACCACGTCCCTCAACACAACGTCCAAACGTTCCTTGAACACCTCCAGGGTCAGTGATCCACCAACTCCCTGGGGTGGAGGAGTTCATGTTCCAGTGACGCCTCCTGAGTGACTGGAGTCAATCACCTCAACTGCAATTTAAAATACTGGATTATAAACGTTCACTGTGATGCTTGTCTTGCACAAATCTCAGCTCAAAATCCTGTTTCCTTTGGTACATAAACACTTTCAGGAGTCAGGAAGTAATAGAAAATGTTTTAAGACTAGTGTCTCATCCCACCCTGTGGGTTTTGAGAGAGCTGAATCTTTTTCTGTCTCCCGAGTTGCATTACAGGTAAGGCAATATATATATATATATATACAAATATATATATATATAAATAGGCAATATATAATGGCTACTACGAAGAGTGAAGGAGTAAAAGAAGATAAAAGATAGAAAGTGGGGAAAGAGAGACAGATAGACATACAGACATATGCAAACACAGCAAAGCAAAACGGTTCACCACTTCTCTATCCAGTGATGTCTTGGTGCTGCTGATCTTTGGTAGTGGTGGGTTGTCTGAGGCTGTGGTGCTAAGCTGTCGGCTAACTATGATGAAAGTACATACTCTTACTTATAGTCCAGAGTGGTCGAGCCTGCTCTTTTGAATTGACAGCTTTTGGCTTCGGGGGATCCCAGCAGGAACTCTTTTTCCTGTTTTCATGCCTTGCAAATTTAAATCGGCAGAGAAAGGAGGACTCAAGGAGATGCCAGCTTGTATCTTGCCTTCGCAGGACACAATGGTATCACCTCCCAGTCTCCTCTATCAGGCTGGAAACATTAGCATCCAGGGCAAGTCTTCAGCCAGAAAACGCTCTTGGGCCCTCCCCTTCGAAGGCAAACAGCTCGAAAGAAATGCTTTCAAATGTAAAACAGTCCACAAAGCGTTTCGATTGTCTCGTGATGATTTGAGACAATGCATTCTTTACCAGTCTCAGACAGACAGATACCATCAGCTCCTATGGAAAAAAAATGTAGGAAATATGGGGAAATAAAACTATTTTTTTTCCCCAAACTAGTACAGTTTACCAGCCTCAAGCATTTGCCTGTGCTGAGTCAAGCCTGAAAATGTCAAACCGGCCTGCAAATCATCAATTCTTTTTTCTTTTGAAAAGCTTTCATTTTAGTTGCCATACATTTTTTAAGAATAAAAAAATCCCTGTATTTTACTTGAATGGTTAGAAATTTACTTTAAATATGTTTTTCTGTAATCAGTGCACCCTGTAAATTGAAGCCACTTTTATTACCTTCCATGACTTTCATAACATTTTCATCTTCCTTCCCTCTGTACCTCTTTATTTCTACAACTTCTACTCTTTCATACCTAGAGGGAGAGGCAGCAGGTACCTGGATCATTGAGTGTGATTACACAGCTTTAACACACCTAAAAAGAGAAAGCTCCTGGCTTACTAAGAGGTCAGACAGAAAATCAAGTAGATAACTTATGTTGAAACCTTCATTATCAGTAGGATCATTGCATCAGCTTGCATATCTCCTCTTGGTAAATGATAGCCTTCACAAATTTGTTCAAACCTATTTCCTCCCCCCCAGATATTGTGACAGTGTGCTCCTCCTACTCCACCCACCCACTTCCTTCCCTCAACTCCCTCCTTTGACGTGGCCCTGTATCTGAGACCTTGCACAGATGGACAGTGAGTAACAGTACTGATAACGTTCTTGCTAAAACAGATTAATGCCCACAAATCTGTCGCAAACTGGGGGCGGGGGGCTGAAAGGACTGATAGCAGACACCTGGTTCAACAGCTGAAGTCCAACTGAGCACACACCTAAAAAGCGACTTATGACTATGAGTCAATCATCCCTTAAATAGTGAGCAGCCTCAAGGTTACCCCTATGCAGAGATCCCTTACACCTTGATGACAGGATGCCTTGCTGATACAGATCCTCAGTAAGTGATGAACATTTGTTTTACACTTTGCTAGCCTCACTAAGATCACCTCTTAGATTGATTCTAAGCTTTGTTAGCTTCACTAAGATTATATGTTTGATTGTGCACACACAACGTTATAAATAAACTGTTGATCAAATCTGGGACTAGCAGTGACAATAAATAACTTATGCCGATCTTCTTCTGTGTGACACTGTTCTCTTAAACCAACTACTACACTTCTGCTGAGTTTTCTACCAGCTAAATACCATTGGATGAACCACTGATTTTAGATGAAGAACTCCCAAATCAATCAGATTATTATTCTGTCAGATTTGCAATAAAAACATCTTTTGTTCTGTGTGGTAACAGCTGACAGCATACTATATAACCTTTAGCTTGGACATCTGAAAGCCCAGTATTAAGAACAGACACCAACACCATTTGTGTTTCAACATTTTAATGTGTTGTTTTACAAGTATAAAAGAAAACCTATGTTCTAGATCTTGCATACTCATATATATGAACAATCCTTACCGAGCAATCCTTTGTGTGACTCAGGACTACTGAAGTGAATGAAGTTTTTAACATTAGCCCTATACCTTTTCAGTGACACATACACCTGTAACACTTAAAAACAATGGTAAACTTGCATTAAGACATCACTCATTCAAGCACTTACATCTTTCCTAGCTTATACTACCCTTCTTCCAGTGCAGCCACTGAGTGTAATGATAATAACACTATCTAGATTGTCACTATTCTGGGGAAAAAAAAGAAAAAGAAAAGCATTTCCTCACATTATAGAACACTTTAGAAACATGAGCTTGTTTGTAGAATACTGGTCTTAATGCAACAGAACATCTTTTTCTCTCCCTTCAGCAGTGGCAGCACCACAAGATGAGAACATACACAGAGCAGCAATACCGCTGGTCAATCTGCAATTGATGCTGAGGAGACATGAGGCACAGATAAAGCAGTGGCACTCATGTTGATGCAGTATTTAAACTGCATTTGGCTGGCATGCACAACTAAGGCAAAGTCATGTAACAGCATTTTAACCCAAACAAACAGTCTTTTTCTCATAATGATTTAAATATTCAGGCTTCTATGCATGCAGTTGAGGACACTGCTATAAAAATAGGAAGTAATATGGCACATTCTCTAAAACCATGTATACACGTTAGCATCCATAATTAGTATGTGAAGTTAAATGGTACCCACTACATACACATACTGAACTCCCAGCTGCATAATTCTGCTTCTGTTGACTTACCTGAAGCATAAACATTTCACTAGCTGAGGTTTGTGAAGTTCCCACTCTTTTCAAATGGCAAACTCACACCACGACCAGTGCTGAAGTCTCATTTAAAGACTTCAGAGCCCTCTTCATAGCTCTGAAGTACTTCTACACATGAAACACTTTGTTCTCAAAGACCAAAATTTTACATCTTTGTACATCTGCAGATAGATAGGCAATGAGTGTAATTCACTAATCATCATCTATGAATTAGATACTCAGTTCTAGCTAGGAACACCCTAAAAATTGTCCATGTGCTGAATTCTGAAAGTCTGGAAGCAAGGGACCACATTCTCAATTGCTCCTTCAACTCACTATTAAAAAAATAGTAACAATCTGAAATAATTTAGAAAAGCACATGGAAATACTGTACAGTACGTTTATATATAGCATTAGAGAGAAATACTGTCATGTTTTCAAGGAATCACTTCACCATTCTAACGCTTCTCAGAGAGAGAAACTAGAGCAGAGATATTTGGTGCCTTCCCCAAATCCATCAGCTATGTTCCTACGGTAAGCTCACACCAGAAACTCACATTACCACCCACCAATCATTTAATTATATAACACACATACATACACACATCAAGCAAATAGAAAAAACATAACTCCATTATAAAACAGAAGTAGGAAGACATTCATTTACAGTGCAGTAAACAAACAAAAAAATAAAAACAGCTTAGCTCTTTGCAGTACTTCACGTGAAATCCCATTACAAATGACTTCAGACCCCAATGAGACGTTTCGGATAAAATGGTGTTGATCTGATCCCTACTGAAGAGCTTCACATTCCCCATGACATCAGGATGGAAGGTAAGCTGAGGCACGAGAAGGTACTTTCAGTCATTAATTATTTTCTTTTCAATAGTAGTCACAATGTGTCAAGTACAGAAGAAACTCAAAGTGCTAAGTAACCGAAGTGCAAAAAGCTTTCACTTACTCTTTCTAAATACAGTTGTATTTTTTTGTATTTCCACTAAATTGTACTTCTTGGTTGTCTACCTGCTAAAGTTTTATCAGTGATTTGCCAAATACAGAAACACTTTCATTTGTGGTGATATAGTGCATAGAAGAAAAAGTCAACAACTTCCATTTTCTTTCTTTTCGACTTCAAGCCAGTAGTACGTATGAGGTAAAAGATGCCAGAGGGTTTGCGCTACTGATACCAACCCAGCCACCATACAGTGTCAGAAAGGACTTCATCTCAAAAGCACCTGCTTCATGTGCTACCAACCCCTCTGACAGTCAGAGGAGCACCTGTCTTTTCTAACTTTAGCCATCTGAAATGGAGACAGATAGTCAAATCAGCTGTCAAGACATATGGTTAACACAGAGTAGTAGGTCTTCAAAGAATGATTCATGTTACCTAAGCCAGCATTTTAAGAAAGGCTGAATCACTCACTGGAGATACTTCCTGAAGAGCACCTAGCTGACTAGTTCACACTATCGACCAAACTCAAAGATATTTCAAGCTATGTGAAGTGAACACCACCCTAATACCAGAGTATCACAGATTCTGAAGTAGTATTTAAGTGATGTCAGTACACCGAACTGTTCCAGAACACTACACTTACTGTGTTAAATTTAATTCCCTTAGTAACAAGCAGCAAATATGAAGGGTAAAATAGTGCATAAGCCAATAACCCCTCTGTCCACTCTCAGTAACAGTCACACTTCAGCATTAGCTAATTAGCTGTTTTCTTGGCAACCCAGGCTACTGCGCATTGTAGAAGTAAAATTCTTTTGCCACAGAGAGAAGCATTATTTTATCACGTTGATTAGAGTGTAAAGTAGTCTCCAATTCAATCAAAGCAGACCACAGCTATAGTCAGTTTATAGTCAAAGACTATGCTCTGTGTCTGTGCGACGGTGACATGCCATAATGACATCCTTTCTGAAATAAAATGCATTTCCTAGCATCCTCAGATTTCCTGAGTTAGATGAGAATCAGGCTAGTTTTTAAAGGATGTCTTCTATAATGATTTCAAAATAGGTACATGATAATAAACCTATGTGCAAAAATAAAAATCTGAAACAGAAGTCTACAATGACTGCTCTCTATGTCCATACACACAGTCAGGTACACATACCCAAACATAAAGTTTTCCACAAAGGTAGGCTTGTCACTTGTCATGCAGTGTACACCTGCAAGAAAGAAATCCCATGTACAAGACACAATATCCATGAAGCCCAACATTCCCAGGAGCTGATGTGCCACGTTCCAAAGGCACAGGCTTGCTTCCAGTTGAACTAAGCATTGGAAGAAACACTTTGATGAGGATTCCCATTTGGAGAATCTATTGTCTTGTTACTGCTCTGTGATTCGTCAGCATTTTCAGATGATTTCAAATCCGCCTTGTCTGTCAGGGTGGAGGATTTGGGAGACTTGCAAACAAAGCAGAACGTGAAAGAGGACAACAAACCTTCGGTAATGCTGGATGAGAACAGTTTCTTGCATGGGTGGCAGAATTGGTAGAACACCAACATGAAGAGGATAGCCATACAGTAAGCTATCAGGAGCTGCAAGACCAACAATGGGGCACAGACATATAAGTAGATATCAGTTCTATAGATGTACCACATCAGCAGGAGGAATGCATTCTCGATGAATCTCAGCATATAATACACAGTCAATCGGTACCAATTTTGGGATTTGTTAATTAAGTCAGGATCATTGAGCTTCACCTGTACTGCCGACCAGCAGAACATATTAATGCCTGCATACAAGAAGGTAAGAAGGCACAAGACAATGGTAGTGCCGACCCTGCTCAATGCCTTCTCTATGTTCTCAGGAAATGGGGACTTGCTTTGCCAGAAGAGAATCCATGGGTAAAAGAAAAAACCAAAGAAATTCACTAGCACAACAGGGAGAGTCCAGATCTGAAGGACTGAGCTGAAAAGGACCAACACTGTAACGCGTGTAGCAATCTCGAAGCTTCTCCACATGAATATGCAGAGGTAGGCAGCTGGTTTCACACTGACATCATAATCATCGTACTTAATCTTAATAGCCAAGATGTTGCAGCGTAAGGCGCCGTATACAATTGAAAGAAGAGAAAGGACCATAAAAATACCTACAAAGAGAAAAGACAAACCAGAATGACCAGTTCTGCAGAAGACATTGCATCACCATAGTGCAGAGATGTTGTATTCATGGCATTTCTGGCGATTCCCGATAGGGTATAATGCAGAAAAAAATATATATATCCATTCTTTGTATCCATTTCTGGGTTTTTACTCTAATCTGGCCTCCAACTTTGGTCCCCACTTACTACTTTTCCAAGCAGATAGAAAGAGAAGATGCACAGAACAATCACAAGCATCTTCCCACCACCAACCCAGGACGGTCTGTACATGTACTGTCTTCAGCAATTATATAGCTCAGCTGCAAAACAGGAGAATGATTCTGACCTAAGTAGGATATGGACGTATAGGCCTTGGACATATAGAATAAACAGAGAAGTATCTCAGTGTCCAGAAGTGCTAGCTGTGCTTGGTTTTGTCAGCATTTGCATGCTTCCTTCACAGTTTTTACCAATATGCTGAATAGCTGATTTAGGGGACCAATTTTAGGCTCCCTCATTCAATACCTTCAGTTTCAAACCTTGCACTGTGTGCATGCAAGGAGCACTTGAAATGCAAATCACACAAGCACAGTAAAAGTGATTTTGTTGTTCTTTTAGAGTTTGAATGAAAGTAACCAAGCTAAGTGGTTGCACTACAGAACATCGTATTGCATCAGATAAAACAAGATAAGCAGAATTGGCACTTCTTGATTATGTCATTTACTTCTGTAATGTTTAACAAATAGTGATTGCTACAGCCTTCAGTTTGTTTTTGTCATTATCCAACGCATGAATTGGATTCTCTACTTTGCTATAGCTATTTAACTGTGACTACCAGTTTTTCTTCTAATTAAAATTACTGATTTCTGTCCACGAGTTTGAAAGAAAGTAGCGTATTTGGGGATCTCTGATAACTTTTCACATGATTTTCTCTATCCTTTTAGCAAACCTCTCTCCCACGCCAATCATCAAATGCTTTGAATTACTTTGGAGAAGTACTTAATTACTCCTTTATATCTGAATTTTAAATAGCGCTCGGCAAACTGGAAAAAAAAGCCACTTGATACTGTGATTTTGTACGTACCTTATGATCCCTGAAAATGGTTATGCATTTGCTTGTTTCACACCTGCATTTTTAATGTGCATTTTTAAACATCTCTCTTATAGCAGTACAGTTAAGCTGAGATTTTTTTAAGCTTTATGCTTTAGAAAGCACTGACTAAAAGCAAAAGAGCAATCAAATGAAGTCAAGAATACCACTATGGCCAAAGCCACTCCTCTGGCTCGTCTCAACACCTTCCCTCTATTTTTGTGTTCGTTTGACAGCTGTGAGAGAACAAATATCCTCTATGAGCTAGTTAACCAAAAGAATGCCCTCAGAATTTAAAAACCAGAAGCACACAAAACAAGCAAACCACATAAACACATGCATCCACTGGAGAAAGCGCACTTCTGTCCTGGAACTCAGCTTGTCTTCTGCTTTGCTTAGATGATAAATATTCAGCTTACTGTCTGATCTCATTTTAGGGATGAATTCCAATCGATCTCAAACTTGCCTTATTAACTTTAGCCTTTGAAAAAGGCACTTTTCAATGGATACAAACCAGCCCATGCTTACTCTGGTTTAATACTGTAATTCAGGTCAGTACTGCCACCAAACCACTGGTTCAAGCATTGCTTCTAAAGCCTGTGATAAAGACAGTTTGAGGCAACCACAAAGGGAAATACCTAAGAGTGACAATATTGTACCTTTCAAGAAGTAATATTTCATAAAGGAAAGTAGGTTCCTGTGGAAGAATCCAAAATCCTGTAACAGCTCCTATAAACGTGGCATTGCTCTTCTTCCTGCCTACTCCCGGAAAGTGATACTTATCTCACAGATCAGAGGTGCACAGTTCCAGAATCATTCATGGAGGCACTGCTCCACTTCTTTTTGTTGTTGTTGTTATCTTGAATCTTTTCAAGACCTGGTCTTTTCCTCACCTCAGAAGTTGGTGAGAGGGTGATTTCTCCCCCACGTGAGCTATGTCACAAATATAGTATTACTAATAACTTACATTCATAAGAATTATATGATTCAGATAAGTATCTTAAGCTATTATTATATGGTATATTGTAATTTTCTAAACAGATGTTCAGAATCCCTGAAAAATATGGGAACTTTCTTACGCAGTGCAAGACACCTGGATATCAAAACCTTTTCCTTCAGATACGACTTCAGCACTTAAAAGCTATTCATAATCAAAACCACTTGAAACATGTTCAAACAATGAAAAACGTACTCCGTTGTCAGAGCTTCATGAGCTAAAGAAATGCCACTGTGGAAGTGTCTTAAGATATCTGGCAAGACCACCCAGAAAGCGCAATTCATGCGCATTAGGAAAGTGATACTGTAAATAGCAGCATGTTGAAGAAAAATCATATGAACAAACAAAACTTCTTTTCTTGGAGATAACAGTCACTGCTACAATTAGAGGTGCTTTTTTTTTAATCAGCTGAATAATTTTATTTTTAAATGGGATGAAATGCACCTCTTGAGATTATCAGTGTAAATAACTTCTATGCACTTCATGCTAAACAGTTACTGAAGCTTTATCTTCATGGTTTTTATCACAAACCTTTAGACTTTATGTTACTTTAGCAACTGTCTTTACTCCTCATCTTTACTCCTCATTCTTGGCAGACAAAGAAATGACAGTTTTGGAGAATGTCAGACACTTGTAAGTATCTCATCATCCAGAGAAATTCACGTATGCCACAAACTACATGAGAAAGACATAGCATTGCTCTGTTTGACAAAGGTTTAGCTAAAGGACAGGCTGTCCTTCAGCCAGTTTAAATCAGCTGTCCCAATTCTGCTCCCTCCCAGCTCCTTGGGCCCTTTGGTGTGAATGGCCTTGGCTCTGTACAGCACTGCTTAGCAGCAACTACAAACATCAGTCTGTTATCAACAGTGTTTTTCTCCTAGGACCAAAACATAGCATCATACCAGACAGCCTAAAGAAAACAATTCTGTCCCAGATGAAACTAAGACACCCACCAAAATATGAAGGTGGTAACAACAGCACTACCTACTTCTGGCAGCCGTGATCTCCTGCTGCAGGACGCAGATGTAGAGCTGGAGTGTGAGCTGCGGCGCTGAGCCAAGGAATGCCTGGATCACAGAGGCCCTGCTGAACGCAGACCTGTGGGTACACAGCTTGCCTTCAGCCTGGCCCACTTCCTTCTCAACTTCTTCTGAGTACCCATCCTTGGGCATCTGCCTCTTCTTCGTGATGCTGACATAGGGCTCTTCAACTCTGCCGGCATGGAAGTAAATGTAGAAGACTTCCACACACCTATAAGCAAGTTAGCAAATAGAGTAACAGGAAAACAGGAATTAAAGCATAAGTCTTCTCAGCGGTTAGTATTGTAAGCCACCACATACTAAACCATTAAGTCATCTATTTTTTGTTTAATTTTATTTTTTTTTACAGAGCAAACTGTACATTTTCTCCCTTTCGTACATTTGCAATAGGACAGATTTTGCTATGGAAAACATGAGCTACTGTGATGAGAGGGCAAGAATCTGGGAATGCCCTCTGGGCTGCTAATAGTAATACTTGAGCATGAGAGGTTTGGCTGTTTCCTATGAGCCACCCTTACCTCTCACTGTTTTATTGAAGTTCTTAAGTTCTTAGACTACTCATCCACCACCGTGTTCACAACTTCCCAACACAGGACTCAAGCAGAAAGTGCTTCTTCAGATTCTCACGTCTTCCAGTGTTATGCATACACCTGTGACACACCAATAAAACTCCTTCTCATATCTTTGCCCTAAGCAGAACATCTCAAGTGGAGATCTGGAGAGTGGCTCTGAGTACAAGTGGTACAAGCACCACAAACAGAGTTAAACTCAAACCTTGCATTACCAAGCAGTGGTCCCAGAAAAGAGTCAACAAGCAATAACAGCAGTAATGAGAACAAGCGGTTCAGCATCTCACAACTTATATTAGCCTATTATAAGAAGATACATAAATAGTAGCTTTACTCCTTCTGTTTCCTTATATTTACTGCAACATTTAAGGAACATAAATGCCAGTACTGCAAGAATATTCCAAGAAGATGCAGTGTTTCCAGTTGCTACATCTCTTTGTTCTTTAACTACAGGTGAACCAAACCCCCTTGTTTACATAATGCCATGCATTAATTTCCAAGGAAAGAAAGTGCCAGTGCATACATTCCTCTTCATAAATCAGATATAGTTTTAGCAAAGTTTTATTATGAGCTGCCTCTACCCACACATGGAGAATAATCCATATGTTACGGCGAGAATGGAAAAGGCCCAAAAGGACTGGCATCAGCAAGTGATAGTGCAGTGAGAGCAATTAGTCACCCTGAGTACTGAAGAAGACAACACAGCCTCAGACAGATTTCTGAAAGTTTCTGAAACTGTCTTCCAATTACTATTTTCAGACCCAGAAAAATTTTACAGACACAATCCTAAGAGAGTTTTGTGATATGCAAGTGTAAAAGGGCTTCAGAAACAAGCAGGACATGAAACACTCAGGGGAACAGTCAACATCATCAGAGGAGTAGTAGCAAGCAAGTATCTACTAAGGTATAGGCAAAGAGAGGGAAAAGAAATGCTCTATTTCTGCATAGGGTCCTGAAGATACATGGTCTGTGGTGGAGAAGTCTACACGCATAATGGATAAATGTTATTGAATACTGAAAAAAATAAAAACCTCCCAAACCCAATGTGGACAGAACATATTCTGTCTTTTATGCCTAACACTGTTATAGACTTCAAAATTAGAAAGAACAGATGCATGAGCTGCAGAACTAACGAAGGCTGGCTTACATTGAAGTTCTCTCCCAGCTGGGAGAGAACCTCAAGGGAGAGGAAACCCCATCTGTGAGGGCACCCTGTGGCATCACTTCTGGTCACAGCTCCTCCCATGACTGGACATGTATGTCATCATCTTCTGCTCTGTGAGCATCATCCTCTAATGAGGACAAAGCTGTACACTGTGCCTTACTGAGGTTCACCAACCCCACCTGGTTTCCTTCACAGATAATAGCTGATGGAATACAGTATCTGAGTCTTCTGTAGGTCATATTAAACCCGAGGTTTTTTGTAACGTATAAATAGAAGATAAGCTTTATTTGAAGTATCTCACAATTACGAAGCATGGAGATAGGCTTGCCTGAGACTATTACTTTTAACTTCATTTTCTTTTCATTTTTTCTCCCCAAGAACAATTGCCAATTCAGCGTCTATGACAGCTCACAGACTGAACTGAGAGGCAGCCCTGATAAAAATTCATTCCCCCCCCCTAAATGGGTCACTAGAAAATTTCAGCTACTGCAGATGGAGAGCAGCTTCAGTACCCTGTAGTACTATCCTTGATTCACTGAGCTTCAGCTTCTATCATCACTAAAGCTATGTGAAGGGCCTGGTGCAATGGAGCCTCCATTCACAGTGATGACTTTCTATTGTCCTCTTGTTAAACTTTCAATCCCTGCCAGCTTTGTTCCACATGAAAGAATCAGTACAGCCGAAAGTAAAGTGTGACAAATTAATAAAGCACAACAGCTTATGAACTCGATACAGATTTTGAAAACAACAAATTGATTTTGTTCCGAAAGAAAGATCCCAAACGTTTATATCTCACTTAGTATTCACAGCCATCTATTCATCCTGAGCTGAGGGCAGTTTGAAGCTATTACAGAAAATGAGATCTCAGCATCAGCCTCTGAACCCTTGCAGTGCATGATTAGAAACCAGACACAGTCTAGGGACCTATCTAGCAAATATGCAGTAATCCCATAAAAGAGGTGATAAGATTCACAGGACTAGTGACTATAGTAAATACTGTAATCAACATAAAGATGCGTTTTGGAGCAAGCAGATGATTATTATTTATTACCTAGGCATTAAGTAGCTGTGCACTGAGTTCCATGTTTGTGATGGGAAACTTTATGCCCATGTAGGAAAGCACACATTTCCAGTACAGCGTGAAATGAATGGTCTCTGACCCGTACACCTTACAGACAGATGGGACTTTTAACTGAACACTGAAGCAATAAAAATGACATGCACAAGGACTCAAATTACCTAAGTAGTGATGCTCATCTTCTCCTGAGCACTAACTACCCTACACAGAAGTGTTTCTGGAGGTCATGCTTTCTGGGGCCAATGACAAACACATTCAAGGCTACAGCTTGCACTACAGCCTAAGCAACTGCTTAAAGGTCTCCTTCAGATTGGGGAACTCCGGAGGAGACCCAATTGCTCACTGTTCATTGAGGCTCAGGAGGAAAAGGAATGGGAGATCCCAAGTTCTGCAGAAACTATCCCTCCAAGTCAGGGACGCTTAGGGCCCCCCAGACAGACACTCATCCATGGCAGAAGGCCTTCAGCTGGGACGTTTCACTGGATGCAAAGCAATGAAAGCTGAAGTATGAGCTTAGAAGGAGCTAAAATTACTTCAACATAAGAAATAAAAAAAACTACTCTTAACCAAAAGCTAAGAGGTGAGAAAAAGATGTGCTACTTTCTCCCCTGCTGCCAAATCTTGGCAGAGGGAACAGCTATACTTTTTCAAGGACACTGATGGTGTCTGCAAAGAGTGATTCAGCAGCAACACATTCGTCTTCCACACAGCCTGTAGGAGGAATGATCCTATCCTTATAAGCCTACTGAGAACGAGCACCTTGTTCCCTCTTTTAATCGTGGATGTGTGGGATTTCAGTACGGGCAAAATAATGGTGGTATGAAGAGTGTGCAATGAAGATACAGAACTTCCCACCTTTAGCAAGTGCTCTAAGAGCAAACGTCCATTTGAGAGGTCTATCCAGGTGTGCTCACAAACACTGCACAAATGGATTTCTCTGGTAACTCCATTTCTAACAAATCCATTTTCTTTAGCTAGGTGTGCAAAGACTTATTGCTCCTACAAAATTACTTATCTGTGTCAGATAAAGATCTGCTCCTCACTCATCATCCTACCTTCCATCTGCAGACTTTCTGTTCATCGTATCCTGGACAACTAACACGTCTGCTCAAGAATAAAGAAAAAAACAACCTGAAGAGGCTCTAAGCATATTCACCCCATCTGGAAAAGAGGGAGATGCATCAACAGTTGTGAAGTTTAGAGCTGGCTCTCCTAAAGTCTTGTCTGCCAATGGAAGTCCTACACAGAAAAGAGTTTTTTAGACCTGTGCTATTCTGAACTATCAAGCCGGTCACAGAACAGCCACAAGGGATAACATTTTGCACGTGTGAAGCAGTATCCATGCAACTATAGCTTATTTAATTCCAGACTGCTGAAGTAGGTGCCCAAAACATTAACAACTGATAATTTCAGCCCAACAGCAGTTTTTTACACTATTTTCTTTATTCTTTTTTTTTCCTGTAGCTCCAGAATCTAACATTGGCCATAACATCTCCTCTGGCAGTTTTATAAACCTCCTTCTCCCTCTCCTTTGCTGCTGTCTACATGGTACATATGCATACATGTCATTCTGCTCCTCCTTATGCCTTTAGAAACGAGGTCTGATCCCATCAAAAGTCTGTCGTGTATATCCTTATCCCATTAAACTCTGACGAAAACAGTCATCAGCGTTTTATATACGGATCTGTTTTATATTTGCTTTCAATACATTTTCTCCACAACAGAAGTTCATTTGGCAGATAGAACCAGCTCCTAATTGAATGTTCCTTGTGAGCAGGACTCTCTACTTAGCTAAGAAAGCACTTCAAGACACCAGAAATCACTTAGCTTTCCTCTTCCTTTTTCTCAGGAGTCCCCACCAAGCTAACACTAGCTTCTTATTGATATGTCACTCTAGTACGCTCTTCAGAAAGTCAAATAGTAAGAAATGACAACATCCAGCTGACTTAAGGTATAATAGCACCAAAACTGTCAGCCCTGGCTGTTCACGATCACTTGCTGAAAATCTGCATTCCATAGTTCACCTCCTTACCTGTTAATAACTCACTGAATAGAAAAGGGCAGACAAGTTAATGATGGTTTCTTCACAAAGAGTTCTTTAAACAAAATCTTAACTGTGAACCAATACACAAGCAAAAATACATCCAGTTATTATTTACTGGAATTGCTGAAACACCTGAAATCTTGAGACAACATTTGTGCTCTAGGTGCTGTCCAAATGAGCACAGAACAGAGACAGGCCCCGGCCCAGGAGAAGCCAGCAGTGAGCCAAAAGACTCATCACAGTCTTTTCTGAAGAAAAGAAAAACGTATTAAATCTCTAATTGTTACTGACCATTATTTGAAATCAACTGTTGTGCTGTAATTTATTTTACATGGTAAAAGAAACTCTTCTGGCAAGAGAAAATATCCTAAGATTTCCTAAGCATCCAGGAGCATTACAGCATTCAGAAGTGGCACCAAGTTGAAACACAGCAAGACACCCTCCCAGCGCCTAAGAATCTGCTGTCACCTTGCTGCAGCCAGCTACTGTGGGTAGTCTTTCTGAAGATTAGAGTCCAGCTACACAAGGTATTGAGAATTTCACTCTACAGTTTGCTCTGGCTTTATAGAGAAACTGTTTCTCTTGGGGAGTGGGAGGAGGAATTCCAAAAGGGCAAGGGAACAGCTCAGGTGCAGCAAGCGATCTCTCCAGGAAGAGTGAAGTGCCCTAATTTCACTGCAGGACAGTGAGTGCCTCAGAACAGGTGGAGCGCGGGTGTGTCTGGGGAAGGTGGTGGCACATAAGAAGGCTTCATAAGAGGATGTGCTTTTTTTCCCCAGTCATACAGAGGATTCAAAATAATCTGGACCATTTGGCTTGCTAAACTAAATATGCTCTCTCTCCTACCATGATACTCTCATACTGTTCTCCCAATTTTTTTTTCCCTTAAAAATTAAATTTAAATGGAGAAAGATGTCTGACTTTAAAGATTGTGAAGAAATCACACATGTACACAGGTTATCTATAAACCAGTGCACTGCTGTCTGTATTTGAGTCCGAACAGAAAACCATTAAACAACCTGTATTATCTCACAAGTCCAAGAGAGTTGGTTAAAAAGCTAATGTGAGCTATTTAAAGCCTGCCAAAGCAGCCTGCTCTGTGTTGAATTACACCATCTTGCACAGCCTCCAGGCTATTTAACATTTCCTTCTGATGCTGCAAACGGACAGAGCTTGGACAGCTCTACTGCTCATGGGTCCTATTTGAATCAATTTAACCCAGCACTCCCAAAAAGGATGCCGACTGTGGCAGTGAGGTGCAGGATTCCAGCTAACAAGAGATCAAACGCGGAGGATGGTGTGAAGCTTCATGCTGTGGACCCCTAGAAACCACTGGGTGTTAAGTAGCTTCGAGAAGAAAAGAAAAAAGAAAAACCCAAAACAACCAATTCAACACTGGGTGGACACATAAACAAACCAAAAGCCCTCCCAAAACAAGGCAGCAGGTGACTAAGAGTAGGGCTCTTCCATTCAAAGTGGGACAAATGTGGGACAGATGGGACAAAAAGGCCGCAGGGACATTGTTTCTCTTCAGTTCACAATGGTAAAAGCCATACCGATACGATAATACAGCCAAATGCTTTCCTTCTAGCTGTTCCCTCTGTTTGCATGCATTCCAGCCCATACAGGACAGAAAGCCTACTGTGCAAATCAGGGAAAGGTGATGTTTTATACACTGAAAACACGTCAGCATTCCTAGCACAGACATACACTTGATGGGCAGCGATTTGTTTCCTGACACACAACAGCATTTTGTTGCAGGAGATAAGGAGAGAAAGAGGAAAAAAAAAAGACCTTTACTGTCCTCTCAGACTAAGGACTTCAACTTCCCATGCTTCTGTGCTGTATCCAAGTAGATGCATTTCTCTGAAGGTAAGTTGTTCCAGGGGAGGTTCAGGTTGGATACTGGGAACAATTTCTTCTCAGGAAGAGCGGGGAGGCAGTGGCACAGGCTGCCCAGGGAGGTGGTGGAGTCACCGTCCCTGGAGGTGTTCAAGAGCCGTGTGGATGTGGCACTGAGGGACATGGGCAGTGGGCATGGTGGGGGTGGGCCGACATTGGACTAAGTGATCTTAGAGGTCTTTTCCAACCTTAATGGTTCTGTGATTCTAAAGCTGTTTCCTATCAAACTCTTCCCTTAATTTGTAGAGTTCTTTAGCAAGAAGAAAGCTTGTTAAGTGACATGATCATTCTGCCCTCAGGTTATTAATCATCATTATTCCAGTTATCCTGGGTCTAGAGAGACAGGTTAACATGTCACCCTGTACTGCATATGTGTTGCTGGGGAACAGTGACCCAGGCACACCAACACTTCTGGAATACCTCCAATCCTTCTGGACGTCACTGTGGTAAAGGAAAACAACAAATGCTTTTACAATACATATTAACAGCAAGAGGAGGGCTAAGGAGAATCTCCTGTCCTGTTTAACATCTTTATTGATGGTTTGCATGACGGAACTGAGCACACCCTCAATAAGTTTGCAGGTGACACCAAATTGGAGGGAGCCATTGATCTGCCTGAGGATAGGATGGCCTTTCAGAGGGATCTGGACAGGCTGGATTGATGGGCTGAGGCCAATGGGATGAAGTTCAACAAGACCAAGTGCTGGGTCCTGTACTCTTGGGTACTGGGCCACCCAGTACTGTACTCTGGGTCCTGGCCACCCAGACAACACTACAGACAACACTACAGACAACCCAGACAACAACCCCAGACAACACTACAGGCTTGGGGCAGAGTGGCTGGAAAGCTGCATGGAGGAAAAGGATCTAGGGGTTGATGCTCAGCTGAACGTGAGCCAGTGGTGTGCCCAGGCCAATGGCATCCTGGTTTGTATCAGAAATAGTGCAGTCAGCAGGAGCAGAGAGGTGATTGTCAGCCTGTACTAAGCACTAATGAGGCCGTACCTCGAGTGCTGTATTCAGTTTTGGACTCCTCAATACAAGAAAGACATCAGGGCCCTGGAGTGTGTCCAGAGAAGGGCAATGAAGCTGATGAGGGATTTTATGGGTTGCGGCTGAAAGAACTGGGATTGTTTAGACTGGAGAAGAGAAGGCTCAGGGGAGACCTTAACACACTCTACATCTGCCTAAAAGGAGGTTGTGGCAAGGTGAGGTTTGGCCTCTTCTCCAAGGCAACAGTGATACGATGAGAAGGAATGGTCACAAGTTGTGTGAGAGGAGGTTCAGGTTGGATATCAGGAACAATTTCTTCTCAGGAAGAATGGGGAGGCACTGGAACAGGCTGCCCAGGGAGGTGGTGGAGTCACCATCCCTGGAGGTATTTAAGGAAAGGATATAGATGTAGTACTTGGAGACATGGTTTACTGGGCAATATTGGTGGCAGGTGGATGATAGGACTAGATGATCTTGGAGGTCAACCATTAAGGTCAGCCTTAATGATTCTATGAATGGAAGCAAGAAAATCTTGGAGAAGGTGCAGGGCTGGGGGCTCACATGCACTGCAGCCCAAATGAAAATGAGAGGGCTTCCAGATGCCCACTGTTGTTATAGTAATGGCTGCATCTGGGAGTTCACTGATGCAGCAGAAAACATTTTCTATGAAAAACATGGCTCGTGTTGACAACAGATAAACTTGCTGTTGAGAAGGAAACAGAAAGTGAAATCAGGCTTGGTTAAGGATGAGACAGAGGTCTATGACTTTTCCAGAGAGCTAAAAAAAAAAATCTTCTAATTTGCTGCTGCTGTTTATGCCTTTTATTTGCTTCTTCACATCTCACAGCTCAACAAGATATTCATTTGTTCCTGTCTTGACCTCAAGCAACTGTTTTAGAAGGACAAAAATCACTAGCAGCCCCTTTGTTTTACCGGTTGTTTTCTCTTTGGTTCCACTCCTGTTTTCCAAAAAACATGCAAGAATTTGTTGCTCCTAGCTCTTGGAAAACCAGAGCTCTTTGAGAATGAAGTTCATAATTAAGATTGAATCAAGTCCGTAACTCAACAATCTTTTCAAAACATAAACAAAAACAAATCACTAGGGTTATGGAGGAATTCAACGTTTTTGTGAAGTATAAGATGTTCTGTAATATTCAGGCTGCTTCCTTTCATTTCAATCACAGAGTCATTAAGGTTGGAAAAGACCTCTAAGCTCACCCAGTCCAACCAGCAGCCCATCACACCATGCTCACTGCCCATGGCCCTCAGTGCCACATCCACACGGCTCTGGAACACCTCCAGGGATGGTGACTCCACCACCTCCCTGGGCAGCCTGTGCCACTGCCTCACCACTCTTACTGAGGAGGAATTGTTCTTAATACCCAACCTGAACCTCCCTGGCACAACTTAAGGCTATAACCTTTTGTTGTATCGCTAGTTAGCTGGGAAAAGTTAGTTTGAGCTTAACAAATCTTCCATTAATGCACTCTCGAGGAGTTTCAAAAAGTTGAGGACGCCTCTCCTAATATACATACATTTATTTCCCTTCTCAAGATTTGAACGTAAATTTAAAATGAAAGCCCGCAGCAAACGATTTGTCACAGGTTTGCACCAGCTTTGCAATTTTTCACCTGACATTTTTTTCCCTTACTTTGCAATTTTTCGTCTGACATTTTTTTTCTAAGGATCTTTTCCATCACACATTGAATTTAGGTTGAAAATTCTCCAAAAGCCATTTGGGGCAAAAAACTCACTTTCCAGAAGAGCATTGCCAGTACTTCCAGCACACCCAGAAGGGCTCGTCACTACCCCTGTTCTGCAATAGAGGCTGAGGGAGGAAATCTTTTCTCTCGGAAGTAACCTTGGAGCATGCAGATAGGGATAACATAGCATTGAACAAACACAACCATCAGACAGCTTACCTCATTTGCAAAAGGACATATGGACAAGAAATAAACGCAGTACACAACAGAAAAAGAAGGGAAGAGAGAAGGGAAGGAAGAAAGGAAGAGAGAAGGGAAGGAAGAAGGGAAGGAAGAAGGGAAGGAAGAAGGGAAGGAAGAAGGGAAGGAAGAAGGGAAGGAAGAAGGGAAGGAAGAAGGGAAGGAAGAAGGGAAGGAAGAAGGGAAGAAGGGGGCACACCATGAGGCTCTGTGGGGAGGAGCTGCCACCAGCCTCTTGGAAGGGACTTAACCTATTTTCCCCACCGCTAAGTGTTTACTGAAGATCAGCAACACCGCGCCCCTCTGCCTCAGGACATTAAGAGCAGAAATAAGGAAAACACAGACACACACACACACACACACTCATCTGCAGCCCCGGGCAGAGACGGCCGCGGGGCACTCACCGACCTGACGAGCGGCCCCAATTGCAGCAGGTGCAGCAGCAGCACCAGCGGTCGGTCGCGGCTCACGTCGCGGTGGATGAAGACCAAGCTGAGCTGGACCAGCGCGCAGGGCAGCAGGGCGAAGAGCAGCGTCAGCCACTGCCACATGCGGTCGCCCGCCGCCCGGTACGCGCCGCTCAGGCACAACGCGGTCGCCGTCTCGGCCACGAAGAGGACGAGGGAGATGAGGACGGAGCCCGGGAATTTCATCGCCGCCCGCCGCAGCCGCCTCACGCGCCGCGGCCCGGCGCGCCCAGCCGAGTGCCGGCGGCGCCCGCTAGAGGGAGCACCGGCGCCAGCAGCCGCCGCCTGCAGCCGCAGGGGGGCGGGGGCCGCTGAGGCGCGGCCTGGCCCTGCGCGCTGGGCGCTGGTGGAGGGTGGGTGCCCGTGACCCCGCAGGGGCCCCTCCCCAACCGAGGCCACCGAGGTGAGCCGAAGGGCAGGAGAAGGCTTTGTAGCGTATCACCCTGAATTTGAGTCCCTGGCACCACGCGAAGCTGGGGAGTCCCGCTGGGCTGGCAGATGGTGCCTGCGTCTGTCTTCAGTCACTGCCACTTCCCTCTGCCTCTCGGTGCAGGCACTTGGTTCGTGCCCAGCTGGCTCTGGTGCCTTCCTCACGGGTCTTGCATCTCAGCCTGGTCACAGGTAACTGCAGATCTGCCAGAGACCTGGGAACCAGCACAAGTACATAGGAAAGGCGAAGTACGGAGTCTGAGATGCTACTAGCTTATTAAGGAGAGAACACTGATAGCTACATGTGCACACTAGCTAATGTTCCTTAATGCTACTGAGGTTGTCCTCAGATTTACTGAAAAAGTGCCAATAAAATTTCTGTTTGGGACATTTCTTGAACTGCCTTCACACAGGCAACTGTGGACCCCCATCAGTCACCTCTGCTGAGCTCAGCTGATGGTGGCAGAGAAACCTTGTTAGGGGTAAGGCTGGGTGATTTAAAGGGTGATCCAAGGGATGGAACACCTCCCCTGTGAGACCAGGCTGAGAGAGCTGGGGCTGTTCAGCCTGCAGAAGAGAAGGCTCTGGGAAGATCTGAGAACGGCCTGTCAGTATCTAAGGGGGGGGCTGTAAGAAAGAAGGGGACAGACTCTTTAGCAGGGTCTGTGGTGATAGGACAAGGGGTTTCAAACTAGAAGAGAGGAGATTTAGATTGGATATATGGAAGAAGTTTTTTACAATACTGGTGGTGAGGCACTGGCACAGGTTGCCCAGTGAGGCGGTGGATACCCCATCCCTGGAGACACTCAAGGTCAGGCTGGATGGGGCTCTGAGCAACCTGATGTGGCTGTAGTGTCCCTGTTCATTGCAGGGGAGTTGGACCAGATGGTTTTTACGGGTTCCTTAGAACTCAGACAGTTCAGTGATTGTATAATTTAAATGCTCTAATGCTCCTCACCGGGAATGGTGGGGTTTTCTGGAGAGGCCACCAGTGATGCATATTCCATGTAATGGGATAGAAGCTAAGTGAAAATAAACAGCAAAGTGACAAGCTTTAACCTCCAGGACAAAAGCAGCCCATCTTCTGTTATTTCCTGTGACACCACCATGGGATAACTCAGATGAATTCCTATCTGCAGCCTTAATGCGTTACCTCATCATCAGACAAATGATATTACACAACACCACGGAAAGTCCTGGAGCCCTGAGTCACTGCTGCTTCAGAAAGAAAAGCTGCCGTCACTATAGAAGATAAAGAATTGACCAATCCAATGCAAAAACATACAGTTCAAGGTTGGGCTTTTATTTAAGGCAAAATATAATCACAGCTTTAATATTAATATCATGGATATACACGGTTTGTTCTGCCACTATGAAGCTTAGTATTATCACTGCTTTTAAAAAGCTATAAAATCTATTTTCTATCATAATCTACAATACAAAACTAATACAATAAACACATTCTGTAAGATCACAGTGTTTAAAACATTAGAAGAGCAGGGGTCCTGCTTTTAAACAATAAGGTGCATTTCTAAAGAATCAAATCAATCTTGATTCTAGAGGGCCTGTATGACAGTATGGCTGCAAATAGCTATTCCAGTGAGACACGAATCTAGGGTGTAGCATGTACTCAAGAAATCAACACTGAATATTGGAATATATTGAATAGTGAAGTGTTACCAACAGAAACTGGACATAAAGTAACACCCTTTATTAGTAATGCCATGTAAGTTCCCTGTACTTTTTATTGGTATTGGCTTTCATGCAGATAGCAGACATTTTGAGCAAAAACGGGTATAAAATTGCTATCAGATAGGACCCTGTGTATGCTGGCTGTCCTCTTAACGTATAAGCAAGTATCAGTAATCCCATGGGACTTCTACTGAGGAAAGTTTGCAGGTTTGAGGCCCGGAATGATGCAGTTTTGCACCAATTTCACACATGTGGAAGGATATAACCCTGCATGCCTGAAATCAAATTGAGATTCACGACCGACATCAGTGGGTTGCATATCTGGCCCCTAAAATGAGAGCATGAGGTCAAATCAGTGGCAAAATTACACCTTAGTTAGAAATCTTCCTCTTTTTGTGTGGTAACGGTAGTGAAGACAAAAGCAGAGCTTAATTTCAGGTCAGGTGGCCTTTCTCTTCTATATGAAATAGAAATTAATATTTGAATAGGATTTGTTTTCTATTCACTTACAGGATAGAATTAAATTCAGGACTTTCATATAAAATTTTCTGGGTAGTATGCATGAATGATAGAAGGTTTGGGTTGGAAGGAGCCTTAAAGACTGCCTTGTTCCAGCCCTGCCTTGGGCAGGGACACCTCCCATTAGACCTGGATGCTCTGTCCAACCTGGTTATTTACAGACATGCAGTAGTGTTCATGAGTATTCACTGCATTATAAAGTATCTTTCATTCAAATAACATTTTACCACTAGGCAAAGTAAGTTTTTAAGGAATTTTCTACCATTTTAGTTGGTATTTCTGTGCTTGACCTAAATGCCTCCATCTTCTCTTTGAGCGGTCACACAATGAACAACGTCAAGAGACTTCCTTGTACACATTAAAGATAAATGCTGTCTTATGTATTTTCAGACAGACTGCTATTTATAAATTATAGGACCAGCAGTGATGCCAATGACGATACAAGTTAATCAGAAAATTTAACAGGTGAAAGACAAGGAAAAAAGTTTGGGCATGTTGGTTTCCTGGGTGTTTTTTTAACTGTTTAAGCATCCATAGTGTACGTTACTTTTATTCTACTAAATGACAGGAGTAGGCAGTAGGTTTAGCTACAGGCAATTCCTTCATAGGCTGATTTTTTTCAGTGTACGATAACTTTGATACAATGGCGATGAAGGCAGCTATAACCACCTGTTAAGCATAGTGCATACTGTACCCCTGTTTGTGCAATGAATCAAACTGTGCTATTCTCTTGGAAAATGCCTGTTCCCATCCTTAAACCGCTGTATTGTTTTGGGCCCTGAGCATTTCTGGATTATGGCTTTGAAGTATGTTGTTCCCTCAGTAATGTGATTTTTGGTCATTTTCTTATTTATTTTTAATTTGGCTTTATGCTGCTTACTACTTAATCCAGGACATGATTATATAAACTCAGGTGTCTTCTCAGAGCAATCATAAGATTGCTGATAGCCAGTAATTGCTCATCTGTGTATTTCTTCACAGGAAGATTGCTCTTTACAATCCACAGAACAATTCTTACCCCGATAAACTACTTCCTACAGAGTACAATATGCACTCGTGTCAGTGAATATTCAGTCTATGTAGGAGAAGATTACTGCACCTGAGATTTATTTGGCAGACCTCAGAGATGCACTCTATCCATGGATCTTACAGGTCAAAATTTCAAAAGAAGTAACAAGAATATATCCTCAAAACGCATGCATATGCTGAAATTGTCCTCTGTTTTCATAAAACATGCAGTATGTTGGCAGATGCTATAACTGTATATGCAGATAATGCTGTAAGTAAAAAAGATTGATTGCTTGTGAACATTTTCATTTAAGCACATCGCATCTGTATGTTTCTGAATACACCAGATACCTACCTATATTTTTTTCATAGACTCATATAATAATAGAATCATTAAGGTTGGAAAAAACCACTAAGGTGCCCATAGAATTAAAAAAAAAAACTATTCAATATACTTGCCATATTGTCTGTATGTTGATATAATTATTACTGGAACATCAAAGTGGCATTACTTAATTTCACTGAGTAGCGACAAGAGTGATCACTTTAGTTGCATTCATTTGTGCATATTCCCCAGAACTATTAAAACGCATGTTTTGAGATGTTGATCCATTCCACTTATTTCTGATTGTCAGTAGAACTGAGATACCAGAGAAGTGACCACACTCCTCTTTTGTTTTACTTAATGATGCCTATCATCAATGAAAGTTATTCTACAGTATAATTATTTTTCTTTAGTAGGTGGGAAATGGCCAAGCCAGTGAGAAAAGACCACCTGGGAGTCTAAAAATAATGTAATGCAAATAAGTGGAACACTCCCCTTCAGCAAAATTAATTGATTTAATTTTCAAGAACAAAGGCGTGGGCTGCTTGTTCAGCCTTCCAGAGTTATTCATAGACTAGGAAAGAAAGGTGGGGAAAGTGAAAGAAGCAATGGTGCAAACAAAGGAGATACCGAAAGCAGGAGCACAAAACAAGAATACTGTCATGCTGAGAAGTTGTGAATGGCAGGAAAAAATAAAGATATACTTGTTAGAACTGTACTATTGCTGAAACATATTTCATGTGGCTCTACGAATCCTAATATCACTAAATCTTGACATCACAGATCTAATTTCCTTCAAAATTATTCTACAACAGTAACCTATGGATGACCTACCAAAAGTCGTGAATAGTATATAGCTCCTTAAACTGGTTTGTAATCTACAGCTTTACTTACAGACAGCACCACACAAACACATGTACATCACAAAGAAGCACCAATACCCACACAATGCATCCTCTTGGCTTTAACGGCATAATCAGAAATACTATTGTATCACCTAAAGTCCTATTGCCTACACTTTAGGAACTTAACAAAGTAGAGAGACTAATGTGCAAAGGTGACTTGGTAACTCGTGTTTTACACTTTGAAAGAGGCTTCTGAAGTTTCTGGTAATGCAGTCTTTTGTCACAGCGCAGCGCAGAATCTGTTCAGGAATATGATCTTTCAGACTCTTAGGTTTGATTGTGGAGCAGGAGGAAATAGCATCCAGCTGAGAATACCCAGCAAAGGATGCATAATTGATTTCCCCAAGCAGTATGGAGGGAACACAAAGTACCCTATTTTTTTTTATCACACTAAAAGTGCCGAAGGCTCTAGTCAGGTTGCTTTCCTGTTCATGTCTTAATTGCAACAAATTAAGGTTGCGACAGCATTTATGTAAACAATAAAAAGTGAATAAATAAATAAATAAATAAATAAGGAAGGAAGGAAGTTGAAGATTAAGAGTATTAAAAGATGAAAACCCATGTCCACTTAATTACTGGCGATTTCAGAAGAGCCCTGGAGTACATGGACGCTTTGTTCAGAAGCTGTGACCATTGCACATCGTGTCTCCCCCTCAGCCCAGCCAGGTGAGATAAGAGAAGCAACAGAGCTGTAGGAACCAGCTCTATCCAAGATTTTACGAGATGTATCCTGTGAGACCGGGTGGTTTTGTTACTATTATTTATGTCATAAATGATCTGAATCTTCTCTGAATCTAAATCTAAAGGAATGAATCCTAAAGAGACGTATTGTTTATGGTAAATTCTAACATCTGTGGTATTTGTTAGAATATCAGCATTCATGACTTGGTCAGGGTCTAAATTACTGCATTTATTTATTTATTGTGCTGTAGATGTATTGAGGTTTTGGCAAAGATTTCCTTCTCCAAGCCTCTCCTGAGGAAAAGAAACCTAACTGGATGCAGTTAAATGCTGTGGCTCAATGATAATTAAAAAGTAGGCACTGGGAACAAAATCAGGAGATTGTGGTTACTGTGCTGATAGGCGTAGATTCTGTTAAGGCTTAAGTTTAGGCTAAGTTCTTTTTTTTGACTGTATGGTTATCAGAACACTAGGCCTTGTCATGTTTGCATCTGTAAATAAAATACTTGGCAATAAATGTAGGATTGCAACTGCCTGAGCCCGATCATGGCAGAACCCATTGCTCTGTCTTACAGTAAGACAGAATCTGAGTACCGCTGCCCTACGAGACAAATGGAGACTGACAAATTAATGGTCACAGGGAAAAAGTGGATAGACCAAGTGTTACCTTCCTTAATAACTTGTTAAAAAAGGTTCCAGTTATAAAATAGATTATCCGTCTGCTTTAGAGAAAGAAACTAGATAAGAATCCTCAAGGGCTTAGGATCTGCACTGCTTATCTAAACACGGTGCATTTAAACATGGCTGGGCAGAGCACAAGGACTGTCCATCCTCAGTTAAGCCTCACATGTAAACCCCTCTATGAAATCCACACTCCTTTGCGTATGCATCTCACTGCTCACAGTGATGAAGGAAGTAATATTAATGGCTTTCTTAAAAGACCCTTTATCCCACAAATTATAAACCCGTAACATCTGTATATTGAATTTTAACATTCATCAAAAGATTCCCAAATACTTGATAAGCTGAACTGCATTACTTTTGTCACCAAAGAAATATGGTTACTTCTATGATTAGGTAATAAATCAGAGCTGCACAGTGAAAGACAAATAGCAAAAATACTAATCTGCAGCTCATAATAATGCAAGTCATCTTGTTGTAGTGAGAGTGGCATGAGTAGGAATGGAATTAGGGTATTAAAATGCAGAAGGATTGCAAGACTTGGCTCTATCTTACAGCATGATCAAGCCACTGAAATTAAATGGGAACTTTAATCCATTAGGCATTAAATATAAGGAAACTGCAATCTTCTCCAGCTGAGAATGCAGGAAGAGGGACTGCAATGTTTGGCAGTGCACACAGGTCAGTTTTTTCACTCTAAACGCAAAGTTTTGACATACTGGCCTTCCCAATCCACCCTAAAAGGTAATTGCATTACATTATTCCCATATAAATAAAAATAAATAAAAATAGCAAAGATTTTTAAATATAAGTTTTGTTTTTATAGTTTTTCCACTACAAATCTATGTTAGCATTTTCTTTAGCTTTTAGTTATCATTTCATAAATATAATATATACGAAACAGTATAATTGCAACCTTAAGTGCTAGTGCAGCTAGTGTTGAGGAGATCATTTATTTCTACAGCTACAAATCATTTGGGCACATACATCGTTTTGTTCACCAGGAGAAGAAGCAATTTTGAGTTTCCTATCAGGTTTTTCTTAAGCTCAGTTTGCTATCAGAGGTTTGCATTCAGTTTGCAGGGCTTGGAATGAACAGTTCATCAGGAAAATTGTTTTTCTGTTCTCTGAACTACGCATGTTATTGTTCAGAAATGCTGCTCAAGGTAATGAATTTTTAAAGGAAGCTTTTGTATCACTGAACAATACCTATTCTAGCAATGCTGTACTGTGAAGAAGCATCTGCCGGTGGTGTCTTTGCTGTGTCACTTTTCAATCCAAGTCTCCTCCACGCCAGCACTAATTATCCCTGCAGAAGGGAAAGTATTGGTAAGAGTGCCACAGTTAGGGTAAGCCAGTAAGGAGACCAGCTCCTCACCACAGACTGAGCTCCAAAAGGAAGGGCCAAATTCAGTTCTCATTTACACACATGAAACTCTACTCAATGGAATGATCCTTTGAAACCGCGGGCTGCATAAATAGCTATCTACAGAACTATCCTTACACACACATGAAAATTGATCCAGGATACAGCTATATCTAATACATGGCACTAGTACTAGTAAACATGGTCTAGGTACAAAATCCCAGATTTTGCCTTTGTGCAGTGTAGTGACATGTCTAAAACGCCCTCCCTGGAAAGTGCATCACTGCATAAAGACTTGCTTTTGCAGGTCTCCTTTTAAAACATCCTGGATGTATCACTTTGTTTCCTCTTTGCATGTCCCTGTAATTCTAGCTTGCCTTTTCTCCTGTGTAGCCACCAAATTAAAAGTTTGATAATGCTCCTTTCTCTATCACTTAAATATATTTTACTTCTTTACAGATAAATATCTACCCCATCAGATTCAACCCCTTCCCCTTTTTTAACTGACCCCCCCGTTTTGTTTTTTTTTGCTCACATGCTTCCCTTACCCAAAGCCCAAGTGTATTTATTTTCACCTGCCTCCCAGCTACATTAAGGCTAGCATTAGTGGTACCACTGGCTTGTTTTGGAAATAGCCTCTCACAAATAGGTGAAACCACAGGTGCCCTCTCCCGTCACCACAGGAATGCGGCCCCGAAGGATGTTGTTCTCTAGACAAAGACACTGAAGAGAGGAAACTCGGCTTGGTTGGGCTGCAGCAAGTCAGTCAGGAAACACACAGTCCCCGAGAAGCCTTCATACAGACTATATACACTTTCTAATGCCCGGGAACCAGCCTTAAATTCCTCTGTAAATAAGAACTCTGCAAACCTGAGAAACAGAAGAAAAGATGACGGTGATTATTATTATTATCAGTTTAAACATGTAGAGTAAATCACAGAAATAGGAAATCCCAGAAGGGTGTTCCTTCCCACCACCCGGCTCCCCGTCAGCAGGAATCCCAGGCTACAGGCAGGGAGGCAGCCGAGGGTGCTCAGGCACCTCTCCCACTGCAGGGAGCCTGACAACAGCACTGCACATGATGCTGCAATCGCAGGCCCTAAGCAGCTAAGAATGTTCTTGAGACTTTCTGGTATGACCCTGTACCCAGAAAGTTAGGAATACTAACCTTTGGGCCCTGTAGATGTATTTTGAGTTTCCAGTGAGCCTATAGAGCAGCAGGAACACATAAGCACTACCAGCCACTCCATGGCATATTCCAGGTCCCTTCTTCAGCAGGCCTTTCTGCCAGGTTAGCTCCCCGCAGCGGATACAAGTGTCCAGGTACTGAGGCTTCTTGGAAACCAGGTAAGCTTTTGCAAACAGATATGCAATGCCTAGGAAAGCAGCAGTGAAGAGTCTTTTGTAATAAGTAGGCCAAGGCTTCCATAGAACACCACAACAAAACAAGGATTAATACATAAATATGTAATAGATAGACATAATAAACCTGCAGTCTCATGCTCTACCACTTGTTGATGTTACATGTATACGTATGATGGGGAGAGTATCTGGTAGGCTATAAAACATATGGTAAGACTTAGACACTCCCTGTGACACCACCACTTTCAATCTTCTCAATGCAACACTTAATTTCAAGTTTTACTCTAATATTCTCAGTCCTTTAGCAATTTAAAGCAGCAGTCACATTTCTGTCTTTAAAATAGTAAGCACTCATCACCGTATTCTGCCCATTTCAAATCCCCAGCCACCTTGCCTCTTTACACTGACAGAAACACAAGGATGGGCAAGATGGGCAATATAATTGTATTGGCAACAGGTACAATTTTTCACTGAATTAAAAAAGAAACTTGTTATAAACAGTTATGAATACAAACTTTGTTTTAAAGAAATAGCTATTCAGCTTATTTTTTGAGAAGATTCACGTAAATTGATCATAATCTTCAACAGAGCGTGGCACTGCTCAGTTCACGGTAACCTTAAAAGAATACATATGGTCAAATCAAGCACCTGAGTAAGGGAGTGTTTTGAATAGCTCACGCGTGGTCTGAATATAATACACACCAAAGTAGTTGGACAGTGCTCTTGTAAGCTATGTCTATACCTATGAACATTGTCTATGCCTATGTTCATTGCCTATGTTCATTGCACATATGTTCATTGCCTATGTTCATTGAACATATGTCTATGCCTATGTTCATTGCACATATGTTCATTGCCTATGTTCATTGCCTATGAACAATGACAGGATGCAGGGATGATAGGATTTTCTGGGAAAAAACAGTAGCAATTAATGAATTTAGACGCCTGTAAATGTCTTCTAAAGTAACTTCTCTATGACCTTTGCGATTTTGTCAGCTTGGCTGAGTCTCGCTGCATCTCTCCACTTATTGATAAAACCATGTAAAAAATGTAGAGATATTGAAACAAAAAGGGCATCTGCCCTGCAGATTTCCTCACTAGGCCAACCATGCCACAGAAGTCACTTTTTTTTTCTTAAAAAAGATCTTGATAAGCAAAAGCTGTTTTCATGTCATTTCACTAGAGTGCAAGAGCAAGAAGCTTGCTTCTTCATCATACCAACAAAAAGATAACACACCAACAAAAAGCTCATTTGAGGGACATTAATTAATGATGTACTTTTTGAAGTTTAAATAGAAAAGCTTGAAAAGGAATGCCTCAGTGGTCATGGCCATTCTTGAACAGAAGTCAGCTTCTCTGCAATCTTCTAGGTTCATGTTACAAAACCAACAGGACTGGTCAGCAACAAAATTCTGCCAGTGGGTAAAAGAGCAATTTCAACACACAGCATTCCTTGCCCAAATTGCTAGGGTGTTGGACTAGATTCTGAACTGACAGACGTCAGCCTTAACTCATGAGCCCAAGCTATGTATTCTCTTTCTGTCTTAAAAGCAGTTGTATATGGATGCATTTAAAAAAAAGAAAGCCTCTTGCCAGTACAAACTCTTCTTCACATGCAAATATTTTGGCCAAATTATTGTGTATCTGTGTAATATGCATAGGCTTAACCTTTGACTGTGATGAGAAGGAAAAATTCTTCTGAACGCCTTCTCAAAACTCACACATGTGCCTGCATATGTGTATTCCAGAACCCCAGAACTCTTTTAGCTTCAATCACAAATGCTTATAAAGTAGGGAATATGCCTGTCCCTCCAGCTGCTTTGACAATAAATAAAACATTTTTAACTGTCAGAATAAATAGTTCACCTGCATCTCATAATATGCCAAAATCAGTCAAATTTAACCTGAGATTATCTTCTACATGGAATCACCAAATGTAGAGAAACACCGGGCCATGCATAGCATCAATGGGAAAAGAACCTGGAGCTCCGTGACACCAGTGAACGAGCTCATTCTCCCGCTCGATTGTCTCCCCAAG
The DNA here is from genome assembly GCF_016699485.2 of Gallus gallus. Taxonomy (NCBI): domain Eukaryota; kingdom Metazoa; phylum Chordata; class Aves; order Galliformes; family Phasianidae; genus Gallus; species Gallus gallus. The sequence continues at coordinate 113,313,476 of NC_052532.1, forward strand.
CTCAGGAGGCCAGTTGCTATTCTGTTCTTGGTCCATGAGAAAGTCAACGCTCTGCCACACAAGCTCCTGATCTGCTGGCTGCAGGTACTCAAAATAGGAAAGTAACATCTGAAGGATTGATGAAAGCCCATGTGCTGCACCTGTAAAGAACAGCAACAGTCAAAAAGAGAGGGGAGGTTTAGGTCCCACCTCCATCCCCCTGGATCTTTCTTTGGGGACTTATTTCATTGTCAAGTGCATAGGTCTTTAATCTTCTTAAGGCACATTAGAACAGTGCTTGGAATGCAAACACTTCAGTTGCATGACGCAATGATTTGTTACTGCTTTTGTCTTTTCCAGCTCCCCAAGCTAAATGTGAAAGCACACTCTTACTGTGCTATCTGCTTGAATATTTGCTGCTACACTTCTTTCCAACGGGAGCTGATTGTGCCTTGTTAGACTCAGTTCCTGCAGAGAAATAACCTCAATCACAACTTGAACAAAACTGGAACCAGATTGAAAAGTTGAAAGGTTCAGTTACCCTATTTTACAATAATGATAATTAAACACTTCTTTCAAAAAGTTAAGAATAAGAAACATCACTTTTAGGAAAGGGAAACATCTTGGCTTACTCAGGAGAAATCCCACACTGTAGGCTTTATATATTTTATTTGTAAATCATCTACTGTCTCAGCATCTATGCACTGCATCACTGTCAAAGCAGTTGGTATGTTTTACTCACCAAGATACTCTGTTCCATAGTAGGAATACATGAGTGGGAATGGTTTCCTCTTCTTCACTGCATACTGCTTTCCTGATTCCAGAATGGCCAGGCAAATTGATTTTATTTGAGCTGGGGTCAGCACCTAAACAGAAACATCCAAACAAACATAAAGAATACTATAATAATTTTTGACAGTTTTCGTGACTCTGCTTTTTCACTGGTGCACAAGACAAAGTACTGCCTTCAATCTTCTGAGCACGCTGTAAGGTACATTCATATTGTTGGAAATATCCAAATAAGCAGATTTTATTCGTGATTGCAATGGCGGGGGTCCCACAAGCAGGAGAGCGTGCTTATGGGCATGGATAAGACAGCTTTTGTACCTTGTTTCTCCCCCCCGCCTCCCCTTGCCTCCCGTTTCCCCACTGGCTGGGTACTCCAGGTTCACAATCTTATCAAAAGGTTTACATTTGTTAATTACTTGTTAATTCGTGTGTTATCTGGTGTCAGTCAGTAGCAGTCCTGTTGTCTCCAAGATGTCTCAGTACCCTTCTCGTATCGGAAATTACGGTGATTTTATTCAGTCTTTGTTAGACAAAGAGTATGAAGGTGGGGGGGGGGGGGGGGGGGGGGAGTGCCAGATCTTCCTCAGTATGTTCTTCAGGCACTCCCTAAGGAATGTCACGAGTTGTCCTTTTAATTTGTGCAGGATATTCTTGCAATATGTGTGACATATATTGTTTTCATGCTGGCTATACATACGTTGTTACTAGCTTATATATGTATACATATGTTATTTTTACTTATATACTGAGTATACATTGTTGGGGAAGGTTTATCAAGAGGATGAGCAATGAAAACTACCAGAGAAACCTGATAAAGTAGAAAGACCCCTGAAAAGAGCTATTAATTGTAATAAAGGACCCAAATGGTAGCAGAGGTCATGAAATTAACAAAATTCTTATCTTGTTTCTGATGCATAAACAACATTCAATTCCCACAATATTAAGAACTCCTTACATAACACAGTATTTTTACATAATGTTTCTCCAAAATAGAGTTTCATCCCATCTCAGGAAAGTAAAAGTCGAATCTTAGGTCACAGAATCACAGAATCATATAGAATTGGCTTGGGTTGGAAGGAACCCCAAGGATCATCAAGTTCCAACCCCCCTGCCCCAGGCAGGGCCACCAACCTCCAGATCAGGTACTAGACCAGGTTGCCCAGGGCTCCATCCAACCTGGTCTTGAACACCTCCAGGGACAGAGCATCCACAGCCTCTCTGAGCAGCCTGTGCCAGCACCTCACCACTATCTCTGTAAAGAACTTTCCCCTGACATACAATCTAAACCTTCCCTCCTTGAGCTTAAAACCATTCCCCCTTGCCTTATCACTTGTCTACCCTTGTAAAAAGTTGTTTCTCCTCCTTTTTATAATCCCTTTTTAGATACTGGAAGAGCTAGATACTTCTTTTCTCCAGGCTGAACAAGCCCAGCTCCCTCAGCCTGTCCTTGTAGGGGAGGTGCTCCAGCCTTCTATCATCTTTGTGGCCCTCCTCTGGATCCTCTCCAACAGCTGCACATCTTTCCTGTATTGGAGGCCTCACACCTGGGCGCAGTACACAGATGAGGTGCACATATGAGGTGAAAAGAGGCCCACTAAGAATCACATCGAATCACAAGGTTGGACAGGACCTACAAGATCATCTAGTCCAACCGTCAAGAGTCTTCCCTTCCCAGAGGTACTTCATCCTGATGGAAGCAAACAACAAGCAGCAGGCAAGATGCAAGAACTGGAACAAGGAACAGAATGAGAAGGCAAAGGAAAGCAGACCTAGAGAAGTAAATATTAGAGGCTTCACTGGGACATACAGGAAGAGACAAGTTTTCCTCTAAACAATAAAAAAAGAGGAAGCAAGGAAGAGGATATGAAACTACTGAAAATCAACAGTACATATGTAGGCTCAGAAACATCTTAGTAAAGAATCACCCTTTCTTACTTCACAGAAATGCTAACAGAAATGGCCAGCTATATTTACTGGACTTTGTCATTACAAACAGGTTCACACCTCCTTTCTTTTAATGGAGTGCTAAGAAACGCCCCGCTCAGCAGTGTCAAATGTAAAGAGGATTGACATGTCATACATTTCACCAGACATGAACTATTCCAAGTTACTGACTTGAAGCATTCAGCGAGGAATCTCTTCTGCAGCACTTCAGTACAGCGCTAATGATACGCAATTCACTGCAATCATTTGCATCTCCCTCTGCACATTCTTGACAGCACCTAGGTCATTACCATCATTCAGTGCCGTAGCATTTTGGCTTTAGGGGAAAGCCTTTATCTGTGTTCTATAAAAATATATTTCGACTTATGAAAAGAGTATTGGGAAAGAAAAAAATAAAAAGTAAAATGAGGCAGGAAAAAAAGCCGTAGAAATACCCTTGAAAAGATAACAAGATAGAAAATAATCCTAAAGCTAACCGAGATGATCAACTTAATGTCTCTAAAATGGCTGAGAACACATTTGCTTTTGCTGTAATTTTTAACATCAGAGGACTCACAATCAATTCTTTAAGTTTAAAAAATGCCATCTGCGTTAAATTTGGAGGCAATGCTTGTTATAAGAATGTATACTTGTGTTTGGCAAGGAAAAGACACCGTGGATAATTAATGTCAGTTAAAACTCGGTTGAGAAATAATGACTGAAAAATCTTGTTTATCTATCTTTGTACAACTTGGAGAAGAACCCGGTTCTGATCTTGATTAGCGTTCTTTAATGTTACTGCAGTAGAAGTAAATAAGCTGTTAACATCTGGAGACTTCACCCTCTTCCAGTCATTTCAAGATTAATTGTTTCAGCTTCACTGAATTTAATAATGGCTTAAAATCCTAAACAAATGAGCAGATCACAGACACGGCGAGACACACCGCGTTCTCTCCTGAGTTCTGATTTAGTCTTGCACTTTGAGACCTAATCCTCCAAATCCCGTACATTGTAAAAGGCTTAGTAAGGTAACCCTTGAAAAACAAAAGTGAAGGCTAAGATCTCCTTATTGTCATTCTGGAAGGCAAAAGCATGCTGATTAGAGACACTGAGATCGGTTCATTTTCTCCGTGCAGTTGTAATAAATGAGCTGGATTTCAGCATAAACCGTGTTTGATCAAGTTATTTTTGTGTGCAGCACATTTAATTTTAAATTGAATTAAAGGCCATTTCAAAATGTTAATTGTGGTTTTTAAACGGATTTCTACTTCTACCCAAATCCAGCACTGCACAATGCCGGGTAAAAAATCTCAGCTAGTAAGAACTACATCATATTTTAATAAAAGGTAAGTGTAAAATGCAGAATGCTTACACACTACGTATGCACACAGTATACCCCTTTGGCTGGCACAATAATATCACTTCCCATATGCAAAGTCAGATAAAAACTGATTACTGAGAATCACAATCGGAATGGATGATAGAAATCAGCACATTCACACGACTGAAGAGGAATGGAGAAGAAAACAACCCACATATTTTGAAAGCAGCCTTCTCCCTCTGGCCACTCGGACTGGCCTGTAGGCACGAGACAGTTAGGAGATGTGTCCTAGTAGCTGAATAGGAACATTTCTGTGCCGACTCCAAATATCTCTTCCCAAGCACCTCAATCCACAGGCATTGTAGGCAGAGCTGCCATTTTCCAAAACACTTAAATATGACAGATTTGTATTTATTCCTTATTCTAGGAAGTGATTAACTGAGCATAGAGACTCTCATAATAATTACTAGTGGTCTTCCAAAGGCCTTTTATGATCCAGTATCATATTTAAGACCTCCACTGGCTTGCTACATTCTCTTTCAACAAAATCTGTGTTAAAAGCTCCTTGAGATTTCTTTCATCTAGCCGCAGATCAAAAACTGTGGGTGTTCTCTATATGCTACCTCACAGCATCTCCAGAAGCAGCTAAAAACATGTCACCACAACAGCCATCGCGACAACAGAACACGCGGATCATAACCGCAGATGGTTTAACCGCCATGCTACGAAGTCCATTTTCATCTCAGTGTAGTCACAGTGCCAACTCGCCCCTGGGAACTACTGAACAGAGACAGCAAAGAAACAGACCGATCTTCCCAAGTCTTTAAAGGATAAACTGCACGTTGCTGTCACACCCTCTGGCAAAACCTAGATGATGCTCTAATGAAGAATAACGTCAGCATGAGAATATGCTGCCCAGAAAAAAAAATCATGCACGCATCAAGCTTCCCAAGCTATACTTTTTATAAACTTGAATGGCATTATGATTCTATTAGGACGAGAGGGAATGGCTTCAAGCTGCGTCAGGGAAGATTCAGGCTGGACGTTAGGAAATACTACTTCTCTGAAAGGGTGGTCAGGCACTGGAATGGGCTGCCCAGAGAGGTGGTGGAGTCACCGAGCCTGGTGGTGTTCAAAGAGCGTTTGGATGTTGTGCTGAGGGACATGGTTTAGCGAGAACCATTGATGAAGGGCGGATGGTTGGACTGGATGATCCTGTGGGTCTTTTCCAAACTTAGCAATTCTATGATTCCATGATTTACTGTGTGCATATTGCAGAGTAGGTAGAATTATTCTTTACTAAGTCAGTATTCAACCAAAAGACTACTGACACTGACACATACGCTGCTGATGGCTTAATATTTCAGCTAAGTGTTTTTGTATTTTTAAAGACATCTAAATCCATTCTGTCATCTTAGAATCCATTCTGTCATCTTGTTCATTTCAGTTTCCCCACTAGATCACAGTTTGAAATACATTTGCAAAAGTATTCTACATTTCACCTGCAATTTCCATACCAGCAGGCTGGTGGAGGTCTTTGCTTTCTGTTTTACATCACTGCACAGCGATGCTGGCTGCTGTTAAAAAGAAAAGCTCCATTCACACTGGTGACAGTGCATTTCCATTCGTCTTCTACTTTAAGTGCAGTAACTGAGCAGTTCTGATACTCAGCATTTGCACTGTATTGTCTATGCCCTGGAGCCCTACTTAGAGTCACCAATACTGCTGTGATTGCTTCCATAGTCTCTCTGCCTTTCTCTTGTGTCACTGCAGACAATGTGCATCCTTCCATTAAGGCACTCCACAGATATGTGAATGACTTAAGCCAGGTACATTATTCAGTAAATCCGCACTAAAACGCAGCAAGGAAAGGCTTTGTGTAGAACAATCACAGACCATCATGCTCTTTTTGTTGTTAGAGGTCTTTCTCAATTTGAGGTTGTTTAGCTGGAAGTAAATAACTCCACAGCTCCATTTAATCTGCTAAGAGAGATTTACTAATATACTAAGACAGTGCTGCGCCCCAGATACGTGTTTAAAAAACCATGGGCAGAAATCTTGACCTTGAGAACACAGCAGAAAGCAGCAGCAGAACCAGTTTTTCACTGCTTCTGATTATATTAACATTTGCTGCACTTTATCATCCCTCTGAATGCTCAGTACAAACCCCTGGGCTCATGATAGGCTTTTTGAAAGTCTACGTAACACTGCATACTGTATTGAGCATATTTGAGGACAGTAAACTTTTAATTTACCAGTGTATATTTATTTTCTCAGAGCTCTTTCCTGTGTGTGTGAAACAGAAGGCGTTACTGAACACCAAGCATCATTATCTGCTTATAGATGTGTCAGTACTTTTAGGGGGCAACTTGTACCCTTACGTTACTATGGAAAAATCCTTCTTCCATGCATACAAAATTTTTGAGTACATATCTAACCCATCAAACCTCTCTCTGTCACACTTCCAAAAAGTCATTTGCATGAATTTGATCATATGCTTCTTCAGAGGCTATGGGAAACGTCAAAATAAGCTGAAGAAATTGAGCCAGTCTGAAAACAAGCCGACAGCAGCTTTGCCACCAGTCTCATCTTTGGGAAGACCAGCAGAGGGAGCTTGTGAATTAGTTATAATCCTCAATAACACTGAGGATGCGAATTTCTATGTGGCAGGACAGCTGACTGGAGCAAAAAGGTGCTGGAGCCAGCCTGACATTTTAATGACAACTCACTGCACTATGTGGCATTTAAGTTCAGTCTGCTGAGGTTGATCTTCTTCAACCAAAGATAGGGCTTAGGATTGTTCAGGAGCCTCTCCATGCAGCGTCACGGCCAGATCTTTCTTTCAGATGACGCTATGAAACCAAGGAACAGTAGAAGGTACAAAGACACAGTTGCTGCCTCTCCACAGTGTTGTTCCAGTTTGATTGATGAACCTCTGCTGCAGCAAGCTGGGAAACCCAGCTCCAGCTGTACAGCTGGCTGCATTCCCTATAGGCAGTGTCAGGTACACTAGAAAACCAAACAAAACAGAACTTTTTTAAAATGAAGTGCCCTGAAAGCATTTTTTTTGAGAGATTAGATATAAGATTAGTTCCTGAAGTACTAATGTTGCTAATGCAGCAAGTTTTGTGCTGTAAAGTGATCAAGAAAAGTACTTTCTAGCGAGCACACTTTCCTAGATTTCTCACATTAACAAAACTTCGTGGCAGTGTGTGTAGGCTTAGCACTAACAGGATTATGCCCATTCATTTCCAATGGTACTTGACTAAAAAAGAGCCTTCCCTACACCCCCCCAATGCTGCGTTTGGTTAATGTGTCCATTTTCATTTCTTTGAGTCTTGTTCTTATCAGCAGCATGGAAACATCAATCCTATCCTGTGATGTGGGTGGATGAATCAGATTATTGGTAAAGACAATACATCACTTTTATTATCACTAAGAGTAAAAAAAAATTCCATGGGTCTCACTTGTCAGAACTGTATGGCACTAAAACAATATATTCTGCAATTAAAGCTCTCCTTTAGAAAGGCAAAGTTTCAGATATTGCTGCAGATGAAGTGTTGCAAAAAAAGACAGAGTACCACTAATGCTGTACCTATCAGGCTGCCTGGGAGCAGCTGGTGCTGCTACACAGTTGGTCAAATGGAATGAGTATCGTTATTCAGTGTGTCAAGGTAAACACTGGGGAGACTCAAGGAAAAACAGCAACCAGCCTTTCCTCAAACTCTGTCCCAGTCCAATAAAAAGAGGAGGAAAGCATCAGTCTCTCTGTTTACACTCTGTTCTTCTTTCCTATCTCCCTCTCAGTTGATGAATGCACCAATTGCTGGCTGGATGCTGCTAGCTACTTCTAATACAGCGGCTTTCCTAGATCTTGGGAAAGAAACAGAAAGTCCCCATCACCCTCTTCACTTCAAGAGAGTGGGTTGGCACAGCTGTTCAAAAGCTCAAGTTCAAAAGCTGCCTGGACACAGTTCCAGACACTCTGATCTGGATGTCCCTGCTTGAGAAGGGGTTGAACCAAAGGGACAAAGAGATCCCTTCAAATCTCAACCATTTGGTGATTCTGAGATATTCTGGTGATAGAGACCTCAGGATGTGGCCATAATAGATGTATCAATAGTCATCTTTCTGCCATCCAAATCCTTTGTTGGTGTTCCTCTGTGTCAGCTCTCCTCCCTCAGCTCCATCAGAGCAGCTTCACAACTGCAAATGAGTCAGAGATCAGTACTCCACAGATACTGCTTTCCTTCCATCTGTGCTTCCCCACACAGGAAGGAGGAAGATTATTTATGTAAAATCTTCATCAGTGAGGAATCCTTTGGCTGCATTTTGTCTCCATCATAATGTACATCCATACATGAGTCCTGCAGTTAACTTATGCAAAAAATGCAGCAGTGAGCTGCTATATCCTGATGGGAGGTCTATCCATCTGTAGTTGAGATAAGTGTTCCTGACAATTCTGCATTATGAGTATAAACATCTTCCAAGCTGGGCACCTCACACTTGGCCTTGAGGAACAAGCTGCCCACTGTGTTGTAGCTGTGCTGTGCCAGGATGCTAACCCATTTTTTTTACACTGGTATGAAAGGAACATCTGCTCTACCCATGTATTTTGGATTAGCTTACTTCCCTTTAGCAGCAGGTCTGCTGGTTCACTGAAAGCCAATCCATGCCTTCAGTTGTTCCACTGATACTCTGCATTGTAGCAGAGCTGTCCTGGAGCTTGAATTGGCTGATGTATGTAACCCACACAGAAGCATCAGAACAATGCCTGTGCTTACAGCTCCAGAGCAATAGGAGACAGGATTCACAAATCAGCCTTTCCAAAAGATTAAAGCTTGGATGAGAGAGCCTCCACAAACACTGCAGTAACCTTGGCAGTTCTTGACTGCACTCAGAAATGATGCAAGTCGTTGGGTACGCTTGTTTGCTATGCCAGCTTAGGCAAACCTCTCTTTGTTGGTGTTTGTACAAATCTGCATGCCAACAGAACTTGATCTCAACTGGTTGGCACCACTGCCCATGGCAGAGGGTGTTGGAACTAGATGATCTTTAAGGTCCCTTCCAACCCAGGCCCTTCCATGGTTCTATGATTATCATAAATTCCATTTTCATGCTGCAATTCTATACACCATTAAAGCCTCACTACTTTCGCCAACAGTAATTACATTGCTCGTGTGAGATTGCTGAGAAGAGGAATTAAAACAAAAGTTTATACTGGAAGAAACTACCTAAGTAATAACTATTGGATGGGAACAGACAAAGACCCACAGCTAATTCCTTGACAGTCTCTCTATATATGTTCAGTTCACCATAAGCAGTATAGTCATCTTAACCACTCAGGATGACAGAAAAGGAAAAGAGGCTTTGCTGTTTCATACAATATTTATTTTTTTCATTTTGTCAAAGTCATTTCACCTATTAGGTTACTCATATTGCTTTTAATATCGAAGTCCTCATGAACCTTAATGGGTCTTGACGTGAGGGGTGTTACTCTTGGTAAGGAATGCTGGAGGTTTCACAAGTTTCACCTTTTATCAAACACAGAAAGAAAAATGGAGTAATTTAATGACCCCAAAAATGGAATCCGATAACTCACGTGGCAAACAGGTCAATAAACCAGGTTTTCTATGCAATGCAATTATTCTTCTAAATTGTTGTGGTTCCATGTCTTACCAATAAAATCAATGGGCAGGCTCACAGTCTGTTGAGACCGATAATAATTCTGCCCGAGGTAGCCTTTAAAGACTGTGACTACAAGAATATGGCTTACTTGGCAGAGTAAAATGCTGACCTTGCTTGTAAAAGGTGATTAGCAAAACCTAATAGATAAAGCTGAGCAACCCCGTAACTCTTAAGAGATTTGATTGTACTCTCCTTTTTGCCTGTTTGGAAGGAAGTAACCAGAAGGTACATCCTTGTTCATTGCTCCACATCAAGGTGGAGTGTGTGACCTATATGCAATGAAAAAAAATACGTATTTTTTTTCCCTTGAGTTCAAAGCTATGTGCAATCTATGTCTCCATGGAATAAAGCTACATGTGTAAGAAGCATTTCTCCCTGGAATTCCCGAAGTTTTGCTTTGTGCCAACAAATATTCTCAATGAGATTGCTTCCTGTGGCAAGCAGGACAATACACCTTCTACTATACCTAAATGGCAGATACTTACAAATTTCAGCTGAGGCATGAGTCACCACTCCATTGATGTTAGAATTAAAAAAAAAATGGTTTGCATTTTTTTAAGGCAGAGCCTTACACTCCTGCTATGAAGCTAGGGCAAATGCTTTGTTTAAGGAACTAAAACCTAGCAGTAAAATGAAAGATTGCAGCTTACATACCCAGCATCAAAATGGATACATAAACTGGTCAGTATATCTATTTGCTCTTATTCAATACTCAGCTGAACAACAGGAATTCATCTGCTATTTAAGCTGTCATGTTAGGTCACGGTTCACAGATGCAGCTATGATTATAGTGCACAGGTCAAATTTCCACTGTTTTCCAGGGGGGTAATTTTTCTGTAGGATTATAGTATTTGGGGCCTGGAATGCACCTGTCAGAAATAGTTTATCGCTTTTGAACTAATCAAATATTACAAGCAAGAAACTGCACGTCCAGTTGTTTAGGAATACGAAGCACGCTGCTGGGTATCGCATTGTTTACATGGTTGCAACTCACAGAATATGCTGGGTACATCTGAAACACAGGAAGACAGAGACTTAATTCTATAAATTATTAAAAAGCCTTATCGTTTTTTTTCTCCTTATGTTAAAGACGGTGAATTCTTTGTCTTTAATCATATAGTTCTCTTATCTTACCCATACAGGGATTCCCAGGCTACCTCCAATGCCTTTAGGCTTCATTTCCAAATGTCCAGATTCCCTTCTTCTACGCAAGTGAGCATATGCACAGGCTTAGAATGAAATGAGAAAACATATCTGCCTCTTCAGCTTCCCATGGCAGAAGTGTCCAAAGAAAAACAAAATGAAATAACGGAGAGGCTAGTAGCTCAGGACAGACCTACTAAAGCAGAGCACCCCATTTCATATCGTTCTACTCCAACCACAGCACTAACTGTTTTGCTCCTGACTCACAACCATTAGCACTTATTGCTAATGAATTCTGCTCCAGACAGTAGCATTTGGCAAATTACCCATAGAAGACTTTATGGCTTGTTAGCGTGCTAAATTTACAGAGGTGATCTAAAGAAGCACAGAAGAGCACAGTAATATTCTTTTATTAATTTGCTTCAAATTAAGGTTCAAGAAAGAGAACACAGTTGCAGCCTCAGTTACAGGCTCCCGATTGCAATGCTCTCAGTGTTTGGTTTTTTATTTACAACCAAGGAAAGCTTGGTTTTACATATTAAGGTGCTATGTATGGATGCATTAAATGCCTTGATAGTGGCAGCATAATACCTGCACAGTGGTGACGGTCCAATACCTTAAGGGAGCCCTTGACCTTCTCAAAATCTTACACTGCTGGAAGAGTAGACCTAAACTACATACGACTGCTTGCATGGTGCCGTGAATGGCTTGGTGAAAATCTCTCCTTAGTGTACTGCATCACTGTAAAAAGCAAACAAATACTGCTGGGATGCATGAGAGCAATAATGAAATGGTTATTAAAAAGCTACTTTATCAGACGTTGCTCTTTCCCTTGCTATTTCTCTACGTCTGTCCTCCCATTATCAAAAAATATTTATTTATCAAGAAGAAACACATTTCAGAGACAAACGAGATTCTCTTAAGAAGTAAAGCTAAAAAAGGCAGCAGTTTATTTTCTGGGCAGGAGGTAATTAATGTGATAAAGAACACGAAAAGATATTTTATACAGCAAAGTAAGAACAAAATGATAGTTTATTAAAAGCAGTAAATTTAAAGACAAAGTATTTCTCAAATCCCCTAAGACTCAGATAAGCTAGGGAATTTATTCCTGCAAATTTCTACTGAATCTATACTTGCAGTGTGGAATTTTAACAGACCAGCTGACTTGCTCTGTAAATTACAATTCTTTGGAGTCTGTGCTGCTCAAATAAATATTTTATCATTTTTTGAGTAATCAAATTTTGCAATATATGAACAGTTAGGTCTGACAGATGTTACAAGGTTGGCCACGCAACCAATTGGCAGGACTCAACCCAACGATTTTAGAAGAAAGGTAAACACTTATGCTTCAGAGCATAATGCCACTTCTTAAAAAATACAGGTTAGTAATGTTACAGGCAGCACATTCCAAAATTGCCTTCCAGAGAGATTAGTTCAGCTACCCTGAGCCACCTAGTACTGGTACAAGATATCAAACCAGATGGATCACTGGAAACAAATCATGAGGAGGAAGAATTTGTTTGTATACTGCCATGAAAACGCTGCCAGCTCCTCACTGCCAGCAAGTGGAAGCATTAGAGTGTTTGGACAATGGCCATGTTGTGCTGTATGTAACACAGTTTGCAAACTGTTACTCAAAGCTCTTCTATTAGTGTGTCTCTGCCAGGCAGGAACTGCTCCTTTCTGCACTTACAGTTAGAGTGACTGAAAATCTGAACAACTGGAACCTGCAGATTTGGGCACTTCCCTCCAGGAGCTGCAGTAAAGAACATCTCAGTACTTTCGATAAGTAATTTCAATCAAAGCCACAATACAGGAGACTTGCTGCAGCAATCTGCACACTCAGGTTAGAGGCGTCAGCTTAAATGCTTGCATTGTGTCAGAAAAAGAAGGCATATGAATTAGAATTGCCATGTTAGTGATGAAATCTCAAGGTTACTGCATATAAGAAGGAAGATACTGTAGCCTCTACTCAGACTGATTTGCCCAGTGCCCAATTCGGTCCTAAAACCTGTGAGGGTGACCAGAGGCAAATGCTACCTGCCCTTGATGGTAGGAAATGATTAGATGTTGAGTTTACTTTTATTCCACGCTCTGGGAGACATAGAGACAGGGAGAGAAGAACCAGGAGGAACATGTGCCCCAGCTGCTGATCAGGGTTGCAGCTCAACAGCCTCCTTCAGAGGAGGCAGAGGAGCATTGCAACAGGCAAGACTGAGAGTAGCATAAACACCACGGAGATAGATCTGTTTGAGGGCTCCATGGATTGTCAGTGGTGCAGTGGTTGGCTTATGCATCCTGGTGTGGCTTTAATGTGCCCTTCAATGCAGCAATCTTGGGCTTTGCATGCCTATCCAAAGATACACGGGAGACTTCAAGTGTGTAAACTAGGTGCCTCACACATTCAGACACATCCTACCTTAGGCAAAACTTTAGGGGCTTGGCTTCCAGAGCAGGTTTTAAGCAATGGAAAAACCTGAAGAATCACACAAAGAGTGAATCAAAAATGTCCCTGCTGGGTGGCACACCTGTGTAGGGAGTCCAAAATTTAACTGGCCTTCTTGATGTCGTACTCTGTTAACCTCTAGCTGGATAGGTTATGACTTTTCATTTATATTAGCTGCTTATTCCCATGCAGAATAAATGCAAAGAAACGTGATGTTAATTTACACTAATGTACATGTAGGACTCTGATGTGCTACCATATTGCATCCAGACATATAAGCAGCCATGGATCACACGTGCAGACAGTATGCCAGTGCTCATGTGAACTCAGTACATGAGTAACTCAAGCCCTGTCATGTTCAGCTTAATTGAATGTCAGCTTCTTCCTAGCACAGAGGATAAGTATTACAGATAATTCTCCCCAGATGCATGTACTGCTAAAAATAAACCTGCTTTTAGCTCTTTTTAAAAAAAATCTCTTAAACTGTTTTCATACCTTCTCTCTTCCTGCATAGAGTATTTGGCACTTCTCTCAGTTTAGATGCCAAAACAATTCTTATCCAGTAAGCTGCCTCTTCTGGATCATTAGTAAAGATAATACATTAGGCTGGCTCCTACATCAGTCTTTTATTAGCACTTTTGATTAGCTTTGACCGTGGTCTTTCAGCCAATTCCAAATCCACAACGTCCCCATCCAAGTCAGCACACATTAAGTTTTCAAGGAAGATTATATTTGACACTGCAACAAAAGCTTAATTCGAATGCAAACAGAGTATTGGCTACTGCTTTTTCATCAGCCACTAATTTTATAATTCTGTTATTTACAACAAGTGATCTTGTTTGTCTCACAAATCTTTATTCATCTAAGCCACACTGCCTAAGAACTGCATAGTTCTATTACGTAGATAATGATGAGACGTGGCATTTGGAAGTATGTCTAAGTATTTGCTACTGAGGAAAAATGTGGCTACCTGCACAATCAGTTAAATGAGGCAAACTACACAACAGCATAATTCACAGGCTAATTGAAGCATACATTTGTCACTTTAAAGTAGCATCAGCATTGCTTTCAAGCAAAGGTAATTCTAGAGAACTCCATGCTGGCCTTATGCCACTTTTACTTTGTGTGATGATCTGCAGTTTGTGCCATGCCAATAAGCCAAGTAGAAATGTAAGCTCAAACTACAAGAAGAATGCTGACAATGTAATGGAAAAAAAACAGAGGAAGGTGATCAAGTCCTCTGAGTCATCTGAATTTTGCCCTACTCTTTGACTGCAGTAGTCATCCGAGGCAGTAGAAGGCCTGACGATCTCTGTGCTGGCTCCTAGATCTTCCCAGGCACACTAACAAAGACAATTCTGAAGCAGAAGATCATAGCAAAAGAGCATTGCCTGGAAATTCTAGCCTTTCAAGGGCAGTCATGGGATTACATTGAGAAAGTGTGGGCTACCATGTCCTTTAAAACATAATAAGTAATGGGATCACAGTCTGTACTCTTCTCCTTGTTAAAAGATCATCATTTGATACTAGAATAAAATTTGATACTAGAATAAAATGATTTAAACCAATTAAAATTGGTTCAGATTACTCTTAGGACTAGAGTACAAACTTCACAAGGAAAGGAGGATAAGGAATAACAGACAGAAGGAAACAACAATAATAATAAAAAGTCAATCACTGCACTTAGCTGTTGCCTTGCATTTGAGGATTTCAAAGTGCTGTACAATTAACTAGTGAGAATCATTATTACCTCATACTACAAGCTACATTATGTTATTGCTGCCCTGGGAGCACTTAGTGGCATATTTCTCTTTCACTGGATTTACCTGCCATTTTACGTGATTATTCTCTGCAGCAGTACAGGAGGCACTGTGCAGCATTTAGGTATTGCTGAATGAGAGAAGCAGCCAGTGCTCTACCTCTGTACTGACTCACGGATGGTGACAAATGTCCTATAGGGGAGGTTGCAGCAGTGGAAGTAGAACAGCTGGTAGCACAGAGGCAAACCCACCTGAGCCACTGAATTATGGAAGGATATAGCTGCTCAGGTAGATAGGTTGTAGAAGTACATCATGTAGATGATGTAGCTCAGGTTGTAGAAGTACATCATGTAGGTGCACATCCAAGATTGAAAAGGAGGGATGCAGCTGGTGTTCAAGGCTCTATGGCAGCATGTGGTACTGGATGGATCTTTTTGACCTTTCTAGACTTCATGCAAGATCTTCCCTGCTTGTAGCTGCAAGTGATAGGGCGTGACTGAAGAAACTGCAATGCTTTGGCCACCCAATGTACTAAAGGAAGTCAGAGGAGGAGGAAAAGCACTGAGAAGCTGGTAGCCGTGAAAGAAGCAAAGGAAGCACCAATGACTGCAATTTATGGGAATAACAGTGAATTTTTCTGGTTGTCCATGGGTTCTTTCCATGCATTATGTCTGGGACTCAGCCTAGAGAAGACTCGAGGGAGATCTTATCAATTTGTATAAATGCCTGATGTGAGGGAGTAGAGAAGATGGTTCTCAGTGGCAGGAAATTCTACTTAAGTATAAGAAAAAGCCCTTTTTTTACTGTGAGTGTGGTCAAACACACAAAGAGGTTGCCCAGAGAGGCTATGGAGTCTCTGCCTGTGTGGATCTTCAAAACCCTAACCCTAGGACATGGCCCTAAGCAATCCGCTCAGAGCAAGGGCTTGGGGCAGAAGATCTCCAGAGGCATCTTCCAGTCTTAATCATGTTGTGACTCTATGACTTTGAGTCAAATTCAAAAGTGAATGTATGTCATTACATTGTTCAGCCGGCTGTGGGGATTTTACTATTCCTGAGATATTTTGACTCAGTTCTAACTTTGACTCAGCTTACTGGTGTTGGTTTTTTTTTGTTTGTTTGTTTGTTTTTTAAATTACCTCACAATAATCGTTCACCAAAATAAGTTATCAGTTCTACGGCACTTAAAGAACAATATCAGAATAGGATGAAAGCATTCTTACTGTAACTCTATCTACGTTTTGTCTTCTGGGTATGTAGAAGTTACATAAGCATCATTCCCAACTATTTTTGCTGGCATTATTAACAATGTGTATGAAAAGAGCAGCCAGGCATAAGCAAGCTCATGATTGATTCAGCTCTGCAAGATCAAGAACAAACAAATCAATATTTATTTAAAGCATATAAATAAGTTTGTTTTGTTGTTCTACTACAAAGATTTTTCCCCAAGTTCATATTTGTCTATCTTAAGTCTGATCAGATCTAAACAGGTACATGCAGAATGTGTATCCTGGTGGCCAATGCTATTACAACTATAATTTTGACTAATTTATCATTGGCTTAGCCTTGGAAAACTAAAACAACGAAGCGTAACGTTAGCCACTTCACAGATGGCAAATAGAAATACCTACAGATCAAGAGCCAGGTTTTCAAAGGGATGAAGAACTTAGAGGAAATAGCAAGGTCGAAGTCCCATGAATATCTGACCCAACGGTGGTGCTTCCAACCCAACTACTTTAATACAAGACAATCTCAGTCTTTTTATGACCCAGTTCTAGCAAGCCAAAACATCAAATCTGATGATGCTGGATGAAGCTCTAAGAAACTTTTACAAAATAAGCGGACAGCTTTCAATTGACTAATGGTGCTGGTGAATTCAAGAACAGATAAGTTTAACCTCCACATGCTTCTTCAGACTTCATTTATTCCTTGATTTCCAATGTTGCCTGACTAATGACTCAATATAGGCCTCTGAAATATGTTATTCAAACTACACTTCCCCAAAGAAAGGCTATCACTGCCTAGATGTCCCCTTGAATACATAATATCTAGCGTTACAACACTGAATAGCACATTCTCATTTTTACCATAAGAACAAAGGAAAGGAGATTCTCTCTTTGGCATTAATGAAACAAACCTCATTTTGTATACCACAGCACAGTTTCCGTGGTTGTGACTCCTGACTTTTCATGATCCCTAGCTATGTCACTTATTCAGAGGCCTGTCCTAATGAATACCTGTCCATGTAGCAGTGACCTCTTAAAAGTCTGCTGGACTATAGCAAGTCACAAGGTGGATGTGAGTCAGTGTCACGCTGGTTTGAAATGCAAACATCTTACTGAGCCATATAAATAGAAGTAAGACCTGGAAGAAACACAAAGTTATCTCCTCACTCAATTAGAGAGATCTGTGCCAGAACTATGCATACAACTTCTGGCACCCTTCAGGAAAGGCTAGAGGGAGTCTGGCAGGCTGCAATGGGAATGACTAGAGTTGTAGAAAACATGGTGTATGTGGGAAGATTAGAAGGAATAAGCTTGTTTGTTTAGAAAAGATTAAAGATAGAAACTGTAAGAGTCTTGAAACATATGAAGAGTTGCTGTAAAAAGGAGCAAAATAATCTGTTTTAGTACTTCTCAATGGGCAGGACAAGGCACATCAGGACTGAATTACAGAAAGATTCAGATTAGTCCTTAGGCTAGACTTTCTAATAGGCAAGGTAACTAAATAATGTCTCAGACAGGGCAGATGCAGAACCTCCACCACCAGAAGGTATGAGGACTGGGTTGGAGAGAGGCAGTCAGAAATGACACAGGCACAGGTAAAGCTGCCTGGGGGCCAGATGACAGGCTATATGACCTCTCAAGGACCCTAGCAGTTGTTTGGTTCTGTGCTATCATTCAATTGCCTGAACTGAGTAGACAGACTAGAGAAAATCGCCAGTACAGAATATGCAATACCAACTGTTTTCCAACACATTATGCACTGACTCATCGGCACATTGCTACTTAAAAGACCGTCCTATGCTTCTTCTAGCTGCCAGCCCACACATGTTGGGACGATCAGCTTCCATTTCCCGGACATTGAAACCTAAATTTGACCAGTACACTCCCAACTTACCATACTCAACTAACAATTAATCATTCTCCATGAAAAAAACACCATACTAATTACAGATATATTCTGTAGAGGAAAAAAAAAAGCCACACAAAATAACTAAATGCCTTGGACAGCTAGAAGGTGTATGTATCTGGCACAATTCTTTTTTCCTTGGTCATTCAGTGCTGACATTCATTCCATCTCACTCACAATTCACAACAGATATTGAGCCATTAAACTAAGGAATTCAGGAAAGCTGAACTGTTGCAAAAATAGATTTATGGTTCTGCTCTCAGACATCAAAATACACCGAGCTGAGAAACGCCAAATGACTCAGCAACAGCCTGAATTACTATAAAGATACTTCTTGATCATGTTTGCCTGAAATTAAATAGCTATTTCAATTATTTTCCTTGTTACTTCTGGAGAAATAAAGCAGCTCACTGTCACTTGAAAATAATCCTACAACACAGATAAGTAGTAATTGTTTTTGATGCTATTTTCATTGAGAACTGTTGTAATGGAGTGGACAGAAGGTTATGCAATATCACACGGTGCTTAATCTCATTCTTGTCAGTAGTCAAGGAACTGCGTGACAGACACAGACAAAGAGGCATTTTGACATATTGCCTTATCAAAAATGGTGACCTGACTGCATATATTGAATTCTGATTAGGAAATAAAGGCAGGGGGGAATAGTGAAGTTAGCCGACAAACAAGATCGCAGTTTTAACAAATGCCTTACACAGTGCTGTGCAGCAGAGAGCAAGCCCACGGGACATAAGCAATTTAATTGCCTCCCAGCTCCTTTCTACAGAGCTCTTCTACCAATTGGAGGCAAGGCTGAAGGCAGGAGCTTACCAGCCAAGTAGCAGCACCCATACAATACCTGCTCTGCAATTCTTACACAGTCTTTGAAGAGGGCCATCGGTCGATGTTAAGACTGTCCAGCTGAATTAACAAAGTAGGGACTGTTGATTTAACATAGAGGAAGGGATTGCTTCCAGATATGAGCCCTGCTACATGCAGTGGAGAGCTGTGCTATGATTCACAAACAACTCTAATGTTCTAACAGTGTGTATTAAATGACAATCGAGAAGCATCAGGCTTAATTTTATCCGTCCATTTCAGTTCTGTAAGGTATGAGGATGTTACTTTTTCACTGGGAACTGCTTCTTGTTAGCCCTGTGCTCTTTTCTTCTCTCAATCTTCCACGCTTCTACTTTCTTAGTCTTGCAAATAAGGTTTTCTGACAGAATTGCCATCTAGGTTATGCAATAATTTGTAGTATTATATGCATGTAATAAGAAAATGTCAGTGCTAGGAGCAAAATACAGGAATGTCCATGAAAATGCCCTTATCGGCTTACAGGCATCAAGTAGTTATTTCCATCATTCCTTAGAGAAAAAAAAAAATATAGAATAAGACATAACACTGTGTTCTGAATTTGCAAGCACTGAATGTGATGACAGCTACTTCTGTAAGAGTAAGAGCATATGCAAAGAGAATACAGGAACAGATGAGTGACAAGCAAAACCCATGCAGACAAAAACAGTAATTTTCTTCAACCAACTGTAGTGTTTAGTCCTCAACCTCTTCCCTAACCTGTTTTCTCTTTGTCCCTATTCTTCTGCTGTATGTTTACCTTCTTCTAAATTGAGTGCATTAGCTGTCAAAACAACACGAGTTTGCCAGAGAACCTAATCCTTTTCATTTTAGATTTAAATCTCCCTTGCTCCAAGGTCTAAGCTATTTCTTGCTATTTTCATTCATTTTCACATTCTGCTATGCCTAGGCAGACTTCAGTTTTCACATTTTTTTGCCATTATCTTATTCCTTTGTTTTTGTTTTTTTTTTTAAATTGACTCTTTCTTCTGCACTCTGCTCAGCCTTTGTCAAACATTATTTTTTCCCTTGCCTCTACTGTTTCTCTGCATCCCCATATTGCACCATATAGAGTCAGAGAACCATTTAGGTTGAAAAAGAACTTCAAGACCATCAAGTCCAACCATCAGCCTAACACTGCTAAGTCTCTCATTAAACTGGGTACCTAAATGCCACGTTCACATATCTCTTAAATAACCTCCAAGGATGGTGACTACCATCTCCCTGGGCAACCTCCTCCAACACCCAACCTCATGTTTTCCATGAGGAAATTCTTCCCAGTGTCTAATCTAAACCTCTAGTGGTGCAACGAGAGGCCATTTTCTCACATCTAATCACCTGTCACTGGAGAAAAGAGGCCAACATCCCGTTGCCGCAGCCTCTTTTTAGGTAATCATAGGGAGCGATAAGCTCTCCCCTCATCCTCCTCCAGACTAAACAACCCTAATTGCATCAGCTGTTCCCCACAGCTCTTGTTCTCTAGTCCCTTCACCAGCTTCGGTGCTCTTCTCTGAACACATCCTCTCTTTCTACTGCATCATTCAGTGCTGCTTGATACCTCACCCATGGAGTTAACTGTGGCTCTTAGTCCTTTGCAAGAACAACGCGAAAAAAATCACTATCTGCCTTTTTCATGGAGGAAAACATAAATGCCAAACATAGTTAATTTGTGGAAACACAGAATTTTAAGCAGTACATGCGACATAGGTATGAAATACAAACAAAAATTTGAAACCATAAGGCAGTAAGTTTGAGAAAGTTGTTGCACTGTGCCACCAGACGGGTCATCAGTAACTCGTGCTTCGAGACCACCAGCTTCCACTCCTGCACTCTGCTGGAGAGCTGCTCCTTTTTTCTGGTTCAAACCCTCAGGTGGCTGGAGATGCTTCCAGAGGTTCAGTAGGGCCACCGAACAGACTAAACATCTTTTCCACCAAAATGCCCTCATTCCACTGCCTGTGTAATGTTTCTCAGATCCCATCCTTCACACCAGGAGCGCAGCAGAGGCAGTACGCTCTTCACTACAGAAAACAAAGACGCTCAGCACTCAACACCTCTACATCCAGCAGGCCAAAGAGAGGCACCAACAGACGCCAAAGGGTGACCTAAAAATTGTCCGTTGTGATGATGAGGATGATGATGGAACAGATAAGGTTTAGAAGTGAACTCACTGTATGTGAAATGCAAAGGAGTTAGGAGGAAGATGGGAAAGTAGGGATCTATTCTGGCTATAAGAGACTATTCTGAATAAGAATCCTTTTTTTTTATATTAAACAAATATTGGAATGTCAGTATTACAGCTTGGGCTGGTATTTCAGCAAAAAAGATGATGCTGAACTGGCAAACATTTTTTCCAACAGTGCGAAAAAGTAAAGACATATCTGACTGCCTTTGTATTATAAAGCTCTTTTTAGAAGACGGCGGCAGATTACTACCACTCTTAAGCTATAAGCTGTCAAAATCCATATTTCTGCAGCCAAACAGAAAATGTATACGTACCGCTAAAATTGTGTCAATCAAATCTCCAGGCCTGGCAGGATCCTTCCTGTAACCTCTGTGCTACAGTGCTTTTTACTGCCAGTTAAACAAAATCGTTGACATTCAACACTTCCAAAATTAATTTTTCTGCTTTATCTCTACAACCGGACATTCAGCTTCCGCCATGCTGAGCTGGATCCAGGTGGCCATTATCACAGTGGCCCAGACTCAGAATTTCAAGGCTGTTTAAAATAAGGACTCGTGTTGCCCTGCTGAAGAGAGATAGAGAAATTCTGAAATGGAGACCCAAACTATTTTAGAATGCTTACTAAACAAATCCAGATTTAAATAATTCCCTTTGATTCGCTCTTTACTTTAGAAAACTCCCACGTCAACTCCCAGCTTAAATTCATCAATTTAAGCAAATTAATGCAAAATCTGTCCTGTGTGGCTTGAGAAACCATAAGTAGAAGAATGTACATTTAAAAGAAGCAGGCTGGGATGAAAAGCTTTTTTTTTTTTCTATCTTTCCTGGTATCTCATTTAAATCCTCTGTGGCAAAACTGACATCCTGCCTGCGTAGTGGCCTGTGTAAAATGAAATAATGAAATCAGCAGAGCTCCAGCTAGCACCACAGTTCGTGCGTTTGACATTACAAATACCACAGCACTGCAGATGAACTGGCAAATTGTTCCACATGAGAGAAAGGGCTTTAACACAGAGAAAGAATGAAATCTCACCTCAAAGAACAACTCTTCCAACCGAGGTGTAGATTGGAACAAAAGCCCAGCATGGGAATTTGCATGACAGCACAAGGAAGAGCATCCCTTCAGCGCGTATTCTGCAGAGCTCCCTATCTAAGACCAATCCATCAACTGCCTTTCATAAACACTGTGTTCAGCATGAAGAAACTTCCACTTTAGAAAGTCCCAAAGGAACATCAAATCATAGAATTGTTTGAGTTGCAAGGGACCCTTAAAGGTTGCCTGGTCCACTCCCTCACAATGAACAGGGACACCTACAGCTACATCAGGTTGCTCAGAGCTTTGTCCAGCCTGACCTTGAGTGTCTCCAGGGATGGGGTATCTGGACAATCTGTGCCAGTGCCTCATCATTCATACTGTAAAAAACTTCTTCCTTACATCCAGTCTAAATCTCCCTTCTTTTTGTTTGAAACCATTTCCCCTTGTCCTGTCACAACAAACTCTGCTAAAGAGTCCCTTCCCTTCTTTCTTATAGCTCTCCTTTAGATTCTGAAAGGCCACAATGAGGTCTCCCCAGAGCCTTCTCTTCTCCAAGCTGAACAGCCCCAGCTCTCTCAGCCTATCCTCATGTGGGCATTGCTCAATCCCTCTGAACATGTTCATCAGGAAGCTCCTTCCTCTTGTTTTTTCTCTATTTTTTTTTCTAAGAGATGGAAAAAATGCACCAAACATGTGGGCTTACAGGAATGACCCCAGTGGCTCAGCCCCTGAGGGCATGGGCTTGGCCACACTGCTGACAGAGCCTGCTGGTTCAAGCAGCTCACCACTGAAACTGCAGGCAACCATCTCTTACAATGTCCCCAATGTCTTTAGAAACTTCCGTCCCTTGAATTAAGCACCAGGCAGTCATGTAGAATGCTGTTTTGCCTCCTAGAAGGTATACTGCTATTGGTTGTTGTCTTTCTGTTGCCGTCCAGAGCTGGTGGAAATCAGTCAAGCCCACCTGTTCAGCCAGTTGTTAAAAGAAAACCTGAGTTGTGCTGAAAGGTCGTAGCATCTCAGCAGATGGTGATGCAAGAAGCCACTTGAACTTCTGTACCTTTCCCCCCATCACCTGACAGTGACATTGCCAGAAGGAAGTGCAAATACTGAGGCACACCATGCTCCATCGACCATGAAATGGGACAGAAACATCACTGAGATAATGTGAGCAGATGATGAAACACCTTCTGCACAGAGGGGCAAGATCAACACTTCAGTGGTCTCTCACTAATGTTTGCACAAGCAACTAGAGATTGAACAGAATTAAAGCAGAACTGATGGATTCCCTCCAAAATACTCTATAAGGCAAGGCTAGCAGGATCAGAAGGAATGAAGAATGAAAAAGCAAGAGCAGAAAACGGCGAATACACACGGATTAAAGACTGCTCAAGTACACGCACATTATCTGCGTGTACCCTGTACAAATGATATATTGTTTCTGCAAAAACACTTTACCTATCTCTCTCTGGGAGACACGATTACAATGTAACAGAGATTAAAGAAAGAAAATGACCACCTCTCCCGAAGCACAGTCACTGTGCATCAAGAAGGTCAGACCGTTAATTCCTGCCTGTTTAAGTAATCCTTACTCATGCAAAAACTCCCAATTAATTCATCAGGGCAAAAGTGCTGTATTAGCCTAAAACTCTGAAAACCAGCAGAATGCAAATGCCTTCTTCACATGAGGTCAAAGTCGTTCAACTGAATGGATCTTTCAGGACAGTCGATTAACTTCCTGAAGAATATGTGAAGCTTTAAAAAACTGAGGCTGTTTAGCTAGGACCGAAGCATTGGGGCACAGCAGCTGAGCTAAGCTGGCATTTACTGAAATAGAGTGGTCTCCTTCCTCTACTGCCTGGAAAAACCAAGCCCACAACATCAATGGCAAATTCCTTCAAGTATAATTGGTTTCTTGTACATAGGTTATAATTTGACTTATTCAGAGGAATAATCAACTACATGAGCAGCAGTGGCCATATTTCAGTGTAAGGAATGGCTGTCTCTTTCTGCTGGAAATGTTTGCACAGCAGCATCCAAAGAACGCGTGCAACAAGAAAACATGCTGCAATGAGCCATGTGAGGCCGTGCACAATCAAATTAGAGGAGGCAGCGTTTTCCAGCGGTTAGAATCACAAGGAGTTGTTTCTATTCTGGGACGTACCTGGCTTTCCGTTTGACCTTGGGTAACAACATTACGTGCACTCTCTCTGGGCATCCCTCTCCTCATCTGTAAAAAGATGCAGGATCCGCTCCGGCAATGAACTAATTAAAATAATTCTGTACGAGGATGGAAACTTTTATCAGCAATCTGAATTCTGCTAATGCATGAGTACACAGACTAGAGATCACGATCACTGTGCTCTCATAAGCAGCAGAGCATTTTAATTACAAGTTTTGGTTTTTATTAAAACGGTTTTTTAAAAATTAATACTTAACAATTTAAAATATTTGGATTTCTTTCTTTCCCTGCACCTTTAAAACTGCAGCGTGGCAACAGAATGAATAATGCTATGGAAGGACGTCCAGCTTACTGATTGAACCATCAGCAAAAGGACACAGACTATGTCCTACTGCGACTGTGGCGTAACAGATCGCCTGTGATTGTCCTTAACTCACCTGCTGGAGGGATTCCACAATATGTGCACACCTGTGCTCACCTGTGGGGAGTTTCAACTCTTGACAGTTGTGTAAAGTATGCTTTTTCAGCAAGCAAGCAAAAAAGGAGAGCTTTCCCCTCCTTTGTATTGTTTGTCAGAGGACATCAGGAGATTGCACCCACTCTCTAAACTGCAGAGACTGCTCAGAGATTGCTGTCAAGGATGCACGACCAGCAGGAGGGGGGAAACAACTGAAGTAGTAGAGCCCGGGGTGCTGTTTCGTACAGCTGGTATGTCACAGCACGGCCAGAAGCACAGACACCCTCAGTGTGACCCCAACTGCTAAGATAGCTGATACCCCTGCAAAGAACCATCCCCTAGAACTGGAACTGCTGCCTCTACAGAACTTTCACAGAAAATGCTGTCAGAATGAAAAGCAGAGATATGTCATGTTTCGGAATAACGTAACTCATCCTGTCTTTAAGGGTCTTCAGACAGAATCCTGTTAGCACGACTGCCAGGCTCCTTTAAATGCTTAGCACTGTAAGAATTTCTGTTCAAGGCAATCAAAAAAACCCACGATGCTGACTTAACAATCCCCTCTGATCCCCTGGAGACCCCGCAGTCCTCCATTAAGTGAATTTCCTCGGACTCCCATCTCAACGCCTGTTATTGGAGGGGGCAGAACGGCTCCTTCCCGCAGCATTTATTTACTTGTAACAGTTGCTTACTCTCCCAAGAGGAAAAAGAAATGCCAGAAGCACAAGAACTTGCAAATCAGCGATGAACAGAGGAGACGCAGATTGGAGCCGACAGGAGGACAGGAAGGGAGATCCACTGAGTGCCCGCTCTGACACCGCGCTGACCGCTCGGTAACAAACACCGCAACCAACAGCAGGATTGGCTACCAGACCGTACTCAGTGGAAGCTCGCAACGCCAAGCGCTGCCAGGGGCAATATCCGAGGGTAAAGTCCCGACTCGTGAAATCAGCAGCGAGCTGAACCGTAAGCAAGCCTTTCCCGTGCAGCTCCCATTCACCAAAAGCAGCACAAGGCAGGGTCGGATTTCCAAAAGCCTGCGCTGTGCGCTGGGGTCAGTAAGCACACGTGCCTCTGAACATCGTCTCCCTTGCACCACTTGGAGTAACAATAAGCCCCCTTATTCTGCTTTACCCTCCGTTACCGCTTTCCGACCCACGTTATTTTAGGGACACGCTCTCGAAGCGCCCCCCCCCCCCCCCCCCCGGCAGATCCCTCGGCGCCTGCCCGCGTTCTCCTTTGGGGCACGGGTGACCGACAAGCGCCTGCCCCGGGAGGAGGGCAGCTCCCGCGGGGGCGACACGGGGGGAGCCGGGGATGCCTTACCTCCATGCCGAGCCGCTGCTTCAGCACCAGGGCGGCACACAGGTACCCGGCGCGGCCCACGAAGAGCTCGTCGGAGCCGCACTCGAGGAAGGAGAGCGGCGCGCAGACCTCGCTCAGCTCGCGGAACTTGCCCAGAGGCCGGGCGAAGTCGGGCAGCCCCAGCGCCCGGTACACCAAGGCGGCCACCGCGTACACCCCGGCGCCGCCCAGCAGGAAGGCGGCGCGGGTGTCGGCGTCGGCCTCGCCGCCCGCCTCCTGGTAGCGCAGGCAGGCGTCCACCACGCGCCGGGCCGCCCGCAGGTAGGCCTCCCGCGACGGCGCGAACAGCGGGCACTGCGCGACGTGGTACAGCATGTAGGCCACGCCGGCCACCCCGCCGTACAGCCCGCCTTGGCAGCCGCGGGGACCGCCCGCCGCCCCGCCGCCGAGCGGCGGCAGCTCCTTCAAGATCCGCTCGATGGTGGCCGTCACCAACGGCACCGCCGCTTCTTTGTCCGGCGCGGCCGCCAGGCTGCCCGCGTAGTCATCGAAGCGGTTGGCGAAGCAGCGCTGGCTCGCCATGCCCCCGCCGGCGCGGCGCTCTGCGCAGCGGGAGGCAGCGCGGGGCGGCCGGGAGGCGGGAGCGCGGCAGGGAGGAGCGAGGAGGCGGGAAGGGGCGCCCCTCGGGGCCGGCGGGAAGGGAGCGGGTTGCCGCCCCTTCGGTCCTTCTGGCCGGGCGCGGGTCTTCCGGCGTTGCTCCCTTGGCTGCCGCTGGCCTGCTCTCAGCCGTCAGAGGATCCGCCGGGATGAGGGGTGTACGGGGGTTTGCGTCCTCCCCACGCCGCTGGAGGATGGGGCTCTGGGAGGTGTGCGGGAGGGCAGAGAGCAGATGGGTTTTCCTGTCTGGGAAGCGGCCCCCCAGGAGCTGCAGCCACAAGTAAACGAGGGGAAAGCTGAGCGAGTCCCTGACAGCCTCGCGATGGCAGCGGGCCATCTGTGGCCCCTTCAGGCATGAGCCAAGCCGAGCTTGTGAGGAACAGAAAATATAGGCTACTGAGTGGGCTCCTGGTTAAAAGAAACCAGATCGACATCAACAACAACAGGATAAAGCTTGAGGCAAACACTAAGAGCAGTTCTCATCCATCTTCCCCTGGTTATGTTAACTGGTGGACAGTGAAAGACCTTCCAAGGGCTGTGCCTCCACAGTTCCTTTGCACATAGCTCCTTTCGTCTTTGAGTTCCTGGTACACAGTGGCAGGATGAATAATACGGTTTAAGTCAAAGAATCCCATCACCTCCAGCAGGTTTTGGATTAAGCCACTTACAGCAATCATTTCACAGAACACAGAATCACAGAATTGTTTGTGTTGGAAGGGACCTCAGAGCCCACCCACCCCAACCCCTGCCATGGGCAGGGCTGCCCCCCACCAGCTCAGGCTGCCCAGGGCCCCATCCAACCTGGCCTTGAGCGCCTCCAGGGATGGGGCACCACAGCTTCTCTGGGCAGCCTGGGCCAGGGCATCTCCATCCTCTCAATGAAAAATCTCCCCCAACATCTAACCTAAATTTTCCACCTTTTAATTAAAAACCGTTTCTCCTTGTCCTATCACTGTCTACTTGTATAAAAAGTCTTCCTACTGTTTATGAGCTCCCTTTAAGTACTGGAAAGTTGCAATGAAGTATTCCCTGCATGCTTCTCCAGACTGAACAAGTTCAGATCTCTCAGCCTGTCCTTATAGGAGAGGTGCTCCAGCCCTACGATCTTCTTTGTGGCCTTCCTCTGGACCTGCTCCAACAGCTCCATATGTTTCCTGAACTGGGGCCCCCAAACCGGGACACAGTAGTCCAGATGGGGCATCACCAGGCGCTTGAAGCACCATATTCTTGCTGTTGGATGCCTTTGCCTTCAGCGCATTATGGTCATCATTTTTTTCTCTCGAGTGTTTTTACTCATGTTCCCTACATTTCTCCGAAAGACAGATGTTCCTCTGGGTTATCAGCAAATGCGACACATGTAAGCTTAGGAAATCAAATAATAGTTTATACAAATCAAATCATTTATTACAAAACCATGTTTGTTGCATCTATTTCTGGAAACTATGACACGCTGTGCTATAACAAAACATGACATCAATGGTGTAAGTTAATAAACAGTGAATTAATGAAGTTGCTTGGTCTTAAGTTTCTGAAAGCAAAGCTCCTTGTACTTCTCTGATAATGTTCATGGTGCTTCTAGCTTTATATTTGCCCACTCCACAAGTGTAAATATTTGCATCAATATGGCCAGGCTTAAAAATGATCTTGTAAGTGAGATTTTGAATTTTTCATTCTGACTTTTTTATTTTGCCCCCCCATTTTGAGGATACTTACTTAATGTTTTCAGTCTTTTCTTCAGATTTAAAAGGCAGATACTTTCCTGCCATCTTTTAGGTTGGGAGATGACTTGGACAGGGTCCTCCTGTTGATGGTGAAGGAATCCTCTCTGTAGGTGCTTGTCTTCCTACAATGAAAGAAACCACAAGAGTCACCTTGGCTCATACATCTCTATGAGAATCTCAGCAAGGAGAAATGGATCTTTGACAGTTTCAGCAGCAAACGCCTTAAGAAAAATACAAACTTTACAAGAAAATCAGTTGGGTTAGCAACATTGTTCTTTAAGAGGGTCAAATAAGACTGCTACAATATTTTTTAGAAAGGAGTCTGTGATCACATGCAGAAAAGGAACAGAAATGTCCTCAAGAGTCTTTTGATAAAGCAAAGAGTGCTTAGCTACTGCAGGGCAAGCAGATGTTATGCAGCAGTCAGTGAGAAATGAGGATGATGGTTTCAGCTGTACCTTTTTTGCAGAGGAGCACCAAAGCTTGTACTTCTTAACAACTGTACATTTATATTTATATATATTAAATTGACAGCCTTAAACTGCTTGTGTTGCCTTGTATGAAACTTCAGTACTTTTAGATATGATGTGTTCTGTATGCTTTTCGCTCAGATAATACCTAGATGAACTCCAGATATGAATGGAAGAGAAGGAAGGGTATATCATGTGTCCAATGTGTACCATATGTTTCTCATCAGAAAGTCCCAGAGGATCTGTGGGCCTATGGTGTGTGGTTTCAAGATGAGAAAAATGTGAATCCCCCCGTTTTTGCCCTTCTACACTGGTTTATGTTTCTTAGGTATGCTGTGCTTCTTGATCCAAGAAGCCAAGGAGTTGGAGGCAAATTGCAGGTGGTAGAAGTAAAAGAGTATGAGACAGATAGTGCATATAGGTAGTGGAGAGGGGAGCTGAATCCTCAAAGCTGTTGCTTCCGTTCTAAAAAATCTGTCCTTACAGAGCTCATCGGTTTGTCGAACACGTGGGTTTTGGGGTACCAACATGGTGGCCAGTTTTGTTCCTGCACTCTATTCCAAATGTCTCCAAAGCCAAAGGTGAAACATTGAGCTCACACACCCAGGCTGAGCTTCAGTAACAGATGTGCATTTAGAGTTGTCCTAGAGGCTGTCCAGATCGGTTTGAGTGCACTGCCTGTTGAATTCAAGAGTAGCTCCCACTCAATGTACTGAAATCAGCCATCAGTACCCGTTACTGCCCAGTGCTGCCATTCCTTCTCAGGAGAGCTCTTCAGGTAAAGTTTGCAGCTAGCACCTCTCCCTGCCTGCTCAGGCTTTGTCCTGGGAACCCACACTCCTAAATGAGTGTCTCTGGAGTTCATAGGACAACCTCTCCCTGCTTTGTAATCAGTTCTTGGCTGATAGGCAGCTGGCTCTTGGGCAATTGGCAGAAGGAGTTGAATTAGGCAGAGTTGTTTCATGTCTGCACTAGAATTACAGAATCATTAAGGTTGGAAAAGGCCTTAGATCTTAGGATTGTCAAGTCCAACCATCAAGTGCCCATTTTCCCCTTATGCCCTTTTTCTATCTTTGCTGACATGGGTTTTTGAAGAGTAACGTACCACTGTGCTGCAGACACCATGCTAGCAGCCAAAATACAGACAAGTCTGACCAGAAGACACACAGCAGGAGCAATCCCAGGGGTTTTAAAGTACTGTCATTCACATCCTTCTCCTGGCAGTCTCGGTTGCTCAGAGATTTATGCTCGTGGCTTCTTACTGTAAGTATTTTTTCATTTCTCGGATTGTCCTAACCTGTACTGTATGGGCTCTGATCACAAACTGCACAAAAGCTCTTGAATTTTGTTCTCTGACAATCATTTGACAGTGATGTGCAGACCTATTTGGAAAATGAAATACTTCTTGGCACTGCACAGCAGAAGCTTTTTTCCTAAGTCAGCCTTTTATTCTGTTACTTGTGCATGGTTGGTAATACAAACACAATTTCAGCATGACAGAAGTGATGTAAGTTTTACTGCTTGTACTGCCTATCAGAAGATAGAACGTTATTTTGCAGAGATTATGTTAAATATTGTGTTAAATATTTACATTATCCTACATCATTTGGAGTCCAGTAGGTTTACTTTTACTGTTCTTGCACTTTCATGAAGCAGACCTGCCTTCTGAGACTTGCATGTGTTTGTTGTATAACAAGCTGGTCCATGAACAGTGAAACTAGTAGGCTCGGATGTCTTACTGATTTGTTTTCTATTTTCCATAATGGCCATCTTTCTCCCAGGCCTGTCCCATGCCAGCAGTTCTCACCCAATCACACTGTTCCCATCTGGCTGGTGAGTGTAGTTGTAGTTGGCTCATGGTTAAGGGCCGCAATGAACTGCTTTTTGCTCCAAGAGAGCACTGCAATTTTGTCCACAGCTCAGCTTCATGAAGCTTAGGAATTGAATAGAAATTTAATTTCTTTGAGGCTCTGTCTTTATTACTGAATTTGGTTGGAATTGGCAAACAGATGCAAAATCATAGGATTATGTGTGGAATGATAAATAGGTGGATGGACAGTCATACATGACCATGTGTGCCTTGCTCCTATAGGAGACAAGGAAACAATGCTAAAGAGTAGGTTAAAAACACTGGATTATTTTAGCAAGAGTGTCAGTATAGATAAAACACAGCAGCTGTTATGAAGTCTCTCATTTTTCATTAGGGAAAAGTATTATATCATCTTCAGTACCTCTATGCATTCTTATTTGCACACTTGTAGACAGGTGAATCATCACCACACCATGGCTGACAAATGCCAAAGCTCTCTGCAGAGCAGGAAGTTTGATATTCTAAGTTTTGCCTATTCTGGCAAAAATCTATCTTCAGGGTAGGGCACACTTGGGCCCTACCCCGAGCCACCCACTGGTATGGTTATTCCTAGAGTTCCTTCCCTCAGTTTGAACCTTCTGAAACTGGCAGGATGGAGGACATTTTCCTGCAGATATGTCTGTCACAGTCTCCAGTTTCTTTGCCAAGCAGATTATGTCCAATTCTGTATGTTCAAGGTGATTTCTAATGAACCAAGAGTACTTTTATATGCTTAGAGAACAGTAGTTAATTTGCAGCTCTCTGCGTGGTTCCAGCATTGGCTAACACAATAATGAAGTACAAAATCCTGCTGTGTTCTCCATTATTTATATTAAAATAAAATAGCTAGTTCTGTATTAATAATTAGTCTGTCAGTGCAACATACAATGTCAATTTGAAATTTCCTTAAGTGCCTCTACACTACAACTGGTGTTAATGTGACATCCAGGATTTTACTTGTAACATTTTTATCAGGTCTGGAATTCGGAACCATTTCAAAGTACAGGAATAAAATCAATATCTGAAGTTAAGTAATGTTTTTACTTAAAAACAGCTAACGTTTTTGTCTGTGATATTTCACTTGAATTTTCTTCTCTGTACATTGTGCTATTGCCTTTGTGCTGCCTTATCTCAGTAATTGTCATGATGGAAATGTGTTTGTGAAGGCAAGGACCTCACCCACAGCAACTGCAGGTGATGAAGAAAGCTGGGGGCGATGACCACTCTTTGCATCCCCAGGCACAGCCACAAGCAATGAATAATTAAATGCTGTTGAAATTTCAGGCTTTTCTTTTTTTCCTTTTTTTTGGTCGAACTATCAAAGCATTACAACAAAGCTGGGTTTGCAAAAAATGAAAACTGTAATAAGATACCTCTAAGTTCTTTCTATCCCAGCTATTTTCAGCAGGCCCAAAGGAGCGAGGAAGCCTAGGTTGGGGAACATGGAGTCACGCATAATTGCGTAGGTCTAACTTTGTGTAAGTGAGAGCAGTCTGTTCTAGATGCTTTCATGAGTTAGCAAAATCCTGATTTATCTCCGTGGGATCCTGATGAATTATCCTTTGCCATTGCAGACTTAGAAGAACATAAAGTAACCTGACTTAGTACGTATGGTCATTGTCCACTCAAAGAATAGAACAGATGGCTTCATTTAAGATGTTGGAAATAGGCTGATATTCAAGAAAACTACAGTCACTCCTGAAATTTTCCAGACAGACACATTTCAGAATACAATTCTAAGTACATTCATAGAGTCGTTGGGGTGGGAAGGATGGTCTGGGTCCTTTTGGCCCAACCCCTGCTCCAACTGGGACACCCAGAGCAGAGTGCCCAGGGCCATGTCCAGGTGACTTTTGAAGATCCTCAAAGAAACCCCACAGCCTCTCTGGGCAGCCTGTGCCAGTGCTCTGTCTCTCACACATTACAGAAGTGCAGCCTGGTGCTCAGATGGAGCCTCCTGTGATCCAGTTTGTGCCCACTGCCTCTTGTCCTGGCACTGAGCACTACTGACAAGAGCTTGGCTCCATCATCTTTGCACCCTCCGTTCAGATATTTATAGACACTGATGAGATCCCCGAGCTTCCTATTCTCCAGGCTGAGTAGTCCTGGCTCTCTCAGCCTCTCCTCACCATGTCCCAGTGCTCCAGTGAGTTCATCTTTGTGCTCCTTCACCAGACTATTTAGTAGCTCCATGTCTGTCTTGTACTGGGCAGCCCAGAATTGGACACAGTGCTCCAGTGATATTCTTGCTCTACTAAACTTTGAGAGGCCATAAAATTCTCTCTTTCTTTTGTTTTTTTTTCTTTTTTTAAACATTTTTCAAACCGAGGTCAGAGTTTTTTCATTCTCAGGAATCCCGAAGCAATGCACGATGCACTTTTTCTCGGAACAGGGACGATGTTTTCTTGGGAAACTGCCAAGAACATTTCAAAATCAATTTCTGTTCGTGTGCATTTACAGCTTGTGTGATGAGTTTACCGTCCGTCTTCATTTCATTGCTGCGTTAGTCTGATGGGAACCATAGAAGCTGTGCTAGACTGTGCTGGATGAAGATCCATCCATAGGAGCTCGTGCCGTTTTGCTTGTTCAGCATCCCAGGGGGAGGCAAGAGAAATATGAAATAATTGCAATCTGTGTTTATTTCTTTTAATAAAAGCAAGCTATTTTAGCAGTTTCAAATTATAGCTTCAAATAATATCGAGTATTGATACTGGACTTGGAACAAAAATATTTCTGTTTTATTTTTGTACCTTTAAATGTGTAAACTCTGATCCAGCAAATGTTTAGCACCTGGGATTTATCGTACATACATCAACAGTTCCTCGCTGTTCTCAGTAAATATTGTTTGCAAGATTGTGGCCTAAGATCGTTCCAGGATGCCATTAAGCATTCTTGTTTTTTCTGGTCTTCAGCAAGCAAACGCCTTTTGGAAAAAAAAAAAAAAAGCTGGAAGATACATAAAAATAATTCACAGCATCATGAATTATGCAGGGAGACATTCCAGCTCCTTGTAGATAAACAAAATGTTCAGGTGCTGAGATACAGATTTGGATGGGGTGTTACAAAACCGGGCTCTGCTTCAGAAAACCATTTGGGTCAGAAGTACTGCTAAAAAAAAAGATGTGCTCAAGTGGCTCAGACCTGTACTGGCCCGGTGCAGGATGTAGCACATTTACCCTTGCCATTTTTTGTAAGCTGAGATTTTTCTGAAGTAGTGTGGTAGGCTTACGTGGCCCAAGGTTTTGGTAGCTGGGGAGAGCTGCAGGGGTGGCCTCTGTGAGCACAGCCCACGTTGGAGCCGTGCTGGGCCAGTGCTGGGGGAGCTGCAGCCTGCGGGAAGCCCACATGGGATCAGCTCAGGGTGGGTGCCCACATCGAGAAGGGGCAGAGTGACCGTGGAAGGGTGGCAGAGATGAAGTGTTACAGACTGAGTGCAGCCCCCATTCCCTGTTCTCCTGCACTGCTTGGGAGCAAGAGGTACAAGAGGGTGGATGGAGGGGAAAGGTGTTTTCAGTTTGCCTTTGTTTTCACTGCTCTTGTCCTTTATCAGTAGGAAGTACGTTACATTAATCTCCCTTATGCTGAGCCTGTTTTGCCCATGACAGTTAATTGCTGAGCGTTTTCCTTGTCCTTATCTTGACTCATCAGCCTTCTTTTCATCATGTTTTCTTCACTTGTTCAGTTGCGGAGGGTGGACCTCAGCTGCCGTCAGTGTGAAACCACCACAAGTGGGCAGAGTTAAGGCTGTTTAAAGGGCATTTCAAGCCACTTCACTGAGTGACATTAGTGACTGACAGAAAATAACCCGCTGCCTTGCCACGCAGGCTCAATTACTATCAGTTGTCTGTAAGCCACATGACTGAAGCTTGTTAATGAAAATGGCAGCGTCAGGAACAAGAAAATACACAAACGTAAGTTTTATATACATGAGTTCATTGCAAATTTGAAAATAAATTTTGCTCTGGCAAGTCTCTGAGTTATTCCACAATGCAGGCATTCCTTTCTCTGTCTGTTACACTTATTTTTACACCTCAGTTTCCACACTGCTGTTGGTAAAGTCAGCCTGTTTTGCTTCACCTCACTGCCTTCAGCACTTGTGCAAAAACAAGGAACCTTAAGTCACAACTGGTTTAAATGAATTTGCCTGCATTTGTCTTCTTCTCTTGCTGCCTGCCCTCTGTTCCCTTGTGTCAAGTTCAAAGCCATCAGCTTTCTGGAATCAAGTATTAAAATAGGTTTGGTGAGCAGCCAGCCCCTCCTTTGAAAAGAGTGCTGGGCTCAATCATCAGAAGTCACTGCAATAAAAACTTCTGCCTTTGTGCTTGTATTGCAGCTGCCATTGCTGGCAGGGCTGGGCTGGCAGGCTTTCTGGATGACCCACATTTGGATTCTTGTGCTTTAATGCACAGTGACTTTTACAGATGTCAGTGCTGGTTACCTACTGTGGAGAAATTAAATCTCTGAGTGTTAGCCAATGTACAAACTGTTCCTTCTTTTTAGCATCACTTCACCTTCCAGCTTAGAAAAGCTCAGAAGTACACACTGCAGTATTTAGTCACATCTTTTCCGTATGTGCATAGGTCGCTCTGAAAGTAATGCTCCTATTTATTTCCATGGAAACTACAACAGATACAAAGAGTACAATAACACTACTTGATTGAGCAAATTCTCAGCTACAGAATACTATTTTTCAACACAGTCACCACCGGTAGCTATTTATTTTCACTAGTGATGAACATGAGCCTGCATGCTGTGCTCTTAACAATCTGCACCAGTGGAGGTGATCCACTGTCGCTGTCACCACTGCTGAAATGCACCACCCACCGCCTCACTGTGCTCACATCCACTGCTTGGTCCTCATCAACATTCAGCAAGCAGCAGTAAATGTCAATGGGTGCCATTTTTTTCTTCAAAGAGGAATTCCATTGCGCCCATTTGCTTTGTCTGCACTTTCATATCAGATGCCACTGTGTCAGGGTGCTTCTCTGCTGCCATCTGCCACACAGCAACAACACATAATGGCATACTGGTGGGAAAGTGTAACCTCTACTGCCATACCACCAACATCCACCTTGCCACTGTGAGCCAACATAACAAAACAGGAGGCAGTACTTTCGGAGAAGTCCTCGTACGTTTAGATTTATGTGTTGTTTTGTTCAAGGGTTGGATTTAAGTTTCAGATAGCTCTTCTGATTAGAACCCTACATCAGTAGATCGGACTGATGTTGTCAATGAGCTTGATGCCCATTTGTGTTATAAGTCCTGCACTCCCATTTTTACGTCAAAGTCCTATTCTTGCAGAATGCCTTTTGGATCTCAGTCTGAATCAGTCCAGGCTGTCACTCCAGTTGCTTCTCACTGCTTGCACAGTTAAAAAAGATGGAAAAACAATGTATCCGAACTTGCTAAGCACAGGAATTTTCCACTGGCTTCCTCCCCACCATTGCCATAGAGGGAGCTTCTACACGTTCCAAGCATTTTACGGCCCACCGATGGCTTCTTCCTAAAATAGCACTGAAGACCATTCACTTCTGGAACAAGGCAGCGAACCTCCTCCTCTCCCACCCACATATCCCTGCACACACGTCCTGCTGACCGTGGGCAGCCCCCATTCACTGGCAGGCAGCAAGTGGAGTGTGAAAGGAGCTTCGTGGCCTTCAGGCTACGTTTTGCTGCCAACATGTTATGTCCTTGGATCCCTTTTCCTCACCTTATGGCCTACAGGTGATGGGTTAGGAACAGAGATTTACATGTGTTGGCAGTAAGATTATTCATTCTAGATCCCACTCCAACACCTGACTAAAAGCAAAGATTTCTGAAAAGTCATCTCTAAATGGCTTTTAGCAGAGAGAAAGTACATTCTGTGGAAGGTGCCTGGCTAGATATGAGTATTTTTCCATCAGCAAAAGTACTCTGAGCCTTACTTTGTTAAGTGTTTTCCCTCTTTGGTGCTTGCACTGCAGGCCCAGGAAGCTCAAGCTCTTCTTCTCCCAGACAGTGAGATTCCCCGTGCGGGGTTTCATACGCTGATCACAGCAGCTAGGAAAGCATGCTGCAAAATAAAGCTCCCTCACTGAGTCGTCTTCTCCTCGCTTGCCCTCCGGGCCCGAGGAAGCAGTGCTGGCAGGAGGAGCAGCTGGCTGCTTCTGGGAGGACATGGCCAAGCACTGCCAGTGAGTGGGATGCAGATGTAGCCAGGGGAGGTGTGAGATGAGCCATCCTATCAGTGTCACTCTCAGTGCAGGGACTTGACAGCCCTTTCATATCAGAGGCACAAAGGTCATGTGTTTTTGGAGCCTGTCCCTTAGGCAGCATAAGCAGAATTCAAGACTGGAAATTAAGTCTGTTTTGTTTAAAATAATTTCGGAGGATGTTTCCTTCTCCCACCTCTTTTTCCTCCATGTAGGCTGAGCTTTTATGTTGTTAGGAGTTGGTAAGAGTAATATTGCTTCCAGAATGCGGCATAACTGAGTTTATTTCAAATGCATAAGTGCATTTGGAATAAACAACTCTTTGTCACTGAAAATGAGTTACGTGATTAAAATGAATGCAATCAAATTTGAAGCTTTAGGCACCGCAGCTAACCAAACTGATGTGTCTAATCAGCAAATGATGCACTCTTAAGTAACATATTATAGTTTGGAATGAGGAAACTACTTTAAATCAGTCTTCTGTATCCAGCAAATCACCGTGCAGCAATATTTATGTAGTAGTCACATACAGAATCCTTCAAACGCAAATCATGAAGGTTTTCTAATTGGACTTCACAGTCAAAAACTTTGCACCTAAGAATTTGGTACAAGGGAGACATCTGGTGAGACATCCCCGTACTGCCGTGCCGTGCAGTCACACACCCGCAGAGCAGAACTCAGCTGCCTTCTGCCGACAGTTCATTCCTCAGCAGATCTCAAACAGAGATTACGGAAGAGATAGACCGAAAATTCCCCTGTCCTATAAAAGCCTGACTTCTTTGCTGTAAATTATCAGTTGGACTATTTATAACGTTGGCCTCACAGACTTGCAGAGCTGGTATTGTGACTGTTGCAGAGTGGGAAGTGATACTATAGGAGTGCTGCTAACCTTGTTAAGGTAAGGAATCCAGATAGGAGAGGTGAGGCAAGGCCAGGTGAGAAAAGGAGAGGGGAGAAAAAGGTTGTCTGCCTCTGTGGTATTTTATGCTTCTCTGTGACATCTGCATAAACAAGCTATTTCTTATGATTTTTACAGGTTCCATTTTGTTCTTCCATTTGAGTTACTTTAATTAAAATGACAGTGATGTTATAGGGCAGTGACTTTCTCTTAGCATTAAAGAAGCACGTTGTACTTTGTTTAATGGCTGACAAGTTAAGTGCTCTAGATTCTACATCCAGATTCAGCTTGTCTTGAAATTTGTTATGTTTAATGGAGACAGAAATGAAAATGCATTTAATTTATTCCACATTGCTGCGTTTTTACCCTGAGATAGTGCTGAAGGAATGAGGCAAAGCATCCATGGCCACATCCAGTAGCAGTAGCTGTGTGCAGCCTGGCACTGGGCACCGCGTGGTGATGTCAGCTGTCCCATTTGAGAAGAACACACTTGGTATCATATTTCCCCATCCATTCCCCTTAATGCATCTTTCAGAGAATATTTTTCATGCTAGCAGGCGCTCTTGCAGCTTGGAAAGCAAATGGTATCTCGGGCTCCATCAGAAGAGGGGTGGCCAGCAGGGACAGGGATGTGATTGTCCCTCTCTACTCTGCCCTCATGAGGCCCCATCTGGAGTACTGCGCCCAGGTTTGAGGCCCCCAGTACAAGAAAGGCAGGGAGTTGTTGGAGAGGGTCCAGAGGAGGGCCACAAAGATGACAGAGGGCTGGAGCACCTCCCCTATGAAGACAGGCTGAGGGAACTGGGCTTGTTCAGCCTGGAGAAGAGAAGGCTGCAGGGCAACCTCATTGCAGCCTTCCAGTACCTAAAGGGAGCCTATAAACAGGAGGGAAATCATAATGGCAGGACAAGGAGAATGGTTTTAAGTTGAAGGAGGGAAGATTTAGGTTGGATATCAGGGGAAAGTTCTTTACCTAGAGAGTAGTGAGGTGCTGGCAAAGGCTGCCCAGAGAGGTTGTGGATGCCCCATCCCTGGAGGTGTTCAAGGCCAGGTTGTACGGGGCCCTGGGCAGCCTGGTCTAGTATTAGATACGGAGGTTGGTGGCCCTGCCTGCAGCAGGGGGTTGGAGCTTCATGATCCTTGAGGTCCCTTCCAACCCGAGCCATTCTATGATTCTATGATTCACATTTCTATTCACTTAAGAGTGTCTAGGCCAGGCTTCTTCCAGGACTGAGAAGGACCAGGAACATAGGCTGCCTCTCAGGCCTGTCCTTCATTACCCTGCTTTGGGAAAGTGAAATCCAGTGCATCTTGGTCCTGCTCCCCGTCCTTGCAGGGTGAGCAGTGAGGTGAGCAGGGGAGCAGCTTGACTGTTTGACAGAGCACAGACAAAGGATGCTGATAAGTGAGAATGTAAAACAAAGTTACAAAAAGCTTGATTACCACGGTATTTTATTCCTATTAGTATTTATACAGAAGGCACTCTTTTACTATGTAAAACTGTTGTAGCACATATATTTGAAAGCACATCCTTGGCTTTATGCCTCAGTACAAGCACAAAGCATAGGTGGACTGAAAAATTAAAGCCATTCCTAAGTTCACAGTGATCTTTATCTCATGGACCTAGATAACAGTTATTTCCGCAGCCCACCCCCACATCCCTCCCCTTTTTCCCTCTCATTTACTCCTTTTTAATTGTTGGAAACATTCTGTGTAAGCAATACTTCAGGCACCGTATTTATTTTTGCGCTCACAATTACAAATTGAGCAACTCAACAGAAATCCATCAGCCCTACTTACTGTAGTCAGATCTGCTCTGAGATCGGCTGTCCACTTGGCAGCAGTCTCATGTCATAATGAGACTCAAGGTGAATCTTCACTTGAGGCTCATCTTGACACATCCGGTGGCTTTCCAGATTTCTTCATGTGTATATATCTGAAGTCAGGGAAAAAAAAAAAAAAAAAAAAAAAAAAAAGGTAGGCTATGAATGACCCCTTCTGCTGTCTGTTTGTAGTGCTGTCTCTCAGCCTTGGGGTTGGGTCACACACTGCCCTTCTTCCCACAAGACTTCAGTCCTCCTGGGCTCCTGCAGCGCCCTTTTCCTTTCCCTCCCTTGGAGCTGCACTGTTTGCAGTGCTGCTTCATCTTGCTCTCCTCTTCTGAACTGTGATCATTCCTAAGGTGTAATGATGTGCACTACCAAAGGTCACTGCAGTGCTTATCACTACAAATAACTCAAATTTAGTACTCACAATGAAAGGTGCTGCTCCTGACAGATAAGGTTGTTCGTGGTGATAATACTCTGTTATCTATCACAGACACAAGAAAAACTTGCAAAAATTATCAGAACTGTATATAATCTATTCATTATAAGCATCTCACAGACTGTGTTGAATGCAGCCAATAGAAAGCTGCTAGCTAACAAACATTTCTTGGCTCTTTTAAGTAATATTTGAGACTGTTCTCTTTAAATGTCACATCACAAAGAGATTTTAGACTTCATGCTATAATTGAGTATTGCTTACCTTTCCACTTATTGCTGATTTTTGCTTAGAAGAGTGCGAAACCAACAGCTGTGTGCATATTGGGTACTGACTGACAGCCACTTACTTCAGAAATCTTGTTTCATCACCAGTTTTCCAAAGAGAGAAAAGAAGATGTCAAAGCTGTCAGATTCATGTTATGGCTGTGGTAGTGGCCAGGACATGCAGAAACACAGAGAAATAGACCCTCGATAAAAATGCTCTGAGATGCACTGCTCTTTCATCCATCTTTTTCCTCACTATCCTGTATTTTTGGTTTGAGTTTGCAGACTAAAACCGTGGGTTTCATACCCATGCTTGTAGCTTGCTAGATTGTACTGCAGTGCACATAATAAAGATTGAATATTTGCTTCTGCAATAAAAATTACCTAATCAGGTGGTGAGGACACATTCACAAATCAAAGAAACTCATCTCAGTTCTTGCCTTAGCTAATGATCTACTGTGTGCCTTCAGTATCTGTGGCAATTTCTCAGATATAAAGTAGGGAGAGTGGTACGTGCTTTCCATCATAAAGAGAAGAGCTGCTCAGATGAAAAATATTTGTTTAAATATTGCTGTGATTTTATTATGCTTTAATTTCTCACAATCACGAACAGTGATGTCTGTAAATGAGAAATGAAACATTATTGAGACATATATATTGTTGTTTTTTTTACAGTTCAAACTAGGACTTGTATGAAAGCATGTGGATTCTGGTATTGAGCTTTCTAAAGTATGATAAATAAATCTGCCACTTTCAGTTGCACATTTATTTTCTTTAACCTTCGTAACCTCATTGAGTGATGACTGAAGCAAACGAAGAGTATGTCATAGCGATATTTAAATCACCTTTTACACGTTTATTGCAAGAGATGCAAAGATCTGGAATCAGTACTATAAATAAAATGTTATTGGCTGTGTTTGTCAAACATACATGTAAGCATACGAACGCTGACCTTTGAAAATTACCACTGTCCTGAATAACCATAAACATAAGAACTGAGGTATTTCTTCCAGATGGAGAATTCTGCATCGTATGAGGAAAGTTGTCAAGAGCAATCAAATCAAACAGCATTTAAGATACAGAACAGAACCCCCTTAGAAAGGAAAGAAAACCTTTGCTATATTCCTATTCTCTTTTGATCAAACTCTAGTTGAGGTTCTAACCACTCCTGTTTTTCAAATGATTGCTTTCTCAATGAAGTGGTGAAACAATGAAAATATTGCAAATCAACCCAATCTCCCCAGTATCTTATGCCACTGATGAATGAGATGTGATTTGCTTTCAGACACTATTCATAACTTGATTAATAGAACTGAGGCAGCCCTAGATCAATAGTTGTTCTCTCTCTAAGGATGTTCTTCTCCCCACTTAGATTGTATGACTTCTGAATCAAGCACAAGCATCGCAATGGCATATTCCTGGTGAAGTAAAACCACACAACTTAATCATTGGCCAGAAAAACAGACTAAGCATGCCTATAGCATGGTTGTTGGTGCACTGACCTGCTGATGGAACAAATGAGTTTGAGTCATTGTGTCCATTAATTTTTGAATATTTTATTTTAAAATGATAGCTTCAGTGAGAGAGTTTCCAAGGGCAAGTATTGTGTCACACAAGGAAGCACACTCATCTACCCCCTTCAGTTCCTTTCTCACTCACCATAAACCCTACAGCTCAAATTGAGGCTAGCTCCAAATTCCCCACCCTGTGAACAGTGCCATGTGAACCCAAACTGCCTTTTTAATCCATGACATCGTCTCTGAGTTACAGCTAGGTCTGTAAAATATGATGGTTTATGACGTTGATAATATATCCTTTTCATTCTCTTACATATATGTATTAAGGAAATAGTCACATGCTCCCTCACAAGTACAGCTACATGCTGAAATAAATCTCTAATTAAAAAAATTAACTTCCCCATCTCACTGCTGGAAGCCCATTTGACACTGCAATCATCTGTCTAATCCAAATGATAACCTTGAGAAAAATATTTCAAATTTTCATCCTGCCATAAATTCCTATCTTCTCTCCTCACATCCATCTCCCATGCAGGAAATTTAAGTTCCTCAGCTTTACTTCTCCATATAGAACATGTGTTTGTAGTAATATCAACACAATGAAATTCAGAACTGTGCAACTGTTGGGAGGAAAAAAACAAAGTACATACCTGTGGGAAAAGGCAAGGGGCTACAGCTATCAGATGCACTTTCAACAAACTAATGATAAGTTCTGTGTTCCTAAGTTTCAATAAGTACTCTGTGATTATGCACAGAAAAAGGCATAAATATATCTTTTGTTCCAAAGGCACATTTTCATGCAGTCTCAAAAAACCCAGACCACTCTTCATTTCAGATCAG
Source organism: Gallus gallus (assembly GCF_016699485.2). Lineage (NCBI taxonomy): Eukaryota > Metazoa > Chordata > Aves > Galliformes > Phasianidae > Gallus > Gallus gallus. The sequence continues at coordinate 113,356,344 of NC_052532.1, forward strand.
GTAGACTCCTTTGTGCTCTTCACACAGAGGTTTCATCCTAAGCAAGATAAGTTGTACTCTCACCCCGAGAGTTTTCCAGACACAATGATGCAGGGACTTGTGGTTTAGAACAAGACATACTTTCCCAAATCCTTCTAGTGGATATTTGGGATGGTTGATTGGGAAATCAGAAAGAGTAGGATATGAAACTGAAATAATCTCAGCCACACAACTGCAATTGAGATGAGACATCTTGCCCTCCTCAGAGGTTTGGAAGGAAGACGTCTAGCAGGTATTATCACTACCTGTAGACTGACTGAAGAGCGGAGATCTGTTGTTTGCTACCTTGTCAAGTCTAAGAAAATTGATCATGGGATGTCTCTGATCACAGAAAAAAAAAAAATTGTGGACATATTGTCTTGAACTGTTTTTTGAGTCAGATTGCCCGTAAGGATAATGTGACCCATAATTTGAGTGGTAGGGGGAAAACAGTGCTGGAACATCACACTCCAGGTGCAGAGGCCTTCTGCTTCTCAACAGAGGGAATGTCTTGGTACTTCCCTGCCTGCTGTGTAGAGTTTGTATTGGCTATCACTGCCTGAATATGAAAGGAAGGACTGGCACACTTTCCACATGGCCCACATCTATGGATTACTGATTTGTACATACATTATTTTTTTTGACAGAAAATCCAAATGTGTAAGTGTGACCAAATGTCTACCCTATATTCATGCCTTGAAGCATATGCTACAGACTTCCTCTGTTTTAGCTTTGTTCTGAAAGTGTATTTCCTCCAGTTACTTGAAAGTTCCTGCTACAAGAGGGCAGGGGGCTGTCAGAACGGTTGACGGTGGGAGTCTGCTGGTAGTTAATCCAAAAGAAATACAGTGTGTGAGGGCACAGAGTCACTGATGTGAAATTCCTTCTTCCTGAGATGAGGAGGGCTGTTTGTCCAGCCCCTGTGCTAGAAGAAGGTCCAGCTGCTGCAGAAGTTGAATCTTGAGGAGAAATTCCAGAAAAGTGATAGGAAGGTGCGGATGCAATGCCAAAGAAATCAGATTGCAGTCTGTCTTCATGATTTGCATTGCCAACACCTTAGACTCAGAAATGGTTGATTCCAAGGTAGAAAGATACCTGGCTAGCTAGGTGTTGGAAGGGGTTGATAATGATGATTGATAGTGCAGGAAGAGGACTGCGTCCTCCAAGACATCTCCAAAGCTGGAGTTGCAAGAGGCTGGTAGGTACAGACAAATGGTCTCTGGCAGTAATGATGTCTAGTTAAACCTTGGTATCTCAGGACTGTTGATAGGCTGTCCTGCAGGACATAAGTGACTTCTGGACTGACCATGCTAGCTGATAAACACTGTGTGTGCTGTTGCTTACATTTAATGGTTCTAGATATTCCTTGAGATCAAATGGGAGCCTTTAACTTCCTGAACTCCTGAGAGTCCCATCTGCTCTGGGGCCAAAGATCTCCATGAACCTAGATTCAGGAACTCCAGATCCTCCACTGACTGGTGCTTTTCCCTTGGCATACCTTTAACCAAGACTGAAGAGCCAAAGAATTGAATGGCTGTGACCATGGTATCAAATGCTACGTTTAAAACACGAAGGTGACATCTTGAATCAGGAAAGGATTAGGTCTCTGTGAGACAGATCATCAGCAATTGCTGTCATTTAGAGTAAGAAGAGATGTATACAGTAAGGTGTGAAAAGAACTGAACACTTGGGGATTCTAAATAAGAAATGTTCTCTGTGTGCAGTCTTTTGCCTAGTATATCATCTCTCTCCAGTCTTCCCTTATAAACATTATTGGACAGCTGAGACATCTCCAAGGCTCCTGCTGCCACTTACAAGTCCAGATGAATTTCATAATAAGGTGAATTTAAAAGAAAGTCAACTTCAGGTGCTGGTGGTGGTATCACTGGCTCATATTTTGGCACAAGGTCTTCCAGATTTAGAAGCCTTTTTTTCCACCATATTTGCATTAACGGATTGATCCACTGAAAATAGCATGACCGTATATAAATGAATGTTATGTTAAGCGTGAGTCCTAGCATGGGATAATCCAAGGGGACCTACCATCTCATCTCATAAGAGTCAAGGAATGTGTGCAGCTATGTACCTTTGGATGAACCTGCGAGGAAACCCATTCCATCCAAGGCAGAAAAGCAATTAGAAGTAGAGTCCGTATTGTCTCACAGGGGCTGGACAGGCTCTGGGGAAGAGTTTGCCTTGAGGCAAGCATCCAAGTTTGTCACCAGACAGTGCTTCAGAGCCACGTGTGGGATCTGTAATCTGAACTCTACTACCTTCCTGAGGAGCCAACAGACAAGGAAATGAATTCAAGTGATATATGAAATATAATAAGAATGAAAACAGCCTCAAAAAGATTAATGTTTGTGTGAGGACAGTGTGCAAAAAGAAAAAAAATAAAGTCACATTTGACTAGAAGATAGGCAGTGATGAGTGTGCTCATCTCTTGTGATTATTACCAGACTGAGGAGGATCTACATCAGTGTGGATTTTGTCAGAATGAAAAATCTTGTCTTGCATATTGGAATATATGCACACCACAGTTTGCATGCTCATATGGACCATCACTTGAAGGGAAAACACAATCTGCTATAATGCCTGTCTGCCAGACAAAATGTGCATGATTAGTTCCATATGGCTTTTCTTTCTGATAGAGTAGAGCTCCAAAGTGAGAGAAGATTCCTAACGAAGGTGATGATGTATTTCAAAATCTCAGTTCAACAGTGCACTTATGGGGGAAATCGGCCTTCTGTGGGATGGATTTCTGTGCTTTGCCGAGTAGAGATATCCTTAAACATCTGCTTAAGGATGTCTAGTTATTAAGACACAGTCCTCTCTGGATGGGCTTTGAATCAACTTCCAAGTCAGTTCTGGATGACAGTTCAAAAGGAGAAATATGCATTCTACAGAAAAATAGGATTTGTTTTCTAATGTAACGTTCTTTTTCTTTACTGCTGCGCTGCATTATCAAGAAGTGCTAACGCTATTCATCATCATACAGTCACATATAGGAGATACTCACGCTACTTAATGGAAGGAGGTGCCTAGTCTCACATGTGCCTGCACTTATAGTTGGTGTGTCCTTCAGAGGACAAACCAGAATATCCAGATGTTGCACTGCATTTTGACGTAACCCACCGCTGATCTTTTGCAACTATCCCTGACCTTTAGTTTCAGTTTTGAAAGGCTTCTGGGTGAGCTGTACAGGGGAAAATGAGGCAGACTAGTCTTCTAATTTTTATGTCTACCAGTTATTTGCATACCTCTAATTGCTGTTAGTAACCAACATGAGTAATCTTTCTCAAAGAGAATATTTGAGTGGATTGATAGGCTTGGGATTAGGCATTTAGCTTGGAGAGAGGGGTTCTGTGGCTCCTTGGACTGCTATGAAAACTGAAACACAGTGCTCATAAAGTAGAGAAAACGCTCTAGAATAGGAGCCAGACTCCTTGTCTCAGGATATGCACTGCCCTCTGAGCTCCAGGTCATGGCTGCATCTGCTGGAGCCATGAACCTTCCATTGTCAGATGTCCAATGGCCCAGCTTTTAGAGTCATGGGGAGAATTCCCATTCCAACCACGCTCTGACTGAAGTTTAGGACATATTTCTAAGCTCAGAGAGCTGGGGACTCAATTTTTCCTGAGGTTAGAAGTGCCTAGGACTCAGCTATTGTGTTCTCTGGAGACGTGCCCCACCGTGCTATGGGATAGAATCACTGTTAATTGAGTTGCAGTAGTTCAGGCTAGTGAAATGAACTCTGAATGTGCACAGCAGGCAAGTCCCCAGGCAGCTCCACATTAAATGTACCCCTGTCTGGTCAGCTCAGCAAAACCACAGCCACGTATGGCATGGCACGACTGTTCATCCTGCAGCAGGCTCCCAGAGAAGTTTTTTCTCCGGGCTTGTAGACGTTTCGTACATCAAACCAGCAGGGCAGTGTTTCCCTCAGCTAGGCACAGCGGGGTGGCACAAGATCATGTCTTGATTCCTTCCCCTCTGGGATCTCCCTAGGTTGTGCTTCCTCCTCTTCCCCACTGAGGCAGCTAGCAGGCTGCATGAGAAGTCTGCTCTGAAGGCAGTTTTATTCAGGAGCTTCTATGTCATAAGCATCAATAAAGGGCTTGTAACAAGAGGTCGAACCACTGTTAGTTTTCCTCTCCCTCAGGCTGTGCAGCTTCCCACACAGACATCTCTAGCCTTTGAATGGGGCTTTTGACAATGTACATTTTGGACGGAGTCTCTCAAATTCTGCCCAAGCACCACTTTATATGTGTAAGCCTCTTTTTGGATCCAAGAACTAATCTGTGTGCCTCGCTCTGTCATCTGCAAATTGAGAGTTTCCCTGCCTTACAGGAGAAGGGAGACGATAAATATTTCAGAGGCTGCAAAGCACTCAGACAACTCTCTAAGTGCAGGTGACAAAAGCACCTCGGCCAGACAGGAGAAGGCTGCTTTAAAATTCCTGGAGAACAGCATGGAATAGAGATGAGGTATAACAACGTGGGAGGCGATTGTAGCGATCTGCGTGATAGATGGCATCATTCACAGCACAGCAAAATGGATCTGCCTATAGACTCCCATTCACAGTGAGCTATCTTCACGTCTGACAGCTGCTTCAAGGCACGCTCTGTAACGCAAAGCAGCACTGCAGTTCATCCTCCTGCTTTTTAATTGGTGTTTGCTGTGCAAAGTCCCACGGAAGGAGAGCTCAGTGGAGGAGTTTTATTGTATTTAGGCCGCTTATTGTTTTGACGCTCTGGGCTGGTCTTTGCAATTCTGATAAGGAACCAACCGCAAAGCTGTGTTCTACTGAAGTGCAGGAACAGAATTAGGAGAAAACGTTTACACTGTGGACTTCTTTGGCTGTTTCCCACAGGGAGGTCTCTGAACACCGTGTCCTCAGGTGGGGTACTCCTGGGCACCCCAGGACAGGGAAAACCCCAGCGGCACCGAGAGGAGAGCCTGCAGCCAGGCGTGCTTGGCTGCTATTTACAGGCTCACCCCACGAGAGGGCAATATGGCAACACCCATTGCACTTCCATTCCTCTGAGAAAATACTAAAAAAAGAATCAGGATCATGAACCGGGAATTTCGTTCTACAATATATGCATAGTATTTATAGAAAGAGCATTTACTCTTTAAAGGGTTGCTGTTTTGCTTATAGCAGTAACACATAATCAGAATGCATTACATTTATTTCATCTCATGGAGCCTAATGTGACCCTCTGCTGCTATCCAGCCTACAACAACTAAACATCGGAAGAAAACTTCATGTATTCTTTTTTCCTCTATTTCAGAGACTCAAAAAGACAAAGAAAATGGAGGCTCAGTGCCACAACTCACCTTAGGCAAGCAACCCACTTATCAGCAGCTTAAAGAAGGTTAATCATACGAGTAAAATTCTCTAGCCTCGCATCCTTACTTGCACTGACCCTTCTGCAATTAAATATCTTCGTTTACATCTTGCCCTCAGGCCTGTGATCCCCTTTGTTAAGCTCACAAATATCTGTACCACCTCCTAACCCGGTTGTCCTGAATGTGCTTTCCAAATGTGCATCTGAAGGGAAATTATGGCCCCTACTACAGCCTACAAAAGGTTCATCTTCTGCTTGACTGAAAGCTGCTAACCATATGCTAAACATCTTTGATAATGCCACCCAGAAATGTTTTCTCTACGTATTTCATATTCTGTCTTACACTCCAAAAGGCCATGCATATTTTGCAACTGTCTTATCAGATGCACCTGAAAAATTCTTCTTCTGAGTGATTCGGTTCTGCGTGAGTGATTGGTCCCAGCTTTGCCTTACACAGAAGTTCCTCGCCAGCTCTGGGCCTCGCTGCTGATTTGCAGTGTCATCTGCTATTAGGAAGGAGAGCATCGTTAACCAGATCTTGACAGGTAAATGAGAGACAAAACGCATCGCAACTGCTTTGACTAATGCTGTTGGAAGGAAGGAAACACATTCTCACATGCAACAGCTTAAAAAGAATCAGCCAGTGAGGTGAGATAAGGAGCACCCGGCATGCGATAAGGGCAGGATTGCGGGGAGGATGCTACAGACTCCCAGGGCAGCCCAGCAGGCAGTGACAGGGACTGGGTGCAGCTTGCTTCTCACAGCCACAGATAGGTCAGTGTTTTTAGCGTGGCATAGATGTGACTGTGTCATGATACTTAATTGCTGAAAAGGATAGGGCAGCTCTGTGGAATGGAGGAAGTAGCTAATTGGATTAGTCATTCTCACAGTCACTACTCAGACACATGGTGCCCCACATGCACCGCGCTGCGCACGTGCACTGCGTGATCACTGATCTCTGCAGTGTGCTTCTGATGTCTGTGCTCAGATGTGGAGATGATGGAAAGCAAAAGCTGTGCTGCTCCCTATGGATGCACCCTGTAGTCCTCAGGTCTGTGTGGCCCCAACCACTATCCCATCCCAGCCCTGCTCAGCACATGGGACAGGGCCCCTAGGGCCCTTTCATTTTCATGAAGACAACAACTTTCTCCAGACTGTATTTTACCAACATTTTGCTGAATGCTAGCTATAGCTAACTGCCAGCCTGAAAATTCCCTTTACGTCAACAAGATTTGCTTAATGGAAGAGGATGCTGCTGCCTGGAAAAGCTGTTTTTCAGCCTGCAGAACCAACTGTCAGCCAGCAAGACAAAAAAGGGGAAAATGAAGGAAACCATAGAAAGCTCTATAACTTGTTAAATGTGAAGTTCTAGTTGTGTTAGATATATTGGACCCTAAATTGCAATAAGCTTTTAAGGAACACAAACTTGAATAGACTTGACACCTGAGATGTATATGTAAATAGAGCGACACCATTTTTGTTAAAGCATCATAAGGAAGAAAACACAGATTTAGTGTGACATTCAGTATGCAGCCAATTCCTACACCTCTGGTGACATTTGTGCACTGTGAGGTACGTGCATGTCTGGTCTCCAGACAATCCCCATGAGTTAACCAGAAAAAACCCAGAGTGTTGCGGCCTGGTGAGTGTTGCGGCCTGGTGAGTGTTGGGGCCTGGTGAGTGTTGCCAGCTCAGCCACCTCTGAAGTCTTATCCCACACCCACACAGTCCTATTCTCGCAGGACAAGCTGCTATGCAAAGCCACCCAAAGCATCACCAAACACCATCAGATTCTAATTTAAGAAGCACATAAGATTAAAATCAAGCCAAACAAAAACATTGGCCTAAATAAATAACTTCGTAGAGTAGGCCCTCGATATGAATAGTCCTGTCACGTCTGTTCTGGCTGTTACTTAATTTGGCCACAACCTGGTAAGACTTGTTCCAACCAGGCCACAGATTAAAACTCATTTAAAGACTAGAGACTACCCACATTTGTGAATTTGTCAAGATGCACAGTGCACCTTTGGCACAGTGCTCAAACACAATGCTTTTCCAGTTGGTTCCCTGTGCTCCCCCTCATGTGCCACTGCATCTGCTTGCTGGGCTAAAGCTTGAGAGCAGTAATTACTCATTTTGTCAAAAGCTGAAAGACATGTAGAAATGGAAACAAAAATAAGTTGAGGGAGGAAAGATTTAGGTTGGATATCAGGGGAAAGTTCTTTACTATGAGAGTGGTGAGGTGCTGGCACAGGCTGCCCGGAGAGGCTGTGATGCCCTGTCCCTGGAGGTGTTCAAGGCCAGGTTGTACAGGGCCTCAGGCAGCCTGGTCTAGTAGTAAATGGGGAGGTTGGTGGCCCTGCATGCGGCAGGGGAGTTGGAGATTCATGATCCTTGAGGTCCCTTCCAACCCGAGCCACTCTATGACTCTGTGAAAACAGATTATTACAACGTGGAGGAAAGATGAATGATTACATGATAACAATCCTCTGAAATTTAGGAGGCAATGGCAAACAGTTCTTAATATCCACTGGAGATTGGACAAGAAAGGGTTTACACTGCAGCAGAAGAGGCTCAGGTAATGCACCAGGCAGAATGCTAGCAGGATTGCTGCCTGCAGCTGGAGGTGCTTCTGTGATTTTTGACAGCCATTTGCCAGGGCCTGGCTCTGCCACGTGGCAAGAACAGTGGCAGACTTCTCCAGCCCCTTCTGGGCCTGCACCCTGCACAGCATCTCATGCAGAGGGTGCTCAGCAAAAGCAAGCAGCTTTCTTGCTTTACAAAGGTTTCTTACACTGCAGCCTGGAAAAGGGATATACTACTCTCAGCTGAATTATTTCAGCTTTAAATCAGCTAGCTGTCAAGGTGCCCTTTTGCACACATTCTTCCTACCACCTGGTTAAGTAAATAAATTTTCTTAACAGTTTAACATAAGCAAAGAGCTTCATATGTTTATGTCTTATTTGATTGCCACTTTTACTGTGAGATTTGCAATAAATATTGTACAGCATCTTGCTCAATGACTTGTTACAGGACTCGGGCACCCAGCCACTGTTAATCCATCTTAGTTCTGTTCTTTATATTTTGCCTCAACCAAGTAATAGAATTGGCTGAATATGCTTAATATTAGGGGAATTTACAGACCGTTCAGAATGTCCACAGTCAAGTCTACGACAATCTGTCCAAAACTATAACCATTTCCTAAGAACCTGCATATTATCTTCCTGAGACATTATTTCTTGCTTGGGACACTTAGCAGATATACCAAAAAGGTCAGTCATTTCATGTGGGACAAACTGGAAGAATTAAGCCCAACGGGTGTCTGACCCCAGGTTCCATAACCAACAGATCAGATAAAAGAAGCTTATTGCTTTTTGGAAGAAATAACGTAACTGAACATTAACAGACAGATTGACTTTCCTGTAGGGTCAGTGTTCATTAAATTTCCCACTGCTTTTACAGTCTAAACCACTACAGTCATTTAGCTTTTAGTTCAAGTCCTTAAAGTGAGATGATTGTTTCTTTATTACTTTGCAACCATTCTTCATTTTAATGGTGCTTTTCAAGCTTTCATCTTAAAGCTGGTGAACGTTATAAGAAAAGAAAAACAACAAAAATACAATAAAACCGTGCCTTCTGCGGCTTAAACACAAATAAAACATGTTCCTTCCATCCTTCTCATTTACCATCCAACAGGCGCCAACTTGTGCCAGGCAGGTGACTAGATGCCTAATGGAGACAGCTCAGTAAGGATGAAAACCTCCTTTCACAGAAGTGAATGTATACTTACAGCAATTATCTATGAAGGTCTGACTCTGCAAAGCAGCAGGCTTTGGGGAGACTGAAGGAAAATGTGTACTCACTACGTCTTGGAAGATAGAGGAATCGAGGCTAGGAAGTGGGGACAGGTAGGTGAATGGAGAAGGGAATGCCAGAGAGGTTTTGCCACTAAGACTGTATATACATGCCCCAAGGCAATCAGAGCCCTGTAACTGGACCAGAAACTAGTGGCTTCAACAACCCTGACGTCTTCTGTCTGCTTCTCCTCCTCCCCCAAAAGGTCAATACATGGAATTTGACCAGATGGCATTACAGAAGGTCATCCAGGTGTGATACAGAGGCCTGCTGTGGGAAGGGGGACACAAAACAGTGCAGGATTGTGCAGAAATAGCCTGCAGAAAATCCCACTCACCGAAGAAGAAAGATGTTTTTTTATTTCTTGCTAGGTAGACACAATTCTATAACATTTCTAATGCAACAAAAATAATTGAAAAAGGATGCAGTACTTAACTTAGTCACATTTTGCATTTACATATGTCAACAGTTACCAGGTGAGTCCTCTCAGACATTTCTTTAAGGTCACAGGACATTTGACAACAGAAGGGCTGCAATTCAGAATGTTTAAAGATCAGTCAGAATGAGAGATTCGTCTTATTTCACATCTCTGAATTAATAAGAAAAACACTTTTCCTGTATTACAATACTCTGGTTGCTTCATTTTCTGGTAACACAGGGCCGAGCTACTAGATCTTATTTTGTTTTGATGGATCATTGAACAAATCTTGGTTTCATGCCAGCCTCTTGCTCATAGATTGTGACCTTTTTGCTCTTTTTCTTATCTGGTAGTGGAGCACCACAACTTGACCATCTCCCTCCCTGCCTACTCTGAAAATAAAAAGGTGATAAAGACCATAAGCAAGACACGAAGAGCCACACTTTGTTGAATCAGTGTTCTGTGACTTGAAGAGCTTTTTAGACCTTAACTCAACATACTGTAATAACTAAAGATGCCAAAACCAAGGAGCATTTGAGAGAACACTGCAGCTGAGCAACAGCACGGAAAGGAAGGAGGATGTGCAACACCCTATGCTGTTCCTAACATTACAAGCTCCAACTGCTTTTCTTTTTGAAATCCAGATTTATTGTTTGGGGCCGTCACCAAAATGTTGTTTATTTTCCCACTATGAAACAGACGGCCTACGTGTGCCCTGCAACTTTATTGCTGCGTTGTAATTTCACTGTGCCATGCTCAAACCAATAGGTTCATTCACTCTACAATAAAACTTCCATTCTGCTGTGCTGCCTATAGATGCATTGAATAAAATGGCAATTTCACAAGTTTCAAGTCACTAAATCGATATTCCATTATTTGTCACATATTGTTTTTATTAGTGATAGAAATGAAGCTCAACAACTGATAATAGCTTGAAATGGTTACTTGGAAAGATGTAATGAGAATGGATTTGTGCAAAATTGTTGCATTTTTAATCTTTCCGTTGGTTTCTTAACAGAACTCAATACATTTTTTTCCAGCATGATTAGATGAGGCAAAGCTGTTCAGCTCTATTCTTTGTGAGGTTGCTCCAGTCAACAGCAGAAAAGCTCCTTCTCAAGGTTATACACAAGTCAAAGAAAACTCCCATTATAAATTTACCTTGACACAGGCTAGAATAAAACAGAAAGCCTCATCTGCAAAGAGAAGTTTTGAAGAGAGTTTAGTTCAAGAGGAACATGGCTAAAGGAAAAGATCAGAAAAAAAAGCAAGATTCAAGCCCCCTCAGCTCTTTATAGTGCTTTTCAACCACGCAAGAGTCATCTGTTCAGCACCTTTAATCATTTAAGGCCAGAGGCAGGTACAGGAACTTGCTAGTCCAACCTCAGAGGTAGTCTCACACCCAAAGCAGAGTGGAGTTGATATCTGAATATAAAAACATGGAGAAATCCAACTTCAACTGCTCCTTTGATTTCTTGAGGTGAAATACAGCAGGCCAAACTCTACTGTTCCAATTACAGCCTGAAGAAAGAAAAAGACAAGGAGAGACACTGATGACAGAAATTCTCTTCTACAAAAAAAAAAAACCCAAAACATCACAAATCTCAGCTTTAGGGGACACTTGCCCAGTAGAGTTAGCCTCATACACACAGCCAAAAGTGATTTCAAAAACACAAAGGAATGAAAACCTCTATCAGGTTAGGCTCTCCCTGCAGGTTATCTGGGACACCTCCTGCTGCCTCATCGCCTGCAGCCGGCCTCCCACTTGCCCTCTTGAGGCCAACTCCTTCACACACACACACACACACACACACACACACGGGAGCCTGAACTGGCTGGTCCAGTTCATTGGGGCAGCACTTCTGGTTACCCTCGAGAGTGGCTGCTCTGATACTCCTGTTTGGCTGATCTCCCAAACAGGGATTTGCTGGGTCTCTTGGTTTGAAACCTTCGCACGAAGGAAGGTCTCAGCAAAGCAGAGAAGCTTGCAGTAACTCCACTCAAATACAGACAACAGCATTATAAAGGAATCAGATATATGTACATGGAAAAAAAAAAAAAACCCAAAAACCACACAAGTGATTTGGAGGACTTCTAACACTCATGTAATGTTATTAGTGTAATTGCTTCAATTGACCTTCAGGCCTCTTCCTTTTCTTTCTCTCTCTCGCTTTTTTTTTTTTTTTTTTAATAAAAAGCCTAGACCATTATTTAATTGTATCAATTTCTTTATATTTGGCAATAAAAGAGACCTTTCAACATTTCTGAGTGCCCTTCCAATAATCATGCTTGCAGAACCAACTCTGCAGCACTCTATTAAAATAAATTAACTCACCTGCCCGCAGTTTAAATAGCAAAGTGAAGAAAACTATTTTTCAGACACTGGGCAGTGATGGTAGGAAAGCTCCCATATAGTTTCTGTATCCTCAAAGATTTATATTACATGCAGCTTTTACAACATGTCCCCAAGAAATTAAAATCTGAGAGAGAGGCAATGGTGTGGACTTCGAAAGCTTCTGATGTACACCCAGCCTCATCTACAGGAAGAATCCAGCCAAGATGTTGCTATGCATGGATGCAGGTGTATGGCACAAAGAGGGAAGTACATAGGTTAAAGGCACACCAGGAGTTTGTCAAGCAGACCTACCCCTTCAGGCTTACTGCCTGTGTAGATCTTGCAGTGCTGTCACCGTGTCCCACTTGTCAATTGAAAAGTACTTTCCATATAAGCTTTGGTCACAGTACCTGTGAAATCTCAAAGAGGAGTAATTGTTTACAACTAACAACAGCAGTCTTTTTAAAAGATTATACCTTTAATGCTGATCTTGAGAAGCGCTTTCAACAGTACGGCACAACATTTAGTGCACAGGACAGCAGTGAAGATGGTTGAGTTAGCCTCATCAAGAGAAACACGGTTTTACGCAGCAGTCAGAGCATCCCTGCTGGATGTTCATTTTTCAGCCAAGTTGCTAAGAGACACCACTGCAGTCAAACATGGAGCCATCAACCACTGCTGCTCTGGAATTTTTAATAAACTGTTCTATACTGAAAAGTAATTCGGTGAAGTTAAAGTTAGTCATGAGACAACATCAGCTTTGATGAAAGCAAGCAACAAAACCTGCACTAGCAAAGACTTTTCAGGTTCCATGTGGAATTTGTAATCCAAAGAGTAGAATGGGAAGGTTGGTGGCACCCGCATACCAAAAACCCACCCTGCTGACGTACCTTAGCAGAAAACTAATAGTGTGCTTTCCAGCAACACACAGGAAGGTAATTAAGTAAACTAACTTTATTATAAGTAGCTTAAAATCACTACACACAGAAAACTACATGTAAAATAGGAAAATTCAAGAGATTTAAAAGTTTGAAAGTGACAGGGCTATCAGAGCCTAGTCTGATGTGCAAACAGACCTACGATCCTGCAATGCAGAAAACCCAAGCAAATCCTCGCTCCAGAGGTGTGGGTGAATGGCAAGCTGAGGGCAAGAGCCAGCCTTCCTATGGGGTCACTGAAAGCACCAATGCTACTGACTGCGTCGGCACTGCCATCGTGAATTTGACAACAGTCTTCGGGCAGTCAATTTTGTGCTGAAGCAGAACAGCAGATGTTGAAGGCTGAGAGCACTGTGCAGGAACAAAAACCTTTTGATCAAAAGGAGACGGCGGGGTTTTCAGAAAACCAGGCTGACAGAGTGTGAAGGCTGAAAGGTAACGAAGGCGGCAGCACAAAAGGATAAGAGAAGGGAAATTAAGCTATAAATTTTATAAGGCTGAAAAATAATCACGGAGCAAACACAACATCAGAAGACATTTCCGAACTTACATTTCTTCTAAAGAACGTGCACGAGTGTACCAGCTTTCACACACTTTGATGTAAGGGCATTCGGAAGATTTCAGGAGGGGGAAACAGAACAAGGAGCATCATTAAATAAAGTGCAAAAATCAGCAGAAGTTCGGAGAAAAATAGAAAAGCATCTACATTTTGCATTTACATTACGAGGCATCTCTGAGTAAACGTGCTAGACATTTTTTCATTTTGCATGTTATCAAGTTGTTAAAAATATATATACCCGGAGCTCAGATCGGCAGTAAAAGAGTTACAGAGATGCCAATACTAATTGCCACAGCTAGTGACAGCTATATTCCTCGCACTGGTTTGGTTGCCTTGTCCAGCTCAGGCTCTCTGGAGCAGTGATCAACGCTCTGCAGGGCTCGGTGTCAGGCAGGCCCTGCAGGGCTGACAGGCACAGTGTGGATGAGGCCAACACACGCCCTGCTCCCAGGAGAATGTTATGAGCCTGTAGAGTCAAAGCAATGTGTTGTTCTCAGCTGGCCCTGTGCCTCTATCACCTTAAGTTCTGGTAAGCACTCACACCGAGAGAATAGGACCTAAAACATTAGAATACACTTACTGCGGGCAGAACCTGCAGGAGCACCAACAATTAGCAGGATTTTGCTAATTGCTGGGATGACTGCCTTGCTCCCAGCCCACACGCCTAGCAGACAGGCTGCTGCCCACACCACAAACAGCCGTAGCAGACATTTCTGGTCCTGTGCCAAACTTTAGGAAACGCAGATTCAGCCTCAGTTCTTAGGTCAGTTTTTTCTTCTTTTCCTTCATTGAAAGTAGCGTTTCTCATTTTAAAGGTTATATTTACCTTTGATCTCCCTGTGTTAGGTGCTTTCACAGAGGAATATGCTCAGTATTACCTACTGCTAATAACCATATGAACATGCATGTGTGCCCAGACATCATCATGGTTTTACAAGTACTCCTGATCCGGAAACAATCCAGGATGTGATTCTATATGGCTGTTCAATGGGAGAAATACACGTAGAGACACCAACCTGACAATCCAAACCATAAGCCCGTATGGCTGCATGCAAAAGGGAGATAAATAACACAACTGGGATGCGAAGCAGGAATTTCTGTTAAAGTTAAAAGGTAGTTAAAAGCTCACATATAACTTCCAGTGCCTCATATGGTGTAATAGAAGACTGATGCCTGTATCTGGCCACAAATGCATACATTCAGCCTCTCCTTCATGTTTGCCCAGCACTGAAACTCTGCACAGGGTGTGAGTAAGTAAAGTAAGAGGACAAAGCATGGAAGTAGAAGAGCTGAAAAGTAGAAGAGTTGAGGTCCCAAGCCCTCATATCCACAGACCTCGCAGCAGGCAATCACTGACTCAACAAGGGAATCCTTCCGCACAGGAAAGAGCTGTTGCTGTACCTGTGACAGCATTTGAGTGTGAAAGTATAGAAGAATAAAACTAACAGTCCCTGACTTATGAAATTGATCCAGGGTCTGTTCTACATGAAAACAGCTCATGTCACTGAAAGGTCAGGGAGACATCTTGGTGCAGAGATTTCATCACTGGCATTTGTTTGAGTGCTTGTTTCCTTCTTGGCTTAAGCTGCTCGATCAGGTCAGAGAACCACACAGGTATGTGCAAAACTTTCACCTGGAAAAGGAATCAGTAGGTCATGCTATGAGTTTTGATTCTTAGTTTCTGTTGCTTTTAGGACAGGGAAAAACTGCACATAGTGTGCTTACAATGCACAACATACTGAAACAGGATAGAGAAAGAGAACACATACTAACATTACAGCAAACACTGCATAGTGCTGAACAGTAAATAAATGTCGCATACTGTAATATAATCAAGAAAATACAGGCAAGGCATTCTTGCACCAACTTGTTAGTTAGCACTCAATAGCCCACTGCCAAGTCAAAAATACAATTATTGAGCTCCTGCTGCAGAAGGAAAAGCACAGTTCAACTTTTTGGCAAAGCTCAAAGTTCAATTACCCCGCAGCAAATTAGTCAAACCTATGTGCAGCAAACAATGAAATAGTGCAGACGTTACCTTCCCCGTTTTCAGCCAACGTGGCTTCTCTTTAAAACATCAGTAGACAGCACTAGGAAATATTTACAAGGTTCACATTATACAAAGATAAAAAGGAATCTATCAGCGTGATTTAGAACAACAGGGAACAGTGCTCTAGGCACGCAGAACAATAAATAATGAACATTCATCACTAAGTAACCCGGTGAGATGATTTGATTTCTATAGACACCAAGATTCATGACACCAGTTAAACATTATACCCTCCACATTTCAATAGCTAGAAGCCAGGCATGCAGAGGCAATCATGCGCTGAACCATGCGCAAACACGTTAGCCAATGCTGACACATGCATGGTCAGAATCCCGAACGTGTACGTGCACAGCAAAGGCCACTTATCTGAAAACACTGTGTTCTGTTCCTCTGAAAAGTTCTGAGCTCTGCAAATAAAAGCTTACCAAGGAAGAAAGTGCTGCAGTACGCACACAACAGCTTGGAAATACACACACAGTTGGTTTTCTTCTCACACTGCTGTGATTATTTTTTGCACTTCTTTTTTTTATGACCAGTGTGAAAGTGCACACCTTCGTGACATATCTTCAGTAACACTTCACTAAGCTCTGCAACAGACTCCACTGACAGTAAGCTAGTGAGAAATACCTGGGACACATCTTTTATTTATCAGCAGCTGAGCAAGTAAGACAGTTTGCGGATTGGAATGGAAATCTTTAGTTTCCAGCATGTATCACTATAAAAGGTTTTGTGTTTCTTTTAGTTGCTGTTAAATCATCTTTGATGCATTGTGGAGTGAATCACGGAGCTGATGCAAAATAGTCTGAAACGGCTGAAGCCAACTTTGAAATCAAGTTCTCTTGACTACAAATCTTTCTACAGCATACAGTTTCTTTTGCTTGTCATAAAGAACAATTTCTGCTTCCCCTGTGCTTGTGACTGCTACTTAACTACAGCTACAAAAAATACATTACAATGCAAAGTAACCAAATTCACAAATCTGATTAAAAAAAATGAGACTGAATTGTGAAAGAACATCTACCTTAAAATTATATTTATTTTTAATTACCCCAATAAAACAACTGATTCCCTGCAATTAAGTACATTTGACGACCAATAGAAATTAAAAAAGCACCACTTCAATGCACAAAGTTAATACTGCAGATGTGTAGGATTGATGTTTTGAAGCACTACAGGCATTTAAAAATTTTTATTAAGCATATCCAAAAACAAATGTTACAAAACCTTTTTCTATAAACATAGTCAAGGATGTTTAAATACGATAATTTAATGTAAACCAAACCCCTTCAAAATACGCAATACTGTAATCAGAGGTTATTTACACCCAGTGAAGACAGAACCACTTCCGCTAATGCTAAACATCATCTAAGCACAATTCATTTCCATCATTTCTCAAACGGTGACATTTAAATACAAGTTTGTTGTAGTGGGTAAATCATCTTAGTCCTAATACGTGAAATCGTGTTACATTTGAAAGCGGGAAAAGCAGAATCCTGACTATTCATGTCATTAGTCAAGGCAGTACTGCATTCAGACTTGGATAGCCTTTAGAGAGATACAACTATAAATTTATAATGTTTATGGCATGATAATGCAACTACAAGAGAAGAAGAATCAGTAAGTGCCCTGCAAAACAAAGCTGTAGGAAAACGCACTACAAAAGAAATGTTATTCTTTCCCCAGATCAGAACAGCTATCCCCGAGACTTCAGTTATTTCCCCACAACTCACAAAGTAAAACAAAATATTAGGTACTTTGACATTACTCCAAGAAGAAGAAAGCTGCTCATGTCTCAGAGGAAACATTTAGATAACTGGCACGTGCAAATTTAGTTAATTTATGAAAGCTTATTCACTCCAAGACTTTAATTTATAGCCCTAAATAGCATTCACATTTCACGTACATGGATGTAGAAAAGGCATGGCCCAATAAATCCTAGTCACAGATCATTTCAGATCTCTGGTTGTGGCTTTTTCTGGAAAGACAAATATCATGTTTGCATTGCACAAAGAAATGTCTACAGAATGCAGTAACATACTCTTTTTAGGAGACGGAAACGTGAAAGTTGTTAAGACTGGTAATGGAATATGGAAAAAAAGAGGTGGCTCACCTCTAAAACCAGACTGCCCCTGCTCCGGGGTTGACAGCTGCTGAATTACCTAACGTGAAATTGTTTATCTCCAGGCATTTCCTACAGGAAAACTGTATCTCCAAACTAAAAAATTACTGCTAAAACTGCCAGCTATGTTGGCAGGCACAGGAGATGCCAATATGGCATAGACATTAATACCAGCTCTTTCAGGTGTCTCCTGCAACTGAGACGAGGCACTTTGTTTTGGTAATGTCTGGCCAAAGGCAGTATAACTGTTGCTCAGTATAAAAGGAGCTTAAATTTCTACAAGTGGCAATTTAGGATTTCACCTAAGAGCTAAAAGCACTTCAAAAGGTCAGAGAGTCCAAAATATATTGTACTTATCTGCTCGATATCCATTATGAATAATGAATATGAGTTACCTTTCTGACAACAGTTTGGCCTGGAGCTCCATCCATTAACTCCAATAAATTTGCTTTAGCAACTGAAGGTCCCCAGTAGAGATCTTTGGTAACCTACTCTTTGCCAAAAATGGGAATATAAAATTAATCATAGGATCATAACTTCATTTGTCAAACTACTGTATCAAATTCTTACAGAAGTGTGCATAGGCACACCCATGTATTCATCCATTTCTTTTCAGTAATCTTCTACAAAATTCCTTAGGAGAAAGATGGGTCAGACTCACACGAGATCATAGGTGCCAACAGGCAATTAACTGAGCACATCAACAGCAATTTCAAATGGATGGCACTGGTGTTTCATTTGGGGTTTCTGGAAGATGACACAGCTTCAGGCTTTTGTTATAAGAAAGCCAATATAACACAGTAGTCTTTCAGAGCTAAATATGTTTCAGTTGGTGCTAATTTATTAGCAGAAAATAGAACAATACTAAAATTAATGCCATGCCACCTTGATGTGAGAAGAAAAATCAAAATAAATATTCACAAGCTAAACTGATCAATGAATTCTTAAATAGAGAAAAGTAAATCAGCAAACCACTGCGTGCACCAACTACACTATCATCAGTGTCAAAAGCAGTTGAAACAGAGGCTTGTATAGAATTTCAATCAACTTGTATCAAATCTGACAGAAATTTCTATCTCTACAGCTTCAAAAAAAAAAAAAAAAAAAACACTCCAAACTAAAGCTGGGGGTTATGTCTGAGTTGTGTTGCTAGAAATACAGCAACACAGAGGGTCCTCATGGTTTTGCCCTACATCAGGTAGACTGTGCACCTCTCACCTGGAGATAGCAGAGCTACACTGGCCACAACATTTGCAGAGTTATCCTAGATTACCCCTGCTTTCCAGCACCTCTTACTTGAAGGAACAAATGTGAAACCAGCAATAAATACACCAGTTGAAGAAAGTTATCAAAATTCTCTGCAATGCATTTCCATAGCCACTAACACAATGTGTGCAGGTGATACATTTAAGTATGCAAGAGGCAAAATAATACCAGGATTTGAGAATGGGGTCATATTATTGTGGGAAAGAAGCTGTACACTGAATACTTTTTTTCCCCCCCCCCGTTTAAAGAGAAAGCAGTATCTTTGGGTTTAAGTGTTTATGGATAATGGATGAAATCCTTGTCCCAGTGAAGACTATGGTAGTTTTGGTATCTACTTCCAAACAAGCAGGATTTTATTCATTCTTCAGTATTTCATTCTTTAGTGTTGAGTAAACTTTCAAGTTGTGAAAGTAGCACACACATAGAGTTCTCAGCCCTAGAATAAACAAATAAAGACAAATAGAAAACAGAAGAAAAGCAGAACAAACAAACAAAGTATTCAAATTCACTAATTACTGTCTTGAATTACTAGCTTCTAAACATAAATGCTAACAGAAAAAGCTGTAGAATCCCTCTCCTCTGCTAGGGCTCTGAAATTATTGCTATGAAGCCAGCAGAGTCTAACAATATATTGGTCTGAATACCAAGGCATATGGCTCTTGGCCATTCCAGGGCCCAAGA
Source organism: Gallus gallus (assembly GCF_016699485.2). NCBI lineage: Eukaryota > Metazoa > Chordata > Aves > Galliformes > Phasianidae > Gallus > Gallus gallus. The sequence continues at coordinate 113,375,934 of NC_052532.1, forward strand.
TACAATGTGGCATGTAATAAAATTCCAGGTGAGAAAAAAGAACCAACCAGGCAAGAGGAAATACTGCAAAATTAGTTTGCTTTGGCGTAATTAAGTTCCTAGAATGTTTCTTAAGGATTCCCCATCTCAGGCGACTCCAAGAGTCTGCAGCAAGAAGAGAAGGGGATTCCACAAATCTTTTGGGGAATGTGGTCAGCATCTGGAGTAAAACACGTGACATCCCTCAAAGCAGAGATACTTTTGAGAATAACGACAGAGCACCATCTCTGTACCTGCACTACGCTCACAATATAGATTCCTTATCTCCTAAGGACAGTCATCGGGGAAAATAAAAATCTATGACTCAAAGAACAAGTGAATCTAAAACAAAAGGGAAGTTCATTACACAGGTCCGTTAAATTACAGAAATGCATAATAAGCCAAGATAAAGTGCTATAAAACGATTAGGTTTTTTTTTTCTTTTTTTGAAGTCCAGAAGCATTCTTCCTGCTTTATTTAGTACTGGTGATAACAGGAGATAGTGCAATTGCATTGGCTGAACTAGAATTCATAATGTCTTCATATTGTGGGGGTGGATCTAAATGTTGTTCAACTTCACTTCTTCTCAGACTGATTTCACCAGTGGCTTCCTCGTATGAAGGAGGAGGATCACAGTTTGACAGCCTTGTGGATATTGAGTCTGATCGTGTATCGGCATAGCTCAGACCTCCTGGAGAGAGCCCACTGACTTCAAACATGTCCTCCTGTGGGGAATGAACAATGCTGAGAGGCTGCGGGAGCGAACCTCTGCCGTCAGACACAGCACCGTCACCTATTGCTTCGTGGGCTCCCCTGTGCGCGTACACCGACTGTCTACGTGTTTTCTTTTTAAACAGGCATCTCCATATGACAAAAATGACAATGAGGATAACAAAAAGGCCAATGATTAATGGAAATGCAAGGTAAAATGAATACCAGCTATGTCCTGTGTTACTTTCTCCCTGAAGTCCATTTTTGTAGACTTTCCAGAACTCCTTCTAGAAGAGCAAGACAGGATAAGTCAGAAACGATAAGACATTAAAAACAAAAGACCAAACCAAAGACTTTATTCAAGCTGATTTAACTGAATGAGGAAAAAAAATGGCATTTCAAATACTGACGATCAATATGAAAACTGATATGAATAAGCACATAAAATACATTTTCTTCTGATGCGATTACAGAAGCAAAAGACTTTTTTTTAAGCACCAACTCCTTGCTCTACTTGTAATAATCCTGTATTGGCACTTTAATACCTAAGAATCTGCAGCACAGACAGGAATAAGAAATCTAATCAGCATGCACATCAGCCATGAAGTGAATCAAGTTTTTCAGTACCACTCAAGCTCAAAGTTATTACTTATTTTTTTTTTAACTCTAATACACTGATACAATCCAACAGCAAAATGCTGCTTTGGAACGACAAACCATCTTATCAAAGCAGAACTACGTTGTACAGTCACTTCATAATTCAGAATTCCTCCATCCTCTGGCTCATAAAGCAATTGTCAGTCTATTCTTAGCTGTTTCAAATCCTCTGTTTATAAGTAAATACAGCTTCAGCAGCGTGAGAACGTTACACAGCTTCTTATACTCTAGGAACTTTGGCAACGCAGCTATAGATAAACAGAACAGTGAAAAGTGAAAACAAAAAGGGAAAAGCAGATGAAGGAGGATTAGTAATTAGAAAGTAATTTTGCTGCACAAGCAGGAGCACAAAGATCACATCACCTTCCCATTTGCTCTGCAGTGAACGCTGTGCAAAACTAGTACAAAGAAAAGTATATCCTACCTCATCTGTAACGTACACTCTTTCCTATCAAGAAACACTTCCACAGTGTTTTATAGCAATGTATAACGTGAAAAATAAAGCAAAACAAAACCCATGTCAGAAACTCTGAACTCTGCAGCCTCCTTTAAAAATGCAGAGATGTGACCTCTTCAGATTTATGCAAGCGTCCACTTCAGGTAAAAGCATCTTGCAAGAATACATTTAAACAATTCTCACCAGGAAAAATGACAACCATTTCTAAACTAGACAATGATATACTCAGGTTGCAGACTTTGTGCACAGACAGATCAGATCTATATCTATTTTTTCTTTTAAGTTCAAGACTATTGCCACATTAACAGCATTAGAATCATATAGAATCCCAGAATCATAAGAGGGCCTGGGTTGAAAAGGACCACAATGATCACTGAGTTTCAACCCCCCTGCTATGTGCAGGGTCGCCAACCACCAGACCAGGCTGCCCAGGGCCACATCCATCTTGGCCCTGAATGCCTCCAGGGATGGGGCATCCACAACCTCCTCAGGCAACCTGTTCCAGTGTGTCACCACAGATAACATAACAGTGTAGCAGCATATCAGACAGATAACATAACCAAACAGATCTCAGAGCAGCACAACTGAGGACTTAGGGTCTCTTCATGATGGGAAGAGAGTCTAACAAAGCCAAACACCCTACCTTTCCCCATCAAATCAACACGCAGCAAGGAAGACCCCTTAACTATTGCCTTTCCATCTGGTTTGAAGAGAACTAAATAATAAACACTCAACTAAAGCAGCAGAAAAAGATTCATTAGCATTATTAGCTGCGGTTGTCTATACTGGAACCAAGATTCTCACTTCACTGCTCTGCTACATCAGCAGCAGCAAGGGAATGGTACAACATTTGTTTCTGAGGCCAAAGCTGCAAAGACTTACTGAACGTCAGCAAATAAACTATGCAAAGATGTGTCATTTTAAAGATGTGTCATTAACTCTGTAGAGCTGTAGGTGGTTTAGATGAAAATTTAGAAAAAAGTCAGTTTTGCCTTTGCAATGCATTTTACGTTGGAGACTGTAGAGGAAATGCATCCTCCCCAGTGTAAGGGTGGTAAGTTGTAATTGGTATGCTATTAATGTTTCCACGTTACTTCTAGCTCAACAATATCTGCCTGAGAAAATCTCTCTGTACCTTCTTTATGAAACCAAAATACCAGCATTGCTTCTTGTTATTCTGCAGGGTGACAAAGCAGCAGAAAAGCTGTTTTAGCAGAGTGGAGGGCAGCTAGTTCACAATAGGTTATATGGCTGTAGGGGGTGGTCAAGCTAATGGTGTGACTAGGCAGGTGCATAAAGAGCTTAATGTAAGAATTTAACTGCCTTAAGGATTAAAGTAATTTAATGTCCACTTTCATTTACAAGCAAAGCAAATGAGATTTCAAGGGACTATGGCCATGAACTCCTCTGCCAAAAATTATAGTGCTTCAGGTCTGTGGCTATATTGCAGAGACAGGAGTAAAGGTCCTCACAAAGATGAAAAATAGGAAGAAAAATAGTCACTGAAAAAAATGCTCTAATTATTCTCTTCAAAAAAGAGCACACTAGTGTACTAAACTCAAGGTTCAGTATCAAAGGGAACCATAAAGACCCTTAGTTCCAGAATTTAACAGAACTGCAAGAAACCAATACTTCAGGTTTGAGTTTCTCAGCTGCCAAGCAGCTCCTCCCTCTGCTCTGTCACCCCACAGCTATGCTGCTCTGTAAAGTGGTGGCACAAGGAGGACAAACCACCTGATTGAAGTCAAGTACAGTCCATCACCAACAAAATCACAGAGAACTCTGATGAATTTGCACAGTGTGAGGGTCCATACAATCTGCTACGGAAAAACAAGAGGGGAAATACTGAAATTCCAGGAGATAACTGTAGAATTCATACAGAATGTTAAAGAGTAATTTAAAAGTTGGAAAACTTAAACATCCCTTCCACAGTATTTGGTCTGTTAAATCAGGAGGACAAAAAAGGCCTTTTTACTTGACAAAGCTAAGAACTTGTGATTTATGAAAAGGGCACTCCAGCAATCATTTACCCTCAGGCACTGCGCTGCTGGGATGTAAGGCATATATGCCTTAAAAGGATGAAAAACTACATTAAGCAGGCCACAGCATCAGATAAGTGCAATGAGAAAGACCTAAAATCATCTAGTATAAATTCCTGCCATGAACTACTTTTCTGCATGTTGACAAATCCAGTTTGAAATAAACCAAGAGAATTCTCAAGAGCAACACACACAAACCATTACGGGCAATTTGCCACCTTCTTTTTCCCTTTATGTCTAATATTTCACCATCACTATTTAGAACAGAGTTGACTTCAGTCAATTCAGATGTGAACACTGATTCAAACACTGGATCCACATCAAATTTAAGAGTCTTGTACCCTGCTGAGAATTTTGGCTGCGGCATTTACCACATTTGGCAGCACTGTCAGCCTCAAATGACTCTTGGTCAATCATCTGACTTGTTAGGTGGGCTAATAATACGTCAACCAGAAGACTGTTTGGTGTTCAGTAGGTAAAGGATATGAACAAAGCAATAAAGGGAACTGAGCATACTTGCTACACTGTTTTCTTCTGGTTTGCCCTCAATTTCAGATTTACATATTCTCTTCCACATTATTTACCCAGCATTTATAATTAGACACACACAAACTTATGTCTTATTTGATCACAACATTTTAGAGCTGGTGCTGGCAAGTTTTGAGTTGCTTCCTAGGCATTTTAGCATTTTTACACTTATGAATAAATGTGTGTGAGGGTTTTTTTTTAATGGTGCTGTATCACTTTAAAACCAGAGTTAATGTCTGAGAAATGAGAAGTGAGCTTTCATCACACCCAGGTATTTTGCACAGTCACTTTCTGCAAAACTTTGAGCCTCCCAACAAACTTTGACAACTACACAGTGATCACGTACAGCGCTACCTGGTTATACCTTCTATATATGCATAGCTTTACAGAATGAGGAGTAGGGTTCACCTAATTTATTATCTTCTGACAACAAACAACACAGACTGCCAGAAGAAGAGTATAGACATAGGTAGAGTGATACTCTCACAGCTTTTACATATTTGTACTTCAAGAACTCCCACTAGATAAAGGTGACCCTTTTTATTCAATGGTCCCCAATTGTTTTCATCTTCTCTGAAGCTACCTAGTAAGCTTTTTCCTGTGGCCAAACAGTCACACGGCTCCACTACCTGTGGTGAGAAGAGATGCTTTTATTTGCTCTGAGCCTGCACCTTCTTATTTCCTTTGAGACTCTTTTAAGCTCCACTGTCAGAATGATGCTAAATGATTCACCTCTGTTCAATCTTCATATTCCTTACTGACATCTACTACATTTTCCCTGATTTAACTGTTTTCAATCTATAGTTGTTACATAAATCTTTCAATATCCTTTGTTAGCTTCTCAGGCTCTCTGGATTTTCCTCAGCTACTTATCTGCTTTTTAAGTGCCATACATGACACATCCAAGATTGTGAACTACGTGAACAATCACGTAGTTACATTCTCCATTTTGTTCTCTGTTCCCTTCCTAGGATTCTTAACATACAGGCTTTTATTTGTTTTTGTTTATCTGCTAAGCATTATAAACTCATTCCTGCCATCTAGCCTTTGCTATCCTGAGAGTATTACCTTTATTAACTGTATCATTTTACATTATACTTCTGAAGACATCAAAATCCCCAAGCCTACACAATATGAAAGGCATTCGGTATTTCCATGACATTTATGTACGTATGCTTAATGTACACAATGCTATCTTCCAAGAAAACTGATGCATCAAAAATAACTTGAGGGGACTTTGTTATTATTTTATCATTACAAACTCAGATGTTGCACACCTCTCCAGAAGGCTTCAGAGAAGCAAAGAACCCAGTGGACGAGATTAAAAAAAAAAAATACAAGAGAGCAATTATACAAAGCAAAGTTAACACGAGATAAATAAACTCCATAATGTTTTTGAATTTCAGCCTATACTACAAAATCATTTCACCTTCATTATTACAAACATACTATATTATAACCTCACTCTACAGCACCTCTGTCCCCAGAAATCAAGTATTATTAAATGGCTGTAGGGATAGATATAGCCGGGAAACAAAGGACTAAGTAAATTAGGCTGGTCAGGCATGGCTGCACATTAGCAAGCTACCAACTTCAAAGCAGCTAAACTAAAAAAGATATAGTAATAGGACTGGATAGTGGAAGAGGACTTTATTGGAAATTCTCTCTGCACTGCGACAGTGAGGTTGTGGCATAACAGTAAACGTAACTATTTCTACTTTACTATTTCTTAAATACCTCCGCAATGGAAAGGCTATCTACTGAAATACAAAATGTTTCTACATACTTAATAGGCTAAAGGAAGTTGAAGCAAGAGGCAATGCTCATAGAATTCCTGAATTGGAAGGGACCCACAAGGATCACTGAAACCAATTCCACACAGAAACACGTAAAATGCAATCCCTGTGACTGAGAGCACTGCCCAAATGCTTCCTAAACTCTGGCAGTGTGGTGTCACAACTGCTGATCTAGGCAACCAGCTTGAGAGCTCAACCATCATCCCGGCAAAGAACCTTTTCCTAATACCCAACCTGACCTTCCTCTGACACACTTCACGCTGCTTCTTTAGGTCCTATCATGGGTCATCAGTTTGACCTATCACTAGTCAACATATTCAGGCTATTAGTAACACTGTGTTAGTTTTTACAGAAGTTGTGTCACTGTACACACTATTTCTAATTACAGAATGATATCATCAGGAATTGCCACACCAAGTTCAGAAGGTAAAAAACACGACTGGGCATGCATTTTATAGCTTCTGAAAGAATAGGTTTTGAAACACTACAAATCCTACTGCTTCATCTTAATAAATAAGAAAGTTTCCGTCCTGTCTTCTCCACTTTCCTATGTGTGACACGAATAAAAAGATGCCAAAAACTTAAAATGTTCAGTAGGTTTTTCTGTTGTTTTTAATGTAAAATACAGCCAGTGAAGAGTGGGACACACCACTCACATTATTCTGAAATAAATTCATAATGCTCTCTGTGCCACTTTGCCCATTAACCCGCAGGCCTTGCCTGCCAATTTCTCAAGTCACATTTTCTAGCAGTTGTCTTTCCACTTTGGGACTGAATTTGAGGATAAATCTCATTTCATTCAGGTCTGTCTTGAATTAGAAAAAAAATCTTGACTTTACTGCATTAAATACGTCAGGCAACACCATCAGACTTACATGATGTGATTATTTCTTGGAAGGCAATTTAAGTTATGCTGGGTACAACGTGCAGTGCAGCTACTGCATGCAGAGTTGCTGGTCCACAAGCTTCTTTTAATTATGGAAGGTGACAGACTTACACAATTCTGTGTGGGCAGTATCTGCTTCATTCCAGTCAAGTTAATATATCACTGCCCTTGAATTACATACGGCAGCATTAAAAGTGTTATTCTTGCTATGTTTTAGATTGCTGCTGCTTAACAATATGCTGTGAGGGCCTGCAGAAGTTAACTTCAAGAAGGCCACTTGCCTTTATTTTTAAGACTATGAATAATCTGGCCACAGAACATTTTAGCCAGCTACACCAGCATCTGTATAGTTCCTATTTTAAGTGGAATGATTTTCCTGTTGCTCACTCATTTTATGTGAACATATTCAATAAATAAGTTAAGGTGTGAGATAAACAAAGACTTCTGACCTCTGCTCCTATACATCCTCTGTAACAGTCACAGCTCCATCATTTCAACCAAGGAAAATAATATTATCTGTAATTTGTAGGTTAGGATTAAGTGTGTGATGATAGGACACATGGTATTTGGGTAAGTAGTGCTGCCAAAGAGAACAGATAATGACAGTTGGAAGAAAAGGAATGTGAATACTCCCCAAGCTGTCAATCAGCATAAAATTATGAGCAAAGTTTTCTGAGACTTTCCCTCCTTTGAAATTAGCTTTAATTTGGAGAAAAGATTCTGAATTTATTGCTGTGAGGTCTATCCACCTCCACTGCGTACCTCAATTACTTAAAGAATCAAGTCAAAAAGGAAAACAAATCTAATGTAACGTTGGAAAACACACAAGCATTCATCATACCCCAAAAATTAATACCAAGACACCCCACCCCCCATCTATATATACACAACAAAACATACCGTCTTTTCCTCATTTTCAAATGCTTCTCTTGCTTCTTCATAGGTACAGATTTCTTCTCTGCATTCGTGTTCTATGTCACCTTGCTTTAATTCTTCCAAAAATTTGTTGGCCCTTCGGTATCTTTTATACACAGAATTGGCTTTGTCCTCTGTTAAGAACACTGAATAACAGGAGAGAAAATAATGGTCACTACTAAAACATACCCAAAACCTCACGGTGAAAGTATTCGAAGAAAATGCCCATTTGGGCAACACTCTTTTTTAAAGTCTTCCTCTTTATTTAATAGGATAAAAGGCCTTTTCTGGTTTTGTTCACTATTATGAACATTTGGGCTTACAACTTCTGTAGTTATTGCTACATCAAAAATGTGATGGATCCCAATTCAGCATCATGTTCCTGTATGCTTAAACAAGACTGAAGCCTGTGCCTAAGAACAGTGCCCAGAAGAGACAGCCATATGCTCAGTGAAAACGATTTTTCAAACTAAGGCAACACAGAACAAACAAAACATGCCTGTGAACACCCAAGGAGGTATTTGCAACTGCTTGAGGGCAACACAGCTAGAATACTCCAAAGTTTTTGATGCTACAAATATTTCTGAATATTACCCAGATGTATGTACCAGAACAGCACCATTTATCAGTTTAATTCCATCTGTTTTCTTAAGCAACTTTAAAGCAGACTTGCTGCCTTTATTTCAGAAGTGTCAGCAATGAAATATCAACTCTTTTGCAGGTGTAGGGGAAGGAGTCTCATTGTATCTTCCCAAATAATACACAGAACCCCACCTAACTTGCTGAAGCAAATACAATAATGCTGAAAACAACAAAAGTTCTAATAAAGGCATTCTTCTTTGCTTTCCTTAGCTTTCTGTTTAAATAAAAGAGCTGGAAATAATCTTCTAAGGTTCCACCCTTCCCTCAAATTCCCTGACCAAATGATTTTTACAGTAGCGTGTAGCAACTGAAACACTTCAAAATCCAGTAGGCTGAATTACTCAAAAGGTACATCTGCAGGGAACAACACAGAAATTCCTCAGGTATTTTAGGTCAGGAAGCAAGAACACTGTACCAATGCAGCACTGTTCTCGGGCTCTCAATGCTAGCAATAGGGGCTAAGAATTCAATGCACTGCCATATTAACATGCTGTCTTCCTCATCAGTGCTACCATTTCTGCACTGGTTCATTTACAGTTAATCTGGGACCTCTGATTAGCTTATGAAGACAAAACTCTCACTGTCTGCAGAAGGACAGAGACTAACTGGTTTAAACAATGATTTATCTATGATTTCATATGAATCAGTCTTCTATTTCTACCCTAATCCTCTTACTTGAATATTAAAAAAAAGGATGCCTGCAAGTCTACAAAGATAGGTCACTATGCTTTTGCTTTACTGAACTTAGATATGGGAGCATTTTTCAGCAGTAGGAATACTATCGCAATTAGGCTTATCTACTTGACATTAATTTCATTTTATTCACTATGTGCGTTGTAATCTCTTTGCTAAAATTCATTAGACAATCACTTTCCTTTTGCAAACGACTAAGTATTTGAAGATCAAGCTCCAAGATAATCAGTCATTCCTCTACTTTCAGTTGAATACACGTGGTATGTACATGCACCGTGTAAATTACCTTATTCACAATGCTGCCAGAGACTCTGTGTGTACAGATCTACATCTGCCTCTTTTGCAGTTTTGGTTTCTGATAACACCACAGGTGAGCACATGGGCATTTCTTACTGTGTAAGTTCACTGTCTAAATAACAAATTAATTCTCCTCCAGAGAGAAAGAGAAGGACAGGGATGGCTTCTGTCTCCTCACACAATTCTCTTGACTCCCCTCTCTAGGCCTGAAGAATTGGCTTGTTTTCCACATGCCTCAGCAATCACCTAAAAGCAGGGAAGATTAAAGACTTGGTGATGCCCGGAAGCCTGCATGCAGTCATGTACAGGAATGCCAGTGCTCTACCTGCTTCTCACCAACCCCTCTTGTGGGCATTCTTGAAGCAGGACAAGATACAGCCCTGACTCTCTTAAGTGCTGTCACAAGGAGTAGATAATACACCATAAATCAAGTTTTCCCTCCTTCAAGGGATAAAACCTAGGGAATTTTATTTCATAGACAGACTTCATCCTTGAAAAGAGAGGAGAGAAACTCTAACAGCTTCGTACTGGAAGCAGAGGGAAAAGGAATAAAAGAGGAAAATACAGGTAGCTGAAAACATACTGGCTCTCAGACAGTACCTACAAATCTTGCTTCCAAAATACAAAGTTAAGTGTATTTTGCAGTGCAAATATATATTGATGAAAAACAGCAAAGCATTAAAACAATTCAATTTTCAAAAATGGCCAATATGAACTTTTCTAAAAGAAAACCCACACTCCCCCTCCCCCCCCGATTCAGGATGTGTGTCTCTTCTGTCACAATACAGTATAGAAAACGCATACAAAGACAAAATAGGCCACTGAGAAGGCTAAGCCACACACGTTAACTCTGAATCTATTTGATAAAAAAATCATTTAAGATTAGTTCAGATCAGGAACAGCTTTTGACCTTGTAAGACTAGACAGAATGAAGTATAACGTTCATTTGTTTGTTTTGATCTGACATTTATGAAGTACTGCACACTCATGATGACTTTAAATGCTTATTGAGAAGTCAATAAAAAAACAGCAATGAAAAAAATACATGCACTGCTCAACGCAATTTTGATGCAGGTACTGACAGAAATGTAATGATTTAATGAGAATCTGTCACTTCCTGATGAATGCTATAAAGAAAGATAATGGTACCATGCCGCAGAAACCACATTGACTTGGTATTCTATGACTGTCATCAGGGAAACATTCAGTTATAATTGCATAGCAGTGTGTAAAAATCCTCCTTGGGTTGGATGCCCACCTAACCAAGATGTTGCTGAATTCACTGCAGCTGTTAATATGAAACTGAAAACGATTAGGAAAGAATAACATGGTGAGAAAAAGAGTAGTGCGATTAAGCCTAATTTTTCACTTTAAGATCAGCTAACAAATACAAGATAAAGAAAAAAATTGAAAAAATGATTTTGATGTTATTCAAGATAGTGCTCTGTGTGTAAACAATACGTTTTTTAGCAAAGTTTTTATGCATCAAAAAGCTATTAAAAAACTTAGTTTGACAGCATTATTGAAGAGAGTAATTCAGCCAGATGAATTTTTAACACATTCTCAGGAGAACCTGTGCAAGGTGAAATTCAACTGGAACTAAGAAGAATCAGGCAAAGACACGCGTGAGGATAAGTATGTCTCAGCCTGCCAGCTGAAGATGTCACAACCAGAGAAAACTGGCCTCAGGTCTGTAGTGAAAGAGAAACAGGGTGCAGTGCTGTGGGAAAAATATTCTGATACACAAAAATGCTGCAGAAGCAAAGTCCATGGCATTGTGGGCACCAAAGTGAGCTCTGTTGAAACCATTGCTGATGCTCCCATTTTCTGTCTCTTTCCTAACACCCAGGGATATTAAAGCCACAAATAGCAGAAATAAGCATTTCACTTGAAATTGAAAACTGAAGCTACAGATAAACGTGGATCTTTCTGCTGGTGATCTTAATAAAACTCTCTGATTTGCACAGAGGAGAAAGGTAGAAAAATGTTTTGAGCATTCACTTGTAAAGCTTGAAAAGTGATTTCTGCTGTGAGACCTTGTTACTGGAACAAGCTTAGGAACACAAGCTGAAGGACACAAAGCTGGAAATCAGCTCTTTGGTCTTTGTTCTGCAGCCAGGTTAGAAAGGTCCACAGGTGAGCTAGTCATACTTAGAATTCTGATCTGCATGTAATATTTGTGTCAGAACAGTAGTACAATTCCAATTCAGTTTCACGTGGACAAAGGTCTGCACGATACGTACCACTAAAATCAATTCCATAGCAAAGACTTTTGTGCAAACTGATTAGAATTTTGAGAGGAGGACAATTTTGGGGGATGCCAATACCCCTTTCATGGGGAACAATATGGAATGCACATTCATCACCAAGTTAAACTTACCGCTGTCCATGATGATCACTGTCAAGGCACAAAACTTGCAAATATCAAATCTGAAAACAAAAAAGGAAACATCCTGTTGAGTTGTGGATTATGATCAACTTGGGAAAGTTTATAATATGTGGGAATCAAGATAAATGTTTTATATCAGTGCTGGAAACCTCGTAGTTAAGATTAATCTCCATTTTTAGTTGTATCACTACCACATGCATAGTAACTTCAGTAGTGCAAGAGTACTATCCAATAAAAGATGACTCTTAAGAAATGGTGAACACTTCAACCTTCAAAGTTTTCCATATTTAGAGTATGAAAATGTGATACAAAATGGGTGTGTTTCATTTCAAACTAATCTGAACCTGTTTTACAACCTGAAAGGTTAAAGTACTTGTATCTTATCTAGGTCTCAAATTCACTCTGCAGAGAATATGAAACCAACTTTATTCTACGGATCAGATTTGAGAAATCAGAATGAACACATACAAAATCATTCAAAGTCTGCTACTGATTAAAACAGAATGCATTAAGATCAAAGGTAAAGCGAGACCTGTGATTTGGCAAAAGAACCTGCAATACATCCAAGGATCCCAGCCAGCCCTACAAGAACTTGCACGTACTTTATCCACATCTTGGAAGGAGAAAAGACAAAAGGATACACACAGTCATAAAACAGCCTGAGGCACAGTGCAGCCACCAGATAGTCAGTAAGAACTACACCTGGAAGCTGCAATAGTTATTTCAGGCACTGCTTTCAGTTTCTTGGAAACTTCAGTAGTTTGAGAGAAGAAAATAAAAGCTTTAAGTGAAGGACCAGAATGTTGCAGCTGTCTGACCAAGTCGGTAGAACACCACATGAGGTCAAAGATTTTTTACTAATAAATTAACACGTTAAGACTCTTAGAGATTAGCATCAGTTCTACTTCGGAGGTTAAGTTACACATCAACATATTATTCCATATGCATGCCCTCAACCTCCATAAAACCAAAACCTCATATGCAAACATCTTCACTAAGTAGTGCTAACTGTGCACAAATGTTGGCTGTAGCTGCTGTAATAAACAGGGAAAGTTAAGACTTCCAACACTAGTTTGTTAAGCAAGAGCAGACTGCAATACTCGTCATAAATGGTGCTCTATAAACACATCCCAGTCTCCAAACAAAACTGTAGGCCTGAGACTAAAGGAAATGTGGAATGGAGAGTAAACTAATTTTTAAGTTCTTCACATCTCTGCAAAAGTAAATAAATGTGAATTAGATTAAAGCACTCTGAAGTCTCACCACCATGATGTTTAGTGTATCATTACTAAGCATAGTAGGGTCACAGAAGCAGGGGGCTTATATTCTGGGGAAAAAAAAAAGTATACAGCCTCTTCCTGCAGTGCTAATTTTTCTCAGCAGGCTATCCCTACCTATGCAAAGACTCCAAGAAACTGAAGAAGTCCCTGGAACAGGTATTGCAGCTTTCAGGTGTGGTTCTTACTGATCTTCAACAGTCTACGTTAGATTCTTACAGCAATTACAGATATTTAGAGATCTCTGGAACTAATTATGTCAGTTTTCCTACAAACAAACATCTTCTTTTAAATGCTACTCTGCCTTCCCTCCCCATTTCTGTATCTGCCCAAGCTTCTTCATTTCCAAGCCTCCTGTTGCCCCTGCACCCCTACAACTCATGGCAAGTTTCCTGCCATGGCACCTCAATACAGGCTGAGCCAGAGGCTGATGCAGGCAGTGATGTCCTGCTGTTACACAGGGAAAACACACTAGTCAAGCCCACAGACCAGATTTTTCCCACCACAGAGGAACTACTCAAGTCATCCATCAAATTTCAGTCCTCTAATCTCTGATAGTCTTGGTTCTAATCGACTAAACAGTTCAAAAATTGTTTGGAAAAAGGGATCAAATGAAGGCAAGGACATTAATTTTATTTGCTTCATAAACCAGCTGATAAAACTGAAGAGGGTTGGGCAACAACTACAGGAATATCTTGACTTGCTACTGACTCATTTATTCCTTTACCCAGCTTTTTACTTAGAATTTCATGCTTTTTAGTCTTCAATAAGCTCATTGAAAGGTAGGACGGTCTTATGTTGCCAGAGCAATGTCTTCCATATATGTATATATATATTCAAAGTTCAAGAGTAAGTTGATGCATCTGACCATAGACTTGTAAAACAAGTGATCATTTCTGAGTGCCTATTTGACTGTCAGTATGTTGGTAGAAAAATCCCCAAACAAAACAAATCAACAAACACTGAACAATCAGCCATTCACCTCTAGTAGAAAATATAATGACTCAGTAGGAAATACAATGAGTTCTAAGGCATACATGAGACAGCAAAGGAGACATACCAAGGCCTGTGCTATTTATCAGCATGGCTATGCTCAACACCAAGGGGCTGTAACATTTCACATCTTAAAGCAACATACCAAGCTGTGCTTCTTCCCAAATATAACTTAAGTATTTTTCCTCAACCCTGAGTGTTCATGCTTTGCACACACTGTACAAGCATAACATCAGAATATTGTGCACCCCATAAATTGGGATGACTGACTTCAGCCATAAAAATAGACAGTATTTCTGTAAAGTTTTGTTGCATGTTAAAATAACCATATTCTGTTAGCTTATGCTCCAGGCTCCATTTTCTGACCACAAGTTTAATTGAAACATGTGCACCACATAGTATTAAAGGGCAGAGGATCTGACAGAGGGCACATAAATCCAAACTACTTTCGGTACTCTTGCTCACTGACTGTCATGTTTCCTAGAGAAAAAAAAGAAAATAATATCGAGCACAAAGCATTAAGAAAAGATCCTTAAGGGATAATATAGAGCAGCAGCTACATCTTTCCTCACTTGCTGAATTAACAGTGACTAGGAGCACAGTAAGGCCAGCAGGCTCCTCTCACAACAGGGGAGAAACATGCACTCTAGCACACAGGTAGGGAAGGGGAGATGGTTTTGTTCCATTCCACAATACAACTCTAACAAGGGATGCAGTTGTTAGTTATATAACATGTACAATTAATGAGACTACTGAGATGGCAGTTTACAGCCAGATGCCCCCAAAGAACTATAAACATTTTCAAACTATAAACATTTAGGTTCTGCTGGAGCTTTTTATGTAAGCAAATATATTCAAGGGACACGACTAAGTGAAATATCAGTAGACGCTCAGTACAAAACCAAACACCCCTGTTTCAGTCCCAGGCCCCAAAGCAGGTGCAATGAAACAACCAAAATACTCCCATGGGAGGTTTGTTTAGAAGAAGAATGAAAACAATAATTAATTATACAGGAAGACAGGCAATAATTATTCAACTGACATTTATTCAAAATGTGGGATCCCAGTTCCACCACATTTGGCTTTTACATTCTTGCAAGAAAATGTTACAAAAAACTGTAATTTTACTTATCTCCTCCAAAAGAATCTTTTTCCTTAGGAAAAGCGCACAAAAGAATTGACATGGATTCAGACACTGGAGAAACATACTGCTTTTGCTCTGAGCAGGATATCCATGTTTAAGGATATAGGAAAAGGTTGTACTTTCTAAGTTTGATCTGCTGGCAACAGCAGCTAGCCATGGAGTCAGGGCAGGAATAAAGAGGGATTAAACACTTTAGAAACTACTATCAAAGATATAAAAGAATTGTCCCACCTGAGACTACAAAGAACATGGATACGAGGGAAACAGAACCGAAAAACCTCTTCAGCTTTGTAAATGCTATCCAATCACAGCATTATAACACATTATCATTAACTTTGATTACATAGGGATTGAAACCACAGCCTGGATCAGTAAGAGAAGCTTGTGCTTAGAGGACTGCCATTATGTCTTAAAAATCAATAAAATATATAATCACTCTCAGAACTTGCACGCTAAGTACAACTCTTACAGAGCCACATTTGACAGAAAAGGCTACTCATAACTGCCACTGGGCAATGTTTCAGCTGGCTGAGGCTGTAGTCTTAAGCTTCTGCCTCAGCTTCACGACCCATTCTGAAAGCTTTTATAATTTTTTTTTTGTTTGTTTGTTTTAGAGCCGCAATATTCTGGCTGCTTATTCCATGGTTCCTGCCAAGCTCCTCCAATAACTGTAAGTTAAGACAGTTCTTCCTTACCTTCCATCCCAACCAGACAGGAACAATCTCTCAACACACACATTTTGGCAAGCCGGACATCTGTTCAGAGAAGTATCATCACATTCCTTTCTGAGGGGGAGGGTTTTAGCTAGTTTCATTGTTTCCAAGTGCAAGGGGACATCTGGGGCAGTTCTTGGGAAAAATGAATGCTGACATAACTAGCAGCATTGAAACCCAAAACTACACAAATGCTCAAGAGACCTTTCTCATCAGAATACACTGCAGTAATTCAGACACCTCAATTTTCAGTAAGTTTGATATTAAAAGATGCTGCTTCAGGGTAGACATAATTACTCTGCTTTGGGAATTCAAACTTGGAGTAATGAACTCGATAACCCCTGTAAACATTGATGCTGCAATAACCAATTCCTCCACTTTTTCTTTTCTTTTTTTTTTTTTAAGCGGGAATGGTGCATGCTTAAATAAGACTATCACAGTAAGCTGTATTTTTATCCTGATTTTGTATTGCATCAGCAGCAGATACCACGTAACGTAATCATTCTAACTTCTGCTCTCTCCGATGCCTTTTAACCAAATCTGACACCTAGACTTCTTCATGCATTACCTTAAGTACTCCCTGAAAATCAATGACCAAGAAGAACAGAGAAATCCATTAAGGTTTTCAGTGAAGTACAGATGGATTTCACCATTTGTGGAAGCCTTTCAGGAGGCAGGTGCCTTGGACAACTGCAAATCGTTACCCATTTTCACTGGCAGAAGGTAGGCAGTCAGCAAGCATACAGCCTCAGCCCGTGCAAACATTTACAAGTTGCTAAGACAAAGCTGGAGAAATGAAAATAGGGAAACAGCACAGCCAGCACATAGGAGGTATCTGAGAATGTTGTAATTTGGTTAAGAGCTGAGTCACAAAAAAAAATATGCATAGTAGAGAACAGAAGAGAACTCAGATTACTTTAGTAGGAAAGAGCAAGAGGTGACAGAGACAAGAAAATAGCTTCATTACAGTTGTGATGATCCCTGATCTAATCACAGTTTAAGTGATGGCTTCCAAATCAAACTCAGGCTGTTAGCTACTTCAATAGCACCTACTCAAACTTTGGCCTGAATAGATGGACTCATTTGAAACCAGTACAGTGGTCATGGATAATAAACTATAAGCACTGCAGATTTATCTCTGTCAATGACTATGCTCACATTAGTCAGGAATGCAGAGCAATAGGAGCAAGTCTACAGAACAAAGCAGTTGGTATTGAGGGCCTGACACTAACGCAACAGGCATGGTGAAAATTTTGCTTCACAGTAGGTCCAATTTGGTTCCATGAGCTATATGAATACCGTGTGGTTGTTGGCCTGCATTAGGTATCGTCTTGGAGCACATTTTTTCATTTACTTTCAGCCAAAATTAATTCAGTTTCATTGCTTTAAAACGATTCCACAGTGTGAACCAAAGCACAAAGAGGTGACAACTGGGAGTTTTGCTTCCACAAAACACTCCTAATCTGAACCAAAGTGCTGCTGCAGATATGCCCAGTGTACCGTATGACTATAAGCAAAGTAGTAAGAAGCTGTGAGGAAGGAAGCTCTAGATAACATCATTTCTCAACAAAGATTCAAAGGTTGTTATGGGACAACAGTGAACGGCTGGCAAAACTTCCTGCGGAGCTACAGAACTCCTTGAACAAACAAGCGGACTAAAACACAGATAAGATGAAACGCTCCTTCAAGCGAGCCCTTCAGGCTGGGCTGCGAGGTATGAGTAGATCCAACCCAGACCCTCCATTTCCAGGGCAAAACCCGAAAATGCTAAGCTTACCTAAAGCTGAAGGAAATTAAAAATTAAAAAAAAAAAAATCAAACAAAACCAAGCAAAACAAACAGAGATAAAACTACAGAACATTACGACAACAAAAGAAACAACAACCAAAAATCAAATCCAAACGAAACACTTCCTCACAGTACAAACAGATTTCTTGAGCAGTCTGTCTCACCTTCCACCTGTGTGGAATTCAGATATTAAACGGCACTCCAGTAAGAATTCACTCTAGTCAAAGGACTCAACTCTCCTCAAATTCAACCAGTGTGTTGAACATACTTAAAGCTAATTAACAGAAACAAAACACTGATACACTGCATACCACAGGGCCCAATCTAAGCACTAAAAACCCAAAACAGAGGTGAGGCATACAGCTAACCTGGTGATTAGGAGACAATGCAGCCACCTCCCACCCTCTGCAAACACTGCCCAGACAAAAAGCACCCCCCACACGGAGTGAAACTTGCAATTACAGGCTGCAAAATTAAAATCCAGTTTAGGACCACCTTTTTCACTGTTCTCGGTAGCTTTCTCTCTAAAACTTCTTACCAGCTTCTTCAATAATAGAAGGACAAAGAAAGTCAAGCAACAGTATCTGAGCAGAGTCCATTCACTAGAATACACCTTCATTGTAAGAAAGGTGTTTGCCCCATTCAGAAAAGGTCACAAGAGCAAGCCTAAAAAACGCACAATTTTTCCTGCTTGGAAATCCTTATAGATATTTCTTCCCCAACACATCTTTTAGAAAGCAAAACCACGACCCAAATGTCACAAACAATACCTGCCTGCCTTTTCCAATAACAGAAGCTGGCTGTACAAAATTCAGCCTCCAAATGCATCAGTCCGTATCCAATACTCTTCCCAGATGAAGAGAAGAAAGATCTGACAACTCTGCACGTTTGAAAAAGATTATCCTCAATTCTCCGAGGCTGTTACTTGAAATTGTTGCAGTGCTCTGAAGGTTACGGAGCAGTAGCAATTCTAAACTAACGCTATTTTTGAAGTAAAGGGGAATGAGGAAAACAGAGCTCAGAACGTGAACTTTCATAGCCAAAAGAAACCTGGATCATTTTATGCATCTTTGCTGTGCATGCAATAACTTTATAACTAACCTAAGCCTGCTACTTCGTAAAGTTTATTTTGCTCTTCTGTGAAGAGGTGTGGTGAATATTCAGCTCTAAATGCGGAAATTGCATTTAGCACATGCTTGGTAGTCCAATGTCTCACACCTCATTTCATTTAGAAAAATTATCCAGAAGCAATAAAATGTAATTTCTCTAGTTTAGTGTAGCACTTCACAGAGAAGTGTGCAAACAAAGCCTTGTCTTCCAAATATTTATGCACCGTCAGCACATTTCCATACAAGTTTACACCCAGCCTATTTTCCCCTGAAGCAACGCACATATGATGGCATTTCAGAGCATGTTTTAATAGGATTTTCCAGTAACACAAATTAAATTGCACAGAAGTGCCAGAAGAATTATAAGAAAGCTATGAATATAGAGTTCATCTTATTGAGTTATGTGGTAACTGGGAAAAAAGATAAGAGGAACAACTGCTACTACAGAATTGTTCTGATTTTTTTCTGTCACATAGGGGGACTTCATAAAAAGAGCACACAAAGGCATACAACACTGGAAACCATAAAAGAACTGCAGCCAGTTATAGGGAAAACACCCCCCACAGAGCAGAAAATAATTTTTTTAATATTGCTACTTCCTTCTCTCATAACAGCCACCCTCTTTTGCCCCTTCTCATCAGCATTACTTGAATTTCCATACAACTTAAGTGTGCACACATCCTGACTGTCTCTTCTAAAGCATTACACATTTGAACAAGCCTACACGCAATCATTCCTGCTGATTTACATGTTTGCAGCGTAGTAAAACAAAATGGTAACGAGATGGTTTGGCTTCATCCACGAAGAGGAGTGAAGGAATTTCTCCTCCCTTCCACCCACCCTTTACTGAAGATCAGTGCCCTGATTTGGGCTAAAGCAGTATGGTGCTCAGCATTGCAGCTTCACCCAAACCCTTCCATCAGTCTCCCTCCCCTCCTCCACTCCTTTGCTCTCACAAGCTTCTGCAGAAGAGAACTATAAACTTCCTAGACTGCATTTGCCATTGAAGCCAACCTCTCAGTAAACCAGTTCTGCATCCCAATATCAAACTGCCTTTTGTTTAAACATCAAGTACCAATTTTCATCTTAAACTGATACAATTCCGTAAGAGCTACTAGAAATGCCAAATACTTTATCAGTGTTTCATTCCAAAGGGTACTAACATAGTTTTCCTGTTTTTAGATGGCTTTCCTTTAGCAAAAGGGCTTTGTGTCTTTCTGGGGTTTCCTCATGTCCTCCAGTCCAACAATTATACTCGCTGGTCCTTCTCAATCTGCTAGTCCACAATGGCAGAAAAATTAAAGTTGTATTCGTGGAAGTTTTCCTAAAGAAAGCAAACTACAGAACCATTTTGAACATCATCATTCAAGAAAAGACTGGAAGACAAGTTAATTTGGAAATAAATACCACAGAAAAGCTTTAAGTCACAGCCTCTCAATGATCGACCACACAGCATAACTCCACAGAAAACAAAGCCAAAGAGTTCCAGAAGTCACAAAGCCACCAGTATCAGAGTAGAGTCACAAAGAATTTCTGATACTTCGCAGCACTGAAAGCAGTAGAGCAGCTCCAAAACCAGAACAATAAAACTATTGACGCTCTCCTGCTTATAAAGTGATTCAGTGCATTACACATTCTGCTTGTGAGTAGGAAGCATGAAAAAAATATAAAACATGAACATTCTAAAGGATTTTGGCTTTAAAAATCAGTTTTAAAAGACTTAGGGCAAGGGAAATTTTACACGTTGAAATCGATTAAATACTGACATGCCAAATTAACGCACAAAATTAACCACATTTGAAGATACGATTTATCTTAGCTATGTCAAAAACTCATGCAATTAGGATAAGAGTTAATTGCTTAAAAATCCATGTGCAACAGGAAGATCATCCACTCTATTTGTATGCCTAACATTTGTTTTTGGAAGGTTCAAAGGGTGTGCTCCCCACGCACCCCATAAGCTGTACACCTTCTCCATCACCTAGAGAATGTGGAAGAGGACAGGAATCTCTAATGCACACAAAAAGGTCATTGATTTTTTTTTCTTTTTAATTTGGTAATTCTGTTGTATACATTTACAAATGACACACACTACAGAGGTCACTGGAGAACCTTCCTAGGCTTTCTGCCAACAGTGGCTGCAGCTCAACCTTTTGTATTTTCATGTAGACCAAGCCACCTGAAAAGAAATTCCATCAAACCTTCGCCCAGACCTCCTAAAGAACAGCCACAGTGAAAAAACTTTGACACTTCAGTTTTTCCAAGGCAAATGTAGACATGATGAGCTTGTAGCTGGGCTTTACAGTTTGCCACAAGCAGCCTTTCCATAAAAGATGAGCTTGCTCACCCTGCTTCTCACCTTCTGACTTTGTCCCCCCAGATCTACTCACCAGGCCCTTGCCTCTCTTGAAGAAATTTTCATGGGTCTTGCCATTCAAGCAGCTTGCTGCTGCTCCCCAAAGATGCCAGCGAAGATATTGATGCACTGCTGCTTCACTTAGCTCAACACCAGTAAAGCTGCTGTCTGAGCAGGTAGTTTTCACCCCCCCCTTCCCCCCCCCACCCCCCCCCAACAGCCACATTGTCCTGCTTCCTCCCTGAGCCAACACAGGCTCTGGCTGGCAGCCATCCAGCTAATGAAAAGCCTTCTGTGTGCCTGAGTTTGATTAAAAACAAATCATCTCCTGGTCCAGTTGACTATACAGCATTAGGAAAACAGTCAAAACGCAGAATCTAACAAGGATGGAGAGGAAAAGCAAGAACATGTTTTCAAACGGTAGGACATGCGTATACATCAGCTAAGCTGCTTACAAAGCCATGCACTCAGTTCATCCTAAGCCATGCCTTTATTTTGTTGCTGCCCACAGTTCTGATAAGTGGCAGCAACAAACAGAAAATAGCACAGTGAGTCCGTTTCATTTCTGATACTCCGATTGCTCAGCAGCGCTGAAAGAAAATGTCAAGGACTGCGCTAATTTGAGATGCTGCAAGGCATTGCTACAGGAAGGCAGGCAAGAGAGTTTGCTGAGGATACTGCTGTTGAAACCTCTTTCCCACTGCAGTGAGAATGAAGGTTAGGAAAAGAACGAAAAGGAAGGTGCTTCTCTTCCCAGCTTCAGCAAATACTTAGGAGTAGGGCTCTACGAATAAAAGCTGAAGTACACACAGGGTCAGTAAATAGTACACTGATAAGCCTGGCAGGTTTATCCACGGGCAGGTGCAGAAGTTCATTTCTGATGAATGCCACTATCTGGTAGCACTCCTATAAACTGCTTCCCACCAGCAAGATAACAAATCTAAGTTTTCTGAGTGAAAACAGAATCGTTCTTCCATGTTGAATACTAAACACGTAGAAATATAGCTAATTGTAATAGATAGTACACACCTGACAGTTCATTTGGAGATAGGGATTTAAGGACAAATTGATGTAAAGTGATCCTTGAAATTGGTTCATGGCAGTCACTCTTACAGTACAAAACTAAAAGCTCAGCAAAACAGGAATATCCAGAATTACAACAACAGCACATAACATCTTGGTGTAAACAACAAAAAGCTCCCACCTAACCTAGGCTTCTGGCAAAAACAGAAGTATGGCAGTTTCAGGCCACAGAATGAACCTTGATAAACTACTGCAGTATTACTTTTCATGTGCTCTCTCTGTGGTTTCAGTATCTCTTAATCTGACCACTGCTGGAGTACTCACGTTGAAGCAGAGTTGATCAGTGCGTTGAAAAACTACAAGTATCTTCAATGGGTAATCTGAAAACACGAGATGACAACTTCTAAAAGTGATTTCAGAAGCAATTTGAGAAGGTTGCTTCAAACGCTTTGAAGAAACACTCTACTGAGCACGTACATGGCACAATGCAATGGATAACATTTGATTTAAAAAAAAAGAAGTCAACACAACCAAACCAAATCATAAAAGGAAGCATTCATTTTGAAAACAGGCACCATTTCTTGTGCCACTGTATTGTCTTGGGAGTCTTAGCCCCAGATGCAAACTCCGTTGTGTTAGGTTGTGCAAATGTGTTTCCCACCTTTTCTAAGTGTATTTCTGACCAGGTGCATAACTTTTGTTTTACATAATCCTTACCTATCAGCTTTGGGTAAAAGTGAGCTACAGCCTAAAGCATTTATACATCAGCTTTCCACAAATGTATTTCCTTCTAAGCCAAAACACATGGTGGGACTTCAGGTAGTGAGCACACAGTTTCTTTACCCTGTCTGCAGATAGGCTTTGCTTTTGAAATGTTACTAATCATCAACTGACCTGTGCTACAACAAAACTGATGGCAACCAGATAAGCTCATTTCAGATTTCACAAACGTATCAAATGTTACTAAACCAGAATCAGTAAACAGAACATTGGGTAAACAAAGAAAAGTCTGGATATCGTCAGATTAGATTTCAAAAGGTCCGAAAGTTACTGACATCTGAACTTGAATAAAAATAGCTGGCAGAAGAACAGATATTAGGCATTAGGTCATTTAGTCCACTCCCTTGCCAGTGCTGCATTGTTTTCTACTGCACACTGCAAGTACTTTTGTTTATAACGCGGGAGAGGAAACGAGGGATGCAGGGAGGGGTAGGAAGAATGACTGTCTTTGGAGGCTGGAGCAAAAGAAACACTACAGAAATCCAAGCCAGAGAAAGGCAGCACCCTGGAAACACAGCTGGTAAGAAATCGTGAGAGAGAGCAAGGTGGTATGAAAAGCAATAGAGAAATTCAGAATTGAGCTGAGGGCCTGAAAGCAAAAGACCTTGACAGGACTGCACAGAGAACAAAATTCTCACCCAGGGGAACCTGGAAAGAATGGGAACATACAAAGCAAATGAGATTTACAGGATTTTTGGATGAGGGAAGTAAATGAGTGAAATGACTTATTCTTTCCAGTACACATACTTAGAGTAAGTGGTACCAGCTGCATGTTGTGGTGCTCCCTCACCCACCCAGCTGGTTCTAAGAGCTGCTGGGTAAGGAAAATGATGCAGGGTCAGACGCAGGTCAGACTTATTTTTCCCCCAGTATTATTAATTTTGTGATCCATCTCATCACGCGGATAGAAAATGGTTGTGCTCTTACAAGGGAAGGAGACCACAGAGATAGGCAGGACAACACAAGGGAAAAGATGACAGGAAAAAGAGGCTGCTTAAAACAGCACAGAAAACACAAATGTTTCAGTGCTATGGCCTAAAATATGCTAACACTAAAGCATATTCTGTCCGTGCTTTTGCCTCAAAGTTCCTTCATGACCCCACAGAGTCACGTTAAAATGCTGTTTAAGTGTGGGCACTAACTAAATGCATTTTATTTTAGGGGTACCTTTCCAAAATCTGAGAGCTAGATTTACAAAAGCAGTACAGGTTTAGATGAGCAATTCTATTTCTTCAAAGCTCTGCCCTTTCACACTTGGAGTACCACAGCAATTTTTATGCAATAAGCAGTATGTTATTACTTAGTAGTTAACTGTAGTTCAATGTAGACATATGAGAGGCTGAATTGAAGTTCACTAAAAAAAAAAAAAAACCTTTTCATTTGTGAATGTTTCTGGAAATGACAATAACTACAGTAACTGTGTTAATGTGTGTTACTCCCTATCATTTACCAAAGAAAACTGATGTCACTAATGTCCTAATCCCAACACCTTATGTGTTACAACAAGATGCAGTGCTTTACTGTTTGAGCTAACACAGAATCTTGTAGCATTACTTGGCTGCAAATCCCCGGATGAACTCGCGTGAGAAAGATAATCCAGCTTTTTTCTGGGGATTGCCTGATGTTTGCCAATTCCAAGGAAACGGAGGTGCACAGCAATCCCAGGCTCTCTTAACCTACTCTGGAAAACAGACTTCTCTTATCTAGAAGCGAGACAGATGAACAGATGAGTAAGAAGTCTCACTCCTGCAGTTGCGTGCAGCATTTCTACATAGAAATCCTTCATCCCCTCTTTCCTGGCTTCTAATCTCACTGCCCTGGGGAGCAGCAGGAACTGTTCTCACAAACTCACTCTTCCTGGATACCTATGGCTGCCAGCTGCCTCACAGAGCTTGCAAACCTCCCCCACAAGCACTTTTATCAATGGCACTTCCTTCTGTCCTACAGAGGGCCCAAAATTGCACAACTGCAATGCTGGCCATCTCTTTAAATGTGTGTGTGCCTGTGCCTTTGTATACATACATATATACATACATATATATACACATACAGAAAAAAACGACAGTGCTTTTACATACATATTTTCTTACAGAGAAGTAAGTAAACCCCTTGCTGTTAAGCTGTCATAAGCATTCCTGTGACAGAGCAGAGAACCAGACTGAAGCACTAATGAGGTTAATCAGAAGAAGCGTGAGAGGTTAACCTGAGTCTGTAGCTAATGCTCCATGAACTCCACGCTGCTGTATGAACAGTGCTGCCTGCACGGAGAGAAGATGGTACAGAACACGGACATCAGAAGCAATGGTGTCCAAAACAAGCCTAAGGCATTGATTTTGATTTAGAATTCCCATACCTGTGTAACTGTCCCTCTCCTCAGACTCACAGAACAGTAGTTGTTGGAAGGGACCTCTGGAGCTCATCTAGTCCAACCCTCTGCTAAAGCAGGCTCCCTACAGTAGGTTACACAGGAAAGCACCCAGGTGGGTTTTGAATATCTCCAGAGAAGGAGTCTCCAGCACGTCTGTGTGCAGCCTGTTCCAGTGCCCTGTCACCAGCACAGTAAGCAGCTTCTTTCTCATGTTTGTATAGAACTTCCCGTGCTCCAGTCCGTGTTCATTATCCTTTGTCCCGTTGCTGCACACCAGTAAAAAGAGCCTGGCTCCATCCACGTGATACCCACCTTCTTATTAAGACTCACCCATAACAAAGGGGTAATGCAAAACACGAGCTTCTCAAGCACCTCATTTTTCCTGAAGCCTTCATCCCCTAGCCCACTGGCTCCGCTCCTCTCGGTTTTGCTGCCTACCAGCCGCTTGCCCCCCAACCCCAGTAGCAGCTGGGATGATGCTGAGGCTCTCTGCCCCCTCCTGCTCCCTGTTAAGAGGAACGAGGCGCTCTCTTGGCAGCGTTAGGCTCAGCAGAGCTCCACCAGACCCCGGGTGGAGCGGCCTCCCAGCCCCCACTGCTCCTCACCCAGCACCGACCGAGTCTTTCGGCGACTCTAACTAGAAGCGAAAAAAGTTTACAGGCGGCTGGAGCTCCTTGTTGTGCTGCTGCTTCTCCCCTCTACAAAGAGCTTGGAACAGCCGCCTATTTCGGAGACAACCACCAAACTCCTTCGAAAAACAGGATCCGCGGAACTTTCCTTCAGCCAGACGCGGCCAAAGCACGTCCCTCCCTGGCAGCGCCGGAAAGGACAGATCCCCCTCCCCACCCCTTAGGGCAGATTCCCGGCGGCACGGCGAGCCCCCACCGCCCGCAGCTGCAAGGAAAGGAGCGCTGCCGTCGGACCGCCACCCGTTCCGACTCCAAGCCCGGCGCCCTCCGCAGTCACACCGACACCCCTAAGACCAACAAGGAGCACCCGGAGGCTCAACAACAACCCCCAGCCCTCCCCCCCAGCTCCGCTCCCATTACCCCCCCCAGCCTGTGACCCCCGCTGCGCCCCTCCCGGCCCCCGCGGCGCGGCCCCCGCCTCACCGCTGCCGCCCGCCCGGCGGTCGCTGTGCGAGTAGCGGAGCACCGCCGGCCCCGCGCCGCCGCCGACCCGCACGCCGCTCCGCAACTCCCAAAGGCTCGGCGGCGCCGGAGCTACCGCGCATGCGCCACGGGACTCCCCGTCCCGGAGAGAGGGGGGCGGGGCGTGCCCGGGAGAACCGCGCCCACAGGGTTGGGCGCGAGGGGTAACGGCCGCCGGGCAGCTGCGGGCTGCTCGTGGGACAGCTTTCGTCGACTGTGTCTCGCCCGCCTGGCAAAGGCGTTTCACGGGCTGGATCCTTAAAATCCTCATGTTCCACCCTGAACATGAATCATAGAATCATAGAACGGTTTGGGTTGGAAGGGACCTTTAAGATCATCTAGTTCCAGCCCCGCCTGCTATAGGCAGGGATACCTCTCACTAAACCAGGTTGCTCAAAGCCCCATCCAGCCTGGCTTTGAATGCTTCCATGGAGGGGACATCCACAAGTATGAAGAAGGATGGTTCTTTGTGCTGCCCAGACTTGGTGCTAACTATCTGTTTCTCACCTCACTCCCAAAGCTAGGGTCACGGTGATGGTCGTGTTTGGTAGTGCCTTCATTTTCACCTCAGTGATTTACAGTGATGCCTCTACAGAAAGGATAAAGCTGCTCGGAAGATTCATGTTGGATTAATGACCACCATCGGACTGGGACCACACTGCCATCAGAGCAGAGGCATGGTTATCAGTGCTTTAGATGCAACTTGCAAAAATGGCAGCTGGGCTGGCCAGGAGGGAGGCTGGGGTCTAAAAGTCAATGTTCCCCTGTATGGCTGTTGAGACAGGACATGAAGATCACCAGGATTTAAACAGAAAGACTTTCACAGAATCATAGGATTCATAGAGTTGGAAGGGACCTCTGAAGGCCATCTAGCCCAACTCCCCTGCAATGAACAGGGATACCACAGCTAGATCAGGTTGCCCAGGGCCTGATCCAGCCTCGCCTTGAAAGTCTCAAGGGATGGGGCATCCACCACATCGCTAGGCAACCTGTTCCAGTGCCTCACCACCCTAACTGTAGAAGATTTTTTCCTTATCTCTAACATAAATCTAGCCTCTTGAGCTTGAAGCCATTTCCCCTTGTTCTATCACCACAGACCCTGCTAAAGAGTCTGTCCCCTTCTTTCCTGTAGCTCCCCTTTGGATACTGAAAGGCCGCTATCAGGTCACCTCAGAGCCTTCTCTTCTCCAGGCTGAACAGCCCCAGCTCTCACAGCTTGTCCTCATAGGAGAGGTGTTCCCTTCCTGGGATCATTTTTGTGGCCCTTCTCTGGACTCCAACAGGTCTAAGGACTCTGAACTTCCTAGAAATTCAAATCCTTTGATACCATGGGATGCGAAACACCTTGGGTATTTGAAAGTTGGCAAAGACCCTGACAACAAATGGCCATTGGTGGATCCTGTATGTTTTGTACCTAGCTAAGTCTGTCAGGTCTGTCAGACCCGAATCTTTAGAACTCTCAACCACTAACCGTCCATCCTTCTCCAGACCAAGAGCAATTGCAACAGTGAGACCAACCCTATTTCTGAATATGTTGTTAATGCTTGTGCTATGATAATGTTGATAATGAATTGTACTATGAAGAAGAAATTCAGAGAAAACTATATTTAGAACAAAAGATGCCTTTTAAATTGTGGAACAGTAATTAGAGGTTTTGCATTTATTTATTTTCCATTTCAAGTTTACCTTCTGGTCTAAATCATTAGAGCCTCTATTTTGAATTATAGATGCATAATTCACTAACGTAATGATTTATTTATTTTCAGAAATGAAACTGTGTGGTATAATTCATATGGATACCAATTAGGTTCAAACAATAGCAGGAAAAGGACAATTCATGACTCAGCTGCAACTTTAAAAATATTTTACTAAAAATATTTTACTAAATAAATGATGAGAAAGATACAAATTTTAGAAACTATTTCCATATTAGATTAGAATATTCTTCAGAATGACAAATGGCCTCAAATTTGTATGAAAACAATACTGATTAAAATTCCCATGGTGTGAACAAAAAGTAGTGGCAAACTCCTAGGTTGCCTGAGTGTAAGATGCCTTCCTCAGGATGCCTGCATCTGATCTTTTGCATTTTCTTGTAGGCAGCTAGGACCAAAAGGTGTTCAAAAGGGCTGAATTTCTCTTACTGCCTGCCACAGCCTAGCAGGCACAGACTGCTGTTAAACATTTGGATGTTTCCATGTGTGTGGATGACTCACAGAACTTGGATTTGACTCCTAATCCTAACGCTGCTAAGGTTGGACCATCTTCAGTTTAGGGCTCAACATTTTCTTCAGTGTCCTGACACCTGATTCTAATGCTTTGATCTCTGATGATGAAATCCTCTGTAGGAATTTCCCATTCTCTATTATTCTCATTAACAAAGGTATCAGCTTGGTTTCTTCTAAGTAGCTTGGTGCAAATGGTGGATAAAATGGCAGACTCCACAGGAAGTAGCTCTTTCATGGGAAAAAAGAAACATGAAATCTGGTCCACAAACTCTAGTACAGTGAAAAGGTCAACTTTAACAATTGCTAAATTCATATTTAAGGAATGAAGGAATCTCCCAACCAGATACAAGCCACATGGATGGCTGGAATTCATCACTTATCCTGCAGTTTGACTGGACAATGGAGACAGGTGCAAATCATGGTAGGCTAGCTCTCAAACAGTCATACATTTTCATCTACCTTTCCTTAGAAGTCGGGTAATTTTTCTGTAGTAATTTATGAATACTTGCCAGAGGTTGTTTGAATATGTAGTATTAGACTATACATTTTAATTCAATAGCAGTTGATTCAGAAATAACCAGAAAAGTCTATAGATAAAAAATTCCTTATGAGGACTAAGAGACAATATTTAACTTACTAATTATGCCGTACTTTCTTTCTTGATTCCAGATGCATTGCATAGTTTATTTGTGAAGGCTCAAAGCCAGAAGCTCCTAAGGGCAATGAAAAACTTGACAAAGACTCTGTGATCAGAGGACAAGAAATGTCACAGTTAGATTGGAAGAGAACAAATTCTCATTGAGTCCGTGAGTAGAACGCATTGCAGAACCTTAGAGTTATGTGGACTTTTTTTCAGAAATCATTCATTTTTTTAAGGATATAGTTTAATAACTAACTGGGAGAGGTATCTCGGTTCTAAGGTGGAATTTCCAGACAGAAAGAGACACATTAGTGAAGGCAGCAGATCTACTGTTTAGGTATCTTAGTAGGATTTGAAAAAAAATTCAAATCTCTGCTCATCTACTTTTCATCTATGTGGTGGATAAAAAATTGAGTCCCATTTCTTGGAAACGTTCCTCTTTATATAAACAGTTAGGGACTCACTGGAATGGCAGCAGGAACCCGTCTGCTGACTGAAGTTCTTTACTGTTAAGCTAAGTGACACTCAGTTTTCATGAAAAAAAATTAAACCTGTTGTAGAATAGAAGTACTTTTAACATTTTATATCACATCTACTTTCATCTCTAAGAGTAAATAGTCATTTGTTATTCAGAAGACTTTCATATACAATTATGCAGTTAATTGTCAGTCCAGGGTACCTTCAGGAATTCTGTTCCCATATCCTGAAGAAAAAAAGGTATTAAAATGGGAACCTATCCAAACCTTTCTGGGATGAAAAAATTATCATACATTGTGCAGCCCAAGAGCAGGACAAATAGTGAGAAAACAAGGATTCTAGTTGATAAGATCTAAAATCTCAATTAAAAACTCATGGCTTAAAAAAATAAAACGAAGCA
This sequence comes from Gallus gallus, assembly GCF_016699485.2. Classification (NCBI taxonomy): domain Eukaryota; kingdom Metazoa; phylum Chordata; class Aves; order Galliformes; family Phasianidae; genus Gallus; species Gallus gallus. Next base: position 113,406,409 of record NC_052532.1, read on the forward strand.
GAGCTTTGGGTTGCACAATAACTGTGGTACTGTACTGTTTTCTTGAAAGAAGCATTCATCAATATTACAGTATTTACCCTAATTCGAGGAACAGCATGCACGTATAGTCTTTTTTTTTAAGCATATAGTATGAGACAAGTAAAGATACTTTTAAATACAGAACTTGAAACAAGCAAAAGGAAAAAAATAAAGCATAATTTACTACCCACTCACACATGATGTTTACCATGCTGTACATTATTGCTTATGCAGCTAAACTGTACTTTGCTCTAAAGCATGCTCTAAACCTTTTGGCTTGCCTGGTTGGATGTACGTACTCTACAGCATTTCCCTGGATGTCACTCTTTCACATAAACTTAACTTGTTTATTAATAGTCTCTTTGTCATTAAACAAAGCAAACAGTGGTAAACAACAGAGGTTTCTAAAATGCTAAGTCAGACACATATCCAATGCTCTCATTAATCAGCATTTTCTGCCCTATGACTTTTCTTCGTTTCCTGATAAGTGACAAATGCTACACATTCCGTTGCTCTGTGCTGAAAAGGCTATTTTGATAGCAAGAAAAGAACACACTCTGTCCCTCCTTTTATCCCTAGGTCTTGTTTTGCTATCTAAATTTTGAAGCTTCCAGGCACAAAGAAGCAATAGCTGCTGTGGGGAATTATGCAATGTTTTCCAGCATATTCAGCTCTTTCTCCCTTTCAGTCATTCTGCCAGGAGCAGCACTCCTTTCAGCCATATATGGCTGGGCTAGCCTCACTTTTGAGCCCATTAAAGTTGCCTCTTCACCAGCCAGAGGAGTGGGTCTGGCAGTACCGATGAGTAACGTTCCCAAGGAGCCAAGTGTGTTGCCTTGTAATGACCCCTAACCCTTCTGGATGCCTCTGCTCTTAACTGCCTCTCCACAGTAACACTTCATTGCAAAATCTTCACATCAGCAGTCAAACTTCACTAGGAAATACCTTGCTGCATTATGTGAATTTGCATCACATTCATTACATGTACACTTGGGCTATTTCCAAGTGTGTTTAGGTATTGCTTTGTAATACATTAACTCAATTCAAATATTTTAAATTTTTTTATAATCCTTTATTATTGCAGCACAATGACACTGGAATGTTTAGTGTTCTGAATGACTGATCACATATAAATGGCTTGTGCTTTCAGAGCTTAATTTATGATTTGCTGCACTCTCTTTCCAAACACTGACAGGATTTTATGTGTCTTCTGATTGTCTTGTGAATTGTTCAAAAAGAACCATTTCACATCTGTGAAGGTAATAACCTGAATCACTGTAGACTGCACAAGTGTGCTGTTGATTAAAGACAAATATTATAAAGTAACTGCAAGTTTTATTGCTATTTTATAACCTGCAGTAAGGGTACTTAGTGCACTGTGTGTAAGTCCTATACTGTCGTTCTGTTGTGTCCATTTTAGTTTGATTTGTGGCCTCCACATGACCTATGAACACAACACATTTTTTTATGATTCTGAAATTTTTATCTCTCATAATTTCTTCTGTAGCGTTAACACAAATGCAAACAGAAAGAAAAACTAAGAAAATGAAATGTGTAAAAACAAACTGAGTGCATTAGTTCTGCAGTTCTTCCTTACACAAAAGTAACTACAGAACCCCAGTGCTGCATGTCATGAATCTGCAAGTTATTTAAGACAGTGGTAAACCTTGAAACTCAAAATGATATGCCCTTCCTGGGGCAACATGATAAGCAACTTTCTAAACAGGTCTTCTGAGTAATTTTGTTTCTCACTGGAATAGAATATGAGAATATCCAAGCTAACATCCTGGCAGAAAAGCAAATAGCTCGTTGAAGAATCCCATTCTTAAATGAGAGTCTAACAACTTTTAGGAAAATTCCAGTTCCCGTTATATTTGTGAAAATTAAGTAATTTTAAATTCACACAGCTATTACTCTGCCCTATGAGTTTGGAATATATTTCTGCATAGTTAAGACAGGAAGAGTAGGAAGTAGATGAATGACTTTTCATTTTACAGCACCATAAAAAGCTTTTAAAAGTCCATTTGATATAAAAAATAAATAAGCAACTATGTATAACAGGGCTACTCTAGCAATCTCAGCAACCCTGTAACATCACAGGCAACTCAGATTTCTTTTCTGCGGTTTCCAGTGTCCTCCAAAACACTCCAACAAAATAACATCCTTGCAGTGCGTTCTTTTCTCCTAAAGTCTGTTACCCTATTTGTAATATATATTCCATACACATTTTTAATGACAAGATAAGCATACAAAAAGGGCAAGTATCTCAAAGATAAGGTCCTCATAAATTCAAGTGACTGGAAATTGGCTTTACTTTGCACTTTATTACTTCTTGCTGTTAGAATTCCACCAATAATGTCTTATAAGATGCAACACCATATGCCTTCTGATAGTTAGCAAGTCAAAGGAAGACTGTATTTATTCTGCACAGTCCTCCAGAGCACCATCCTCTATTGTGCTATAATTTTGCTAAAGAACAGGACTTGTTAGAAGACTCCACTTATTTTCCAGGCAGAAGAACAGGTCTCTTTGGATAAGTTTTTGATTGAATGTGTTGCTGTTCAGAGGGACTTTGATAGAATAGAGGGATGGCCAACACAGTTTTGATAGAGTTGAACAAAGGCAAATGACAAGTCCTGACCCTGAGGAGAAAATACCAGTACATTCTGGGGGCCAACCTCTTGGAAAGCATCTTGGCAGAAAAGAACACGGGAGTCCCAGTGAACATCAAACTGATCATGAGCCAGACAAATCCTTGTGGTGAAAGAGACCAACAGCATCCTGAGCTGCATTAGGCAGAGCAGATAGTTGAGGGAAGTGATCCTTCCCTTCAGCTCAACACTGGTGAGACACATCTGGAGTGCTGGGTCTGGCTCTGTTCTCCCCACTACAAAGGAGACATGAGCTTACTGGACTGTCTAGTGAAGGGCCACTAAGATGACTGAGAAAATGAAGCTTCTGTTATCTGGGGGAGAGGCTGAGAGAGCTGCAGTAGTGCAGCCTGGAGAAGGGAATGCTCAGAGAAGTCTTATCCAATGATGTATAAATATCTGATGAGGTATTTATTCTGCAGAAGACAAAGCTAGGCTCTGAGCATCATGCTCTTAGCAGTAGTTCGGACCAGAGGATCTCCAGAGGTGCCTTGATTTCTCAGCTTGTCTGTGAGTCTTTTTCTAGATCAGTTCCTTGCAAATGAGAGTTTTGCAGATGTTAGGATTATGGCAGTGCGTCTGAAAATAGGTCTGAGACAGGTCTTGTGTTTGTACCAAAATTGTACAGATTATGAGGAACTAAGTGTATGTAGAAGAGACCTAGCTGCAAAAAAAAGTGTGTATGCATAAGGACTAAGGAGCCAGAACTGTGGGTGGCAGTAGGGCAAGGGCCTGCCCCAGAAGCTCCATTGCTCCTCTCCCAGTGACAGCAAGCAGAGCTGGACCAGAGTCAGTGAGTGTTCTGCCATGGATCTGGCACCCCCAGGCCAGGGCTGAGTCAGCTCCAACGCAAAGGTGGGGCCTTGGGGGCCCTGCAAGGCCAGAATGTAGCATGGCCAGGACTGGGCCCTGGGGTCTCCCTCAGTCCTTCTTCTAGCCCGGGGCAGAGGCCACTGCTGAGGCTTACTGGCTATGTCCCTCACCACCCCATGGCTTCCCTACCAGCAGAGCTGGTGCCTGCTCCCTTGGCAGGAGCTGCTAGGCCCTGGGCACTCCAGTCCCAGACATCTAAAGTTGCATCCATGCTGGACTTCAGGTTAAATTAGTAATTGTTTTACAACCATCTATGACTAATCCAACTGAGTGGTTAGAAAGGAACACTGAAAGAAATTTTAATGTCAGAAAACATGTGCCTGTTACTGTTGGTAAAGAAATCAAGCAAAGCCCCCCCCCCAGTCAGGTGTTAACTCCTGCTATAAATGAGTAAACATGTGAGTAAGAGGCTTTCAGTTCACTGCACCCAAGCCTGCATGAAATCACGTTTGAGCTTCTGTATCAGCATCAGCAATGTAATCATTTGCTTTGGCTCTGAGGCTTATCCTTCTTAGTATTATAAAGAGCTAGTGAGTTACATGTATTCGTTCACAGATTATTTCGAACTGCTTACCTATTGTTTCTGGATATCTGAGGAAACTGGAGAATAATGATACAGGAGGACCATTCCTGTTTGGGTAATGCTACCTTGTTTCTGCATAGCTAACAGTCATATTAGCAAATAATTGATTTATGGTCAGGAGCAGAAGCAAAAGCAGATTTAATATTAAAGGTTTTTTCTTGTTTTTTTTTTTGTTTGTTTTTTGTTTTCTTTTTTTGGTAAATACACACTCTTTATCACGTTGTATTAATTTGCTACTATCCATCCCTAAGAACGATATTTTTTTGTATACCTCATAATCCTACTGGAGATGTAGCCAATGGAGGGAGCTATAAGATATTCTGAAAAGCATTGCATTATTTGCATCTCCATGATGGACAGGAGAGTAGTAAGGCTATTCTGCATACAAAAAAAAATTGCTTTTCACATAGATATTTCAATCTTTTGGCAGCATAAATGCCAAACAAATGTTGCTTTCTTAAAAGTAAGCAAGCAACAAAACCCAAAACCCAAGTCAAATGACACCAAACAATCAAAAAACATGAAGCAATGCCTCCTTTAATGAAAAACAGGAGTTTTACATAATGCCTAAAAGATAAAACAGCACATTACCTGAATGTGGTCTTTCCCTAAATGTTTCCAGGTGCTTCAGTTTTTCTGCTAAGAAAAGGCAAAGCTGATGGTGACATGCAGAATCAAACTCTATAGCCCGGTTAGGCTATAAAGCAGGTATGTTTATTCGGCTGGCCGGGTGCAAGGGGGATCACTCCACCAAACTTGCACACAAGCAAGCAAAAACGCTACAAATTTGTAATCCAAGTTCATACATATTCAGCAGAATTCTTGGAATTCATCTACATATTCATTATCCTTCCGGAAAATCATTTACATACTGCCCCTCCCAACAGCACACACATTGTCCGTAGTAGGAGTCTCCCTGTGGTGGTCGTGGGGATGAAGTCAGAAGTCCTCCTTGCGAAGGCTCGACGTCTTCCTCTGTCTGACCTTCTTACAGTGTATTCAAACTGTTCAAAGCCATTCATTTTGTATTGTTCCTTTCTTTATGTTTGCAGAGCTGACCATGAAATGTTGAGATGTCGTTCTCCTTCCCTAGTTTCTAAAGCTAGCTTATTTAACCCCTATATGTTCAAACCCTAGACCTACCTGAGCTCCTGATCTCAATGGTTCACACTGAAAATAATTGTTATTCTTTTTTTCTTATTTCTAATCCTATTCACCTATCATCACTTATTTACAGCAACAGATGTATATCTATTGCTTGGGAGAGACTAGAGGATCCTTAGTGCTCTATCTTCTTTGTCTTTCTTGGTTGCAAGAATCTCTCCATTTAAATCTTACTTGCACTCCGCTTTATTAAATGGAATTCTGAACCAGATCTGATTGGTGAAACTAAACTCTCAGTGTCTTGTCTGTGAAGAGCTTTTGTACCAAATAAATGCTGCAGAAGGAAGGTATCAGGTATCTCCGGAAGGTAACCTCATCAATCTTTAATGTCATTGCATCTTTCAGTGAGGTGATAAGAGAAGTGTGGGGAGAAAAATGGCCACGGAGATACATGATAGAGCCATGTAATATTACGTGTCTTTAATTAGCTATTGCCATGTACAGTCCTGATGAATTAGATAGCCAGACAACTTTATTAACAGCTCCTGTGAGCAGCACGCTGTATTCTGTAGTAGAGGCTTTCTCCTTTTGGGAGCCCCCTGCCCAGAAACAGACTTTGTGAACTTAGATTATTTTCATCTGTAGGCTACAAAACAGTCATCTGGGCTTTCCCAGCCCTTAATTGTTACATGCCGTATCCTTGGTGCAAATCTGGTGGTTTACTGTAGCACTTTTCTGTTGCAGTGCCAAGTGAAGCAAATTTTCATAAACATTCAGTCGGTTTTGTGAAAGAACATTTGTTTTGCCTCCCAGCCCTCTGGTAGTATTTATTACTGTCAACTGTTACATTTCACCTGGGAAGTGGCCCTTTCAAACTTAGGGCTAGCACAACGTCAGACTTTTCCAACAAAGAGGGAAGCAGTGCCATGCACTTAAAGCATGTTAGAAAAAGTATTTGACCCTAAGTATTTGAAAAAAAAAAAAATCACAACATTTTTACTACATAAAGGAAAACGAATGTCATGAACTATATATTGCTGTACAATCAGATACTGTATCTGAACTTGGAAGCTAAGGAGACAAGAAGTGTTCTTCTTCCTGTTACTTGTGATTTTACCAAATTCACTGAATAGAATAGAGAATATATAGAATCACTGAGTCATAGAATCATAGAATAGCTCAGATTGGAAAAGACCATCAAGTCCAACCACAACCTAACCATACTACCCCAACTCTAACAGCCCTCTGCTAAATCATGGCCCTGAGCACCACATCCAAAGGGTTTTTAAACACATCTAGGGATGGTGACTCAACCACCTCCCTGGGGAGCCTATTCCAGTGCTTCACAACTTAACAGTGCCCTTTCTGTAAAGAAGTGTTTCCTGATATCCAACCCTGGCGCAACTTGAGGCCATTTTCCCTCACCCTGTCACCTATCAAAATGAAGATCACATTTTATCCTATTGCGTATTTTTATTCTATCGCTCCATATATGGTTCTGAAATCAGATTTTATATTCCCCATAATCAGTAGTCTCCACCAGCTTTCATTTCTAGAATTTTATAATGGCAGCCAATCAAGAGAAGTAAACAGACACTTGAGTGATTCCGTAGTTGCAGTTTTATTACACTGTGTCCTGTTTGTCAGCAATAATGCAACACATGAGGGCAGATTCCAATTTGACTGGAAAAATGAATGTTTTGTATTGCTTTCTGAAGCAGTATATATAGAATCTCCATTCAGCAGATATTGTAAAGATAAATGTCATTCCATGTTTTTGTATTCAATTTTCTGGTTAAAAATAGTTCCTATTACTGTTATGTGTTACTGCTCTCCTTTGAGTACTCATACATATGCTGAGTATTAAATGCAAGATGCAAAACATGTAAACATGAAGTGATTTATTTTGCAATTGAACAGTGATCTAAAGTCAATACATTTGTTCCTAAGTTGGATTCTTTCCAAATATGAGATATTCATGAAAGTGTTTGCATTAAATCTTTAAGATAATATAAAACACATCTGAATTCAATTGAGAACTATCTTTATAAATTTATACCACAGCTGCGTTTGGTGAATGATTTCAGTTTGAGCCACACAAATCATGACTTCTCAAAGCTAACTTAAAGGCTGAGACTGATATCAGTTTAATATTCATATCATTCAGGAAAAAAGTGTTTGTGTTACAGGTGACTTCGGAAGTTATTGCAATGGAAGACATTAAAAATACTTTTACATTATTCATCCTAGACTCACTTTGTGCTACACAATGAATATAAACCAACTGATCTGTTTCTTCTAAGCTGTCCATAGCTCTTATAGGAACAGATACCAACTGCCACAGAGTTATCTAGATAGATCTGTGCCTGTGACGGGGGGGGGGGGGCAGTAGGCTCGCGGGCCCCCCTGGCTTCCCAAAAAAAAAAAAAAAAAAAATGGAGCAGCAGCAATGGTCTAAGAAGGAGAACTTATTTTACTAACTATGATGTCGGAATGCAAGATGACAAGATATAATACAATCTAATTGGAAGTAAGGATAAAAAATCAAATAAATCAGAGAGCGAAAGAGCGATAGAGAGGGAGAGAGAGACAGAGAGTGAGAGAGTTTCCGAAACCGAAAGCCCTACTTGATGAAGGCGCACGGCATGGAAGCACACCCACTCCTCTCCCTGGCAGCAAGCGAAACTGAAAAAGACCGCGCGCAACCAGATGACGTATCTTCCGTGATGTATCTTCCTTCTCTGACCGTGAGGTCCTCTGGGATACGTAGTTCTTATTCTCTTTTGTCCATGAAGTTATGACGTGGAATATCAATAGCAAAGATACAAAACCATGACACCAACATGGGAAGTTGAATTTTTATATATGCATTACAAAGCTGCTATTCTTTTCTGTGTCTTCATGTATGTATTTGTTCCAAAAATGTTTAGAAGTGAAACTTAGGCACAGAATTGATCTCACAGGGTTCTTAAAAATCTGTATATCAAAGGCACTTGGAAAAACATTTGTCTAATGATAACAAAAGCACAATTCTTTCTGACTTTGAGATTTAAATCCAGGGAGCAGATCCATGGACACATGAGCTAATAGAACATGATCATCATAGGATCATAGGACCAGCCCAAGGCACGTCATTCTCTGTGAGGCGACACTCCTCGCTGTGATGTCACAGTTGTTGCCTCCTACACCCCTGTGGCAGCGGTGGGAGCGGTGGCTCAGTCTCTTGCGAGAGGCGCAGGAAGAGGACCCAGAGAGAGCATTGTGTCTACCTGGAGATTTCCTGCTGTGATGGAGCGGCTGAGAGCCCTTCGAGGTGAGGTCCCTCCACCTCCCTGGACACCGTGATGCTGCCCGAGCGCATGTGTGCCTCCAGTGTCTGTTTAGGGCGTGCCATCAGCACCGTCCTTGCTCTGCTGAGTGCAGCCACCCACCGTGGTTTCCCCAGTACCCCAGCAAGGGGAAGGCTCTCTCCCCTCTCCCCGCCGACCACACATGTGCCAGCACAGCCCACCCCACGCTGCGGGGCTGGGTTCCTCCCCAAGATGGCCGGATGCTCGGCCCTGGCTCCAAGCAACACCAGCGGCAGCTGCTCTGCTCTTTCCTTGCAGGTCTCTTTGCCTGTGTGGGCTGCGTGCCCAGAGGTACACGTCGCAGGGCCAGAGGCAGGGTGGCAAGCCCTGTCCCTGCCTGTGCTGTGACTTTGCTGCTGCAGCGCCTGCAAGACCAGGAGGTGAGCTGGGGACATCCAACCACCAGTCCTTGCCCTGGCCCAGTGCCACGGTCCCGTGGGTGCCAGGCCGCGGCAGCACACTGGCATGGCGGGCAGCTCCCCGGGAAGAAGGGCAAAGCAAAACGGGACTGATCTCTGTCCCCAGGGTGACCGAGCGCAGGCGTACTGCGAGCTGGAGCACGTCCTGCGGGAAGGTGACAGCCGCCCGCCATGCGGAGTGCTGAACCGGCTGCTGGCTGAGGTGTCCCAGGACCTGACAGCAGCCCAGGTGAGGGGTCACTCCCAAAGGCAAAGGGAGCCGCCTGCCCGCGCTGGTGTTCTGCTGGCGGACGGCGGTGGCTTAGCCCTTCCAAGGGAAGGCCTCAGGCAGTCTCCTGTGCCGCGTGTCACTTTTTCGTGTGCCTCTTTTTCAGGGCGTGCCAGACAGCGTGAGGATGGCTGCCAGCAATGTCCTGGTGGCTCTGGCCCGGACACACTTCACCTTGGTGATGGCCGAGCTCCAGAGCCACCTGAAGGCCATGGGGGAGATGTCCAAGGAGTTTGTGCTCGTCACCCTGAGCAAACTGTTCACCAGCTACGGTAGAGTGCCCTCAGCCTCCTGACGTCTACGACAACCGGGGAAAGGGGTCTCTCCCCTCTGCGCGTGATCTGCGTTGAGCTGGGGGATGCAGGGCTGCAGCCCCTCCTCCCTCGCTGCTGGGGCTCTGACCGTGGCCCTCTCCTTCCCCTCTGCAGCTCCACAGTGCATCTCCTTCGTGTGGCTGACGCTGGCCGGCCTGCGCAGTGTGGTGGGCTGGGTGAGAGGCGGCCGGACCCTGCGCATTGCTTGTGCTGGTGAGTGCCGGCCCCAGAGCAGGGGGACTCGGGACAGCCCTTGCATCTCGCCTCGCCCTGCTGCAGGCTCTCACAGGCTCCCTTTTCTCGCAGTCTCTCATCTTTTTCTTTTTTTCTTTTTAATTAATTATTCATTTGTTTTTTTGTTTTGTGTTTCTTCAGTTGTGAAACAATGGCTGGAAGGAGTCAAGGTTCACTTGTGCTCCGGAAAGCAATGCCCCTGGCCTGCCAAGGAGATCCAGCAGATCTACCAGAATCTTTCCCAGCTCTTCTGCTCTGTGCTGAGGCACTGGCAGGACTGCAAGGAGGAAAAGGTGAGCACTGCTGCATTCCCAGCCCGGGATGGCAGCGGGGACATCCGTGTCGGCAGCTCTGCCTGTGCCCAGCGGGCTGAGAACAGAAGGGTGACGAGAGGGAGCGGGCTGGCTCTGCAAAGGGCCCCAGACTGGCTTTGTGCTTGGGGCTGGATCTCCCTGCCAGGAAGCAGCCGCGTGTCACAGCACTGTGGCAGGGATAGCTGGAGATGAGGGTGTGGGGAAAAGCTCCCTGCCCTCCAGAGCGAGCCCATCTCCTGCTGGGCACGGGGGGTATGGGGGAGGGGAAGGGAAAGAGAAAGCCCTCCTGCAGGAAGGGCAGACCTTCAGTCTTTGATGCTGGGCCTCTGCCACCCCTCTCCAGGACAAACAGGCCGTCCTCGGGGCCGTGGCTACCATGATGGCTGTCCTCCTGCAAGAGGAGCTGCGCCGAGAGCACGTTTGGGAGCAGCTCCTCTGGCTCGTGCGCCTGTATCAGGAGGTCCAAGACACCTGCAGGGGGACCAAGGTGAGATGTTGTGCAGGGCTCAGCATGGACGTGGGGCTCGTGCAAGTGCCACGAGGGGTCAGTGGGATGCAGGGAGGAGGCCGGGAGCCCTTGAGAAAGAAGGAATAGGTGTCCACGGGAGGTCTGAGGCTTCCTGAGCTCTTCCGTCAAGGAAGGAACAACCCGGTCAGGAGCCAGAAGGGAGCCAGGAGTCACTGGGGCCCATCCCCTGGGCCTGGGAGGCTTCACCACCACCACCACCACCACCACCACCTCCACCACCACCGTGGAGCTCTGGGTGCCTGAGGAGCTCTGTGCTAAAGGCCAGGGAGACCACGTCCAGTTACATCTGATGGGGGAGAAGAGGGCTGCTGGGTGGGAGATGCCTGCAACCGATGCCCAAACAGGGCTCGGCTGAGAGCAGAGGGACTCTCTTGGTGCTGCTGGGAGGCGGGGACAAACCAGAACGCCTGTGCGGGAGCTCTCCCAGCGGACAAACCATTGGGAATCAGTTTCTCCGCTCCCAAGTGGCTAGATGTGGCTTCAGCCCTTTCTTCCTCTCCCGGTCTCTTGCAGAGCCTCAATATCTTCCTGGAGGCCTTAGAGGGAGTGCAATCGGTCATCCCGAAGGACAAGTTTCTGGCCATCACCAGTGCCGTGTTCTACCACGTAAGGGGAGCCTATCCTTGCGCCCAAAGCAGTTTCCCTCTTGGCTAAGTCTCAGGAGGACTCCAAGCTCCGAGCCTCTGCCGGCTGCTCAGCCTTAGCTCCTGCATGCCCGTGGCTGCTCCGGAGCCGTGTGCGTGCCCCCAGGGATGCTGTGGGCCAGGCTGTGTTTTGTCTGCATGTCCTCTTACCGAGTGTGCCAAGGGAGACGAGAGCTGGCAGCACAGTTTCTTTTCCATCCTCGATATCGATACAATTTTCTCCAATGGACCTTGTTCCCACAGCTCTCTGATGACACCAAGGAGCACAGCGAGGCGGACAGAGCAGAGCTGACCCACTGCATCCTGCTGCAGGGTAAGGAGAGGAGCTCTGGCAATGCTTGGCGGTGCCCTGGCCGAAACCTCTCTCACAAACCTCCGGAATGGGTGCGAGTTTCTTGCTAACACAGTGCGGGATTTCCTCCCCGCAGCCCGGATCTGCCCAGAGGAGACGGTCCAGTTTCTGCAGTCACAGCTGGGCGCTGACAGGGAGGCTGGACGCGTGGCAGCCCTGGGTCTGCTCGGTGCTCTGGCTCGCTCTGATGGTCAGTAGGGGGTCAGAGGGTTGGGACTTCCAGGGATCCCTTTTGCCATCTGGCCTGTGCCTCCATGCATGCTTCTGCGCATCTCTTGCAGAGCCCGTGATGGCAAAGAAGCTGCCCCAGGTTGTGGAGGCTGTGCAGTGTCTGTGCAGCGACCCCAGGACCCAGGTGAGCTGATTTGGGAAAGGAAAGCGCTGTCGGGGTGGTGATGCTGCTGCCAGCACCGGCAGGGCTGGGGTGCCCAGGGAGGTGCTTGGGGCAGTGACCACATGGTCGCGATGGCTCCTCTGGGGAGAGCAGGCAGGGCGGAGCAGTCAGGCCCCTGTGCTGTGCATGGAAAGTGCACAGCCTGGTGCTAAGGCCTGGCCCTCACCTGAGGAGCCAAGGCTTCTCCTCTGCTCTTGCTGTCTCTGCCCATGCCCGAAGGGCTGCCCCAGTGAGCACGTGGCTTCCCTTTGCCTTCTGAGCAGGAAAATCAAACCCACAATTGACTCCTGACAGGTGAGGAGGGCCATTCTGCTCTTCATCAAGGATGTGCTCAGTGCTAACGCCCGGAGCTGCTCAGCCTGGGATGTGGTGGGGCACATCTTCAGTGAGTTCAGCCGCACCGCGGGAAGAAGGGTAAGGACACCGGGCAGCATCTTCCCTTGGAGGACCCGTGCTGCTCAGAGGCTGGCACAGAAGCACCGGTGGGGCCACACCTGAGCCTCCTGAGAGGCTCCTGAGAACTCAGAGTAACCGGTGTTCCAACAACACTCTTGTGCAGGCAGCCGGAGACCTTTCTGCCCAGGAAGCCCGGGAAGAAGGAGCTCTCCAAGAGCTGTGTATGGACATCCTGGGGTCACTGGATGTCTCTGTGAGCGGGATGACCAAAGTAAGTCACCGTCTGCCCTGCTGCCGCTCCTTGGCTTCACACCACGTGTTCCTCATCCCATTCCAACACCCCCGGTCTCTCCTCCAATGTGCTCTAAAGCACACAAGACTCAGGGAAATTCACAGAGTCCTCTTCATCTCTGAGCGGAGGCAGGAATGCTGACATGCTCAACCGCCTCGTTTCCTACAGCTCGTGTGGCCACGGCTGCTGCTGTACGTGGTGCCAGCCCAGTACACCGGCATGCTGATCCCGGTCTCCCGCTGCGTCCAAGCGCTGGCTGAGAGAGGGGACCTGATGGTGCGGGAGGTAGAAGACCTGGATCCCCATTTCCTCAGCTCCATGTTCCAAGGTAGGAGCAGAAACTCCCCCGGTGAGCTCTGTTGACCTGTGTTAGCACCCAGAAGGGACAGCGGAGGTGTGTGTGGCAGGGCACGTCGTGTCTGTGTCTTTCTTACTCAGCCCTTCTTTCTCCCCACAGGCCCACTGCTGACTCCCCAGACACTGCTGGCACGCCTGTTGGTGAGTAGATGCTCCAGAGGCCGGTGCCATGAGCCCCGAGGAGGAAGCAGCGTGGCCGAGTGTGCCAGTGCCTGCCTCACCCGCGGGGATGCCTTTCTCTTCCCGGACTTGCAGCGCCATGGGCAAAGCTGCTGGCTGCTCCTTGCCCTCCAGGGCAGAGCCAAGCTGCTTCCCTCCTGGGAGAAGCTGCTGCTCTTGCTGCAGACGTGACCCTGCTTCTCCTTGCTCTCACTCAGGTGGTGGCAGGGAGCCCTTTTGCAGGCAGCGAACTCCAAGCCGCTGCCTTGCTCCTCATGCTGAACCTCCACAGCAAGATCCACAGAGCTGTGGGGGCCATGTGGGCCACTGAGATCCCCCTGCTGCTGCAGTGCCTCGAAGGTAAAGTGCTGGTGGGGAGGGAGGGGCGGAGGCAGGGAAGGGGGGGAGTGAAAATGGAACTCTGCAGCGTGGCAGAGGGGAAGCATTGCCTGCGGCCCCATGCTTGCTCTGCTGCTGTTCCCATTCCAGGGAGACAGCACTGAGGCCGGGGGACCTTTCCCCCCGGGGATCTGCCCATTCCAGGGCACGGATGGGTGCTTCACGTCCCCTCAGACAGCAGTCTTGGAGCAGTTCTGTGCTCCTGCTGGGACAGTGTTTGTGGGGAGGGACAGGTCATTGTGAAGGGTGTGCGGGTCCCAGCTTGGCAGTGCCGAGTGCCCAGGCAAGCCTGGTTTGCAGCAGCTCTTCTTCTGTGGCTTGATCCCAAGCAAGGGTCTTTTGCTTCTTGTTGCTGTGCAGGGAAAGATGAGAGCTTCCCGGACTCTGCAGGGTGGGAGCAGCGCCTGCTAAAGGTACAGCATTGCCGGAAGGCACGGTGCAGAGAAGTGTCTGCCTGCCTCAAGGAGCCCCGTTACGGGACAGGAACAGCCTCTCAAATGCTGCTGCGGAGCGGCCGCACGCCTTTGTGCTGCTGCCTCTTCCTCTTTGCCCCCTCCCCAAGCCCATGGGGGTTTGGGCCCATAGGAGAAGAGCGGCAGGCAGCTTTAAGGCAGGGAATGCTGCGGGGAGCTGGGAGAGGGACTGTTCTTCCAGTCACCTCTCTCCAGAAGGTTGCGGCGACGCGGCAATGTGGGAAGAGGCAAAGGGCAAGGAAACATTGGCTTCTCCTCTTCTCCAACAGTTCCTGAGGGCATCATTGGGCACCATGGAGGATGAGGCCTGGACCAAGGGCCTGAGCTGCGAGCTGAGCCGGTGGCTGAGCAGCTCTCCCAGCAGCTCTGGAGAAAAGGTGGGTTCCCCCCGGCTCTACCCAGCGGTGCAGCCGCAGGTGCCCAACTGGGGCAGGGGCTGCGGGTGGTGCTCTGCTCACACGGGCCGCTCACGCTGCTTCCCTGGCCCGTGCCCCCCAGAGGGCCTTTCCCTGCAAACTGCCTGGGGGTGGCCCTGCACCTGCTCTCAGCATCTCCCGGGGAGCGGGGGTCCTTCCCACCTGGCCCTCTCCCAGCAGGTCAGGCTGCTGCCACATCTCAGCTTCTTCCTTCCCTTCCCATCCCTTCTCCTCCCTTCCCATGCAGTCTTTCCTGTACAAGGCTCTGGGGACAGTGCTGGGAGCTTGTAAGGAAGTCCTCCACATCCAAGAGAAGCTTCTGCAACACCTGGAGGAAGCAAACGCGGAGGAGCCCTCTGAGGCCCAGGTGAGGTCTCCTCCCAGCCAGCTTCTGCCAGCATCCCCGCTCTGTCCCTTGGGCAGAGCGCTTCTCCTGGCCCTGCTCCGAGCCTTTTGATCTCCTCACTGCTGCTCTTTCCCTCAGGCGAGGACCAGCCCCACCACTGTGGCTGGCCGCGCCGGTAGGTTCAGGCCTGCGCCAACTGCCCCTTGTTCTTTTGTGCAGGGCATGATCTCTCTTCTCAGCCATGCTGCTGAGAGCAACTTCCACACAGCCCTGGACACGCTCACCATGTTTGCGTCCAGGCTGTGCAGAGGCCAGAATGGGAGGAGTTCCAGACGCAAGAAGGTGAAGCATTACGCATTTCCATCTTGGCCTTCTGCTGCCTTATTTTCACTTGGGAGCCCAGGTGCATCGTGGGGCACCGGGGGGCTGCTGAGCGAGTGTCTCAAGGCATTTCTCCCCACACAGATGGAGCTGGACAGCAGAAGAGCTCAGGCCACCCGCAGCGCTCTCATCCTCGCCCATGGCAGCTTGGCACTGCGTGCCTCCAAAGAACAGCTGCTCGCCCGCCTGGAGGGAGACATCGTGGGCAACATCCTGCTGCTCTACAGCTGCAGCTGCCGGGTGAGAGCTCATAATGTGCCAGGGTGTCTGAGCACCCAGCTGCAGCCCCTCCACGTGGGGGGATGCTGAGATGGGCCTTCTCTTTCCAAAGGTCCCGCGGGGACTGGTTTGTGCTCAGATAAAGATGCAAGCCCTTCCCTTAGCGTTGCCCCCACGTGTTCCCCTTGCAGCCCTTGGCCCTTCCCGCAGCTGAAAGAATGTTCTTCTCTCTTGGGCCTCAGGACCTGCAGAATACGCTTGCGCTGGTGCAGAGCATCACAGACTTCAGCTCTGCCTTCCAAGCTGTGGGTGGCTCTGCCTGCTTTAACCCCTCCTTGAAGGGCAAGCTGCTGGAGATCCTGACGGTGAGTGCCTAGAGCCAGAGCTGTCTGCAGTGGCGTTTTGGGCTGTGCCATGAGACTCGGTTCCCCGGAGCCATACAGGTCTCGCTCAGCCACACGTCTCCAGCTGGTGGGGACCTTGTGTGCTGGCAGGCAGCGGCTGGGCAGTGGGCTAGGTCCACCAACTGTGCAGCTGCCGCATCCTGCACTGCCTCCGTGAGAAACGTGGGAGTGACGGGGCTGGTGTGTGGCAGTTGTGTCTGTCTCTGGGCTGGGTGGAAGAGCTCTGACGTGCCCACTTTGACAATGTTTCTCCGGTACTTGCAGGAGTTGCTGAAGAAGTATTACTTGGGCACCCCTGTCTCCCCAGTGCCCCTCAAGGTGGTTCTGGCCCTGGAGCAGTTGAGGTAAGGGTGGGAGCCTCTGGGCTTGCAAGGCGGGATGGTGGACCCCCTTCTGGGTAGCTCCCGAAGGCCGGGAGGGGGCAGGGGGTAGGGAGTCACTTCTACAGGAGAGATGGCTGGTCTGCTGTGCCCAGCGAAGCTGAGGTTCTGGGAAGGAGAAAGGCCCTGGTGCTCCTGTCCCCTGGCAGGGAAGAGAAGGGAGACCTGGTGTCTCCTTCCCTTCAGAGCAGGAGGTGGTTCACTGATGCCGGGGAGACGCTGGAACTGAAGACAGTGCTCAGCAGCACAGGCTGGGGATGTTGGCTTTGCAGCTGTCCATTAGAAGAAACCCTGATGTTGTCTGAAGCAGCCTGGAGAGCACTGCTAAAGGCCCTGTCTGCTTTCTCTTCCTATTTTTTTTTTTTTTTTTTTTTCCTGTCAGCAAGCTGAAGCCCTCCTTAGGAGCCAAGGACATGTGTGACATGCTGAGTCTGTGCTGCAAGAATGTTGTGTTGCACCCTTCAGTGGAGATGATGCTGAAGATCAGGAAGTCACAGCAAGCAGCTCAGTACCTGCAGGTAACCTGCCGTGACTTTCACGGCCACCTCTCGGTTGGAGCCCTTCCTCAGCACACACAGCCTATGCTCTGGCGGCAGCCGTGATGCCACAGCTCGGTGCCCTCTTCTGCTTTCAGCTTCTGCAAGCATCACTGAAAGCTCTGGGCCGGCTCATGGTGGTCCTGCTCGAGACAGAGACCAGTGGCTTCTTCCAGAACATAGTCCATGTGAGTACACGTGGGGCAAGGGAGAAAGCGTGGTGCCTGTCGATAGCGGAGACAGAGATCTGGGGACTGAGAGGACGATGAGAGGGGGAGAAATCTCCTGCTGACGTGCCAGCTCACTGCGAGCTCAGAAATGGGCAGAGCAATGGGCCCTGCATGGGGAAAGGCAGGAGCCAGCCCCTGGCAGGCCACAGCCAAGGAAAAGCTCCTGGGTTAGGAGGCAGGAGTGTCTGCAGAGAGCAGGGGCAGCAGTGCCGGTGCTCAGCGAGGTGGGGGGCCGCGTGGAGCCACAGGGCAGGCCCTGAGGGAAAGTGCTGGGAAATGAGGGACGGGGAGAGGGCTGGCATGAAGGGAAAGAAAAGATGTCCGCAGTGAGACAGATGCTCTGCCCCACGTCCTGCAGAGATCAATGACGTCAGACAACATGTGGGAGCGCAAGAGGGCCCTGCAGATCTGCTCCCAGCTGCTGGCTGCTTGTGAAGAGCGTGGAGTGAGTAAAGAGCCCCACCACATGCCCCTGCTCCCTCCCCAGTGCTCCTGAGCAGGAAGGCGAGCTCCGCCCAGCTGTGCGTGCTGTGCCACCCACCGCGTGGGGAAGGCACAGGCGGGAGAAGCTAGGGAGAGCTGGGGCTGCCTACAGCTTTTTTCCTGCCTCTGGCCCCTGCAGAGAGGAGACGCCTGCAAGCACTTTGGCTCCTTGGTGGGATTGCTGGCACCTCTGACGTGTGACCCCATGCCCACATCCCGCCAGCTGGCTGTCACCTGTCTGAGCTCCCTTCTCCGAATTCAAGGTGAGTAGAGCGGCCGTGCATCAGCCCTCTGCTCTCCTCTGCAGCACTACCAGAACCCCATGGGCTGGGCCCAGTTTACAGGAAGAAGAGGCACTGTGCGCAGCTCTCTTCTTCTCTCCACCCTGTCTTCTGTCTCTCCCCTGTGGAAAGCGGTTCCGTTTCCAGAAGCGTGACTTCCCTTTTCTCCCTGTGCTCTTTCCAGCTAAGGCGACCAACGGAGTCATCCAGACAGGAGACATCGGGAGCCTGTGTGAGGGGCTGAATGACCGCCGCACCGTCTGTCAGCTCCAGACCTCTTCCAAAATCGCGCGGGTAAGTGGACCCAAAAAGGGGTGGGTGGATCTCAGTGCGTAGGCTTTTGCACGTCCCTCTGCTGCCCCCAGCCTCTCACACCATCTCCAGAATGAGCTGTCACCCTGAGACCACTTTTCTCAGCAAGTAGCAGGAGGCACTGAGCTATGTCTGGCCTTAAGGCACCCAGCACAAGGAGCTGATTCTATGACGTGCGCGTGTGTGGTGTGTGTGTGTGCGTGTGTGTGTGTGTGTGTGTATGTGTGTGTGTGTGCGTTTGTGTGAGACTGTGGCTTCTGGGAGGTAGGCTTTGCATGTAAGCAAACACCACGGGTGGAGAAGCTGAGAGAAGGCTCAACCCCCTTACATATTAATAGCAGGGTATGGACCGCAGGAGCGTTGTGATTGCCGCCTGAATGACCGGCAAGCTGCTGAACTAAGAATGCCCTCAAGACTGCTTTATGTTTTGAAGAGCTGCCGCAGAGCAGTGATGGGATCTCTCCTGCTTCTCATTTCTCTGCAGACTGTGTACAGGAACTTCCCCCTGGAAGACACCATTGACTTCATGATGGCCATCAAGGACACCTTCCGGAAGGCCAAAGGAATGCGTGTGCGTGCTGCGGGGAGGTGGCTGATCACCTTTCTGCAGATGCATGGAAAGGACATCTGTCGGGACGTAAGAGACTTTCTTCCATGTGTCTTGGACTTTTGCTGGCTGCTGCACTACGGCTTGTGCCGTTTGCTTCAGGTGTTACAGAAGCACAAGCAGAGCGCAGAGCCAGGGCGTGGACAGGGTGGCTGGTGTGAAATTTAGGCTTAGGCCTTGGCAGCATGTCAAGGGAGCAGGCAATGCTCATGTGCTGAAAGTCCACTGTTAAGCCCTGCAGAGTCAAGGATGCAGCCAGTCATTCTTTCTCCCCTTCTTCTTTCAGGTGCCACTGACCAACTACATCCTGCGCAGCTGCACGTCGTCCCCGCAGCACAGCACGTTCATGCCATTCCTGTCCCAGGCGGTGGTCATCCTCACCCGCTGTCAGGCAGGCATCACAACTGACAGCTTCTTTCCGGCTGCTTTGAGCCCACAGACAGGTACTGGCACTCCTGCCATTGCAGTTATAGCTTGCCTCTGCTAGAGGAGATCCCGGAAGGAAGCCGGGATCTCTTTTTTGCTCTCTTTTTTGCTCGCGAGGTCTGTTTGAGGCAAAAATTGCTCCGTCATGACTTGAGACATTCCTTTTTCTAGTGAGACATGGAGGAGAATAAGAGCGTTTTGTCTTCAATGGTGGAGCCGAGAGAAGAAAAAAAAAAGAGGAAAGAGAAGGAAAGGAAAAATGAAAAAGGAAAAAGGAATAAGGAAAAACGGAACGGGAGGAAAAGAAGAGAGGAGAGGGAGAGGGGGAGGGAAAGGGGAGCAAAAGGAGTGGAAAGGTAAAAGGGAATGAAAAAGGGATATTTAAAAAGTAAGGAGAGGGCAGGGCAGGGCAGGGCAGGGCAGGAGAGGAGAGGAGAGGAGAGGAGAGGAGAGGAGAGGAGAGGAGAGGAGAGGAGAGGAGAGGAGAGGAGAGGAGAGGAGAGGAGAGGAGAGGAGAGGAGAGGAGAGGAGAGGGGGAAAGGGGAGCAAAAGGATTGGGAAGGCAAAAGGGAATGAAAAAGGGATATTTAAAAGGTTAGGAGAGGTGGGGAGAGGAGAGGAGAGGAGAGGAGAGGAGAGGAGAGGAGAGGAGAGGAGAGGAGAGGAGAGGAGAGGAGAGGAGAGGAGAGGAGAGGAGAGGAGAGGAGAGGAGAGGAGAGGAGAGGAGAGGAGAGGAGAGGAGAGGAGAGGGGGAAAGGGGAGCAAAAGGATTGGGAAGGCAAAAGGGAATGAAAAAGGGATATTTAAAAGGTTAGGAGAGGTGGGGAGAGGTGGGGAGAGGAGAGGAGAGGAGAGGAGAGGAGAGGAGAGGAGAGGAGAGGAGAGGAGAGGAGAGGAGAGGAGAGGAGAGGAGAGGAGAGGAGAGGAGAGGAGAGGAGAGGAGAGGAGAGGAGAGGAGGAGAAGAGAAGAGAAAGAGAAGAGAAGAGAAGAGAAGAGAAGAGAAGAGAAGAGAAGAGAAGAGAAGAGAAGAGAAGAGAAGAGAAGAGAAGAGAAGAGAAGAGAAGAGAAGGAGAAGGGAAGGGAAGGGAAGGGAAGGGAAGGGAAGGGAAGGGAAGGGAAGGGAAGGGAAGGGAAGGGAAGGGAAGGGAAGGGAAGGGAAGGGAAGGGAAGGGAAGGGAAGGGAAGGGAAGGGAAGGGAAGGGAAGGGAAGGGAAGGGAGGGGAAGGGAAGGGAAGGGAAGGGAAGGGAAGAGGAAGAGAAGAGAAGGAGAAGGAGAAGAGAAGAGAAGAGAAGAGAAGAGAAGAGAAGAGAAGAGAAGAGAAGAGAAGAGAAGAGAAGAGAAGAGAAGAGAAGAGAAGAGAAGAGAAGAGAAGAGAAGAGAAGAGAAGAGAAGAGAAGAGAAGAGAAGAGAAGAGAAGAGAAGAGAAGAGAAGAGAAGAGGATTCGCTAAAAAAAATTGTATTATTTATCTTGAAAAATTAAATGCCACAATCCTGGCTAAGAATTTAATAGAGTATTGTTATTATTTTTCTTTAAGTCTTCATTGTAATAGCTGCTGTCTCTTTTCCATACCAGTTACAGAATCACAGAATCACCTAATGACAGGGTTTGGAAGGAACCTTGAAAGATCATGTAGCCCAGTTCCCCCCCCCCCCCCCCCCCCCCCCCCCGCCTTAGAAGGACCGCCTTGATTAGGTCACACGGGAACGTGTCCAGGCAGGTTTTAAATGTCTCCAGAGAAGGAGACCCCACAACCCCTCTGGGCAGCCCGTTGCAGTGTTCTGTTACCCTCACCATGAAGAAGTTTCTTCTCATATTTTTGTGGAAACTCCTATGTTCCAGCTTGCAGCCATTACCCCTTGTCCTATCACTGGTTGTCACTGAGAAGAGCCTGGCTCCATCCTCCTGATGCGCACCCTTTGCATATTTAGAAACATTAATGAGGCCACCTCTCAGTCTCCTCTCCTCCAAGCTAAAGAGACCCAGCTCCCTCGGCCTTTCCTGGTAAGGGAGATGCTCCAGTCCCTTCATCATCTTTGTGGCTCTGCGCTAGACTCTGTCAAGCAGTTCCCTGTCCTTCTTGAACGGAGGGGCCCAGAACTGGACATAATACTGCAGATGCAGTCTCACCGGGGCAGAGTAGAGGGGGAGGAGAACCTCTTTCGACCTACTAACCACACTCCTTCTAATACACCCCAGGATGCCACTGGCCTTCTTGCAGTGCTGGCTTATGGTCACCCTGCTGTCCACCAGGACCGCCAGGTCCCTTTTCCCTGCGCTGCTGTCCACCAGGTCAGTCCCCAACCTATACTGGTACCTGGTGTTGTTCTTGCCCAGATACAAGTCTCTACGCTTGCCCTTGTTGTATTTCATCTAATTTCTCCCTGCCCAACTCTCCAGCCTATCTAGGTCTTGCTGGGTGGCAGCACAGCCTTCTAGCGTGTCAGCCACTTCTCCCAGGTTTGTGTCATCAGCAAGCTTGCTAACAGTGCACTCTACTCCCTCTATCCACTAGATACAGCCCTCCAACTAGACTCCTCTGTCCCACTGACCACAACTCTCTGGCGTCTTCAGCTGGTTCGCAGTCCCCCTCACTACTCGATCGTCCACACCACCTTCGTCAGGTTAGCTGCGAGGATGCTGTGGGAGATGGTGTCAAATGCTCTACGAAAATCAAGACAGACCACATCCACTCCTTTACCATCATGCTCTCTGGGTCTGTGTTGATGCAGCTTGTCTCAATGCTGCAGTAGCATTGACTGCAGGATGAACAAACCACATACTTTTTTTTTTCCACCTACCTACTTTTTTTCTTTCTTTCTTTTTTTCTTTTCTTTTCTTTTTTTTTTTCCCTCTAGCCATCTCACAGAATGGCTGAAAGCATACTCTTAAAAGATGCTATCTAGATTATCTTAGTGATATCAGTATGACTAGAAATGTATTCCATCGTTGTGGACTGACCGCTAGACTGCTCTGAAGCCAAAACAGAGCTAGATAAACTCAAGCTCCCGATCTTCAACTGTGTGTTCTCAAAGCCACTTTTGTTACTGTTGCCAAAACCAGAGCCAGAAAGTCAAATCAAGGAATCTGTGACAGGATGGATAGCAGAGGCAAGATGTTCTGATGAGAAAGAATGACACTGAAGTTGAATGGTACGAAAATAGGAAATGCCTTTTTGCCCTCTTTTGTAACTTAGGATGCCTTAATTTTTAAAAGGCCATTTTAAAAAGTAAGAATATTTCAGTTAATAATTTAGTACTCACTTCAATTAGAATACTTATTAAAACTTCCAACGACATTACAATTAAAAGTTTGGAAATAATTTTATTATAAATTCTTGCTCCATAAAGATTTCTGCTCTGAAAAGAAAGCATATGCAAAATCACTTCTTTATCTGTTATTGTCACAGTATAATTCTTTGAAACTACTGAGCAGAAAGTATATTTCTATATATCCGAGGTGGTGGTTTTCATATGAATGGTAAGCTTGCTCAGCTGCAACTCTGTTAAGTGCGGGAAGGACACTGCTCAGGAATAGGCAATGCCACAGTCTCGTCTACACCACTCAGCAGAGAATGGGCAACTCCATAGCTCAAAAAACCTATGTTCAGTTTGTGAGTTGCTACTGCTCTTCTTGATGTAAGTTGCCACAAGGCCAAATTGCCTCATGTTCAGTCATCTCAGGATTGTGACTATAGAATCATAGAATGGTTTGGGTAGGAAGGGACCTTTCAGATCATCCAGTTCCAACCCCTCTGCTACAGGCAGCAACACCTCCCACTAGGCCAGGTTGCTCAAGGCCCCACCTAGCCTGGCCTTGAATGCTTCCAGAATGGGTGCATCCACAACTTCGCTGGGCAACCTGTTACAGTATCTCACCACCCTCACAGTACAGAATTTCTTCTTAAAATCTAGTCCAGAACCTACCCTCCTCCATTTCCCTCCGTTCTGTCGCTAAGTGCCCTTATAAAAAGTCCCTCCCCAGCATCACCTGCGTTAGTTGAAATCTGAGCAGAAGACAGTCTCAGATATAGGTGGAAAGCAAGGTTTTCCCACACTTAGTTGTCAATAGTTTTTCAGAGAAACACATAGAAATTAGATGACGTTACTTGGGAACAGCAGCACTGTGTGTTCACTTCTGTAAGGAAGTCTGTCTGATTAAACAAGGAGCCAAGCAGATGACCCAGAGGGCAGACAGCAGATTTAACAGCTTGAAATAGGCGATACTCACCACCAAACTGATAAAGGGCGTGCTGTATTACCTGAGGTCTGCTTGCTAAGGAAGAAATTAGTATTTCATGCATATTACAGTGTTAAAATAGTGGCACATACTACATCTATTGTTAATAATGCTACCAAGAATAATACCCAGAAAAATATACCATAGAATCATAGAATGGCCTGGGTTGAAAAGGACCTCAAAGATCATCTAGTTTTCCTCCCCAGGTGCAAGACTCTACATTTGCTCTTGTTAAATCTCATCAGGTTCCTCTCCGCCCAGCTCTCCAGTCCGTCCAGGTCTTGATGAACAGTAGGAAAGCCTTCCAGTGTGTCAGCCACTCCTCCCAGCTCTGTATCCTCAGCAAACTCGCTGCTCCAGTACCAACCCCCAGGGAACACCAGTGGTTACAGGCCTCCAACTAGACTCTGTACCACTGATGAGAACCTTCTGAGCTCTGCCAGTCGACCAGTTGTCAACCAACCTCATCATCCACTCATCTATCCCCGCACTGTCTAGGTTTCATAACAAGAATGGTGTGAAATATGGTGTCAAATGCCTTGCTGAAGTCAAGGCACACAACATCCACCGCTCCCCCCCCCATCTACCCAGCCAGTGATGACATCAGAGAACGCTGTCAGGTTGGTCAAGCATTTATCCCCTTGGTGGATCCGTGTTGGCTACGCCCAATAACCTTCTTCTCTTCCAATGGCTTGGAGAGGGTATCCAGAACAAGTTGTTCCATCATCTTTCTGGGGACGGAGGTGAGGCTGAGTAGCCTGTAGTTTCCCAGATCCGCCTTCTTGCACTTTTTAAAGACTGGAGTGACACTGGCTATCCTCCAGTCTTCAGGCATCTCTCTCCTGTTTGCCAGGACCTTCCAAAGATGATAGAGAGCCATTTAGCAATCACCTCTGCCAGTTCCTTCAGCACATGTGGGTGCATCCCATCGGGGCCTGTGGATTAGCGTGCATTAATTTTGGCTAGATGCTCTCTGGCCCAATCCTCCTCGACCAAGGGGAAGCCTTCCCTTCCCCGGGCTTTCTCTCCTACCTACGGGGTCTGGGGTCTGGGGTTCCTAACGGCTAGTCTTAGCATTAAAGACTGAAGCAAGGAACGCATTCAGAATCTCTGCCTTCTCAGCATTCCCTGTTACCCGGCACCCAGCTCATTTAGTAGAGGTCCCACATTTTCCCTAGTCTTCCTTTCACTGCTGACATACTTCTAGAAAACCTTTTCTTGTTATCCTTTACCTCCTTTGCAAGATTGAATTCAGAGAGGGCCTTAGCCTTCCTTGTTGCATCCCTACAGGCACTGACAACGTTCCTATACTCTTTGCAGGTGGACAGGCCCTTCTTCCACTGGTCATGGATGTTCTTCTTTCCTTTTAGCTTATCTGTGAGCTCCTTGCTCACCCCCACAGGCCTCTTGTTACCTTTACCCAATGACTTACTCTTAGGGATGCACTGACCTTAAGCTCCAATTTATAGGAGGCAGAGGAGGTTCTGTTAGTACATGTTTACCCAGCAGTGAGATTAAGACACAACAGGTCAAATGGTAGCCTGACCGGTTTATTACAAGACCCAGTTGCTTAGGGATACGGGGAAGGAAAGACGGGCAACAGAAGAGAGAGAAAAGCAAGGAGTCTTTATAGAAAGCAAGAGAGATGGTCACCACTGTGGATCCAGCATGGTTTGTAGTATGTCCTTTGATCTCAGGATCTCATCCAGTCACTGCGGGAGATGGGAGAAAGCCAGGAATCTTTGCAGCAAGCAGGCCCGGGGGGTTCTTCCAAAGAGGTTTCTTCCCCTCGGGGAATTCCTCCATCAAAAGTTTCTTTTCTTTGGGAGTTCTTCTCCCCAGTCCTTAGTTTAGGGAGGGCCCTGTATCCCCAGTTTCTCAGGTTTTTTTTTTTCCTTTTCCTCTCTACTCTCTGTTAGTGTAGCACATCTGGCCCTATCTGATGTTCTGCCATTTCCTCGTGGCAGCCTCTCATGACTCTACTTCAATGACAACAAGCGGATGGCGGTCTTTTTGTTGGATCAGATGCAATGGAGTCTCCTTACTGTCTCTGACACGTGCCCCTGGAAGACAGCAAAGCTCTCTGGAGAGGTTGTCTGTGCAGCAAATGGGGGCCGCAGTGCCTCCCAGCATGGAGTCCCCAGTCACTAAGTCAGTGCCAGGCAATGGCACCCGGCAGCTGCTCCCTGGCAGGGGCTCTCCCTCTCCTGCTGAGGTGATTCCCTTGCTTTGGCATAGAACATGTCCACCCCAGAGCCGAGTGCATCACAAAAACATGCTGTGTTTTGGGGCCAGCAAGGTTGCCCAGCATGCAGTCTGGTCCCCAGCCCAGGGCACGTCATTCTCTGCGAGGTGACACGCCTCGGTGTGATGTCACAGTTGTTGCCTCCTACACCCCTGTGGCAGCGGTGGGAGCGGTGGCTCAGTCTCTTGCGAGAGGCGCAGGAAGAGGACCCAGAGAGAGCATTGTGTCTATCTGGAGATTTCCTGCTGTGATGGAGCGGCTGAGAGCCCTTCGAGGTGAGGTCCCTCCACCTCCCTGGACACCGTGATGCTGCCCGAGCGCATGTGTGCCTCCAGTGTCTGTTTAGGACGTGCCATCAGCACCGTCCTTGCTCTGCTGAGTGCAGCCGCCCACCATGGCTTCCCCAGTACCCCAGCAAGGGGAAGGCTCTCTCCCCTCTCCCCGCCGACCACACATGTGCCAGCACAGCCCACCCCACGCTGCGGGGCTGGGTTCCTCCCCAAGACGGCCGGATGCTCGGCCCTGGCTCCAAGCAACACCAGCGGCAGCTGCTCTGCTCTTTCCTTGCAGGTCTCTTTGCCTGTGTGGGCTGCGTGCCCAGAGGTACACGTCGCAGGGCCAGAGGCAGGGTGGCAAGCCCTGTCCCTGCCTGTGCCGTGACTTTGCTGCTGCAGCGCCTGCAAGACCAGGAGGTGAGCTGGGGACATCCAACCACCAGTCCTTGCCCTGGCCCAGTGCCACGGTCCCGTGGGTGCCAGGCCGCGGCAGCACACTGGCATGGCGGGCAGCTCCCCGGGAAGAAGGGCAAAGCAAAACGGGACTGATCTCTGTCCCCAGGGTGACCGAGTGCAGGCGTACTGCGAGCTGGAGCACGTCCTGCGGGAAGGTGACAGCCGCCCGCCATGCGGAGTGCTGAACCGGCTGCTGGCTGAGGTGTCCCAGGACCTGACAGCAGCCCAGGTGAGGGGTCACTCCCAAAGGCAAAGGGAGCCGCCTGCCCGCGCTGGTGTTCTGCTGGCAGACGGCGGTGGCTTAGCCCTTCCAAGGGAAGGCCTCAGGCAGTCTCCTGTGCCGCGTGTCACTTTTTCGTGTGCCTCTTTTTCAGGGCGTGCCAGACAGCGTGAGGATGGCTGCCAGCAATGTCCTGGTGGCTCTGGCCCGGACACACTTCACCTTGGTGATGGCCGAGCTCCAGAGCCACCTGAAGGCCATGGGGGAGATGTCCAAGGAGTTTGTGCTCGTCACCCTGAGCAAACTGTTCACCAGCTACGGTAGAGTGCCCTCAGCCTCCTGACGTCTACGACAACCGGGGAAAGGGGTCTCTCCCCTCTGCGCGTGATCTGCGTTGAGCTGGGGGATGCAGGGCTGCAGCCCCTCCTCCCTCGCTGCTGGGGCTCTGACCGTGGCCCTCTCCTTCCCCTCTGCAGCTCCACAGTGCATCTCCTTCGTGTGGCTGACGCTGGCCGGCCTGCGCAGTGTGGTGAGGCTGGGTGAGAGGCGGCCGGACCCTGCGCATTGCTTGTGCTGGTGAGTGCCGGCCCCAGAGCAGGGGGACTCGGGATAGCCCTTGCATCTCGCCTCGCCCTGCTGCAGGCTCTCACAGGCTCTCTTTTCTCGCAGTCTCTCATCTTTTTCTTTTTTTCTTTTTAATTAATTATTCATTTGTTTTTTTGTTTTGTGTTTCTTCAGTTGTGAAACAATGGCTGGAAGGAGTCAAGGTTCACTTGTGCTCCGGAAAGCAATGCCCCTGGCCTGCCAAGGAGATCCAGCAGATCTACCAGAATCTTTCCCAGCTCTTCTGCTCTGTGCTGAGGCACTGGCAGGACTGCAAGGAGGAAAAGGTGAGCACTGCTGCATTCCCAGCCCGGGACGGCAGCGGGGACATCCGTGTCGGCAGCTCTGCCTGTGCCCAGCGGGCTGAGAACAGAAGGGTGACGAGAGGGAGCGGGCTGGCTCTGCAAAGGGCCCCAGACTGGCTTTGTGCTTGGGGCTGGATCTCCCTGCCAGGAAGCAGCCGCGTGTCACAGCACTGTGGCAGGGATAGCTGGAGATGAGGGTGTGGGGAAAAGCTCCCTGCCCTCCAGAGCGAGCCCATCTCCTGCTGGGCACGGGGGGTACGGGGGAGGGGAAGGGAAAGAGAAAGCCCTCCTGCAGGAAGGGCAGACCTTCAGTCTTTGATGCTGGGCCTCTGCCACCCCTCTCCAGGACAAACAGGCCGTCCTCGGGGCCGTGGCTACCATGATGGCTGTCCTCCTGCAAGAGGAGCTGCCCCGAGAGCACGTCTGGGAGCAGCTCCTCTGGCTCGTGCGCCTGTATCAGGAGGTCCAAGACACCTGCAGGGGGACCAAGGTGAGATGTTGTGCAGGGCTCAGCATGGACGTGGGGCTCGTGCAAGTGCCACGAGGGGTCAGTGGGGTGCAGGGAGGAGGCCGGGAGCCCTTGAGAAAGAAGGAATAGGTGTCCACGGGAGGTCTGAGGCTTCCTGAGCTCTTCCGTCAAGGAAGGAACAACCCGGTCAGGAGCCAGAAGGGAGCCAGGAGTCACTGGGGCCCATCCCCTGGGCCTGGGAGGCTTCACCAGCACTACCACCACCACCGTGGAGCTCTGGGTGCCTGAGGAGCTCTGTGCTAAAGGCCAGGGAGACCACGTCCAGTTACATCTGATGGGGGAGAAGAGGGCTGCTGGGTGGGAGATGCCTGCAACCGATGCCCAAACAGGGCTCGGCTGAGAGCAGAGGGACTCTCTTGGTGCTGCTGGGAGGCGGGGACAAACCAGAACGCCTGTGCGGGAGCTCTCCCAGCGGACAAACCATTGGGAATCAGTTTCTCCGCTCCCAAGTGGCTAGATGTGGCTTCAGCCCTTTCTTCCTCTCCCGGTCTCTTGCAGAGCCTCAATATCTTCCTGGAGGCCTTAGAGGGAGTGCAATCGGTCATCCCGAAGGACAAGTTTCTGGCCATCACCAGTGCCGTGTTCTACCACGTAAGGGGAGCCTATCCTTGCGCCCAAAGCAGTTTCCCTCTTGGCTAAGTCTCAGGAGGACTCCAAGCTCCGAGCCTCTGCCGGCTGCTCAGCCTTAGCTCCTGCATGCCCGTGGCTGCTCCGGAGCCGTGTGCGTGCCCCCAGGGATGCTGTGGGCCAGGCTGTGTTTTGTCTGCATGTCCTCTTACCGAGTGTGCCAAGGGAGACGAGAGCTGGCAGCACAGTTTCTTTTCCATCCTCGATATCGATACAATTTTCTCCAATGGACCTTGTTCCCACAGCTCTCTGATGACACCAAGGAGCACAGCGAGGCGGACAGAGCAGAGCTGACCCACTGCATCCTGCTGCAGGGTAAGGAGAGGAGCTCTGGCAATGCTTGGCGGTGCCCTGGCCGAAACCTCTCTCACAAACCTCCGGAATGGGTGCGAGTTTCTTGCTAACACAGTGCGGGATTTCCTCCCCGCAGCCCGGATCTGCCCAGAGGAGACGGTCCAGTTTCTGCAGTCACAGCTGGGCGCTGACAGGGAGGCTGGACGCGTGGCAGCCCTGGGTCTGCTCGGTGCTCTGGCTCGCTCTGATGGTCAGTAGGGGGTCAGAGGGTTGGGACTTCCCGGGATCCCTTTTGCCATCTGGCCTGTGCCTCCATGCATGCTTCTGCGCATCTCTTGCAGAGCCCGTGATGGCAAAGAAGCTGCCCCAGGTTGTGGAGGCTGTGCAGTGTCTGTGCAGCGACCCCAGGACCCAGGTGAGCTGATTTGGGAAAGGAAAGCGCTGTCGGGGTGGTGATGCTGCTGCCAGCACCGGCAGGGCTGGGGTGCCCAGGGAGGTGCTTGGGGCAGTGACCACATGGTCGCGATGGCTCCTCTGGGGAGAGCAGGCAGGGCGGAGCAGTCAGGCCCCTGTGCTGTGCATGGAAAGTGCACAGCCTGGTGCTAAGGCCTGGCCCTCACCTGAGGAGCCAAGGCTTCTCCTCTGCTCTTGCTGTCTCTGCCCATGCCCGAAGGGCTGCCCCAGTGAGCACGTGGCTTCCCTTTGCCTTCTGAGCAGGAAAATCAAACCCACAATTGACTCCTGACAGGTGAGGAGGGCCATTCTGCTCTTCATCAAGGATGTGCTCAGTGCTAACGCCCGGAGCTGCTCAGCCTGGGATGTGGTGGGGCACATCTTCAGTGAGTTCAGCCGCACCGCGGGAAGAAGGGTAAGGACACCGGGCAGCATCTTCCCTTGGAGGACCCGTGCTGCTCAAAGGCTGGCACAGAAGCACCGGTGGGGCCACACCTGAGCCTCCTGAGAGGCTCCTGAGAACTCAGAGTAACCGGTGTTCCAACAACACTCTTGTGCAGGCAGCCGGAGACCTTTCTGCCCAGGAAGCCCGGGAAGAAGGAGCTCTCCAAGAGCTGTGTATGGACATCCTGGGGTCACTGGATGTCTCTGTGAGCGGGATGACCAAAGTAAGTCACCGTCTGCCCTGCTGCCGCTCCTTGGCTTCACACCACGTGTTCCTCATCCCATTCCAACACCCCCGGTCTCTCCTCCAATGTGCTCTAAAGCACACAAGACTCAGGGAAATTCACAGAGTCCTCTTCATCTCTGAGCGGAGGCAGGAATGCTGACACGCTCAACCGCCTCGTTTCCTACAGCTCGTGTGGCCACGGCTGCTGCTGTACGTGGTGCCAGCCCAGTACACCGGCATGCTGATCCCGGTCTCCCGCTGCGTCCAAGCGCTGGCTGAGAGAGGGGACCTGATGGTGCGGGAGGTAGAAGACCTGGATCCCCATTTCCTCAGCTCCATGTTCCAAGGTAGGAGCAGAAACTCCCCCGGTGAGCTCTGTTGACCTGTGTTAGCACCCAGAAGGGACAGCGGAGGTGTGTGTGGCAGGGCACGTCGTGTCTGTGTCTTTCTTACTCAGCCCTTCTTTCTCCCCACAGGCCCACTGCTGACTCCCCAGACACTGCTGGCACGCCTGTTGGTGAGTAGATGCTCCAGAGGCCGGTGCCATGAGCCCCGAGGAGGAAGCAGCGTGGCCGAGTGTGCCAGTGCCTGCCTCACCCGCGGGGATGCCTTTCTCTTCCCGGACTTGCAGCGCCATGGGCAAAGCTGCTGGCTGCTCCTTGCCCTCCAGGGCAGAGCCAAGCTGCTTCCCTCCTGGGAGAAGCTGCTGCTCTTGCTGCAGACGTGACCCTGCTTCTCCTTGCTCTCACTCAGGTGGTGGCAGGGAGCCCTTTTGCAGGCAGCGAACTCCAAGCCGCTGCCTTGCTCCTCATGCTGAACCTCCACAGCAAGATCCACAGAGCTGTGGGGGCCATGTGGGCCACTGAGATCCCCCTGCTGCTGCAGTGCCTCGAAGGTAAAGTGCTGGTGGGGAGGGAGGGGTGGAGGCAGGGAAGGGGGGGAGTGAAAATGGAACTCTGCAGCGTGGCAGAGGGGAAGCGTTGCCTGCGGCCCCATGCTTGCTCTGCTGCTGTTCCCATTCCAGGGAGACAGCACTGAGGCCGGGGGACCTTTCCCCCCGGGGATCTGCCCATTCCAGGGCACGGATGGGTGCTTCACGTCCCCTCAGACAGCAGTCTTGGAGCAGTTCTGTGCTCCTGCTGGGACAGTGTTTGTGGGGAGGGACAGGTCATTGTGAAGGGTGTGCGGGTCCCAGCTTGGCAGTGCCGAGTGCCCAGGCAAGCCTGGTTTGCAGCAGCTCTTCTTCTGTGGCTTGATCCCAAGCAAGGGTCTTTTGCTTCTTGTTGCTGTGCAGGGAAAGATGAGAGCTTCCCGGACTCTGCAGGGTGGGAGCAGCGCCTGCTAAAGGTACAGCATTGCCGGAAGGCACGGTGCAGAGAAGTGTCTGCCTGCCTCAAGGAGCCCTGTTCCCATACGGGACAGGAACAGCCTCTCAAATGCTGCTGCGGAGCGGCCACACGCCTTTGTGCTGCTGCCTCTTCCTCTTTGCCCCCCCCACGCCCATGGGGGTTTGGGCCCATAGGAGAAGAGCGGCAGGCAGCTTTAAGGCAGGGAATGCTGCGGGGAGCTGGGAGAGGGACTGTTCTTCCAGTCACCTCTCTCCAGAAGGTTGCGGCGACGCGGCAATGTGGGAAGAGGCAAAGGGCAAGGAAACATTGGCTTCTCCTCTTCTCCAACAGTTCCTGAGGGCATCATTGGGCACCATGGAGGATGAGGCCTGGACCAAGGGCCTGAGCTGCGAGCTGAGCCGGTGGCTGAGCAGCTCTCCCAGCAGCTCTGGAGAAAAGGTGGGTTCCCCCCGGCTCTACCCAGCGGTGCAGCCGCAGGTGCCCAACTGGGGCAGGGGCTGCGGGTGGTGCTCTGCTCACAAGGGCCGCTCACGCTGCTTCCCTGGCCCGTGCCCCCCAGAGGGCCTTTCCCTGCAAACTGCCTGGGGGTGGCCCTGCAGCTGCTCTCAGCATCTCCCGGGGAGCGGGGGTCCTTCCCACCTGGCCCTCTCCCAGCAGGTCAGGCTGCTGCCACATCTCAGCTTCTTCCTTCCCTTCCCATCCCTTCTCCTCCCTTCCCATGCAGTCTTTCCTGTACAAGGCTCTGGGGACAGTGCTGGGAGCTTGTAAGGAAGTCCTCCACATCCAAGAGAAGCTTCTGCAACACCTGGAGGAAGCAAACGCGGAGGAGCCCTCTGAGGCCCAGGTGAGGTCTCCTCCCAGCCAGCTTCTGCCAGCATCCCCGCTCTGTCCCTTGGGCAGAGCGCTTCTCCTGGCCCTGCTCCGAGCCTTTTGATCTCCTCACTGCTGCTCTTTCCCTCAGGCGAGGACCAGCCCGGCCACTGTGGCTGGCCGCGCCGGTAGGTTCAGGCCTGCGCCAACTGCCCCTTGTTCTTTTGTGCAGGGCATGATCTCTCTTCTCAGCCATGCTGCTGAGACCAACTTCCACACAGCCCTGGACACGCTCACCATGTTTGCGTCCAGGCTGTGCAGAGGCCAGAATGGGAGGAGTTCCAGACGCAAGAAGGTGAAGCGTTACGCATTTCCATCTTGGCCTTCTGCTGCCTTATTTTCACTTGGGAGCCCAGGTGCATCGTGGGGCACCGGGGGGCTGCTGAGCGAGTGTCTCAAGGCATTTCTTCCCCACACAGATGGAGCTGGACAGCAGAAGAGCTCAGGCCACCCGCAGCGCTCTCATCCTCGCCCACGGCAGCTTGGCACTGCGTGCCTCCAAGGAACAGCTGCTGGCCCGCCTGGAGGGAGACATCGTGGGCAACATCCTGCTGCTCTACAGCTGCAGCTGCCGGGTGAGAGCTCGTAGCGTGCCAGGCTGTCTGAGCACCCAGCTGCAGCCCCTCCACGTGGGGGGATGCTGCGATGGGCCTTCTCTTTCCAAAGGTCCCGCGGGGACTGGTTTGTGCTCAGATAAAGATGCAAGCCCTTCCCTTAGCGTTGCCCCCACGTGTTCCCCTTGCAGCCCTTGGCCCTTCCCGCAGCTGAAAGAATGTTCTTCTCTCTTGGGCCTCAGGACCTGCAGAATACGCTTGCGCTGGTGCAGAGCATCACAGACTTCAGCTCTGCCTTCCAAGCTGTGGGTGGCTCTGCCTGCTTTAACCCCTCCTTGAAGGGCAAGCTGCTGGAGATCCTGACGGTGAGTGCCTAGAGCCAGAGCTGTCTGCAGTGGCATTTTGGGCTGTGCCATGAGACTCGGTTCCCCGGAGCCATACAGGTCTCGCTCAGCCACACGTCTCCAGCTGGTGGGGACCTTGTGTGCTGGCAGGCAGTGGCTGGGCAGTGGGCTAGGTCCACCAACTGTGCAGCTGCCGCATCCTGCACTGCCTCCGTGAGAAACGTGGGAGTGACGGGGCTGGTGTGTGGCAGTTGTGTCTGTCTCTGGGCTGGGTGGAAGAGCTCTGACGTGCCCACTTTGACAATGTTTCTCCGGTACTTGCAGGAGTTGCTGAAGAAGTATTACTTGGGCACCCCAGTCTCCCCAGTGCCCCTCAAGGTGGTTCTGGCCCTGGAGCAGTTGAGGTAAGGGTGGGAGCCTCTGGGCTTGCAAGGCGGGATGGTGGACCCCCTTCTGGGTAGCTCCCGAAGGCCGGGAGGGGGCAGGGGGTAGGGAGTCACTTCTACAGGAGAGATGGCTGGTCTGCTGTGCCCAGCGAAGCTGAGGTTCTGGGAAGGAGAAAGGCCCTGGTGCTCCTGTCCCCTGGCAGGGAAGAGAAGGGAGACCTGGTGTCTCCTTCCCTTCAGAGCAGGAGGTGGTTCACTGATGCCGGGGAGACACTGGAACTGAAGACAGTGCTCAGCAGCACAGGCTGGGGATGTTGGCTTTGCAGCTGTCCATTAGAAGAAACCCTGATGTTGTCTGAAGCAGCCTGGAGAGCACTGCTAAAGGCCCTGTCTGCTTTCTCTTTTTTTTTTTTTTTTTTTTTTTTTTTTTTCCTGTCAGCAAGCTGAAGCCCTCCTTAGGAGCCAAGGACATGTGTGACATGCTGAGTCTGTGCTGCAAGAATGTTGTGTTGCACCCTTCAGCGGAGATGATGCTGAAGATCAGGAAGTCACAGCAAGCAGCTCAGTACCTGCAGGTAACCTGCCGTGACTTTCACGGCCACCTCTCGGTTGGAGCCCTTCCTCAGCACACACAGCCTATGCTCTGGCGGCAGCCGTGATGCCACAGCTCGGTGCCCTCTTCTGCTTTCAGCTTCTGCAAGCATCACTGAAAGCTCTGGGCCGGCTCATGGTGGTCCTGCTCGAGACAGAGACCAGTGGCTTCTTCCAGAACATAGTCCATGTGAGTACACGTGGGGCAAGGGAGAAAGCGTGGTGCCTGTCGATAGCGGAGACAGAGATCTGGGGACTGAGAGGACGATGAGAGGGGGAGAAATCTCCTGCTGACGTGCCAGCTCACTGCGAGCTCAGAAATGGGCAGAGCAATGGGCCCTGCATGGGGAAAGGCTGGAGCCAGCCCCTGGCAGGCCACAGCCAAGGAAAAGCTCCTGGGTTAGGAGGCAGGAGTGTCTGCAGAGAGCGGGGGCAGCAGTGCCAGTGCTCAGCGAGGTGGGGGGCCGCGTGGAGCCACAGGGCAGGCCCTGAGGGAAAGTGCTGGGAAATGAGGGACGGGGAGAGGGCTGGCATGAAGGGAAAGAAAAGATGTCCGCAGTGAGACAGATGCTCTGCCCCACGTCCTGCAGAGATCAATGACGTCAGACAACATGTGGGAGCGCAAGAGGGCCCTGCAGATCTGCTCCCAGCTGCTGGCTGCTTGTGAAGAGCGTGGAGTGAGTAAAGAGCCCCACCACATGCCCCTGCTCCCTCCCCAGTGCTCCTGAGCAGGAAGGCGAGCTCCACTCAGCTGTGCGTGCTGTGACACCCACCCCGTGGGGAAGGCACAGGCGGGAGAAGCTAGGGAGAGCTGGGGCTGCCTACAGCTTTTTTCCTGCCTCTGGCCCCTGCAGAGAGGAGACGCCTGCAAGCACTTTGGCTCCTTGGTGGGATTGCTGGCACCTCTGACGTGTGACCCCATGCCCACATCCCGCCAGCTGGCTGTCACCTGTCTGAGCTCCCTTCTCCGAATTCAAGGTGAGTAGAGCGGGTGTGAGCCAGCCCTCTGCTCTCCTCCGCAGCACTACCAGAACCCCACGGGCTGGGCCCAGTTTACAGGAGGAAGAGGCACTGTGCGCAGCTCTCTTCTTCTCTCCACCCTGTCCTCTGTCTCTCCCCTGTGGAAAGCGGTTCCGTTTCCAGAAGCGTGACTTCCCTTTTCTCCCTGTGCTCTTTCCAGCCAAGGCGACCAATGGAGTCATCCAGACAGGAGACATCGGGAGCCTGTGTGAGGGGCTGAATGACCGCCGCACCGTCTGTCAGCTCCAGACCTCTTCCAAAATCGCACGGGTATGTGGACCCAAAAAGGGGTGGTGGGATCTCAGTGCGTAGGCTTTTGCACGTCCCTCTGCTCCCCACAGCCTCTCACACCATCTCCAGAATGAGCTGTCACCCTGAGACCACTTTTCTCAGCAAGTAGCAGGAGGCACTGAGCTATGTCTGGCCTTAAGGCACCCAGCGCAAGGAGCTGATTCTATGACGTGCGCGTGTGTG
This sequence comes from Gallus gallus, assembly GCF_016699485.2. NCBI lineage: Eukaryota > Metazoa > Chordata > Aves > Galliformes > Phasianidae > Gallus > Gallus gallus. The sequence goes on from NC_052532.1 coordinate 113,442,058, forward strand.
GTGTGTGTGCGTGTGTGTGTGTGTGTGCATGTGTGTGTGTGTGCGTTTGTGTGAGACTGTGGCTTCTGGGAGGTAGGCTTTGCATGTAAGCAAACACCACGGGTGGAGAAGCTGAGAGAAGGCTCAACCCCCTTACATATTAATAGCGGGGTATGGACCGCAGGAGCGTTGTGATTGCCGCCTGAATGACCGGCAAGCTGCTGAACTAAGAATGCCCTCAAGACTGCTTTATGTTTTGAAGAGCTGCCGCAGAGCAGTGATGGGATCTCTCCTGCTTCTCATTTCTCTGCAGACTGTGTACAGGAACTTCCCCCTGGAAGACACCATTGACTTCATGATGGCCATCAAGGACACCTTCCGGAAGGCCAAAGGAATGCGTGTGCGTGCTGCGGGGAGGTGGCTGATCACCTTTCTGCAGATGCATGGAAAGGACATCTGTCGGGACGTAAGAGACTTTCTTCCATGTGTCTTGGACTTTTGCTGGCTGCTGCACTACGGCTTGTGCCGTTTGCTTCAGGTGCTACAGAAGCACAAGCAGAGCGCAGAGCCAGGGCGTGGACAGGGTGGCTGGTGTGAAATTTAGGCTTAGGCCTTGGCAGCATGTCAAGGGAGCAGGCAATGCTCATGTGCTGAAAGTCCACTGTTAAGCCCTGCAGAGTCAAGGATGCAGCCAGTCATTCTTTCTCCCCTTCTTCATTCAGGTGCCACTGACCAACTACATCCTGCGCAGCTGCACGTCGTCCCCGCAGCACAGCACGTTCATGCCATTCCTGTCCCAGGCGGTGGTCATCCTCACCCGCTGTCAGGCAGGCATCACAACTGACAGCTTCTTTCCGGCTGCTTTGAGCCCACAGACAGGTACTGGCACTCCTGCCATTGCAGTTATAGCTTGCCTCTGCTAGAGGAGATCCCGGAAGGAAGCCGGGATCTCTTTTTTGCTCTCTTTTTTGCTCGCGAGGTCTGTTTGAGGCAAAAATTGCTCCGTCATGACTTGAGACTTTCCTTTTTCTAGTGAGACATGGAGGAGAATAAGAGCGTTTTGTCTTCAATGGTGGAGCCGAGAGAAGAAAAAAAAAGAGGAAAGAGAAGGAAAGGAAAAATGAAAAAGGAAAAAGGAACAAGGAAAAACGGAACGGGAGGAAAAGAAGAGAGGAGAGGGAGAGGGGGAGGGAAAGGGGAGCAAAAGGAGTGGAAAGGTAAAAGGGAAGGAAAAAGGGATATTTAAAAAGTAAGGAGAGGGCAGGGCAGGAGAGGAGAGGAGAGGAGAGGAGAGGAGAGGAGAGGAGAGGAGAGGAGAGGAGAGGAGAGGAGAGGAGAGGAGAGGAGAGGAGAGGAGAGGAGAGGAGAGGAGAGGAGAGGAGAGGAGAGGAGAGGAGAGGAGAGGGGGAAAGGGGAGCAAAAGGATTGGGAAGGCAAAAGGGAATGAAAAAGGGATATTTAAAAGGTTAGGAGAGGTGGGGAGAGGAGAGGAAAGGAGAGGAGAGGAGAGGAGAGGAGAGGAGAGGAGAGGAGAGGAGAGGAGAGGAGAGGAGAGGAGAGGAGAGGAGAGGAGAGGGGGAAAGGGGAGCAAAAGGATTGGGAAGGCAAAAGGGAATGAAAAAGGGATATTTAAAAGGTTAGGAGAGGTGGGGAGAGGAGAGGAGAGGAGAGGAGAGGAGAGGAGAGGAGAGGAGAGGAGAGGAGAGGAGAGGAGAGGAGAGGAGAGGAGAGGAGAGGAGAGGAGAGGAGAGGAGAGGAGAGGAGAGGAGAGGAGAGGAGAGGAGAGGAGAGGAGAGGGGAAAGGGGAGCAAAAGGATTGGGAAGGCAAAAGGGAATGAAAAAGGGATATTTAAAAGGTTAGGAGAGGTGGGGAGAGGAGAGGAGAGGAGAGGAGACGAGAGGAGACGAGAGGAGAGGAGAGGAGAGGAGACGAGAGGAGAGGAGAGGAGAGGAGAGGAGAGGAGAGGAGAGGAGAGGAGAGGAGAGGAGAGGAGAGGAGAGGAGAGGAGAGGAGAGGAGAGGAGAGGAGAGGAGAGGAGAGGAGAGGAGAGGAGGAGAAGAGAAGAGAAAGAGAAGAGGAGAGGAGAGGAGAGGAGAGGAGAGGAGAGGAGAGGAGAGGAGAGGAGAGGAGAGGAGAGGAGGAGAAGAGAAGAGAAAGAGGAGAGGAGAGGAGAGGAGAGGAGAGGAGAGGAGAGGAGAGGAGAGGAGAGGAGAGGAGAGGAGAGGAGAGGAGAGGAGAGGAGAGGAGAGGAGAGGAGAGGAGAGGAGAGGAGAGAAGAGAAGAGAAGAGAAGAGAAGAGAAGAGAAGAGAAGAGAAGAGAAGAGAAGAGAAGAGAAGAGAAGAGAAGAGAAGAGAAGAGAAGAGAAGAGAAGAGAAGAGAAGAGAAGAGAAGAGAAGAGAAGAGAAGAGAAGAGAAGAGAAGAGGATTTGCTAAAAAAAATTGTATTATTTATCTTGAAAAATTAAATGCCAGAATCCTGGCTAAGAATTTAATAGAGTATTGTTATTTTTCTTTAAGTCTTCATTGTAATAGCTGCTGTCTCTTTTCCATACCAGTTACAGAATCACAGAATCACCTAATGACAGGGTTTGAAGGAACCTTGAAAGATCATATAGTCCAGTTCCCCCCCCCCCCCCCCCCCCCCCCCCCCCCGCCTTAGAAGGACCGCCTTGATTAGGTCACACGGGAACGTGTCCAGGCAGGTTTTGAATGTCTCCAGAGAAGGAGACCCCACAACCCCTCTGGGCAGCCCGTTGCAGTGTTCTGTTACCCTCACCATGAAGAAGTTTCTTCTCATATTTTTGTGGAAACTCCTATGTTCCAGCTTGCAGCCATTACCCCTTGTCCTATCACTGGTTGTCACTGAGAAGAGCCTGGCTCCATCCTCCTGATGCACACCCTTTGCATATTTAGAAACATTAATGAGGCCACCTCTCAGTCTCCTCTCCTCCAAGCTAAAGAGACCCAGCTCCCTCGGCCTTTCCTGGTAAGGGAGATGCTCCAGTCCCTTCATCATCTTTGTGGCTCTGCGCTAGACTCTGTCAAGCAGTTCCCTGTCCTTCTTGAACGGAGGGGCCCAGAACTGGACATAATACTGCAGATGCAGTCTCACCGGGGCAGAGTAGAGGGGGAGGAGAACCTCTTTCGACCTACTAACCACACTCCTTCTAATACACCCCAGGATGCCACTGGCCTTCTTGCAGTGCTGGCTTATGGTCACCCTGCTGTCCACCAGGACCGCCAGGTCCCTTTTCCCTGCGCTGCTGTCCACCAGGTCAGTCCCCAACCTATACTGGTACCTGGTGTTGTTCTTGCCCAGATACAAGTCTCTACACTTGCCCTTGTTGTATTTCATCTAATTTCTCCCTGCCCAACTCTCCAGCCTATCTAGGTCTTGCTGGGTAGCAGCACAGCCTTCTAGCGTGTCAGCCACTTCTCCCAGTTTTGTGTCATCAGCAAGCTTGCTAACAGTGCACTCTACTCCCTCTATCCACTAGATACAGCCCTCCAACTAGACTCCTCTGTCCCACTGACCACAACTCTCTGGCGTCTTCAGCTGGTTCGCAGTCCCCCTCACTACTCGATCGTCCACACCACCTTCGTCAGTTTAGCTGCGAGGATGCTGTGGGAGATGGTGTCAAATGCTCTACGAAAATCAAGACAGACCACATCCACTCCTTTACCATCATGCTCTCTGGGTCTGTGTTGATGCAGCTTGTCTCAATGCTGCAGTAGCATTGACTGCAGGATGAACAAACCACATACTTTTTATTTTCCACCTACCTACTTTTTTTCTTTCTTTCTTTCTTTTTTTCTTTTCTTTTCTTTTTTTTTTTTTCCTCTAGCCATCTCACAGAATGGCTGAAAGCATACTCTTAAAAGATGCTATCTAGATTATCTTAGTGATATCAGTATGACTAGAAATGTATTCCATCGTTGTGGACTGACCGCTAGACAGCTCTGAAGCCAAAACAGAGCTAGATAAACTCAAGCTCCCCATCTTCAACTGTGTGTTCTCAAAGCCACTTTTGTTACTGTTGCCAAAACCAGAGCCAGAAAGTCAAATCAAGGAATCTGTGACAGGATGGATAGCAGAGGCAAGATGTTCTGATGAGAAAGAATGACACTGAAGTTGAATGGTACGAAAATAGGAAATGCCTTTTTGCCCTCTTTTGTAACTTAGGATGCCTTAATTTTTAAAAGGCCATTTTAAAAAGTAAGAATATTTCAGTTAATAATTTAGTACTCACTTCAATTAGAATACTTATTAAAACTTCCAACGACATTACAATTAAAAGTTTGGAAATAATTTTATTATAAATTCTTGCTCCATAAAGATTTCTGCTCTGAAAAGAAAGCATATGCAAAATCACTTCTTTATCTGTTATTGTCACAGTATAATTCTTTGAAACTACTGAGCAGAAAGTATATTTCTATATATCCGAGGTGGTGGTTTTCATATGAATGGTAAGCTTGCTCAGCTGCAACTCTGTTAAGTGCGGGAAGGACACTGCTCAGGAATAGGCAATGCCACAGTCTCGTCTACACCACTCAGCAGAGAATGGGCAACTCCATAGCTCAAAAAACCTATGTTCAGTTTGTGAGTTGCTACTGCTCTTCTTGATGTAAGTTGCCACAAGGCCAAATTGCCTCATGTTCAGTCATCTCAGGATTGTGACTATAGAATCATAGAATGGTTTGGGTAGGAAGGGACCTTTCAGATCATCCAGTTCCAACCCCTCTGCTACAGGCAGCAACACCTCCCACTAGGCCAGGTTGCTCAAGGCCCCACCTAGCCTGGCCTTGAATGCTTCCAGAATGGGTGCATCCACAACTTTGCTGGGCAACCTGTTACAGTATCTCACCACCCTCACAGTACAGAATTTCTTCTTAAAATCTAGTCCAGAACCTACCCTCCTCCATTTCCCTCCGTTCTGTCGCTAAGTGCCCTTATAAAAAGTCCCTCCCCAGCATCACCTGCGTTAGTTGAAATCTGAGCAGAAGACAGTCTCAGATATAGGTGGAAAGCAAGGTTTTCCCACACTTAGTTGTCAATAGTTTTTCAGAGAAACACATAGAAATTAGATGACGTTACTTGGGAACAGCAGCACTGTGTGTTCACTTCTGTAAGGAAGTCTGTCTGATTAAACAAGGAGCCAAGCAGATGACCCAGAGGGCAGACAGCAGATTGAACAGCTTGAAATAGGCGATACCCACCACCAAACTGATAAAGGGCGTGCTATATTACCTGAGGTCTGCTTGCTAAGGAAGAAATTAGTATTTCATGCATATTACAGTGTTAAAATAGTGGCACATACTACATCTATTGTTAATAATGCTACCAAGAATAATACCCAGAAAAATATACCATAGAATCATAGAATGGCCTGGGTTGAAAAGGACCTCAAAGATCATCTAGTTTTCCTCCCCAGGTGCAAGACTCTACATTTGCTCTTGTTAAATCTCATCAGGTTCCTCTCCGCCCAGCTCTCCAGTCCGTCCAGGTCTTGATGAACAGTAGGAAAGCCTTCCAGTGTGTCAGCCACTCCTCCCAGCTCTGTATCCTCAGCAAACTCGCTGCTCCAGTACCAACCCCCAGGGAACACCAGTGGTTACAGGCCTCCAACTAGACTCTGTACCACTGATGAGAACCTTCTGAGCTCTGCCAGTCGACCAGTTGTCAACCAACCTCATCATCCACTCATCTATCCCCGCACTGTCTAGGTTTCATAACGAGAATGGTGTGAAATATGGTGTCAAATGCCTTGCTGAAGTCAAGGCACACAACATCCACCGCTCCCCCCCCCATCTACCCAGCCAGTGATGACATCAGAGAACGCTGTCAGGTTGGTCAAGCATTTATCCCCTTGGTGGATCCGTGTTGGCTACGCCCAATAACCTTCTTCTCTTCCAATGCCTTGGAGAGGGTATCCAGAACAAGTTGTTCCATCATCTTTCTGGGGACGGAGGTGAGGCTGAGTAGCCTGTAGTTTCCCAGATCCGCCTTCTTGCACTTTTTAAAGACTGGAGTGACACTGGCTATCCTCCAGTCTTCAGGCATCTCTCTCCGGTTTGCCAGGACCTTCCAAAGATGATAGAGAGCCATTTAGCAATCACCTCTGCCAGTTCCTTCAGCACATGTGGGTGCATCCCATCGGGGCCTGTGGATTAGCGTGCATTAATTTTGGCTAGATGCTCTCTGGCCCAATCCTCCTCGACCAAGGGGAAGCCTTCCCTTCCCCGGGCTTTCTCTCCTACCTACGGGGTCTGGGGTCTGGGGTTCCTAACGGCTAGTCTTAGCATTAAAGACTGAAGCAAGGAACGCATTCAGAATCTCTGCCTTCTCAGCATTCCCTGTTACCCGGCACCCAGCTCATTTAGTAGAGGTCCCACATTTTCCCTAGTCTTCCTTTCACTGCTGACATACTTCTAGAAAACCTTTTCTTGTTATCCTTTACCTCCTTTGCAAGATTGAATTCAGAGAGGGCCTTAGCCTTCCTTGTTGCATCCCTACAGGCACTGACAACGTTCCTATACTCTTTGCAGGTGGACAGGCCCTTCTTCCACTGGTCATGGATGTTCTTCTTTCCTTTTAGCTTATCTGTGAGCTCCTTGCTCACCCCCACAGGCCTCTTGTTACCTTTACCCAATGACTTACTCTTAGGGATGCACTGACCTTAAGCTCCAATTTATAGGAGGCAGAGGAGGTTCTGTTAGTACATGTTTACCCAGCAGTGAGATTAAGACACAACAGGTCAAATGGTAGCCTGACCGGTTTATTACAAGACCCAGTTGCTTAGGGATACGGGGAAGGAAAGACGGGCAACAGAAGAGAGAGAAAAGCAAGGAGTCTTTGTAGAAAGCAAGAGAGATGGTCACCACTGTGGATCCAGCATGGTTTGTAGTATGTCCTTTGATCTCAGGATCTCATCCAGTCACTGCGGGAGATGGGAGAAAGCCAGGAATCTTTGCAGCAAGCAGGCCTGGGGGGTTCTTCCAAAGAGGTTTCTTCCCCTCGGGGAATTCCTCCATCAAAAGTTTCTTTTCTTTGGGAGTTCTTCTCCCCAGTCCTTAGTTTAGGGAGGGCCCTGTATCCCCAGTTTCTCAGGTTTTTTTTTTTCCTTTTCCTCTCTACTCTCTGTTAGTGTAGCACATCTGGCCCTATCTGATGTTCTGCCATTTCCTCGTGGCAGCCTCTCATGACTCTACTTCAATGACAACAAGCGGATGGCGGTCTTTTTGTTGGATCAGATGCAATGGAGTCTCCTTACTGTCTCTGACACGTGCCCCTGGAAGACAGCAAAGCTCTCTGGAGAGGTTGTCTGTGCAGCAAATGGGGGCCGCAGTGCCTCCCAGCATGGAGTCCCCAGTCACTAAGTCAGTGCCAGGCAATGGCACCCGGCAGCTGCTCCCTGGCAGGGGCTCTCCCTCTCCTGCTGAGGTGATTCCCTTGCTTTGGCATAGAACATGTCCACCCCAGAGCCGAGTGCATCACAAAAACATGCTGTGTTTTGGGGCCAGCAAGGTTGCCCAGCATGCAGTCTGGTCCCCAGCCCAGGGCACGTCATTCTCTGCGAGGTGACACGCCTCGCTGTGATGTCACAGTTGTTGCCTCCTACACCCCTGTGGCAGCGGTGGGAGCGGTGGCTCAGTCTCTTGCGAGAGGCGCAGGAAGAGGACCCAGAGAGAGCATTGTGTCTATCTGGAGATTTCCTGCTGTGATGGAGCGGCTGAGAGCCCTTCGAGGTGAGGTCCCTCCACCTCCCTGGACACCGTGATGCTGCCCGAGCGCATGTGTGCCTCCAGTGTCTGTTTAGGGACGTGCCATCAGCACCGTCCTTGCTCTGCTGAGTGCAGCCGCCCACCATGGCTTCCCCAGTACCCCAGCAAGGGGAAGGCTCTCTCCCCTCTCCCCGCCGACCACACATGTGCCAGCACAGCCCACCCCACGCTGCGGGGCTGGGTTCCTCCCCAAGACGGCCGGATGCTCGGCCCTGGCTCCAAGCAACACCAGCGGCAGCTGCTCTGCTCTTTCCTTGCAGGTCTCTTTGCCTGTGTGGGCTGCGTGCCCAGAGGTACACGTCGCAGGGCCAGAGGCAGGGTGGCAAGCCCTGTCCCTGCCTGTGCCGTGACTTTGCTGCTGCAGCGCCTGCAAGACCAGGAGGTGAGCTGGGGACATCCAACCACCAGTCCTTGCCCTGGCCCAGTGCCACGGTCCCGTGGGTGCCAGGCCGCGGCAGCACACTGGCATGGCGGGCAGCTCCCCGGGAAGAAGGGCAAAGCAAAACGGGACTGATCTCTGTCCCCAGGGTGACCGAGTGCAGGCGTACTGCGAGCTGGAGCACGTCCTGCGGGAAGGTGACAGCCGCCCGCCATGCGGAGTGCTGAACCGGCTGCTGGCTGAGGTGTCCCAGGACCTGACAGCAGCCCAGGTGAGGGGTCACTCCCAAAGGCAAAGGGAGCCGCCTGCCCGCGCTGGTGTTCTGCTGGCAGACGGCGGTGGCTTAGCCCTTCCAAGGGAAGGCCTCAGGCAGTCTCCTGTGCCGCGTGTCACTTTTTCGTGTGCCTCTTTTTCAGGGCGTGCCAGACAGCGTGAGGATGGCTGCCAGCAATGTCCTGGTGGCTCTGGCCCGGACACACTTCACCTTGGTGATGGCCGAGCTCCAGAGCCACCTGAAGGCCATGGGGGAGATGTCCAAGGAGTTTGTGCTCGTCACCCTGAGCAAACTGTTCACCAGCTACGGTAGAGTGCCCTCAGCCTCCTGACGTCTACGACAACCGGGGAAAGGGGTCTCTCCCCTCTGCGCGTGATCTGCGTTGAGCTGGGGGATGCAGGGCTGCAGCCCCTCCTCCCTCGCTGCTGGGGCTCTGACCGTGGCCCTCTCCTTCCCCTCTGCAGCTCCACAGTGCATCTCCTTCGTGTGGCTGACGCTGGCCGGCCTGCGCAGTGTGGTGAGCTGGGTGAGAGGCGGCCGGACCCTGCGCATTGCTTGTGCTGGTGAGTGCCGGCCCCAGAGCAGGGGGACTCGGGATAGCCCTTGCATCTCGCCTCGCCCTGCTGCAGGCTCTCACAGGCTCTCTTTTCTCGCAGTCTCTCATCTTTTTCTTTTTTTCTTTTTAATTAATTATTCATTTGTTTTTTTGTTTTGTGTTTCTTCAGTTGTGAAACAATGGCTGGAAGGAGTCAAGGTTCACTTGTGCTCCGGAAAGCAATGCCCCTGGCCTGCCAAGGAGATCCAGCAGATCTACCAGAATCTTTCCCAGCTCTTCTGCTCTGTGCTGAGGCACTGGCAGGACTGCAAGGAGGAAAAGGTGAGCACTGCTGCATTCCCAGCCCGGGATGGCAGCGGGGACATCCGTGTCGGCAGCTCTGCCTGTGCCCAGCGGGCTGAGAACAGAAGGGTGACGAGAGGGAGCGGGCTGGCTCTGCAAAGGGCCCCAGACTGGCTTTGTGCTTGGGGCTGGATCTCCCTGCCAGGAAGCAGCCGCGTGTCACAGCACTGTGGCAGGGATAGCTGGAGATGAGGGTGTGGGGAAAAGCTCCCTGCCCTCCAGAGCGAGCCCATCTCCTGCTGGGCACGGGGGGTACGGGGGAGGGGAAGGGAAAGAGAAAGCCCTCCTGCAGGAAGGGCAGACCTTCAGTCTTTGATGCTGGGCCTCTGCCACCCCTCTCCAGGACAAACAGGCCGTCCTCGGGGCCGTGGCTACCATGATGGCTGTCCTCCTGCAAGAGGAGCTGCGCCGAGAGCACGTTTGGGAGCAGCTCCTCTGGCTCGTGCGCCTGTATCAGGAGGTCCAAGACACCTGCAGGGGGACCAAGGTGAGATGTTGTGCAGGGCTCAGCATGGACGTGGGGCTCGTGCAAGTGCCACGAGGGGTCAGTGGGATGCAGGGAGGAGGCCGGGAGCCCTTGAGAAAGAAGGAATAGGTGTCCACGGGAGGTCTGAGGCTTCCTGAGCTCTTCCGTCAAGGAAGGAACAACCCGGTCAGGAGCCAGAAGGGAGCCAGGAGTCACTGGGGCCCATCCCCTGGGCCTGGGAGGCTTCACCACACCACCACCACCACCACCACCACCTCCACCACCACCGTGGAGCTCTGGGTGCCTGAGGAGCTCTGTGCTAAAGGCCAGGGAGACCACGTCCAGTTACATCTGATGGGGGAGAAGAGGGCTGCTGGGTGGGAGATGCCTGCAACCGATGCCCAAACAGGGCTCGGCTGAGAGCAGAGGGACTCTCTTGGTGCTGCTGGGAGGCGGGGACAAACCAGAACGCCTGTGCGGGAGCTCTCCCAGCGGACAAACCATTGGGAATCAGTTTCTCCGCTCCCAAGTGGCTAGATGTGGCTTCAGCCCTTTCTTCCTCTCCCGGTCTCTTGCAGAGCCTCAATATCTTCCTGGAGGCCTTAGAGGGAGTGCAATCGGTCATCCCGAAGGACAAGTTTCTGGCCATCACCAGTGCCGTGTTCTACCACGTAAGGGGAGCCTATCCTTGCGCCCAAAGCAGTTTCCCTCTTGGCTAAGTCTCAGGAGGACTCCAAGCTCCGAGCCTCTGCCGGCTGCTCAGCCTTAGCTCCTGCATGCCCGTGGCTGCTCCGGAGCCGTGTGCGTGCCCCCAGGGATGCTGTGGGCCAGGCTGTGTTTTGTCTGCATGTCCTCTTACCGAGTGTGCCAAGGGAGACGAGAGCTGGCAGCACAGTTTCTTTTCCATCCTCGATACCGATACAATTTTCTCCAATGGACCTTGTTCCCACAGCTCTCTGATGACACCAAGGAGCACAGCGAGGCGGACAGAGCAGAGCTGACCCACTGCATCCTGCTGCAGGGTAAGGAGAGGAGCTCTGGCAATGCTTGGCGGTGCCCTGGCCGAAACCTCTCTCACAAACCTCCGGAATGGGTGCGAGTTTCTTGCTAACACAGTGCGGGATTTCCTCCCCGCAGCCCGGATCTGCCCAGAGGAGACGGTCCAGTTTCTGCAGTCACAGCTGGGCGCTGACAGGGAGGCTGGACGCGTGGCAGCCCTGGGTCTGCTCGGTGCTCTGGCTCGCTCTGATGGTCAGTAGGGGGTCAGAGGGTTGGGACTTCCCGGGATCCCTTTTGCCATCTGGCCTGTGCCTCCATGCATGCTTCTGCGCATCTCTTGCAGAGCCCGTGATGGCAAAGAAGCTGCCCCAGGTTGTGGAGGCTGTGCAGTGTCTGTGCAGCGACCCCAGGACCCAGGTGAGCTGATTTGGGAAAGGAAAGCGCTGTCGGGGTGGTGATGCTGCTGCCAGCACCGGCAGGGCTGGGGTGCCCAGGGAGGTGCTTGGGGCAGTGACCACATGGTCGCGATGGCTCCTCTGGGGAGAGCAGGCAGGGCGGAGCAGTCAGGCCCCTGTGCTGTGCATGGAAAGTGCACAGCCTGGTGCTAAGGCCTGGCCCTCACCTGAGGAGCCAAGGCTTCTCCTCTGCTCTTGCTGTCTCTGCCCATGCCCGAAGGGCTGCCCCAGTGAGCACGTGGCTTCCCTTTGCCTTCTGAGCAGGAAAATCAAACCCACAATTGACTCCTGACAGGTGAGGAGGGCCATTCTGCTCTTCATCAAGGATGTGCTCAGTGCTAACGCCCGGAGCTGCTCAGCCTGGGATGTGGTGGGGCACATCTTCAGTGAGTTCAGCCGCACCGCGGGAAGAAGGGTAAGGACACCGGGCAGCATCTTCCCTTGGAGGACCCGTGCTGCTCAAAGGCTGGCACAGAAGCACCGGTGGGGCCACACCTGAGCCTCCTGAGAGGCTCCTGAGAACTCAGAGTAACCGGTGTTCCAACAACACTCTTGTGCAGGCAGCCGGAGACCTTTCTGCCCAGGAAGCCCGGGAAGAAGGAGCTCTCCAAGAGCTGTGTATGGACATCCTGGGGTCACTGGATGTCTCTGTGAGCGGGATGACCAAAGTAAGTCACCGTCTGCCCTGCTGCCGCTCCTTGGCTTCACACCACGTGTTCCTCATCCCATTCCAACACCCCCGGTCTCTCCTCCAATGTGCTCTAAAGCACACAAGACTCAGGGAAATTCACAGAGTCCTCTTCATCTCTGAGCGGAGGCAGGAATGCTGACATGCTCAACCGCCTCGTTTCCTACAGCTCGTGTGGCCACGGCTGCTGCTGTACGTGGTGCCAGCCCAGTACACCGGCATGCTGATCCCGGTCTCCCGCTGCGTCCAAGCGCTGGCTGAGAGAGGGGACCTGATGGTGCGGGAGGTAGAAGACCTGGATCCCCATTTCCTCAGCTCCATGTTCCAAGGTAGGAGCAGAAACTCCCCCGGTGAGCTCTGTTGACCTGTGTTAGCACCCAGAAGGGACAGCGGAGGTGTGTGTGGCAGGGCACGTCGTGTCTGTGTCTTTCTTACTCAGCCCTTCTTTCTCCCCACAGGCCCACTGCTGACTCCCCAGACACTGCTGGCACGCCTGTTGGTGAGTAGATGCTCCAGAGGCCGGTGCCATGAGCCCCGAGGAGGAAACAGCGTGGCCGAGTGTGCCAGTGCCTGCCTCACCCGCGGGGATGCCTTTCTCTTCCCGGACTTGCAGCGCCATGGGCAAAGCTGCTGGCTGCTCCTTGCCCTCCAGGGCAGAGCCAAGCTGCTTCCCTCCTGGGAGAAGCTGCTGCTCTTGCTGCAGACGTGACCCTGCTTCTCCTTGCTCTCACTCAGGTGGTGGCAGGGAGCCCTTTTGCGGGCAGCGAACTCCAAGCCGCTGCCTTGCTCCTCATGCTGAACCTCCACAGCAAGATCCACAGAGCTGTGGGGGCCATGTGGGCCACTGAGATCCCCCTGCTGCTGCAGTGCCTCGAAGGTAAAGTGCTGGTGGGGAGGGAGGGGTGGAGGCAGGGAAGGGGGGGAGTGAAAATGGAACTCTGCAGCGTGGCAGAGGGGAAGCATTGCCTGCGGCCCCACGCTTGCTCTGCTGCTGTTCCCATTCCAGGGAGACAGCACTGAGGCCGGGGGACCTTTCCCCCCGGGGATCTGCCCATTCCAGGGCACGGATGGGTGCTTCACGTCCCCTCAGACAGCAGTCTTGGAGCAGTTCTGTGCTCCTGCTGGGACAGTGTTTGTGGGGAGGGACAGGTCATTGTGAAGGGTGTGCGGGTCCCAGCTTGGCAGTGCCGAGTGCCCAGGCAAGCCTGGTTTGCAGCAGCTCTTCTTCTGTGGCTTGATCCCAAGCAAGGGTCTTTTGCTTCTTGTTGCTGTGCAGGGAAAGATGAGAGCTTCCCGGACTCTGCAGGGTGGGAGCAGCGCCTGCTAAAGGTACAGCATTGCCGGAAGGCACGGTGCAGAGAAGTGTCTGCCTGCCTCAAGGAGCCCCGTTCCCATACGGGACAGGAACAGCCTCTCAAATGCTGCTGCGGAGCGGCCGCACGCCTTTGTGCTGCTGCCTCTTCCTCTTTGCCCCCCCCACGCCCATGGGGGTTTGGGCCCATAGGAGAAGAGCGGCAGGCAGCTTTAAGGCAGGGAATGCTGCAGGGAGCTGGGAGAGGGACTGTTCTTCCAGTCACCTCTCTCCAGAAGGTTGCGGCGACGCGGCAATGTGGGAAGAGGCAAAGGGCAAGGAAACATTGGCTTCTCCTGTTCTCCAACAGTTCCTGAGGGCATCATTGGGCACCATGGAGGATGAGGCCTGGACCAAGGGCCTGAGCTGCGAGCTGAGCCGGTGGCTGAGCAGCTCTCCCAGCAGCTCTGGAGAAAAGGTGGGTTCCCCCCGGCTCTACCCAGCGGTGCAGCCGCAGGTGCCCAACTGGGGCAGGGGCTGCGGGTGGTGCTCTGCTCACACGGGCCGCTCACGCTGCTTCCCTGGCCCGTGCCCCCCAGAGGGCCTTTCCCTGCAAACTGCCTGGGGGTGGCCCTGCAGCTGCTCTCAGCATCTCCCGGGGAGCGTGGGTCCTTCCCACCTGGCCCTCTCCCAGCAGGTCAGGCTGCTGCCACATCTCAGCTTCTTCCTTGCCTTCCCATCCCTTCTCCTCCCTTCCCATGCAGTCTTTCCTGTACAAGGCTCTGGGGACAGTGCTGGGAGCTTGTAAGGAAGTCCTCCACATCCAAGAGAAGCTTCTGCAACACCTGGAGGAAGCAAACGCGGAGGAGCCCTCTGAGGCCCAGGTGAGGTCTCCTCCCAGCCAGCTTCTGCCAGCATCCCCGGTCTGTCCCTTGGGCAGAGCGCTTCTCCTGGCCCTGCTCCGAGCCTTTTGATCTCCTCACTGCTGCTCTTTCCCTCAGGCGAGGACCAGCCCGGCCACTGTGGCTGGCCGCGCCGGTAGGTTCAGGCCTGCGCCAACTGCCCCTTGTTCTTTTGTGCAGGGCATGATCTCTCTTCTCAGCCATGCTGCTGAGAGCAACTTCCACACAGCCCTGGACACGCTCACCATGTTTGCGTCCAGGCTGTGCAGAGGCCAGAATGGGAGGAGTTCCAGACGCAAGAAGGTGAAGCGTTACGCATTTCCATCTTGGCCTTCTGCTGCCTTATTTTCACTTGGGAGCCCAGGTGCATCGCGGGGCACCGGGGGGCTGCTGAGTGAGTGTCTCAAGGCATTTCTCCCCACACAGATGGAGCTGGACAGCAGAAGAGCTCAGGCCACCCGCAGCGCTCTCATCCTCGCCCACGGCAGCTTGGCACTGCGTGCCTCCAAGGAACAGCTGCTGGCCCGCCTGGAGGGAGACATCGTGGGCAACATCCTGCTGCTCTACAGCTGCAGCTGCCGGGTGAGAGCTTGTAGCGTGCCGGGGTGTCTGAGCACCCAGCTGCAGCCCCTCCACGTGGGGGGATGCTGCGATGGGCCTTCTCTTTCCAAAGGTCCCGCGGGGACTGGTTTGTGCTCAGATAAAGATGCAAGCCCTTCCCTTAGCGTTGCCCCCACGTGTTCCCCTTGCAGCCCTTGGCCCTTCCCGCAGCTGAAAGAATGTTCTTCTCTCTTGGGCCTCAGGACCTGCAGAATACGCTTGCGCTGGTGCAGAGCATCACAGACTTCAGCTCTGCCTTCCAAGCTGTGGGTGGCTCTGCCTGCTTTAACCCCTCCTTGAAGGGCAAGCTGCTGGAGATCCTGACGGTGAGTGCCTAGAGCCAGAGCTGTCTGCAGTGGCGTTTTGGGCTGTGCCATGAGACTCGGTTCCCCGGAGCCATACAGGTCTCGCTCAGCCACACGTCTCCAGCTGGTGGGGACCTTGTGTGCTGGCAGGCAGCGGCTGGGCAGTGGGCTAGGTCCACCAACTGTGCAGCTGCCGCATCCTGCACTGCCTCCGTGAGAAACGTGGGAGTGACGGGGCTGGTGTGTGGCAGTTGTGTCTGTCTCTGGGCTGGGTGGAAGAGCTCTGACGTGCCCACTTTGACAATGTTTCTCCGGTACTTGCAGGAGTTGCTGAAGAAGTATTACTTGGGCACCCCTGTCTCCCCAGTGCCCCTCAAGGTGGTTCTGGCCCTGGAGCAGTTGAGGTAAGGGTGGGAGCCTCTGGGCTTGCAAGGCGGGATGGTGGACCCCCTTCTGGGTAGCTCCCGAAGGCCGGGAGGGGGCAGGGGGTAGGGAGTCACTTCTACAGGAGAGATGGCTGGTCTGCTGTGCCCAGCGAAGCTGAGGTTCTGGGAAGGAGAAAGGCCCTGGTGCTCCTGTCCCCTGGCAGGGAAGAGAAGGGAGACCTGGTGTCTCCTTCCCTTCAGAGCAGGAGGTGGTTCACTGATGCCGGGGGAGACGCTGGAACTGAAGACAGTGCTCAGCAGCACAGGCTGGGGATGTTGGCTTTGCAGCTGTCCATTAGAAGAAACCCTGATGTTGTCTGAAGCAGCCTGGAGAGCACTGCTAAAGGCCCTTTCTGCTTTCTCTTCCTTTTTTTTTTTTTTTTTTTTTTTTTTTCCTGTCAGCAAGCTGAAGCCCTCCTTAGGAGCCAAGGACATGTGTGACATGCTGAGTCTGTGCTGCAAGAATGTTGTGTTGCACCCTTCAGCGGAGATGATGCTGAAGATCAGGAAGTCACAGCAAGCAGCTCAGTACCTGCAGGTAACCTGCCGTGACTTTCACGGCCACCTCTCGGTTGGAGCCCTTCCTCAGCACACACAGCCTATGCTCTGGCGGCAGCCGTGATGCCACAGCTCGGTGCCCTCTTCTGCTTTCAGCTTCTGCAAGCATCACTGAAAGCTCTGGGCCGGCTCATGGTGGTCCTGCTCGAGACAGAGACCAGTGGCTTCTTTCAGAACATAGTCCATGTGAGTACACGTGGGGCAAGGGAGAAAGCGTGGTGCCTGTCGATAGCGGAGACAGAGATCTGGGGACTGAGAGGACGATGAGAGGGGGAGAAATCTCCTGCTGACGTGCCAGCTCACTGCGAGCTCAGAAATGGGCAGAGCAATGGGCCCTGCATGGGGAAAGGCAGGAGCCAGCCCCTGGCAGGCCACAGCCAAGGAAAAGCTCCTGGGTTAGGAGGCAGGAGTGTCTGCAGAGAGCGGGGGCAGCAGTGCCGGTGCTCAGCGAGGTGGGGGGCCGCGTGGAGCCACAGGGCAGGCCCTGAGGGAAAGTGCTGGGAAATGAGGGACGGGGAGAGGGCTGGCATGAAGGGAAAGAAAAGATGTCCGCAGTGAGACAGATGCTCTGCCCCACGTCCTGCAGAGATCCATGACGTCAGACAACATGTGGGAGCGCAAGAGGGCCCTGCAGATCTGCTCCCAGCTGCTGGCTGCTTGTGAAGAGCGTGGAGTGAGTAAAGAGCCCCACCACATGCCCCTGCTCCTTCCCCAGTGCTCCTGAGCAGGAAGGCGAGCTCCGCCCAGCTGTGCGTGCTGTGCCACCCACCGCGTGGGGAAGGCACAGGCGGGAGAAGCTAGGGAGAGCTGGGGCTGCCTACAGCTTTTTTCCTGCCTCTGGCCCCTGCAGAGAGGAGATGCCTGCAAGCACTTTGGCTCCTTGGTGGGATTGCTGGCACCTCTGACGTGTGACCCCATGCCCACATCCCGCCAGCTGGCTGTCACCTGTCTGAGCTCCCTTCTCCGGATTCAAGGTGAGTAGAGCGGGTGTGAGCCAGCCTTCTGCTCTCCTCTGCAGCACTACCAGAACCCCACGGGCTGGGCCCAGTTTACAGGAGGAAGAGGCACTGTGCGCAGCTCTCTTCTTCTCTCCACCCTGTCCTCTGTCTCTCCCCTGTGGAAAGCGGTTCCGTTTCCAGAAGCGTGACTTCCCTTTTCTCCCTGTGCTCTTTCCAGCCAAGGCGACCAATGGAGTCATCCAGACAGGAGACATCGGGAGCCTGTGTGAGGGGCTGAATGACCGCCGCACCGTCTGTCAGCTCCAGACCTCTTCCAAAATCGCGCGGGTAAGTGGACCCAAAAAGGGGTGGTGGGATCTCAGTGCGTAGGCTTTTGCACGTCCCTCTGCTCCCCACAGCCTCTCACACCATCTCCAGAATGAGCTGTCACCCTGAGACCACTTTTCTCAGCAAGTAGCAGGAGGCACTGAGCTATGTCTGGCCTTAAGGCACCCAGCGCAAGGAGCTGATTCTATGACGTGCGCGTGTGTGGTGTGTGTGCGTGTGTGTGTGTGTGTGCATGTGTGTGTGTGTGCGTTTGTGTGAGACTGTGGCTTCTGGGAGGTAGGCTTTGCATGTAAGCAAACACCACGGGTGGAGAAGCTGAGAGAAGGCTCAACCCCCTTACATATTAATAGCGGGGTATGGACCGCAGGAGCGTTGTGATTGCCGCCTGAATGACCGGCAAGCTGCTGAACTAAGAATGCCCTCAAGACTGCTTTATGTTTTGAAGAGCTGCCGCAGAGCAGTGATGGGATCTCTCCTGCTTCTCATTTCTCTGCAGACTGTGTACAGGAACTTCCCCCTGGAAGACACCATTGACTTCATGATGGCCATCAAGGACACCTTCCGGAAGGCCAAAGGAATGCGTGTGCGTGCTGCGGGGAGGTGGCTGATCACCTTTCTGCAGATGCATGGAAAGGACATCTGTCGGGACGTAAGAGACTTTCTTCCATGTGTCTTGGACTTTTGCTGGCTGCTGCACTACGGCTTGTGCCGTTTGCTTCAGGTGCTACAGAAGCACAAGCAGAGCGCAGAGCCAGGGCGTGGACAGGGTGGCTGGTGTGAAATTTAGGCTTAGGCCTTGGCAGCATGTCAAGGGAGCAGGCAATGCTCATGTGCTGAAAGTCCACTGTTAAGCCCTGCAGAGTCAAGGATGCAGCCAGTCATTCTTTCTCCCCTTCTTCATTCAGGTGCCACTGACCAACTACATCCTGCGCAGCTGCACGTCGTCCCCGCAGCACAGCACGTTCATGCCATTCCTGTCCCAGGCGGTGGTCATCCTCACCCGCTGTCAGGCAGGCATCACAACTGACAGCTTCTTTCCGGCTGCTTTGAGCCCACAGACAGGTACTGGCACTCCTGCCATTGCAGTTATAGCTTGCCTCTGCTAGAGGAGATCCCGGAAGGAAGCCGGGATCTCTTTTTTGCTCTCTTTTTTGCTCGCGAGGTCTGTTTGAGGCAAAAATTGCTCCGTCATGACTTGAGACTTTCCTTTTTCTAGTGAGACATGGAGGAGAATAAGAGCGTTTTGTCTTCAATGGTGGAGCCGAGAGAAGAAAAAAAAAAGGAAAGAGAAAGGAAAGGAAAAATGAAAAAGGAAAAAGGAACAAGGAAAAACTGGAACGGGAGGAAAAGAAGAGAGGAGAGGGAGAGGGGGAGGGAAAGGGGAGCAAAAGGAGTGGAAAGGTAAAAGGGAATGAAAAGGGATATTTAAAAAAGTAAGGAGAGGGCAGGGCAGGGCAGGGCAGGGCAGGGCAGGGCAGGAGCAGGCAGAGGAGAGGAGAGGAAGGAGGAGGAGAGGAGAGGAGAGGAGAGGAGAGGAGAGGAGAGGAGAGGAGAGGGGAGGAGAGGAGAGGAGAGGAGAGAGAGGAGAGGGAGGAGGGAGAAGAGAGGGGGAAAGGGGAGCAAAAGGATTGGGAAGGCAAAAGGGAATGAAAAAGGGATATTTAAAAGGTTAGGAGAGGTGGGGAGAGGAGAGGAGAGGAGAGGAGAGGAGAGGAGAGGAGAGGAGAGGAGTAGGAGGGAGAGGAGGAGGAGAGGAGAGGAGAGGAGAGGAGAGGAGAGGAGAGGAGAGGAGAGGAGAGGAGAGGAGAGGAGAGGGGAAAAGGAGCAAAAGGATTGGGAAGGCAAAGGGAATGAAAAAGGGATATTTAAAAGGTTAGGAGAGGTGGGAGGAGAGGAGAGAGAGGAGAGGAGAGGAGAGAGAGGAGAGGAGAGGAGAGGAGAGGAGAGGAGAGGAGAGGAGAGGAGAGGAGAGGAGAGGAGAGGAGAGAAGAGAGGAAGAGAAGAGAAGAGAAGAGAAGAGAAGAGAAGAGAAGAGAAGAGAAGAGAAGAGGAAGAGAAGAGAAGAGAATGAGAAGAGAAGAGAAGAGAAGAGAAGAGAAGAGAAGAGAAGAGAAGAGAAGAGAAGAGAAGAGAAGAGAAGAGAAGAGAAGAGGAAGAGAAGAGAATGAGAAGAGAAGAGAAGAGAAGAGAAGAGGATTCGCTAAAAAAAATTGTATTATTTATCTTGAAAAATTAAATGCCAGAATCCTGGCTAAGAATTTAATAGAGTATTGTTATTTTTCTTTAAGTCTTCATTGTAATAGCTGCTGTCTCTTTTCCATACCAGTTACAGAATCACAGAATCACCTAATGACAGGGTTTGGAAGGAACCTTGAAAGATCATGTAGCCCAGTTCCCCCCCCCCCCCCGCCCCCCCCCCCCCCCCCCCCGCCTTAGAAGGACTGCCTTGATTAGGTCACACGGGAACGTGTCCAGGCAGGTTTTGAATGTCTCCAGAGAAGGAGACCCCACAACCCCTCTGGGCAGCCCGTTGCAGTGTTCTGTTACCCTCACCATGAAGAAGTTTCTTCTCATATTTTTGTGGAAACTCCTATGTTCCAGCTTGCAGCCATTACCCCTTGTCCTATCACTGGTTGTCACTGAGAAGAGCCTGGCTCCATCCTCCTGATGCACACCCTTTGCATATTTAGAAACATTAATGAGGCCACCTCTCAGTCTCCTCTCCTCCAAGCTAAAGAGACCCAGCTCCCTCGGCCTTTCCTGGTAAGGGAGATGCTCCAGTCCCTTCATCATCTTTGTGGCTCTGCGCTAGACTCTGTCAAGCAGTTCCCTGTCCTTCTTGAACGGAGGGGCCCAGAACTGGACATAATACTGCAGATGCAGTCTCACCGGGGCAGAGTAGAGGGGGAGGAGAACCTCTTTCGACCTACTAACCACACTCCTTCTAATACACCCCAGGATGCCACTGGCCTTCTTGCAGTGCTGGCTTATGGTCACCCTGCTGTCCACCAGGACCGCCAGGTCCCTTTTCCCTGCGCTGCTGTCCACCAGGTCAGTCCCCAACCTATACTGGTACCTGGTGTTGTTCTTGCCCAGATACAAGTCTCTACACTTGCCCTTGTTGTATTTCATCTAATTTCTCCCTGCCCAACTCTCCAGCCTATCTAGGTCTTGCTGGGTAGCAGCACAGCCTTCTAGCGTGTCAGCCACTTCTCCCAGTTTTGTGTCATCAGCAAGCTTGCTAACAGTGCACTCTACTCCCTCTATCCACTAGATACAGCCCTCCAACTAGACTCCTCTGTCCCACTGACCACAACTCTCTGGCGTCTTCAGCTGGTTCGCAGTCCCCCTCACTACTCGATCGTCCACACCACCTTCGTCAGTTTAGCTGCGAGGATGCTGTGGGAGATGGTGTCAAATGCTCTACTAAAATCAAGACAGACCACATCCACTGCTTTACCATCATCTATCCACCTGGTTATGTCCTCCATAAAAGGCTATCAGTTTGGTCAAACATGACTTCCCCTTGGTGAATATCTTGTTTAATAAAGAGATCAGACTTTAGATTGCAGCTTTTCATGTTCCATTTGTAAAGTGGCCATTTATATCAATGGAAAGGGGAGCAGCAAAGGAACCAAAATGTTGATGAATTTTTGGCAATCTTGAAAGTTATTCTCTAATTCCTGTATCAAAACAGAAAGCACAGCTGCATATTTTTTGCACTAGGGGCTGGCCTGCAGGAGAGGAGCTCTACAAATAAGGACCTGGGTGTCCCGATGGACAGCAGGCTGGCCTTGAGCCTGCAGTGTGCCCTTGCAGCCAAGAAGGCCAATGATATCCTGAGGCACGTTAAAAACACTGTGGCCAGCAGCTCGAGGGGTGTGATCCAGGACACTTTCCTGCTCAACCTCCTGTAGGAAATTGCTTTTAGCAGGGAGGTCCCTTCCAGCCTCTATGGTTCTGAGATTGTATGAGGAAGAAACTGCAAGAACCATGTGCTAATTGCACGGGATGGATTTGGCATAGGCAATCCCTTTTCCACGGCAAAAGGAAGGTCTTAGCAGCAGTGGCAACCCCCCTGTGATGTGCAGGGTCACCAACCACTAGACCAGGCTGCTCATCCAGCCTGGCCTTGAATGCCTCCAGGGATGGGGCATCCACAACCTCCTTGGGCAGCCTGTTCCAGTGCGTCACCACCCTCTGGTGGTACCAAACAGCTCTATTTTCAAAAAGTGGATTGGAAAGGTGTTTGGTACTACCCTCTAGCTTTAAATTGGTAGTTGTAATTTAAATATTTCATACTTTTCCTATTTACCTACTTGGACTGAAATTTTCCTTGTCATTATCCATCTCATGCTTTACTTTTTTTCTTTGGAAAGCCTTGGCTAGCACAGCTTCAGTTATTTCTGAGCATAAGGTAAAGGAAAATATCATTATGCACTTTCAGATGACTGGACGCCATCACTGTGCTGCAGCTGGATCACAAAAAGGGCAGAAAAGGCTTATGTCTGTACTACCTTTATGAGAGCGTTCCAAAATATGCCAGGTTATCAGGTATCATCTACTTTGTAAAGACCTGAAGGTTAATTTTCCTAATTTTCCTTGACTGAGGTTCTCCAGTCTGGATCCTTGAAGCGGTAAGTAGGACTTTCTCTCCGAATACGTCTCTGACACACCGGAGGTAGCAGAACTGAGAAAAGGAAGGGTACTTTCCTACATTCCTTCAAATAAGTACAAACCACAAGATCCTTAAACTACTCCCAGGTCCTTTGCCTGGCTCTGCTCACCTCCTTTGGCTTGGATGAGATGAAGGCTCTTGGGAGGTCTCTGCTCTGTCTTGCCCTACTGCTCACCACCATCAAGCCACTTAACCAAATATTTCATAAAAGCCAGTCATTCTGTCTAATTTTATATGGGTTGAATTTGGAAAAGAGCTTAAGCTTCCCAGATGCAATTAAAGACTCTGGGTGCCAAGCTTCAAAAAAAGTTGAAATACAGCATGAAATGCTTCACCATATCAGTTTCTACAGGATGCTCATTTAAAAGCAGTGTATAAATTTATACCTTGGTGCCACTACGTAATGCAGAAATTCATATTTCCTGCATATATTTTAGAAATAGAGGATTATCTTTGTTTCAGGCAGTGATAAGCACTAGAAAAAGTAATAACTTAGATGTCAGTGCCCAAGATTTCAAATTAAAGGAATTTGAAGTAATGGGATGTAAGGAAATACTCAAAGATGAGGGTGAGAAAAGAAGGTTCAGAGTAGAAGCAGAAAAAGGGTGATGTAATTAAAACTTTATCGGCATGCACTCATAGTAAGCTACAGTTTCACCATTACACTAAATTATAGTCCTTCTTCAGCTCATACCTCATAACCTCAACAACATTTTTAGATGTTTTGACTACAATACATGCAACACTCTACATGTATACCTTGCAGAATGTGCAGCATCCAGTTTGATGTTGATTTTTGCTTGAAAATACAGTTTCTTTGAAAAAAAAAAAACAGTATGTTTCTGTCTTAGTTTTTCATTACTCTTTCTAGATGGAAAAAAAAAAAGCCAGGTTTCACACAGGAGACAAACCATTCTTATTTTAATTGCACATGGCCCCCAAATTCCTGAGCTCATATCTGAAGATCAGATCAAAGACCACTCACTTGGCACAACCCCACCACCATTTAAATAAAAGGAAAAAAAAAAAAATCAAAAACCCAAAGACAGAAGTGGGAGCAAAGTGGGTTTGCAAACATTTTATTCAGCTTTGAAATGAGATTTCCACTGGCTTGGTCTGAAGAAAGGAATATAAAGCAGTTAAGGCCCACAGAACAGAAGTTAACTATGCAATTTTCATTTGACACATAAAAAAATGTAAATTTCATCTTAAGTATTGAAACATCATAGAACGTGGCCTTCCAATGCCCCCTTCCTATCTGTCCTCATCTGGCTCAAGCAAACCTGTAAGGCAGGGGCTGCCATCATTCTTTTCCAGGACTTTCCTGACATGTTTTAGCCTCTGTCTGATCACAATATGCTTGTGCCTATTAATTTTTGACAGAATTCATTCTTTGCAGCATTAGTA
Source organism: Gallus gallus (assembly GCF_016699485.2). Classification (NCBI taxonomy): domain Eukaryota; kingdom Metazoa; phylum Chordata; class Aves; order Galliformes; family Phasianidae; genus Gallus; species Gallus gallus. Next base: position 113,465,432 of record NC_052532.1, read on the forward strand.
CTACTGCATTTACTAACAGTCCTATCAAAATAATTCATCTTTTTGTCCATTCAGGTCATATACAAAGAGACTTAACCACAATAAATTGTAAAAAGCCCTACAGTACTCCTGTCTGCAATGCTAATTTTCTATAACTGCCATGACAAAGTTACTTCCTACTCACACACCTTCCCAAAGTTAGTTCCCATCCTTTTTCCAAAATTATCAATTAGTGTTATATATATATAAATATGTTACCCAGATATCTGGCAGATCCCTTGATTTTTATTAAACTATGAATGCTGGAAGTATATTGAGAAGGCTTCAGTGAGCATCCTATTCTCCAGAGATTCAAATATCCCAACGGTCTTTTACAAACAAATTTGAGCATACTCTTATCAGATTCTAAGTCAACTGGAAGCCACACCAATGTTTCAGCTCATGTTGAGGCCCAGAATAATTTGTTCTCACAAGGGTTATTAGCTTTGGCCCATGACAGCAGCTTTGCATGGCTTCTAGCTTGGAGATTACTGGTATCTGGTCTCTCTGGGCCACCTGTGCCTGCAAAATCTGTGTAGAGGTGCCTGTGGGAAAGGAATTCAAGAAGCACTGCCTGTCGCATACACAGAAGTGGCTGCCGTGATAGGGCTTATGATGGGAGTAGTAAAGTTGCTTACAACAGAGATTTTTTTTTTTTTTTTTTTGGCAGCTTAGAGGGAACTGGCTGCAATTGTAAATGTGCACTGTGGAAACAGAACTGTATTAACTCATTATAATGGTTTCTATCTTGTTACTACCCTGCACAGTTATGCACTCTGTGCAGAAACTGGATTATCAGGAAGAGCAAAAACCTGCCATGGGACGGTTATGTCCTGTTAAATCCAACAAACTAAACAACTTGCAGTGGCTTTCAGAGCGTGTATTATTTATTATCAGTCATGCAGTCTCCCTCAGCTGTTTTTCAGACTTGACCTGAACTGCAGTGTTTTGCCAGCAGAGTTATTTCAGCTGCAAGTGTGAAAATAATCGCACTCCCTTGCTGATAGAGCCGTGCTGCAGAAGAGAGCTTTTGTTGGCTCGACTAATGTTGCAGGGGGAAAAAAAAACATAACCTAGTTGACAGCAAACCCCTCTTCAGCGAATGCACACTGCAGCCTCATGAAAATGCAGTGCCAGAAGAGCTGTGCTCAAACTGTGAAGTCAACAGAGGCTCTGAAGGCGAGATGAGCTCTCAAAGATAAAAACAGCCGTAGCAGCCCCAAAATAAGAGGAAAAGAAAGTAGATTTCACTTACTATGCATCACAGAGAGAGTTAAACACTGTGAAATGCTGGATCTGTTGAATTCAATAGCAAAAGCCTCCTTGTATGCACAGAAGTAAATGCAGGACTCAGTAAATGCAGGACTCAAACTGGAATTTTATTCTTTGGCTCAGGGCATCCTTGTAGGACTGACATGTTTATCTCCTCCCATTACATTTTTTCTCTTCAGAAAAAGTCCTAATGTTTAATTCTTTAATATGTTGAACTATAATAGTCTTCATTTCTCTTTATTGGAATGCCAATATGCTCCATTTTCTTATTGTTGTTTTATTAATGCATTGCTTTCTCAAGGTAATGGAAATCGTTAGCCAAGAAAAATACTTGTGGAAAACTGTGAGCTTATAGGGATTAATTATCTTTCATATCTTTTGAGAATTTGTTTTTAATTTAGGAAAATCTCTTAGGCAGACCAGAGTGAGGGAATGGACTGTGGGTCAGGTGAAGCCAGGGTAGTAAAATGGCCACTCAGAGAAGGACTTTGAGCAGTGAACATGAAAAATAGAGGGGTGGAATATTCTTTGCAGGCAGCTTCCCAGTGGGTCCTGGCTGCAGCATGTTGTAACACACTGCAGACCTGCCACCATTAAAATTCATTGATTTCCTGAGATGTGTGAGTTGAGCTTGTCATCCTCCAGGTATGACACATAATGCTTGATTCCTCAGTGGTGTTAGACTTCTGTGTTAAGTCTGCTGTCTAATTCCTTCAGACAGTCCCAGGGTATTTCTCATATTCATTGAGGACATCAGAGCTAAATCTTAAAGTGACTAAAAAAAAAACAAGGCCAAACAACGTTAAAGGCTGAATTTCAGGCTAGGAGCTACTAAGACAGCTGATCTCTGGGCTGGTGGAGCTTGCAAATCAGAAGATAAAGCACACAGGGCTATGAGGTTGGATGACCTCAGGATCACACACAGTATTTCTTCCTGAGAAAACCTGTTCATGTGCTTTCTGCTACATCCTGCCCAAGCCAGGCCTCAACTTTTTAGTCAATACAATGACAGTAATATAAGGTACGCTAAGTACTGAAGTGCAGGTATATATCCTGAAACCTGAGGAGAACAGATACTACATGAAATGCCCTGAGGTCTTCATTGCTGGGAACAGAGGTTTCAAGTGGAAGTTTTTCAGCTATGACAGTTATAGGCAGGACCTGATATGAGTTAGGAATAATGATGACAGTATTTTGTGACTTTTTTTGTACTTCTATGAAATAGCAACAGTGCACTTTTATATTTTTGCAGTTTCGTCTGTTAGATTTGTAACAGTAACATACAGGAAATTACACTCAGCAGGGTGAGTAACGTATTTTGTATGTCTGGGTTGTGAAAGATGAGAGGGATAAATACAGAAAAGGTCCTGTTTTTGAACACTGGCCTTTCAGAACAGACCTTCAAAGGTCATTTATCTGCCTTGCTGTATGTTATCTTTCATCTGTCATATGCATAGCATTGATGTTTTTACATACCTATTGCCCAGGGTCACTGACTAGGAAGAAGAATAAGCTTGTACAATAATTCATTAGAGTGAGAGTTGTTCAAGAACTTGCATATTACATTAACCTCAGAGATACTAAAAGCTGTGACTTTGGAAACAACAACAACAACAAAAAAACCCAAACAACCAACCACTGTTATTTGAATTTTAGCTGACAGTACTGATAAAAACAGCAGGTGCAGTATATAAAACCCCGCAGATTTGCTGATTGGAAATGTAGGTGGATGTCACCTAATATGCTCGTTCCGAAGTCACAAATAAATCACAAAAATTAAAGATAATAACAACGACAACTACTTCCCATTCTAAAAGTTTTCTCAGGAAACTATGAAGGCATAACCATGGCTGTGTCAATATAGCTGGCTATATACATGCATATTCCAGTGTGAGAGAGGATTTTCTGTTTTAGCTGAAATAAGTGCTGAAGAAATTACTGCTAAAACTGGAAAAAAAATAACTTTCTATAATGAGATAAGGGTGCTCACAGACGAATTTGTATTAATGCCATTATAGCCTTTTAGAATAACATCTTACCTTTTATTGCCTTAATTTTCCATGTGAACAAGCCATCACAGTAATCTTCTGTCAAATGCCAGCAGCATTAAAACAATCTGCGCTCAGTCTTGCATGAGGGTCCTATTCTAAAATAAATTCAGCTGTGTTTCAAGCTGTTCTCTGCATTTCTCTGCATTATTGTGTATTTTTTTTTTCTGGTTCTGGGAAACTACTGTAAAAACTGATGCATCACATTTTTAATTACAATGCTGACATGCAAGTTCTGAGAGAACTTGTGGTGTTTTATAACCTCTTTTAGAGTGTATCAGTGTATTTCAAATGGAAATGTATATTCACAAGTAGTGTGTCTAAAATGGTCTTGCCAATTGAAAAAATACTGCTCTGTATGTACAAGAATATCGTGTTGCTTTAACAAAGATGTACTAAAAGTGTGCTAGCTGATCTAAGAGAAAACCATTTGAGATGTTACTATCATATTCATTAATCTGTGAGGATCCAAACACATACTGGTTGAAGTAAGAGAATTTGCATGTGCAGTATCGCAAAGACATGATTCCCTACTAATCTTGTTTTATTATTGGGAAGACCCAAGAGATGTATATTTCAGGTATAATTGTGGAGCGTTATCTCACACATACAGACGCCTGCAATATGTCCCAAAAGAGCTGTTCCTGCTCAGGGCTATTTTCTTCACATCACCACAGCAAGGTAGCACTGGTCCTTCCCTTGCACATGCAAGTCATTCCAGGGTTTTCATCACTTAGTTGCTGTCACACTTCTAGATATGGTGCTTCACCATCTATACCAAGTTACCAGAAGCAGGAGAGATGCTGTAAAAAGAGGTTTCTCTGCATCTTTTCTGTCCCACTCGTGTGAATCTGTGCCTGTGGGTCAGATGATTCACCCATTCTCTTCTGAGATACGAGGAGAATGATTTTCATTGTGGCCTTGGTGAATTCCAGGGCCCAAGCCTATGAAGGGTTTGTATAATCCTTTCAGGCTACAGCCTAAGTCCCCTAAAATGAGCTAGAATACAGCTTTTTCCCCCCATATTGTCATATTGTTTGCTTTTCCAGGTGTCTGAGAGCCTGTACAGTTAATGCATAGCATCAGCTATTGTATATGTGCTCTACAGCTGCTCTGCAAAGGTGTGCATGCTTGTGCAGTGAGCTGACACTAATGCATACAATAGGAAGGCAGCATGCTCACCATGCATGAACATCAGCTGGAACCACAGCAGCCCTGCATCAGCAGTACTCAGGGCCTTCCCATTGCCTCTGAAAGCCTCCAGCAGGATCTCTTAGTTATACCTTTTCTAATCAAAGGCAAATTGCCTCTGGACTCAGTTCAGGGCATTCTCATACACTTTAGGGAGCTCTGCACTCCTGTAAGTAGCTGTCTGTAACTTCAGTACTGTAACATAGCCTTGAAAGGAATATAGGCAATATCTGGCTAAGGCAGGTATTGATGGCACTATACACCTCCTGGCTTATTCAGACTACTAAAGGTCGTCATCCCGCTGTGAAGCTGGCTGAAGCAAGCATTCTTCGGTTCCTTTGCTTTGCAGCTTGATGCCACAGCTCAAGCCCATCTTGGCAGTATAAGCATTTGCTCCAGAGGATTTGGAGTGTGTGCATATACCTCACTCTGCCAGCTCTTCTCTGAGGAAAACAGACTCTGGAAGAAGAGATGGCTCTGAGACAGAGATTATTGTCAAGTACTTTGGCAGGCTGCAGCTCTTTTGCCAACGTCCTTGGTGGTACTGACGTGCATAAGGGTCTTAGAGACCTCTGTAGGAAGAAGAAAAAAGTCCAATCTTATACATAGCAACAATGCATCTCTGTGGTGCAAAAACACACTCCTAAGTGTCTTGGGAAAACACAGTGGTTGTGGACACTGGTTTTCAGTGAAGCAAGTTACAGCTGACCCTACTACATACTACATACTCATGTATTTCATTATTCTGTGGATAATGAAAGCCCTATTTAAGACTATAGGGGAAAAAGGAATAAGCCAGGCTGTTTTAAAGGTCCAGAGTTCTAGGTGATTCTGTACTGCCTCAGAGGCATGAACATAGCTTTGGCCTTTTCATATTTTCAACCAAGATATTATTTCTTAATTATGTAATTTGCTAAAAACTTACAGTGAAGTGATAAAGCTAATTTCATTTTTTACTGATAGAGCTAAAGAGGTGGAAGTAATTTCCAGTTACTGCAGCAAAGCACCAGAATCTATTTAGGGAAACAAATTGATTTAGATGCCATAAAAAGTGGCACCATGAAGACAAAACATTACGCATACTGTTAAATAATTTAGCAAGTCATTTCTGTCTATCTTTAGTATATCTGACTTGCTGCACTTTGGTCCTGCTTTTCACGGTTTATGCTTGTAGGTCTTTGATCTCTGAGCTGCTAACATTTTACACCCCTCCCACTAAACTCAAAAGAACAACATTAGATGGAATGGTATGCCTCAGAAGGCTTTCCTTTCTCTTTTCTATTAACTTCAGACCCAAAGGTGAAGGTCATTCAGAAGCGTGAAGCACTACTTCTCTTACCCTAATATTATTCTGGGCAGCTCTTTCTTATCCAGGCTGCTGTTTCTCTGAGTGAGGTTTCTGGCAGCTCAGCAGCCTCTCACAGCAGCTGTGATACATTTCAGGCAGCTTCTCTGAGAGAGTTTTGCTTTGCTGAGATGAGAGAACAAGCTGGTCCCTGACCTGCTGTCTGTTTACAGGCAGTAGCTAATCTTAACTGGGATTGAAGGGAAATCCAGTGTCTGATCCAATATAGTCAGGACAAGTTAATTCCTTAATCACAGGTCTATTTTGAACTCCAGTGGGGCAGTTAAAATAAAGTGAGTTATCTCTGGACTTAGAGTTTATGGTTACCTTGGGACTGGAGGTATTAATACATTTATGATGAATGAACTGTGGACAGTCCCATTCAGCATTATATGTTATTTAATTTATATGTATTTGTTATATAGCAGATTTGTTTATAAATTGAGAAAATTCATCTGAGAAGATATGCTGGGCTAAGGAAAAAAATCCCCATATTTGTGAAGTGAGCCTATTAACAGATTGATTCCATAGTCAAGTAAGAAGTCAGGCAAGTGTTGCTTGACTTTGTTCAGTGGTAACTGAAGAAAGGAATTACAGGGAAAAATGGAGGAATAAATTAAAGGAAGGAAATGCTAAAATGCCAGTATTAGTGACCATGAATTTCAAACTAGGGAAAATGGAATGTGAATAAGGAGAGAGTTATTAATTTGACATTAGAACAAATGTGATTGGAAGGTCTGAGGACGATCAGAATAGCATTTCAAATGTATTAAGAATATAAAATGTTATTTCCATCTGTTCCCAAAAGAGATGGAAATTATTGAAGAGCAAAAGGAAATACTGTTTATTCAATAAATACTTTTGCCTTTCATTTTAAAAGAAGCTGATAAAGCAAGTCATAATGTGTTAAAAAAAGAAAAAAAGTACTTTCCAGTCTGTTAGAGCAAAGGGAATCCCACTGATCATAGCTGCCTGAAAGGTACCCAGGCTGTAGTGCTAGTTGGCTGCTACCTTCTCTCCAGTCAATAAAACATAGTACAGAGAGTGGAATAAATTCACCTCTGGTATCAATCCAAATTACCTCCATACCTCAGGTAGGGAATCAGGCCAGATGGGCATGTTATGCTGCTCTTTAATGACAGTAAAAAATGCCCACACCTGTAACAGTGCAGGATACCACTGCACTCAATTTTGCACACCAATTTCTGAAGCAAGGGAGTGTGCACAGCTAGTGATGTTTGCTGCAGTTGTATGTGGGCACAGCTTAAAGAGGGCTCCACCTGTGCAGTTTGCTGGGGGCAGCTTCAGTAGACTGTCTATGGTTAAATTTTGTGAATATCCCTCCACCCACTCCCACCCCCTGCAATGACTGATTGAGACTTGCATGGAAGATGCCTGTTGTTTGGGTTTTTTTTTTTAAGCCACTGTAAAAATAATAATCTTTAACAGTATAACCGCTATTTTTCCAGGAAGAACCTATCATTCTTCATGTTGCCGTATTCTGACAGTGTTTTCCAGGTGTGAGTTCCTGATAGCCTCAGCATTTTGCAGTCACCTTTTTATTCCAGGGTCAGTGACTCCGTCATGAAAGCACTCTTCTCTAGTACTCTTGAAAATTCTCTGTATGCAGCGCCGTTTTCAGGACTGTGCTTTTACATACAGTATTTTGTCACCCATGTATCATTAATATCTGTATATTTTAGCAATGTTACTGGTATGTGCTCAGATTTATTAGCTTCTCTTCAGGCTGCAATAATTCCCTCCTTCATGGTGACCTGTTAAATCACAATCACTGTAAGAGAGCAGTTGATCAACCTGTTCACATTCTAGGCTGCCTATAATTGCTGTCCTGTTCAAGAAACATTCTACATTTACCTCATAAAGTAGTTGATTTTTCTGTACCCTGTTGAAAATAATCTTGAGATAAGAAATGTAACAAATTGCTAGCAGGTATACAACAGCGTTGCTAGTGGCTCAATAATAAATTAAATAATACACTTAACAGAATTGCTTTTCCCACCAAGAATTACTGCCCCATCTTCACCTCTGATGCCCATACTGTAATTTCTTGCTAATTATATTCAATTTTCATCTTGATTTGCTGAAACTGTCACTGACTGGTTTACTACAGATTCATAAGAAAAAAGCTTCCTTTTACTTTTTTTTTCCATTCTGCTCCCATTTTTTCTGTTACAGCAGTAGTTGTCATCCACTTGGAAGGTTTACATGTAATTTTCACTCATGATTCTAGAATGATGTTTGCTTGTACACCTCAAACATAAGTATTGAACAGAAAACTTCTTGTAGGTTGTGGGTTTCAACATTACAACATTGCCTTACTCTGAAGATACCACAGTATGTGTTTTTTAAAATCTGTACCAGTTGACTTTTGGATCTGAATAATTCTTTAGAATGAGTGCTTCCATTTCTCTACAGCAAGAATGCCATCACAGTACCTTTCTGAAACTACCCACCCAATTCCTTCCCGAGGAACACCTGTTTTTGACTAAGTATGCATTTTGCCATTCCAAGGGTCATCGGTGTATGTGTGGTCCTTACATGTATCTGCAGTACAGCTCCATGTAGACCATTATGTTGTAAAGATGATTTTCCATCTTCTAATAAACAGTTTAGGTGGTGAACTTTTCAGTACTGTATTAGTTTATCATTGCTTCTGTTATTCCCTGAAATAATATATTTTAATATCAGCAAAGCACATGGATGTAATAATATTGCAATGAGATTCATCTGCTATTAGTATAGCACTTGAAGCTAATGGGAACACAGCTTTTCCAAGGAGCAATAATTCTCCCTGGCTGTGTACCGAAATCTGTAGTCTTTCATTTCTCTGTAGAAAGGCTTTAATCACATCATTGCCCATCAGTGATAATTCATCCCTAAAGTATTCAAGGTCTACAGTATTCAGTGTTCCGTTCACTTCACTTAAATTTCCTAACAAAGTACTTAAAATGCTACCTCTCCCTTTCACTTTCAAATATTTCTCAGTCCATTGCTTGAACAGGTTTTGCTCAGCATATATTCCAGTTGAATAATTAGGAAATTTAATGGAATTGTTACTTGAGTTAATTTGAAACATATGTAACTTTCCACTCCAAATTTGAATGACCTGATTTTTCAGAATATCTTTGGAAAGCTGGGCTTCTGGGTTCTTAGACTATCTTCTAAAACAAGAGTTGGTATTTTCCAAATAAAAGGAAGTAATATGAGCAGATGAAGATGGTCTGTGAAGATGAGCTCTGGTACACTTTGACTTGATCTATACATGAATAAGCTTATCCTCTAAATGTTAGATGGAGTTATTATGATGTGATGGTTGCTGAGGTAGAGAAATAGCTGCATAACTGACTAGCATTAGCTATTGTAAATGCTCTAATAAATCCAAGACAAATCCAGCTGTAGTGTAGGAGCTTCTTGGGCTACAGGGTACAGGCTGATTACACAGGACCCATTTGGGGAAACTAGCACCATTTAATTATTTTTGACCCACTCACAAAGTGGATGGAAGCTGTTCCCATGAAAAGAGCCATCACACAGTTAACTGCAATGCAATTATATAATGTGGCATGCACCCCAAAGTTCTGGACAAATGGAGTGTACCAACAGAATGACCAACAGAGCTCTCTGAAAATTAGTAAAAGCCAGAAATAAGAACTGGAATGAGAAGCTGTCTACCATACTCATGGCCGTAAGAGCAACCACTGTGGTCCATTGGTATATGTTTCTTGAGACTTTGACTTGAAGAGAACTGGAAAAAAAAAACAAACAACAGAACAACACAACAAAGGCAGCTGTAAGCAGTTGACAGCTGAAGGAAACCGTGAGTTTTTAATTGATCACTGGTTAGAAACGTTGCAGAATAACTTCGCTGGAAGTGTAGGTGAACAGTTAGAGTGATGCTGAATGAATAAATAAGTAGATAATAGTCACAAACAAGAACGGTAGTGGGAAATAGGAGATAGAGTAATGTTTCAGAAGTTTATATAAGAAACACATGGATTTGTGTAAATTAGATGGACTTAGCATCACTGTTAGTAGAGCCAGTCGAGCAACATATATAACACAGACCAACACAAATGGGAGTCAATACTTGTTTATCATAGCTGAAATTCTGAACATTTTCAACCTAATTAACAAAATATAAGGTATTGTTTTAGGAGCTGAAGAATAAAGATTCGCATCAACGTCATTGTAATTATATCACACAGATCCATTTTTGTTTAAGTGATTTCTAACCAAACACTTATGGAAATACTCTGAAGTGTTTAAAGTGAAAATCATTGGTCTAACCAGACTACTAAATTCAACAAAAGTATCGTAAGAATTTAATTTAGTTTGGACACAAAAGACAAGACACAAACAGTCAATTATTGTAACTTCACACAAGCTTTCCTGCTGAGGCCTCTTGTTCCTTTGCTATTGCTCTGAGTGGCATCTAATTCCACTTTAACTGTGATTTGTGCCACATCCAGTTTTACTGATAATTTATTGTTCAGTTCAATTTTTGGATGAAATCTTTATGATGTTTCCTTTTATTTTATAGTATAATCTGAACAACAGCCTGTGCCTCACTTAATTTTTGGTTTAGCTCACTCCCTCTTCTGGGAAGTGTCAGCTCTTTTCCATACTAGCCTCCTTTTCCTGGAAATCTCATAACACAGCTGTTATCTATAACCCTTCTGTGATTGCATCGCATTCCCACAATTTCCTTCTGCTTCTTATTATAAATTTTGCAATTACTCATGGGCTTGGACTCTGTTTTCAGTTTGTTTCCCAAACACTCCAGTGCCCAAACTCCTCATGGTTTTTTGATCCCCTTAACTTCATTCACCACCTCATGTCAATATCCATGCCTTCAAGAACTTGTTCTGTATTTCCTAATGGCCACAGAAGGCATCCTCTGTCTGTAGATTAGGACCTGATTGAATCATGATTCTAACTGGCAAGGAATCATTCCTTTCTTAGAATTGGATAAACAATGATTATGATCCTTTGGAATTGTTGTTTCTACTGCTCTCTTTCCATTTCTGGACAGCTTATTGCCTCACTGCATTTTCAGTAATCTCTCATTGCATTCCTTTTTTGGATATTTGAACCTGACCTGCAGTCAGTATGTGACAAATTTCCCTCAGATTTTCAGGAAAAACATAACTGGCTACACTGCCCATATTTTCCACCATGAAGTCAGGAAGAGCTTTTATAATTCATAGAATCATAGAATGATTTGTGTTGGATCTAGATGACCTGTAAGATCATCTAGTTCCAACTCCTTTGCTATAGGCAGGGACACCTCCCACTAGACCAGGTTGCTCAAAGCCCCATCCAGCCCGGCACTGAATGCTTCCAGAGAGAGGGCATCCACATTCCTTTCTGGTCAACTTGTTCCAGTGTCTCAACACCCTCACAGTAAAGAATTTCTTCATAATATCTAGTCTAAATCTACCCTCACTCTTTTAAAAAACATTTCCCTTCATCCTATCACTACATGCCCTTATGAAAAGTCCCTCTTCAGCATTCCTGTAGGCCATCTTCAGGTACTGGAAGGCCACTTCCACGTAAGCTGCCCCCAGAGCCTTCTCTTCTCCAGGCTGAAGAGTCCCAACTCTCTCAGCCTGTCCTCATAGGGGAGGTGCTCCAGCCCTCTGATCATCCTCGTGGCCCTCCTCTGGACCTGCTCCAACAGCTCTATGTCCTTGTGTTGGGGACACCAAACTGGATGCAATACTTCAGGTGGAGTCTCACAAGAGCAGAATTACTTCCCTTGACCTGCTGGTCATGCTCCTCTTGGTGCAACCCAGAATACAGTTGGCCTTCTGGGCTGCAAGATGTCTGTACATGTTCAATTCTGTACATGTTGTAAGTTATGTGACCCCTTGTCTAGCTCCCACGGAACATGCCTGGTTTTCTTTAGCAGACATCAAGACAATAGTCCTTAAAAGCAGAACTAGTGTTTGTTTGGTCTCACCCTCCTACTTGTTTTAGGGTTCCTGAAAATTCTCTTTACACCAAGTTTTACAAGATATGTATCTATGTAATGTTTTTTTTTCATCTAGTATTATTAATATTAATGTATTTATAGAAATATGTTACAGGTACATATTTAAATTTATCTGATTCTCTTCAAGTTATAGCAGGATAGATGGAATCAATTAGGTCTATGTAGAACCTTATCTTTCTTTCTCTATTGAGGGGATCCTAGGTAACTTAGACAACTAATTTTAGAAGAATTTAGGTAAGATGAATTGCGCCATTAGTAGCTAATGTGGATTCTAAATGACATATTAGCTGGAGAAAATTTTCCACTGACAAGCCCAGATAGCTCACAACCCAGAGTCCTAAAATCAGTGACTTTTAGGATTGTCTCCTGCAAATGTCAGATCTGAATAACTCTTTGCATATGGATAATTCTGAAGATTAAAATCATACTGGTATTTTGTGAATATCCAAGAAGTCAAGAGGGATGAGCAGGTCAAAAGAGATGTGCTAGGTAACACCAGTTCTTGGCAAAATGGTGGAGAAATTATAAAGATTCTGATGATAAAAATAAAATGGAAGATTTATAATTAATACACAATATTAATATCATTTATAATTAAGCTTAGTACAATTTTTATGAAAAACAGGCTTTATTTATTTATTACAGTTATTGTTGAAGGGAATACATTGTGTATTTCTGCAAAGCATTTGATTTGCTATACATGACATGTTGATAAAAGTATAAGGATATGCAGTGTCAGTAAAGTACATCCTTAAATGGACTAAGAACTGTCTCACAGGTCTCAAAAGTACTTATCAGCAGGGAGTTATTACTGATGATAGCATTTTTAGGAAAGGTCTCTAGAGAGTAGTCCTAGTTCTTAGTCAGCTTCATTTTCATCAGCTCTGTGTTCTTCATCAAGTCTATTAGTAGAAATAAATAAAAATAAAATCAGTGGTGTTAACATTTGCAAATGGTCTGAAGAGGCAACGAATGCAAAAAACAATCAAACAAACAAACTCTAATCAACTAAACAGAGTATTCTGGATTGCAAGCGAGAATGCTGAGCTCATCAAAACACACAAACTGTCAGAAGGACAAAGATGAGGAATAAGATGGTAGACTTTAATTAACAGGACAGAATCTGGATCCTGGAAGACAATGGGAGGTTTTAATAGAGAGGGCATATTATTTCCTTGTGTTATCTGCTATAACAAAATTTTTACGGTGTTTAAAATCAAGAGCTATATATAGGGAACATGGAGGCAATTTTACCTCTCTACACAAAAATCCTAGTGTGTGCAGTTGTGGTTTCAACACTTTGTAAGAGTTGAAAGAAAAGAGGAGAGAAGAATCACAGAAGTGACTTAAAGCTTGAAGAAAATATTTCAGTGTAGCAGAGATCATTGTTCCATCACTGATTCAGTGGCCTTAAACACCACTTCTTCTGTGGTATTATCCTGTCAATCAAATTGCTGGCGCCTTTGAACAAGATATATATATATATATATGTACTTATGTAATCTCTCAAACAACATTTTGTACTGGTGCCCTCAAATTAGATTTTTATGTTCACTTGTATTACTCACCTACATAGGATGAAGGTTAGAAGATTTCTTTTGGTCAGTTAGTCTCATCCTTCTCAGGAACATTCTAGCCACTGCTGCACTTATGTTTGTGCCTGGATGCAAAAAGAAATTATAGCAGCACAAAGAATGTGAAGTATATATATGTAAGTCCTTATGTATTAAGCGACTGAGTGAAGAAACAGAATATCTGAGAGAGTTTTGCAACGTGATTGTTAATGTGGGTAGAGCTAAGTTGGATACTGTTCATCAGAAATTACCCAGTACTAAAGTACATTCTGAGAGCTGTGTTTAACTTTAGCTTATCAAATAGAAGGTATCCTTACAAGAATGTATAAGCACATTCAAAAGAAAGCAGTACTAAGCATTAAAGGCTTCCCAGTGGGAACAAGCAAAAACAACAAATTCTGTGTGGCCATTAAGGCCAAAAATATTCAAAATAAAAATTGGGCACATTTCTGTTTTGCTATTTTGTTAACAATGAGTCTGTCAAACAACAAGAACAATTGTCAGAGGAGATGGAGGTTTTCATTGTTGATGTTATAAAATCAGTAGCAGATATCTCTTGGAGGATGGATTCAGATTTCCTTTAGGAGTTACTGGCCTCTATAAAAGTATTTATGTAAAGTTTAACAGCCTGTGCTATAATGAAAGTCAGACTAGAAGATCTAGTACTGTCTCCAAAGGAAATAATCTATGAATAAACTATAATAAAAGTATTAAATGAGAAATTGAATTGGAAAGCTCCATTCAAATGTCTTATAAATCAAGCCAGTGGCTGCGTTTCTTTCTTGAAATTCTGGGACTGAATCTTTTTTTAATTTTCTACTGAGGCTCAAACATTCAATCATGAATCGACATGAAACATACATATCTCTCACATCTCTCTCTTATAGTGCCATATATCATGGAAATATGCAGAAAACTGAACTGAGTGGGAAGGTGTGCTGTAAGATGGGATGCTAGAGCTGAAAGAAATCCTACTAAGATCAAAGAGGTCGACTAGAAGAGAGAAAGAGGACATCTATCATTTGTTAAACGGTACTTGCAATACTGTAACTTTTTTGATAACTGAGATTAAAGCAGTAGCATGCTCCATTCATGCTTTTGCAATGCTGACATGCTGCTTTGAAATTAATCCACATTTCTGCAAGTTTGAAAGACGTTTACAAAGCTGAAAGGAAACCTAATTGCTTTGCAAATTGTAATGATGTTGACTTACTAATTAATTTAAAGAGGTGATTTCATGATTACTGGCTACCATTAAATTGGTTGGCGTTTATTTTTATAGAATCATGCAACGTGTTTGTTTTAAACAGCTACATCAATTTCCCATATAATTGCAAGATCTGAGGGGAATAAAATTGAAACATATAGCAGGAGACAAATGCAGGAGCTATATCTTACAGATATAATAGACCGATTTGTTCTGTGGCTTCTAACTGTTGACAAGTCAGTGGAATGAAATGTGCTTTCAGAAGCTGTGTGGCTGACATCATCCTATTCAGCACAGAGCCATCTATGTGTATTCCCTCCCTTTGAAAGTTCCAGTAGGTGATGCTGAATAAGCAAAAAATACCTTTGAATACAATAAAAACAAACTATGGGCGAGAGAAGCTGAGTCATGGAGAGGAAAAAGAAGGAAAGATTAAAAATAAATAGAAAATGAATTAATGAAAAGATGCTGCTCTGTGCAGTCAGGATATGAGATAAATCACAGAATGAAAACGAAGACTGACAAAATAATGACAATGAGAAAGAATGAGAAGTGAATGCAGAAGGGTGAATCAGACAAACAGAAAGTCTTACCACTAGGAAAAAAGAACGAAAAAAGGCAGAAACAAGATGTAGAGTAACTCAGGCAGAAAGCAAATCAGTTTGAGAAAGGTAAATAGAAAGAAGTGATTCATCGAGTGACAGATCTAAGAGATGCAAATTTGTCAAAGATAGATAAGGTGGTCATAGGTAGCACTGAGGGTCATAGCTAACAGAAAATGTGTAAAGGATCATATTGAGGAAGGAATAATCAGTTTTACTAGGTAACAGAGATAAAGAGCAATCACAAGCAGAGGGAAGAACTGTTGCACCATGAGCTTTCATAGCCATGTTACAGCAACCTCTCTGCTGCAGCTTCTGATGCTGAATAGATAATGGCAGGATGGCCTGAAAAATTAAAGACAAACCTTTTATTTTCTGTAAGTCCACGCTGGTCGGAAATTGGCT
Organism: Gallus gallus; assembly: GCF_016699485.2. Classification (NCBI taxonomy): domain Eukaryota; kingdom Metazoa; phylum Chordata; class Aves; order Galliformes; family Phasianidae; genus Gallus; species Gallus gallus. The sequence continues at coordinate 113,481,110 of NC_052532.1, forward strand.
TCTTTTCTCATTTGAAGATGAGTATCTCATTTTCAGATATCTGATGGTTGTCTCTTTGGTCTCTTTGCCTTTTGTTTGCCACATTCTCCTTCTAGGGAGTTACAAAGCCAATGCTGTATTTATTCAGTTGCAAAATGAAAACAACTTCTTCTTTTTTTTTTTTTTTTGTAAAAAGGCTTAAAGATTTTTAGAACCTACATTTTTAAGAGGTAATGTCAATTCTACGACTCCCTTTCAGAACCTAGGAGTGAAACTTGACCCTTTTTATTTTTGATTCTCTGAGCAACTTTTACTTGAACTGAATTACAGCTTTGGGTTTGTTTAATCTGCTGATCTAAACAGGACATAGTTGGCATGAAAGAGCTGCTGTCTTCAAAAGCTTATTTTTAACAATGCGTATGATCTTTCCTCCTAAAAATGACTCACTGTGAGCAAAGCACAGCCTAGCTACAAAGAATTACTCTTTTTCAGAGTGACTAAATGAATTACATAACCTTTTGTGTTTGAATAGAAAAAGGCTGTGTACCCTGTCCCTACATATTATTGACAGGATGGAAAAAGTGTAGTGGTAGATTGTACTCCCCAGACTCTTTCAGCTGAATGTAATAGGATATCGAGAGTTTTACCCCCTTTCCTGTTTACACAGCATTTGACTGAGTCAGGGCCTGTGTGCCCACAGGTGGCTGCTTCCCTGGCCTCTTAGAGTCACCACCTGAGCCAGGCAATGAATCACCTATTCCTGGACCCCAGGCTTTTATGGACCCTTGAGAGGGTGCCACTATCATAGTACCTCATTTGCTCTCTGTGACCGCTCTGGAATACCTTTAAAACATCTGGGCAAGGACTTCCTTCAAAATGCTTAAACCTCAATTTCCAGCACTGAAACCAACTCATTAGCTTCAACAGCAGCTGCTTGGCCTTGTTGTTGAGCCACAGAAATAATTAACGGAGTGAAGTATCTCACTTATGAGGAGAGGATAAGGGAGCTGGGTCTCTTTAGTTTGGAGGAGACTGAGGGGTGATCTCAGTAATGTTTATAAATATATAAATGGTGTGTGTCAGGAGGATGGAGCCAGGCTCCTCTCAGTGACATCCAGTGATAGGGCAAGGGGTAATGGCTGCAAGCTGGAACATAGGAGGTTCCACAAACATATGAGAAGAAACTTCTTCCTGGTGAGGGTAACAGAACACTGCAACGGGCTGCCCAGAGGGGTTGTGGGGTCTCCTTCTCTGGAGACATTCAAAACCTGCCTGGATGCATTCCTGTGTGACCTAATCAAGGCATTCCTCCTAAGGCAGGGGGACTGGACTAGGTGATCTTCTGAGGTTCCTTCTAATCCCTGACATTCTCTTATTCTTTGTGTTGTGGGAACTGCAGCTACCAGAATTTAATCTCTTTAGGATCTACAATCACAGGTCCAGCATACTGCAAGACCAGTTGCACTGGAAAATGGTAGGGAGACTCAAGCATCATTTAAATTCCATGATCTGTACCTGCTCTCTCATCCATGTTTTTATTTCAGCTCCTTTCATTTTCCATTTTATCTCCCAGGTGAGCAGGAGCAGACAGTGCCCTAGATCATGATGCTCCACTACCTCCAGCCATAACAACATTTGTGGTCAAGGGTTTGTTGTCAAACAGCTATGAGTTGTCAGTGATCAGTAACTTTTTGTTCTGACTACACCATCATCTTTAACTTTATCCATTCTTAGAAAGCTATACATTCAAATCTAGGCAAATGGTGGCAACTGCATTCATCATAAAACTGCACTGTAATGTGCTCTTCAATCAAAAAAACAGCTTTTTAATAGTAAAGCTTTATGCTTTATTATTTGCATTGACCTTAGTGAGCAATAAATATTAACATATTCTTTTACCCTTTTATATATTGAATAAGAGACATCTTTCTCCAACTATTCAATGTTCTCAATCTGCTATTTTTAGTTTATTAATCCTTCCACTTAATTTCAGATTGCAACTTCTCATCTACAGTTCTTGTTTGTCTCATTTCAGTAACATTTTCACACATAAGCCTTTTGTAATATTTTAGTATTCTCAATAATTAGTTTGTTCTAGCAATGCATGAAAGGCTTTCTAAATGCTTCAAATATTTAAGAGTTACTTCAGATACCTCAAAGACTTTGTGCCAAAACTTCTAGCATCCTACCTGCAAATCTTCCTAGTATGTTTGTTTTGAGCCATGAGCTGTGCTTTAATTTTGATCTTAGCAGTGTGAGAGAGAGAAATGTTATTTATAGAGGTACTTTTGTTTCTACTGCAAATGTTCACATTTATATTTATCTTTCACCTATAGTGTTTAAATGCTTCAAAAAGAAAGATTCAGATTTTTTAGAGCTTAATGTTCTGCATAGTTGAAATATATCTTTGTAATTTGAACTATCTTTACACGCTAGTAGACTATGTTAATGCTTATTTGCCATTGGACTTTCTAGTTTTTAAGTGGAGACTGAATGTAACTATGATGAGGCAAACCAGAGATTTCTGGAAAACCAGCCATGTATTTAAAATGCCAAAACAACTGTCTGCTAGTTAAACTGTCAATAAAACTTATCTTGGTGTTCTTGGTTACCTCTCCACTAGTAAGAACACCTTTATTTACAGACACAGATCTTGGATATAGAGGCATAGTGATTTTGTCCATGGATGATGGATCTGAACTAGCATGTGGAGTAAATAAGCCACAGTGTAAAGATAATTAGCAATTGGAACTAACCAAAGAACTTAAGTATGGTTGAACTGGAGATCTCTCTAACGAGACTGGGTGTTCTCTAAAGGATAAGTTTTATTACAACACCAGCTACAGGAATTAAAAAAAGAAATTAGATTTTAGTAAATTACATGGATTTTATGTTGTTGAAAATATAATTAGATGACCACAGGATCTTTTTTGTCATAAATGTTTCAGAATGTCCATGATGACTGTGATAGATCAACTTTGCTGTTGATCAGGAAATGCTTCACAATCTGTGGCTAGATGTAACAAGTGGTGCGTTAAATATTGTACGTTGTAGAGCCCACGAAACTAGTACAGGATGACAGAGAAGTGCCGGCCTAGGGATTCTACCCTGGAGAAATGCCTATCATGCTTCTAGCCCTGTTGGGAAGCCTTACAGGGAAATGTTTCAGTACCTGCTGAAAGCTTTTGAGTTAGATTACGTCATATTAGCAGCTAATTCAAATACAGTGAATTTAAAAGAAATATTAAAATGCTGTTAAACTTTCACAACAGAAAATGGATTTGGGCAGATGAATTTATTTTCAGAATGCTGCCAAAAAATATAAAAATATTTGAATAACAGAAAGCATAAATTGCTACGCTACATCTGACCTCTCTTTTGGCAACAGAGAAAAGAAGAGCACTGTCATAAGTATAGTGGCTTTCTTGATCTCTGCATCTCAGTGCACAGCTGTTCTCAGTGATGGGAGGCTTGCAAGGAAAGACAAATGAGAAATATGTCATGCATACAAATCCCTAATACACTATCATTCTTGTGGCTGATAGCCCCAGCTAAATGCCTCCTTCTTAGAGTGATGGAGAGTTGTAATCTGCATACCATTGATTTGTGCAAAATAAAAGACTAATTCTGAAACACAGTTCATTAACAATTGAGCATGGAGAAGAGTCTCCTCAAACACTCTGCTTATTTTGAATATTTGAGATGTTTATCAAGAAAACTCTGCAGAAAGTGTACATAGGTATCTCTGGCACTGGGGTGTGTAATCATCAACAATGCCTGTCCAGCAGCAACAGAGACCTTTGTGTTTGCTTCTCTTCCTCCCTCTTCTGCACTTCCTCTCCTGCTCTCCCATAGAAGATCTGCCCCTTGCTGCACTGCCATGCAGTAAGAGTCATGAGACCACAAGTGGACTCACTTTCAGCAAACAGCTGAAAGATGCTCTTTTCTTTCTGTAGCAGGTTAAATAGGGGATGATCAAAGCATATCGTAGCCTGTCAAATTACATTAGTAGCTCTTAAATGGGACTTTTTCCTCTTACTGGACATTTCTCTTCTGTAAGTTGGGTGATTCCATTCTACTCTCAACTATTTCTGAAGCCATGTAAGAACATTTAAAAAAATATTCCCTAGGAATTTCTACTGCTCTTGTAAAGAATTTTGTTATATACATATATTTTCACCTAATATCTATACAGTTAGATCTCAGATATATAGATCTACTCAGTTTCTGAGAAGCAACTAGAAAGTTTTAGCAGCCTCCTGCATACCCAAAATGCAACCTGCTGCTGCTCACACTGAATGTGCCGACCTACAGGAGATGCCATGCTATGTCTAGGCAATGCTAATAAAATCACCCATTTTCTCCAAAAGAGAAATCTGCATGCAACTGTTTTCTGCTTCAGTGGAAGAAAGAATTCTGAAAGAGACACTATCAATTTAATGCATTTTAATTTAGTGAAAATTGCATTTTAATTTAGTGAAAATTGCAAATGCACCTAGAATTTTAGCAATATACATCTTACAAAATTATTAAGTAAAAATATACGTTCATAGTGCCTTGCTCAGTATTTTTAATGTGATTCATCGGCAAGAATGACCGCTGTTGAGACAGTATCGGACTGCAGAGCAACTAAACACTGAGGTCTAACTCTGGAAAGGAAAGTTCCCTCGGGATGCTCCAGACAACAAGGACTGTTGGAGCACCACCTGCTGCACTGTCACAAAACTGCTGCACTATCTGCTGCTGGGGCTAGCACTCCACGAAAAGGAGAATGCACGTGCATTTTCATGATCAGGCAACATATTTCTGATCTTTTCTACTCTTCTGCCGTTTACAGTATTTAGCCTGTGTTGGTAATCAGATCACAGAGTCCAGTTCTGGGCTCCACACAGGATCAGCCAAAGATGTCTATGAACACTTGCCCAGACGCTCCCTGAACTCCGGCACTGGGGGCCGTGCCCACAGCCCTGGGCAGCCCGTTCCATGTCCACCGCCCTGTGGTGCAGCCCCTGTCCCTAACCCCAGCTGCCCCTCCCCTGACACAGCTCCATGCCGTTCCCTCGGGCCCTGTCGCTGTCACACAGAGCAGAGCTCAGCGCTGCCCCTGCGCTCCCTGTGAGGAGCTGCAGCCGCCATCAGGCCTCCCCTCAGCTCCTCTGCTCTGTGCTGAGCACATCGAGGGGCCTCAGCCGCTCCTCATATGTCTCGTCCTCCAGACCTCTCACATCTCTGTAGCCCTCCTTTGGTTGTTCTCTCATAGTTTCATATCTTTCTTTACACTATGGCACCCAAAACTCAAGGTGAAGCTGCACCAGTGCAGAATTCAGTTCTTCAGTTAACAGAACATAATAGATACCTAAGAAATGAGATGAGGCTCACAATAACTCCCCAAACTATGAGATCTGTATGCATATCCTTTAAGATTGGTAATATGGGTGATCTATTTTTCTACTGGATAATTGCTTTCATTATGCACTGCTTGCTTCTATTGTTATCTTAAGCACTGATGGATGAAAATTTGTTATACATTATATAGGTGCTTAATGAAATTTCTGGAAGAAAGCTTATTGTTGAGCTAAAAGAATTGATTTCAACTCTTGAGTGCAAGCCCGACATTTTTCCCTGTTAAGTGTTTTCACTAAGGCTAGGAAAAATTAGAAAATGCAAAATGTCCATTGTATGTAGCCTAAAATAGAAGTATGCTACCGTGATATATAAATATGCTATATACATAGCTGATAAATTAGGACCCACTATAGTAGGTGTAATGTAGTGCAGATAAGATGGAAGAATTGCACGTCGAAAGGAGAAGCTGAAAATGTATGGAAATTCTGTTATGGCATGAGAAATGGATGTCAATGAGAAGAGATCAATGTAATGCCTGTTCTTTGCAGAATATCAATACAGACAGTATATTAAACTGTATTTGAAAAAGGTATCTATAGATAGATTTACAGGTAGAAAGCAACATTTAAAAATCGTGCATGACTAGACAAGTGAAAACAAGCAGTATAGACAGATCCTCAACTGAAGTAAAAGAATATAAATAGACACCTAAGCTGAAAAAGAATTATTAGAATAGAGATGCATAAAATAATCAATAAAATAGTGAAGGTCAGCTGAATGCCTGTGCTTCTCCTGTTTTTCCTAGTATGGGAAGAAAAGTTAAAATAACAAGTAAAAAAATTGTTCAAAATTTCATAAAATAAAGCATATGTTGACACAAGGCATCATTAACCTACTGAGTAGCATGAATTCCCCAGAGTATGTATCTTCTGTACTTTGCAAGATATGTTCTACCCTAGCTCCCGTGTAATACAATTTGGAAGCTTTGTTATTGATCTTCAAAGCCATCATCGGATCGAGGACCCAACTTGTATCCATTCATCCGTAACTTATGAAGACAAATGAGTTCTCCTAGCATAATGCAACAATAAACAGTGATGACATTCATAAGGACTAAGGGTAGTTTTTTTCAAGCAAAGTGGATTGATGTAAGGAGAAACCACAGAAGGTTACACTTGAACCATAGTCTGATTAGTTTTAAAGTATAGAGACATACCAGTTTGCTAATGATTTCCAGCAGTAAGCGAAGCTAAGGAAATAAAACCATCAAGCATCTCAGAAAGGTGAGTACCTAAGGAGTTGAAAACTAGGGAGTGACCAACACTCCGGACAGTCATAGCACAGATTTAATTTATCTTACCGAGCACTTGGATTTTAAGGGAATAAGTTGGGTAAATTGCATATAAGATGTAAAAGATAGATGTATAATAAAGAAACATGGAATTGTACCACAGAATGACTAGACATTAATTTTCAGCCTTCAGGGAAAAGAAAATAAATTCACTAAGACCTGAACATGCTCTTCAATAATTTTATCATTACTGCCTAAGAAAGATTATCAAAAGCATTGAAGAAGCTAGAGAGCAGGAGACCTGCATAAAGTCAGTGTGATATATGGAATTCTATTTTAAATACCCACATAAGGATGGTAGAAGTGGTGGTGATGATCATCCTCTCAAAGTACTTACCTCTTTTCCCTAACCATAATGGAAGCTAAAAATAGGCATAAAGTGTGGCAAGATGAATCCCACCATTAGTAAATTTGAAAAATCACATCTTAGTTGTGTGGAAATTTCATACTGATTCATTGATACCAGTAGCTGTCAACATCTTGATATCAGCCTGGAAAGTCTACTGGTCTGGCTCAACACTGTAAGTCTTACAGCTTTATGGGAGTCTTTAAAAGCCACAGATAACTGTTAAGGAACCCCTGATTTATATGAGACACTTTCAGAACTATCCTTTATCTGAATTGTCCTATTACTCCATAATTTTCCCATTATCTCTGTTTTGATCAGAGATGACCTGCTCAGCTCAGAAACATACATTTTCATCTTGTTTATCTGCGCTGTTCCAAGTTTTTTTTTTTCCTAACTAGCAATTTTTATATTTGTCCAATACATAACATCTGTGAATGGATACGAATGCTTTTAAAGTTACTATTTTTTTTTTTTTTTAATGAACAAGGATGATTTCACACATTGTGACTGAAAAGGATACCAGATGCAGAAGACATTTCCTTTGGAGCAGACTGTAGGAAACAGAGTGCACATATATACTTCATTATAAGCACAGTGCTGAATTTTTTGATATAACTGTTGCTATCTCATGAGATCAAAAAGTTCAGCACAGCACTGTGTGCAGACACTAGTCTTGGTCCCCAAATCAGTATTATTGTGTTACAGTATTGCTACAGCTTCACTCCTATTAAAGCTATTTACCATTACAATGATACATTCTGCTTCTGCTGTATAGATTAGCTCATTGCACAGCTCTCTGAGCTTAGAACATATCAAACAATGGAGACTATATATATTAATAGTACAGATTTTTAATCTAGCAATTTCTACAACCTCTCTCTTAAAAGAAAGTGCAAGAAAGCAGGTGTTTGTGATTACCTTGTCTAACTTACAGTCTCTCTGTTTCTCTCTTTTTTCAGTGATTTTGGTTCTGCTCCTTACAATCCAGTCTGAGAAAAGAAGCCTCAGAGAAGGGCAATTCTTGCACACGTTGTAAAGACTGATGGCTTCACTGAGCAGAAAGACCCAATAAAATCTTCATTAGTTCTGCTTCTCAGAGAATGCTCTGTTTGGTGGAGAGACCTTTAGAGCCCAAATCTGTCATTTTCAACATTCTCATTTTCCATTAAGCAGAACAATTTACAAGATTAAATGCAAAGAATATATCTTATTTTTCATCATTATTTGGACTGTTCTTCATCTGTTTCTGACTCTCAAAAGCTGATATAAAAATGAACGGACTTCATTTATTTTACCAGTAAGTGGCCCTATTTCACTCGGTATTTTTTAAATACATTTTTTTTTCTTCCTGAAGTAAAATAAAGAGGTCAGCATTCACAGTTCAAATCCCAGTTCCTCTGGATTCAGATCCCATGAACAAAGTGCAGTATGAGTGACAGTTTGGTTAAGTCAGTTTAATAATCTCGGGTATCACTACGATTTCTTGATGCTGAATTACTGTCAAATAAACCATCCTTATAATCAGTTTAATCGCCTCTTTTTTTCTGACTTCTACATTGAACACTTTCTGAAAGGATTTGACTGTGCTTTTAGAGATGGTAGATAAATGAGACGTACTTCTCATCCAATAGATGACTTGGTTGGTGCACAAGCATTTATGGTCTGAATTTAGAACAGAGTATGTATGGCCAGCACCTCAGTTTTAGCAATTTTCTAATACATACAGAAGAAAAGAACAGACTCATGATGGTTTTCTGACTCTCCATCTGGTTTTACACTGACCACAGCCCCAGGATATACCTGACCATTTTAAATAAATTATCTTTGTTTACTAACTGCAAAGAACTAATGATGTCCTTTTTAAAATAAAAATAATAATAATATATAATAAAAATAATATTAATATTATTTATGATAATAATAATAATAATAATAATAATAATAATAATAATTTTATTTAGGATCTGGGAGAAGAGTGAGAAAAGAAAATAGTCAAACAAGGTCTGCAAGGTCTTGTTATGAAAGTTGGAAATATGTCAGAAATTCAGGTGTGGTGGGTATCCATGTAAGATTATACACTTCATTCTGAAGACTATAACATAATTGTAATAAGTTCGATGTGAAGCTTTATTATTTGTCATCTGATACTGCTAAGGTGAAAGCAGGGAGAACAGTGCAGGTTATTGCACTGGAAAATTGTGTAAATTTTCACAGAAGTAAACTCACTCTTAGTGGGGTCACATGATTCAATGATAAAGAATCATAGAATCATAGTATGGTTTGGGTTGGAAGGAACCTTTAAGATCACCTAGTTCCAACTCCCTTGCTATAGGCAGGAACACCTCCCACTAGACCAGGTTGCTCAGAGCCCCATCCAGCCTGGCCTTGGATGCTTCCAGGGAGGGGGCATTCACAACCTCACTGGGAAACCTGTTCCAGTGTCTCACCACCTTCACAGTAAAGAATTTCTTCCTAATATCTAGTCTAAACCTACCCTCTTCCAGTTTAAAATCATTTCCCCTTGTCCTGTCACTACACACCCTTCTTAGAAGTCCCTCCCCAGCTTTCCTGTAGGTCCCCTTCAGGTACTGGAAGGCTGTTATAAGGTATCCTTGGAGCCTTCTCTTCTCCAGGCTGAAGAGCCCCAGCTCTCTCAGCCTGTCCTTGTAAGGATGTGCTTCAGCCCCCTGATCATCTCTGTGGCCCAGAATACTCTGTATATAGTGGCGTATACTCTATATCTTTGCATTAGATATAAAAGATTCTGTCATCAAAATAAAGTACATCTGTTCCTTTACATTCGTTTTCTCCTTGGTGCTGACTATTAGGTGACTAATAAAATTATATGAATCCAATGTGAGGTGAGGGAAGGAAGGAAAAGAGTCTGTTATCTAATGTTTCATAACAGGATATCATAAAGATGACAATAGCAAGCACTTGATTATAATGGTTAGCAGAAGAGGAAGAGAGCCTAGCCAAAGTATTTCAGAGAGAGCAGAACCCTTCCAATGCAGAACATTGCCTCTATAAACAAGATAAATCACAGTTAAAATCTGTTAAAAATAGTTAAATGGGTAACAACAAAAATGTATGGATACATATACACTAAATCCAGTGAAAGTCAGGGAAAAGTTCTTTGCTAGAAATCCTTTATGACAGAAAAGATTTCTGACTGCTTCTTGCTCCAGTCCCTGCTCACAAAGTTAGCAGCCTGTCAACAGTGCTGCTTCAACTGTTTCTGAATTAGTGCTCTAAACTGAAGTTGTGAAATTATCTTGCTTAAAGACAGCCCTCTTCCAATGAAAACAAACTAAAAAAGTTCAACTATGAATGTTTTTACCTGGGGATTCTTCACAGGTCTGGTTTAGCAAAGTAAGTTCACAGATAAGTTGAGATAAGCTCTCAGAATGAAGGCTAGTGACCTGTCCATAAGGCAGACAAGAAGATAAAATCATAGAATCATAGAATGGCCTGGGTTGAAAAGGACCACAAATATCCTCTAGTTTCAACCCCCCTACTATGTCCAGGGTCACCAACCACCAGACCAGGCTGCCCAGAGCTACATCCAGCCTGGCCTTGAATGCCTCCACGGATGGAGCATCCACAACCTCCTTGGACAACCTGTTCCAGTGTGTCACCACATTCTGTGTGAAAAACTTCCTCCTGATGTCTAACCTAAATCTCCTATCGTAGTTTAAGATCAACCCTCCCTCCCCGCCCCCCCGTCCTATCACTATCCACCCTCATAAACTGTAAACAGTCATACCCCTCTTAGGACCTTAGGGTCACAAGGAAAGTCAGAAGGAGCAGAGAGGTCACGAACCTTTTGAGGATCCTCTTGTAATCCAGCAAGGGCTAAAGTAAAATGAAAAATCATAACCAATTTCTTGTTTCTAATATTTTTGCTATGCATACTAAATGTTGCTACAATTCTCAGTAGAATGGAAAAATTAAGCTTGTGTCTGACTTACTTGGCTGTGAAATAGAACATAACAAATGACATATTTGCTAGTTTTTCCGAAATTTTCATTTAGAATTCAGTTTTTTTTGAAGTATTAGAAAGCATGATCAGAAAGTAGAACATTTCTATCTTTAGTGTAAGAATTAAGAAATAACCTGAAGTAAGATACACTAATGATCTTGTAACTTTTTGGTATTTTAATGATGTTTGTATAAGGAATCAGAGGTTTCTCTTTGGATCAGATGTTTCTTAGATATGACCCTGTGTCCCTTGACTCTGCCCTAGGATTCATTCAAAGACCAGAGAAACTGTGTTGGAGTATTCTCAGTTCTGCAGGGAAAAGGTAGGAGTTTAACTCTGTCATAGAGTAATCTCTCTCCTTTACGTTTCCCTTCCCTTTCCATTCACCTTCCACTTCCCCTCTCTCCGTATAGAATCAAGTTACCATAAAATAGACTCAAGTACTCATCCCAGAGAGCTCCTTTCAGATTCCTTGGTTTTACTGTCAGTGCTTGCAATGGCACACTGCCACTAGTTCTAAACTAATCTGCAGATGGGTTGCTATCACTTGAATTTTTTAAGAAAGAAAACATTACGTTAGCAGCGTTCTCCAGCATCAGAAACAAAGGCTCTCTCCTCTCCCTGCACCCTCTGTAGGTTTCTTAACCCATTAAAAATAAGCCTTGTGCCCTTTTTGTTCTTGGCAGCCTTACCAGCTGCCATCCATGTTTGCAGCTGCTCTCATGTTTGGCTTTTAAAACATAGGTAGCTTGAGTCCACAAGCACTTTCAGGGGATGATGTAATCCAAGGCAAAACATTTTGGGTTGATCGAAATTGACGTTTGAGGCTTTGTGCGTGCTGCTCCCCCCCCTTCTGCCACATGGAAGCAAAGAGCAAAATGGCCCATTATTTGCCTAAGTGCTGGATTCTTGTCAGCAGCATTTTACCGCTTAAATTACAGTGCATGAAGGCACAGGGACACAGAACCGGAGCATGTCTTTCTCTGCTCAGTAAGTGCATGTAATGAATTATTAGTGCAGTCACTGCCCCAGCAGACACCAAGCTTTCCACCAACACACAGCCTGGTTTGCACCCTGTTTGGCCTATGCAGACCATGCCCATGAGCAACATGCTTATCCAGAAGAGAAATAAGGTCACTTCTATTTTATTTGTTTATTTAGAATCCACTTTTGCTTTCAGTAACCTGGGACAGGATAAACATACCTGCTTATATACATAGGCTTCACCCCTGCTGTCAGAAAGAGGGCACAAGCAGTGTGAGCCCCCTCCCTCATACTGCCGGGAGCCATCAGCTGAGATGCTTCCCCATTGGTAAACAAGGGCCATAGGGCGGCGGCCATTTTGGTGCCCCCCTGGCGAACAGTGAGCCGGTATGAGAGCAGAACTCTTCCCGCGACCCTGACACAGCACCCACCAAATGGCAGCACTGCCCGGGCCCTTCCCGCCTTGGGGCAGGAGGTGTGGCAAGGACCCGCCCCTGCACGGCACCTTCTCTTCTAATTGGTGGGTTCGGAAGAGCGCTCTCTTTCCCTTCCAATCAGAGCTCTGCGTCCGTTGCTAAGCAACCGTTTCCAGCCTGCAGCTACCGCTGCGTTGGGGAGGTGATGGCGGCCACGTCGGGCGGGTGGCGGGACGTGGACAGGGTACGCATCGCCCCACCCGAGCTCCGCTTCACCGCCGCGGTGCTGGGGCGCCGATACCGCGCCGCGCTCAGCGTCCAGAACCTGCGGGCGCAGAGCTGTCGCCTCCGGCTCCTACCGCCGCGCCGGTCCGAGGTGAGGGGCGGCCGGGAGGGGTGAGGCGGTGGGTGTCTGCCCCACAGCCCTCGACCGGCCCAGCTCCGGCACGCGGAAATAACGGCGGCAGCTCGGGGGTCTTACGGGCTGACTGAAGCTTGCCAGTGAAATGGAAGTTAGTTTGAAGTAGTTGAGTAGCTGGATAAACTGGAAAAAATAGGTGACAATCCTCAGAGCCAGTTGTCTGTATTCTCTCACGTGATGGATCTGGGGGGGTGTCCTAGGTTACCTGCTTCTCGTGAGGAAGTGCAGGTGTACCTTCTGAGATAACTGAAAATGTTCCAGGGCTACCTGGAGCATGTCTGGAGAAGGGCAATGACACTGTGAAGGGTCCGGTGTACAACTTCTATGGAGAATGGCTGAGGGAACAGGGATTGTTCAGTCTGGAGAAGGGGAGGCTCGGGGAGAGCTTACTGCTCTCCACAACCACGTGAAAGGAGGATGTGGTGAGGTGGGACTCAGCCTCTTCTCCCAGGTAACAGCAACAAGATGAAAGGGAATGGGCTCAAGTTGTGCCAGGGGAGGTTCAGGTTGGATATTAGGGATAATCTCTTCTCAGGAAGAGCAGCAAGACAGTGGCACAGGCTGTCCATAAAGGTGGTGGAGTCACTGTCCCTGGAGGTGTTCAAGAGCCATGTGGATGTGGCACTGAGGGCCATGGGCAGTGGGCATGGTGTGATGGGTTGCTGGTTAGACTAGATGGTCTTAGAGGTCTTTTCCAACCTAATTATTGCATGAAAAATTGAATTTCAAATGAGGCTGCTAAGCTGAAGCCTGTAAGTCAGAGTAAAATGGCCTCCAGTCTCCTCAGCGCAGTATTTTCCTGAGGTGAGCAATTTGAAAAGAGCTCCCTTGTTCTTTAAGTCTATTAATTTAATAGAAGTAATTTAGCTTTCTCGTATGTCATACTACATTAACAACTTTCTATGTAGCAAATCCTACTTAGCTTTTCTCACTGGCTTTGTGCTCTTCAGAAATGTTCTCTCTCAAGAAGCCTGTGATTTCCCTTTTATTTCAAGAAGGGCTGTATAGAAGTGGGTCAGATTTGTGAAGTGTTTCAGATTGGCTACAGATTGCAGCTTTTGCAGTTTTTTTTTTTTCCTGGGATTTCATAGCACTGATTGACAGCTCTGTTATGTCTCTGTTGTGCTCTTCTGTTTTCTGAGGGAAGGAGTCCATTTGTAGTGCTTGCTTGTAGAAGGCTTTCTCAGAAAAGAGTTCTTCCATCTTTTTTAAAGGTGGTATGATTCTCACTAGTTTCCCATTCATTCTTTAGGTTCTCATATTCATCCCATTACTTGGAAAAGTCATTGTATATCCAACCTTTAAAAATCTTTCCAATTGCAACAGGTATAGCCCTTGACATAGAAGCTGTATCACAGATCATTAAGGTTTGTTGGACTGGATGGTCTTAGTGCTCTTTTTCACCAAACCATGACCACGATGCCCCCTAACCCATGTCCCTCAGAGATATGGGCCCAGCAAGACCCAACTGTGGTTAGTAGTTTTGCATTTGTCTTTCATCCAGCTAGTATTTAACCTGTTAATTAATTCAAAATTAGGATCAAAATGTTGGACTGGTGTTGGGGATGGAACAGAAGCTGATGTTGCTTCGTGTTCATAGCAGTTTGAGCTTGATTTGGCAGGGCAGTGCTTATTGTATTTTGTTAGTTTTCGTGAGCCTTATTCATCAATTTTTCATGTTTTAAAAATGGAAAGGCAGAATCAATTTTAGAAGAGAGAAAAAGGCTTACTCAGTCATAATTTATGAATATAGTTATTGGTAGTAAAAGAAAAAAAAAAAAAAACAACCAATGAAGCAAACAAAAAATAGTCGATGCCTTAGGCTGAATATTCGAATGCTACCATCTGTGAGATACCCAGTATGAGAGTTAGGGTGAAGTGAAATGTGACTCGTCTGTAAATTTCCTGAAGTGTTGCATTCATAGAGTGCAAGAACTGAAGATTAACCTTCCCTAAGCTGCCGCAGCATGAGGTTGAAACGTGCATTTCAAGGAAGTTAGCTCATGAGGCAGTTTTCTGTGGGTTTCATTTAAAATTTAGCATTCTAAAATATTCATTTTCCCTTACACAGGGAATGAATATGCGTGGATGTTTAATTATTTTTAGAGAAGAGGTAAATTGTTCACGCTTTAAAATTGAAGCGTGGCTATTTAAAGATCAACCCCATAATAACGTGATGCATTTTGAATGATAAATTTCTTCTAGTTGAGTATTTACAGTGTTAGGGAAATTTTAAAGGAATAGGAGATGTTCTAACAATGTAATCAACAAATGTGCTTACTTTTTTTTTTGCTTACATATTCCAAATAAAGATTAGTACAGAATACACCAAGAATACCGGGATGACTGTTCAGACAAAAACAATTAAAGTGGACATGTACAGCAGAAGCCTGTTATGCATAGAGTGGTGTGAATTGTACTGAAACATCAGCGTTTCTTGATCTGATGATTAAGTTTTCTTGGAAACGAGGTAGCTGTGGGATTCCTCCTGCATTCTGGTAGATGGCTCCTATGTTCTCTGTTTAAGGAAAGACGTGCAGGGTGTGTTGGACGTCAGCAGATACAAGAAGATACTTTGTGTCACCTACTTCTGTGTTGTTGGTTTTTTTTCTTGTTGTTTGTTTATTTTCCCTCTCACTTCTCCCTGAAGAAACTAGAAGTGCCTGCATGGACCTTTCAAGCAGATTTTCAGCGTATAGTGGGACTTTCAGTTGAATTCAGCGGAATGGAGGTCATATCTACTGAAAATTCTTACGCAGTCTCTTTTTTTGCTGCTTTGGATTGAGACTTAATCCTTGTTACTTTTTCAGATACTAAAAAGATTCTTTATTATGTAGTAACTACCCTTATCTTGTGGTGCTTCAGAATGTTTATGACAACAGCAGCAAAACTAGAGCTTTCTTGGAAGGACTAGAAACAGTATTTTGTTAAACCAACACTTTCTGAGCCCATCGAATTATATTATTCATTCAGCCTTTCTTTTACTGCTCAAGGGTGAATCACAGAATGGCTTTGGCTGGAAGGGACCTCAGCCCACGCTGCCCCAACCCCTGCTGTGGGCAGGGCTGCCCCCCACCAGCTCAGGCTGCCCAGGGCCCCATCCAACCTGGCCTCCAGGGATGGGGGACCACAGCTTCTCTGGGCAGCTGTGCCAGCATGAATAATATAAATAAATAAATAGGAAAAAGAATTTTACAAAATTCTGCATATTTTAAAACCAGTTGTGAATTTTAAATCAATCCTTGTGTTATTCTGAAAATGAGCCATATGGGTAAGTTTTTTTTAATCTAGAAATGAAAGTAAACATTTGCTTTTTTTTTTATTCTTCAGTTTAAACTGATTGTGGAAAATCCAGAAAACCCTGTTGCACCTGGACTTCAAGTCAAAGCTTTTGTAGAATATTATCCTGAGACTGAAGAAGATATTCAAGACAGTCTACGTCTTTTAATAGAAGAAGACATAGTCAATATCCCCCTGGTTGTGTCTGCCAGGTGAAAGTTGATATTCTGCTGTTACTGTTTTGAGTTTAATCTTGTGGGAAGTTTATGGCTACTAACTAATTTATCAACTGCAATGAAAACAAAAAGAGAGTTTCTTTATAAAAGTTTTTTTTTTCCTTCTTTTGAGCAGTAGATGGGTAAGAAGTTAATTGGGTTGGTGGTTTTTTTTTAATCTTAGAGAAGTTTTGGATTTGTGTTTTTGCATTACTCTGTATTGGTTGTTGTATGGGAACTGTTGAATCACGGCCTGAACCTCTGATTGATCAGCTGGGGCAGGCACTGAATCAGCTGCAAGAGCACAGGTGAATGCAATTCAGCTGTGTGATCTGAAGGGGTGTAGCCAGGCTCCACCTCTCCTAGACCCCATTTAAGGGCTGATTGCCACTGAGGAAGGGTTTCTCCCTGGAGATTGCTTCTTGTGGAGTTTTCTTGTGAGCCTATAACACTGGTGAGCATTGTTCCATTTATTTCTGATTATCTTTTCCAGTGTGATAATCTTTCTAGCTACATGGTCTCGAAAGACCAGCCTAACTTCTCTGCATACTTATTGGTTATATATCTATATGCTCATTGATTATATATTTGTGCTAATGGGTTTATTATGAAGAACCTACTGCGTAATGCTAAAAATATAGTGTATGTTTTGTAATAAGGTTACACATTTGAGGATGATTTTCATCAGTCTGTGTAATTCTGTGTCTGTAAAAACACGTTTATATATTGTATATACTCTTTATATACAGATACAATTATATTGATTCAAAAAACTAAGCTTCGAAATACATTTAATCAGCCTTGGGCTATATGAGGATGAGGTGGAATTGTTCTGGAGGACCTCTCTCTCCTTTGTCTATAAAGAAAAAGGATAGAATGGCAACAGCTTTAGCTTTTTGAGATGGCTAAATTAGGACAGATGAATTCCACATCACCGTGAACTCTAACAAGATACTTATTTTCAGACTAAGTATGTTATCTCAGTTGAATGCTTTTTTATTTTCCGAGCAACATTTTCTTAGCCACAGGTCAAAAAACCAGATTCTTACCATTATCAGTCTTAATATTAGAAATCTCTGAGGTTTAATAACACAAATGGTCATAGTTGTAATTCTACACGCTTGACTGATTTAATTGTATAGTGAAAGTAATTGATAGTGTATACTAATAGTAAAGGTTATTAGAGGAAAAAGAATTGTGAGGTGGGGAGAGATTTCTTTGCTTTTTTTGAAAGACAGGGATGCTTTCATATGTTGTTCTTAGGGTTAAGTTATCACATAATACATGTGGAACAGAATTTCTTCTTTTGATCCTTCTGGTGGGGCAGGTTTCTTGTGAACTATTAAGGAGTAGCTGTCTCTAAATCTGTTCTGCAAAAGTGTATTTCCTAGAAGAAATCTGTTCTTATTGGCTGCTATTCTGGAGATAAGACCTCCTTGGATAGATTTCACTTACAGAAATAAAGCTGCTGGCAACCACTTTCTGGAAAGGACTTGCAGTAGATTGCTAAGTTTGTATTGAAGGGCCACTAAGTACATAAGATTATTCTCTACAAAGAAATCTTTAAACGCTATTTATCATTTTGAGAAAATAATATAGGTAAGATTATGTGAGAACTCACTGGTTGAGGAAATACTAATTAAGTTTTTATTTTTTTATTTTAAGAAGATATTAAAGACTTCTGCATGCATTTCAAAGTAATGTGATGGAAAACAATGACAATATAAAAAAGAAATGGCAAATTGTGCTTGGAGGAAGCCAGCATTGTGTCTCTTGCCCCATTTTCCTTCAACTGGAATGAATGTAATTCCAGCATGTAGCTTATCTTCCTGTATATATGTGTGTATATATATATATATATATATCTTTAATAACTTTTTATTATTTCTAATGCATCACATCATCAAAAACATGCAATTTGCATTAATCTTATTTTTCCTAAAATGTCCAAAGTTGAAATAGATAATCTTAAAATTGTAAAGTATATGCTTATGTTTATGTCTAAGTGGTGTATTTGTTTTTGTGACACAAACAAAATCTTTTGTCAGTCATGAATTCGGACTTCTGGCCACTTCAGGTACTGTGATTTTCATTTTCTATGAGCAATGATGCTGATACCATGTACTGGTGGTACTTTTAAAAAGTATTCACACATGATAAACAGAACTACATTTTATGGCATGTGAGAGCAAGTTGAGAAAATTCATAAAAGTAATCCAAGAATAGAATAAAGAATACTTGGAAGTTGCTGATATTATTTGGATTGGCATCTTTAAATGTCTGCTACTTCTCTCTTAGGTATTTATTTCCAGTCTTCTGTGTTTCAAACTGTACAGTCTTTCACCTTTCATTTCAGCTCTATATATGCTGTCAGGTCTTGTGTAGAAATATTTCATATTTCTCATGGAACTTTTTGGAAGAATGTCTAAATAGTTGGTGCATGATGTGAAGTCTTTATGATCTTTTCAAGTGTATTCTAATCTTTTTTTTATAGGGTCGTTTTGGTGATTTTTGTTTTTACCCCTATGTCCTGATGGGCTTGTTCATCCCTGTCAAGAATTCCCTATTTTATTTTGAATTTCAATAAATTCTTATCAAGAATTAAAACCAGTGCAGTAACATGCCTAAGACAAGTTCTTTTGTTGCATTCCTGACTCCCTGTTTTTTTCCTTCCTTCCTTTTCTCCCACTGCCTTTCACTTGCTCACTCTTGTCTTTCATGGAAAAGGTTTCATGGGTAGGGTTTACTTAGCTCTCCAAGGAGATTATTTTCTTTCTCCTGTTAGTCTTTTGTGCAGGAAGCAGTGCAGATCGTAAGATGCAATTGTTGCGTGTTCCTCTTGGTAGGTAAGAGGAGATGGACAGCTGTGCTCATACAAAATCCTAATTCACCTTGAATGCAATTTTACATGAGATCAGGAGTATGCTTGCATTAGGAACTGGAGCTTTTTTTACATGTTTGCTTAAGGAAGCAGCAGCTTTTCATTATGGCTAAGCAGTTCCCATCCTATCCAGTGAAGTCATCATACTGGATGAGGCTCTTAAGTAAATAACAAAAATAATTTGTCATTACTCCCTGTATTGTAGTGTATTTTACAGAAGCCACATGAAATATCTATGAAACAAGAAGACAAAATTGAAACAGATATGCATGTATTTTCTCTGCTTTTAGTTCAGGCAGCTGATAATGAAATACGGTGAATGTCAACTTCTGTGCTGCAACTGACTCAATATAGTGAAAGCTTTTCTAATTAAAGTTCTTTGTACTACAATAATGTATTTGAAACTAAATAGAAATGTATTCATTCTGTTTTGCCTAAATGCTTGAGGATAATTTGTACTAAAGTTGCAGTCATTTAACAGCTTGATAGATAAGCTTTTTTGTGTGTCCTTTATATATGCTATAGTGCTAGAGTGAGCTGCATTAGTAAGACTACTAGGAGAAAAGTGGGACTCTTTCCATTGTCCTACTTAATCAAATTTCTTAAAAATACAAATTTATTTTCAAGTTTTGGGAGAACATAACCACGTCTTTTTTCCTTTTTTTTTCCCTCCTTTCTGCAGGTTAATTCCATCCTGTACTCTGGAAACTGAGCCCGAGGTTGATTTTGGTACGGTGATTGCAAGCAGTAAAATAATTAGTAAAGAGATTAGTATTACTAACCATGGATCATTGCCAGGTAAATGTTTAGGGTGCGTTAAATTGTGAAAGTATTTCTTCTCGGAAAATGTAATTTTATGCGAGTTCTGAGTTATACATTTAATGAGTATTGTGGCTTCATGAGTTGGGTTTATGTGGCAAGGTTTTGGTAGTGGGAAGAACAGCTTGGGTGGCTGCTATGAGCGGAGCCTAGCAGTTCCCCCCCATGTCAGATCTGGGCGACTTGGAATGCTGCATCCTGTGGGAAGCCTGTGTGGGGTCAGTATGGGAAGGACAGCATCCTGTGGGAGGGATGTTACCTGGAGGAGAGGCAGAGAGTGACTGTAGGAATGGCAGAGATTAAGCCACATGGACTGACTGCAGCCCCAACTCCCTGTTTCCCCCCCACTCAGGGAGAAGAGGCAGAAGAGGGTGGATGGAGGGAAGGTGATTTTTAGTTTGTTTTTGTTTTTACTGATTTAGTCTGTTTTCATTAAGCAATAAATTACATCAGTATCCCTTATGCTGAAACTTTTCCTATACTCCCTTTGCCTGTGACAGTAATTGTCCCTATCTGAACCTGTAGGCTTCCCCTCCACCCCCCTCTCTTTTTGTTTTCTCTTTCTGTCTTAATGAGGTGGAGTGAGAGAGTGGTGTGGTGGTGCTGAGCTCCCTGTCTGAGTTAAATCACCACTATTCTATTAATAGTCCGTTACTTCTGTAGGCAGTACGGGAATGTTTCTTCCCTGAACAGACAGTACGAGTTTAGCATCTTGCAAAATTCTTTTAGACCTTTTCTCCTGAATCATGTCTGATAGATATTTTTTATAAATTTCTCATTAGCTCAGTATGCCTAGTATAAATAATAGTGAATCACCTCTGCTCTTGCTTTGCTTTGTTTGTTGTCTTTGTGATTCTCTGATCCCTCTAGCTGTCTGTTGAATAAATAAACACAAGCTCCCTGTACTTTCAAAGTCCTCTGGAATGGGAATTGAACCGTATATGTTATGAGAAGTTAATGAGAGGTCTTTCCTCTTTCTGCCGTAGCATTTGGAATCCTAATGCTTTCAAAACATTCAAATCCTTCAGCTTCTGTGAGGGACAATTCTAAGTATTATAAGAAACATGAAGACTGGAGTGTAAGAATGCCCATGTGATCTACATAGTCTCTCTGACTGCCTTTTCTTCTGGAAAAATCTGCAGATACCTTTTCTCAGAAGTTAGGTGGACCTCACCTGGAACCTGCATCCAGATGTGGAGTTGTCAGTACAGGAGGGATGTGGACTTGTATAATTAGAGCAGAATTTATTTCTATCCATCAAAACCAACAGAAGTGGATAGTTGTTGAGTATGTTTTAAGACTGTCAGTTTAAAGATAATTAAAACAAACTCAAGAAAACCAAAATCTCTTTACCTGTGATGATGTGATTTGGATAGTGGCTGTGGTAAGACAAGTGTATAGGCGTAGGCTGAAATGCTTGTGTGAATATTATTTAAAGTAACTTAGAAGAATCCAAGGTATGCGCTCAAAATATAGGGTTTTTATTTTAAAGGTAGATTTGACTATTAGGTCTTGTAGCATACTCAGGTTGTGAATTCCTTTATTAACAATAATGAGCTATGTGAAAATCTTGAGTTAGGGGTAACAAACAGTTTAAATAAAAAGATGGTGTGATCCTTTGTATAATGTTAACATGCCACAAAAGAGCAATTTGTGAGCATTTCTAATTTAATGAAGTTTCACATCAGCATTTCAATTTATTTCACGTTACAGCTCTGTAAGTTTTTCAAGGCTCTAGCTAGCTGGATTGTTAGGAAGTTAGGAGAAAACTAAATTTTATTCTGCTTGTCCTATAACTGACTAAAATTTGTAATGAAAACACTTAACTTTTTAAATATACATACTAACTTATTAGTTTGAGGAAGGATGATGAGATAAGATAATATAGTTGCAGATGCATTCATAATTTACATAATGTGGAAATTTCCATTTGTGTATAGGAACTGTTTCTATTGTATGTACCATTGCTGCATGGTACATACAGAAACCTGTCATTTGTTATACTAAATGTTTAATAGAGCTATATAAATCTACAATTTCAATGTTGTTTGATGTATTTTTCTTTTAGGTACATTTAAGATATCATATAATGGGGATATTTTTCTTGACATTGAACCTACCAGGGGAGTGGTAAAGCCCAAATCTTACCAAGTGGTTAAAGTGCAAATCTGCACAGATGTACCAGGAATCATCAAAGAAATGATAAAGTGAGTGTATGACTGATATAATTGCAGTCTTTAAATTACATTTTTTCTGTTATTAATTCTAAAAAAATTTATGGATCTGTTTACCGAAAAAAAGCTCTCAGGTTTCAATTCCTGATTTCAGTATTTATTTTCATTAAATGAACGTGATGGTTATATTATCTCCATAGAACAGTGATGTATAGGTTGTGTATATAGCTGTGTTCTTAAAGATCTTTTCTAAGTTGCAGTGATGTGGAATGCATGCACATCTCTTGCTATGGTGCTAACCAAGAGCTTCTGTATCTTCTATCTGCTGTGTTCTGTACCTTCTGTGACACATACTGTGTTCCTTAATATTTTTGAACTCTAACTTTACTGTTATTCTTTGTGCTGGGTGTGTTTCAGTAATCTTGGAAATGTTATGTTGCCCATCTTACTTTCAACGGAGGGAAATCTATTCACAAGCACACCACTTGCCACTTTTTTAGAATTGATTATTTTTAAGTGCTCATCCTGTCCTCTTTCTAATGGTGAATAGAGACTTTTTAGGAAGTGCCAGAATTTGAAGTGGACAACTATCTGTAGGGTTAATAGAATCATAAAAAGGCCTTGGTTGAAAAGGACCTCAAGAATCATCTAGTTTCAACCCCTCTGTCATGGGCAGGGTTGGCAACCACTAGACTAGGTTGCCCAGAGCTGCATCCAGCCTGGCCTTGAATGCCTTCAGGGATGGGGCATCCACAGCCTCCTTGGGCAACCTGTTCCAGCACATCATCACCCTCTGAGTGGAAAAACTTCTTCCTGATATCCTACCTAAACCTCCCCTGTCTCTGTTTAAAACCATTCCCTCTTGTCCTATCTCTATTATTCTAATAGTGAAATGAGTAGGGTGTGTTTCCCATCTCCACCCTGTTCTTTCTTTAAATGGATGAGATGTATGACAAAGAGCTCTTCTCTCTGCTCTTGTGTTTTGTAGTCTATTGGAAAATAAATGAAAAGAGAAAGTCTGTTAGGAACAGGGAAGTCAATATCTGTGTTCTATGTCTCAAATTCATCCACCTTTGTGTGAAAGGGATTCCTTTGTTTATTGAGTTTTGATTTATTTTTGGTTGCAAAGTATCATGTCTGCTGTTTTCTTCACCCCATATTGGTTAAGTAGCCATTGCAGTATAGTTTATCTATTAAACTGGGAAAAAAAAAAACTTTTCAGGGTCCAGCCCTTCACCTGTTCCCAGCCGCCTTAAACTCTACACAATTGCTAATTATTTCAGTGTTTTTAATAGTAATTGCAAAATGTTTTATAATAAATGATCGTTTCACTGTCAACACACAAATACTTTTTATAAATGTTTAATTTGTGTAATCAAATACGGCAGTATTGAAAGTCTTATAATGAGTCAGTGACAGGAATTTTACTTGGAGAAATGGTATAGGTGATACATCCTGGTTATTTCCACTTACCTTTTCCTCTAAGCATTTTTTTTTAAATCTCTGAGCACAAGCAAAATTCTCAGAAATATACTCTTTTGTATTTTTGTAAAAATTATTTTGTGTTTTAGTGAATCCAGTAATTAGAAGCTGAAAGACAACGTTCAGAGAGGTTGAGATCTTCTTGAACATCCACAGTGGCATTATATATCTGATTATTCAAAACAAAGATTTTTCAGCTCTGAAGCTATTGGAAAGAAGAGTTGGTTTTATTAGAACAGTGTATTACATTACTACATTTGATTCTTCTGTACAGTAAGGACAAATTGTTTCAGTAGAATAAGAAAGATTTAGACAATATCTATATAGTCCTTCAGTGTTTAGTGCTGTCATGAAGCTCAGGCATTCAGGAGGGAACAGTACTGGTTCTACACATTCATCTCAGATGAACTTCTAGCTCCAGTTTTCTGAGAGAAAATTACAGGTATACACAAACATGGATTTCCAGATGCACAAATTGTCAGAGGAAAAAAAGGAGCATATAATGTGGGGACATCTGATGCTTTTGAAGTGCCATCCATATTGTTTGAAACGACAGTATGCCAACACAATTGAGAAGAGGAAGGGGGGAAAAAGGAAAAACTGGGAAAATTCCCCCAAACCTTATATTACAATGTGTGATTTTTCTTATTTTTTTATTTTTCTTTTGTGACTGGTAATATATCTGCTAGGTATTGTGTGTCATGTATACTCTTTTGCTTTTATTATCTATGGGAAGATAATTTTAGGTTAAATGTTTTGATTTGTTTCAGTTTGGGTAGGTTCTAATGAGAAACAAATTGATTATTTCTAACATTTCTCTACATTACCTATAATTTGCTACTTTTACTGACAGAGTGGAGATGGAAGGATGTACCTGCATGGAAGTATGGATCAAAGCTGTTGTTGTAGAACAAGTTCTTAAAGTTCTAGGACTGCCTTCTGGAAATGTGTTGGAATGCATTAATTTTGGATCAGTTTATTTTGGGTCTTCAAAGATTAAACAAATATGTTTACACAACGATAGTCCAGAGTGTATGGACTGGGTAGCAGTACTGGAAGACAATGCTGTTGGAGGAGAGATGGTAAGAAAAAGAAAATATATATATATATTTAGTTGAAAACTTATTTTTGCTTTTGCATTTTTGTTTCTCCACGTTCATCTTCTAACTGCAGTTATGATGTCATACTGTATCCTGTTGAATAAACTCACTATCACTTCTCCCCAGCCTACAAAAGTTACTGTGTTTTTACTTTGGAATTAAGTTTTTTCAGGTATTTGTTTCACCATGTGACGCTGTAGTATTAAGAATGTTAAGTATGTTCCTTTCTTCTTCCTTGCCTCCATTTTTTTTTTGAGTAGTTTTGCTTAATGCATTTGTTGTGATTTAGGAGTTGTCAAAACATACTGCAGTATTGCAGAATGTTGTATGCTTACAGTTTCAATTGGTTTTTTTTCCTGTGACAGTGAAGGAATGAGTAACTGTCACCTTAAAAAAATAAAAATAAAACATGTCTGCAAAATTAGTTAATTAGCTGCGTGATGTGGAAATATGTTTTACTGGTATTCCTTAGGTTACATATTTTTACTACTTGTGAAAGATACAGGACTGCATGGGGGGAAGTTGAGAATATAAAAGCAAACTGAGCTGTTGACATATCCATACTTTGATTTTTTTTTTTCCCCTTTAGGGAACAGATCTACAGAAGAGTGCAGATGCTGTTTTACAAGATTTAAGCTTCATAAACAAAACAAGAGATCTAGATGTTTCCACCTTCGTCAGGTGCATTCCTGATCAGGGAACCTTGCCACCTTACCAGAAGTCCGAGGTTACTTTGTGCTTTTGTCCAAAGTGAGTGAGTGGTCCAAATTACAAATGTACTTGGGATGATGCATCTTTGGGTGTATTTACAGACTGGGGGAGGAGAGTCTGGATAAAAAGCCCTGCAAAGAGGGATTTGGGGGTTCTGATTGATGAGAAGCTGAATATGAGTCAGTAGTGTGCTATGGAAGCAAAAAGGGTCAACTGTACTCCAGGGTACATCAGGCCCCCTGTTAGCTGGGCAAGACAGAGGATTGTCCCAGTCTGCTCTGTGCTGGTGAGCCCTCAGCATGTGCACGGTTTTGACTAGCATAGTATAAGAAGGGCATGAAACTATGAGAGAGCAACCAAAGGGGGGGGATACAAAGATGTGAAAGGTCTAGAGGACAAGGCATATGAGGAGTGGCTGAGGCCCCTCGGTGTGCTCAGCATAGAGCAGAGGAGCTGAGGGGAGGCCTGATGGTGGCTGCAGCCCCTCACAGGGAGCGGAGGGGCAACGCTGAGCTCTGCTCTCTGTGACAGCAACAGGGCCTGTGGGAATTGCGTGGAACTGTGTCAGGGGAGGATTAGATTGGGTGTTAGGAGAAGGCTTTTCAGCAGGGGGTGGATGGACACTGGCACTGGCTGCTCAGGGCAGTGGGCATGGTCCCAAGTGCTGGAGTTAAGGAACATTTGTACAATGCTCCCACACAGGTTTTGGATTTTAGGTGGTCCAGGAGCTGGACTCAATCCTTGTGGGTCTCTTTCAACTTAGGATATTCTGATTGCATGGTTCTATAAAGTTAAGTCTGAAGTAGTTATTTTGGGGATGTTTTGTAATTCATAAAAGATGCCTTTGGACCAGGAATTGAGTAAGCTTCTTTTGAGATAATTCTTATCTTAATAGATTTTTGCAAAGGGAATGAATTATTGCTCCAATTAAGTATGTTGAATCTCTAAAGATTGAGAAAGTTCTGTAGAGTCAATATGTCTTTTTCAGGATATTAGACTTATTTCATGAAGTTATCATATATGTGCAGCAATATGAAAGAGCAGATATTTCATCACCAAGAGACTGAAATATTTTGGGAGAGCTTTCCTTGTAATTAAAAAATAATAGGCATAATGGAACATTTCTCTTTCTTGTTTGAAGGAGAAACAGGAAATGGAATGAGCACTTTCTCTCACTGAAACTCTTCTGAGTGGTTTATGTGCATGTAATCTTTAGAAAACTATTGTAGTAATACGTGAATGGTAGAGATATCTAATAACTACCACCATAAGCATGCAGATATTGCTCAGTTAAATTTGTTACCCTTCCTTTTTTTACAGAAAGTATAAAAACATTTTTATCAATCTGTAATCAATAGCAAAGAAGCTGGAGTAGATGATAAAAACTAAGCTTGTTGTTTATTTAGTTCTTTGCTTTTTTTTAAAAAATCTTGTAATTTGAGATTATGACTCTTACAGGAAATTTAAAAGGGCCTTTGTAGCAAATGATCCATCACCAAAACAAGATTACCTATTGTTTCTGAGATTTGAGGCTGCTGGTAATCTTCAGATCCCCAGTGATGGTACCACACCATGTACAAGTATGTTATGGAAGTGTATGGTCACTGTATATGGATGATAAAATCTGCATATCTTTATTTTTTTTTAAATTTCTTCTTCTACCACTTGATGGTATTATAGGGAGTTTTTATGCCTTAGCACCAAAATCTGTTGTGGGTGGAAAGAGTTGAGTGTATTCACGCATGCCATGAATATATCTGTTGGTAGTGAACAGCTAAAACTTAATGTAAAAAAACTTGGAAGGGAGGAGGCAAACACCAAAAGCTGTTTGCAAGTCACTAGCACTTGGGTTATGCAGTTTTCTGCATTTTGAAGATGAAAATATATTCATTTGAATTTTAAAAGAACAATTTATTATCTAGCAGCCATTATCAGTAAGCATCTCTATGTTCAAATCTTATAGAGAACTCCTCATAAATCATAGCGTCTAGCAGTATTATTTTGTTTTTACAACTATACAGCTATAGCATGACATTTCTTGCTGGTATGGTAATAGACTTCTGCGGTAATGTATGGGTGATGGTTGTTGTTTAATTACTGTTTTTTGTTTGTGTGCATTTCTAACACAGAGAATCGTCCTAATTGCACAGAATTGGCTGTGACAGGTTCTGCTCTTCCTGTCATGTTGACTTTTAATCCAGGACCTGTAATTAAGTTTATGGACTGTTTCCTGGGTGAACAAACACAAGTTTTGTGCACACTCAAAAATGAATCTGAGTCCCTTCCAGTAAAATTCAGTTTCCGCAAGACTATTCACTTTAAGATTTCTCCTGAAAAAGGAAAAATAAAAAAAAGTTCTACTAAGGTAATTATATCTTTCTCATAGATTATATACATATGTAAATTATTTTACATGGATCAGTAGTGGAGTTTCTTTAAAGTAAAACAGAATAACTTAATTTCAGCAGCTATGATATTTAATATCAGCTAAATGCATTTTTTCTCCTTATGTAATTTAATGATCTTTCCTGCACTCCAGGAAATAGCAAGTGATATTTTAAATTTGTAAAAGTTAATTATAGTAGTAAGAATTTTAATAGAATCATAGAAAGGCTTAGGTTGGAAGGGACCTTAAAGATAATCCAGTTCCAACTTCCTTACAATGGGCAGGGCTGTCCCCCAGCAGCTCAGGCTGCCCGGGGTCCCATCCAAACTGACCTTGAACCCTGCCTGGGATGGGGCACCCACAGCTTCTCTAGGCAGCTGTGCCAGCACCTCACCACCCTCTGGGGGAAGTGATTCCTCCTAACAGCTAATCTAAACTTCCCCTCTCTTACTTTAAAGCCATTCTCCCTTTTCCTATCATAATAAGGCCATGTAAAAAGTTGATACCCCTTCATGTTTTAAAGCTCCTTTTTTGTTCTGAAAGGCCATGGTAAGGTGGGCATTCTACTATGTAAGTAAAATTACTATGTGGCCATTCCTCTGCACCTGCTTGAATAACTCCAGATTTTTCTTTCACTGGGGGCCCCAGTCCTGGACACGGCATCAGATGGGGCCTCATGAGGTCAGAGTAGTGGGGAACAATCACCTCCTTGCTCTGCTGGCCCCTCCTCTTTTGATGCAGCCCAGGATACTGTTGGCCTTTTAGGCTGCAAACATGTGCACTACTGGCTCTTGTTGATCTTTTTGTCCTCTAGGACCCCCATATCCTTCTTGGCAGGGCTTCTCTCAATGCGTTCTTCTCCTAGTCCATGCATATATTTGGGACTGCCTTGACCTAAGTATAACACCTTGCACTTGGCCTTGTTGAGCCTCGTTGGGTTTGCATGGACTCACTTTTAAAGCCTGTCCAGGTCTCTCTGGATGTCGTCCCTTCCTTCTGTTGTACAAACTGCACCACTCAGCTTGGTGTCAGCAACAAGCTTACTGAGGGTGGGCATGATCTCACTGTCTAGTTTGTTGAGAAAGATACTGAAGAGCATTGGTCCCAAGATAGACCCACGAGGAAGCACCACTTGTGACTGGCCTCCACCTGGATACAGAGCCATTGACAACAACCCTCTGACGATGACCATCCAACCATTTCTTTATGGACCAAATAGTTCAGTCTTCAAATCCGTACCTCTTCAATTTAGAGATAAAGATGTGCAGAACCATGTCAAAGACCTTGCACAAGTCCAGGTAGATTACATCAGTTGCCCTTCCTTTGCCTGCTGATGCTGTCACTCTGTTGTAGGAGACCACCAGATTGGTCAGGCACAATCTGCTCTTGGTGAAGCCATGCTGGCTGCCTTGGATCACCTCATCTCACATGTACCTTAACATATCTTCTAGGAGGATTTACATCGTGAACTTTCCAAGCACAGATATGAGGCTCACTGCCTGTACTTTCCTAGATGATCTTTTCTCCCTTTCTTGAAAAGGGGAATGATGTTTCCCTTTTTCTAGTCACCAGGGACTTCAGCTGGCAGCCATAACTTTTCAAGTATGATTGAGAATAGCTTGGCAGTTACATCAGCTGGTTTTTTTTTTTTTCAGGACCCTTGGATGCATGTTTTCTGGTCCCATAGACTTATACACACTCAGCCTCATGAGGCTGTCTCAGACTTGCTCTGTTCTTACAGGAGGAGGGATTTTGCTCCTCTGACCCCTGCCTCAAATTGCAGGAATATGAGAGGTGTGAGAAACCTGACTACCAGCAAAAGCTGAGGCAAATAAGTCATTGAGTTACCTCAGCTTCTCTATGTCTGTTGAAGACAATTTTAATTTCTTATTTATTGGAGGAGGTATGTTCTCGTCTGCCTTTCTTTTCTGACCAATGTTTTTAAATAAACTCTTGTTATTTTTTTACATCCCTCAACAAATTCAGTTCCATCTGTACCTTGGCTTTCCTAATCCCATCTCTGCATGTCCAGACAGGATCACTGTATTCTTCCCAAGCCACCCATCCCTGTTTCCACTGCCTATCTCTTCCTTCTTTTCTCTCAGTTTGACCAACAGGTCCTTGCTCAGCCATGCCAGTTTTTTGTCATCTCTGCTTGATTTCTTGTGCTGGGGATGGAGAGCTCTTGTACTCTCAGAAGGGTGCCCTTAAAAAGCTGCCAGCTCCATTCCATTCCTGTGTCCCTAATGACAGTTTCCTAGTGGAGCACATCCTGTAATTCATTAAACAGCCTCAAGTTTGGTCTTCCAAAGATCAGGGTCCTGATTCTGCTCTCTGCCAGGCTCATGTTCCTCAAGAGAACAAACTGAAGCGGAGTGTGGTCACTACAGCCTGTGCTGCCTTCAATTTTAACCTCTTTAACGATCTTCTCTGAATTGGTAATCATCAGGTGCAATAATGTTTCTTCTCTGGTTGGTCTATCCAATACCTGAACCAGAAATTTATCCTCACCAGACTTCAGGAGTCTTCTGGACTTCTTGCCAGTCACTGTCTTGTTTTAACCAGCAGTTATCCAGGTGATTAAAACCACCCCCCTCCATCTAGAGTAAGAGCATGTGAGCTCCCCTGTCCCTCCGACCTTGTCTATAACTTTTAAAAAAGCTTGTAGCCCTCAATCATAGCATTCTAGTTCTGTGAGTTGTCCCACCGTGTTTCTGTGGTAGCAGTTAGGTCACAGTTTTGTAATTGCACCATGGTTTCTATCTCCTGCTTATACCAATGCATGCAGCATGGGAAATAGAGGCATTTCAGCTGGGCTATGGGCAATGTTTCCTTTCTGGAGGAGCTCCTCCAAAATCCTTTTACTTACATTTTGCCTGGATTTAATTTTTTTGGCACTTTACTGTCTTGAGAAGACTAAGCCCTTGCAGGATTATTTTCATTTCCTTCAGTTTATTGCAAGAATTTGAATAACATAATATTTCTTTAATATAAGAAGCTATGCTAAATTTCACTTGAATATGGAAGCAATTATAATTTAACAAACCTGTCATTTGGGTCATGAAAAAATAGTTATCTCAGAAATGAACTAGCGGGACTTTGCTGGTGTTCTACGGTGTAGCTGTATGTATGTGTGCATATGTGTAGTCATTGGCATACTTCAAAAGCACAGTGCTGAACACATCTTTAAAAGTAAATAGGGAGAGTAGTGAATCTATTAAACAGAATTACATGTAACTTCAGTTTACTTCTTTCTTTTGTAATGCCTTATAACCACTTTTCTTTTACAGGATTTGGTATTTTCATTTTCTCCACGTCAGATTGGAATATTTGAAGTGAAGCAGGTTATTGACATAATGGGTAGAGAACTAGAGGAAAATTGTTTACAACTTCCAAAGACAAAATCTATTCACCAAATATATTTGAGCTTCATTGCTGTGTGCAAACCTAAACCAAAAACTATTCGATTCAGAATTAATCCTGGTAAGATTCTAAAATCATAAGTGATAAAATATCTTAAAAACTGCACTTTTGAAGATTTTTTAAAATACTATTTTTTTTAATAATTTCTCTTTGGTAGTTGAGAGAATGCTTAGCTGGTTAGTGTATACCCAGAAGAGTACAAAATAATGCAAGGAAAGCGGCTTATATTTTAACCGAAGTGCGACTACTAAAGAATAACTTTTCATCATACGATTTTTTAACTTTTATACATCAGTAAATGAAGTATTATGTTCTTGGCAGTGATGCCATTACACAGTGCTAATGTGTTTTCGTTTTCAGCTGTGAGAGAGGTAAAGCACAGGACAAAGTCAGAAGGACAACAGGGTATTCCTTATTGTCAATATGTTACTACTGCTAGATGAATTTGCCAGTTTATAGAGCCTGCTAGCAGTCCGAAGTCCCATGATTCTTCCCAATCTGTAAAGGCTATGATGGCATAAAAATCTTTCAGAATGTGCCCAGTAATTAGCTTATATGTGTAAAATACACATTGTTTGGTTGAGATTTCAAGTCCTTATAAAAATGTTTATAATACCATATTTTCTAGTAGTTTTAGATTATGTATTTATATATAGAATGGTCTGTATTGTAGAACAGCTTGAGTTGGGAGGGACCTTAATGACCATCTAGTTTCAGCTTCACTGCCATGAATTGAGATATCTTGCTCTACATCATGGAATCACAAAGGTTGGAAAAGACCCACAGGATCACCCAGTCCAATCATCCACCAATCACCAATGGTTCTCACTAAACCATGTCCCTCAACACAATGTCCAAATGTTCCTTGAATACCTCCATGATTGGTGACTCCACCACCTCTCTGGGCAGCCCATTCCAGTGCCTGACCACCCCTTCAGAGAGGTAGTAGCCTCAGGTTGCTCAAAGCCCCATCCAACTTTCCCTTGAATGTTTCCAGGGATGGAGCACCCGCAACTTATCTGGGCAGCCTGTTCTATTGCCTTTCCACCCTCAGAGTGAAGAATTTCCTTCTAACATCTAAGTCTCTCTCTTTTTATTACTTCTCAAACTGTTTCCCCTTTTCCTATCATTATCTGCTTGTATAAAAAGTCTTATCTTTTTTAAGTACTGCAATGAAATGTCCTCAGAGCCTTCTCTTCTCCAGACTAAACAGCCCCATCTCTCAGCCTTTTTTCATAGGGGAGCTGATCCACCCCTCTTCTGCAATTGCTCCAACAGGTCCATGTCTGTTTTATGCTCGGGACTGCAGAGCTCAATGCAGTACTGTAGATGGGTGTAGTGGAAATGCTTAAGTCATGGCTTGAACCAGTGATTCAGCACCTGGTGGGAAGGCAGGGCCAACCCAGGGGAGCTCAGGTGCATGCAGTGCACCTGAGTGATGGGAGGGGTTGGAGCCAGGATCCACCCCTTCTCAGACCTCATTTAAGGGTTGGTAGTGGAGGCAAGGATATCTTGCTGGAGATGCCTGTGTACCAAAGGCCTTCTGAAGGTAAGCAGATTCTTTCCTTTATTTCTGTGCCTACAGCTGTTGTATTTGAGCAAGTCTTCACCTGTTGTGGCCTGGGACTTTGTTACTCTACTGTCATTGTGCTTTCCATCGTGTTACAGTGTTACAATGGCTCTCACGGAATTGAGTAGAGGGAGGGTATCATGTCCTGCCTGCTAGCTACTTTTTTTTTTTTGTGCAGCCTAGCATATGGTTGGCTTTCTGGGCTACAAACACCCATTACTGTCTTCTGTTGAACTTCTCAACTACCAGTGTCCTTGGCTGGGTCGTGATGAGATGCGTCCCAGAGTCCTGGGCTGATTGTAGTCACTAAGTCACTCTCAATGATATTTGAAATGTTGTGGCAATCAGGTGGTGCCTCTGGTAACTGGAAAAAAGGCAACATTGCACCCATTTTTTTTAAAAGTGTAAGAGGAATGATCCTGGGAACTACCAACCTGTCCATCTCACCTCTGTGCCGGGGTAGATCGTGGAACAGATCCTCCTGGAAGCTATGCTAAGACACATGGAAGGTGGGGAAGAGGTATGGGAGAGCGAGCATGGCTTCACTAAGGACAGGACTGATCAACTTAGTGACCTTCTAGGATAGTGTTGCTGCATCAATAGATGGGGAAGATTCACTGATGTCATCTGGAGTTCAGTAAGGCCTTTAACGTGGTACCTCACAACATCCTTTTCCAAATTGGAAAGGCATAGATTTGATGGGTGGACTGTTCAATGGACAAAGAACTGGCTGTGGGGTTGAGTCCAGAGAGTGGTGGTCAATGGCTCAATGTTTGGATGGAGATTGGTGACAAATGGCATCCCCCCAGGATTCGGTGCTAGAGCTGATACTCTTTAATATCTTCATCAGTGACATTGATGGGGTTGAGTGCACCCTTAGCAAGTTTGCTGATGACACTAAGCTGTGGGATGTAGTTGACACACCCAGAGGGATGAGATGCCATTCAGAGGGACCTAGACAGGCTTGAGCAGTAGGCTCAGGTGAACATCATGAGGTTCAACAAATCTAAATGCAAGGTCTTGCATCTGGGTTCAGGCAACTCTTGTTACCAATAAAAGCCAGGGGATGAAAGGATTGAGCACAGCCCTACTGAAAAGCCCCTGGTAGATGGGAAGCTGGACGTGAGCCAGCAATGTGTCCTCGCAGCCCAGAAAGCCAACCATATCCTGGGCTGCAGCATGGCCAGCAGGTTGAGGGAGGTGATCCTGTCCCTCTACTTTGTGCTGGTGAGGCCTCATCTGGAGTACTGTGTCCAGATGTGGAGTCCTCAGTACAGAAGAGACGTGGACCTGCTAGAGTGTGTCCAGAGAAAGGCCACAAAAATGATCCACGGATTAGAACACCTTTCCTATGAGGACAGGCTGAGAAGGCTTTGAGGTGACCTGATAGTGGCCTGTCAGTATCTAAAGGGGGCTACAGGAAAGAAGGGGACTCTTTAGCAGGGGCTGTGGTGATAAAACAAGGGGAAATATTTTCAAGCTTAAAGAGGGTAGATTTAGGTTAGATATAAGGAAAAACATCTTTTACAGTGACAGTGGTGAGACACTGGAATAGGTTGCCTAGTGTTGTGGTTGATGCCCTATCCCTGGAGACTTTCAAGGTGAGGTTGTATCAGTCTCTGGGCAACCTAATATATCTGTGGATGTCCCTGTTCATTGAGAGGAGTTGGACTAGATGGCGTTCAGATGTCCCTTCCAACTCTAAGGATTCTATGATTCTGTAACTCCCCCTTGGGGCTGCTCTCAATCTGTTCTCTGGACAGCCTGTGTTTGTTTTTAGGATTACCCTGAATCAGGTGTAAGACCTGGTACTTGACCTTGTTGAACTTGATGAGGCTCATGCAGGCTCACCTCTTCAGCATATCAAGGTCCCTCCAGATGGGAACCTTTTTCTTCTGTCAACTGTACTGCTTAACTTGGTGTCATTGGCAGATTTGCTGAGGGTGCACTCTGTTCCACAGTTCATAACGCTAACAAAGATGTTAAATAGTGAAGCCATGTTGGCTGTCACCTCTTATTTTCTATGTGTGTTAGCATAGTCTCCATGATCTTACTGGGCATAGAGGTGAGACTGACTGGCCTGTAGTTCTCTAGGTCGTGTTTCCTCTTTTCTAGTCAGCAAAGACTTCAGCAGACTGCTGCAACTTCTCAAGTATGATGAATAGTGGCTTAGCAACTTAGTCCGGTAGTTTCCTTAGGATACTTGGATGCATTTCATCAGGTCCCATGTATTTGTACACACAAGTTTCTCAGGTGGTCTCCTGCAGTTGATGATTTTTAATTCTTCCAGTCCCTGCCTTTGCCTTCTGTTACTGGAGTGATGTGGCTAGAGCACTTGCCAGTGAAGACGGGGGGGGGGAGGGGGCAAGTTCAGTACCTCAGTCTTTTCCATGTCAGTTGTAGCCAGCAATGTATATATTAAATATAACTTAGGTATGCACATGTGGCACACATACACACGTATACGTAAAATGCTTTTTTGAATAGTAATATCCATAAGTTTATATTCTGATTATTTCTTGATTATTCTCTCACAATCAAAGCCCTTGATAACTGTCAGCTCTTCTAACTGCTGTTTTCTTCATTCATTTATTCTATCAGTCCTATTTTTTCTTCATCTTGAAGGCTTATAAAGAGGTTATGCTTCTTATGCTTCTGGGCTTTATTGAAATATAGGAGCTAATTGAGGTTTCTCTGATCCGTCTTTAAGTGGGTTACGTTTTCTTGTTCCCTTCTCCCAGTCTGTGTGGATGAGTTTTTGTTTTAGTCTGTGTATTTGGTGGAGTCAGGGAGGGTCTGAAATGAAGCCTCTTGTAAGTTATCTGCCTGTGCAGTGGAAGTGATAGTAATCAATCCTATAGTTTGGAGGATGGCAGATAGCGCCCCCGCTGGACACAGTACAAGGTGATGGTTTGTAATACATATGTATTTGTATATACATTTGACTATGGTGAAAGTAGTTGGCTCTTAGAATGGTCGTCTTGTCTAAGGAAAGAGCAATGGGATGGATGAATGCAACTGTTGGGCTGCTGGGAGGACTGTTATAAATTAGGAAGTATTTTTCTTATGTAGTACTTTGAATTCCGATTCAAAAGTACAAATATGTAACATGTTTATTTGAATTTTAAGGTATAACGCCAATGATTACCAATGCAACTGGATGGTTTGTAGCTGATGACACGGGACAGTGCACTGATACTGCACCTATGGCAATACTTAAATCAACCAAGACACAAATTCATACTCATCAAATAAACAGGAATTGTAAGAGGGATGCACTTATAGCTTTCCCTAATGACCGCTCAACCAGCATTAGACCTAGTGAACGAAATAAAAAGTACAGGTAACAAATTAAGCAAAAGTGACATTTGAAAAGAAACACTTTATATATACGGCATAGTAGATCAAGATTGGTTACTCATATGACAGTTATTTTTTCAAACTATGTTCTTTAAAATTCATTGCGGTCTAGTAGACCTTGATCCTCTTGCACATACATTTATTGACTTGATTTTTTTTGTGTGTGAAACTATAAATATACCTATTGCAGTTCAAATTATTCATTTTGATTGCCTTTACGAGGTTAAATATTAACAATCAGCCATATGTTTGCAGTGAAATACATAAATATATGTATATAGCAAAATCAATGTGTTTTAGCTCTAACAAGACTCCGAATCATCTTATACAAATAATGAAATTAAATTCTCTCTAAATTTTTAGGACTATTTTTACGAAGACTGAAAGATATAATTATGTAGATCCAGAGTTTTCTTATACTGACTATGAAATACTGTCAAAGAAAGTACATAAGGAATACTATGCAGATTTCATTTCTGGTTTAAGACAGCATCGCTTACAGAAAGATGCCACCAGGTAAGATTTTATTTAAAGGATAAATAAGTATTCTGGGCTTTTATGAAATATATATGTACACATGCAGAAGTTATTTAGCTGCACCAAAGTTGTCACATCTAGAAATACTTATGGTTTTGATATTTTCATTTATAATGTATGCGGAAACAACATGGGTCAAATGATCATTTAGATACTCAGTGAGCACTTCCAGTGTAAAACTTATGTCCAGGGCCATGGATCTTCAAGTAAAACTGAAAATGAACTCTAGGAAGAGTTGGTTATGTATCGTTGCAAAAACATGTTATTGATTATATTGGTTTCTTTTTTTATATGGAAGAAATCATATGCATTTTTAATCAGCATGTACAGCTCATCTATAGTGATGTATTCAGCATGTGAATTACAACATAATTTGTGTAATGTAGCAGATAAGATCAAAGGATCGTATTGGCATCCTAGTCTTAATTTACACAGATCTATGAAGTGAGAATTTATTTGCTGTGGAGCAAAATCTAGGAAAGCTAGACATGGCAGTACTGATATTTTTAAGTATTGTTTGAGGGGCGGGGAAAAAAATGAGGGCGGAGAAAAAAACTTGTGAAGCCTCCCCTCCAAAAGAAAAGGTGAAGTTATACCTTAACGACTGGTAAGTCTGCAACACCTGTTATTTAAAAAGTAAGGGGCAGAAGGTTGTTGTTGTATATGCACAGAACAGTGTAAATTGAGATTACATCATGATTCAGACAAGGCCTGCCAGAGGTGAATGCATCTTTGTTTTTCTTTATGTGGACACAGGGTATATGGTTTTCTTGAAAGGAACTGTTGTTGTATAGTGCACTGGCTGTTTATGACTGTAAACTTACGTGACTGTGGAATATTTAAGGTATTTCTTGAGGATCAAGAGCAGAAATGAGTATTTCAGTTTTCAGATGAATTTCACAGTTGCTATTGAACTTAGTTATAATTTTCTAAATACTTGATAGTAAGCATCTGCCTAACATCTCTGAAAGTTAAAAATCCCTTAAATACAGGTGACATTGATTGGAGTCTAACTTTGAGCAATAAAAGTTAATTACTCTGAAAACTAGGCTGGAAGTGGTCCAGTTCAGGCACACACAGTTAAAGGATCCTTTGTAATCTTGCCATTTGCTGTCTTTTCAGTGTTTGACTTGACAACTTCATTGTTCTCTAAGGTTTACTTTAGACATGATGTAATATGTATGTTCTTGTAACCATAGTGCTTATAACCCATTTAGCAAAGTGATATCCGCAACCATGCAACAGTCTAGTCCTTGTCTAAACAATATAATAAAAGACTTTTCAGTGCATGTATTATATTTGAGATTTATTTTATAGTGAAATATTCTTATTTAGTGTGGTTATCTTAAAAAACAAAAATCTGAGGTACTTTAATGAGTAGAACATAGAATATTCAAACTTAGAGATTTCCATACAATTTTTTCCCCCTCTAGGCATAATGTGAGCATAGATTTTAAACCAGCAGAAGAGATTATGTCATCAAAGATATCAGTCACAGATTTTCCCAAGAAGTTGAAAATGCGTTCTTCAGATGAGAATTGCCTATTAACTAGTCAAAAATTGGCAGCAAGTGCTTCAATCAAGGAAGTAAGTTGAGTGCTTGAGTAGTTATATAAGCATAACATATTTACCATATTAAAAAAGAATAAGAATTTTTATCCTGTTCTGAGAAGATGTCTTGTGCCTATCCCAGATTTGGAGCGGGCTTAATTCTATGCCGTCTTCTACTCAAGAGAAGGATGATTGTAATCTAACTTTGACACTCAAACAGCTTCATCAAATACTAGTTGGTAAGATTCTTATTCTTGTCATTAAATGCACGCAGTTGTTATAAAAATGCTTATTTCAAGTAACAAAGTGCATCCACAGTTTTTTTTTCACCTTTAGTAAGAAATAGCTAGTTCACTGGTACCTTGATATCTACAGTAGTGTTTAACTAAAGCTTTCACCTTAGCAGACAATACAGAGAGAGAATTAGAATCATAGAATGGCCTGGGTTGAAAAGGACCTCAATGATCAAGTTTCAACCCCCTTATCATGTGCAGGGCTGCCAACCAAGGCCAGTCCTGCTATGGCCTATTATGGACAAATGAATGCAGCCTAATATAAGGCCTGCTCATACTATTATGGTTAGTTAATGCATAGTATCTAGATCAGCAATAATATCAGCAAGATTCCCTGGAGTCCTCAGTGTTTTTAAAGGTAACAGTGAACAGTAATACCTCAAAGTAAAACTTCTTCAGGATCCTCCTTCAAAATAATTCTAGTGGAATGCTCTGTCATGGGAAGAGTAACACCTTCTAAAGGCCCTTCTAATGAGGATCTCATCTATTAACAGCAATTAGTAGTAAAACAGGTCTGTTTTAAGGTCATGGGGGCAGATCATATTATTTAGCCGCAAAGTGAAAAATTTCATTGCTTTTTGTGTTGGATTTTGAATTTTTTTCACAAAATTTGTAAAATATTTAATGTAAAGGGCTTGAAGTCTGCAGACCAGCATGACATGTGGTGATGGCAGTAAATACAGTAGAGATTGTTTTGTCACTACCAAATTACGTGTATTGTAAAACCAAATTGTCACTTAAAAATTGTCACATAAAACTTGGAGGTGTAATTTGGTTTTAAGTGTGAATTTGTTCTGCTACTAATTCTGTAATCTGGAAGACTAAATTGTTTTGATGAGAATGTTTTAGTAGTAAATTTAACATTGAGGATCTTATTTCTAATATATTACAGGTCCTTCTACTATGAACTTCGGTGATGTTTGTGTGCACTCTACAACTGTCAGAAAACTGCATATCATCAATAACTTGTTGGTTCATATATGGATACAAACCGAGGTTGAAATTGATGAATTGGAGCTGACAGGTCCATTGTGTCAGGTGGTGCCTCCTCTTACAAAGACTTATATTCCAGTAGAATTTGAGGCAAAAACTTGTGGAATGTTTAAAAAGTAAGGCTTCTTATATTTGTCCTGATTCACGTCTTAAGTCTGTATAAGTAGAGAGAGGAAAAAAAAAAAAAAAAACAAAAACAAAACAGTGGCTAGTTTAAACTTGGTGTATTTATGATAAAATTGTGAATGTACACTTGTGGTAATATCAATAACTTATGCAGATTTATGTTGAAAAATTTTGCAAGCACGTATAGCCTTAGTGCCACAGATGTATCAGGGAAAGACAGGAGTTTGCTATTTTAGTTTATTTGTTATGAGAAACTTTGTGAAAATACTGTGTTCCTTCTATCACAGTCTTAACTCTTTGCATCTGTGCTCATATCATGCACTTCTTTCTGGCTAAATATATAGACAAGCCATTTACTAGATTTCTAGTGTCAAGATGGAACTCTCAGATTACTAGTACTGTTGCAAAAGAGCAGTATGAAGTTGGTAATTCTTTGGGATTATCTTCACCAGTCAGATGGTTTAAGTTACACACAAATCAATTACAGGTAACTTTTTCTTATCAGTTTTAACTGTGTTCATGCTGATTTGCTTCATAATTGTCTTCCTAATGATTACACCTCATATGAATTTTACTTTGACTGTAACATAATAAATACAGAAAAAGTATTCAGACATGTATTTTTTTTATGCTACAGGTCTTTCACTTACACAATAAACAACAAACACCCTGGGCATGTGCTGGTTATTGCAAATGTAGTTCCTGTTGAACTCCATTTGTCTGCAAGAGAATTGATTTTAAGCCCTATTCCTGGCTACCTGGCAGAGACAGAATTTAGAACAACAGTCACAGTATACAATCCAGGAAACCGTTCTGCTGAGTTTACTTGGAAACCTGTAACTACACAAAAAGGAACTTCATTTTCTATACAGCCGACCAAAGGTATACTATACAATTACAATGTACGTCTTAAGTGTCAATCTTAAATAATACAAACATCCATCTGATGCTATGAACTCTGTTTTTATATTTGAGTCAACATCAGTATTGCCAGGTAGTATCAGGTTGGAGTGTTGTTACCAGAGCAGTTTTCCATATATAAACCCACAAACAGGTCTTATGTAACCATTTTTCTGAGCTCAATTTGTTGATATCTAAAAACTGATGCAGTGGCTAATGGCATCACACTGCTCATCAGGATATGAGACTTTCCAAAAGTGCTGTGTAAAAAAAAAAAAAAAAAAAAAAAAACCCAACCAACCAAACTGCTAGAAGTTAATGTGGAGGGTGTGAGTGACACAAGTATAATTCAGCCTAGGACTACTTTCCACTAGCAGTATAGATCAATGGTTATTAAAAATGCGAGATGTCTTTTTTTTCTTTTGAAAAGTATTGTTCTGTAGGAATCGGTTGGAGCTTTGTTATTAAAAAAAACTTAACTGCTGAGTTGGCATTATTCAGTTAAAAAAAAAAAAAAGATTTGGCTGTATAAGGAGCTTGGTGTGCTCTGATTCTTGAGAGGCAAGCTATTTTGCGTTTGGAGTCAAAGCAAGAAAAAGCATATGCTTCTTCCCAGGGGTGGTATTCTACAAGGGACTGTCCTTTTAGTTGAGTAATTTCTGGCCAAAAATATACCGATGAAATTTGAATGTGATTTACTCTGAGGATTCTAATAAAGTGAGATATTACAGTTGTCTTGAGAATTCAGGGGCTAATCTTATTTAATTCATTGTACTGTTTAGCATCCTTGGAATGTTGGTTTTGTCTTCAGTGATAGAAGACTGCTAATTTTAATGTGCTTGTGTTATTTGTAATTACATAATATAATTTGATAATTGTAAATGTGTATGATGTAGTGTGTAAATTCTTCATGTTTATTTAGGCTTTGTGGAACCCTATAGTGACATAGAGTGTGAAGTTGTTTGGCATCCAGGATTCAGCTCTGCAGAAGCAGAAGAATTCAATTTGTGTGTGCGTAAGGGAAACACAACTAGCTTGAAATGTTTTGCAAAGGTAACACTTCATACAGTGGGCTTAGAGAAGCATATTTCTTTAATAGTAACTTCTTACATATAACTCCATGGCTGTATATTCAAAAATACTTCAATTTTGTATAGCTTCTATTTGACACATTTACAAAAAGAATATTGCTCTAAAGAATTGATGGCAAGATAAAGACGCTTTGTCTTTTTCTTGTCTGTGATGGTGTATTTCCTTTGGCATCACAACTGAGTGGTCCTTCTACCTTATGCTGTAATAGTTCTTGATTTGTTTATACAAATAAATGAAGATTGAGAGGTGGTAGAACAGTTCTTTATGTGTATGTTGCAGGGATACAAATGAAGGAGAAAGAAAATAAAAATTTTTTTCAGAGTATGAAAAGCTTCAGGGTAGCAATTGTTGATTGACTGATAAGTAATTTTGTCAATCGCAAACTATTTTAAGGTGGAGTAGAATAAACTTACAGAAGGAATCATATGAGAAAACAGATGTTCTGGAAAAGAAATTCAGCTTAGTTGAATCATTTGATATGTAATGTTGCGTGTGTCAGGAAGTAGGAGTTATACTGTTTTTATTTATTATAATTG
The DNA here is from genome assembly GCF_016699485.2 of Gallus gallus. Classification (NCBI taxonomy): domain Eukaryota; kingdom Metazoa; phylum Chordata; class Aves; order Galliformes; family Phasianidae; genus Gallus; species Gallus gallus. Next base: position 113,523,366 of record NC_052532.1, read on the forward strand.
TACTGACTGTTTGCTCTATAGTATTTCCATTTTGAGTGCCAAGGAAATTTTTCCTTTTGATTGCTCTGCTTTATCTTTTTTTTTGAGAAGCTTCATATGGCTATTTTCAAGGCTTCAAAAGAATATCTAAAACGTGGCTGTGTATAAGTTAGAATATTCATAGCTTTACTGCATTAAAATCTCTGAAGTATATTGTTTTGCTCACACATTTAGGACTAAAAAATCAGGGAGCTTGTAATTTTAAATTTAATATTTTTTACTTAACTTTGAATAAGATCAAGGTTTACATCTGATCACTTTGAATCTAGATGAGATGTACATGATCTATTGAATCTATCACATATTTAACCTTTTCTGTTTGACTAGTTATAATTTATACACTTCCACAGATATGTCAGCTTATTAATTATTGAAAACAAAATTGGGCTGATTATATTTTTTTAATGTTATTTAGCTTGCTTATCTTCTCCTTTTCTTATGATTTTGGTAGTTTGGTCCTACAAAAGTCCAATTTATGGAACAAACGGTATCCTTCAGTCATTGTTCTTTGGCTTTACCTACTTGTAAGACTGCCGTTCTTCAAAATGTGGGATACAATCATGCCTACTTCCACGTAAGCTAAAAGTATTTTTAGCACATTTAATTACTTGATGTGAGGAGGAGGAGGGAGTTCATTTTATCAGATTGTTACAGTTTTTCATTCTCAGTTATTGAATATGAAATGACCTCTTTTCTTGTCTAATTTTTTTGAAGAAAAAAGCTCTCAGTGAAGAATTCTGTCCCTCTGCTTGTCTATCTTTCTATCCATTATACCAAACCTGACAAGCTATTAATGACCTAGGAGATTCTAGAAGCTTCATGAAAACCAGCAGTGAAGGAAGAATCCCATACTCATGTACCTAATGAGTAGGCACTTTGTATGTGAGAATGAATGGGTAGTATGTATGTATTGGCCCCAGCAAATGTGATTACTAGACTAACAGCTGAGAGGAAGGTAGACTGTATTATGGTTTAGATAAGAGGTGAATGAAATACTGGGCAGGTAAAGATTTACTACATGAATTAGTAGGAAATCTAACCACATCAGTTCTTCCGATCACGGAATAATTTGCTATGCTTATATCGTGACTGATGTTGTTTTCAGGAAAATCCTCAGAACTGTTGCTCATACTTTATTTTGGTACTATTTGATTAATTTATTTTGCTTTGCACTGATTGAATTTATTTGTTTACTGGATATTATTCTTACAAGGTATATTCTTCATATAAAAGCTTCATGATAGCTATTGTTTTTAGCAGTGTTTTTTTTTTTCAGTACTACTACTATTTCATGTTTGTGTTTGAAGGTTCTTGATTCAAATCCACTGCCTGGAATGGTGATCACACCTTCTGAAGGGGTGGTACCTGTGGGAGGCTGTGCTGATCTCAAAATCAGCTTCACTCCGGATGCAAAAATGCGCTTTGATACAAGAGTGGAGGTATTCAAATCTGTATGCTTGTGTGTTGAGATGTATGTACATTTGATTATCTTCTGAAGTTTTCCTCCAGTGTTCGAGTCCTGGGGGGGGGGGGGGAGGGGGAACAGGACTTCTCACAGTTGTTGATGGCTAGTAAACTGTTCAGAGCAGTATTGAGACCAATAACAGAAGCATCTAAACAGCCTCTCACTTGAGCTGATTCATGTCATACTTCTAGCAAGCTGTTGAAACTACCATTTCATTGTTTTCATAGGATCAAATAAACATTTGCACAGTTTCAGTGTTTTATGGAGTTGCAGGACTGAAATATTCTTCATTTTTTGACTACTTTTTGTTAAAATTACAAAATGAAGTCAACTCAGAAATGAAAAACTAGTAAACTTGATCTGGTAATAGCAGTGCAATAAACATCTAATCCTAGTTTTGTCTGCTTTCTGAACTTGTCTGTAGTCAGATAAGTTGGGGGTCTGGGGGGGAAGGATTCTACTGTTGGGGTTGATCTTTGTTACCTTTTTTGACCCTAATCATGGATTCTCCATCTTCTGTGGCTGCCTACATTATGCTCATTGAACCTAGTAATCATTTTATAATTCCACTTCTAACAAACATTGCCCTAGACAATAACATCTGTTTTGCATCAGCAATTCCCTCGAGGATTCTATGATTTTGCCTACAGATGTGCATGCTAGTCCTCGTGTTTGCTGACTAGAACTAACCGATCCATTCAGCTTTAACCTGTTAGAGGATACTGCTCATTCTAGTGATAAAACTTCCTGCCATGTTTGCTTTTTCTGCAGAAGACTAGCCTTTTTGGAACTTCATTGATGGCAACGGCTATCCAGATGTTTTTTGTTTTTGTTTTTAGTTTTTCATATAGTTGTGACTGATTTGATGAGATGTTAAAATGACCTTGTCAACAATCACACTGTTCTCCGTTAACTTAGGTAGCAATTCGAAACTCGGGAGTACTAACGCTTAAGATAAGTGGATTTGTAGATACCCCTGAAATAACGATTGATGTGGTAAGTATGAAGACATTCTAGCAATTGGTAAGACTGGTACTGTTTTGCATTACCTTGATGTCAAAGTGTTTCATCTCTATTTTGTATTTTCTGTTTTATTTCCTATGGCAACTTCCTGAGAAAATTATCAAATGAAGGAAAGCAATGTGGGAAGAGAAATTTAAAAACTAAATGTGCATGTGAAAGTTACACTAAGAGATAGCTTTAACCTTTGAGCTTGAACACTTGGGAAAAATAACTGCGTTAAAATAGAGAGCGTTTCTTTAAGTTAGTTACTAAGAAAAATGTAGGATAGAGATAAGTGGATCCACTGATCTATGTATTGAAAGAAGAAAACCTCCTGATGGTGCAACTGGACTTCTATATTGAGTTCTTAAATGTTGTGTTTGCTATCTTGGAAAGAATGTCAAGATAAGGGTTAGGCAAGACAACTGATCAACTGAGATCCCTGCCTAATAGTGAATCTTTGAAAAAATATTTTTCAAATTCTTTTCAACTACAGACTTGACTTTACAACACTTTGACCACTTCTTTTTCTTTAAACTTACAGGAACTATTTGATTTTGGTGGTGTTTATGTTGGTTCTACAAAATCAATTCCATTTTTACTGCAGAACAAAGGACAGGCATGTACCAAAGTGGTGTTTGATTTTTTGAAGTGTAAGGATTTTAAACTTGATGTTCATGACCAGACAGGTATTGGCTTTTGCTGTATCAATTTTCACTGAATAAAAAAAATGGGATAATACTAAGAGCAAATCTGTGAGAGTATTTCTGGTATATAAATGTTATAATTTACAGAAAACCTAAGGCAATCATTTCATATTAAACATTAGTTTAATGTAAAAAATGACACTTGCTAAAAATAAGCATTTGGAAAATAGTTTCCTGTAGATTATTATTATTATTATTATTTTCCTATGGTTGCAAAGACATTTTTAAATGTCTGAATACCCTCACACCAGTTAAAATTAAATTAAAAAGAAAACAAAAACCAGAATGTCAACTATACTTATTTCCTATCCTTAGACTTTACCCACTGTTTTGATAATGTTTACTTTTAAGTTCATTCATCATCATTATAGTGCTCTGGACTTCTTTTATAATGGTGCAAGGTGTCTGTGAGTTAATCACAGAATCTCTCTTTTATATAATGCCCAGATCAGAATGGCATTGGGGCAATATCAAGAATTTGGCTGCTATTCTTTGTCTTGATATGACTACAGTCTCTTATTCTTTATTTGTTGTTGCTTATCCCTTTTCTAATTCAGTCCTGGTATTGTCTGTGCTGTACTCAAACATAAGAGATTTTTCAGCTGTGTTCATTCAGCCCTGCAAGCTCAGCAAATTGAAACATTTTCTTGTACAAGCCAGTATTTTAACTTCTATTTATATCCTCGTGTAGAACTAAATGTGGATGAGCACAAAAAATAATCTGAGAACAAAGGGATCTCCTTGCCACACAGTAGATTTCAAAGGGAAAGTGAAGGCCCTTAGTCAGCCATCTTAACTTAAAGGTCTGTAAGACTGTCTGTGACAGATAACTAGCTGGCCTGGGAATTGATTCATTATACGATTTCTAGATCAGACTTTTTGCTTGAAACGAGTAAAGTGACATCCAGTGAGATCCTATGTTGTTTAAGTGGCTTTGTCACAGAGCAGATATTGACCTCAGAGGAGGTTTACTTCATGCTACTGTTAGTGTTTTAAAATTGGACCCAAAAGCCTAAAGAACTAAGGGAGCCTTACTGGTAAACTTGTAAAGGCCTAAGAGTCATTTAGGGGAAAAAACTTTAGCTGAGTGTTTTATTACGTTAATGAAAGTTACTGCTGATTATCACAAAATTACCTCCAGAATGCTTATGAAATATTATGTTCGTTCATATCTTGATAAATATTTGCTGTGTATATATCTGTTGGACATCACTTAGAATTACTGCAATTATTACAAGATGGATATTTAGTACAAAGGCATCTGTAATGTGGTTCTAACTCTTGTTTGATAGAGGTTGACAGCTGCTCTTCAAAGCCGCATTTGTATTCAGTTAACTTAGAGGGGAAGTCATCTCTGCAGTGCTCACTGACCTTCACACCAAAAGAGGTAGGCTTTGATATTATGAACCTCAACAAACCTGTTGCATAGCTGAATTTTTTACCTTAAAAATAAATGAATTTTAGAATTATCTTGGATGGGTCAACAGTATTTCTTTCTCATTTGTCTGCCTGCTCTCCCTCCTCTCAGCCAAGCATTTTATTCTTCAAATAAAAGTTAATTTGTGTTCATTCAAATGCATCAGTCAAATAACATTTTCATATTACAATCTGCGTCTGACACTTTTTTCTACTCTTACCATTGGCAGCTTAGATTTCTTGTGCACCAGTAAATCATTATGAAATAACTAGAAGTGTAAATTTATAGTGCATTTGCTTCTCTGAGATGATATCTCTTAACAGAGGATGAGTAAACAGATTCATAAAAAATGAGCTATTTGAAACCGAATTCATTTCCTGCAATAGCATAGCAAGCCATGAGGTTAGGTGAGAAGCCGTAGATGTTCTGTCTTTTAACCATCTTGACATTGCAGCATTCTCATAAGTGTACACTGGATGCAGTGCTAGGAAGGTATGTAATTGTTTGCAAAATTGTGCACAGAATACCAGCAGTGACCTACTATCAAACTGAATAGAAGCTCAGTAATGAAAATGTTGATGTTTTTATTTAGGTAAGAAACATCAATAATAGAAATGGAAGATGGAGAATGAGGCATTAGGTATTGCCATTGGAGTAATATCTGTATGGTATCAAAATGTATCAAAAAAATCATAGGATGGTATGGGTTGGAAGGGACCTCAAAGATCATCCAGTTCCACCCCAACTTCCGTAGTCAGGGTAGCCACCTAGTAAAACAGGCACCAGATCAGGTTGCCCAGGGTCCCATTCAACCTGACCTTGAAATCTGTAATGTCACTGTGAGGGAGTCGGACATATAAATCAGAGTAAGCCATATAAATAGAAATAATGCAAGTATAGCAGGTAAAAAAATTGTTCAGTGCCAATAATAATTAAAAAGCTTTCTGTTTGGGTTGCTGTGCTTAGAGAAAATGGATCAATAAAAGCAAAGAAATGATTAGAAGTGCAGAAAGTACAAAAGAAAGTTAAACAGAATATTGTTAACATATGGTAGTATCAACTGTAGTAGATAGGAATGAATGAGTATAAATTATGACAGGTGGATTAGATTTGAAGTAAAAACTCTCTATAGCAAAAGGGTCAAATTTTGAGATAAATTATCTTGGAATCTCCATTATTGAAGACTCCTAAGAAGGGTTTGACAAGCCTGGGAATGCTAGGCTCTTGTTTTTGGCCAGAGAATGGAATAAGTTATCTCTGTTTAGTGCATACAATTTCAATTTATCTTGTTTGTTTACCCAATAGTTGTTGGAGTGAGCTATCAAAGCTTAATAAATATTCTCTCTATGTGAAATTCAAAACAGTAGAATAATACACAGAAGTATAGACTTTTGGTTTATCAACAAATTGGAATATGGAAAGGCTATCTGCTTATCTCTGTTATGGAGGTGCGTATAGATATCATTATCATTGCATTTTTGTTCCCACTTTCCTCTTCTGTCTTAAAAAATGGCTTTTATCTCAGCCATACTGTTGTCCTGCCAGAAGCTCTACCTTTCTTCCTCAGTGCACCAAGTCCTCCAGGAATGCTGCTCCTTCCCTCCCCTCTGAGAACCCAAAATGCCCCGAAAAAGGCAGTCCATAGAACCAGAGCATTAACTCTTCTAACTCTCACTGTTTTACATGATGTTATGTGGACTACCAACAACAAAAATCACAGAACCGCAATAGCATCAAGTAAATCATAGGTATAACACCAAACAGAGAAAGTAAATGGTTGCTAAAATTGGAATGTCCTTCTCTAAGAACTTTCCAAATCTGAGTTTTCCTTTTTTTTTTTAAAAAAAATCATTTGATGACATTGACATGCTCATCGTCTTTGCAGAGGTTTCCTCTGTTTGTGGATTAGATGAGAACGAAGTAATGACTGTACAAATATTACTTTAATTTTGCTGAGATTGGTTGATATTCTTTTTTTGTTTGATTCAGTATCTACATAGAAAATTCGGAAGTCAGAAATTCAATAAAAGTAGAATGCTCAAACAAACTGATTTAAAAACTATAAATAGGATCTGAAACATTAATTTGGAATCACACAATACTATTTCAGAAATAATACAAGGATATGTACAATGTGTAAGACTTAAATACAACACTAGGTTAACTTCCAAGGCCTCTGTTTAAATTTATCCTAGAATCACAGAATAGTTTGGGCTGGAAGGGACCTCAAAGCCCACCCACCCCAACCCCTGCCTTGGGCAGGGCTGCCCCCACCAGCTCAGGCTGCCCAGGGCCCCATCCAACCTGGCCTTGAGCGCCTCCAGGGATGGGGCACCACAGCTTCTCTGGGCAGCTGTGCCAGCGCCTCATTGCCCACTTGGGAAAGAATTTCTACCTAACAGCTAATCTAAATTTCCCCACTTTCAGATTAAAGCCATCCCCCTTTGTTCTATCGTTATCAGGCCATGTAAAAAGTTGGTCTCCCTCTTGCCTATAAGTTCCTTTTTAAGTACTGGAAGGCCTCAATGAGGTCTCCCTGGAGACTTCTCCAAACTAAACAAGCCCAGCTCCTGTAACCTTTCTATATGGGAGTGGTGCTCCATACCTTTGATCATCTCCCCTTTCATCTTGGTAGATAAAAGTGCGTAACTATGTGTAAGATCTAAAACACAGCCATATTGATATGAGCTGTAGCCTGAAATTTGGTGGCTGTTTCTCCTTATTGCATAGGATTTATCTAGTAATAGTTCTGCTGTACAAACTGTTTCTTTATTCTCCACTGTACTGGAAAGTAGTGCAGCAGAAAAGCAATTATGTCCTTCCAGGCTAGTGAAGTACCAACTCTTCAAAATCCTAAATGAACCTTATCGCCCCAAACTATCAAAATCAGGATTTTGTGTAACTTTCAGTACTTAATTTCCTATTGCTATAATTGATCTCTTTTGCTATTTTCTTTCTTAGTTTTAATCCATGCTAGCTAGAATGGATTAAAATGTTTTTTTTTCCTTACCTTGCTTTAAATTTAAGTGATTAAACATATAGAGTATTTACTATTTCAAAAGTCTTCTGAAATAGTGAAATTTTACTTGTCATCTGAGCATCTCCAACTGTCATTTATGAATATTGGCATGGTAATCTAACTGAAAGCAAGGTTATACTAGTTGCAGCCTGCTTTAATTATAATATAAATTTTACGTGGGAAGAAAAAGTGTTTTTCCACCCTTGAGCGTGTGTGTGTGTGTGTATATTTTTTGAACAGGTTAGCTTTATTTGGCAATAAAGGGATAAAGGATTTCAAAAAAGCCACTTTTGTGGAGGGCCTTATGCCTCGTAACCAATTACTGTGTACTGTTTTCACAGTCTTTTTTATTTCAGTTTCCCCTTCTCTCCATGTGCACATATTCTTTCTATCCATTTCCCTTCACCCCGTGCTGGTTAAGTTAAGTGTGCAGCCAGTGATTCCATTCTGCTTCAAAGTGTTGCTTGTTTGGCACGGGGCAGCTTACATGTTATGAGGCGGGAAATGCCCAAATACACGTACAACTTAAAACCCACTAGTTGTCACACATTAACATCATTGAACACCTCTGATAACTGGAAGGAATAGCACTGATTACTGTAAAAGAAAACATGGGTAACTGAATGTGTTACCCAGTGTGGCATGACTAAAGGAAGCATTTGGAAGTGTATGAACCACTAGGATGCTGTAGCTTTTCTTTAATCTAGTTTCTGCAAACTAGCATAGTAATAAAAACACCAGCATAGTTTTGTTAAGAAAGTAGTCCAGGTTCCAGCATCTTACTGTCATCAGAAACTCTCACTTCTTGTTGATTTGATGTAACATTTCCCATTGGATCTGGGTTGTCATTAACATTCTACTCTGTCTAGATTTCCTCCTTCTCTCATCAGATTTCTTCCTTTCCTGACTGTCCAATGTTGAAAAAGCTCTAATCTCTCTGTCGATCACTCTTCAAGTTTCACAGTTGCTAGTGCTATTTCCTGCCTCTCTACTTGAACAGCTGTTTCTTTGCTCACATCACCATTTTCTGGACATCTATTTTTTTGATTGAACCTATCTCTCAGCTGCTGCAAACCTGAATTCCACTGAGATAAATTCTTTTCTGTCTGCAGTCTGGTTCTACTAAAACTTCCTTCTGCAGTTGTAGTCATAATTGCTGACAATACTACCCTCTAAACCAAAAGAAACCAAATTTCACCCATACTCAGCAAGCTAGATTCTGCTACCTATCTAGGTGACACTGAGGAGCCCTTTGTTTCTCTCTTTGTACAAGAGAAGTAGGCAGCGTGTGAGCACGGTGAATATTTGCTCAGTGATGATTTTTGTTGTTTGTTGTCACTGTGCTTTATGAGGCTGGATGGTACACCTGCTAGCAGCAGTGTCATGCAAGTTCTAGTAAGGTAAAAAGGAAAAACAAGGTGCAGGAGTGTGCTTCTTTTTTTTTAAAAAAAAAACTGCTGGAAAATAGCAAATTCCAGCATCTTGGAAAAAAGACAAGTTACACAGCTGTGCAATAATGAGGCCCATGAGAGCTTTGATTGAGACAAATGGAGAAAGTCACACCTGTCAGAGCTTATTGCTTAGGCTTTATCCAGGAAAGTGGCAGGTGGTATTTTATTTATTTATTATTTGACATTGATAATAATGGAATTGTTTATTTTTAGTGAACAGAATTCATGAATAAGAAACTAATTCTATGGAAAACCAGTTATGAAACTGCAAAATACTAAGAGTATTGTTGATGTATCACCTCTGTATACTACTCTGTAGTTTAATTTTAACACTTTAAGTAGTCGATTTGAACACTTGTTGCATTATTCATTATGCTGCTTATAAGTAGTAGCCAGGAAGTTTAGATTGTATTAAAGTGTGTGTATATTTCAAGAAAAGGCTACTGTTAAGTCTTAAAAGTTGAGTATATATTTTGTATTCAGCTACAGTACATAAACACTTCGTTCTTCAGTACCATTTTATTGTATTGTTAGGTTTAAATTTTAATTAGAGTGGTTTTTTTAATGTATGTTACAATTCTGGGATTGCTGCCGAAATCTATTTTGCTAGTGCTGTAAATAAGTTTTAAAATGATTCCCACACACACAAAAACCTGGTGATTTTGAATGCTTCAAGATATTTGTACAGTGTGCTAATTATGTGATAAATACAACAATATCTTCCTTCACAGATGTGTTAATTTTAAGTCTTAGTTTACTGATTGACTGTTGTACTGTAAAAGCAGGTTTTGTAATTTTAGGGCGATAGTGTATTCTTCGTCCTAAATAAAGTATTTGATTCCTGGATTTGACAGCAAAATTCTTGCTCAACCTTGTTCCCCTCTCAATCTGATAATTCTGCTTAATTTTTGTCTAACTCATTCATTTTAAGTGCCTTTATATTCTCATGGGTTCTGGGATAACACTTTCACCTTTTGTTTATTTCAGTGTGCTGAGACCAGAAAGCACTCAGCAATGTTCACTTTCCAGTGTTTGGCTTAGAGCTGTCACCTACTTTGTGACCAAACTGTGGCATTTTGAAAAACTCAAATGAATTTGGGTAGTAGAGCTTTCTTGATCAAAAAAGTTTTCTTAAAATTCTACATTTCCTTAGCAATTTTTAAGAAAAAAGATGTTTTTCTTTTTTCTTGTAAATGACTTCTAAATGAAATATTGCAGAAATATGTTTTATTTAAAGAATTGTTATTTTCTTATGGCTTCCTACACAAGAGTATCTTTTGGAGGTGAACACATAACAAAAAACTGCTTTGTTGCACACGATCTTTTTAAAACTTCTTTTGAAGTATTTTAATTGCTAAGATTCCCACTTTGCAGATCAGGTCTCCTTTCCAATTAACGTGCATTTAAATTACGAATTTTGATTAAATTAAAAACTTGATTAAATCAGGGTGGGGAAAATATTTCATATTATGTTAATGACCCTGAGTGTTTGTGAAACAACTCATGCTAGGCTGCTTGCTTCTCATCCTTTCCTCCTTCTATCCTCTGGTTTATGAAATTAAACGTAGGCTTCAGAAAAATATATCAACAGAAAAATAACCATGAAGTATTCATGGGCTGTTTAAAATGTAAGTCCAGTAATAATTTAAGAGTTTTTGTTTTTTTTAAATGTTTTGTGCATTATACAACATGATAGAGAATCTTCCAATTTGAAGTATTAGAGATTGAAAGAATATTGTAAAATAGGTCTGTTTTGAGTACATTTAAAAAGAAAAATGATGATTATGAAGTACTATTGTACTTCAGGGCAAATGTAGGTTTTCAGTGAATGTGAGGATGTACATGTAGTGAATCAAGCTGTTGCTTTTGTTTGCCAGTACAAAGCAAGTAAAACCCTTGCTTCACAATAGAAGGAAAACAGATTGGCCTGATATTGGGAATGAAGAGCAAATTTTGAAAAGCTGCTTTGGAAGAAGGTTAGAGAGATTCCACCTCTTATTGGCCAACCTAAATGCACAAAACAGTAGTGCTACAGACACTGCTCTTTTGCATAATCAATTAAGTCATAATACATTTTAAGCATTTTAATCTTACCAAGCTTTCTAGGCTTGAAAAATTGTATCATTATATTTGTATGCCTTTCATACATGGTAAGAATGGAAAGGATTTTCCAGATCAACTGTTTATACTGCATTGCTTGGCAGCAGTACTCTGAGTATTAGAATTGCCCACGTAGGATGTACATGATGTCTATAATCTCTAAACCTGAGATGCGTGCTGAGATATGCAGTCATCTGTTTCTTTATGGTGAGCCATACTGCTTGGGAGCTATTGGTACATGCAACAGATTACATTTTACACTTTAGAAAATGCATGCTAGGTACATATGAACAATACAGAAAAATTGTATAGCTTGAGGAGCATGATAGAAGCTTCTGATGGGGTTTGGTCTGTAATTGTTAAACAAGATGCTTGACCTAGAGAGTCCTTGAAAATTTCCCTCTCTCTCATTGGCTCACTTTGAAGTTGTTTCTTAAATGTGCATTTTAATAGCTATGTTACTAAATAACCAGGTATTCAGCTTTAACTTATCAAACTTCACATATGTTTTCAGAAAACAATTTAAATGATTTTTGATGGATTTCAAAGTCTTGACATGTAATGCTTTTTAGTTTCAACTGTGAGAAAAGATAGTTGTTTGTCTAAAGCTGTAAAGAGCCACTGTTGTTAAGGACAACGCATTTCAAACATACTTTGAAGTGAATGGAGCTTCTACCTCCATGAGGAAAATATCCTTTTTAGGTTGTTTTTTTCCCATTATTTGCATATTACATTGATATAATGTGGAGTATATTATGTGGGTGGCTTTTGTGATATTAAATACAGAAGTGTGTTTAAATCATACCAGGAGATTTTTTACTCAGTCTTTGATAATGATACAATTCAATATTAGTTACTAAAAATTTTAAATGTCATTTACCATCTTAATTTTGCAAAGTGCAATTCTGTGTTATAAAATCTAATCGTAAAATCTTTCAGATCTGAATTATCAATGATAACATGAATGCTGTGATCTTGCTAGAAAAAAATTTCCACTTGCTGCACATTGTCATCTTACTAAACACAATGTTCCATAATGTTCAGCACGTCTTGCTCACCAGGAGCTTGTAGTTCTGTCTTACAAGTGCTACTGGAACTCTAAACATTACAGATGCTGCGTTCTTGATTCTCATTATCTAAGTTCTGTGTTGAATCTGTTGCAGAAGAATATTTGCCTCATTTTCTGTGGTAGGAATATTTTTTCCTTTCCTGTCACTTATATATTTTGCTCACTACCATATATACAAAAGTAAAGCATGATGCACTATTCCCTGTGGTAGTCGGAAGCTTTTAAATGATTTATATCTCCTTTATATACCTGGCTTTGCTGCATATTTTAAGCAGCACACAGATTTTATAGGCCAGAATCCTTTTTGAAGATTGCAGTGTCCTTCAAGGTGAAAACATCTGTAGAATTTGAAGTACCCCAACAGTGGCTTTATGGTAGAAGGTTTGGTTTTTCTTATGTTGCCTTTTTTATGGTTATCTTTTTTTTTTCTTTGTCTTGAGAGCATACTGTAAAGTTTGTCCTTGGAAAGACTGCATGAAAGACAAGAAATGCCTTGTTGGAAAGTGCACTGTGAAATAAATTAGACCTCTCAAGTGCATAAGCTGTATGGATGTGGGGGGAAGGGAGGAACAAGGGAACTAGTTTTGTTTCCTCCTCACTGCTCATGGTTAGATCACAGTTCCAATCTTTATCTTTGCTCACGTTGCAAAGGAGCACAGCCCAGTGACTTACCAGAAGCCTTGTCTGTAGCTGTGCTGATAACCCTGCTTCTTTTGAGCATATGATTTTTTTCCTTGGTAGAGTGAATATGGCTTTTCACTGCATAGTTAAACTGATAATGAATAGTAATGAAAATAGTATTATCACGATCAGTTTTAATGTTAATTTTGATAATTATGGAATAGTAATAAGAAATGGTGGTAATACTCAGGTGGTTCAAGAAATACTGATTGCTTTGGGAAAGTGACCACGATGGTATTTATGTCCTTTAGGTGGCGGCATATGACTTCGTTCTTCCAGTTAACACTCGTTGGTATGAACTTCCATTGCTACAGCAAGGCTCTGCATCTGCAACTTCTCTTGAATCTGTAAAGCATGTCATTGCTCCACAGCCACAGAGGGTGACTGTGGCTATTCCGGTCTGTAGAGTTAAAGCAGTTGGTAGGTAAACTAGGAACCTAAAGAAAGTGATGGATGCTTACATTTGTGGTGATATTTTTGCTTGTGTTCTAATTATGGAGAATTACCATTTAACTGCACCCTCCTTCCCCTTAAAAAAAAAAAAATGATAATGGAAGGCTGAAAATTAAATTACTATATAATTTGCAAATTTCTTAGAAATGTGGAAATTAGTAAAATGTGAGTGTGTATTTTTAAATATATATAAAGCTGTGCTTTCTGTAAATCCGATCACATATGCTAAGAAACATGTTTTTTTCTATAGCTGTTTTCCTATACCAGTTTTCCAGTTCTTTCATTTAAATAAAAACAGAAAACTAAAAAACATCAAAATTCAGTTTTGTTCCAACTCCAATTAGTATTTGTGGTCTTTAACATACAGATCTCTGCATTGACAGCAGTTCATCTGCGTAGAGAACTGGTATATCATTTATGGTTTTTTTCTGGTCTCAGCCTGTGAAAACCGGGAGCTCTAGCTGTATTTAATATTCTTTTAAAATGCCTCTCTCTGGCTCTGATCCCATCTGAGATATCAATTTAGTCTTTTTGCTTCTGTTTGCTTTTTATGTGCAGAATTGCACTCTTCTGGCCTTTCAGAATTTGTTAATAGCCAAATTTACAGGCACTTTGTCTACAGTAAGATATAAATATCTTAGTCAGTTCTCTGCTTTTGTTAAAACAGTTTGTTTCTCTTTCATTTCCTGTCTGATTCAATCAAATATATTAACCTCCATATGGTGATTATTTGAGTTCACCAGCTTTTCTCATATCAGTTCTTAATACATATTTACTCTCTATTTGAGAATGAGACTTAAGTGTTGAGTATCTTTCTGGAATGTTGTTCATACAATGTTTACAAAATCTCAGGAGTACTGAAGGGTACCTGGCTGATAAAATTCATAGTGTGGGCTATGAGCAGCTCCTATTTATTTTTGTCTTGAACTGAACATTTCAGAGGAAGTCTTCCTTATGCAAAAGTTAAGTCTTAAAGTGATCTCTCAGATTTCTTTGGAATCATTTAAAATGTGAAGGAGGTAAATTCATATTAAATGTTTCCACATACATTTAGTTTAAGAACAAACAGAATAAAGATAAATATGCATATTAGTATGAGGTTAGTACAGATTGTTTCTCTAAAAAATTATGAATCTAAGTAACTGCTAGTGCAGAAGCAATCATTAAAATGAATCTATGGTACTTTCAGTACTTCTTTATAATTGGCTATAGTTTCTATTTAAATTTGAGTATTGGAATTACATTCTTATGGGACATTTTGGGGGACTGGGAGGAGATAGTCCAGGTAAATGTTGTTCCTGCATTATTTCATATGACTATACAGATATAGGCAACTAGTCAGATTATTTGTACCACTGAAAGCAAATTGATAATTACTACATTCTGAAAAGTCAAAATTTATCTGTTCTTGATTCATCATTTCAGATTATCACTTTACAAATTACACATGGGTAAGAAGATGTTGCAAGCCCAAACTTTTCATTTGGCAACTTACCTAATTCTCTCTACTTTGTGTTATGGCACATTTATTTTTTCTTACCTATGATTTTTTTTTCCTCTGACAGATTTTCTGATTGCTTAGGATTCAGACTGCCCACAACAGTGCAATTGGCACTTCAATCTGTACCTTATATCCAATGTTTGTACTTAGAATTGTTCACCCAGAGAAAAAGAATCACTATTATCTTAGAGAAGTCAACTCAGTCCTTTAGATTTGAGTGTATTAAGTATATTTTCAATCATAAGTCTCCCTCCCCACCCCCTTTTTTAAATAAAAATGTAAAAACGGGGTTTTTAAAGTGTTTCATAGTTTAAGAGATTAGCAACGTCCCAAGGACTTTCCTTAGGGACTGATTATTGACATGTAAGAAAGCACTGAAGAAGCCCAAAAGCAAAATAAGGAACTCAGCCTCTGAGTAGATACAATTCCTACCTGATTCAGACAAAAAGGCAGAGCATGTAGTATCCATGTGAAGATACTACGTGTACTGTCTTTTTAAAATTTATCAGACTTGCAGTTTCTTCATGGAGTTTCTCATATCTCCCCTTTTGCCTTTGTCTAGTCCTTCATTCTTGCTGTGTTTTCCTTGCACAGATGATTTCTACAAAAGGTGGGGACTCCATGACTGATACAGTTGCACATTACCTGTTGAAAGCATTGCTCAAACAATGAGGTTGCTACTCTAAAAGAATATTAATTTATAGAGGTTCCCAGCTTATTAACCACATTTGGCATCTAACTGATTACTCCTATGAGAACATGCATCCTTTTTTTCCCTAAATCTTCATTCTAGACTTCATACTGTGCCATTTTTCTTTATTTCGGCTATATGATATTAAGAGGAATGCTGTTGTCCTTCAAGTCTTTTCTAGTGAATACTGTCACCACTACATTTTATAACTACCGAAATAATAGTCTGGAGGTAAAATTAGTGGATTTGGATGTGATTATAAAATTATATGAAAGTAATATTCTGCAATTTTTATTTTTAAGAAAATGAATGAATGAATATAATGAAACTAAATGCCTGAAGATATGCTAAGGTATCCTTTTAATGAGCATTGCTTTTGATCTCTCAAGTATGCTTGTGAATATAGTCTGAATGTCCTTGAATTCATTGCAACAGGAAGATTGCATGACATTGTTTATAGCATCCTTACACAAAGGAGAGATTACTATATATGTAGTAGGTGTAAAGTTGTAATCATTTGAACATCACTGAAGGGTCATATTAAGTCAGAAACTTACCTTAGTGATTTTTATAAACAATAAAATAAACTATAGCTTTATAAAAGGGGGAGAAGCAGTTCTATTAAATATGTTCGGAAACAGTTATTTTATGAAGGCAATTTGGGGATCTATTTGTCAAAACAATACTGTATAAACACCTTTATTTAATTTTTTCAACAGTTCTTAAGTCACCACTGGAGTTCACCTCAACGGAACTTATATTTACACGACATTCAAGTGGTATATGTTCGAATATTCCTGATGGAAGTCTGGATTCTCAAGTATGTAAACACAAGTGTTATTCCCTGTGTCTTTTAATTACTTTAAAAACAAATCAGAAATTGTTGTATTTTGGATCTTAAAATTCACTCATGGTCTAAACATATGCATTTATATATTTTAAATATTTTCTAGTTGTTGTTTTGATCAGGTTTTGAATTCATATTTGTCTTTGATCACTACAAAATGTCTAGACCTCAGGCTTGGGCTCCTCCTGGCTTTCTGATGCATGGGAAACCATAGGCACTGTGAGAGAGCAGCTCTGTGATAAAGGAATGGATTATTTTGTTGTTGTTCACATTCTTTTCTGACTGGGTTGGAAAAAAATTGTTTTTGGAAACCTATTTTGAACTCTTTGTAATTTAAATATTTAAAGACCTGTGAGTCTTTATGTCATTAGTCATGTGTTAGGCTCTTATTATTGTTCACTCATATCAGCAAAAACTCATTTATATTTGGCTAAGCACCCCACAATGTTTCGATCTGTTTTTTTCACAGAATTTTTTTTTGTTTTCCCAATTATGGAAGGCAGTGAATGTGGCAAACAACTGGAGATCATTTAGTCTGTCCTGATAGGCATACTCGTTTCCTCACTGTACAGTAAACTGGATTCTTAATTTCTTTCTAGAATTGCAGAAGAATGTGAGAAGTATTGTGGTGCTTGCTGCTTTTCCCTCTTTCATCATGCACTCCTTTCTCTGTAAATATTTACAGAAGCTTGACCTGAAGAATATCTCAAGGCAACGGTTGACATGGAAGTTGATTTGTGATGATGCGGGCAAAAATATAGAAGACAGTGTTTTTAAATTTAGTCAGCAGACAGGATTTCTTGATCCGGGACAAAAAATCAGTATATCTGTGTTCTTCGGCTCCTGTAAGTAATCTTGTTAGTTCTTTTACAGATATTTTGGACAAGTTTGTCATTTTTATAGGTTTGTTTAAATCACTTTTTGTGGTGAACAACGACTAGCACTTGTTTTGATAATCTTTGAGTTAATGTGAATAGAGGGCTTGTTGAAGGTCTGAGAAAATAAGACTCTGCAGACCTGACACAAAACATTGAGTCTGCTTTGCATGTAGAACACATCAAAGGCTGGAATACCTGAATTGTTTTCAGTACTGTCTGTTAACGTACACCTGGGTAAAAATTGACTTTAAATACTTAAGCTTTCCAAGAATACTTAGAGCGTATGTGATTCCTTGATTTTTATTTTAAATAGGCAGAACTTTAATAATAGAAACTTCCTTCCTCAAAAAGATGTAAAAGCAGTTAGGTATATTATTTTCTGACTGATTTGCTCAGGCAAGCAGACACCAAGTTAAAAGCATAAGATACATTTCTAACAAAGCTTGGGAGCATGTAGGAATGTGACAATCAACAGCATATACCAAAAGAGAAATTGCAGAACATGAGCTTTAGAATTCCACATTATACCTGTCAAGTGTTTTGCATATAGAGTAATCAAATACTTGAATTGTTGAAGCCTCTTACAGAACTCAGAGTGGTATTAACATTTCTAAGTGCCTACTGGTGGCCCCAGCACTGTTGAAAAGAAGGAAGGTTTTCTTATTGGTTGGATAGGATATATTTAACGTTGTTCTGCGTATTGTGAATATGCAAGAGCTGTATTTATTGCGTATGTTGTTTGGAGTTGTTTGCTGTACTTCAGAAAGATTTTCCATTACGTTTTATCTTCTTGATAGCTTTTGTTTTCAGCTTATGGTTGGGCTGTGATTTTTTTGCCTCCGAAATGGAGAAGTATATATATTACATATAATGATCTTTTTGGAGAACTAATTAAAAGATGGTTTGCTTTAAAGGAGGAAACAATCATTCGTATAATGGTTGTGCAAGTTACATGTTTATATTGTGAGAATGTATTAAGACTGAAGCAAAGAACAACATGCAAATAAAATAAAATATTTTAAATTACTGAATCAGTTGTATATGTAAATGCAGACAAATATATACAGAAGGAACACTAGCAAATAATTATCATTTGAAGTCATTTGTGTTTTCACTGCTCTCCCCAATCTTTTATTTACAGAAAATCACAAATAATAATGTAAAAGTCAATTGCTCTTAATTTGATGTTAAATGTTTCCCATAATCTGTAGCTCTCTTGTAATATATCTTCACTGAAAATAATTACTCTTCTAATACAAAATTAGGTAGAACAAAACCCATACGATAGACACAATTAATGAAGAGTGTGTACTAATCAACTTCATAGGTATGCAGTGTAAAGTTTTACTATATGGGGAAGAATAAGCCTTAAAAAGAACCTTCAGTATGCTTTGAAGCAGTTTGTTCAAACGTTTCACAGTATTTAGAATAATTCATAATAGTATTCCCAAACATGCCAGAAAATTAACATGAATTCAGTGCCTCTGGAAGATGTCTTGATTATATAATAGGCATGACCACCTACATCTTCTAGAGTTTTTCCTACTGAAGTAAGAGGTTGTATGACTGACTTTTAACAGTTCCTGCACTTTTTTCTTAGGGTTTATATTTAGCTTTTAACTACCTCTAACTTCTTTGTTTTCAAATCTGTATAACAACGTAAACAAATTCTTACTGGCATCCACTTAGTTTGAAGGTGTATATGTGTAATATGCTGGACTTTGTGATAATTCATGCCGTAACTAAACTGGAAATATTTATTTGGGTAACAGGGTACGAAGTGAGTAACATCTAATACAAACTTGAGGAACAGAAAATAATTATCTGGCTCTGTAAAGAGTTACTTGGACTAACCACAGAAGTACTTATTGTTTCAAGTAACACCTGCTTGTCCAGACATATTACATACAAAATTACTTGTTTTGCTATCGCTTTCCTTCTTAAATGTTAAGTGAGGATGTTTCTGTACTCTTTAATCTGTTAACACTGGGGAATCAAAGGAATCAAAGCGAAAGCTGTTTCTCTAAAAAAAGAAAAGTTTCAACTTCTTGGGTTGTCTTAAAATGTCATACGGATTTGTTTCTAAACACATGAGGTATTCATCAGTTGGTGAAAATGGTTTTCTCTTCTTTTGCTAATTTTTCAGCTGATGGGAATAACTGAAAATTTGGAAAATGGTTGTTCCCTGTTTGGTTAACGTTTTGATAGTCTAACAGTTAGTAAAGGCAGTGCCTTGCTTTACGTTATCAATGAAAGAAAGTGTGCTTTTGCCATCTAATAGAAAGGTGTCTTGCAGCAGTTAGCAGGATCATGGGAGAAGAGATGTAACACAAGGAAAGGGGGAAAATTTTTAATGGAGAATAATTAAGAATTTCAAAAATTTCTGATAAATTCTTGGATTTAGGGTTTTCTACAAGCAGTTATTCTAAACTTAATAAATAAATCTTCTGATATAATACTTGCTATATGTTAAACCACATTTCAATTAAGAAGTAGAACTGGTGACTATTTTTTAAAGTTCTTACTGTAACTCTTTCAGTTGTTGAATTTATAGTAAAAAATATTAAAACCTTTTTAACAGCTTGTGCTGGGACATATGCATCTGAAATGTCTGTGTGTGTAAATGATAATCCATCACGTTACAAAGTAACGTTGTCTGGTACTGTCAAGTCTCCAAAAATACATTTTGATCCTCCCTTTCTAATGCTGATGCCAGTTCCTCTGGGTGTGAAAACTGAAATGGCCATCAAAATTATTCCTCAAGATTATATAAGGTAAAAATATCACAATAAGTTTTTACAAAAATTCAAGTCATTCTTGTTTTCTATTCTCTCCTGGAAAAGTGAATTCAGTTTTCTTTATGAAGTAAAATACAAGTTACTCAGTGGTTGCATCTGAAGGGATTCCATATTGGCCTGGACTGACTCACTGTCATTTCAGAACTAGAACCAAAAATTACATAACTGGGGAAAGAATCTTTATATATCTTGACAAATTTACACTTTATACTGCTGTTGTAAAACTTGCATTAGTATTAGTGTGATGATGCAATCTAATGTAAATGAATGAAAGATCTAAGTTTAGGAAACCTCTGAAAAAGCATCAGTAAGGAAGTAATGTTTAAGTCTTTTAGCACAGTGGGTAGAGATTGCTTTTCATTTGGATGTTGAGCTATTGTGGTTAATCCTAAAATGCTGAGATACATTTGTACAAAACAAATCTAAGAGAAGTCTTCAGTTAGTTTCACTTGATGTGCTTCTCCAAACTGAAGTAATTCTGTATTTAATTGTAAAAAGTGGTTTCATAGATGTATGAATCTGTGAATCAAATTCATTACTCTCATCCTTTGTGCACAATCACCATTGCTATTTATTTTTAATGCAGGAAATCACAAATTCAGGTTGAACTTCCAGTGCTTGAACTTGAAGGTGGTGACAGGATTTCCCCTTTTTCTATAAAGTTCCCAGAAGGACAAGATATTGTTGTTTCATCAGATGGCACAAATATGGAACTAATTTGTCACATCAGCTTTGAATCCTCTAGTCCAGTGTCATTTTTAGGGAATATATTCTTCACTGATAAAGATGAAAACAGGTAATATGTGCAGTTCAGATTCACTTGGGGGTGTGGTCCAAACTGTCAGAGGAGGATATATAACAGGAATTTTAATAGAAACTGGTTGGCTAAAGGCATACAAGAATAATTCTGGAAAAAGAAGAAAATGAAACTTAAAAATGGATTTTTTTCAACTGGTTTACAATTCCTAAACACAAAATTCAACTTTGGTCCCTAAGGTAAGATTTATCTAAGTTGCCATGTTAAGTTTGTGTTTTATTTATACCTTCACTGGTATAAATATATATACCTTTACTGATTGCTTTGGAAGCACATGCTCTTGATTCAATAAATCCTGATGATTTCTATTTCAAAGTATTCTACTACTTGTAAAATGCCTTATTAAAATTTTGCAGTCCATTCTATGCTGGATTTCAGTGTGGTATATGAGTTTGGTGTGAGCCAAATTCCGATGTCTGAAAATTATTATTATTTTAAACAATGAAATGTTTCACAGTGTAGAGTCTCTTTTCTGGTTTTATCCTAATGGTATCAGGAAAAGATGTTGACGTTTATCATAGACTTGCAGTTCTTTACATATTAGAAGAATCGCTCAAATTTCAGTCCTATCAAAAGCTTCAGATGTTCCCCTTGCACCCAAGAATTCAAGAAGAGACATATCTGAATAACTTAGCAGGCCTCTAAGGCATTATAGTTATTTTAAAGACTAGTAAAGTAGAACTGTTTAGAGGTACTCACCAAGTAAAGATGGGGAAACAAGGGCAACTGCATTACAAATCAGAATTAAATTTTGCTAGGAAGTAGCAAATGAGCTGTAATTTGTTATCCCTCCATCTCTGTCCTTTCTTGGTCTTCTGCCCTCCACATTGTCTTCCTTTTTTTATTTCTCTTACTTTATACTCTGAGCTCAGTTGTTTTTTGATCACTAGTTTTTCCTGACAAAATAGGGGAAACAGTTTGTCTTCTCCCTCAGGGCTGGATAAATCAGTCTTCTGTACTTGTTTAGAGTAGACACTGTCAGAGCGAAGAGCAAGTGACACATTCTTTGTTTTGTTTACTTTTTAAATTTTTTTTCCAGAGTTCTGGAATTATGTGGGAATATAGTCCTATATAAATATAAGTCCTATATTTAAAAAAATACTTAAGAATTTATGTGGTCTAATTCTCTTTAAATCACTTGTGGTTCTAACCCAGGTGAATATATAGAACTCTTCGTTTTACTTTAGTTCTGTTAATGACAACTGTATTTTTCCACAGTCGGAATCTACTTAATGATGAAGACAGATACAGGCATGAAATTCATACATCTTAGATTGATTTTAAAAGTAGTGGTCTGTTGTTTTTAGCAACTTCAATGGTGAAAAACTATCCAGAAGGTCTCCTCTTCCTCTGGTAAATGAAGATCAAATACAGTATTGTGTGTTCAGTATTTGTCTATTTAGTTAATCTCTTTCCTTTATGGGATGAATAAGAAAGTGCGTGTGTATGGAGGAAAGTGTGATACCATTGTGATGAAAAGCTGCTCCTGCAGTTTCTATTTTCAATAAAGGGTGAAATATCTCACACTACAGCATAGAACGTGCTTTTTAAAAGCATAATAAGTTATTTTGTTTTGAAGCAAGGGCTGTGCCCACTTCAGTTGTAGCTGTTCATATTGGAATAGTTTTTCATTTTTCTTTGTGCAGATCATCAGTCAAGAAACCCTTATTCATTTTATTTAGTTGTAAGATTCAATCATTGTATAGGATGTGATTCAGAAATGTGTGCTAAAGCTTGGAATAATTATGAGAAAAGGATAATCTGGGCATATGATGAGATCTGAAATATAGCTGCTGAGGAGACAACATTTAATTAAAATAACTTTTTACATGATGCACTAGCAGCTTCTTAGATCTTAATATAGAAAAACAATAAGCTCTGCTCTGTGTAATAAGATCTTTTCCATATTTGTCATCAAAATGAAATAAAGGAGATCATCCTCAATTTAAATGCGAACTTAACATTTTTGAAAAAAAGATGCAAAATAAGTCATCATGGTAGCATCAAAATGAATCCGTGTCTTTTACCATTAAGATGAAAAAAAAAATATGTTCAGGAATGGCAAATCATTTTAAATTTTTTAAGATGTTTTTCTTTTTTTTTTTAAAAAAGACAGCACTAACAACATTGGTTTGCTGACACATACTTGATTTCCTGTCAGTGAGCTGAACGTTGGTGTGAGCTTTAGGAGTAGCTGATATAAAATATGAGCAGAAATGAATGAAATAACACAGTATCAGAAACAATATGTGCTGTTAGTATGGTAATATTATACCTCTTGGCTCTTGGAAGGAATTATTTTTATCTCAACCAGGAAGAATTCTTAACTTCAATTGGAAAAGTCTAAGGAGGCACCTGATTCTCTAACCTGGAACATACATTTCTGTTTCTTTAAAACTGTTAATATGTT
Source organism: Gallus gallus (assembly GCF_016699485.2). NCBI lineage: Eukaryota > Metazoa > Chordata > Aves > Galliformes > Phasianidae > Gallus > Gallus gallus. The sequence continues at coordinate 113,546,711 of NC_052532.1, forward strand.
CTGTGCATTGAAATTCCACTCTAATCTGTAGTTGCAACTGTTTTTTTAATCTTCGCATTTACACTCATTCTTCTCGCTCCTTCCTGTTCATGAGAGATGTATGGAATGTGTCTGAACCTCAAACCTGACTCAGCTAACTGTCTAGGCCTTTGAGCAGTTATTTTCAAACTGTGTGATTAATGAATTTGAACTGCTCTGTTGACTGAAGTCTGTTAAGAAGATATGATTCTGTGGCCTTCTCAACCTTTAAAAATTGATACAATGAAAGTAAGACATAACCCATATAAGATGAAACTGGTCTTGATTAGGTTCCTGGGTTCTTTGATAGGCCATAATGTTTTACAGCATCAGTTGCTAAAGACATTAATTTTTCAGCTTTTCTCCCTTTTATATTTCCATTTTCAAAGCAATAAAATTGTATTTTTAATTATTTGAAGAAATTTTAAACTGCACCATTTTATGTTCTTTGTTCTAGGATGGAATTAAAATGTTTACCTATTTTAGCAAAAGATATCCTGTCTTTAACTACATGGATGAGGACGCTACTTATGCTTTACACTGTTTTGCTTTTCTAGATTCAGGCTTAAAACTTCAGTTGATTTGCATAGTTCATATTAAGTCCATATAAATAGTAGCAATTTTTCCTGTAAATCAGAGTGAGCACTGGGTAAGGGATACTGTTGAATTTGGCAACACATTGACATTGTGTTTGCCTTTGACACGGCAGTTGTGTTTTACAGGAAAAATAACTTTGTGTAGTTGTAAAAGGAAACGGATAAAAAATATTTGTCCTGTAGGCAAGTAATTTACTGTGTGCATAGATTACATTAAATGGATCATAAGAAAATGCATTAATGCTTATTTAATGACTGCCTTACATGAGAACTTGCAGTTAATTTCAATTACTGCTTTTAATCTCTTTTCTTCCTTTTTCCTCCAAAGCAGAGTAAATGACATTTCATTTCACAGGGCTGATAGAAAAAAGATAACAAAATTCAAGAATGTCTTGACCAAGTATAAAAGAAATGGAAGAAATATTTAGCTATGACAATTATTTCCTTCAACTTGAAAAATCTAAATTAAAAAAAAAAAAAACCCTTTGAATGTGGTTTAACACCAACACACAACTAAATACCACCATGCTGTGCTCTTGCTCCCCTTCCTCAAAAGAACAGGGGAAGAAAATATCTTGGGGGGGGGGTGGGGGGGGGGGGGGGGGGGAGGAGTAAGAAATAAAAACAAACTAAAAGTACATTCCTCCTATTCACTTTCTGCCTCATCCATCTTGAGAGGCACAGTGGGATGGAGAATGGGGGCTGTGGTCAGTCCATAATGCTTTGTCTGTGCTGCTCCTCCCTGGTCACTCGCTCTCTGCCTCTGCCCCACGTGGGTCCCTGCCACAGTGCCATCCTTCCTGAGCTGTTCCCACATGGGCTTCCCTGAGCCTGCAGCTCTCCCAGCACATCTGCAGGTGAAGAGCCTGCTCCTCCATGGGCCTCTCCTGGGACTATGAGTCACCCACCTTTTATGTTGTGGGTAGATGCATTGCTGTGATCACTGATGACACAAATATGCTGTAGTCTGTGGTTCCCATATTCCACAGCTCTCTGTCACTGGGCAGCTGGGGGAACTCATGCTATTTCTGATTTTGTTTATGGTTGGAAGTTTAGGAAGACATACTGTGATTGACCTTAGCATCTAAGAAAAATGTAATTAAACTGAGATATGATCATTAAAAGGTAGCCAGTTTCTAATTCCTTCCAGTTCTTTTCTTGTCCCAAGTCTCAGCCTTTCATGAAAGGAAACATTGTCACCTTCTTTGGGAAATGTGCCTAAACTTTAGCTTAGCAATCTCTTTTTAGTAGGTTTAGCTATCAGCTGTATTTTACTGCTTTTCAGAGACAGAGTTCATTTCATAAACTTTTTTAACTCTTGGAGTTTGGGATTAGTGATATACTCATGCTTCATAGTAAATAAATTCTGATGTGGAGATATGCTATCCTTCCTGTTTCAGCATGTGCAACCTCATCCATGTACTTTGTTACTAAACCAGGACAGAGAAGAACATAAGTGGGTCTGAACATTTTATTTCTGTCTTCTTGTGTTGACTGATTTTGATTGACATGGCTAAATAGAAAACTGTTACCTTGTGTTTTGTTTTGAACAGGTTTTCACTTCAGGTTGCTGCAACTTCAGAGAATTGCCTTCTTACTATACATTCATATTTGGCCTTGCATCGCTCTGAACAACAAATTACTTTAATAAGCAGTAAGTAGACAGCATTCTGCCTCTTCATATTATATTATGTCTGGAGCATATCCATTATTGTTATCAGTGTTTTCAGTGTGATAACAGGCATGCTATCCTTAGGATAGTATTTTGCCTCATTAATTACATAGGGATACTGCAATTATATGTTTAGAACAGATTAATAGTTTCTATTTTCTTGTTGAAATGAGATAAACCCATATAAATGATTAGATAATGTTTATTGAAAAATATTAGACAACACAGAATCTTAAAGTATTTTGAAGTTTTTAAAATATAAGTAAGGAGCCTAAATAATAGACACCAAATTAGCATATTTTATATTATTGATAGTATGTGGTTATACGTTATCTCTAGGCCAACAGCTAGAGTTTTTTTTTGAAGCAAGCAAAGGAGAAGAAAGCTACATAATGTTATGCTAAAATGCAGTCATTAATTGACTTTTGGGAATGGTTTTCAGTATTTTTAATTACTGTCCTAGAAGACTGGAGAGCATAGCTGTATTTTAAGACCTATTAAAATCCATCATCACAGACTAGAGATCTGTAATGTCTCTCTGGCTTCCTGTGTCTGTCTCAGCCTGCCCCACCAACTCAGTCTCGCTCTTTCTTGTCTCAGTGTTCTGCAGTATCTTTGTGTATATCTGTACTTAATGGAAGAGATTAGGGACATAATTCAGATCAGAAGGGACCTTTGGCAGTCATCTAGTCCAACCTCCTGCTCAAGGGGGTTTAAGTATGGGGCAAATTATATTTTCTGCCATTGCTATCTGGTGTATTTTGATGAAACAGACAAGTTTTTTGGGTAAGCAGATCATTCCTTAGAGTAGATTTCACGCAGAGTTTTTCCTTCTCTTTTGTGTGTGTATGTCATTAGAAATCACACTGCACTACTCTTGCTTCAGAGTCTGATATCAGAGGTGGCTAGAAGAGAGCCCTTTGATCCTATTATAGGATGCTAGGTCAGATTGCAGTGTAACCTATGTGGATCTAGCATTAATATTTGTAAATCCTGGTGGAGTTTATATGTATGTATTCAGACTGGGTGATCCAGTAGAGCTCTTCTGCAAAGTGATGAATGCATGAATATACTAATACAATGTTAAACCATGAAAGTTGTGCTGTTCCGATGGCCATCTATTACTGCATTTTGTCATTATAAGCCAGTCTGCAGTGTAAAATGTTCTGCATTCATCTTTCTAGTAGATAAAAATATACATTAATGCATTTGCTCTAGCTTATGTACTGATTGTACACCCTATCTTGAAACCTAGTTCGTGTCCTGTTTTATGACATGTAGTTCTAAGATGAATTTTTTCAAAACTAGGCAAGTGAGCCTTGTTTTTCACTCTGAATATTTCCTGTGATTCTCTTTATGAATCTTTTTATTTCTATGTTTAATATCTGTTATGCAAAGGAAGAGTTTGATTTATGCATTGGTATTTGGGGAATTTATTTTTCTTTTTTTTTTGTGGTGGAAGGATATGGTCTTTTTTTTAATAATGTGATTAGAAAAGAGAATACTTAAAAATCATAGGGGTTTTAGCCTTCAAAAGTTGAGAAAAGAAGTTAAAATGAAAAGGATGGGATTAATTTTTGATAATGTAATCAAGCTGACTTATGATCTCAGGATAAATTTTTTGGATTCCATGGATACATGGAAATTACTGATTAAGCAATGCAGTTCCTCATGCCTGTGCTTACATAAACATTCCACTGTGAAATTTATTTTCCTTTACATGGTCTTTTTTTTTAAATGCAAATCAGAATCAGCAAAATCTTGTCTTACGTATGTTCATGTTTATTCTAAAGAGAAAGCCATTTGTTTGGCATGTCTTGAATTTTTTTAACTGGTTTTTAAGATCAGAGAACTTGAAAAATCGCTCAGGTTTTTGGATGTGTATTCAAAAAAATTATATCGTAAAGAATGTCTTAATTGAAGGCTGCTTTGAATGTAATGCCTCCTATTTTATTATGTTGGCCCATGACATCAGAAGCAGCTGTTGGTGGTATGACAATAGGAGCTGAACCTTCCTGCCAACAATCTGTTACCTGTTGTTGCCGTGTGACAGATGGCAGCAAATGGACAGTCTGACACAATGATATCTGACATGGAAGCACGTAAGAAGCAAAGGTGTGTCGTTCAGTTTTTCCATGCGGAAAAAATGGCACCCACTGATATTCATCAACCATTGCTGAGTGCTTAAGGAGACCAAACAGTGAATGTGAGCACAGTGAAGCAGTGGGTGGTGCATTTCAGTAGTTCTGGATGACAGTGCAGTTCTTTATGAGCGTGATATGCAGACTCTTGTTCATGGCTGGTGAAAATGCATAGCTAATGGTGGTGACTACTTTGAAAAATAGTTTTTTGTAGCTGAGAATTTTCTCTATCAATTAGTGTTATTGTGCTCTTTTATCTGTTGTAGTTTCCGTGGAAATAAGTAGGATGCATTACTTTCGGAGCAACCTACATATAACAGTAAATAGAAGCATTCTTTTTTGGATGTTTGAACTATTAAATTGCTACGTTTTATACTTGCTAATAATCCTGTATTTAAATCTTCCTGTACCTTTATGCGTCAAAATTAGTTATTTGTAGAATATCTGTATTAGCTATAGTTGTCAGTATGTGTTAAAGCTTTGCACTACCCTATATCCTCAGCTAGTAGTAATGCTGGCATTTCAATTTTATAATCAGAGTCTAGATTAGTATACAAAACAGCAGCAATCAAAACTGTCAAAAGATAGATTTGTGGGTCAGACTTTAACTGTGCTTATTACATAGAATAAGACTATACATGGTTCTTGAAATATTGCAGTGTATTAAGGCCAGTTAGTCACCCAGCACATCCTCTTAGAGTTTCATGTCATGATTTTTTTTTTGAGATTTTCATTATATCTGCTTTACTAGCTAAATTTAAAAGTCAAAATTTCTAGACAGTTGCTGGAGTCACGAAGAAACTCCTAGGAGACAATGCTCATTACCTAGCTCTTTTTCTTTAGCCCTTTTTCTAAGGGATCTAAATCCCTTAAGAATGTTTGGTTCACAATTCAGAATTCTTGAACTAGCATTGATCTGATAGTTGCTTTATAACCAGTATGCAGATCCAGCTGGTACATGATACGGTTAATGGAAAAAAATATGCACATAATGCTTTTTGTTCCCAGTCTAATGACCAAAGTGAGATTTTCATCATGAGTCAAATGAGAGGTTATTTGGTTTAATTAGAGCATAAAATAAGGAAAAGTATAAAAGCAGATATCTATTTATAAACTGTTAGAGTGCTGACAGTAGTGTTTTACTCAACTGCTGCTTGTAATGTTGCTTTATAGATGAAGACTGCAGTAGTGGAGAAGTTGTTCTGCACCCATTTTATTCTCCACAACCACTTTCCTGTAGTAGCTCCTGTAGTAGTTCAAGTTCCTTTGGTCCAGCTACTGAAAGATGCCTCTCCTGGTTAGGTAAGGTACAGCTGCTCACTTTAACTCTTTGACCTCTTGCAACTACTTTTCAGCTTATTACTGTTTACTACTTTAGATAAATAGATTTCACATTTGTATCCTATGCTAAAAAATGCTTCTGCATGTTTGATCAGTGAATACTGGAGAGGCTTTTCTCTCCCGTGAAACCATGGCAAACCTGGCCTAGGTTTTATCAGCAGAAAAGACTCTCCTGACTTTTAACAGGTTAAGTAGAAGGGAAAGTATTTAAAAACAAACATTCAAAGAATATAATGGTCTCAGTTGCAATAAAATGTCCATTGGGGAGCCAGCAGAAAAGTCACAGACCTAAGGGATTAGTTGCTAAGGAGGGCACATTTCTGTAGTCATGAACTAGCCATGGAGAAGTCAGGCTAGACTTCTGAGCACTTCCACTGTATTTATGAAGTACTGTATAAAATCAAGCATTATCACTTGGACTTGGTTAAGGTGCTGCTTCATATGAATTAAGGTTAACAAGTCTTTTGTGAAGTTTCAAGACACTAATGTCTGAGGCTGTTCACATCTCTTTCAGCTGCTAGTTTTCTGGATAGGAAGTTAGAACAGCTGAAATTACTGCTGCTGTTTCATTGCTGGTAGGATTCCACCACTTTTGCACATATGCACATGTTTGTGTGATCACAAATGTGCCTAACCAAGACAATTAAATTAGTTAAATGTATTAAAATTAGCTTTCTGTCAACATGGTTCATTTGTAGTGGAATGATGTAAGATGTGTTCAAAAGAAAACAGTTTCAGATATGAAAAGGTAGTAATCTCTGGCAAAGGGTCAGTGACAAGATAAGAGAATAACCTTGTCAGACAGCCAAACTGCTCAAACATCTGTCTGCTTGATCATCTTAAGGACCTGGCTCTCTGCTCTTACTTGCATTGCATTGTATTGTTTTTCTTTCTCCATAAATCCTAAACAAATATATATTTTTAAATGTGCAAGGTATCAACTAGTTTATTTCTGTCATTTAGCGAGACAGTAAAACTGCAATGATAGTGTTGATTTCATCTCTAAAGATGTATTTTATCTAAGCTATTTGTGCTAGATTTTGTTACCTTTTATGCAATAATATGTTTGTATTAAAACCTAGTAATAGTATGCAATCTAAGATTTAACCTGATCAAGATGAAGGAGAGAGAAGACCTAGCAAGGGAGAAAATTCTCAAGACTTACTTCACTGGTCAGGGGGAGTAAGCTTAATTGTACCTACACAATGCCTGATAAATTGTTTGAACACAATTCAGTTCCTGAGCCATGCTCTGTGGTCGGGGTGAGGAACTATCAATGACTAGTTGGTAAAGCAGTAGCTACTGGAACTGCATGTAAGATATTTATGATTTCAGACTATTGTTTTGCAAGCCTTGTCTGATTTTTTTTTTCTGGTTGGATAATAACTTAAGTGGAATTTGATTGCAAAAACATTTTTTTCTATATGCATCACTTAATGTAGTTTAGTCTTGAAATAAATTGATCATTAGTCATTGACAGTTTTTTCTAAGAAGTTTTGTGTTTTAAAAAAATGCTATTTTTAAATCAGACCAAGATAGGAAAATAAGGAATCTTTTTGTTTATCTTTTCTTCCTCTATCATTCAGAGTTAGGTATTACTCTTAAAAGTGATGAAAGTGCTGAGAAGTTGAGTGAAGAGAGCGAAGCTGACAGTCAAAGTGATGAGAGAGAAAATGAATTAGAATTATCATGTTTTCCTAAAGAGGACAAAGAAGAGATCAGCTTTCAGAAAACTGTAACTGCTGTTCAGAATTGGTTCACTCTCTTTGGCTGGTCTAAGGGACCAAATCCTGTTTCAGTACCACATTCACTAAGACGGTAATTCATATCTACATAGAGCTAACTTGTGTCTGCCTAATAAAATATAAAGATACGTTGTATGTAATATGAGGAATATAGACACAGTCAAATGCACAGTCCTATATTAAGATTGTAGCATCTATGCTACGTATGTTTATACATATAAGCATGTCATTAAGATGTTATTTTTCCTTTTTGAAAATATGTTTACAAGTACACTGCTCTCATATCACAATGAAATGTATGCTAAATATGCAGTTAAAACTAGATGTTGCCCTTTTATCTGAAATTTATTTTCCTCTCAGAATGAGCACAGCTCTATCATTTCTACTTTGTTGGCATATATAACTTTTCAGCAATGTCTTTTATTTTGTTTTATTCCCCACATAAGAAACGGGGGGAAGCAAACTTAATATTCAACAGTTTTGCAAACACTCTGGAAATACATTGATCTTAGTGGCATCACTTAGTTGATTCTGTTTGTTTTGGTACTCAATATCGTAGAAACCATTCTCCTGGGACACACATAGGCATTTATAAACATGATAGAAATCAGTTATGTTTGGCATAAAGAAGTGATAAACAGTCTTTTATGTATGAAATATTTCACATAAACTTATTAACTATTCCATGATGTTCCAAATTCTGTGGAAAGGAAAAAATACTATACTTACCAGCCTTCTTGTAGCTGTTTTTGTATCATGCTTTATAAAATTTATCATTGTCAGTGGTAATGTTACGTTGTTTTGCTCATTTAAAAGAGTAATATCAGGAACTTTTTCTCTCTTAGTGATGTCTGTAAAGTCCAAATGACTTCTTCCAAAGAAAAGGTTTTTAAACAAAATCTTGGCAAAGATACTAAGACTATTTATGACATGTTATTCCACCTGAGCGGACAGTTGTTACCAGGCATTACATTGAGCCAATCATTGCCCCTTGATCCAGTTGAACGAATGATACAGCTCTACTGGCAGCATTCTACGTTGCTTACTTTCCTTAAGTAAGTACATGTGTGATAAAATTTCTATATTTTCCTACTTTTTATTAGTGTAGTTCAAACATGATTCCACCTAAACTGTAAGTTTAGGGACTCTTTTATGCCACATCTTTTGTGATGTAAGACTTTTGCATTATAAATTTTAATTTTTACTAAGGTAACCTCTGCAGGTACCACTAGCTGAGATGTTCTTTGGTAGTGTTACATTGAACATAGGGACTCCAGAGGAACTCTGCTCTTAGTTATGAAAGAAGGTGGCTGTTAACCTCATTCCTTAGACTGAGAAGATAGACCAAACAGATAATCAGATCAAATTTGTTATGAATCATTTTGTTATTCCACTGATGCAAGTTATCCTGTAACCACTGGCTTTAGCAATACTTTTTGTAAATGTTATAATATAGTTGTCTTTCGTATTAATAACACCAAGAAATGAAAACACTACTCCTGCTGCTGAGCAGACTTAGATACTATCAACCTTCATTTTTTTTATCATGTAAAATGGAGCGGCTGTGAAAGATGGTGCAAGTAAAAACTGTCAAACTCTTCTTCATCCTTCTTGTCCTTTGCTGTGAAATGGAAGATGATTACTTTCAGATGAAGTCTAATGTCATGAAATCTTTAAAGGTCATCTGAAGCCCTCAAGTCCTGCATTTATGCATCTTTTTAGCACCCTCAGTAGTTGGCTATCTTGCAATTTAAGATCTATTTACTTACTGTCCTTAATACAAGCTTCTTCATGTAACGGACAGTGGTGTACTAGTATACAAACTTATAATGAAACCACTGTACATTGCTTCTCATATAACAAAAGGGAGTCAGAAGCTGTAGCGATACTTGTGTCTGCTGGTGTATGTTTCTCATGCTTCAAGTCTAAAAACAGAATAGTAGTGAATGTAATGCCATCAGCAAGTATTTTTTCCAGGATACCTATCAACAGAACTACTCATTAGAGTGGTAAATTCCAACTTTTAAAAACTTCATGTATATGGGAAACCAGGCTGTTTATTTACCATTATCTCAAACAATTTTTTTCTGTTCTGTTATAGAATTGTACTTTCAATAATTGCATCTTCCAGGGAATGCTGTGTCACCTCATTAGATCCCATAAGCTTACTTAGTGCAGTGAATCAAAAAGCCTGATGGAAGCCTGTAAAATAAATAAATAATAATAAAAAAAATGCTGTGCATGGCTTCTTAAATTCAACTATTTTAAGATTAAAAAAAAAGAAAAAAAGATGTCTGAATCTTCACATTGATAGCAGTATTACTGATAACCATTTTAGTAGAGCAACCAAGTCAATAAACATGGTTAAAAAAAACCTGCCTTTTATTTTGTTTGTAACAGTAGCAGGGAAGAAAAGAAAGATTTCCTCTGTGTCCAATAACACAATTGAATTGTCATCTACAACTTTTTTATAAGAGGCAGGACAACATTCTTCTGTGCGTCACTGATGATGTAGTGGCAGATGATTCAGAAGAATCATGGCAGCAATGTCAGAATGGTATCTTTGACTTTCTTCAGTAATGAGAACAAATGCTTACATATTCCTGTTGTTTTCGCCACTTCAGTGTACATTCTAATACTAAATAAAAGAATTGATGGATATTTTCCATCTTTTTATGGGAAAGGGAAAATAACCTGTTTTCCCATTGCACCTCAAAGGCTGGAGTCATTAGGCAATGGTCTGCTAATGTTTTACCACTGTATTATTAATGCCACCCTGCTGATTCTTCTTAAGGAGTGTTACATCCTTCCAGACATCAAGGCATCAAGTTTGTGCAAATACAATACTGAACAGTTCTCTAAGTGAATTCAAGAGATTTTCTTATCTATTTAATTAGTATACCGTTGTTTCACTGAGGTCAAAGGGACAAGAAACTTCTTTAATTCTGACCTAAGTGGCCTTTTGTTTGCCACTACCTTAGGTTTGGTGTCAAGTTAATATTCCTAGGAAAATTGTCGAGAGCAACTTCAAGATGTACTTCCTCTGCTGAATCCTATTACCCTTATTAACAGTCCTCGATTTCACTAGGCAGATCATCTCATTCTGCTCAGTTTCTGTCAGGAGAGACTATACGTATCTTTGAGTCAGCAGCTGATGTCCCTTTCAGAGTCCTTCATTCTTAACTTTGGGATTTTATAGCTCTATCTCAAACTCACTTAAACTTTAATTTTTTATTTATTTTTTTTTAATTTTGTTCTGTCTAACTTTAAATGTCATTGTACCTTGGAGAAATAGAGGGATAGAGAGAATGCCTCTTTGCCTTATTTATTTCAAAAAATTTTAATGGAGAAATGCAAACATTTATTCACAACACTGAGACTGAGCAGCACAAGGGGAAATGTTTTTCCAAGGAGGTCAACCAGAAAAGTCTTCCCAAATACCTTATCTCGTTTATATTATAACAGCTTCAAGGAAGCAGTAAGTTGTTTTGCATACCTTATGTTCCATGTTATCTCTAACAGTCTGTTCAGGAGTTTTCCCGAAGAATTTTCATGGGAAAAAGCAATGCTAGATCGGTCTAACATTTTCTACAAGTGGAGCCTGCTCAGCGTCCAGTGTTTTCATCAGGATTTTCCAGGGAATTCAGGCAGATTTAGTATTATATCTTGAAACTAATTCTATTCTGTTCGTATGCAGAAGACCTTGCTATGCTTCTTACTTAAGACAAGGAATTGGGTATGCAGATAGCTCTTAGTGAGACTAGGCGATGTTAGATTGTGCTGTACTTCAACAAAAGCTAGATGTCGTCTCATACTTTTGGATGGTTCAACAGCATATTTTGATATAAAACCTCTCTTACAAACTGGATCTATGAATCAAATGAGATAAATAGTTTGTTACTCTTGATCTAAAGCATGGTGTTAATTGCTTACATTAAAGTTACAAATTTTAGGGTTAGTCAATCTCAATCCCGTTTGCTAAGAATAACAGCAATTCTAAAGAAATACTTAATTTGTTTTCAATGCAGTTTATTGGGATTTTCAAAAAAAGCCTTCAGCCTTACTGAATATTGTCCACTAACTCACATTTTCAGTGAAAAATTCAAACAGCAGCCAGTTGGTAAAGGCTGAATTTAGTATCTCTGTAAACAAATGCATCAATGAATGATGTTGTCTGATGACTGGAAATGAAGACATAATCCATAGTGGTCCTAGCAAAACTGTGCAAGTTGCCACAGAGAACCAGACCTAGCTGGACTCCTGTGATTGTTTATATTTTCTGCTAGTTGATTAAATTGATGCTTAGTGTTACTATATCCTATTAGTTTTTCCTATTCTGAGTCCTGACAGATTTCTCCACAGTTTTTGTGCTTTATGGATATTCTTTTCCTGCCAGTGCATTTAAGCATTACCTGGGATACTTGCATTTCTTCACAAGTTGCTATTTAATAGTGCTTTTAGTCCCATTTCAAAAATGTCAGATATTTGTACTGCTGGTACAGCTCTATGTAAAGATGGTAGGATAGCAAGAGTCAGCCTAGAGATGAGCAATTAATCTGTTATCTGCCATCCCTACTTGTTCATTGTGATTTGTGGGAAGTGTAACATTCCATCCTGTGGAAGCCTGACAGAACACACAGAGAATAGAAACGCAGTTTTCAACTTCCACCAACTACTATTATCTGGTCAGTGTAGTTCAAATTAAGTGTAATTCATTTTTCAAGTTTGTCAGCTATTGAAGTAGGAGGATGTTTTCACTGTTTCAAATAACGTTCCAAGTATCCGTTTTATTTTTCTTGATATCAGAAAGCTTATTTGGTACTTTATTGTGGCAGTTAAGGAAAAAAAAATGGCATTTTACAATATAAATTCAATTTTTGGCCTTTGTCTGGACCTGCTCAAATAACTCCACATTTTTATTGTAGTGGGGGCACCAGACCTGGATGCTATCTATGTATGATTTTAATGTACAAAGGAAATTGATTTTTGGTCTGTATGGTACCAGAAAAGTATGATTACTTCATTTGTGTGAAGACTGGTTATATAACAAGAAAAGCTCATCCAATTATTTTCACATTAGCTGTTTTGAAAACAAAAAGAACAATGCAAATCTAGATATGCTTGAAGAATTTTTATGACCTGGACTTCAGGAAACTTATGCTATCCTTATCCTGAGGGAAAATATTTTTCCCTTTCCATTAACATAAGAATCTATAAATATTATTTCTTCAACTGGTTCCTTTAGTATTTGTGCTACTTATTGCTGTTGCATTTCTTACTGTGCTCACTTTTTAATTGCATTTATTAGTCACTTGAACAGATGACAGGTCAGTGTGACAATTAACAGAGTTTTGAAATACCTGTTTTTTATACACGTAAGACTTCTGGTATCAGTTATGAAGGAGCAATTCCTTTAAGGAATCATAGAATCGTTTAGGTTGGAAAAGATCACTAAGTTCATCTAGTCCAACCCATCGCTACCATGTCCATTAAACACTGAAAGCATCTTGCTTTTAGCATTGGGTAGTTGTAGGCATTGTAAATGAACGTAAATGTCACAAATAAGAGCTATCTATTAAGGAATTAACAAAACTGGATCATTCATCCCAAGTGTACTCAGATAGAATAGTTATACATAGATTGAATTAGTTGAAAAACTTAACTACTCTTAGAAAGTGTTATCCTTAATCTTTTTAATTTTTTTTTTTTAAATTAACTTTTTTAAAAATTATTTTAGAAGCCAAGGAGCAAGTCTTCCCCATGTTATGCCAGAATACCTGTTTGAACCTGATGATTATAGGAAGTGGACTAAAATACAAGCTGTGCTGCAGGTAGGTTTGTATTTTTTGTTATTTTTTTTTAAAGACCACATGCAAGTATTAGTTTTTCAAAATGGAAATTCAATGTGGACCAAGAGTAATCCTACTGTAGTGACTATTTTGTATTGCATAAATCTAAGCACGTGTATAAGAGTGAACAGAACTTTAAGTTGACGCTGATATTCATACAATTTTCCCTGTTTTGTTTCTTCCATTCCTTCTGATACCTGTTACTAGTTTCTAATAGTAAATAATTCTATTAAAAATATCCATTGTGTTGATTCTCTGTTTTGATTGCTGCCTTCAACTCCTGTCAATTCTGTAATGACCTTATTCTTGAGATAGTGTTGAATTGGAAACGGTTCTAGTGCTGATCACTATTGCATTATAGCAAGCATATCACTCATTTATACCACTGATTGATTATTGTTCTCTTGTGAATTTCTCCTTTATCTGAAGTATCTCTCCTTTGTCTGAAGGCTCATGCAGCTAACTTGACAAAAGGAATTGAGAAAAACTTAGTTATACTTAGCAACAAACAACTGTTAATTCTGGAGGACAGTGTATTTGAGACGATCAGCAAAAAAGCTTGGACAGATGTGCTGTTGCAGGTGTACAAGGTAAATTGTAGGTACTTTTACTACTTAAATTCTGAAGATCCAATGGCAAAAATAAAGAGGTTTAAAAGAGATCTTTAAGATACTCAAGTTATGTTTTTTTTCCAAACAAATTTTTAATTTCTTCTCAAGTATATTCTTCTTCTGCAGAGTATATCTGAGACTGTTTTAAATGAGAACACTTTCATTTTCCTGGTCCTGAAATTAGCAGTGTGATAATATGCTTTAATTAGGAAAGATTGTTAGAATACTCTGTATCTTGTAGGATTAAACATTATATAGATCTTTAATTACAAAAAAGAAAACTATGCCATACTTTTTGGTTACTCTGTTTAGAACCACTTTCCACTGGAAATACTTTGTTGGCTAGGCATATTCACTTATCACCTTTTTATAGAATGGAATTTTTAAACAGATAATCATTTTTTTAATATTTATTTCAGGTAAGGAACATGACCAATACGGACCTCTAAAACTGTACTGAGTTTTTTTATGATGACAGATAAATAATTTAGATGTTTCACATATTCTTACAAAGTAAACCTAACGTACTCATAGATGATCAGTAATATTTGCATGCCTGAATTTATTTACTTCTATTCAAAAGGATGGGAGATAGATTAACAGTATAAACATTATGTGGACTCTCCAGAAAGAACTAGGTGTAATGGAGTGACTCCGGTGAAGGTTTCCAAAGGTGGTTAAGGGAATTGATTCAGGTACTATACAAAGAGAAGTTGACTGAGCTGTGACTGTTCAGACAGAACTGAAGGTTCCAGGGGGATCTTATCAATGTGTGTAAATAGCTAAAGTGTAAAGAAAACGGATCCATACTCTGTGGTGAACAGTGGCATGGCAAAAGGCAGTGGCTCATAGTGAAATACAAGAAATTTCATTTAAACATAATAAAACTTTTTTTTTACTTCAATGCTGTTTCCTCACTGAAGCAGATTGCCCAGAGAAATTGTGGAGTCTCCATTGTTGGAGAAATCCTAAACCCAGCTGAACATGTTCCTAGCAACCTACACTATCTGATTCAGATTTAAGCAGGGAGTTGGACTAGGTCATGGGAGTCCAAACTTCTGGCTTACCTGGGCCGCTATGAAGTGGAATTGCCTTGGGCTACATGGAAAATACAGCATATAGTTAATGTAAATGTATATAGTAACTTTTGTTTTGTTTTTTTTTAATTAAAAAAAAAAAAGGGCAGAAAAAGCATAGAACTTATGAGATACTTAAGCTTTTTTTTTGGGGGGGGGGGGGGGGGGATGTGTGAAACTAATGAATCAGTTAGTTTAATAGAAATCTAGTTTAATGGAAAAATTTTAGTGAGCTCTTCAATATGCTCATCAGAGATTTTTTGATGACATTTTACTCTTTGTATACTTAATCCTTGAAAACAGTTGTTCATAAATGTGTACTTACTGCCAAAAAGTGATGACATGAGTAAGGTGTGACTGTGGAGTGAGGGATATTTTTCTCTGGTAAGAGATCTTATTAAAGTCTAGTAAAGAGACATGATCAAATATTTGAGTTGAACATCTGATTGCAACTCTAAACATTCCATTTGAACATTCACAAGTAATATATTTATGTTGACTGAAAATGGAATTGAAAATATAGTGAAAGATTCTGTAAAATATGTTTATATTAAAAGACTGACTAAACTGTACTAAAACCTGTTCTCAAATTCATTTATCAAAATGAAAAGCAAGGCTGCATATTTTTTGCTGTTTGCAGAATTGTGTTTAGCCATTGTATCAAAATGCATTAAATCATTTGCCATAACTTGATTTGTACTGCACGATATACTTCCTGTGTCTTGGTTTCAGCTGAGACATTGTTAATAGCACTACATGTTTGATTGTTGCTGAAGAAGGGTTGCATGCTGGGGCCAGGCTGGGCTACTCAGCAGGGAAGAGGTGCCACCGTGATGGCATGGGGCAAGAGGTGGGCTCTGTGTTGGCGATGCCTGGAACAGACAATCTTCAGAAATGCCTCAACTGTTCTTTCATTGTGTGAGAAAAGTAACACTTTTTTTCAGTATTACTTACTTAAAAAAAACAGTAAAGAATGACAAACAATGTATGAAACAAAAATGTCAAACTGATCTGAAATGAAGGAATGAGAAAAGTAGATGACATAAAAAACAGACAATAGAAGTTATATATACATATGAAGACAAATGGTCGTAAGGTCATATGGGAGTCCTACGAGTGGAAAAATGTGATCATACAGACCAGAGCAAGTTTGCTATCTTTGGATTTTGCTGACTTATTCATAGCTCTGTAACAGACTAGCACAGAATCAAAAATAACGTTCCTGAAGTTAATAGTACACAATTATGTTCGCTTTTTTTCTTCCCTGATGAGATTGAACTCTAAAAAATTTGTAATGAGAAATGATCTAGTTCAACTGGGGATACTGCCAAATATACTTTAAACATTCATACATGTACCATCAAAAAGAGTCAGCTATTCAAGCAGCTCTGTCTTCTGTTTTGGTTGATGCCTAAATAAAAGAAAAGTTACCTTCAATTTTGATGGAATTATTAACAGTTATAATTTGAAACTTTCTAGTGCTTCTCACAGTAGCAATTTTAATTTGATCATTTTTGTATTATATTATTAATTTTATTTACTTTTTGTATTCACAAAAATTAGATCCAAAGGAATTTTGTTTAATCTTAATAAAATAGAAAAAGAAATAATATTTTAACGCCACATTCAAGTAATTTGTGTTTTCTTTAATACCATGAAGTGTTGCTTATTAATTCTAAACAAAATATTTTCTCATATTTTCTCAACATTATCAAAGAGGGGCTAGAAAATTAACAACTGCCAAAATCACTTATGGTTAATCTACTCCTTCAAATCTAAAATGATAGGATATGGAATCAAGCATTTTATCGTTTGATTCTCCACCTGTTCTTTATAAAAGCCAACAATAATGTCTGTATTGAATTTTTGGCCAAGGGAAAAAGTGGATTTTAGGTTCGTTGCTTTTTGGTTTCAGTATGTGTGGAAGTGCAGTTGCTTATTGTTGGATAGAATAGTGGTTTACACAAGATGTCTGGCTAGGAAAAAAATTAAAGGTATAAAGACTTTGGAGGGACTTGAGTGCTGAATATGGTTTGGGTTTTATTAGTTATGCTCTTCTGATGGAAATCTTTTTGCTTTGGAAGGCTTAAAATGTAAAATGAAATACAAGATAGCATGTAAAAAGTGACTTGAAGTTGTGTAGAAGGTGCTTGCTTAAATCTGTGGACTCATTTAATCTTCTGAACGCTTTGATATGTTTAAATATTGGTATTCTGGTGGCAATAGTGCAGAGGCACAGGCTTCTTTTCTGCTTCTTCAACTTTCCACTACGCTTTCTTTTTTAAATACTATTTTCTTCCATTTGTGCATACACATTAATCAAGTACAGTCTGTTTTAATAAACTTTCTAGTCTTTTTAATAACTGAAAATAAATTGTCACTATTGATTTACACTAATGTAGCTGTGAGTGACTACTGAAATTGCATGTCTTTCTTACTGTGATTTTCCCTACCACCCGTTCTGGCTATATTTTTCTGCCCCTTCCCTTATTCTACAACTGGTGCACTATGTGAAGTTGGCTCATGGTGTAGGGGGATTCCCAATAGATCTTTAATCTCTGTGAGCGCTGTTGTATACAGAAGAATGGGACAAAGGCCCTGGTTGCTGAGGTTATGAAAGTGGTTCAGTTTTGGATGAGCCTTTTAAGCCTTTTGCAAAGGTGTGTTTACTGGCATTCTAGTTCCCTGTTTAACGAATGAGAAACATGCTTCAGTTTCTCATTCTTTGTTTCTTCATCTTTCTATAATGTAGTAGTACATTGTTTAGTCTTATCACATTTCTCCTCTTTTTGTCTCCCCCTTATGTATTGGGAATTACTTATCAAGTAAAGCTTATCTGCTTTACTTGATTTGCTTTAGTTTTGTGCAGTTTGGCTAAGGAGGTATTCAATTCAATGTAATAAGGAATAAACAGAGCTCTTAATGTATAACAACTTTACACTGAGTCTAGTCACTTGGTGTTCAGTGTCCTAATTTCTTTTTTGTATCTTCTTATTCAATCCCATTTTGTGACAAGGATGGCCATGGCTGCTGCCATACAGGATTTATTTATTTACCTACTTTGGAAATAAAGCATCAGAACAGTAAAGAAAAACAGGATATGAACTGTCAAGACAGCAAGGTTGTTTTATATAAAAATATTTACTGGGACTAGTTTTTAAATGCTCTGAATTTAAGAGAATGTTTCCTGTCTTAAAAGGAGTTTCAGTAAAATGAAACTAGAGACAAGCATTTTTGTGATTGCTATCAAGTGAAATAAAATGAAACAGAATCTTCTCCTTCTCAAACAGCATGCTGCAATTTTATGAAAACGTTGAAACAATTTATCTATTCATGAGAGTTGTTCTGTTATCCAATTTGATTTTGGAAATAAGTGTACTATTCCTTATCAACCAGAGTGTCATCTCATACTGCTTTCATGTCCGTGCCTAATGCACTATGGCCCACTTTCCTATTATGAAATATTCTATTACATCTACGTAACTCCAGCTTGCAGAAATGGAAAACCAAGTTTATTTGGTGGGGAGGGTGGGAGAGATGGGGGAAGGTATGAGGGATGGTGTAACCTGCACAGAGCAAAGGGAAACTTCGTAAATTGTAAAGGTATACTTGTAGCTTTCTTTATGAGCATGGGCTGAGATGCTGCTGGAATTCTAAATATTTGAAACATAATGGAAGAATATGGACCAACAATAGAAGTAGTATTTTAACCTTGGGTCAAGTCAGTTTTTCAAGAAAGAGATAATCTGTCTTTAGATTTACTGAACATGTATTAATTATGATGCTTTTCATTGTTAAAAGTAGTAACATTTCCTAACCTTATATCTGAAAATTTGCATATAGTGTACTATATACTAATGCTCTGGTCCTTCAACAGTATCCAAGAAGGAATATACACATTAACATCTTGGGTTATGAATGATTTGAACTTTCTTGGTAAAAGACAGTAAAAGAATGGTTTATGGGTAAACGGCGGGTTTTTTTCTCTTAAATGCAGTTGCCATTATTCTTTCCTGTTTTGATCCTTTTGATAGAATGTCAGTTGATACTGATGGAGAAACATTGCAATAAATTAACCTGCAAGGACGCTGCAGTATAGGAAAGGCAGAAAATAGTATTTATTTACTTTTTTTTTGTTGTTGTTCCGATTGTTATCTGAAAGTAACAATGTAAAATTCTGAGATTTCTTTCTCTCTTAAGATAGTCGTATTCAACTCATTTAAGTATCATGGAAAGAAATCAATATTTCTAAACAACCTAAAATTAAGTTAGTTCAGATATGTTTGCATGGTACTAGACTATGCTGAACTTAAATGCTTCAAGAGTGACTCAATTTTCTTTTATTGTAATTAAACAATGATGGATGATGTAGTTTGGTCTCATGTATGTTAATAGTCGACTGTGTTTTATCTATCAGTTTGTCATGAAAGATTTTCTTCACAAAAAGTTGAAAGCAATGATGACAATCCTTTATGTCATCTGGAAAAAAAATAAATCCAGGTATATATATGGGGACTTCAAAGTTATGTGACTGTAGCTGTGCTATATTTAATGAGAGTTCCTCTCCATCTGCAAATGGGGGGGTTAAAAAGTTTTATCACCTTGACTCCAGAAATGGATGCCTTTTCTACTAGCTAATATGAAGAGAAACAGTTATAAGAAGGGGTGCAAGCTGTTTCCATTCTGATTTGGAAACAGGCTTCTCTTCATGGAATGAGTGTAGCTCCCATTTATGGCCATGGTCCTTGAAGCTCTTAGTCACTGGACAGGGTGGTCAGACTTGTTATTTTGATTTGGAAAAAAAAAAAAAAAAGAAATAGTAGTATGGTATCGAATTTTTTATTTTAACTTGCTTATTTTTCCTGTATACTGTATATATTATTTCTTACATTTTTTTTAATATGGGTTCATGCAAGACAATCAGTGATCTGAGTGTGAAGAATTTTACTGTAGATATATCAGATTTTTTCAGTAGAAACTGTGTCTGTATGATCTGGATCTAAAAGATCTGTGCCATGAACAATATCATTTCAAAACTTCTTATGGATTGCATTGGAGATCAGTTTAGTAGTTCAGTAATTCTTTTTTTTCTTAGACCATACACAGTTATTCTTGGAATATGGCATGGTTCGCTGACATCAATTAGTTTATCAAAATTTGTAAAAAGTTGGCAACAAAGTATTTGAAAACTTCAATTTGCTTTTTGTTTAATGAAGTAAAAGAATTCCATAAAACCTCAGCAAATCTGTTCTCTGTCATACGTGTATGCTCATGTGCTATCTCTAAAATATTTACTGAACTAGAAAACTTTTTGAGTTTGAGTTTGAAATGCTACTTTTTAGTCATTCAACTTGAAATTGTTCTTTTTACAGTTTGTGTTTTTAAAACACTTTTTCTAATTCCAGGTGTTTGTTCTACCGCGTGTTTCTTCACATAATACTGCTGATCTGATTAATTTGGGAAATATGCCAAGAATAAACTCAGAACTTTTATCCAGTAATATATACTCTCCATATGAACGAATCATCCTCACTTGGTTGAATAAAAATTATGAGAATAATCGAGAAACTGTATGGAAAGATGCTCAAAAAGGTGATTTTTTTTTTTTCCACTATTCTCTCACTTCTCATACTCGTTTGTTAACTTTAAAAATCATCGTTAATGAAGGTATCATGCTAACTTGCTACAGAAATAATTTTTGGGGGGACAAATTACTGCCTACCCAAACCTATTTTCATTTCTCGTGTTTCTGTGTTACATGTTCAATGACTATCACTGTTCGTGAAATATCTCCTCTTGTTCTGGGACAGTTTCTAACTAGGCATAAAGGGTGAAGTGTGGTCAGTCTTCCCAGTTTCGTCTTTACGTTATTGACCAGAAAAAGGAAATGCTAGTAATAATCACTTTCTCTTAGTTTTCCTGTCTACAATCATATTCAGTTGTTTTTATTTGTGCTTATAGCAGTGTATTTGTGCACTAGTTTTGTCAGAATTTTTAGAGTAATTTTTGTATGAACTTAATTCTAATGCCACTTAGAGAGGGATGTGATGGAGACCAGAATTTTTTCCTGCTATTGCTGGTCCCAGTCTGACTCCTCATGATGATTTGAGTAGGGTTAGACAAAATGACCTGTTCAGCTTAAGACTGACCTCAGTAGTTCTAGTATTCAAATCTGGTAAAGCAATTATGTTCACTGTTCATCCTGTAGCAATTATTACTTCTGTTTCCTGGTAAGACTGCTCCCTTCTGCTTCTTGACCCTAACTTCATGCTATCTTTCGGCATTAATTTTGAATGGGTAGTTAAAGCAAAGAAGTGGAAGTTTTATTACTGGGGAGGAACTCCACAAAAATGGCTCATAAGCCACGAGCAGAAAAGGTTGTCCAGTGCCTTTTTTTCTTGAGTGATTTCTGACCTATTTGAATTATGGGTAATCTATTTGCATATCATTTTCCTAAGTCTGTTTTGGATGTATTCTCTACCTTAACTATATTTTGAATGTTTCATTGTATTTCTCATTTTACCTGTGTAGAAACAAATTATACTGAATATTCTCAAATGTGTTGAATAATCCTACAGATAAAATGAAAGATCAGTCTGTACTTCATGCATCCAGTAGGAAAAGATTTCTACCTGTCAACTAATAGTTTGGGTTGGATTTCATGATTGACTTGGGCAGATTTGCTAGATAAGTAACATACCCTACAGTAAACATATTTACAATATATTATTTTTGTGTCTAGTGCCTGTTCTGATGATACTGTCTTAAAGGAACAAGTAGTCTGCTCCTTTTACTGCAAGTTGCTGTTGTGTTTTATGTGAGTCCATCTGTATAGATAACAGCTTGCAGAGAGAATGGCCAATGTTGTGGTTTGCCATATAGGCTGTATGGGTATTTTGGAATCATAGTTTATTCTAAGTTGGAAGGCACCCATAAGGATCATTGAGTCCAGCTCCTGGCTCCAGCCTGGCAGGACCACCCAGAAGTCAGACCATATGACCGAGAGAGCTGTCCAGATGCTTCTTCAAACTTGGTGCCATGACTACTTCCCTGGGAAGCCTCTTCCACACCTCTTCTTGCTGAAGAGCCTTTTTCTGATATGCGCCTTGAACTTCCCTTGTCACAGCTTCATGTTATTCCCTTGAGTTCCATTATAGAATCACCAAGGTTAGAAAAGACCTCCAAGATCATCCAGTCCAACTGCCTACCAAGTACCAGTATTTCTCCACTAAACCCTGTGCCTCAGTACAACAGCTCAATGAGCTCAATCAGCTTTCTTGAGCACCTCTAGGGACAGTGACTCAATCATCTACCGGGGCAGTCCATTCCAGCACCTGACTGCTCTTTTGGAAAATAATTTTTTTCTAACATACAACCTGAATCTCCCCTGGTGCATTTTGAAGCCATTCCCTCTCATCCTATTGCTAGTTATGTGGAAGAAGAGGCTGAGCCCCACCTTGCCACAACTTCTTTCAGGTGATTGTAGAGAGTGATAAGGTTTCCCCTGAGAACTCCTCCAGACCAAGCAATTCCAGCCGCTTCTCTTAACACTTGTTCTCCAGACCCCCCTCCACCTCTGTTGCCCTTTTCTGGACATGTTCCAGGGCCTCAATGTCTCTCTTGTAGTGAGGTACCCAAAACTGAACACAGTACTCGAGTTGTAGCCTCACCAGTGCTGAGTACAGAGGAATGATCACTTCCCTTTCTGGCTATTTCTGATACAAGCCAGGATGCTGTTAGCCTTCTAGGCTACCTGGGCACACTTCTGGCTCATGTTTAGCCAAGCGTCGACCAACACTCTCACAAGAGAGAAGTGACCTCCTCAACTCCACTGTCCTCTTTCTTGTAGTCTCTAACATTACTTAGATGCTAGGCTTGTTCTTGCCTCTAGGAATTCAGTGGGGTGAGTATGAAAATCAAAATGCATCTTATTACCTGTTAAACTTTTAATTGAGTTATCTTAAGGTATGCCCAGAGTGGATATTAACTTTAAAACACAGATCCAGTCAATACTACTGGCCAAAAATCCAACACTTCATTCCAATTATATAATATCTACTGATGATGCATCTGAAATTTAATGGATTGCTGTTTTGGTTGCCTGAGTATATAATAGAACAGAATATAAAAATACATATATTTGTTTTTAATGATGTCATATGTTTGTCAGCAATTAGAAAATAGTAATTTTTTTTACAATTAGTTCTAAAGGCTTTCAAAATTAGGACCCTGAAAAAACAGTTTAATTACAGTATTGAGATTCTCAGTAAATCATAATAACTTCTATTAAATCATGCTAATGCATCATGCTAAAATGCATTCATCTGTGCAGACTTGGGTGAAGGCCCAGGGTCTAGGTCATAGGTGAGATGAAATTTGTGGTTATTGTCAGGTGACATTTATCTGCTTTACAGTTCTCTCTTTCAATTTCGCTTAATTAATACTTCTCTGCTTTCAGAGAAGCATAATATTGGAATATGAAGACATAAATTATATTTGCTTTCTATGTGTGGCAAGTTGCATATTGTGCCCTGCTAGTTCAATATTCTGTTTTATTGTTAATGAGTTCTATATTCTATTTGCTAGAGGACACAGAAATATCTTAGTGAATGAACATTAGGAAGCCTTTTTTTGTGCTTGTAATTCCATTTCTGTCACAAAAATTACAATAATTAAAAAATGAGATAATTGAGACAAATAATGTAGATCATAATCTTATTCCTATATTCTTCTAGTCTTATTCCTCTGTATTTTAATAGTTCTTAACTGCATGATCATATACTGTTCTGTTCCACAGATTACCTGCTTCAGTATCTCTTTGAATCCTCTGTTTCAGCTTTCACTTTCTTCATACCTTTTCTGCTTTTACTGCCTCAGTACGAACTACTTCTTCTGTGCTGTTCTTGCAGCTGAATAGGGCAGATCACCTGATGACAAAGTATGCAGAAAACACCAAGTTACTCAATGTCTCCTTTATCTTGCTCATTGCTGGTAAGACTTGTATTCAGCAGTCCCGAACCCTCGAGATGAGTGGGAAAGTCTGGAGCTAAGAATAATCACTTTTGTTGAAGAAGGATCAGATGAGGGAGCACTTAAATTGGACAAACACAAATCCATATGACCTGATGGGTTACACCACAAAGTGCTGAGGGACCTGGCTGATGTCAAGATCACAATAATCTTGGAAAGGTTATGACAGCCAGGGCAATGTCCTGAAGTTTGGCAGAAAGAAAATGTCACTCCTATCTGCAGGAAGAAAGACCTGGGAAGCTACAGGCCAGTCAGCCTCATCTTGATTCTTGGAAAGGTGTTAGAACAAATAATATTGGAAACCATTTCCAAACATATGGAGGACAAGAAATTGACTGGGAGTAGTCAACATAGATTTATAAAAGAGAAATCATGCTTGACCAATCTGTTTGCCTTCCACAATGACTTGGCTAGTTTGGTGGATGACTGGAAAGCAGTAGATGTTTATCTTGAGTTTGTCAAAGTATTCTGCAGTCTGATGAAGTATAAGCTAAATAAAAGGACAGTGAAAGGGAGGCTGACATTAGACTGACCTGCCAGACTTTGTGGGTTATGGTCAGTAGTGCAAAGTGTAGCTGGAGGCTGGTCATTAGTTATGTAATCCAGTGGTCAATACTGTGACCAGTACTGTTTGTCATCTTTGTTAATGATTTTGGTGATGGTACGGAAGTGCACCTTCAGCACATTTCATGCATCAGCTACTGTCATTCAGCTGGACCTTGACAAACTGCAGAAATAGGCCAACATGAACTGCATGAAGTTGAACAGAAGAGAAATGTCATGTCCTCACACCTGGAGAGAAATTAACAGCATAAAAGCACAGACTGGGGACCAATCAGCTAAAATACAGGTTTGCAGAGAGTTGTGTGTCCTGAAGGGCACTGTTAGTCATGAGCCATCAGTGGGTTGGCCAATAAGAGAACAAAAGCATACTGAGCTACATTATGAAGAGCATCACCAGCTGGTCAAGGGAGGTAATTCTTCTCTATTCTGCCCTGGAGAGTCATATCTGGAGCACTGGGTTCAGTCTGGGATCCACTGCCTGTGAAACATATGCATATGCTAGAGTGAGTACAGAGAAGGGCTGAAGAACGAAGAAGGGACTGAAGAATCTGACACATGGAAAGAAGCTGAGAGAGCTGAGAAGCATGCAGCCTGGAGAAGTGGAGGCTCAGGAGTGATCTTACCACTAAGCAATAAATAACCCACTGGGGGAATAAAGAACATGGAACCAGATTCTTCTTGGTGAATAGGTTAACTTCTGTCATTTTCTTATTGTTATAAGTATTTTCTTAATCTTTCTCTGATTTCATTCCTGCCAGCAGGTGATTTAGAATATGGATATTGATTATCCATGTGATGAAATGTATTTAAACATCCATATAGTTTTTTTAAATGAAATATTCATTCTGATCACTAAAAGCTTATATTTGATGCTGAAATACCATGAAACAAAACTACAGTCATTTTAGATCACTTGCAAATGCCAGTTAC
The DNA here is from genome assembly GCF_016699485.2 of Gallus gallus. NCBI lineage: Eukaryota > Metazoa > Chordata > Aves > Galliformes > Phasianidae > Gallus > Gallus gallus. The sequence goes on from NC_052532.1 coordinate 113,572,284, forward strand.
AGTGTATTTTAAGTTTCTCTAAAAATAGTAAAGGTGCCTACTCTGAGTTAATCCTGCTTAATTAATTTCACAAAATGATTTCACTGGTGAGTGGAGGACAGTAAACAACAAGCTCTAGAGATTCAGGTTACTGTGGTTTATTGAAGAAACAGCAAGGTCAGAGTTTTTATCCTATTTGATTATTCCACATGCTCAGTTGCTCTCTACAGAGCAATGTTCACGAGATGTCAACTTTTCTCCCAGACAGGGAGGATGCTATTGGTCTAAGAAGATCTGGAAGAAGTCATGTAACTTCATGTTGCTGCACATAGTTACTGAATTTGTGCATCAACATCCATGGTCATCCCCTGCCATTTGTCTCTGTGGATCCCTCTGATCATCAGGACCTTTCTCACTCCCAGGATCTTTTGTTCAGTTAGCAATTTCTTCAGTTATTTTCCTGTCTTGTTTTCTCTTCTTGTGGGGAATGTTTCTCTTTGGCCTCTTCTTTCCATAGGTCTAAGTCTGCAGTTTTCCCACTCTAGATAGTTTATACATAGAAGGAGAACATGTAATTAGTCTCCTAATTTGTGCCTTCTGTCTCAGACCCCTTCATTAAAGGGAGGATTCAGAACATGCCACTTTAGTCTACTCTAGGTGTTTTCAAAATTTGTAGTCTAGCAGCTAGCAAATAACAGGAATCTGCCTCAGAGTTCGTAAGTTCAATTTTGGACAGTTTAGTTCTTCGTCTTCTCCTTCAACCACACATTTATCTGCTGCCAGTTACTGTTTTTTAGTAAGCTATTTTTGGCCTACAACACATTTTTTTTTCACTGTGACACTGGCTGAGAATCTGTATCTTAAATGTGCACTAGTTTGTGTTTTTTTTTCTTTCAGGTATCAAAAATGTACTTTCCTGAGTAACACTTCTGTTTTTAATTGTTTATTCCTACTAAAATTGAGTAATTCTGTTCAGCAACATAATTAGGTTAGAGGATTAGCTAGCAGGTATTCTGCTAGATCAGTTGTAGTTAGGAAAAATAATTTACGTTATCTTTTCTTATTTATTCACTAGTATTTGAGCTAAGTTCAGTGATATTTGAAGGGTTAAACAACAAAACACAAATATCTAATTAGACAAAATTAGGAAAATGTTCCTTTTTTTTAATGCTCTGATTTCCTTACATCATAATGCTATAGTTTAATAAATGTTCTTTTAAAGAATGTGCTTCCATATGGCCGAGCCATTTTTGTGAGGTATAGTGAACTGGATTGAAGTGATCCAGGTTAAAAAGTAAATAAATGTTTTGCCAGCCAGCTTTGTTCCCACATGCACTTTGCTGCTGCACAGAGAATTGTACCAGCATGAAAGAAATGATTAGTAAAGACAGGAAAATATATGTAGGTGCTTGTGACAATTGATATTACCACATTGCTTATTTTTGAAAGGACTGCAAGCAATTTACCAGGAGTTGAGATGAAATTAATTTTTCCTGCATTTGAAATCAGAAAAATTGAGTTTAAGAAGTTATTTAAAATTAATAATGATCCAATTTAGATGTTAAGGTGCATATTAGCTGTGCTCTATTTCTATTGTAGATTAGAGAGAGAGATTATACATTTTGTTAGCTTTCATAATTGGAATCTTTCCCTTCAGATATACCAAAGATACTTAAGCTCTGGGTTTTCAGTTTGCGAAAATGGAGTTTCAGTTACACTATAGGGAAAAAATTAAATCTGACGCCATGAAATTTCTTTTTTTCCTTTATAAATTTATAATTGATTATTTTCATTTAGATCTGAAAATGTACTGTAAAATGAAGTTTTCATTCTAAACCACTTTTAAGGAACTTTTTTTTAACTGGAAGTACATTTCATGGATATTTAGAATAGAAATTATATTCAATTTTCTTTCTCCTCTTATTAATGAAATAACTACAATAAAGGAAACTCCATTTAATTCTAAATTGAATTTGGTCAAACTTCCTTCAGAAAAATAGAGGTTTTAGGTTGTCATTTTAAATAACTTTTTCTTTTGTGGAATGTTCTAGAAGAAATCTGATGTTTTCAGGAGAACAAAGGAGAGTCATCATCTTAATTTTTAAGGAATTTCTTTTATTTAAACAATTAGAGATGAATTTTTAGCAATGAAAGTAAACAAAATAACCCCTTAGGGCTATCTGGAAGGAAAGAGACTGCTTAAGAACAGTGAAATAATACATGATAAAACATTTTATATAATTATTAATTCATAATATTTCCATCTATCTTTAGATATGGTAATTTTTTGTGAGGGATGAAGAGAGGGTAAGATGTTGGCCAAAGTTAAATCTGTTTTCATCCAAGATCTTACCTTTGTGAAAGAAATCTTGTTGAAAGTAATTGGAAAGAGATGTTGGAAGGGGCCTGAATACTTGACGAGGAAGAGTGTTGCAGGTAGAGCTGTGCAGCCATTGGTTTTCATACTCAGTAACCTCCTGATCTTTTCCTTCTTGAAATCATATTTGAAGTCACTTTAGAGCATGAACAGGAAAATGTAACACTGCAGAAAGCACGAACTGAAGTATTCAGTGTCACATAGTTTAACTGAGAGGAGTCTACATACCCTTGTTGGTAAGCCTGTGCAGCCTGTTCTATACTTTCTCAGCCAAGCTACGTGTGTACGCGTAGTATCAGCAAATAGTTGATGTGGAGTGTTAGATGTTTAAGTTTTTCCAAATGCTGAGGCATCTGTATTCTCTAAATGAATAAAAGAACTAAGAAAGACAACATTTACTTACAATATTGTGCCAGGAGTTTGTCATAGGTTGAATTTAGCGTTTTATATGGTGTAAATTGTTAACAATAATTACTACTGAATGTTTTGATACATTCTTTTTTCACCGCTGTAGTGTTTGTTTAATAGTTAAAAATAATAACTAGCACCCTGTATGGAAGTTTTTTTGCAGGAATAACATCACAGCTGTAGTGCTTAGGAAGTTAGACCAAACATCTTTATTCCCGCATTAGTTAACATGAGCATGAAGCAAAAAAGCCTGACTTTTTCAGCTGAGTGCTTCTGCAAGCAGTGGGCCATAAGTTTGCTTTAGATGTATAGTGTTTTTCTTGATAGCACAATTCCCTCTTTTTTTTCCATAAATGGCAGTGTTACTTTATGAAGTCAGTCTCAGCAGGATTATTGTAAGCCAGCACCCCCTACTGCAAAGCATATGGACATCAAAATTTTACTTCTTGGATATCTGGATATCTTGAACTATCTTTGGAAATTCTCTAAGCACTTCAGTCTTCCATGACATACAGAGTCTGATAAAATTCTATTGTGTGCTAGTTAGAATAATAGAATCATAGAATGGCTTGTGTTGGAAGGGACATCAAGGATCATCAAGCTCCAACCCCCTAGCTTATTTTATGAAAGCAAATACTTAAAAAATAGACTTTCCTGAAATTAATTTTTTGTTTGAGGTTGTTATTTGATGTCTTTACCTTGCATTAATATAGGATTCTATCTGAACACGCTAATAATCTAATGATCATTAAATCTAATGATTTGTACTATGGTTATTTTGTTTCTTCTATTTGAATCTTGGCTACTTTCTCTCTTTAGTTTTGAGCATAATATATACAGCACCTGTAGAAAAATTTTATTAACTTACAACTAATCTATTTGGTATAAATGAAGAGTTCCACAGCTGCCTGTAGGTAACAATAGCTACTTATTTGCAAATTTGATTTAACAATACTTCTAGGGATTGAATGTGCTGATAGTGCCATATTGTAATCTGACACTAAAAGCATCATTTCTAGCTGCTGCTTCCCTGCCACTAGAGGCAGTTTTGCATCTGCACTTAGTGTAAAATACAGCTAGGTCTAGGCAACAGAGGAGATAGAAGCTGAAAGTGGTAGTACAAGGAAGCCATTCTGCAGATTCACAGTGCATTCAGCGCTATGTAGAATGGTTACCACTCTGGCTTATTTTAAGATCTAGATTTTTTTTTTCCTGTTGGGATGCTAATGGATTTGTGGCCTGGCATTTGAACAGTAACAAACTTGGTTACATCAGTATTGCCAACATTTAGAGATATTTAGGAGTGAATAAAGTTTGCTAAGTTATAAAATTCAGTACCTTTCAAGGTACAGCAGCCTACTTTCTTTTCTAGTCAGTGTGATTTTGGTGGTTGCTGTTCATAAGGAATAAAGCGTATTCCTAAAATACTACCTCAAGTTTAAAACCCTTAATAACACTAAATGCAGCTAATACGTACTGCATAGGATCTTGTTGTCTGTGAGAGCAAAAGATTAAGCATTCTTGAACTCTAAATTGGACCAATGTATTCCAAATGCATAGACATTCTATATTTTCATTCTTTCTTGAACTTTCATTTAGTTTACAAGATTCTTTCTGTAGTTTTTTAAAACATGCACAATTTGTACCTCTGCTTTCATAGGTAATGTCTTGTAGAATGGAGATCTTAATACGGATAGATTTGAAATAAAGTTCTGAAATGTGTAACATGATAAAACATTTTATGCTTCTGTTGTTTTAAATTATTTGTGTCACTCACTATAGTCTCCAAATTCTTTCTCTAATGAAGATAATGGACTGTTATTAACATCTTTAGAGTACTATCATAGTACTATCATAGTACATCAGTCTTACAAACTTTTTTTAATGGTAGCCTTTTTGAAAAAAGACAACATTTATATGTATTATCACATTAAGATCTGTGTGTAATACATAATGTGTTGGTTCATCCCGGATTCAGTAACATCTTGGTAGCTATTTTTCAATCTAGGAAGCTTCGAGGTTGGTAAATTGTAGTTGGTACGTTGTCTGAATGTATAGTAAAATGAAAATTATCTAAATTGTCTTGTGTGAGAAGCATGATCCTAGACTATTTGAAAACCTTGCTGGTGACTGAAGTCTATAGCGTTCCCAAAATTTATGTTCCCATAGTGTTCCCTAAATTTGTGAGCTCAGACTTCAAACAGTAAGGAAAACAAAGGAATTTAAGCAATAACTATTTGTGGTGGAAGTTGGAAGAAGCTGCAGATAACTGATTAAAGAAGTCATGACTCAATTCTTGAATATTTGTTACCAGATTGTTTTTTCTTTTAAAAAGGATTATCTTCTCTGTGCTTTGTGCTTTACAAACTGCATATTATCTGGAGAGCAAAGTATGAGTGATTGTGTGTAGGCAGTGATTTAAAACATTTAGTTATTGGTAAACTAGTAACCTTTTTTCAGAGAGCATCTCAAGTTTCAAGCATTTTCTGAAAAGTTTTTTGAAATTGAGAGTTTTGAAAAGAGAATTTCAAATGACTATTCTTCCTATGGTTTATTATTGCTAAAGTGCACTGTTTAAGTGCTGTGATAAATGTAAGATATAGAATGTTTCAAATAAAAATACTTATAAATAACTCATTTATTTTATTTACTTTCATCAATTTTATTTGAAACAATATATTAGAAATAATTAAAAATTGTAACCTTGTGAAGCATAAGCCCTGAAAACCCAAGCATAGAAGTAGTGACCTATGCTGAAGGTCAAGCTTTTAGCTTTGATTGACACTGAGTTCTTTAAATGACAAACAACTTAATATGACTTTGAAGAAAATTAATATTCTTTTCCTTCTTACTTAAATGTTGCAACTGAAAGTGATTCCTGTATATTTTTGTTAGTCTCACTAGCTGTATATGAACCTTATATCTATAAAAATAGAAATAATTTACATGCTTAGGTACCTGCGTTTACAGCTAAGTTAAGTTAAAGTTATCTACTTTCCCTCTAGTTGTGATGAATACTTTAAAATCAGTAGCAGAGTGTGTGAGTAACATTTAATGGCTCGGAGGAGATTTATGCCTGGAAACTTCTACATCTGAATGTGGCATGTTTACTTTTTCTGTTATTTCCTCTATTCAGTTGTTTCAGAAAGTCATCTTATTTACCCAGAATAAAATTAGTCATCTCAGAAGAGAGATCAGAAGAGATCTAATTCAACCTACTCTGTTTTTAAACTAGGTAAAGTACCACTGATGAGATGGATAGTAAATTTTGACCGGGATCTTCTAGATGGTCTGGTATTGGCTGCACAGATGGCAGCTTACTGTCCATTCTTGGTAAGAACTCTTCTTAATATCATACAAGTTTTATCCAGAGCCCAATATTAATGTAAATTCCTTTGGAACTGTTGGCTTGTATGGTTTTTAGAGAAGAAAGTTCCATTTAGTGAGTATAGAGTTGTTGTTTCAGTATTTCTTTTTCTCTTCTCTAGATATATTCTCCATTGACAATTTTAGTTTAACATTTAGATCTTATGGGTTTCTGAAAGACTGAAAATGCAGACATTGTAACTCTGCTCTGTAGAATATGAAGTTTGAATTCTGTCTTCCCTAGATTGCTACTCACTTTGTAAGGATGTATACTTATCCAAGAACTCCTATGCAGTTTCTGCACAACTGTTTGATACTTGTGAATGCTATGCATGCAGTCAGCCTGACTATAGACATAAAGGTAAATGTTTTTATATGATTAGTACTTATATACTTTTTTATTTTTTACTTTTATGATAACAATGTATATCAGATGGAGATTTCACTGAATCAGTTTTATTTCATGTGCTACTGTATGATGGAAACCAAAATATTTCTTCATATATTTAATTACAAGTAATTTCCATAATTCCTTGATTTGTAAAACTGTATATATACAACTAGCTGGATAAAGAAAAAAAGGTTAAGTCAGTTCGGGTATTGTAAATCACAAAATGACAGAATGATTGGAATTTATTGTTAACATTCTAAGGCAACATAGAAAAAATATATTGAAGAACTAACATAATGCAGTTGAAGATTAAAAAAGTGATAAATTCTATAAATGTTTGGTGGCACTTAGGTCTCACTTTCTAAATCATAAAGGCTCATAAGAATTCTTTCACAGGTTTTATACACAAGGAAGTCAGTAACTTTGGACTGCTGTTTTGAGTAACACTAATCCATCAGACTTGAGTCCTTTATTTAGAATCACTTTTATATGTTTGGTAGCACACCTCACAAATCTCTTTTCTCCCATTAGCTTACAGCCAATATTATGTATATGATGCCCTTTAGATATGTTAGATAACATTTTTTGTTGTCCCTAAAACTAGTTTTGTCCAGCTCCAGATCTGTATTTCTTTAAGTGGCTGACTGCAAGCTCTTTATAGGTATGGGTGCTGCCAGTACCATGCAAAAGTAAAACAAATTAGCCAGAGAGGTCTCATCTATTAAAGAAGTTGATGTCACAGCTAAACCAAGTGAAAAAAGACCAATCTTGTAAGCTAGTCAAGAACTTAGAGGAAGCTTTTCAAACCCCTGTACTGAGGCCTTGTAAATTCAGTACAAAACTTACGGCCTGTAACTAACCATTGCAAGGCTGTATGAAAAGTCTACACTCTTAAAAGGCCTCACATTATTATCGTCTATGTTCTGGTTGTGTGTATTAGTTACTGGAGTATTGGCTATTTAAAATAGCTGTTAGATTTTCTCTTCACTGTTAGATTCACTTCACTTTTCTTTTCTCTTTCACTGTTAGATTTTCTCTTTTAACTCCCTTATTGATTAAAAATACTATCCTTACCAAAATTAGTAAATACTAAAAAGGTCTCATCTTGCTCTTAATTTGAAGAGTGCAGCAGCTTCCATCATGAGTGAAGTGAACATCTGGGACTGTGCTCGTCTGGGGTGGGTGTGGAACATATTGAGCTCGTTAGAATACTAGAAGACATAATGGAGTGAATGTAGCATTTGTATGTGCATAAGGAAACTTTCCAAAGGAATAAATAGTATTAGAAGTCAGATAGAGTTGTTGTATGAACAAAGTTATGAAGGAAGCTCAACTTTTTTTCCCCTTCCATTTGATTAGCAGCACAAAATTAACCCTATTGTTTTCCAGTTGTACTAGCTATTTTTCTATTCCCACTTCCTGATACATATATGCTATTATAAATGGCCTTACTATACCATATATATATGTCTTTTGCTAAGCCAAGAAAATTGACTGTTTCACAGACTTATATCTGGCAGGAACCGTAAAAAGATGTATATAATCTTCAAAATAAAGGCATACTTTGGTTCATCTTTTAATAATATAAACAGGCAAAAGCTGATGCCTCATTAGAAAAAGATGGGAAATCTCCAGGACGTGCACCTTAATACACTTAGAGAGTGTATTTTCAGACTACATTGTAATAATACAATGTATTGTAATATACATTGTAATAATACAATGTACATTGTAATAATACAATTAGTTCTCCATATTTTTCAGGTATTCATGTTCTTATAGATTGGAAAGTTCTTTGTACAGATTAAGAACTTGAACAAAGCTATATAATCAGTCAATAGTAGACATTCAAGGTGTGCATTTTAATTGTAGCTGTGTTCTGCAATCAAAATATTCTGGAAAGAAAAGTAGTAGAGAATATAAGAAATACCTTCTACTTAGATTTACTGGAATTCATACATGCTTTTCTAAGAGTACTTTAGGAATTTCTTATTCTCCATCAACAAAAACAGCTAAATACATGCATCTTCTTGCTGAAAGTGTCCTAACTTGAGATTATTTTTGGTAGTCTTATTTCTTAGATTTAGCAAATTAAAGTGTTCCAACAGTATTGGCAAAGTTTTTGACTATCAGGCACAGATGCTGATATGTCAGAGATAAAGGCTGAATATTATTTAAACTTAACTACTCTAAAAGTCTGGAGGGCACCCCAGCCCTGGCTGCCCTTCAACAGTCCCCAGGGGCAATCCCAGCTGCTCAGGGCAGTTGCAGCACAGACTGGCTCTAGCTCTCACAGCTCTGCCCTGCCCCATCATGGGCTCACCCACAGTACTATGGCCCAGCTAGGCCTTGGTCTAGTCCCATCTCCAGAGAGGTGTGCAGTGTTAGGTTTGGGACTGCCCTTAAGGGGCTGGCCTGCTTCTGGTGGAGTGGTGGGAAGGGACAGGCTGTCCTATTCTCTGGAACTGTGTTCCAGAGGGCACAGATGCCTCTTGGCATCTACCTCTGCCTTCAACTTATCTCCCAAGATTGTAAGAATTACAGTTCCACTGATCTTTCTAGATTTGTGTGCACTTACTGAGATGGGGATCCTTACATTCAAGATACTGGTCATCTCATTACAGCATGATATGTCATGATCTGGAGCAGCAATAGGAAAAACTGCTAAGTTCATTCATGATAATTCCTTACTTTCATTTTAACTTCTGTAATAGATGAAGGGTAACTTCTGACAAACTGGAGAAAAAAAAAAAAAAGGAAAAAAAAAAAAAAGCTTTTCCTGCACTACGAAAGCTGTGTTAGAAAGGCTCCTTACATTTTTAAACTTAGAAACCAGTTTATTCTGAAATTTTCTGTTTTGGAATTCAGAATGGTTTGTACTCATCTGTGGCCATGAAAAAGCATCATATTTTCCCACTTGTATGTCAAGTGTAGGTTCATTCTTGTCAGAGAAATTGTGATGTGAATGCTGTTTTGATGACTTTATAGGAAATGAAGCAAAACTAGTGAGCTCTATTTATACTCCTTAGTGTTCTTTGAAACTTCTTAGAATCTTTGAAAAACCAAAGAACTGTTTGTTGCACAGGGCAAGAATACAGTAGGCCAATGGATGTGAACATTATTTCAGATGCTTGGCATTACTGTACTTATTTGCAATGCATCCATTAGGAAAACTTAGCTTATACACTGTCTTTTTTCCTGCTTCTCTCAGGTGTACTGAACATAACTTAAGTAGGACAATGTTCTCTTAAGCTGCCTTTACAGTTTTTGCACAGAATCTAAGGGAGACTATACATGTGCTTGAAAGAGAAATCCATTGAGGATTTCTAAGTAGACAGAAGTCTTGTGTGGTTCAGCTAGTCTTGTACCCAGGCTGGGAAAATACTGAAGTATATATGTACTTACGTTCTAAGTGTCTACATTTAAGCATCAGCTTGTAGCCACCATTGGAAAAGATGATCTAAGCGGTTCTTTTTTGGCCTATGTTATGAGCCACTACACTGCACTTAGCTTCTTCATGTAGAACTTTTTCTTTGGATGTTTGCTTTAAGCTAATGAGTTTTATTTATGTCATGTTGGAAGAAGATTTCTCCACTGGATTTTCAAATTTTTGCCCTTTATACACTTTTTCCTCTCAGAATCAATATGTCATAATGCAGCTTTTTGTAGCTGGCAATGCTTTGTCAGATGCTGGTTCATCAGTCACCAAGTAGAAGCAGTTAGAAAGTGGAGCCATTTGTGCTTGCGCTTGGATTGATGGATCCATTTGCTTTCTTAGAACTTCTCTCTTAGGAATTACATCTCAGTTGCTTTTGTATGGTCCTATTTTTAGGCAATAAATGTCAGCTAATATTACATTTTAATAATGTCAAAAGAGGAGGAAGAGTCAATAAAAAATTTCTAATTAAAAAGACTTAACTCTTGTTGAAAGCTGATCTCATTTCTCTATATAAAGAAAGAAATAGAGAAGAATTTAGACCAATGACTCTAAAAATAATTAATAAATCCTTAAACCACTAATTTCCAGCATCTGGGAAATTATGTCAATGGAAAGACCACTTTATATTTGCCCAATTTCTTATACCTTTTACACCAGCAATTGCTCTGTTGGCAGAGGCAGATTAGTGGCATGTTCCTAGGGGATCCATAAGTGTTCAGATTGCGTGGATTCTTCTTCAGTGTCATTACAGCTGCTTTTGTATTCTGACGCTGAAGCATAAAGCTTTTTTTGGCATACCTATGGGAGGAATTAACTGGAAGAACAAGAGCCTTTCTGCAAAACTTGAAGGTAGACTCATTTTTTTTGTGTCCTTTGGAAGAGATATTTACTTTTTCACACAGTCTTTTATTGCTTCTTGAGCTTTTAGTAATTAAAGAGTTGGGTTTGGCTTGTTCTTAGAAGTGCTGGACTATATTTCTAATATAAATCTTTCAATAACTAGGAGGAAATAAACCAACAAAAAACCAACCCTCAGAGAGTTACGGTGATAGTGGAAATGTGTATATATCTCTCCTACTTTCTAAAAATAGTCCAGAAGTGGCAAAAAAGTTTTCTCCATTTTCCAGGCTGTGTGACTAATAAAATTAATTTCTTTTCCCAAACTCTCTCCATTACTATTTACGATGCGGAGTAGCGGTAGTTATCAAAGAAATTTCTGAGAATGAGAATGAAATTTAGTTTGATTTCAAGGTTTCTGTTGGGAATTCTCATAGGTATGGTTCTTCCCATTGAGTTGCTTTATTGAGTTGACTGTTTTAGGCTTATTATCTACCACTTTTCAGAACGTCCTCATTTTCTGTTTGATGTCTTGAGGTAAGTTTCAGAAATTGCAAAAAATCAAGGTTTGTTTTTTTTAAAGTTATTGATTTGTTGTTACTCTTCTCCATACTACCACAGCTGCTCTCATCTGGCAGTTAGACTTGCCCTTATTCTGGTATGACTGCTTCATATTTATCATCTTGCTGATTTTCAACGTATGTTACAAGCCTCTATAAAACTCTGCTGGTGGGAATGCATAGAGCCTTTTACAAAGTATTACTGTATTAAATAAGCCTCAGTTATGTAAGGAATTCAAATCAAGTGTCTCAAGTGGAAAAAGTGCACCTTTTAAAGGGTTTACATGCTAATGCAGTGGTTTGATGCTTCTGTTCCCAAGTGTATGCATTTTTCCTTAGGACGTGATATTTAATTTAGAAGAGAATTTAACCAGAATTGTAAATGTTTATGGGCAACTTTATTATATCATTCTAAGATTCTATGTAAGAAATTTAAAAAAAGTTAATTTAATTAGCTTGATTCAGGAATTCATTTGAATCAGTGGCTAGATATTTTCTGCCTGTATTTTTTTGTGGGAAGTCACTTCCATTTTCTTTATTTGGTCAGACTTAATGAAAACTTCATGTGATGGTGGAAGAGTTTCTATTTCTCTTGACAGTGAAGCACTAAAGATGCTGAGGACTAAGGCTTTGACATGTTCTACAGTTGCCATTTAAATTCATTTTTCTAAATCAAATATTTAAGATTCAGTAATCCTGTATACAGTAATTTAATATCTGCAGTAAAAATAACTGTATGCTTGTGTTCCTTTGTTAGTTGGATAGTGTTCATACAGACTTGCAAAACTACTTAACAGTATTTGGAATGACTTTTTATGTAGTAAACTGAAAGATTTAAAAACCTTTTAAAAAAGATAAAAATAACATTTTTCAGTTAATGGGATTTACTTGCTTTTGTCTATTATGCTTCACTTAATAAAATAAACATCTTTTTGCTGAAGTGTGAGGAAAAAAGGTAGGTTTAATTTTTAGCATAGGTTTATTACGGGAGCATGTCAGTGTCCTTCAAGAAATAGTATTTTTGTACACTGACAAGATTGTTATTCATCTGAGCTGTGAGTCTAAGTCAGTTACTAATAAGTTGAAAATATTTATGTGGTAAGAATTTATCTTAAATTTTTTGTTCTGCATCTTTGTTTCTGCATCTTTGTATCTCTATAAATTGTCAGGTAAATTTTAACTTAATATGTGGTTGTTATTTCTTTTATGTTTTCAATACCAGGCAACTGATATTTCTGATCCAAACCCAATCATGATGCTTATTCTGTGTGTCTACCTATATGAAAACCTTCCTTGCTACTTACCTAAGAAGACTATAGAATTTAAAGGTACTCTTCATGCAACTATTGTTAAACAGGTACTGATATCACTGCCTTTAGATTTGTAGAAGCATCAAGTTATAACATGTTGTATATTATTATATTATGTAGATACTGCAACAAAGAAATGAGTTTCATGTCATTTCACTACTAAAGGTAGAAGAGCAAAGAATTGTCTTTTTTTTGCCTCTTCAAGATTGGGATCCTGACTTCTTGTTGCTGTGCTTGTGAGCACAGAAAAAAATCTACAAATTTAATAATCTTTTCTGAGATAAGGATAGAAAAGAATCAAAGATTAACAGTTGGCATTGGCATGCAGTGTACACTGCAAAAAAAAATACTCAGAAAAATTGAGGTCTAACAGTCTGTGGAATGTCTGCACATCTTAGGGAGGATCTGCCTAGTAGTTTGAAGTACTGTCCTATTTTGTGATATCCTTCATTCATATTTTGGAAGTTAGCTCCAGAATTGGTTTTGTGTTTTAAAAATTGAATAAAAATATGATGATTTTGTTGTTATTCTTGTGATAGGTTCGTCTGAAAAACCCAAGCATTAAAACTTTGGCATACAATGCTACTCTTGTAGGAAGAGATGCTCATGATTTCTCATTGCCTGAAGGAAACACTGTAATCATTGCCCCTAAGTAAGTAATGAGTTTTTAGTGCTAGAAGAGCCAGAGGAATCACAGAATGGAATTTATAGGACCATAGAATCATAGGAATAGCTCAGGTTGGAAAAGACCGTGAAGATCATCAAGTCCAACCACAACCTAACCATACTATCCTAACTCTAACAACCGACTGCTAAATCACGTCCCTGAGCACCACATCCAAATGGTTTTTAAATGCATTAAGGGATGGTGACTCAACCACCTCCCTGGGAAGCTTACTCCAGTGCTTAACAACCCTTTCTGTAAAGAAGTTTTTCCTGATATCCAAGCTAAATATTCAACCTAATATCTCCCCTGACTCAACTTGAGGCCATTTCCCCTTGTCCTGTCAACAGTGAGAAGAGACCAACCCTGCTCTTGCTGTAAGCACCTTTCAGGTACTGGAAGAGAGCAATAAAGTCTCCTCCCAGCCTCCTTTTCCCCAGACTAAACAGCCTCAGTTCTTTTAGTTGCTTCTCGTAGGGCATATTCTCCAAGCCCTTCACAAGCCTTGTTGCCCTTCTTTGGACCTACTCCAGCACCTTGATGTCCTTTCTGTACTGAGGTGCCCCAAACTGAACACAGTACTTGAGGTGGGGCCTCACAAGTGCCGAATACTGGGGCAGGATGATTTCCCTAATCCTGCTCACCACACCATTCCTGATACAAGCCAGGATGCCACTGGCCGCCTTGGCCAGTTGGCTCATATTTGGTTGACTGTCTATGAGTACACCAAGGTCCTTATCCATCAGGCAGCTTTCCAGCCACTCCTCCCCAAGCCTGTAGGGCTGCCTGGGGTTGTTGTGACCAAAATGCAGGACCTGACACTTGGCCCTATTGCAACTCATACGGTCAAATTTAATTTTTGAATATTTAAATTTAATTTTGGAAAAACATTAGTTTAACATTTTTTGTAGGAGAAATACTTGTAATATGTGCCTGTGTTTTCTTTTTTGTTTACTCAATATATTATGCTTTTCCTGTACAATATGGCTTATGACTAGATATAGGAATATCACTAGTTGTTTGAGTATTGAAGATATAAGAGTCTAGTGACTTTAGCAGCCAGTTAAGAGTTTTTAAATTTATACTACAAGTCCATTGAAGATACTCGTTTGGAGATGAAATGGAATGGAGGCTGTAAAATGGAAACTAAAGGTCAGCATTTGAATGAAAATAAGCCACAAAGAAGAAAAACTTGTCAATTGTATTGTCACATGCAAAACTCAACACAAATACAGTACTCTTAAAGGTTGATCAGCTTTTCCGTATTAAATACCTTGACTATTATAAATATATGTAGGAGGAAAAGTGAGTAATGCTGTGTTACGGGTGATCTGTGAGGCTGATTTGCATCACAAAATCATAGAATAGCTTGGGTTGGAAGGGACCCCAAGGATCATCAAATTACAACTCCCCCCTGCCACAGGCAAGGCCACCAGCCTCCAGAGAGGTTTCATTTTTCTTAGCATTTTCTTCAAATAAGAATTAACAGAAAAATGTAATCTTAAATGTCATGTGTTTTTCTGAATGGTCAATACTGTGGCTGTTTTTCATTTCACCTTGCATGTTGAAGGCTTAAAGGTCTGTGATCCTCCTGATATTTCTCAAAATGTTTTTAAGTTATTACTTTTGTGTACATCACCATCAGTTCATCCCAAGTCAGTTTTCAGTAAGAATTTTATTTTCCTCTGTGTTCATCATGTGACAGAGTTAGAAGACCTCCTGGAAGGTTTCCTCGATCGCAGTAGTATTCCAGTGACAAATTGTCACTACTGCCATCAAATTATAGCACTTACGCCCTCACTGTAATTGTTCAACTTACTTGAGAGGATGTATGAATTGAATTCACTTGAAAAAGCAGCTGTTCTTACTACAGTTGTGAAATAAATGTAAATTAACATGATGCCAATAAGCACTTGACATGCTGATTCTGTTACAAGTCCTTTGCCTTGCCACTTACCTGTGATTGTGTACTCACAGCATGTAATAGGCATATTTCACACACCACCAGTAGTTTGCTTGTGCTTTAGAATTTCCAGTTGGCAGAAGACCAATAAATGACACAGAACTTTTCTGCCCTTCTGTATTTTAATTCTTTTTTTTCTTTTTCCCCAGGCTACGCATATACTATTAATCATTTAATAGGGAAGGCTGATGTGGGTTGTGGAGAGGTTTTGTTTTGACATTAGTATTTGTTATCTCTTCCAGAAAAACAACAAACAAGTCTGTACATCATAAGTACAACCTTTTCTTATATATATTTTAATTTGTTCCTCTGAAGAATTATTTGAATATTACTAGCTTGTATAATTCACAAAACTGCAGGATTTTTTTTGTAGATTATTGACTTTCTACCATCTTTTTCATATGGTTAATTATTTAAAATGTTCTTGAACTATATAGAATAGTTCTGGCATTACAATGAAAGTTACACCAGTCAGCAGACTTTTTGCTATGTATTTTGTGGTTTTCTACTAGCAACTTTAAAAATTTGCCTGTTTTTCTGTTTAGAAGCAGCTCTCCATACTCTGATCATATATGTAGAAAAGGCAGAATACTTTTATAACTCACTGTTTTCCTGCTTTTAGAAATGTCATCTTAAAATGTTAATCTCGATACTATTGAGTGATTTTGAGTGCTTCAAAGTGCAAGCTTCAGCTACTGAACTTTTGTTGTTGGTCTTGCTTAATTGCAGGACTCACGCAAATCATGTTATTTTTACCTTTTTCCTGTCAGAAGCTTGATTTGTTGTTTACGTGAGAGTAGTTGGGTTTTTTTCCACCTCTTTGCTATTCAGCTTTACAATTTTGAAGGTTCTTTTACTCAATTATTTCAGTCTTGGGGATTTTATTGAAAACTTCTAGATCTGCCTCACAGTATACACAGCAGGATGTTTAGCTGTTTAACATACAAAATTGTATTCAAATAGGGGAGCATAAAGTAGATCAGTTGTTAGCTTAGGGCAATAATATTATATGAGGGAACCTTTTCTGATTGTGTGAAGAAAAATAAAGTTACATACTGAGGATGTAAAAAGCAATAAGGACTTTATATCGTTCTTTTTTATCTATATAGTTCTTTTGTTAGAATGTTTAAAGTGCTCTTAGACAGGAGGTTGAACTACAGTGAAGTGTTTCTGAAGAAACAAATGCCACCTTCCCTTTCAAAGACTCTAAAATATGCTCCTGAAATGATATTTCTGAGTAATTCTTGAGTTACAGTTTTATGCCTAATTATTCAAAGAATTATTATTGTTATTTTGCCTAGGGGACAAACAATTATAAATGTGGAATTCACTAGTCGTTTTCTGCACCCTGCTGAAGCAGTGTTGCTACTGATCTCAAAGAGAATGGGTGAAATAGGTGGTGCCAC
Organism: Gallus gallus; assembly: GCF_016699485.2. Taxonomy (NCBI): domain Eukaryota; kingdom Metazoa; phylum Chordata; class Aves; order Galliformes; family Phasianidae; genus Gallus; species Gallus gallus. Next base: position 113,588,984 of record NC_052532.1, read on the forward strand.
ACTTACATTCTCCCTGAAATCTGAAGTGAAGCATATTGAACCTGCTGTAAGTCTATGTGTGAAATTATTATTGTTACAAAAAATATTATTCAGATGTTTGTTGTATCAGTCAAAAGTGATCTGAGGTAAGAATCAAAAGGTGACTAACCATCAGCATTAACCTTTGATCTATTAATGCTCAGCTTTCCAATTTTAGGTTATGTATATGCAGAGAAAGGCCTAGAGGAGTATTGGAGATATGTAAAGATGTAAATCTCACAGAGATCCTGAATAAATTAAAATTTTTGGCACAGACTGCTCTGAAAATAAATCTGGATCTCCTTCAGCGTGTGAATGCTTTTGGAAATTTTATTGCAAAGGTGGTAATATGCCTCTTCAGCCTAATGATTTCACTTGTCAGATGTAAATGGATAGCAACCTTGTGTTAGATGTTGCCAAATTTATTTGAGCTTTTTGGTTTTGATAGTCTTTAAATTTAAGATACGCCCTAGAAATAGAGCAGGGATAGTCATAGTTTCCAGCATTTGTTATCAAACTTTTTTTAGCAGATCTGGATAAATCCTTTTCTGAAATAGATGGAGATTATAGGATGCTCCTTTCTTACACGACACTTTTTATACCATAGCAATAGGCACTGATGGTAGAGGGGATGGTTGGGGCAGGAATAAAGAAAAAGAACATTAAAAATGGGTAGCTTGGGCTTGTTCCTATGCTGTCATTTTGAAGAGTATTTAAAAGGTGGGGAAATTTAGCGTGCTTAAAAAGAAAAACTTTAACTTTACTGGTAACAAAGTATTTTATTTGTGTGAATTATATAGTCATCAGTGGTTAAATTCTTCTTCGTAATATTCTCCTGTGAGTATTTCCAATGGATGTGGTTTCGCAGTTTTTTCACGTTTATATAAATTTTTATTCTCTTATAGGATACATTAAAATGCAAATCTCCATGTTACGAGTTGAAGAAAGTTGTCTTAAATGTTACTAATCCCTTCAGAACTGATGGCATATTCAGGTACACAGTGCTATAAAGACAATTCTATAATGCTCATGCTGTTTTATCAACTGTTCCACATTTCTCATTTTCTGTTTAAAAATGTAAAAGCTTCACATTAAATTATAGGGATTTACATTACCAGAATTGTTACAAGCACTGTGAAGTGGAAGCTATCATGATGAATAAATAAGATGAATAAGCCTTAATTGTAATCCATCTCAATAAAAGTAATAAAGTTAGAGCTTTAATCAAATGGAGTTCATGAACTTTGCTTGTATTTTTGTTTGGCTGAGATCCAGCGGAATTCTATAGAGAAGCAAGCCATGTTAATTAATAGTTGGTTGTTTTCCCACAATCTTCTTTATCCTGCTGTTTAAATTATTAAACATGCAAAAGACAGAACATACTTTTGCCTTGAGGCTTGCATCTCTATCAGTTAATCTAATTTTTCATTTGCATTCATCATAGATGTAACAACTACAGAACTAAGGTTTTTTTTTTTTAATACAAAAGGAGTAGAATGCTGTGCCTCTTTAAAAATCTCAGTTTATGTGATCTGAATCTGTATTTTGTCTTTAATCCTTAAGCATCAATTCTTATAATTCATTTATTTACAAGAACCATTTTCCAGAACTTTCAAACTTTTTTTTCATCTATTCAATGTTCTCCATAGGCTGCAAATGAAATTTCTCTTCCATTCACAGTGTTGTTATGGTATAGTCATCTGTAAGAGGATTGTTTTCACTGCTCCAGTGGTGCTTCAATACTCCAATGTGGCATATGTCTCCTATGTGTTAATCATATGGAATCATAGAATTATCATGGTTGGAAAAGATCTCCCAGATCATCCAGTCCAGCTGCCCACCTATCACCAAATTTCCCCACTAAACCATGTCCCTTAGTTTAGTACAACATTTAAATGTTTCTTGAACATTTCCAGGGACAATGATTCAACCACCTCCCAGGACAGCCTACTCTAGCACTTGCCCAGCCTTTCAAAGAAGAAAATTTTCCTAACGTCTAACCTGAATCTCTCCTGGCGCAACTTTAGGCCATTCCCTCTCATCCTATTGCTACCTATACAGAAGAAGCAGCTCATCCCCACATCACCACTACCTCCTTTCAGATGACTGTAGAGAGAGAGAAGGTCTCCCTTGAGCCTCCTCTTCTACAAAGTGAACAATCCCAGTTCCCTCAGCTGCTCCTCATAAGACTTGTGCTACAAACCCCTCTCTAGCTCTGTTGCCCTTTTCTGGACACACTCCTCGGCCTCAGTGTCTTTCTTGTAGTGAGGGATTCAAAACTGAATGCAGCACTCAAGGTGTGGCCTCACGAGAGCTGAGTACAGGGAGATGATCATTTCCTTACTTCTGCTGAAAACACTATTTCTGATAGTAGCCAGGATGTCGTTTACCTTCTTGGCCACCTGGGCACACTGCTGTCTCATGTTCAGCCAAGCATCAACCAACACTCCCAGATCCATTTTTTCCACAAAAACTTCCAGCCACTCTGCCCCGAGCCTGTAGTGTTCCCTGGGGTTGTTGTGTTATGTATATATATTTATATTTGTATTTATATTTATATGCTTGTGACATCTAAGAAGCAGCTCTCCTACCAAAAAGAGGGCTAAAAAAATCTTAAAACTACACATATAGTATTATCTAAGAAATGGGCAAATTAAAAGATGAGACTCCTTGATTTTGTGTCAAATGTATAGCAAATATCAGATATTTCCAAAAGCTGTGAATTATGTAGCATAAATTATATTTTAGAATATTATTTCCTACTTAAAATTATCAGCATTGCTTGTCTTGAAATGCACATTATTTTTTTAATGTTTTTTAACAGTTTTTTTGAAAGAAAATTGTTCTCCTTGTCATAACAGACATGTCCTGCAGAGTGTTCTTATGATAACAGATCAGTCTATAGTATTGGTTAAGTAGCAATTTAAAATAATTTTTAGTAATCTTGAGTAAGTGCCTCAGGATTTACATAGTTACAAAACCTTTAAGATTTTCATTATTAAATTGTGCAAAATAGTTTAAGTTATTAAATCAAGAAGAAGAATTCACCAAATTACTAAATATTTTTAATAGTATTTTGAAAGTACCACAAATTGAAATCAGTAGGCTTCTTTACCAAGCATTTAAAAGTTAGAATAAACTAGATTTTGTTCTTCATCCTGCTAGTAAAAAGTAGTATTTATGTGTACTTGCCATATTCCAGGGTCATTTTGCTGGAATCCACAAGTTACTTAAGTCAGCCAGAACAAGTAGATCAAGCCAGGCAATTAAAGCAAGAGCAAATGTTCAGGTAAGTTTTGAATGGCAATTGCTAATTATAATGCAGGACAAAGAGTAATGGCCTAAAACTTGAACATAGGAAGTTCCATACTAACACGAGGAAGAACTTTGTGGTAGGAGATATGGAGCACTGGAACAGGTTGCTCAGAGAGCTTGTGGAGTCTCCTTCTATGAAGATATTCAAGACCAGTCTGGATGCCTACCTGTGCAGCCTACTGTAGGGAGCCTGCTTTAGCAGTGTGGTTGGACTCAGTGATCTCTTGAGGCTCCTCCAACCCCTGCAATTCTGCGATTATATAATTCTGTAATATATGGAGTTGTACAGTTTTATTAGTATTACATATATGTGTATATTTGTGTGCATCGCAGTTGTAAAGAAATGTAGGCTAGGACATGGAAACCACAGTAGAAAGATGCAATATCTTAAAAAAACAATTTAGAGATAATTTACTGAAACAGCGGAGAAAGAAAAATAGGATATAAAAGGTAAACCTGAGTCTGATATCCTTTCTAGAAAAAGTGTCATGTAAAGTAGAATTAAAAGGTCAAGTATTGATGCTGGGATGTGGACAGCCATGGTGACTTAGGTGGCTGAAGTACTGAAAAAAATGTCAGTAAGATTGACTAGGTCCAGGTCACTAGAAGCTTAGAAGAAGGAATAGTTCTGAATCCTGGAATGAAGTCTGTAGATTTATTTGAAGGTACAACTGCCTATTATATACGGGCAGTCTAAGGAATTCAGACTGCGCTGAAGTCTAAAATATTCTAAGTTCTGTAGGCCCCTGGTGCTGCAAATGAGAATGAGGGGATGTTAGTACAGAATTGTTGAAATAAAGTAATATAATTTTGTGCCTATACATTATTCCTTAGACAGACCAGGGGCAGATTTTTTAGCATAGGGAGTCTGGAAGGTGAAGGAGAGTTCAAAGTAAGTATGATAAATGTAATGAAGTCACAAAAACTGAAAAACAGAGAGACAAGGGGATATATATCATAAAGGCGGAACAATGTTTAAATACATTTATAGTCCAAAAGAACTTCTGTCTTCACTATCTATAATTGTTAGACAGTGAGATAAGTGTCAAGAAGTTTAGTTTAACGGGCAGAAATCTTTAGGAACATTGAAGAGGAGAGATGTAGATCAGAATCGTTCATAGTCAACGTAAAAAGAGAAAGAGAAAATCCAAAGCAGGTGTGGCACTCTTTTCATAACACTCTCTGGAAATGTCCCAGCGTAGATCACTAATATCTAATACAATTTTTGGAACCTGCCAGACATTACAAATTGTGCTGTTTTAATAACTGTCAGCTTAATAACTCTTTTTCAGCCACAGACTTGAAATTTTAATTCTAAGTTATTTTAAATAAAATCATAACCATAGCTTGTGTCTGAGCCAAGGTGCAATTAGTGGTTGCAGTCAAAACCTCTTTGTCCACATGTAGCTGAACAATCTTTGTCAGAAGGGTGGTGGTTTTTCTTTCATTCAACTGACTTTGTTTTTCTTTTAAGTATGTTGTAATATATGTGACTGGACTTTTTTCAAGTTACACATTTTTCTGTGCTTTTTGAAGCCCTCAACACTTCAGTAGTTGTCCTTGGCCTACATCTTTGTCCCAGTATGTCCTGCTTCCCATGGGAGAAGAACCAGATGAAGAGATGCTTGCTACATGGCCTAGGAATTCAAAACTATGCATAATTAATTCTCAAGCACATTGATATTTTGACTGATGTACATTAAAAAAAAAAAGAAGAAAAATACGGAATGACCCTAAGAGCTAGAGGTTACACTTATTAGCTAACTTTTCTGTCTTCGATTCTCTTCTGTAAAACTAGAAAGTGGTAAATGTAGACTAATGATTCATAAGAATGGCTCTTGACTGCAGAAACTGATTACAAAAGAAGCTATTAAGATGGGTAAATATTGGTACATGAAGAGGAGGAATCCCAAAACAAAAAAGGAAGAGACAATTGATGAATTTCAAGTCATACTCTGCAGAATGTCATATATAGCTTCTTAATATTGTTTGCTTTTCCTTTTAGCCAGGGATAATACTAGAAATTTCAAATATTTTGATTGTTCTGATTTTCTTTTCCTCATACTTTTTGTTCTAAGTGGTTTCATATGCCATGAAAAGATTTGCACAGAACAGAGTACTTGTATTACTTATTGATTTGATAAACAAAACTGAAGATCTGAAAGGGTGTGTTGTGTCCATGTGTAATACAGATTGAGATATTTCTGTTGTTTAAGAAAATATTTAGAAATACACTATTAATTGTATATTAATCACAATTCTGATTAACATTTGATATTAAGAAGCTGATCTATGCTAACGTGAGTCATACTACCTCTTGTGGGCAGTTTCTTTTTACTTCCTGTACTAGAGAGTGTGTACTACAAACTGTACCAGAGAGTGTAGGAAACTGGCAAATATCTTACATGAATTGTCTGTTCAAATGTTTCCATGTTTTCAGTGCATTAGTTAGCTGTTCCTTGTATCATTTATCTCCTTAACAAAAAACACTTCTTCTGTCTTCTAAAGCTTATTGAAGTCACTGCTGTGTGGACTTGAGATTTCCCCATGGTGCCTGACACTGCTTAGTTTTCTTTTCACATCAGTAAACTGGAAGGGACCAAAAAAAGCCCCCATCTATTAAATTCTGCTCTAAATCCAAATGCAGAAAGTGAAGTAATTTTCCTTGTGGAAGAATTTGTTGAAGGAAAGCGGTTAGTAGCTTGTGTGAGCCCTGGGCTGTAAGGGACACACCATTGCATGTGTCTAGCTATGACTAATTAATGAATGTGGCCTATCTACGTAGAATAGAGAGACGATTTTTGATTCTGATTTTTGGTATGCATGCTAACATGGCAAGCTCAGTCTCTTTGTGGCACTACATAGAAAGAGGTAACTGGCAACTCAGAGGTGATGGCTACTAAACTGTTTCTTACTGGTGTCCAAGTGTGTAAGTAATTTGTAGAACAAATTTGAACGGGTTAGACTAAACCTGGAAATATTCACACCTGCCATTTTCTCTCTCTCAACTGGGTCTTATTACCAAGCAGTTTAAAGGCAGCCTCCTACACCAACGCTCACCTGTATTGTTGTGTTGCAGAACCTTTAGTCCATTTAATGCACAATAAAGTAATTTTGCTTTAGAAGGGACCAGTTTTGTTTGTGAAAAAATAACAAAACAAATTAGAGGCAATTTGTGAAGTTGCTTGGTCACCATTTCTCCCATTAAACTGAATCACTTCTCATACCTGAGTTTTTGGACTTAGAGACCTGAACTACATTGTGATGTAATGTGCTTAGTCCCATGGTTAGATCAAGGATCCTTTGCCATCGTGTCTAAACAGTATTTGCATAAACTTGATTTAGGAGCTCATCATCTTCATCAGTGATATTTTTCATACAGTAGAATTGAATGTTAACTTGGAGTTAAATGATTGGTGTTTAAGGCCTGATAGGACATTGCTGTGGTCTTAATACCATAGCAAAATGTCTGTGTAGACTTATTTTATGGCAGCATTAATCTGTTCTGTCATTATTTCTCACTGTATTTAAAGCGAACGTACTGAGTCAAACTGAGTACATGCTTCTTAAACAATTATATTATTTTAATTTTTATTATTACAAGAGATGTTATTTATTTTATTTTAGAGGAATGAGGCATAATGTATATCTGCCACAAAGCAGCTTTATTTCTTTTCTGCTTTACTTATCTTCAAATACTTTGTTTATTTTAGTGAGAATAAATTTACAGAGACAGACCTTCAAATCAGTGCAACTAGTTTCTCAGTCATTCACGTCCAAAAATGAGATTTATGCAAACCCCAGTGAAGACTTGTTGTACTATGTATGGTCTTACTGTATAATGTTATCATTACATTATTGTATTTGTTGTCAGTTTTCATATAGCTTTTAAACAGTTCATTCTTTCTATGATTTTTCTGTGCTAGTGTCTGTCTTTGCAACCACACCTGGGCATTTTGATTCAAAGATAAAGCATTGAAATCGATGTTTTCTATCAGATTTGTAATTTTGTACTTTTATGTGAAATGAGATAAATAATTATTTGTTGGTATAGAACAAATAGTACATTGAACCCATGTACTTCAGAGATCATTTTCCCTTCTGAAAAATGGCTTTTAAGTATAGGTATTAAACTGAATCTCCGGGGTATCATATTCTGAGAATTTTACAAGTCCATTTATTTAAGGTTGTGATTTTTTTTTTTTTTTTAGCAAAGCAAGATTAACACTGTAAGACAGATCAAGTAGCTAGCAAGTGCTGTACATTATAATAGTTTACTGTAAGCTGGCTCATCAAATTTTACTGCTAGAGAAGAATTATTTTTATGTGTGGATAATATTAAACCCAAGTCTAAAGCTGAGAAATCTACTTGCAGTATTTTTATTTAAGATACTTTACAGTATTTTTTTCAGCATCTATGGGCTCTTGCCTGTACTTACTTTAATTTAAACACGACTGTCCTTCCATAAATGTAATAGCAGAGTCTTAACTCCTGTCAACAGGAAATTATTTGTGAAGAAGGACAGAAAGAATATAAAGTAATATCAAGAAAATAAGATAGTAATGTTACCAAAGAATAAGATAGTAAGAAGCACAATTTGTTTTGGAGGGATGGGAATAAGCAAAGACTTAGTTGTAAGATTTCTTTTTCAAGTGTATCTGTTGAAGTTCACTTGGAAAACAATAACATCATGAACAGAGTAGGGTGCTTAGGTTAAAATTTATCCTCTTCATTCCCTTTTCTCCTTTTTCAGACAAGAATTTGATTATATTAGGTTACATGTGAGTGGTTAATTGCACTATTACTGTTTATAGACCATTTCTGTAGCCTTGGTGTAAAAGAGATGGGAAGAAACAAGCTTAGCTGTTTCCACGCTTTCTCATTCCCCATCTTCAGGGCTATAGCCTTGTGGAAAAGATCCTTGCAAGTGAACTAAATTCACTGAAGCAAAAAGATAATGATTTATGATCTCCCTACCTTTTTGCCAAGAAAAATGCAAATGTTCAATTGTCTATGTTGCATTTTTTCTTAAATAATTGTGCCCCGTTTCCTCTAGGAGAAAATGATAGCTTATAAATTCTAATAGTTTATGTGCTACTGATTCAGTCTGGGAACTGCTGTGAGATCATTTAAGTATCTTTGAGACCATACCAAAATGTGTGTGTTTTGAAACAGTATAGTGCATCATGGAGACCAGAGATATTTATTTCAAATATTTATTTTAGAAAATTGCATTTAGTGATTAACTATTCTGATTTTTCATGTTAAAGTACAGTAGGATGAAACCATGCTGTTTCATGCTCTGAATAGAAATTGTTAGATATCTTTTAAATCTTCTGGTATATAGCATTAAATAAATAGGATTTTTAGATGTATTTCTAGAATAGCTTTTAAGGGGAACATTGAACAACTGATATGAAATCAACTGAGTTTATCAGTGAAATGGAAGGCCTTGTTACCTCAGGGTGTACAAGGGAATGATTATCAATTGTCATAGGATATTGCAATGATAAAGAGAAAAATTGTGATCAAATTCACAATGCTTTTGACTAATATACATACATATTTTAACATAGAGTTTGGTTTATATGGATACTACAGAGATATTACACAAGTTAACCGAGGAATCTTGTTCTATTTCCATTATAAATATGACTCCCAATGTAAGTCAAAGAAACTGTATAACTGTAATTGATAAATAGCTGGTTCCAAAATGTTTTGGTTTTTTTTCAGTGAAAACATTTGTTTTTTTATGTATTTATGCCCATAAAAAGGAAAAAGTATGTATTAATAGAAATACTATTATTATCTGTCTATTAATAGAAATACTAATGTCCAGTTTTAGTCTATTGCTTTCCTTTGTTTCCTTCTAGTTCTGAAAATAATGTATTAAACTGTAAAAACAGGACACTGCCTGGAGAGCCAAATGAAGATAGAAACTTTGATTGCTGTAAGTATCACTATGCCACTATAACCTCTTACCTTACTACAGTAGCAATTAAAGTATTAAGATTCTGAAATCTCAAAATACGCTTATTTTACTGGAATGTTTTATTTGTTCAATTGACTGAATTTATTTCTAAAGCTGCACTGTAGACCTAGTGACTTTAACATAAATTTAAAAGTTAAAATTAAAAGGAATTTATTTCATTCCTTTAAGAGCTGCATGGGAGTTTGCTGTGGAGCTTCTTCAGCTTACCTGGTTTATTTTTGAAAATACTCATAGACAGTACAAATCTTACTTTTATTTCCTATGAAACAAAATGAAAAAGTTCTATAAAAACATATGAATATAAAGCTGTCAAAAGTCTTCTTGAGCAAAATTTGACCTTACCAAATGAATTTTGTCCTCTTGGAAAACATGCTTTTGTTTTCATGAAGCTATACGGAGAACAGATACATAATCTAATTTGAATCACCTACCCTTCCATTTATATCCATTTCTCATATTGTATTCTGAAATATGGTTAACAGCTAACTAATACAACACTCATAAAAATTCATAATAATGTATTTACCTTAACTAATGAAGTAGTTTACAACTATTGTAGTAATTTATCAACAGCTTTCTAAGCGAGCTTAGCTTCAGGTTGGAGCTGCAGAGACATTTATTACAGTGTTTTAGGTTTGCAGGAACCTAAATGTATGCTTTCATTTCTTGTAGAAGTGTAATTCTGCTCTGAGAATAATTTTTCATTCTTCTCTCTGTAACATGGCAAACAAAACCTAAATAAGAGTCTTCTATGTGTTTTACATCCTGAACTGAGGGGACATTGCTGTTAAGGGGCAAGAGTAGTCCTAAATGAAAAGCAGGCATCAGGAAATTCATTTCTGTTTTTCTTGGAGCAGCCACAATAAAAGGCTGCTTTAATTAAATCTGAATTATTTACTGAATGTGCCTTCTTTGGCAACTGTTTAATTTTTCACAATCCAGGGAGCAGGTAAGGAGGGAGGGCTCTCACAAGGCTTACTGTTCCACAGTTTGAAATTCTTTGGATGAGGAACACTTGTTCAAGAAACAAGTTTGGGAATTATTGCCTTAAATAGTAAGAAAAAAAAAAAAAAGAAAATAAAGAAAAAATTTAAAAAAAACAATGAATTACCCTGTTGAATGGAAGGGTAAAAATGGGCCTGTTTGTTTGTTTTTGTTGTTGTTTATGTAAGCTTTGGAAAGAGCAGATTCATGTGCAACTTAGCTTTTGGCTGGAATGTGAATGTTGGAAAATTACTTTTGTTTGGAAACTATTTCACTGGTTTGAGCTATGGGGAGAAGTATTTGGGGGTCAGAGGTTGGGATGATTACAGTTTTCTTTAATGAAGCTCTTGGTGTTTGTGAGGGAGGTGGTGAATCATTTATATTTAATTAGCCAGAGTGTGAAGTAAGTTTCTTATTTAACCGTGCTTGAGCATGCTGGGTTTGACCAGGTAAGCTACAGGGGACCCTTCCAGCCTCAACCATTCTATAGTTCTGTGATCTGTGTTCATTTCAGTTACCTGCACTTCTGCTTTTCAGTCTGTTGACCTTTTTAGAGTATTAGGCAGCGAAGGCTGAACAAGAGTCAAGTTCTAAAGTGTTATGTTACCCAAATTTGGTTAGTAGGGGAAAAACACTCACTGAAAAACTTGTCTGAAACTGCCAGATTCACCTCGAAGATTCTTAGTGTCTTAAGAAGAATGTAATTTGTCAACCCAATGTTTATTTGAATGCAGTGCAAAGAAAGTAAGCTTGACAGAACTTAGTTATTCTGGAGAATTTCATATTATAACAACTTGTTATAATATCTTATAGATGTAGAAGAGCCTCTTCTCTCACGTGACTAGTGATAGGACTAGAGGGAATGGCTTCAAGCTGCGCCAGGGAAGGTTCAGGCTGGACGTTAGGAAATACTACTTCTCTGAAGGGGTGGTCAGACACTAGAATGGGCTGCCAGAGAGGTGGTGGAGTCACCGAGCCTGGTGGTGTTCAAAGAGTGTTTGGATGTTGTGTTGAGGGACATGGTTTAGCGAGAACCATTGGTGATGGGTGAATGTTTGGACTGGGTGATCCTGTGGGTCTTTTCCAACCTTAGTGATTCTATGTTTCTGCTGCTGAGGGCAAGGCAGTTAATTTAAATAATATTAAACTGCAATATTAAAGAGGAGTTATTTAGTTATAGGCTGTACATCTTTAAAGAGTTTTTACTGATAGTAAGGACAGTCTGTTTTCTCTGATTTTTGTTTCAGTACATGCAATAAAAACACTCCTAGCAAAATCTGTTGAAGTAATACAGTATGCAATATTGCAGGAGATTTATGCAAGTGTAACATTGGAGTACCTTTAATACTAACTGTTACAGCAGGCTGTATACAGTATCCTAGGCAGATGCAATATGTCTCATTCTGTTCTGTCTGAGCAACCTTTAAAACTTTTTTAACAGCTGACCAGTCCAGCCTCCTGCCTGAGTTCTTCAGTCCCCAAGAAAAACTGTTCTTAGGAGGGAGAAGTTCTGCAGCCTTAGAGATTCACTTTCTTCCATTTAATCTGGAAAAACGTTACTGCACTGTCATTCTGGTTAATGAAATGGTAAGAATGGAAACTAAGTTCTTTAAGTAGTTTTCACATGATATTCTAGTCAATCAAGGTTGTTTCTGTAAAGCTTTCAGGAGTTTGAGGTGATCTATATGCAGACTTATGGAAATGAAAATATTTTCAATTTCTGTATTTTGTTTTGGTTGAAGTACAATATTCCTATAATTCTTTAAACCAAAATTCACTGCCCTTTTATATCCACAAAACAAATTAAAAGCATTTGCCTGTTGTACATGTTGTACATGAATACTGACCCTTTATAGGTTTTCTTGATTCATGTAATCTGAGATTTCCTTTGATTAAATCAATTTCATTTAAAAACAATTAGCAAGACCTATTTTTGATCAACTTTCAGAGCTTAAAATTTGCAATGCAGCTTTTTTGATGTTCCTGTAATCCTATATCTCAGTGGCCACAACCTTCTTATTGTTCTCTTTCCACCTTTTTAACCTCTTTGGTGTGTTTTGCCATCAGCTATCAATGTTTTTCAACACCCTGTTGTTTGTCTGATCTTCCTTTATGTGTGGTTGATCTCAAGGCTTGCATTAAGTTTCTTACATCCATAATATAAACTGTTTCAGCTTTGCTCTGTGCCATTACATGTATACCTGTATCTGCTATTGTTGTTTTTTTTTTTTGTGATTTGTAAGAATACATCCAAAACTACATGACTTAGTCTTTCCATCCCGCAGGTTCTTAGCTTCCTTGCTTTTTCTTACTACAGAGCAAGAGATTACTGCTAGTGTTCAGTATTTGTATGCTTGGTTTTTCTTTGTATTGTTTAACCATAATTTTGATTATAGCACCTGGCCATTTTTTTTTCCTTACTTTTAAAGGAAAATAAGACTAATACAATGATGCCCAAGCCTGTTTACCTGAACCTATCTGATATTTGAAACCACTGACAATTTTTTTTTTAAGAAAGCAAGCCATATGATTGGAAGCTTTAAAGAGCACACAGTTCAGTTGTGGTTTAACTCCAGTAGGCAGCTAAGAAGCACTCCCCTCTGCTGTAGGATGAGGCAGAGAATCAGAAAGCTAAAAGTGCAAGAACTCATGGATTGAGATAAAAGGCAGTTTAAGAGAGAAAGCAAAAGCTGCTTTTGCAAGCAAATCAAAATGAGGAATTTGTCCACTACATCCCATTGACGGGCAGATGTAAGCCTGTCAAACCCAAAAAAGCAGGGCTCATCATGGGTGACAGTTTCTTGGGATGATCAATGCCATCACTCCAAATGTCTTTCCTTCTCCTTCTTTCCCTCCAGTTTTATTGTTCAGCATGATGTCACGTGGTATGGAATATCCCTTTGGCCAGTTTAGATCAGCTGTCCTTGTTCTGTTGCCTCCCAGCAACTTCTGCACCCACAGCTCCACACTGGCACGGAGGCATGAGAAGCTGAAATATTCTTGGCTCTGTTTAAGTGCTGCTCTGCAGCAGCTAATACAACTCTGTATTATTAGCAGTATTTTCATCAAAAATCCAAAACATATCATATCAGCCTCTACAAAGAAAATTACCTCTATCCCAGTCAAAATCAGAACAAAGAATCATAGAATGGCTTGGGTTGGAAGGGACTCCAAGGATCATCAGGTTCCAGCCCTCCTGCCACAATCAGGTTGTCTAATGTCCAGGTCTGGTACTAGAAAAGATTGCCCAGGGCTCCACCCAACCTGATCTTGAACACCTCCAGGGAAGGAGTGTCCACAACATCTCTGGGCAGCCTGTGCCAGCACCTCACCACTCTCTCTGTAAAAAAAACCAAAAACAAACAAACCAAAAAAAAACCCAACAAAAAAACAACTTCCCCCTGACATTCAACCTAAACCTTCCCACCTTGAGCTTAAAAACATTCCCTCTTGTCCCATCACTGTCTACCCGTGTAAAAAGTTCATCTCCCTCTTTATAATCCTCTTTTAAATACTGGAAGGCTGCAATGAGGTCTCCTTGCAGCCTTCTCTTCTCCAGGCTGAACAAGCCCAACTCCGTCAAACAGTCTTTGCAGGGGAGGTGCCCCAGCTCTCTATCATCTTTGTGGCCCTCCTCTGGACCCTCCCCAACAGTTCCATATCTTTCTTGTACTGGGGGCTCCAGACATGGACACAGTACTCCAGATGTGACTTCACAAGGGCACAGTGGAGAGGGACAATCACCTCCCTGTCCCTGCTGGCCATCCCTTTTCTGATGGAGCCCAGGATATCATTGGCCTTCTGAGCTGCAAGAACATACTGCTGGCTCATGTTCAGTTTTTCATCCACCAGAAACCCCAGGTCCTGCTCTGCATCACTACTTTTAAGGAGTTCTTCTCCCAGTCTGGATATGTATCTGGGATTACTCCAACCCAAGTGCAAAACCTTGCACTTTGTTATTTTGAACCTCCTGAGTTTCACACAGGCTCACCTTTTGAGTTTTTCAAGGTCCCTCTGGCTGGCACGCCTTACTTCTAACATGTCAACCACACCACTCAGCTTGGTGTCATCAGCAAACTTGCTGAGGGTATGCTTGAGCCCATCATCGATGTCATTGATGAAGATGTTGAAGGGTGCCGGTCCCAAGACAGACCGCTGGGGGACACCACTTGCCACTGAAGTCCACCTGGACATAGTGCCATTCACCACAACCCTCTGTCTACGGCCTTCCAGCCAATTCCTTACCCACTGAATAGTCCACTCCTCAAATCCGTATCTCTCAAATTTAGAGATAAGGATGTGGTGGGGGACCATGTCAAGTCCTTGCATAACTCCACAATGGAAGGCCACCAGATTGGTCAGGCATGACCTTCCCTTGGTAAAGCCATACTGGCTGTCTCGGATCACCCCCTCATCCCTCATGTGCCTTAACATGTCTTTTAGGAGGATCTGTTCCACATTTGTCTCAGGCACTGAGGTGAGGCTCACTGGTCTGTAGTTTCCCGGGTCCTCTTTTCTCCCTTTCTTGTAAATGGGAGTGATGTTTCCTTTTTTCCAGCCCCTGGGGGACTTTTTCCAACAACTATATCTTTTCAAATATGAGAGAGAGCGGCTCAGCAACCACATCAGCCAGCTCCTTTAGGACCCTGGGGTGCATGTCATCTGGCCCCATGAACTTGTATACATTCAGTCTCATAAGGCAGTCTCGGACTTGCTCTGCCTTAACAGCAGGGGGGATTTACTCCGCCACTTTCCACCTGGAGGCTCAGGGATGCAAGCTTCAGGGATGTGAGAAATACGAGAATCCTGGCTGCCAGGGAAGACTGAGGCAAATAACTAATTTAGTACATCAGCCTTCTCCATATCTGTTGTATCCAGTTCTCATTTCTCATTTACCAAAGGAGGTACTCTTTCTTTGGCCTGCCTCTTCTGTCCAATATAACTGTAGAACCCCTTCTTGTTGTTTTTAACATCCCTTGCCAAGTTCAGTTCCATCTGTGCCTTGGCTTTCCTAATCCCGTCTGCAAGTCCGGACAGCATCCCTATATTCTCCCCAGGTGATACACCCTTATTTCTACAGCTGGTACAATCCCTTCTCTTCCTGCCTCCCCTGCCTGCTTTCTTATTCTGAGGGACAGAGAGCTCTTGTGCTCTCAGAAAGGCATCCTTAAAGAGTAGCCAGCTTTCTTCCAGTCCTTTGTCTCTAAGGTCAGCTTCCCAGGAGGTCTCGACAAACAATTCCTTAAACAACCTAAAGTTCCCAGAGTTCAGGGTCCTGACCCCACTTTTTGCCAGGCCCCCATTCCTCGAGATCACAAGCGGAAAATAGGATTTGCATATTACGTAGATCAAAAAGCAAGATATTTTCAAAGCAGGGAGGGAAGTGGGGAAGTTTGTTCATACATATAAGCATGTTGATGTCAGCAATGACAAGAAAAGTAATTGGTAGTGGAATGGCAACCTAGCAACCAGTACCTTCATGAAATTAGTTGTACGTGCTGTGAGTTTGTTAATAGTCCTTATGGAGCCAAAATGCTGTATCAAACAGGAATAATTTCTCTTTAAATTGGCTCCCAGGAGTGGCTATTAGTTTATATGTGGGAAACCAATTTTGCTGTAGGATTCTTTAATCCCTCTCAAGGAAGATATCTTTGAACTCTTGAACCAAGAAAGGAGAGAAAGTGCCATGAAAATTGAATAGGTTTCCTTCTGCTGGGTCAGAAACATAACTGCAGTGTTGCCAGCCTTAGTGTAAATATTTGATGAAGCCTGGAATAAAATAAAAAACAAACTCATCTTCTGTTATTGACCAATATTAAAGAGAAAAAATTGCATAGTTTGGCAGATGAACTAAATTATATAAATATTTTTTTTTCCCTCATATCTGGAATGAAGAATAAATGACAGATGCATTTTTAAGGCAGGATTTTATGGAATGTTGTTTATGAGAAATGTAAGAGATGACCTTCTGTGGCAAGTTATGTGTTTTCTTGCAGCACCATTTGGTCCCCTACATTGCAATCAATCAGTTAAGTGATTAAAAAAAAAAGAAATTGCGGTAATTAAAAAATGCAGAAATTAATAAAGCAATAACATGTACTAAATCTCCTAGTACATATGTAAGTACCTAATTTAGATATTTTGTAGCGTTGGGATGTCCTCTTTGTAATTTAGAGTACCTTACTGAATTTTCTTATTTTTATAGTAATACCTTTTTTCTCTTTCAATTGACCCTTTTAATTTTTTTATTTCTTCAGTGACTGAAAGTGTTATTTCTCTGATCATAAATTTATACTTTCCTCTATGACAAATTACTGTCTTTTTTTCTAGGCCATGTTTGTGTTTGCTTTCAAGTTCCTATAAGGCTTTAATTATTTTTGATGACATAAGTAAGATTTGTCAACTTATTTTCTTCTTAGTGGGTAATTTGTACCTGATGCTAGCCTGCTTTGACTTCCACTCTTATTTGCTTTCTAGAAAAGTGTTACTGGCTTAAAATTACAGTTCTTAACAGTGAAAAGCAATCAAGACAACTGGTATACATGTTTAAATATATATGGCTATAGCACGTAGTAAGAATTTACTTTACTCTTGTATGTATGGTTCAAAGCATTCTCATTCAGTTAAAATATATGAGGACTTGGAAAAGATTCATCTTGTTCAATTTTTTTATTTTTCAGATACAATAATTAAAGAAACATGATTATCGTACTTGAAACAATAATTTGCTTTTATTTAAGCATAGTTCTAAAATGATAGATCTTCTGGAATTGCTAACTGATTGTGTTTCTGTGTTTCAGATCGGAGAATTTGTGTACCTTGTAGAAGGAGCAGGTGACATACCTTTGCCTTCAGAACTGCTTCCAATGGATAGTCCAAATGTTTTGCATGTTAGCAGTACATTAGAAGGTAAAGTAAACGGATGATGGGAGAGAAAAATAGAGCAAATCAATCCACTTCACAACTATTCTTTAGTTCCCATCCATTTTTGCTTAAATTCATTAAATATACCTGATATGAGCAGTTGTTCTTAGTACAGTATAACTATGAGTCATTTATTTTAATGTTGTTGGGTACATTCTCTTCAGTGCAGAGGTTAGGTAGTTTTTAGCTATTGTATTCAACTTATGTGCAAAGTTGTTTTCAATATAGTTTATATCAGTATCTTCTCATAATTTCTCTCATTTTCTACTTCAGAATGTAAGTTGTAGTGAGACATACCAGGGCAAGTCATCTTTGACTAGTTTTTCTAGTTCTATAACGTTTTGTAGACAGTATTGTGATTTTATAGATATAGTTTTGTCTTCATCCAGTGATGAATTGCTGTCATTCTTATTTCGGAAAAGTGTGGCTGTTATTTGAAATACATACACTTTATGTTCTGAGACTAAAGAATGTGATACAGACTAGGAAGTTACGTAACTGTTCTTCCTGTTGCTTGTTAAGAACTGTTGATTCTAACAGTAACTAAGCTGGAAATGATCATTACATACATGGCCTATTTCACTGATTGTGATTGAGACATGCTTCTCCATGACTGAGTCTTAGATGTGTGAGTAATTTTGGGTGAGCAAATTTTAATATGTTTGAGGTTTCTTTTTTTTTTTTTCCCAAGAGGTTCTCTGACAGGACAGATTTAATAAAAGTCAAAGATGACACATCTAGGTCAAATAAGACGTTTAGGTAGCTTGAAACAATTTCTATGCCACTTCTTTCTACGCACCTCTAATATTTTGTATTCAAGCATTTTAACTATTCTTACGAAAAGAGAAAGAAATAGCCTACATTGTATAATCTAGGAATCTTTTCTATGCTTGATATAAAAATATTGTTGTGATCATATGCTGACAGTTTTTGCAACATACTCAACCCTAAAATAGTCAAGGTGTTTTGCACCCTTATGTGTGAGTTATGCAGAGACTGTTCTTGTATAAGCAGTTAATTCAGGAGTATGCCCATTCATTCATTAGGTTAAGTGCATCCCATTCTGGATCATCACAAAATAAAAACTGTAATTGAAGGTCAGAACAACTGAACAGTTGTAGTATGTTACAGTCTTGGTTTTCAGTAGCTGTGTTTTCTTAACTGTGCTTTTTTTGTGTTTTCAGTAGGAAGGTCAGTGTTCTTCAGATACTCATTGATGAGACACAGAAATAAATCTCCATTATGAATAGCAGTGATATGTAAAACATGCAGTGTGCTTTAGACTTTACATGGAACTTTCTAGTTACTACGAGCTTTTCCTTGCTTTTAACCCGAGAGTTAGTCTGCTCAGGATCATATTCATGGGATCTTATCTTGTGATCTTCATATCTCAGCCATTTCAAGCCACTTTGAGCTGAGATTCAAAGAAAGTCACTGTTGAGAATATTTGAATTTGTGGATCAGCTCAATACTGTAACAAACATTCACTAAGAAAATAAAAAGTCAATACAGAGACATACGTCAGTTATGAAGACTTCTCTGCTATGAATCTAAAGCTAATCAGAACAGTGCAAGATGATTTTCATTTATAGCATTTGCATGAAATAGCAGAAATCCATTTTGCTCTTACATGTAATCTGTCTCCAATCCTTTTCTTTAAAGGCTTGCCTAATAAGATAAAACATTCATTTTCTAAGATTGTTTGGTACCATGGTGTGTACAAAGGTTCTATCACATACTTCCTTCCAACATGGTTTCTTACCACTAATATGGAAAGTGTAAATGTTTGTTTGATTTAAGTCAAGTGCACGTGCACGCAGGATGAGTAAATACGTGTTGCTACTTAATTCAGAGAGCTTTGAGAACTTTGGATCTCAAAGCTATGTATTTGGAAAAAAAAAAAAGAATTTTACCATCTCTAATTAGAATTATATTGCTAGTGGTTCCTTTTTGTAGGGATGCAACATAGTCTAGAGGGATAAAAGGGTAGTTGTATCTTATAGGTAGCAGAAAGACTTTTTTTTTGAAGGTTTGCTACTACTGTTATAGTAGTTAGCTGCTGTAGGATTTTTGGATTTTCCATTTGGATTTCGATGTATGTTAATTTATATTTCCCTAGTATAATAAGAAATAAATTATAAGGTAAGTAAATAGATAAATAGCATATAAGTGAATAACAAATAATTTTTTTTGTTCAGGCTTTTCTTTGCAGGTTAAGGATTTTAAGTGCTCTAGTACATTTACAGTACCTGTTGTCTTTTTTTTTTTTTTTTTGCGTGCGTTTTTATTTAAATAGGTCCAAGTGCAGCGGAGCCAATTTTATATTTGAAATGTAGTCTTGGACAGACTCTCGAAGAAAAACTCAGGATTCCACTGATCAGTGAATCAAGAGAAAGGGCTCTGGCTATTGCTGCTCAACAGCAGATGTCAACTATTGAATATAACAGAAGAAAGATCACAGGAACTCTGGATAGCAGTAGTGTCCGAGCTGCAACTGCATTGCTAGGCCTGTCTAGAATAGAGGTGAGAAAAATCAGTAATCTGGTCCTGGAATTACTGTTCTTGTTTTTAGGAATTAATTTTTAAAATGAATGAATTTTAAAGTTTCAGGAAATAGTGTAATAGAGTTATGTTTTTTTACACATTCCGTAATCTGACAGTTACTAATCCTCATTGCCCTCAGACACTGCAGAAGTTACTTTCTCACTCACGCTATTAAGAAATGCTTCCTTTAAGAAATCCTTGTTGCAGTTAAATGGAACATTGATATTTTATTTCAGTTATCCTCTGAAAAATATGTATTGATTCAAAAAGATTTCATGTTCTATGCAAGACATTGTAATTATCTGTATTAGCATTCTTTCTTATGCTCATGTTCTTAAGAAATGAAAATTCTCAAATGGAATTTTTTTCATTTAGTTTGTATAAGAACAGACTTGTCTATATGAAGAATAAATTGATGAACAGGAAATACTTTCTCTCTTTTTGCAATCAATACATTATAGTTTTGGAAAGCTGCAAATCGTCCTTAAACTATACCTCCCTACCCCTACATAATTCCTAGCTAGCGAAATTTTCCCAAGAAATCAACATCTAGAAGCAAAAAAAAAAATTCTCCCTTGATAGTCCAGTAAACATTCAATTACTATTTGTGAATAAATGTATAATATTGATAATGCCAAACCAAGCTTTTCTCTTAGACAGAATTGAAATATAAATTTATCTGCATTTTGACAAAACTCTGGATTTGATTATTTAATTTTTCATGTGGCATATTGCTGAGAAGCTGTATATTATTCCAGTTGGACTTTTCTTTAAATAGGGTTCCCAGTGCTACATGATTCCCAGTGGTATGGAAGAAAAATTTCCCTAGTGTCCTTAATATTGCTAAATGTATGTGCTTTGCTTACAGATAAATTTAAGAAGTAATACAAAGCAAGTTAAATGAGGAAAATAAAAAGTAGGTATAATATGTTATATGTTTGTCACGGGACAGGGATTAAAACCATGTAATCTGGATTCAAATATTTTTCTTTTGGATTATACTCAGTATGCTGCTTATAAACTTTCTTAAATTGAAGTCCTTTAATATCACAGTCACTCAACAGTACTTCAACTGCTATGAAGCTGTGAATTTATTCAAAACAGAACATAGAACGAATGTTCTTTTTACCACTAAGTATGCTAAGATCTAATGTGAGTGCTAAAATTAATTAGCTTGTAGAACAATGGAGGATTGTAAGTTATGAAATGTATAACGATAACGATGTACTAACACTGAATAAATGTGAAAATTGAAAATAATGGGCAAAAAGAAGTATGTTCTTCATGCACAGAAAGTATTTCAATTGTTCATGAGAAATTAAATGAGGTACTTCTGCTATACACTGCTGTAGAAAAGACTTCATTCAAAATGATTTTTCAGTATAAAAATTCACCATGCAGGTAAATTTCTGAAAAGTGTTCCTATTTGTTTTTTTTTTTTTGTGATGAATTACTTATTGTCTGTATAAAAGTGACAATATAGAAGTTCTGGTGAAATTTATTGAAGAAACTTTTTGTTTTTGAAGGGAACTTGTGTTCTGCCACTTAATTTGGAGCTGAAATATATATTTCCTGACTGAAAAATACCCTCTCCATAGCTCCCATGGTTTGATGAGTTGTGTGGGCTCATTAAATCCTTTGGGAGGTATATGATAGGCTGGACAGAAATCTAGAATTTCTGCTGGATATCTGGTACTCTCTTTTTCATTTCCTTTACACCTTTATACCCACTTCCTACAGGTATAATTTTTTTGTGTAATGGATGGAGAGAATGAAAATTGTTCTTACATTTCTACTAGTTGTTGGTCCACTTGTACCTGTAAAATTGCTGTAAATAATTGCATATTTTCCATTTTTATATTAAACCGTAAATTTTACTCATGTTTACTTAAGTCACCTTCTTTTCCTTATTGTAAGAAAAAGAAATCTATTTTGGTTGTCTTTGATTACTAGAGTTACTAGAATTACTAACTTTGTTGAACTTAAAATTAATCTTGATCATTGCAAATATACCGTCTTACCAGATCCAAAATTGCAAGAGTGAGCAAGTTGTGTATTAAATCACAGCATTATTTCTGTAATGCTTTCCATCAGGTGTCTAACTTAATTTTCACTATGAGATTTGAATGCATATTTGGAACTTGCTTTTTTGTATTGTGCTAAATTTTACTAGTATGTTTCATGCTGTTGATTAGCAGTGCCTACAGGAGGAGATTATTTGTCCATAAAGTTAATTTTAAATGCTTTGATTCCTCAAATATATTGACTGTCAACGTTTGAGTATTAATAACTGTATAGCAATTGCTCACAAAACGTGTTTTTTTCATGTTTTTCATTATTTAGAAACATTATGAAATAAATGAAGAAGCATATCTACATCTGATACAAAGTAAATTGTTAGTTTAATTTTTTTGGGGGGGGGCGGGGGGGGGCTTCCTTGAAGAGCTTCCAAGGCTTGCAGAGAGGTTTCTGAGCAGGAGGTGGTAAATCTCAATGTGTATTATTTTTAAAATTAACGTTCCAGATACACAATGTCTAAAAAAAATATAAGGCAGTTTTTATTTAGAAGCATCTCTCAACCATTTCTTTGTAATGGGCCTAATTACCAATTCAGTTACAGAATTACACCTTTAAGCCTGCCTCATTTCAATTTATTAACCTGAAATTATTATGATTTTCGTATATATATGTTATTTCTTTACTTCCAGAGGTATGAACTCTTAAAACCACGTAAACTCCCTCCAGAGTTGAAGTACATCGATTATAGTGTACAAGTGAGCATGCAAGAATTCTTTGTGGTTCCTGAGAAGCTCTCTATTCCCGTGTTGGCGTCTAGCAGAGTTAATTTGAAGGATCCTTCAGAAAAAGTGGTTTCACCTGAGAAAATAGGTAAGAATATTCTTAAATAGGATGAATTTGTCTTATTCTCCCAGAAAATTTAGTTTGCTAAGATTTCCTTGACATATTCAGAAAATGGTCATTATCTCTGTCTTCTGATGAAGGGCTGATCTGTGTTCAAATTTTACCAGTTTTAATGCCTGTTTTTCTTATGTCCCTCCTCAATCAGCCTGAGGAAGGTGTCATCTAATTGTACACTCTTTGCTCCCTGTTCTTCATTAATGAGAAGTTATGGGTCAGTCTTCACAGTGGTCTGGTCAGTTTTGGTTATTTTTCATAAACTTTTGACTATCCTCGTATTCTGTGTTTTGCACTGAAATCTTAAATGTTTTTGCTTGCATTCTGTTTTGATTTCTCTTTTGCTAGCTTTTTAAAAATGATTTATGTAAGCCTTAAAAGCATTCTAGGTTGCATTTCTTAAAAGTACTAGAACAATGTTTATGTTTCTATATACCTGATCTATGCATGTTTGTATCACTGTTAATGTATTGTACCACAGCTATCTGATAACAGCATAGAAAAATAATTTTTGTCTTTGCTGGTTGAAGTTAAGTGGTTATTTATTAAAAGCTGTGGTACATTTATTAAAAGCTTGAAATATAGTCAGCCACTAATGTTAAAAATCCATAGATTCTTTTGATCGCTTTTCGTAAGTCTTGATCAGTAGACTCTTTCTGAAAGTTCCTGTAGTTCTCACTACCCATAGATCTGGTCATGTACTTTCATGGCCTATGTTTGTTTTCATACTCATTGTATCCCATGTATGTTTTTTTTTGTTGTTGTGGTGGTGGTGGTGTTTTTTTTGTTTTCTTTTTGTTGTTGTTTTTTCTTTTTTTTTCCCCGGGGGGAAATTAAAGAATTTCTAGCAGGTCAGAAATTGTTCCATTTAGATTACAGTGCCTACTAAACCAGATTAGAGACTGGTTTTGGAAAGCATTTGCTATTGAAACAGATTGACAGAGCAACACAATTTATTCTTTCATTGTAAGTCCTTTCCTAATACTAAAATGATGAATATGATCTAAAGGTAAATTAGAAGTGTCTGCAGTGAGACATGGGGAGATGGTCTTGCCTCAGTGCACGGTATTGACAACAGAAGAGCTAGTTCAGAAGTAAAGCTTCCGCTGTCTATCAGAAGTTTACAGAAATTTGGAAAGAAGTGTTCAAAGATAAACCATAAGAATATTCCAGGACTAGAAGAGAATGCTTAGTACAGGAGCAATCGCTTTGAATTCTGTGTGCTTCCAAAGCAGTTATAGCATAGCCCCTGTTGTATGTCAGTACTGCATAAGTCAAATAGTCTGTGTTTACTACTGTATATGGGAGCAGGTCATCTAGTGAAAATGACACTAACACATTCCCTGAAGACACAGTCTAATGTTCAGCCCAGCTGCATTTCATACAGGGGTTGTTAGCAAACCTTTGCTGTTGTTGAATTACAGCTTGAGAACTCATCCTCCTAAAAGTCCTCTTCAAGATGCACAGAATGTAATTTATAATTCTTTGCAAAGTAAAAAATTTGGTTTATAAGAAGACCATGTGCCACAGTGATTATTCACCATTGTCATTGAATATGATCCTAACAGTCTTTACTAACTTCAGATCATAAGCAGTAGACTAGGAAAGAATTTACTCCTTACATATAGCTCAGGTTAAAAACAATTGACAGTAAAAAAAAAAAAAAAAAAAAAAAATGTTTATGTCAAAGGATAATGAATTTGAGTATGTAGAAACTCATGTAAGGCATATGTAATCTTGAAATAAATTGTTTTTTTCTTAGCTGTGAATGATACTAGAGAATGAAATGAAAAGGCTAAAACGTCAAGTGGAATTCAAATAATGGCTCCAGATTTTAAGCAACAGAGACGTGGCATCCCAAAACACCTCCATGCTTCACCAAACAGACAATTTGCCAGTTTTCTTGGATGTAGCATGCACAGAAATGCTTTGACTATCTTTCCTTGTCTCTATTTGTGTGTTTCGAGAACAAAACAAATGCAAGGGACAAGTGGCTCTATCCCTTTATTTTCCATTTTCCCATCCCTTGCCATAATCTCTTGTTAATCAGGAGTCATTCCCTTTGTGCTGGTGATAAAAGGAAGTGACCTTGAAGTTACATGAGAAATAGTGTGATGGCTGATGCTAAGAACACAGAGATAGCAGTACAAAACAAAAGGGCTGTAAGTCTTTCTAAAGTAAACTGTACAGTAAAAGTTTCACTCATTATTAGGTATATATTAGCTATAATCAGGTAACCAGCTGTTATATTTATTTCTTATCACGCATGTCTTTTCTACTGTTTCCTTTTCTTTCCCAATAAAGCTTCAACTTTCTTCAATCACAAGTTTAAGAAAGTTGTGATAATTTTTCAGCAGCATAGCCAGCAGGTTTAATTAAGTTGCTGTCATACTGCACACAGTTCTTTTATTATAGAACAGATTTTTATGAAGTTGTTTAATTGACTCATTGCCTATATTTTTTGTCATAAATCCTTATTCAAAAGAAAATGCGCAAGATCTAAATGTGGAAATAGCAAGGTGCAGTTCTGTTAGAAGTAGATGTTTGCATGTTTTGTACCTGATGTTTATATTGGAATGGAGAAGTTATTTTTTTTAACATGCTAGGCCTTTGGGATAGGGATCTTTATTTTTATAATACTATTTTTTCAATATTAATGTAATTGTTAATTATTATTGTTTACATAACTTCTAACATAACAGGATGTAAATTCCATTTCTACCAGTAATTATAAGCAGTACAAAGAGTGTACAAGATAAATACATTATTTTTGATCATTTTATGTAAAATAATTTTGTTACATCCTAGGGCCTTAAAGAGAGGTGGGAGGCAAATGGATAAGGCCAGTCTCTTCTCAGTGGTATTTAGTGATAGAGCAAGCAGCAATGGCCTAAAACTTCATCACAGGAGGTTCTGTATTAACATGTGGTAGAACTTCATTACAGTAAGGATGATGGAGCACTGGAACTGGTTGCCCAGAGAGGTTGTGGAGTCTCCTGTGGAGATATTCAGGAGCAATCTGAATGTCTACCTGCGTGACCTATTGTAGGAAAATTGCTTTAGCAGGGAGTTGGACTTTTAATGATCTCTTGAGGTCCCTTCCTACCCCTGCTATTTTATGATTCTGTGATTGCAAGTAGAAATGTTATATGCTCAGTACCATACTCATCAGTAAGTGCAAAACAACTAACAACTAAAAATTAAGTTTTAAAACATTATTCAACATGCTTAATTCTGACTGTTTAATAGGAAATATATTTTTCAAGATTTTCCTTTTTTTGTTGTTTTACGTAGTCATATAAGACAGCTAAGTAAAAGATATCTACACTGTCTCATCTACAATATGGATTTTTTTGATGTTAGTAATATTTTCTAAACACTTTATATTCTTGAGAAATATGTTATTTAAAAATCTGTACTAACATGTCTTCGTGACTTGTGATCAACCTTATCTCCTGCTTTCTATGACTTTTAAATATCTTGTATACTTTCTCAGCATTGGTTTTAATCAGAGGAAACTTCTTTTTCTTTACCTAAAGCAATTTCTTGAGGCTTTAAATCTATTCTTTTATCAAGTGTTATCAGTAATTCTATTGTCTCATCCTAGTGTTCTATGGTTCTCATGCTATATAAATTTTCCAGTATCTTAGTGTTGTTTTTTTTCTTTTTGGAAGTGTAAAGTCTTAATCTTTTTAAGCATAATTACTTAGTTACTGCCCAAAACATGGATTTTGTTATATCTTCATTATACTGTTTATATTCTGAGACTTCACTCTAACTCCCAAACATGTTAAGACCTTCAGAGTTCAGTTCTATGGTTTAACTGGCAGAACAGTAATAAAAATTTAATTACATTTGGTGGTCTTAATCATCCAGGATAGTGAGCCACAAATGGGATTAAAAGTGTAAAGGGTAATGTTTCTTTTGTACTCTTCCTCTATACAAATAATTGATTTAAAATAGTGTTCTGTTTCAAATTGTGGTTTTGAAAAATGATGAAATAAAGTCTTTATAATTTTCACGGTAGCTGCATTATTGAATATATATATATATATAAACTTATAGAAAGTTGTTTTGAGCTTGCAGAAGAGAGAAGGTATTAAATATTAGACTGGATATTTTTCCTTTTTGTTTAATACCTGCAGTAGTGAATTCAATAGAGAACAGTTGTATTTGCTAGCTTTTTTATTGTACAGCGAGAAAAATATGGAAATCCTTTTTCTTATGCTAGTGTGTGAATTAGCTTAATTAGCTGTGTTGAAGAAAGTTATTAGTCCTCAGAAAATATATCAATGTCCTCCACCTTGTTCCATGTTCAGAATTTAGTATTGTCCTCCAGAGGACTCAGTGAAACCCAGAATCTGCCTAGGAGAAGAATTTGTGGGTAGAAAGGGAAGACTTCACCCTCACTTGACAAATGAATCTTTTAGAGCTGAGGATGCTGACATATGATTAAGGTTTTTAGCACTGAGCTCTAACAAATTCTTACGTGACTGTCAATGTCAGGGCTTATCTTCCATCTTTGCAGTCACTGTTACTTTTGTGAAACATAGGAAGTACTGCTTCTGTAAAGCCAGTAATAAATCTCATGTTCTGTGCCCATTTCTCATCACCAGTATACCTCAGAGAAGACCATTAGATGATTTAAGAAAACACATTAGTTTTACTATCTTTCTTAAGTTATATGAAAGAAACTTTTTATTTGGATGGATTCCAGTTGCCCACTAGCATAGTTTACTGTGCAGCCTGCTTTTTTCTATACCTTTCACAAGTATCCTTGACAAATACTGAGGGGCAATGTTTATTAAAAAGCTAACGAACAAACCCAAAATGCAATGCAAGAAGCTTTGTTCTACCTCATTGTGGTGTCACTCACCAATTTCTGAATTTGATATGTGAGCATGACTGCTGAGTATTTGTGATAAGATTTTGCAAATGACAGTGACATTTTTAATTTTTAAATCAATTAAGAAAAAAACTGTTTTCTTTTTCCAGCATTATCTTGATTTTCTGATTGATCATATGTATTTAACTCTTTGATTAGATTTGTAAGGATGCACTGCATTTATGTGGGAAAAAGAATCAATAATCAGTTAGTGGGCTTCTTAGATATTCTTCCCATGTGTTTAGATAAAGCTGAGAAAATGTCAGCAAATGAGAATAAACAATGATAGCAAAAATTTCAGAGCATGTCAGCATTCATTAAAATATACAGAAGAGTGATTGCTTTTTCAAGACTACTGGGTAGACTAATGTTCTAAGTCAGATGACCTGATACATAAACAGAAGTCAAGAGTGTAGTCTCTTCAATATTATATATTGGCTATTCAACCTTACAAGAGTCAATACTTGCAAATTCAGTCTTCAGGCTAATGTAGCCAATTCCTTGTGACATGCCCAGCATCAGAGGTTGAGTTAAGTTCATTGTGAAATTGAGCTTTTACTTTAGAGCAGATATTGCTGAATGGAAGCTAATAAAGTGTACAGGTAGTTGACTAACTGCTGAAGGCATGCAATTTCCTACCTTCAGAAATTATTCCAACTGATTGTGATATGAAAGAATAGTATTTCTCTTCTTTTAATTTCCCTCCTCCCACAGTTTGTAATAGGATTAAATAGAAATAAATCCACAAAGCACTGTTATTACTAAACTGTAGCATATGTTTTTCCTTAATGTCTACAAGAAGTATCATTGTTTTTCTTTGAAAGATACTGTTCTTTGGCTGACACAGAAGCTTAACTTTGAATTCAGGCTAGGCAGACCTAAAATGAGCTGTAACCAGAAGACACGGGTGTTAGTGATTCCAGATGGTGATCAGATTGTCTTTTGTACCAAGTAAATGGCATAAGATGCCAGGCAGTTGCCAGAGAACAAGACCAACACCTATGTGCTGTAAATTAGCTTTTCCAGAACGGGTGGTCATGATTCATGCCAAAAGTTCTACAGCTGTTTCACATCCAAATTCAATTCAGATTCAGAATCAAGTAGATGTTTCCTGTAGGCATTTGTCTAGTACAAGTCTATAAAATAAACTTCTCATGAAATGTTTTTTTTAAAGTCTATTGTATGTAGCTCATGTGACCAATATATAGAAGGTGAATCTTCCCTGCCCTTCTCAGCACAAGAATGTACAAGCTGTTGTTCCTTCTCAACATTTCCTCATTATCAGACAAGAGACAGCTATGGGAGGAGTGCTGTGCTTCACCAGCTGAACTAAGAGAACCTAAGATTGGAGCTCAAGCTAAAAATAAAGGCACTGTGACTGCAGCAAATTAAGTTGGACACCCACAAGAGTAGGAGAATCCAAAGCTCATGGTTCAAGAGCTGTTTGCCTGTTTCATATGAAATCTATCCCCATAAAATAATAAATATATTCTTTTGGGAGGGAAAATGTACCAGAAACTCATCTTGTCGGCTTGATTTTTCACCATCAGAGAAAAGCATCATGCTTCCCTTTCACTGTCAGAGGAATGATTGCTTCAATTCAATTCCATGGGTACAGGCTCTGCTTCCTGTTACATGGAAATAAGACAAATGCTGCTGGCCTTTGCTTACTGTTTCTACTTTCGTCTCAGAATTTATAAGTCCAGTTGTGACCCTGTGGATTACTTTAATCTTTGAACAACATAGTTCCTAATTAATTTTAGCAGTGTATTTTACAGGACTGAGTAAGAGGAAAACATGTTAAGATTAGACATTTTTAAGCCCAGTTTATCTGATGACATTCAAAATTTGCATGATTTTTTTTTTTTCCCAGGAAAAAAACACCTTCATTTATAAATAACAGACATGTGGTTTCTGTAATCATTTTGATGCAGAGATTGTCTCACTACGGAAACCATGTCTTATTGCACAAAGTTCTTGCTTTGTTAAATAAACATGATAAAATGACTTTCCATTTCATTGATCATTTCAAAGAATTAAGTAACTTATTATTCAATGTTATTTTTTTATGCACAAGAAACAAATATTTTGGTAAAAGTAATGACCAATTAAATATTATAAATGTGGAACAGAATGATTGTTTTTTAATTTTTCTGTAGGAGACCTTACTGATTGAAACTTCAATGAAAGACAAAGATCAGTTCAAGATCAAGAGTTAAAGAGGCCCCTGATCATTAGTAATAAAAATTTCCATTTAGTGCACAAATAAATTCACAAAGAAATATTTTGGAGCTTCCAGTACACTGTGTTACCTTTCTTTAAATATGTTTTTATTTCACTTTATCTTGAGATGTGAGTATATTAAATGGACATTTAAAATTTGAAGTATGTATTTTTTTTCAATGTGCTAAAATAATTCTTGTAGAAGAAGAAAATTCTTCATGAACAGAAGAATGGACTCTTGTATCCTTTGCATAACTGGCAAACTCAGGTCAACTTCACTGGAAGATAGCCAGTGGGGATAATAGTTTGGTGACAAGATAGAATTAAAGGTAATAATTCAAAAATTACCAGGCCATTAATCTTGTCTTTAAAAGAGAACAAACTAATTTATTTCATAGAGGGTTAAACCTGTGGCGCAATTTATAATCTTTTTGATAGCCAAGTAATGTGAAAAGATTAATAACATCATTCAGTATGATTCGTCTCTTGAACTTGCGCTATTCTTGTGTAAAAAAACTGAAGTACAGAAGACATAAGGCAAGAGGAAAGCTTCAGTTTGCTATTCATTGCAGGGAGGGGAGAACTGAATATATGAGGAAAACCACTTCATGAAAGAGAATGAGCAGCATTGCAAATGAAGATTGATTGTACTTCCAAAATTCAGTGGTTGTCATTGAAGATCATGTACAATTATCTTACATAATATCAGAAAATAAGCCATAATAAAGAACTAAGGGAAACCACAAGAATTTGTCAGGTGTTCTCCTTCAGGAAGAAATGAATTGTTTATAGAATTTTTTCTGTGAGGTTCTGTTGTGTCATTACATTGTCTCACACCTTCCTCATTGTCTTTTCCAATGAGGGCTTTTGGCATTAGTTTTTTTCAGGAAAATGCTGAAAATAAGTGATCTTTGTTAAATATGAAACAGTGAAGTTGTTACAACTGCAGTTTTAATTTTTTTGAGGTGCCTAGAGTCTCTTGGGAAGGTTGAATGGGGGAACTTATTTTTGTGGCCAGTCACTGATGCTTGTCACATGCCTTCCCTTCTCCCTTGTAAAGTGTTCTACAAGGGCTAGTGAAGGGGGTGAGATAACGTGAATGTCTCTGATCTTTTCTGTAATCAGGAGCAGAGGAAAAACTCTGTGCAGATTACATTTTAGACCTATGTTCGAATGCAGACAGTTCATATAGCTTTTTCCTTACTCTAGACATTACTATGGCGAGTTTTTCTTACATGCAATTCATTGGCAAGCTGGAATTTTTATGATTCTATACTAACTTGAACACTTCTGTCATTTTTTTTGAAACCCTGTCTTTCAATCAAAAATTGAGCTTAGGAAATATCTAATAGGAAGCTCTCGTAAGAACTACCAAACTTAGCTGGATTCCCATTACTGTTGAGGCTACCAAATAAGGTCTGTTCCCTCCAATATCTCTCCTGGTAATTGTTGACTAAAGTATTCAGTAGTATCTACTGTGCTTTTTTGATATCTACAAACGTTCTTATGCAATAAACTTTTCTACTGAATCTGTTAGGTTTAATAAGTCTTTAAAAAAGCTCTGTGCACAGCTAAAGAAAATAGAAAATGTTTGAATGTTTAAATATACCTTTATTTTAGGAAAATGAAAATTCTGACTATGCTTACATGATAATATTTCTAAAATTCCACTGTTCATTTCAAATTATTGTATGTACTGCTAGGGGGAATCTTCTACCATTTGCTGGAACCCTTCCCAAATCCTGCGTGTAAAATCCATGTTTTGCAACATTGCACTGTATTGTTTTGTTTGTTTGTTTTTAGGTAGAACTGATGCAGTTGAGCTTCCTATAAAATTCATTCCTCCAAGTGCTGGTTGCTACCGCTGTCAGATTCTCCTGAAGTCCT
Organism: Gallus gallus; assembly: GCF_016699485.2. NCBI lineage: Eukaryota > Metazoa > Chordata > Aves > Galliformes > Phasianidae > Gallus > Gallus gallus. The sequence continues at coordinate 113,620,673 of NC_052532.1, forward strand.
CACGAGATTTTCGTGTCTATGTGATTAAATGTGTAGTGAATACAGATGACGTTGAAGCAGAGATTGAATTTCTAACTCCAGCTTACCAGGCAGTGATTCAGAATATTCCAATAGTAAGTTCACTTTACTGCGAGAAACTAAATTAAGATTCAGGAGTTTAAAAAGTGAACTCTTGATCAATACTGTTTAAACTCAGAATTGCAAAATCCACAAAAGCATGTAAATACTGATTTTGAGTATTATTAATCAAAGTCCATATTGGACATAATATAGAGCTTATTGGAAGATCTGACAGTTCTTAAAGATACCAAGGGAAACTTTGAAGATGCATCAAGGGAGGGTCAGGTTGGGTGTTAGGAAATTTTCTTCACCAGAGAATGATTGGGCCCTGGAACAGGCTCCCCAGGGCAATTGTCATGTCTCCAAACTGCCAGACTTCAAGGAGTGTTCAAAGACTGATGGCCTGCTAGTTTTAGAACTATTCAGGCTCGTTTTCGAAAGGATAAAGTTGTTCCTGATGTGGGGGAAAAACACATGAGAAGAAAAATAATGTCGTGTTTTTCTCACTTACATTTTATCTTCACCATGAGGATACTGAGATAAATTGCTTTTTTACTTTCATGCTGTTTACTACAGATGTTGTAATTATTATTGTTACAGAATTGGAGGTCACAGTAATGGAAGTATTTTGAAAAACTGAGGCACTGTATGAATCTCAGATTTCCAAACAGGCATTTGTGCTCAACTACTATGAAATTTATCTGTTACAACTAAGGAACTTTGGTCTTACGCATTAACCCAAGCCTAGATGCATGATGTTGCAGATCTCTAGGAAGTTAGCTCTGATAGCCATAGTTGGTGGTATTTCTTTATTTCTAAGGCTGGGGTAGCTGAGTTTAAGAGACTTTCAAAGATGAAAGCCAGAATTGGAATGGGTATAGTCTCTGTTCTCCAAAATCCAAATGTTACCTCTGGCATTTATCTTCATTTTATGTCAAAGGATTACTTCCTTTTTTTGTAGAATAGATCAATCTTCTCTGTTTTGACAAGGCTGATATTAGCTCTTGTATTCAGTTTATTTTCTCTTCAGATTGATATTTATTTTTTTGCAGGTTAGATTCTTGGTTGTCTGAATAGGATTATTTAAATTTAACTATTTTTACGCAGTTCACAAGTATTTATTACACTTTATTATCTCACTTCTTGCCATAATCAAGCAGTCTTGTGATATGCCTATATGCAAGACAAAACGTGTTTCTTAAACAGGGTTTCATACTACCTAACATTTCCATTCTTTAAAATAGTTCTTTCGAAAGACCAGTTTCTGAGAACACAGGACTGTAAATACTGCTTTTTAGGAGAGGCAGTCTTTAATTAGAAAGCAAGGCTGGTCCTGTAGTACAGTAAGTGGCAAAATGAGGCAATATGTGCTAGTACACCGCATCAACACCTTTAACAGATTTGCTAGTGTTTACCACAGATGCAAAAGAAACAGAATTTTGGCAGACATTAAGCAGGACCTTAAAGATACATGTAAATGTTTTTAATGTTACTTATAAATTCCATCTTGACCACTGGCTATATCATGAATTTTTATTTAATGAGTCTTGCTGACAGTATTGATATTGATAGTATTGCTAGTAACTCTGTTTTCCTGGAATAAGGGATTTAGAAGATGCACTATTCCAGTAGTTTGGGAAAGAAAGAGAACCATGCTCTGATTTGATTATAACTGAGAGTAAAAGCTGAAATGCATATTAAGAACTTTAAAAGCATAATCTAATTTATGTCTTTACTTTGATTTCAGAGAAACTTGTCTAGACAGGAGTGGAAACTTGAAGCAGTTTTGGAAGGACAGGGCTTTTCTGGCCCTCCTTCAATAAATGTGGGTCTAGGTGAAATAGCTCTGTATCCTCTCACATTCAAGCCAATTGCCGAATGCTTAACAATGGTAAGAAAGAAATTAGTTTAAAAGCATTTAAAAAGAAAGCTTTTTTAAAATAAAATTTGTCAGACTCCAACTTAGGAAAGTACTTAATCAACTGCTAGCATTAAGCTTCTGCTTGAGAGGTTTTGTGAATTAGTCAGAAATTAAAAGGTTACATCATAGGTGAAATTTGTTGATAGTACCCTGTTGTATCATAAAATAATTTGTTATAAGTTATGCTTCTACTTAGAAGTGGCTTTTGCCATCATATTAATTATTATTTCAAATGCTAAAACTGAAAGGGGGAGACTGCGGCACCTTTAAAAAGAAGAGTATACATACTTTTTACCTATACAATAGCTAAGACTTTGTCTGCAGGATGCAATTTAAATTTGTAGATTTCCAGAGACAAAAACAATTTTTTTTCCGTGAAAGATTAGTAGTCTTTCTGCATGAATTACCTATGAAACATAATGCATTTTGGTAATCCAGTGTTATAAAACTATTAAAAGCAAAAAGCCCTGAGTCCTTTGATGACTAATAATCATAGAGAACATTTTAGCTGAAGGACAGATTAGATAATTGAGAAAAATTATATTTTATGTGAGGAATGGGAGTGGATGAGAACATTTTCTTGGGTGTTACATTTATTTTCCAGGAAGAGACCAAGAAGTATAAAATCAAGGATTATAAAGGTTTTATTTTGTTAAAGTTAATAATTTAGAGAATTTAAAAAGAAAAGCTTTGTTTCTTTAATTTCCTTTTGTTTAACAGAATAATTTACATAAGAGGTAGGAAACTCATCTGGAATCTTTCCTGTAAGTTTGCTTTGTTGCCTGGACTTTATAATAATAGACTAAAGCAGTTGATTTGGCTGCCAAATGAGACTTCTACAGTGCTGAAATTTTTATTCTTCTTTATTTGTCATAGGGAAGACTTATTTTTCAAAATACTACAGCTGGCACTGAAAGCATCTTTATCCTTAAAGGAATTGGGAAGAAACCTCTGGCACAGGATCATATTGTAATAGATTGCCAAGTGAGACAAGTTACTCAACAACTGCTATGGGTGCCCAATTATACCAAGAACAGGTTAACATACAAGGTAAACTTTTGCAATACTGTGACAACTTTTTTTCTATCCATAGACCTAAAAATTGTGTATTACAGTAGCCAATATTATTGCCATTGCTGATATGCTATTGATATTCATGTATCCATGTATGTATCCAAACACATCTGAAAGAACGCTCTGTTCATTAACTAGTCCTCCTTCACTGGTTTGAAACCAGTGGCCAATTTCATTGGTTTAGAAATCAGAGAAAGGATTTGAGAATACAGTGTTCCTAAAGTCTTTATAAAGCGTTGAAATTTTACAGAAATTGACAAAATTATCTATGGGAAAGTTGGGCAGTATGCGCTCACTGTGTATCTGTTCCTAATAGCCTGCTGGTCTGGCCAGTCAGTGCTTGCAGCTCCTGGAAACATTAGAGCAATTAGTGTCTTCTGCCAAGATCTTGTTTCAGGGATACTGGAGGAAGCTGGGAATACTTTGTGCATTTTCTGATGGGAAAGAAAATTAGAAGGAAATAAATCACTGGAATTGTTGAAGGATAGTGGGTGATGGAGAAGATGGAATAGGAGGTGCTGAGCTGTTTGTGATTTCAGAGGAGGTTCATAAGATATAAATACATAGAATATACAACATTATACATTTTTAGCTTTTATTTTAATTATTATACACTTTAAATACATAGAATATACAACAATATACTTTTTTTTAGTTTCCCTTATCAAAAAGATCTTTTTTTGTATATATTAAATATAATCCTTTCTATTTTCAACTGTTCTAGTCAAGCATATCTATGATTGTAATGACACAAATATATTTTCTAATTAAAAAACACTGTTCTATTACTGCAACTGAACAATTTTCCTACCATTTCTCTTGTCAGTATATTTAATTTGAAGTTGAGAAAAGTGTATCAGTACTTTTCCTTACCTTTCCCCTGTATGTCTAGGACACCATGTCACATGTCAGCAGAGGCAGAGTGTACATAATGTCAAAAAAAAAAAGATGGTTTCCACTTTACTTCTAAGCTGCAGAAAAGGTTCTCTAGCAGAGAAAAAATCTTGGATGTTAGTCAACAAAAACTTGGGCAAATTTTTGGGACTCTCTTATATCATTTAAATCTAGAACAGATATAATCTATATACTGTGTATATAGTATTTCATATAAAAACATATGCTTTTTAATTGTTTTTTTTTTTTAGGTGGAGAGAAAGGAGAGAATGTAGACTCATAGATAAATCTGACTAGTTAACTAATGTGGACTTGTGAAATACATGATCTTCTGTTCTCTTTTTGTCAGTATAAAAAACTACTGCTTTACTCCAAATTGCAGTTATCAGTAGAGAGTGTTCTTCACCTTATTTTGTAAACAGAAATCATGTACGTATCAGTGGCAGTGTTCTATTGATCTGGTGGGAATTCACGACACTGTGAAATCCTTCTTTAAACTTTCTCCTGTCTCCAGTTTTACACTATTAAAGGAGAAGTTAGAATCACAAAGTGGCTTGATTTGGGAGGGACCTTAAAGATCACCTAGTTACTCAGAATCTTCAGTTTATGAAACTGATTAACTTAAATTTACATTAAACAAAATTTACATATTATAAACTGGAGTTTCAGGGTTCTACTTTTGACTCATTATTTAACCCTTAACACAAAGTAGAATATATTTTTTTTTTTGTGCATCACTAGCTTAGACATTTTTCTTTTCAAGAATTTTAACTTCTTAGATGTGAATGCGTTTACATTCCTAATACATTTGTACTTTTTTCTCCAAAAGAAGTGAATGTTTTTGAAAGTTGACAGCACTATTTCCTCTGCTTTTCCATTTTGTGTGAATCCAGTGTTTTTTGTGCCAGTGAAAGACACTCAGATATCAAACTTCAAATGAATGTATTAAAATTATTCACCATGTGTCTTTTTCAGAAACGCAGCATTAAATTGTTTTATGACTATTGTAGATATTTTAGAGTGAGTTGAGCCTGACTGAATGAAGCTAGACTACCTTTAGAGTGGTCTCTGGGTAGCACATATTAGCTGTTGTTATTTTTTGGTTTTTTTTTGTTTGTTTCAGGGGGTTTGTTTTGTTTTTACCTCTTTGAAGTACCACTTGGCCGTACAATCATTTCTAATCTGAAGATCCAGGGAAGGTAGCCTGTGTCACACCAATTAAAACTTTTAGGCTACTTCTTGGTGTGTGCTCTTTTAGATAATGGACTTTTGGGAGAGAAGTATTAAGGCCAGCTACAGAAAAAATCATGTTTGAATGCAGTAATGAGGGTGAATAGTATATTTTCTGTATGTTACATTTTTACTCAGAAATTGTTGCAAAACAGCTGTTGAAGGAAAGTAAGCTGGGGTATTTGGAAACAGCATGATTACAAAACAGCAAAACAGGTGTTTGGAGTCTGCGTTCTCAACAAAACAAACAATATTTACATTTCCAGTACTCACTAGCAGTTGTGATGTAGCATGCTGTGACACCTAGTTATCACAGTAACAGTGTTACTGTATAGGGTGAAGATCATTTTGTCAATTTTAAATTCAAAAGAGTTGGTCTTTAAATTAGAGTTTAATCAGTTATTCCAGAACATAATCACCATTATCTATTGCTATTAGGAGAAAGGGGAAAGCCTCCTTTATAAGGCAATTGTGACCAACAAACTTTTTGGAAATGCAAAATAAGGATTATTTATTTATCCAGAAACATATAACAGAAAGGGCAATGGGTAAAGGAGGACTGGATGCATTAAACATCTTAATAAAAGCTCATTTTTAACATTATAATTTCATTATAATATTAATTACTCTGTATATATGTTGCCCTGTTTCTCAGTAATCATTGTTTAAATCTAATAACTAGTACTATTGCACAAGTGGCTGTTGAAAATGAAAGGTAAGTTTAGGAGAAGGGAGAGGGAAAATTTATTCCTTTTACTCCATTAAGAAAGCCCTCTTCTCTCTGAATACTACATGCTTTTACTGTATCTAACACATATATGCTACTCATTTCTGGAGCAGCAGTAATACATGGGTTGTTTGTCTGTGCAACCACTGGTATGTATCAAGAGAGTTGTGGATGGAATAAGTGCCTTTGCAAAGTCCTGGCTTTGTGTCTCTATCAGTCTACCTTTAAAATGCTAAGCAAAACATTTTCAGTACCTGTAATGTTTTCCATTATTAAAAAAACAATTTCCATAGAATCGTAGAATCATAGAATGGTTTGGGTTGGAAGGGACCTTTAAGATCATCTAGTTCCAACCCCTCTTCTGTAGGCAGGGACACCACCCTCTAGACCAAGTTGCTCAAAGTCCCATCCAGCCTGGCCTTGAACGTCTGTAGGGTGAGGGCATATGCAGTCTCTCTGGGCAACCTGTTCCAGTGTCTCACCATCCTCAGAGTAATTACTTTCTTCCTAATATCTAGTCTAAATCTACCCTCTTCCAGTTTAAAACCATTTCTCCTTGTCCTGTCACTACATGCCCTTATAAAAAGTCCATCCCTAGCTTTCCTGTAGGCCCCCGTCAGGTACTGGGAGGCCACTAAAGGTTTCCCTGGAGCCCTCCCTTCTCCAGGCTGAAAAGCCCCAGCTCTCTCACCCTGTCCTCATAGGGAAGGTGCTCCAGCCCACTGATCATCTTTGTGGTACTCCTCTGGACCTGCTCCAACAACTCCATGTCCTCATTGTGTTGGGGACTCCCGAACTGGATGCAGTATACCAGGTGGGCTCTCACGAGAGCAGAGTAGAGGGGCAGAATCGTCTCCCTTGACCTGCTGGCCACACTTCTCTTGAACCTAGGATACTACTGGCCTTCTGGGTGGCAAGTGCACATTGTTGGCTCATACTGAATCTTTCACCAATTGACACTTCCAAATCCTTCTCCTCAGGGCTGCTCTCAAGCTCTGTTGTCTGCCCAAACTGTATCTGCACTTGAGATAGCCCTGACCCAGATGCAGAACTTTGCAGTTGGACTTGTTGAACTTTATAAGGTTGTCACAGGCCCACCTGTCAAGCCTGTTCATGTCCCTCTGGATAGCATCCCTTCCCTCTACTGTGTCAGTTGCACCGCTCAGCTTGGAGTCATCTGCAATCATGCTGAGGGTGCACTCGATCTCACTGTCCATGTCACCTACAAAGATGTTAAATAACACCTGTCCTAACACTGATCCCTGAGGAATGCCACTTGTCACCGGACCCCACTTGGACCACAACTCTCTTAGTGTGACCATCCAGCCAATTCCTTATCCAGTGAGTGGTCCATCCATCAAATCATGCAGGACAGTGTCAAATGCTTTGCACAAGTCCAGGTAGATGACATCGGTTTCTCTTTTATCCACTGGTGGTGTAACTCCATCATAAAAGGCCACCAAGTTTGTCAGGCATGTCTTGCCCTTGGTGAAGCCATGTTGACTACCACCAATCACCTCATCTTTGTTTACCATGTGCTTTAGTAGGGCCTTCAGGAGGATCTGCTCCATGATCTTGCCAGGCATAGAGGTGAGACTGGCTGGCCTGTAGTTCCTTGGGTGGTCTTTTTTTCCATTCTTGAAAATGGGGATTATATTTCCCCTTTTCCAATCAGTGGGAACTTCACCAGGCTGCCATGACCTTTCAAATATGATCGACAGAAGCTTGGCAACTTCATCTGCCACTTCCCTCAGAACCCATGGATGGATCTTGTCAGGTCCCATGGTCTTGTGCATCTTCAGGTTTTTTAGATGGTCTCAAACCTCATCTTCACTTACAGCAGGCAGATCTACCTTCTCTGAGTTCTTACCATTGCTTTTTGCAACATGGATGGTGTGGCTACAGCCCTTGCCAGTGAAGACTGAGGCAAAGAAGTCATTGAGCACCTCAGCCTTCTTTGTATCCCTCATCACCAGGTCTCCAGTTTCCTTCTGGAGTGGGCCCATATCCTTCCTGACCATAAATTTCCTTGAAAAAATGTGAAAATTTTATGAACCATTTTCAACTGACTGCAATACTGCCACTGAGCTCTTCACGGCCTGATTGACAGACTATTACAAGAAATAGACTTCCTCATGATTAACTTAGCACTTTGTCTGAAAAAAACATAGCAAGAGCACTCATAAAGAATTTTTGCACATGGATTGTTAGCTTGAGAGCATATAGTTCTCATATACTGATGCTGAATTAATATAAGATTAGTGACTATAGTGTAAGTGGACTTTAATGGCTGTAAAATTAAATTCAAGTCAACATACAAGTATAGAAAGCACAAAGTAGTTCTATAAAATCTAATCTGGCAGTCTCATGACAGAATTTTTTAAGACATTTTCTTTTGATTTTTATATAAAACCGTCTACTCGATATAAATAATAGAAGGATGTGTTGATGTTGCTTCTAACAACACCTTTGACAGTAACTTTAGTTATAAATGTGCTTAATTCATTCTAGGCTTGGTCTTGCAGTAATAAATAACAAACAGCGTAACTTTTTTAGTTTATTAGCACTGTTCAAAATAGATGTCATTAAAGTAAATTCTGTAGAGGAATTCAAGAGTCAGTTAACTATCCTTTTGGATAATAGCTTATACAAATTGTTAGTAATATCAAAAAGTATTGTAGAATAAATATATATAAAAAACTATAGAATCCCCTTTACCTAAATGCCTTTTTTTCCTCTCCTCTATATATCCATTTCAGATCATTCCAGTGTTAATGAAACAATGACATGAACATTTGGAATGTAACAAATCTCTCAATAAAATGAAATAATATACTACTAAACCTTTGGGATTTGTCTAGTTTGGCGCTTTATGTGTGATTCCCAAAGAATGCATTCCATGCAAGTCTGGTATCTTCATTGCTGGAGGTCCAATACACTCATCAGATTTCTCTTCTTTAAGTACGACAAGGAAATCTGTCTGTCCCATAACAATTCCAAAATAATTTCAATCAATTTGTTTTCCACATTGCCTCCCAGCACTTCTGCCACAGACTTCACTTCAAACAAAGCATTCTTCATAGCAGTGATGAATGATACAAAAAATTAATAACTGTGGTTGTTGGCAGCAATTGTGTCTTCTAGTTATGAAATAATTTGATCAAGTAAGGATGTAATAAAGTCTTAGGTGTGGTGGGATATATATATATAGTGGGATAGTGGTCTTGACAAGTTTGCTTGGCTGGATTGTGTCTTGACTATTTAGCATTCTTGATAACCTCAGGCTTCATCTGTACAGGCAAGAATTCTTTGAGGTATATACATAGTGAAACAGACAGGTGTTTTATTTCGGTGTTGTAACATGCTGGTGCAAAATAGAAGTTATAGCAAGAACTAAATGAATTCCTAATACTTTAGGAATTTAGAAGTTGTAGGCTAAAAAAGAATGAGGGAAAGTAATGGGAGCATCTTTGGAAGCGTGTTTTATTCTTGAAACTATTGAAAAAAAGTCTGTTTTTTAGATAAATCAGTGACTGTTACAGTCCCAGTTTTAGCCTAGTGCCAGGGAGCATTAACTTTTAATATTTAAGCATTTTTAAAAGGATCTTAGAAACAATTATAACCATGAAACATGGATCACACTGCTGCCTAGCACTATGCAATGAGATAGTGGAACTTCAGTACATTTCGTTAAACTGTGTACATCTTTTCACAACTTTGGCTTGAAATGTCTGCTGACATTTTAAAAGTTGTACATGTTTAGTTATTCTGTACTGGAAAAATATATCTTCACAGTAATTTTGAAGAATGAATTCCTACTCCTGTTCACCTTGAACAACCATATTGCGGCTTTGGAAAATAATATAAAAATCCATGACTGATAAATTAATTTTAGAATTTTAATGCTAAAAATCTGCTCAATTTATGCTTTGTTTTTCTGAGTGTAAATAATGACGTGGCATGTAAGATGCTGGAAGATTCTATCCTTTAAAAATAGAATCCTTGAAGATGAGTTCATTTGAGCAAACTTTTAACAGTATCAAAAAACCCTGCAATAATAACTTAGATTTCAGTTTCATGGTGGGATTCTACAATTCTTATTTTCTGTAGCAGTGGTAAAAGAATGGAACATACGTTGTGTGGATTTGAAGAAATTTGTAGTTATCCTTCAGTGATTACATGATAACTATTAGGGCAGTTTGAACAGCTTCAACAGCTTCGCTGTTTCTTAATTATGCTGCGCATTGTCTTCCTAACAAAGCATATGCAAATAAAGCATCTCATTTTTTTTTTACCAATTTAAAAGACCGACAATAGTTTGTGGAATTAGGTTTTAATACTTTTTTTAATGAATGTTCTGTTCCATCTCAGCAATTTCTGTTAATTCTTATTTTCATTTTTTTTGAAAAACTGGGTAGTGCCTGAGGTATTTTGTCATCAACAGTCTTACAAAGCTAAACAAGATAATTTCATTTTTTGTGTGGTTTCAGTCAAATCTTCTATGTTGATCTTAAGCAGTGAAAGAAATAATTTTATAGCCTATTAAAATCCTTTTATATTTTGTTTTTTAAATTAAATTCCATGGTATGGTGGAGCTTGGGATTATACATTCTTCTAAAGGAATTAATAATAAATATTTTTAAAATTGTTATTTATGATTTGTTTTTATGATTTGTTAAATTTATGATTTGTTACATTATTTCCTGATTTCTGTGAAATACTTATTATTAAAGATGATAATTATTGCAAAATATCTATATGTATTTGCAAAAGGGTTGAAGTTATACATAAACTCTTGGAAGAAAAAGGGCATTATTTTTCTGAAGATTATAGATCTGATAGAAAGCGGGGATAAACATCAAAGAGGGACTTTTTCTTTTCTGGTCTTACCCCTTAGGTCACCTGATATATTTTCCAATGTCTAGGAACATTAGAAAGATTTACAAGATTAGCAGTCAAGGTTTAAAAGACAATGTTGCTAAGTTAGATTTTTGACAATAGAATGCTCACAGATTATTGATAAAAATTATGTTATCTAGATTGTAGGTTCTTTAAATTGATCTACAGATTTCTTCCAATCTTCCTACTGTCTACAAGAACTGAGGAAGTCTGCTTCTGTCCTTTCAGCAGGGGATGGGGAGAACATGGGTGGTGTGCAATCTCATTTATTTGCAGCCCCAATTCTCTGATAAAAAATTCATACACATTAAAGTATACTTTCATATATGTAGGCTGCACTGAATGTAATGCTTTCTATTTTTTTCTGTGGAAACTACAAAAGATACGAAGAGCTCTATAACAACGTGCGATAAAGAAAATAATCAGGTATAAGGCCTGGTTTTTCAACGTAGTCAGCAACATTACCTATACATTTTAACCAACAATGAACAAGTGCCTGCATGCTGCACTTGTAAAAATCTGCATCAGCGAAGGTAATCCATTGTTACCAGTTCTCAAATGCAACACCCACTGCCTCACTGTGCTCACATCTACTGTTTGGTCTCCATAAACATTCAGCAAGCATTAATTAATGTCAGTGGGTGCCATTTTTTCTGCATGGAGGAATTCGGTGGCATACCTTTGCTTCATCTGCACTTCCATGTCAGGGCACCATTTGTCAGACTGCCCCTTTGCTGCCATCTGTCATGGCAGAACAAAATGTAATCTAACACCAGTGAGAAGGTTCAGTCTTTACTGCCATACCACCAACATCTGACCCTGACATCGTGGGCCGACATCATAAAATAGGAAGCATTATTTTCAAAGCATCACTTGTACATTGCTATCTTCACTGTGAGCTGAAATAAGTGTAATCCATAAACGTAGGATAACACTTGATTTGTTGTTTATTTTTTATGAAGTACACACTTCATCCTGAGTGTGTAGCATTCCCTCTTTTTCTTTTCTGTGCTTTCTTTTTGTCAGTAGTTAAAAATTTCTTTTTTCAAATGTTACTTCAACAAGGCTTTCCACCATTCTCTTTCTGGCTCAGATTTTTTCTTGATAGTCTGTTTTGCTATTCTTTCTTGTTGTCAGACATCTAACATCCATCTTGAATAGTGAATTTGTTGGGAAAGAGGAAGATTGTTGCCTTACAGATTTGTTTAGTTTTTCTTCTCTTGACTTGGAATAGGAATCCCAAATTTTATTAGCATTTGAACACAGTCCTTATTTTATTTTATTTATTTATTTTCATTCAGCTCCTTAAGCTCTCTAGGAGTAACCTCTCTCTTTTCTGGATATTCTTTTGTGCGGTGCATACTATCACTGTTTTTTATAATGAATCTCTAGTGTCTTTATTATCAATGCTGATATTAATAACATTGCTTTGGTCTCCCGTCCTCCAGTCCTCTTTTGCCTTTATTTCATCATAACTACCCATGATCACAGAACACTCTCAAACTTCAGACCGTGATAAATTATATTTCCACCTCTTCTTTTCCTGAATTGACTGCATGCCATTCATTCATCTGTCACTACTTGCTGATTTATTCTGTTTTCTAATGACAGAGAAATCATTTCACATTTGTGTTGTTCTTTGGCAAATTGATCTTTAATTTATAAGACGCAATTTCTGCAGCATATTGTCTAAAATAATTTGATTTTAAATATTTAGATAGAAATAATTTTCTGGTACAGAATGCTTGCAGAATTGCCTAACTAAGGATTTTAAAATACATTTCATTCATACTAGAATATTAGTATTTGGTTTAAGTTCATTTGTCACAAGACTGAAGAATTATTTTAAAAAGAATATAGAATCGTAAAATAAGGAAAAGTTTAAATAAAATATCTATATCATTCTATATAATTCTATATAATATCATTCAGTTGGCAGTTCTTCCATGACTTTCAATAGTTTATTTTGATTGTCTGTTAGATTTTCATAGATATATGAAAATATGGCTTTATTTTCTGCCTGTCCTTGTTATGTCATACTCTTCTGAAAAGTATTATATTAATATAAATACCTCATAGAAGAAAAGGCCTTGAGAAGACAAGATAAACTTGATAATTTTTTTTCCTCACAAAATATGAACAAAATATTTTGACTAAAAAACGGAAAAGGTAACTGAGGATTAAAAAGGAGGTCGTCCATGCTTTTAATGCTTTTATTGTTGCAGTGGAGGTCTTTGTAGAATTCAGGTCTTCCATTTCAATACTTGACAGTCTGGCTGTTACCATTAATGAAATATAATTTGGTTAAAAAAAATCTCAAGTGTTTTTGACTTAAACCATGGTTTTACTTAAAATTCACCCAAACAGCACAGAAAGAGTTCTGTTTTTTAGTGTATTAGGACATTATAGCATGCTACAGTACTGCTTCATATCCTCATACTTAAATTTCTGATCAATGAGGAACTGATCATAGAGTCTTTTTGTAGCAAAACTATAAGGAATGGAGAAATGAGATACAATTAAAAATACTCTGTCTACATTTCTGTAATCATTATAGTTTAAAAAATCTAAAATTTAGTGTAAAAAATTGCACCAGTAATTTAGTTGTTCAAATAGTTGCTACAAATGACATTGCATAAATGTCATTTACAAAATACAATATCTAAAGGTATGGTTTAGTAACACTTAAGGTGTAGCAATTGATGTTAAAACAACACTCAGATTTTGCTTTGCTCTATAAATTTAGATCACAAGTGTTAAAGTTCACTGTTACACTTCTGAAGAAAACGTATGTAAAATATTTGTCATTACTATGCAAATAATATTCAAGTAGGTCTGCAGTCTAACTGAGTTACGTTACTTGAGTTTACTTGGTATGATCTCTGTCTGCTACATGATGATGTATATGATGCTGTCTTTACTATAGGTATTCATTTCATATGTATAAAGACTAGGACTTTCCAATAGCAAATTTTATATCATATGCTACATTTCAAAGCAAGTAAAATGGATGGTTTTATCAATAGTGTTTGTACCATAGTAACTTGCTTTTGATCATTCATTCTTTTTGTATGTTCTCTTTACCAGGTATCTTCAGATCTTTTAATGGTGGGTGGTGCACCAGTTCTTACTGTGGATCCAGATGACATAGTTCCTTACAGTTTGAGTGTATCTCCATGGAGACGAGGAGTCTTTCAAGGTAAAATGTAGAACTCCAGTATACAAAATCCCTGTGAATTAACGACTGTTTACATTTAGTGCTTTCTGTTCAACATGACCTTTTTTCCCGGAAGTAACACTATAATTACTGGTGATACTGATTTTTAATCTAGGTCATGCTTCTAGTTGTGAAGATGTTACTGCTAAAAATGTGGTTGACTACTTCAAAAACGCAAACATATATGGAACTTTATGTCCTTAATTGGTGCCATGGAAATTGTCACAATAGGAATTCATGTGTTTGAATTACCAACAAGTGCTCTTTCCAGAAAATGTTCAATAGCTGTTGTTCTCTAAGCACTACAAGAGCCAATAATTTAAAGGCAGAGGCTAGAATTTGATTATTTCCTTTGATTAAAGTTCAGTTTGTTGCCTACAGGGCGCAAAAGTAAATACATAGAATGTGCATTTTTAAAATTAATTGCAAATAATTTGCATCAGCCCATGTTTATACTGATACTCTTATGAAACAGTATTAAGATTCTTGCAGGCTTTAACTGACATCAATGTGTCTTATTTAATATTTTGTCTTGAATATATTTTTAAATGGGTATGTCTTTTAATAATTCAGACTTAATCATTTTCAAATGCCAACTAATATTTCTACAATTCTACTTTCTCATTCTTTACATCATAATATAAGAAGCACAATAATGAGAATGAGGCTGTACAATCATACTTACAGAGTAGGAAGTGTGGCACTTTTTGCGGTTTTATAATGTGTGAGGAAGGAAAGTATGGGAACAGAGGAGAACATATTTTCCTTATAATAACAGAATAGTGCTCAGGAAACCTAGATGTGGTCTACTTCTTAAACAAAAGGATTCTAAATATTGGGCAAATATCTTAATAAAAAATGCTCAGTTTATAATCTTGACTTTTTGGTTTGCTAACAGCAAATTCCTTCTGCTAACTTTTTGAAAAGTTGACATTAATGATTGCTGTTTTCTCAATATCAAAAAATAATTGTCTTTAGGAATGCAAATCTAGTTTATTATTTGGACTTTTTTAGTTTCTCACATGTAAAACATAAGTAATAATGGCATCTCAATATACAGATGATTTGTGAAAATATATAGGTATCTCTGAAAGTACTATTTTCTATATATTGCCATGGAAAATACAACAGATACAAAGAGCACAATAACTCTATTTGATAGAGAAGATTATCAGATACAAAACACTACTTTTCAACCCATTCATCACCATGAGCTATGCATTTTCACCAGCAATGAACTAGAGCCAGCATGCTGCATTTGTGCAAATCTGTACCAGAGCAGGCAACCCTCTGTCACTGTTATCACTGCTGAAATGCAGCACCCATTGCCTGACTGTGCTCACATTCACTGTTCAGTTTCCATCAATGTTCATCAAGTGCTAATGAATGTCAGTGGGCGCAATTTTTTCTGAATTCAGTGGCACACTGTTGCTTCATCCACACTTCCATGTCAGACATCATCTGTCACGGTGACGCTCCACTACTGTCACACGACAACAAAATGTAACGGTATTGGTGGGAAGGTTCAACCTCTATGGCCATACTACCAACTTCCGCCTCAAACAGTGTTGGCTAACATCATGAAACAGGAGGCATTACTTTCGTATCAGCGCTTTTAAATACTTGCAACAAAGCTTGGTATAGTGCCACAGGAAAACTTCAGTAAATTCTTGTTTAGACTGTAGCCCTCAGAAAAAATTCATTTTCTCTGAGTTGGAGTCAGCTTTCAATTGAATTTTTGACCATCAAAACTACTCACAAGGAAATACTGAGAGTACGCTATACTTAAACATATGCCTTTTCCTTACGCTTTAAAGATTTAGGATTATTCTTACAGTTTAGCAAATCCGCAATTCTTTTATAAGTCCTGAAAGCTTCAGTATAGGAGATTTCAAGCGATCTATCATACAGCAGTTTAACGGCAGCTGTTGAAAGCCATGCCTTCAAAGTGAAAGAGATGGCATACTTGAACCGTCATCTCCTCTGTTCTGTCATTCCTAACTTCTGCCACAATGGTTTCCATTGTACTTGGAAGTATTACATGTTCATTGAGAGAGAATGAGAACAGTCAGTGTCTCTAACCTGACAGAAAAGTTAATAGCTCGAAAGCTGGGTAGTCACTTATGTTCTTTTTTTTTTTTTTTTTTTCAGGGAACAGTTCATATATTTTATGCTGTAAAATAATGATAGGAGGCTGAAGTGAGTTTGTGAAAGAGATAGGAGGTAGGGACCAGTTATCTGCCATTCAACCCCTGGCTCAGTGGTTGCTTTAATCACTACCTGCAAAAATCACATTCATTTTTCCCCTGAAGCAGAGACAGTTTCAGTTACATTATAGATATTTGTAAATGCACTCAAATCATTCAGCTGTTGTATAGGGGTGGGGAATAAAGGACCCTGTTGTGGATTTGAAAGGCAGAAGCTGATTTTGCACTCCAATGTTAGGTGTAAGATAAACTACCAAATGTCCCATATAAGGTAACACCATCTAGGAAGTACTTACTAGTTTGAGGGTTCAAGTGGAACGGAAGTCAATCTGCTTCAAATTGTGGAATTGTGAGAACTCATATTTGTTCCCCAAAGCAAAATTTTTACCTTCATGGAAACTTACGTATGGAAATGTCTGAACTGAAAAAAACATAAGAATTTTTCGCTCTTGTAGGAATTTTCAGTTGCCTATATGAAATGTGAGGATCACAGATGGATGTGATTCAATTGGCAATTAATTAGGATGCAGGAATCTTAGAACTTCCTAGCTGTAAAATAGTACAGGTAACATTAAATATCCCAAAATAAAGTTACTCTTTTTCAGTTCAGTGAATTTGTTTGGAGGGAAGTATGTTGAATGTTGAGGATAAAAACAAGGCTCAAAAGATTTCTATAGAAAGAATGAAATTTACCCGGTGCAGAAAAAAGAACAGCTAGTTGGATATTTAGTTGAAGAATTTGTGATAAAACTGTTAAATGATTTCAAGTTTAGAACTCTCCAAATTGTATGTATAAAACTTTTTAACCTTGGTATTCTTTAATGATGTTTTTGTCATATTAAAATGAATTTTCATAAAGGAGCTTTGGCATAGAAATTGTTGTACTGAGCAAATGGTTTTTCTCTTTCCTTTCTACTCAGAGTCTTTTTCATTACAAAATTATGTAGCAGCACAATTATACTTATTTTGCTTCCCTTTTTGCTCTCTCATGATTGCTAAGGAAAAAATGGGCCTACTTCTTTTCAAAAGTCCATTTGACGGATTTCAATAGAGAGCTAATATTTTGTGCTACAGCTAGTTTGTAGCTATGTGACAGATTTTTAGCATAGAAATAATAACTAATAAACATCTTGTGAAATGTTCTTGCACCAAATAAAATTGTTCAGCAATCTGTTTCCTAGGTAATAGAGCAATTCCCTTTAGGTCTGATAAAGCACCTTCTACATATTACTTTATCTTTTATTTAAATCTTTTTCTTTCTTTCCACAGAATATCCAGAAGAGACCAAAGCTCGTAGTACTCTATTGTTTCTTTTGCAAAAAAATACACAACTCTTGTCTGTGTTCTTTTGTATGTAACAATTAACGAGTCTGTAGAAAGGAGCTTTCTAGTTTTATGAATCACTTTTCCTTTATTTTTGAAGTATGTGTCACCTGATTAAAAAAAATCATATTTCTAAGTATTGCTTTCATAGTATGCTTTAAAAGTCGACAACTATGATATTTTGGCAAGTTTCTTTGCGATATAATACATGTGACAGAGAAGTCAGAACTAGAAGGAAGCCACTAGAAGAAAAAACACACCGATGTTTTGCTTTGCAGCATCAGTGAGACATAAGTATACAAGATATTACCTTATTGAAGAAGCGTGAGCTACAGTGGGTTTTGAGGGATGACATTGTGGGCAGAGGCGTAGACTAAAAATTCACGAATCAAAGCAAGAAGCTTTTGTAATATATGAGCCAAGCTTATGCTGACTTGTTTTAAATCTCTAATTTTTGTTGCGGTGTTTCTGCACCTTTCTGGTGTATTTCTTAGTAGTTGATAGATTGCTAGGAATTTATTATTATTATTATTATTTGCATTGTATAAACCTCTTTTTCCTAGTTGCAAACTTCTTTTGATTAGAATTTTTGGTAGTCCTTGATTTGAATAAACTCCTACGTTTATGTAGTATCAGCTATTTTAATCTCCTGTCTAGTAGTGGTCACTGCATTGCACCACTCGTTTCTGAACCAGGAGAGCATTTTCCTTAGTACAATATTGTACGTCTTTGGAAAACAATCAGTCTTAACTTAAAGACTAAAGTCATACAGAGCATGTTACTGATAAAGATAGTACTTTCTGTACATGATTTAATATTAATACACTTTTTTTGTTATTTGCAGTTTTTATCAGCAGTTGGTTTTTTTTTTTTTTTCCCTGATAAATAATTGAAATAGCTTTGAGCCAGTCATAGATACTTTCACATCTATGAAAGTGATGGGCAATTTATGAATATTTTAAAGTTAGCAGATAAACGCAGCTTGAAAATGCATGCCATCTACATGGAATCTGGTTATTGTTTTTTAAATACTTGGACAGATATAATCGAGAACCCTGCAGAAATCTGAATACTTTACATCAATCCAGTTACTTTTACTGATCAAGACTTTACCCCCAGTTTTATTAATTCTGTTTGTTTGAGATCTGTTTTCTGCAAGGAAAGAAGGCTGAGTGTTGGCAATTACAGCACAATTCTTCACTGATTTTTCAGTTATGCCACTGCTTGTTTATTTGCACAGTGGTTGACCAATTTTAGTGGTTTGCAGTTACTATACTTCTACCAATTCTTGAAATATTCTTGAGCATTACAATTCACAGTTCTGGAATTTCTCAAACATTCCAAGATTTGCCACAGGTAGTTATTCAGAGTTCTTCAGTCAATGGTTTCAGTGCTTTTGAGTTCATGTTTAGTGCAGAGCTAAGTAAGTTTGTCTGTTTTTCTATACTCCCTACTTAGGGATGAAATAAAAACTTCTAAGCCCTGAACACTTGTCCCTCTCTCTCAAGCACACGTATGCACATTATAATACTCTCAAATACATGCAATTGATGAAGAAAACCCCCCATTGTGAATGGAAGAAAGGACTGTAAGAAAGAAATTGATTATATTTTAAAATGAAGTGAAAAAAATATTCACTGCTGTAATATGAATTTAGGTGCATTTCAGCACGTACTCAAATATTTTAATCAAGTGTATCTATAGCTTGGCTTCTTTTTGCTCATTTCTTTATAGTTATTGACGTCTCAAGTATATTAATCCTTAGGATCATAAAGAAAATTAATGATAACATTAATATTTTCTCTTGCACTTTTTTCCTTTTTATTACTGTGCTGCATTGGACCAAAATTGTACTATTTTTATTTATTAACGTGTGAAATAGATTAGCTTATCACTGTTTTTCATAAGATCCATTAGTTATTAGCACCAGCAAAATGTGTTATCCTACATCAGTATTTATATACCTTGAGTATTTTCTGCAGACTTTATTCCTCTGAGCTTTCTGCAATTACTTGCAATTATTTCTTAAATTGCATTTATATATATATACTTTCTCTTTGAAGCTTTTTAAAAAATATTCAGTAGTTTCTTAAAATAGCAATTACCATCAAACTTCAAATACTACTTCTGGCTTCAGTAAAGTTATTGTTTTTAGACATTTAGAGAAAAATTCTGTTGAAATGTGTATTTGTTGGTTTTGTGTGGTTGTTTCTTTTATTCTTTCATTTTTTTTTCCATTGGGATAGCATAGATCTTATTAACAGGAATAAAATCTGGAAATTTAATATTTAATTTAAAATTACATAGTTTTTTTCCTCTGGATTTAAGTACACACTCTTTCTTCTCTCTCCTCCTTCTCCTTGTTCTGCAGCCTTCTACAAAAATGTTTGAATAAGATAAATGTCAAAGACTGTAAATAACCCTGATATAAGCTGGTATATGTCCAGGAATATTGATCAGTTGCTAATGGTATTAGTCATTGTGAATTTCTGAGCCAGATGTTGTTACTAGTGAGGTGCTATCTCTGTTCCTCACTGCTATCCCCTTTCTCAGGCCCCATGTAAACCTTGCTTGGCTTAGTCTGAGGCTTCTCCTCTTCCTTTTGACTTCTTTAACCATCATCTGAAGCTTAGAATGCATGTCAGTACCTTCCATTTATATGTATCTACAGACAGGCAATGTAAACTAAGCTACTATTTCTGCTCCTCTAACATGTCAAATGCTAAATACTTTTGTAAGCATAATCTGCAACTTCTCTGTGCTTACATAGTACAGTGAGGAGGAGCACATTATAGAAAATCAGCTCTGAAAGAGCATGAAAATGCAGCAGCTCCCTGATTCAACTTCAGGTATTCCTTCCTGCTATGTATTAAAATCAACTAGTCACAAAACCACACATCATTCTCTACCTCCCATCTACCCTACTCTAAGCTAGAAGTGGAAAAAATACCATTAAATATAGGTATTCTTAAATCATATTTTTCTGAGACTCATCTAAAATTATATCAGTTCTCCTTTTCAAATTAAAAGAGCTTTGCTATGAATAATTTTCCAAAACCTTTAATAAGAGACAGTTACATATATTCCCTTTGAGAGACCATTTCACATAAATTCTAAGGATCTTGAATAGGAAAATTTCTCACTGTATAATATCATAAAATACTCACCTCCTTGAGTTAGTTTTTCATCATAAATATGAAGCAAGAATTAAAACTGTGAGACCTATTTACTTCAGTATTGAAACTGCAGAATGTACTGAAATATTGAGGGGCATTCATTTAGATAAGATAGCAATGATATGCAGCATTTCCAAGCAGTTGTGAGGATTTTAAGTTATGTGTCAGAAGCATACAATATGAGAAGCAAAACATGCTTACTTAAAACTGGTATTTCAAACCTTCCAAAATGATGTTAGTATTGTTTAAATGTACTGAGGAAATATTGGATATTATGTTTTATACTATCAAATATTAATCTATGTTTTTAACTGAAGAGGTATTTCACTGTGATTTAAAAATCTTGGCCTTACAATCTCTGAGTATTTTTTCTTCCATGAATACTTGATTTTACCTTACAAATGGTGCAGTAGTATATGATAGAAATATTTTACACTTATTCTTTTACTGCAATAGAATGAGGCCTGCTGTAATCTGAAAAAAACTTAAACTCAGAAGTAGATTTCTACACATAGAAATTTACACTGGAAAGAAAGATACTAGTATTTTCTGCCATATTTGATCATCTTTGAAAAGCATGTTTGTTCTTATTTCAGGTAAGTAGAAAAACCCTATGGGGAGAAAAATGGTTGATTTCCATGGACTCACTCAAGATATGTTCTTTATTACCATAAGTTATAATTGGATGGCTGACAGCTGGAGTTAGAAGCTTTACTTCATTTTATATTAGTTTTGACCAGAAGAAATACTCATAGGTGTCTGGAATTTTATTTCATAAAGCTAATGCCCCAGTTAATATGACATCTGTTATCTATTTGTTTTAGGTGTAATTTCATTTGTTGCTGAAGATGAAGACCAACAGCAGTCACAACATAACAGCTTATTGGAAAGGACAGATGGTGAACTGCCATTTAAGAAATGGGCAACAAAGAAACCACAAACTGTTGGTGCAGCAAATGCAGGTATTATTGTAGTGGATGAGTTAATCCATTTGAGAGAACTTGCATCATTATTTATTTATCTATTTATCTATCTATTTATTTATTTTATGCCAGGCCACATACCTATGAAACTGTCAGGTCAAATGCTTATTGCTAACAAGATTTCTCCTTTGTTGAATTTTTGACATATTTTAATGAAATTTTAAGCTAATCTTTTTTTTTTTTTTTTTAGGGGAAACCTTTGTTAAATAATTTCTTTTAAAAGTGTTCAATATTATTGACAGTACTAATGTCAAAGGAAGCAGTTGCTGAAATCCACACTGTTCCATTCCACTTGTGGAATAAGCTTTCTTTTAAGTTCTAGTTGTAGCTCCTTGTTTGGTCATTTACAGTAAAGTTTGGAGGAGAATATTCTAAAATAGCAATAAATTGCTTCCCAATTGTGATCTCAAAATTTATTATAAAAAGTTTCTGGATTTTAGGTGTTCCAGAGGAATGTATAGTTGCAGTTACAAGTGCACACCAAATAGACAGTGTTTTTTGTTTATTTTTAAGTGAATATCTTGGTTTTCCTCTTTACATTTTTATGGAAGCTTTAGATATATTACTAATTATTACATTACAGAAGTGTATTGTCACAAGGAAAGCAATCATGTCTCTCATGAGATATTTGGGCCTTGAAAAGTTAGGAATCATGCTAGTAGAAGTGGTGATTGAATGTAACAGAAAGAAAAGTTTGAGTGGATTTCTCAGTACTTACTGTGCGAATCACTGATGGTGTAAATCGAGGGTGTTCTTCCTAGGTAGAAAACCCAAAGCAAATTCTTTTTTTTTTTTTTTTTTTGTTAATATTACTGGTGTACCCTTTGCTGAGTTTGGTTTGCCACTAATTGTGTGTGATTGGATGATGCAATTTGAATATATATATATATATTTAATATATGGTGAATAGTCAGTCTGAAAACATGCTGAGGGACCAGATGATCTGTTCCAAATAAGCACCCTTTTGCTTAGTAAAAACTATAGATGCACAGTAATCTATATGGGTAAAGTCTAAAAGGAGCACTGGGTCCCATAAGTACTTGGTGTAATCTGCACAGTTTATTCATTTGCGGCTATATCAAGTTACTACATCTTTCAATTTTCATCTTTTGTTATCATCATGCTATCACATGTAGTTATATCTTTATCTTACATGTGTTTCTAGTGAATTGTACTATCTCAAGTTTCATGATTTTTAAGAATGTTCAAGACATGTGATTACTTTCTAATGTAGACTTGAAGTAGGACATGAAATGACTCTTCCCCGCAAAGGCATTGCTTAATGATATAAAGTTTTTCTTCAATACAAAGAAAATACATCTTTACAATGTCCGCATCCTAGGAACAGCAAGTTTCCATCTCATCATTAAGTCAACTGACTGCTTCTAATCTTTTCACAAAACGTAATTTTCCATCACGGTCATTCATTTCTACTCATCTACAACTCTTTTACTTGAGGGGAAAATGTCTGTTGAAAATGGCTAAATAGAGATGTAAGATAACAAAATGTCATCTAATGCGTATAGTGATAGCAGTCATTTTCTCAATGTTTTCCAAAGAGGAATGGCTACTGGCTTGAATTTATCCTAAGCAGTTTTCTTTTCTACCAGTATTGTTACAGCCATTTTTGTTACCTGCAGTCAAAGTAGAATGACCAATAGATATCTTCAAGTTGCAATTCACTGTTAAATATAGGATTATTTAAGTGCAAGATGCATGCCCGTAGTAGAATGAAAACAATTTGCCGGGATGTCTTGCATTTGACCAAAGGCATCACATGCTGAGGGAGTGCAAGTGAAAGCTGAGAAACCCCTCACTGCTGTTACTGTTCCACGATAACATAAAATAGTAGACTTCTCGTGTAGGGAAAAATAGCATCCAGATTGGAAACTATAGAAGCCAAAACAAGTGTGAGGTTGACTGTAGCTGAATAAAGTTATAAAATAACTCTAACGATAGCACATGTAAAGCAGAAATTTTGTCTTGCTGTCACTTGGTAAAAAAAAATATTCCTTTTAAACATGCCAGCAAATAATGTTTCCTTGTCACGCGCACTTAAACGTACAATATCATCTTCAGGTACTCACACACATGCATTTATAAATTAATATATATTTAGCTTTTCCTTTTTTTTCTTTTTTTAAATTAATTTTAGGTATGACTGTAGAAGAGGCAGATAATTTGTGGAATGGTTGTCATATAACTTTTTCATCATTCATACCAACATTGCTCATTATACTCTTCCACAGAAATGATACTGAATTTTTTCATTATATTTTTCTCCTTCAGATGCAGTTAAAAACAAGCAAACAAATAAAAAAAGCACATTTTGTGCTTGCATTGGAAACCACTGCTGGAAACATCCTCTATATGCTGTTAAAGAACACCATCAAAATTTCTGTAGCACAGAGGGATTGTAGGCAGGGGATTGCCCCTTTGTTCACTGCTAGGTGTTCTCAGTTTTGTTTGAAGTACATTTCTGTCTTTCAAGAGAAGAGCTCCTATTTTTTTTTCTTTTCTCCTTTTTTAAATTCCTGGGATCCAAAACTAAACGGAGGCCAAGTCGTTGCTAAGACTTAAAGTAGGATGCAGCTCGTCTTTTTTGTAAGACATCTCTTCAGTTATTTCTATGTAATAGAGTGATAAAATTATAAATAAATGCTGGTCTTTATTAATTTGTTTCAAACCTTGATCAAATACTGTGACAACTCATTCACTTGTCAAAATTTCCTCTCAAACTAGAGAAATTTTTTCTGTTCTGGAACAGAGTCCATAAGAGGTTCTTAGAGACAATTGCCCTAAGACAATTGCTCTCCTATTATGCTTTTTGCTGTGTTGCATGGGAACAACAGGGAGGATGCTTGGCTGTTTTTGCTAGAGCCACTGAGCCATTGCTCACGTTTGATCCAGCAGCTGCCCTGTAGAAGAGCTGAGGGTCTTAAGCTACTGCAATAACAAAGATTTGCACTGCAGCTGCAAATCCTCCTCTACCTCCTCCAGAATCTCTCTCTCTCTTTCCGGCAGTACGTCTTGTTACAGAGTTGGTACTTGAGCAACAGCTTTTATTGTTCCTGCCACTCATGATGTCTCTCTGAGCTGAGATGTACAGATGCAGAGTGTTTGTGCAACATGATAATTTTTACACGCTCTTGTCTTTTTTCTTGCTGCCCTTAGCATTATCTTTATCAGAAGATTGTACTTCATATTTCATTCTTCTTATGAAATGCATTTACATGTTTGTGCCATTCCAAGTTTTTGAATTTCCTTTTAACTGAAGGACATACAATCAAAAAGATGTACTACTTGCAAATTTGACTGTGCTTTTTTTTTTTTTTTAATCATGGCTTAGTGGTTAGGTCAGATACTAATTTTGGCAAAGCCTGTTTCCATTATCTTTTTAAAACTAATTTATCTTTCAGACAAGTTTTCAGTGACAGGTAACATCTTCTGGTCTAAGTCATTGTGTTTTCCGTTGTCTTCAGAAATAACTGCTTCCAAGCAGGTTCAGTGAGAAACCAACACATTGGAAAAGTAATGACATTTACATGTGTGATTCTTCCATCCTTTCAGACCCAAAATCAGTCCCTGAGAACTGAACATCAGTGGCAGCACAGTGAGGGTATTCATGTAAGGAAGATAATGAGAAAATTTTTTTTCTTCTAGACAGTGTTGAAGGTGATTAGGATTACATGATTGTCAGTTTGCTGACAATTTCAAATAAGATTTTATATTGTTTCATGTGAAATTTTTAAAAAGATTGTAAGAACCAAATGCAATGATAAATGTTAGTAGTTAATGTAAGTGTTAATCTGCATTAATGGAGTAATGCGTTTAATATACATTTATGGGTATAATTGCTATATCTTGGGTGCATACCTTTTCTGATATTAATATTGTTCCATCAAAAAACAGAAACACCTTAAAAATCATTGTGATCTACCTCCTTAATTTTAATTGTGTAAGTAAGCTATTTTCAGTCAAATCTGCATTCCGTAAGTTTGAGGGCTGCTAAAAACTTAATGCCTCCTAATTTATTTTGTTGACCCACAAGATCAGAGATCAGCATTGGTGGTATGACAGTAGAGGTTGAACCTTCCCACCAATATTCCATTACACTTTGTTGCTGTGTGACAGATGGCAGCAGAGGGGCAGCCTTACAGACTGGTGCCTGACATGGAAGAGTCTTTGAAACAAAGGTGTACCTTTGAGTTTCAACGTGTGGAAAAATGACACCCATTGAAATTCACTGATGCTTGCTGAATGTTAATGGAGACAAACCAGTGGATGTGAGCACAGTGAGGCAACAGGTGCTGCATTTCAGCAACGATGGCATCATAGCAGCTGTAAAACAGTGGGTCATCTCTGCTAGTGCAGATTGATATGAGCATGGCATGCATGCTGTTGCTCAGGGCTGCTGGAAAAGCATAGCTAAAAGTGGTGACTATGTTGTAAAATAGTATTTTGTAGCTGAAATTTTTCACTATCAAATAGTGTTACTATGCTTTTCGTATCTGTTGTAGTTTCCAAGTAAATAAATAGGAGATGTTACTTTTGGAGCAAATGATGCTATTTTTTTCTCCACCTTCAGAATAGTTTAAGTCTCTCTCTTCAAGGAAAAAAAAAAAATCGGGAGAAATATTGAAGGAAAAAATCCCTGTGCAAACTGTATGCATATTTGAAAATGTGAACTACCAACCAGGGTGGCTTTAAAAAAAATTTTTTTTGCTATCTTTCTAGCATTTGCATTTGTATTTGTGCTACTGTATACCAAATTTTGGAGATGGTTCTGCATATGGAAAACATTAAGGATTAATCTTTTTAATCCTTTTTTCCTGTGTCAAAAAAGAATGTTCAGTTATTGTTAGCTTTCTCAGTAGGTGCTCTTTTGCAGTACTGCAGACTGTGAATGTTATGCATTTTCCTGTGCCCTTTTGGAACTCAAAACAGCTTGATTCCGCTAATAAACTAACATGTTGTTTTGAAACAGTTCTGAAGTAGCATTGCTTCAAGGGCCTATGGCCCACATGGAATTCTGTGGGGCATAGTATGCATGTAATTAAAGATCTGTGCAAAGTAAACATGATAGCCTATTGAAAATTAGTAATCAAAGCAGTCTGTAATTGCTCACAGTGTTTATGAATTTTAGGTTGCATCATCCTTCATGTAGCAAATGTTTTAATACTGCCATACTACCATAACCACATATGTCAGTTCATTTGTAAACCTGCACATATGTGTATTTTTTGAATTTTTTACCTAATTAAAAATAGTCCGAAATTGTAATAACAAATTAACTAGAAAGTAAATTACTGAAACACACAGTCCTTCTGTCTGGTAGATATCATATGTATGCATAGAGAATTTTGTCTACTAGTAGCCAATTTAATATGAATATTCTGAAAAAAAAAATCCTTTGCAAAAGAAATGGGTGTAGTTGTCATGGTTACCTGGTTAGATGTGCTCTGGACTTCTCAAGTTCACCTGTGATGTGACAGGCATGACTTACACCTTGCTGAATTGAAACAGCACAGCAGCGTAATGACACTGGTATTTCTTCTTTTAATGCACTCTTCAACAACAGGGCTAACACGTTAGATCTAAGTGTAAACCCTTTCCTTGATGTCTGTGACAGAACACATTGAGTGATATATAAAATAACCTTTTTTGAAACAAAATAGTAAGTAAGTGAGCAACAGAGAAGTAGTTTCTTTGCAACCACTGCCCTTACTATTAGGTTTGAGTGCTTGAGATGCTCTTTATCTGCATCATCATTTTGCCTTTCCTGCTTTATCGTGCTTACAAACAATTCTAATTTTTCCCCTTAGCAAGTAATGACTCATAAGTACACGGGCAGAACACAATCATGAAACAGGGGCACAACTGCGTGCAGGCAGAAAATAATGAGGTGAGGAGAGGATAAAGGGGAAGTCCCTACTAGTCTCCCCTGTTCACGCTGTTTCAATTGTGATGAGCTGTGAAAGTGTGCAGTGAGACAGAAAACAAGAAGTCAAACTTTACATCCTAATACTTGAGTCATAAGTTCAGTTTCAAATATGAGATTTATTAAAGTCTTCCATGTTTTTTTCCCTGAATAACTACATGATTATATTATATGAATCTAAACGTTATAGATACACTGCTATTACAGTAACATCAACAAGATTGTCTAAAAGTAATTGTATAACATAGCCTATTACTTAAGCGTGAGAACATTTTCCTGTAAGGTGTATGTTCAGTCCCTCAGGCAGAGGAATAGATTCTTAGGACCTAAGAGGTCAATCTAACAGTCAGGCTTCTCTATAAATAGATCCATATACTTTTATACATATTTATATGTATAGCTACATATATTTATATTATATTTATATACTATATGATATATTAACATTACATATATTTATATTATTATAATACATACATATTATACTATATTATGTTGTATTACGTTGTGTTATGTTGCTGTCGCATGTTTCTGAAAATGAAACAGTTCAAAAACATTAATGAAAATAATAGATTGAGTCAAAATTATGTTCTTAAGATAACCGGAATCATATTAATTTCCAGCAAGGGGAAATAAACCATATTTCTCAGTCCAATTTAATTCAATTTTTTCACTTCCTGATCAGACTCCTCCATACATTATTTTTATAATCCTATTACAAGTTGTACTATACTGTCATATGTAGACAATTTTGTACCAGATACTACTGCCATTGCCTGCCTTTGAAGCTGAAACCAAGTAGTTAGTAAGGAGTGTATATGTGATAAGGTAATTCTAGCTGTGTGAGTCATTTTTTGCTAGTAAAAAAAACCTGTAGGTTCATCTCATTGTTTTTTCGTAGATGAATTTCTATCATATCTCAGACTTTCTTAACCATTCCATAGACTATTCCTGGAATTTGGTATGGATTTTTATTACTATAGCAGCTGCAAAATAATGTTCCATATAGAATTCTGTCTTTTAATTTATCCCAGGCACTGGATGTTCCTGCAGTCTCTTACGCTCAATTATAAGATAAGTTTACCAAAGTAATCAGAAAGGACAATTCTGACATTTTTACTGAGTAGGCTATTGATGTTTCTTGTCCATTCAGTGATTCATTTGTTTTGGTGTCTAGTGTCTCTCTTAAAATTTTTACCTTATTTCCTCTGTGGCATAGCAGATCTGTAATTGATCTTAACATATTTAAGTAACTGTGAATATTACAGAAGTATTTTTTTCCCTCTGCAGCAAAAAACAGATGGCTTTTTATACACTGTCAACTGAGAGTGATAATATGTGTGCATAAAAACCTTGGTTAGATTTGGATGCACTTTCAAGGCATTATTTATTTCTGTTTATTACATTTGGCACTGATTTTGAAATATAACTTTATTTGTGAAGGGTTGTTTTTTTTTTTTTCATTAAAAAGAAATGGACCAAGCAACTTTGTTCTTTCTTTATGGTTTTTCCCTGTTTATCTCTTTGTAATATAGCTCATGAGACATTTCTTCAGAAAATTTAGGTATTCACAAGTCAGTGTTCTCTTCACCATCAAATATACATTTCAGAAATAACAAAAAATGTTTCAGAATGAGTATATTACTAGTGTGTGTTGTTTACCACAACACAGGGTAATACCGTTGCTGAGTGAGGCTGGTATTGTCACAGAGAGAGTTAAACTGAACTCTGGAGCCCTTATGGCCTCTTTGAGGAGTATCACACCTTAGTCTTTCACCTTTAGCATCACTGGATTTCTATAAGAATCTATAAGTTTCTTCATTTGTAGTCCTTCACCTGTAGGTCCTTGCTGTTCACTGTAGGTTGATTCAGGGTCTTGTTCTCTCTCAGTGGGAATCGTCATTCTTTTGAAAGGCCGTATACTATTTATTCATGGTCAAATAAATATTCTACTTTAAGAAAACAACCCATCACTAACATGTTGTTTTGCCACTTAGAACATAATGCATCTCTCATAAAAGGCCTTTATATATTCTTCCTTGAGAACTTGCTATATTTAAAGCAAACTGTATCATCTCTGAAAGGCTCCCTCATTTTCTGGTGCATTTGGATTACATGCATACATTTCCATTTTTCTCAGTCAAAATAATCCTGCAGGACTGCCAGGTTTTTTGAAATAAGGAAAACCTGCACATGCTATTTCTTATAGAGAAAAACTGTAAAAGGCTTGTTAGCTGCATTGAAAGTGAGAAATTTATATTAATTTCCTCTAAAATGCTATAAATATTTGTAAGAAGGCTTCTTAATGTGATCCACTAAGCGAGGAATACATTTTTATAACAAATAGGAGGAGTTTTGTGTGTCATTGTTAAGTTATAATTATTCTTGAATATGCATTTTATTTCATTAGTGGAGTTGAAATTATTCCAGATTTTCAAATCTGCTGCATGCGTTAAATCTGCTTGATATGTGGGAATGGTGAGGGGCTAGGATGTGTTAGGTACAAGTGGGCTTTGCATACTGTTTAGACACTGGACATTGGTATACATATGCACAAATGAATAAATAATTTTTGGCGGCAAAGAACTTTGTAAAATTTTAGTGGATCTTCATAGAAATGGTAAAAGACACACTTCTATAACTGAAGTGACTCTTCTGAAAAGTGTTGTACCCTGCTGTAAATGATGCGCTACAGCTTCTCAGAAAAACAGAGAAAAACTATTACTGTTAAAAAAAAAAAAAAAAGTGTATTTTCTTCGAGTAGTTGTTACTGGATTCTTTGGCCAGAAAATTCCAGGAAAAGCAGAAAAAGCAACTGGCTCTGACAATTTTGAGTTGGAAGGCTAATTCGGAAAAGATTTGAGCAAATGTAAAATAGGAACAAGTAAGCTAAATTAATAAACTTAAACTTTCCAACTTGCTCAGTCTTCTAATAAATCTCATTTGCATTGGCAAAAACTCCAGGCGCCATCTTTTTAATTTGTGAGTCTTGCCCTTTGTACATTAGAGGAGACAAAAATGCAAACAACATTGTGAAGCGTCAAATTAGATGAACAGCTTTGATTCTGGTAATTGTTCATTTAATGTGCCTTAATGAAATCCTAGAAACACAAACTTTCAAAAATACTTTGAATGCTGTTAGGGTACTACAAAAGGATTGCAATAGGGCTATTTTTCCAGTTTCTGCTTAAAACAACTATTACAATGTATTATTGTAGTGGTTAAATTTGCTGACGTGATTCTGGTTAGGTGTTCAAACCGTGCAAAATCATATGGTGCACGTATCAAGAAATTTGTTAAGTTCTATTTTTGTCATCTGTATATGTCTGCTGGAGATTATGTAGCAGCAATCTTGCAAAAGGTAACTGGGTTGTCAGATTCTGGAATGTGTCCAGCTAGCAGTAACTTTGCTTTTTTGTTAGCTGAGAAAATACTTTCTGTTGTCATTGCTTTTGTCTGTTAAATATCACATGTCAGCTCACTTCAAAAGTTTGAATCAATCTGCAGTGAATATTTCTTTATGCTTTACTTTAGAAGCGTCTGTCAGACCTCACTTTAATGTTTAATGTATATTATTTGACAGTCTATAGCAACCTTACAGGACCCTAAATATTCTTTCACTTTACAAACATAGTTAGCACTTTTCTTTTCAGGCATGATTATTTTAGATTGATATTTTGAGACCTGAATACATGCTTGTTTATCTGTGTGGAAAGGTACTTTTGTATCCCTTTTCTGTTCTACAATAAGCTATATTAATTTTCTTCCACTGAACTTTTGACCTATGTTTTTCCATGAAGACTGCACACATCTGAGTCTCATACTCGTTTCAACTGATTTGCCTAAGTTTCCTTTCCTCTACTTGCTACCAATAAATTTATAGGGAGATCAACAATTTTTTCTTTATTACACCGTATAATGTCTTCTACGTCGTGTGGTTTACTAAAAGCCTGATTTGTAAGTGATAAGTTGTGGATTGTCTTTCATATGACCTTTGCTTTTCTATATGCAGTTGAAGAGATAAACAAGTAGAAATGTGAGCACGTTCTGTTCCTATGCCCTTTATGTTTTGAATCTGTGTTTTAAATTAGATCATTCTGGTCTGATTGTAATGGAATTACCTTTCACAGTCTATTTCTAAGTAGTGATCAAAACAAAAATCAGAATGATTTACAGCCATACTGGGTTGCAGAGGTATGCTGGATACATACTAACATACTCTCAAATAGAGGAATTACAAATTTGAAAATTACGGTTATTCCAGGAAAAGAAAAGTGAATTGAGTGAAGTACATCCTCGGGTGCCATGGAGGCTAAGTCCATGCAACATTTAGAGAGAGTGTGTTAATAAATAATTCTTAGAGATCCAAAATGCATTTCCATGCCCAGTTAGAAAAATCACTTTTTTTTTTTTTTTTTTTACCCTTTTCAATTTCCTTTTTCCTCTGTTTTAACTACTTTAAAAATCCCTGTTTTTTGAGGGATTTACAAAGGCTGTTGTTGTTTGGTGCTTTGTTTGTTTTTGGCAAATTAGAGTGAACTATAAAAATACAATTGGAATTCCTGTTTATGTAGCTATGCCTATGTTATTTAGGAAGAGTGCTTCGGCTTTCATAGTGTTTATACTATTTATTGTTTAGTGTTAAAAATATTTATAGGATTGCTTTCACTGAACTTTTAGTGTTTACCAGTTCCTTATTTGTCTACCAATTTATTGAGAAATTAATAGGAACAGCACTTATCAGTGTTACAATTTATGCTTCTTGTTGTAAAGAAGATAGGGAGATAAAGTTTAGCATCTGTAATTATGACAAATAATATCCATGAAATTAATGAAGGATTGGTTTTATTTAGTGTGGAAGTATGGAAATACAGACTGATTTGATGCAAAGATTAATGGAATTTGACTTCATTTCTTATTTTATTGTAAACATAAATTGCATGCAGAAATCTACAACAGTTTTACTGTAGCATAATGAAAATCTGCCTACTTAATTGTCAGGATTCGTATGAATCATTTTTTTTTAATGGGTGCATAGAGAATTAAAGAGTTTTTCTGAAATGGCTAAGGCTTTTAGATACTCAAAGGAGACAGGCTGAAGAGGTCAGAAAGTGGTCAGAAAATTGTACTCAATAATATCTTCAGAGAGCAGACAGGTTTCATAGAGTAATCTTCATGTGTTTGTGTTTGCATTGCCTTTTCATTTTAGCTTAGGAGGCAAGATGAAATGTCTAGTGCGTGGCAGAACTTGTACAGGAAAGTGATTCAAATCACAGTAAATGAGATTACAAGGTTCCTATCAAGGTAAAAGGGTCATATTAAGTAAGAAAATATATAGAAACTTGTCAGATCTAATCCCTTTGTGTTTTCCTAGTTATATCTGTAGGAAACATTGCAGTAATACTATATCAGGGTTGATAAAACACCATTGGTTAATTTTGTACTTTTGCCATACCACTTGTATTATGAAAAAACATATTTTTATTGGTATGTACAGAATTAGTGTAATGAATGATGTTCAGAAATTCATTGGTAGGGCATGAGTATGATTACTGTAATCCCAGTTTATCATCGCTTAAGGAAAAAAACATTGATCTGGGTTTAGCATGGGTGTTGAAGGAATCTACATATCATTAGTAAAGCATGACAGAGAATTTACAAGAGAATCCTGTCAAGAAGGGAGCTCTTTTTGCACTGTAGTCTCTCGTAGGTTTATATAGTAAAATAAAAGTTAACTCACAGTTAAAGGTTTAATTAGAAATTCATATATAGTCCAGGAAATATTGTTAAATTAAATTCCCAGTTAGTACTCCTATCTATAAGTTTTGTATTCAGAATGAGGCTATGTGGAGCTAACCATTTTTGACAAGTTGAATATTTTGAAAACCTGTTGAGTTAAAAGGGAAATAATCTATTTTGCTCTTGAGCACTGCTGTTTGACTCTAAATTAAGAAGTATATCTTTTAAATTGTGTAACCTTTAAAGCAAAAAGAGAAAACAAAAAGAATGCCAAGTTTCTCTCAAAACTCATCCCATCAATATGTATTCCTATTAGCAAATTGCAGCAGTGTAAACCTCTGCTGTATGAGAATTCTGTGTTAACTACCCTCTTATTCTGTAGTTAAGAGATTTTACAGTATCTTCTAAAATCCAAGATATTTTTTATAATCCAGTTCATTCAATGTCTTTTATCTTTATCTTAAGAAAGCTTATTTTGAGTGTGTAGTCTTGACAATAATAGAATATGACTTGGAATTTCATAACAAAGAACATTTAACAATTCTAGGTGAATTTCACCACAGCATATTATATCTAGAAATCATAACTGCTGCAGGATTTTAAAAGAAATCCTAACAGACTTAGCTGCTAAGGCTTGAAACTCAGAGGTTTTCTAAACCCATACTATTAAGTTGTGTCATATTTGTGAGCTTTCTTCTGAGATTTGGGTGTACTAATTATAAAGAATGGGCTACTATTCTGTGCCATTTTTTCCCCCTGCAGCTATTCTGATCTGCCTCTCACAGAGCATTGTGTCATACCAATGTACTCATATTTCATTCAATAATTTGTGTTTGAATAAAATAAAAGGAAAAATGCATTAATTGTATAGTAGTCATGCATTGTTTTAGTTATGAAGGTTTTTACAAATTACAAAAACCTTCTGGTTTCATATTTTAATTTTTCTGGCTCCAGTTCATAGCTGTTAAGCTTTCTCTCCATTATGTCAAAGACCTCTTAGTAGCCAAAATGTATTCTTTCTGGAGGATTTTTATGTATTATAATAGGATCATGAAAATGATCATAGGATCAAACAAACAACCCACCCAAAAAACTATGACCTATTAGGTTTTCTTGCTATGGAACAATACTTACTGTATGTGTAAATGTATTTTTGTTTTGTATTTATCACTTGAAAACCATTTTAAGGAACTTCAGGACTGGAAATCATCTGAGAGAATAGTTTAACCTACCATACCAAGGGTTTATGAACTGTGGCTTCTGAGCTGACTTTTACTTTCTCAGGTGTGTTAAAATAACTGTGTCACATAGCTTTCTCAAGTTGTTCACCTGGCAAGTGATTTCCTATCATGTCACATATTCTACCCACTTAAAATTGTGCAACGCTGTACTAAATCAGCAAACAAATACTATTCTGCCATGGTGCAGAAAAATAATATAATAATAAAGGTTATTTTACTCCACTGTTATTAGTAACTTATTACAGCAATTAGTATTTATGGTATTTCTGCTACATTGAGAGAAGATATGCGTTTCCCTTCTGTTCTTTTTCTCATCTCATTCCTACTGAAATGGTTTAGATTGTTTTCTTATGCATTCTGAGTGAGCGGTGATGATTATCCCAACCCTCCAGTGTGCACCCAAGGGAGATGAGGGACCCTGCTTTCCGTGGTCATCCTTAGCAGCTATATATGCCAGCATAATAGGAATGACTAGTTATCTTTTTGGTCATTATCTGAGACTTTATAGGCCCATCCTCAGAGACAGATTTACAGTACATGACCTTTGGACTTCCAGCAATTATTTGTGTAAGTAGACAAAGATTTTAAAAAAATTGTGAATAAAGCCAAGTATGGGAAGCAAAGAAAAATCAATAGGGCTTTTGAAAAAGTCTTAAGAATGTTGTGTCATTTTAAAAGTTGTATAAAGGAAGTCAGTGCAGGGAAGGTTAGTGTATAACTTGTTTATGTGAATTGATTGAGAAATTGACTGATATATATATCCAGTATGTAGGACTGGCATTGCATCTTTTTGGGACTGTAATCCAAGCTTTGCACATGTCAACGTAGTGCCAAGAATTTGATTTTTATGTGAGCTAGAGATTACAATTGTGAATTGGGAGTATGCTAAGACATTTGGTGGAATATGAGAGTATGGCAGTTCTCTAGGGAGTTATTACCTGCTGCCACCTTCCTTCTGGCAAACACATAGGTTGCTCCAAAAGTGATGCTTTCTCTTTATTTCCATGGAAACTACAACAACTACAAAGAGTACAGCAACACTGTTTGTTACAAATTTTTAATTGCACTATTCTTCAACTTAGTCACCACCATTAGCTGTGCATCTTCTGTAATGAGCAAGAGTCTGCCTACCGTACTCATAAAAGTCTACATCGGTGTAGGTAACCCACTGTTGCTGACACCAGTGCTGAAATGCACCACCCAATGCTTCTACTGCCATACTACCTACTGCCTCTGAAGTCATGGGCTAAGATAATAAAATAGAAGGCATTATTTTCATAACAGCTCTCATATTTCTCTTTAAAGCTTTATTGATAAAGTCTGTATGACCTAGGTAATCTGTCCTAGTTCTTCCCTTTCTTTAACGTTGTAAACTTTTCCTGATGCTTTTAATGTGTCCTAAGGCCCATCACTTATTATCATTTCCAGTAGGAACATGCAGATTAGTCTTAGAAGCAATTTTTTGTGAACAAGAAAATTGTAATCTTTGCTGTTCCTTAGAAACCTTTCTGAAAAATGTATATATTTAGCAATACTTATTTTATGCATTTTAAAATCATACTGACTACTAGGTTTTTTTGTGCTTTCATAAGTCTTTTCATAGCTGCACAATAATTACCTACTTTGTGGAAACTATTTTTTTTAATTGTTTTTTCCTCTCAAGTGTCTTGAATTGTGCTTTTTTCTCTCCTACTATGAAAACACATACTTTTCCCTCTCTTAGACTAGATTATCCTAAGTGTCTTTTCGGTTTAGCCTCAGCTTCTTTCTTTGCCAAGTCTTTGAACTATGGTAATTATAATAATCAAATAACGTTCTTAAGCAAATATAGTTTATCTTCACATTAGAAATTAAACAGTGCTTTAAAAGCATCTTAGCATTCTAAGCAACCAAAACACTTCACCACATCATTCTTCAATTATATCAAATTTTATTCTAATTAGTGAAAGGTTCCAGTTCATCTTGCTTGGTATTCAGACTGCTAAAGCCATTACATAGTAATCTTCCCATAAATTCCCCCAAAGTTTCTGTTTGTGATGGTGGTCTAATTTTGAGTTTCGTCTAAGCAGTAGAAAAAATTTAATCTTCTGGACTAAAAATAATAGATTCAGACAGTAAATAATGAAATAGTAATGTAAGGCAGTGTTTTGAGAAAGCCACAGGATAGATGTCTGATCTGCAGGGTACTCCCAAACATACAGGCTCTCCTACTTGAAAGCTATTTGTGTTCCTAAAATCTGCTCAGTTTATTTTCTGTTGTTTATACATGATAGACTCCTTATGTAGTAGACTGCTTCATGCCCTAAGTGGCCACTTCATTCTACCTCTTCAGTGAGTGTTCAGTGGTATGTAATACAAGCCTGGGGTTCTTTTCAGGGTATGGCCATAAGCTTCTAATAAGGAAAGCTTCTGTTGGAGAGGGTCCAGAAGAGGGCCAGAAAGATGATTAGAGGGCTGTAGCACCTCCCCTGCAAATACAGGCTGAGGGAGCTGGGCGTGTTCAGCCTGAAGAAGACATGGCTACAGGGTGACCTCATTACAGCCTTTCAGTACCTAAAGGGAGCCTATAGAGAGGAGAGGAGCCAACTCTTTGAAAGGGTAGATAACAGCAGAACAGGGGGGGGGTTAAGTTGACGGAGGGAAGATTTAGGTTGGATGTCAGGGAGAAGTTCTTTACTATGAGTGATGAGGTGCTGGAACGGGCTGCCCAGAGAGGTTGTGGATGCCCCGTCCCTGAAGGTGTTCAAGGTCAGGTTGAATGGGTCCCTGGGCAACCTCGTCCCCTGCCTGTGGCAGAGGGGTTGGAGCTTGATGATCCTTGAGGTCCCTTCCAACCAAAGCCATTCTATGTTTCCATGATTCTATGAAAGCAGGGTCAGGAAAGGTTATTGATGTTGTGGTCACAGTTTGTAAGGTTTATGATGGTGCTTCAAATTAATTCCTCTAAGATATGTCTCCCAAATAAATGACAACTATTAATACAGTGTATTTTTTTATTGTTTCATAAAGTCCAGTGCATTTTGGCTTGTGATGCTAAAGTGTGCTGAATTACTCTTTAGTATTTAGAATTGTCTTAAACTTTGTGCACTTCCTGTTTGCATATGTCGCATTGCCTGCAAAGCATAAAGATCTGAGGGAGCTTAATGCCAAATATACTACTTGCATTATCATCTATTTTTGAACTTTGGATTGCATCTATATTTGTGTCACAAGTGGTTGGTATTTGAATGATGTACTAGCATATATATCATAGAGCCGTAGAATATCCCAAGTTGGAAGGGACCTATAAGGATCATAGAGTCCAACTCCTGACTCCACACAGGACCAGCCAAAATTCAAACCATGTGTCTGAGAGACTTGTCCAGAAGCTCCTTGAACTGTGACTGTGTGGGGCTGTGCCCACTGCCCTGGGCAGCCTGTTCCATGCCCGCTGCTGTCTGGTGAAGAACTTTTTCCTAACACCCTGCTTGACTCTCCCCTGACGCAGCTCCATGCTGTTCAGTATTCTCTGAACTTACTCGCCATGCCACAATTTCCTCAGGAAATGCTATGTCATTTGTAGCTTACTGTAAATTTATGTAGATAGCTTTATGCAAATTACATATACAGTATTTTATATATATGCTGAATCCTGTAAGAAAGCAATTAATGTCTGAGGAATATTAATATATTATTTCAAGCAATGTTACAAGGAATGAACATTCCTTGCTAGGGTTACTCAAATGTGTTTATTTGCATAAGATAACATTTTAGAGGAAAGTTTGTCTTGCCATGTAAAGCAAAAGCATTTTTAAAAGCTATACAGATTGTTTACTTTTACTGAAAAAGTATAGCCCTCAGGTGAAAAAACATAAGCTAAAGAATAAAAGTGTCAACTTTAAATTAATAACTGCCTTGCAAGAAGAAAATATAGATACACTGCTTTTCCAAGGATGAGCTATTCCTCACATAGTAAAAATGGTTACTAGTATCTGCCTTTTTGCAATATTTTGAGTTTCTAGCATAATAGAATTGCAACATTCTCATAATACGTTAGTGTTAGCTTTCTCCATAAATTAAGTTCACAGTTTCTTCACGTGGAAAATAAATCTGGGGAGAAAAGTCTAGAGTCAGTTAAAATAACATTTAATTTATAAGTTGTTTTCTGTGGAGTGATGTGTCTACTGAAACAGAAAGACTGCACTTCTCAGCTGGGACAATCAGCTTTATCTAGAGACACCATTAAAAGAAATATTCAAAATCTTATTTTAAAACATATGTTTTTTTGTATGTCTTCAGACATATTTTAACTAGTTAGAGCGTTGGCATAAATGTGAGGTTTTTTGTTAAATATCTTGGAAGAAACACATTAAATTTATGTTAAAAGTATTAGCTATAAATATATAATAGTAGAAACACTTAAGTTGTCAGGAAAAGACTTCAGGAGAAATATTAGGTCTTTTTTTGTATAATTCTTGGATTGCTAAGGCCAGTCAAATTTGAAAAATGAGCAACATAAATCTTCATCTAGTCTGTTTGAAATAATTTATTTTTAAAAATCTTTATTCTTCATCTAATAAAACAAACTAAATAGACATGACTCATATGAACAGTTTTCATGAGCGACAGCTCTTGTTAGAGATTACTCCAGTGAGGTATTTGCATATGGGCAGAAAGAAGTCAACATTTTGATTTTTCCAATCCTAGCAGTGAAGAGCTCTTTATGTGTTGAGAATGATCACATATTTACATATTGTAGAGGTATGGGTAAAATGTCTTTTAAAGTTAAATTTCATGTTCTATAAAGTACAGTAACATACAAGAACAACATTTAGGTTATTCACCTAAGGAGAATTTATATAACTAATAGCCTTGAAAACTTTTTATAGAACCAAGAAATCAAGCTGTTTTATTCCCTTGCCTGTTACTGCTAAAAAACATATCCCAGAAGACACATCTAAGAGCATTCTTAATGATATACCTAAAGCTAAACTTGAATTTATTTCTTTCATTGCTATAGCAGCTCTGCAAATGTTAGGTAAAAGTACTGTGAAAGAACACACATTGAAATTGATAATATCACTTTAAGTCATCCTTTTGCTTAAATAATCATACTTATAATGCCAATATGAGAAGTCTGTAAAATTGGGATAAAGCATTTGAAATAATTTTATTTATTTAGCAGTACAATTTATCACTCTCATCAATATCTACCCTTGCAAAACACCCCAAAGGCCTAGAATTTTCAGAAGACCAAGGCAAATCTTCCTTTATCATCAGTGATGTGCAATCCAGCCGAATGATAGACAGCTGTATCCTAATCAGGAGAGAAGTATATTTTCTATTTTTAACCCAATATATAGCTGCTGATGCTTGGCAGCAAATTTAATGGGTGACATAGCAGGTATAGGATGAAAGGTAATTTTAGGGAAAGGACAAGGAAAGAGGAAAAAGAACAGAAATCTCAGTTTGTGGCTGACAAGACAGTAATATATTCTAATCCAAGTGAGCAGAGGAAAGCATTTTGCCAGTAAAAGGAAGGAGATTTCACAACTGGCTACTCTTTGGGAAATGATCCAAAGTATAATATTAAAAGTATATGGCTTTAACAAACTCAGGTTTGTTAAGCCAAATTTTATAACATTTTGAAAATTACACAAGCAAATGAAGAAATCAAACACAGCAGAAGCAATTTGTTTGCATTACTGAAAAGTAGGGCAGAATTCTTGGATGGCTAGATGTTCAACAGTGTAGGCAAAAACAGTCATTTTGGCATATCATGCAAATCAGAATGAGACTTGGAGGGCACCTGTGAAAATTTTAACCTGAAAAGTATACTGAAAGCTCAAATTTAATTTTCTTATTGTAAATTATGATTTAATAGTTGTCTTATAAATAAATAATCTTCTATTCTCAGAAGTAATTACTAGAGATAAATATTTAATCAAGGAAATTGCCTTGCTGCTATGAAGGAATAGATACAGAAATACGGATTTTTTTTCTTCAAATTCTGGGTAACTACATGTAGTAGAAATTATACAGCTTCCCAGGCTTTCAGTTCTTTCATATATGAAAAAATAAGGGTAAGTTCTAATAGACGAAAAAAATAAGCTGTTTTATACTAATATAATTTGAATTTGTAATTTCTGACACGAAGGATCTGGCTTTACCCTAACCATTAATGACAGATGCTAGACCATAACTAGCAAGGGCAGAAGCATACTGACCAAGAGAGAGTCTGAGGGAGAACAACGGTGGACGTTAAATTGTTTGCATAAATGCATTTTTTATGTTCAGAAGATTTTTGCTCACTCCTTTTTAGTGCTGGTGATTTCTCTGTGAAGTACTAACCAAACTTTGTTTTGTTTCTTTTAATGAGATCTGACGAGATTGTGAACTGTTGCTTGCATAAAGCAGGCTAAGGGTTTTTCTGTCACTGAAATCTGAGAGTGAGATGATAAATATAGGCCTGAAGTCAAGCGAGGTTTATCTCCTATCATGGACATGGATGAAGGCCACAAAGGTGATCAGAGGGCTGAAGCACCTCCCCTGTGAAGGAAGATTGAGAGAGCTGGAGTTGTTCAATATGCAAAAAAGAAGGTTCTGGTGAGACCTCATTGTGGCCTCACTGTAGGCGGAAAAGAAAAGGCTTTGAACTAAAAGATGGGAGATTTAGGTTAGCTGTTATGGGGAAATTCTTTCCCTAGAGGGTGGTGAGGCACCTGCACAGCTGCCCAGAGAAGCTGTGGTGCCCCATCCCTGGAGGCATTCAAGACCAGGTTGGTTGGAACACTGGGCAACCTGAGATGGTAGGGGGCAGCCCTGCCCATGGCAGGGAGTTGTGCTGGGTTAGCTTTAGGGTCCCTTCCAGCCCAAACCATTCTATGATTCTACACTCTGGCCCTGGGAAGAGACTTGAAAAGCATTCAAAATATCAGTGCCAGTTTAGAGATGAAGTTGTGTAATAAGTGTGCATGTGTTTGTTTGCAGTAGTATTCCTTGTTTTGGGCTATAAAAGTTGTAAGTACATCACAGTCTGAAGTGAGACATCTTATGTGAAGGAAAAGACATCATCTTGGAACATTTCTGATTTAGAATAAAAGTTTTCTGAGGTAGACAGGAGAAGTGTCTATTTCTACTGCCTGTTCTTTAACATGTGGAAAACAGAAAACAAGAAGAGATTTAATCTTGGTCTGTTATTCCTATTTAATAGTTCTGATGCTTGTAAAAATGTTTAAAAGTTCATACATGAAAAAAGATACACATGTAAAAGCCACAGTGTGAAAACAAAACAAAACCTCCAAACACACAAAAAAGCAACACTTACATTCAACATGATATTCCCCCCCAAAAAAGGATGCTGGATAACTGTAGAATAATAGGGTTCTTTTTAAGGACTCTACATTTTTACCACTCTACGTGCTATTATATCTAAGGTATCCATTTATGCATCTCCTTTTTAAAAGGGTAACATCAAGGTGTATGGGGAGAGCTCGCTAGGAGCAGCTATTGAAAACCTACCGTAATGCAACTAGATCACCTCATGGCAACAAATGTTGTCTTTCAAAACTTCTGGTCAACATAAAATTCCAAAATATTTGACCTAATTTTCATCTACATTGAGGTTGGTACCACACTAAGAAAAGAAAGAAAAGAAAAAAAAAAAGAATAACTCTAAAGTCTGTAACCTTCTGCTATATGTGTTAGCAAAGCACCTACAGTAGACGCATTTTCAGTCGTGCAAGTTCTCTGAATTTGAAACAGAATCAATAACCTACAACTTAGGGAACATTCAAGAGCAATTGTTGTGAGTTTAATCTGCTTATATAAACTTTTTCAAATAGCTATTGCTTTTGTGGATTTGATAACATTTGAAGTGACTTCTGAGTATCTGAGTTTAAGAACTAGGTAACGTCTTGTAAATTTCCTTGACAAGAGAAGAAAATCCTAGTAAAATTAGGCTGTAATAACTTGAGAATGAGGATACTTGAAATAAATAGGCTTTCGGCTAGCTCATCCAGCATATTAAATGGATAAAGACCTGAGAAGAGACTCAACTGTAAA
This sequence comes from Gallus gallus, assembly GCF_016699485.2. Lineage (NCBI taxonomy): Eukaryota > Metazoa > Chordata > Aves > Galliformes > Phasianidae > Gallus > Gallus gallus. The sequence goes on from NC_052532.1 coordinate 113,663,348, forward strand.
GCCACTCTTTGGCATCAGGTTTGAGGCTTACACAGAGGAAAATCCAAGGCTTTATTTTTTTGACAATGCAAGTGGGTGGTAAAAGCAACCATTCAGACATACTTCTACTGAGTAATAGTTGACAGAACATCAGATTACACAAATTTAGTGAGTAATGCTAAACAACACTTGTATGAATATGAGTTTAGTGAAGAGTTCACATCAAAAGATCCTCCTTAAGCAGAGAACTGCCAGTTTTTTTTCCCCAGATGTTAAGAAAACTGTTTAAATAAAACATTTAATTTAGAGAATTATTTAAAAATCTGAACACTGTTTTTAAATGCCACAATGTGTTCCCTCCAAAACACAGTACTGATTTCACAGAAAGGTAATTCTTGGGCTGTAATGTGATGTTCATTTAACATCTTTGGAAAATAAAAAAAAAACAACCAACAACAAGAACAACAAAACCCCACTTAGTTTTCTAAATCTGATTAGAATCAAAAGAGAAATGGATCTAAACATTTAAATGGATGAAGATTCAAATGCAAATAGAAATTTCTGAGTTTCTTACAGAAAGAAAGAAAGAATCCTTAATAGCTCAGAATACTTGATCTCAAAACTATAAAGAAAGCTACTAGACCTAATAGCTAAGCTTTTATTACCAGGAATTAGAATAGCTGTATGCAACTTGTGTGAACACAACTAATGAATTTATACATAAAAACATATAGTGTATATAATATATAAAGAAAAAAGTCAAGTGGATTATAACATCTACATTATGACAATTATGAAGTACAGAAAAACGATCTAGGAAAGTTAAGGTTGCAAAGGAAAAGTCTTCTGTGGCTTCATAAATTATATCTAGACTTCACAGAGGAATGTGACAAAAATCCAGGTATGGAATGGAGGCTCAGAGCTTTCTTATCTGAGCTTACAGTCACTCAGTGTCATAAAGTTTGGTGCATTTCAGCTTTTGTATATATTGTCACAATTTCCCACTGCTCCTTTTTGCACTAGCTAATACAAAGTTCTGAAGGGAATAAAATCCTCTGGTTTTCTGAACAGTTTATCATGTGACTAAATGTGGGATTATAGAGTTTATAGCATAGGTTTTTTTGTTTGTTTGCTTTTTGATTTTGTTTTTTGACCGCAGTCTTACAAGTCATTGTTAACAGAATTTAGAGTAAGATATCTAATAAGATATTATTGATACTCTGTTGTTTTGATGTATGTATTCAGCATCTTTTTGCTTTCTCAGTCTCTTCAGTGCAGTCTTGGTAGTTATCAAAATATTTAGAGCTCAGGACAAGCTGATAGGAAAATAAATTACAGTATAATAAATGTATGAACATGTATATGAAGATGGATTCCATGTAACTGAAAATTCTGATCTATTTAACAAATGAGTTTTTGAATCTATTGTGAATTACCTTTTACTTAATTAAATCAGATAGATTTTTAAAAAAATTTCTTTTTTGAAGGGGAACAGTTGTGAATCAATTATATTTAAAATTCTAAAACAATATGATATTCAAGTAAACTAATTTGCCAAAGTGCTATTTCCTTTCAATTTGTGTATATATTGATTTTGTTACTATTTTGAACCCAGATGAGAAAGGATTAGATAGAGCAGTTGACTGACAGCAATTAAATCAATCCATGATTTTCTCTGTCTCCAAATGAATAGTGACTGGCAGTTCTGATAAAAGCCAAAATTTCTCATTGATTTGAATGCTGCTAGGAGTGATCACCTCGTGAGATGATTTATGGAATGTTCTATTCTTTTGTACATAGGAGGAAGTTCTTCAAATTGCGAAGTGTGGTTTTCCTTAAAGATTAACAGCATACCTGCAGCACCTGAAAAGAAGATAGATGTGAAATGCAGAGCTCTGGTAAGATTACTCTGTTTAATTTTTTTTCTGTTGCATTAGAAGAAAACATGATTTTGCTATTTTCTGGCTGCTATCACAGAAATGTATTGGTTTTATTAGGTGACTACCTGGTTTTTACGTAATAAAGATTAGTACTTGTAAGACCTCACATAAGCTCAGTGATATGAGATCAAATGGATGCTTGAAAAAAGTGGTTACTTTACCCTATTTAAATAATTATATTCTTCTGCTGTAATCTACATTTAGTTTTGGATATTAGATAAATTTGAAATCCATAAATATTTCAAGCAGTTCACATACTGACCACAGTAGGGTAAGTCTCTTTTGGTACCCTCATTCCTTACACGCACAAAAATGTTTTGTCATTTGGATTTCATTAATTGTTGGAATGTACTTAATAATATCTGTATTACTAGATAAACACATACCTTCACTCTCAATAAAGTAATTTAATTAATGTTAGGAATTTTACAAAAATGACTGCATAATATTAGATAAATTATATGTTTTAAAGCACTTAAGTGTGTAAAGATAAAATATCTCTTGATTTTCAGAGCTAATATTTTAATTATGTTCTTTAAATAATTATCTGCTTTATTACCTAGTAGCCCTGCATTCTGCATGAATTGTAGGCAGAGAAGGAACACTGACTAGTAGTGATGCAAGTACTAAGGGACTACTTCTTCCAGTGGTAGATGCTGCGGTGGGAAAAGTCTCCTTAATTAATTTTATGTGGCAGGGTCTGTTTACGTGGAGAAAAACACAAAGTAAACACAAAAGCTAGAATGAAATAGTTTGCAACTTGAGACCTTGGAAAGAATAATGTAGATTTTTGTCCTGCGGTACCATGCTTTGTCTTGTATCATTTTCTGCTTTCAAAGTACTGTAAGAAAATAGTAAAAGGATAAGCTAGATTCAAATTATATAACTGATTATATTTTATAATATCTTGTCAAGGGGCATTTTAGCACTGCCTCATAATTTTGAATATAATTCAGTATGAAAACTTGCAAAAGGTACTTACAGTAAAATCTAACATATTTTTACTATGTATGGGGCAATGAAATTATTGACTTGAATGGGAGAGTTCCTTCTGAGTGGAAATGAAGACAATAAAGAAGTAGCTACACCCCTTCTTCAGATTTGTGTGGGAAATCTTGTGAAAAAAAAAACAAAAAAAACCCACATTGATGAATTTTGAAGATGACAGAAAGTTTCTTGATTTACAGTACACATGGTTGCTGTTGTAGAATGGTCTGAATTGACTGGTTGTATGCCAGGCAGTTTGTTTTGGAATGGGAGTGCTTTCTGTCTTTAAAGAGCCTGGCATTATCTTAATTAGTCTTGTAAAGAACTAATACAGTCTATGACTACTAAAAAGTGGTCAAATATAAGCAGATAGCAAATAATGTTTGTGCTACTGTTACTGAAATATTAATTGAAGGTCTGGTTCTCATGTGTTAAGAATTGTACTGAAGTACTGGAAGGAAATCAAAGGAAATACATTAAAAGCACAGAAAACTAGCAAGAGTATGTACATATAGGGTTGTAACTTTGTAGCTGTTAAGAGTTTTCTGTTCATTCTTTACATTGCATTAATAACATCCTTTGCCTTGACTTTGAGGGATTTACATTGTGAATGAATCAATAATTTTATTTTTAGGTATGTCTTTTATTTTAACTTGATGCCCCTTGGTTATTGAAAGACAGCAGCCAGAAAACAGTTAAACCCTATCCACTCTCCTCATACTAGTCATGATTTTGTAGACTTCTATAATATTCTTTCTAACTTATGTCTCTTCCAAGATGAAGAGTATGATAAGGTATTAATTTTTATTTATATTTCTCACTTGAAACTTCTAGTATTTCTCCAAAAGTGCTAAGAAAATTAAACCGATAAAATCAGTAGAGAAAGATAACCATTTGGATTTTAGCAGTGCTTGTCCTCTATCTGCGTTAGTCAAAGTGAAGATGAGATAATTAAGTGGCATCTTAAGAAATGTAACTTCTTAAAAAAAATTGCATGCAACATAGAAAAAACCACAGAAGTTTTCCATGAATGAAATTCAAAATATCAGATGGAAAGTAACAAGGGTTGTTAAATCCCATTAACCTTTCAAAATGATTCATAACACAGCATCCTCTTAAATCAAAAGTCAATCTATGACAAACTGGCTTGATGGCTATGCTTGACTATACAAAACCACTGGCAAAACCATTGAAATGAAATCTTGGAAATGCTGTTAGACAGATCTCATTATTTGTTTCAGGAGTCAAGTGAGCTGTCTTACTCATAGCCTGCAATTGCTATTGGGAATTGTTACAGTAAATATGGAATTGTGATGCTGTGATTCTAAAGCACTTACATAAAATAAGAGATTCTGCTCTTCTTCTTTATCTATTAATAGAAGAATATTTTGCCAAGGGAGAGAATAGCTTCTCCTCTGGAGAAAGCAGAATAACTCTGGATCTTGATTCCAGTTCTCCATCTTTTTCTGTTCAGTGTGTGCATGGCAAACATCCATTAAGTTTGAACTAGTGCTGATCTGAACCCCTGGGAACTTAAAAGTTATAAATATTTTCCAGCACAAAAATGTGAATTCTAGCAGCCAAGACCTACGTGTAGCCTCTAGTGGAAGGGCTGTCAGGGTGAAGTAATCCAGTGTGAGAAACCTTTAGTTTTCATAGTTACAGTGTGCTCCCATTCCTAACTTTATTACCACTGTTGAAGGTGCGAAATGGGACTGAGCAGTGAGTGGGATCCTGAACACATAGGAAGGTCTGATTTGGCTAAGTTTCATTTTGTGAAATAAAGATATTTTAGTTTTCCTACGTGTAGTCTTGGTCTGTTTTGTGTTCAAATGACTTTGGCTATGCCTTCTGAATAATTAGGAATTCAGCTCGCATTTACTTTGAGTTTTTTGGGTTTTTTTTTTAATATGTTGTATACTTGTAAAAGTCCACAGAAACCCCCAAAATACTGTGAAGTGATAATAGTTCTCTAATCAATAATTTGATTATTTTATAGAATATATTTGATTATAATATAGAGTATTTTGTTATGTTCTGATTAAATAGGTGGATTAATCAATATTTCTGACTTCAGCTGCATAGGCATCTAAACACCATACAGTTGCTTGCGTGGTTCCTTGCTCTGGAAAGAGAGAAGGGCAAAAGTTAGAAAACTAGGGTATTTAAAATAGTCCTATTCTGGGGCCTACTCTTCAAATTCTTCTCACCCAAGACCAGATTTGATTTTCCTTTCTAACGTATGTGTATTTGGCACTTTAGCAGCCATCTAATCTGTTTTAATTACATAACTTTTTTTTTTTTTTACAGAGAATGTACAAAAGATGGGTTCATTTTCTCAAGATCACACCTCTGTCCTAGCTCTTCTATTTCTCTCATTCATTCACTTGAAGTGAACCTGCAAGAAAGGAGGCATCTGTGTTAGCCTCTAAGTCTGTAGCAATAGCATGCTATTTGAGTATCTCCTGATCATTCCCACTTACTTTCTCTTATACTGCACAGCAATCCTGGAGTGCATGCACTGAATCTCTTCTGGGTGAAATTTAGCTGGAAAACGATCTTGTCTGATGTTCTACAGCCACTAGTGGGTGCTCTGTTCATTAGAGTGAAATAGGACTACTTTAAAGTAAAAAAAGAAAAAAATAGAGCAACTTGCACTGGCCTATATGTCTACTCTTTGTGCCTCACTGCATGCTAAGATAGGTAAATATTTGCACCCAGTCTTTTGTAAGTTTTACAACCAGAATGATGCCATCATGTTTTTATGAGTTTAAATATCCTGGGAACTGTCTTACGTCAGTGGATAAGGATAATGTGGAGAGCTTGTTAAAATAAAACCAGATGTAAAGCAGGTACAACTTAAAATTTAAATTATGCTTCATTTTCAATTGTTATTTTTTCATTTATTATTTAAAGTAAAAATCATGAATTAAGAATGCATTTTGTAATTTTGTAACTTCTGAGACATTTTTAATTGACATTTTTCTTCAGACATTCAATTAAGACTAAAAGCCCATAAATTTTAAATGATTTGACTTATTGAAAAAGAACAACAAAAAAAAAAAGGTATTTCCTATCATTTCTGAATCAGAGTAAGGAATGACTATATGACTATGACAGGATGGACGTATCACTGGTATTTTTGTAATCATCATCCTTACTAAAAAGAAGGGGTCAATGTCTGTTACTGTCTGAAGGCTGTTCTTCAACTTTTTTAAAATGGAAATGCTGTTTGATTTAAATTTCTCCGAAGGTATACAAAAGTCATTGCAACCAAAAAATTAAAAGAAGAGCTTGAGTCATTATGAGCATTGAGACTGTGTTAGTTTAATCTCCAGTACTAATTGCATAAAAGTAACTTAAAGGTCATTTTGGTACCCTGTGAAAGTAACTTCTATTGAACAAATTCCGGCTAAGGTTATTTGTGAGAAAAGAGGAGTACAAATTAGCACTGTGCATTTCATGGAAAGCAGTAGTCATTGTGTACTTAGTAACGAGGTAAATAGAGTACAGCAAGAAGCTTTCAAATGACAAATTACTGTTTGTTCATGCATATTCCTTAGTCATAAGTATTTATTAAGAAACACTTCCAGGTATTGTAAGTTGTTTGTACACTTGCAGTTTCTTTATTCCTACATGTAGAGACAAGAATAAAACTCTAAAAATTTTACCAAATGGACATTAAGTATCTTCAGCTATTAATAGCATTGCAACAATTATTTTTTTTTTTTTTGATTACTGAATTTTACGTTAATGTTTACTACGGATTCCCATATTGGCAATAGTAGTAAAGAGGTTGAATTTAGTCTGATAAATTCAAATTCATGGTCTCTTTGAAAAATTGAGTTTAAACTGAATAGTTCAACGTTAACAGATTGCCTTGCAAATGGCATCTAATGGATTTATTCAGACTTTGTGTAGAGGTCAACAAGTAATCAGAAACTTAAGCTTTTGTGTAAAATGCCTAAATGGCTGGCAATTATTGCTTCAACCTCACATACCCTTCAGCAGCTGTCTAATTCATGGAGAAAAGTCTAAGTGTATATTGCTGAGTCATTGAGTCAAGAGACTTTCCAACACATGCATATATTTGAAGAACAATTTTGGCTTTCTTGAAAGGAAATATCCAATATATGAGCTCCAAGTAGTATCTCAACAATAGAACAAAGCCTGAGGGGAAAGTCCATTTTGAACACTGAGTTCTTAGTTTCTGCTTCAATAAAACCAAATGCCTGGAAGGGATTGAGCTTGGTTTCTGTGTAAGAGAAAATAGCTTGATCTCTACTCTGCCAAGTCCCTCAGTATGAGTACTTAGAAGTTCGTACTGTAACTCTGAAATATATGCTACCTATCTCCTCTTCCATTAGTGTTCTTGTTGAGTTAAAACTTGCCCCAGTGTTGCCATTTACAGTGACTCCCCAATTTGTGCCACTCATACACATATTCTTTTCAGTAATAATCTTAAAAGATCACTGTTCTAGTCTTCACTTTTACCAAGATATTTACATGAGCAAGCTGCTTACATTACCAGTTCCAGCTCTTTCCAACTTCAAAGCTTCCTCATTTTTGACGGTCTCTAGAAAAGAAATGCAATACTCCGTTCTGTGTGATCCATACACAGCAGATGGTGACTCTGTGATGTATATTAAAAAAAAAACAAAAGGTGAAATAGAACTTAATTGATATTTTCTTAAGTTTTAAAACTGTAATCTTGGGATGATGATATGATGAAAATTTATAATGAAATAATGGCTTATGTCCAGCTATATAGTTAGGCTAAAAAAGGTATATTTGGGGAGCATTGTGACAGTGGTTCTTTCCAGGTCATCTGCTAGGTACTCAAAACTGCGCACACTGAAATACACAGAGATCTTTATTTAAAGGGCTTTATATCTTTACTCATAAATCCATGGTTCTCTTTCCATACTGCCCCTTGAAGAGAGAGAAATTGCATTCTGGCTGATACTAGAATTAGTAAGACTGCTTAGAGATACTGGGAGAAATGCAAGAGTGGACCTTGTGGTTAAGACTGCTCTAATTTTAGCTCCTTCAGAAGTTCTAGTAGCAGATATCAGTCACTGATATATATGTTGGTGTTAATGTTATTAATAGATATTCTGTGTGATATTAATAGATATTCTGTGTAGACCTGTATTACTTTCTTAGAGAAATCATTCTGATAATATTAAAGGAAAGTGTACGACAGATTACTAGTCTAGTCTCAGAACCTTTAATATATCATATATGGAAGACAATAATGCAGCATTTCTTTTTGTATGCGAGACTTTTTAAGGTTTTTCTCATCCTGTATTTCATAATAAACCATAGAACTGCATTGATAATTCTTACGGAGACTATTCCTTCCCATTTCTATTTATTTCTGCTTTCAGAAAAGCTATGAATATTTAAGAAATTCTGTTTGAATTTCTTGGACACCTGACTGCTGAGAGTGCTTGTGCATGTAAAAAATAGAAGTTGCCTTCAGAAAAAAAGCTTCTAAGATATGGGAGAGATCTACTTTTGCTTGCCTGCACATGGAAAATTCATGAGAATTGTTGTTTTCAGTGGAAACTATGACAATTTCATTTTTGTTCTAGAATGTTCTCTATGTGTTTTCTGCCAGCAATAATTATAGTGTCAGTCTTTAAAATTGCAAAGGAACTTGTTTCCTTAATGATTATAAATTCTCTCTTTAGACCTACGTAATGAAAGATACAGTAGACAAAAGATCCAAGGCATCTAAATTAATTATCATTTTACTGCTACTGATTGAGCAACTTGGTGCTGATGCTGAAGTGGACATGTAAATTATCTCATTAGTTTGATTGTAAAAATTAAAGACTATCAGAGTTGGTTACTAGTTTTAAAAAAGTGAAGTACTATTTGTTAGCTCATATTAGCATGGGCACAGAGTAGGAACAGATAGAATATTTGCTTCCACACGTAGAACTGTAGTCATTAGTGACAGAATATGCAATAATCAGTTATTACTGCTATTCTACTGTAGTTTCATTAGATTCTGGTAAGCAATTGTAAGTTTGTTTTTACTGACTTCTTCTGAAAATCTCAGAAGCACACCATTATGAGAAATATTGATCGCTTCCTTTTCTTGATGAGCCCTGAGCTTGCTCATAGATTAGCATTTCACTCATGTAATCCTTGTCATGTTTGTAGCTTTGTGCCTGAGAGAGCTTCCTAACTTCACCACATCAAATTTTCATAGAATCATAGAAGTATTTGAATTGGAAGTGACCCTTCAAGGTCATTTGGTCCAACTCCCCTGCAGTGAACAGGGGCACCCGCAGCTACATCAGGGTGCTCAGAGCTCCATCCATCCTGACCTTGAGTGTGTCCAGGGACATCCACCACCTCTTCTGGGCTACCTCTTCCCATGTCTCACCACCCTTATCGTAAAAAACTTCATTCTTATATCCAGTCTAAAACTCCCCTCCTTATTTTGAAACCACTTACCCTTGTCCTATTACAACAGTCTCCTTCTTTCTTGCAGACCCCATTTACATACTGATAGACAGCTTTTAGGTCTTCAGAAGCCTTCTCTTCTCCAGGCTGAGCAGCCCACCTCTCTCAGCCTGTCCTTGTAGACAAGGTGTTCCATACCTTAGGGCATTTTTGCAGCTCTCCTCTGGATGCACTCCAACAGGTCCACATCTCTCCTGTATTGAGGACTCACCAGTGCAGAGTAGAGGGGCAGGATCACCTTCCCTTGACTGCTGACCACATGTGGTATTTTTTGTCATTCCTTAATAATCCACTGCCTGAACTTTTTTTATCTAATTACACCGCGATACCTACACAATTATGAATACAACTGTATAAATCAGAATGATGCACAAAGAAAGAAAAATGCTAAATGCATTAAATGAATCACAGAGACTATCATTAAGCACAGCCATAAATTTAGCAAGTAAATTTTCAATCCAGTATAGTATACTCATGGTAAAAATACAAGTTCAAAACCCCAAATGCTAAATGGATTACAACTGTTGGAATTATATCCTAGGAGTAATTCTGTTCTTCCAGTCACTGTTGTCATTATGTGCAGAAATCATCAGCACTCACCAAGTCTTCCAAAGCCTCCTGTAATCTATTAGAATCGTGAATTTACAGCACAACTTATAGGATTTGAAAACCTAACAGTGAGACCAGCAGAAAGTAACTGCAGCTAGCTGTTTGTTGAAGCACTGTATGGGTAGATACAATTAGCTCAGGAACTCAAGTTCTTGTTTCTGTATACATCCAAAATCCAGGGACAATAGTAATTTTTTTATTTTTTCTAAACAAGAAATAGGCAAAGATTTGCTTAAATACTTACCTGACATTCACTAATATCTCTATAGGTAAGATTTAGTTTAGGCCTGTGAGAAATGAAGTTATTTGAAAACTGATATTATCCTAAAATTCTGCATCTCCTGAACTTCCCTGGAAGTGTTAGTTACAAATGGTGTTCTGAAGACTGATTTTGGGGCAAATATCTGTGTCATCAAACACTAGAGTAAGAATTGTGTATTACCTTTATATTAGACATAACAGATCCTCTAGAAACACAGTAGTAACTTATAGATATCTTGATTTTATTATCTAAGAGCAGTATATTTCTAACTTAGAAATGTTGCTATTTCTCGTGCTTTTATTGAGTGATACTGAATTTAAGTAAGCTATAGAAAGTAGAATTTCTATCTGACAATATGGATATGACTTAGTCTGTGAAGTAGATCAGACATTTTGAAGAAAAGAAAAATGCCTCTTTTCTGAGAGATGAAGCCTGGAGTTACTCAAGTGTCAGCCATCTAAAATAGTCCAAATAGTCCTTTTGTACAAGAACTGTAAAAACATCTCTTGATTTGATTCAAACTATGCTTTCCACAGGTGGCATTCTAATCTACATCTCGTGTTGCATGCATTTGCACAGCAAGATTACCTATGAGAGTGATGAATAGAACCGTCACAGAAAACTGTCAGTTGCTGAGTCATAATTCCCAAAAATGATGTTGACAGAATAGATATAAATGGTTTTCCTTTACAATCCTCTGAAGATGAGTTTGGTCCTTTACTACATTAACACATTAGCAGATGTCTCCTTCCATATTAGCTGTACAAATGGGAAAGATTAACCTACTGTTACATATTTTTGATACTGCTCTCTAGCCTGCTTTAGCTGTGATAATCCAGGTTACTTTATGCAGTGGCTAGGCCAACTAAACCGATCACTAAAAGTGCCAATCTTCAGTACAGAGGTTGGTGAAAGGTAGCTCTAATTGACATTTTTTTCATCTCTGAGTCTGATGAATCTGAAAAAGAAATCTGTTTGTGTTCTCAGGAGGAAGGACAAGGATTCAGAGGTGGCCTTGGATTTGTGGTGAAAACCATATTGTAAACACAATGATGTTTTAGTTGTTACTGAACAGTGTTTATGCAGAGTGAAGTGCTTTTCTCAGACTGCCTGCTAGTGAGTAGGCTGGAGTGCTCGGAGAAGCTGGGAGTGGACACAACCAGAACAGTTGACCAAGAGTAACCAAAGGGATATTTCATACCACGTGATGTCATACTCAACAGTAAAACTGAAGAAGTTGGCTAGGCGTTACTGACATTGTTCAGGGACTGACTAGGCATCAGTTGGCTAGTGGAGAGCAATTGCATTGTGCATCCCTTTTTTTTACCTTTGGTTTTGTGTTGTTGTTGTTTTATTTTCCTTCATTCCCTCTCCTGTCTCCCCCCTTTCCTGTTAATCTGTCTTTATCTCAGCCCGCAAGTTTTGTAACTTTTGCCCTTCCAATTCTCTTACACCTATCCACCTCTGGGCAGGGCATATAGACCATGTGGTACATAGATGCTTACCAGTGTTAAACCTCTACAGAGTTACAGGATAAAACAGTTTTTCAGTCTCCTCCTTTCCTTCAATTTCAGACATTTTTAGCAGTCATCTATTACAATGCATTTTTTTCCCAGTTTGTTTGCTTGCAACACTGTCTAGTCTCTATTAAGAGGATAATGGTGTAGAATTTTGTAGTCAATGAGGATTCACTTACTGCAAAGATTTATGAACTAATAGTTTCTGCATTCTGTTTTAGGGCTTTATTACTTAGACACTTAATGCCCATTTCAGCTATCAGAAATTCAATGTAGTGTAATTTTAATACGTAAATTTATATGCAAATTTACACCTGGAACTCATCACAGAATCACAGAATTGTAGGGGCTGGAAGGGACCTCTAAAGATCATCTTGTCCAGCCCCCATACAAAGCAGGCTCCCTAGACCAGGCTGCACAAGTAGGTTTCCAGGCAGGTCTTGAACATCTCCAGAGAAGGAGACTCCACAATCTCCCTGGGCAGCCTCTTCCAGTGTTCCGTCAACCTCACTGTGAAGAAGTTCTTATGCACATTTGTGCAGAACATCCTATGCTTCAGTTTGTGTCCATTTCCCCTTATCCTATCACCACACACCACTGAAAAGAGTCTGGCCTTGTCCATTTGCCTCCTGCACCTTAGATATTTATAGACATTGATCGGATCCCCTCTGAGCCGCCTTTTCTAAAAGCTGAACAGACCCAGATCGCTCAGCCTTTCCTCATAAGAGGGGTGCTCCAGGCCCTTTATCATCTTTGTGGCCATCTGCTGGGCTGTTTCCAGGAGATCCCTGTCTGTTTTGTACTGGGCAGCTCAGAACTGGATACAGTAGACCAGACGTGGCCTCACCAGGGCAGAGTAGAGGGGGAGGATCACCTCCCTTGACCGGCTGGCCATGCTCTTTTTAATGCACCCCAAGATGCTATTGGCCTTCTTGGCCACCAGGGCACACTGCTGGCTTGTGGCTAACCTGTTGTCCACCAGAACACCCAGGTCCTTCTCTGCAGATCTCCTCTCCAGCAGATCATCCCCTAGCCTGTACTGGTGCATGTGGTTATTCCTCCCTAGGTACAAGACTCTATACTTGCTCTTATTAAACCTCATCCAGTTCTTCTGACCAGTAGCACCAATTATGGTATTAACTTCTAATATTAGATGTCCTGTGAATAGTTGTTTTTTTTTTTCTTCTAGTTAATTTCTTGTACTTCAGTAGTGATAAGAATGGATTCAAGACAATACGTAATTTACGTAAGATGCACTTCTGCACTTCAGGTGGTTAAACTTGTTCTTCTGTTGATAAACAGTACCTTTTTGCAAACTGATATTTTTTAAGGCAAAATATGCCAAATAAAAAATGAATACACAGGAGCATGATAATGTTAATGTCTGTCAACAAGAAAAAATTTAATGTAGGCATATGGTGAGTTAGATGATTCACTTGATGAAGATCCATTCCACTAACCTACAAGTCAGTAGAAAGCTGAAGACTCAGCCCTTCCAGCATAGGAGGTTAAGGTCTTCCATTGGTCTGAATGATCAATGGGAGAGGTATCCAATGGAGAGTAGAAATGTCGGTTTGTATTAGAAGATTTTGTGGAGGGGATGAGCAGTGCTGAGGAGAGGTATGCACTCAAGGCATATTGTACCAAGCAATTCAAGAGCCAGCTCTAATTTCTACAACTAATTTGAAAATTTGGGCTAAACTTTTTTTCAATACAGCACTGAAACTCTGACATTCACGGTGCTGAGACACCTTCTGAGCTTCTTTTGTTCCAAGAAAGGGAATCAAGTAGTAATTAAATGTCAATTTAAAGTTGTAGGAAAAGGAAACTATCTTAATTTCCTCCTAGTAAGCTACAGATAAGCTAATGGTGACACTGATATCTATTTTTTCATTGTTACCACCAACTTTGGAAGTTCAGTCTTTGAGTAAGCAACATTCCTGCTTGTCATTAGGGGCAGCCAAGAGAAAGAATGTACTTGTTTTTTTGTCAGTCTAGAGGAATGAGGATTTGGATAAGCAGAGTTCTTCTGCTTTATCTCCACAGGCTTGTCAAAAATAATATTCTTACCACTTATCTGCACAAAATATTTTCTTCTGCAGTATTTCTGGGATCTTTCACCTCAAGGTCTGCAGTTTGGGAACTGCCTATGTTATGGCTACTTCACATTTCTTCAGATACAATGGTCCTTTCATGAAAAAGAATACTATTGGCTGTTGGATGGGTATTTTGTGATTTAACTTAGTGGTATGCATCCATAACAAGGGTTTGAAAGCTCTGGAAATATACACTACATACATGTTCTGTTGACATATATATGTGTACTCTTATCACAATGCATACAATAACAAATCATTGAAACATTTACTGGAATTCCAAGCAAATTTCCCAGGAAATTCTGGGAAATGTATTTCTTAGGAATTCATTTGACACTGGCAAGTGAAAGCTGCTTTTCATTAAGCTAATTTTAGCAATATAATATCACCTTTGAGTAAGAAGCTAAAATACTTTGTATGTTTGTTTATTTGGTAGCATATCCTTCTTTTTTTTTTTTTCTTTTTTCTTTTTTTTTTTCCTAAAGAAGTAGTTACATGTCATGTGTCCTTTCTAGTGGTAATTTTTCAACAGGGTACAAGTGTTTTACTATAAAATTGTTATGAACCCTTTAGCAACAAAATAGTGGATACATTTAGATTTTTGTTTACACCAGTAAAAACTATTAATCTGAGCTTTAAAATATTTTATTAAAAATTTAAATTCTGTCATACCTGTGCAAGGCACTTGGAGGATTTAAACTGTTGGTGTAATCTTACCATCTGTAGAATACTGAATGTATTTTGTGTGCGTTTCTGCAGTCATTTTCTATAAATGTAAATATATAGGAATTCACCAAATCATATGAAGGCTTAAAGCTGTGTGAGGGGTTGTGATGTATTACATGTTCAATTTTTTGTATTAGTAATTTTAGATGTACCTTTTCCTCCTTCCATATAGCAGTTCAATGAATACATATGGCAAATTTTTGCTGTGAGAACCAAATCAATGTATGTTTAAACTACAAAACAAACAAAAACAAACCCCAACAACATAAAACCTACATTTTGAAATAATCTTCTTGATTAGAACAAAATGGGAATAGAAATAGAGATACATAGAAGTATACGCATATATTTAGTTTGGGATTCTGCATATTTTATACATGTTAACACATATAAATAGAAGATATGGATTTTAAACATCAGGAGTGTATCCTGAATGTCCTTTGTAATCCTGTGACAGTAAACTTCCTTCATTAATATAGTCCTTCTTGCTTAAAATGTTAAAGTATGTTGCTATTTGTATACATAGGTTTCATAGGATGGATTTATAGAATTACCTTACATTGGACAAGGGAAGGGAGAAGGGAATCATTGCAAACTAGGTAAATATAGCAGTTTCAGAAGCAGCTTGTGGATGTGATGTGATGGCTGTGTGGACTGACCTGCTTCTGCCCAATTTTTGTTCATCTTAAAGATGCTCTATGTAAAAAATCTGCATGTATTTACCTTATCAGGCCATAGTGACTCCCATATTTTGTAATAACTGCTTCTGCCTGAGTATGAAATAAAAGCCTCAGTACTGTGAGAGTGACTGAGCATTGATGTGTACTGCCCAGAAAGGTTGTGGTCTCCATCTCTGGAGATATTCAGAAGCTGCCTGGACACAATCCAGGAGATGACCCTGCTTGAGCAGGAATCTTGAAATGTGGACTGTCTGAGAAGACTTGAACTTTTCCTTATTCATGTAATTAAAGAGTCTACAACTAGAAGATTGACTGAATTGTGTCTTACTGCAACTTCTCTTTTTTGGGTTAGTTCAGGCATGTAACAAAAGTGTAGTGTGTTTTTGCATAAGTGCAAATCATGTATAAGTGTTCTATATTTGTTTGAGAGACATCTTTGTGTAATCGCTCATAATTCATTTTGTGTGGGTTTTAACATTTATTTTTACTTTTTTTTAATTACTTTTATATTTTCTTCCTAGGATACTGTTGGAATTCATATTCCTATCACTAATCCTACAGATGAAGTTCTCGAGCTGAATGTAGTGCTGGAGAATCAGTCTCTTTCTGGACAAAAAACTTTCACTCTTTTGCCAAAACAATCACATTTTTATCAAGTAGAGGTTTCCCCAGCAGTTGTTGGCACTTCACATGAAAGGTAAGTTATAGAGTTTTGAAACTTGTGGTAGTTGTGGCTCTTGTACTAAGAAGTGAATTGATATAGATATTATATATACCCTAGGTGTAGATATCATCCTAAAAAAAAAAAAAAAAAAAAGTAACAAATGAAATTAAAAATGTGTCTGACTTTTGACTATACTGTGTACCAGACAGCAGCCTTCCTCTGGGAGGAAAATCTGAACTGACAGGCAATGGAATAACTCCTAGTTATTCTAGTTCAGCAGAATTCAGTGAACAATTATTTGGATATTTACTTAGTATTAGAATTCTCTGAGATCTTTAGACAAGTTGTTGATTTTGTAACTTTATAAGCCCAATAAGGTGGTGAATATGGTTTCATTTTACTTATCAGAAAGAACTGAATTGTAAGAACACAACTAAAATCAGATTAAGAACTCTTTTAACAGTCTTTACATAAATCCACTTAGCTTCAGAATCTTCCATTAATTACAAGTGATGTACTTAATGAATACAGAAAGGTTTTAAATTAGAACTGCTTAATTACACTGACTCCTTACTTACACTTACTCCTCCAGAGGAGGCTGGGTAGTGTGATAATTACGAATACAAAGACAGATGACCTCTTGGTTTTAGTTTCATCTGAACTGATTCAGCAAGTAGCTGGAGAGCGCTCATTTTCCTGGAATTTGCCTACTAGAACATTACCTATTTAAAGGGCTGATAGAAAAACAGTTCCATACTTTCCAATTATATCAACCAATTGGTAAAAATATAGGCATTCCTGGCTAGGAGCAGAGAGTCTTTGCAGAGGGAGAGAGATGATTTGTGATTAGAGTCCTAATAGCTTGAGAGACAAAATACATGTGTTTCAAAGTCTTTGTTCAGTTTGATTCTATTGATTTTTCCAAAGACCAGAATAATGGCAGGTATCATTGCACAATACAGCTTTCAAGCAATACCAGTTTATAGAAATGACTACTGTTATCTCTCTCTAGTTTTTGTTTTTTGTTTTTTTGTTTTTTGCTCCTGGGGGGAGTTGTAAAAAACAGCATTTTTTCATACCATGCATTATTTCCAGTATTTTTCAAGTGATACATATGGTATTGTTTCTGAATAATACAATAAAAATTTGTTTAAACTGATTAAACTTTAGGATAGATGTCAATTGATTGGTGGGGCACACAGGTACATATTCAATACGGTTATGCTGTTCTATACTTGTAATAGCTCTTAAGGAGTATAATTACAGCAGAAGTACTTCCATATACAGCCGTACTATGATCTTTTTTTTCTATAAACGTTTTCTGTTTCCCTTGCTGTGGTAGCAGCTGGGAAGAAGAATGTTACAGAAGTTTTTCTGGCAGCTGTATATATGCTCTATACAACTGGATGATACTTTTCTTAGCTGGTTTATGCTCACTTTAAAGGCTCTGCTGGTACAGGGGACAGTCAGTTGTGAAATAGACACTATTCTCCCTCATTTAGAACAAGTAAACTGGTCCTTAGTGTGTTGTGAATTTGCTCAGTGTATGGTTTTAATACATTGCTTTCGTTTAATTTTGTTAAGACTCCTACTCAAAACAAACAAACAAACAAACAAAAACAACCAAACCCAAACAAAAAAAGCCACCCCAATAAACAGAAAAAACAGTCTGTAGTAGGTAAGGAATGGATTAGAATGACTGCCACAGAAACATACTGCTATATACATCTCACCTAGCAGTGAATAACTCTTAGTCATCACCACATGTGATTGTATATAACAACAATACATTGAATATTCATTTGAAGCATCTCTGTTTTCTGTGTTCATATAAATGCATCTATGTCTATTTCTCAGTTTTCATCACTAGATTTGAAAATGTTTTCCTCCTTGAAATGAATACTATTTCTATTTCTGGTTTTTTTTTTTTTTTTTTGAGTTCAAAATGTCAAACAAAAGACACTTTAACATTAGGATGAAATCAAAGCTTGCTTTTGTAAGTTAGAAGTTCAAATGCTTTTGAGTTATACCTTAGCATATTTTTCTGTTTTATGAAGTTATGAAAGATGAAGAAGACTTTTTCTTGCATCAGTAATTGGGAATATAATCGGTTATTGATAGATGAATTCCTATACTGAAAAGTAGTATTAGGAGAAAATTGGTTGCTGATTAAAGAATTCACTATGTTGAATTTGTTACTTTTTCCTGTGTTTTTGTCTCTGCATTTTTAATTGTTTGTACAAAAGCTTTGTCACATCAAACTTATGTATCTGTTTTTAGTGTCATATTCCAATCAGATGTGATTGGAGAGATTTGGTATGCATTGAAGTTGACTGTAGAGAAACCCTTACCAACTGATCTACCTGAGATAGTATGTGAGCTTGGAAAGTAAGTATATAGTTCATTATGCTTAACCTGGTCACCTGTTTGAATAAGTCATGGAAGACACATGAAGAGTATACATGAAAAAGCCACAGCAACGTTGTGTATGTATCATAGTATTTTGCAGATAATTTTTATATATGGAATCAAAATCACGTAGGTTAGCAAAGACACTAAAGATCATCAAGTCCAATCATGACGTAACACTACCAACTTCACCACTAAGCCACATCCCTAAGTGCCATGTCTACGCAGCATTTAAATAACCTCCCCAGATGGTGACACAGCCACTTCTCTGGGTAGCCAGTTCCAATGTCTAACAAACCTCTCTGTGAAGAAATTCTTTCTGACACCTAATCTAAACCTCCTCTTACACAACTTGAGACTCTTTCCTCATGTCCTATCAAATGTCACTTGAGAAAAGAGACTGCCACCTGCATTGCTTAAACCTCATATCAGGTAGTTGTAGAGAGCAATGATAAACATAAATAAGTGAAATTTTCTTGGCAGAACAATCAATGGAATATTAGCCTATATGTAGCCTTCACAAGAAGTATGTATGTATGTAGAAATTTCTACAGAATGTAATCATAAATATCCATAATACAGAGTCCTGTTGGCTTGTTTAAGTTTCTTTTATCCCTCTGAACTAATATTCCCAACAATCCTCCTTTACAAATGCTTGTTTAATAATTTTGAATTTCTATTAGCCTCTATAGAAAAAGCAAAGTAACACAGTTTCTGTCCTGCAGATCCTGGAGATGGGCATAGTTAGAGTTAGAATAATGCAGATATTGAGAAAATAGACCATGTGAATAGCACACATGAGTCCAATTCATGCTTTCCTTAACAAAATTTCATCTTGGATTTTGATAACGTGATTTTGAGCTCTGACTTTCAAGACAAACATGAAAATTTTGGGGATATGACTTTCAAGAATACCAGAATTTCAGCTGTGTTCTTCCGTGTACTATCTCTGACTAGTAGTAGGTTCTATGGACGCAGTGATCTCTTGGGTGTTAAATTCTTACTTCATATATCCTATTCTTGACTGAATCTATAATTACTGTATGTTACAAATGGAGCAAAAAATGTTACGAGAGAATACAAAATGAAATTTTAGCTGACTATATTTTTGTGAGTGAATATATAAAATGAATGAAATAAAAAAAATTACTGCATGTCATATATTTTGATAAGTTTATTTAATTCACAGATCTTAGACCTTTTCTTATTATATTGCATGAAGATAATGAATTACAGAAATTTCAACTTCGAATTAATCCATTGTTCATATATGATACAAAGACCAGAATTAACTGGCAATTATTTTTTATGTTTTTCTAAGAAAATCAGTAGGGCTGTCTGTCTGCTATTCTGGGCTTGCTAGAGTAGAAACCACAATATTTCTCTACTATATAGGCTAAAACTGTTAGGAATTTGAACTAACTTACGAACTTTTCATTTTAACAGGCATTCATAATTTTCTTTAGTATGCCCTACCTGTGAACTACATGCACAAGTAGTCTCACCAAGAATAGCAAGTTATCATTTACTACTGCGAACAAAATATATGTTGGAAAGGATTAGCTCCATTAAATACAATGCTTGCTTGCCAGAAATATCATTTAAAATTCACTGAATTTCATGTTTTATTTTTTCAAAGGATATTTCTTTCAACTTAACAAATAGATACATGTTGTAAATCCTATACTTATAAATCCACTCATCTTAATTTGCCATAGGCAGACAGCAGTGGAAAAACAAAGAAATTCTTGTTCATAGAATCATTAAATGGTTTGGGTTAGAAGGGACCTTTATGATCATCTAGCTATAGGCAGGGATACCTCCCACAGACCAGGGTGCTCAAAGTCCCATCCAGCCTGGTCTAGAACGCCTCCAGGGTGGGGGAATCCGCAGTCATTCTGGGCAACGTGTTCCAGTGTCTCACCACCCTTACAGTAAATAATTTCTTCCTAATATCTAGTCTGAATCTATCCTCTTCCAGATTAAAGCCATTTCCCCTTGTCCTGTCGCTAAATGCTCTTATAAAGAGTTCCTCCCCAGCTTTCCTGTAGGTCCCCCTTAGGTACTGGAGGGCCACTATTAGGTCCCCCCAAGGCCTTCTTTTCTCCAGGCTGAAGAGCCCCAGCTCCCTCAGCCTGTCCCCACAGGGGAGGTGCTCCAGCCCTCCGATAATCTTTGTGGCCCTCCTCTGGACTCATTCCAACAGATTGATGTCCTTCTTGCGCTGGGGGCTCCTGAACTGGACACAGTACTCCAGGTGGGGTCTCACAAGAGCAGAGTAGAGGGGCATGCTTCTCTTGATGCAACCCAGGTTATGATTGGCCTTCTGGGCTGCAAGCCCAAGAGGTTGGTTTGATATTAACGGCAACAGTAACAGTCATATATAAAAGCACTCAAGCAGTAGTTTTTTAATGTATGTTTTCATATGCATATTATAAAACAGTAAAACAAAAATGGCAAGCTTTGTTTTGTTTCCATCATCTGTCATATTCTTCATTTCATAATGTTTCAAGTTTTTTGTTAATTCCTTCTATGCTCTCCTCACTTTAGAAATTTATTTCTATTGTATCATCAGCACATTTTTTGCTTTTGGAAGTGCAAAAGAGTGAACAATGACATTTCAGAATGTCAGTAATGTTACACTCAAATTACTGTGATTTGCTCTACCTGCTGAAAGGATAATGAAGAGTAAACTGTGTGCTGATAAGATTATCCAAGTAAATCGGCTGCATTAATGTATGCTGAATAGGTAAAGGCAATACAGGCAGAAGCTAAGTTTTCTAGTACATTTGGTTCAAAATAAACTAGAACTTTCTATATTGTCTGCTTAACAAAGATATCCATTTGTTTTGTTTTGGGTGAGTTTACTTCTTTGCCATGCTTTTGAAGACACAGATTGTGAATAACAAATATCATAACATGCTTGAAACCCTTCTGGTCGATGGTGATTTCTTCTACTTCAAAGGATTTTGATTCTACTACTTTTTCCTCTATACTGAAGGAGCATTATCGTGCCTAAATACTCGTCTAAGAATAATGTGTTGGGTTTTTTTTTGTTCATTGTGTACTCACTGTATTCTTTTTGTTATCTATCTGAAAAAAATTAGTAAGTGCTCTTGAAACATTACTTGGAACTGGATTAGAAGCAAAGAACTATGACCCTTAATATCAATTTCTAATCATTCTTTGAAGGAAAAAGGAAAAAAACCTGTAGTTTATCTTTTAGTCGTGTTTCAGATAACCTAATCTGGGTTTTGTTTCTATCACGTTAGATTTAGCATGTTCTTTAACATATAGTTTTAAGCAAGTAAATCCTCGGCTTGATTTTTTTCCATCTTCATTTATTTGTTCTGTTGTAGTCTCCAAAGAGGAGTAATTGAAGACGACAATCAGTTAAATTAAGTTCTTTAGTGTATTGTGCAACAACTTATGCTATAATTAGCGTAACCACTGTATTCACTGTATGGGGTGGCAGGGGTTCTTTAAGTTTTGATTACCTGATTACTTACCTCTACTAGTCAAATAGTTGCTTACTATAATTTCAGACATTTCAACATAACTTTACCTATTGCAAATTAAATATTACGAACAAAAGAGAACAGACAAAAAAAAAAAAAAAAAAAAAAGCTAGAGATGAATGTAAAAACAGGTGAATATGAAGTTTTTCTGACAGCTTCATGATTTTCTATACTCTCTGTTGTTGAGCCCTTCCTGATACAACATTTCAATGGTGTTAGACAAAAACAAATCTGCCACTCAGCTGCTGAGCATTCATGTCTTAAAATTGTTAAGAACCCCACTGGCACCAATGCATTGCTGCATATATTGGAAGCAGCCCACCTGTAGACAACAAGCTTGAGGACCTGAAGTTACATTTGTAATTCTTGACTGAAATGCCTTCATTTCTGAGTGTGTATAATATATATAATATATATATTATATATATACACATATATTCTCCTTTACTGATTTGTCTGTGATTAACTGACTCATTTATTCCAGCAGAAAAATATGTAGGGAAGTCTGGCAGTTGACCTGCCGCAGCTAGAGGGAATATCCACTAGCTAGATAAATTACCACAAAACCAATTTATGTATCTCATTTTTCAAACTTTTCTTGTTTGCTGTTTTCACTGATTTACCTTGAATCTCTTTTCTACCTCCCTTGGTCTTATAAGCAGAATGTGATTTATGGTCATATTTATATATATTTTTAATGCAAATAATATGTTATTTTGTTCAGAATAGTGGTAAAGTGAGGAGTCTTTTGACTTCTTTGGAAAATTGTGCCCCTATTCTGAGGTATCTTGTGTTTGTTTCTTTCCTTAGAAAACAAAGGACCACCTATAAGATAGAATGCCAGCTGATTCAAAACATAACATTAACACAGTCAGCTTACTGCAATCATTGTGCACTGCCACACAGCTCATTAAAATACGTAATCTACATGTATAATTGATTTATAATTATGCTGTAATGATCAATTCAACAATTGTATGACATGAAATGGATTTTGATTCAATACAGAAAGAGAGGACGAGTAGCGCCTCCATTCAAATGGAGGTTTATTTTTTTTGAGATCTGTGTTAAACGATGACCAAATTATTGCCTAATGGCAGTAAATCACAAGCCATTGACAGTACCACTTAATTGTAAGATTCTCCTGTAAGCCATTGCTTAGATCAAAAGGTGGGATAGGTATCATTATTTGATTACCTTTTAATTTCTGTCCAGTGCATTTTTTATGAAGCAGACTGAATCCATGTATAGACTACTTCATAATAAGACATACTTAAAATGATTTTCCTTTTTGGAGCCTTTTTTTTCTTGGTGGCCTTGGCATTCTAAATTATTTGATTAAAATGTTTCAGTCCAAAGTTAGATCTATAGAAATTAAGAAAGAATAGTTATAAATAAATGTGCAAATTAGAGCCTAGGAATAAATGGGAAGGTACCAGAGGCAGTGGTGTTCATTTAATCACCCTTCTATCTAGAGGTTAGGCATCAAATTTCAATACATTAAATCTGAGTTTATCCTGTAGTCAATGAAAAGTGATTTCACAACTTACTGGCTTACATTAGGTTGAGACCAGTTGTTCCTGAAAATGTTTTTCTTCTAACTAAGCACTGAGGAAGCTAGACAGCTGCTTTAATCAACTAACTTAATTTAAATTCCTGGAAACTGCAGTTGAGTGAGAAAAATTCAGCCCCTCATGATGTCCATGAATTAGAGTGGTTATTGCTACTGTTTTTACTGTTATTAATCATTAATTATATTAAGTATGTGTCTGCACTCGTGGTGAAATAGTATTGCAATAAAGGATAATTCTTAGTTTCAAAGAAACTTATTAAAAAAAAAAGATTAATTAATAATAGAATGAGGTGGAAGAATGTTTGTAATTAATAATTGTATACACGTATCTTTTTCAGTTGGGTTCATCTCTACATACCTCTCTTTAATCCTACACACGAAACTCTGAAACTAGAAGTTGCTAACAGCAATCCTAGCAATTTTTCAACTGAGATTGATCCAAAGCAACATGTAAGTAGACTATAATAATAATAATAAAAGGCAACTGAGAAGATTTTACAAAAGTAATTTAAGAAAGGTTTCTGGTAAAAAGGCATTAAATTGTTTATCATTCCGTAGAAGGAAGACACAGGATAATATCAAGGGTTAGAGATGTTACAGACATGTATTCTATAGATTTTGTTGTTTAAAGGTGAAAGCAAATGCAAAAAACAAACAAACAAAAAAAGTTGCATAGGTGTTTTGGGTTTTTTTTTGAAATGCTTTGTGGTATGGATTTACAGAGGGCTGCAGTGTTGATAGCCAGTAACATCCAGAAAACGTTTGAAGGAGATATTATAAACACCAGCTGTATTATAAACTATCTGAGATTTTAAGAATTAACAGGATAACTAGATAGATTTTCAGATGAGAAGGTAAGTTACTAATGTAGCATAAGATATATATTTGACCTTTAAAGGAATAACTGAGGGTTGTATGGATAGACTGAATTTTCATGTTTTCTTTGAATTTGGCTAGAGTGCTAGGTGGTTGGGACCCTGAAGTTATAACATTAATTACTGACAATTGGTTATTGCTTAATGGTAAACAGTAATTTTATTGTGTATATGGCATTGCTATGTAAATCGTAGAATAAGTATTATGATGAAATAAAAATATGTATTTGTTATCAGAGACAGTTTAAGACATCTTTGCAATTTTATAAAGGATGTCAGAAGGCTACACCTTTGGAGCAACACAAACCTATTTTTTTCTGTGCCCCTCCTCTGAATTATATGCAATGTGTTCATGCTGCAAACTACTTGTCTCCCAGAAAGAAAAAGCATGCGTAGTAATGAATAAGGCAAAGGAAGGAAAAAGATCTTTCAGATAACTCTTTGAATATTACATTTATGTCCTTTTGTTTGATGAGAAGATGAGAACAGGAAAGTCAGGTGTGGAAACTCTAGCGCAAGGGAATACAGGGAACCTCTTACTAGCATGTGAATATAGAGCATTTATTGAGAAAAGAAGAAACTGAAGGAACTTTCTGTGGAAGGAAAGAAATTGCAATTATACCTGTTTTAGACATAACTGTTCTATCTATTAAAAAAAGATGATACAGGCAATAAATGCACCAGATACTTTTGTGCAAACCGATATAAGGGTCACAGGAGTCAGACATTAATATTGTAATAAGGTCATAAAATAAAGCTGAGAAAGGTAGTAAATTGATTTTTTAGAAAAAGAAGAGTGATACATTAAAGCAATAATGTGTATATTTTTGGCTTTTGGAAAATGAACAGCTTTTGGTGTCAAATACGGTAGCCTTAATGACAGTAGCGGAAGAGAATCATACTTCATTATTGAATTGCATATATTTTGCATGCATAGTATGTGACGTGCTGATTTTACTCCATCTCTTATGTCATGGTTATTAACACATTTTCAAATATTATGTCAGTCTTGACATGTAGTATTAATAATCATTTCATCATTTGACATAGGAAGTAATAACTAAGAAACATAATGAATGAAAACTATATTAATCATCTAGGAGAATTATGCATGTCATATTTAGGTCACTGGCCTAAGAAATGGAGTAGATTTAATTATAGTGACTTTTGGATCATGCAGATTGTGTGTGACCTTGTCCAGGAAATTAAAAAGTAATATATTCTCTATTCAGGTTTCCTAATTTATTACTCTCTCTATATAAACTGAATATATGTATATATACTCTATATGTATAAATACATGCGAACAATTTCACATACATATTAGTTATACACACCTTTATTTGTTGTTACTTATATGTGCAAAAACACTTACAAATACGAAATCTATATTTGCCAAGAATAAACACTGTTTCACTGTAAGACTTCAGTTTGCTATTCTTATAACTTACCTAAACCTTTTGCATAAAGCTCTTGACAGTAATGTGTTTCATCCTGATCAGCTAGGAAACACAGTCTTATGTGAGGATAGCTAACTTGATAAATGAGGACTGGCAGGAAATAGTGCAGTCTTATAGTGTCTATGCACAAACTTATTAGTTAGTCAATGACTGAAAGTATTGTCCTGTGTAGACTAGAGAATTAGCTTCTACATTTAAGCAAAATTTCACTTTCTTATCGGATTTATAACAGGAATATTGCATGTGTAGTTGCTCTTTTTTTTTCCAGCTCATTTTCAATGTCTGAATGGTTGTACCTGAGATTTTATGAAAGGCGCTGATACCAGTTCCCTTTCATGTGTTTGTCTTAGACACTTGTTTTTGTAAATGAAATGAAATTTCATTTGGTTGAATGTATTTGGTTAAAGGATTGTGGCAAAGTATGAACTTCTTTTAAAATGTTAGTGTTTTTCTCAGTTCTAATTTTAAATCAATTTATTCTTTAGTTTTCAGTAGAAAGTTGTTTTTTTTTTTAACCTAGCTGTTTATTTGAAATCAAATTACTTTCTTGATACAGTAAAGATTATAGTGTGTAATATGAAAAAAACATTTAAAAATACACATAAAATGTAGAAAATCAAAACCTTTTCTGTATTCAGAGTAGACAGGTGCTGGATCATCATAACTGCAGTGTGTTTGGATTTGTTACAGCAGTGCTGTATGACAATAATATGTCAATTAATGCTTATTGAAAATGAAATTCCAATTTGTTTTCATCTGTATGGGGGAGTTATTATTCCAAATAATATACATCTCTTAGCAAATCTACTGTTTAAAAATTACAGTTTAAATTTAATCATGTATTTTCATATTGTGACAACCTGTTATTACTGTGCTTTTTCATTTCCTTCAGAAGTATCTTGGAGGAGGTACTCATCAATATTCTTTCTCCATTTGTAAGTTTGCATTTCATAAATAGGGCTGATTGGTTCAGACAGCACAGATAGGAGCTAGCCTGGAAACAAAACAAAAAAAAATTCACCTCAGTAAAAGTGTTCTGGATACTGAATATGCCCAGGAACTCATTGCAAAATGAGCTGTTCAGGCTCCTGTTAGATGATGAGCTTCTAAATGAACCCTGGGCAGATGGAAATGGGGATGGTCTGTGGGAAGTGTCTTTCCTTCAGAACTGTTACTCCGGGTAACGCAGAAGATTTGCAGAAGTGACACTCATAGGATGGTGGCAGTTGTTTGCTGATCACATATCATCCACCTACTGGACATATGAGATTTTATAAATTGTGGGTGATGTAGTGGCACTGAGCTCCCCAGATGGGAAGTGCAGGTGCTGTGACAGTGGAGTATGTGTGGGCCTAGTGCAGTGAGCTTCATACTGTTTGTGTGATGCATGAGCTTATAGTTACAGAAACGCTGGTTATCATGCAATGGAAACTGTAAAATTAGAACTGCCCAAGTCTGTCTCTGAGGTGACAGTGAGAGCTACAGGATGGTGAGAAAGAGAAGCAGAGGCTTCATCAAGCACTTCTACCCCAGGCCAAGAGAGCACAATTCTCCCTGCTGCACCCACTAGGGGCTCTGGCTTGGCCTGGGAGCCATGAAAGTGTCCAGGAGCCCTAGGGCCACAGGAGGCCCTAAACTCTATCCCTATCATGGCACTACTTACTGCTTGTGGATGCAGTGAGTTGGGGCTGCTGGTGGAAGCCCTTGTTTTAGTAACTCATGTCCAGTGCTGGTTGGTGACATGACATTTGCAGGCATGATATTCCCTTTATAAAAGGGCTTTTCAGCACTAGCCATTGTAAGGTTATGTTTTGACCTTTATTAGTTGTAAGCTATATTCATTTTATAACCATTCAAATCAATCATCTTTTATGTCTTTCTATTCACAGACATTTAAACGTGTGTTATCAAAAACCCAGGACTTTTTTATTACAAAACATAGACACAGATGTTGTGAATTCAATGATTGTAACTGGTCATTGTGTCAATGCATCAGCATTTTTATTATTCATGAGTCTATTCTTTCACTTCTTATCTAGTTCATCAAAACATTTATGACCCCACTGTACTCAGATATTTTCCTTTTCCATATGCAACTGGTACTCAATTAGTGTACTTCAGAAGAAGAGAAAACTAGAAACTTCATTTCCAATATTAGTTTAGATTAAGGTAAGAGGAAGAGAGACAAAGCACTAGCTTATTGAAATCTGACATGTATTTGTCCTATAAGGCAATTTGTTTTTGGAGGTCAATGTGATAACCTTTTAGCGTCATCGGTATGCTCAGACACTGAAGCCATGTTTGACTGGTATTTGTGAGAGCTGCTATCCATGACCTTGGAGCAATCAGTAACACCAGCCTCTGCAGTTTCTGGGAAATAAATGAACATGCAGTGACTGCCACTAGGATTGTTTACTGCAGTAAACTTGCTCCTTTAGTAGCCAATGTATGCTGAAAGTAGAGAATGCATCTGGTAGAACACATTAACTACATAAACATCAACACTGTCTATACAAAGCACAAAACAGAAACTGACTCAAAATAATTTATTCTTTCCTCCTTTCATTTACTTCTTTCTCACGTTTGTACAGATAATTGTTGCTCCTCGTTCCACCACTGAAGTACCTGTGCAATTCTGTCCATCTGCCCTAGGAAGAGGAAATCACAAGGCATCAATAATCTTCAAATGTTCTCAGGTATGATACTATATTTGCTGCTCACAACACATGGAATTCAGAATAGATAATACTTTTAACAGGCATGTCAGTAAAGGTTTCAATCTGAAGGTCAAGTTGAAATTTAATTGCTGGATGCATAATGAAAGAGCAAATGCAAAGATGTTTTGTTTACAGTTTTAGAATTTGAGGTAATGGACTAGGAGCTTGAATTAGTAATGAATACTACTACTAGCTTTCTTGGTAATTATACAGTTTATCTGTATTTAGTGCCACAACAGTGGCATTTCTTAGTTTTATAGCCTCTGAAATTAAATTTCTTGATGCGTTTCCAAAACGTTGAATTGTTTCACTCTGATGTGAACTTTTAAAGGTCACACACCTGACACTTAATCCTCTCAGGTTGGTTGAAAATATTTTTTATTTTGAGCGTCTTAGAATTGGCATTTTTTTTCTCTGTGCATTTTCCTGATTGTTAATGAATAACTACTAAATTAAGAAACATGAATCATCAATGTGACCTATTAGGTGACTGAAAATTGCATCTGGAAACAAAAATAAGAATTGATAATATGTTAGGTACATCAATATTTCCTCACGTGAGTTGAGTGAAGCATTTCCTGTGCACACCATTTCCTCTCTTTATTCTTTTTGGACTCTCAGATATCTTAACAGTGAGCTGTGAATCATTCAAATCGATTGCTACCAGAACTTTTCAGTAGTGTTTTAAGCAATACAGCAAAAGCACATTTTTTATATGAAGAAAATAAACAGTGGAAGAAATGATGTGGTAATTTCTTCCCTGCTAAAGCTTTCATAAGAGAGATTATTTGTATGTGCTGTTAGCACAGCATTTATTCAGGATCTCTCCTCTTAAATACTTATTAAGGATAAAGACAAGGAGCCAGCAATCCTCTTGGGATTAGTCTATGTTCAAGACCTGTTCAAGAGCATGAAAAGCTATTGTCTTGTCTGATTTGTAGTGGTACACAGAAGTATTACCTCTATGTTAAAAACATTCAGATAATTCATTTAAACCTTTCAGGAGCAAACTGAGCCCTATCACCTGAATCTTGTCATTCTGTGCATCTCCTTTCAAGTAATCACAAATCTCCAAGTATCTCAGTCCTTCTAGCTGCTTTGATTAGGCAGCTAGGGATCTTCCACATGAAAGGATCCCTTTAATGTTTTCAGTATCTAAATTTTCATTATCTATTTATGCCTGAGTCTTTTGAATTTTGTAAATTTTCATTCATTTTCACTGCTACAATTCTTACTAAATTAGTTCTAGACAATTGTAGTTTGCTAATTGTTATACTGATAACTGACGGTGAATATTTGCAGTTAAAACAACCATTATCAGTGAAGACTTGAAGAATGTTTCTTGTCAGTTGTCAATGCCTCAAATAACTTGTAATTAACATTGATTTCTCTCTTTTTATTTCTCTGATTAAATATATCTGAATGGACACTTAAGCCATCTGAAATCTGAATAGTTGATTAATCAAAAATCAGTTAATGACAGTACTTGTAAGATAAGCCTTAACTCTTTCTGATTGTGCTTGGCCGGATTGAGAGAGACTGCTCTGTGATATCACCTGCTTCATATGTTCCTAGTTTGAAGTTGCACAAGAAGCTCTTCACAAAATGAATCTGAGTTTAACACTAATCACTGTGCTGTATTTTGTGAAATCTGAAATTAACTTTACTGGGACAATGTCAGCCTTAACATAACTCATGCCCAGAGATCTGATGTATTTCTTTTATCCTCTTATCACATCACTAGAATTCAGGTGTAGTGTAAAGAATTTAATATTCGGAAGTAATGTTAGAGTGAAGATGATCCTAGATCCTGTCTTGTTATATGGTTAAGTTTCTAGGTTGTTTTTCAAACATATTTTCTTTCCTTATGAGTTCTTGCACTGAACATTCAGGATCTTGAGCTCTCTCACACATTGGGTGAATGGAAACAGTAACTGAAGTTCAGACAAAATAGGCTTATCTTGAAATCTTTGAATTTTTTTTGTTCTCTGATTTTCCTTTCCAAACTGACTTCTAATTTTTTTTTTTTTGCTCCTTCTCTAAGCATTCAGTTTGACAAAGCTTCAGAGTGTTGTTTTAAACGTGCTCAGCACTTAAAACAATGGGGTTCAGAAAGTCTCTGCTTGTTAGTCATAAAGAGCAATTGAAGTTACAACCTTTTTTATTTGTAGACTATGAGCCTGAGCCTTCAGCAGCAAAGCTCAAATCTGATCTTTAAATCTCAGCTGCACAACATAGGAAGACGTGCATCCTTGCACTGTACCTCAGTGCAGAATTTCTTTCTGTGAGCAAGGTTGTTCACACAAATTTACAGTGGGCCTGGAAAATATTTTTGGATTACTATCTTTTCACAACTCTCGTATTAAGAGTTTTGTAATAATAGTTATATTATAGTTATTCATATATTAACTTGTGGTTACTGTGATTGCTTTTTTTTGTAAGCTAGTAAAATGTATTAATTATAAGCTAGCGTATACCCATCAGTAGCTTGACAAAACCAGGCTTTCTCCTCTTTTATTCCTCCTTCTATTTAAATACCTCAGACGTGGCTGACTTTTATCAGTAAGTTTCTTTCATTAAGGTTAAAAAACCTTTTTTCTTCTTGTATCAAATGAATCTTTCTAAAACAATAATAAAGATATCATAGAGAATACCAAATTAAGAGGGACTTTCAATCTACTTGAGAGCATGAAGGCTCTGAGTGAGATAGATTGGTGGAAAGAGTCCAATTGCGTGGCATTCAGCAAGGCTAAATCCCTGGTGCTGTACTTGGGTCATAAAAACCCATGTTGTGGTATAGGCTTGGAGAAGAGTAATGGGAATGTTGCCTGAAATAAAAGACTCTTGAGGTGCTGGCTGAACATGAGCCAGCAAAATGCCCAGGTGGCCAAGGAGGCCATCAGTTTAAGTTTCCTCATCATATAGTTGTTAATATTCTTTCTTATCTTTCAAGTAACGTTATATTGCTGCTTCATCAATGAATTACTTCCCTTCCTTCTGTGTCTTCTCAAGAAAACTTCTCATTTAATGTCCCTTCAGTTTCTATTATACATGCTTTGACTTGCCCTTTTGCAATCACTCACATCTTTCCATTCACTACAGTGGAAGCTCTTAATAGCATGAAAGTTGCATACAAAAAGGAGATGTAGACATCTCCCAGAGTCCCATGTAAAAAGTCTTCAATGGTGCAATTGATTTCTAGATAGCAATAGTTAAAGAACATTATAGTTTCAGAGAAGAAGAAAGAGTCAAAATGTTAAAAATCACTCGAAACAGAAAAGAGACATAGAACATTAGAAGAAAGAAATAAACAGTTTGCTTCAGTATATAGTTCTAACTGGTGAAATAATAAATAATGACACAGTTTTCATCTGCAGATTAAAGAATGGATATTTTACCTTTCGGGGACTGGTCTTCCACCTCAGTTGATGGAACCAACTACCATGCGTGCATATGTTGGTCAGGGTTCTTCTGTCATCATAACCTTCAAAAATCCTACTTCTGAAAATGTGTTGGTAGATGTCATGCTTACAGGTACAGTATCGTTTTTGAGTTAGGAGAGGTAAGCTTCTTCATTAAAAGTGTCTGTAATTCAGGATTACATTTGCCTCATTCCATTTGTAGGCAACAAGTATATTGTATATCGTTCACCTGCACCCAGGAAAGCTCTGTAAACTCTGCTGAAGGAGCTGAGAAATAACATAAACTTGTAACCTCTTGTGTCCTGCACTCATGTATACATGTAGCTGGTTGTTTATTCTGAACTACACTTGTAGCATTTAGACTATAGGAGACTCCAAGGGCATATTTGGCTCTATGTCTAAGCCAAATAGCAAGTATTTTGTTTTGGGTCATTCCACAGTTATCTTCCATAATATTTTATTGGATTATAGCTAGATAAACAAGTTAACAAAAGCAAAATACTTCAGGTTATTTCTAATTGGCCTTTTGAACAAGTATGTCTAAGAAATAATTTTAAACATTCTTTAAATTTAAATAAACTTTAAACATAGATAAACTTTAAACATACTTTATATTTAAATAAATACTTTAAATAAAAAACTTTTAGTATAAAGTCCATAAGCAATAAAGATAATGGCGTCATTGCCCATACTGAGATGTCACAAATGAAGTAGAAATTTTACATGATGTCTGACATTTACGCGGTGAAAGACTAAAATTACCTTTTGGTGAAGCAGAGAGCTTTAGAAGATTTTCTGAATCTCCACTTAGTCTAACATAACAAGTAGCATCAGAAAACAGGTGCCAGAAATCAAAGATACTTCTTTCAGTGACCACTATTACAGATATCAAGGATAGGGAAGCATAAGAGAATAACAAAGTCAATCCTGTGCAAAGGTAAATTTTAAGCTGGATTTTCTGAAGTCATGCCCTGATTTGAAGCTTGTAGTACATAGAATAAGTGAAGAAATACAACTTAAAAAAAAAAATGTAGATTCATGTCTGTTTGTCGCAATGAATATGTGCTTGTGAATAAATTACAACTTTTGAGATGTGAATTAGAAATACAAAGACTTGAGAAACTTGAACTATATCACAAACTAGAAAATTGAGAGCAGTTCTCCAATCTGCTAGTGAAATAAACTCTTATAGTATCACCACCATGTGAAGTCTCCCTGCAATAGCAATCGTAGACATCTGATTGTCTCTTATAAACTTGCCATGGTGTCCATTTTTATTTGATCTATGATTCTGAAAATAAAAAAGACTTCTCAGAGATCTCCCGAGAATTCAGTATAAGATTTTCTGAGCCATCATTTTGAATTGATGATACATTTCCAAAAAAGTCTTACTGTATTTGCATTCTTGTTGGTCCCTAGGCTTAGTTCTGCAGTGACACCTTTGTTTTGTTAGAACTATACCATATATTGTAAAATTTGTTTAGAGTAATACAACTAAATGTCACTAAACTGAAGCTGAAAAACAAATAACACTCAAAACCTGCTGCCAAAGGGGCATGTGTTAATGTGGTTTGAAATGGAGATGGACAGCTTACAGGGAAGTAACAGGCAATGGACTATTTAGAGCAGCTTTATGCATTCAGATCCACAAGTCCAGATAAAATTCATAAAGTTATGAAAGAGTTGGCCAGTGTGATTGTGAGGGAGAATTCATATTGATCAGATGTCCCTAATAAATGGAAAAAAGTTATATTATTCCTTTCTTTTAAAATGATAGGAGTAAGACTGAGGAAGTGGTAGGTTGATCAGTCCCTGGTAGGGTCATTAGAATTAGACACATCCTCTTGTACTCTGTGCAGCCCATTACAGTCCATTTCCAAGCACATGAAAGTCAAGAAGGTAATCAGGAATAGTCAAATGGATATGCTGACTACAAATAATGACTAACCTGATTGCCTTACACATAGAAATGACTAATTATGCAGATGAAATGGAGTAGTGTGTAATATACTATGATTTAATAAGACTTTTGTCACTGTTACTTATATCATTCTCATGTGGAAGCTGTTGAAGTCCAGACTTGATGATTAGGCTGCAGAGTAGGTTGAAAGCTTGGCTGAAATACTGGGCTCAAAGGATAGTGATCAGCAGTTGACAGTCCTCTGCTGCTCACGCATATTTTACCCCAGGGACTGATAATGAGGCTCATATTATTCAGGACCTTAATAAATGATATGGACAATGACACAGTGTGTAATGTAAAGTGGGTACAGTGTCTGACAATATGAGTGGTAGATTTTCGGTCTAGAGGGACCCTGATTAGTTCTTGGAATATGTCTTTTTCTAATTGCTCTTGCTCATGAACTCATCACCCTGGGAGCAGATGGGAACATAATAAACTCTTTGCATTATTACTAATGCAGTCTTTCTTCTAAAATGTTTACCTTTTTTACTTCTCATTCCATCTCCCCTTTGTGCTTAGTATATATATCTTACATCAGACACTTAAAGAAGTACTATGAATTTCTAGCTATGCAACCCACCCTATGTGATCAGTAATCATTTAACTGATTATGTAATTTCCTGAAGTGCAGATGTGCATTTCATATATGACATGAAGCTTCCCATTGCACATCACTGAGTGCAGCATGCTTTATTCTAGTGTGTAATGGAAGCTAGTATTTTGATTTGTATATCGAGAAGAAAGATTATGATAAGCAAGCTGTGTGGCTTGAGTATAAATCTAGTACCAAATAGCAGAGTTTACTACTTTATTCCTGCTAAATATTATTTTTAAGAAAGCTAGTCTAATCTACTATTCACACAAGAATAGAAAAGAGCAGACAAATATCTCCACAATGCAATTTCTTCATAAATGTTTTACAGAGCTTAAACATTGGTACTAAAATCCACTGAATTGTGATGTTCGAAGGGACATCAGTAGAACTTGTATAAAACTTTTAATGAAAATGTGGTCATCTTTCTAACTGGAATATCAGCTTGTCCCAGAGAGATTTTCACTAATAGAGACAGTGCAGAAGCAACTGGCTTAGTGGAAGACTAATGTTGGCTTTTATACATCAGAAGTTTCCAGTCCATTTTTCTTTACAAATCAGTACATGTGATCTGTGGAATTATTAAGAATTTTCTTTGAGAAAATTAATCTATACTGTCATTTTTATGGAACTAAACCCGTACTTGTCCTCTAAAAGCTGTCTTGAATTTGTTAATTGGGTTAATCTGTAATGTTAATAATGTTAATTTTCTAATTCATTTGCTGCTGGTGACCTGTAAATACTGTTTGCATGATTTTGATCATAATAAGACAGCATTCATACTGTCTTTAGAAGAGTTTGTGCATTGCACAGTTTGTTCTTTGTATAAATATTTACCACAACACCTATTTCCTTCTTTTCAAAGAAAGAGAAACCTGATTTCACACGCAATGTTTTGTTAAGTATTTCTGGTCTTTACATGATCTGGAAAATAATTTCCATAATGACTTATACATTTAGGTGAATTTTATGTCAAGCTATAGTTTAATACACAAACTCAGATATTGTAGATACCATAGCAATACAAATTTGCTAGCATAGTGTGCAGTAAAAGCTAATTCATTTGGTTGGCTTTTTTTTTTCAACGTTAAGAATGAATTTGCCACTCCACAATGCTAATCAGTCTGGTGAGAAAATAATCCTAGTATAAATACATTACTTTTAGTACACTTGCTTTCTGCCAAGAACTGAATTTTGGTAGCTCTGAATTTTCTCTTTCTGAACCTTTTCTTCTCTTTATTTTGCTTGTATCTGTTTATTAACGAGATGTCCAAAAATTAACAGTATTTGAAGACCATTTACATTTCTGTATTGTAGAGAAAACTAGAGTTCTTACCTATGCTGCGATACTCTACGCTTCATTTTAATTTACTTCGCTTGAAGTGCATATTTTTGCTCTTGGATCAGGCGCAAACTGATCTGGAAGGATAATATTACTTCAAACATTATGACAGTAACCTTCCATCTGACTTAGTAAAGAAACAGAAATTCTAGTCTGAGAAAGGTAGTCTTGATCCTTAAAGAGACAGTGACAGCCTAGTAGTTCTCAAACTTTCTGTTTTTTTTTTCTTGAAAAATCTAAATAGTAGAAATGGCTATGTCAGCAGGTAACTCAAATTCACAGTAGTTTTGAATGTGTCTCTGAAAACAGCTCTTAAACCGGTAAGCTTATTAATTCATAACCAGGCAACTAACATCTGTAAACCTCTTAACCAAATTGTTAGAGCACAGGATCAGGTTACTGGATGCATTTCCTTATTTAATTTCATGTTGAACTTGTCACAGTGTTATTGGAGGCCAGAGAGTACAAAATGGGGAAACTGGGAAAAAGTATCAAGTCAGAATGCAGAATGAAATGTTTGATTGATCTTGATCTGAAATTGTATTTCAGATCATGTGCTGCTTCAGAGTGGCAAGAATGAAAATTGGACATCTCAATTAAATTGTAAAGCAACAAACAAACTTTTAAAGATTTACTTTTCAAAAAAAAAGAAATAAGAAAATTTTGAAGAAAGTTTCAGACGCTAGCTGTATCTTGATTTCAATGTTTTTGCCTAGACAGACACAAAAATATATTTAGAATTGCATAGTTTAGGATTGAAAATAGAATTAACTGGGAAATGCATATCTGGACCATTTCTGAAGCTGTCATTTTCATTTCTGAAGCTTTGTCAAACCCAAGAGCATTGTTTTTGGTTTATACTAGCTCACCTGTTTCAAGTTGCTGCTGTGGGAACATCACTATACAATTTTGCTACCAAGATTTTATAGAAGCAGCAAAACTAATGTATGATTTATGATACTGAAATTGCCAGTGACGACTCAACCACAGATTTCAAGTCTATAACAATTGCCCCTAAGTACTAGTGGTTAGTTAATGTCTAGAACACTTTATTTCAGTTGACATGGATAATTTAATTTAATGTTTTCAATGGATTGAGTATATTTTAAAGTTTCACAAGGAAAACTGCAACTGTTTTCTAGAGGACATTAAGGAAAAAATCCATATGGTAGCTATACTTATCTTTGCATTTGCAAGTGTATTTTTTAAAACATCCGTCTTCAAATCTCTCTTGTTAGAGAAAATGTTAAATCACTTTTCACTTCTAAATGAGTTTCCCTGAATGTGGATTGTTTTTGTTTTTCTTCTCTTTAGATCAGGATCAGTCCAGCTGTTATCTCGGTGCATCTGTTCTATCTGAGTCAACCAGTAAGGATTCTGCTTTCCACCTCTTTCTCAAACATACACGAGGTATGTAATTTATTGAATTATACTTGGAAATTTTTACAAAGTGTGATCTTTTACAGTCCATGAAATCTAGAGTGTATATAAAATTCAGTGATTTGCTAAGTACAGCTCTTCCATTTGATGCACTGAATCTGACTTACGTGAAAATAAGAATTAGCCCAGTGTAACTGAAGTTTGTTTTACTTAAAAAATTAAAAATAAATCAAAGATGCATCCAATAAAGTTGTTATCATGTTTGATTTGTTTATTTTTGATGGTTATTTGTCTCTTACCTCTGCAGTGATTTGCTTAGACTTTTGAAAAATGAATTCTTTTATAAATAATGTCTTAACCATCAAAGCAGATATGTTTGTAGGAATGATGATTACGCATAAAAGAAACAAGAAAGCTGTAGCCTGACCCAATAACACATACTACATCTATGATATACAAAGTTGAATGAGCCCATACGGTACTGCAGTCTTAATGCATTCCTAGAAAATGCTTTGAATTAAGAGACTAAATCCAAATAAATAAAGTTGTATTTTAGAACTATCAAGAAGAACAACAGCATTATAAAAATATTTATGAACTATTATGTAGAAGAAAACTATTGTTAAATTTCTGGATTAAATTTAAGCTGAACAGCTTCTTTAAAGTTCTTTGTTAAGAAATCCCACAGTAAGTTATTGTTTCCTAAAACCTGAAGCACCAGAAAGGAAAAACATGTAATTACCAAGAAGTTATTTTTAAAACAAAATGTTTGCTTGTTTGAAGAGTCAGGTAAGGGTAAAAGGAAGGAGTAAGAAATCCCAGTGATAAATGTGTTAAGCATTTGATGACTACATCTACATTTTACTGAAGTTACAGAAAGCAAAATAAGAACTGACAATTATTCAGATATATTTATTTTCCTCTTCAGACTTGCCTGTCATTTGAGCTGCTTTTTTCTATGATATAGTTTTTATTGAAAGTTACCATTTTCTCTGTTTTCCTGTGTTGCTTGTGGTAGTTTGAAATGTGGAAAAAAAAACTCTAGAAATTATTAACTTGATCTGTCTGAAAAGAATTAAATTATTTGTACCCACTTTTTGAGTTAGATTTTATATGATATTTTCAATCACATCTGATCTGAGATAGAATTAGTAGTAGTTAATTGCCCTTAGTGTTGTAATCTTAGTAAAATTTTACAGATTGTGTAAGATAGGATGTATATAATGGTATTCATATCTTAAACCATACATTAAATATTTAATTCTGCTTTGGTAGTATCTCATACAATTGCATCTGTTGTATCCCTTTCTTTCTGTTGTGAGATTGCATATTAATATAGGCATCAGAATAGCCATATCCTTTTCCTTGAAGAGATGATACCTTACTCAAAGCAAAGACATGAGTCAGAAAAAATTAAAAAGGATTACTTGTTTTCATCTCTGTTCAAAACTTTACCAAATAGTGTGGTTTTCCTGAAGCTGTACTAGACTATACCTTTCTGTTTTAGGGAATGTTGCAAACTGTTTTTGTTTTTTCTCTTTGAAACTTAGTATGTCACAGCATTATTTCTGAGGGATATAGCAAGAAGGATTAAGAATAAGTAGTAAAATTACATAAGCAGTAGGTAAAGTGTGAATCAGGTACAGGTTTTAGAAAAACTGCTTTAGTGCTGTTACCTACAGCAAAGACAGAATACTATGAAAACATCTTGAAATCAAATATTTTTCTGACTAGATTTGCCAGAATATGATTACTACATCATTTTATGTACTACTTGTGTACTTATGTACACTTGTGTAAAAAAACTGTGCTTGCTGCTCATTTATTACTTGTTTTGCTTCCCTACTTATTTTGATTAATGCAAAGACTGAAGGTAGAAATTCAGTAATAGAAAAGTAGGCTTAAATTTATGTTCTGCACACCTTTTAAAAATAAATAAATAAATAAAAGTCAAATATACAAGTTGGACTGCTTATGACTCTTCCACAGTAACACAGACTGCTGTAGCTTACATGGTCCTGATACTGAAGTTATGATCCTGTTTTCCGTTCGACTTTCATTCTTAGCAGATTATGGCTCAGCATAACTCAAAGATGTTCTATGACATCAAGAAATTTGACTATTGTGAATGACTTGTTGAAGCATCAAACAAGAGCAGCAAAGGGGACAGTTATCAGAACCAAGTTTTTTAGATATCTCTCTTCACATTTCATCATAATCTTTGTAGTGTATATTTAGAAACTTCTACATTTTAAT
Source organism: Gallus gallus (assembly GCF_016699485.2). NCBI lineage: Eukaryota > Metazoa > Chordata > Aves > Galliformes > Phasianidae > Gallus > Gallus gallus. The sequence goes on from NC_052532.1 coordinate 113,702,795, forward strand.
GCTGTTTTTACACTTGTTGCATGGCCATCTCTCCCCCCCCCCCCCCCTTTTTTTTTTATGGAGATCTCTATGAGTAGCTATTTCATTTTTTGACTTCTAACATTTCTATAGTGTAAAATAAATGTATTTATGAACTTCCCCAAGCACTAAGGGAGGCAGACTAATATATATTTGATAAATGTATGCTCTGTAAGGTCAACAAATAACTGCCTGGCAATTAAATTTGAGATACTAAAATTCTGTGTATGCACTACAGAAGCTTACTATTACTGTTTCATACTTTATTAGGCAGTAATTGCAAAAGCATTTTACTGTACTTTTTATGATGTTCAGACTGCTATGATCATGGGTAATTTACCTTTTAAATTAATTCCACCTAAGAAAGGTTATAAATTCTGTTCACATCTTCAGGCCATTTTCCTGAAAGGTCAGTTTTCAAGACAGTCTTTTATTTCTGTATTTATTTGCATCTGATTTTTCCTTTAGTGATTCTGTATAAGTTTTTGTATTTTTTTTCACTTGTGATTGCTTTCAAAGACTGAAAGACAATGAAACTAACATACTTGATTTTCCCGGTTTTCTTAGTCTGTAGGTAGACTCCCTTTCTTTCTCTTTTATAATGCTTTCATTATCCAACAATGACTGAAAGAGCTAGAAAATTAATCTATGATATATAGTTCTCCATTCTAACAGAATATTTTGAAATGAAGTTGGAAAATATCAAGCTTTTGCTTTTCTTCAATGTTTTATGTAGACATGCTTTAGTCACTTTTGGCAAAATGAAATAATTTTATACTTTGTATCTTACATCAGAGGTTATGTCAGGAAGCAGTCAATATTCATATAACAGAACCCATAGGAAAGGGGCATTCCGGCAATAAAAAGACTAAGCAAAAATGTGTACACACTATTGTACCCTATTTTTATCTTTAGAAACAGTTATTAATAATGAAATTAGCTGGAGAAAAAAAGGAATATCTTCCTGAATTGCTGAGGTTATTCAGTTATAAGAGGCTCTGTTAAACTATGTTTACATTAACAAGTAGCGCAAGACCGTAGCAGTGGATGTGTTGACCAAAATGGATGCTTATGACCTGACATCTAAAGTATATGTATTATGAAGGTTTTCTATACGTCTCTTTCTGGTCTGATCTCATGCATTATGCAGTTCTGAGTAAATGAAGCACATCTTTTGATCTACTTTCAAAAAGAATTCAGTTTACCCACAGATGGAGAGACATTGTTGCAAACCATAATAAAAGAGAACAGTTGGGAAATTCATTTCAAAAAACACTTCCCTTCTTTTGGAGGTTTTAGATTCAACACTTTTTTGTTGTTGTTGTTGTTGTTGTTGTTGTTGTTTTTGGCACACACTTTCACATGGAAACTTAAGATTTCATAGGGAAACTGAAGGAATTAAAGTTCCTTTGATTTGCTGGAGGATTTGGTTGCCAGATTTCCTTTGAATTTCCTTGGTCTAACTACTCTTCTGCTTCATCTATTCGAGACTTTCTACTTTCTGATGAGTATTCACTACTTCTATTTAGTTTCAGTTTTCTTTCTTTTTCTAATCTTTACTTCCTTCCCTGAATTTTCATCTTTTGAAACTATCAGGCTTACCTTTCTGCAGTGAAACTGTTCAATAGATATAAAACTCATGCGTGTAGGTCATAAGCTGGGATACATGAATTATTTGTAATACACGAGATTCTTTCTGAAAAAGTGCTCAGCAAATAGGATGTGTGCAACTTAAGAATACACAGATTCAATTTATTCACTAATACATGTAGTAGATAACCAGGACTAATATGTAACTTTACTAAGTACTGATGTGCTCATTGTTCCCAGTGAGATACATGATGGATTTCTGCTACCTGTCATCAGTCATGTGGGGAAAGGTCAGCTGCTCTTCTCCTTGGGATGTACCGATCCATGATGTTGCCAGCTGCTGTTCTTCACTTTCTTCCCTTTGAATTCTTGCATCTTTTCATTCTTCTTGTCTCCTCTTGAGCCCCTGCGCTGTTAGTACCATCTCAGCATTTCTGTATGCATTTTTTTACTTTTCTTATGTTGGAAGGCTTAGATAATTTCTCACACCTTAGCGACTTTCTCAGTAAAATCAATCCAAAATTGAGGACCTGTGCTGTGCCTGATTAGTCTTTGCATCACAGGCAGGTGAACTTCAACACAGATTACACGTGCTCATAAAGAAATGACTGTTTAAGCTCACCACAAAGTAGCAACCTTCTCAGAGCGCATTCATGTCAGTAATTTTCTGTCATCTTCGCCATTTTTGTCTATGTAAATGGCTGTAGTCTTGTCTAAACCATGAGCTAGCATCTTTCCTGATTCTGGTAAGTGCCATTGTGGAACTCAGAAGCTCATATAGATGCAGATTTGCTTCGTAAGATTTCTAACAAAAGAGAAAGGTATAGGACTTCTTCCTACTCCATGTAAATGGCAAATTCCTGGTGGCTGAACCATCCTGACTTACATCTCCCAGCAAGGTTAAAACTTTGTAAGAGCAGTGATCTAATGTTATATCTGTTGGTGAAGTATATTTTATTTAAAAGGATAACACTACTGGAACATTATGTGACAACACCAGTGATATAGCCTAAGCCGTATATTTTTCTCCAGAGGTATATGCTGCCAAAGTCAGTGCATTCAAGCCGGTGGCATTCCTGAGTGTAGACTGTCTCTACTGTCAGCATGGGGAACTCTGGAGAGCTCCCTAAAACCTCAATACATTCAAGTCTTTTCTCACATGGAGAAAATTGATGATCAGGAGCAACATTTTTGTGTCGCATTTGAAGGTGCTCCTGAAAGCTGACTGTGAGAATAAATAGCTGGGTAATCTGCTCAAAATATATTCTTATCAGGAGAAGCTAATTATAGGTGGTGGGATTTTTAGGGTTAATGACTTATATATACTTTTCAGCACAAAAATGTTTGCTTGGTATATTGGTACAACAAAACAGGGAATTGTCCTGGTACAGCGAGCCATAAAACTTGAAGTTTATTCCTTGTAGGTTTCTGGAGTTTCTTCAGGGCATATATGGTATATACTTATACTCTGTTATATGCGTTATTTTTACCTTTCAGTTGTACTTTGTTTACATATTTTACAGGGCTGGCATATCTTTACTTGTTTTTTTTCAAATCCAGGCAACTGTTTTAGTGAAATAACTTAAGATGAATTAAGTGAAAGGCAATAGTATAAGCTCAATAGAAAGCATTGGTAGCTGGTTGTTGTCCTTTTAAAAGCAATCCCTTGAATTCAAAGAGTAGAACAGTACATTAACTTGGAAACAATTTATCTACTTCAGCATGCTTTCCTGATGTTGTAAAAGGAGAGAGAGGGAGAAAAATGATCTTCAGGAAAGAAAACAGAAATTCATCTTTTGTATAGTCTTCTCGTGTAGATTTATGATGGAAAACAGATTTTAAATCTATAATTGCCTCATAGATTTAATTCAGACCATGTAGTACACCTCATCAGAATCTTATGGCTTGTTATTGAGCATCCAGAGTACAGCACTCCAGAGCTTTTAAACTATGTGAACTGGCCTCCCAGAAGGCTGTTATTTAACATCATCTTAGCCTATTTCTCTACTTAAAAATATCTACTGTATTTTAGAATTTGATAAGGAATTATCTCCCTCAATTTCAGTAGAACTAGAACATGAAAAGGTGATTAATTCTACAGCATATTGCTGCTAATTTATTCAATAACAGCTGTGAGTGGACAAGATGGATCCACGTGTCCTTCAATAAGATAAAATTACTTACTTCCTCTCCCCTCCTTTTCTTGGTTCTTGCTTCTAATCTTGATCTGTTTAGCTACTAAACCCAGTGGAAACTCCAGAGACACTTTTCTTTCAATCTGTAGTCATTAAATCTATGTCCAGTCCTAAATTAGCAGTTAGATTATCTGCACTGATCTTATATTGCCAGACACAAATGTACAGTGTGACAATTACCAGCAATATCAAACAAGTTGTTACTCAAGAAGCAGGCCTAAAGAAAGCTTGATTTTCTAGAGTTTGGTCTTCTATCCATTATTCCTTTCCTCCACAACATGTCTCTGTTTCCTTTGAATTCATCTGTGCAAGATTCTTCCACATCAATGCTTCATGCCAAATACAATCTAATGACTGTTTCCAGCCATCTCTAAACTAGCCAGGAGCTTTCCTGATAGAGAAGGATAAACTTTCAGTATGCTGTAGCTTTTGCTTCACTGCTGTGTCTAAGTTGAATGTCCTTATTTATACAGATGAGTTCAACAATGCACTGAAGGAGTGTTAGAGACCTATGTCTAATTCTGCTGAAAGTGGACAGCAGACTAAACAAAAAGCAAGCAAACAAACTTCCCCTGATACTGATGCTAATTGTGAAGTAGATAGAAAGACAGAAAAATTATGTTGATTTTCTTCTTAAAGAAGAGGCTGAAAACCATTATAAGATTCTTGAAAACACTACCTCAAAGTAATATATATTTAAACGAGGGCATATATGTAGGAAAGAGGCTGAATATTTTGTATAAGAGTTTTGAAAATTGAAGATTATGATAAAATTTGATATTTTTCACAACATGGTTTTTGGTAATGAAGGGAGGAAGGACTTATTGATTTTAACTGTAATTTTAACTTTTTTTTTTAATTACTACATTTTGTCCTCAAGAAACTTATTTTTAAGTAACTATTCAAGGCATAAGTGCTAGAAGGCAGTATTGAAACTGAACTTTCAACATAGAAGTTTTATGCCTTAAGAGCGCTTGATAGCTACAGTGTTGAATTAATGTTCACTTTTTTCCTACACTGAGTTTTTCTAGAGCTTTTTTTGTAAAATGTTTTCATTGATTTTAGTTTGATCCTTTGTTTTGTTAAAGAAGAAATGGCCTTTTAGACTGAAATGAAGAATGGGTCTCAAGTATCAAAAAAAAGTTAAGTGAAAGTCAAATTCCATATATAGTATGTACTCTAAGTAAATAACAATTTTTAGCCATAGTCAATTCTCAATACAGTGTCTCAAGCTTCAAATTCAGTGATCAATTAATCCTTAGAATCATAGAATTATATAATCACAAGGTTGGAAAGGACCTACAAAATCATCAAGTCCAACCATCGTTAGATTTCTCTTTCTTAAGATTTCTCTTAATCAGAATTTAATTTAAATGCCATGCAGGAGCATGAGTGCTTCAGCTTCATTTTAAAAGATTTATTTCACAGCTTTAAAGCTTTATGTTTGTCTATTTCAGTATGATGTTCTGATCCCTACTCTGACCATTTTCCTTCTCATCCTAAATAGTATCCCACATTTTCCGTACTCCAGGCTTCAGTGACAGTATGTGGAGTCACTTTGTGTAGGTATTTAGAAGACAACTGTTAGACTTTTTGACAAACTCTTGTTACTTTGTCTGAGTCGTATACTGAGGAGACTGCAAATACCAGCCTGTTCCTGGAGTCTCTTGGAATTTAGTGCAATGTAGTACAGATAAAATTGAGTGTCTTTTTTTTTTTTCCTGTTTGTGAAAAATAATCCCACATGTAATTCCATAATTATCTTGCCAAGCACATAATTTTCTTCTGTATATTTTCCAGAGCTCTATAAATTATTTTGTTTACCTCCTCCACCCATAATTCTATTTGACAACCCTTTGATAGATACATATCACTGTTGCTTTCTGAAAATATTCTTCTAAACGTCAGTTGCTGTTGCATGTAATCTCAATTTGAATTGTAGTCAACAAAAAATACAAAGGGAAAGTTGGTTTTGTTTTCTTTTGTCCAGTAGTCCTTGGGGTTATTTAGGAAAACTGTCTGAATGTGCTGGGCATGCAGGCATTTATTTTCTACTTCTTGTTGGAGTCAGCATTGGCTGAGCTTTTGTTTAGTAATATATATTTTAGTTGGATTCAAAGCTGTTACCATAGCAGAAAAAAAATATTGCTGAATAAAGTGTAAAAGTTAAGAGGATCTATGATGTAGTGAAAGATTTAGGATGATCAATAAAAACAGAGTGTGAAAGTCTGTTATAGATTAGAGTTCAATGGACTTCAGGACCATGTAGATTTAGTTTCCTTTCTCAAGAGATGAATTTGAGTCAGGGTCTTCTTCCACACAGCAGCCAGGCTGAGCAGTTATGACAGGCTGGAAGGCACACACACGGGAGTACAAACAGCCAATCACAGAGTTCAGTGCAGAGAGCAGTGCCTTTACCAGCCTTCCCATAAAAACAGCTGGCACTCATGTAAATATGAACAGCACAGACAGCCAGGTGCATTTTCCAGTATTTGACTGATTGGGACTGAGCTGTGCTGGAGGTACAGACGTGCGCCCTCACTCTCTTGATGCATTAACACCACCCTCAGATCTTTTGAATGTTAGCATGTAGCTTAAGTTTCTCCAGTCCTCAGATCTGTGGCTCCTTATCTGCTCATCAGCACAGACCTTGCGTCTTTTTGGATCCTGGTCTGCTCCTACTTCCTGGCTAGTCTTGCTTGATGTTCACCATCAGAATGTATATGTATGCATTTGCTCACTCAGCTCATATGTCCATGTGTGACTGCTAGTCTCTTGAATACTAAACTAGCACAGATTTAAGTCTGACCTGTATGCAAATTCAGACTGTAGGCTCTTTATTTAGTCACTGATCCTTATAATGGGTCTTCCCAGACACTGATGATCTTGCTGGCTAGTATGGATTGATATAAGGTAGCAGCTAACATCCTGCCACCAACACAAAGCACTGCTCCCTCCTGGTCTTAAATATACTCTCTACTGTAGCTGGTGCTTGAGCCTCATCCTCCTTGCTGTTAGTATCTAGTTTGGCAAAATTGTAACATACTGAAGACAGGATTTTAAAGAGGGACAGATATATTTGTGTATATGAAAGCCATTTTTTTTCTCAAATGCATTCAAATAATGTTTAGTTCTTTGGCAGGGTATGTGATTAATTGAAAGAATAGCAGCTAAGAGTTACATTCATAATTCAGACAAGTTATTCATGCTGGGAAAGATGCGTTTTGTTTGTGCTGCTCTGCATGGTGGATGAAATTGATGTTTCAGTTGCATATTTCAGTATATTTAATTTCTTATATCTGAGATAATCCCTAAATAAGAAAGAACTAAATTTAAACATACACTTCAGTTGCAGTGAAATTACCGGAAATGTAAATGTATGCATCAAGCATCTATTCTAATTGCTGTAATATGACTTGGTGTGATTTTTTTGTGTGTGTGTTTAACAATTCTGAAAAATACTTTACTTGTGACAATACCTACATGTTCATCTAAAATTATGTACTTCTCCATGTCCACTATATATTATTAAACCTAACCTGAGTCAATATTACTACAGCTCCCGTTCATGACAAATGATGACTTTAAAATTGTTCACTGTAGAGGAGGAATAATTTAATTAGAATGAACACCATATCCTTACTACTCTGCTGCTTTTATTCTCTTTTCTTGATATTTTGTCATACTATTGCTAAAATTAATAAAGTATTCAAAATACTTTTTTTATAGGGGAAAAATAAATTATTCACATTCTCATTAAAGATTGATGTCTTTCAGTTACAAGGGGAAATTAGATCTCCTGATTTACTTTTCTGTCATAATACCTGGATGATTAGGCAAGGCCTATTTTAGTTTGATAAAACCACTGGGCTTGCACCTGTCAGCGTATATTTGCAACAAGAATACTTACCACTGTTACCTTCTTCCTCACCATTTAAGTTTCTGCAAAACTTAATTTCTCTTTTACATCTTACGATGTATGTAGGTCCACATTTTCAGCTTTTACAGAATTTATGCTGAACCTTTCCTGTTTTACATGGAGATCAGGTTAATACTATCATTAATAAACACCTGTAATGATTATCTTCAATCTAATATGAATAATGAGGTTTAATGAATATTATTTCATTGAAGATTTGCATCACTGCAAAGGGGAGGGGAAGAAGAGAGGAAAAAAATGTTTGCTGTCTCTCAATTTAATTGTAACTCAGTCTTTGTGTCTGTTCTAATGTGACTCTTGTCCACTCATGAATCATAGCACCTGAACTCGCAGAGAGGATTTTGATGTCAAGTGTTAGACAGAATTTGGATGTCCTCAGAAGTGAGAACAAAGATCTATGTTACAATTACATACGAAGTGTCTGAATCATAGTCTTTACTATCTCCAGGTATAGTATCTCACAGACTTTGAAGCATGCAACAGAAAATTCTACATTGGACATCAGTGTTTATGCTAAAAATGTACATAAGATGCTTTATTACATTCACAGTCACTTGATATAGTATCATCTACTAAGAGGAAGGAAATTGAACTTATTTCTTTGCTTAGTAGTAGTATCTCTTGAGATGACAACACATTTAAGGGCTCATGATACTCATGACACATAAGTATGACTGGTTTTTTGGGACTCTACTAGACACTACTTTCCTGTTAAGATGTTAAATTAACCCTTCAGTGGTGTATGTGAAAGGATCTGATGTTTCTGATTTTAAAATTAGTATGTTATTTTAGGGAAAAATCTGTGTTTTCATAAATAGTTATAACCTGTAACAAGTAGGTAATGAATGTGTACAGATACTTAATTACTTCCCACCCTCACGTGTTGTTTTGGTACCTGACAACTGTATTTTCACAAATCTCCACTTACTTGAGGGAAGGTACTTAATGTTGTGTTTCTAAGTATGAACCCAGAGAAACAGAGGTGTAGATATACTAAAACTTTACAATACTAAAGCAAATCATATTTTGTGATCACATTATTTGCACACTTGTTAGAAGAATCGTAATGCTAAATATTCTTGTTTGATTGAATGAAGTAAAGACAATAGTTTTGCAATAATGTTTTATCTTGAACTGTCAAACCTTCATCTGATCACTTAATGAGCACTGAAAATCCCTTGTAGATATAATCTTTTTCTCCATCATAGATTTTAGGTTAAAACAAAGATTAACAAACCATAAAAATTGATATGTATTAATTACAAGACCCGCTTCCTTTTTGAAAATGAATGTCAATTACATAAATGAGTTAACGTGCTTTGTTGCGATTTATATTACCTCTGCTACATATAACCAGCAGAAACCATCAGATTCATCAGATAAATTGTGTGCAGTCATTTAGAGGCTTTTCAGCTCCTTCTTTTCAACCACTAAAAAAATCCTCTCCATTAAATAGGAAAATAAGAAGTTAATTGTTAAAAAGAGCTGTTATTCAGACTTGTATGAATAACACATTCACTTTTCAACACTACACAAACAAACCGTTCTGTTTTATCAAACACAGTGGTGCAAGACCACAATACACAGCATTACTTATTAAAAAAATAAGAGAGAAAGTTGATATAAATTAGTGTCATGACCATAAAAATCCAAAATGTCTCTGAATTAGAAATGCATTTAACAGCTCAAAATAATTTCTTTACTCGTATCATCTAATGGTACGAATGGACATCTGAATGATACGAATGGACATCTGAATGGAGATCTGTATCATCTAATGATACGTAGGACAAATCACTGCTCTGTGTTAATCTTGATAAACTCTAGAGCAGGTTTTGCATTAAAGTGATCAAAGCCAGAACACAAGATGTATTATTTAAATTGTCATCGTAGATGGATGATTGCTGATATGTAAGAGACCACTATAGTTAAATCAGTGCTCACTCCTAAAATTATAATAAAATCATACAGTAATGACGTTTAGGCCATGCTTCATTTTTGCACTATATAAGAAGAATACAGTAGAGTGAAGATTTAGAAACATTTATTTTACTATCTGAGAGAAAGGACTGAAAATTGTGGAACAGAACTTTTCCTGTAAAGAGAAGTAACACAAAGAAATAGAAAACAAAGCTGGAGGATATTCTCTGAAGGTATTAGCTCCTAGTCTAAACTTAAGTGTTCCAATTGCATTGAAGCAATAATCTGGTTAGCCTTAGAATATTTCACTTATATGGAGAAAAACAAAGAAATTCAATCTGCAAAGTTATTGAATATCAGAGAAGTTTAAAGAGACAGCATTTAAAATAGTTTGTGTAAAGACTGAACCCATAGCTCTGAAAACTACTGTTCTGCCTAAGGATTACGGGTGAAAGGGTGGAATCTTGACTATAGAAACTTGACTATATTTTTGTTTAGGCCAGTTTTTCTGCTTTTATTTTTTCAGGCTGACCGATAGGTATACCTCATTTCTTCAACATGGTTAAACGTAGAGATTATTGACTGCCAAGTTTCAGGAGTTAGTATTGGGGTTGATCCACATGTTGAATTTTAGACTATTATACACAAAACACAGTGGGCAAAAGGGGACAAAACTAGAGCCAAAAAATTCTTGTTTCTGTAATGTGACAGACTACTAAAAGGTTTATTGTTAGTCCATTCATAATACCACCGCAATTTAGAATCCAAAATAATGCAGAAAAGTAAAATAGTTAAAAAGGCTATAAAGATGCTTATCCTCCTGGTATCACACTGTTTCCTAAGCTTGATAGCATCAGTCTTTAACAAGGAACAGGAATTGGATGGCAATGTCAAGAAGCTATGAATGTTCCAACTTCTTTGCTTGCTTAGAGGGCTACTAAAGTCTATTCTTTCCTCACCAGTTTTGAGATCTGGTTGGATTTATTTTTATGCATTATCTTAATGCAGTCTGCATAAATGAACTTTATCCTTACACCCTATTCTCATTTATTCAGTTTTGTATTCCCTAATATCTCTAAACTTGTTTAACAAGATTGTATTCCTGTTGTGGCTTTTTTGAATTGTATTTACTGTTGTGGACCTTTGGTATCATCTTGTGTTTGTACTCTTGTAAACCATTTTGTATTCTGGACAGAATAAAAATAGAATCATAGATAATTCAGTCTGCACAGATATTTACTTTTTATCTCTATAAACTCGAAACATCCTAAAACAAACCTGACTATTGTCCATTTGCTGACTGCTGACCAATTGCTGTCATAACTAAAAGAAACTAAAATCAATTTATACCAAGACAAATCTCAATTAAATCCTGAGACCCTTTCTTAAAATATCACTAAAAAGCCTTTTAATATTAATGGCAAGAAATCATATTTGCTGGAATACAGAAATGTTAACTCCAGAAGAAACAAACTTGCTAATATGGGAAGTATTTTAGTTTAGAAATTTATTCTCCCTCCATGCAGATTATACATTCTTTACTATGTCATGGCTTCTGTGATTCACACAACTATTGTTTTATGACTATTTCACATTAGTGGTCAGAAGCTGCTTTTCAAGATGGATTCTTCTTACCGACTTTGACTATTTTCTTGAGTACTAGGAGACTACTGAAAAAAACCTGCAAAATCCAGCATAGAGATTAATTCTGCCTTACTACAAAACCCTGTGAACCTTGAATGATGAAGAATATGAAAATTTATAACTCAGGAAATAGATATATGTGTAACTCACAGAGGAGAGTAATAGCTAAACTGGCTTTTTCAAAGGGTATAAAGTATGTCAAGAAAACAACTTTGGAAAAAGCAGAAGTGCTGAATAATCACTGTATCTCATTCACGTACGTACGGAAGTCAATTGGAGACTTGTATCTGTTTCCAGTTATATATGAATTGCAATACATCTGGAAACTTGTAACAGGTAGTACAATGTTTTGTTGAATATAAAAAGTAGGATATAGGAGCATTGATGTCACTACCAATTTCACAACACTTTCCAGATATTGATTAAAATCTGTTGTAGCTTCAGAACTTGACTGTGCCTTTGGAGATAGGATTAAGAGATATGTATATCCAGGAGCAGTTTAAAATGAAAGTGAAAATATATATGTCAAAAATAATAAGATATTTTACATATGTTTAAAATTCAATTATGCTTGAACTGGAGCAACTACTGTTTTCTTTCAACCATGGACCGAAGACATTTTTGTGTGAGTTTGGACCTAGAAAAAGATTAAGGAAAGATGAAGCTGATGTCCTCTGAATTTACTTGTCTAATGCTTTATCTTAGGTTAATGTGATTTTTTTTTTTTTTTTTTTTGAGAGCAAAAGGATAAAACTTAGTGCTTTGTTTTGTTTGTTTGTTTGTTTGTTTTTAATGGCTAGACAGTAGAAGGATTTGGGGAGGATGAAAAGTGCTAGTAGGCCGTGCTTTCTTATATACAGAATACTGTGGATTCACTGCAGCAGAGGAAGAAGGAGATAGAGTGGGATATAATTTCCCATTATTATGCAGAGCATGTAAGAGTCTGTTTCCAAAATGAAAAAGCAGGAAGAACTGTCAGTTTGGCATGAAGTATTGGAAAAATGTTAGACCTTAGAATAATTACAGAATTGTTACCACTCTCCTTCCTGATTATTGCAGTCTTTTCTCTTACCTATTTGGCATTCCCTGTGCCAAATGACTTCTGCATAATGTGGTCTCCACTTCTGTTCACTATCATAGAGTTATTTTGCTAGTCATTATGTCTGTCACCCTTCGTTTGGTCCCTAGCATGTTTTTTTTTTTTTTTTTTTTCCCCAAGTTATATTACCATCTATTCTCATCTTTGCAATCATCTTCCTGTTCTCACTTGCATCTTGCATACTGTTCTGTACGGCTGCTCAGTTTTGCTTTCTTGCTCTTCTCATCTCCTGCAATTCACACATGTCTTTCCTAATGTGTTTGCTGACTGAATTTCACGAAGTCCACCATCAGAATGCCAATGGTGGGACATTGCAAAGATATCCTATGCTGCCAATATGAATGCAGAACATATCAGCAGCCATGAAAAATATTTTTGAATGTGGCACAGACATGATTGTCAAGCAGTTAACTTTTTTGTTTGTTTTAAATATTTGGCAGCCCTGTAACACCTAACCTAAGGTTAAATCTACTGGGGTTTAGGGGGTCAGCAATATGTTCTAGGCTAAGCTAGGTTTTAAACTGTTGTGTAATTCATGTATTAAATAAGACACCTTCTTCCACCAAAGCGAGCCATAAGATCTGGTGTGGAAGTGATGGAGACTTTCTTTTGAAATACTACACAGTAATCTTATAGCGGGAATCTTAAAAAAATGATCGTCCACTAACCCTCAGTAAGAGTGTGCGATCTTCACAGTCTTCACAATCTTTGTTACGTATATGTTTCAGAAGTTCCCAAGAGTTAAAGACCTTAAAGTATAATTTTTCTTGTTTTAGTTATGCTGAAGAGGTGAATTGCTGTGCTTGGAGCCTTTTTTTTTTTTTTTTTAACTTGGTGTGCTTAAACCTTTTAAGAGGAGGTGCTACTGCACATCTATGATACATAAATATAGTAGGTATTTCTATCAAAATAATGGTTTTTATTTTGTCCACAAATGCATAATAGACGATTAGTTAGAAAATGATAATTTTGTAAAGGAAAAAGGAAACTTTGAGCTAAGCCTTTTAGACAAGCTTTGTTTAAAAGCAAAATAAATTACATTAAATGAAACAACATATTTAATTACTGAGCCCTGTTCTCAATCAGTTAATTTTAATCTAAACAGCAAATGTTTAACTTGTATCCATTATTTAGTACCAGAAGAAATCCTTCTAAATTAAATTTCTTAACAAAATAAGCCAGAAAGACTCTGCCAGAAGTGTACAAAATTGTATTAACATAAGATTCATAGAATCACAGACAAAGCTTATACACATGCTGTATCTAATACATTTTATTGTGTGCTTATGATAGTGATGATGTGAAGCCTTTCAGTTAAAGACTCAAACATCCATTCTTGCATTTGTGCCATTTATTTCTCAAAGCAACTTTTCAAGTTTTAACCAGTCATTTGTGAAATTGCTTATTAGTGTCTGAGTTGCATATTCATGACTTAATGTTTTCTGAAAAGGAATGTGAGGGATGTTGTCAATGACTATAAATACTTGAATGGAGGGTGCGAAGAAAATGGAGCCAGGCTCTCTTCAGTGGTGCCCAGCGCCAAAATAAGAGGCAATGGACACAGAAGGTTCCCTTTGAACATCAAGAAGCACTTCTGTGCTGTGCATGCACTGCCATGGGTTCCTACAGAGGTGGAGAAGTCTCCTTCCTTGGAGAACTTCAAATGCCACCTGGATGTGGGCTTGGGCAACCTGCTCTGGGTGGCCTTGCCTGAACAGGTTGGATGACAAGTCTGCCAGAAGTCCTTTCCAACTTCAACCATTCTCTGATTCTCTGAAACTTTCAGATATAGGGCAAAGGACAGTTCTAACTTTTGGTGAAATAATAACTGAGGAAACAGTTTCCTCCTAAAAATACAACCACTGTGGACCATCTGTGAAAGGAATATTTCTTGCTTCCTGTCTACTTTAATAAACTGAACTAAAGAAAATAAAAATGATAGTGTAACCATCAAAAAACAGGATGAGATTGCATCGTTATCATTTTAGATGCTGGTTTTTTTTATTGTATAGAAGTTGAACTAGCTTGAACTGCATTACATGTCATTTTCTTTGCTATACTACTACTACTATACTACTACTATAACATGTGCCATGAAAAAGCGTGTTAGACCAAGTTTAATTTTGTTTGCTCTCCATGTCTGCAATTACATATGAGAGACTGGGCAACCAATGACCTTCCCAGTTAACTTCAGATATATAAAAAAATGAATTGCCCATTTAGGTGTCAAGGGACCTCAAGCATCTTTATAAGAGGTGTTTTAAAAAAAAAAAAAAAAGCAAACAAAAACGTATCTGCCTTCCCACCCTTAGTAAGAGTTAAGGTAGAAATGCTGAAATGCTGTCTATTCTTTCTTCAACTCCTTTCTTCAATTTAGCACTGAACCACCTTCGGAAGAGCCACAATAGAAAACATCTTAGTCTTCATATATGAGCCAAGCTTTTAAGTCTTATAGCAGTGAACATAAATGAAGAATAGATAGCCCTGTGTTTTTGTTAGGTACTTCAGATACTTACTGGAGTGCTGGTGATCTCTCTTTCTAGTGCCTGATATCAATCCTTTTCTAGATGAGTTCCTAAAGAAATAAATAACCATCCTTCCCCAGCAGCACCTGTTGTCTGCAAGTGCGCTGGAGGCTGCCCTTTCCAAGTCCCGAGGTTGGTGGTAGAAAAAAAAACCTGATTATACTGGATTAACACCTGTGCCACTAGTGTTAATTTTAGCAGGGCCAACTGTGGTTTTAATTTGCATTATTCTATGTCAGTAATTTTCATGGAGAAACTGTTAAGACAAAAAAAAAAAAAAAAAAAAAAAAAAAAAAGACCGCTGTTAAATGGTTCCACATTAGACTCCAGGAAGACACAGTGAGCTCTTCCTCATCTCTCTTTTTCAGTTCAAGGGAACTGAACTGATGGTTGCTGTTCTGGGTACTGTAAATGGGAGGTACTCTGAGATGTTACAGACTTAACAGCAATGCATCAAGGAGATATTCCTTCCAACAACTAGAAACTTTGTGATCCAAGTACATTACTGATATGAAAAATACATGATTTGAACTGGGATAAAGTTAAATGAGAGTGTGGTGGCTCTCTTCAAAGATATTGCAGGATGTTTTGCTCATCGTAACCACTATTTTATCAGTGTGACACTATGTTGGTTGCTTGCTTTTAAACATTTTCCTATGCTACTATAGAGGCAACAAATGCATTTTTGCCCATCTATAATCCTTGCAAAGAAAATCTCTGCTATAGAGATCCACTGCCTCATTACTTTTGTTACTTCACAGTGCTATGCTTTCTAGGACTGACACAAAAATTACATAGAACTCAACCTGAGTGATGTGTTCCATAGAAGCAAAGCAGAGAATTTAAATTACACTTATTTTGATTTAAGTATCTAATTCGGAGTTCTAGTCTTAAGCTTCAGAAGTCAGGTCCAAGGATTCTTTTACAGAATCAGCGTTCTCCACTGTCCCATTGGAGAGGTGAGAGGCAAGGCTTAAAAAACAGGCTAGCAAATGAGGAAATGTGGGAGGAGATGAGCTTTTCCAGAGGGCAGTTGACTCTAATTATGATGCGTGGTTTGAATCAGATGGCTCAGTCTTGTAAAGGGTCAGCTGAGCTTATGCTGATAACTGTGACGGTTTACTCAGGGCCTGTAGGACAGTAAAATAGAGCAAAAATGTTATAAAAATCTGGCTCAAAGATTTTTACCAAATGTGTTGTGGCTTTATTCAGAAAAAAAGTGTTTTGCTGTGAATTTATTATGAAGAGTGACCTAGTGATGCTGATTTGTACTAGAATTGCCCATATCCAGCAGTTGCTCATCCACATTTTCTAAATGGGAATGAGTAAAGAGAAGCATGAAGAAACATGTGGCTCTTGCAATTAGGCCTATTTCATTTATCTTATTAACTATGCGAAATCATAAGGAAATAAATCTTTACTAGCAGTTAATAATCTGTTGGTTATTTGACAGCTGCAGGCAAGCCCAGTAATATAAAAATTACTGTCATTATGAACAGCTTCTAATAAGGAGAATGTTTATTAAAAATGTGAACACATTCCATTTCAACACTTACATGAAAATTTGTCTTTTCATGATGTTTAATAACTAATTTTCTGCTAGAATGACCCAGAATGATACCATATGTGTTCTGTACTAAAATTTGCTGTTAAAATATCAGTGTCCTGTAACAGGCATAATTAAGCTGCTATTCAGACTGTATATACAATATACATGTAATGCAGCAAAATATCAGTTTACAATCTGTTCTATTTGTCATGCTAAAATAGTTGCAAATGGTATTAGTAGGACCGTGTTCTACTTTATACCCTCTGAAAGATTTTTTTAATTGTTATTTTATTTATTTAAAGTTGCAAACCATTCTGGCACAACGCTATAGACCAAAAATGCAGCTCCTGCTTGTATATTTTCTAATTACTGTGATGCTGATGCAACACCAATTTTTTGCTTGCAATTTATAGGCACTACTGTAGAGGGCGTGAAGAGGGAATACTTTCTTGGTAACTAGCAGAATACATGAAGTTCACAGACAAATAGGATCTACTTGGTTGGTCTTCACAATTTCTACTGAAATTGTACATATATATATTAATGTCTTCTGTTTTAGTAGGTGTCGTATTGCTGAAAGAGCTGAGAAAGTGTTTTCCTACACGCACAGTAAAAGGTAGGGGGAAAGCAGTTTGTGGCAAGTTAAAGCTACTCTTGTGCTTTTGAGGGAAGAGAGAAGCTGCCTTCTCTGCTTGACACAGCCTTTTTGCAACGTGAAGGGCAGCCTGTCACAGTGACTACAATGAAAAAAAGAGAAAAAATCCAGGAAAGAAATATATACAATCCACAGATAAAGTTGCACATGATTGCAATGGAATAGATGTGTATGCAAGGATCTTGTCGTTAAGCCTCTCTGTCTATAGAAAGGGGAACATGAAAGTTTCCCTGCCGACATTTTTTGAGAACACAGCAGTCTTTGTTTATCAGAGGAAACAACCATGGGGAGAGCAATGCTTCTCCCATACATTCTAACGTGGGTAGTTCAGTTACTCCCAGGGAACAATACAGATATTCCTCTCTTACCATGTGTACATTGTAGTAGGCATGAAAAAATGATCTCAGATATTTAGAACATATAACGTAGTTGTGAGATTTACTCATAACTAAGAGCTTTCTCTGCTGAAAGACAAAAGCTGCATCTCTAACCTGGAGATGTCAGTTCCATGAAATTTCAAGATTTCTTTAACAGATAGATAATGAAAAGACTGTATGATATTCTTGTTCTAATTTATGTAGTTTATCTACAACATTATTGCTGGAACATACCCTGAGTTTGGTATTCTGACACTTGGAAGACTGGCAAGCCATTGGAAAATGGTTTTTTATTATGGAGTGTGTCAGGTCACCTTTGTAGATGGCATACGTGGTTTTTTGTTTGTTTGTTTTTCATTTTAAGAAATGTCAATCAAATGAAAAATAGTACAGAATATCTATGGCTTCTACAGCAGTAATATCAGCTCTTCCAAATATATTTTAATTATGTCCTAAAACTACTTTTGGATTCATCTTTCTTTAATACAGTGTTATGCACCTACATTGCAGCCCACCAATGTTCAAAAAACACAACTCAGACCCTAGAAAATCATGGGATTTATTTACATATTATACCTATAATCTCTGAGTATTAAATATGGGAAGTTCACTTTATCCTGCTTGTTTTGTTTTGAGCCTTCAGAGTCTTCTTGGGTCTCTTTTCAGAATTCTATCAGTAAGTATAAGTCTAAAGGGTTTTGGTTTTGTTTTGCTTCATTTCTTTTTATAAAGCCATACTACAATGTATGTGAACTCTTCTCATTAGGACATAGAATCAAACAATACCTTCTTACAGGAGGACAGACCACAAATGGTACTTTAAGATGAGATTTGACTGTAGAAGAGCAGTGTAAAATGCAATTTACTGTCACGGGGAGAACAAAACATTACTCTGAAACATTAAATATTGTATCTAAAAGAAAAAAAAAGCAAATATCTGAATAAAATGATTTAAATATTTTCAGAATTTCCAAATTACCATAAAAATCTATTCTGTTTTACAGGAAACCGGTTAGCTCCAAAAGAAAAACTGGGCATCCCAGTGTTATTCATGCCAGATACAATGAAAATGTATGAGGCTGTGATGGTAATTCATGTAATGAGGGAAAATGGTGAGAACTGGCCTTATGAAGATTCTACTGAATTAAGTAAAGACTTAAAGAGGTAATTTATTCTAATAGGAAGCAAAAAAATAGTTGAAGATACTCAATCCTGTCATCATTTTCTCCTTCAGATATTTGTGCGTAGCTCCCAAAGGAGAGTCAAGTGTCTGATTTTGAGGGCAATAGGCATCCAACATGAGCTTTTAATGTATCCTGTAAAGTGTGTACTTTACAAAATGCGAAATGCTAGCTGTCAGCATAGTTATGGATGTTGAGCAGAGGAAAGCTCTTAGAGGCCTCTAATTTTTCACTACTAGTTGTTCTCCTGTGGACATGTTTATGTAATGTATAAACTGCATCAGGTGTGGCATGAGAGATCATATACTCAGATACTAACATAATCAAAGACACTTAAGTATGTGGATGTAAGTTATGACTTTTCTGAAATGGCTGGACCTTACTCCATATTTTTCTAAGATATGTTTAGCTTATTGCTTACAGCATACAATAAAAAGGAGTCTCAAACATGCAGCATCTCTTAACTCTAGAATGCTTCGGAGAAGAAAATAGTATTATGATGATAGCCTTTCAAGTTTTCCATACTGATACTGTTTGTTTATTCTCCAAATAGTGTTACTGTATCAGAGGATGGGGGTATTCAGGGAATACTCTGGACCTATCCAATTCATGGAATACCTGAAGCACCACATCAGAAATTAGTGCCAGGTAGGTAATTAATAAAATGCTTGAACAGTAAATGCAAGGAAATTAATTTGTGTTATCACACAAATTTGATCATGAGAAGTTGCAGTAGTACTTTTTCACATTCTTAAAAAAGATAAAAGCAAATTTGAAAAATTTCCCAGCCTACAAAGTAAAAAAGATTTATTTTGTTTTTATTATGGCTAAAAGGAGCCAGGAGCAGATGAAATTCTCAAGGCTTCTGCCCTTTGGTATCCTAGTTAATGCTAAGTTAGAGAACTGTAAATCAAACAAGAGACTAACAGAAGGGTAGGTTTCTACTTATCTGCCCACGATAACCCTCAAGAGAGATTACAGGTTCGATGTCCGCTGTTCTGCATTTTACTCTTTAACCAAAACCAGAATATAGATTGGTGTAAATAGCAGTAGTTTTTCCACTTGCTCCTGCAAACTAAGCGTTCAATAAAAGATGACCGATGTATTCACAGGATATTTATTGTTGTTTACTCTGGGAATAGTAAGTGTTTCTAGATTTGATGCAAGATATAATCCAAGAATTGTGAAACATGTAAATTGTGAAACAAGTAAATTGTGAAAGGCCTTTGAAACCAAAAGTTGAAACTTCATCTCAAGGTGTAGACAAGGGACTGTTTTATACCAGTTTATTATTTTCTTCTTTCTCCTTTATTAACTTTTCTTTAGATGACTGGATGAAATGCCTTTTTGCACTAGACAGGTTAAAATACAGGGATGACCTATGGAAAACTATAGAAATAGATGTTTTTACTGTCATTAATTTAATTTACTTAAGGACCTTTTACTTTCAGACAAATACCAGTGGTGTCGTATGAAATAGAGCTTTCATCTCCCTAATTTCCGCTTTAATACCTTAAGGAATGAAGCATAATATTGTCATGCAACATGCTACAGTTGCCCACAATGATTGTTTTAGCAAGTCTCATTTGCAATAAAACTATTGATGTGAGCGTTTGTTATCTTGTTTAAAACAGTTACATAATTCCCTGGCAGACATGGAGATAAATCTTTTGATCAGTCTTTTGTACTCATTAGGTGTAATACTCCTAAGTTAAAACTATTTGCATTCATGAGTTGGTTCAGTGACATCACTGTTACATATGATCAGAAATTTAAATAATGTCACATCTTCAATAATTTTAAATTCCTAAAAGTAAATCTAAAGTGTAAAATATTTGTAAATAGTTGTGTAGTTTGTGTTCAGTAAATGTTTGTAATGCATATAGATAACATAGCAGTCATTTTACATGTGTATTTATTTTGGCTATCATCATATATCATGACTTCTTTTTTCTTGAGGAAATACTAGAACTTCAACTGAAAAATGACCTAAAATATCTATTTGTGAATGAGAAACCTGTTCCATTCCTGTCTTTATTCTGAATTATTATGATCTCCAGTAATAAATTGACTTCTTAAAAAATCCTGCTGTAACATTTGTAATTTACAAGAAACCTGCTTTTCTTTTAAGGCAATGTTTTTAATAATGATCATAATTGTGTTGTCATGTCTTTTAATTAATATATTTATTGAAATTGCCTGGAGGCTACAAGCTGTTATGTCAGAAAACAAAGCTGTTTTGCTAGACTGTTAGGCAGTACATCTTTTGTGTCATTGTTATTTGCATCTTTATAAACTTTGAGAAGTCACTTGGCTTAGTTTCTCACGAGACCAATTAAAACTATTAGTGGTCACAATTCATGTAGTACATGTTAAGTAGATCACACATTAGCTAGCTTAAATAATGGAAATTACAAATGGAAAAGCAACAGCTTTTTTTCTTGTTTTTCTATTTCTTGCGAAGTCAAAGAAGCATAGAATTATTTAGATTGGGAAGTGCCACCAGAGGTCATCTAATCCAACACTCTGCTCATAGCAGGTATCATTAGATTGTGTTGCTCAGTTACTTGTCAAGCCAGATCCCACAGGGAACTGATTTTTATCCATAAATATTACTTAGTTATGAAAAAGAAAGTGTATAATCTTTTCTGGTAGTGAGATGAGCTGTGAAAGAGAGTCTGATGTAGACACAATGTTTAGACAGCGATATGAGATATCTGGTAAACAGGAGTAATATGGACAGTGTACGCTTACTCATAAATATAGGCACATCTTAGAATAAAAGGTACATTTTATGTTCTTTCTCTAGCTCGTCCTCATGGAATCATTTAGAGTAATTCTACAGATCTCACTTAAACCCTGTCAATCGGAAACAATCAATAAAAATGACATTTTGTTTTGTTTTCTAAAGGAAGGAAATTGCTTGAATAAAATATGCAACAATGTATTTTCAAATTAGTGGTAGTGAAACAAGCTCCCTAACCACAAATTGAAGCTAAATAAACAGTGTCCTGGGGTCATTGTGATGTGAAGTTCAGAGTTACTTTTTAAAGACTCGCTGGGTATAATTATGTTGATTGTTTTAGATAAAAGTACTAATTCTGAACTTTTTCTTCCTTACATAAAAATTAGGGACAGTGAGTCATTGTGTAATACCAGTAGCCAGAAAAAAATATATCTTTTTAATAGTATAAAAAGAATTGTACAGTTTTCATAGCTATAACTCGGAAGAAAATAAAATTTAGGCCTTGAAACGGAGAAGTTTGTCATCAGCTGTTCTTTTTATGTTGATCTTAATACCTCTGGAAAATTCTAAACTTTTTTGGAGGAAAATATTTTTTTTCTTCTGTTCTTGAATTTGATTTTCTCCTCTTTCTGTGCCACTGAGAATTGAAAGAAGCATCAACAGTAAATATTAAATAAGCTTTATAAAATTTAGTATTTAAGCTAAAACACAGCTACTTCTAATGAAAAAAGATATATTATAGAATAAGTAGATTATAATCATTAACTGGATTAGAAAAAGGTCCATCATGGTTCAAAGAGAAACTCATGCCAAGATTCTGTCATGGTTCTTTAAAAGCTGAATTTTGAACACTGATGTTCTTAAATTAACAAAAGCAGGAAATAATATTGTTTCATTTAACATCTAAATTCCTTCCTTATTTTCATTGTAGTCTTCCTTTCTCATTGATATACATATAAAAATATATTGCAACCTCTATTTACAAAGAAACCACAATGAAGATGTATTTCATGATTGAAAGAAAAAGCAAAATTAGCCAGTGCTGTTCTGAACCAACTCTGAGAAGGGAAAAAGCTTTCAGTTGTCTTGGCTTTTACTGGAATTCCATCATTCTCCAAGAACATTTCACTTCTGTGTTTAATTATTTTGTTTAAATCAGGTTGCTGATACTTCACAAATAACAGATTCTTGCTTTTCTTTAGCTGTGGTACGTTGTCAAGCCAGGGAGAGAGTAGAAAAAAAAGTGGAAGTGCTGCTAACTGATGTCATTCCTGGTGCAACTGCCATGTCTACCACAAGAAATTCTGAAAAGGTCAACAGAAATAAACCATCCAACATCCAAGAAGTTGTTCAAGATACTGATGGTAAGAATAAATAGCTTAGATATCATGCTAACTAACATAATAACACTGCACATATGGTAAATATTTCATTTAATATAAAAATGCTATGGCAACAGTTGGGGAATAATTTTTTTTTTCTCTCAGTCCATATTTCTACCATGTTGCAAATATAAGGCATTCATATAACAGTATCTAGATGGAGTTGGAGGCGAGGCACATTTTAACCTTTCTTTTTTTTTTTTTTTTTTTTTTTTTCATCTTTCTTGGATGGGAGGCTTGCACACATACATCTCTTTAAAAAGGAATAGCCTTCACAATATCTAAAGCCAGCAAAAATACGTCGGTGTAAGCATTGCAAGGCACTATTTATCTGCAGGCTGTCCCTATTTGTAAGATGCATTCCCACCAGCAGGCCAATATCTGCAGCAAAATGGATTGAAGAAAGAGGAGATGTTCGAAAGAAGCAATAAAGCTTTATAAAAAGATACCTTCCACTTACTGTTAATCAGCTGAGGACACAGTGAAAATCAATTTCTTCAGAGATATGCCAGCTTCTCATATCATACCTCTTTTTGAAAGAGTATGGTATGAAGTATAAGTGTACTACAAAGTAATAAGAAAAGAATGCTGGTTACTGCTGCATGCCTGTTATTTCTGTTCATATATGTGCATTAATAGTCATATTTACAATGACAAGTTATACATCATAATACAATATTTTCAAGTATAATGACTGTAAGATGGTAAAATAGTACAGAAGTTGCTATGATTGCAATGTGTTAGGTGTTCAGTTTGAGACTTGTCTTTTGTGTATCATCTATACCAACTGAGTTAGCTTTAGAATCTAGATCAATGGACACTTTACAGGAATACCATGTTAGAGTAACTTCCCTGCCAAAGAATTATGAGAAAGTGAAAATCTGCAAAATGTGAATCTAGATGTTTTACATCCTTCATATAGGTGATGATTTTCATGCAACCATGGTCCCACCCTCACTCAATAGCCAATGTGGCTTTAAATCTGCAATCACTCTCCAGTTTGTTACATTAAACAGATTTTTGGGGAATATTTTTAAATAACAAGGGGATCTGAAATTGTGCACAAAGTATGCTTACTGGTTACTTAGTTAAACTTTATAATTGTTCATGTTGCAGTATCAAGTATAGTTTATTATCTGAGCAAAATCTTAAACACAGGCTGCCCAGAGAAGCTGTGATGCCCCATCCCTGGAGGCACTCAAGACCATGCTAGATGGGGCCCAGGGCGGCCCTGCTCATGACTTTCGTGTTCTTTCCAACCCAGGGCAGTCTACAATTCTGTGATTCTATGATTCTATGATTTTTTACAATAGAGTAGCAGATGGACTTAGCTCTTTATTAACGTGCCACATGTGAGTAGACCATCTTAAGCATACCTTGGCTATTTCTCTCCAAAATAGTGGCCTCCGAATTGTCAAGAATAAAATATATTCAAGAAGTTGAGACAACATTTTAAAAGACTTGCAGATTTGTGATCTGTAGTGCTTGTTTTATTAATGGGGCCAATATTTCATGTTTATAACACTGGCTTCTGCACATACTGCAAGCCATTGATTTGGGACATCACTGCATCTTTTCAAGCAAGTAGTCTGGTAATAAAATGCTTGAAAACATAGGTTGTAAGATCACTTATAACTGGTGAGTTTCAATGGCATTTTAATGTCATTATTGCTATATGAATTTAATGCTTATTAGGAATTGGATTTAATGGTAGTATCTGAGTTTTCTGAAGTCTACCAGTAGTAAGATAAACAGATGTGTAAACCCCTAAGATAGCAGACTGACAAGATATTTTTCTTTTTTTTTCTTTTCTTTTCTGAAAGAGTGATTCATCAATGTTTACATGTAGTAAGCAGATTTTATATCCAGACATAAATGATGATAATTACTGTCCGATCAGATTTAATCAGCTTCTACTGCAGTTCAGTATTCAAATTGTCTGGACAGTTCTTGGGAAGTGAAAAATCTTCAAGTATATACCTTATGTTAAAGGAATTAAATTTCACCCATTCCAGAAGATACCATTTGAAATAGAAAATAATTTCTTTAGAAAGAAGGGACAATCTAACCTCTGTGAAGTTAAATTGACTTGATTTGTTGTTCAAAAGTCAGCAATGTTCCAGAGACCAAGTAATACAAAGTTGATATTTTAGACATAGTAACCATGTTATGCCCCTTTTAAAAATAAATTTCAATTGTGCTAAATACATGTGTTTATATGTATTTTAATTTTTTTTAAATATATCTGTAATGTTATTATTTTCAGTAAGCCTTATTTAAGATATAAGTTCATTCATACAAGTGTAGAAGTTCTTTTTTACTCTAATAAAATACCTTTTCTTGTCTACTCTAAACATTCAGTGGAAAATACTGCTTCATTTTCCATAGCTTTGCAAAAAAAAAAAAAAAAAAAAGCATCAAACATTTACAAGATATCAGTTATAGAAATTTGACTGAAAGTCACACGTTTCTAAGCAACCAAACTTCAATATGTTTGAAAGCATATGGAGTATGCAATGAGAGTATCTTCTGAGGAAATACACCTATTTAAGTTTATCACATGAGCCAGCCAACCAGAGCTGGGTGTTTATAATTAACTTCCCTGATCTTTATTAGATCATAGTACCTATAGCTTAAAGTCTAATCTTTGTTCCATGTTCCTGGGTTATTATTTCTGGAAAAGTTTCATGTGGTTTAGTTTCTGGTGAACAGTACTGTCCAGGCTTCTGAGGGTAGCACAGATGTGTGTTTTTTGTGTTACATGCAAATTTTGCAGCTATACTGACCTGTAAATGGATGAACAACTTGCACCTAGCAGTCAAGTGACATTTTCCATATATACCAGTTGTACATTGGCATACATTTTATGGAGAGTACTCTTTGTTTCACCACCTGAAAAACAGAAATATATATACATACATATATATTCCAGAAGAGATTTAGATCCCAGAGGAGATTTAGATTAGACATAAGGAAAAACTTTTTCTCTCAGAGAGTGGTCAGGCACTGGAATGGCCTGCCCAGGGAGGTGGTGGAGTCGCTGTCCCCAGCAGTGTTCAAGAGGCGTCTGGATGAGGAACTATAAGATATGGTTTAGTGTCTTGTAGTAGCAAGGGTAATGGGAGGACAGTTGGACTAGATGATCTTGTAGGTCCTTTCCAACCTTGTGATTCTATATACATATATATAGGTGTTCTCTACAGTTTTATCGCAATTACCTAGCATGCAAAACCTCCTGAAGTACTGAATCTCATTTATGATTTACAGAAATCCTTTATTTTCTTCGATTTCACTAAACCAGCTCTTGAGACAGAGGAAGAACACCTTCAAGCATATTAAAAACTATTCTCCACTGTAGCAAATTTTCATGTTGGCCAGTGCTATGGATTCCAGTAAATGCCATTTCGATATGACAGGTCCGGATCAAGAAGCTCACTTGAAATCATTTCAACAAAATTTGCTATTATCAAATAAATTTATCAGTGTAAGGTAGAAAAATACCAGGATAGGTGGAGAGAAAAAAACCTCAGAGACCTATCTATCATCTAAACTGTTTTTAATATAATTGCTGATAACATGTGGGAAGTGAATTCGGAAAGCAATATGAAGAAGATAATAATATTGAAAATGGCTTTATATATAACTTAAGCCATCTCTCTATTATCAAAATCATTGTGAAATTATTTCTGAAATGGTGTTAGGGGCTGAAGGAATTATATAAATGAGTTTTATGAATGAGATTGTACACTGACTTTTTTACTCTGTGAGAAGTATAGGAAAGAAAGACAAATTGTTTGTTCTGGATTAGTAGATTGGAGAAAGCTGTTAGTAAAAGCAAAATGAAAATGCTGATGAGAAGGTGAAACACCATGTGATAGGAAGAGTTATGGATTACCTTGTTCCTAAGGATGACAACTCCCTCTGAAAAACAGGGAACTAGTTGAAGTCAAAGAACAAAGTAGTGGAGTAGAAATGGAAGTATATTTAGATTATTTTATGAGCTATGTAATTTTTGTTTATTTACTTATGAGTGAAACACAGGTGAGATTCATTGTTTTGCTTTCTGAAATAAAAGTGTAGGCTCAGTGCATGGGAACTGTTAGGTCACAGCCTGCACCAGTGATTGGGCACTTGGTGAAGGGGCATAGCCAGCCCTGGGAGCACAGGCAAGTGCGATTCACCTGTGTGACCAAAAGGTAGACCTTGGGTCTACCCCTCCCTAACTTCATGTAAAGGCTGGCAGCCAAAAGGGAAGCATCTCTGCTTGGTGATTGTCTCCTTTGGGAGTTTCTAGTGAATCTTAGACTTTTGAAAGGGATAAGCTACTCCTTCTTTGTTACTGGAATGTGACCAATATCTTTCTTGGGTGATCTGAAGCTGGTTAAGCAGCTATATCTGCTGCCTTCTATCCTTACATACACCAACTTAAATTCCAGAGGATCAGTGTGAGTTGTTAATATGCAGAATATAGTACTATAAAAGATTTCTTGAGTGAAAATGTAATACCTGAAGGAAATAACAGCTGGAGTGGATGCTTGTAGTTTTAATTGAAGTATCTGTCTGACCAAGCAATTCCTTTCTGTAAATTATCATGTGATTGTAAAGCAAGAAATTTTAAATACATATCTGTGTTAACAAACGTTAGATTTTCTAAGCATTTTTTGTACATCAGAAACAATGGAAAATAACTAAAATAATACACAGGTATTTTGATTAAGATCTTCAAATGGAACTGCACTTATGTGATTGTGATATAGCAGGTTGCCTACTAACTCCATTTAAAACAAATATCATGTTTTTTCTCACACGAGAAACACTTTTCATTGTTCAGTATAGCTAGAAAAATTACCAAAAATGCTGATTAAAAAAGAGCTTCTAAATTATGATCAAACAGCTTCGAACTTTTTAAATGAAATATTCAAATCTTTGTATTTTAAGAATGGGAAACATCATGCAAATTAAAATTACTTTCTAACACTAAGGTAAAATCATACTCAGTTAAAATATTCAACGCTTGCAGCAAACCAGACCAATTATAAAATATTCTGAAGATACTCATTCATCCTCACAGAAGTGCAAAAACAGGAAGTCTAATATGAAATGAGAAATAATTCAATTCTTCCTGGTGTTACTTTTTTCTTTACTTATGTATACCCAGAAAAGGGAGGGGCAGGGAAACAAACGGGTGCTGATTGGCTTATCTTATATATCTCTCAAGCAAAAATATGAGGGTAATACCTCCTATATAATTATGTTAGCCCACGATGTCAGAGGCAATCATTTTTTTCAGTCTGAACCTTTGTCCCTCACCCTTTTAATTTCCTTCTGTCTCATGGGGTTTCCTTAGGATGCTCCTCTGCCTTGTCATTTTTTTAACAAGTCTGCTGCAGGTTAAGCATTATTTGCAAGGAGCTCAGGTAGTTATATCTCCTTTAGGTATCCACAAAAGACTGTAGCCTCATAGCACAATTCCTTTATATAATCACAAACTGCATTGTTGAATGAACTCTCTCCAATGAGGTCAAACACTTACTCACTTTCTCAGGGACGTATGAAAAGCTTCTCTGATGGCATGGTGAAACTCTATTCCAGGTCAGAAATATCCTGTGAGCTTTTCATGGAATCTTTTACAGATATTAGAGACATCAGTGTAACTGAAATGTAAGTTCAGTTACTAAGATTCTCACTATATGAGCGTACTACGCTTTTTATTTTTAGATATGTGAAATACATCTATTAATTTTACATTGAATCATAATGGTAGTGAGGATTCAGATTTCAGAAAGAATTCAGATTTTTCCAGATTATACACTTAGTGTAAAATTCTTATTTTCCACACTACCATTCTTAAGAGTCAGAAAATAAAAAAGAAGCAGTCTATTTCATTTCCTCTTCTTAGAGGTTATTTTAAAAAATCCCCAACACTGACTCTTGCAGGACTAGCACTTGTAAGTTACAGGCAAATCATGGAAGTATACAGTTCAAAAATCTACTGGTTTTCAAACATATCTACTTCAGTAGTTCTGATAGAGCTGCAAATGTTGCCTAATACACACAACCTTTGCGAAATCTTTATTTACTGAAAGCAAAACAGCTAGAAATTGAGATTAATTGCCTTTCAAAACAGAACATTTATAATACCTTAATAAATTAATCTTGGAATAATTATTCAAAACCATATTCTTACTATTTATTTATTTATTTGCTGGAATGATATATAATATCCTTTGGGTTATATGAGGAAGTAATTTCCATAACCAGTTGTATATAAATAGCATGTTACATCTTCCAGGTATTTGAATTGATGAGTATTTTAGTATTTAGTCAGATGTAGTTAAAATTCTTCCTACAATTATTTTCAGTACAGAGATGGACTTATTGAAATGTGCTCTGTATCTGCATATTTATTTTACAGTTTGAATTAGATAAAAACAGTTAACTAAACTAAAATGGTTTTTGAAAGATAACAATTCTTTATGGAAAGCATGGTTCAGGGTTGAAACAGGCTGCCAGGCAAGTGGTAGATTTGCCATCCGTATAAGACAAGTGTGGATGTGGCACTGAGTTATTTGGTTTAGTGACAGACTTGGTAGAATTAAGTTGGTAGCTGATCTTGATGATCTTAAAGGCCTTTTCCAACCTAAATTAATTTGATTCTATGAATTCCTGGTATACAAAGTGCTGGGCTAATGTTTCAAGGAATATTCACACAATATATTCTTTTATATTCAGCATTACTTTAAAAATTATAGTTCTGCCTCCAATATTTTACTTATTTCACAATCTTAATTAAAACTGGAAATTCCGAGAATCGAGAGAACTCAGAACATTTCAAAATTTGGACAAACTTTTTGCCATGGGTCACGATTTTTTTTTTTTTTTTTGCCTCTAGTTGCTGCATGTTTGTTTAGGCAGCGTGAGTATTATGGAATTATCTAGAATGAAATGTAACTCATTCAGGGGGGCTTCTGAGAGTATGATAATATGGTAGCTTTCAGAGTTTGCAGATGATGAAAATCTAATTACATATTTCTGTTTTAAACAGCCTAAATCTAAAATAGATCTGTGCTGTTTCAAAACTTTCAAATATTGAAACTATAAATTCAATTTTTTTCCTTAGGTGTTGTAAATATTGAAGTACTTTAAATGCTTGACATGGGCATATAACAGATTAGAAAATAAACTGGAGCAGAAAAAATAGAAATACTCAATTACACATGACTAAAAGGTACTATGTGTAAATATCTTTGAATGCTAAAACCACCATGAAGTTCACATTTCCTTCCTATTATTTATTTAAAGTATAAAATATACTTTCTCCTGAGCTGTACTGTGTGATAAGTGCTGAAAGATCCATCTACTCAACAACTATAATTTTCCAACTGTAGGATGCTCCAAACTATGTCATCTTTTCTGTACCATAAAAATTAATTTTTATGTCTAAATCTTTGCATTTTGACATTTGTCTAGCTTGACTACTTTAAGCCTTGGGCTGTGCTGAAATTAGAATGCATGGTATAAACATTTTTCAAAAAGATAAACAACAAATGGAACAATATAGGATGATCCCAGGAATGTTATAAATTGTAAGAAAAACATCCATATTTATTTCCATTATAACAAAAACTTTTATTGCTACAATGTACTCTTGTAACAGAGGGATTCATACAGGGGAATCCTGTATATTCAGTATTCAGTATGTATGTACTGTGACCACTAATCCTTTATGCTGTTAGTAATTTGCTTACATCTGTGTAACTTTTAGATCAAGTGTAAGTCTTAGAATCATAGAATCACAGAAAGGTTTGAGTTGGAGGTACCTTGAAGCCCACCCACCCCAGCCCCTGCCGTGGGCAGGGCTGCAACCCACCAGCTCAGGCTGCCCAGGGCCCATCCAACCTGGCCTTGAGCGCCTCCAGGGATGGGGCACCACAGCTTCTCTGGGCAGCTATACCAGGGCCTCACTGCCTAGTGAGCAGAAAATTCCTCCTAGCATCTAACCTAAATCTCCTTTCTTGTTTGTTTAAAACCTTTCCGCCTTGTCTTATCACTATCTACCTGTATAAAAGGTCAGTCTCTCTTCATGTTTATAAGCTCCCCTCAAGTACTGGAAGGCTGCAATGAGGTTTTCCTGGAGCCTTCTCTTGTCCAGGCCGAACCTCATTTGGTTCACATGGCCCACTTTTCAAGCCTGTTTAAGTAAGTCCCTGTGGTTGACATCTCTTCTGTTACATGAACTGTGCCACTCAGCTTGGTGTTATCAGCAGACTTGCTGGGGATACACTCAGTACCTCTGTGTCACTGATAAAAATGTTGAAGAACACTAGCCCCAGGACAGGCCACTGTGGGACACCACTTGTGAGCAGCTTCCACCTGGACGTAGAGCCACTGACTACAGTCCTCTGGCTGTGTCCATACAACCAACTCTTTGTCCACTAAATGTTTCATTCTTCAAATCCATCTCTCTCCAATTCAGAGATGAGAATGTGATGTACAACCATGTCAAAGGCCTTGCACAAGTCCAGGTAGATGAAATCCATTGTCCTTCCTTTCTCCACCAATGCCATCTTTCCATTGTAGACCACCAGATTTGTCAGGCACAATCTGCCCTTGGTGAAGCTGCACTGGTTGTCTCAGATCACCTTCTCATCTCACATGTGTGCTAACATCTCCCAGGAGGATCTACCCCATGGTCTTTCCAGGCATGGACATGAGACTCTCTGGCCTGTAGGTTCTTGAGTCTTCCTTTCCCTCTTCCTTGAAAATGGGAGTAATGTTTCCCTTTTTCCAGTCCCTAGAGTCTTCTCCTTACTGCGATGACTTTTCAAATTTAATGGAGAGTGGCTTGGCAACCACGTCAGCCAGTTACTTTAGAACACTGGGGTGCATGTCGTTGGCATTTTAGAATTCCGAATTGGAAGGCCTTGGGAATCAGCTTTGGAGCTGACTGTAAGCCATCCTATACAGCAATGCGTAAGCAGGAGTTTTGCTCAGCCCATTGTACTAAGCTGTGTACATTCAAAATAGGCCCTGAAATATGTAGTCAAAATAAAATTAAATCTTCTGTAAGATGTAATGATAGTGTTGAAAGATTTTTATTCATAGAACTTGTACAACTTTTAAATAGATTAGAAATTTGAGATTCTTTTTTTCATAGTAATGTTTCCTTCTGTGCACAAATTCATGCTCTATACTAAATACCAGTTTTCTTTATTGCATCTGAAAGAGGTGTCTGATTCAAGAAGCTTAGTTGTTTTTTTATTATGCATGACTACTTTTCATAGCTGGTACAGGGAATAAGAGTAGAGGCTGATAGTGCTGTTTTTCTGTACCATGTTTATCAGGTTGGGAGCCATCAGTGGCACAGATGTTCTTATTGAGAAATTTTTTTTTAGATTATCTCAGTGGCATTGCTTGAAAATAGTATCAAATTCTTGTGATTTATATCTGCCTGGTAAAATTGAAGTACCTCACTGTCACACAGAAATGGTAACCAGGATAATGTTGCTTTCATTGTTTACTTCTCTTGAGTTTTCCATCTTCTCTTCTTCCAGATCCTTCCATAGCTTGCTACATGACATAGCAAAATTTTGTTATGTAGTCAGAAGTATATCAGTCCATTTTTGAGTAATTACTAGATTCCCTTATTTGTCATTTTTAATAACAAAAGGTCAAGTCGTAACTACAATCTGTCCAACTGTGTAGAGTTTGAGTGCACACAGATTGATCGTTTTCTCTTGTATCATTTAGGTTTCTCTGCAGCTGTGGAATTTCAGTATGAATTACAGTATCAATCGAATGAAATTAAATCTCAGCTTGAACCTTTGGTTGGTATGCATCTGATTCAGAAAGAACAGGATACAGAATCTGGAATTGTAACACTGATCTTTAATATAGTATTTGCACCTAACAAACCATTGAGGTAAGTCCCTGTTCCTTATTACTCATTGAGCATCTAATAAAATCCTGTCTGATCACTACCTCCATGCACCGTTTTCCTTATTTTGTTTTCACCTCCATGATCTATTGTGTTAGATTTTCTCAGTTGCTGCTCCTGGTGTTGTTATCTTAGGCTGGAAGTAGTTCTTTTCAATATTTGTTAGATGGTTCTGTTGGGTTACTGCCTTAGTGCGTGTGCATCAATTTACTTCTAAGTACTGACGTATTAAAAGTGTTATGACTTCCAGTGAAAATCAGTTGCTCTCAAATTCATGAAAAGCATACAAACAAAATGGCTTGTCAGTTTTGAAAAAAGTTTCCTAGACAAGCATACATAAATATTCTTTAGTTGGATAGGATGACTGAATTTGAAAATGAGTTTATATTGCCCTAGTAGCAGTGGTCTGCAGAAAAATATTGTCCTCTTCTAAAGTTGTGATAGACCTCTTTAAAAAAATAAACAGTGAAAGAGAGAACCTTTTGGAGGGAAGGGGAAGTTGCAACTTCCTTTGGAATCAGTCAACAGGGGGTGGCTGGAGAGATGCTCTGCTACCATACAGAGGCACAAGGTAAAGTCAGAGGCTCAGAACTACCAGGGATTGTAGAGTGTAATTGCTGCCATACATCAAGGGCTGTGTACAGAGAGAGTATTTTTATGAGTCAGAAGGGAACTGTATTCACAGTAGCCCACAAAGTTATTGAAATAAACAAAGAGCAAACCTTTAAGAAAGACTATCCATCCACCCCACACAGTGTCTTGTGTCAGAGAGAAGAAAACTTCCTGATTACTACTCCGTCCCTTTTTTTTTTTTTTTTTTTTTTGCTGTTGCTTCTTTGTCAGTTGTTGGTTTGTTTTTTTGTTGTTGTTGTTGTTGTTTGTTTGTTTGTACATTTATTTGATTTTTATCTTCCTGTATTTGAGAACTATTGGTCTGGGTAAAGAGGGTCAAAATACTGCAGATATATTAGTTTTTTTCTATCATCATGATCTACAGAGTATATAGACATAAGTCAGATCTATCTGACTTTAATATGAACTGCTAACAAACACATTCTGCTTCAAATCCCTTCTAACACTGCAGTAAGTAAAGAATAACAAATAAAACAAATTAAATTAAATTTATGTACCCAGAGAGTAAACAAATCTCTTGGCTATGCCCATCATTTTTTTTCATATGTCTTTTCTTGTATTTTGCTGTAAATATCAAATGCTTCATATTTCCAGTATGAGGTGTGACAACTACGTAACATGCCATGTGAAATTAAGGACATATTCCAGTGTAAAGCCATCTGTATTTTCATTTTTCTGCAGTGTGAATCTGCACACTTGGAGGTTATTTTGGACATAAATTTACTAAGTTTGTATTATAATCTCTTCAATTAATAAATATTCTTATCTGAAATTTTAAGGAATAAAGGAACTTTAGTAGTACAGTGCACTACGGGAGGTATCTGGAAGTTTCCGTTGCTGTTTATTGCTACAGAGCCAGAAGTGGATGATGTCATCAACATTGAAGCAATTGGCCTAAATAAGGAATCTATTGTTGACTTTAAGCTTACAAGCCAAACAAGGTAAAAATAGATATGATTTAGTATTTATGCAGTTTTCTGTAGATTAAACTCACACTCAAAAACATTGGATAGAATAGACTGAGCAAAAGAAATGTAACTGAACTGCAGTTATTTCAGAAATATGTTATTACTTTCAAGTGCTCCATTGTATGTATAACAAACAGGATCTTGAAGCTATTCTGTAGGAAACAAAAACATTCTACATATTATTCTACAGCCCTTCAGGAGAAAATTTATAGAATAATCCAGATGCTTATGTTTTGAATAAGTTTTTGCCAGAAAATGCTATTTAGTGCTGTATGTAATACCGTGCTAGGGAGGGTGATGATATTAAAGGCTTAATGTTGTTTTAATTGTTTTTCAAAGTACCTTATACTTCAGACAAGTTAAAAACAATCCTTTGCGTTGTACGTTATTTTTTAAAAATGTGTAATTCTTTGGAAAGTGTTTTATTATGTAAGGATATATGTATTCATCTGTACTCTACTTTTTCATTAAATGAAATAATTCTGTCAGATTCTTTGTTATTTTATTACTGGTCTACACATACTCTTTAAAATCCTACAGAAATTTCTCTTAATGTAATTTTAAAATGCTTTTAATTATCTTTTCAGCATTTTCTCGATATTTTTCTAATACTGTAGAAAACCCATAGTGTCATTTGTATGGGGCAGGAGGTCAAGAAATATAAATTTTAAAATAGTGAACAGAATTAGTTTATGGAATTTCTTAAGTTTCTTTTTCTTCTTTATAATTTTCTTTTTTTTCTTTTATCTGTACATCTAGAATGTGTACTAGATATACTGCTTTCATTGCAGATACATGCTTTTGAAGCATCCCCAGCAGTAAGTGTCTTTGGTTCTAACTGACTTTTTAAATAGCATTATTTCCAAAAGCTGTGCTTCTGAGATGGATGGTTGTTCCAGCTTTTAGATGTCTGTCAGTTTTGATAATTGCTGAGGACTCTGAAAAATGCTGCTATCACAGTGTTCAAGGTAACAGCTTAAACAGAATGGGCTGTTTCTGGAACAAAAATGAAGCAATTACTCTGGCAATACTGTAATCTCCTAGTAGGGGTTTGATAATAGTGAAGAGACCTAATGTTCTCCAAAAAATCCTCAGTTGTTATAGTTATATAAAGAAGGAGCTATAATGGAACACAAATTCTCTTCTTCCTTTAAACAAATTCCAATTTTATTGTAGATGGTGAGTATTTCCCCAATATGTTTCAAACAGAATATAAAGCTTGCATGTTGTGAAAATGTTCCATGTTGTAAACAGTGCCAACAACTGCTTTGTGAGATTTATACTGCTTTATCTTTGAGTTGCTAATGATGTTTTTGGTGGAGGTTTCATTATAGAAATAGAACTGTAAGCCAGCCAAAATGTGGCATACCGGATCTGCAGTTTAAAAGCAATTACACAAGAAACCTGTATGTTGCAGAGTAATTTGATGCTTGAATAACTCAAATGACTCAGATTAACAATAAATTGTGAAATATTAAAAATATAGATTAAAAATTTCAGTCAGGATATAGAGTGCCCTTCTATGGACCTTCCCCAGGGAAAAAAAAAAATCATTCCATTGAATATTTTTCATAATGAAAGAGTAAGTAGCCCAGTTCCATAAAGAATTCATTCTAGTATTAGAAATGTGTTTGTCCTGTCCAGCCTTGCCCCAAAACAGTGTACATTCTGTCTTTATTTCTTTTGGTAGGTAGTGCCTCATGACATTTTTTTTTTCAAGAGTAAATTAGGGGAGTGAGAAATAGAGAGATTTCCAAGTAACCTCTTAGAAAGGGAATCTGCAATTGTGTCTTTCTTCCCTCCTGCTACTTGCAGGACAGAGCTGTTATACTCAGAGAACTTGTACATCTTTTTGGGCTGGCATATCGTGTAGTGATGCAACAAAGAATATTTGAGAACCCCTGTAAGGACAGATTAAGATCTTGTGTATAACAAGTTGAATACTCCACAGAGCACCATTGGTGACCACTGCAGAACTATGAAGTCAACCTTTCTTCTTTTGTACAGCTACTGCAATTGAGATTTCTCCTTTAATTTAATTGACATTTCTCCTTTTAATTTCACTCCTCCCCAGTAAAAGCCCTCAATTTGTGTTAAGTATGCCAGAGTAAATTAATGATTTTCCAGTTTACCCATAAGCACATTTGATGTAATTGCTTCAGGAATTACGACAGTTGCAAATGAGAGGTAATTTCTGGGCTGCTCACAACGAAATACAGTGATGAATGCTGCGAGAGTCTATGCAAATACATAATGCACTCTCTCTTTTCATACATGTAAAATAGGGCTTGCCTGCTTCCAGTGAGCACAGTCCAGTATCAGCTTCAGTAAATAATGAAAGACAATGAGAATACAGCCACACAGTTTTGTCGTATGAAAAGCCTTAAAAATATTTTTAAAATCTGTCTGCATATAGAACAGTTGTCATATACGAGTAGTCCAATACTTTACTTTCAGCTTTTTTAATTCAAAAGAGACATGTTGAATAGTTTCTTGTAATGGCATTAAGATTGGTTCAAATCAAAAAGGCAGATTTCACTCCTTAAATAAGAAAACATTGTCCATTTTATAACATTCATAGATTACCATCTTTTGGTATTTGGTGTAAATGTATGTTGAATTCATTACCAACTCAAATCACTGGCAACACTTCCACCAAAGTAATTGGCTTGGATACAAAGCTCTGATGTTTTTTATCATTAACATTTGTTTTGGTAATGAATATATTATTGAATGCCAGTATTTACAGAATAACAATATAAATAAAAAAGAATAGAAAAAGTATTTTTCCAGGATGGAAATTATATGAAGTTGTTTGATATCCCACTCAAATTGTTGGCCCGTTATTTCTTTACTCATCTCTGTAATTGAAACAAATGATAAAAATTCTGATATTGATGCTTTGCTTAAGAAAAGCCCTTTCTTTATTTCGTCTACTGAAAATAAATTGTTAATATATTTTAATGAATTATGTGTTGGGATCAGAACTATTTTATTAATACAGAACACTTTCTACAGAATATTTACTAGTATGTATTCCAGTACGGAAGCATTTTGCTAGATCGATGTGTGTGCACAATGCGTTCACTGGATTTATTTTTTTAAACAATATTAGTTTTCCATGTTTTGTCAAGATATTTGATAATTCTCTGTTTCCTCACACACCAAGCCTTCTTTCATCAATTTATTTATCTTAATTATGTTTTCCATGAAACAAATTTTACTCATCCATTGATCCCAACCTCTTTCCAATCCCGTGTTTATCACAAACAGGATACCTGTTACATTATAGGAAGTTTTCAGATGGACTCAAACTATAGCTTCAGATAAACATTCTTAATGGTACCACATTTGACAAAATAAAAAAATGCGATATCACATTATGGTCTCTACCAAGTGGTTATCTACAAAACTCAATTTCACCAGGTTATAGAACTAGAGCTAGAATAAAGAGAGAACAAAAAGCAGGTGGACTGGAGAGATGAGAAAAGGAATTTAGGCTTTAGATTGACTACAGATGCAGGCTTAGTTATCTTCAATTGCATTTCATGTCTTGAACACTGCTCTGGATATTTTCCTGATTTCATCAGTGCATGTTTCCTAGTGAACAGAATCATGTTCTGTGAAAATATTCCTTCATTACACAAACTTAATACTGATGGAAGAATAGTAAGCTACCCAATTTCCAACTTTTCTGACTGTGAAGGAAAGCACAAAAATTTTCAGTTACAACTTTGAGAATTATTTTTATTTTATTGTAATCAGTGATTTATTCCATTTAGAATTTCCACGAGCCACAATTACGCATGCTGCAGAAAAGTGCATTCATTACATTTTCAGCACACTCCTTTCCCCTCAGTATGTTGGTCTTCATGTTACAGGCTTGGATTCCTGCAACAGTGTCCTTGTTACCAAGTCTGTAAAATTCTACCATTAATTTAAAGATCTTATTAGAATCTTTTATCGTAATATCTCCCACAAAATGGCAGTTGCAAAATACAAGTGTTGACTGAGCTCCATTTTGAAGTCTCAGTGTAGCCTGGTGGAAAATATTAAAAATGATACACATATAGCAGAGTATTATATATATATATATATATATAATAACCTCTCTTAACAGTACAGTATCTTTCTTTTAACACATTTAGCCAGGAGCCATATCTACCCATGTGGACTCTTCTAGCAGGAAAAAGACAGTTCACCTATCTGCATATGTAGTTCCCCTGGGTAGAACAGGAATGAGATGGAAATATTAACATTCTGTGAAGATGAAAATCTGAGCTCCTGCTTTGATCTTACAACATGTGCACAGCAAAAGTGGTGTTATACTTGGTAAAACATTCCCTGACAGTTATTTGTCACACACTATTTATTTAAATTTTTAAAGTCCTTTGATTCTGAAATCGTCTTTCCCAAGCTATATAGTAATAATTGGAGTTAAACCTTTTCTGATGTGCAGAGGTCAGGATGTAGAGTGGTCAATTATAGCAAAGTTGCTATTGGTAACATAGCCAATTTTGTCAGCCTGAAGTAGTGGTTGGCAACCTTGCCCGTGGCAGGGAGTTGGAGCTCGATGATCCTCCAACCTGAGCCATTCTATGATGATCTCCTAATTTTTTTGCACTGCTAGTTTTTTGGGTGTTGTTGTTGAAGAGGAATCATCTAAAGCATACTAACTGTCAATAATAATTTCATAGTTTGACAACTGTGTATAGTTAATGCGAGAACATTTTCACTATGAAATTTCTTGTGGCATCCAACATGTGTTATCTACAAATGACAGTAAGTTTATTTATGATTAAGGATTTTTAGTAGTTCATTGCAACATTTTCAAACCATATCCTTCATTAAGCAGTTATGCACTGTACAGATTAAGATGTTATTTTATTATTTTGTTGAAAAAAAGTTTGATCAACAGTGCAACGGGTTATTTTTAAGTGTAGTTTGCATTATGCAAACAATAAAAATTTCTACAGGAGTAATTTACTGTTTCTTTAGTTTCAGAGAGAAATTAATATTAAAGTTATTTTGAGTCTTAATAAAAGCCTGTATTTTCCATTTTGCTGTATCTGAGTATATTTTGCACATTTTAAAGTGAGATCTTTATAGGTTTATAAACTTCGTGGTTTTATTTAATTGATGACTTAAGGTGCTAACCTTTACTAGCTTGCAAGTTTATAAATTATCTATATTGAGAAAACTGAAGAGCATAAGCTGCTATTTAAGAATAATCTGAGGTAAAGATTAACAAAGTCATCAAAAACAGGTCTATTAAATACTAGTTCAATTTCCATGCTTCCTGTTGTTATGATTTCATTGTCCAATTATTATTTGAATTTAAATTAATATTCACCCTTGTTCATTATTTGAATAAGGGGAGAGTTCATACTGTCTATTGGCAATACCAAGCTGTTAATGACAGTAGCTGCAGAACACAAAGGGGGTAGGACACATTTACTTTCTCTGGTTTGTATGGCCTCTGCCTTTGTATTTACTAATTCATTAGTGCTTGATTTGTATGTGTTTTCAAAACTCTGCACATCATTAAGCTTTATCACATTTGTTAGTATCTCCCACCCTTGAGATAAACAAAAGCCTTCTTGAAAAAAATGTAGAATGCCTCATCACTGCCCTTCATGACTGAGAAATGAGAGGCCAAACATTAACTCCAGAGCAGTTTTACCTGAAGCAATAACCAAAGAGAAAAGGAGGAATTAATTTTTAATCACTTTAAGGCACATAATTATTAATTTTTAATTATACACTAAATATACTGACACTGGAAATAATAATGTCTGAAATTCAGGTGCCTTTCTGGTAACTTTATCTCCAGCTTTCTCTACAGTGTAGAAAATGACAATGACAAGCAATTGACTTATGCTAGCAAGCTAGCCAGGATGCCACGTTGTCTTCCTGATGTGAACATCAGCGAAAACACTGCTTATTTTTCTGAGAAGCCATCTTTACATGTATTTTTAACCTCAGAATTCATCATTTATTAGAATTGCATGCACTGTGAAAGGTTCCTGTTTCTGACTGTGCATGAAGGAATTTTTCATTTTTAATCCTTGGACAGTTAGCCATATCTTAACAGAATTCTTTTTGGCCTGTTGTACTTTGTCTATGTACTTGCTAGATTTCCTATTTTCCTTATTGGACATAGCTCCCACTCTGAGGAACATTTTACATCCAATATGTGGCTTGACACTCATGTTTAAAACTGCTGTGTCTTGGGGAGAGGAGGGAAAGGGAAGGAGGAGGTTTTACATGTGTATGTATATACGTTTGTGTCTTTATGTAGGTGTGTATATGTATACATTACATTACTCACTGTACAGAAAAATACAACTGCATCTTGTATCTTCTGTCAATGCTATGAAGAAATATGCAGGTCTTTTAAAGCTTTTTCTATCAGTTTTTCTCCATTTTTTCTTTCTGAAAATTTAAATCTGACAAATTTGATGCAGTAAGATTTTTTCTCTGACTTTGACAAAGGTCTTGTGTTCAGTTATAGACCGGTTTTGTTGCAGTTTCATATAAATTGTGCTTAGTGGGAGATGTCATCTCTAACTGCTTACTAGAAAACAGGTTGAACATAGGACAT
Source organism: Gallus gallus (assembly GCF_016699485.2). NCBI lineage: Eukaryota > Metazoa > Chordata > Aves > Galliformes > Phasianidae > Gallus > Gallus gallus. The sequence goes on from NC_052532.1 coordinate 113,743,758, forward strand.
AAAATGCTGCCTTAAAATGTTCCTAAACCCAGACAACAGAGCAGTTTTGTTGGAAATGAAGGGCTGTGTTCAGGTTCCTGTTTCCACAGCCAGAGTTTGAATAGTCATCTCAGGAATGTTTAATGAGTGCTTTACTCTGCCACTCAATCATATAGGCATCATTTGTTTTTCATCCTGAGCTGCCCTTTGTGTGTTGTAGGCATGCTCTGAACATTCACACCTGAATACACCTTATGAGAAATACAGATGCGAAGACTCAAGGCTTAGATGGCATACAAACAGATGAAAACTTATTGCTCATAGCTTGATGCCATCAACTGAACTGCATGACTTTAGGTGCCACAAAAATAGATAGACAGCATAAGCTCGACATCAGAAGACTTGCAATGTACTTTCAGACACGCAGTAGCTTCGATCAGCTTGACGTCACCAAAAGGGAAAGTCAGGCACGGAAGCCCAGTAGCACTGTTAAATGTCAGTCAATGTTCTGAGAGGGCAGAAGCTTTTTGATTTCTATTCTCTGCAGCTGCATTGTTTGCTTCTGCAAACTTAGTGTGACCTTTTTTTCAGGAGAGCATTTTTGAATTTAAGAAAACCTTTTGTGAGAACACATGCAAAAGGAAAGCTATTTTTATACAACATGACCCAACGTGCCATGTAGTGAATACCACTTGCCCTAGAAATGTGGGACATTTCAATAGAAATTTGAGTTGTCATAAAATATTAATTTTCACTTGGTTGTGAATGTTTTATTTGAAAAAGAGTGTATTTCTGGTGCAACAATCCATGAATAAACAGATTTGAGCAGGTTTTTGTTGTTGTTGTTGTTTGAGATGTTGTTAGAATCATGGTACTTGCTCTGCTGCACTGTGGCAGGTTGTCGTGAATTACTTTTTGACCGTGCCATTGTATTTCTAATTTCTTTTGTCCTCTTTCTGTCTTGAATAGAACTGCCTTCAGCAGCACATTTAAGAACTAAAAGGAGAATGTATTTTTTTCATAGTGAAAATGCCTATGTTCCAAGGAACAGTAATAGGATTGACAGTGGTATTGGCCAAAGATTGTTTTGCGGTCTTCAGCCACTGTCTTTACCAGGAATAAGACATCTCCTTTTAGTGCAATGGTACTGCCATGAAACTAGCAATTGGATGAGATCTGCAGTACTTTGACTGTAGAGAAATTGTATTAAGATGCTGTAGAAGGCACACTGACCTCCTTTGTTTTTCTGTAGGTACCCTGAGCCATTCACAGCATACTTCCGGGCAGGCAGTGATCCTGACTTTCTTGTACTGCCTCAAGCTGGAGAACTTCTTCCAGTGGGCACTGTTGGAACTCATATAACAGTGGGATTCAAGCCAAGAATATATGGCAAGAAGCATAAAGCAACACTTGTAATTCAGGTAAATTTTCCTAAATACAATACACAAATACACTGTCTGGAAAGGAAGGAAAAAAATCCTATACCAAGAAGCAGTACTAAAACATTAAATGCACACTGTAACTAGAATCATAGAATCCTTAGAGTTTGAAGGGACCTTTAAAGATCACTTAGTCCAGCTCCCCTGCAATGAACAGGGACGCGTACAGCTACATCAGGTTGCTCAGAGCTCCGTCCAGCCTCACCCTGAAAGTGTCCAGAAATGGGGCATCCACTGCATCTCTAGGCAACCTGTGCCAGTGTCTCATCACCCTCACTGTAAAAGAGTTTTTCCTTATTATCTTGCTGCTTTTCACTGTGGATAAGAATGAAAATAGTCAAAAGTAACTCCTGATAAGCTGGAAAAGTTAACTATATTTTGATTTTAATCTTTTTGTTATCATTTTTCCTCCAGAGACAGATATTTATCGTGATACTTGTGCCTTAACTACACGTGCAACATGATAAAATGTCTTTTAACAGAGAAATAACAAAGTAATCATATTAAGAATTAGTGAAGATAAATGAGTAATCAAATATTTGTGACCTAAGTCATTATGTTACTAGTATTATGGCACATACAATCAAAGGCAATAACAGATAGATACTAAACTCTAGACAGCAGAATTTCAGAGCAAGAAGCCATGAATCACATTTTGAAAACAAGCTTCAAAATAAACAAAACAATTTTTTGGTCAAGTAGCTTCTGAAAGTCTGAAGGTCAGGGAACATCATACAACAATTATTCTCTCAGTAGCAGATATGTCATTACTGCAGGAATGAGTTTTTAAGTTTGTTCAATGTGTATTGTAGCAGCAAATACATATAACTCTACAAATGATGGGCTTCACTTTAAATGTACTTGCTAAGTGCTGGTGATGTTTTCGGGCTACTGTATTGGAATTGAAACTGCAATATTGATTTAAAAAATAAGATTGTAAAAACAAAGTTGATGAAAAGATGCATGGCAAATGTCTACACTGTTTTATCTATCTGAGTGACAACTTGTACAACAGGAATAAGAAATTCAAATACTAGGAAAACAAATTCCTCATACTTGTTTTCTTTTACCTGATAAGACATTTGATTAATTCATTCTTTTGTCATAAAAAGCAGTGATATTTACTTCTCTTGCATTCAAAACTGAAAATAACTCACCAAATGCATCCTGTGTTCTTTTTTACTTAGATAATACCAAATGACACATCTGTAGAGCTTGGAAATTTCTAATGTAAATCTGGAATACAACACATTTAAATGTACTATCCATGTTTGTCTTTGGCTTAGCTTCTGTCAGTAACAGAACTTAAACATAACCAATTTATCTGGAATGGGAAAAGCATCAAGGTCACAGATTATCGTTAGTTTTGTAAGAACTCACTAGCTTCCTTTTAGGAACTTATAAGTACAGATGGGCTTTGTGTAATTAGATTTTTAATATATGTCTACTCATACCTCAGTTATGATCTGGGTGGATGGCTCTTTATGTTTCCACCTGTTGAACAGTGCACAGGTGTAGGAATTCGCCTATATATATTACTGCCATGGGTCACATCTTGTCCAGTCTACTCTGGTATGTTCAAATGTATATTAATGATTCTTAATGCCTGTAATAGTAAGTATTTTCAGTTCAGTGTCACACATCACAGTATGTCAGAGTATTTCTAAAGGTTTTACTCTAATTAAATGGTTTCATGTTTTGACAAGGTTTATATTGTCTTTGCTTGTTTTGATAATGCTTCTGTATACACTAAGCTTCCCCCTTTCCTCTCCACAAAACCTTTCGCTCATGTAGTTCTAATAAAAGCCAAAACATCTGTGGCTGTACTTCTGTTGCTCTACTCTTTTAGCATCCGCCTGAAAGAAGATTTGATGACATGTTGAGAATACCAGATATTCATTTCCACATTTTCTTTTAGTTGAAATAATTTTCATTACTGACCCCGAGGGAGACAGATTTAGTAAGATGGCATAAAGATTACTAAATCACTCTTATTTGGGGAATAATAATGAAGGCGGTGAACTACAGTAAATGTCGGAGCTAACACTTAAGGATTTCTCTTGCAGGTATTCTTTCCAGCCACTCTACTGGCTGAGCCTTTGGGCCATTTTTCAAAGCTGTGAAGAAGTTTCATTGCTTTTACAGTATTGCTTCTCTTCTGAGAATTTCTGGGGATGAAGTCACAGTCCTAATACTAACATATTTTTATTATTAAATTCTATGAATAGTGAGTAGCAGAACTGCTATTTTTGTGTGCTTCAATGAACAGTGATAATTAGGCTGTAAAGCAGCACAGATGACAGTGTAAGTTCTTTATCTGTTTTATATTGGTCATTACAATTGCGCTGTAAAGAAAAACAGGAGGTTGGCTTAATGGAGAAAGATCCTGCAGTCATCTTTTCTTCATTTGCTGGAAACATTAAATCCAAACATTGTACATGCAAATGTTTTGTTTTAGTTGCCCTGCTGAGAACCCAGTCCTGAGGTGATGATTAACATTAAGAGATTACAATGTGTCTTCACCAGAATTCTGTGTGTACATTTTATTAACTGAATGTACATCTATAATTGAAATAATGTAGCCTCACAAATGAGGCACTTCATGGGGTATTTTGGGGACTCCTTAAGACCTCAGTGTTTGTGAACACTTACAGTAGGTTTTATTAATGGCAGAAAACATTAATTACTTTGCTGAAGCAATTCAGTGTTCTTTAACTATCATTAAATCTGAAGTATCATTAAATATAGATATAAATCTATATCAAAACAATTAAAGTGAGATAATTAATCAAATAGTTGTTAACAACCTAAATTTTGTAAAAGTGCAACGAAGTACGATTTTTAAAATTTCTGTAGATCAAAGAATGAAATTAGAGAAATATAATAAAAAGCCAGTAAAGAAAATAATCATGCTCATTATGATAGCTGTGAAAGAGCATATCGTGATCTTACTGAGCTACAAGTAAGAAACAATGACAGAATGCATTAAATGTATCACTGCGTAATCAAACTTCAGCATTTATAACAGCTTTCATAAACACTGCAGTTCTAATGGAAGAAAAATACATTTCCACTAATTATAATTTAGTGAAAAGATAGGCTTCTTAGATAAGCTGTAAGTTGCTGTGAAGAAAATAACTTCCCCAGTCAGACTAAGGCCTCCAGGCTGGGTTCTGACGTGCTGGTAAAGCTGACACAAAAAGCAGCACAGCCAAGGGGCAGCAAGAGGCAGTGAGGGCAGGGAACACTGTGCAGGCCTCCTGTAGCAGGAACCTCTGCCAGCGAACAGCAGGGGGGAGGCTGGCAAGTCCTTGGAAGAGACTGTACTTGGGTTGGCTTACAGTTAATTTGCTTGCAGTGTGCTGAATCCAGCTAGAGACCCGAGCAATTGCATTGTAATTCATGGATGAGATTTCAGAGGTGTTCTGAAGCAGAAGGCAAACAAAATAAGTCTTAGAAGATAAAATAGATGTCAGAGTAAACCAGATTGTAGGTAACATTATCAAACCCTCCAGAAGTCAGGCTTGTGCACCTTTATTACTGAATAATCACTGGCTTAGCCTATCGAAGATAGCGTATCAAAACCATTTGTCATGCTGCTCTTGAAATAAACGATGCAGTGTGCGAGCCTTAGTTCCCGTCTGTGGCTTCTCTAAGCTCCTGTATGCCAGCTTGCAAAGAGGAACAGAAAATGATGCTGTTACATATGCAGTAGCCTGGTGAAAATACAAGGCATGTTGTTTCTGGTACCTTTGTTGATTACCCCAGTTCCACATTATTCTGAATTGTCTCTCTTAAACTGAGTGAGCAAGGAAAAAATGTAACAAAGTTAGTAACATAATTGAAGTAGTTTTGCATTAAAGAAGGCATCACCTGCATTCCTGGGTTGATATTGAACTGGGTGTTACAGTTACAAACAGATATCCAGAAAGTTCATTACAGGCAGTTAGTGTAGCACATCTCATGACTAGTGTCACTGGATTTTGAGTGCAGAAGTTATACACAAAAGATTTGATTAGCAGGCATGAAAAATGGTTATCTTGCTTATTGAGACTGTAATTATCATAATGTCAAAATGAGAGACCAGTGTAGAAACCATTGATGTATGAGGGTGCAGTAATGAAGGAATACTTTGTATTGATTATATTATATCTAAACAAAACTGTGAAACACCTAATATTTGAACTGCAGATGTTAATTAAGCCACCTTTCACTCTATCTGGAAATACATCTCTTTGTTAAGAAAATTACTTTTTAGCCATCATCTTAAATAGAAATGGGAGACCAAGATAATCTATTAAGTATAAACTTCTATGTGTGGTATCTGTTAAAGGGGAACAACTGTGCATAAGCACCCTGAGTTTGATCACTCTCTTTCTCTTTGATACCTTGAAATAAATTGTGGTGACCATTTCTCAGTATGGCTCAGTACTCCAGTTTTAATATATCCCACACTCTGTGGGAGGAATGACCCACCAAAACAAACAAACAAACAAACAAACAAACAAAAAAGTGAGTATATAAATAAATGAGTACATAAGTAAATCTTTTATTTGTTTCTTTGTCTTTGCAGGAGCCATGTCATGTACTATAGCACTATACATACATATATATATATATATATATATATATATAGTGTATTATAGCACTAATAACTTTTTTGATTCAACCAGAAGAAATTCTCTGTCCTCTCACTTTTCTGTGTTATTTTGCTACTTAAGTACCTGGTCAAGTTGGACACATAAGGAGATACTTCAGCTTTTCAAGAGCAGATGTAAATTTTTTACTTCTATTGCCCTAGTCCTTCAAGTCTCTGTAGAGAAAGTTATGTTAATGGTTAGTGGAGAGCCAGATACTATTTCTTCGAATTCTTCAGAATCATAATTTTATTTTTTAAGTTCTTTCCCCTTTCCAGTACTCAGAGTCTATGGTGCATTATGGACTTGAATAGTTCACACTATTTAATTGTGAATAGTGACTTACTGCAGATAGAATTCTCACACCTAACTAGGTGGACTGCATGGACCTAACAGGTGCAGCCTCTGATATGTAAGAAAGTCATAGCTGATCTCAACAAAAAGCTACAGATATGGAAACATTATGACATTGTTGCCCCCCCAAAACATTTGCACCTTAAAATGATCATAAAGGAAAGAAAATTAAGAAAGTTACCTCTCAGCAGTTCCCACAGCATTTTGATTTATTTAATTCTGTATATATTGATTGTAATTGATAATTTTTTGCTTTTTACCACTGTAATATAAATTAAGGTTCAGCAGGGCAGGATGCGTAGTCTGTAATGTAGTGTGCCTTAGCTTACTGGAGTTCTTGCAAATTTTGATTGGATTTTCCTGAGCTAACACTATTAACTCTGAGTTAAAACTATCCCAGGTAACTGGAATATATTCTACCTTAAAGTTCCTTATACTCACTACCAACATTTAACTCACTCCTAGCATAGATTTATCTGGAAATTAATTTGTGTGTAACAAAGTGTTACTGTCAGCCTACGGTGAATACACGTAGTCTGTGTTCTGCAAATTAATCCTATGATTCATGAGCCAACTGTAAGAACGGGCTAAATACCTAAAAAATACAGCTTTGTATAAATTGTTTGGTGACTGCTAACAGCATTTGCTGAATAAATTATTTGGTATCATAGAATTATATAATAGCTTGGACTGGAAGGGACCTCAAAACCCACCTAGCCACAACCCCTGCCATGGGCAGGGCTGCTCCCCCACCAGTTCAGGCTGCCCAGGGCCCCATCCAACCTGGCTTGCTCTTGTTGTAGTTTTCATATTGGTTAGAATAGTCATTGTAATTAAATTATACAACATTATCCTGAAAGAAAATACTCGTGATTTACATATAATTTGAAAACTTAGTATTTTGTTCTTGGAAATTAAATATTCTAGTTAAACAGATACTTGTGGATATCTAAGATTTTCTGAAAATTACTGAATTCTATGTGGTCTAGTAGCACTAGCCTATGTTGGCAATTACATTAACCATCTTCCATTTGTTTCCCCATTAGCAGAATAGACTAAACTACAAGAATAGGCTTTCCTTCCAGTAAATTAGTATATAAATGCTTATTTTTTTCCACAAAGACTGTTTCTAACTGTCTTGGATGATGGCAAATTACTTACAGTAGATGGAATACGATGTTATAGATGTTGTCCTTTTTAGTTTTGTTTTGTTTTTGCTCTTCCATCTTGATGGTTCCCATCTGAAAGGATTATGTGATAATGCCTACAACGTTTTCCCCATTGAGCCCATGAATTTCCATCAGGGAAGGTTCAGTCTCTTCTGCCACAGAACCACACCCAACATGGACTACACGAAGCACTTGAATAATCAGCTTTTTCACAGAGTAAGGGTTTTCTCAATTACTGATGATAAATGAAATTGAAGAGTGATATAGCCCACCACTTTCACTTAAATCCTACTTCAAACAATTAAAAACATTTTAGAAAGTAAAGTTACAGTATGTGTGGACTTCAAGTAAGTCCAAACTCAGTTTAACTCATTGGCTGTAAAAACTGACCTTGAATTGATCACCAAATCATGTACAATGTGTATATGACCCTGAGGATAGGTTTTCTTTAAACTAAATTGTTAATCTGACATACTAAGTAAGGATAAACCATTTCATCTTGTACTGGAGTAAGACAATTAGCTAACTCTGGAGAGACATTTACTTTTCTTAAGTGGCAGTATTACCTTTGGACTGATGTTGGTTCATATCACAACTGCTTTTGCTGGCATTTATCTTTCAAGGCAGTGGAATTAGTAGATCATTGTGCAGTATTAAATAAGGTTTAGAATAAAGATGAGCTAATGTGACTATTTTACACAGGAATGATATTCAATTTAAATTATATTTTTACTTCAGCAGAAAAGTAATGAAAGTTTAAAAAATTGTGCATGCATGGTGAAGTATCTATTAAGATATTGCACTTAGTAACCTGCAGTAAAATAAGGTAGTTCATTCAGAAGACAGTATGTAAAGTACTACCAATTTTAAAGTAGAGATTTTTTTTAAAAGTTTCTTTGGAAAATAAACAGAAAAAAATTCCCATTCTTTCAGGATAAGTACACAATAGTATACATTCCATTAACAAAATACTGGTTAAAAGTAGCCCTCTAATAAAAGGCACCAGAATTGTAGATTCTTATGGTGATGACATTAAACAGCTGTGACTGAATGCAGCCTATGTAATACTGTATGAATATGTATGAACTATGAAATACTGTAAATACTGTATAAGCGTATAGACTAGAACAAAGCCTGGGTCAAGAGTTTTACAGATTAATGACATGAAACTTCTTCCCATTGAATAGCTGCAACATGAGCATGAAACCACTTGACACAATATTCATTAAATGTACTTTAGCAATAAAAGGATAATCATTAGAATAGCTGTAGAACTGTAGGAAGGAGCATCTGAAAGATAAGAAAGATAAACATGACCAAATCAAATGTTTTCAGTGGCTAATAAGAAACAGATAGTTAACAAAACAACAGCAACAAATCAGAGAGATGTTTTGACATCCTTTTAATTCTCTTCTACATGTTGTTATAAGCGTGGGATGACTGTAAGGAAAGTTTGAGATGGAAAAAGTTCACTACTCTTGCCAATGGCCTATTTTTTTTTTTTTTTTTTTCAGTTTTACCTAGACCATAATTAATTGACAGAATACGGAAGTAGTTAGACAAGTTAACAAGCTATACACTGGAGATGGTTGATGGCATTTATGCTAAGTGAAACTTTTTTTTGTGAGTAGTTATTACTGGTTTGTATGGACACTGTTGCTGCTCTCTATAGACAAAATCTGCTTGGAGGGAAGCAGAGCTGTGTTAGAAGTGGAGCTGTTAGCCAAGAGCTTGAGAGGAAAACTCTTCAGCTTTAAGGTTGACTCTTGAACAAATTTGCAAATTGATTGAGGGTATATGTAGCCTTTCTGACTCTTTTTCATTGGGTGAAAGAGTCACTGATCTTAGGCGTCATGGTTATATCTAACAATGATTGTTCTAAAGATTGTTTAAGTGGGAGAAATATGACATAAATTGCAACGGTTGTATTAAAACTTTGTGTCTTGGAGCAGGGGACAAAGTTGATCCTACAAACCATGACTGTAGCTCAATGCAGTGTGATGCAAAAGCATAGCACCAAAAAGCCTGCTCTAGAACAAAAAGCAGCATGGCTGCACAGTGCAGTGCTGCGCCAAATATGGAAAGGCAATATTTTAGGTATTTGGAAATATCACTTGTTTAATGTGGCTTTGCTGCCTTGAGGCTTCAAAGTCATGGAATCTGTTTGTTCTTTTGTACTGTGAACATATGCTATATGTACTGTATACCTCACTTGGATAAAGATCTTATTAGATCTGCATCATCCCATATTTTGTCATTCCATTTGCACTTGCATTGTCCCCTGCAAGTACTTAGAAGCAAAAATGGCCCAAACAGTACACTTGGAATCTCAAGTTGCAAAGTGCAAATAGATAGCAATGCATGCCTTCAGTGACCATGCAACACTTTATGCACCTCTTTGCATAATACAAAGCTAAACATAAGGACACATCATTTGAAGTCTGTGGGATTTAGTGATTCTGTTATTTTGTTTTGATTTGATTTTTTTTTTTTAAGAAAAAGGAGAATGCAAAACAAAAGACATGCAAAAGAGTATACCTTTTCCCAGATGTAATGACAGAAAGGATAATGCTAGACTTGGAATAAAGATCCACCTTCTAGAATTGAAGTGATAGATCTTGAAAGAAAAATGACTGAAAGATCTGCAGTAATTACATATTGCTTTTTAGCAAACAAAATTCTGCTTCAGAAAACAAATGAAATGTAGGAGATAGACAGCAGTATAGAGTTCAGATGCATAAAGGGGATATTCATTAAGTACACATAGATGGGATGTGTATTAAGAATAAGAATCACATACTCAGTAGGAATCTAGTGCTCAAACATTATGAGATATGACATAGAAACATATGCTTCATTCCCACAGACCAGTTATAATCAGAAAGCAAATGCAGAGTGTCATTTTCAATTCACATAAATATTCTTCAGAACAGAGATTTCAACAGGAAGCTGCAACTCTCTTATGTGTACTTAAAGCCCTTTTCTCTATCTTTTTTTCCCCGTTATTTTAGTGCAGAGATTCCACCATTTGATAGTACCATTATGACCAACACCAGAGCTGCAACTAAACTGAACACTGTAAACCTGAGGCATTTATATTGTATGGTGGCAAAACTGTGGGGTTTACTATATAGGAAAGGATTTTAGATCATCTAGGATAATAAATTATCTGCTTTTGTTGTACCTGGTTCTGCATTCTATTCTACCCCTCACTGCAAGAAAGATTTTGAGGCCCTGGAGTGTGTTCAGAGAAGGGCAACAAAGCTGGTGAGGGATCTGGAGCACAGGCCTTATGAGGAGCAGCTGAAGGAGCTGGGATTGTTCAGTCTGGAGAAGAGGAGGCTCAGGGAAGACCTTATTGCTCTCTATAACTACCTGAAGGGAGGTTATAGTGAGCTGGGGGTCGGCCTCTTCTCCCATGTAACTAGTGATAGAACTAGAGGGAATGGCTTCAAGCTGTGCCAGGGGAAGTTCAGGCTGGACGTTAGGAAATAGTACTTCTCTGAAAGGGTGGTCAGGCACTGGAATGGGCTTCCCAGGGAGGTGGTGGAGTCACCAACCCTGGAGGTGTTCAAGGAAGGTTTGGACGTTGTATTGAGGGGGCATGGTTTAGTGAGAACCATTGGTGATGGGTGGATGTTTGGATTGGGTGATCCTGTGGGTCTTTTCCGACCTTGGTGATTCTATAATTCTATGATTCCTAAGGTTAAATATGACTTTCAGGATGTCCAGGATAGCAATTCTGTGTTATTTCAGTTCCTTACATGAAATAGTATAACTATCTTCTGAAATCATTGTAGCATGGTAAATCATTGTCAAAGCATTTCAAGGTATTTGATCACTGGTTTTATTTTGGTACATTCTCTACTTTCAGACACAGTCAATGCAGTGGACATATGAAATCAATGGACTGCTTCCACGGACCGCACCACCTACAAGCCCAGCAAAAGTAGTTTCTACCAACAGTTACATAAGATCAGCCACAGTTCAACAGCGCAACTTTTTACGTGAGAATCTGAAGCTTACAACCACGGGGGTATCCTCACCTATCAAGGGGGCACCTTTAATCCTGAGAAAAAAATAGAGAAAGTTGAGCTGTGATTTTTCTTTTGCTTCTTTGTTCACTTTGCAGGCTAGATGTCTTTGTCAAATAAACATCCACCAGTGACTTTATATGGGTGTTCAGGCTTTCCTTGCTCTTAATGTACAGTTAGATCTATGCTGTCGTGCCTTATAAGATCACTGGATGGATAACTCCTACCTTCTTTTTTCACTGGGATTGTTTTTGCTGACTTCACTACCAGAATGTAAATTTTATTTGTGCCTTTACTTGATGGTGGAATGCACTTTAACAAAAAAAAAAAAAAAAAAAAAAAGGCTTGGCACAGAATGAGTGCTTTCTTGGCACAAATACAGAATGAGCATCACTGCTCAGAAATGGGGAGCTTGAAAATAACCTATGTAAGTCAGTGTGAATTAGTACCAATAAAACCATTTTACCGCCATGTGCTTGAGGATTTTGTTTTTGTCACACATTTTAGAGAAGCTATTAGATAAAATGTTGGGAACATATAAAACAGTGATGGCACTGTTTAATCTCCCATTTTAAATGCAGTGTGCCCTGTTTTGATCAGAAACCAGGTAATCTCAAGTAAGAATAAAATTTCCCTTCCAAATACAGTACGCAACACATGATAGACACTGTCACTAATGATATGTTTCTAAAAGAGAATAAGAAAGTCTTACAACATTTCTATTATATGCTATTGGGAACACAAATACAGCTAGATTTCTTAGGAATGCTCTATCTGCATATGTAATTGAAGGAAGTGTTTGTATAACTGTAAGAAGTCAGCATTTACAGTTCAGGAATATGCAATGGTTTCACAATGGATTATGGTATTCAGGAAGAATTTCAGTAACAATTTTTCTTTGTCAAAGCTTTGTTTTCCTGTTTTTGCTTTCAAATGGTTTTCCTTTCTCAGTTGAAATGATACCTGTTTGCAACATGCTCAAATGAGATGGATTATCAGGTGGCATATAACTCAATCACTCAACAATTAAGTGTTGCTCACTTCAGAAATTCTATTTCACAATTAGCTTGCTCACATCTGCTATTGCATCTAGTAGATTTTCAAATTTGGTCATACATTCCAACGTTAAAAAATCGATGGACAAATGTTTATCTGATTACATCTGGAGTACATTTTCAAAGGTGAAGTTTAATTGGATTGTCTGTCTCAAGAAGGAAACATCATCTGTTACTTCTGAACCAGGTTACAGACTTTTCCAGTATATACAAGGCCACTCAGGATTTATGCAAGATGTGTCAACTGCATCTGTACCTTTCTTTACTAAATGAATTACATCTTCTTATTTTTCAGGAGTTTGAACTGAAAATATTTTTTCAGGCATCGAGAATGTACTTGCAAAGGTGATTTGAATAGGGACCATTATATCTGTGTGCTTTTAACTTCCACAATGTTTTACATATTCTCCACATACTTCTATGGATTCCACTGTCTATATACACTCTCTATTAAAAATAAATTCCTTTCTACTTTGTGACTTGATGCTTTGCACTTTTATCAGTGGTATGGTTGTATTCTTTATAGTGCAAGTGCAAATTCTAGTTCTGCATATCTTTTAAAAAGTACTTTCTAAACAGCAGCTCTGGAAGATTTCCAGAATTATAAGTTTTATTATCTTCTTGCTCCCTCTAATTTTTTTTTTAATAGAATTACTGAGCCATAATTGAAAATCATGGAGTTTCAGCCCATTGACATGAAGAATGAGTATAAGAAAGGATTATAAAGTGATGGTTTTTATCCATAAAAACTTAAATCCAAAGCTTTTGGACTTCCCATTAAATAAGAATTTCAGAAGCGAAAGGCAAGATGCTCACATTATCCCCCCATCTTAAAAATGTAATCTATAAAAGAAAATAACTGCTGGAAATCAGTCTAGCCACAGTTGTTGCAGTTAGAGTATAGATGAAAAGGGAAGGAAAGGGAAGAAAAGTCCAAATGATTTCCTTAGCGTTCCTTCTAAATTACCATTTATTATCATAAGCTTCTTACAAGGAAATGGAAGAAAATGAACATAGATTCAGTGTCATTGCTCTTGAAGAAGCATTTGTGATGTTTTCTATTGACTCATGTTAGAGCAACTGCTAGCAGAAATTGGAAGAGAAATAATCACCTTTGTTTCTTCACATTATAGCAGAAGGGATGAAAAAATAAGTACCTCTTCATTTCAATCTATTTGCAGGTACAGTAGAACCTCTGGTAAGTTGAGGATATCAATTGTCATTCGAAACAATAGTTCTTAGTTTCTAATAATTTTGATTAGAGATCAAAACGTACTTAGAATCATAGAATCATAGAATCGCTAAGGTTGGAAAAGACCCACAGGATCATCCAGTCCAACCATTTGTTTCCCCTCGCCTATATACTTGTACTGACCCTATTTATACATTTTAATAACTCAGAAGATTTCAAGGTTTCTTGTTCTGCTTATGTCTGGCAAGCTGTAGTATCACTGGTACGCTAAGACTTTTTTACACCCTATCTCCCTAGTTATGAAAAGGTTTGAGAGTATTGAACTTTCCCCTCCAGAATAATAAGATCTGAATGGTATCACCTGTGTCAGTGCAGATTTTGTCTGAGTCAGGAGAATTGAAAGATAAAGGCTGCTTTAAGCACAGAAAGTAATCATAATCAGGTAAAGAGCCTACTGGGGCATGGGGCCATACACACTTCTACCGCAAGCTACAAGGAAAGATGTTATTTTAAGACAGCTCTTTGGGACCAAAGCCAGGTTAGCAGAGGACATAATGCTGAACCAACCATGTTCCTACTTGAACAAAATAACATGGCAGCAGCCAAACCTGATCATGCACTTTTTATCCTCTGATAACAAACCCAGGCCATCTAAAGAAATTGAAACTTCTCACGCCCTCCATCTTGCATTCAGCTAACAGCAGAAAAAATAAAAACCTCTACATTAATAAATAGTACCTGGAGAAAGTCTTAATATCTGAAGTAAGAAAGAAAATCCCTGGCTTTCTGCTGCTATGCGTTTAATAATTTTATATCTCCCTGCAGTGACTGCTCATTCTAAGATAAACGACTGAGCAGTGCCTTAGTGCTGACACAGATCACGGTTAGCTGCTAATGGAATGTTAACTGCTTTTTAAGTAACTCTGAATAAACTTGCTGATCCAGAGAAGATTCATCTAAAAGGGAATCCAATTCATCTACTACCTTTTCTGCTTCCACTGACATGAAACATGCTCTTCCACAGTTTACATTATTTCAGTTGTTGTGATAATGATTGTGTCACATTTCCTACAGTAGGATACTTTACATTTTGAGACTGTGGCATGATGACAACGTGGTGACAAGGATGACAATGTCGCTGCATGGAAGTCTGTCCAAAAGGCACGTGGTGACTAGAAAATTAAAGGGAAAGACATGCGTCATGAGGTATCTTTTTATTTATTTATTTATTTATTATATCTATTATTTATATTATTATTTCCTTTAGGCTAGGACTTAATCCATTTACTGCAAAGTATCCAGTTTCTCATGCTCAGTAGAAATAATAAATGTATTATTGTTAAATCAGTGATAATGCCAGTTCTCCAGAACAGATAAATCTGATAACTCACTACTCATCCTACCACATGGGTACACAGCAAGTGCTACCAAGTCAGATTGGCACCAATCTAAGTGACAACAAGAAATCACATACATAGCAAAGGAAGAGGTAAAAAAAAGTAAAATCCTGTCACTTATTAAATGAGCAGTGATGGTATTTGTCATGTGGAATCCTGTGCACCAGTTTGTACACAAAGCAAAGGCACTTTTTTTCCCATTAATAGTAACAGGTTTGCAAGGGAACTGCAGGCCTGTCTACTATCGGCCTGATATCATAACTGCAAGGTGTAAAGGACAGCTGCATCCTGATCAGTCCTGATTACATAGTATTGAAATGCAAAATGTACTTTGAAAACCAGTGAAAACCTGCAATTGTTGTTCTCAGAAGAAGACATAAGAATTTCCTCCACCCATTATCATTGTTTGCTAAAAGCAGAATCTCAGAAGACGTCTCCATTTTGAAAAAAAACTGCTCTATGAAAATAAAAGTTCCCTGATAACTTGTTAGCAAACAGATTTCCAGGTGAGATATGGAACATCCACAATCTTTGATAAATGTCAGGTACATTTTTCTAGTAGTCCTTTGACTCAGGTATCATGACTGATAATTGGGATCCAGTGTTTAACTGGACAATTTTGACAACAGTCTGGAACACCTCTGACTGCCCAATATCAATGGAAGAAACAATCCTGAAGATTAATTAGGTCACCAGTGTGTATTGCCAGGATCCAAAGTCTATTTATGAATAATTCTTCTGCTTTGTATACCATGAAGTTAACACGCATATATCTAATACAGAAACAGAATAGTGTTGATTTTTATTCCTTGCAAAGTAAAATACACTCTTGCAAAACTACACTTGGAAAGTCAAGCAGAATGGTGAGATGGTCAGACATGTGCTTCAAGATTTAGAGCATACACGCGTGCATAGCAAGGTAAATGCACAGCAAACACAGGGAGAGCCCTGATTCCTCAGATTTGCATTGCTTCTGGCATGAATTGAAACAAACGTCAAACTTTTGATTTTGAAATACTCCTCTGAGCTATGCAGCTACCCGACTGGCATTAATTGGTACCTGCATTCCATTTATCATTACTTTATTTCTCGCTGAATGTTTGCTATCTTGGGGGAAAACCAACGCTAAACAACCTACCTGCTCTAGGTCTGAGTCCTACTGTACTCAGCTACCAGCTATTCATCAGTGTGATTTCTTAGTGAACCTGAATCTAAATCGCATAAGGAAACATTATGAAGGAGAGACACAGATATGTGATGTCAGTACTATAAAATTAAATGTTCATGATGAAGAAATCACACTGCATGGAAATTATTTCTAAGGAAACTTTTTGTCCTTTAGCATCTGAGTGCAGTGGCCGTATCAGGGATTAATTGCTAGATGATACTCTGCTATGATGCTGAAATACCAAGAGGCTGCAGTTGCATTAGATTATTTCATAAGAAATACTACTAATTGGAGGTGCAACTTCTGTAAGCCCTTTGGTCACTTGCAGGTCACAGAATTCAGTTCCTCCAGTTCAGTGACAGCAGGTGTTGGAGTTCGGACACCTGTGGGTGCTTCTGCCTTGGGCAGCAGAGGACATCGGGCTGAGATGGAGCTTCCAAAGGGCTCCCTTGCTCCCTTCCCCCTGTACTGCAGTGCTGCAGTGCTACATCTGCCAGGATCCAGCAGCAGCATTTAAGCCAGGGCTGTGCTGCTGTAAATAAGAAGAAACAGCTGGGTGATATTGCCAGTGGGGGTCCCACAGCTTTAAGTATAATCATTTCATGGTCCTACATAATCCTTATCTTAACTTCCAGTGCATGCTGCAAATTATCTCTGCACCCCCTCCCCAGGTTCATATTAACAAGAATGAATTATAAAGCATTTAGCTTACTGATGATAAGTGATAGTGAATTGTACCATTGCTCTTGGGAGGAGATTTTATCTATCCAGTGCATCTGGAATGTATAGTTGGCTGCAGTTCCTGTAATTTCTTGGAATGTGAGAAGTAAATACAATTGGCTATTAAGAGAGGATTAATGACAGAATCAGCTAGATAGATTATCAGTGTCTATACTAATGAATCAAAAGCAGCTTGGAGAGGGGAAATGTGAATATAGAAGGCTCACAGAGATTATCTGGGGAAGGAAGAGATAGCCCTCTGTGATGGAAAGCTTTACCTTAAAGAAAGTAGGACAAGACAGCTGGCATAGAAAATTGACAAGGTTATGGGGGATTATTCAAACCAGGAACAGGAGGAAAAAAATCAGCAGGTGTTGTGGAACACTGGGGTCAGATGCAGACATCTGCCAGAACTGTTGATGTTATGGTAGTGTCTCTGTCCCAAAGTAAGAGAGAAATTATAGTACAGCTGGGGAGGAAGCAGTGTAGATCCCAGTGGCACACTGAGAAAAATCAGTGAAAAGGGATTGCCTGACAATGAAAGTAAGAAATATCAACCACAATCCAAATATCTTATAGAAAGAAATATAATAATACTCATAAAACTTAGTAATATGAGCCTTAGTACTTTGAGAGAGGACTATTGTCATTCTGGCTGCAAAGTAAGTGGGAAAGAAAGAGTAGCCCTTCAATGCAGTGCAATACCATAGCAGTGGCACAGTTTCATAAAAACAGACTGAGAGATTTTGGAGGGGAGGAGGCCATGAAGGAGAGGATACAGAAGAAGAACAGATGGTTCCCAAGAATGAGAGCACTTTGGTGGCGTAACACTACCAGCTACTGGCTCAAAAGAAACAACACCACATTCATAATCTTAAGATGAGCAATGAAAAAAAAAAACAAAAAAAACAACAAAACACACACACACAAGAAGACATATGAACCCAAGCATCTTAAATCAAACAGATCTCTATTTAATAAACTTGCATTTAGTAATATTGCTTGATGGAGAAAAGATGAATGGTTTAGAAGAATACAGTTCCCCAATAAAATTTCACTGGATTTGATTCTTTTCCAGAGAGTATAAAAGGTAATTAAAGCCTATATCAAGACAAATTTAGCAAGGCCATATTTTTACATACAATATAACCACATCTAGGAAAAGTAGAGAGTATTATTTTTAACATAGCAGCATAAAGAAACAGTCGGTGTTGGATTTGTGAGCAGATAATGAGCATCATTTAAGTAATTTAAAAAAGAGAAATCTCCACTCTGCAATGTTCAATAAAGCCTGAAGAAGGAGCAGAGCTTTCTCCTCCGATGACAGTCACAGTTACTGACACAAATACCACCTCCCATCCCTTGCTGTTCTCTTTTACATAAATATTACATGCTTCTAAACATCAGCATGTAAATACACAAACTGACATACCACTTTGCCTCTTTCCCTCAGGCAAAAACATCTCTTTGAGGGAAGAGTGGGTGTACAGAAGGAAATGTTAACTGAGTTTTCAGTCTCTCTCTCCAGACAACAGAACAACAAACCAGAAGGGATGGGGTGGGTGGTCAAATCACACCACCACAGCTTGGGGCTGGGAGAACGCAAGCAAGTGGTGACGAACTGGTGTCTGAGTGAGGAAGAGTTTGACCTCACCTGAGTGAAACAACTGGGTTTGGGAACCCAGCAGCAGTCACAGCTCAAAAAACCCAGCTCCCAAACTGCTCTCATTGATTATATACTCTTCCTGTTAATAACTCAAGCAAGTAATTGAAGTGTCTAGTGGAGATGAACATCCCCTGTGGATTCTGGAGGTGCCAGCATGCCTAGAATCCTGTTCTGACATTTTCTATTTGAGGGAGTGCTTGATATCACCAGCACTTTAATTTCATAGAATCACCAAGGTTGGAGAAGACTTACAAGATCATCCAGTCCAACCGTCCACATACCACCATTTCCCCACTAAGCCATGTCCCTTAGTACAACATCTAAACATTTCTTGAATTTAATCATATTTAAACATATTTCTTGATTTTAAACATTAAAGTCAGTTTTTTTTGAGGTGGTCTGTCTTGTTTTGAATACTGGAATTTTGACTTGAGAGTATTTTTTCTCATTTCCTGGATATTTTTAACTGTCTAAACAGGCTTTTGAAATAGTTGGGACACGTGTACTTGAACATATTTCTTTGCATTTCTTTTAATTTATCTGAGAAAATCCTGAGTTGGAAGTGATCCACACTGTTCATTGAGTCCAACCCCTGGCTCCACATAAAACCATATAAAATCCAAACCATATTTCTTTTAATTTCATATTAAAAGAAAAAGAAAAGAAACAAAAAATGTCCTTGACTTCATCAAAATTCAGTACCCTATATTTCTGTAGGATTTAATCAGTGATTCATTTCTCATTGTCTCCACTGTCCTAAAATCATGCTGTAGGGGCGATCCCTGCAATCTTTCCATTTTCAAAGGACTACAATTTTAAAATAAGAAAAGAATGAGAAAGCAATCTAAATTTCTAAACAGCCTGAGAGGCATGGTGTGAACTAATGAAAACGGGGGGCTGGATAAGGCTGTGCATATGTAGTTCCCACGTACAAAACCACAATGAGACAATAAAAGCTGCTAGCCAGTAATTTGAAAGGCGTGAAAGCTGTGCTGCAGCTGCTGAGCTCAAATTGCTGACAAATATTGGGCTGAAAATGGGAAAATGGGTTCCTTCTGGACCTGTTAAAACTCGAGGTCAAAAGGAAACAGAAAGGACCATTATCTGTCATTTATGTAGTAACTGCAAAAAGACATTAACTTGTTTTATGCAATGTTCGTGTTACTCTGTGCAAAGAACTGCTCACACTAAAGGCATGCTGGGTTGACAAGAGCCTATGTAAGATGTGTAGAAGCTGTATGAGCCAGCCTCAGTGGAAAGCAGTCCATGGCCCCAGCAGGCACAAGGGGAATTTTCTTGGCAGAGCCACATAGGTTGTGAATCCTTGTAGATAGGGGCCCTGGCTGAAACAGGACATGAGGATCTGAGGTCTGTCTCCTGTTGTCTTCAGAGAAATTGGACTTCATGTCAAAGATGTCCCTCTTCACCATCAATTTCTCTTCCTACCAGTAAAAAGACATCTAGTATGTGTAATTTGGTTACCTGCCTGGGTGTGAAAGAGATAAATGGGCATAGGGCTGTAGGCTCTTCCACTTCAATCTCTGTTAAGTGGCAACTACAAGTAGAGGAAGAACTGCTGTAAGGGTCCCTTTGAGTGTTAAGACATACTTGTAGAAAGTTGGTAAAAACAACATAGTTTCTGTGACTTGACAGCAAGTTTAACTTCAGACCTTGTACTTGTTTATCATCTAAAGATTTAGAGTCCTGGGGAGCCAGGGATTATTCTTGTTCTTTTCTCCAAGCTGTGGCTTGACAGCATCAGGCTGGAATTAGGCTCCGGAGGATTCAATGCGTTTGTAACCACAGGCCAGGAAGATTGATAGGCAATGAATTATAACCTCATGGACAAGAAAAATATATTTTGTGATTGAATTCCTGTGGACATTTTTGATAGGAAGTAGCCATAAAGTCCTTGTCATTGCCTTGCAAAGTGCAGCTCTATTTCAGTGGCAGATGGGGCACTCCACACCAGCTGAGGCTTTGGTCTTTTTGGCCTGTATTTGCCAGAATCTTTATACAGGTGTAGACAAGGATCATGGAGGCTGAGGTTTTCAAAGTTCTTATCTTGAGGACAGAACTGCAGCCAAAGTTCCTAGGCTTTGCCAATTAAAGCCATGATGGCCTCCCAGATTTTGACAGTGAGTAGCCACTCTGTTTGTGCCAGTAATGCAACAGATCTTGGTACAGTTAAGAGTTCACTGAGGCCACTGGTACTGCTGTGTTTTTAATTGGAGTTTTTGTATATGACTTTTGTATTACCCATGTAATTGGGTGTCCAGGACCATACCCTTCCCAGAGAAGCCACAGTAAGTCACCTCCAAACTCTGATTATGACATCTTCCTTGGCACTTATCACAGTTTAACAGAAATAGCTAAAAATTTCACCTTATGGCTTAATAACAAATAAGAGATGTGAATAACTTTTTTTTTTTTTTTTTTTTAATAATTGTTTCAGCAATTGAGCGAATAAAATGGTGATTCATTTGTAATCACTGAAATGTGTAACAATTAAACCTCGCTAGCTTATGTATACAGCCCTTGAAAAGAACAGAGGACACAAATGTAGCAAGCTTCCCGCTCCATTTGTAGGCTGATAATTTTGGTTTACTTGGCCACTGATTACCATCTGGTGCAGGTTTTCCATCTATCAAGTGTGGCCATCCAGAAAGATGGGCATAAGGAAGATCCTGTAAGGAGATCAGGTGTTCCACAAAGGTTCCACAAAGTGTTCCTCACTCTGATAGTGTATCCAAGGCAAGCACTGGGCTGGATACCTAAGCAGTAGCAGCAGGCCCAACCAAACAGGTGGTCACTTGGCCCAGCACTGAAATAACCAGCTTTCTTGGAGCAGGGCCTACATGGCCTTGCACCATTGCCTGGTGTAGGTAAACCTTTTGGCACCTTTGGAGCAAGGGAGAGGTCTGATGAGTGGGCTATAAGGCACAGAAGACAATGCTCTGGTGCTGCAGAAGACACTTCACTTGATTCACTACATGAGCGAATGCTTTTTCTTGACTGTTACCCAAATAAGCATCTTTAGACTCACCATTGCCTACAGGGAAGACCAAGGTCTCTTTTCCAAGGGCCCTCTCCCTTCCCATGCAGTCTGTGAGGGATTTCAATGCCCTGCTCCCGTTTGTGGTTATGTCTGAACAGGTACCCTTGTTCTCATGCAAACCCAGCCCTTGGTGCAACCATACTCATACTTTGCCTATGTGGAAGTGGTTGAAAAGTTACATTTAACTGCTGGTGCTGGACTGGTACTGAAATGGGGAATCAGAGTGTGTACAGAATTATGGAATCATTAAGGCTGGAAAAGACCTCTAAGACCATCTAGTCCAACCACCAGCCCATCACACCATGCCCACTGCCCATGCCCCTCACTGCAAAAAGTATATGGTTCTTGCACACCTTCAGGGGTAGTGACCCCATCCCTGGGCAGCCTGTGTCAGTGTGTGACCAATTGTAGGTTTTGTATAAAAGTGTTTTTAAATAGAAGATTGTATGGCATAATATGTTCATAATGTCTTTGAGTTGCTGGTGTGGAGCCAGCACGAGCTGAGTAACACATGGCTCACTAGCGAGCTAACCCACTCCAACCTTGTATCCCTCCTCTTAAATAACTTTAGTTCAGCAACAACAGCATTTTACATTTTTTTTCTCAGAGGAGTCACAGGCTGAGTTCTTCACCTCACAAGGTTCAGAAATAGAAGCTGAAAATGAGAAGATACAAATGAAATATCATCAAAACTACAGAATAGTTACTCCTGGTTCATAGCACTCTTTATCCAAGACTGAAAGTGGCACAGTCAGGAACTCAGGTTTAAACACCTTGCTTCACAGCAGCACAACTGGAGTCAGCCAGTGATAATAGCCAGGCTGATGACAGCATGGTTTGTATGCTGAGCCTAACTACTTCCTCTGCTGGTTTGAGCCACACTCCAAAACATTTATGTTATTTTTACTATGTAAAAACCAACTCTCGCTGCAGTGCCCTTCACTAGCACTGGTGTTCATGAAAGAATACAGAACAACCAAGCAGCCTCAGTCTTTGGCCCATCAGATCAGGCTGCTAATCAGAGATGTCCATGCACTGCAGTTAGAACTGGATGAAGAAAAGGATTTACAGACAAATCCATGACACCCAGCTCTCTGGCACAAACAGTACTGCAGTAGGTCCTAGGGTTCAGCACCTGTCATGCCGTAGGGATGTATTTTGGAAGTGAACTATTTCAGTTGCTGAAGCAGTGAAGTGATGAGCAATGTCACTGCTCCTCAGGATAGACAGACTACAGCAGAGGGCACTTCAGAGAACTATCTTTAGAGAACTTTAGAGAACATTAGAAGACCTCTAAAGCACCCTTTGCAAGGGTCCCTTTTACAAAAGTGCATAAAGTAGCTCATTGATAAAAGGATCTTATTCACACTGATATTTGTTTTCAACTTTTTATCTTCGGGAAACCATCTGTTCAGAATTGTAGCTGTGTGTTGAAGTTTGCTCCTCCTTTAAGGGCCACGTGGCTCTTTGGCAGCCACCTCTCCTTCCCCATGCAGCATCCCTGGCTCAGCTCCTGCCACAGCCTGACGCTGTTTTCTCACTCATGCTCAGCACCAACAGATTATTTGACAGCCTGCTGCTATTTTTACCTTGTAGCTTCTTTGCTCAGCTGTCTCAGTCAGCTGCTGCTTTGTTTACCCTCTTCCTCTGCCTGCAAAATAGCAGGCTGGAGGCTCTTTCCCACTCCCATTATCCTTGAAGGCTTCTCTTTCAGATTTCCATTAAAGTCAGCATCATCTTTCAACATTCCAAACCTTTAACAAGCATGGCATGACGTAGTTGTCATCTCATATCTGTCTCTTCCAGCCTGACAGTGATGGACAACATGCCAAGTGAAGACAGAGGCGAGCAAACCTTTGTTTCTCAAGACAGCAGCTAAGAACCTCAAATAAGCAAAAGGAAGAAAATGATTCAGCAGCAACAAGAGATCTTAGTAACAGATGGCAGAGCAGACAAGCTGGCTTGCATTTCCTTGCACAGTGAGGTCTTTTGTGACAGTCTTCTGGGGGGGGCTGCTTCATGTGAGCAGTAATTTCACTGGCTGGCAGGACAACACTCCAACAGGAGCAGGTCCTTTGTGCAGAGATCTTTGCAGCACACACAGCTGCTTGCAAGTGATTTTTGCACTTCCAGCGTGTATTTTGAGCTGAAAAACATGCTTTTGTTGGTTTTTTTATTTTTATTTTTTGGTGTGTGTGTGTTGAGAAAGACTAATGTAGTTGCTCCTGCAGTTGTGCTTTATGGTATTTAATTGCTAAAATAATTTTCTCAGAGCATACTGAAAATTAAGCTGCATCAAAACAGAATGCTTCTTATGCAGTTACTTAATGTAAAGAATGGTTTCATATCCTCCATCAGACAAGCCATTTATAGTACCGTAGAAGCCAGTAACTT
This sequence comes from Gallus gallus, assembly GCF_016699485.2. Taxonomy (NCBI): domain Eukaryota; kingdom Metazoa; phylum Chordata; class Aves; order Galliformes; family Phasianidae; genus Gallus; species Gallus gallus. The sequence continues at coordinate 113,768,020 of NC_052532.1, forward strand.
CTATAGCTTCTATCTTACCTTTTGTCATTTAAAGAAACAAAAGAAGCCAGAGCACGATTTTACACAGGCTCTAGGCAATGAAATAAGCTTTTGGGTGTTGAACAGTAACCCACAAGTTGTGGGAGTCGGAGTAATGCATAGGTTTAGTGGCTTTCTTGTCAGGCTGTGCCTGCCAACTCACCTTATTTCCCAATTATAAGATATGTTTAGATTTGTAGGCAGGAGTAGAGTACTTCCATAGCTCCTAAACTCCTGTCTCTTCAGGTTAGCAGTCAGTGGTACCTCTGACTTCTCTCCCATGCAAAGAAAGATCCCTGCTCTGAGATAGGTGAGGAACTGTCAGCCCTGCTGTCAGAGCACTGATGCCATCTCACTGCTCTTAATCGTCTCACCACAGTGGATGACCTTGAGAATGCAAAACTGGAAATCTCAGCCTCTACCATCTGGTTAAATTGAAAGATGAATTTACAAATGTTATGCCAGACACAGGATAATAGCCCTTCCATGTGCTCTTGCAGACAAAAATGCTGTAGGTGCACCCATAGGTTTAATAGTTCCAGCTTATAACCAGACATTCCTATTCTCTTCTAACCTGGGATGCTAAGGGTTGTTTCTGTCACTTTCTGGGTTATCCATCCAGCGTTACAGCCTTGTCAAATGGCCAAGAAGTAACTCTCATGGAACACTGTCTGGTTAAGCTAGCTTCCTCTTGGCCCATGTTACTGAAAGGTGTTTATGACAAATAAATACACTGTTTTTATTCTCTATAGCTCCAAGTAGCAGAGGTCTCCTTTTCCTGCCTTTTCTAAAGATCATTTTTGGCCACATGGTCTGTGCTAGCAGGTTAAGGACAAGTATCAACAGGTACATCTGAATTATAGTTCCTGATTAAAATATATGGTTTTCTTCAATACAAAACAACATCAGGTTTTCTAACTTTCACCGTTTTCCTGCTCTATGAACATTCTTTGGATTGTCTGAAGGACTTACAGTTCAGTGATCTGTGAGTGTTTAAAACAACGATCTGTATTGTTTGTCCCCTTTTAAAAGTACCGTCTCCTTGCAGGCAAAGAAATAGAAAAAACAGATCATACGATGATACCGTGAAGATCTTAAAGCTTTCTTTTAGCAACATGATGTACAGTTTTGGGAAGAGTTGCTCTCTGAAATACCCCAATTATAAAATCCTAACATCAAGGCTAAGTTGACTCAGTCAACAAAGCCCCGGACACTCTTGCTTTGGAGTAGGAGATGGAAGCAGAACAAATTCAGTGTGTGTGTGGATGAGGGACAGATGCCTCTTTTAGAGGGAAAACAAATTTTGCATTAGATTTAGACTTTAGGGCTAAGATGGAATGAGCATAACCCTCACCACACTCAGGCTTGATTAACCAGCCCTGCATGTACTCCCAGACTGAGTGGGATTCTGATGACACTTCAGGCTACTGAAAGGCACAATAGTAGCAGTGAACAAACTTCCAGCTTTTTAACTTCCCCTGAAGTGAGCTGTACACTGGTGAGAGGATCGTGGGGTGGTACGTAGGACTTGAAGGCTGAGTTTCATACAAGCAGTAATGTGTTTAAATACAAGAGTCAGTTTACACATAGAAAACAGTGTTATAACCTTCCAGCAAGTCCTTTCATAAGAGTGAAATAGTTTAATGGGGTGACGTTCTCTCTCACTCATGTATGCAGACCAAACACGGAAAGTTTGACTACCAAAAGCAGACTGTGCTGGTAAGTTATGAGTCTGTGAAAATAGGGAGCTTCAGTGCATGTTGATTTGCAGCCTTAACTATAGCAGTTGGAGGGGGTGATGGCTGTAGTAATTAAAAAATACAACCCAACAAAAACTACTGCATTTTCCAGGAGTGACATAGACATAAAGCTGATAAATAATCCTCTAGGAATCTACTGCCTGTCATGCTTTACTGCTATTATGAAAGTGTATTATTCGATAAAATTAAAAGAAAAAGGCAGAGTTATTCATTTGCAATGCAGTATATTGATATAGCTTGCAGTGCTAAAAGTCAACTAAAAAATCCCCGTGTCCAAAGCTATTTGAATTACAACAACATTTACCATGACTATCTCGGACCTAGACACTATTAGTACAGCTAATGTATTTAGGTGACTTCTTCTATCAAAAAGCTTTCAACAAATTAACGAAGACTTCCAGAAACAATCAACATCTTTATGCCAAGTAGAGATATTTTTTCCACAAGACATAAATTGTTCATGTTTAATGTGTGAAACCAAAATGGCAAAACAAAATAATGTTCTAATAGACATTAACTTTTTTAAGAAAAATCTATATCTGAACAGCCACCAGAGGCTGCTAGAGACTGAACTTTGCACCCCTTGCCCTCCCCTCATTACACATTAGCTGGTCACCTTTCCACTGCTACTTGTCTTCCAGAGCCAGGTCTGTGGTGCCTGTATTTCTCCTGCGTCAACTAGGATCATAATTAATGGAACAGACTTTTCTGCAATAACCCTTAAGCAGCCTTTCCCAGTATAAATATGAAATGTGGATTAAATTCTGCTTTGAACTGTGCTAGATAAAACTTAGCTATTCTGAACTACTATAAATGAAACAGCCTCAACATCCTTTATTATTTTTAAATCACATGTAAAAACACATGGGATATTCTACCAAGGAGATAAAACTTCTATCCCAAAGACCTTGCAGTCTCCAAGGGTTCAAAAAGACACAGAAATAGTGACTACAAGCTAAAGGACTCATTTATTGGAAGTGCCAGAAAATCGTATTTCACATATTATTAAACAATCTCCAGTCCTCTGCTGTAGCTCTGAAACCCTCTGATATTTGAGACTTTAGAGCTGCTAATGCCTTTTGGACTTGGAGGAAGATCAAGGGCTGTGGCTATACCAAAAAGGGACTTATTTTCCTTCCCCTATCTATAGTCCTCCACACTCCCTAAAGCCCATATCAAATGGATGGAACAGTCCTCTTCTCTCAGCAGCATAAAGCAGTTAAAGCTAAGCCACCCACACATCATTTAAGAGGGTCTGAGACCTGGGTCTGTACAGACAGCAGGACAGCCAAGACTACCGCAACCCCACTGAACTTCTCTTGGCTGGTGGAAAGAATTTGGTGAGGCATTAGGGCTATGAAGAAAACTCATCGGGGAAATGTCTGAAAAGGGTAGATGATCTCTGGCTTTTTTGTCAGGATGAGGAAAGGACAAGGAAAGGAGTGCTCTGAGTCTGGGATTTTCATAACGGAAATGGTATTTCTAGGTGTAGGTGTGTATTCATGGTGTAGTAAGAGGGGAGGTTTTGTTTTCTAAGAATGATTGCTCTAAGCTATAGCCTATGGACTTTTGAAAATATCTTATATAGCTGCTAGATCTTAAGTTTCAGGCAGGTGTCTGTATTTTGTCTTCCTTTAGATGCACATAGTTGTAAGCAATGATGATATAAATGGTATTTTAGAGATTTCTTCTTGGTAATACTTTAGAGCTTTCTTCTAAGCTCCAGAACAGTTTTTACATGTGTATTACAATAAAATAATATAACTAACAGCAGTTGATTCCTTTGAAGTGGCATAGCCCGGGTTAAGTTATTAGCATAGCTTTAAAGTACTTTGATGCTGCTGCAAGTGTTACTGTTGTGTTGTTTTTTTTTTCCCAAAGAGTTTCTTTCCAGATCAATGCAGAATTACTTAATTTAATTTTAAACAAACAGTGGTAGAACTTCCTGTTAGCCTAAACAATAAATGGCAAAAACAACAATAAAACATTGCCTGGCAGGATAGAACAGAGGTTATACTTGTGAACCACTGATGACTGTGCATCAACATAAAACGTTCTGCTCTCCTGTTCCAGTTCATAAAAGCTTAAAAATGTCTAATCCAGTAGCTTGGCTTCTGAAGTCAGAATGCAATGTGTGCTGTCTTTTCACAAAATCACAAAATCATAGGGGTTGGAAGAGACCTCCTCAACACGTCCAACCTCCTGCTAAAGCAGGATCCCTATAGTAGGTCTCACAGCAAGGCATCCAGATTAGTCTTGAATCCCCACAGAGGGGACTCCACAACTCCTCTGGACAGCCTTTTTCCAGTGCTCACCCTTGCAATAAAGAAGTTCTTTTGCATGCATGTATGGAATTTCCTGTGTTCCAGTTTTTTGCTCAGTGTTCCTTGTTCTGCCTCTGCATACCTTTGAAAAGACTCTGGCCCCATCTTCTTGACATTTGCCCTTAAGATATTTGCTTACATTGATAAGATCCCCTCTCAACCTCCTCTTCTCCAGGCTCTCTCAGAGAGACCCAGGTCTCTTTGCTTTTCCTCATAAGATAAATGTTCCCGGCCATTAATATTTTTGTGGCCTTCCACTGGATTCTCTCTTGAAGTTCACTGTCTTTCTTGAACTGAGGAGTCTAGAACTGGTCCCAGTACTCCAGATGTGGTCTCATCTGGGCAGAGTAGAGGGGGAAGATCACCTCCCTCAACTTGCTGGCTATCCTCTTGATGCATTCCAGGATTCCACCAGTTTTCTTGGTCCTTCTCTGGATTGCTCCTCTCCAGTAAATCAGACCCTAAACTGTACTGATACACGTGGTTGTTCCTTCCCAGGTGTAGAACCCTACACTTTCTTTTTTCTTAAGAATGGAAGGACCCCAAGAAATTTGATTTAAGAAATTGAATAAATATGAGTAAGGAAAAAAGAGAAGGCGCATTGAAAGTGCACACAAAGTTTTACTAGAAAAAACTTGTTAGAAGTGGAATGGTGCTAAATAACACCAATGCAGTGCTGGTGCCCCTGGCCAAGTTACCATTCTGAGACCTGAGGCCTTGCACCTGGGTGTCCATCCCTGGGGAGAGAAGGGCTCCCGGCTGGTATGCAAGGTAGGTTTATCTCCAGGACAGTCAAGGGGAAACTTGGCTGTTAGTGGGCCTAACATGCCTGTGTGAAGTTATGGGGTTTATTATGCGTCGTCCTGCCCAAGCAGGGTCAACTGTGGGCCTGTCACACCTGACAGGGGCATGTCCCAACAGCTCTTTGACAGAGGTTTCCACAACTTTCTCCAGCAATTGGTTCTGACTTTTGCCCTTTGACACCTTTGTTAACACTGCTCAGGAATATCCTCCCTTGTGTAAACTCATTACTTCTCCTTTCCTCTCTGAACACAGAGAGGTAATTATTACCTTCTCCCCTAAAGCAGCCTTTTGTGTATTTAAAGACTTCTCTCCCTAGTGGTGTTTTCCCCTTTAGGCTAAAAAGGCTTTCACCCTTTGTCGGAGGTCCCCTTCCTCAAAATTCTGGCTATTCTCCCTCCTAATCTTCTGATAGAAGGGCAAAGCTGAAAACCAGAGCTATGACCTTATCATGATATGTAGCAGGAGACTCATTTCACCTGATGCACACGCTTGGCTTTTGCCACCGAATCCCAGTCAGCTACTGCAGCAACCTGAGGTTGCAGATTAGATGGAACAGGAGTCAAAGATAACCAAATTATACTGTTTTGCAATTCTCCCATGCCTATTTATGTAGCTATTTTCTTCTAAACATTAAGCCCTAAATTTGTCCCTGAATGGTAATTTTTCTTATAAAACTGTCAAGAACATTTTGAGTTCTAAATCTTGCATTCAGAAGAGTGTCTGGTTCCCTTTTAGTCTCAGTAGTCCCTTTTGGTGTTGTCTGCAAATTTAATTTGAATACTCTGTCCAGTCATCTAGAACAGTAAAGAAAATATTAAATATTACCTGGCTCCACAGAGACTGCTCAGGGTACTGCTCATTTTGGCAGTGGCTCATGAATAACTGCTGTTTGATTACAGCTTTCCAGCTATCTTTGCTCTCACCCTCTTGTGGTTCCTCTCATTTGATGATGTGCATGTCATTCAAAACGGCAGTAGAGGCCAAGATATGGCATCATTTGCTTCTCTACTGTCACAGTGTTTCCACATCACGTAAGGCCGTTGTTAGGTTTGGCAAAAGCAAGATCTGTCAGACTTTTCCTTCCTTTCTTTTTTTTTTCCCTAGAAATGTAGGCATTGCATTTTCCTTCTCTAAGTGCCTGGCATTAACCCATCTTCTGCAAATTCAACAAGATAATTACTGATGACTTGTGAGATTCCCACCAGCCAGTGCTGGAAGCAAACCAAGGAAGAAGTTCATCACACTAAACAGATATTAAAGACCTCTTTTATCTAGCTATCTGTTAATCCATTTTTTCCTGTCTGAGGGCTGAAGTCTTGACTCTTTTGTCCAGCTGTATCTAGTACTCATGTCAGAGTCAGTTTAGGAATGAAAAGTGCTGTTCTTTTTTTTCCAGCTCATCATATTAACTCTAAATGTACTTACAAAAGAAAAAAAAAAATCACACCTGGAGTTTCATAATGATGGAAAAAAAGAAAGGAAAAAACAAAACATAGCTGCTTCAATGTCACCTCAAGAGATAGAAAAATATGTTGTGGTAGACAATCTTTTGTTTTACTTTATGCATCCTGCTCAATAAACAGAGGTCAGACTTGCACCATTAAAAGAGAAGGGAAGCATCTCCCTGTTCTCTCAGCTAAACACACACTCTTACCATGCTGTTAAGATGCTTTGTTGTCAGTCTTGGCAATGTTGCCTTTTTAATGAGTATTGTTAGAATACTGACTGTCCCTTTTTATTGTTAATCATTCAAAATATGATTTTAAACTTTCTCCTTGTTCCAGCTGCAGCTATTTTTCACTGTAAAGAGCAAATATATTTCTGCATGGGGTTTATCTCCCTGACAAATTTTTATTGCTAACTACAGCTACAGGAGAAGGGCTCAGGGAAGAAAAAAAAGAAAAAAAAGAAAAAAAAAAAAAAAGGGTTTAGAGCAGGAAAAGTGTAAAAAAACAACAACAAGTTTACTGTAGTGGAAATACTAAGTCATGGCTTGAACCAGTGATGGAGCACCTGGTGGGAAGGCAGGTTCAACCCATTGCACACACCTGAGTGACAGGAAGGGGTGGAGCCAGGACCCTCCCCTTCCCAGACCTCATTTAAGGGTTGGCAGTGGAAACAGGAATCTTGCTGGAGTTCCATGTGTACCTGAGGCCTTCTAAAGGTAAGCAGCTTTTTCCCTTTGTTTCTGTGTTTATGGCTGCTGTATTTGAGCATGCCCTCACTTGTTGCAGCCTGGGGCCTTGCTACTCTGCTATCATTGCTGTGTTTTCCAACATATTACAGTATTAAGTTACCTTTGCACAAAGAAAGCATGTATTTAGATGAAGGCTGTATGTGAGAAAATGTCAGCCTGAAAGGAATGCAAGACAATTGTAATAGCAACTTTAGCTGTTGCAACAGCGTTTAACTACACCTTAACACTTCAAACTGCCTTGCAGCTCTATGGCCCCAGCAAGCTAAACACACATTTAATCAGTCTCTTTGTTCCAAAAAGCTTTCCTTAAACTGTTGTTTAAAATATTTGGAGAAGAGTGATAGAAGAATGTAATCATAGAGGAAAAGTGACCCTGAGGTTACTCTGTTACTGTACTGTTTGTTCCTCTTTCCATGCGTGCCTCAGGGATAGCAAAGGTCTAAACTACCACAAGTTTATAACCTTCTGAAAATCCTTTCAGAATATTATTTTCCTTCTGCATGAAGTGTGGATGATAGCAGCAAGCCCACATGCACTGACAGTCCTAGCAAGGTGTGGTGTTGGTGCAATAGCTCCCCCTGTGTCTGGGAAGGAGGCGCTCCCCTTAAATGAAAAAGAATTAGAGCCACCATTGAATGTAGCCACAGGTTATCCTTAAAAGCCACTACTGTTTTCTTAACAACAGCACTTAAAATCCCAACATAGCACAAGTCTGCTCTGAAGTGGTTATTAGGAGTCTCTTTCAGGTTAGTTCCCATATGTGAAATTCTGTGTGTGTTCACAGACTTGAAGAATGTATTGGATTGGAAGGGACGCAAGTGTCATCAAGTTCCAACCCCCCTGCCCCAGGCAGGGACACAAGCCTCCAGATCTGGCACTAGATCAGGTTGCCTGGAGCCCCATTCAACCTGGTCTTGAACACCTCTGGGGAGGGAGCACCCACAGCCTTTCTGGGCAGAAAGATACATGTTCAGTACATATAAAGCCATACTTGCACACTTATTTATATGGTGTATATGTGGTGCCTTAGTTCTCAAATTGAATGAATGAAAAAAGTAAACTACAGAATAGAGCACACTGAGGTGAAATAATCTGCTTGAGAATACAAAGCAGGTGGATATCACAGCCAGAAACACAGCTGCATTTGTAGGTTACATCTGAGTGCTGTAGACTTTACCATTTCCTTTTTTTTTTTTTGGCCTTTGGGATATCACTGATGTTTTCCACATTTCTCTTCAAACCTAAGCTCCTGTATTTTCATTTGATATAAAGAGTTAGTGTGTAAAGACAGGAATATTTGGAGGACGATCTCTCACTCATACTTCCTATCTGGATGTGATTTGGATACATGCAAACTGGGGGGGCTTGAAAGCCCTCCCAGTTCCAGCAATTTCTGCTTTCTGGTATTTTCCTCTTCTTTACAAAGCTTGCCTCACTTGGTATTGGAACATCTCCTGATGCTTTTGCTGTTGTTCAGGTTGGCTCTCCAGGATATGACTGGTGCAGAAGGGAAAGAGTTTTCTTAGTTCTGATTTTGCTTTAAATGTGTCCACAAATTCAGAGCTATGGAGGCATTGCAGGAACCTGCCCACTACCAACTCTACCATTCCTGGAATGGTATTCAGGCACAAATACATGAGCTGTGTGTTCCCAAAATCTTAACAGACAAAGAATGGTTTGATGCTGGGTTTGGTTAACTTTCTATTCTTATTCTTCCTGCCACTGTAAATCATTTTTGTAGGCAAACATGAGAAAATAAAGTATCTGCGGAGTTATTGCCAACAGGAAATATGGCCTAGAACTTTGTCAGCTGCCAGAGTAATGACCCTGTTTTCTATGAAAACAAGCTTGTTACTGTCTATTTGGTACAAGAATAGTATGTGTATTCAAGGAAAAAAAAAAAAAAGAAGTTGAGAAAGTATACAGGCCCAGTGCTGAAGAAAAGCCCATTTGCACATAATACACTGGAGACGTTCAAGAACAGTTCATTTTTATGTGGTGACAGGTCCTGCAGTGTTGCTAAGGACAATGTAAGTTGTTGGTCTCTTAGGCTTGAGCTGACATAGAGCAGTATTTCTCGTTAGTAAATAACTTCATTGTGCAGCGCAGTAAAAACATCATAAAGCCATCAGTAAGCACAGGCTAGACAGTGGCATTCTGTAAGTCTCCTGAGCAAGGTGAGAAGCTTAAAAATAGGCCTTCAGTTTGCACCTCCTCTACATTCACTCCCCTTCATCATGTGGTCATTGCCATCTGCTCAAAGCAGCCTTTGGAAAGTCCACAGCTGTTGCCTTTCCTGGTCTCTGCAGAGAGCTAATAGACTATACTATAAAAACAGAACTAAGACATCTCTGCTACTCCTGAGTTCAAGAACTGTAGTAAATATATGGCTGCAAAGGGCTGGGGGAAATAGCTCAGAATAAGGTATGTTCCAAACACTTAGATGCTTTTTGTGCAGTTTCATGTCCCATTGAAACCACTGTTTGCAGCTACATTTTAAAGTTACTTAAGCTATTTCAGAACCCTCTTTAGATTGATGAATCAGTTATGTGTGATAGCGATGGTGAATGAATTACTGATTTTTTTTTTAAGCCATTCAAAATTAGTAAAATATTCCTGTTAAATCTTGTTTCTTAAGTAAGGTACCTCTATATATCACTTTGATGTTTGAATTACATAATGAAGGAAATTATATTTGTTCTACTTAAGCATCACTATACTTCAACTCTCAATTGTTATATGCGCACCATAAAGAAAATCACATGCCTGAGAAGTAACCCTGGCCCATCCCATGCACAGATGCAGATCTGGGGCAGTACCTTTGATATCAGAGTATGTTACCTGTGAATGTCACACTTGTTCTTTGCTGTTTGCTGGTAATGTTAAAATGAATGTTTTAGCTTTCTACTGAGTTTTGTTGCTGAACGATCTTGCCCTGTATTGCTTCCTTAAATCATGGGAGAGAGAAGCAGGATGGCATTCTCCTCAAAGCTAATGTGGCTACAGGCCTCCACATTTTAAGATAGGTATGAAACTGTAACACATGCCTGCAATTGGCCTCTGTAGAACACTTCTGTAATAGGTACGGTTATTTACTGTTTGCTAAAGAATCGAGAGAGTAATAGTAGAAGTAAAATTGCTGTGAAGCAATTTATTGATTCTTATGAAAATAGCAGGAGGTAAGAAAGGTGGGGAGCTATGAGGTAATAGAGGTGGGGGGGGAGTAGGAGATAGGAAACATTTTCAACTTGGTTGTGTGATATTTTCCTGGGTTGTGATTATATCTGGAGGGAGAGGGGAGAGGGGACTGATCTATTAGATATGAATCAGATTAGTCTTTTTTTTTTGTGCATGTATTGGGCTTGGCTTAGGGCAGCAATTTGAACACCCTGCGAAGGGTGTCAAAGGGAGAAAATGGCCTTAACATTGGGTGTTTCTACCCATAGGGAGGGGAGGCAAGTCAATCCCACACCAGGGAGGAGATGAGAAGGGAGCCTGCAACTGGAAGGCAAGGACAGGGGAAGGAGGGCAGATCCCCACTCTGCAGTGGGTGACCAAGATCCTATCACAACTGCCACTGATACTGCCTAGATGATTCATTCACTTTAAGTGTTTCAGAAACAAAGGCCATATGGAAACAGTATTATAAAGACAATACAGAATTGTTGAGATGGAGTGAGAACTAGGCTGGGGATGCGCTGCATGATCTCAGGAATTATTTGTTCCCAAAGAGGCCATCTTGAGCCCTCTAATTTGCTCGAGAGTAAGTTTTGGAAAGATTAATAGCAAAAATCAGCATTTTTGGTTGTGCATTTGAAGGACTTCATTTTTCTTAATGTGCCAGTTTTTGTTACTGAATAAAATTTATGGGCATTTGGGAGGCAGAAGTATTATAATTATCTGAGTTCACTGACATGCTATGAAAAGTCTTCGTTAATGGAGAATCGAATGGAATCTTTACTGTTGCGTTTTGCAGTGGAGCAACGCATTGTTTTTGCAGTAGATTGGCTGAAGAGAGTTGGACCGCATTTTTCACAGAAATGGACTGGAATTGTGGTTGGAAAGAATTGCTTACAGTACAATGGAAAATATAAATGAAAAGCTTTTGTGTAGAGAAAGGAGGAAAAAATAAGTGCTGGGTCCTGTTGCTAGTCTGTCTCTGCGGTCTATTTATTTACATTCATGCAATTCTGAAGTCTAAACTAGAAGTGTATGTCAGAATTCATCAGCAAGTTATCTATCCTCATTTACTTTGATCAGTTTTAGTTAGAAATGCTATATCCTTTGAATGGATCAGACTTCCTCAAAATCAACACTTTCCACTATGCCAAGGTAACTTGGGCAGTAGGTATGTAAGTTGTATTTAAATGTATATTCAAAAAATATTTAGAGAGTTATAAGCCAATTATGTAGCAGCTCCCTCCTCAGAAATGATTATTTCAGTATGTGTATGATCAAGGTGGTTTTTCTGATGTGTGTATACTAAAAAAGATACATGAATTCACACAGAACGTAAGTTTTTAGAGTGTAACCAACCAGACTTTTCATAGTGACTGAGAGGGGCTTTTTCTTAAAGACATTTGCATGTTACAAAATGATTATTTGGAAGGGAAAAAGAAAACCCACATTTGTCTTTCAGTCCCTCCGTTTTTTGATGAAATTCACTTGTTTTTTATTATCTGTATTTTCTATATAAAGTAACTTCTTTCCATAGCTTTGGATTTTTAAAATGTACTTTATTGATGGACTGGTTGGCTGGTATGTTCTGCAGCAAGCTTTGATCAGTTGTTTAGGCTGGTTTTAAGAAAAGCTTCTTCATGAGTGGGTGGTTGGGCATGGAACAGGCTCCCCAGAGCAGCTCCAACTGACCTTGCTGAGTTCAGGAAGTATTTAGGCTACACTCTCAAGCATATGGTTTGAATTCCGGGTGATCCTGTGCGAAGCCAGGAGTTGGAAAGTGCGCACAAGGATCACAGAGTCCAACTCAGGATATTCTATGATTCTAAGCATCCCATGGCTGCTCAGTAGCACATATCTTCTGCTGGTCTTGCAGACTCAAAATCAAGTTTTGCTTTAGTTTTTTGATAAGGCCTTTGTCTTCTAAAGCCTGAGAGCATAAGATTGTAAATCATGTCACAATATTTCATTTTGAACCACTTTTAGAATGCTATTGGCACATCAATTCCATAATTTCTACATTATGTTAAAGGAAAACAATAAATTTAGTAAAGCCTGTCTCAAGATTCCATTATAAGCATCAGGGGAAAGGTAATCAATTTCTTAATCTGAGCTCAAAGTTATCAGTGAGGGAAGATGCATATCAAGAAAAGATGCTGAATGAATACATGATAAATATAAAGATCACCATGCAGCCAAAGGCAGGTGTGGAGAGTTGTCATGTTATAGTTGATTACATTGCCACATCAAGTATTTGTGTGTTATAATAAGCAGAGTGGAACATCAGTGTTAATCATTAATGATGTTGCTATTTTACTTAGAGGAATTGGGAGTTGGAATGTTTGCTTTGTTGCAGAATAATTTCTTATATTTGTATACGTGATTAAATAATATCCGTTCTCTGATAGAAAATATTCATAACTTTAATGTTCCACTACAGTCTCATTGCATTTGTTAGAGATGTGTCAGCATTTATCAAGCCATGTACAGAGATGACTTTGCTTGTGAAAAGTTCTATTTATTGTTTTATTAAAAAAAAAATCTGTATACCAGTGGTATATTCAAATACCCTGTGTAGATCAGAATATATGGACACTTGAGGGAGTTGCGTACTTGTCACCAGGAGCAGAACATTAACTTTTAGGGAAGACAAATGCTGTGCTGCTTTCTCAAATAGCTATGGTGTCCCTATAGCCTCTTGTCACAGGCTAATTTCCATGTCTTCCAGCTGAGCTGTTCTGTTTCAGAGCTGTGATGGCAAAGATTAAAAATCAGCTTCCTCTTCCATTTTGATTATTTAAACGAGCAAAGCAAAGAGCATTCTTTCTCCTTCTAAGTGCAAGCTTGCTTTTAATTGACCTCAATGAGACTTAGAAATTCTGAAGATTCAGAGCCTCTGCTTCTAATCCTGGTTGAATAAGAAATTCTCATTGACTAGAATGGTGTAGGAGAAAGCTCTTAATTGCTTATGAAAATATTATAGAAATAGCTTGAAATACTGTATAAAGCAATTCTCTGCTTGTACAGCTATGTGGTCTGGGACTGTTACTTTAAAATATTGCAGTGTTTTGTTTTTATAGTGGAAGATACAGAAGCAGTTGTGTGTATTGCTTATATAAATGGAAAATTGTTCTGAGCTGTATTATCTTCGTCCTGCTGATTCTCTGGGTTAGTTACCTCTGTGTTCAGGCTTGAAATCTTGATGACTATTCAAAATTAGCATATGGTACTTTTTGTGTTGTCCATTCTTTAATTGCAGATTTGATCTTTACATAAATACTTTCTGAATCCTATTTTAGATATTGGTGTAGTACAATAAACCTAATTCCAATATTTCTAGGTCAGAAATCCAGTGTTGTCAATGTAAAAATACTGTGGTACAGTGAATAAACATCTTGTATCATCTTATTAAATTTAGGAATATGTTAATGTAGGGCCTTGAGTATGCATTAATGTTGTCAACGAAAGTAGTACATAACCGCAAAGACTGTGAGTGCTCAGTGACTAAGACTAGTACATTTTCAAGTCTTTTTCGTACTAGACAGAAGAACACCTGATTGAATATGTATTTTTCTTTAAAGGAACAGTGCAATTTCAAGGCAAATTCCCTAGCTGTTCTGTGACTCTGAACTAGAGTGTCTTCAGAGGAAATAAAATAGGTCTTGCTTCAGATGCGAATCTCAGTGTACTACACCTCTCTTGCAGGCATAACAACCAGTGAGTGATACTTCAGATTTATGAGTCATGTGCATGCAGAAGTGATGTTCATCCTGATGTCCAGACTAAGTTGAAAGTATGAACAGTGAAAATGTAGGAACACCAGCAACAACAGCTGTAGTCTGCTAATCCACTGATAAAATCATAAAGTATCCAGAATTCAAAGAGACACACAAGAATCATAAAGTCCAACTTGTGGCGTCACACAGGACTACCCAAAAATCAAACCATATTTCTGAGAGCATTGTTCAAATCCTTCTTGCAATCACCCATTCAGTTAGGAGCCTTTTTGCTAATGTCCAGTCCTGTAATGCTGAAGGGAAAATGAAAGCTTCTGATATGTAATGCACTATGGTATATCTGATATTTCCATATGTTCTTTTTCCATTGAAATATAAGGTTAGAATCAGTATCTGTGAACTGTTCTAAATGAAGCAACATATTAGTTGCCTGACTCAGCTTGAGTGAGATGTTACAGGCTTTATGCAAACCTTCTGACCAGCTTTGCAGGCACTTGCCAGTTTATTTTGACCTCTCTCTATCATGGATATAATTTGTTGAAATCCCAATCAAACAAGGTGTTGAGACTATATTCTCAAATGCGTTCAGTGCTTCAATCACTGGAAGATAATCTCTTCAGTACTTCCAAGTCTGGACCACAGTGTCTGCAAATGCCTTAAGTGGGATTAGAATGAGTATCAGTACCAAAGAAAGACTGAATTAAGAGTTTTCTTCTAATATTTTATGGAAGTCCCTGGAAACAGAATTAATTAAAATTTGTGCCTCTCTATGGACCTTTTTAACTGGAGTTGAAACAGAAATAACTGCAGTGTATTGTGTTCTGACATTCTCTGGTATATGCTTCTGGTCATATCAGTGTGTGTAACTGAACAAATCTTAGGGGTATATAGTGTCAAAAGTCAGACAGGGAACCATAACCAGCAGCCCTTGCTGTAATGGAGGAAAGAATCTGCTCACGACAGTTTCATGTCTCCTGCAAAAGGCTTAGAAGTGTGTAGGATAAATTCTTTGAGCATCACAGTGGATTTATGCTTCTGATTGGTTTTCTTGCTATATTTTTTTTTTAGTACTGAGTCTCTCTTCCATTCTGAACCTCTACTGAACTTTATGACAAATAAGATATAACACATAGTGTCATGGGAAAAATTGTGCAGCCAAGGTATTTTTTGGTATGTTCTTCATGAACTGATTACAATTTCTATAATTTGCCGGATGCCATAACTGTTCATACTCCTTCCCAACTCCTGACAGTACTAATGAGGTACTTGGAAGAGAGGTGCTGCTTCACTCTGTGGAGCCAAGACCCCAGCCATCTAACTGGGAGATGGAAAACTGCAAACTGTGAGTCTGCAGGAAGGGGGAAAGATGGAGATGTCAGTAATCAGAGATAGTTTATGTTGGTAATATATAGAAACCTTTTAATTTCATTGTAGGTTATGAAATGTCTACAATGAATATGTATAGTCATTTTTTAGGTATGTGTTGAATCGTGAAAAAGATGGTTAACGTACTATTTCTGAAAATAAAAAGTCATATATCACCTTAAGTCATATATGAGAACATCTCAGATTAGGGCAGTGTTACTTTCCAGTTTCATCAGGTTATGTAACTCAACTTTCAGCAGCCATCAGTTGTGTGTTGAGTTGTGAACATTAAGTAATAATAGGTACTCTTCTAGAAGACTGTAATTTTTTTTTGCCTCTCGAGGGAGTGTTTATAGATCAACACATCACTACCCAAAATCATGATAGCTTAAAGAATGAACTGTTATGAGGACTTTATGACGAAGTCCCAGGAAGAGCTTAACTGCTAGAAGAACTGAGCTTGGAGAAGCAAAGCTTTGCAATACTTTAAATACTGATCATAACTCTACAACATAACAAACCATTTATGATGAGCCTCACCAGTTACTCAGCTTCAAAAAGCAAAACATTAGAGATTTCTCAAAGATGTAAAGAGTGACTCTGTGAGATGCCTTCATCTGTGTCCTCTGCCTCTGAATGTCTCTGCAGTGCCAGCTTAACAACATGTGTCCATGCTTTTGGCTGATGGGCAAATGACAAAAAGCTTTGACTTCATCCAGAGACATTTTAACTTTTTCTGAATGTGGTCTATTAAGAGGATTTTGCTTAAAGTGGAGAACTGCACCAATGTTTGTGTAACTGCTCTGAAGTCTTGCTTGCTGCCAACCTATAGGAAACCAAGCTTCCTACTGGGTGTGGGTTTTCCTCTCCATTTATCCTATGGAGCTTAACTTGAGGACTACAATTGGTCATGAGTCTTTTCTTACCTTTCTGTTCAATTCTGTTAACTTATCCCCTTTGGATTTTGGTCATGTGTTGCTGTATATGATTTTCGTTTTATCAAATGTTTCCCTGACTGCATTCATTCTTGTCTTCATTCTGTGTCCCTTTTGGTTTATAAACAGTTTTTCAAAAGAAAAAATGATGAATGTATAATGGTAAAATGCTCCAGAATTGAGACAACCTCTTTTCATTGTGGTGTCTTCATACCTGAAATTTATGATCACTTTTATGTGCCTGTTTTACTACAATCATGAGTAGTAATGGTCCAAACTTAGTCCTGAACAATTGTTTTCATCAATCTGACTGCTAATAAAGCCTGCAATTACTGTGTCTCTAAAATCAGTACCTGATATTATGAAATAATGCATTAAATGTGAAACAGCTCAAACTTAATAACAATTAGATTTATTTGTATCTGGACTTGTTTCAATTTAGTAATCTCAACTTGTGGTCATTAGGAACACCTTCAGTGTCAAGTGTGGTATTTCCATTTACTGTATCTAAAAAATATATTAGCAGTTGTGTATGTATATGGAAAACATGTAACATCTTAATCTAATGGAAGATGTACTGTAATGTAACAGAACATTATTAGTGAATCCAATTGGTTGCTGCATGGATTTCCACTTCCAGCCTTTGGGTTAAGGGCTCCTTCTTCCTGTGCTGGTTGGGTGGTGGGGCTCAGTTGGAGACCTTGGGCTTTATATGAGTGTGAATGATATGTACATCTTCCAATTTGTATTTTCCTCTATGGAAGAGGAAAATCTTTTAGCACAAGAGAGGAGCACATTAGACAACTCAGCAATGTTAGATAAATGAGTGGTACAGTCTTTGTGTATGTATTCTGTGCTGCTTTTCCACCTGGAAAATAATATAGTAGAATTGAAGTGTATCTGTGTATGTAAAAAAAAAAATAATCAATGAAAATAGCCAGTTTAGGACTGATTACTTTTAAGAAGAGGGGAAAGAAATAATAAAATGACAAATGACGTGATGAAAGAAAGTAGGAGCTTCATTTCTTCTGCTCTCACAATGTGCAAAATATTGAAAGTCTATTACATGAAAAGCAGGATATTCCAGCACGATAAAAGCATAAGCATTTCCATACAGTATGCAACTAGAGTGGAGAACCATTAGCACAGGAAATTAAGGCCAAAGCCCCTGTTGAAGCAATCAGAACAGGTACATAGCCATCAGGAGAATGATGATAACATTTTAGAGAAGGATATTAATTTTATTCTAGCAGAACACTAGACATCAGTGGTATCTAATAAGATTTCCACGCTATTCCTGTTGCAAATTTATCTTTGCTTACGCAGTCTGATCCCTCCAGAATCTGAAGTTCCATGTTGTGAAGGTATTCTGTAATAGGTTATTTGGGAATTACTGCTCATGTAAATGCCTCTCATTGTTGCTGATTTGTAGTACAACCAGTTACATTTCACGGAGTTTCTAATTCACCAGCATTCTACTGAGAGTGTTCTGCTGCTCTTCAACCTGAATGCTATGAAGATGAGGCTGTTCTGCAGTAGGGGGACTCTTCTGTTCAGATTTACAGATCAGCTGATGTTCTCTAAGACTTACACTCAAGGCTGTACATAAATGAACTTGAAGATTTTTCTGAATATCCAGAGATACCTATTGTATTTTTCCCACTTGGTCCTTGTTGTGTTTATAAATGTGTCAGAAGGATGATAGCCTGCTTTCTGTATGCTCTGCACTGAAAATCATGAGGTAGAACATGCACAGGTTTTGCTGTTAATGCTGTTCTAGTTCCTAGAAGTTGTGAAACACTGCTAAAGATAAATAAATGAGGATGTACCTCTTGCTATCTGAGTGCTGAAGTCTTGACCGTGTCTGGGAAATAATTTTCATTTTTCTCTCAAGCTTGTCTCTGATTTTAATTTTGTTCTATTTTCATATATTTTATGTAAAGAAGCATTATACAAGGGATGTGTGCAAATCACTTGCAGAGGAAATCTATATTTTTAATCCCGTGCTTCATTCTGCTATTTGTGAGCTGCTGTTTTACTGCTGTCCGATGCCTTTGTACGTAGCCTGTAGTTTACCTAAATAGAAAAAGTTCCTACACTATTTAAATAAAATTTCTCAGGAATACTAGACTTAGTAGAAAGGAACAATCAAAGATTTGAATGTGTTGCATCCAAACAGTGTTTAAAAAAAAAAATACAACATTATATCTTTGAGTCTGTGGACCTGCTAATGAAGAGTTGTTTCTAGCTAATAGTGAAGGTATTTCTTTGGTATCCTAGGAAACAAACACTGTAATTAAAAGTGATTGTAATAACATATATTTGCTTTCTGCGATCTTCCTGTGAGTAATCTTGTGTTGTCTTCCTCCCCTTCGAAGTATTTCTTTCTAATAGTGCGTAAACTGAAATGTTTGCTGCAAAAAAAGAAAAAGCATAATTGCCAAGCTGCACAGTTTATCAATGAACAGAGCTGATCTACTGTGCGGTGCTGTCACAACTATTTGTGGTAGCTGGAGGTTCCCAGAAGTCCTGTTGTAATAGAAACATCACAGTCTTTTCCTTCCTGAAGATGGATTGCCAAGAAAAACAATTCATAGCTGTGTAGTTTTCCGTCAGTCAATTTTGATGCAAAAAAAAAAAACCTCAAAAAACCAAAACACCCCACATAGAATGGCATCAGATGTGTGGAGTGGTGATATATTAGCAATAACATGGTTATAACAACATATTGGACAAATTTTTACTTGCAAATTTTTTCTACCTGTGGAAAGACAGAAGAAACTACCGAAGAAACCTATAGTGTAGATGAGCATGGCTTAAAAATCTAATAGAGTGGAGTTATGGAAGAAACTTGGTGCATAATATCTACTGTGCAATCACTTGCTCACCAGTAAACTCTCTTGCTGTAAGTGGAGTGTAAAATATTTGGTATAATAAGGCCCAGAAGACCTTAAACTATATCTAGACAGTAACAATTTAAGATGGTGAATTGAAGTACTCTGCATCCCAGTATAAAAACTACCTACACAAACTGTGGAATATTATATTGGAATGAAATTGACAAGCAGAAGTTTAGGCATTGATGGATTATCTGATGTCTACTTCAATGTCTTTTTTTTCTAGGCTGTACTGATGTTTTTTTTTTTTTTAAGATAGGCAACAAATCCTTACTGAAACTCAGAAAAATACATTAAAAAAAAATAATTTTAAAAAATCCTTGGGAAAAAACTAAACCTGTGTAGGAAAAAGCACAAATGCAAACGCTGTATCTCAGTGTTGTTCAGACACTCCCAGAACTCCGGCACTGGGGGCCGTGCCCACAGCCCTGGGCAGCCCGTTCCATGCCCACCGCCCTGTGGTGCAGCCCCTGTCCCTAACCCCCAGCTGCCCCTCCCCTGACACAGCTCCATGCCGTTCCCTCGGGCCCTGTCGCTGTCACACAGAGCAGAGCTCAGCGCTGCCCCTCCGCTCCCTGTGAGGAGCTGCAGCCGCTGTGAGGCCTCCCCTCAGCTCCTCTGCTCTGCGCTGAGCACACCGAGGGGCCTCAGCTGCTCCTCGTGCATCTTTTCGTTTAGATCCTTCCCCATCTTTGTAGCTCACCCTTTCCAGTGCTCTCTCATAGATTTGTCCTCCTTACATCGTGGTGCCCAAACCTCTGCACAGTTGTCAAGGTAGGTCCAGGCACAGTAGAGTAGGATGCTCTTCCAAATTTAGTGTTGTCTGCGAACATACAGAATATGATGCTTAGTGTAACTTCCAAGCCATTTATGAAAACATTAAAGAGGTCTGTCCCTAAAAAAGAGATGTGCAGAACCCCACCAGTGACTGGCTGCCATCTGATGTAACCTCACGTACTGTAACCCTTTGAGCCTGACCTGTCAGTCAGTTGTTCTCCTTTTGCATTACAGTTTCATCTAGCTAAATGTGGGACAGTTTGTCCAGAAAGATACGGTGAGAAATAGTTATACATCGTATCTTTTGAAGATGACTTTTTAAAAAAAGATCAATTGATGAAGAAGTCCTTTTTCAACCTTTGCTGACAATTAGAGAGCAAGTAAGTAAAGTTAAGCTCTTCCTTTAGAGAAAAATGGGAGTAATTTGTACAATGATGTTCTCTTACCAGCTGTGGGAAAAGGTTTGCTTCAGTGTTGCTTAAAAATTTGCATCTAATTGAGGTCACATATAGCATCTATGTTCCAGAAGTAAGGAGTCTGTGATCTGGGAAAATCTGGTGATCTCATCCTTCTAATAATAAACTTTAAATACTAAATTATGCATTATTTCACTCTGATTATGAATTTCAAATACTATGTTTCTGTGTTGTTTGTTTGTTATGTTGCACTGCTTTCTCCTGAGTATTTTGCAAGTATACTATAAAGTCTTTTATTAATTGTTATTATTGTGATTAGAGTGAGCATAACGAAGCTAAATATAGTGAAGAATGTAATAAGTAGCAAAAATTATGTGTAGATCCAAGTTCCTATAGAGGTAGACATCCCTGTGCTATATGAAAATAATTTCCTTTTGGGGGCTGGCTGTCACTTTCAACACACTGCAAATTAAGAAAGCATATGAATGAAGATGAGGATGATTAGGTTGTTATAAGCTGAACAAATTGTATTTGTTCTATACTAATGTTTTGCTGTCTCTGATTTCTCCATCTCCTATCTTATCTCATAAATGTACCAGTGATAACGTTTGAAATCTCTTCAGGATCAAAGGATTTGTGTTGCTGCATCCAATATTTATTAACATTATGTGTTGTCTCAGTCTTATTTTCCTATTCTGCTAAAATCAATTGTTTTTCTACATAGTATAAGATGGGCAGAGCCTGCAACTTAAAAACAAACAAACAAACAGAAAAACTGGAAAGTTACACTTCTGCAAATACCTAAACTGTAGAGCTTCAGTTACCTTAAATAGAGCTTATTTATTTCAGAGGTAAAATCATTACAAATCTCCGAAGGAGGGAAGTTAGAAAAATGAGAATAGAATGTAAGTTACTCTGGAAAAGCCTAAACTTGCCCTAAATTTCTAGAGAAAGCATATTACTTTGGGAATGATAATCAAGTCCTCCTGTCCACTTGGTATCTTGGCCTCACGGCTCTTCTCAGGATTTTTACAGAACGATCTTGAATTCTTTGGACACTGTTACAGGAGCAGAAAGGATCTGTAGCAGCAATGCCACAGCTGTGCTTTTGTCTAAGGATATCATGGTGGAAATGTACAGATTAAACAATGCCTCTTATTAGAGAAAATTTTATACTGAGAAATTCAATATCAGTTCTGTATAAGAGGACTATGGAAGAAGATGTGAATAATATGCATTATTATAGAGTTCCTTAATTTGCTATTCATTTGTGACAATAGCTACGTAATTAACTTTCAATTTCATGTTTAATTATTTGAAAATATGGCATAATTCAAAATTAAATATTTTCAGGAGGTAAATGTAGTCTGTAAGTACTTTTCTGTTTAGTAAAATGGGAATGGAAAAAAAAAAAAGATTCTACACTAAAAAAAATAAAAGTATATTTGGTTGGTACGTGCCTGCCTGCTGTACTTCTCAAAGCAGCCCATTTCTTGCAGTGCAGAGGAAAATGTGGCCTTATCCCAAACAAGATTCTGTTGAACAGTGTCAACTTCCCTGAGGTCATAGCTGCTAAACCAATCTGTAGAAGGCAAAGAGAAATGAAGTGGGAGGAGACAGGAGGGAAGAACTTGTGCTCTGTGTTTGTCTTAAGCAGTTTCCAGCAAGCAAGTCATTTTTGCATCTTTATTCATTTCTGAAACAGTTACAATTCAGCAGTTACACCTGTCCTCAGGAATGCCAGTGTGCATCATCTAATATGTGAAGTGTAATGTGGATTCACTGCCATGTAAGGACAGATCAGTATGTGACTCTGAACAGCAGGTGCTGGCCCTACAGAAAAAGTTGCACGTGGTGTACGTGGCCTTTTCTTCTGCCATTGAAAAGAGACAGAAAGGAGTTAGTTGGAAGGAAGAGTTAGCTTCTTAGTTCATCCAATAGAAACAGTCATAAAGAAATATCCATGATCTTGCTGTTTTTCGTCCTGACACATCTCACAGGAGTAGTGTCCAACCATTTTCATTACTTGCTCTTTTAACATCTTTTGCATCAGGGAGGCTGGAGGGTACCCAGCCCTGCATCCTTGCAGCAAGCTGGAGTGCTCCAGGGAGAAGACAGAATGGGAGAGGTTGTGTGGCTGTTAAAGCAGGGGAAACCAAATTTAAAGCATCCTATTCTGAGGTCCCAAAGAGTCTGGGAGCTTCAAGACTTGTTTGAAGTGATGTGATGGTTTGGCATCACACTCTGCTCAGAGAGAGAGGAAGGTTCAGTGTACCGTGGAGTAACAATTTCTGTGTTTGTGAAGGGTAGTGATAAGCATCGTGATTGTGTTTAAATCTCACATAGGTATTATTATTCATAATTATTATTGACAGGACAAGTAGTAACCATGGCAACCAAGGGCAGCTTATTGAAGGCTGTTTTTGCCCGTGTTCCTATTCTTCCTCCTCCTATTTTCTTTCTAAAAACATATATAACCTTTTGCAGTGCAATTGATTCCTGTGGATCAATCTCTTCCACGCACCTAATAATGCCTTAGTAACCTAATCAGCCAAGGAAAACTTTTCCTGCATTTTCTGCATCATAATTTGTCTGTACTTCCATATCATCTTCTGAAAAATAAATAAAAAATAAAATAAAATAAATCTAAAAGTATTTTTGCTTTGATGTGTAAAAGTACTTTGACCTGAGAAATCTTCTAAGGAAGACACAAGAGTGTGTTGGGAAGGGACATGAAAGTTTGCTCGAGTCTGTGTAAGTGATGAGCGGAAATGTTTATCCTCTTAAGCCTGATAAAGAAGTGGAGGGCTAAGTGCCAGCTGGACTCCTGGGTTGAGCAGAGAGGATGTTGGAGAGGGGTCACAGGTTAGATGTCACTTGCTAGAACAGAGTCCATTAGGTAAGATTGTGGAGAGCCTGGCTGTAGTCTAGATGCTGAAGTGAATACTCCTTTGGCTTTTTCTCTGATTAAAATTTACCAGTGGAGTTTAAGGTATACAGAGAACTCTTCCTTTCTTTGTGGAGCTGCAGATACTCCAGCTCCTTCTCTCTGCCAATCCCGTCCCTATAAAGGGGCATGGATTAACTGGGTATGCTTTCACTGTGCATGCTTAGGCTGCGTGTTGGTGCTTTGCCACATGTGCACTCCAGGTCTGCTTCCAAAGTGCTTCAGAACTGTTGTAGGTGACGAGTGGAAAATGATTTGTATTTCCTTTGATGGTTTTCCTCTAGCCAAGTGACTGTATCTAAGGTACTATCTAGGCTGGATATAAAAAGTTTGAATCTTTCATGTTATCAGTTGATAGACGTGCTCTTTGCTCTGTGAAAAAAGCTGAATAGGGCTGAAATGTTATTTGAAGGTCAAGACAGCATGGTAAGCAGTTACTGTCTTGTAAAACAGCTTAATTTTGGCTATTTGCTCTCTCTGCTTTTAAAATGGGATATTTCCATCATTGTTCACAGATTTGAATGCATAAATATTGCCTGATGATTGGGAAAGGAAATAGCTTTTGGTAGAGCAAAGGAACAGGGAAGAAAAATAGACTCCCAACTGGAATAATGGGAAAGTGGTTTTGTTATGGGCACAGAGGAGGAATTACTTAGCAAAGGGAAAAACGGCTACAAAGATACCTGTGTCACTGAAGATGGACACAGTGAAAAAGGGTGCTGGAAGAACTGGATCTGAGCTTAGCAACAAAACTGTGTACAGACTGAAAATATTCAGCCGGGGTAAACAAGGTGGTAAGGCCACTGGCAGATGTGAAGAGTGAATTGACATTGCAGGGTGGGGGAAGATCATATTTGCTGCCACATTTCATCACAATTGACAGAAGATATCAAAGGGTCAGGAGTCCGTAGGGAAGGTTATACAGGCAAAGGACTGTGACATAGATTCAGCAGAAGTGTCAGACAAAAGGACGATTCTAAGAAATCCTGCAAAATAAGAAATTTATAAGAGGTTGGAACTGGAAAGATATGGAAAATAAAGAGGTGAAAAATAAAATACTGTAAGAATAGATAAGAACTTTGTTATTATTAATGGAGGAGAATCATAGAGTCATAGCATATCCTAAGTTGGAAGGGACCCACAAAAATCACTGAGTCCAACTTCTGACTCCACACATGACCACTCAAAAGTCAAACCCTATGTCAGAGAGCACTGTCCAAACACTTCTTGAATTCTGGCAGCTTGGGGCCATGCCCACTGTCCTGGGCAGCCTATTCCATGCTCACCACTGACTGGTGAACAACCTTTCCCTAACTCCCACCTAACCCTCCCCTGATGCAGCTCCATGTTATTCTCTCAGATCCTAAGAAAAGAAGGAAGTAAAGATTACAAATTAAGATTCACATTTTGTGCATATGCACTAATGTTATTTTATTCCACGGTGTATTCACAGGCATAGCGTGTGAACAAGTAGCTTTCTGTATTTAATAGAGTAAACAATAAATAGAACATTCCAGCTGTTCATCCATTCTTCTTCCTTTATCTCATTCTGGTTTACATAGGTTAGACAGTATACTTGTAAATTAAGCTACACGGGGTGAGGAACATGACAACCTGTGCTGTTCAGACATTACAGTGATTGCCATTTATTTAGTTGATGGATATTGTTCTTTAGAGAGTGAATCTTCAGCACAGACAATACCATCTCACTTGGCCCCAGTGCCAGAAAATATAGTATATGGCTCCCTGTATATTCATGTAGATACAGCCAGAGTACCCATGGAGCAGACAACTTAAAACATGGCAGAAAACATAGTAGGTTTTTATTGCTGATGTTCACTTCAGCTATTATGTTATGACAGTACATATATATTTTACTGGGAATAAAACATATAAATAAATAAAATGTAACTACTAGGAAAGGTGGAAAAGTTTACTGCTGTGTTGATGGTGGGAAGAGTAAGAAATAATAGTTTCAAGTAAAATAAATGAGAAAGGGTTAGGTTAAATATCGGGAAGATTTCTGAAGCTAGGCAGAGCAGCTAAATCGCACCAGAAAAAGTGACACAGAAAAGCTCCTCACTTTTCTGGACCATTTTGAACAAGTATTTTGTCAAGGATAGCTAATCCTGTCTTCAAATGGAGACAGATGACTTCCAGATATGTTTCACTCTGTGGACGTCAAGTCTTTACGTGAATACTAAATAGGAATATGCCCTCAAATATCCCTGAGGCACCAGCAAACTGGGGACAGACGGAAGGGAAAAGAATCGAAGGGTGACCAGGCTCATGTGCTTACCTTATACTTCTTTGGTTACTGTCACCGTGATTGCATAACATTGGGCATGATGGACTGATCAGGTGACCCAGAAGTTTACATATTTTAGTTCACATATTCTATTATTATGTTGAGGAACAAAACCCACACTTGGCTTCCAGTAGAGATATGGATAAAATGGAAGAGAGAGAAGCAAAGTGATCAGATAAATGCTCTTTCATATCATATTCTTTGAACACTTAGCATCCTCTACATTCTTTTCCAGCTTGTACTTTAATAAATTTTTTTAAACTTATCTATCATAAGAAATCCTCAGTTCTGCTCTGAAACCACTACAGTGCTGATCTTGCCAGTTTTAACTATTGATTAAATATAAAAATCTGATAGTATGCAAAATAATTAGAACGCATCATGTGGATTTGTCATCATTGCTGCAGAGATGTGCTCTTAGCCCATGGGCTTTGTACCTGTTTGCTGAATGCAGGAAGAGAAAAGCTTGGAACTCAGCTTGCAGTTGTGTGAGGTAAAGTCATTCGGTGTTGACATGCTTCTGTGCTTCTTGTGGGGCCCATTCTTCTGCCAGTGTGCTGCTTTTTGTCTTGTTCATCTTCTTGTATCTTGCTCATTGCTATCATATTTCACCTCTCTCTGGTTCATATTATCTTCATCCCCTCTTTCTAATTGTATCTTTGCTACTTTGTCATCTCAGATGTTCTCATTTCCACTATGGTTTTGCTATTCCTTTTTTTTTTTTTTTTTTTAAACATATGTGCTTATACACTTTGCATTACCACTTTATGTGGGAAATGTGTGCAAAGCATAAATTCCTCTTCTTTGCCCATGCATATGCAAAATGTTTTTTTTAGCCCCTACTAGAGCTGCTTGTACGATTAGCCAGTACTTAACAACAACTGTACAGGTGGCAGTTTGCAAGCAGCTGAAAACACTCTGTAATGGTGTCAACAGACAAGCAGACACTACATTGGCAGTTCTATCTATCAAAACACTTATCTAAGCTGTATTTTTGATTCAATACTTGAGAAAGTACACTATCAGAAGTCCAGTATCTTCAAACTGATGCTCATCAGCAAAACAAACAAAGTTTTAATTAGTCGGATCCAGGTACAGATTTACTGTGAGGAAAAGGGATGCATCAAAAAGTTGAAGAGACGTTGGCAACAGCGGCGTGAGATTTACTTGTGTTTATGGGTTGTAGCTGTGCTAGGCCTGCATTTTCTTCTGGGATAACTTATATTTACCTTGGGTTTGGACAAATGTTTTTGCATGTTGCTTTCTTGTAATATTATAGAGAAAATATGTTACCTGTTTCCACATCATGCAGCGGGGCGGGGCTTTAGTCTACAAAGGGAATGGAGGCAACCCTAAAAGAAGGCAATTGAGCAAAGGAAGTCTGATTTTGTACCCAGAGATAGGTGATGTATTCAGAGCTCCTTGCTGAACTGAACCAGCACCTCATTTCACAAAAGTTAGGGAGTGAGGATTAGTGTCTAGTAAGCCTAAAACACCGATCTTATGCAGTGTTTCAAAAAGTGACTGAAAGGTGAATGCTTCAATATCTCATTAATGGTTTGAATCTGGGAAGAATCTGCTTTCTCTTCCATCTTTTTGCAATCTGTCATAGCATAACAGAAACACTTGAAGGAAACCCCTGGGGGAATGCAGTCTATTCTTATTTCTTAAAGGTCTGTGAATTCAAACAGAAGCTGGAAAACAAGCACTAGTAATTTTAGGTTGTCTTTCCTGGTATGTCAAATGTTTACAGTCAGATTTTTCACATCTTTTTATGTTGTAAAGAAATAAAGTTGAGCCAAACAGTGAAGGGCAGATAAAGCTCACCTGACGACTGTCATCTGGCCTCTAACTTTGCCACTTGATGCAAGAGTAAGCAGATGTATGCTGCAATTGTTAAAACAGCTTTCAGCAGGAGCAAAGCATGTGAAGACAAATCATATTTTCAAAATATATTATTCTGTAATTTTCATCTTCTTAGCCTACTGCTCTTGCTCTATGAAGCTGTGTGCCACAAAGTTTGCTAAAATACCATTTCTTGTTATTTAAGATCTAGGCTGTGACAATAAATAAATAAATAAATATTCTTTTGTCTCTTTTAAAATATTTAACAGAACTAAAAATAATGAGCTAGTCTTCCACCTTCAAAAGATCTTAACAGCTTCTTGGCAAAGCCAGTTTTCCAAAGTTACTCAAGGAAATGATGTTGGATGACTTCCTAGTTACCAAATTCTGCAGTCTGGATTTCTTCCATCACTTCTCTGCAGACACAGAGCAATATTAACTGTAAAGGGAGTCCCTTTGGAAGTAACGATGTAAAAATTGTGCTCTGTGATTCAGATGTGGTTTGTCCCTGATTGCAGTGACACAGACCAGCCTTTTGCATTGATTGTTTGTTTGACTCATTGGACTTGCTAAGCTAGCATTGATTAGAGAGACTGAACTCGATTTTTTTCTTATATATCATTGGCAGTGTTATTTAAACATTTCAGGTAGCTCATTTAGACAAAACCAGAGAGTTGCAACATTAGCATACTCCAATAGCAAAAAAACAATAGTATTGGACAGCTATAGTTCACATATGCAAATGCTTTACTGCTGGCTGGTGAAAGAAGAGGCACTAGTTAATGCTTGAATTTCAAACTTAGTTTCAAACTGGTTGAAATTTCTCTCCTCCTGCATATATTGAAATCTTCTAGCAGTAGGAGAATACATGAAAACTCATAATCATGCTGAAACTGCAAAATGTTTCCATTGTGTGAAGGGAAGATACTGCCAGATGAATGATGACTCACAAACTGCAAGCAGTACAGAGAAACCTGCAATTTTATTTTCTAAGTATTTGCGTATATGCGTAAGTCTCACAAATCTATCTACCTGTTGAACAGTGAAAATAGAGCTTAAGAGGTATTTCCATGTAATTCATTTTCTGCTCACTGGTGCAGAGGAAACAGAGCAGATCACTTTAACTGGAAAGACCATCAGGTATCCTGTCCTATAAACAAAGTGGTGTATTTAGATTGTAAATGCTTTATTTTATTTTATTTTATTTTATATTTTCTACTGCCATACATCTGATTTGTTCAAAGCAATTTATGCTGCTTTGTAACCTATTACCTATCTCAGCAAGGTGTGTAGAGAGCCTGAATAATCGTATGGCATGAATCTGGAGAGCACTGTTGAAGAGCAGTTCGCGCTCTGACTACATTTGAAATGCACTACATTTTCAAATCTGAAAATCACATTTTGCTTTTATTTAGCAATATTTTATTTTGTGTTCAATGGAAATTCAAATAGCACCATTAATTGCAAACAAATTAATTATGCTCATTAGTGAATTAATAACGAAATCAAGAATTCATTCCATTTTTTTAAATTGAAGGTCATCTTAAATGTTTCATTACTTCTTTCAGTTTGTTTCACAATTACCAACTGTAATTAAAACTTCAATTTCAGGCACCTGGGTGACTAGATTGCCCCCTACCTTGATTACAACCTTCAGGATTTAGACAAGATCTTAACAAAAAAAACACTAGCTCATCTTTTTTAGCATGTTTCATGTGGCAAGATTCGCAAAAGATTTGTATTATACAGTTTAATGGTATCTGGTGGGAATACTTTACAATTGACAAGTTTTCCGTCAGGGTTTTCATCTGTGTTTAGTCTGTTGTTTTTTTCTCACATGTTGCTTACATCATTGCGTGCAGGATGTCAGTGTATTCTATCAGCAAAATAAAGGACAAACCACCTGGGAGCCACCTAAATGGGTGGACAAAATTTATTTATGCAACAATTTTTTAAAAGCAAAAAATAATGTGAGAGGAATGAAACCTGAGAAGAAATACCCTCTGTTCCTATGTAGTTAATATCCAGCACTCACTAGTTGTGCAGGAATTCGCTGACGTTGCCCTGCATTCCATCAACTTAGAATTCTTGTGATGTCTGAAAAAGCAAAGGAATCAACAGCAATCGAGTATACTAAAGACCTTCCCAGTTGCAGAAACAGATGTCTAATGTCTTGCTTCTGAAGTTTGAGCCTACTAAATCAGTTTTAGTTAAACCCCAAGGCTCAGGTTACCATAGCATTTGTAAACAGAAGAGACATGCAATTCTCGCCATCAGTAGATAACCTTACTTATAAATTATCAGGATGGACAGGTAATTCTGAAAATGGCTTCCATTTATGTGTGTTTAGATGGACTTCGCTTTCAGACATGTCAACATGCTCACGGTGATCGCATTGTTTAAGAATGTCAGTCCCATCCGTTATACCCTTCCCAGCAAGACGTCATGCTGTCAACATGCCATTTGCTTATGGGGCAAATTAACTATTTTTACTTCCCTTAAAGACAAACAGAACCCTGAAGTATGCAAAGTTTCTGAACTAAGTGATCATCTGAGACAGCTGCCTGAATGGTGAAAGTTAATAACCATGGTAAGCTATCTGTCTGTCAGCTTGTGGAAAAGCAAATTAAAAGAAAACAGAATTTAACAACAACTATAACTTGTTTTTCCAGAGATGTGATACTCTAAGGTGATAGATATGTTAGCTGCTTTTGTTCCTTTGTCAGCACTGCATGTCCTTCAGTATCTCAAACCCATAGCACATGGGCAGGATGCTCTGTTCATTGTAGCAAATGGTTCTTGCATCTGAATGCAATTTCTATCTTCTTTTTTTTTTTCTTTTTTCTTTTTCTTCCCAATTCCTCTCTAAAAAGCAAGAAAAGCAACCTGCATTCCTTCTCTATTCTTGCCATTGTCAGAGCAGCATCCTGCTGAAAATATTTGACAAATTTTATCCATTGCAAGTAAATAGAAAATCTATTTAGAAAATTGTGTGAACCTGCAGGAAGCCTTAATAGCCTGTCCTTACAAAGTCATTTTTAAATGCTTTATCCTATCTCCCATTTTCATTTTATTTCTGATTTGCAGGATGAGAAATTTTGGCCTGTAGGCCACAAGTTTTAGGGAAAACAACATGTTTTTTAGCATATAGTTTTGAGGAAAAAAAGAGACTTGAATTTCTTTATAAAAATGTAACTCTATTCTTATTCAGCTTGTTAGATGTAGAAGATAAGTGCACCTTGAAAATCAGCAAGTTTTGACCTTCTCTTTAAGAAGCTTTTTAGCTGGATCTTTGTAGCCTACTTCTTACTGTCTAAAAGCACTGGTCTTAATTGCCCCTGAGTTTTCTAAGGGAATGCTGCTACTGACATCTTGTGTGTTTGAAAAATATTTAGGATCCCCTGACCTTTGACATTCTTGCCAGTGTCGTACTAGCAGTGCAGCTGAGGTGACAGCCACTGGAAATCTGTTAAATAATTGTCACAGTGATTCTTAAATTTCTTCTGCACCATCATAGTAATTGTTGCCATTTTCCATACCCTTCAGCCAGGGAGATGTAGAAAAGGTACTCTTCTTTCAGGACTGATGCAAGCACTAATAATGTTAGCAATGGCACTTCACAGGATGGCTTTGAAGTGAGGGCTACCTTGTGTTCATCAGTTGCCAACAGCCCCCTTGAAGTAAAGTGAATGTTATGTACAAAGAATGGATCCAAAGTCCTTACCAAAATGCATTTTCCTTCTGAATCACTGCTACTCATTCTGCAGACAAGACAAAACAGTGTGATTGGGATCACTAGCTTAACAGAAGCCAATTCAGATCTGCAGATTTACTCTAGGTACATATGTATCCCTTCTCTTTTCAAAATACAGCAGCAAAAATATTATACTTGAAGTGGATCATCTATAAAGCTGATTTTGCACAGAATCAATTTCAGGAGCATAATTAAAAGATTTTTTACTTCCCAGTGGAACCAGATTTGGCATAACTGCTCTCATGCTTCCACTAGCTAATGTCAATGCTCAGTATCTCTCTGCATGCAGTATTTTAGTCTTTCTTATTTTATCATCATTAGGGTGTACATTCTGTATGTATGTTCCCGTGCTTTAGTTACAAGAGAACAGCTGAAATGAAAGAAGGTATGAAATATCCGCTTAGGAAAGAAAATGACACAGTGATTTAGTCTAAGCTGTGTCCTTTGCCCAAGGAGCTTCTCATTATCTCTGTCTCTTTAGCTTTTAGTTTGAGACAGAGCACTATGTTTAATTATTTACTGGTTGCTATAGTGGTGTTAAATGAACCTTTGAGATTATCACATGATGCCTAGAGCAGTTACCTCACAAATGCTAAAGTATGTCTGTAGCAGGTTAGATTTCTTAAAGAACAAGAAGGCCCATACTCCTGTTTTCAGAAGGCAGACAAGAACAGGTGAAAAAATAAATCAAAACTTACTCCCTGTCTTTAATAAATCCAGGAAGCTCACAGAAACTGATGTATTTCCCTCAGAACTGTCCCCAGTTTCTCTTTACTTGCTCCCCATCACACCACATTATTTCATTGTATAAATACGGGTTTGCAGGCTTTCAGATGCTGATGCTATTAGTTTATCAGATCTCACTGTACGTAGACAAGTTCAATCTGTACAAAAAAAGCCCCAAACAATGCATAAAACAGTTACATTGCAATATAAAGCAGTCTGATTTATTTCATGAAATATCTAACAAATGAGCAAATATATTTGGATAATTCGATGCCATGGTTATGAGTGGGGTAGGCTTACAGTAATTCAGCATGACTGATGGAGTTGAAAACCATTATTCGAGAAGTGCAAGTTGATAGATACGAATTAGTGAATCCTAATGTAAGATGTTTTGAGTGTCCAGATGGGAATTTTGTGAAATGATAGAAAGGTTGTTGAAGAGAAAGAGGAGAAACCCACACACAGAGGCACAAGAAAAAATAAATGAGGAAAAATGTATTTAAACTGAAATAATGCGTGGTGAAAAACCAAGACTAAGTTTACACCAAAGAATCTTGTGGTATCTACTAAGCAGAAACAAGTGGAATTTAGGATTGTCATCCTCCTTCAAAAAATATCAACCATTTTGTCTTTTCCTCATTTCCACAAAAGTACGTTAATAAAACTCCTATTTAGACCTCTCTGTTTTAGTAATAACTTTTGTATTAGGAACTTGTCTGGGAGAAAAGAGTCTGAAATCTGGGCTTGCTTTACATCTGCTCCAGCAAATGATGATTTTGTTGGGAATAGGGATGAAGAGAGAAGGAAAAAGAAGAGACAACAGGTCTATACAGGTGAGACTACAGGTGAAACTAATTATTCAAATATATAGTATGGGAGTCAGTCATTGAGTCAACAAGGATAGGTAGCACTTTACTGAATGCAGTGAAGCTTTTGTACAGAGTTATGCTTTTAATATTGCATCCTGCTTTAAGTTCCAGTGATGTCTGTGGAAGTTTTGAAAAACAAAATACAACCTTTGCGATTGAAGATGATTGTAGAATAACCTGGAGAGGAGGTAATTGCCATCAAGGATGACAGGGTGACGAGCACAATTCAGAGGGTAATGTTCAGAGAAGCAGCCGAGGCAGCTCCACGTCAGGATACAACACTTGTGCACTGGGGACCTGTCCCAGATCCACTGAAGCTATTAACGCCAGGGTGGAAAGATGGGGGTGGGGCAACCTTGTTCTTCTGCCCTCAGAAAAATAAATGCGTGTCCTGAAAGATTTTCCCTTGATGAAAATTTTCCTGAACACTGTGAGAAAGAACTTATCTGTAAGATTGCCAGAACCTTGTCCAGACACTGCAGTGCTGATTTTATTTATGACTACCTTAATAGGTCTTATTCCCTTCTGTTTCAGAAGATGAAACTCTATAGGAGCGCAGGCAAAAGGAAGAGAAACACTGGCTAGGTACACTCTAATAGTAGAGAGGCAGTACCTGTACATTTCCTACCCTCTGTTTGTATAAACTTCTTATCATGAAAAATACATTGTGTTGCTAGCTTGAGCACTCAGAAACCTAAATTAAAATCCATGTTGAGTGAGCAGAGAATTCTGGAATAAACAGTATCCTTAACTCACTCTTGTGAGATGTAGCTAGCTTGAGCTGCTAGAGGACAAGACCTGCATTCCTCCAGCATCCGCAGAGCTTGCTTGTTGCAGTACTTTGCGCAGCACAGGATGAATCAACCCTTAGTGCAATCCTATAGATCGACAAATAAGTAAATCAGCAGCTTCCTAGAATGGATGTGACACCTTTTAAGATTTTTTTTATCAGGTTTCCAAAGCAAAAACTTTTTAAAGGCATTAGTAAAGGTGAGCTCAGGCAAGTGGAACTAAAGATGGAAAAATAGTGCAGGAAGAAATCTGAAGTCTTTCAGCTTCTGAAGTCTCAAAGTTTCTTGGGAGTGTAATGTTGTTAACCTGCTTTAGGAAAGAACTAAATCCCTGCTAACAGATTACAAAAACAATGATTACTTTTTCCTCATAAATGTTAATGTTTTCCACATTATATAAATATGGATTGGTTAATAAGTAGACCTCCAAATAAAACAAGCATCCATTTTTCAGTGGTTCTACATTGTATCCTTTATATATGGCCATCAGAAAAGAATTGGATCAATTCCGGATTTCTAGAATATAAATTCCTTGCATATTCATAGATTTTAAATCCTTTAGGAACCATTTAACTATCTAACTCTAATAGATCACATTTGTGGTCATGCCACAGAATCAAATAAATCATCTGACCATTATTCCTTTGCCCACAAGATGACCCTTTATTTCTAAAGTTCAGAATATGCTGAATAACCCAGGTAAATGATCTGTAGGTGTGAAGGACTGTATCTGTTTGCTGAAATCTTTGCACTGTACTCTGATTCATTAAAGATATTCTAGGAACTGTAGTTAATATTGAAATATTATGTATCTTATTTCAGCCTGCAGTGGCAGTGACGCATTTCTAAGATGGCATTAGTAAGCCAACAAGAATGCAGAATAATTTGGAAGAAAAAAATTTTGGTCCAAAACACAGGTTGATACTGAATCCCCTTTCCTCCAGATGAAGTTCATAAAATTTTACTGAAAAAGTATATTTTTTTCTTGAATTATCTCACTTGCCATGAAATTATTTTGAATTTTATTACAATCTTGCATTTAATAGATTTCATCTAGATTGGCAAGTTGGTTTTCTAAAAGAGGTCTGAAAGGGAGTTATTTGCAGCATTAGTAGAGTAACTTCTCAAGAGAACAAATCTGTAAGCAATCTAAACTTTATTATCAAGTACCAGGTGGCACTGCATCAGCTGGTATTTTTGTGATACAGGTGAGAAGAAGGAAGGATTAAACTTTGAATAGCATACGAAAATCAATTTTTTCAGCATTAAGAAACCCTCAAATGCAGCTATTCTCAGTGGTTTATTTACAAAGACTTATTCTTCAGCCTCCTGTGGATCCATTTTCCCCAGGCAAAATGAGGCATAGCAGGTAAAAAAAAAATGCTACTGCTCTTATTTGCACACTGCTTCAGCAGTGCAAGCACTTTAGTGTCAGGCTCTCTGGCCTCTTGAATGCTGCAGTGGAGATAACATCTTCATGTGACGTTAGTGGCAGTGTTTTCATACTGCGAATGCTGAAGTGAAGTTGTTAGTGCTGTCATATACTGATAATGCATCCACATACTCCAGCAGAGTAGAGGTGTCCCCAGGGCAACTCTGGTCCACCAGGACTTAGAGCCTCTTCATCTGAAACACTGGCCAGATCCAATTGTTGCGTTAGGGTAAAAAGGGAAGGTAAAAAAGCACATGAAAGCAGACAGAAATGAAGCCTCCCTCTCTTCCATTTAGTATTCATCGCAGTTGCCTTGTGATCACTTTTCAGGCTCTCAGGCACGTGGCTGTGCTGTTCAGACTGCATTTTATCTAAACCAGAGCAGAGTGAATGGGAGCCCACACATGCAGAATCAGGGCCTAAGTTCTCTTTGTATGTTCACCTGTGTTAGGCACATGCACACTTCACAGCATCCCAAGGACTTCCAGTGTTTCACTGAACAGAAAACTACCTGAGCCAGTGTCCAGACTGCCAGGCAGAGATGAACAGGAGAGCATAATTTCCCTTGTGACTTCTGTGGACATGGACACAATAAGACCCCTATTATGAAACTAAAAGCTCTTAGTTTTGGGACTACTTTTCTTTGGTACTTGTAGCAGAAAAGCTAAATCGTGGCTTGAAACAGTTGTGGAGAACCTGGTGGGAAGGCAGGGCCAACGTAGGGGAGCTCAGGTGCATGCAGTGTACCTGAGTGACAGGAAGGGGTGCAGCCAGGATCCACCCCTTCCCATACCTCATTTAAGTGCTGTCAGTGTAGGCAAGCATATCTTGCTGGAGATCCCTATGTATCTGGGGCCTTCTGAAGGCTGTTAGAATTGAGCAGATACTCACTTGCAGCAGCCTGGGGCCTTGCTGCTCTGTTGTCATTGCTGTGCATTCTGTTGTGTTATAATACTATTGGATTAAAACAAGGTTTTCTGATTATTTGAATGGCTTTCAAGAAGATTAAGGGAAGGATTTCGAAGTCTGTCTTAAATAATTTGAATTGTGGATCAACTTCCAGTGTAAGTATTTGCTATTGGTTCCTTTATTTTCTTCATTATTTTTCTAGCTGTTATACATCTGAGTTTATAATTATCCATGGTCTATAGAGCTGGATATTCTTCCATGTGAATATATGAAAGACAACAAATGCTACAATAAGCAATACTTTTGTGATGTATAGAAAAAAACTATAAATATGAGTCTCTTCTCCTAAAATGACAGATTTTTTTTTTCTTTACTTTTACAAGTATTGGAATTTTCAAGATCATGAAATTAATGAACCATATTTCTCTTAACAATAGCCAGAAGTTGTAACAGGGTAATATCCTGGAAACATCCATTGCTAAAACCTCAGAGCTGTGATAGACGGCTTGTGCTACTCTGTGCGGGATCTTAAAAAGGTTATACGAAAACTATGCTTCCCTCAATCGTGGTGTGCACTGAGCCAGGGCAGATGTATCTGTGTGTAAGTTCTGCTACAGGTGAGAACAGCAGCTTATCAAGGGGATTGAGAAGAAGAAAGCTATAGCTTCATGCTCTCTGTTCAGCAACAGAGCTCAGTGGAGCTACAAGGAGTTATAAATGTATGGTTTCAAGGCTAGTGGGAAGGATTTCTCATCACTCCTTCATTAGTGTTTTGGGGAGGCAGTCTCCTTCTGTTTTTTCTAGCTGTGTTGTTTCTTTAAATTATACTCTGTGTGGAAGCAGTAGCTACTTCTTACTGTTTGAGAGTATGTTATGAAAGCATCTGTCTTCAGACGTCAATTGACTTTTGAGTATCGCATCTAACAGAGAATTCCCAAATGTAAGCTGCTAGAGAGGCAACAATCAGACCAAACAAATTTCTTGCACTTCAGCTTCCACGGAATCTACCATTTCTTCAGGTTCTTTTGGCTTCATATATATATATATATATATACACACCTCATATATATGTATATATATATATATACATATAACATTACAATACAGCAAAAGAAATACAGTAATTTCACTTGGAATGATTTTTCCAGGATTTTTCTGAAGTGGTAAAAATAAGTCTTCATAGCTTTTGGAAGAAGTTGACAATTTAGATTCATCTCTTTCCTTTTTCCTATCCTTATTGTAGGTACTGTGGGATCAAGAGATTTCTAGTAGTAGTCTCTTTTGAAAATGGTCATAACAGAAACTGGCTCTAACCACAAACTCTGTGGAAAAAGAACATAAGATCTCACAATTAACAATTGCTGTTTCCTCTGAAAGTTCCTTTTTCAGGCTGTGGCTGCATACTCTTCCCTGTGCTGGATACAGCAGAGTTTTTTTCAGCTAGGGCACTGGACTATGAGACTGTAAATCTAAGGTCTATTCCCAGCTCTGTCTCAGAGCCTGGCTTTGCTACCTAAGGCAAGTCATAGCCTCTCTGTATCCCAACACTAAACTGAAAAATGGCAGTGATAACTTCTGTACTTTTCTGCAACAGTGTTGAGATTAAATTATTTGAGAATGTATGGTACGTTTCAGGTTCTTGTAAAGATGGGTGGGTGGAGGGAGTACCAGAGTGGACAATATTTTTCATAGGTACAAATGTAATGGAGAAGAGCAAGTTGTCTCCAGTGACTGAATGAGGTAAAGATATTAGAAGTGGTTGCATTCTCTGAGGATAAATATGCACACATGAGATATCAGTGGGCCTATTTTAACTGCTTCTGACTTTAAAACAGTAGAAATATGTAGATATTGGTGAATACAGGACTGGAGGAGCAAGATGTTGCACTGATTCTGTTAGAATAGCTAATAAAAAATTCATGTGTAAAATTCATGTGTAAAAAGTTGCAAAGTAAATAATTCATATGTCAAAGCTGCAAAGATGATACTAAGGGAAAATGGGAGCAGGATGAGACTTACCATAGAACAGCTTAGGTTGGAGGGGACCTTAAAGATCATCTTGTTCCAACCCCACTGCTATATATCTAAAATGATGAGCTTACAGGACTAAATCGACAGTTCACATACCTGAGGAAGAGGTAGAATAAGACTGCTGTGCTGACCATTTAACTATATGGCGAAGTACTTTAATTTGGCTGTACTCAGCCTGCCTGTAATCTTTGCACCGTGCAGACAGGTGAAGAAGAGACTTGCTTGCTAATTAGTGTTATGATTTGAGATGCATAGCTGTAATGAAGCATGAAATGGCAGTCACAAGTGATATTCCTGCAACTCTTGTATGTCAGCCTGATGGGATGGCTGCACTTTGTCAATATCAGCAGGTAAAAAGTCTCAGAAGGAAAACACTAGATCAAGTGAGAAGGAGTTGTTTAATAGAGGGCAATTAAAGAGACTGATGGTCTTAATTACACATGCAAGTGCAGAAACTAGTAAGGTTTTTAGTACTGTGGTGACAAGACTTATTAGTCTGTGTTAGATTCTGACTGTTAAGCATGCTGCACAGGAAACACATTAATTCAGGGCATCAAACAGCATGTGAAAATCCCCACCACGGAATAACAAAGGTGAGAACCTCACCAATCAGATCTGCTTAGTGAATTGCATTTTGGGAAATATTCTTCAGTTCTCCAGTGGATCTGATACTCCTGCTTCTTAAAGACATTAAAGTGGCAAACTGCACAGGAGTGGTTTGAGGCTTCAAGAACAATGTTTCAAGTTGGTTGGAAGTAGTAGTGGTATTTTTTCCATGCCATTCTGTTTTAGACATGAACTTTCAGAGACTTTTTGAAATAATATTAAATAGGAAAAAATTCTGGTATTCAAAGAGCATAAAAAGTCATAGAGAACAAATAGGTCTTGCACTGTGGCTGTAACACACAGGCATAGAATGCTTCTAATTCTTTCTACTTCCCTTAGCTGCATAACTACTTTGTAGCAGTCAAGGCTTGATGCACACCAGCTTTACTGCACTCCATTGCATTCCTGTTTCCATGCTGAGGAAACATGAGCAATATGCTCCATTGGAGAGCACAGTCTGACAATGGCTGGTTTTGATGGCAAGATCTCTGGGGACATGTGCCTTCACTAATCAGTAGGTAGATGTAAAACCTTTATGGCTAACAGTGAGAGCTGCTTTCAAAAGCAGTACCGCAAAAGAGCACAGAGGGAAGCACGGACTCAGGTTACTGCTACTGGATACCTGGAGGTGTATCTTTATTGCTGTATTTTTTTTTGTTACTTCATAGAAGAATACTTTGAAATCACTCTTACTATTCAAGCATATATAACTGCTTTGAAGGAAAAAAAAAATCCTCTGAATTATTTACTATTCTTCTATGCAATTATAAATAGAAGTTTTGCATAGACTCACTTTATAAGAGGTGCCAGATCCTGAAATTCATAGGCCTGAGCCTTGAAAAAAGTCACACTATGCAGTGATTATTTCTGACTCAAAACCTATGCGCTCATTTGTCCTTATTCTAATATACCCAGCACTTTTCCAGTTGTCTTCCTGATTTGTAAGTGGCTTTACCAAGTCTGATCTCTGACATGCTGGATATTTCTTCGTGACTTTCATTTGATTCAGCTGTGCCTGATATTTGCACTATTAACCTTGTCTGTTCAGAGACCCACCTGCAGCTGAAAGCCATGACAGAACAGTTTATTCCAGTTCATTAAAAGCCATTCTTGTTTGTTTTTTTTTTCTCTATCCCTTCAGTAATTGACAATTTTACAGTCTCCTCTAAGATGGTGTTTCATTAGTAAGGTATTATCATATAAGAGGATCTGTTAAACTTGCTGTTACTGCACATGATATGTCGACATATTTGACTTTTCTATGTGATCTGAATCTATAAATAAATATTACTATAATCTTATTATGGGTAGCTGTGGAAAAATTCTAGGGTGGCATCAGCCTAGTCTCAACTCATACCTGAACTACACTTT
Source organism: Gallus gallus (assembly GCF_016699485.2). Lineage (NCBI taxonomy): Eukaryota > Metazoa > Chordata > Aves > Galliformes > Phasianidae > Gallus > Gallus gallus. The sequence continues at coordinate 113,808,016 of NC_052532.1, forward strand.
TAACTACAATAGGTTTTGTAGTACTGCATTACAGTTTGGTAATTACCACAGGAAATCATAGCAGTGGTTTGTTGTGTGTTCTTATCCTCACTCCTACTAACTCTGAGCTTGTTTGGCTACCTCTGTTTGGGGCAGGTGCATCCAACTTGTGGGCTCTACCTGTGGTCCAGGACAGCTAGTAATGCAGTCCCACAAGATCATAAACATCTAACATCATTATGTGATCTCTAGTACTATTTTTTAATGAGTTGCTGGTATATATCTCAAGTGTGGACTGGTTAGGTGACAATGGAATGCTGTGGAGGGGAGCACACAATGCAGTGCAACTCCATGTTTCATTCCTAACACACACACTCAGATCAAAACCCACATGTATTATATCATTACATGTGCTTGTGCTGCTTGGTAAGTAGAACACAGTTTGAAATATCATTATCAGTAATGACTACCTACACGTGTGTGTGTATACCTATGAAGACACAGGTTTTTGTTCGTATGTAGGCATGTAAGTTTTCTTATTTAATAATTAATCTTGGGCTTGTGTTAGCTTATTACATTATTTTACAAAGTAACACATTCACTGCAGAAGAAATGGAGTGTAGAGAGTTGCAATCAGATGTTCAATTCAAAAATTTGATCGTCTCTTTACTGATTTTGATGAGCCCTATCTTACATCCCTTGCTTCACAATCAAGTATTCACACTTCACAATCACTTATTTATTTCATTGCTTTTTGGCAGCATGTATGCTTGTGAACAACTATTTTTAAGGATGAAACACTGGAAGAATAAAATTAAATTAAAAATCTTTGACAGGCTCCTTGAAAAGTCACTAAGAATTGCAACCACTTCCACTGAGCCAGACACAGTTTTTTTTTTTTTTGTGAAAATACTGTATCAAGCTCAAATATCCCACTAGTTTTCTGCTTTTGTTACCCTCTTTTTTTATTTGTTTCAAGGAAAAAATACTAAAGAATATGAGATGTTGTCACTTACCTACCTATATTAAATATATTTATATTTTTTTTATGTGGCCCATGACTGCTTCTGCTCTCAGTGCAGCCCAGGTAAGCCAAAAGTTTGCCCTGAACGATGGGTGTCCAAACTACAGAAGCTAGCTGTAATTTAACTACTAATTTATAAACATTTTTAATGATCAAACTTTTATTTTGCTTCAAATATATTTAAAAAATCAAGCAAACAAAGAAACCCTGAATTGCCTTTATTTTTCTCTGCTTCAGTCCTTAGGAACTCCATGTTTGGTCTAAATACTGTGTATTTTTTATTATTTAGAACTGTGTGGAACAGAACATCTGATTCCTGAACATATACATGGAAATCAAATGCTGGTTTAATGTTACCTGAATAGGTCAAAACGCTTCAGTTTTTGAGTTTGAATTCTAGCTTAGAAATATGTTATGTCGCATGATTTGCATTTATTAGATGTAGAAGTGAAATTGGAACTTCAGATATTTAGAAAATTCGGTTTGAGATTTACTCCACCTATGCTGTTTTGTAAGCTGCTTCTCTGTTAATTTTTGAGTATAAAAATTTGGCTGTGGACATAGGGGTAGCTTCAACTTAGCTCATCACTGCACATATCTAGCATTCTCTCTCTTTTCACCAAGGGAACACTTCAGAAATACCATGACAATTGATACAAAAAGACAAAATTTCTTGTTTGAAAGAAGCAAATATAGTAGCTGTAGAGGCCATAACTTGTTAAGATATACTACCTGTCTAATGCAAAATATTAATTCAAATGATCCTAAGAAATAATGTCATGTTGAAATGAACTTTTTAAATGATCAATGCAAAACACTACTTACAAATAAAACTAAAAACAGAATTTCCAGTGGCATGTGGGAGCTTGGTGATATGACAGGAAAAAGAAGTGTAAAACATGATTTATGAACCTCTATTTATAGCTGGAATACTTCATGCTATCTAGATGATAAGAGACCCCCAAGGAAAGAAAGAAATATCTTCTATTAAACCAAACATTTGATGCTCTCTGTGGGGAAAAACATACCTCTGAAAAACTAGTCTTACATTCATAATTCAATTCTGTAATGCAGACCAACACGAAGAAGAAACTGTTTGTTGTTATCACCTCTGATAGAAAACAATGACTTTTAAATTTAAGTGTTTTCTGCACACATATCTCTTCCTATGTACGTTTGTTCATTAGTCAAGATCATTTTCTAGAATGAAGTCAAGAAAAAATAAAACAACCTTTCAGTTAAGTAAAAAACACATACTGCCTCAAAATAGATTTTAAAAACACTACATTCCCAATTCAGAGTATATTTCAAATATTTTTGGATGACATGTTCCCATAGACTTAAAAAAAAATAAAATTATCTCAATCTTCAAATGTACAAGGGCAAGACAAACTTATTCTTTGCTCTTGAAATTTACTCAGCATTATTAACCAAACTAAGTTTTCCAGTTCTGTTCCTCATTATTGTCTTTTGGAAAAGGTGTATGAGTTATACTGCTTCTGTGATCAAGAGCAAATCTCTGTTGATTTTTTTCTTTTTAATGATAACCATTTAATGCAGAAAAAAGAAAAACCTGCTAATTCTGAATTTCAACATATTCTACTTTAAATGCATTTTTATACAGGATAGGAAATACAGTTATAACTCTTGCAGTAGTTAGAAGGAAGTTTTATAACACACCAGAACAGTCAGAAAGCAAGGGTCACCTTTTTCATTTTTTCATCCTGCTGGTGATGCTTTGTTGAATACTTCCCACAGTGCTCTTGGCCTTCCTTGCTGCTAGTGCATGCTGCTGATGCATGGTCAGCTTGGTGTGCACCAGGACTTTGAGGATGGTTGTTTTTTTTTTTTGTTTTGTTTTCTTTCAAAGCTGCTTTCCAACAGCTTTCCCTACTATAGGGGGGAAAGTGATGCATGGGGGTTTTCTTTCCCAGATGCAGGACTTTCAATTTCCCTTTGTTGAAAGGAAAATTCTTTGCAGGACTTGACATTCTCCTTTGTTTGTGAGACCTCAGTCCATTTTTTTTCAATCTTTCAAAGGGTCATTCAATGGTAGTACAGTTATCTGATCTATTAATCATTCTGCCCAATTTTGTGTTGTCTGCAAACTCATTGCAGGTGCACTCTCTGCTGTCATCTGTGTCACTAAGCAAGATGTTAAAACCCACAACTTGCTCAACTTGTCTAAGAGTGACCTCGCAATGGTATGGGACAGGTCATTCAGTAGTTGTGGGTGCATCCCATCATGTCCCATAGACTTATGTTTGTTCTGTTTGTTCAAAAAATCCCCTAACATGGCCTTACTCCACTGAGGGCTACCTTATACAGGGCTTTTGCACTGCTCTCAGAGACTTGGGATTACTGAATGCCAGTCTTACCAGTAAACACCAAGGCAAAGAAGGCATTGTGTATCCTGGCCTTGTATATGTCCTTTATCAGCAGGCCCCCAGCCCTGTTCTGGAATAAGCCCCTTTTTACCCTAGTGTTCCTTTTACCATTGATATACTTGTAGAAGCTTGCAAATACTTCTGCTGGAGGCTGTGCAGCTAGGACTTTTTAATCAAGAGTGTTTTTTCCTGTGAAATCTTTGAGGTCATTTATCTTCCAGGCCACTACCTTTGACTTGCACTGACTCCAGGCCTGGTAGCTCCTATCAGTGAGGCAGTTTCAAGGGGGAAAATCGGATTTGGATATTGGTGAGGAAAAGTATGCTTCATGCTTCTTTGATTCTGTTTTTTTGGCTCTGTCAGAAATTCTCTTACATGATTTTTGTGCAGGCATTAGTCATGTTAACATTAGTGAGGTATTTTGGAACTGCTTAGAAATTAATCCTTTGACCGTCAGTGCCATTTACTGAGAATAGCCTCATCTTCCAAAGTGATTTTGGTATGTTTGAACTAGATTCTTTTTGGAGGAAAACAAACAAAAGCTCTCTTTAAAAAATGCTCCAGCACCTAATGGAGAAATTAGGACACAAGACACAGAGTACGCTGTGTCATGATTGAGCCCTCTAGGACAACACAGTATTTTACCTTCAGAAAGCTCTGCATCACGTCTAGTCAAAACACTCTGCTTGGAAGATGAAATCCAATCTGAAGTAAACTCCAAGCATCTCCTGTAATGAATATGTGAGAGGCCTCAGCACAGCCTGCTTCAATCTACTGATCTACACATTTACACTAAATTGCTTGCTAAATTCAGCCTAGCTGTTGGGGGAAATTATAAATAAGTCACAGTAATAAAAAGAAGCCAGTGAGTTAGACGGGGCCTCATTAGAACAGAGCTCTGTAATAAAGGCTGCAGAACATGTTTTTTGTTTCCTGTCTCAGCTCAGGAACTACAAATAATGAGAGAACTTTAGAAAAGTTAAAAGACATTTACCAGTTTGCTAGACTTTGATTCTTATTTTGCTGATTTTTTTTTTTTTTTCAGAAACAAATTGATAAAACCTACCAGCCTTATTCCACTTCTTTTTTTTCCCAGACAAAGTTGACATGACTAGGAATACTGTCTGAAAATCAAAACGCTTTATTTATAGACTTCTTAATTTTAATATTTTTTTCAAAGATGTATAGCAGGAAAGCATTGCACATGATTGTTAGAGTAGTCCAGATGGACTGTGCTGCATCAACCTGTGGCCAAAATATGATGATGAGTAAAGTTTTATGTATGTGAATTATTCACAACTCTGTACATTGATTTATATTCAGTTGAAGAAGCAGAGTGATTGAGGGGAAATGCCAGTGGAGCTATGACTCAAGAAAATCCATCCCGTCATTAAAATATGTCTTCTCTGTTCATTTCCCCTACCACAAAATTCTATAAAATACTAATCTTTGGAGATAAATATCATGATTAATGTGTTCCTCTAATTTGAAAGAAGCATGTATATTCATGGCATGTAACTTCACACACCTGATATTGTGAATATATTTTAGTAACTTACTAATGTATGCACATGACTTGTATATTCGGTCATTATATTTTACATTGATAATAATGATATGATTACTATGTGTAGTCTAAATAAATGGTTTGAAGGATTACTTTCTTTAAAAAAAAAAGATAACTTAGGGTAAACACGGGCTCTACTGTCCTAAAAACAAGTAAAGAGAAATATTACAGGAAAGGGAAACAAATAAGCTGATGTTATTTTATCTTAAATTAAATCAAAACAAAATGGTCCTTCCATCATTGCCTGTAATATGGCATAGATGATTACAGTATTGCCTAGGAAGGATGACCCTGCAACCAGGTGTAGGCGTTCAGGAACATTTTCTCAATCCTTGCTTATTTCTCTAGAATTAATAGCCAAGCCATCTCCTTCCCTATCCCACACCTTCATCCTATCTTGATGGAATTCTGTCCAAAACCTTCAATAATCTAGAAAAAAAATAGAAACTACCATTTTCAAAACCAGCCACTTCAGTATTTTCATGTAGGATAAGAGACTTCCTGTACTTAGTGTCTCCCTGAAAAATCCATCTTCTTTAGATGCCGTGGCATTGTACAGTGTCTTTACTATGTGCTCTAAAAGAATTGATATCAAACAGCTCTTTATTTCCCTATTCATTGTTCCTTTAATTTTCTATTGCTTTCCTCTAATGTATTAAATTATACTTTCCTGTTTTATGTATCAATGGGTCTAACTTCTGTTTCAGGTTCTTTGTAAGCCACGAACAGATTTCCTAGATTTTAGGAAATATTTTGGTGATGCGTCACTGTAATTTAGTACTCTTTATGTTAGTCCTACCTATGATGTATTGGTTACCTTGTTATTACCTACCTTATTGATTTATTAAGTTACGTGGATTTTTATTCTCATCTGTCTTTTCCTAAGCTTACTAAAGCTCATTTTCCTTTATTCTCTGGGTTGTGTTTTGTTGTGGGTTTTTTTTGATAGTGGTTTGTTTTGTTGAATTAATGTATTACACATATTAATACTTACACTGGCTGCAGTGGGTGGCTAGTTAAGACCTCATTTCCAAGTGGAAAGGAAATATTTATGGCTTCAGCACAGAGCGGCAGGCAGTCCTTGCATTACAGGATAGGATAACTATCCTATACAAGACAGGTGTACCTTTGATCCTGTATTCTATTCAACATACCAGTAATGATGAGGTAAGAGACACAAGCAGCATAAAATTGCTTTTTGCCTTGCAGTCACTACAGATAGTTGAATAGAAAAACTGATTACAAAATAGATTACAAGTATGTAACTTTAATCTCTTTTCTTTTGCCTCTCCATATATAATACTCATACATCAGGCTTCATGCCTTCCTTCTCCTGTGGATTGCCCTTTTTTACTCGCTTTGCTTGTTCTGGCTCGCTTTTGTTTCAAGTGCACTTCTGCAGGCAAATAAATATGGAGAAATGTCTTTTTGTGAAAAATTAGTTTGATAGTTTGGTGTAATAATTTTTCTTGTGTGCTTCAGTTCTAGTAGATCTCTGTTCCTAAAAGCAGAGTTGCTACTCTTCACGTCCTTCGCTGATGTAAAGTTGGCTGTAGGTTATACAGTAAGGTTCTGACTGTAGCTTAAAAATGATATGTTCTGTCTACAACTCTCTTACCAGTTCCTCTTTTGCCTTAATTTCCTGCTCTAAAATGTCACTAAAAAGTGTTTCTGCCCTGTTATTGAACTTCTGTACAATATTGGAAAAGTGACTGTGTTTCAGTGACAGGCCAAGTAACTCATACATTTACGTATTTGTGAGTGATTCTGTATTTATTTATCTATGGATACACATACAAGTGCAGAATGTATTTGAAAAGTGTCCTCCTTTCTTTGTACAAAGATGTAGAAAGATTTTCACAGGCTTGTTTCTGTTAAATTTTGGGGCAGTTGGAACAAAACATACTTGCAAAGAAGTGAAAATTGCATTTGCAATTTTCGCTTATAGCAGCACTAAATATAAATTCAATATCACTCCTCCCCAAACCGGTTCAGCTTTCCCAGGGAGTGTTGAGAGATGAGAATAATGGACAGAGCAGTACAGAAATGCCGTGGGAGTGGATAAATCTGCATGACCCTGGACGTGTTCCAACTACCGCTCTGAAATATGCTCCAGCAGCTGCTGGCAAAGATATCGTTTGCTCCCTGAAAGTCACCTATCACAGTCCTGATTCCACAGCACCATTTCACGCAGCCAGCTGCTGGAGCAACTTATATCCTGCCTGAATGTCCTACACATAACCAGTTCTGCCTTTTTGCATGGTAGCAAGAACACATGTAACTCACAACTGGGAAGCAGACAACTTGGAAAACAGATGACAAAGTTCAGAGCAGAAAAGACAAAAATTAAGTGGAGTAGTTTTCAGAAAGCATATAGGAAAAGGAAAAGAAAAAAAAAAAGCAACACGAAAATAGAGGAATATCTTAAAGAAGGCAGCAGTTTTCTTAACAATGGAGATACAGGAGGCTAGATAGCTCTTTTAGAGCCTCCAATGAAACAACAGTACAATTCATTTCTAATCCTTCTCATGGTAGGGTTGCTCATTAATTCAGATTAAACCTTCTAAAGTAAGGACAGTCCCCTGCTCTGCTGCCAGTTTGTCTCACCTGAATTTGCTGTCAGCTGAGCGCCCTCTCAGGCTTTCTCTTCCTAATGTTACCTGTCAATTGCCCCTTCCTCAGCTTCTAATCAAGTGGGGTTAACAGCTTTCAAAAGAGCATAAGGCCACTTCGTTACAGGTTATTGGTGTGGCAGTCCAGCAGTGTGATTGATTTTGTGACATTCCAGAAAATAGGTAACAACCATGTGGTGACAAAAAAGCTAAGTGGTGGGGTTTGTCCTATGTACAGCACTTGTGTTTCTTTTTTCTTCCTGTTTCAGTAATTTTAAATATTTCAGTAATTCTTGATTTATGTAGAAGATGAACAGAAATGCAATTCATCCTAAGTGAAGCTAGAATGTAAAAATGCCCTGTCTACATATAACAAATTAAAGAAAGAAATAAACACATCGTATATATTTCTTTTTTTTGGGGAGGGGGGGGTTAATTGTGGGTTTTTTTAAACACAAGCGCGCGCACACACACACACAGACTATATATATATTTTTATATATATATATAAAAAACAGCAGCAACAATAACCAACCACCCTCTGTAAAGCTAGTAAATAAGGAAAGGAAGATAGACGGGGTTGCCATGTTACTAACTGGAAGAAACTTGAGACTGCTGAAGGGAGGAGGGAGGTGACCTTGCAGAGCAGATATTGCTTGTGGTGAGCGGAGTTACACAAGGAGAAAGTTCTGCTGTAACAGACTATTTATCTTTCTCTCAAGGTTTCGTTCTTGGAAAGTAATGTTTAGGTATTTTGATTGTTTTTATGATAATCTATAAAAATGTGGTGAAACTAACTGCATTAAAAGGGTAAACAAAAATACGGAGAAGATGGATAATTTTATATATTTGTGCGTTATCTTTGTTAGCTTACTCAGAGACTGATTTTAAAGGGTTTTCTGAATATGTGAAGAATTTATAGGATATGAACTTATGCAATATGAAAGAAATTATCATAAATATTACAAAAATAATCACATTTTGTGCTTTGAAGTATGAACTGCTACCCTCAGTTGGCAGTATTCTTTTATTTCCTACTTTCTAGTAGACCAATTAGGCAAGTTTTTTTTTAAAAAGGAATTCTCATCTCCTGAGCACTTTTATCAACCCACTGTGATTTGTGGACAAAGAACACGCTAGACAAGATCACTGCCCAACAGGGCTAAATATTACTGAAAGAAAGAAATGTCAGTGCTTGAGGATTATCTTGATTGTAACTTGGAAGAAGTTCTTACCCCACATTGAGTGGAACAAATATGAAGAGTGATAGGCTTACAGTTTTGGAAGTAGAAAACATACAGAAAATCTGTTCTCTGCTTTTGTCACAGTGCTCAAGAAAAAAAGAGAGATCTAAGTTCTACAGAAATATAACCCATGTCCAGGCAGTGCAGGATTGTAAAAGATGTTCCAAATTACTTGCACTTAAATTGTGTGTCAACAGGGATCCTGCAACAGCCACATACTGTTTTTCAGTGAAATTTATTTAAGACAGCATTTTATGCTTAAGGACTATTAAGTAAGTAGATTAAACAAGTTTTGTCTCAAACTAGTATGAAGTTCCATTGGCTCTTATGGGTAAACCTGGGTAATCCATTTAGGAGATTAAATAGCTTTAAACTGATTTAAATCATCCTTTCCACCAGCAAGAAGTATATGTTCTATATTGTTCCTTCATGCTTCACTGTATTTTACAGAGAAAGATTTTACCAAAAATATAGGAAGTGAATATAATGATGCAATCAGAGATTAAAGATTTTCTGTTTATTGAGGCCTGATTCATACAACTTCTTTCTTTGCAGGTATACTATATCTTTTCTTCTACCTTTCATTAATATGAAGTGGTCCACAAAACCATAACTCATGGTGTTCTAAGATGTTCATGTTATTAAAAGCATTCTTTTTTATCCCTTCCCTTTTCTTAGTTATCTTAGTCAAACACTAGCATTGTACCATGCCATAAAATGGACTGTATTTAATAATTTATTGTTTTCATGCTGTACATAGTAGTTCTCTCAAGAAGTAAAATTTGTTTTCAAATGTTGCTACATAAATTTTCCTTAAAAAAAAAAAAAATTAAATGACTTTCAGCTGGTCTTATAGCTCAGATGGGTACTGAAAATCCAAGTGTAAGGAATACTTCAGGTAGAGAAAACGCCTACCAGAGCCACAGATGAAAACTTTGTCAGTAGTATGCTTAAGCAGATTAAAGGATCTCAGTTTCTTGTTTGTCAGAATATAATTGGCAGTGCTCTAGTCTAGATTTTTAATTCCTGTGTCTTTTGACATGTTGCCACAAATGATTGTTTTAACATGTGGTAGATCTAAAGTTTATACTTAGAAAGTTTGTTCAGTGATAGATGGATGAAGAATATGGTGATTTCCATATTAGAATGTTGTAATTATATCTGTCGTGTTGTTTGAGAATATTTTTCCTCTTTCCCATTTTAAGGTAGTCATTTTATATAGAGTTTCATGATTCATCTCAAGCGCTTAGATTTCTTTAGTAGTTTTCATCTGTAGTGCATGTTACTTGTGGCCTCTTTGCCACGCACCACCCCAGCCTCTCTTTTATTTTGCTTTAGTTGCTGTTTCAGCATTTTGTTCAATTATTTGGTTCACTTCAGCATTCGCCCTTGATTCACAACTCAGGTAGACACTTAGATAGTTGTACAGAATATCCTCAGATAAGTGCCCTTTTGAGAGTTGTTATGATAAAATAGACAAATGTGGATGGATACGAAGATATGTGGAATCCAGCTTCCATGCTGCAATTTGTTAAATACTTATGAGAAAAAAATTGGTAATTATAGCATCATGCCTGATGTTGCAGAAAATATTCCAGTCAGAAAGCATCTTCCCGGGTCTTTTTTTTCCCCTCCAAATAATGAACAACAAATTACAGTAACCACTGTCTCAAAAAAATTTCACTGTTTTGATATTTTATGATTCCAGATGATGGTAGTGAAGACATTTCCTTTAGTGGAACTAACAAATACATATGTATTTGACATATCTTGGGATGCCCATTTCAGTTACAAAGTCTTGATGTCCTATCATAGAGTACCTCAGCTTTTTCTACGTCTGAGGAAGTCCTATCTAACTGCAGTGTTATAAAGTAAAGCCTTGAGCCCTGATGGGACTTTTATCCCATTCTGTAGGTTGGGTTTGGTTACTCATGTGAAATTACTGCTCAAGTAAGTGGAGAAATGATGCCAGACAGCTTCTTGGCTTGAAACTGGACCTGAAAAGAGAACAGTTAAAATAGAGAGGTTTCCTCTATTCCACGGAGTGCATGAAAGCAATGTTTGACAGCATAGAAAAAGGGAGCAAGGCTGGGCTGGCAGAACAATTTGAGTTATTTTTTTTAAGGGGAAGCTGCAGCAATCATTATTCACTGAGGAGCAAACTATTTCAAATACACCAGAAAACACTGCAGATTTTCTTCACTGTTTTGAACAGCCCAAACACAAACATAGAAAAGTGAATAGATTTTGCACTCTCCACTGAAAACATTGAAAGCTTTTCACTGTTCTTATTTAAAAGGCTTTATTCATTACTAGTGAATAGCTACTGTCTCATCATTAGTTTCTTTCTATTCTTTTGCAGAATAATTCTTCATAGTTACATTGTACAAGGAGAACCCGTCCCACTGGTTTTAGGAACAGGATAAAATAATGTGAACAGCGGGAGCAGTGACAGTTCAATTAGCAACACTGGCAGCAGCTTTGGAATGGGAACGTTGCTAGAGAGGGGAGCTTGCTGGCCTCAAAACGCCTCTTGCGAGGAGGAAGTATGAGATATGTAGGGTCCTTGGTAGAGTTCTGTAGAATAGCATGATGGACAGCAGAATGGGTAACCAAGCTGAGATGCTGAATGTGGAGTACAAAGCTCCTCCGTATTATGGGTCTGTGCTGAAAGATCTCTCTCAATAATAACAACAAGTTTGCTAAGCTATGTATATACTGTTTGCTATGTTAGTACATTCATTATAAAAAGTCTGTCTTTTTTTTTACATTCATTTTTCTTTTAAAACTGCAGTCCTGACAGTGTGCTCTTCTTTCTAATTCTTTTTCTTATTTGCATTTATTTCCTTAATTTTTCCTTTTCCTTTTTCTTTTCAATATCTTTTTTTTTTCTATTTATTTCTTTTGAAGAGTAGTGAGGTTTCTTGCATCTCTGATATTGTTATTCTCCTTACTGAATACAGGGCTGTGAATGTATAAACAATGTTGCTGGAGCAACTGGTCAGTAATAGATCTCCACCAGAGATTTTACTCTAGGAGTAAATAAATTTCCAGAATGTCTTTTCATGAGGAAATATGGTTATGAACGCTGGTCTCATGAAATAAAATTTATGTGCATGAATCTGCATAAATACTTCCAGACTGTACCTCCTCTATAATTAATACATTGACATTTTAAGAGGAAGGAGGGTTATCTTTGTATAAAGTCACAGTCAGTAAAAACAGTTTAAGTTCCGTTCCCAGCTTCTACTTTAAATTTGCTCTGTAATGCAGGATGGGTTGATTTTTGTGCCTCTGGTTTTTAAGCAGTGAGATGTTTTAAAAAAATATTTTAAAATTCTTTGTTTTTGGAAAGGTAACTGCCTTTTTTAACGTTTATAAATTATATTTATATCAATATTAAATAATTGAGTTTAAAATGTTATATCCCATCTCCTTACAGGGATGAAACAGATGAAAACTGAATTTATCTAAGTAATCTAAAAATATCTGAATTTTACATTCAGTTGTACAGCAACAGTCTAAACTGTGGCTTACACCAGCATGATTTCAAAGAGGAACGCACTGCAGCGATTCTGCAGGTTGTAGTATTTGCTCCCATAGGAAAGGGAACTACAGTTAGTGAATAAAAATACAAAAAGATGTTGCTTTGGAGAAGGAAGGAATTCTAATTGCTTGCTTTTTAAAAATACAGATTAGGTTTCTTTGATCTAATTGTCTACTTTCAGATTTTTGCATAGGTTTAATTCTGCCAAATAAGTCACAATCTGTATCTAGTTTTTAGAATAGTATTTAAGACCACATGTTAACTTAATGATAGCGTATTTGAGGGAGATCAGGGTGAGATTTTTATTAAAGCTTTTGTAAATTGGATATTAGCTAGACACAAATTGAGGGTTTAGAGGTAGTTTACTGTATGAACTCATACTTTACAAGTCTGAAAGTAATTTTCAAATATAAATACACTTTCACAAGATTGGCTCTATCTTATTGCAAACCGGAACACAGAATACAGTAGAAATATAAAATTATATTATGATTGATTCCATACATGATGGCATTTAAGTTATGAAATTTTACAGTTCAGGGTTGCTGAAATGAATAAAGTAGGCCATAAAGCATGCCATGAAAATAACTCAATTTTCAGAAGTTACCACAAAGAAACTTGGACTATTTTAATTTCCAATATTTTTTCCATATTATCAATACTTCTTGATAAGTGTGAGGTAAACTTACATTGTACTTCTGGAGTAGGGTTGGTCCTTGTATTGGAAACAATATTTTTGATATGGGCTTTCAGGCAAAAAAGTCCAAATAGTTCCCCCAGCCCCCAGGAGGTTTTTATTATTCATTCTGGTTATAGGACTGTTGCTCACTGAGTTTTTGAGATGATCCATGCTCTACTCAACAGTAGAGTACTGCACTGTTTTATCAGCTGCGCTGAGACTTGTGAATAATCATTTTATTTTTTTTACCAGCTCTTGAATGAAATCAATAGTTAAGGTAACCTGATCATACGGTTTGACAGATCATATGATTATACAGGTAGAAATTGGGAGCTGTTTGTGTTGTAAGAGCTTATTGTTTGTTAACTGAGACTTTCAACTAGTAAAATATTTGTAGTGATTTCATGGAAAGGATTCAGTTTACATACTTACTCTAGGAGAAATGGAGTTGAAATGTTCACAGTAACCATTTCTGACTTAATTCATTGTGACAGGACGCAGTTATCCTAAACAGATCCTAACTTTAATATAAAAGGGTAATTTTTGAAGATGCTTTCTATTTTACAGAATACAGATACAGAACATTCTGTCCTTAAAAAGTCTGTAACTAGGAAAAAGGCAAAAGATTTCTTTGGCTATAAAAGGAGCTTCGAAGCAGGAATTCTGGATTTAAGTCCTGTTTATGTAATCAACGCTTTATTTTGACTTAATTTCACACTTTATTAGAAAACTGTGATATCAGGGCTTCTGGTCTCACTCACAATTCAGTTAACATGCTCAAGGTTTACTCACTGTAGGGCTTTCACCTGTTAGCTACTGCAGCTATTATATATATTATACTGCTAAAGTAACAGTTGTTTAGGTATCTTTCTTTGTCTAAAAAGAGGTCAAACTGTGTATATAACTGCTGTGCATATAACAGAACAGTTTGCTATGTATATATCTCTTACAAAGACATTTCAAAAGTAAGCTTGTGTATGCAACTGCTTTATTTTGACCTCCATTCCTTGTCTATCTGATTACTTCATCTTCTGGGTGATTAATAAGCTGCCACCTAGGCTTGTGTGATCCCTCATGCTCCTGAAGACGTGTTCCAGCAAGTTTGATCAGGGAGTCCTTTTCAAGATGAAGTGCAGATATTTCCACTGTATTGAGAAATTAGTTCCTGGAGATGTTCAAGAGACATTTAGATGTTATATAAAGGGATACGATTTAGTGGGGTTGTAGTACTGGTTGTAGGTGGACAGTTGGACTAGATAACCTAGGAGGTCTTTTCCAGCCTTGGTGATTCTATGATTCTGTGTACATACAAAACAGAACTGGCTACCTACATCCTATTATCCATGCACATGTCTATAGCTGATTTCTTGCAGTGATCATGTCACTAAGACAATAAATGGGGAAAAAAAAAATATTAAAAATCAAGGTTGTCTGAAATACTTCCCTTCTGAAACTTGAATATAACACAAATGTATAAAACTGAGCTTTCGCCATTTTTTTGGAATGCTACAACTACAGCTGTAGTAAAAGCTTGATGGGTTTTGTTTCATTTTACTTGTTTGCTGTCTTCCTTTTGTTTTATTTAGCCATTAAGGATGTAGCAACGACCCTGTCTTTTTACTGAACTACATGTTTGAATGTGATCAAAAGCAGAGATCTTGCAGAGATAGTAAAATATACATACATTAAGAAAGCAGAGATAGAGAAGAATCTTTTTATCTCAAGTACTAGTGAAAGAAAAACAAATGGGAAAAAAAAGAAATAGAATGTCAAAGCTGGGGTCTTAAAGCACCATTGAGACCTGTGAATTCACTGAGAAACATAAATGCAATCACCAAGTCATTGGTTTCCTAATTTTAAATGCTATTTTAAGTTGAAGACAGGAGGGAATTACATTAACGGACTCATTCCCTTCAAACACATGAACAGAAGATGTTGTGGCCAAGTGTACATAAAGTGCATATCTTAGCAGTCTGTGGTCACTAATACCTTTGAAACACGTTGCCTAGCTTCCACTTAGTAATTTTGTTGTGTTGGGCAACGAGAAACCATTTTCATTAACAAAGAGAATCACTTTCATAGTTCAAAGATGTTGTAATTTATTTTCAGTGTATACATCCTTGTCAAATTGAATTTGTCTCTACAAAACCCCAAGATTCTTAGTCAGGGCAGCACAAGAAAATGTTTCTACAGACATGGAATCTACTCTTTACACTGCAATAGTCTTGCTAAGTGCCTATAGGGAAATCACTTTGTAGCCACTCTCCTCATGTATAAAATGCTTTCAGAGCTGCTGGTGAGAAGTTCTATATGATACAAATAGAGTTGTTAGCACACGCAGTTTTTCAATCAGAATGAAAAAAAAAAATTGTATGTATATAATATATACTATATACATATAATATATATGAATGTATTTTTCTAAGCCTATTTTTGCCTTAACAGATTACTCAAGTACAGGCAGGATAAAAGAATTGGCAAAGACAAGACTATTCAGGAAAAACAACTGACATTGCTGTTATGTTACATGAAGAAATAAAGTTCTGCGTTAATTTAACATTAATATAATTGGGATGTTGCATGGATTGTCCAATGCTTTGTTTACTTTGCAGGTTTTTCATTTTGAAAATATGCAAAAAATACTAACAATGCAGCAAAAATTGAGTAAATTACAAAGGTAAAGAATAAGGCTGTTTAGGAAAAAGCCTTCGAACTTCTTTAATAAACTATGGAATATCTGAATGTGAATTTGCTAATCTCTTCTGTGGGAAACTGTGTGGGCAAAGGGTGAAGTGATAATCTTCTGAATAGCAGAGAAAAAAATGAAAGACAAAATGCATTAGATATTTTTTTCTGATATACTGACCACTGTATCTAATATGTGTGAACATATATTCCAGATGCGAAATATTATAAATATTGATATATAGTTCCATAATTGTATCTCTGATGAGGACACCATAAATCTGCGTAAGTTAATGGTGTAGTATTTTAGTTTCATAGAACCATAGAATATCCTGAGTTGAAAGAGATCCACAAGGATCATTGAGTCCAACTCTTCGCTCCATGCAGGACCACCCATATATCTGAGAGCATTCTGAAAGCAGAATTTAGGAAGACGTTGAAAATAACAAAAAATTCACTTCTCCCTAATGGTACTTTAGTACCATTGTCAAAGATTTACACCAAGAAGCCAGCACAGCTGTTGCCATATCTTATACTGTGGCACTATGTGGAAAAGGTGACAGAGAAGGACAAGGGTACATACTAGAAAACACTCTCACTGAACTTCTGCAAGAATTGCACTTAACTGTGATGTAAACATGATGCACATTATTTTTGTCCCTCTTCTGTTGACACCCAGTTCCCCTCTCCATCCCATGTATTTTCACTACGTATTAAAAATCCAGCTTCTTTTCAGGGTACTTCACAGCGTTAATGAAGGACTTCTAGTGCTACTCACAGTGTATGCCTGTATGTTCTACTGTAGAAGCACAGGGTTTTAGGCGGAGAATTTCAAAACCAGACCAAACCTCAATTTACATCCCAAACTATTACTGATCTTGGAATAACTGCTAAAATGATTATTGAAATATCTTTGTTATATTAAGCTTTAGAATTGAATCAAATCCATCCAGGAATGCCTGCTCACTATTTGCAATCATCCGGTAGTCCCTATTCTCCTCAGTCCCTTCTTCTCCTTACACATCCTATTCCTGGCAGGATTACCACAGTTTAAAACCACAAAACTACAGATTTATTTAAACCCCTCTTTTCCAAAATGAGATGGGGTAATACAAACCATTTAATGAGGAACTTCATTATATGTTCTACAGAAAGATTTCTCACTGATCTCGCCAGAAAAAAAAAAAAAAGAACCTTCCCCTCATTACTGGTGTCTTTCTGACTCAGCCAGGCTTTCATGTAAAAATAACACTAAGCTCACAAACTTATGATTGAATGGCAGTTATATTTGGCACATAACCTCTTGCTGGTTATTTTTAGAAACCACAAATCAGCTTTTAACATGAGTGGCAGAGTATCAAAAACAGAAAAAAAATGTTCATAGTTGGATTTTTTCTGAGGACATATGAAGTTGTCAGCACTAGGAAACAAAGGCTTAAAAGACAAATATTAAACAAGGAGCATGTACATACACCAGTATATGTGTATATACACTGATATACATGTGTTATACACCTCTGGGGCTTTCCTCAGTTTCTCAGGAATTCGTTTGTGAAGAAGGGACAGATTCGATTATTGTAAGGCTGAAAAAAAAGCCTTACAACAAAAAATTGTAAGGCTGATTGCAAAACAAACAAACAAAAAGAGGTATGTCTTTTTTAGAAAAAATCAAATCTTGTTTCATCCAAACATACACAGTAACTTTGCTTTTCCTTGTAAGTTGCAGCAAAATTCAAAAGACAACAATACTTGTGGTAAGAAATCCTTAACATGATTCATTGACAAATCCTTCTCTTACGTTTCATTCCTAAGATCTTTTCAGGACACTAGCAATCCAATTTCATTTCTTTGAGTTAGCAGATTTAGATTTTCATCCATTTTTAGTAGTTACTGTTGAGTTCCTAAACTCACATTTTTCTCTTAATTGCAAACTGTCTGATCAGAAGGCTTTCTGAGAATTTGCAAGTCTTACTGACTTAGGTGGTATCTCTGTATTCATAGCTTTTCTGAAAAAATTAAGTTACTATTGTTTTGGTGCTTAATGATAGATTTGAGGGCCTGAAGAAAGACACGGTTGTTATCTTAAACACATAGTGTATGTGTTGCACTAATCATCATGCTGTTATTCTAACACCCAGGAAGGGAAAAAAAAATAAAATAAAATTGAAAAAATGGCTTCCCAAGCACTAAAATAATAGCTGTTGTACCACAATCATTGTAGTTATTCTGCAGGCTATATATTAAATAGAATACAAAAGATCTTGTCTCAAACACTATCATGTCAAAATCATAACAAATCTCAGCAAAGAAATTTTCCATTGCTATTTTCTATTGCTGATATAAATCTGGATTATATTGGGGATGATATCTTGGCTAGCTGATGGAATATGAAAATCTGTAGAAAGAGTAAATACTAACCTCTCACTCTTCTCCATTTGATTTCCAAGATTCTATCTTTTAGATAATATAAAACTAAATTAAAAAAATCTCCTACTCTGATGTTGTTGTAACAGCAATGTTTTACTCTAATAGTTAAGCTTGTTAAGAACGCTCCCAACTAGCCCTACGCACAAATGATCTCCTTCCTCATGCTGTTCCTATCCCTGAATTCCTTATTTTCATTGTAACACAATCCAGCTCTTAGCTATTTGAAATATTTTCTGTCGTTCTCACCATCAGCTGTTTCGATAAGACTGCTTATCAACTTTTCCTTCCTGATACAAACGCTTTCCTTAATGGTAGTGAGTTTCCACATATACCATATCCCCATAGGTTGTGTTTACTTTTCTTGGTTGACAGGCATTTCAAACTGGAGCTGAACATTGAACATAAAAGCAATGGATGTTTTTAGTGTATCACAAGAAGAAGAGGTAGAAGGAAGACATAGCAGGTAATAAAGGAGACCTGGGGAGTGAGAAAGTGTAGTAAGGACAAGTAGAAGATTAATAATGGCTTGTCTACTACAGACCCTCTCAGCTGTTGCTGACAATGAATAAAAGCCACCAGCTTGTCATGTATTTGTGGACTTGTATGCAAAATCTCTGGGCTCTGCTGCAGCCATGTTTGAAAGGATTGCCATTTGACTCCAGAAAGTAGTCATCCGGGAAGAAATGGAAGAGTCACAAGGACTCACAGGAGAGAGACATATTTTGAGGATAAAAGGCATATAGGGGTGGAAAGATGTATCCAAGTTTTTCCCAGGTTGTGCCAGTCAGAAAACTGGCACAGAAAACCAAATCAAACCAGACTTTCTTAGCTCTGCTCCTGTGCCCTGAACAGAAAATATTTCTCACCTCTCCTAGCTTTTCCCCTCAATCATTTTCTTGCAATAAATGATTTTATTACTAGGAAACATGCAATAAGCAGCAATTTTATGTTCAACTTTCAACCATTATCACATACTGGCAAATTTTAATAAAAGCCTTGATAAGTCCTTGACATTCTCCACTCCTTTGACTTCTTGGAAGATTTGTTTTGCCTGACATCAAAGATCAGTGTAGATGTCAATCTATATTGGGTACATAACCAGGTACATAATCTATATCAAGTACATAATATCCATTTTTCTGAAACATTTCTCTGTAACTATTATTGTTTCTTTTGCAGAAAGAATCTGTATGATGAAAGAATCTGTTCTCTGTGACATACAGCACTCTGTCGTTTAACTTCAATACATATTGACTTTATCAGTGGAGAAGTTAATAGTGATGTTTAGGTAGTAGCTTGAGGTTCTGGGGTAGCATCAGCTCTCCTTTTGATGCCAGTGTTGGAACAAGCCTTGTCTTAGAGGATAGAAGAGGTTGTTCTCAGACTTGGTGTAAACATTAACACCATCTTCCTCCAGTGAAACAACCTGTGTTGCTGTATTGTCACTTTATAAAGATACAGCAGCCTGTATAACCACATCAAGTGTCAGTGTTGGCATTTAACTTGACTGTGTAGAACCCCAAAAGATTAGAGCTTGTTTTGATCCATTGCAGGATTTCAGTGCACAGACAGCTCAATTAAAATCCCCTCTAAGCCAGAATATTTAAACAAATTGCTATGTACTTTCAAGTGATATAAGATGATGCAACTGTACTTAAAACAGGATGCCAAAAGCAGGGATATCCTAAATCCAGGAATTCTTACTGGGGGGGGAGGGGTAAAAATAAAAATAATTTAAAAAAATAGAATAGTGCCCTGGTTTCAGCTGTAGAAGTGTTAATAGCACACAGATATTTGGTCATTGCTGAGTGATGGGAGTGCACCTGGGGTGAGGTCAGGTGGCAGGGCAGAGCTGTGACCATGATGTGGGGTGGAGCCAGGAGAGGTGCCTGAATTAGGAAGGGGGATTATTGGATTATTCCATACTATTTGATACCACACAGAATGTCATAAAATTGTGGGAGGCCCTTGAGGGAAAGCTGCTGTCTGAGGGAGCTGCTGTGACTTTCCTAGAGACCTCCTGTTGCCATGAGGGTGTTGCATTTATGTTGTGTGTTGATTGGCAGGTGGTGAGTAGTTGCATTGTGGCTTTATGTTTTATTTTATTAAACTATTATATTAAATTATTACTATAGTAATGTATATTATTTATATTAAGAAATTTAATACAGGGGAAGTAAAAATAGGAAAAGATAGCACTTGCTTTAGCAGGCGGTTGAATGATGATCTCCAGAGGTCCATTTCTAACACCTACCATTCTGTGTGTCTGTGAAATAGAATATTCTGGAAACTCAGTTGATTTACTAGGACTACCATTTTCTGCTTGTGTTATTTAAAAAACAACAAATGAACAAACAAAAAGCTGTTATATTACTGTGATCCAGAGCTGAAAGAAAAGGAAGAGTAAAAAATGCACTTGCTGTGTAGCACTAACAATGAAAATCTGCTTGATACAGTTATACTGGAACTCTACTTTGTGTTTACAAGCTGGTAGGAAGTTGAGGGAAAGGAACTTGTCTAGTGATGTTTTCTGCATTGAACCTTAAGCATCTTACTGTTTTGTATTTACAGCGTTGATTTTTCTTCAGTTGTTTGTCATTTATTTCTACTTTGAATTACGTAATTCTGGAGTTTAATGGTGACCATTGTCTTCAAGGAGAAAAGGTTACAAAATGCAAAGAAAATACTACGTAGCCCACTGAGAACAGGATTTTTATGTGATCAGTATATCCTTTTAAAAACATTAATGGAAAGAAGCTTTATTTGGATAAATACAATAAATATTTGTAAGACAGTTCAATGAGAGAACTCTTCCATTTTGGATCTCTGTTTTGCTCTTCCTACTGGTCTTTCTTTATATAGTCAGATTGTATTGATATTTCTGTCTAGACAGAAGATGGTTACATACTACTGCTGGGAAATGGGCTCGGTATTTTAATGTATTCTTATTGGTAAAAGGAAAAACAAAAACAACACCAAAAACCTCCTTACCATTTTAATGCAATTATTACTTAAGGAAATTTAACACGCAAAATGGATGCAGTTATGTGGTATATTTAAAACACAGTGTAGTCATGGAGAGTTGCTACCTAATTCATTCATGAATTCCTTATGGAATCTGAAAGTCAGATCTGAAAGTCAGAAGAAAGAAGTAAAACGCAAATAGTCCCCATGGACTTTTTTATTTGTCAGAGAAGCCCAATGTCTTCAAAATGTGCCTCACAAATGAGATACCTTCTGATTTGACAGTTTTGAATCTGCTAGCTGTTGAAATTAGTATGTTTTCTTAAAATGTATCAAAGAAGAAAAGTAAAGCACATATTTATATAGTTCTCCCTAGAAAGATCTCAGGTTATTTGCTCTGCATTCTATTACACAAAGAATAAGCACAATTGATTTTACAACACATGAATTTGATACCAATATGCCAAAAAATATGATGTTTCTGTGGAAGTGACTATGGTACAAATTGGACAAACTTGAGAATTTGAAGGACTACTTATTTTAATGGTGATGAAGAGTAAACACTTTATCTAGAAGAAACTCTGAAGAGTTCAGGCTCATTTGTCTGGTATGATCCCTGTTGTTGATTTTTACAAGCCTTTCCCTTCTCTGCTAACTAGGGGGAGCAGGAGTTATGGCCAATACCTTTCCCTTTCTGCCTTTTAGTCTCTGAGAACAATAGAAGCATATACATCTTCTTCTGCACGTCAGCCACCTGATAGGTGTGAGCGGTGTGGTCTTTGTGGAAATGTAGGGCAGAGCTTTTCCCCTCTGTCCCGTTCCTAACTTAAATGTTTGTAGAATAGCAGTTAAAATGTAAACAAGTATTTTTGACAAGCACAAATCGATCTCAAAGTTTTAATTCAGATGAAACACAGATTAATTCCTAAATTTCTTGTTCTTCTGATTAGTTGTATTCTTGTACTACAATGAATTGTGTCGGATACCTGCTGCTGCTGCACTGAGCTGACTTTAGATGAAGAGTGTGATGTCAGAGATTTCCTGTGTTTGTAGATATCGCTTGTGACAGTTCATATTCTTCTTGCTAACTATAAGCTAAAATTCTGATGGTGACATCTTTATATAAGATGAGAACTCGAGTTAAGTCAGAATTCCTAATTTAAATACCAAGACAGTAGAGAACATTAAACAATCAATATGTAAACTTAGAGAGGAAAGTTAAGTGATAGTAAATGTGTGCTGTATGGTTTTCTAAGAATGAATTATGTCATAGCAATTTAACTTCCTCTTTTGACATGAGAACTAGCCTGGTTGATGAGGAAGAAGCTGTAGTTGTGCTTTGTATTGACTTCAGCAAGGATTTTGACATTGTCTTGTGATATACATACAAGCAGTGTGTAGTCCATATCTCATGAACTATAAAACAGTTTGAAAACTTCATTTCAGTAGAAGTAGTGATTGTTCTTAATTAAATAAAGTGTTGGTTTTCATGCAGTTCTGCAGAGAGTCTTAGACCTGGTTCTAACCCGTATTTCCAGTTGTGCTGTGTGACAAAGTAAATGGTCCATTTATGAAATGCATAGATGGCACTGTAGGGGATGGTGCAAATTCTGTAAGAGCTGGAGAGAAATTTAGAAATGTCACGTATAACACATGGATGGAAATTATTCTGCTCTACTTAGTGCTGATTGGGCCTCACATGACTAAACTTTAAGGAAGTATAGATGTAGGCAAATTCAAGGAAGAGTAGCTGGACAAGAGTTTTAGTAACAGTGGCATTTTGAAAAAGGAGAGCATATTTAAACATTTTTACAGATGGGAACATGAAAGAGGAAGATGTGATATCTTCCAGTAGAGAAGATACTATGCTAAAAAGAACAGTAAGTTCTTTCTGCTGTGCTTGTGGAGCAGGGGGAAAAAAAAAAATACTAGTTTAATTTATAGTAAGGCAGATTCAGGAATGTGTTGTAAAGACAAAGCAGTGAGAGGAGCAATGTACTGATGATGGCTATGGAGGCTTTTCACTGGAGTTTTTAAAAATAGGTTTGATATATACTAGACTTTTTTATTCTTTCACTCCAACATTTGACTATTGAAAAACATTGCCTCTTTCTTCTTAAGACTGCCAAATGTGGGTAACTAAAAAGAAAAAAAGAAAAAGGAAATTAAACGGGCAGATTTACGTGTTCTGACTGTAGAAGAGTGTTGGTTTTATTCCTCAACCTAGTGATGATCTTGTGCAGATATGATAGTAGACTGTGTCTTTTTCCTCACTTTGGTATTTTGCACAGCAGGGCTTCTGCAGCTTGGAACTGTACATGGCAATTTTAGTGTATGAGTTTATAGCTTGATTCCAGTTATCCAACACATACCAGTTAAACATCCAGTTATCCAACACATACACATAGGATTACCTAATTGCACTTTGAAATCTGTGAGCCTTTAGTATAATTTGTGTCTGTTAGGTGTAGTGATGAGTATATAAATGTACTTTGTTTCATACAGATGTTCTTCCTCTAAAGAAAGAAAAAATAGCTACTGGTGTTGGGCATAGTATATGTGCAAGCATAAACTCTTACTGATTTTCGATTGAATGATGACATTTTATAGTGGGGAGCACTTCAAGTCCCACACAGAATTGCAGATTGCTGAAAACAGGAAGAGTATAAGAAAAAGGATAGCCACAGCACTGCCTTCTTTCCATGGTTCTTTTGCTCTAGGAATCTACTACTGACCGTTGTTCCAACTGCTTTTTCTCTGCTCTCTTAATGTGCTGAGGTTATTTCCTAACAAAACAGAATGTGCTCATGTCAGCAAGAAGGGGAAAAAAAGCAAATGTGAAGGAAAAATAAATGATTTCAAGTGAAGTGAAAAAGGGAGCTGTGGGTCAAAAGCTTAAAAGTATTGAAGTGAGCAACCCAGAGGGAAAGTGAACAGGAATCATCAGTAACTCCCTGCATTTCCCACGGTTGTCCAAGGATGTGCAAGGTGAGAGAGAAGAAATTGTCCCATCTGTCTCTGTGATGTTTCCCCTCATGTTAAGTGTCCGCTTCCTGGTGCTCAGCAAGGCTGCAGTGATTGATGGAAAGATCCTGCAGTTTGTTGGAGAAAAGGGAGATTGCAGGGAGTGAGTGGGATTGGATGGGAAAATCTTCTCATCTGTATGGAAAAACAAAATGGTAAGAGAAGAGTGGTAAAGCACTGGTGCATTTTGGCAGAGGTAAAAGGAATATAACGAGTACTCCATGCTGCCCTATCAACTTGAAATCCTTATCTGCAAAAGGCAGGAGGTGTATTGTGAAGTCTGGGCATGGTAAATGCTTCAGGCTACAGAGCAGTGCCCACACATTCAGAGCTCCTGTAGTGTTAGTGAAGGATAGTGCTGCAGGAGAGGGCAACTCATGGCAGTGGTGACATCTAGGGAAGCAGTGGTGTGAGAAATGATTTATTCCCCCTTCTGCTTCTCCCTTTCTTTGATCCAGTGCAAGGCAAGGAAAGGGCAGAGAGAAATCTGCAGGAAGAGGATCTACATCCAGCATGGTCCCCTCCCAAGCAGCAGGGCTTTTCTGCCTTGCATGCTGGCCTACAGAGAGCTTAGGACTGCAGTAAGTCTGCTGTTTATTTTCCCTTGCATTTAGAGGTGTAGTACACAGAAGTAAGAAAAGTGTTTCTGTAATTCCTTATGATTTATTTTAAAACAACAATCAAGTTTGCACAACATAAAAAATACACAGTACATAATACATCCATTAATCCTTGGAAAAAAAATCTGTTCTTGCTATCCTGCCAACAGCAGCTGTGCACACTCCAGGCTTTGCTTACGTAATATCTAAAAACACATTGCCCAAGTACTGTGAATTGAAATCAATATCAGTGCCTATTAACTAGTTTAAGACTTGTACTCTAAAGAATCAGCCAATGGTCCCAGCAGAGCAGTAGTCCCAGAAAGATTAAAAATGTACATATATATGTAAATATAGTACCCTACTCAGCCTGTGAATTGAGATGAATACTAGGAACTTGAGCAAGTGAGACTTCCTCAACAACATCACGTGTTCAAACACCTACTTGCACCACGAGGCAAGGGAAGTAAGTTTCTGCATGATATTATTCCACTTTCTTAGAGCTATGAGATTGTAATTAGTAAAGGAAGAGAAAAATACCATGCAAGTATCCTTGCGTGTTCCAAAATTTCTCATAACCTGAGTGAAACTTTTTCCCTGCAAGAGATTATAGAAGTCCCTTGGAGAAGACATATGTCAGGATTACTCACTTCACAGATCTCCTCACTGTTGCAAAAACAGTGTGAGGTACAAAAACTTTGATCCATTTTCTGGAAGTAAAAACCAGGTTTCCTCTTTGATTGAACAGCTATCTTGCATGATAGCTGTATCTTTTTTACTGGTCCTGGTCAGTGAGGTCACAGCAAACAGAGTTTAGTTTTTGTTAGGGTTTACCAGCTTATTTTCTTTTAGATCTCCAAAAAAATATAATTCCAGCCAATGGGATGAAACACAGAGGCTGGTAGAGGAAGATGAGATTAAAAAGATCCACTCTGGTGCCTGAGTCTGACATTACTGATAAGGCATTTGTCCAGATAAGGAGGATGTGGTTACCTGAGCAGAACCCTGATTTTATCCAAGTGCGTACTAATATAGGTTTTACCTGGAAAATAATTTCACATCTTGCTTTGGGATGTCTGAGTAACAAAGTAGAGGAACTAGAACAAACTTTCTTGTTCAAAACTCTGTATTCCCTATATATTGCCCTATGTTCTACTATCTGGATTTCAATAGCTGTAAACTTCAACTGCAGCGTAATTATTCTCTACAAAAAGAACTGAGCACTCATCAACATTTTAACTGTAAAAATTTTATTTCCTTTTATAGAAAATAACATTAAAAAAAAATCCATTCCTATGTAATTCTGTGATTTCTAGATCCATTAGTATACAAAAAAAAAAAAAAAAAAATCCCATCCCCCATATATTCCTAAGATTTGAAATACAAATGCCTACATTTTGCAATTTGAAAGATGCATTTGCAAAAGGTGCTGTGCTAGTATTAGTCTCTAGAGCACCTAACCCTCCCTCTCCTTTTAATCTTGACTCACCCAGCCTCACTACTTGTATTCCATACAGGATGCTAAAGAATTACAGATCCATTTTGGGCAATAGCTGTTATGTGTTGGGCTTGATGTGAAATATAGGTGCAATAATGATGCTCCTTTACAGCTCCTAGCAGTGATTTCCAGCTCTCAAATCTCAAAGCATGCTCTGGCCTCATCCTTGTACTTTGTCCTCTATTAGGACAAGACAAGATTTGCAGTACCTTCCCTTCCACAAATCCTATTTGGTATAAGGGAAATCAGGCCACGTTGAAGATGAGTGCTATGAAATACTACAGTTGGGAACTTGTCTGGATAATTATAAAGAACTACGCTGTTTAGAAGAATGCTTTGGACAAATTTCTTTAGGTTGCTTTTTAAAGTGCTAATCATGGGACTGTATATATGAGGAGACTGGATATGAGGGTACATAAGAAAAGTGTATGAATTGCTGAATTAAGTACTGCAACATTAGAATAAGAGGAGATACACTGAACTAGTGGAACACACTGAATACTTATTTCTATTCAGTTTAGAAATAATGATTTGTATAAATGGAAAAGCCACCTGATAGTATTTCAAAACAAGTCAGATTTCTCTTGTACATAGACTGTAAGTACTCTTTTTTTAACCTCAAAAAGAAACACTGGTTGACACTTGTCTAGGAAAACAAGAGGGAAGAAAGTTAATTACTGCTAATGCCTGACAGTTTATTGTAGCACCTCTGGAAATAGTTCTATTCTAATGCAGCAGCAGAAGGTGGCTTGACCCCAAAGGTAGTACTCCTAATCAGGAATGCCAGCTGCACTGTGCACAGCTTATCCCTAGAAAAGGAAACTGAGTTAAAGAGAAGTTTGAAGCATTGCTTTGACAGTTTTGTAATGTAATGAGAGAAGTTGAATCACACAGGAAGGAGAAGAATACCATTTTGATTCCTACTAGAAAGATAGTAATAAAAATAATGACTGTGAATTTTGCCACCTTTTATAAGTTTCCGTTCCACTGATGCATGTTTTCTCAGCATTTATGGCTCATCTGGACATGATGAGCCATATGTGACAGAACTGTTAGACTCACTTGATAGTCTGGGTTCCTGAAAGACACAAGCAAGCAGTACCAATGAAAGTGGGCTGCAAGAAGCACACAAGAATGTTTACAGTTCCTTTTTGGGTGTTAATCTGCCTCTCAGCTCATAGAGAATGACTTTTTTCCCCATGTTTTTTCCTGCCATGAAGGTATAGGAGCGTGCCTTTGTGCTCCCCTCTGAGCTAGGCAGAGTGAAGAGAATTAAACTAGAGCACACAAATCAGGAAAGCATGGAAGAGACAAGGGATCTTTCTGGCACCGTATGGCAGAGCATAAGATCAGTACTTGAGAGATGAAAGGAACTATTCCAAGCATTGTAGAGCCCTGATGTAGCACAGACACTAGGCAGATGTTTGCAGCACTTGCTCCACTGCCAGATTCTTCTGTTGTTTCTGGGAGAT
The DNA here is from genome assembly GCF_016699485.2 of Gallus gallus. Lineage (NCBI taxonomy): Eukaryota > Metazoa > Chordata > Aves > Galliformes > Phasianidae > Gallus > Gallus gallus. The sequence continues at coordinate 113,835,724 of NC_052532.1, forward strand.
CATCCATTTACTCGGCTACAACATTTTTCTCTCCTGCATGACAGATGCTGATATCTATTTTGGCAACAACCCTTCTGTTTCACTTAGTTGCTCTTCCTCCTTTAAAGAGAAACTTATTTTCCTGTATATTATTTCAAAATGACTGTCACTGATGAGTGCCCTGCTTTTTCCTTCCGATGTATTTCAGATGTGTGACCTGGAGAAATTATCAAAAGAGATAAGGATCAAGAATCCCTGAAAAGAATCTGAACTGAAAGAATTCTGTTATTTCTGACAGACTCCTAAATGAGCTGTAATAGAGATCAATACACCATACAATCTTATCAGGAGATTGTTATCCCACAAAACCCTAAATAATATCAGTTTCCATATAACATGTCTTGCATGAGTTTTTAAATACCTTCCAAAAATCAAAACTAAAAAATATCCTATTGGAAGATCTGAATTTTGAAACTTCTTTTCAATCATACAAATCAGAACATATATGATGTGAAGAAGATATCTACAATCTCAAAAGTCAGCAATATAATTCAATTTCTAAGTGCACAGAATTTATTGACAAAAGCTAAGTGCAACTGCTTACTGCATAGAAGGAATCAAGCTGCAGATTCTACACAGCGTGTACTATAAACTACGAACACAAGTGAGAATGTTGAAGAGAAAAATGGAATTTCCTTTCTTTTAACCAATAAATAAATTCAGTGAGGTGCTAAAGGTTTTGCTCCTATCTGAAAAGTGTTGGAGCAAGAAACTGTCAGTGTGATTAAACGTAATTAATGAAAACATTTTGGGGATTCTTATTCTTTGTCTCTGCTTTTGTAGAACTTATTTCAGTTGTACAAGAGGCAGCAATACCTTGAAAATGAATTTGCTGTACTCAAACCTGTTGCATCTGGTTTGCATGCTGCAGTGAATTCCCTGTAAGAAAGGCTGTTGTGTATCATTGTGTAGAAAGAAAAGGCATAGAGAGAGAGAGTCTTTTCTGTTAATTTGTCATGTGGCTTTAAGGTATAACGCAGTCATGACAAAGGTAATCATACTTCATTGTCCTCCCCAGAAGAACTCTTTTGATCATGTCTGAAAAGTGTGTCAGGAGTGCAGATATGAAAAAGCGTTAAAATATAACTCAAGCAACACTTGTAATGCTGAACATGATGCACTTCACTATTGCCTCTGTAACTGCTATCTATGGATTCCTTCTGATAACAGTGTTAACATGTGAATGAGGAATCTCTTATTTTTATCCTATTCTCCCTACTTACCTTGGTCAGTGTCAGGAGAACATGAGGTTTGTATTTTTCGTATAGCCTTTGTCATGAAAATGAAACATTGGGATGTTCATTTCCATCAGAAGAGAGCAAGACCCTTTTCAGAACTTCTGATGGAACACAGCTGATATGAATGCAAATTGCAGAAACAGGTTGCAGGATAAATTTTAGAGATTTTTAGGAAAAGCATATCTATCTTTAAAAAAATAATAATAATAATTCATAGCTAAAACAGTATCAGTAGCATGCTAGTGAAGCACTGGCACAGGTTGCCTAGAGAAGGAGTGGGTGCCCTGTCCATGGAGACGCTCAAGGTCAGGCTGGATGGGGCTCTAAGCAACTCGATATAGCTGTAGGTGTCCCTGTTCACTGCAGGGGAGTTGGACCAGTTATCTTTAAGGGTCCCTTCCAACTCAAACGATTGTATGATTCTATTTGTTAAGATTTTAAAACTCCAAAATGAATTAGATACAGAAATTTCACAATCTGCAATGGCACTTTAGCTCTAAATGCAAATAAATACATTTAAATATTAGACTCATTGTATTAGTGCTTATGAAGGAGTGATTACTTTTTAATTATGCATATCTCCCCCTCAGCAATGTAGGAGGGGTTCCCATCTGACCGTCCTAATCATCAGAATTCCTGGGCTGAGTCACACAGTTGTGAAGGGCTCATAATGTAATATTAATGGTACTTCTCTTTGCTGTATGTACCACAGACGTTTTGATGTTTTGTTTATATGAAAATGATACTAATAGTCTAGGTGCAAGAAATGGTAGCACATCATGAATCTTTAACTTTTTTTGTAAAAAAGTTAAGATTCACTAGAGTGAATAGAGTGAGTGTTTGTTTTTGCTACAGGAAAGCCCTGTGATTTGCTCAAAACCTGCAAAAAACAAAACAAACAAACAAAAAACACAAAGAGATGCAGCAAGACATATTCAGTTTTAAAAACAGAAGAATGCTAAGAGTATCAGCCTAATCTAATAAAGCTTGGAGGGACCAAAGTCACTTTATTTTTGCTTTCCCATGTTTAGCCTTCCTTTTAATGTGTCCCTTTGTCATGCATGCAGCTGCTATGATAAAACATCAATCCTACTACTTCAGGGAAAACTCATCTACATGCTTTGTACTATCCACCTGAATATCCCTGTAGCTCTATTCTTTAATCTTCACCACCACTACCACCTGTTCCTTAATTTCCCAAACAGTCAGCTTGATAAACATGATGCAGTTGTCCAGTCAGCCATCACTAAGCAAATCACATTGAACAAATTTCTTTCCCTTCTCTGATCTCAGCAGAACCCCACAGAGTCTACTTCCTTCCCATTGCTGTGGAGGGAAATACTGTCTTTGAGAATTCCTTTGTATAAAGCAGGGGTGTCCAATGCCAAGTAGTAAGCTGGATCGAAACTCAGGAATTTGTGTTTCCAGTGCACTCAGCTAATAACTAGGAATGACTAGTGAAATACTATGACTTCCTATAAATAAGTATTCTGAAATCAACTGAAGAAGTACCTAATAGCAGTATGAAAGAACCTGAGGGAATAAGATTCTAATTTTTCTTGGCTACTATTTTAGCAGTATAAGCCATTTAAGCGAGTTGATTCTTTCACACTGAACATCCCGCATTACATTTCACCCTCTTTTTAATCATGCACAATTGGAAAGGACTTTTATTACATTCTGGCCCTATCATCTGAGTCAATTAACATGGGAGTTCAGTAAAATCAGTGATTCCTGAGATAATAATTGCTCACTGAAGAGAAAGAAGCAAAGTAACAGGACTCCAGGCCCTGAAACATTAAGTTCTCTGATGCTGGAAGAGGATGTCTTCCGGAGCTCTGTCAAATAATTACAAGTTAGTTCCTGGTCTGGGAGCTATAGATCTAAACCACGAAACCCTGCTGTGCATTCTGTAACCTATATTTTTCTGTTCAAAGTGAGCTTTGATTTCATAATGCTGGCAGGGTCTACTAGTGCAGTAATTTAAGCTTTTGTATTTAAAGAGACTTACAAGTAGTTTTTCTAGGATTTCTTGGGGAAAATACTTCTTACAAAGATGCATTTTTTCATCTTAGTGATTATGGGCATTTTTGCCAGATATTTCACTTGAACTGGATGCAATTATAAATGGAGAAGTCTTAGATGCTTTTAAAGCCTTCAGTTTGCTTGTCCTCTTTTGTCTGACACTCCTTCTCCCCAGCTCTCTCTAACACCTCATATTTGCATGAAGAAAGGCCCTATTTATTCTATTTGGTCTATTAGTAAGATAAGCTCCATAAGCGTGGCAAAAAGCAAACTTCTGCCACCAGTTGGAACACTTCACTCGCATTCAAATAAGAAACCACTTTGTGTGCTTTTTGGCAGCTCCCCTTCTCCTAGTCTCTTAATTCCTTGGATAAAAATAAAAAGGGAAAAGCAAATTCCTTCCTCAGTTCTCTGAAGCTGTTCCTTGGAACATTCTATTTTTAAAACTGACATTCATTTGCCTTTATATACCCATCCCATGACTGTTTCCAGCACAGCTTTCCCCCCATTATATCAGAGCCATCCTGTTCCCATTTCCTTTTCTAACAGTTGAACTTGTAAAAGGTGCTCTGCTCATTCAATTGCTGCTTTGTAACCCTGTGTACGCAGCCAATTAAAATGAAGTAACCAAAGTAAATAATAACCCTTTGTCTGACAAAAAGGCAGTTGCATGAGGAAGAGCACAGAAAGGCTGGAAGGAACTACTTATAGACTAGACACAGTTAAGATATCTAGTATTGGAGTGGGAATTTCAGGTAAAGACAACTGTTATCTTTGAAGATCAACATGGTGGATCCAGCTATTATGTTTTTTATCTCCTTATGACAGGTGTCAGAGTTGTGTATGCAATTCCATTCTTACTTGTAGGAATAAGTAAGTGAATTTTTGAACAAGAGGTTATTTCACAACATCTTGTTGATAGGCAGAATTGCTATTTATTTACTCTTCGTGTATGGCTAGGAAGTCATGCAGGACAAGATAATATGGTGTTTTCTTGTTTGTTTTGCTTTCTTTGTAGTGACTACCTACAGAGCTAAGAAACTTGTCATAAATTGTGAGGCTACTTACTTTGGATATCAAGCAGGTATGCAGAGTGCACACTCAAAAAAGAGAAGTTTTACATGGCAGAAAACAAATCCTTCTAGTTGTTTAGCTATGTTGGAAGTCCATACAGATCAGAAACTTGAGGAGAAATCATATTTTCAAAAGTATTTTGGAGTCAAATCCTCAATGAGTGCAAATGGGCGGGGTACCAGGGAGAATATTCTGTGGTTGATTAGCACAGCTCACAGCATTTGTACAGATTGGGACTGATGGATATTAATGTCCAATATGTTATCTTCAGAAACTTGTGTTCTAGAGAATGGCAAATACAAGGGACACACAAATATAAGAATACTCTACTCATGTGGGAATTAAAGAACTTTCTTTCCTAAGTATTTTCTGCAAATATAACTCTACATGCAACAGTGTTCTCTCTTACCTTAGGCTGTCTCTGAAAGATATGTAATACTTGGGAGTTGTGCATAAGGCTATAGGTGAAAGTCATGGCTGGCACTGAAGAAAATTGGTCTGTATCAGTTGACAAAAATAGACCAAGAACCAGGTTTTACAGGTTGCATGTATCCAGGTGAGAGCTTTAGAAGTGACAATAATAATATTATTAATGGATTATGTTTTTTTTTTTGTTTGAAGCTGGTAAGCAGCTGCTAAAGCTGTATCCTAGATTCACCAGCAGGTGGGTGACAGCAAAAAACCTACAGCTGTGTTTACTGTGGCTCTCATTTTATTTTGAATTATTTATAAATAGCACTAGCAGCAATTTAGACGTTACCAAATGATATGCTCTTTAAATGATTAGCTGTTTTTTTCTCAACATGTTCTAACTGAGCAGGTAGTAGCTAGATTGAAGATAATGTCAGACGTGCACAGTATAAGTCTTTTCAGACCTGTGACTCCTGTCAACAATAATGAAATATTGAGTGAGCTTTTAAGAGGAAATACAGCTACTGCTTTAATTTAAACAATGTACTGCAAAACACAAGACCACACAAATATTCCTCAAGCAGCACCATCTGGGCATGTCACAATTTTTTACAGAAAAGTAACCTGGAAATTTAGTGAGCTGAAGTAAGACTTATTGTACCATCTCAATTTTGTCCTCATCTGAGACATACTAGTCACCTCTTATATCATCCTCAAATAACAGCAAATGCTTACAACATGTCAGTCTCCTATTTGAGTCCCATTCAATGGTGCATCATCAATGTCAATGTGCTATTTGTGGTTTTGAAGTTCTTTTTACCATGCTTGGATTACCTGCATATTGTGACATGCTCAGCCTGGAGATGACTGTTTTGCTTAGTCATTCAGTCTGTTATTTATCATTTGTTGCTCTATACAGCTCTTCATTCCAGCTGTTAATACCTGAACAGACAGGCTTTTCTTTTTCTGTGATTCATTTCTCATGCTCAGAAGAGATTTGTTATAAATATCTTCAAAGGTCTGCAATGCAATACATTATCCTAAAATTCTCATTGCCAAGAACACGCTCAAAAGTACTGACAAAGAGAAGACACCTGTCCTGTTGCACTGCCCAACCATGTCTTGTTCTTACCTTGTCCTCCCCTGCATGTCTGAGAGCATCTGCTGTCCTGTTTTCTAGATTACAAGCACTCTGGCAGAATATAGCAGAACTTCATCTAACCATTTGCCCATCACTGCCAAGCGCCCTAGACATTTGATTGAGATTAAAGGCATTTCTGTCCCAGTGATAGACTGAATCTCTGGCAATACTGTAATAAAGTAATACCTAAAATGTGAAAAAAGGTTGAGGATCTGAACTTGTAACCAGTGCTCTCTGTTCTTCAAGACAGGGATAAGAGAGCTGTATGTACTACAAAGAAGCTTTTTAGCAAGAAAATACCCATAACATGTTTCCTTTTACTGCACTAGATTTTCATATTGTTTGTTTATGTATTTATTTATTTATTTTACTGCATAGATTGACATATCAGTGGTGGAGCCAGTTCTCCTCCATCAGAACAGAGAGAGCTCCTTCAAGGACAGTAACACTGTGTCAGGAGCTGGGACCTCTGACACACAGAATAGGGGTACCATGTTGATGTTTCAGTTTTGTACATCCTCTGACCCCAGCAATTTATCATTTCTGCCCCATAAGGCAAGAGAAGCTAAGAGCAGAGCAGGGGTGATGTAGGCCTTTTGCAATTGAGTGTAAAAGTTATGAAGAATAAGGAAAATTCCACCCATGAATTCACTGGAGCATGTAGTATGATGAACAGCCCATGTAAACAGAATAACTGTATCTTGTGATTGCCCTCAACTAAAGGTGGCTGTGACATCATTCTTGACTCTTTAGAGAAGGAGATTGCTGGGCAAGCAGCAGTGACTATCAGGGACAAGAGAAAGCAAACTCCATGCCATTAGACTTCCTGTCACAGGTTCATACTGGAAATATCTTGCTTCAGTAAATACTGAGCAGGCTGGTAACTCTTAACCCTGCTTCTGTATTTTCATTACTTTATCCTAATTGCTTTTAATTTATTTTCCATATTTGCTGTAGGACTGTGTTTCCACAGCACAGGCTTTAAATAGATCAGTCCTTTTGCAGCCTTTCAGAGTTCAATGTGCTAATTTGCATTCTACAGTAATGTAGGAAGGAAAGCATGAAGATGTGGTCAGGGTAATTTCTAGTGCATAAGATCTCATACAATATTATGATAAGCTTTGCAATCACTGATTCATTACATTAATTGTTTGTCTCTCTGCACATGTGAATATAATCAGAAGCCTTTAATTGAATACATTACATTACTCCTGTGTTGGACATAGCATGTCTCAATACATCAAGAAGATGTGTTAGAAATAGTCAGGAATATCCTAGTTTTGGCTGAGATAGAGTTAATTTTCTTCATAGGGGCTGGTATGGTGCTGTGCTTTGGATTTAAAACAAAAACAATGTTGATAATACAGCAATGATATAGTTGCTGAGCAGTGCTTACACTAGTCAAGGACTTTTTTGCTTCTCATGTCGCCCTGACACGGAGGAGGCTGGGGGTGCACAAGGATATGGGAGGGAACATAGTCAGGGCATCTGACCCAAACTGGCCAAAGGGACATTCCATACTACATGGCATCATGCTGAACAATATATGGGAGTAGTTGACCAGGGGAACTGCTGCTGCTTGGAGTCTGGCTGAGCATGGGTCAACAGGTGGTGAGCAGTAGGACAGTACATCACTTTTGTTTATTCTTTATTTTGGTTTCTTTCTTTATTTGCTTATAACAATGTCTTTATCTCAACCTAGGAGTTATTTCACCTTTCAGGTTTTTTCCCCCATTCCACTGTAGGGAGTGAGAGGATGGTGGGTAGACAGTGAAAATGGGATAGAAAATCTGCCTTGGCCCTAGAGGCATGACTGTGAGAGTTAAAAGTAAAAACAAGGAGTGACAGGGGGATCCCAAGAGCTGACTGTATGGGAGGCTGAAATAACTTTAACTGGGAAGGAGTGGGCAAAACATCCCACAGTGCCTGGTCCTGAGGCTCTGTGCATTTGTGACACAGACTACCTCAGGAGAGGATACTTCATGGACTTGAAGCTGCCTTGGAGATGGAGGACATTAAGTAGCTGTCTACCTTGCCTGGTCTTTCAGAGGACCCTCCTGTTCCCTGGTTGCGGAAGGTCAGTGTGCCAAATCAGATTGTTGGGTTAAATCACAACAGTGTAGGAGAGTGTTTAAGCCAGAAACAAAGGTTCTAATTATTTCACACTAAGTGTTTGACATATTCACTAAACTGAGCTGTCATGTTGCTGTTTTTTTTGAATTATCTCATGTCATTGGTAGATGATTGTTCTGTGTTTTTTTTTGTCTACTGAAAATTCATTTTAACTAGAAAATTGTACTACCCTAGATTCACTTAGAAAAGCTCTTGAGTGGCTTGGAAAGTGGTTAGGCTGCTACTTTAATCTCTTAACACATATTGAAACTATTTCCTATGCTTGATAAAAATCCATTGAAAAAAACTATATGGATGTATTTAATTCTTCAGTGCACACCACAGTATTGATGCACAGAAGATATTTGTTTTCTGTACTATGAGCATAGATAATTAGTAGAAAAAAGAAGGAATAATTTGTTTTTATCTATCGTCATATATTATAAACAGATGGAACAGAACTTCAATTAACTTCCTTTTTTTTTTTTTTTTTTTTTTTTTTTTTTTTTTTTTTTAAATGATACAAAGCATCAGTAAGAACCAGTTATTGAAGCTCAATGATACCTACCCACTGAAATCCTCTTGAGGTGCTATCCGTCAAAACAATTCTGGAAGATCCTTCCAAAATTAATCCTGAGATTAAAATCAAACAAAAGCAGGCTTTCTTAAGGGGCAGGTAGATTCAAGTATGTCTTTTTTTAATTGCAGTGTTTAACTCAGGGTCTCATCTCACCTATTTCTGCTTTCCAGCCTCAGCAGCTGACTAACACCTTGCTGTGAGACAAAAGGAGTGAATGCCCTGGGGAAGATCTGAGGGAGTGGCAAATCACAGTCCTGGTTTCTGTGGCACAGCAGATACAGCAAAATGGAGCAGTATCAATCAATTTGGTACAGAACTACATCTTTACTCTTATGCTAAATTACATAAGGCAATGAAAATTTCTATAGAAACAGTGAGTGGAAGGGAGAAAGGGGAGACAAAAATCTCTTCTCCTGATGGAGCCCAGTTTCCAGTTATGCATTCTTATTTTGGGGAGTGAATAGGCTGAAAGAAGGAGCTACTCCATTCTCTTCTGCACTCTCAGGTTCACCTATGCAAAAGTCTATGACTATTAGTCCGGGCACTGAACAGAAAATGACTCACAATGAACTGTTTTGGTTACACTAGAAAATGGATAAGTGATACCTGCTGTCACACTCCAATTTATAGGAGGGAGAAGAGGTTCTTTGAAATATGTATGCTCGGCGTGAGATTAAGAAACAACGGTTCAAATGTTGGTCCGACCAGTTTATTACAAATGTTAATAAGGGAGATGGGGAAAGGGGAGGACGGACACTATTAAGGATTGGGGTGATGGGGAAGGGAAGGCGAGCGATAGAAAAGATAGAAAGAGGCAGGAATCGTGTAAAGCGGGGATAGTCATCACCAGGATCCGGCAGCAGTCCCGTTGCACGATGTTCCGACGGTCCGAGGCCGAAGGGCAGGAGCAGCGGGGCCGGTCTTGGGCAACGAGAGGGTGCAGGTCAGGGAGGAAGCAGCAGGTCTCAGGTAGCAGGCCCAGGGAACTCCATCAGCAAACAGTCCGTAGAGAAGGATCTGAAGGCAGAAAGCTCGTGTCGTGGTGAGATCAGTCTCCACGTTGCAATGAGAGATCAGTCTCCACGTTGCAATGAGAGATCAGATGGCAGAGAACCCCTCAAGTCTGTCGAGGTGAGAGATAAACCTCTACCTTGTGGTAGAGATCAGTCTCCACGTAGAGATCCGTCTCCACGTTGCGGTGAGAGATCAGTTGGCAGAGAACCCCTCAAGTCTGTCGTGGTGAGAGATAAGCCTCTCCCGTTGCCGTGGTTGTGGTGAAGGATCAGCTTCCACCGTTGTGGTTATTGGACCCTCTTTTATCCTCCATTTTCTGCTGCCTACGTGACATTCGTGGGTGCTTGAGCAAGAGTCCTGTGCATACCTCCTGAGATGGCCATTTTCCTTGAGATAAGTCCACACAAAAAGACCGTTTCCCGGCCATTAGCAGCAGCTTATCTCTCTCTCGATGCCCCTGGCCTTGTCCGTCTGTGCTCCTTAGAGGATTTCACAATCCTTAGCCAGGACCTGTCCATCAGTGTCCTTAAGACAAAAGATTTCTCTGCCTTTGCCCAGGACTTGCCTGGACTTGTTCCTCAGCAAACTTTGAGTCAATGATATAAAAGAATAGTCTCTTACACCTGCAAAAGCCAAACTCCCACTGTGAAAGAGCACACACAGTAAATAAATACAATTAAATAGATACAGTTGGCATTCTGTCACCTGTCATTTTGGGTATGTCATATTGCAGAGGGGGGCCACATGATATCTGGGGCTGGTGATATCTGTATTGTGTTTGTTATTGCATGGTGCAGATGTAAGGGAACAGACAGCTGAATTTCAACAACAGGAATGATGCTAATTTCTTAATAAGACAGCATCCCTGAAGATAAATTGTATATGTTCACTTCTACAGCAAAGTTCATAGCTGGAGTCTTCAGTGGCACATGCTAACTACGTAGGCACACACTTGCCTATAAATAGCATCATAAAAACAACTATCATATATTAAATGCTTAGAAAAATGCTGCTTTTTAAACATTTGAAGTCATTTACATTTGAGCTATAAAAATATTATAAGCAATTAATGTAGTTCAAGTGACATTTGGAAAATAGTTCATTATTTTCTCACCTGTGTTATGTAGGCAGAAGACAGAGAAAAGATGGAGAATAGTTGCAGGAAAACAGTATGTTGTCGTTTTGTGATTTCTGTTACTGATATTCCACATCATAACATCTTGTAGTGCACTGGAAGCTAACGAGTGAACGTTTCAGGTCCATGGATTGTCGATATTTCTGGCTACCTTTCTCAGAAGAGAAAAAGTGAACTACATGCCCTAGAACACTTTGCTGTTCTGCTACTGTTTTCTATTCAGAGGGGAAGATAAAACTGTTTGGGAGTCACAAGACTAATCTTTTGATTTCTGCTCGTCTCTCCAGTGTGTGCTCCTTAGCTGTCTTGCCTTCAGCGTTAGAGTAAGGCCTTTGGTTTTGGATGCTCTCCCTCTCATTTTATTTGTTTTATTAGCTTCAATTCCAATTATATTGTATTATATTGTGTTATCTTGCATTCCACTATCATATTTAGTAAATTAGTTTTCTCCCTTAGTTCGTTGCTGCTGTTTTGTATTTAGGCCCATCTTGCTACCTTTCCTCTACCCTCTTTTCCCCTTCTTTGGGGCATGAGTCTGTGGGTCCCCCTACCCCATTAGTCACAGAACTGGGCCAAACTAGGCCTGAACCATGACACAGTAGTAAAAATAACATGATTTATTCGTAACGCAGAAATCTTTCTTGGATTTTACTAGATGTGTAATGGATTTTCTGTGGTCCTTGGTTTATTTTCAGATGTTGTAAGCCTTTGAAATATTGCTAACATAGGACATGATATGCACTTTTAGTTGAGTTGAGCAAGCTACGTCTCCAACTTGTAGGACGCCTGATCTATATTACTGACCTCACAGAAAATACTAAACTCTTTTAAAGCCTTCTATTCACTCTTGCATTCATTGACAGCCTATCAAAGAACCTTGCTGGGTATTACATCCAGTGACTGCTCAGCTTTTTGTGAATAGATTTGGATGTAATAATTCAGAAATAGCATAGGTAGTTTAAAAAAAAAAATGGAAACCCAGTCAAGGCTTATCAAAATGTTGAGTTAAACCGATACTCTGTCCAGCTTTTCAAATTGTCATTCCTTGAAATTTTAATGTTGCTCTCTTCCCACATGGTTATTTACTTTGCCTGATAAACAACAAGGCATGCTGGCTGAGAATTGTTTTACCATTCCATTTCTCTCCTATAGGCAATGGAAAAATGCTTAGAAATAAATTGCCAGAGCATAAGTGCCATTCCTCAAAATTTCATGGACTGTAGGCCTTGATGCTAACACTGTTAATACACAAAGTGCTTTTTAATGTAAGTATGAAATGTACAAAAAAAAAAAAAAAAAACCTACATCAAAATACCAATACCTAAGATGCTGACTATTTTGCAGTATGATTTCCTTACAGTTTTTTCCTCTTGACAGAGCAATTGTCTCTGAAACCTAACTTTTCAGAGTAAAATCTCACAAGAGTTTAAAAGCTTGCTTACTAGGTCCTCTTTGAAAGTACTACTCAGTCTGTGGTGAGATAAACGATAATTAACACATCTCAAATATTTACCTGCCTGCTCAACTGCCTGATAGTTCTTTCTCTGTTCCTTTTTCTTTTTTTTTTTTTTCTTCTGAAAATGATCTGTTGGCTTTCAGATGCCATAGCTAAGTCTTGATTTTTTTTTCAAGTGATTCAGCATAAGCCTCAGGGTTTCACCCTCACAGAGTTCACAGGACCTTACAGACATAAAGTGGAGTTTGATGAATTTTGTAAATCAGGCAGTGAGATAGTGAGTGTAGTTGGATTTTAATATCATTTGGGAATTGCTGAATATTTTACTTTTTCATTCCAGTTTCTTGACACTCCTGATTTTTAGCAGTGAAAAAAAGCTACAGAACCGTCTCTATGGATGTTAGCCGTAAAATGCAAATAATATTTTGAAGACACTCTTCGAATGTCACTGAAATGTATTTTAAAGCTTCACTTTTTTTTTATTAAACACAAGATACTGTGATTAAAAAGCATTAATGTTGCAAAGATGAGCATTCTAAAGCAGTATTCACTCTGCACATTCTTTCTTCCCTTGTATGTTCTCTTGAATAGAGACACATTTTTATATTTATCCATCAGTTCACCACTGAAGAATCCATGTACATAATGCTTAACTCCTACCATCCATCACCACTGCACTATTTCACTTCAGCATTCATTATCTTAATTTCTTTGGAGAAACCTAGCTAGGTGTGACCCATCTGGATAGTATAGAAGTTTTTTTTTGTTTGGTTGGGTTTTTTTTTTTTTTTTTTCCCCTTTTCATTCTGATTAGGTTGCATTGAAATAAAGCAAAAATTGAATGATCTTAAAGTGAGGTTGAACCTACTTGAGCTGTTGTTCTATCTGGATAACATAAACTTGAGGGCTGGATGTTCTTCACTGTCTTTATGTGGCACATTTTAGTTTGCCAGTAAGCATTCCTCTAAGTAATAGCTTTACAAACACATATTCAGACTGCCTGGAGAAACTAATAATTAGGCATGATGAATATCAGTATAGACATCATGCTACTTTAGTTGATTTTTTTTCTACAGCTGTATTTGCTACAGTGACTTCCTAGACATCTTTTGGATCTAATTTTCCATTTATGAGTCATAATTTCCATTACTTCTTTCATAGGTTTGTTTTCTCTGCTTTTTACCACAAAATCCCACAGTCTGAGTCTCTATGGAAAGCAAATCATTTATCTAGTGAACAGACAGAGGAAGAAAAGGTTGCTTGAAAACCTGAAGGACAAACTAACATTAATGTTATTGTAGACGTGATGGCAGATTTTATAGATAGGGTAATAGCTTTCATTTTTTGATTTTTTTTCTGCATCAGTTGATGCAATCAGAATTAGACAAGCTCCTGATAACCTCTGTAGGCTGCTCAGTAACTCCATGGCTGCGGCTGGCTTTTTTCATATCTTGTCTATTAATCAGTTTGAACTCAGAGCAGTTGTTTTCCCAGTTAGTAAAGTGGAAGGAGCCAGAGAGGTTAAGACCAGATATTGCAGTAGCAGTTAATTTGTTGCTAGGAGTCTTTTTCATTTATATATTTCTTTGCCAGACAAGGAAGCACCTCCTTGAGAAATCACAAATTTTTATTGCATTGCAAAAATAAGAGAGGCAGACAAGTTCTGTTCTCAGAGTAGTGTTCAAAATTTCTTTCAGTTAACTATTTTTCTTTAATTGTGATTTTTGAGGTATTGTCTCTTCAGTAGTGCTAAGAGAGAGCTTAAAAAGGATAAAAAAATGAAAGTCAGTATCGCTCACTCATTTGAAATTTGGTAGTTATTGTTTGCTTAAAGACAATACTTCAACATGAAATAAAAACAAACAAGATGATAATCAAAACAACCATTTCGAATAACTCTGTTATTATATTTATTTCACTGCAAGAAAACATCTGCTGAATGAAAAACAGTAAAATGAGTTTTCAGTTTTCTATACACTGTGCAAGACCGTTCTACAAAACAAATACAGGAAATCATAGTGGTTTCTGAGTCAAAGGATGCTTCTCTTTGTTATGTGTAGAGATCTCCAAAATACTGCTTTGAATACAGCATTCAAAGATAATAGATTTTTTTCCCGGAACAAATCAGAGTAGTTTTTTTCAGTTCCTGACATGCCTATTCAGAATTTTAACTTGTTAGCAAGAAAACAATTTTTCAGGTTTCACTCATCTCCTGTATTTTAGTAAGAAAGACAAGTCTTAGTTTGTCAAAAGTTACTGAGCTTGCCGGAGTTTCACTGTTTTTTTCCTTCTGGTAATTTTTACTGGCTTGAATAAAAATGTCAGCAAAAGCAAGGTCGCCGTGTTAGGATTAAAGGGAAATGCTTAAGTTAGCTGGAACAATGCATAAAGTAATTCTCAAAGTTCATAGTAGTCTAAAATAACTGATGGGTTAACAGCAGCATGTATGGGAGTAATTCTGTCATCTCAAGTAACTACTATTTACTAAGTGGCAAACAATAATTTGCTATTAAATATTTCAAAGGTTGGAAACGGTGGGATTTACTTTTCACTCGCAATGTTTTTGAAGGGAAAAAATGACAGAAAATGTCAAATTACATGTAGTTCTTTAAGTATTATCCCAAAGTCCTTAGTTTGGGTGATAGTCTTTTTTCCTAATTTCTCATACTAAAGTTATAAGGAAATTAGTACTGAAATAAAAAGCAGAAACAGAAAAATATGGGATTCTAAGTCATGGGGCTTGGCTTTTTCCTGCCATTAGTGCCTGCACAGAGATGCTTTTTCCGTGCAGGTTGCCTGGGAGCAGAGCAGGTCAGTAGGCATAGAGAAAGGTTTTAATCTTATCCTCCCTCTGTTGGTGTAAGCCAGTGCAGTTGGATTGGTGTGTGAAAGCCCAAGAAGCAAAAGGGGAACAGGGAGGAGAACCATCATCATTTGCTGCTGGTGTTGACTTCCCTTACAGCAAAAAGGGAAGGAAATTTTTCTGTTTTAGAGACATAATGCCTGTTTGCTTTAGATCCTGGTTTGCAATCTAATGTAGAGAGTGTTGAAGTTTATTCTGTCTGTTTCACAGGATTAACTTATAGATAAGTTGATTTTAACAAATTAAATAAGTCGGCCATGAAAATCAAACTGAAATTCTAATAGTATCTTAATTTTATAACACATTGGGCGATTCTTAGAAGGTAGGAGAAGAAGAGTTACCACTGACTAAATGGAGCCAGCTCTTCACTTGTCCTCACTGTGGTTTGGTCTGGTCTGATGTATTCTGTGGTGTTTTGCTCTGCAAGTTGTTCTGCTAAACAGCACATTTCCTCCTGGAGTTTTTTCTGCCCTTAGTGCCAAGAAAGAATGTGAATAATGATGATGATGATGATAATACAGAGATTTTAATGTTTTATCTCTGTGCTTTCCTTTGCCCTGTCATCTTCATTTGCTTGCCCTCCTGGGTTTAGTTTACAGCGCTGTAAGAGATTGGTTGTTGGGGACAGCACAATGCTGTGCTGCTCTCGCAGGGAGACAAACACAGAACTGTGTTCTGTAACACCTTTATATATGCAGTGCCTCAATTATGAGGGGAAAGGGAAGACAATTTGCAAGTTCTTCTAGTGAAGTAATGCCCGGAATCACTTTGCAAACATTTTCTTTGCATCACTATCACTGTCTTTATTTCAGTGCCATCTCTGTGAAATTGTTCTTTCACATTCGTACCAGTCCCATGTGCTGGGCTGCATGGACAGCAGATCAATATTAATTCTCCTTTCCTGATGAACTTGTAGTCATAACTTCTGCTGTCACTCAGAGCTATATGTCTTGAACTTGGGACAAAGCCACTGTACTGGCTGAACATCAGATTACAGATTTGTGTAGTGGACTTCAAGGCTTACTGAGCCAGCTGACAGTGAGGGCCCGCAGTAACACAACTATATGGTTACAGCATTCTTACACTTGTCATCCTCTGTGGAATCTGAAATCCTAATATGTCACCTGCCCATATATAGTGTATCTAGAAGCCATAAAATAAGCTTGATGCCAGCCTGCAATTAACGTTACTGGTGTCTCAAAGCATAGCTCTCTTAGAAAAGTTTGCCTGTAGGGTCTTCTGGGAGCACATTATGTAAGACATCAAAAAAGGCTTAAAGAAAGATATGAATAAGGTTCAAAAAGCACAAAATGAAATTGTTGACAGCTAAGATATGGAAGACTCTATTAACAGAGTGCTTATTATTATTTTTTATTTTTAGAGATGGCTTGCCTTAAGCATTTAACTTCAGAGTGACATTGAGTTTCTGTGAATCAAACAATACATTATTCCACCTTTAACAGCTACTAAAATTTGTTCATAAAACTGAAAACATGGCATCTGGTTCAGTGTGCCTAATTCAGATGTTACAAAACAAATGTCCCTTCTAAGCTCTCAGTGGTATTATTTTACTATACAGCTTCTCAGAAAGATGGCAGATGCTGTAGATCATTTGTGTAGTGAGTGATATCTCATTTCCAACTCTGCAGCAGTGGCTTTACCTGTTTTGGTTGAAATATAATGAAAAGACGAC
This sequence comes from Gallus gallus, assembly GCF_016699485.2. NCBI lineage: Eukaryota > Metazoa > Chordata > Aves > Galliformes > Phasianidae > Gallus > Gallus gallus. Next base: position 113,852,505 of record NC_052532.1, read on the forward strand.
ACTGGAGCAGGCCTTCTAACTCTTGAAAATATTAAGTGGCAGCTAATAAGTATTGTCCACCTGCTGGTATTGCTGCTCCAACTAGTAAAGAACCAGCTCAGGCAGCCTCAGTAATGAGGAAGTTCCTTCAGATGGAGATCCCTACAAGTCCACTCTAATGGGAGAGATTATATTGTAAGAGGAAAGCAGAGATCCTTCAGAAAACCTCCAGGATGTATTGAGTGCATGCAGTCCTGTAAACTTATCTTTCCTTTCTGAGGCATTGCAATTTTTTTTGTTGACAGCTTTTGTGTGTTTGTTTGCTGGTTAGGTTTGTTTGTTTGTGTTTGCAATTTCTGTTGTGTTTGCAGCTTCCTACTAATCTAAAGTATCCCGATATATTTTTCTTTTCTTACAAAAATGCAATGCTTTGGACTTGGATTGTATTGACCAGTACAGTGGCTACATTCATATCTACTTATTTAGATATACATAGTGGATTATACTTTTCTGGAAGCTTTCAGTGCTTAAAACTGGTGTGACTTAAAACTGTAAAATAAAATATAATAATAATGATGATAATAAAAGAGTAAGGCAAGGTGCAGCATTTCAAGGCATCTTTTAAAGGCCATTTTTTCCTCTAAGTTTTGTTTATAACTGGTGCAAGGGGCCAGCCTCTTGCTTACAAACTGTGTTCTCTGAGCTGCTGAGCCTGTGCCAATTCTATGAACAGAGCTTAGATGGTTCAGACAGAACTCAGAGGATATAACCCTGCCTGCTCTGCTATTTCTTATTGTATGTAACAGCTATTGCACTTGTCTTGATCTGTTTTTCTGTATTTTAGTGGTGAAAAAGAATCTGAACATACCACCTACAGTTGTGATTGGAGTTACTCTTTTATGTTATTCTCTTTATGGTGTAGGAGCAGAGGGCATATTTGGCATTCTGCTGTGGCTGATTGACTACAAGCGTGACTTCAATCATATGAGACAAAATACCATGCTAACACAAAAACTATTATCTATTTATATGCACAAGCCTCTTTTGATACCTTTCTCCTTTATTTGGTAGAATAATATAACGGAATATTATTTGTGACCGTATCATCTGGAGAGGGACTGGTATATTTTTGCAAGGAGTTGCAGTCACGTTTTTCTGGATGTGGAGAGGGAAGCAGCTAAGCCTTGTTTTTCCTTCTGTCATGGTGATAGTGATCACTAAATGGACAGGGAAGGGTAAATAGGTAACAAGGTATCAGAAGGAGCAATGGAAAGTGTTTGAGGCTAGTTTATCCCTTAATGAGATAAAATTAATTAATGGGTGACTAATTATATTTTCTTATATCTTTTTTCCCAATTAAAATATGAAGCATGGAGAATGTCAGGTTCAGCAATAAGCAAATGTGCTATCTTAGAGGTACTTCATGTGAAATCTGAAAAATACTCTTGTCTCAGATACAGGCATACATGAGGGCTGCTCCAAAAATAATACCTCCTATTTTATGATGTTGGCCTACAACACCAGAGGCAGATGTTGGTTGCATGGCAGTAGAGGTTGAACTTTCCTGCCAGTATCTCATTTCATGTTGTTGCTGTGGGGCAGATAGCAGCAGAGGGACAGTCTGACACAATAGCATCTGACGTTGAAGTGAGGATGAAATAAAGGTGAGTCATTGAATTCCTCCATGCAGAAAAAAAATGCATAATCACTTGCCGAATGTCAATGGAGACCAATCAGTGTATATGATCACAGTGAGGTGGCGGGTGATGTGTTTCAAGCAGAGCCGACAGCGGCAGTCGGTCACCTCCACTGGTGCAAATCTTTACAAGCATGGCACGCAGGCTCTTGTTCATTGCTGGCAAAAATGCATAGCTAACTGTGGTGACTGTATTGAAAAGTAGTGTTCTGTAGCTGAGAGTTTACACTATCAGATAGCGTTGCTGTGCTCTTTGTATCTATTGTAATTTCCATGAAATGAATAGGAGGCATTACTTTTGGCATGACCTATGTATGTTTAGTGAAAACATAGATATTCTCTTAAAGCTAATGAAAGGCTTGGTTTTGAAGATTCAGAAACAGCTAAGAGGCTGCCAAACAGGCTGAACCTGCCTGAAGGTGAGGAGTAAGAGAGTGAACTAATTTTAGTAACAGTATTGCTTAAAACTGACCTGTACGGTAGCATTATTCAGAAGGCAAGATATCTAGCTAAGTATCTCTGCATGTTTTGTATTTCCTGTGCCATTTTCTATGTATGTACATATTTGTATGGTCAAATTAATTGGATTTCATGACACGTTGTTTCAAAGTAAAATGTCTCAATCACTGTACTTCAGATATTCAGGTATTGTTTTGTATGTGATTTAGAGCTGAAGCTCCTTACATAGTGCATTTTTAGAGTGTGCTAATGGGTTATAAAACCCCCCCTCCTTTTGTAGACATCAGGTGTCTTAGGCAGTTGCTTTACTTTGAAGCAGCACTCAGAACTTAGCTCCTAATCTACTGTCCTGCACAATCAAGTTCATTTCAGATAAAACATGAAAGCAAAGAGTACAATGCACTACCCTGAACTGGTGTGATTTTTCCATGCACTGATACTAGTCTTAGGATGTTACTTCAGACTGTGGCAAAAGAAATGAGAAGAAAATGAGAGCTCAGCTCCTGTATGCGACTATGGGCTATCAGTATCTCCAAGCCTGGTGTGTCAGAAGTATGTTACACTTACATACATATACACATATTTCCAGGAATGCAACATGATGCTTATCTGAAATAGTGAGCATGTAACATGAGATATTTTTCTATCTGTAACTTCTGCTGAAATGTAATGGCGAGGTTTGTCTTCGGCTTGTTTGAAAACAGTGAACTCCTGAGAAAGCTCTGAGTTAGAAAACAGTCAACTCCCCGGAGCTAACTGAGCAAAATGAAAAGTATAACCCATGCCTTTCTCCAGTCAATCCATCCTCATGACAAGGATATAGCATGAATGGGAAATGGCATGAATTTAACCTATCTTCTTTTCAACTTTTCACTTGTAATTATGTGGTTTTGTTCAGATGCTATACTAAATGTGGTACAGTAGGCTATCTCCAGGAGAGGTTTATTTAAGGTGTATGTTGTATTGTTAACTGCAGCTGCAATTTATTTTCTGCATCCTATATTAGTTATAGATTCTCTTACATCCAAAACAAACTACCCTTGATGTATTACTGTTTATTCATTTTTTCCTTATTTTTTTTTAAACCAAGTGTTTGAAATCTGAAAGTAATTTAAAAAGAGAGTAGGAATACAGCTCTGGGTGTCCCTGCTCCAGTAGTGCACAGCAAGATCAATATGGGTATTATGCATTACATTTTACCTTCATGCAAGCCTGACAGGCAGTAGGTATTATTATGCCAGGAACTCTTGGCTTCATTCTAGCTTCAGTATATTATTAGAAGTCCGTATATTAGGCAGACATACTGCATGACTCCGTATTTTCTTACTTCAGGAAAAATTATTCTTTCGTGCAGTTAGCGTACGGAAGAATATATGTATCTATCTTTGATAAATTCATGTAATTTGCTTTAAATATAGCAGCATGCCCATTTAAGAAGAAAAAGAAAATATATTCAATTTTCTGCTTCCATTCGGTCTTACATTAAATGATATAAATGATTGATTATGGTTTAATATCAAGTTGTCTCTGTATGTAAGTCTCTTTGATTCACATTAAATCAAGTACATGTTGTTTACAATACAGTAGAGATCTTTTAGTCCTTCCCTTGATTTGGGTTTGAACACTTTTATAATTGTATATTGTTACCCCAGCACTCATTTAATTTTTTTCCCAGTGTTAACAATTAGACAAGTTATGTGGTATCTGCTTAAGCTGTTACCCATATCTGAAGCAAAATTCAGGTGACATTAATGAATTCATTAAGTATAAAGGAGCAGAACAGACTCAGAGCAAGCTGTTGAAGCATCCAAGGAAAGGTTAACTTTGGATTCAGTTTGTCAGTGTGCTAAGAGGAAAAAATGCTGCTGCCAGCACTAGATATGAGCACAATGAACAATTTTACTATTAGACTTTTTATTTCAGATGGCCTTAGTTGCTTAAAAAATAAAACAACTCCTTGTTCTTCTTTCCTGCAACTGAAGGACTATCTGACACCTGTAGATAAAGATTAATCTTGATAAATAAGTGATGCAGTAGAAAGCATACAAAGATATGTGAAGATGTGGCCTGAGGGGGAATTCTCTGATCTCAAAGCAGCAACACTGTTTATGAAGGGAGCTGTAGGAGAAAATTCCTTCAGAAATACAACTCTGATGATATTCATCCCAGGCATTTGATTCAGAATACATTATGCATTCATACTGAAGCTCCTTTCCTTTCGAACAAAAGTCAGTAATCACTTCTTTGGCATTCTAACTGAAGGGGTCAGCTCACCTTATCAAGCTGCTGTGATTGATGGCGTGCACTGCTGAGAACAAACTGTCAGACAACGCTGGTGAAACTATGAACTTTCCTTTGTGTTTTTAACAGTGGTTGGGTCTGTACAGACTTTAGGTAGACTGTAATTTCCATATCAAATAAGTTTAATGTGCTAAATCTGATAGTGACTGTCTTATAAATTGCCAATGCTAACTACATACAGAAGTCATAGAATCATTAAAGTTGGAGAAGACCACAAGGATCATCCAGTCCAACCACCAGCCCACCCCCACCATGTCCACTAACCACATCTCTCAGTGCCACATCCACACAGTTCTTGAACACCTCCAGGGATGGTGACTCCACCACCTCCCTGGGCATCCTGTGCCACTGCCTCACTGCTCTTTTGGAGAAGTTTTGCCACAAGAATGACTGAGAAACAAGCTATGGTGAAAACAGAAATGCTAAACTGTGGTGGGCTGCCTCAGATTTAGGCTTTGAAATTCTATTTTGTCTTCAGACTTAACTCAGCATGTATGATGTCAGGTGCTAGATGATGTACAATGAACATTCCTAGAGCATGGTCATTCTGGCATAAAAGTAGATTTCTAGGATCTCTACAGGGAAGTGTGGAACTAGATGAGTATTTTGATTTGATACAGTAGATTTCTGAAGTTAATATCTTCACTGTCCCAATTTACCGTTATAGGATTTGCACTGTTGAGTAGTTTGAGTGCTCACATTATGTATATTTAGATGAAACTAAAATGAAAAAATGTCTCTAGTAGAGGACCAAATGTGTGCTAACTTCAAGTGGAAGATCAGTCTATTGCAGATAGGGTTCTCCCTTGTGCTTGATTATCCCTGTCAACTCTCATTCTACATAAATATTCCTGCTGAGTGGAAAAACACGTTTGGGTTGATATAGCTGTAGTGGAAAATAGGGACCTCTGCAGAAGAAGCATGCAGAATGCTCTTCATCCTTTTACCAGTTTGTATACAGAATGGAGAATGAGACTAAGGCTCCAGCCTATTATCCCTTCCTTTTATAGTGATGAAAGAAGAAACTGTTGAAGAGGCAGAAAAATTTGGATTGCAGTTAGCTACTGACATGCAGACTGAAACAACATAGAAAATTATCCTGGGTGTAGCATTTTTTTCTCAAAACCAAAAAAGCTTATAGTGAAAAAAGTGAATATTTCACTGGATGTTGTCTTACAAAGAGATCTGCAGGGTAGACAGAACGTAATTACATGCAACTGTTGCTTTTTTTTTTTTTTTTTTTTAAATTTTGTTCAAGGAACAGTATAAATCACAATAATTTGTGTTTGATTTTTAAAGAACATACTGTGGATCTGGGCATGAATCAAGTAACATGCATTGGCTGAACTCTTTAGCTCTTATTCATTTGTTTGCATTGATTTTTTTCTTGTGATTCTTAGTGTTTTTCTATTGTATAGACAGAACAATCTGGGAGACATCTGGTGGCCACTAATTAACAGAAATTCTCTAATTTATTGTAATAATTGGGAGATTTACTACTAAGGCTTATAAATGAGCAAATACAATTTAAAAAGTCAGGATAATGTATCACAAAATTCATCCCCAATTTATCTGCTACTTTAGTTTCAATTATTTATGGAATTGTAAAATGTAGAGTGCTGTTGTAAATCTTGCAAATGGGAGAAGTTTTCATAATCTGAAATATGGATATGGTTCATGGTTATAAATGTTTCTGTTGGAGAACAGCTCTCCAAAAAACAATTTGTGTGAAAATTATTTTAAGTGCACGTGTCTATACCTTAATATAACTTAGGCAATGCCAAACATACAGAGTCTTTGCCCTTACAGAATTACAACTCCTGTGGAATAAATACTGGTTTATAGTAATGGAAGACAAAACCTGGATAGAGCAAAATCTAATGTAAATTTATCTGATTTACCTCAATTTCAGAAATTTTGGAGAGGTTTAGAGCAAAATCAGGGCCTTGAACAAATATATCAGAACTTACTCTACAAAACGATCAACTTCTTTTACATGAAATTTTTTAATTAAAAAAGTGGCTGCTTGATATGAAGTGGTGGCAGAGGTGGCAGTGTACGAATACAACAGTTGGTGCTATTTAAATTGAATTATTAAAGTAGACTTTGCTCAGTCATGTTAATTTGCTACCCCTTCTCAAACTCAGGATCTTCATATGCATGTGTAAATGTATCTGTATATGTTTTCCACTTTTTCATATATGATAGCACCTCTCTTTCTTCATTCTTCAACAAGGAAGGTAACATCGAGTAGTTGCAGATACAGTTGTTAAAAGAAGTGTTTCTGTATAGCCAGATTTCCCTCTCCTTAAGGCAGTTTATGTCACAATCTGTACATGAAATGGTATTTCCAATGTCAAAGTAAGTAGAAATGTGGCTTCGCAAGAATGAATGCGAAATGCACCTTAGTTTTCAGAGTGCCTGGGAGTTGATCATATCAATACAATAATATTACGTCAGAGACAAGACTGAAAGAAGAATAAAGCAGATATTCCTGAAAAAGATTTTTAGCCTTCTTCAGATGCCCTAACTTTTTCAGCTGAAGAAGTGACCAGGCTGTGTTGCTGAGATTGGCTCACTGCTACTCCAAAATCAAAAGTCTGACTAGAGTTGACATCTTCATGAATGGTATGAGACTTGTTGCTGGAGCTATATAGGGCACCTTGCAGATGTACAGGTGGGGTTGCACACACAGGTTCTATTTGTGCTGTAGGCAATGGGGTGGCACAGGAACAGGCAGCGTGCCACTGTGTTTGACATCTGGACACGAAAGGCTGGCATTCATAAAGGTTTTGGTATGATGCTAAAGTCTTAAACCATTCAGAGGTGGGCACGTACCACGGGGTAAGATGCAGACAGTACTCTAATTGTTTCCAGGTAGATTACAGACATTTTTAGCTATCACCTCGTGCTTTCAAAAGCATTCTATAGAAAAAAGATTGGACCTAAATGTTGTTACCTTTACATTTCTAATTATGGAAATTAAGGCTACGGATTTGAAACGTTTAGCTGGAGGTACTGATTTTCTGAAAAGAAACTTCACAGTTGCAGTACAAAGGATGGTTTCAGCTCTTTGTGAGAATGCTGAGAGCAGAAATAAATGTTTATATTTGTGCCCATATTTGGTATTCCCCAATTTTAAGGCAACATTTTTGAAACACACCTTTATTTTAGAAACATCACTTCTGGGAGCCACAGCTGTTAACCTAAGAAAGAAATTAACATGATTTTATTTTGGGGGGATCGTTTTTAGATCAGGTGGAATGTTTATTTTCCCAAAGCTCTAGTGTGCTTTGATTTCTGCTATGTTTTAATTTTTATCTGAGGTCTAGTATGTCAAGTTGTCATGTCTAGTAAATTCAATTTATTGGTTTCACAAATGTTAATGTATTCTTAATCATATTTTTTTTGTGCCCGGGTCTACCAGTGAAATCTTACTCTACTTACCAGTCTATTCCCAGCCTAATGTTATCTCAGGGGTGTAAGAAAGGATCCTACATCTAGCATTTCACATTGATTTTTACAAAAACTTTCACAATGTTATTCATGCCAGTGTTTCTGTGAGACTTTGAATGCTTTCATGTTAAGAACCACTTTTTTCTTATGACACTGCAGATACCTGTCCAGTAAGTGCTTTCAATTCTGTCCCTATGTGAAATTATTTGAAGGTATCTTCTGCTCTTATGTTCTGATTCTTCTCTCACTTAACCTACTGTTACATCAACATGATTCTGCCTACTGCTCTGACATGAAAAATAACATCAATTGGAAAACTGAGCCCTTGCTTTTAGCTGAACTCAAAATGACGTAAACAAGTTTAGATGCTCTTTGTTTAATTTCTAATGAACCAGTTTTGGTCCAGCTCCCACTTTAGGAACTGTTGTGTCAGATTCTCTTTATATCTTGACTATGCTATGATTTTTAATTTATGATTTTTTTGTTGTGATATTTTTAAAGACCTCTCATATAATGTAGAGAATCTACCCATTTTCCATTAATCTTTCTGCAGTTAATGCCCATAACTTAAATACTTTGGCACTGTTGTTCTATCACAGATTTCTATAATCCAAAGCAATAAATAAACAAAAATATTTCAGATTCTACAGGTTACTACAATTATTATGCAGATAGCTACTTCCAGTACTTAATAGCTGCTTCAAATGTCCTTGGAGGCTTGTGATTACTCCTAGGCACCTTGCTAAACCTTAACACTGTGGAACTTCTTGTCACTTTATCACATTGAGGGTGAAGGAGTCATTGACTCCATAGGGTACTGATAATGCTCCTGGAAAGTGAGAGAAACACATGCGCTTTATGGCAAGGTGACTGTAGTTAATCATATGTTCTCTCTGGAGAACCATGAAGCTGTATCTGCTCTTCAGTGATGGGCTTTCTCCCAGGAGTCTCTGGAGAGGCAGAAACAGCAAGATCTGCACACCTTGCTCCATCTGTGTGGTATTTCCCCTGTAGCTCTGTGTCTCACTGTCACGTCCTCCAAGCCTACTAAGCAGCAAGTGCGAATTCCCTTTGGTTCTACATGCACTCTTCAGTGCTGTTTTTCATTTGCAGACAGTTTGTTCCCTGTCTTCTAAATATTTCCTCTCCAGTTTAGTATATACGAAGGTACGGATGTGTGGTATACTAACCAAGTATTGGAGGTGGGGAAGATTTGTTGGAGGACGAGTAGATTATGAGAATAATTTTCCTATACAGATTGATTAAGGTATCTTTAATTCAGCTGACTGGTCTCTGCCTCCTATTTCGATAACCCTGATGTTAGGAAGCAGGATTTTGGTGAAGATTTCACTTACCAAAACTTTACCAGCTAGCAAAGTTCCTGATTAACAGGAGATTGATTAATACTGATCAAAATTAAAATCTTCTTTTTCTTTGTAAATGAAAAATGAGCTTCTCATACAAGGTCACAATCATATCACCTGAAGTATTAATGCTAAAAAAGGTAACTTCCAATCATTTGCTCAGAAAAACAGCAGAAGTAACAAACGTCTGGGTAGCACATACCTGTAAATGTTAATGTGTGCACATATATATGTGTTTATAGGTATATACATCTACACACAGGTGGATTAATATATCAACATATGTACACATATCCATACTACTGCGTAAATGTACCTGAGTGATACAAAATAAGAGGGCTTCTCCGAAAGCAATGGCTTCCTATTTTATGATGTTGGCCCACAGTGTCAGAAGCAGATGTTGGTGGTATGGCAGTAGAAGTTGTATCTTCCCACCAATATCCTATTCTGTTTTGTTGCTGTGTGACAGGTGGCAGTAGAGCAGAGTGGCAGTCTGACACAATGGCATGCGACATGGAAGTGCAGGTGAATCAAAGGGGGTGCAGCTGAATTCCTGCATGCAGAAAAAATGTCACCCATTGACATTCATTGACACTTGCTGAATGTTAATGGAGACCAAACAATGGATATGAGCACAGTGAGGTGGTGCATGGTGAGTTTCAGCAGTGCTGACAGTGATAGTGGTGATCGCTGCTGCTGCAGATATTTATGAGCATGGCACACAGACTCTTGTTCATTGCTGGCAAAAATGCATAGGTAATCGTGGTGACTATGTTAAAAACAGTGTTTTTTTTCTCTATCAAATAGTATTATTGTGCTTTCTGTATCTACTGTGGTTTCCATGGAAATAAAGAGGAAGGCATTACGTTCTGAATGCCCTACATAGGACTTGTTTATTGGCAGATGTAAGCCTGTCTGGTAAAGAGCATTTGTGAGGAAGAAAAAAAAAAAGATATTTCAGTTATTGACAGATATCTGATTTTATCTGATCTCTTGCCTATAAACTCAGATTTAGTTCATTTAACAGAGAAAGGAACAACTCTGTGATAGAGCTTTGTGTCTTTTGAGAATCCTAGAATCCTCAGAGTTGGAAGGCGCCTATAAAGGTCATCGAGTCCAACTCCTCTGCAATGAACAGGGCCATGCACATCTTGATTAGGCAGCCCCGGGCCTGATCCAGCCTTGCCTTGAAAGTGTCTGGGGACAGGGCAACTGCCACATCTCTGGGCAACCTGTTCCAGTGCCTCACCACCCTCACTGTAAAGCACTTTTTCCTTATATCCAACCTAAGTCTATCCTCTTTAAGCTTGAAACCATTTCCCCTTGTTCTATCACCACAGACCCTGCTAAAGACTCTGTCTCTTTCTTTCCTGTAGTTCCCCTTTGGATGCTGAAGGGCCGCTATCAGGTCACCTTGGAACATCCTCTTCTCTAAGCTGAACAGCCCCAGCTCTTTCAGCTTGTCCACGGAGGAGAGGTGTTCCATCCCTTGAATCATTTTTGTGGTCCTCTTCTGGATGTACTCCAACAGGTACACGTCTCTCCTGTACTGAGGATTCCAAATCTGGATGCAGTGTTCCACGTGAGGCCTAATCAGTGCAGAGTAGAGGGACAGGATCACCTCCCTCGCTGTGCTGGTCACACTTCTTTTGATGCAGCCCAGGATACAGTTGGCTTTCTGGCATTGCATGACATTGCTGGCTCATGTTCAGCTTTCCATCCACCAGTACCCCCAGGTCTTTTTTGGCATGGCTGCGCACAATCCTTTCATCCCCTAGCTTGTGTTGATAAAGTGAGGGTTGCTTTGACCCAGGTATATTACCTTGCATTTGGATTTGTTGAACCTCGTGAGGTTCACCTGGACCCACTGCTCAAGCCTATCTAGGTCCCTCTGGATAGCATCCCATCCCTATGGTGTGTTGATGCACCCCACAGTTTGGTGTCATCAGCAAACTTGCGGAGGGTGCACTTGACCCCACTGTCAATGTCACTGATGAAGATATTAAAGAGTGTCAGTCCCAGCACTGACCCCTGGGGGATGCCATTTATCACCAATCTCCACCCAGACATTGAGCCATTGACCACCAATCTCTGGACTCAACCCCACAGCCAGTTCTTTATCCATTGACAAGTCCACCCATCAAATCCGTATCTTTCCAATTTAGAGAGAAGGATGCTGTGGGGTACCATGTCAGAGGCCTTACTGAAGTCCAGATAGATGACATTAATGGTTCTTTCCTTGTCCAACTGAAAGAGTGACACCATCATAAAAGGCCACTAGGTTGGTCAAGCGGGATTTGCCCTTGGTGAAGCCGTGCTGGTTCTCTTGTGTTACCTCCCTGTCTTCCATATGCCTTGGCATAGCTTCCAGGGGGATCTGCTCCACGGTCTTTCCTGGCACAGAGGGGAGACTGACAGGTCAGTAGCTCCCAGGGTCATCTGTTTTAGCCTTCTTAAAAATGGCTGTGATGTTGCCTTTTTTTCAGTCACCAGAGACTTCATCTGATTGCCACAACTTTTTAAATATCATTGAGAGTGGCTTGGTGACTACATCAGCCAGTTTCCTCAGGAGCCTGGGATGCATCTCATCGGGACCTATAGACTTGTGGATGTTCAGGTTCCTCAGGTGGTCATGAACCTGACTTTTGCTTACAGTGGGAGGGATATTGCTTCCCCAATCCCATCCTACCAAACCAAACATTTGAGAGCTGCATGACAAGCAGTTATCAGAGAAGACCTAGGCAAAAAAATTAAGTACCTCAGCCTTCTCCTTGTTACCAGCGTGCCTACATCACTTACTAGATGGTGGTACACCCTCCTGGACTTTCCTTTTCTGGTTGAGGTATCAGTAGAAGCCTTTCTTTTTCTTCTTGTCATCCTTTGCTAAGTTTAGTTCAATCTGGGCCTAGGCTTTTCTGACCCCATCCCTACACAGCTTAGCAGCTTCCTTATACTCTCCCCACAGTACCTATGCCTCTTTCCACTGCATTCTAGAGCATTCCACTGCTCTTCAGTGTGACCAGCAGGTCTCAGTTCAGCCATGCCAGTCTCTTGCCTTACTTTCCTGATTTGCTGTAGCTGGGGATGGAGAGCTCTTGCACACTGAGGAAACTTCCATAAGGATATGCCAGCTCTGCTCTGCACCCTTACCAGTGAGGACAGTTTCCCACGGTGTTCTGTTGACTAACTCCCTGAAGAGCTGGAAGTTAGCTTTCCTAAAATTTAGCTTCCTCTTTGCCTGTCTCGTATCTGTCTGGAGCATGAACTCAACCATGGCATGGTCACTACAGTCCAGGCAGCCTCCAATCCTGATGTCATCAATTAGTTCATTTGCATAGGTGAGCAACAGGACCAGTATTGCCATCTATTATTTGACTCAGGAGGTTATCCTTGATGCAGTCCAGGAGTCTCTTGGATTGCCTACAGCTCTCCATACTACTTTTCTGAGAACTACTTGCTACTTTTTACAATAATGTATATAACTGGCACAAGGGGCAAAAACACTGTCCTTCAACTTCTGTGCCCTGGCATTCCTGGATATCTCATCTTTGAAATCCTAAATAGTAGGAGCACCACAAAGCCTGTTTGAAGGAAGTGATGGCAGAGAAGTAAAAAGAATCCTCCCCAACCCCCCCAAGGTGGAAAAAAAGTAGAGGAGGAGAGAGCAGAGGTTGATCAGAAGATACTTCATGCTCACGTGTCTTTCCAATACAGTGAGAAGTCCCTCTCTAAAATAGATTTTTGCCAAATCTGACAGAGGTTTTGAAGTCTTAACACTTAAAGTAACTAGTGATATAAGCAGGTTTTAGCATTCATCACGAAGTCTCACCTGTTATTTTTGTTATTTACTCAGCCTGCCTGCAACATAGGGTACCAGTTAATTTTGGATATGGGCATAATTCAGTGGGCTGAAGTGAAATGCTGCTGTCTTTTTTTGCTGACTTCACAGTGGAGTGCTATAATGCCAAGAGAGAATTCTGAGTTTTTGTGGTTTTTTTTTTTTTTTTTTAATCTTTTTGATGAGTAGTAGCTCATAAAAATAGCCAAGCACAAGTCCAATAAACAATAGTGGTACTTTTCTTGTGACTGCTTCTGAAATACTGGGCAGCATTCAGCACTATGTTAACTAGAAAGATATTGATCGGTTGGGGAGAATTTAGCAAAGAACAACAAACGAATTACACAAGGACTATGAGGATTGAGTAGATGGATTAAAGCTACTAAATTAGGTATGTGTTGACTAAGCAGAACAAGGAACAGTGTTCAGATAAACCTCTTGAATTTGCTTAGGTTTAGCTTCTGACACAGTACTATATTGGCTTATATGGGTATATCATGAAGGTGTCACATTGGCTGGAGTGATAGGCAGGAGTCATTGTTTCTGAGAGGGTGGGGGAACACGTCAGCAGGAGGGAGGCAGCTGCAGGGCAGTTGGGCAGGTACTGCAGGTGAAGGGCACACAGCTCACTGCAGCCCTCCTCCTGCTGCTCTCTTGCTTTGAATGTCTGGTCAGAGGCATCTGCCTTGTGACTCATGTGTGGTCCCGATGCTGCATCCCTAGAGACTCTACGATAAGCCCTTGGCTGCATGGGAGTGTGAGGGGGTGTGTGTGAGGGGGGGGTGGCAGCAACGAGTCTTAGGCTGTGTGTGAGATTTGATGGGTCAGAGAAGCGTGAAGAGTGCAAACTGTACACAAAGGGAGAAGTATTTAATGCTGTTAGAGAAAACAGTGCTAAGAATAAAATAATATCAAACCAAAGCAAAACAAACAAACAAAAAAATGAAAGTGAATTCCTCTGAGGAATTGTCTCCTGAGAGACTTGGAAGGATGATTCACCAGTGGTATTTTTAACATTATTCTGGAAGAAAGACTAGAAAGCATGCTGCTGGAAATGTGCCTCCCTTAGCAGAGAGATAGGCTTCATGATCAATGGATGTTCTTGGGTTATAATGTCTGCAGTTTTCTGGGTGTATCCTAAACCATGTTCATGTCTCTGCCCTGGAAGTTGCTGCTCAGCGAGAAGAGTTTGTGTGCTGTTCTTGTTCCCCTGAAAACAACAGAGTGCAATGAATAAGAGCTTGTAAGTGATAATTAGAACTATTAGCTAACAGAGTAATGGTATTTTTCTCATTATTAGGGGTGGAGAGGAGGAGAAAAGCAGGCAGGCCTCATGCAAGAAGCTCTGAGTTACAATTAAAAGTAATACTGCAATCTTATCACATTTCCCTTTTATGGTGCTTGACATTATGTCCCCGATAAGATCACATGAATATAATACTGACGTTTCTCCCCTCTTGAATTATATATCACTTTTTTTTTTTTTTCTGGTGCTACATACTCAAACTGCCAGTTGACTGTTAACCCTGTGTGACTTTTCCTTCTGCCTAACCAGAAGTCAGAGCTTTCTGTGCCTTTGCAATTGAGAGACAAGTCACAGACACAGACTGCAGCTTCAGCTGTGCTCTTCTTTCCTCGAGGAAAAGGGAGATCTTCAGCATTCAGAAGCTGAAGGCTGACCATGAGATGCCTTCACAGGCTCACCTCACATTTCTTTCTGGTTCTGCAAGGAGAAGGAAGTCACTATTTTGGGCTCTGCGCTTCTGTCCCTTCCTATCTGCACTTGCGTACAGCCCAGGAAGAGCCTGGTGTTATGGAGGATTCTATTCTTATTTGCTGTTTCCTAAGTCTGATGTAGACAGAATTTTTTCCCTGCCCTTCTCAAGCTTCCCTGTGATTTTTTCCCAGTTGTTTACCATTACATTTCCTATTGTTTCCCATTACTCATCCTCCAAAAACAAGATCATACTGACTTTCAACCTTGGTGTATTCATACATATGTATGTGTTAAAATGAAAATGTGACATGACAAACATGCAGTCTTATTGATGGTAATTATAGGAGCAGTGAGGCTCCTATTGGAGGTAGGTTGTGACCAATTCTTACGATAAAAAGCCAACCAGGGAAGGATATGTCTATTTTGCTACAACAGCTTAAGCTAGCACCAAAGTCACAGCATGAACTGTAACAGCACTGTTAACACTGGATTCCTGGAACTGTTCCTTGCACTATTATCCATCTCTCTTACACGTTTTTGGCATCCTCAGTGGTCCCATCTCTAAACTGTATTGATGGGATAAAAAAAAAGAGGAACATATGATTAATGATTAATTGTGTAAATACTGTGTTAGTTCTGCAATGCTTATTTTGCATATTAAACTCTAGAAACATTTATTAAGCCCTTGTTAAGCTCTCTGCTTAACAGCAATATTCTGCTGAAGGAGACGGGTGTTACTTTGTGGAGCAACTGGTGCAGATTTAGGGAGCTCCTTCTAGCCTCCAGGATGAACCTAGATGTCTGTAACAAAAACAGCCTCCCTAACGTTGAATAAAAACCTTTCTGCCAGCTTGAATGATAGGTGATACACAGCTAATCATAACTGTCCCAGCAAATCTGTCAGCAGATTTATCTAGGGAGTACTACTGCCTTTGCTCATAAAGGTTGAACTGCCACTAGGCCTTCCTAAAATCTCTGCTCTCAACAGCTATGCTAAGAGTTAAATTCCAACTACCTGTGCAGCTTAACAGTTTAATGGATTATTTTTTCATTGTTTTGCTTATTTTCTTGTTGTTTTGTTTTTCTATCTGAGGCTTGGAAACTGAAATAGCTTTAAAATATTTACATTTGACCTTCTAAAATTTGTCTAGTAGCTCAGTGTTGTTTCTCACTCCAATTCATTCAGAGTTGCTTCCAAACTTTATCGCAAAAATTCACCAGGTTCATATATAAACATAGGGTTAAAGCCCTGGAGATTGAGATGGAGGCAGCAGCAAGAGTTTGCTCAGTTTTGTGTAATTGTCCCATTATACAAAAGAAATCAAGTCTCTGAATTGAATGTAATTTCTACTGCTCTAAAAAAATAATTCTATACCTGTCATGAGTTGTAATGGTGTGATAATATCCCAGTGATATGGGTTGCCACATGATGTATTTTCTAGCAGTTGAAATTCAAGGGTGGTTAAGTGGGAAATAAAAGGAGAGAAATTTTAAATGTAATTGTTTTAGCATTTTTTTCCTATGCAAAATCTTTGCTGTTTGACTGTTCACATTTCTTTTGGCATGAAGATATCTTTAATTTAGTAAGGGAATATTATTTAGCCCATAAATTCAATGCAAATCAAATAATTGAGTTTGTTACATAAACCTAATAATTTCTATCAGGTTTATTTATTTATTTATTTAATATTTTTTATGTTTTCATTTATTTTCACCAATAACAGTGTAATATATTGTTTTCTTATCAGAAGTGGATTGTGGAATGTTTCTTATAGTCAAAACATGAGAGTTAAGAACATGAATGAGAAGAGCTTAGGAAAAATAATCATATTGAAATGGTTCTTCTAACCTGGACGAAGTGTAGCAAGACACTCTACCCACAGTCTACTGAAGATAATGAAAATGTAATTAATACAAACATTATTCTGTTATATAGGACATTGTTCCTCAGTGGCTCTTAATTCATCTTCCACTGTAGAAAAAGAAAGGCTTTATAGTACAGTATGTTAAAAGTAGAAAGATAACCAAAACCTTTTGCATATTAAGTATGCATTGTAATTTTAGTACTAATTTTGATTGACTGAATCAATGACTCATTCATCAACTCTGCTCCAATATACTTAGTAGTTTTGCAGTCATGGAGCAGCAGTGCAAAGGGTTCAATAAAAGCAGGGGGGAAAAAGCAGTTACTGCTACCAGGTGCTTTGATCTACAGTAAAATTGGTGGACGCTAATGTGCCTCCAGTGTTTATTGTTACATGTTCGTATGAATAGACTTCTATTCATTCTAATTCAGACATCCTTCTGTTTGTGTTCTTTTAAGCATATAAAAAGTGGCATGTTTCTTCAGGTGGACTGGGAGTTTGTGGGTTTTTTTCTCCCTTGTTTTTCCTTACATAGCTGAAGTCATTATTAGATCTCCCCTGCCAAGTTTCTATTATATTCAGACAACTGGACTTGGATTCATATTCCCCACAAGGCAGTCTGCTGTGTTAATGGCTAAGCAATCAGGTCACCTCTTACAACTACTGGTATAGTGTTTGATTGGCAGATATGTACATTAAAGATAATGTTCTCTTTATAGCTTTTTTTTCTCTGCTGTGCTCTTGTGTCTTCGCTCGCCAGTTTACTAACTAACTTGGAGTCTGTGTGCATAAAAATAATACTGTCCCGGATCCTTTGCCCTACTTGTAATATTCCTCATTAAGTGCTTTTTTTCCCAAAGCCAGTTATGTAATAAACTTTAAATGCTGCCTTGCCAACTCTTTTCAGTGATACAAAACTGCTCAGTTGCCATTCCAACTCCATTTGTAGCATGCCTGCCCGTGAGCCAGGACCCACTCAGTTTTCAGTTTCCACCCTTGGCCTTGTGCCCTTGCCCACCACCCACTGATGTTACAGAGAAATATCAGGCTGGATATTACCTCTTCTGGCTTCTCCCTTAGTGATATACAGATGCAACCACTAACAGGCAGCCTGCCGCAGGCTGGGCAGCCACAGATTTCTCACCATAATACAATATACAGTTTTACTGAACAAGAAAGTCCAGACTTCTCAAATGGGTCCGTAGGTGGTTGCCAGGATAGGAAGATACATCTCCTCATGATATCGTAGGCTTGAATCTTTTCAAGCTGTTCAGAGGTGCCTGGAATAGCACTGAAATAGACTTTGATGAAGGGAAAGGCACCTGTAGGTGAATGCTGGGACAGCAGAGGTTGTGGTCCCATCATCTGCTCATACGTTTGAGATAAGAAGAGGATACAGTCCAGGTTGCTTTGTTCTACTGGGACAAATAAGGGTCTCTGGGTTAAAGTCATCTTTCAGATGCCCCATTGCAACACTTCCAACATCATGGGAATCCTAAAATGGGGTCCTAAATCAGGGGTCATTCCTAAACATGAAATCAGTCTGAAATATGAAATATAACCATTTAATTGACTGAGATCAGCACCTCACTAAAATAAATGGTAGGAAAATGGTGCAGGAATTTGAATGGTTACGCTTTCTGCCGATGAGTTACCAAACAAATAGGTGGCCCAAATTCCTTGTTAATTACAGAATGGAATATTTTAAGGGTTTGATAGCTGCTTCGTCCGAGAGCCCTTCCCTGTCCATGCTGTATTCTGGATTTTCCTTCAGTTTTGCTGGGTCTTAGCTTCTGTGTGTCTTTGCACGTTGGTGGTTAGCACTTGATGTCCTAGGATATGTTTAGTATATGTCAATAAATGGACCAGGATAGGTGCCAGTTAGCTGTTTGCTACAGGACAATCAACTGAGGAACAGATTGCGTTGAATTTGGAAGGACAGGGTATAAAGCCTGTAACAACAATCTTTTTTTGTGAGGTTTTCATTGCAGTGATATGAAACTCAGCCTTAGAGAGCTCTGCACTGTAGTTTCATAAAATATGATCCAAAATAAAAATCTCAGTTTTACATCCTCATTAAAATGGTCACTGTACTAGCAATCCAGATAGAAGGTACAGTAATGATTACTTACTGCTTTCCTCTGCATTTGCAAAGAAGATTTACGGAAGTCTCTCTTTGTCATGTGACATAAAAGATCTTCCACTCATTTTCTTTAGAGGTTTTAATTTTCTTATTATCAGAATAGCTTATCCCATATCTTCTCATCATCAAGGCTTCAGGATACAGACTAGCAGCAATTTAATATCACCCTACTACTTCAGTATCTGCTAATAGAGAGATACAGGCAATCTTCTGGTATAAAAATTCACCATTTTCTTACTACACGTCATAGTGACTTATTTGCTGCCCCTTTCAAATGAAGGTTCTTTTCATTCCACTGAGGAACGCATTATTTACCTGTTTTCAGCTTTCTTGATATTACATTTTGCGGATATCAGAATATTTTGCATTAAATGTAACGAGTAACTTCTAAGCCGGGAAAAAAATAATAAAAATAGGCTTTTCGTAAGTGTGCTCAGTCTGGCTGGGATGCAGTCAACTTTCTTCATAGCAGCCCATATGGTGCTGTGCTTTGGACTTGTGGCCAACGAAGTGCTCGTAATGCAAATAAATCTTAGGCTGTTGCTGAACAATGCATACAAAGCATTAAGGGTTTCCATATTTCCTACTCTACCCTTTTCTCCCCACCCAATTTAGTGAGTATAGGGATGAATGGTTTTGGACAAGGGAGTGGAATGGGTCATAGCTGTGATAGCTGACTTGAAATGCAAAAATTGATATCCCATACGATATGACATTGTGTTCTGCAATAAAAGCTCAAGGAAAGGGTGAAGAAATAGGGGGCAGTTGGAGTAGCATTCGTTGTCCCAAGCAACTGTTGCACTTGCTCAGTCTCTGCTTTCCAGTGGCTGAGCATCTGCCAGCTAATGGGAAGTGAAGGAATGTCTATTTTTTTGCTTTGCTCATGTATGCATCTTTCACTTTCCTTGTTAACCTCTCATTATCTTCATGTACAAATCTTCTCGCCTTCCTTCTATTTTCTCCTCATCCCACCAGAGAGAAGAGCAAGCAAGCAGATGGGTGAGCAGTCAAGGTTAGCCAAGACTAACCCACCATACCAAGTGTTACTGCTAGAATTAGTTTCAGAAGTTTCTGGACATATATGATCAGGAAACAACTCTGTATTCTGACTTTCTCTTCTTTTTTTTCCCTTCATATTTCTCCATATCTGGGAGTTCTATAATTCAGTCATCAACCTCATATTTACTGTTGTCTTGCTGTGGTCTTAGCCTTTAAGTGCAGGTGGAAAAGTGTAGGTAGAAGTCACTCACTAAATACTGGGAAGCAGATATAACAGAATTCAAGACCAATATATTCAGCAGTATTTTAAAGGCTTGGCCATATGTTTTGTTTATCAGTAGAAAAAGCCTAATAACAACCACTGGATAACTTTCAGGTAGCTGAAGTGCAAGATATTTCTGGCTAAAAACAAGATTAATCACCCTGCAAGTAACAACCATTTGTAATAATAAGAAATGTATATTTTCAATTATGCTTTAGAGATTGGGACTCCTGGGTCCTTCTGAAAGACTGAGTCTTAGCCTTATTTCCTCAAATGTCCCTGCCTATAGCAGGGGTTTGGAACTAGGTGATCTTAAAGGTCCCTGCCAACCCAAATCATTCTGCAATTCTGTGAAGTGACTACCAAAAATAGATTCAAGCTTGTTGATAACTAACACATTTTTGAGAATATAGTTCACAAAAGGTATGTTCAGACTTTTTGTAAATGCATCTGTCTCTTTACAAAGGAAACTAAGTGAACGTTCACCTTTGTTTATGGGCCTTTGCTACTGAATTCAGTTCTTAGATGCCTAATCAAAAACAATCACATGGCCATAGCACACTGCTGGAAAACGTTCCGTGTACCCATGCCCACCAAATGTTAACCAACATATGTAAAAAGGTTACACTATAGGAAAGGCTCAATAAAACAACATGTATGTCCTGGACTCAGCAGACGGAGCTGCCTTGCCTCCACTTGAAATGGGTGATGCTTGTAAGTTCTGAAAATCAGGCTTCAAATATTATTTAACCAAATTAATATCATCTAAGAAAAAATTCTCCACCATTTATCTACTCTTGGCAAACCGTGATCCCCACTATTCATGAACTGCATACCCTCCCTTGCTAACACTCATGTGTAAACTATTACACCTAACTGACACATTCATGAGCCCCAAAGCTGGCCACTGAAAGATATCATAAATACTATGCATGGAGACTGTTCTTACTGAGTGGCTGCAGAACAGAATCACAGTGGCATTAATAACACTAGTGTATAGTGCCAGAGCTGTGCATGACATCATATGAAGGCAGGTATTTTTTTATTTTATTATAGGGACACTGAGGCCTTGTGATGCCATTCCCTGTACATCTATGCACAGCAGTGAGAGTTTGCATTCCTGTAGGAAGCAAAGATACTGACAGTGGGCAGAAAGTGTTTTAATTCTTGCCTTGGAACTACCAGACTAAATGATAAATGACCAGGCCGGGAATACAGAAGAGACTTGTGCAAGAAGTATGCTTCCTTTTCTTGTGAACCAGGCTAATATCTTTCCTAGAGGATTGCCTTTCTTTTAATCAACTGAGACACATCTGCATTAATTCAAAATGGAATGAAAGCCAAGCAAAAGCACCACAGGTACTTTTTATTTAGTAATGATGGTGAATAATTAATTGAACAAATGACAAAAAGGCATCATACATTTTCTTAAAAAATTAATTCTTGCTAGTAGATATTTTAAGCAGTTGCACTGAATGCCCAAGACAATTAAATTGCCTGAGTTGTTGTGACAGTAAGGAGGAAAGACAAAGGAATAACAACTCATCAAGAAAAGCGTATGAATTCTAAATAAGGAAAAAGAAAATAACAAAATAATACTGTTTTCTTAGTAATTCTAACTTTATATACCCATAAAGTGGTTTTGAAATGAATTATTCATTCTCAGGAAGTGAGCAAAAGAACATTATTAACTTTTGTGCAGATACTTCAATTTTGATGAAAATCCAAAACAAGGACCATAATTTGAAAGGCCTCACTTAAAATTTTGCTTAATCTTTCCTATAACCATTTCAGTTCACTGGAGGTGACTTACATCAGAGAAACTTGAAGTTTTGAAATCTGAGATAGGCTTGGTATTATATGAAGCAAATAAATGAAGCAATGAAATGCTGCGGGGACTGTCCGCAGTGCCTTTGCAGGTCTTTTCCGGAGGTCAACAGTTGACCACGCTTAGGTGCAACGTGCAGCCTGTAGCTTTGAAAATTAAACTATTCTGGTGCCTCAGTGTGAGTGTCATTCTTTCATTTGAGAATGGACATTTCAGCCATTCCAATGTCACATAAGTTGATATTGTTCAGTATGTATGGACTGTGCCAAGTCTGTGTAACTTCTGTCCTTAGAAGGAGCAATAGCCTTCCTAGGTAGTAACTTTGGCACTGCTGTAGGGATGCAGTGTGTTTCCTACTCAGGGCCAGTTTTTCCCTCTGGGAAAGTATTGTAAGGAGACATCTTTCCTTCTTTCAGAGAAGAACTAGGCTGTGTGCTTGCTGGAGCCTCATTCTTAAAGATCCTTATCACACAGAATTATAAGGGTTGGAAGGGACCTCAGGAGATCGTTAAGTCCAACCCCCTTGCTAATGAAGGGTTTATGAGGAAGTGCCTATTTGTGCTAGAGAAATTCCTATTTGTGCTAGAGAAGAGGGGTAAACGTTCCATGTTCCACTACTTTTGCTCCCTGTGTTCTACATATTTGCCTGAAGAGCTGAGAACTCAGAGTCTTCATAGCTGTCTCCAATCACTTTACAGGTTGTTTTAGCAAGCTGATATTAAATTTATTATACTTATTAAATATATTGTTAATAAATTAATCAGCTGAGGTGGGTCATTGGGTCAAAAAAATCCCTAAAGCCCACACAAAGAAAAACAAACCAAAAAGCAAGGTAGCACTATCAGTATGTACTTGGCTAAGCTTATGTCAAAGGAAGAGTGAAGAGAAGACTGTCAACATTACTAGCAACAGTGGGAAAAGACAGAACTGCAAACAACAGTTTTAATGATCTCAGGAGGTCTGAAGTATATTAGAACAGTGAGATAGCGCTTTTCCTTTATTGTTACTTTTTACAGTTATTTGAGCAGATATACTAAAATTGAACAGGTTCGTATTGTTTATCCGGAAACAAAAAGTTTATTTTTTCCTGGCACAGATATGGGGGCTAACATAATCAAATGTCAGGCTAGAAAGTTTGCTGAGGATCTCAGTGAGTACACAGCTTAAATAGCACAGAGAGCCCTAGCAAGGAATCTGCAGAGCTTTTATATTTTTCTGACAGTTCTGTAATCCAGAAGAGCTGGCTGTCTGGGCTGCTCAAGATTAATTATGCCTGAAAGCAATGGCAAATGGATCTTCAGCTTTGCATATTACTGCTTATCAAATACAAAATGCTCAAAAGCTTTTCTCTGTCTCCAAAAAGTAAGCAGTTGGTAGTGTCTTTTTCTTCCTAGTCACATTCCACATTCATCAGTGGTGGTAGTTCAAAACAGTTTTTATGTTGCATGCATAAGTTGTCATGCACAAGTTGCACATTAATTTATGTGAAGAAACACAATTAAAAGGATTGAAGTTTGGAAATGGCAGACCAACTCCATTTTTATTGCATCCCACCCATGCATCCTGACATCCTGTCTCTGAATATTGTAATAAAATTGTTAGCTACAGATAACTTAATATTTCCTCTTTGGCAGTTTGGCTTCAGCTAATACACAGATGCCTTGATAATGAAATGGAGGAATGGGATATTTTTCTATAAAACTCTCTGCCTTGTTCATTTCAGAAGGTGACAGCTGGATAGTGGCTCAGGGAGGGAACTGCGGGAACTGAAGATGTGACTTGTTTTTCCTGGAAAAATGAGCTCTGATTGCAATGATTTGAAACTCAGATATGCTCTTCATCTTTGGTTGCCTGATCTGTACCTCTAGATCTACTTAGCAAAACATTGCATGGTCTCAGCTGCTAGCAAAATGTATGGGAATTGGTCTTTCAATATGCAAGGTCTTACGTAATGCTAAAATATCCTTTTTGACAGTTTGAAGGATTTCATTTTGGACACTCAACGTTCTTTATTTCAGTCTCTCTCTCAGCTCCTAACCTGCTAAATGCAGATAATGCCCTCAAATTTCGCATAGGTTTTGCAGTGATGAATGAATTGTCTGCAAAGCACTCAGGTTTCATGGTGATGAGCATCATAGAAAAGACCAGGAGGAAATTAATAATTTTGTTTTCAGAGCAAGGCTTAAATGCTGTTTTTTAAATATGGCCCAGGGCAACATATTGAACAATGAGGCTGAAAAAAATATTGAACAGCTGCTAATTAAGTCGTTTTGATGCACTGTGTTAGATAGCAGTCCTCTTGAGAGAGCTCAGTGTGTGATTCTGTAATTAAAGACTACAACTCATATGGAAAAGGTGGCCAAATTAAGGTCACACTGGCTACCTTGATTCTGTCAATTTCTAATTTTTGATAGCTTAACTTCACAGCTGTGATCTTACCCTTCAATGAAAATAAATGAAGCAAAACCAAATCCATGGCATTATCTTGACACCTACTTGGTTCATTAACGCAGTTAACAGAAATGGGACCTTAAGAACCAGACCATGTTTCTCTGCTGCTTGGATTAACTAAGTCAATGACAGCAGCAGCAGGGTGTTCCCTTTATCCTGGACCAACAGTGAAATGTGTTGAGATATATATCTTTTTATGACAGCTGGTAGTATTTCTGGGAATCTTAGATTTTATTTAAAGCCTTAACAGAGAAAGTTGGTACAATCTCTTAGATCACCCCAAGGTCACCCTCTCAGCCACTTCCTGTCTCCACTCTGTCTTGTCCTTTCTTTCTTCCACTTCCAGTTTTCTTGCCAAATCTGTCCTTGTTTTCTATTCAGAAATTTTATATTGTTATCTAATTAATCTTCTCTATTAATCTTCTCTCTCCCTCTCAAGAGCTTCCAGTCCTGATCTCTGTCTCAGGGAAAAACTTCTCAATTCTTGTAATGGGAACCAAATTATTAACAAAGTAATGTATTAGTTTTTTGTTTGTTTGTTTTAATGACAGATCAGGGAACTCTACATTCACAGTAAAATTCTAGACATTTATGTAATGTTAATACACACCTAAATATGTCTAAACACTGTACTAGAGGCAGTCCCTGAAAGCTACCATTGTGCACACGTATGCACATTTACACAGATGTGTGCACAAGTGCACAACCCCCTTTCCCTCTGGAAACACAAGCACCCACCTGTGCTGCAGGTGTCAGTCCCTCCACATACGCTTGCCTCCTGCTAGAGATGAGGATGCTATAGATTTGTGCTCATGCCGTTACCTACAGGCTGCTAATCTCCATGTCAGTGAGAAAATCTTTCCTGAGGCTGCCTGCACACAGCTGAGGTGCAAGTCTATGTACTCACCCTGTAGAGACAGTCCTTTACCTGGCTGCAGGGGTCTCATGGTGTCCAACAAGCCTGCTCAGCCTGGTTGTGACGGGGGTGGAGGTGCCAGGGGGGAGATGTTCAGCAGTGACAAAGCAGACTTGCTGCCATTTTTACTCCAAGGTCTCTCTGTGCTGCTAAAAAATGTCATGCTTCCCTTGTACTTTGTCTTGGGCTGGAAGGGACCTCAAAGCCCACACCACCTCAGCCCCTGCCACTGGCAGGGCTGCCCCCCACCAGCTCAGGCTGCCCAGGGCCCCATCCAACCTGGCTTTGAGCGCCTCCAGGGATAGGGAACCACAGCTTCTCTGGGCAGCCTGGGCCAGGGCTTCACCATTCTCTGAGTAAAGAGATTCTTCCTAACATCTAATCAAAATTCCCCTCTTAGTTTAAAGCCAAAAGACTTCTCTACTTGACTCCATCTTTGCTTCCAAATCTTGCAATTCTGAAATTACTGTTTTATCCTCCTTAAATTAATTAGTTTGGGGGCAAAGGTGCTCTTGGCCATTTTGGGTGTTGATTTACACTCATTCTCACACTCAGGTTTCTGTCTTAACAGCTGTTGTTGTCCAGGCTGTGTCAGCAAGGGTGGACTGTGCAAGCAGCTTCTCACTGTGACTTATTTTCCCTGCTGGGAACCTTCTACCAGCTGTCTTCTCCTTCATCTGCATCCAGTCCCAGTTCTGTAACACGACCGTCTCTGCAACTTTGCTGCCTCCTGTCACTTGTTCTGACTCTGCTCCCCTTCCTTTTCCAAGCAGATCCTCTGTTGAGAGTTATGATTTCTCTACATGGAGAAAAATGCCTTCAGGCGTAAGGGAAGTAATCGAATCCAGTGGCAAACAAATATTTCTCTGCATCAGATGGTAAATGTCTTTCTGCATACATGATAGAGAAAAAGCAGAGCACAGTTAATACTGGTATCTTTTAAGAGTGTTTTTAAAAAAAAAAAAAAAAGAATAAAACTCAGGCTGTTGTTTTGGGACTGGAACACTAATGGCACAATGCTATCAACATTTTGCCCCAAACTGAGTTTTGTTGGCTGCACTCGAATCATCTGTGTGCATAAGCAGTTCCAAGAAGGCAGAGAGCTCAGAGGGCCCCCTTATGCCCTTGTTTTCCTGTACTGCTCCTGTAAAACAGAAAATAACACAAGACGCCTTCCACTGAGCCCACAGAGAAAAGATGTACTGCCAGACTGACCATAAGCTTGCTGTCCTGTTTCCAGACTGCTCTGTTTCATGGCCACCCATGATAAATGGCGGCAGCCTGACAGCTGTTTTCACATTGTTTTTCCAAAGAGACTGATCTGTGTAGAACTGCTGAAGGATGTGAGGCACTTAGAGTGTTTTTTTTTTTTTTTTTTTAAAGCCTTTGCATATTATCCCTGGCAAGAAATCTGTACAGTTCAGCAGTATCTTAAAGGCTAGCACCTCTGGTTTGAAATGAACTAGTCCTAAAGCATTGATTTAAGCAGTGATAAACCAGAAATATTTGCAGAAAAATTTTAGCTGATGTAACAAACTCTCTTTTTTTTCTACACATTTTTTTGTTGTTGTTGTTTTCAAGATCTCTAGGAGACACAATGGAATGGGAAGCCCAAGCATCCTTATTTACTCTCAAAATAGAGCGAAGATAGGCTCAGGGATGTATAAATTCCTATGACTGTTTAGTTAGCTTTTTAAAATTTAGTTTCTGGCCATCTCTGTATTGCCTTGCAAACTGCCCTTTCACTCTCTGTCTACTGTATCTCTCTTCCTTTTAAATTTTATTTTTAAAATTAAAGCTCTGAGACATCAAGCAGTCTTTGTGGCATAAATAAAAATGAACTGCTCATTACACAAGACAGCTTTTTTTTCTTCTTTTAGACTGGGAATAAGAAATGCTCATTCATTACACCAGAGTGTCAAGATACTAAATAAACAGAGAGGGCAGAAAAAGGAAATTACATGCTTTTCCCAACTAATCTGCCATGCTGGAGTCAGAAAACTATCTTTCTTAAGTCTCCTTCCTAGGAGACAAAACCCTACCTAAACAGCACAATAATACTTGCAGAGTCTGTGCTATCTTAGAGATTTCTGTGCAAGTAAGATTTATCTACCTTTGTTTGGAATATATAGGGAACATTCAGGCTTCTCTTTAGCTCTCACACTCTTTGGAGCCATTTTGCAAAGAATAATTATTGGAACAAAAGTATCTTTACTCTGTGAAGTTTCAAAAGGCTTTTTCCTTTTTAACGTGATCAATACTTCAAAAAAAAAAATGTAGCGTTGGCTAGCATGTGAGGAGTGAAATAAAGTTACTGGCAGCAAAAGGGCAAATCCAAATAACTGTTTCATATGGTATGAGGATGTAGATGACATTTTAAAACCTATATACCTTTCTAAATCCTTCACCCGGGTCTTATTGCATACTTGGGGATTAAAATTGCTTGCATGCAAGTATATTATAAACTTTAAGTTAATACTGTTCAGTTCTTTCTGACCTCTTAGTGCTGTGAACAGCTAGGAATTGGCTCCTTAAAAATATAAAATACTGAATGAGACAGACTTTCATTAGCTCCTAGGCAAAGTATGTTCTTTTTTCCTGTAGACCACAGATAATATGTTTGCAAACAACATAAGACCAGCTGACAAACAAGCAGCTGAGTTGTGGGTAATAGAGCTGAGTGATATGAAAGTTGATGTTGTATACTGCCTGACCTACATCTGAACTATTTCCTGCTCAGGGAGAGGGGAGAGGATTATACTGAGCACTTGAGAGGCTTCTACACAAATCATAACTGGTATTTTTTGGTCTCGTAGTAAATAACATGTAAGAAAATATTACTCAAGAATCCTACCCTTTTAGGAAAAGTAGTGAGATTAGACAAATAATTTCTTCAAACTATTTTCTTTTTCTGTGATGCCAAATGCCAGCACACTAGGCAAAATTCTAATAGCAATTAGCCTTTGTAGCCATGCTTGAAGATTACTGATGCTGTCCTACAGGAAGCCAAATTGAAAGGTAAACAGTGTGCAGGAGCAAGCACGGCTCTCACCTGCTTTGCAGAGTAAGACTATGAAAACTCATGTCCTGAAAAGTGGTTTCAGCTCATGAAAAATGGTTAAGTAAGAAACTTGCTATTGGTTTAGCTTCACCACCAAATAAATTAAAAAATGCACAAGGAAGGTGACAGAATTTAGTACAGATGCTACATCTGCTAGCAGATGGAAATAGATTGCAGTAGACATCTAATAGAGTGAGTCTGTTAATCCCTTATGTTCTTGTCCACACAGTATCCAAAATCAGCTGAGATCCTAAGTGAATCGAATCATGTGTTTTCTAGGCAGGAACGTTCAGCAGTATCCAACGTTGTGGAAACCTCCACACAGATTTGTGAATGATTAGAATATCACTGAGAAAACAGGTATTGTGCAAACCAGTTGGAGCAATGCATAAATTTTCCAGGTCGGTGTGTATATCAGAACTTCAGACTCTCTCCAATGAAAATATTACGTATATCCGTACATAGTAGGACCAACCCAGCCATTACCCCCTGCATTTGGTTAATTAAAGTCTAATTTCAAAGACATTTTTGTTTCAATTTGATAGAAGACGGTGAATCTAATCCAGTGACCCAATGTTATATGACTTGAGTCTTGGAGACTTTATGAAGGAATGTCATGAAATCCTGTTCCCATTGGAAGCAAAGGCTCTTTGAAGTTTGGTATCTGTCAAAATCTTTACTCGTGTTCTTTGCAGAAACAGACACCAAAGCTCGGATTCAGAAAGCCTATTAGGATTTGTCGTGCTGAATGTTGTGGCACCTGCAATTGCAAGTATAGCTTAATCAACATCTGTTCACAATCATTTATTAAGAAACTTACATAGCTGTGAACTTGCACATGAATTTACTTCCACAGTGACTGGGGAGAATTATGTTTCTTGGCTTCTTAAACAGGTAACATGATAGATACAATGCTAGTCAGACAGAAAATCCAAGAGATTAAAGGCTCTATATGAATTCAGCTTACCCTTTTTGTCAATTGAGACTGGATCAATCTGTTTATTTCTTCAATTTCAAGTTATACAAAGAATGTATCAGCAAACTAGCGTGTCTCAGTTCCTTGCAAGCTCTTTAAAAGACTGAGCAGCCACGGAAAAGAAGGCAACCTGAAATTACCACTTCCTTTGAGTAGAAGTAACTATGCTCCCGTATTTTGAGCTGACCTTCACGCTGTCAAGAGGTATTAGGTTTACTATGAAGTTTACCAGATCAGACCTCGGCAGGGGGCATTGGTAGACAGAGGCCAAAGCTGTGAATTCCTGATAGCCATAGGCACTGAGTCATGCAGCTCAGCCAGCTTGGTGGCCTACCTCAGCATACACAGTAGCAAAACTTTAAGCAACTACATAAGCTTTGTGCTGAAAACTTTCAGTGTCTGTGCACACCAAAGCACTCTAGCAGAAAAGCAGCTTTTTTTTTTTTTTTTCAATCCCCTCAGACTTAAGTACATGAATGCAGCCTAAAATGAAATTGAAGTGCCACAATTCCTTTGTGAGACTCTGCCTAAGTTCTCTGAAACGAAACTCGCCTCTTTCATTAGGAATGTCTGTCAGCATGAAAAAGATTTAAAGGTCATTGGTTTGCAAAGTGGTATGAGCAGAATCTCAAGGCTGGTGGAGCAACTCTTGCTGAGGAAGCTGAAGGGAAAGGGATGAAATATCTTAATTCTCCCTGCAGGCTCCCTCAGATCCTCCAGTGCTCTTCTGTTTTTGTCTGTGCAAATCGCTTCTGATAAATCCTATGATTAGGGCATTCCACCATATGGTAGCACCCATGCAACAAAATGGCTATGAATGGGAAAAGCAGGGGGGAGGATGTACTGCGTTGTTTTTTTTAATCAGCATATTTATATACATAATGCAATTTTGAATATTTGTTTGAAGAAGAAACCACACTTCATTCTCAGAAGTAGGTTTTATTAATTCTGAAGCTTTTGACAAGTAATACACTGTTAATATTACTACAGTGTATGACTAGCTCACACTTCAATGTAAAGGTACAGGGAAATTTGGTGTGATTGATTTTCCTTGGACTATACAGACTAAAATCAATGGTTTCCATGTTGTAGGTAACAGAAAAAAATTAAAGACACAAATGTGTAGTGGACACGTATCCCATTGAATTTCAGTGTTTATGGGATGCCTTTTGCAGTTTGGGAAAGGTTCAGATTTTTGGGATATTTCAAACGCAATGCAAAGAATTAACAACGCATAACTAACAGGCTATACTACAGCATGATTTAAACTCTCTGTGCACTTGCTAAGTACACTGGAAAAAAAAAAAACCTTAGGAAAAGAGAATGTGAATATGAATATGGAAGGCAGTTGAAAAGAATTGTGATCAAAAAACTACTTTGTCTTCTGCTTTTTTCAAATGTAGATTAATGGGACTAAATCCATTAGCTGTTGGAGTATAGAACAAATATTGAATAATTTACTCTAAGAGATCACACCTTATAAGAATACTAAAGGTAGAGTTATGCCAGTAGTCCATAAAGGACTTTTTCTCAGCTGTTAATGTCAATATAATGAGCAGATGTGTGTATGAGTCATGCCACCTATCGTACTGGAAGTAAAGTTATTATGCAGAACATTACCATTGCAAAGTATAACTCCATATAAGAATCTCATAAGTGCAGTCTATTTTGTGTTAAGAAAAATCTCTTTGTGTAACTGCCAGCCCTCATAAAAGTGGCCCTTTAACACTGATATTTAAATAGTTAAGCACAAAAACAAACAAAAATGAACAAAAAAATTGTATAATCTCTTGAATTGTGTAAATTATCAAAAAGTCTGTCTTCATCCTAAAATCACTAGTGTGCTATCCTGACATTAAGATGGGTTCATTGTTGCTTTTAACTACCTTGTTCCTGACTTTTTTTCAGATATCTCCACAAGCAAAGTTCTGTCACTTTAAAGGAGACATGCAAGAGAACTTCTCAATCCAGTGGGATTTTACTCTCGCATTGTTTTCAATGTGGAAGGTGCATCAAAGTTTACTTTGGGAATCAAGAAGATATGTCATTTCTTCTTACTCCTGGAGGAATTTTGAAGCTTCTACTGTATTGTTACTTCTAATTTAAAACCAGTGTGACAGGGAAATTTTGGTGGAGCCTCCACTTTTGGACTGTTTAATGTGTGAAGTTCTCATAATGCCTGTATAATTTAAAATTACTTTTAATGATCCATTTGATCAACGTTCCTCTTTGAAAAGGGATCAGCTAATCAAAACTGTTGCTCTTATTCTCACAACAGCAGCTGAGGGCCCAAATCATGATACCTGTTGTAATCAAAATATGGAAAATTCAGAGACACCACTTTGTTCTTTCTAACTGTGCTATTTCAGTGACTGAGAATCCCATGTTTGGCTCCATTATGGCAATTCAGAACGCTGTAAATAAGCATCTGGACTCACTACACAGTCAATAAAATACTCTGAGAGTCTCCAAGGAGTAATTCACAATGACTGGTAAGAAACAGGCACTTCAGAGAACTGAGTCTCAAAATATATAGAGAAATTAGGAAGCTGACTGCAAGCTGTAAAAGAAGGCTGAGAACAAGAAAATACAGATCCGACTTCAAAGGCTACATCTGTGCCCAGTGTATAAAAACTTTGTTGCACCTAACACCTTAAAAATAGGAGGGAAGAGGATCTGCTAACAACAGAACAGTATCTAGGTTCATCTAGATAGGTTACCATTCACCCTGCTAGATGAACCTTCACAAGTCTCTATCAGGGTTTAGATATGAAGAGGTAAGAGTGCTCAACTACTTGAGCCCTAGGTATTCTCAAAAACAAAAGGTGGGAGGTCAGCACCCTCTCATAAGCCTTTTCTATGGTTTTGGGGTTGCTTCCTCAGAGTATTATTGCTTATTTTTTATTATCCCTTTGAGGCAAATGACTCTCAGCAGTCCCTGTACACTATCCTTCAGAAACAGATAGAGTTTCAATTTAGATCTGTTAATAGCACATAGAGAACAGGAACCTAACTCTTATACTTTGAATGATCATATTGAGGCTATACTGAGTTTTTAGGTAGTCTGCTACCTAAACTCTTTGAATTATGTCCCTAGACCTATTCAGGAGCTGTAATGCTTAAGAATATGAGGCTTTGTGATCACTGTTCTTTGTTTTCTTTTTATATTGCTAACATAATCTTACTGAGTTTGTTTTGTTTTTCTATTTTTTTTTCCTCATAAGCAGTTTACGTGTTTTTTCACCATACATTGCTTTCAGTGTTCAGCAAGGATAAGGGCTGGCTCCTCGTAAGTACAAAAGGCTTTTGTGAGCAAACATAGTAGGAATAAGATCAGGTCATATGTGGAAGTTAGATGTCACTATGCAAGGAACGAAAATAATGTTTTCACTGCTGAGAGTTCCAGGTCCTTTACGAGTTTAATGAGAAACTGCCTTCAATTAAATAAGGCACCATCAGAAAAAAGAACAGATGAAAGGAGCAGGAAGCTGCTGGTGCTGAGACAGGCAGCAGACACTGGCGCGAATGATCACTTTGGAGCAGCTCCCAGTCATAAACTGAGCAGACCTTGTGGGCCGGAGGCTAAGGTTGGCCTGGAGACATCAGAAGAGGGGAAAAAAAGGCTCTGGGAAAAGACT
The DNA here is from genome assembly GCF_016699485.2 of Gallus gallus. Lineage (NCBI taxonomy): Eukaryota > Metazoa > Chordata > Aves > Galliformes > Phasianidae > Gallus > Gallus gallus. The sequence continues at coordinate 113,885,454 of NC_052532.1, forward strand.
TATGTTGGGATTAAATAACAGAGAAGTGTTGTAGGACGGGGTTTTTGTCTGGTATTAAACTCCAGGATTTCAAACAGAGGAGGAGGTGGAATTTCCATGTGCTAATAACTGCCGAGAATAGGAAGGAGGGTGTATATAACATCAGCTCCTACTGCAATAGTGATCAGGAAGGAGGGTTTGGCGTGTGGACCGCCTGGACATTTAAGCCAAGTCTGGTAGAAAACAAGGCTCTGGGCTTCAGCAGTTTGTAAATTCTACCTAGAATTGTAAAAATGAAGTGCTAGAAGAGTATTCTGGCCATCTAGTCCTTCCTTTTGACCATGGCTTCTTGCTGGTTATCTTTCTTTACATGTCAGCATGTCTTCAGATTTAAGCACATCATTTGGATTGCACATCCTTTTGAGTCTCTTGCTGAATGATGGCCTGTTCTGGTTGTTACCAAATCATTCTTGCAGCAAAAATAATGAAGTTAGCTCTGGGCTAATAAAACCACACAAATGTAATAGGTAGCAGAAAATCATATATATGGCTGCGTAGCTTAGCCTCCATCATCTCCTATATTAGTTTTTATTAACTCCTGCTGATAATGTGTATTGTAGGAACTACCAACAGATGGCATATTCGATAACTGTACTCTGTAGTACTGAATTTGAGCATGGATATATAAGTATTGTCCTCAAATTCCTCATTACTTCTAAGGCGAATGCTGTCAGTGATCACTACTTCTTAAACATCACTAATAATATAGAACTGGGTGAGATAAACTCATGTTTGTGATCATATGGGAAGCAATATTATCTTTGAGACCAGGTCTTGCTGCTGCCACCTCCTCCTCTACCTGTTCCCCGACACATCAGATTTTGTGAACTTTTCTCTTTTGTTTAGATTGCTGTATCCTGTTCATTGGTAAGTGCTTTTCAAGTTAAAATTTGCAAAATGAATGCAATGAGATATTTTCAGTGTACATTTGCCAAGGACCAAAGTGTTGCAAAGGTCCTAGGTAAATAGCATCTGAATCTTGAAGGATTCCTACATGAAATACACAAAGTAATTTTGTCCAGATTTTTTTTGTCAGGCACAGTACCTCACTGCTGAAGCACAGAATACCTTTCTTGAAAACACACATCCAGTAAAGCCAATATTCTATTTTCCCTGTTCTTTAGCAATTATTCCTATGGTTAACAGTCTGTCCAAGGAAGCATACCTTAACTAACCTTTACGGTCAATCACTGACTGTTGCTATGCTTTTGAAAGATTAAAGTAAATATCAGTTTTCTTTTGTCAAGGCTACAAATTGATTATTTTAAAGTAACACCTTTTTTTTTATTATTATTATTTTAAAGTAACATCATTCTGTTAGATAAATTATTTCACAATTTGTTAGATTTCATGGAATATCTTTTCTGAAAGTGCTCTGAATTTTCAGTATTCTGTATGAAGTACAGACATCAGAGCTGCCCACAGCTTACCAATCTCTTCAGTCCTGCATACAGGAGACTGTGCCACCTCCCTCCTTCCTGCTAACATCCCCATTTCACATTCAAGCAGTATCAGAGTCCTCTTTTCACACATCCTATAACTAAGATCTGTGTAAACCATGACTTAGCACTATTTCAAGTTTTGTCAGGAGAAGTATCTTCTATTAGATCAGCATATATTTTCAGAAGAGAAAAAAAAAGAAAAGCCTTGAGCACATGAGCTCTTCTTCATTTTTCTGTGGAAAGACTGATCAAAATCAGTCAGATATGCACCCGCATATTGAATAGCCTAGGCATTAGGGCACTCATCCATTTCAAAACAGGAAGAGTCACATCTCTCATGTCCCTAGTGACAGATCTAGCTACTGAGATATTATCTGTACTGTGGCAGTTTTCCTCCCTTTTGTAGCTGATTTTCTATTTGTTTGTCTGTTTGTTTGTTTTTACTTTCTTTTACTGAGATCTCTCTGTCATGTAAAGAGGGTTGTGTACATGAGATTTTTTTTCCAGTTAAACCAGTGGATCCAATAGAAGGAGCACCTACTCCTACAAACCTTGCCTCACTTTTGTACCATTAAGCCATTACGGCTGAAACATGACTACTCTTAGCTTCATCCAATGCTTATTGTTTTAAGGTACTAGTTTACCAGGTGATGATCCAGATGGCTGTCTCTAGATCAGCTTTGCTTATTTTCAAGCTTTAGCAAGAATGTTTTAATGCTTTCTCCAGAATTATATGCAATAATATCTTAATATTACCAAACATTTCAACACGTATAATTATTTGATTCTCATTTCATCAAGTAGAAAATGTAGACTGAGAGCAGATAATATTTTTCCAAATCTGAAATCATTTATGGTTTAGGAAAAAGTTATTGTAATTTTATGTAAATATAAGCTTTATTTAGGAAGGAGAAAATTGGGTTTCACATAGGGTTGTATTTTTTTCACATTATTTGAAAACTTTAAATTAGTCATGTAATTTTACTTAGGAATATGCTTAAAGCATCCTTAGATGGCAGATGTGAATACTGCTAAAAAGGGGGGGGCCAGCAGGGAGAGGGAGGTGATTGTCCCCCTCTACTTGGCTCTTCTGAGGCTCCATCTGGAGTACTGCTTCCAGGCCTGGGGCCCCCAGTACAGGAAGGACATGGAGCTCTTAGAGTGGGTCCAGAGGAGGGCCCCTAACATGATCAGAGGGCTGAAGCACCTCTCCTATGAGGAAAGGTTGACGGAATGGGGCTTGTTTAGTTTGGAGAAGAGAAGGCTCCAGGGAGACCTTATTGTGGCCTTCCAGTACTTGAAGAGAGCATATAAACAAGAGGGGGAACAACTGTTTACAAGGCTGGATAGTGATAGGACAAGGGGGAATGTTTTTAAACTGAGACAGGGGAGGTTTAGGTTGGATATTAGGAAGAAGTTTTTCACCCAGAGGCTGGTGACTCACTGGAACAGGTTGCCCAGGGAGGTTGTGGATGCCCCATCCCTGGCGGCATTCAAGGCCAGGCTGGATGTGGCTCTGGGCAGCCTGGTCTGGTGGTTGGCGACCCTTCACATAGCAGGGGGGTTGAAACTCGATGATCACTGTGGTCCTTTTTAACCCAGGCCTTTCTATGATTCTATGAGCAAAGCTGATTTTGGCAGATCATTAATTGTGATCATTGTGATATAAACACAATGTAATAATAATCCAATCTGGTCAACTTCTATTATCTAAGGACCTAGGATACTGATCTAGGGAACAGTACAGTACGAGCTTAAAAAATAAAATGGAGGCAAAAGCAAGCACTTTTAGTACAAGACAGTTTTCAAGTGTTCCTTCCTTGCCAAGCAGATTATGTTGTATGTAACCTTCATAAACTTAAAAATTAGAAAAATGCCAACAGAAACTAGTCCTCCAGGTAACAGACCCTCTACGTACACATTGCTTTTGTTTAATAAACCAATTAGAAATTACTTATTTAGGGCCAGTTTCTCTCAGTGGTGCTTCTCTACTGCTAGGGAAAAAACAATGGGATCTGTGGATTAACTGCAGATTTTCACTGGTTTAGGGGTTTAGCTCTGTGTTTGATCTAAAAATGTAAGATTAAAGCATTTACAGAAAGTAAACTATTCTGTTTGCGGAGTTTAAGATTTCAACATGAAACAGAAGAATAAAGAAGACATCTATGATGTTTGTTTTCAGAACTTAGGCAGTGGAAAACTCTGGATATTGTAAACATTGAAGGCAATAATTAACGACTCAGAGTGGGTTGTAAATTAAGTTTAGTGGATATACTTGTGTCACCATTGCATAGAGACAGGCAACATATAAGGACAAAAAAAGGAGAAAAGTACACTTGCATTTTGATTGGATATCTAGTTCTGGACCAAGCTCAAGGAGGAGGCTTGTTTTGCTAGTGAGAATTTTCTTAGTAAATTCCTAGTGAGGTTTCCTATGCACTTCTCTTTGTTCTGGTAACTCAATAACCATACAGTTATCATGCAAAATAGTGTATTTTAGAACCCAACAGAGAGAAAATAAGGAACATTTGAACAATGAAATACTAATTCTGCACTACTAAAGTCTATATGATTTTTGCCGTTGACCTCAATGAGTGTTGATATGCAGCTGTATATTTCAGAAACAGTACTGTTACACTCTGCTTTGACTCAAAGGACTTTGACAGTTCTGTTTCCATATAATCAGGACTGCAATGAAGAACAGCCTTCCCTTCCTGCTAAAAGCTGTCATAAAAAAAGACTGCATCAGCAGCAGGCATTTGGTATAATGGAATTAAACTCATCATGTTTCAAAATATTGTCATAGATTTATATTTCCTGCCTTGACATCATTTTTTTAATTTTCCTTAAATATTTCTGTGAAAGGTGAGGATATTTTGGTCTTGGAATTTTTGCAGAAGCAATCTGCTATGCTACGAGCATTTTCATGTCATTACATTGAATTACTTTGTAATAGGATCAAATGCAGCTTTTAAAATACAGAGTGGGATTCCCTCTGTCTGTATAATTAATATATGAGGCCACGAGACTTGTTTATTTGATCAAAAGAACTCATCATAAAATAAAGTAATAGCAGTAAATGCAGATGAACTAGATCGAAAGAAAACTTCCCTCCAGCTTTTCAAGAAAACAAACAAAAAATGCATCTTGTTGGGGTTATTGAGTCAACAGGAAGTAGATGCATATAACTATGATGAGGGATTCGTTGAGAAAATACAGCCTCACTATCAAAGGTGAACATATGTAGCTTAATCTTTTCATGAAGGCTGACAGTACAACTACCTCCAAGTGACTGAGGGTGACGTTATAAAACTTCATATTTTCCCTACTGTGATGGAAAACTCTATTTAAGTCATTTCTAATGGTAATGCAAAAACTGTCATTGTTCTTCCACATAGGAAGCTTTTAAAAGAAAAGTCACTGGGTGCTGGGAAGATTAATTTTTCTTTTCTTCTCTATTGAACTTTCAATTTCAGTGATCTCCCTCGCTGAGCTGTGTCCCTGAGAGACTTCAGCTTGTGATAGATTCTGAAACAAGGAGGGATGGGAATATTTTCCAGACTCTGATTATTTCTTATTGACATGGATGTCAAACCTTTTGGCTTGCCTGGGCCACACTGAGTGAAGATGAATTGCCTAGAACTGCATCCGTGAAGGTTGCTCCAAAAGTAATGCCTCTTATTTATTTCCTTGGAAACTAGGACTGATCCCAATTGCAAAATAACACTACCTTATGGAATGAATTCTCAGCTGCAGTACGCTATTTTTTTTTCAAAGAGTCACCGTCATAAGCTTTGCATTTTTGCCAGCAATGAACAAGAGCATACATCCTGCACTTGTAACAATATGAACCAGTGGAGGTGACCTGCTGTCACCGCTGCTGAAACGCACCACCCACTGCGTCGCTGTGATCACATCCACTGATTGGTCTCCATAAATGTTGAGCAAGCATTGATGAATGTCAGTGGGTTCTATTTTTTTCTGTGTGGAGGAATTCAGTGACACACCTCTGCTTCATCTGCACTTCCATGCCAGACACCATTGTGTCAGACTGCCCCTCTGCTGCCATCTGTCGCATCGCATCAGCATGGAATGGAATACTGGTGGGAAGGTTCAGCCCCTACTTCCGTATCACCAACATCCACCTTTGTCATTGTGGGATGACATGATGTGAGATCATGAAGTAGGCGGTATTACTTTCGGAGTGGCTCGCATAAAATATATAATATAGTTAATATATATAAGGAACAAAACTTATTTTATTTTTAATGGTTTTTGTTGTTGTTGTTGTTTGGTTGTTTGTTTTAGTATTGTTAAAACATAAAAAAAGGAAAGCAAGAGAAACAGAGAAGCAGACTGGAAATTATTGTGCTGGTTGTGACAAAGTAGGACACAAAGATAGCATTGTGGGCTGTAGATGACACTGAGTGCCTAATAATTTTGTTTGGCATTGCATACATTTAGATTATCATACAACCATAGAAATTGTGTCATATATTATTACTTACAATGATTTTATATGACCTGCCAGGTAACAAAGAGTGCATGAAATTGATCAGTGTTTACTTCTGATTCATGTAGGGAAGGGCCATGTAACAATAGTAGAGAAAGGTGTCTGAGCTGCTAGAATAAATTACACAACCTGCAACCCCATCCATTACCAGAAGCTAAAATGTCTCTGGGACATATCCCAGTGATACCTAGCTGCCTCTGAGAACACGAGCAGTGGTAAGGCTGTGGTCTGCACTGGTTGTACTGATGGATAGATGTATGGTTATATTTTGTCCTTCCCACTGCTGTTCTCCACAGAGTACGGACTGTGACATCCCAGAAGAAGAGAATGAAAGAAGACGTAGAGCCACTGTTTATTGCTTTTATCATGATATGGAAAACTTCAGGATCTGCAGATCATTACTCAGCAACAAGAAACCAGTGGAATAACATAATTCCTACTAGTAACCCAAAGAAATTTCACCAATTCTCTCTTAAAACAACAGCAACCAAGTAAAAACAACAGCAAGCTCTATAGTATTATGATGGTTGTTGATAGTGTGGAAATACCTTGGTATCAGATTTTTGTAAAATTCAAACTTGATATCACTGTTTCAGACGTACATTATCATGAATGAGAGCAGAACTTAGTACTGTAACTTTGTTCCATGGAGCTCTAGGAGTTCCAGGTCTCTAAAAGTTTTGCTTTTTTTTTCTCTTTCTGTCTTGCAGACCTCCTTTAACGCAATGAAAGATTTACACAGGTGTGAAATTCTTCTTTTTCCTAATGTTACATTATCAAAATTATTTTATTTATCTCTTTAGCTCATCAAATTTGAAATTCATTTCAACTTTAAGATGAACTACCTCTACTTTCACCCTTTTGTTATGTTTTCCTTTAATTTTACAAAAACATTTTTCTTTAGGGAGAATTATATATCCCATCTGAATTGGATATCCAAATCATATCCCCTTCAGAAGGAGGTGTTTTGGAAATTTCAGATCTAAATCTGAATTCAGTGCATCATCAAGGATTTATAGAAGTCGACACCAAAATCTGGGTGTTGCGTGTGTGTGTGCTTGTGCCTGGAATTGTTAAGTAATAAATGACCTCAGGTTCTTCTATCATTCCTCTTTCTCTTGCAGAAAATATCAGCCATCAGTCTTGCTTCTAAAAAAGGAGTACTTTTATTAGGAGGTATCTGACCTACTCTTCACCCTATCAAGGCACTCTGCTTGGAGAAGAGTTTAGGGACAATGTAGAAAAGGTTACCTGTCCTGGTAACTCAAGGACTCAAGATGTATTATGTAATTGAGACCAAACTCTGAATAAACCCTTAAACAGTTATCTGTTTACTCAAATTGAATCTGAATGGTGAGCCTTCGTTCGCTTGTCCCTGTTTATTTGAAAAATGGACTACGATAAATTACTGACTTATTACTGAGGAACAGGAAGAGTTCAGTGGGCAGCAAACCAGCAAAACTCCACTGGAAATACTGTATGAATTCCTGACCTCTGAAATTGTCACTTTGATATCAGTTGACAATGTCATTTTAAGCAGCAGATCTGCTTTTGTACTAGCTCTCTTTGCTGCCTTTTGTAAAGCTTTCTAACACCTTTATATTTTTGGTAAGATTTACTATTTTGTATCTTCAGCAATAGGCAGAATTTGTACTGCCCCATTTGAATTTTCACTTGGACTGCCAGTAGAGATCCTTCGCTGTCTGGGTAGAGCCACTATAAAAACAAAGGTTTGATTTTCTGAAGTTGTTAAGGGAACAGTTGAAGTGCTTTTCAAGGTGCGAACTCAATGGAGTGCTCAAAGGTCCTGTGGCAGGAAGTACTGCCATTCAGATTCGAGAAGCAAATTCAGTATGTGTAATCAACTGTGATTTCTCCCTGATTATCTCAACTAATTAAGAAGTGTTTTTTTGCAGCTATCAGTGGTATCTGCAAAGAAGTCATTTGCATAACTTCAAGTCAAATTATGTCATGAGGACAACTGAACTAATGTAAACTGGCATTTACTGTAAAATTAGCATGTATTGCATTCAAACAGGAAAACAAAGAAGCAGTGGAAATCTGCCTGCTAGAAACTAGGAAGAGCAGCATTAACTGATGGAGTGCAATAGCTGTGCTATGTGAAGCATATCAATGCATGAAGCACAAGGAATGTAAATATGCAAAGGCCAAAATATTTGCAGAAAGGGACTCATTTGACAAAATTGTAAATACCATGGATTCTGCTGGCTGCCTAACTGTCATTTTGTCACTGTATTTTGTCACAGTTCGTGGTTTAATATTCCAGTGGGAAACATCCTTGCTTTCTCATTTATAGGAGACTGTTTTTACTTAAAGTAAATCCACTCTAAAATTACCTTCTAATTCAGTATTATAACAAGTCTAGAAAACAAAACCATACACACTTTTGTTGCTCTTCTTTACAAATGTGAAATAATGTGCATTTCTTATTAACCTATTTCTTCAAGTGCCTGACAGTGAAGTCCATTTTTACCTCTAGGGATGTGGAGGGGTTTCCAGCTACAATAAGTCGGGCTGCCAGACATTTTTTTTGCCTGTCTCAAGCAGTAAATCTGTCTCAATCAGTAAATCCTATCTGGAAGCTGTGATTGGAGAATGAACTCCGCTTGGTGAAGCACTGGAACCTGTGATTTTTCACATGGGACAAAAGGTTCAAAGACATCTGTAAACCTGGTTCTTCACTGAATAGAAAGAAGACCTCCTTGTGAGCTCAGATGTTCAGCTACTCTCTGCATGGATGAGGCTTAAAGTTAGAACTGGATTTCTTAACTGAACTTTACACGGGGTGGATGTACTGACATTTAACAGAACTAAACATATAAAGCAAATAGTCTCTTATTGGAACATTAAATACTAGTACCCATTATTAACAGCATGGAACATCAGCAGTTCTAAGAATAAATTAAAATGGAGATTGATTCTAGCAATTAGGCAGGATCAACCAGTGAGTAACTAATATGTGAATTTAAGACAATGTCCCTCCACAGTGTTCATTTTTTATAGGTACAGATTGGGGTAACACTTTTCTTAACAAGGATCACTCAGCTCATGAATATTTAGTGCTCAACAACACATAGGCTGCATAATTTACATTGTTTTCTTAAATACACATCTAAATTATTATGAAAAATTTTTTGAAAAAAATTGTTTCAAAGATCTCAGGATTTGACAGGCATGGAAACCAGTGAATTTAGAAAAGAAAATAACTCTTAGTATTCAAACTTGTACTAAATGCTTAATCTCTAGCTATATCCAGATCCAGAAATAAAATTTCTGCTTTACTCACTGTATTTATCTGTACCCCAAAAGCACATTCTTTTAGTGTGAGTTTGCAAATTATATTTCCCTTCTTTTTCCTTCAGCAGCTCTCTTAAAAACACATAAGCATATGTACCTAACATTGCTAGATTGAAGTTCTTTGGCATAAAATTTGCTTCCTCCCAGCATTTTTAAGAAAATACAAATGTCTAAAATTGAAAAGGCTATTCCTATCTTTCTGTTTGGTCAATGTGTTCTTTGTTTCAGTTCAGAAAGTCTGAATTTGTGCAAACTCCTTCAAATGCTGTTTCTACTTATGCCTACTAACCTACCAACAAATTGTTAGTATAAATTTCTATTTTAAAATAATGTTTTAAATTGCATACTTTTCAATTGAAAATTGTAAGAAAAATGAAGACACCTCCATTTCACTGTTACACCGCTTAGATCATTGTATGATCTTTTTCAAGTCAGCTGAGACACTTTAATCTAAAATCAGTGTAATAACTAGACACTGATGTAAATGAATCAAATCCTCAAGATCATAGAAAAGGAGCTCCACAAATTAAGGCCAGTAGTCATTAAATTACTGAAAACTTGACAGTTTTCAGTTTTCTTGTTTTTCACACTTTTCTTTATAAAGCCTACTCCTGGCCACAGCAAGTAAATGGCCACTGATGTGCCACCAATCTAATATAACTGTGGTTATCTTCTTATAACACAGTCTGCAACAAAGGCACAAGAAAGCAGCCAACACCTCAAAGCAGAATCCCAGTGTATCCTAGAAAGACTTTTTCCACTCTTCACATTTCTCTTTATTTTCTGTTTATTCATGTGAAAAATAAACAATTTAACTGTCTAATTTTTTTTTCTGTTTCTGTCCTAATTCTGCTCAGTGCATATAGTATGTGTAGATTACTCCATGTTCCTGAGGTACCTCCAGGCCAGTGTTACATGTGGATATGCAGGAAACCTGCAGGTCTTATTAAGGTACAGCTTCTGGTTTGCCATTTACATATTTTTGCCTTCTTTCTGTTTTCACTCTTTCTGTCCTATTTCAGCTGCAGTCAAGCACTTTGACTCCGTGTCTGAGGGTGGCAATTCCAGCTGCCTCTGCAGCTGTTGTATTTGCTGTTCCTTGGCCAGACATCAGGAAATGAGTCTTCTTTCCCTAAAGGTGCACTGCATTTCAGCCAGCTTCCACTTGAAAAGCAAAAGAAGCCATTTAAATACATAATGGTAGTTTCCAACAGTATCTCAAGCAGGGAGCTAACCACATACTTGCTTTCAAGGTCAGTCAATATATTTATTTGCTATTGTTAAGTTTCAAGTCAATTATTTTGCCAATTTGAGATTTTTTCAGGATGTTCATGCAAGCCTGATGTATATGACAGGTCCTGGCAGAGCTCTATAGCTTCCAGATCCAGGTACTTACCATGATTGCATCCCAAATCCATGCCACATATACCCTCTTCCTCTTCGCCTTATTTTTCATGCAACAAAAGTCCGTGAATGCAGCTGAGTACAATTAGTCTGCATTCTAGATGCAACAAAAAATGTAGCAAAATATAGACAAATCTAAACAAGAGTGAACATCATTATATATTCAGTAGAAAATGGATAAGATTTATTATCTTAATGAGAGAAAATGGAAAGTATGTGACCAAATCCTGGCCAAAGCTGGCAGTGCAGTTCTAAATTATCCTTCCTCCACTGGGTCTGCCACTTGCAACAGCTTATAATAACACAGCACAAACTAAGAGACAACAGCTGTGTTCTAAATGTCTCATGGAAGAAATATATATATATATATATTTTGAAACCTTGCATAAGAATATAATACTCATTATTTAAAAGACACAGGTATCTTGAGTTACTGCCTCCCGATACATCTATGCAGACAAAAATGAGCTGTTGACTTTCTATGCTGGGATGATGGCTTAATTTGTGGGTTTTGTATAAGCTTGTAAACAAGGTTCCCCAGGTGATAAAGATGTTTTGTCATCATTATTTCTTTTCTAAACTTACTAAAACATTTTAATGTTCCAGTTGCACTACTACTCTATTGCTGAAATAAACAGGGAACATTAGCTTAATGTTATTTTCATCATGAACTTAATGGCTCTACTGATTTTAGAGGCATCTTATACCAGCTTTTTCTATGAGAAAAATAAAACAACATCATTAAAGTGGAGCATAAGTAAGGCACAGTTAATGCCAACAGTTATGAAGCTCATATTGATATTTCTCTTTCCCATTTCCTGCTAATTTGCCAGAACAGCTTTTGGCCAGCCCATAAATAGGTCTATGATAAACCAGACATTAAACTGGAACTAATTCTGTAATTAGTGCAATTTCATAGTCGTATGTTTTCAAGACACTCTCGGTTAACAAAAATAAAACACACACACACACACACACACAAAAAAAAAAAAAAAAAAAAAAAAAAAAACCACCACCAACAAAAAACACACTCTCGAAACATCTAGCAACAGCTTGGAAAAGAATGCATTCGCTAATCTAATTATTTATAGAACCATACATAAGAAAATATGAATCTAGAAAGCACTGCAACAGTAGAGCAAACCTATTGCCTTTGTGTTTAGTTTGCTAGTTGTTAAAATGGGTGTGCTGGTCAAGTTGCCAAATGGACAGCTGTGTCATGTAACAGCCACAGGAAAACCACGGGGAGTGTGGCTATGCAGGCAGCTCTATGAATTCCATGTCTGCAGTATTGCAGGAAGAAAACAGTGAGGCAGAGCTCTGCAGCTGGCATCGGCTGAACCCACAGGCAATGCGTTTCAAACTGTAGGATTTGGCATAACTGAAGAAGTTCAAAAGATCTATAAAGGAGTAAACCAAACGTGTGATGCTCTAAAGATAAGGAATATTCCTTCCTAATCCCTGAGTCAGAAGCTGTGAAATAGACTTTACTGCACTTACAAATTCTAGCTTTCTTAGAGATGTCATCAGTTACCATAACATCCTCCAGACTTACTTTAAAGCCCAGTAGAATCATAGAATCATAGAATTGCTCAGGTTGAAAGAGACCTTAAAGATCATCGAGTCCAACCATGACCTAACCATGCTACCCTAACTCTAACAACCCTCTGCTAAATCATGTCTCAGCACCACATCCAAATGTTTTTAAACACATCCAGGGATGGTGACTCTTCCTGGGGAGCCTATTCCAGTACTTAACAACCCTTTCTGTAAAGAAATGTTTCCCGATATCCAATCTAAACTTACCCTGGCACAACTTGAGGCCATTTCCCCTTGTCCTGTCACCTGTCACCAGTGAGAAGAGACCAACCCTGCTCTCGCTGTAAGCACCTTTCAGATATTGGAAGAGAGCAATAAGGTCTCCCCTCAGCCTCCTTTTCCCCAGACTAAACAGCCCCAGTTCCTTCAGTCACTCCTCATAGGGCATATTCTCCAAGCCCTTCACAAGCCTTGTTGCCTTTCTTTGGACCTGCTCCAGCACCTCAATGTCCTTTCTCTACTGAGGTGCCCAAAACTGAGCACAGTACTCGAGGTGAGGCCTCACCATTGCCGAGTACAGGGGCAGGATGACTTCCCTAGTCCTGCTCACCACACCATTCCTGATCCAAGCCAGGATGCCATTGGCCTTCTTGGCCACCTGGGCACACTTCTGGCTCGTATTCAGCCGACTGTCTATCAGAACAACTCATACACAACTGTAACATGATACTGACTTGTTCTGCCCACTCTTTGAGATGAACAGGAGTTGTATAGGGGGTAGGGCAGCACAAAGTTCAAGTTAATGCAAATCCTGTCACCATCAGTACACCAAGGTCCCTTTCCATCAGGCAGCTTTCCAGCCACTTCTCTCCAAGCCTGTAGGGTTGCCTGGGGTTGTTGTGACCAAAACGTAGGACCTGACTCTTGGCCCTATTGAAACTCATACAGTTAGCCTTGGCCCATCAATCCAGTCTATCCAACTCCCTCTGTAAAGTAAGAGTAAGAGGTTCTAACCTCAGCTCTCAGCTGAGACTTGTACCTTTTGCTAAGAGAGAAGGTGGAAATTCTATTCATTTTGATCTTATACGTATTGCTATGAATGCAAGTATCTCCTTTGTGTATAATTAAGATAAAAAATGGTGCTTCCTTGTCATGTTTGTGGTCTTCAATTTAGGGCTGCACTCCTGAAAGCAGTAGTATGCAAAAAACTTTTGTGCTTATTCAGAGTACTATTGTGTGAGGGGGCTTCCCAAGAGGGAATGGCTGCTGGGTCAGGGCAAACATGAAATCCTGAAGTAGCTGTTTTCCACACAGCCATGGAGAACATTTATGCTTAGGTTTAAAACACTGTTGCAGTGCGGTAGATTGAAACTCTTCCTATAGCAGTTTAAATTATTGGAGGTCACTCTCATTTATTCAGTATGTACCCAGAGTCTGCTGACAAGCCTACTGGTTTCTAGCAGGAGACTGAAGAAGACCTACAGTCAAATCAATTGTGCAAGCCATTAAGCTCATGCAACATTTAAAACACATAGATTTTTATGGAAGTGTAGAAAATCTTTAAATTTATTCTGAGCACTGTTATTCCTGATGTCCACTTACATGTGGAATTGTGACCTCTTCCAAAACATTCATTTTCATAGAATCTAGAGTTGTTTGAGTTGGAAGGGACTCTCAAAGGTCACTTGGTCCAACTTCCTGGCAATGAAAAGGGACACCTGCAGCTCTATCAGGTTGCTCCGAGCCCCGTCCAGCCTGACCTTGAGTGTATCCAGGAACAATGCATCTACCACACCTCTGAGCAACCTGTGCCAGTGCCTCACCACCCTTATCATAAAAAATGCCTTCCTTAAATCCAGTCTAAATCTTCCCTCTTTTAGTTTGAATACATTTCCCCTTATCCTATCACAAAAGACTCTGCTAGTGTCTTTCCCCTTCTTTCTTATAGCCCCTCTTTACATAGCGAAAGGCTCCTACCGTATTTCCCCAATTTTCAGGCCGTACAGTTGTAGAACACCTAAGCAATACCCCTTATCATTTTCTTTTTCATGAAGAGTATCTAAAAATAGAGAAAAAGCACATAAAGAGCATCATTTATTTTCTCTATTATTATTTGTCATTCTCATCAGAACATCTTGCCTCTGCTATCCATCTGTCACAGATTCCTTGATTTGACGTTCTGGCTCTGGTTTTGGCAACAGTAACAAAAGTGGCTTTGAGAACACACAGTTGAAGATCAGGAGCTTGAGTTTATCTAGCTCTGTTTTGGCTTCAGAGCAGTCTAGCGGTCAGTCCACAACGATGGAATATATTTCTAGTCCTACTGATATCACTAAGATAATCTAGATAGCATCTTTTAAGACTGTGCTTTCAGCCATTCTGTGAGATGGCTACAGGGAAAAAAAAAAAAAGAAAGAAAAAAGAGTAGGTAGGTGGAAAAAAAAAAAGAAGTATGTGGTTTGTTCATCCTGCAGTCAATGCTACTGCAGCATTGAGACAAGCTGCATCAACACTTACCCAGAGAGCATGTGGACAAGCACAGGGATAGCTTACTCAGCAGTGATCTCTGTAACACTAATTGATAATTTTGGAAAAAGGATGGGAACTAACTTTGGGAAGGTGTGTGAGTAGGAAGTAACTTTGTCATGGCAGTCATAGAAAATTAGCATTGCAGACAGGAGTACTGTAGGGCTTTTTACAATTTATTGTGGTTAAGTCTCTTTGTATATGACCTGAATGGACAAAAAGATGAATTATTTTGATAGGACTGTTAGTAAATGCAGGAGTACTAATGCTGCAAAGAATGAATTCTGTCAAAAATTAATAGGCACAATTTGTGCATATTGTGATCAGACAGAGGCTAAAACATGTCAGGAAAGTCCTGGAAAAGAATGATGGCAGCCCCTGCCTTACAGGTTTGGTTGAGCCAGATGAGGACAGATAGGAAGGGGGCATTGGAAGTCCACGTTCTATGATGTTTCAATACTTAAGATGAAATTTACATTTTTTTATGTGTTAAGTCAGAATTGTACAGTTAACTTCTGTTTTGTGGGCCTTAACTGCTTTATATTCCTTTCTTCAGACCAAGCCAATGGAAATCTCATTTCAAAGCTGAATAAAATGTTTGCAAACCCACTTTGCTCCCACTTTTGTTTTTGGGCTGTTTTGTTTTTTTTTTTTTTCTTTCCGTTTTATTTAAATGGTGGTGGGGTTGTGCCAAGTGAGTGGTCTTTGATCTGATCTTCAGATATGAGTCCAGGAATTTGGGGGCCATGTGCAATTAAACTAAGAATGGTTTGTCCCCTGCGTGAAACCTGGCTCCTTTTTTTCCATCCAGAAAGAGTAATGAAAAACTAAGACAGAAACATACTGATTTTTTTTTCAAAGAAACTGTATTTTCAAGCAAAAATCAACATCAAACTGGATGCTGCACATTCTGCAAGGTATACATGTAGAGTGTTGCATGTATTGTAGTCAAAACACCTAAAAATGTTATTGAGGTTATGAGGTATGAGCTGAAGAAGGGCTATAATTTAGTGTAATGGTGAAACTGTAGCTTACTATGAGTGCATGCCGATAAAGTTTTAATTACATGACCCTTTTTCTGCTTCTACTCTGAACCTTCTTTTCTCACCCTCATCTTTGAGTATTTCCTTACATCCCATTACTTCAAATTCCTTTAATTTGAAATCTTGGGCACTGACATCTAAGTTATTACTTTTTCTCGTGCTTATCACTGCCTGAAAAAAACAAACAAACAAACAAAAAAAACAATCCTGTATTTGTAAAAAATATGCTTGAAATTTGAATTTCTGCATTACGTAGTGGCACCAAGGTATAAATTTATACACTGCTTTTAAATGAGCATCCTGTAGAAACTGATATGGTGAAGCATTTCATGCTGTATTTCAACATTTTTTGAAGCTTGGCACCCAGAGTCTTTAATTGCATCTGGGAAGCTTAAGCTCTTTTCCAAATTCAACCCATATAAAATTAGACAGAATGACTGGCTTTTATGAAATATTTGGTTAAGTGGCTTGATGGTGGTGAGCAGTAGGGCAAGACAGAGCAGAGACCTCCCAAGAGCCTTCATCTCATCCAAGCCAAAGGAGGTGAGCAGAGCCAGGCAAAGGACCTGGGAGTAGTTAAGGGTCCTGTGGTTTGTACTTATTTGAAGGAATGTAGGAAAGTACCCTTCCTTTTCTCAGTTCTGCTACCTCCGGTGTGTCAGAGACGTATTCGGAGAGAAAGTCCTACTTACCGCTTCAAGGATGCAGACTGGAGAACCTCAGACAAGGAAAATTAGGAAAATTAACCTTCAGGTCTTTACAAAGTAGATGATACCTGATAACCTGGCATATTTTGGAACGCTCTCATAAAGGTAGTACAGACATAAGCCTTTTCTGCCCTTTTTGTGATCCAGCTGCAGCACAGTGATGGCGTCCAGTCATCTGAAAGTGCATAATGATATTTTCCTTTACCTTATGCTCAGAAATAACTGAAGCTGTACTAGCCAAGGCTTTCCAAAGAAAAAAAGTAAAGCATGAGATGGATAATGACAAGGAAAATTTCAGTCCAAGTAGGTAAATAGGAAAAGTATGAAATATTTAAATTACAACTACCAATTTAAAGCTAGAGGGTAGTACCAAACACCTTTCCAATCCACTTTTTGAAAATAGAGCTGTTTGGTACCACCAGAGGGTGGTGACGCACTGGAACAGGCTGCCCAAGGAGGTTGTGGATGCCCCATCCCTGGAGGCATTCAAGGCCAGGCTGGATGAGCAGCCTGGTCTAGTGGTTGGTGACCCTGCACATCACAGGGGGGTTGCCACTGCTGCTAAGACCTTCCTTTTGCCGTGGAAAAGGGATTGCCTATGCCAAATCCATCCCGTGCAATTAGCACATGGTTCTTGCAGTTTCTTCCTCATACAATCTCAGAACCATAGAGGCTGGAAGGGACCTCCCTGCTAAAAGCAATTTCCTACAGGAGGTTGAGCAGGAAAGTGTCCTGGATCACACCCCTCGAGCTGCTGGCCACAGTGTTTTTAACGTGCCTCAGGATATCATTGGCCTTCTTGGCTGCAAGGGCACACTGCAGGCTCAAGGCCAGCCTGCTGTCCATCGGGACACCCAGGTCCTTATTTGTAGAGCTCCTCTCCTGCAGGCCAGCCCCTAGTGCAAAAAATATGCAGCTGTGCTTTCTGTTTTGATACAGGAATTAGAGAATAGCTTTCAAGATTGCCAAAAATTCATCAACATTTTGGTTCCTTTGCTGCTCCCCTTTCCATTGATATAAATGGCCACTTTACAAATGGAAAATGAAAAGCTGCAATCTAAAGTCTGATCTCTTTATTAAACAAGATATTCACCAAGGGGAAGTCATGTTTGACCAAACTGATAGCCTTTTATGGAGACATAACCAGGTGGATAGATGATGGTAAAGCAGTGGATGTGGTCTGTCTTGATTTTAGTAGAGCATTTGACACCATCTCCCACAGCATCCTCGCAGCTAAACTGACGAAGGTGGTGTGGACGATAGAGTAGTGAGGGGGACTGCGAACCAGCTGAAGGAAACAAGCCAGGGAGTTGTGGTCAGTGGGACAGATGAGTCTAGCTGGAGACATGTATCTAGTGGAGTCCCTCAAGGGTCGGTACTGGGACCAGTGCTATTCGCTATATTCTTCAGTGACTTGGATGAGGGAGTAGAGTGCACTGTTAGCAAGCTTGCTGATGACACAAAACTGGGAGAAGTGGCTGACACGCTAGAAGGCTGTGCTGCTACCCAGCAAGACCAAAATAGGCTGGAGAGTTGGTCAGGGAGAAATTAGATGAAATACAACAAGGGCAAGTGTAGAGACTTGTATCTGGGCAAGAACAACACCAGGTACCAGTATAGGTTGGGGACTGACCTGGTGGACAGCAGCGCAGGGAAAAGGGACCTGGTGGTCCTGGTGGAGAGCAGGGTGACCATAAGCCAGCACTGCAAGAAGGCCAGTGGCATCCTGGGGTGTATTAGAAGGAGTGTGGTTAGTAGGTCGAAAGAGGTTCTCCTCCCCCTCTACTCTGCCCCGGTGAGACTGCATCTGCAGTATTATGTCCAGTTCTGGGCCCCTCCGTTCAAGAAGGACAGGGAACTGCTTGACAGAGTCTAGCGCAGAGCCACAAAGATGATGAAGGGACTGGAGCATCTCCCTTACCAGGAAAGGCCGAGGGAGCTGGGTCTCTTTAGCTTGGAGGAGAGGAGACTGAGAGGTGGCCTCATTAATGTTTCTAAATATGCAAAGGGTGTGCATCAGGAGGATGGAGCCAGGCTCTTCTCAGTGACAACCAGTGATAGGACAAGGGGTAATGGCTGCAAGCTGGAACATAGGAGGTTCCACAAAAATATGAGAAGAAACTTCTTCATGGTGAGGGTAACAGAACACTGCAACGGGCTGCCCAGAGAGGTTGTGGGGTCTCCTTCTCTGGAGACATTCAAAACCTGCCTGGACACGTTCCCGTGTGACCTAATCAAGGCAGTCCTTCTAAGGCGGGGGGGGGGGGGGGGGGGGGGGGGGGGGAAGGAACTGGGCTACATGATCTTTCAAGGTTCCTTCCAAACCCTGTCATTAGGTGATTCTGTGATTCTGTAACTGGTATGGAAAAGAGACAGCAGCTATTACAATGAAGACTTAAAGAAAAATAATAACAATACTCTATTAAATTCTTAGCCAGGATTGTGGCATTTAATTTTTCAAGATAAATAATACAATTTTTTTTAGCGAATCCTCTTCTCTTCTCTTCTCTTCTCTTCTCTTCTCTTCTCTTCTCTTCTCTTCTCTTCTCTTCTCTTCTCTTCTCTTCTCTTCTCTTCTCTTCTCTTCTCTTCTCTTCTCTTCTCTTCTCTTCTCTTCTCTTCTCTTCTCTTCTCTTCTCTTCTCTTCTCTTCTCTTCTCTTCTCCTCCTCTCCTCTCCTCTCCTCTCCTCTCCTCTCCTCTCCTCTCCTCTCCTCTCCTCTCCTCTCCTCTCCTCTCCTCTCCTCTCCTCTCCTCTCCTCTCCTCTCCTCTCCTCTCCTCTCCTCTCCTCTCCTCTCCTCTCCTCTCCTCTCCTCTCCCCACCTCTCCTAACCTTTTTAAATATCCCTTTTTCATTCCCTTTTGCCTTCCCAATCCTTTTGCTCCCCTTTCCCCCTCTCCTCTCCTCTCCTCTCCTCTCCTCTCCTCTCCTCTCCTCTCCTCTCCTCTCCTCTCCTCTCCTCTCCTCTCCTCTCCTCTCCTCTCCTCTCCTCTCCTCTCCTCTCCTCTCCTCTCCTCTCCTCTCCTCTCCTCTCCTCTCCTCTCCTCTCCTCTCCTCTCCTCTCCTCTCCTCTCCTCTCCTCTCCTCTCCTCTCCTCTCCCCACCTCTCCTAACCTTTTAAATATCCCTTTTTCATTCCCTTTTGCCTTCCCAATCCTTTTGCTCCCCTTTCCCCCTCTCCTCTCCTCTCCTCTCCTCTCCTCTCCTCTCCTCTCCTCTCCTCTCCTCTCCTCTCCTCTCCTCTCCTCTCCTCTCCTCTCCTCTCCTCTCCTCTCCTCTCCTCTCCTCTCCTCTCCTCTCCTCTCCTCTCCTCTCCTCTCCTCTCCTCTCCTCTCCTGCCCTGCCCTGCCCTCTCCTTACTTTTTAAATATCCCTTTTTCCTTCCCTTTTACCTTTCCACTCCTTTTGCTCCCCTTTCCCTCCCCCTCTCCCTCTCCTCTCTTCTTTTCCTCCCGTTCCGTTTTTCCTTGTTCCTTTTTCCTTTTTCATTTTTCCTTTCCTTCTCTTTCCTCTTTTTTTTTCTTCTCTCGGCTCCACCATTGAAGACAAAACGCTCTTATTCTCCTCCATGTCTCACTAGAAAAAGGAAAGTCTCAAGTCATGACGGAGCAATTTTTGCCTCAAACAGACCTCGCGAGCAAAAAAGAGAGCAAAAAAGAGATCCCGGCTTCCTTCCGGGATCTCCTCTAGCAGAGGCAAGCTATAACTGCAATGGCAGGAGTGCCAGTACCTGTCTGTGGGCTCAAAGCAGCCGGAAAGAAGCTGTCAGTTGTGATGCCTGCCTGACAGCGGGTGAGGATGACCACCGCCTGGGACAGGAATGGCATGAACGTGCTGTGCTGCGGGGACGACGTGCAGCTGCGCAGGATGTAGTTGGTCAGTGGCACCTGAAAGAAGAAGGGGAGAAAGAATGACTGGCTGCATCCTTGACTCTGCAGGGCTTAACAGTGGACTTTCAGCACATGAGCATTGCCTGCTCCCTTGACATGCTGCCAAGGCCTAAGCCTAAATTTCACACCAGCCACCCTGTCCACGCCCTGGCTCTGCGCTCTGCTTGTGCTTCTGTAGCACCTGAAGCAAACGGCACAAGCCGTAGTGCAGCAGCCAGCAAAAGTCCAAGACACATGGAAGAAAGTCTCTTACGTCCCGACAGATGTCCTTTCCATGCATCTGCAGAAAGGTGATCAGCCACCTCCCAGCAGCACGCACACGCATTCCTTTGGCCTTCCGGAAGGTGTCCTTGATGGCCATCATGAAGTCAATGGTGTCTTCCAGGGGGAAGTTCCTGTACACAGTCTGCAGAGAAATGAGAAGCAGGAGAGATCCCATCACTGCTCTGCGGCAGCTCTTCAAAACATAAAGCAGTCTTGAGGGCATTCTTAGTTCAGCAGCTTGCCGGTCATTCAGGCGGCAATCACAATGCTCCTGCGGTCCATACCCCGCTATTAATATGTAAGGGGGTTGAGCCTTCTCTCAGCTTCTCCACCCGTGGTGTTTGCTTACATGCAAAGCCTACCTCCCAGAAGCCACAGTCTCACACAAACGCACACACACACACATGCACACACACACACACACGCACACACACCACACACGCGCACGTCATAGAATCAGCTCCTTGCGCTGGGTGCCTTAAGGCCAGACATAGCTCAGTGCCTCCTGCTACTTGCTGAGAAAAGTGGTCTCAGGGTGACAGCTCATTCTGGAGATGGTGTGAGAGGCTGTGGGGAGCAGAGGGACGTGCAAAAGCCTACGCACTGAGATCCCACCACCCCTTTTTGGGTCCACATACCCGCGCGATTTTGGAAGAGGTCTGGAGCTGACAGACGGTGCTGCGGTCATTCAGCCCCTCACACAGGCTCCCGATGTCTCCTGTCTGGATGACTCCATTGGTCGCCTTGGCTGGAAAGAGCACAGGGAGAAAAGGGAAGTCACGCTTCTGGAAACGGAACCGCTTTCCACAGGGGAGAGACAGAGGACAGGGTGGAGAGAAGAAGAGAGCTGTGCACAGTGCCTCTTCCTCCTGTAAACTGGGCCCAGCCCGTGGGGTTCTGGTAGTGCTGCAGAGGAGAGCAGAAGGCTGGCTCACACCCGCTCTACTCACCTTGAATTCGGAGAAGGGAGCTCAAACAGGTGACAGCCAGCTGGCGGGATGTGGGCATGGGGTCACACGTCAGAGGTGCCAGCAATCCCACCAAGGAGCCAAAGTGCTTGCAGGCATCTCCTCTCTGCAGGGGCCAGAGGCAGGAAAAAAGCTGTAGGCAGCCCCAGCTCTCCCTAGCTTCTCCCGCCTGTGCCTTCCCCACGCGGTGGGTGGCACAGCACGCACAGCTGGGCGGAGCTCGCCTTCCTGCTCAGGAGCACTGGGGAAGGAGCAGGGGCATGTGGTGGGGCTCTTTACTCACTCCACGCTCTTCACAAGCAGCCAGCAGCTGGGAGCAGATCTGCAGGGCCCTCTTGCGCTCCCACATGTTGTCTGACGTCATTGATCTCTGCAGGACGTGGGGCAGAGCATCTGTCTCACTGCGGACATCTTTTCTTTCCCTTCATGCCAGCCCTCTCCCCGTCCCTCATTTCCCAGCACTTTCCCTCAGGGCCTGCCCTGTGGCTCCACGCAGCCCCCCACCTCGCTGAGCACCGGCACTGCTGCCCCCGCTCTCTGCAGACACTCCTGCCTCCTAACCCAGGAGCTTTTCCTTGGCTGTGGCCTGCCAGGGGCTGGCTCCTGCCTTTCCCCATGCAGGGCCCATTGCTCTGCCCATTTCTGAGCTCGCAGTGAGCTGGCACGTCAGCAGGAGATTTCTCCCCCTCTCATCGTCCTCTCAGTCCCCAGATCTCTGTCTCCGCTATCGACAGGCACCACGCTTTCTCCCTTGCCCCACGTGTACTCACATGGACTATGTTCTGGAAGAAGCCACTGGTCTCTGTCTCGAGCAGGACCACCATGAGCCGGCCCAGAGCTTTCAGTGATGCTTGCAGAAGCTGAAAGCAGAAGAGGGCACCGAGCTGTGGCATCACGGCTGCCGCCAGAGCATAGGCTGTGTGTGCTGAGGAAGGGCTCCAACCGAGAGGTGGCCGTGAAAGTCACGGCAGGTTACCTGCAGGTACTGAGCTGCTTGCTGTGACTTCCTGATCTTCAGCATCATCTCCGCTGAAGGGTGCAACACAACATTCTTGCAGCACAGACTCAGCATGTCACACATGTCCTTGGCTCCTAAGGAGGGCTTCAGCTTGCTGACAGGGAAAAAAAAAAAAAAAAAAAAAAAAAAAAAAGGAAGAGAAAGCAGAAAGGGCCTTTAGCAGTGCTCTCCAGGCTGCTTCAGACAACATCAGGGTTTCTTCTAATGGACAGCTGCAAAGCCAACATCCCCCGCCTGTGCTGCTGAGCACTGTCTTCAGTTCCAGCGTCTCCCCGGCATCAGTGAACCAGCTCCTGCTCTGAAGGGAAGGAGACACCAGGTCTCCCTTCTCTTCCCTGCCAGGGGACAGGAGCACCAGGGCCTTTCTCCTTCCCAGAACCTCAGCTTCGCTGGGCACAGCAGACCAGCCATCTCTCCTGTAGAAGTGACTCCCTACCCCCTGCCCCCTCCCGGCCTTCGGGAGCTACCCAGAAGGGGGTCCACCATCCCGCCTTGCAAGCCCAGAGGCTCCCACCCTTACCTCAACTGCTCCAGGGCCAGAACCACCTTGAGGGGCACTGGGGAGACAGGGGTGCCCAAGTAATACTTCTTCAGCAACTCCTGCAAGTACCGGAGAAACATTGTCAAAGTGGGCACGTCAGAGCTCTTCCACCCAGCCCAGAGACAGACACAACTGCCACACACCAGCCCCGTCACTCCCACGTTTCTCACGGAGGCAGTGCAGGATGCGGCAGCTGCACAGTTGGTGGACCTAGCCCACTGCCCAGCCACTGCCTGCCAGCACACAAGGTCCCCACCAGCTGGAGACGTGTGGCTGAGCGAGACCTGTATGGCTCCGGGGAACCGAGTCTCATGGCACAGCCCAAAACGCCACTGCAGACAGCTCTGGCTCTAGGCACTCACCGTCAGGATCTCCAGCAGCTTGCCCTTCAAGGAGGGGTTAAAGCAGGCAGAGCCACCCACAGCTTGGAAGGCAGAGCTGAAGTCTGTGATGCTCTGCACCAGCGCAAGCGTATTCTGCAGGTCCTGAGGCCCAAGAGAGAAGAACATTCTTTCAGCTGCGGGAAGGGCCAAGGGCTGCAAGGGGAACACGTGGGGGCAACGCTAAGGGAAGGGCTTGCATCTTTATCTGAGCACAAACCAGTCCCCGCGGGACCTTTGGAAAGAGAAGGCCCATCGCAGCATCCCCCCACGTGGAGGGGCTGCAGCTGGGTGCTCAGACACCCCGGCACGCTACAAGCTCTCACCCGGCAGCTGCAGCTGTAGAGCAGCAGGATGTTGCCCACGATGTCTCCCTCCAGGCGGGCCAGCAGCTGTTCCTTGGAGGCACGCAGTGCCAAGCTGCCGTGGGCGAGGATGAGAGCGCTGCGGGTGGCCTGAGCTCTTCTGCTGTCCAGCTCCATCTGTGTGGGGAGAAATGCCTTGAGACACTCGCTCAGCAGCCCCCCGGTGCCCCACGATGCACCTGGGCTCCCAAGTGAAAATAAGGCAGCAGAAGGCCAAGATGGAAATGCGTAACGCTTCACCTTCTTGCGTCTGGAACTCCTCCCATTCTGGCCTCTGCACAGCCTGGACGCAAACATGGTGAGCGTGTCCAGGGCTGTGTGGAAGTTGCTCTCAGCAGCATGGCTGAGAAGAGAGATCATTCCCTGCACAAAAGAACAAGGGGCAGTTGGCGCAGGCCTGAACCTACCGGCGCGGCCAGCCACAGTGGCCGGGCTGGTCCTCGCCTGAGGGAAAGAGCAGCAGTGAGGAGATCGAAAGGCTCGGAGCAGGGCCAGGAGAAGCGCTCTGCCCAAGGGACAGAGCGGGGATGCTGGCAGAAGCTGGCTGGGAGGAGACCTCACCTGGGCCTCAGAGGGCTCCTCCGCGTTTGCTTCCTCCAGGTGTTGCAGAAGCTTCTCTTGGATGTGGAGGACTTCCTTACAAGCTCCCAGCACTGTCCCCAGAGCCTTGTACAGGAAAGACTGCATGGGAAGGGAGGAGAAGGGATGGGAAGGGAAGGAAGAAGCTGAGATGTGGCAGCAGCCTGACCTGCTGGGAGAGGGCCAGGTGGGAAGGACCCATGCTCCCTGGGAGATGCTGAGAGCAGCTGCAGGGTCGCCCCCAGGCAGTTTGCAGGGAAGGGCCCTCTGGGGGGCACGGGCCAGGGAAGCAGCGTGAGCGGCCCTTGTGAGCAGAGCACCACCCGCAGCCCCTGCGCCAGTTGGGCACCTGCGGCTGCACCGCTGGGTAGAGCCGGGGGGAACCCACCTTTTCTCCAGAGCTGCTGGGAGAGCTGCTCAGCCACCGGCTCAGCTCGCAGCTCAGGCCCTTGGTCCAGGCCTCATCCTCCATGGTAGCCAATGATGCCCTCAGGAACTGTTGGAGAAGAGGAGAAGCCAATGTTTCCTTACCCTTTGCCTCTTCCCACATTGCCGCGTCGCCGCAACCTTCTGGAGAGAGGTGACTGGAAGAACAGTCCCTCTCCCAGCTCCCCGCAGCATTCCCTGCCATAAAGCTGCCTGCCGCTCTTCTCCTATGGGCCCAAACACCCATGGGCCTGGGGGGGGCAAAGAGGAAGAGGCAGCAGCACAAAGGCGTGCGGCTGCTCCGCAGCAGCATTTGAGAGGCTGTTCCTGTCCCGTATGGGAATGGGGCTCCTTGAGACAGGCAGACACTTCTCTGCACTGTGCCTTCCGGCAATGCTGTACCTTTAGCAGGCGCTGCTCCCACCCTGCAGAGTCCGGGAAGCTCTCATCTTTCCCTGCACAGCAACAAGAAGCAGAAGACCCTTGCTTGGGATCAAGCCACAGAAGAAGAGCTGCTGCAAACCAGGCTTGCCTGGGCACTCGGCACTGCCAAGCTGGGACCTGCACACCCTTCACAATGACCTGTCCCTCCCCACAAACGCTGTCCCAGCAGGAGCACAGAACTGCTCCAAGACTGCTGTCTGAGGGGACGTGAAGCACCCATCCGTGCCCTGGAATGGGCAGATCCCCGGGGGGGAAGGTCCCCGGGCCTCGGTGCTGTCTCCCTGGAATGGGAACAGCAGCAGAGCAAGCATGGTGCCGCAGGCAACGCTTCCCCTCTGCCACGCTGCAGAGCTCCATTTTCACTCCCCCCCTTCCCTGCCTCCGCCCCTCCCTCCCCACCAGCACTTTACCTTCGAGGCACTGCAGCAGCAGGGGGATCTCAGTGGCCCACATGGCCCCCACAGCTGTGTGGATCTTGCCGTGGAGGTTCAGCATGAGGAGCAAGGCAGCGGCTTGGAGTTCGCTGCCTGCAAAAGGGCTCCCTGCCACCACCTGAGTGAGAGCAAGGAGAAGCAGGGTCACGTCTGCAGCAAGAGCAGCAGCTTCTCCCAGGAGGGAAGCAGCTTGGCTCTGCCCTGGAGGCAAGGAGCAGCCAGCAGCTTTGCCCATGGCGCTGCAAGTCCGGGAAGAGAAAGGCATCCCCGCGGGTGAGGCAGGCACTGGCACACTCGGCCACGCTGCTTCCTCCTCGGGGCTCATGGCACCGGCCTCTGGAGCATCTACTCACCAACAGGCGTGCCAGCAGTGTCTGGGGAGTCAGCAGTGGGCCTGTGGGGAGAAAGAAGGGCTGAGTAAGACACAGACACGACGTGCCCTGCCACACACACCTCCGCTGTCCCTTCTGGGTGCTAACACAGGTCAACAGAGCTCACGGGGGGAGTTTCTGCTCCTACCTTGGAACATGGAGCTGAGGAAATGGGGATCCAGGTCTTCTATCTCCCGCACCATCAGGTCCCCTCTCTCAGCCAGCGCTTGGACGCAGCGGGAGACCGGGATCAGCATGCCGGTGTACTGGGCTGGCACCACGTACAGCAGCAGCCGTGGCCACACGAGCTGTAGGAAACGAGGCGGTTGAGCGTGTCAGCATTCCTGCCTCCGCTCAGAGATGAAGAGGACTCTGTGAATTTCCCTGAGTCTTGTGTGCTTTAGAGCACATTGGAGGAGAGACCTGGGGTGTTGGAATGGGATGAGGAACACGTGGTGTGAAGTCAAGGAGCGGCAGCAGGGCAGACGGTGACTTACTTTGGTCATCCCACTCGCAGAGACATCCAGTGACCCCAGGATGTCCATACACAGCTCTTGGAGAGCTCCTTCTTCCTGGGCTTCCTGGGCAGAAAGGTCTCCGGCTGCCTGCACAACAGTGTTGTGGGAACACCGGTTACTCTGAGTTCTCAGGAGCCTCTCAGGAGGCTCAGGTGTGGCCCCACCGGTGCTTCTGTGCCAGCCTTTGAGCAGCACAGGTCCTCCAAGGGAAGATGCTGCCCGGTGTCCTTACCCTTCTTCCCGCGGTGCGGCTGAACTCACTGAAGATGTGCCCCACCACATCCCAGGCTGAGCAGCTCCGGGCGTTAGCACTGAGCACATCCTTGATGAAGAGCAGAATGGCCCTCCTCACCTGTCAGGAGTCAATTGTGGGTTTGATTTTCCTGCTCAGAAGGCAAAGGGAAGCCACGTGCTCACTGGGGCAGCCCTTTGGGCATGGGCAGAGACAACAAGAGCAGAGGAGAAGCCTTGTCTCCTCAGGTGAGGGCCAGGCCTTAACACCAGGCTGTGCACTTTCCATGCACAGCACAGGGGCCTGACTGCTCCGCCCTGCCTGCTCTCCCCAGAGGAGCCATCGCGACCATGTGGTCACTGCCCCAAGCACCTCCTTGGGCACCCCAGCCCTGCCGGTGCTGGCAGCAGCATCACCACCCCGACAGCGCTTTCCTTTCTCAAATCAGCTCACCTGGGTCCTGGGGTCGCTGCACAGACACTGCACAGCCTCCACAACCTGGGGAAGCTTCTTTGCCATCACGGGCTCTGCAAGAGATGCGCAGAAGCATGCATGGAGGCACAGGCCAGATGGCAAAAGGGATCCCTGGAAGTCCCAGCCCTCTGACCCTACTGACCATCAGAGCGAGCCAGAGCACCGAGCAGACCCAGGGCTGCCACGCGTCCAGCCTCCCTGTCAGCGCCCAGCTGTGACTGCAGAAACTGGACCGTCTCCTCTGGGCAGATCCGGGCTGCGGGGAGGAAATCCCGCACTGTTTTAGCAAGAAACTCGCACCCATTCCGGAGGTTTGTGAGAGAGGTTTCGGCCAGGGCACCGCCAAGCATTGCCAGAGCTCCTCTCCTTACCCTGCAGCAGGATGCAGTGGGTCAGCTCTGCTCTGTCCGCCTCGCTTTGCTCCTTGGTGTCATCAGAGAGCTGTGGGAACAAGGTCCATTGGAGAAAATTGTATCGGTATCGAGGATGGAAAAGAAACTGTGCTGCCAGCTCTCGTCTCCCTTGGCACACTCGGTAAGAGGACATGCAGACAAAACACAGCCTGGCCCACAGCATCCCTGGGGGCACGCACACGGCTCCGGAGCAGCCACGGGCATGCAGGAGCTAAGGCTGAGCAGCCGGCAGAGGCTCGGAGCTTGGAGTCCTCCTGAGACTTAGCCAAGAGGGAAACTGCTTTGGGCGCAAGGATAGGCTCCCCTTACGTGGTAGAACACGGCACTGGTGATGGCCAGAAACTTGTCCTTCGGGATGACCGATTGCACTCCCTCTAAGGCCTCCAGGAAGATATTGAGGCTCTGCAAGAGACCGGGAGAGGAAGAAAGGGCTGAAGCCACATCTAGCCACTTGGGAGCGGAGAAACTGATTCCCAATGGTTTGTCCGCTGGGAGAGCTCCCGCACAGGCGTTCTGGTTTGTCCCCGCCTCCCAGCAGCACCAAGAGAGTCCCTCTGCTCTCAGCCGAGCCCTGTTTGGGCATCGGTTGCAGGCATCTCCCACCCAGCAGCCCTCTTCTCCCCCATCAGATGTAACTGGACGTGGTCTCCCTGGCCTTTAGCACAGAGCTCCTCAGGCACCCAGAGCTCCACGGTGGTGGTGGAGGTGGTGGTGGTGGTGGTGGTGAAGCCTCCCAGGCCCAGGGGATGGGCCCCAGTGACTCCTGGCTCCCTTCTGGCTCCTGACCGGGTTGTTCCTTCCTTGACGGAAGAGCTCAGGAAGCCTCAGACCTCCCATGGACACCTATTCCTTCTTTCTCAAGGGCTCCCGGCCTCCTCCCTGCACCCCACTGACCCCTCGTGGCACTTGCACGAGCCCCACGTCCATGCTGAGCCCTGCACAACATCTCACCTTGGTCCCCCTGCAGGTGTCTTGGACCTCCTGATACAGGCGCACGAGCCAGAGGAGCTGCTCCCAGACGTGCTCTCGGGGCAGCTCCTCTTGCAGGAGGACAGCCATCATGGTAGCCACGGCCCCGAGGACGGCCTGTTTGTCCTGGAGAGGGGTGGCAGAGGCCCAGCATCAAAGACTGAAGGTCTGCCCTTCCTGCAGGAGGGCTTTCTCTTTCCCTTCCCCTCCCCCATTCCCCCGTGCCCAGCAGGAGATGGGCTCGCTCTGGAGGGCAGGGAGCTTTTCCCCACACCCTCATCTCCAGCTATCCCTGCCACAGTGCTGCGACACGCGGCTGCTTCCTGGCAGGGAGATCCAGCCCCAAGCACAAAGCCAGTCTGGGGCCCTTTGCAGAGCCAGCCCGCTCCCTCTCGTCACCCTTCTGCTCTCAGCCCGCTGGGCACAGGCAGAGCTGCCGACACGGATGTCCCCGCTGCCGTCCCGGGCTGGGAATGCAGCAGTGCTCACCTTTTCCTCCTTGCAGTCCTGCCAGTTCCTCAGCACAGAGCAGAAGAGCTGGGAAAGATTCTGGTAGATCTGCTGGATCTCCTTGGCAGGCCAGGGGCATTGCTTTCCGGAGCACAAGTGAACCTTGACTCCTTCCAGCCATTGTTTCACAACTGAAGAAACACAAAACAAAAAAACAAATGAATAATTAATTAAAAAGAAAAAAAGAAAAAGATGAGAGACTGCGAGAAAAGGGAGCCTGTGAGAGCCTGCAGCAGGGCGAGGCGAGATGCAAGGGCTGTCCCGAGTCCCCCTGCTCTGGGGCCGGCACTCACCAGCACAAGCAATGCGCAGGGTCCGGCCGCCTCTCACCCAGCCCACCACACTGCGCAGGCCGGCCAGTGTCAGCCACACGAAGGAGATGCACTGTGGAGCTGCAGAGGGGAAGGAGAGGGCCACGGTCAGAGCCCCAGCAGCGAGGGAGGAGGGGCTGCAGCCCTGCATCCCCCAGCTCAACGCAGATCACGCGCAGAGGGGAGAGACCCCTTTCCCCGGTTGTCGTAGACGTCAGGAGGCTGAGGGCACTCTACCGTAGCTGGTGAACAGTTTGCTCAGGGTGACGAGCACAAACTCCTTGGACATCTCCCCCATGGCCTTCAGGTGGCTCTGGAGCTCGGCCATCACCAAGGTGAAGTGTGTCCGGGCCAGAGCCACCAGGACATTGCTGGCAGCCATCCTCACGCTGTCTGGCACGCCCTGAAAAAGAGGCACACGAAAAAGTGACACGCGGCACAGGAGACTGCCTGAGGCCTTCCCTTGGAAGGGCTAAGCCACCGCCGTCTGCCAGCAGAACACCAGCGCGGGCAGGCGGCTCCCTTTGCCTTTGGGAGTGACCCCTCACCTGGGCTGCCGTCAGGTCCTGGGACACCTCAGCCAGCAGCCGGTTCAGCACTCCGCATGGCGGGCGGCTGTCACCTTCCCGCAGGACGTGCTCCAGCTCGCAGTACGCCTGCGCTCGGTCACCCTGGGGACAGAGATCAGTCCCGTTTTGCTTTGCCCTTCTTCCCGGGGAGCTGCCCGCCATGCCAGTGTGCTGCCGCGGCCTGGCACCCACGGGACCGTGGCACTGGGCCAGGGCAAGGACTGGTGGTTGGATGTCCCCAGCTCACCTCCTGGTCTTGCAGGCGCTGCAGCAGCAAAGTCACGGCACAGGCAGGGACAGGGCTTGCCACCCTGCCTCTGGCCCTGCGACGTGTACCTCTGGGCACACAGCCCACACAGGCAAAGAGACCTGCAAGGAAAGAGCAGAGCAGCTGCCGCTGGTGTTGCTTGGAGCCAGGGCCGAGCATCCGGCCAGCTCGGGGAGGAACGCTCCTCCAGCCCCACAGCGTGGGGTGGGCTGTGCCGGCACATGTGTGGTCGGCGGGGAGAGGGGAGAGAGCCTTCCCCTTGCTGGGGTACTGGGGAAACCATGGTGGGCGGCTGCACTCAGCAGAGCAAGGATGGTGCTGATGGCACGTCCTAAACAGACACTGGAGGCACACATGCACTCGGGCAGCATCACGGTGTCCAGGGAGGTGGAGGGACCTCACCTCGAAGGGCTCTCAGCCGCTCCATCACAGCAGGAAATCTCCAGGTAGACACAATGCTCTCTCTGGGTCCTCTTCCTGCGCCTCTCGCAAGAGACTGAGCCACCGCTCCCACCGCTGCCACAGGGGTGTAGGAGGCAACAACTGTGACATCACAGTGAGGAGTGTCACCTCACAGAGAATGACGTGCCCTGGGCTGGGGACCAGACTGCATGCTAGGCAACCTTGCTGGCCCCAAAACACAGCATGTTTTTGTGATGCACTCGGCTCTGGGGTGGACATGTTCTATGCCAAAGCAAGGGAATCACCTCAGCAGGAGAGGGAGAGCCCCTGCCAGGGAGCAGCTGCCGGGTGCCATTGCCTGGCACTGACTTAGTGACTGGGGACTCCATGCTGGGAGGCACTGCGGCCCCCATTTGCTGCACAGACAACCTCTCCAGAGAGCTTTGCTGTCTTCCAGGGGCACGTGTCAGAGACAGTAAGGAGACTCCATTGCATCTGATCCAACAAAAAGACCACCATCCGCTTGTTGTCATTGAAGTAGAGTCATGAGAGGCTGCCACGAGGAAATGGCAGAACATCACATAGGGCCAGATGTGCTACACTAACAGAGAGTAGAGAGGAAAAGGAAAAAAAAAAAAACCTGAGAAACTGGGGATACAGGGCCCTCCCTAAACTAAGGACTGGGGAGAAGAACTCCCAAAGAAAAGAAACTTTTGATGGAGGAATTCCCCGAGGGGAAGAAACCTCTTTGGAAGAACCCCCTGGGCCTGCTTGCTGCAAAGATTCCTGGCTTTCTCCCATCTCCCGCAGTGACTGGATGAGATCCTGAGATCAAAGGACATACTACAAACCATGCTGGATCCACAGTGGTGACCATCTCTCTTGCTTTCTACAAAGACTCCTTGCTTTTCTCTCTCTTCTGTTGCCTGTCTTTCCTTCCCCGTATCCCTAAGCAACTGGGACTTGTAATAAACCGGTCAGGCTACCATTTGACCTGTTGTGTCTTAATCTCACCACTGGGTAAACATGTACTAACAGAACCTCCTCTGCCTCCTATAAATTGGAGCTTAAGGTCAGTGCATCCCTAAGAGTAAGTCATTGGGTGAAGGTAGCAAGAGGCCTGTGGGGATGAGCAAGGAGCTCACAGATAAGCTAAAAGGAAAGAAGAACATCCATGACCAGTGGAAGAAGGGCCTGTCCACCTGCAAAGAGTATAGGAACGTTGTCAGTGCCTGTAGGGATGCAACAAGGAAGGCTAAGGCCCTCTCTGAATTCAATCTTGCAAAGGAGGTAAAGGATAACAAGAAAAGGTTTTCTAGAAGTATGTCAGCAGTGAAAGGAAGACTAGGGAAAATGTGGGACCTCTACTAAATGAGCTGGGTGCCTGGTAACAGGGAATGCTGAGAAGGCAGAGATTCTGAATGCCTTCCTTGCTTCAGTCTTTAATGCTAAGACTAGCCGTTAGGAACCCCAGACCCCACACCCCGTAGGTAGGAGAGAAAGCCCGGGGAAGGGAAGGCTTCCCCTTGGTCGAGGAGGATTGGGCCAGAGAGCATCTAGCCAAAATTAATGCACGCTAATCCACAGGCCCCGATGGGATGCACCCACATGTGCTGAAGGAACTGGCAGAGGTGATTGCTAAATGGCTCTATCATCTTTGGAAGGTCCTGGCAAACCGGAGAGAGATGCCTGAAGACTGGAGGATAGCCAGTGTCACTCCAGTCTTTAAAAAGTGCAAGAAGGCGGATCTGGGAAACTGCTGACTACTCAGCCTCACATCCATCCCCAGAAAGATGATGGAACAACTTGTTCTGGATACCCTCTCCAAGCCATTGGGAGAGAAGAAGGTTATTGGGCGTAGCCAACACGGATCCACCAAGGGGATAAATGCTTGACCAACCTGACAGCGTTCTCTGATGTCATCACTGGCTGGGTAGATGGGGGGGGGAGCAGTGGATGTTGTGTGCCTTGACTTCAGCAAGGCATTTGACACCATATTTCACACCATTCTCGTTATGAAACCTAGACAGTGCGGGGATAGATGAGTGGATGATGAGGCTGGTTGACAACTGGTCGACTGGCAGAGCTCAGAAGGTTCTCATCAGTGGTGCAGAGTCTAGTTGGAGGCCTGTAACCACTGGTGTTCCCTGGGGGTTGGTACTGGATCCGGTCTCTCAGCGAGTTTGCTGAGGATACAGAGCTGGGAGGAGTGGCTGACACACTGGAAGGCTTTCCTACTGTTCAACAAGACCTGGACAAACTGGAGAGCTGGGCAGAGAGGAACCTGATGAGATTTAACAAGAGCAAATGTAGAGTCTTGCGCCTGGGGAGGAAAACTAGATGATCTTTGAGGTCCTTTTCAACCCAGGCCATTCTATGATTCTATGATTCTATGGTATATTTTTCTGGGTATTATTTTTGGTAGCATTATTAACAATAGATGTAGTATGTGCCACTATTTTAACACTGTAATATGCATGAAATACTAATTTCTTCCTTAGCAAGCAGACCTCAGGTAATATAGCACGCCCTTTATCAGTTTGGTGGTGGGTATCGCCTATTTCAAGCTGTTAAATCTGCTGTCTGCCCTCTGGGTCATCTGCTTGGCTCCTTGTTTAATCAGACAGACTTCCTTACAGAAGTGAACACACAGTGCTGCTGTTCCCAAGTAACATTCTCTAATTTCTATGTGTTTCTTTGAAAAACTATTGACAACTAAGTGTGGGAAAACCTTGCTTTCCACCTATATCTGAGACTGTCTTCTGCTCAGATTTCAACTAACGCAGGTGATGCTGGGGAGGGACTTTTTATAAGGGCACTTAGCGACAGAACGGAGGGAAATGGAGGAGGGTAGGTTTTGGACTAGATTTTAAGAAGAAATTCTGTACTGTGAGGGTGGTGAGATACTGTAACAGGTTGCCCAGCGAAGTTGTGGATGCACCCATTCTGGAAGCATTCAAGGCCAGGCTAGGTGGGGCCTTGAGCAACCTGGTCTAGTGGGAGGTGTTGCTGCCTGTAGCAGAGGGGTTGGAACTGGATGATCTGAAAGGTCCCTTCCTACCCAAACCATTCTATGATTCTATAGTCACAATCCCGAGATGACTGAACATGAGGCAATTTGGCCTTGTGGCAACTTACATCAAGAAGAGCAGTAGCAACTCACAAACTGAACATAGGTTTTTTGAGCTATGGAGTTGCCCATTCTCTGCTGAGTGGTGTAGACGAGACTGTGGCATTGCCTATTCCTGAGCAGTGTCCTTCCCACACTTAACAGAGTTGCAGCTGAGCAAGCTTACCATTTATATGAAAACCACCACCTCAGATATATAGAAATATACTGTCAGTTAAGATTTCTCCTCAGTAGTTTCAAAGAATTATACTGTGACAATAACAGATAAAGAAGTGATTTTGCATATGCTTTCTTTTCAGAGCAGAAATCTTTATGGAGCAAGAATTTATAATGAAATTATTTTCAAACTTTTAATTGTAATGTCGTTGGAAGTTTTAACAAGTATTCTAATTGAAGTGAGTACTAAATTATTAACTAAAATATCCTTACTTTTTAAAATGGCCTTTTAAAAATTAAGGCGCTCCTTAGTTACAAAAGAGGGCAAAAAGGCATTTCCTATTTTCGTACCCATTCAGCTTCAATGGAAAATGTACATTTTAATTACATTTCTGTTTTAAACTAGACGTGCAATTTTTAGACCTATAAGAGAAAAAAGAATTTTTAGACATATAAAGAAAAATCATTTGAAAGTGAAAGGGAAAAGAATAATGGTGTTGCATCTTGTACAGACATTTTTACAACAGAGTAATAAAAATGCAATAAAATTATTCATGAAAATTGTCAATTGCTAATGTATTGTCTTTGAGGTTCTTAGTATCCTAATATAACCCTTTGGAACTGTTTTACTTTCATATTACCGTGCTGGGATTATATCATACATTGGAGAGTGATGCAGAATGTAAATGCAGTGTCAAAGATTACAGAAAACCACAGGGGAAATTAAGAGCTGTTTCTTATATAGTGTTATAGGCCTCAAGCTATTTTGTTCTGGGCATCTTGTCATTACTGTTTTGTATTTAAGTCTTTGGTGGTGGTAAGTGATGTATTCTGAACGTATGAATCACTGTTGCTGAGTCCCAAAAATGATTATATTTTAAAGAATGTCTTCCCGTATTCTGAGACAGTTTTCACTGAGATCTACAGAATTACAGTGATAAAATTATGGAGATATTCTCAGCATTTTATATTTGCATATAACTGCACTTCATTAAAAGGGTGATCCAAAACTCAGTTAAAGTCAGTGGCAAAATTTCTAATAGTTCCAACAAGCACCATTTGTAGTCCATCCACACCTCTGTGCAAACTAATGGCCAATCCAGTTACAGACTCTGTACAATCCAGAGTCAGACTCTGTGGCAATATATATATATATATAAGGCTTGGAGGATTTCCTAGCAAATTTTTATTTCTTTTTTAGTTTTTTCCAAAGCAAACTAACAGATGAATTTTTACTCATTTTACCTTTTTTTTTTTTAATGTTTTTCTCTTGTTCACTTCTTTAATATTGAAACTATGAAGATAAACCATTTCATATTTCTAGTGGAAAAAAT
The DNA here is from genome assembly GCF_016699485.2 of Gallus gallus. NCBI lineage: Eukaryota > Metazoa > Chordata > Aves > Galliformes > Phasianidae > Gallus > Gallus gallus. The sequence goes on from NC_052532.1 coordinate 113,920,951, forward strand.
GTAGGAGACTCTTACCTTCTCTGCCCATCAGTCATTCTAAATAAAAAAAGTTTAGTTTCAAGATCTCTAGAACTTGAAAGATTGTTTTGGGACATATGACCTACATGATACTATGATACTGAATTATCTATTCATGTTTTCTTGCCCAGGCAGGTGATGATCTTTCTGATCACAAGTTTTTACCAAACCTAGCATTTCAACTGTGCTAAATGCACTCGCAATTATGAGTAGTGACAACTAATGCCTATTTTTTTGCAAAAGATATTTAAATGAATCTTGAGAATTCTATCTGTCTTCACAAAATCACTGCATTATGGAGTTCATCAGGGTTCTTGTAGTCAGCTATCTACTGCTGGGGCTGTGCCATGTCACTGCCAGATTAGTGCTATGGAGAGCTATAAATCTGTGTACCTTCTTTTCAAGCAGCATTGTGCAATCACAAAAGAATGGTAGTGCTGAGACTTCTGCAAGTGAGATTGAAGGGAGTTGGAACCAGGGGAATTCCCAAAAAGAAGAACGAGGAGATCATGTATTGACACTGGATCTGAATAAACTAGGCAGCTTGCAAAGTACGTGAAACTTCACAGCAGTAAAAGAGATATGAGCATAGAGAATAACAGAACACTGTGCTTTTATAGCAAAGGAGTATAGTTTAATTGTGGACATAGATAAGAAAGGAAGAAATGGTCTGCATAACATAAAGAAGTTGAAGAATAGACCAGGGAGACTTCCTATTTCAAAGGCAGAGGGGAAAGTGCCTGATTTACTTAGATGACTCAAAAATGATAAAGTGATAGAGAAGCAGAAATGGAAAATGCATGCCAGCTTGATATTGTTTAGTCTTATTTCCGTTCCTGTTTGTTAATTTTGATCAGTAGACAAAGGTTGTGAGCATGTTTGCTTGTGGGCATCCTTGAGAACAGAGCTGTAAACCCCAAAATCTGGAAGTGAAAAATATTGTGTTGTAGTACTAGAGAATCTCTGACTCAACACAGTTTGTAAGGAAAAAAAAAGACTGCATTTTTTCATTTCCTTCATGGAGTAAAATACATGCTTATGCTCACAAAAGGCACTACAGGAAACAGTAAGAAAGCATTAATGTTATCTACTGAAACTGAGTTTTATGGACATTCCTGTCAAGTGTTTCAGGGCTTAAGATCATTACTGGATTAATGTCCGCCTTGGGAGCTTCACTGCATTTTGCTTAGGAGGCTTTGTCTTGAGTTGGCTTTTTGTCACTTTTATATTTGCTCATACGTATGATGTAGGATGATTTCAAACAGTTAACATGGTGTCTCATGACCTGAAGACTGTCTCAGGAGATTTTCAGAGAGGTGACAGTGTTATCCAGTGGTACATCTGCTTTTCAGTTGCTGAAGCCCAGCACAATCTAGAACTGATGCATGTGAAAACAGACTAGGGGATAACACTTTCCATGTGAGGGTCTTTCACATTATTTTTTTTTTTTCAAAATTTTGTTTGATGTTCAATTTTGAACACTGTCCAAAAACTCTGTTTTGATACTCAGATGGCCGAGGAATACTATCCCCTCACCCATAAATGTGAAGGAGTTAGTATGTCTTCTATGAAGCAGTGTGGCAACTGTAGTTCAGTATTTGGTTTAATGTGGATTATTTCCTATCCTTCTCCATCTGGCTTCTGAAGAAAGTTGGCCTCTAACACCACTTTAGCAGAAATAGTTTGTAAATCTTCTTCCCAGCTGCTTGATAATGGGTGCTGTTGATGTGAATTGTTGTTATTATCATCAGTGACTCATTAATCCATTGGTTATTGATCTATTAAGTCTTTTTCATTTTAAATGACAGGACTATAGATTGTGTTGCAGCCTGTATTTCAAAGTCTCCATTAAAAGTTTAATGAAATACATATCATTTTGCAGGGAAATCAAGATACATGAGACAAATGTACTATGGGTTTGGATTTTAACTCCCTCTTTTTAATTCTGTTTAGATATTGATGGTTTCTATTAATCCTAGTGGAAAAGAAACAAACCAAACCAGTCAATATGAACCAACCAACTAACAACAACAACAACAAAATCAAACATAAATGAACAATTACAGAAAAAAAAAAAACACACAGAAAAACAAACAAACAAAAACCCCAACCCAATAAGACCAAAGGGCAATTCTTTTTTTGTTTTGTTTTGTTTTGTTTTGTTTTGTTTTTCTTCCCACTAACTGTGGAGAGGTTGTAAATGACCAACCAAGATGCAACAACTAGCTTACATATGCCAAAAATTACGCAGGAAATTTGATTCTAAATACTTGACTTCGAAAATGTACTCAGCTTAATTCCCAAGCCATCTATTCTCATCAACTAATTAAATACTGAAGGAAAATAAAAATCAAATTCTCATTAGTAGTGAAAAGTTGCCTTAGGTAGCAAAATATTTGCCCAGAAGAAACTTTCAAGTTTTATGTTACCACCTGTGAAAACAGGGGCAGCTGGAATACTGATACAAAACAACACTAGCAGAACCAGTGAGAGCAGCTGAAAATAAGCTGTACAGAATAAGCAAACAGTACAGGAAAGCCTCTGTAAGGATCACAAATTTCAGTAGGAGAGACTGGCCCCAGTCTGGAACTTAACCCACCTGTGATACTTGCACAGTGAACCGGATGGTCCTCTTGTAGGAATCTACCGGGTTATTAAACACCAGCAAGGCAAAGGCAAATTGGGATGAAAGCAATTAGTTCTGAGAAGTTAGCAAAAAATTTCAGATAAGCACAGCCTATTTGGAGTACTTATTGTTTGTTGTAAGTACACTTTAATAATAGGGTAATTTTTTTCTTCCACTGAATTTACCAATTGATGGTAAAAACAGTCCTGTAAAAGTCATCCAGGCAAAATAACGAATTGGAACAATTATTCTTCCTGAGTAGATTTTCTAAATGAAGACTCCCTGCAAAAAGGCTGAGAATGGTTGCATTAGCTAATGGTCCTTTCTTGTTTGTTTTTAACCTTTAAAGCACACACAGTTTTGCAGTGCTTCAGCTGCTAAATTGTGTATTTATACTGGACGTAAAGTTCTCAATCTCTCTCTCTCTCTCATGTGCATACATATAGATATATAGATAGGTTTATCAAACAATTAAAATATTTGTGAAAACAATAGTACAGTTAGGAAAAAAACAGTGCTAGTATGTCTTTAAAATCAGGCATTTATGTGTTTACAGACACACAGAAAGATTGTACATAAATATACCTTTTCAACTTCACAAGTGCCCTTTTTTACTCACGGGCAGTGTGTTAGGCCTGTGATAGTCTGACCATTATGCTGCCACAGCAGTAGATACCTTCAAGCAAATTAGAATTTGCTGGACCTAACTTGCAAAATTTAGAATATGGCATTTTGGATGTAAAATGGCAAGGAGCTGATGGTAATAAGCTTTTCACTTTCAAATATGCTTTCTTGCTGCAAACAAACAGTAGTGACATGCTTACAGCATTTCTCAAATCATCTGTTGTGTTGGTGACCCTTACCCAGACAGTTTTGAAAGCATAATTCTTAGAGAAAAACACATATCTCTAATAAATTTACTTCTAGATAACTCACAAGTTAGGAATCTCCAAGGGGCCCCATTGTATTATGTCCATATCCCACAGAATTTCAGTGTAAGTTGAGCACCTGACTCTCTGAAGTGTTTTCAGATAGCTCTATAAATATTAACATTCTTTGGCTGAATTATGAAAGAATTATTTTAGAACATGATAGGGGTGCCTGTAGTGGGTTAATCTGACCAAACCACTGTATGCATCTACAATAAGTGAAGCAGACCACCCAGTAGCTAGAAATACGTGTATCCCCAAAGGGAGCATGAGAATACTAACTCAAATGGAGATGGTGACACGGAGGGGAACACCACTCTCTTGTCAGAATGTAGTTTTACAAGATGTGTTCCATTTCTCAAAGTTGATTTCTCTGAACATATTAAAACGGAAAATGCTTCTTAGCTTTTCTGTGAGTACTCTAAACCAATCCGGGCCGAGCAGTCCATGATAACCACAGAGTTGTAGTCCCTAGGAATGTATGCAGACAAGCGTCTTCATGAAAAGCCATGAGGGAATAGAGGACTCAAGCATTTCTGTGGTCATTGATTTCTTGGCTTCTCTGCTTAGACTGCAAGGAAGAGTGCTTATTACTGTAAGCCATACTGCTAACATGGGAAATGCCACTAATTCCTTTCTGTCCTGACAGGCAAATTAACATCAGAGCACAACTCTTTCAGGGACTTCTGAGTCCCTTGCCTCATTTGGACATTTTCTATGTAAAAGAAAAATCTAACTATTAGTTCTCTGAGAGGCTTATTTGTAAGGAGGTATTTAAAATCACAGTGGGAATAAATATCTCTGTCGTGGCTTGTGTGGCACTGCTGTGGGATAATGAGCTGTGTTATATCGCTTGACAAGGCTTCGAGCATATCCATATTTAGATGGATAGACTGTGATACTTGCTGTAGTCCCATGGATAGACAGGGAAATATGTTTATAGAAAATGCTAGTTTTATGGAGTAGCTAGCAAGGCCTCATTGTTGCAGGGTAACAAAACTTCAGAGGTCATCTTGTGCTGTGTACAAAGCAGTCTTAATCCCGGACTCCCAAATTTAGGTAGGATAGGCAGAGAAATTCTGCCTGAAAACTGTGTCATACAGAGTGCAAAAAATTGTTTCTTAGGATTATCAAAGTAAAGAAAATGCTTTTCTGCACAAATCCCTTCCAGTTTACACAGCTCCTAGAACTTCCCCTCTCTAAGATTTGTATAGATGCCAACTGTGAGAGATGGCTGGAACAAAACCGATTCTTTTCCTACTCTTTTCTCAAGTTGCCTGTTTATTTTGTAGTAGATATCATTGTCTGGAAAAGTCTTTATAGGTACAAATAATTGTAATTTCTTCTCCAGATTTCTAAAAATACAAAATATATATATATATATATTTTTTTGAAGGGAAGGAATAAGGAGAAGTAGAGAAAGAGCTTAATGCAAAGAAGTCAAATTGTCAACAGATAGAATGTTTAAAATGTTGTTTGTCTTTAGTGATGTTTATTTTATTATGTAATTTCTTTGACATTGCTGACCTTGGCAAAATTGTTATAACTAGTCTGTAAATTTTTGTGTACTTAACCCATGGCCCTTTAATTAATGTTTTTTTTCTATTTTTCCCAAGCACTGATTTAAGCTAAAAATACGTTCCACTCCCTTTTTCTCTTTCTCTTTCTCACTTGCTCTTTCCTTGTGCACTGGGATTATTTATGGCTCACTGGATAATTTCAGAGAGTGTTTGGGATTTTACAGCTGGTTCCTAGACTCAATTACCTTAGTCTTACCATACAGAGCTTTTGATATTAAATAGGATTGACTTCAGATGTATTGAATTCCCATCACTTGCAGAAACATCCAGCAAATAAATTCCACCATTTCTGAGAATTGGAGAGAAACTGTTCTTGGTGCCCTGCTAAGCTCTCTAGTTTGGAAAATAGATTTTTTAAAAATGTTTGGCAACCAAAGATATCTTCTGTGAGACAGAGTTGATAATATACATCCTCATAAAAATAATGGTGATCAAGGAACACTAAAAAATATTCATTCATAAGTGGGGCTCCAACCTGCTGTACTCTGATTACATTCCTCTAAACATAGATAGCTAACATGGTACTGACAAAAGCCACATTCAGTCATTGTCTTCAACAATAGCATACCCAGACTTCTGCTTGCCTGTTTTTATATTAAATCCTTTAGACACCAGGTTTGTCGGGTGAAACAAATTTTTCTTGCCTACTCATTAGACTCATGGCTTTCAATGCCTAAGTTGAAAAATTAAACTACAGTTACTTATAGTACTATATATAGAAGTATATGGTACTTCTCACTTAGCTTTCAGGTCTACCTAGTCCTAAATCCTTGTCTGTGTACATTTTTCTCAACGTGTAGTCTGGCTTTAGTTTATGACAAGTGATACTACACAGCAATTTTATATGAATCTTGTCATGTGTGAAATACGAATATTGTAGATGATGACATTGAAATTTGAAATATCTTGCAAGGAAAAATAGAAAAATCCTTCTAACCATTTTTTTTCCTCAAATGGATATAATTTGTGCCAGATCTGCCTAGCACCAGCAATGATAGCAGCTTCTTCCTTTTTTCTTTGCTGATTCACCTGACTCTTTAGGTGAACTACCCATATCTAATGAAGCATTTCATTAGTTGCTCCAGGCATAGGTTTTCTAATGCTCTTTCCAGAAAAGGTACTGATGTTTTCCTACTGTGGTTGCTTGACCATGGTGAGAGTTACACAGATCAAAAACATATCTTCCAAAGTTAATGAAAAAACACAGGGTTGTGTTAAGTTGCATTACCATTAGTGATATGGTGGAAGAGGATTTTGCACATCACAAGCATTTTTTCCGATCTATCAAGCAAATGAACTTTCTCTAGAGCTAGGCCTAAAAATATCAGTGAAGTAGATTAGCAAATAAACATACATAGTAAAACTACAATTGAAAACTCTCAGTCTGCCTAGTATCTCTAGAGTAATACTAATAACAACAGCTCCTATATTCAGCCTGAACTTTAAGAAAAGATTTCAATACTGATTTCAGGTATATAAACGTGTCTCTTCTGTTCACTGAAGCACTGAAGCAGTTTGCTTAAATTCCATTGCAAACAGTTGGAATATTCACATATTCATGTTGAAAAGGCAGTATATTAGCTGGCCGTAGTAGGCCTTAGCGGACTGTGGCCTCTGAGAGGGGTAGGTCATAAAACATTTTGATTTTGCAACAGTCTAGACCGTTTGCTTTTAAACTTTACACCTGAAAGAGAGGAGCAAACTTTAGTTTGTTTTGTGAATTCGTTTAACAGCTTGAAGGTCAAATCCCAGGAAAAAAAAGAAAAAAAAGAAAAAAAGAAATCATCGTCCATTCAGTGGTCTGGATGATTTGATTTGATTTTTTTTTTTTATTGTTGGTGAGGCATTGGAGTGTTAAATGAAAAACCCACAGCTTGAGGCAAGAGGGAGAAGGTCTTGGCTGTGGGAGGAGAGGCAAACTCTTTAATTATACTAGAAATGGCTCCCCAGGAAAAACTGACCAAAGAGTTGTTCTGTGCAGCACAGAGAAGTTCTTTAACAAGGTTACAACTCAGAAAATGACTTCTCTTAATCATCGCCATGAGTATTGATCACTTATGAAATTTAGAGACCCTGTGGCCATCTGTAATAAGACAGCCTGAGGTCATTGTTTTCCAATCATCTTTCTACCCATATTTAAAACATTATAAACACTGTATTATTCTTCACAGAAAGTCAGACGAGTCACATCTGAAACGTCCACATGCTGTTCTGCAGCTATTTTCATCTTCTCACATGCGTGTGTACAACTGGGCTTCATCTTTGGCTTCATGGTCTCGTATTTCTAAAAACAATAGAGATATACATGTGTGAATGTATATATGTATATATGCATATATATATATGTATGCATATATGTATGTGTGTATTTATGTTTGGCCATTTTTTCTTTGCCATTTTCACATTTAATGTGATGAAGATTCCAAGTATAAATGCTGTCTGGCTGTATTTTATTGGATACTCATAACAACTTAATTATGAAGAATTGTTGCCAGAAATTGGGATGTGATTTCCACATGTTCAAGCAACAGAAGGATTGCATTCTTGTATTTAAAAAGGGTTTTAAACAGTTAGAATAAGATCCACACAGGTAATTTTGTATCCAACTCCTTTTTAAGTACCAACTCCCATTCACCAGAAGAAAATGACAGACACAGGGAAGCTCTTCTTGTTAAGCACTGCATCAGAGAACTGTTGCATCTGCGTGCCTTATTGCATTCTTTGCAGAGAAATTTCACAACTCTAATGATAAATAAATGGGAGGAATAACTTGCTGGATAGCACATATGAGAATTTTGGGAGATGGAACTAGCACTTGCCAACCAAAACTTTATTCTTCTTGGCGTCGTGGCTTCTGGGTTACAACTTCCTCACAATGGCCCAAATTCAGAAATATCTTCTCTGTGCCCTAAGAACCAGAAATGGTACTCCTCCATTGGAATGGAATCAATACCATGAGGTATACCTTAACATCCCATGTTTTATTATTATCATTTATTTTTTATTTATTTTCTATGGGTTAAATTCAGGTAGGTCTCAGTATCCTGGAATACTAACTGAACTGGCTTGAAGTTTACTCCTGCAATTGCAGTGGATATTTCATACAAATCTGTTGGATGATTCCTCTGTTAAATCAGTGCTCTTTTCCTTGCCCTTGTATTCTTCGTGCTTATGGTTCACAGCTGAGTAATACTTTATCTTTTAGCTTTTCATGAACAGTTATGACAATTGGAGTGTTCATATTGTAGCTCACAGTGCAATGTCTTTGTTGACATTATAAATGGACAAGCTGTTTTCCCAAAGCATTTTTTATATCAAGTAATATGAGTCACTTTGCTTAAAGCAGGAGTTCTGCCTTCAGAAGACATTCTTATTTATGAGAATTTGTCAGAATATATCTATGAAAACTGATGCTAAACTGGATTTCAGATGCAGCAATGCTTTTCACCCAAAATGACAACATTTCAAGGCAAACCTTTTTCTTCTCTTTAGTTTTCAGCCAGAATGCTTTAGCTTCTAAAATTATTTGTGACAAACAGTACAGTTTGAGTGATATGTTATCAGTGACATATTATGTTCCTTCAATAAATCCACTCAGACAGAAGCCTTCTGCAGGAGGTACTGGGCCTGTTTGGGGAAAGAAGGCTATGGTGAAGAGGGGACTGAAAGGAACTTGGAGGCTGTCCTCTGTAAGCAACTGGGAAATTCAATCAAGCAGACAGACAGGTCTCTGATGTGATGGAGAGAGAAATTTTTAAAGGCTAAGAGGGGAGAGTGTAGAGTTTGATGTAACTCACAAAGCCACTCACTTGGCTGAAAGCAAGCCTGAAAGCAAACACCTACTCTATAGGGACACAGCTAGCAAGGCAGAAAGCTGTTTATAAGTCTTTTTGTAGTTGGATTGTCTCTAGACAGATCCATCTGAACGTTCTGGCTGACAGGAGGTCCCATTACACAGGGTTTGATCTGTTCTAAATCTTTTTAGAAGCCTACTGTGAATGAGAAAGTGCTTTGCATCAGATACTGGTTATAATGGTTCTAACGACTTCTGCTTGTTTAACAAAACCCTTTTGTTCTTCCTTATTTGCTGGCAATACGTGTCCCTGTAGTTAACAGCTGCTGTGTAGTACACAGCGTAAACTGTACCAGTGCAATCACCACTGGGTAGTACATGTGCATTACTCAGCCTCACTGTGTCAATATGGATAGTCCCGTCTGAAAATCTGAACTGGAAACAGCTGTTGTTCTGCTGTCCTACTTATACTGTGAACAGTCCTTTTTAATCTATGAAAACATGATTGCATACTTTCTCTCTTTTTTAATTTAGGAAAAAAAAAAAAAGAAGTACAGACAGCATGAGTTTAGACATAGTTTAGGCATTCAAGATGCTGCTTGACCTCTTTTAGATTGTCAGGCACCAAATTCAAGTGTAAATCAGTACAGAAATGCCATCATTGTTAGGAAGCAGGATTTTTGCCTAGCCTTTCCTCCATAAATTACAAAGGTGCTTCTTGTTCAACAATCCTAAAGCTCTCTTGCTTTTAAAGTCTCTTGTTTAGTTTTCATACCACGTAGTAGAAGATGAGTCTTAGTAAGAAATAAAAAGCTTAAACTTCCTGGCTGCCTGGATAACTAGTGACGATGGTGTCCCATGCTTCTGCAAAGATTAATGTTCTGTATGTCTACACACAATGGACTTACGCTTCCTGGAGTAATTTTTCTCACATGGTTATTTTTTAAGCAACACGATAGTAGATGTATATGTATAATGGAAATGGCTGTCCTTGGCTTAATTGTGCTTCACTGTTCCATGTTCCAGAGGAGAAATTGGGCAGTGGTCACATGTTGTTTGTTATGTGTTGGTTGCAACTAGTAATGCTTTTTCTGAGTTATGCGTAGGTTTTTTGTACTTTTTGTGTGGCTGTATGAAATACAGATTGTCTGTGAGGGCTGCTGCTGTTAATGTAAGTGAACAAACACAACATTTTAATCACTAGTACAGCCGTGACTCTTTAAATAGGGCCTACAGGTGAAAGATATATTGCTTGTTAGTTGCAGAAGTTTTATGTTAGGTTTTGTGTTAGGCAGACTTCCCTGTGTTCTTCCATACCAGTACCTGAAATCTCACCATCTCACCTGCACCTGATCGGTTGTTGGTGGACCTGAGAGATAGTTTGTTTTAAGAAAACCCCAGATGCCCTTCCCCAGCCTGCAAAAGAAAAAGAAAATTAGTGTTCTCTTCACAATCACATCTCCTTCCTTCTTCCCGAATGTGAAAAAGTTCATCACATCATTGTATTTCCTCTAGAGATTATTAGCAGCCTTAATGAAGCACTCCCATTCCCAGAAGGAGCACAGAGCCTTTTGTATTCCACTTCCCTTCTCCCCTCTCCCAGCATTTGCCTCCACAGCAGGAGACAGACCTGGCTTTGTGCTGTGAGGCTCCTGGTCTCCCAAAGGAAAAGTAAGCACTCTTCATTGAGGCGAACTGTTCCCCAGATTGTATTTTTGTTTCCCCACATTGTCCCTGTGAACACAACTCCAGTCAAACAAATTATGCTGATATATGAATATGACAGCTGTTATTTCATCTTTGCATCACTCCTTTTCTTATTAATCTGGTAGAATGATGAAATCGGCTCTGCCCTGTAGATGTTCTGTGTCTGATCACAACAGTGATGCAGACACGTGCACACTACAATGCCATTCATATGTTATCACATTAAAACTGCCACACTGCTGTGTCGCTTCCTTTTTAGAATCAGAAGATTTAAATGTTTACTTCACTACAGTGGCAGCATCATAACTCCAAATTTTAGCAATGACTTTAGCAGATTTCTTAACATCAGTGGATAAGTTGGATAAATGAATTCCTACTGAGATTGTTCATTGTTGGTTTGCAGGTTTGTGGCAGCCTGAATTCCCTTTTCACTTAACTCTCCTCTTACATGGATGGTGGAGATTCAAGAGAGAATGGAGATTTTTTTTTTTTTTTTTGCAAAGCAGTTGCTCTTCAGACCTTTGGTTTTAAGCAGAGTTAAAATTCCTGATGGCCTGCTAGTGCATTTATCCTCCTGAATGACAGATGAAGGTCTCATCCCTACTGTTTTCCTTAGGGCCTAAATTCTACCTGGCTAGTAAAGCCAGGACATATTTTTGAGCGTAAACTGCAAGATTTAGAATTTGAATCCATTCACTTTGTAGACATATAAGTTCCATAATAACATCCTTTTCTTGTGGGGAATGTACTCTTTGTTTTTCATGTATGTGGCAAAAGGACAGACATATGCTGGTTACTTCTTCCTCTTTTTACCTTGAAAGGTGTCAGATGGTTTACTCTTATTTCCTGCGTGTTTCCTTATATGGATATCACCCCCTGGTATGCAAAGGGTGAGAAAAGAGGGGTCATACCTTTCTCTCCTATGAGTACTGTTTGTACAAGAGGGTGCAGAACACAGATGCTGCCAACTGCTAGATCCAAAATGATTTATTTATTTTTTTTCCCCAAGAGTACCTACAGAACCAGAATGCAGATTAAATCATGGTTTCTGCCTCATTGGATAGCACAGCAACGTTTCCTCAGATCAGTAGCTGTTGTGCTGCAGTATGACAAATGCTGCAGAGTTCCTCCAGCAGCTCCCACATTCATAGGGGCCCTTCACAGCCAAGGCTGTAGCTTCATAGCAAACACTTGAGTCTTGCTTTCAACGAATTTCCACATTTACAGCTCTTCTCCTTTGCCTGCATTTCCTCAGAGTACCTTCTTTGCAGAAGTGCCTCATGATGACTCATATGCTTTTTATTGATAGTACATGAGTATGTAAATATGTGCGACTGGGCAGTATGGGAGAAATACATCTGGAGAGTAGAAGAGATTGCATTTCTTTCAGTGTCTTCTTCCTTCCTACTCACAAGGCATGACTTCCTGCAGGTTTCTGCAGAAAATTGAGCTGCAGGGTGCTGGCATCATGGTGGGGAAGGCTGATTGAAACAGAGCTTTCACAAGCATCATGACCATATTGGCAGCAACATACAGTGAGCGTAATGTTAAAGGCATCTAGGGCTAAGTCCTTGCTCCACTCTGTGCAAGTGCTTCCAGTCCACTTTTGTGTGAAGAACTCATTCATGTGAACTGAGCTTCTCTACTCTTCTGTTTATGCTAACAGCTGTGCTAACTGCACCTTATTTATGCTAGCTAATACATTAGGTTATCACTGGATACTCTAATGTGATGGTAGATCAGATCTGCAAACAAATAAAACATGCTCTGGTCCTAAGGTGAGTGAAGGTGAATAAAAATAAGTTGTAATTATTTATTTATTTCTAGTTCTTTGTGAAAAACTTTTCTTGGTTAGCTCTACCTACATTTATACATTCACCTACATTTATACATTTGTAAAAATAGATGACTGTAAATATGCCAAATGTGTCTACTTTGGGCACTTGTTTAGACAATTTTACTGCAAATTTAGTTCTCACAGTTAATGTGCAGTAAAGTGATCAGAGTGGTGGTGATCATTGTATATAGTAAATGTCTAGACTTTCAAGCCCTACAAAACCAATTTATTTTTAGCAAGACAGATGCAAAGAGACTCCTCATAAATTCACATGAACATAATAGTGTTATCTGAGAGGATACTTGTTTCTTTAATTGAGTATATAAGTGTTTCATAGTGTTATCAATTTTCTCACCTTCTTTTCTATCATGAAATTTAATCAGTTTCCCTTCTTTACTGCTTATGCTTTCTCCTATAAATGGAAAGTCCTCATTAATGAGAACCCATTTTGTCCTTCTGAGTTACGAAACCACATGACGGATGACTCTTAAAGTCTTCATTGCAAGGTTTGCACAGGGATCTTATTGATAATAAGGTTAAATCACAGCTTATCTAAAGCATTAGCAGGAAAACAATGGATCCTGTTGACCTAAGGCAGAATGTATGGACAAAAATCCTTTAAGGATGCTTCAGGAGTATAGTCATCCATCCTTATTAACATGTGATAGAATCAACAAACATCGGAAGATTCTTTATCCAAGCAGACAAGTAGGTTTAGTATCATCACTCACATGCTTCCATACATCTGCCTGGTCTGTTCATTACCTCAAATCAAGGTTGCAGAAGAATCTCTGTGATTGTAATTCCTCTGTCAGTGCCTGGTACCCTTGGAGACTTTGTGCCTCTGCAGCTCTTCCTCAGAACCAAGGCTGTACATGAACTTAATAACAGCCTTTCTGGTCAGAATGACTGTGCAGATGACTGTAGTGTGTTGCAGGTCTAAAGCCAGGGAGCTGTGGTTAAGCACCATCTACATTTCTGGATGTCTGCAAGCGGTGGTTTATGGTTATGGCAGGCTGTAAAATGACCAGAAAATAACTTTTATTCTCCCAGTTTGACTTGAGCGTGGTTTCTACTTGTTTTCCTAATCTCTATTGAAAATTATTTGGGGGCAAGAAGAGGATAACAGTAAATATGTATCAGCAAGGATCTTAATGAGACATTGTAGCAAATTATTTCATTACACATGATAAATTGATAAAAATGAGAATTACTAGATGTGGCCTTAGAATATAGAAGTTAGTCTGAACATACATCTAGGCCTGAAGAGTAAAGCTCATTATCTTTTCAAGTTAAGTTCTCATGTGAACTGTAGAAATAGCAGTGACTTCTCCGAACATGTTTTGAGTTGCTGTGATTTTTTATATTTTATTTTTGGAATTACAACATAATGGCTTCTTTCACATCTATATATGACCTTGGGTTATGTTTTTGTTCTGTTTTGTTTGTTTGTTTATTTTGTTAATTGACATAATGTCTTTTCAACTTAGTTACTTTTATATGTTGTCATGTATTGCAGTTCACAACATATAGAAAAGGCCTACTTGTGGAGGACAGGTGCTTTATGTTATGTTAAAGCCAAAATATTTTTGCCTGCTTTGTAACATTCTGAGAAAATAAATAAATAAAAATAAAATTATACAAATGGTTCAAGATTCCCATTAAGTAAGCCTTAAGGTTTGCTTCAAATTGGCTACTCCAGGTCTGATGGAAGTATGGGACATGTTTATTCTTAGTGAATAGGGAAGTTACCTCAAGGAATGCCTGTTGAGATTAACTGATGAAAAGGGGCTGCATTCACAGTCCATGCTGGCAGCTACTCAGATTCTTCTTTTCTTCTTGCATGAGAGTCATACCAATTAAAATATTTTGTTCATCAAAATTAAAGTCCTACTGCATTAAACAATGCTGTAGTCCATTAGGCCAGATAAAGAGTGTGTAAGTAATTTTATTTCCACATAATTCCTCTGGATTTCTGTTGGCATTAATTGGATAGGATTTAGTCACTGAGGATGAAGCAGAAATTCTGCATTATTTTCAAACTACTAATTTTACTCTTATTTGACTAGCTAAATATATATATATATATAAACACAGCACTTTACTTATTATCATATAACAAAATATACTTATCCCAATACGTCTGAGGATTCTGTTTGGTTACTTAAATTGTGAAATTTAATTTCACTTAATTGTGAAATTTAATTGTGAAAACAACTTATCTCAATACACCTGCAAAGAATTAAAGGTTCATTATCACTGGGTAATTCTGAGTAAGTAGGAGAGAAAAAGTGGCAGGGCTCCTGATAGTCACTTTCATTGAACATTATTTCTGATTCCACAGCTCCATATTCTGTAATTTTAAGAAGATACCTCTTCAAGGCTCAAGATAACTTGTAGTCTTAACAAAAAGTGTCAGTATAGTTCAGTTCCCAGTTCCTGTTACAAATACAAATGGTGACCTATATATTTATTTGTATTATTTAAAGACTCCATTGAATGGATAAACATCTCTTCCTTCACCTTTATGTGTAAATATCTTTTCCTTCTTGGAGTACCTTTGGGTAAGTGAATACATCTCAGTATTGTTAGGAGTTGCTAAGAGTTGTTAATATTTTAGCTTTCAGCCTGTGTTATTGAACTGAGTGACATATTTAGCTAAAAATCTAACTTTTGCTCCTTGCAGGAAGCTATATGGCTGTCTGAGGACTAAAATCACTGCTTTTAGAGCTATAAAAGATGGACTTCATCTTCCACAACATGAGAAGTTGGATATACATCCCAGGTAATAGAGCTGCTAATCCAACTTATTTGACTGTAGTACAAAATGTTTTTATATATATATATGTTGGAGAAAGGTGAATTATTCTGAAAACTGTTATTTTGTAACATTTCTTTTTGTTAAAATAGAATCTTGTTAAAATTGAATTCTTGTCTTCAATTGTATATCTGTGTGCTATCCATATGACAAAGAAAAATAAAACTTGTATGTATCTTAATCCAGAATAAAACAAACACATAAAAGTGAAAATTTGCACTTCTGGCAATCAGCAGTTTCTAAAATTAAATGTTTCTCCTTAGTGTCCAACCATCTACAGTTACACTTACAAAGTAAGGTGCGTTAATGCAGTAAGGATTAATCAGTAAATATGCCCTTCTTCTTTTTTTCTTTTTTTCTGAGTCCACATAGGTGATCAGAACGGTTACTGCAAAGAACTGAGAAAAATACCACCTCTTCTACCCGCCTTTTCTTTTATCTTGCAGCTTGAACAATAAGTCTCTGTTCAGTCTTTCCTTTCTTCCTTTCTATACCTTTTCAAAGTCTTTGTCCTTCAATTCCATTACAATTTGTTGTCTCATCTCATATTCACTTCTCCCAGTTCAGTTCCTTGTCCCTTGTCCCTTTATGTTTTATCTTTTTCTGATCTGTCCTGCTGTTCTCCTCTTTTTATGATGTCTAATGGAACTTATGGCAGAACATCTTTTGTCAGGTCTTTCATTATTGTCTAATCATGGATATTATTTTTAAATTTTACATAGAAACATGTTTGGCAAGTTATATTTTATGAGCTGAAAGAAAAAAAAATGCACTTTGCAGCATGCTGTGTGAGCGGAACAAAGAAACGGCTGCAAAGATAAATGTACCAAAGGCTCTTCATAAGCTCCATCTTAAAAGTCGGTTTCTCAGACAGCCCAACAGGATGTCCAAACTCAATCAAAACGTGTCAGGCTGCATGCTTGATATTTCAACACTAAAAAGATCTCACCCTAGTTTTAACACACAGAAAATGGATTATGTCATGCCACCAATGAAACACGATGCCAAGTGAAAGTTTTATTACGTGCTATTATAAATCTGGTAGTGAACTGACTTTCAAAGTCAATGCTGGTGTGCAAATTATTAATTCCTAGCCAAAGGCATGGGGGCTGCTAATGTTAAGAGTAAATGCGTCTTATCTAGTTCTCCATTTTTATATTTATGACTGGTGGAAATAAGATATTCCCATTGGATAAAATTATCTCAATTTTAGTGAGAGCCAATAAATACTACCTCATGGGAAAATCGCTGTTTCATAACAATTCAGAACATTGCAGGTGGGAGAAGAACCCAGTTATGTTTTCTTCTCTCTTAATTCTTGTTCTATAAACAAAAATATGCATGTCTTTTACATGATGCAATGCTCAAAGAATGCTTAAACTTTGACAATATGAAATATTTAACTGGATTTTCTTTTCCTGTATAAAACATTTAGCAATGTGAGGGCTCCTTTTGTTTTCTAGGCAGCTCCCAGAATTTCTGCTCCCGTTCATGAGAGCAGGGAGAAGTGGAGAGGATGCCTGCCTGCTCCTCAACAGCTTCAGAGGAACTGAGCAGCAGAATTGTTTGCAGGCTCAATAATCATTCTGTTCATCATTCTGCCTATAAATAGCCTCACATCCATGGCTAATCACTGACCAGTACAATAATGATAAATGTAAGCCAAGAGGATAAACAATTGCACTGTGCTGTATCTCTCACAGACAGGTTTCAAATAAATCCAACTAAAATATCTGTGGGAATTTAATAGAGAAAGAAAAAAAAGAGAGAGAGGGAAGAAAGGAAAGAAGGGAAAGGAAGGGAAGAAAGAATGAAAGGAAAGAAAGAAAGCCATGTGTCTGTGGTCAGCAGTTTTACCAAATCTGCCTGTGTCACTGATTTAAAAAACAGGAAGATGTGAAGCCAGGGACTGTTAAGAGCACAGACTTAAAGCAGAGCTACTAATAAAAATGACTGGAGGAAAAATGAAGAATAGAAATAAGCTCTTTTTGATGGAAACGGTTGTTTCAAACTGGAATTATGTACAGTGTTCAGCCATAAATCTTCAATAATGTTTTATCTCCTCACTATTTTTCTTCTTTTTCGCTTATCTTCACATGCACACACACCACCACTGCTTGCAATGACATAAAGGCACTGCTGTTACTGGGTAGGAGCTGCTTAAGCCAGCTGTTAAAAAGGGACCAAGTTGCAAATCAGAAAAAGAAATGTGGGAAAGAGATACATGCTTGTACTGAAAAACAAAAAACCCAAGCAAACAAGAATCTCTAGATGTGAAGTCTACTAACACAGATTTGAAGAGTGTGTTGGAAAGGGCATCTTTATAAATATGAAGTGCCTTAAGAATTTGATGCTTCAGCTATTGTGACTCAGGAAAATCATGGTCTTTGAAAAAAATATTTGCAAGATATTAGCCACTTTAAAACTGAAATGGCCAGGATTGCCTTTAGACTCAGTTCAGCTCTGAACTAGTTAATGTCACCTCTCACAATGTATGGTTAGAGAAAACCAACGCAGTATTAGTTAGAAATCAGCCTTTCTCAGTAATAATTAAAAAAAATGTGTTTTATAATAACACTTGTTTATGATTAGTCAAGCTGTGATTTATATTTACTTCAGTGACATCTATTTTAGTCATCCTGTTATCCTACAAAGAGGTTTAAAATGGTCTAATAAAATATTTTGAAATTACTTAAATGGTGTGTGGTACACAACAAATTCTGATTGAATGTTTTAAGTGCACCTTAATTAACATTTAGATTTGAAATGTGCAACATGTAATCTAGAAGAATTTATGCCATTTAAAGGAATATGAAGTAAGATTACCAGTGAACTTTTACAATTCTTTTTCCTTATATAGCCAGGCTTGATTTTTATCTTTCTGAAGAGCTTAAAGTGCAGATTCCTTAAGTTTCAAGCAGTACAGCAGTAAACATAAAATTCATTCCATGTTTTTCTATGAAAAGGACACCTCTTGTCCTTCACATGGTAAGAACTTATTTCCTATAAATAACTTCAGTTAATGTATGTATAGGTAGCAGATGTGGAATGCTCAGAACCAAGTGTGATTCTCATGTCTGCAAATCTGCGTTCCCTCTCCGACACCTGTGTTTGGACAATACTTCTGTGACAGTAGGAAAAAGGAAAAGTTGTATTGATTCTTCTGTATATCTTAGCTCTTTGAAATTTGATTTGAGTCTTCTGTGATTCCCTCCAGTCACTAACCTCTTTACTTTTGAACCTAACCCAGCAAAGAAATGGGACATACATGAACACCAACTGATAGCAAAGCCTTATGGTATATACAGAGTATAAGTTTAATTATTAGTGCTTACTTTGATATAGCGTCACTTGAAATGAAAATTTTCAATAAGATTTTCCATTTACAGCTTAAATATTTTGAAGTATCCCCAAATATTTTTGGCCACTTTAGCCATCTCTGCTTAAGCAGTGCATGTGACAGAGAAGGGGACAGAGGAATTCATGTATGTGAGGGAAGTTCCATTGCCCAGGGATATGCTAAGGCAATCCTTGATGTGTTACTACTGTTTGCATAACTCTTCAGTGTGAAGACTGTGTTTCATCTGTGATAATGAAATCAGTGCTTTTGAACCACTCTCAACTTTCCATAGGACCAGCTAAATATGTACCTATAATCACAAAATGATTTGTCTTGATATAACTCAGCATGATCATTTAGTGTGGTCAAAATGACTGATTCTTACTTTGTTTTTCAATCTCTGGAGAAGGGAATAAAATGACTTCCTTTTGGCATTTCACTGCAGATGCAGTCATCCAAGAAACTCCACATAAAGCCAAATTTCATGTTTTGTTTTTCTTTAAGAAATATTGTAATGGATGTACGTTGTACATTTAATTGTTTTCATAGAATTAATTTCACTATATATATTTAAAATTGTTTAATGGGTGTGTAATGCTTTTACAATAGAAGAATGGTGAATGTAAATACCTGGTATCTTGGAGAACATTGATGACTATTATCATGCAATGTATGACACGCGGAGGAATGAATGTTGAAATAGTGTCAACCACATCAAATGTGAAGCATGTTAATGTTTTTCCCCCTGAATACAGTAGACCAAGACTAATGCATAGGAATCAGGGAGTCTAGAAGATTTGTGAAGGACTATGGCAACTGAAGATTGAATCTGTGCTTTTAACTGTGCATAAGTGTAAACATATGTAAATGAAATTTTATGTTGCTGGGATTATATTTGTCCATACTAATCTGGCAGAGAAATCATAAGCATCTCTGTGAATTTCATACTGTGTCTGCCATCAGTAACAGCCATAGCACTTTCTCCTTTCCAAACAATTCAAAATTAATAAATTATTTCTTGAATGCATGTGCAAAATATACTGGGAATGTAAAGATCCGCTACAGATGAAACATTGCAGAACCACAGAATCTAGTTTTAACTGAATACCTTCTAATTTAAAGTAAAAGCATTCTATTTCGTTCACAGTTAATGTTTACAATTGAAATAGCATGCTTTTTTTTCCTGAAACTATACCATTTTAAAGGCAGATGGATGTAATTGAGATGTTTGTACGTAAACCTGAGGTCAGGTGTGTCTTCAGCCCAGAGGCTTTTTTCCAACAGAGAACTTAAGAATAGGACCTCCCAGCTTCTCCCTCATCCTCACTATGGGGTTATACCTGAGAGGGCTCTTCATCACATTGAAAGGAAAAAGACTGATGAGTCAGGGTTACTGTGGTATCTGCTTTCCTTTCTCAATGTGTGAAGTTCTTTACACAAAATGCTCTCAGGGATCTGTGCCCTCCAACTTGGTTCACTTTTTTAAACTAAGTTTTCACAGAATCCCTTGTTTCTAGGTTCCATAGTGGTGGTGTTGTTTTTGTTTGTTTATTTCTTGTTGTTTTGTTTTGTTCTGATTTGTTTTGTTTGCTTGTTTGCTTTGCTCACTTAATTATCTGGGAAAGGCTCTTTGCGTTTGAAGGAATTTAAATCCTTTCCTCTCCAAAGAAAATCTGGCAGAAGCAACATCCTGTTGCAGCATCTTCCACAATTTAAATTTGCCTTCAGCATATTAAGATTCGATGACTAGGGTGTTATAATTAACTGAAACTAGGAATGAAGTAGGGTAGAGTCACTATAGACGCTCTGAACCAGTGGAGAGAAAGAGGGGAGATAGAGGAGCATGATTCTCCCATGTGGTATAAGGATTAGGAATGGAATTAGTCTTTTATCTTTAGCACTTAAATTGCTAGAGTCAGGTGAATTTAATCTGGTCCAATACTGGCAGAATTAGTCTCAGTATTATTAATGGGAGAAACTATTTTCACTGCTAGAAATTTAAGACTCTCTCTGCGTTAAACAGTACTTTTCAATGAGAACTTTCAATCTGCTGTGCTAGGTAAATGGATGCAATTTTCTTTTAACCTGAATATATTCTGAGTAATTAAACTAATGAATGTTAAGTCAGTATAAAATGAAGCCAACTTGATCACAAAAGAGTCATTTCTTTCAAAGTCTGTGATTCTAAAGGGATGAAATATGCTTGTAATATAAAACTTTTTTTTTTTTTCAATTAAAATGGTCAAATACTATTGTTGCACATCTTTTACAAATTCTAAGCATTTTAATATGGGTAGTTTCTGTAGTTAAATTTTTGTCCATGGCTTTTGTCTTTTCCTGTCTTCCAACCTCACTGGTGCTTTTTCTAGGCTTCTGATTCTTGTCATATCCATGCCATGAATTCTGAATTAGGTCAGCTGTCAAATTCCCCATGCTCTCCCAGAACAGCTTCACTCCTTTCTCGAGTTCATGGTGAAAGACAGACATGTTGCAAAGAAGTAGGGAAAAGATGAACTAGTACTCACCTGTCCATATTTCTCTGTTGGAGATTTATCTTTGGGTGAGGATGGACCTAAAGGACTTTTGGATGCCAGAATACAGAATTGATTGTCTTTGAAGAAGTAGAAACCTGAAGGTGAGCATTTCCGGGCAGGGGAGGACTGACAGAAGACTGTTATTCCAAAGATTACGGGCGTGGGGTTGTGGTGTTGACATGGAGTGTGAGGAAGGCTTCTCATGAAGTTAGAGCCAGGGAAGCATGGGACAGCAGGATGGTGGCTGTGCACATCTTAAAGAAGGGCTTGAACTCCTCTGAAGGCTCATTCACTCTATTTCTGGTAGCTAGTTTGCAGCATTTGATGTGTGAGTGTAGAAATGTCTTTCTATGGCAGGCCCCTTCTTCCTGGCCGCTGCGCCATGACTCTTGCCCCCACTGCTGCAGTGGCTCTGCCCTGCCAAGCAGCCCAGCCCTGCCCTGGGAGCGCACCCATTGGCAACAGCCAAATCCATTTTCAGTTGACATAAATACTGAATTTATGTCAAAAGGGGATATGTAGAGTAGCAATCAGTCATTCATCTCAAAAATCTGACTGTGTCTCTTTACTTTTATAAGACCTTTCTTACCAGAGAAAAATATTCTTCTCTTCACAATCACGCCTAATTCTGTCATGACTTTTTGGCAGAATATACATTGTGAACAACTATTTTCAAGGATGAAGTACAGGAGGAGTACAGTTCCTTCAAAAATCTCTGATGAGCACTCTGATAGCTCACTGAGAATGGCATCCACTGCCACTGAACCAGTCAGACACATTAGTTTCACAAACACAGGGTCACATATCCCACTAGCTCTGTGTTAGGTGCTTTTTTGGTTGTTTTTTTTTTCCTCTCTTTTTTTTGTTTTAATTAAAAAAAAACATTAAAAATTAAAATATTTTTTTGTTACTTATATACATTAACTATATTATATATTTTACAACAGCTTTTCCAGAGGTAAGGCCTCCTGCTTTATTATATCAGTCTACAACAACAGAGGCAGATGTTGGTGATATGGTGGTAGAGGCTGAACCTTCCCACCAATATCCAGTTACCTTTTGTTGTTGTGTGACAGATGGCAGCAAAGGGACTCTCTGACACAATGGTGTCTGACATGAAAGTGTGTATAAACAAAGGTGTGTCACTGAATTCCTAGACAGGGAAAAAAAAAATGGCACCCACTGACATTCATTGATGCTTGCTGAACATTTATGGAGACCAGTCAGTGGATGTGAGCACACTGAGGTGGTGGGTGGTGCATTTCAGCAGTGGCAACAGCAACAGCAACAGTAGGTTACCTCACTGGTGCATATTTTTACAAGCATGGCATGCAGGCTTTTGTTAATCACAAGTGAAAAGGCACAGCTCATGGTGGTGACTATGTTGAAAAATAGTGTTTTGTAGCTGAGATTTTGCTCTATCAAATAGTGTTATTGTGCTATTTGAGGAGAGGTCATGTGTGCATAGGGTCTCAGAGCTGAAATAATTATCTATTTTTTCTCTGGCAAAACTCCCAGTTTAGTTAGTAGGGCTTGTTTCAGGATTATTAAATAATTGCTTCTAACACAAATGCATTTTACATGGTAATTACTTTTGAACTGTTGTAGGTGTAACTGTCAATGAAACTCAGTCCTTTGTCTTCACAGCAGAGAAGGCAAAAGCTCAGCACCTGCCTTCTCTACACTTCCCCAAGAACTGCTATTTAAGAGTGTGGCAATTAAAACAGCCGTAATGGCAATGCCTTTCTTTCTTATTTCACACTTAGCATGATCTCATAGAGTAGCACAGAACTATGAGACAGGAGTTCCTGCTCATCTGTCTGTTTCCCTCTTGGCTTGCAGGAAATGCAACAAAACTCCAGCTCACCTTTGCAACCATGCAAAGAAGATAATAGTCTTTATCTGTCTGTCTTTCAGAGCTGTAACGTGAAGTAATTTGGCATTGACATTGTTTCTGTTTAGGAAATTTGGGATTGATTCTATTCCCCTTACAGCTCTTGAGGCTGTCCTTCCTTTTCAGGGACTCGCTAAAGAAAAGAAATTACAAGTGAGGAA
The DNA here is from genome assembly GCF_016699485.2 of Gallus gallus. Taxonomy (NCBI): domain Eukaryota; kingdom Metazoa; phylum Chordata; class Aves; order Galliformes; family Phasianidae; genus Gallus; species Gallus gallus. The sequence goes on from NC_052532.1 coordinate 113,944,188, forward strand.
AGCAGGTTACAGAGCTCTCAAAATGCTGTATGTTTTATTAACAGCTACAACTACACTTGCTTGGGACTGAATTTCTCTTTAGAGTTTCCTTGTAATTTTGAACAAGGCTCCTGACAGAAGTAGTTGTTTTATGTGGCAGACTAACTTCTGAAAGATGCAGATATAATGAGGTACCCAAAATGTGCAGTATGAGCACTCTGAGAAGCTGAAACATACCATTTTCATAGCTGCCTCTTCATAGGCATTGGAGAGCCCTGACATATCTGCAGCCCCAAATGTACTGTATTCTAGAGCAGCGATAAGCATCAATGGCTCACATACTTAGTGTCTTGGTACTCCAATTGGTACTCCAGTGTAAATGTGCCACTGAAGTGCAGTTGTCAGTCTTTCCACTTCTCCAGCCTACAGAAAACAAATACGTCTGTGCTATGATATGAGTGAAAATTTTCCTAAAAATATGTGCACTGTCTTTTTTTTTTCTATTTCTTGGACTGCTGTTTGATGCACAGTGCTGTGTCAGCAGCCATCATATGATACGTATTCCCTGTGACTGAACTGGCCAAATAGAAAGAACTGCTTTGATCTCATTCCCATCTGTTGTATAAATTAGCTACTGCTGGAATATAATGGGACTGGTTTATGTTTCATATCATTTAATGCACTGGAATTACTACCAGAAATAACTATCATAATAAACCTGAGAGTAATGATAGTCATTCTTTTTGTGGAGAAAAAAGGCTGCTAAATCTACACACGAGTTTCCTTCCACGGGCTTACACATGGTCCTTGATTGTATCACAGAATTGTAGAATTGCAGAATCAGAGAATTACAGAATCACAGAATGTCATGACTTAAAGGAGACCTCAGTGATTATCTAGTTCCAAACCCAATACCATGGGTGGAGTTGCCAACCACCAGATGAGACTGCCCAGAAACCCATCAAATCTGGCCTTGAACATGTCCAGGGATGGATGTTCTCTGGGCTGCCTAGAGCATGTATCATGTGCACAAAAACTTGGATTCCTAAGTGATCTCGGAAGAGAGCTGAAAGCTTTGAATCTAGATTTGTTTTAATTCTTGAAATGTATGTTACATAAATGCAGCATTTGGGGCTGTAATGAGATAAAAACAAACAAACAAACCTCTCCTTATATATTATACAGGGTTATGTGATATATATTGAGTGACAACATCAATGGCCAAAAGAAGGCCAAGTGATGTCATCTCCCTGGACTTCTACAAAGCCTTTGGCATGGTCCCACATGTCATCCTTGTCTCTAAATTGGAGACGTGGATTTGAAGGGTGAATTTTTTGATGGATAAAGAATTGGTGGGGTGATCACAGCCAGAGGCCTGTGGTCAACAGATATATGACCAAGTGGAGGCTGGCCATGAGTAGGGTCCCTCAGGGGCCTGTCTTTGGACCAGTGCTCTTCAGTATGTTTATCAACAACCTAAACAACAGGATCAAGTGCACCCTCAGCAAGTTTTCTGATGATGTCAAGCTGAGTGATGCAGCTGATATAACAGAAGGAAGGGGCACCATCCAGAAAGACCTGGACAAGCTTGAAAAGTGAGCCTAATGAGGTTCAATTAAGGCCGAGTGCAAGGTGTTGCACTTGGGTCAGGGCAATCCTAGATATGTGCACAGACCAGAAGAACTCCTTGAGAGCTGCCCTGTGGAGAAGGACTTGGAGGTCCTGGTGGATAAAAGGATGTACATAAGTCTGCAGTGTTCTCTTGCAGCCTGGAAGGCCAGCTGTGTCCTGGGCTGCATCAGAATTGGAGGGGCCAGCAGGGTGAGGAAGGGGATTGCCCCCCACTATTCTGCCCTTGTGAGGCCCCATCTGGAGTACTGTGTCCAAGCCTGGGGCCCTCAGCACAAGAAAGAGGCAAAGCTCTTGGGATGGGTCCAGAAGAAGGCCACAAAAATGATCAAAGGGCTGGAGCACCTCTCCTATAGAGAAAGATTGAGGGAGATGAGCTTGTTCAGTCTGGAGAAGAGAAGGCTTCAAGGAGACCTCGTTGTGGCCTTCCAGTACTTGGGGAGAGCTTATAAGTAGGAGGGAGAGCAACTTTTTACACAATCTGGTAGTGAGAGGACAAGAGGGAATCATTTAGGCTGAAGGAGGGGAAATTTAGGTTAGGTGTTAGGCAGAAATTCTTTCCCCAGAGGGTGGTGAGGTGCTGGCACAGCTGCCCAGAGAAGCTGTGGTGCCCCATCCCTGGAGGTGCTCAAAGCCAGGTTGGATGGGGCCCTGGGCAGCTTGAGCTGGTGGGGGGCAGCCCTGCCCATGGCAGGGAGATGGAAGTAAATGATCTTTAAGGTCCCTTCCAACCTAAGCCATTCCATTATTCTATGATGCTGGGAGTCTGTGATTCTATGATGTCCTTGCAAGTCCTGAGGAAAAACAAGTGTTGATCCAACCCAGCAAAACTTGTTTTCTGTTCATCTAGTTATTTCTATCACTGATAACCATGTTTACAAAATGCTAACAGACTTGCAGTTTTCCTGATCAGAAATATAGAGTTACAACTGAACAACCAAAACAATCCATTCAATTAAATTAATTAGGAAAATAAGACAAAACTCTGCTTCCTCATTTTTTTTTAAATCTGCTGTTGAATTCTTCACAAACAGACTTTTGTGCTGTCCCCATTAAGTCCCCTGAAGTCCCTAACAGCTTTCAAACTATCTTTCATGTAGGAATAGCTAAGCTCATCCTCTCAGGCTTTCTTGTGACACAGACTCTCTGTTGAAACGACTGAATCATAGATCTGCTTTAGCACAGCACGCTACCTGGGTGCACACACAGCGATTCAATCAATGTGTTTCCAGAATTTTCCCTTCCACAGCTTGTGCTCTCCTCCCTGTCCCTGAAATCCCAAGCACACTGAGTAGTGCAAATCATGGGACTGGCCATTGAAAATGCTGTCATTTGTTCTGCCTGACTGAATGAGAATTTCAGCAAGAAACAAATGACCTCTGTCCTAAAATACTGAACAATCATTTGTATCTAAAAGCATCACTCTCAAAATTGACAGTTCCCCTAATGTTTTCTAAATTCATGGCTAAAACAACCATACCTTCAAAATTTTACGAGATGTTTGAATGTATCCATCATCCCTTTCAAAGTAGGGGAAATGACTGGCAATCCTTTATACAGAGCATCCAAGAACATGTAACTAGCCCAGGCTCTTTAAAGTGAAGGTACAGTAGGAAAAAAACTGCTAGCAACAGAGAAGTAAAACAAAACTTACGGTTAAAAATACATAAGATACATACATATTAATTTCTATTTTTAAAGTATGTGCTAATCTGGAACAAAAGGCAAACATAGTGCATGAGGCATCCGACAAAGCTATTTAGAATGGGAATCAATTACCTTAAAGACCGCCCATAACAACTACTAGGTGAGAATTTACTTTCCTTTCTTGTCTGCACTCTGACTTTCTGAACTGTCCTTTACATATCTGAATTAGTCCATTAGCAGATGGCACAAATATGCTCCTTTGCCCTTCAATCTCCAAGGACACAAGAGAAACTTCAGCATTCAGTGGGTGAAACCCACAAGCTAACACATAGCAGAGTAAAAAGAAAATGAGTACCGTTAGTGTAGGAAAGTAAATCTTGCTGACACTTAGTAAAGTGACTTGCACAGTGTTGAACACGGTTTAAGGTTCTGCTGAGTTGTAAGGCACATGAGTAATGAGGTGAAACAGAATGTAGAAACATAACAATGTTCCTGTGTACGTGAGTAATGCTTCTCACTCTAGATTCAGAGTAACAGACGCAGGGACAGATAAGGAAAATAACAAGCTTCCTAAAAGGAGATTCAAAGTATAATTGTGGGGTTTATTTTGTTCTTGCTTTATTTGTTTATTTATTTATTTGCTTATTCTTATTTTTTCCTTGGAAAGGAGGCAAAATATAAGATAATGTGAAAACTTCTCTGTGAACTAGACAGGAGTGTCAAAGATAGTGGGGTGTCTGAGAACTTGGATTTTTCCTATCTATCTTATAGCATAAAGAAAGGGAGACTTTCCACATATACTTTCAAGTTGAAAAACTTTGAGATAGCAAAACCAATGTTTTTTTCACATCAGAAAAATATAGATTGTGGATCTATCAGTGTGCATGCTGTGTGTGCTTACGCCAGGAACTTAGATAACCAGTCCTTCATTTGCAGACCTGCTATGTCTAAATGGGAGAAATAAGAGAAGAAAGGGGTAGCTTGCACTCTTGCTATCTCCTGGTATTCTCAGAGCCTTTTCTGAAAAAAAAATTGAGATTAGAGAGATCTTGGCTCAGATTTTCATCTCCTGATTGTTATGAAATAAAATCAGGTTGTGGATATGTGAGGCAGGAGCCTGTTTTCTTCAAGACAGGCATCTTTTCTGAGGGGACACCATTGGTGCGAACAATTCTGTGACTTTTTGGGAGAGGTCCCACTTCAGAAGGGCAGGTAGAATATTGCTGAAGAGCTAATGGAGAGGATCCTTCTTCAGTTTACAGCTTATTGCTTGACTTTTGAGTGCTATGTTAGCTCTCGCCCTTTCCAAGAAGAGCAAGAAGCAAACAACCCTGTGTCATGGCACTCTCAGCAAAGTTGCTGCCTCCAGCCTTCAAAATAGCTTCAATAAATACAGCACATTAACCAAGCCTTGTTAGTAGTTGATTTAAACCCATATGTACATTCCACTGTAGTCTTAATTAGATCAACTACAGAAACAGCCACAATAACCATTTGCCTACATTTTTGAAATAGAAATCACAACAGGGTGATTCATTTGTGTCTACTTTGAATTACTTGAAGATAATAGCTAGTTGTTTATAACTACTAGGGCTGCTCTGAAAGTAATGCCTCCTATTTTATTATGTCGGCCTATGACATCAGAGGTGGATGTTGGTGGTATGGCAGTACAGGTTGAACCTTCCCACCAATGTCCCCTTACATTTAATTGCTGTGTGACAGACAGCAGCAGAGGGGCAGTCTGACAAAACAGTGTCTGACGTGAAAGTGCTTATGAAGCAAAGGTGTGTGTCAGAACTCCACCATGCAGAAAAAAAAGGCACCCATTGAAATTCATCGACACATGCTGAACATTTACGAAAATCAGAGGAAGTGAGCACAGTGAGGCAGTAAGTGATGTGTTTCAGGACTGGTGGCAGCAACAGTGCTTCACTGGTGCAGACTTTTAAAAGCATAGCATGTAGGCTCTTGTTTATCACTGGCAAAAATGCGCAGCGAATGGTGGAGACTATGGTGAAATCCTCACCTATAGTGTAACTGAGAATTTTCTCTCTCGACTTGTCTTAGTGTGGTCTTTGTATCTGTTGTAGATTCCATGGAAATAAATAGGAAACATAACTTTTGGAGCAATCTGCATACATTGTTTGATTAAATTTTTGACAGCTTCTCTGCAAAACCATTGATTTATGTGAATATTGTTCTGTTAGCTGATGATCTTTAACAGCACTTACTTAACACTTGAGGCTACTCTTCTACCAAGAGTAAGTGTACCTATGAGGGCATAGAATACCACAATTAGGGGTCTGGGCATAAGAGAGAGAAATTCTCAAAATCATGACACCTGATCAGGACTCACTCATTCCATCTGTCCCATTTTTCTTCTTAACTGTGAATCAACATGTTATTATCAAACTCTCCCTTCAGAATTTCAAGAGCTGTGATAATTTCACTGGTTTCTTAGTGAGTCAGGCTTTCTCCTGAAAAAGAAACCTCATTTTAACTGGCATTATTTTTTAACATCAAAACACATATGCTCACTCAATAGAGGTAACATTACTATCCTGGTTTGCAAAAAATAATTGTATTCAATCTGTGCGTGTCATTGGTCCAACTCTTAAATTGCTATAAATTGGCACCAACCTACTGGATCAGACAGCTGAGATCTGTCTTGTTAATTTGATTTTTCTCAGCTATTTCTGCTATATCAAAAGCATCTTTAAACTTCTGCTGCCATGCCAAAAAAAAAAAAAAAAAAAAAAAAAAAGAAGTAGTAAGAATCTTCCTGTCTTCCCTAGGTAATTTTTAGGTTTCATTTTGGTCATGTGGGTCATAGAAATAAAAACTTATCCCTGGTAACTTTTCTGCATTGGCAGGGATTTTTTTCCCTAGGTGGAAGCAGCAGAAACAATGCTGAAAGTGTGGTCGTCACAGGAAACAGATGCTACAGAATGACCAGCCATATACATATTTCATTAACTCTTTTATCTAGTCCTGCAAACCACACAAAGTCATGGTTAAGCTGAATGTCAGTTTGTCTCCTTTTAAGCTTATGTGTATGTTTTTTGGAAGTAACCCGATGCCCTAGTGGTGCCATATCCTACTACAAAAGTTCTCTGAGGCTGAAATTCAGGCCTGTGCAGAGGGACTAGGCCAGCCAGGTAACATTCAGCTCACAGATGAACCAAGAACATAAGCATTTCCCTGACTCTATAGTAGGCTGCATTTAACTCTGTTACCTGAGTTCGCCTTCATCTTCAAAGCTAACTTGAATTTACAAGTACATTACCCTGAGTAGTTCCATCAAGGATGCAATATCAGACAGATGGCAGTCTGGCCCTGAAAGTTTAGAGTAAGACTGGAGAGAAAAAACAAACAAACAAACAAAACAAACACAAAAATGCTACAGAGAGGAACTGTCTATGAGTGTTTGTGCAGTATCTTTTTTTTTTGTCCAGTGTGAATATTATAGGCATGTGACAATTTTCTAATGTTCTATACAAATTATAACTGATGTGAGTAGTGTTGTTGATAGCATTTTTGCTTGCTTTAACATTAATCCTTCCTTGTACTTAGCTTTTTCTTCTTTTTTTTTTTAAATTCTTTTCTGACCCATTCTAAGAATAAGTTTAGAACACCTTGATCTATAAACTGAAGCTCATTTTAGATCTTGAGGGCCCGTCCAGCTCTTAATGAAATGGAATTGCAGTTGGTGGGATATGTGAAATGAATTGGAATAATTTAGTCTCCCCAGTGCACGTATGTATATTTCAGTAGATGTTTAAATTGTCCCCAAAAGGCAAATGAGATGTGTATCCCTATGGGTCACACTGGGAAATATACACTCTATGCTCTGCTAGCAATTGCTTTCTGATGAGTACATAATCCACATATACTATATTCCAACTCTCTGACTAAATCTGATGTAATAGATAGTAAAGCCCCTTTGTTTAGACAGCATGTTTAACCTTGGCACTTGGTTTCATGGGCTGTTAGGTTCGAAGGTAATGACTGCAATTCCTCTTCTGCTGCAGCTCATGATGTTGTAAATATAGTTGAGATAATATGTTGCAATATTCCTCTTTTACCATTTCCTTCTAAATACCTGGTACAGTCAATCACAATGGCTCTTTGCTGGGTCTGTATCTTGTGTTGTGTAATATCCCTTTTGCATATCCTTTAGCACACAACATGAGTCGAGAATCACTGGAAGGAGCACTAAAAAGTAATTAATAGACTAGTGACATAGTTAGGTCATGTAATTAAAAATGTGTCAAAGCAAACAACAAAAATGTAGTAAAGATGTTAAAAAATTTGAAGTTTCTATGTTGTAAATTTACTTTCAGTTCAAGTATGTGAAAGTTGTTTCACATTTCTGATATGGAATCCTAAGATAAAACTGAAAAGAAGCATTAGTATTTTGGAATAAGACAGCAATTTTCTTTAAGGCACTTCACTGGGATTCGGAAAGTCCTCATCAAATTATCAGTTTTGTCATAGGCTTTCTGTGTGAACTGTTATCTGCCCTTAGTTCTTTATCTGCCAGGCAGGATCGACATTTTTTTTCTTCTACCTAATATTTTTATTATTTGTGCAGATTCTGGCCATTCTGCAGTCAAATTCTGCATCTTACTGCCTGTGTGGTTAGCAAACTGGGAATTAGTTCTTTGATGGAGGCTATACGAACTATTGTTGTTATAGCCCAGAAGGGTGAATAAATGATTATTTAAAAAAATCATCACAAATTAGGAGACGTGAATGTTTATGCAATGATATATGATGACCTTTTAAAAAGGGTATTTTATCCTATATCAGTCATGTTCTGGCAAGAGCCAGAAAAACTGCTATGCTCAGGGAAGAAATATTACAGAAAAAAAAAGCCACAGTTAAATAAAACTCAACTTTGGTGCTCAAGGCTGCCACCAAAGAATTCAAGAGGGCCAAGCATTTCTCCTTTTGCCTGCCAGGCATCTTGATGCCTGACAGAAAAGCGTGATGAAACAGCTCTGACTTGTAGCTTATCCCAACCGAAGTCTGCTGGTGGAAAAGCAGAGGCATCATATAGTATATTTTTCCTTAGAATAGAGGAATCCAGGCATAATCATATGTAAATCTAAGAAATCTAGAATCTCCATGTGGTAATATGAAGTTCCAGCAGATTCTGTTTTTATTTTCCATCTTAGGATAACATTTTTCATGCTTTTGATTTAAACTTTCATTATGTCCCATGAGGACATATTTCGACAGAAGCCTGGGTTTGCACCACCCTCTTCACTTTAGCTTTGAAGACATTCAGATTTCCATCAACTGCCTAAGTGCACATACCATTGCCATGCGTAACATCATCTCACCTACAGCCACCAAGTATTACCCATTCTAGAGGTGATGTAAGCTATTTTTTGCGTATGTATAATGTTTTAAAAGTAATAATACCTTCTGTCAGCCTAATGTGTCCCTGTTACTGTCAGCAACCTGATATACATTTATTTGGTTGAGGCACGTGAAAAGAAATGATGATATACAAAATAAATTATTATTTCTTCTTTTGTTATGGGTATTATCTTTATTTAGATACATAAATATCAGTCCCAAAGCAAGCTTATTAAGCAGCATGCTTGATAATTCCCATGTATGAAATACCTGAGTTCCCTGGGAGCACATAGTTGTCACTGGACATTTCTGACTCTACAGGAAGATACAAATTGCACCTAAGATAAGGAGCAAATATTTTGTTTTCTCATGCATTTTCTTCTGTTTTTATATGAATTTTTATCTGATCTGAATCTTCAGCACAGCATATCTTCCAAAATGGTAAAACTTGCTACACTAAGAAAATTTTTGCGATAGTATAAAATAGAGACACTGAGTGGTTCTTACTGTAATGGAATACCATGTTCTGGTTCTCCTTTAATTCCTGGGTATAAATTCCCATCAATCTGACAAATATGATCTGCAATACAAGAAGCTGTACTTCACAGAGCCTTTTGAATAGAAAATGCTGGCACACACTGGAGATTCTTGCAGTGAGATACTCCTTGAGCAATACAGTCTTTTAAAAGCACATATTATTATCAGATAATTGCTCATGTTAAATATCTTGAAGCAAGGCCAAAGGCACTTACAGTATAAACATGGTCAATTTCAGATAATATTTCCTATTAACAATCTGAAAGAGCCACATAATAGCTCTGCTTATGAGCTGCCAACACAATAAAGTCTAACTTGCCCCCTTTGCCTGCAACCTTTGGAACTTTTACAAAGAGTGCAGTGCTGGTCAGATGGCAAATGGTGAGCTGGCAGCTTGGCCAAGTATAGAAACTAGCTCACCTGAATTTATTTTAATAAAGCTAAATTCCCATGTGTAGAAATTTTTCCTTGTTAACTAAGGAATATAGTTCACAACTATGAATGTTTTACAAGAAAATAATTTTCAGTTATCTAGAGGAAATTCAAGCTCTGAAGGATGCTTTAGAAGAGAGCATAAACATTTAATAGCTAATGGGGAGAGTTAAAGAGTCAATGGGTTGTTGAGTTTGGGGGATTTTTTTGAGTGATTTTTCATAAAAAGAGACAGTGATTTAGCATTCTGAAGATTCTTATTTTAGGTGCTAATACAGCCTAGTGCCATGAGTTCACAGCTAATGGGTGACATGGCATCTGCAGCATATATGCCACTGAGGAAAGACTGAATGACTTTGTCATTTAAAAAAAACTCATTGAGTGAAAAAAATATAAAATAATAAGAAAAAAAGCTACTTCTCTGAGAAATTATCTGCCTTTCTCAACCTCTCCCAGCCCTGGATTTAGAAATTACAAGAAGTCATGAACTAGATCTGTAAAAGGTCTCATTTAATTTACTTTCACAAAAGTGTGACCTTGTTGTGTTTTCAGAGCAGTTCATCAGTCTCTAGAGGGAGGTTAAATAAGGAGGAAACTTACCTCTGGCAGGTAAATCAAGCAGTTTAGATTTTAGACTGCCAGCTCCAGCACACTTAACAAGATTAATATGCAAGAGCTCCTCCCATGTCTATTCAAAGCGGTGGAAGAAAAGGGCAAAGGGGGGAAGGAACTAAAATCATTAGAGCCTCCAAGAATGAAGTGCAGCTTTCCGAGCAAGCAAGCAATTCCTAGCACATCAAGCCAGATTTCAAAGAAGTGAAATGACACATTAATTAGCAATGTCAGAAAATTTTTTGAGAAGGCTTCAAGACCAGCTTCTGTATGAAGGCGTGCCATCCACCAAACTCCTAGCCAGAATTTCTGTGTGAAGTGCTAATGGACTCTCCTTCTCCCAGCAGCCTGGAACTGTTTTGTAACGTAGCACATCTTACAGCACGCTTATTCTGTTCTTCAGGCAATCAACAGTAAAAGGCTATGGTTGACTAAAGCCCTGTCTTCCTATGCCAGGTCCCAGATGATGTTTCACAAATGAGTTAGCCAATTTCTGCATTTACTATCAGCTATTGATTTCTAAAGTACTTTCTATGTGTATCAGCATGCTAGAGCTGAGTGAACATCATACAGGACAAACTAAGAAATAGAATTAGCAGGGAAAAGAAATCTTTTAAAATCATTTACAGTTGGGGTGAGAATATATTTGTACAAAATATCAAATGGAAGGAAAACTTACCACCTCTGAGCCAAATGAGTGTAGCATGGATATCATACACATGGAGTGAAAAATAAAGAATCCATCTTGTAATAGTGCATAGGCTGAAGTGTGAGAAAACAAGAAATATCATACAATGCTGAGACCCTCTGTACTCAAGGCCAATACGGACTTCCAGTATCTCCCAGGAGGTACAGTCGTAAGTCCAAAACTCACATTACTCATGTTAGTATTGGAAAGGAAAGTGGTGAAAGAATCCATATAATGTAAAACATACAAAATATCCTTCTGAGTCAAACCAGTATTCTGTCTAACCCAGGAGTCAGTCTGCAACAAATGGCAATGGAAAGAGCTTTTTTTCCCCTCATTCCCTCCTAGCATCCACAATTGCTGTAATAGGAATGTTTGAGAATGTAGTCCTACTTCATCTTTTCTTCTGTTGTCTTATTGACCTGCTGTCCATGAATTTGTCTAATCCTTTTCTGAACCTGCTGATAAATCTATCTGCCTCCACAATGCCTTATAGCAATATGTTCTAGGAAATCAGCCTTTTCTCTGGGGAAACAATATATATATATATATATATATATATTTAATCTGGTGTTTTAAACAAAATTTCTACTAGTTTAATTGAGTTTTCCCTAGTTCTGGTATTGCAGATTTCAGTGAAATGGATTCTTAAGTTCAGTTCCAAACCTAAAGCTGGGAATTCATTCTTTATTGAAAAAAATCTAAATAATAATAATAAAATAAAATCGTATTCCACTTTATCACTTGATGTTTTATGATTTTTGTTTTTGGTGTTCCACATCATAACATCATGTAAAGCACCGGGAGTTAAAGAGTTAACGCTCCACTTCCATGGATGGCCGATTTTCTGAATCCCTGGCTCTCAGAAGAGAAGAACTATATACCCCAGAGGACTTTGCATTCAGACAGGAGGACAAAGCTGCTGGCAAGTCATGGGACTTGCTCTCTCTCTCACTGCCTGGCAGTGTGTGGTTGTGCTCCCCAGCCATTTTGCCTTCAATTCAGAGTAAGGCCTTCAGTTTCGGACACTCTCTCGCTCTCATTTTATTTGATTTGCTTTGATTTATTTGATTTACTAGCCTCAATTCCAATTCTATGTTGTATTATATTGTGTTATCTTGCATTCCAATATCATATTTAGTAAATTAACTCTCCACTTCAGATCGTTGCCGCTGCTCTGTTTTTAGGCCCAGCTCCCACCTCCCTACGCTTCCCCTTTTCCCCTTTTCCAGGCTGGTGGGCCTTTGGGCCTGCTGTTCCTCTGTCACGGACACAGATAGATCTAGATAACTCGGTGACACTTAGGTTAAGTGGAACAGCTGAAAAAGCAACTATGGGCACTCATAAGGAGTTAATGAGAGAAGCACTTTCAGAGGTTATAACTAAATGTAGCTAATGGAGCTGAAAAGGGATTGTCCAAGTAATAGGAAGGTGAAACCTTAGTTCCGGTTTTGAAAAGTTTCTTGGTGAGCTCTGCTTTTCATCAGTTTGGGAAGCAAGCTGGGCTGAACTTGGACTGTGAGCCTTAGATAAATAACAGCCACCATACAAGAGGGGTGCTGAGATTCAGACTTGGGCTCTAAGTTGGGAAACCCAGTAAACAGGGGAAAGAGACACACCTGAGACCTTCCAATATTGCAAAGCAAAAACACCTTTCTGTAGATAAGATGACAAACCATTACTGTTAATGAGAGGATTTGAACAAAATCGTGGCAGTTTCTAGTTCTGACAGCTGAGAGTTGCACACATCAAATTCTGGCAGTGATCAGTGCACAGTGCTGAGGAGAGACAAAAAGACAGAATAGGTGAGATGGAAAAAGACATCAGCTTTCAGTTCAGTAATACAAAGCAGGTGCCATCCCAGAAACACAGTACATCTGTAACATTATACCTTGCTTGGCTCACTATAAGGCCATCTCCTGAAGTATTTCTTATCCTATAATGCTAAGGAAAATGTTGATCTTAGCTGTGAATTTGATGCAAGGTCAGAGCATTGCCTTTCAGTGTGAGAAAACACCAGGCATTTTTGTCTGTATGAAACAAGCAATATTCATGTATTTCTGTAATTTAACTAAATTACCTCTTTTTTAAAATATGTTGATGAGTGATTAGGTAATCTGCAGTACATTTATAGTACTGTTAGCAGGAAAATCTGAACATAACCACATCTGTTTTGATTTTCAGTGATTAATTCCTTCACAATGTCCCTAATCCAGTTATAATATCCTACAGGCACAGTCTTATAACTGCAGGTCTGATTCACCACTGCATCATGCCAGTTTTATACCAGCACCCATCTAGCTGATTGATTTTCTGTGGAGTTATATCAGCATAAAATGATAGCAATAGAGTTGTGAATCAATCCAACACAAAGGCAGGCACAATTATTAATTTAACAAACCTAGTTGTTAGAAACCCTGACAAGACCATCATACCTCTTTCTGTCATCCCTGGCTGAGTAAAAGGATTCACCAGGTCCTGCTGCTTCCCAGGCTGATGGAAGCCACAGCTTCAGTTATATGAGTTTCTTCACTCACATTCATCCCCTCCAATCTGGCTCATCTTTAGCCTTTTCCCATTTTACATGTTGAAAGAACAAATCTTAATCAGTATTTTTAAAAACACTGTGATAATTTCAGAATAACTGTGCTGGCTTCCCTCAGTTGCTCAAGCAATTTCCTAAAAATATTGTATCTGCAGCGTCCAAATCAGAATAGTTTTGTTAGATACTACAGAGGGCTAGAAGGTTTTCCAATCCCTATCTTATATTTGCAGAATGCAATGAGCTGGTCTTGGATAGCAAAGCTCATGTTATTATTTTTGCATGTGCTGAAGATCCCACCACCTGCTATATGCAGATGCAGAGAGAAAACCCCCACCCTGAAGGACTCAGAGCCTTCTCCATTTAAATTCTAGGAACTGATGACTTGCTGCATCGTGGGATGTGCATGAGGAACGTAAAATAGTGTGTTAGGTTACAAAACCACTCTCCTTCTCTTGCCAATCTCTGCTGTAAAGAGCTGGATTTAAAATGTGACACTGTGATCAATCAGATACTTTTTAAAGCATCTAACATTGTAAGAACAAAAAGAGGCAAGAGTCACTGTTGTCTCAAGCAGCAGACAACTATTATAAATATATATGGGGTTCTGCTCAAGTTTAGCAGGTTTGTTGGTCAGTTTGTCTCACCTTTTCCTGCTTCTTACACAAAGGATTAATAAATACTTCATTGGCCCAAGTCAAAATGCTCTGCTGAGGACAGCATTTCTACTCAAGCAAAAAGCAAAACAACAACAACAACAATCCTACTGCTTTGTGGTTTAAGATACATAAAAATTGTCTTCAGCTCATTTCTTATAATCTTCTCTGTATCTTACCAGGAAAAAATTGCATGTTTCAAAACTGATAGCTTTCAGCTGCCAGATGTATCAAGAGGAAATGTACTTGCTACCTTCATTCCAATCACAGGTATCATGGGTTAATCCAGATAATTACATGCTTCTTGTGCACAGCAATCAGTACTGGTCAGTTAAGGGAGAGCTACCTACTACACAGTTTTCTTTTTTAAAGTATTTATCTGTTTTGAATTTGCACAAAGTACATAGTTCTTGCTTCCCAGTTGGTCATGATTAGTCGTTTCTTTGTAAAGATTGGCTTTCATATTTTGGCTCCTCTAGCTACTCTGTCTTCTTTGTCCACAGAATGACTGTATTCTCCACTGGAGCTCTGACTTTCCATGCTGGATTACACTCCAGTAGGGGATGTACTAGGAAAAGGCTTCATGTCATTGTCACCATCTCTCAAACATTCTCTAAGAGCCCACTTAGCAAGAACTGCTGGTGTGCAAGGACAACCACCTATACTGTAGTTCCCCATCTGTCCATCTCCATCTGTTATATACTGTCTGATGCTTAATTTGCAAGCTCTTTGTATGGCTCCCATGTTTCTACTTCCCATTTCTGACTGAAAAAGATATGACCCGGCATGCTGCAGTGCGTGTAAAATGAGTCTGGCGCTAGTTGGATCCCTTGAGCATATGCCACACAGTTAATCTGTACATGAACAGTAAGCCCAATATCAGGCAGCATTACTGGAAGTGGCAAGGATCAACTTTACGATCTCACTGTATACACACATTGGGATTTATCTCAGTGTATTCAGTGCTTATGTGTTTGGGAATTCCAGTATCTGAAAATCCCGTAGGTGGCAAGTATTCTCTTGCAGCACTCAAAGTTGGAAAAAGAAGGTTTTCAGGGAGGACTCAGTTGTGTCAACAACCGTTTTCCTTGTTCTGTGATGTACAGCACCTCCAACAAATAGTCCAGCATCTGGCCTGGAAGAAATAGTAGAAAAATTAGCATCTAAAATTGTGAATGCTCAGGCAGAAGCTCAGCTGTTCTGTCCTTGTATGCAATAGGGCTGCACCTAACCTGGCAAGGTGCCATCATCAGAGCCTTGGCAGTGAAAGCACCAAGTGATGTTAGTGCTGATAGCATTTTTCATCTGGGAGCTGATGGGTGCTTCTTAATGAAATGACCATGTTCTGCATTTATGCAAAGCAGGTTGCATGACATCTCAAGATCACCTTTATTTTTGTCACTTCCTACATTTTCTAAACTACTGTTGCTTTTAGTAATATTTGTTTTTCTTCCCTTTTTGGAAACAAAGAAATTCATAGCTGTGGCTGATGTCAAAGCCTGCCTGATTATAATACATAGAGTATGTTTATGTGAGTTTTTTACAGGGTGATATAATATGCCCTGTTCTTCCACGTTCTGACCAAATGCTATCTAGCTGCATAACACCTTGCTCAAAGCCTGGATGGTGACAGGATTTGTATTAACTTGAACTTTGTGCTGCCCTATCCCCCATACAACTCCTGTTCGTCTCAAAGAGTGGGCAGAACAAGTCGGTATCATGTTACAGTTGTGTATGAGTTGTTCTGATGGACAGTCAGCTGAATACGAGCCAGAAGTGTGTCCAGGTGGCCAAGAAGACCAATGGCATCCCAGCTTGTATCAGGAATGGTGTGGTGAGCAGGACTAGGGAAGTCATCCTGCCCTGTACTCGGCACTGGTGAGGCCTCACCTCGAGTACTGTGCTCAGTTTTGGGCACCTCAATACAGAAGGGACATGGAGGCACTGGAGCAGATCCAAAGAAGGGCAACAAGGCTTGTGAAGGGCTTGGAGAATATGCCCTACGAGGAGTGACTGAAGGAACTGGGGCTGTTTAGTCTGGGGAAAAGGAGGCTGAGGGGAGACCTTATTGCTCTCTTCCAATAGCTGAAAGGTGCTTACAGCGAGAGCGGGGCTGGTTTCTTCTCACTGGTGACAGGTGACAGGACAAGGGGAAATGGCCTCAAGTTGTGCCAGGCTAAGTTTAGGTTGGATATCAGGAAACACTTCTTTAGAGAAAGGGTTGTTAAGCACTGGAATTGGCTCCCAGGGAGGTGGTTGAGTCACCGTCCCTGGATGTGTTTAAAAAACCATTTGGATATGGTGCTTGGGGACATGATTTAGCAGAGGGTTGTTAGAGTTAGGGTAGCATGGTTAGGTCATAGTTGGACTCGATAATCTTTAAGGTCTTTTCCAACCGGTGTGATTTTATGTTTCCATGATTCTATGAGGATCTCCTCACAGATTATCAGTCCAATTCTCACACCCACCCTCCCCCCTTCCCCACCTCCTCCCCCCCCCCCCTCCCGAAAAGAAAAAAAAAAGAAAAAAAGTTCTGCTTTCACCCAGAAAGGACTGATGACTGATCTAATCCAGGGAAAGGAACAGAAAACTTAATAAATAAAATATATTACTGCACATTTGTTTTGATAGGGGGTTCAGGCAAAACAAGATCTACTGAATAGGGTTCAGTGTTTCCTCTGTGAGGTCTAAAATGGAAGATGAAGAAAATTAAAACTAGCAAGTTGCCTCTGTTCATATCTTTAGAGTAACAGTCAATGCAGAATTGTAGCTTGTTTCTGACAAAAGATTCCCTTGACATTGTCATTGAAAAAGTTTTCCATTAAGGAATGTCATGTATTTATTTTGCTCCATAAAGACAGAGAAAACGATATGACAAAATTGTAAGAAATCTTTGCTCTCAATGATAATACATAAAATTTTAGAGCATTGTCATTCTGCAAACCTCACTTTTTATGCTGATTCATAAAATCAATTTATTTTTACAAGAAAATAGAAAGAATTCTGCTCTTTACATTTATGCTCTTCTATATCATCTGTAATCTCTTTGATACTGTACTCTCTAAAATATTTTGAGTGTTATTATCTCAAGTATCTTGAGACTTCATAGGTTTGCACTATTGCTTTTTGAAGCAGTGCACTGGGATTAGAAAAGGAGGAGGAGGTACACAGAGGAAGCTACTATGTTGGAAGAACATCCCTTACCTAGTTAGTAGACTCACATAAGAAATCTTGCGGGGGACTGAGAGTCAAAAAGGGGCATAGAAAGACTTGCATAGCTTACATGCAGCTTACATGCAGAGAGGTTTAAATGACACTAAAGAAAAACTGCATTCTTTCCAATTCCCTCTTGATTCATTTCTTCCAGTTTGATGTTAACTGAAAAGAATCCACTTCATGTTCCTCAGGCCTCTCCATGAAGTGTACTAAAGATTAGTGAGTGGTGACAATACTGAGATCCAGTTCAAAAATGCAATCATGATCCAAACTATATCGCCATGTAGACTAAACCCCTAGCCCAAATGAGGTCAGAAAAATCATGAAGCCCTAGAGGAAACTAAATTCAAGATTAATTCTCAGAGTTTGCCTGAAAGCCTTCAACAAGGTCTGTCTGGCAGAAAGTGCAATTCCAGCCCTTGTTTTCTCATATAAAATGGTGAGATTATGATAGTGCCTCTCTCTCATTTAGTAACTCAGTACTCAGCTCTCTCATTACCGTCTGAGCTCAGTTCCCTTTCCTGAGGTGACTGAAGCCTTCACCTCCCAACAGGCTGTCCAATGCAATGCTTTGTGTTGTGTTCTGGAATGAAGTCAGGCTTTGTCTGCCTGTCTGTAGAAACTGTGCCACTGTACAGAAATTAGCTCTAATTCCCTGGACCAGAGGAAGCCAGCACAGCGGTATCTACCGATTGATTTACAAAACATATAGGAACAGCTGTATGGGGCTGGAGAGGAATCCTCCCCCTTTTGTCTGATTATATATTACTATTGCAAGGCTGTTTCTCCCCACACAGAATCTTCCAGATAATTCTCCAGTTTACTTAGTAAGAGTGATTTTTGGTCAGATTTTCTGTATGCTTTTAAATAGGGCAAATGTTTAAACTCTTTGCTGAATCAGGGACTAAAAGCTTAACCAAGTTTAAGCAAATATGTGTATTTTTACAGCATTACTTATAACAGCACCAGTGATTATTTTTAATGCTTCATTCTTTAAATATTACTGTTATACTATTTTCCACCTCTTTACGCTCTCTTTCACCACCCTCATCCCACTCTTTCTCCTCTCCAGTTCTCTGCCAGATGATCAACTCACCCCTCAGTACTTTTCCACAGTTGGTCCCAGTTTTCCTAGATCCATAGCCCACTGGGTATTCCTGGCCCCATTTCTGACACAGGTAATCTCAGTACTGTTACTTCCAGTGTCGTTACTGAGGCACTGCTGGACTTGCCAAAGTCTGTTCCCCAAAAGGTCCTGAACCTTGTTTTCAGTTACCTGTGAGGTCTGTCTGTCTTTCATATCACTCCACCCTAACCACCTGTGAAATTCAGCCATTCCTCATGGTGCTGTCTACACCTCCTGTCAGCTCCTGTCATCATTACCTGTCACATCCAGTGATTCCACATGTCATGGCCAGCAGTTTCTCACTTCCAGTTCAGTTAGCTGAATGCCTGGGCCTGCAGCCCTCCCCATCCTGGCTGCTTTTCCTGGCTGTGCTGATTTACCAGCTCTCATCTTGGACAGCAAGGCAGGGGGTGTCCTTTTCTTGCAAGTTCACATAATGCTCATCAGTCTAAATCAGGAGACTCAAATTAACATCTACATATATGTATATGCATAAATTTAAAAGTAAGAACTCCTGAAATAGTGGACCAAATATGCTCAGACGAACAGGGAAAAATAGAAAGGACTATGCAGAAGAAAGATGTGGAGCTATTGGGCCACGAGAAGATGATCATAGAGCTGGAACACTTCTCCTTCAGAGACTGGTAGAGGAAGCTGGGCTTGTTCAATCTGGAGAAGAGAAGGCTCCAGGAAGACCTCATTGCAGACTTGCAGTACATGAAGGGAGCTTATAATCATGAGGGAGAGCTAATTTTACATGGTCTGATAATTATAGGACATAGGGGAATTGTTTTAAACTGAAAGAGGGGAGATTTAGTTGAGATGTTAGGCAGAAATTCTTTACTCATATGGTGGTGAGGCAGTGGACTAGAGAGTGGCCCATCTCTGGAGGCACTCAAGGCCAGGTTGGATGGGGCCCTGGGCAGCTTGAGCTGGTGGGGGCAGCCCTGCCCACGGTGGGTGGGCTTTGAGGTCCCTTCCAGCTCAAACTATTCTGTGATTCTATGATTTCTGCATGTAATATAAAATGAATAAATTAATTTGTCCGTACAAGCATCAGCCAACTACAATGGACAAAATATTTTTTTAGTCACTAGTTTAGTCTCAGAACAGCTGTTTAGGCTGGGAGGGTAACAAAACTACTTTCAAGATGATACTTCATTAACTGTTGGAGGGGAGTAATTACTTTACCCAAGAGGGTCTTGAACATGACAATCTGCTGATGTCCTTTTGGTCCAATCCTTCTGTGGGGAAATAAATGGTTTTGCATAACAATAAGATATTGTGATGCCAAAATGGTGTTATGGAGCTCTTATATTCAATGAAGTCCTTCTTGCAGAAGAGAAGATCTATATTTTTGAGTATCATCAGCAGATGTACTGGTACAAACCAGTTCTGTGGTTTGAATGATAGCCATATAGGCAAAAACTGAACAAGAAGGGAAGGAGAACAGGGAGGGCTTAATTAAGCAATAAATAGGGGGTGGGGGGGGGGGGGGAAGGGGTCTGACATCCACTAAGGGAATCAGAAGCATCAAATAGGCTGTAAACCCTGGAGTACTTGACCCATGAGAAAACAGGGAGGGGAATTCACACAGGGATGTAGGAAATACAGACTGTTGTGTCTGTCTGGTTGGGCATGCCTACTCTTGCAAAAGCATGAAATGAGTTGTAATTCATAGCAAATTCCACCTGAGTCTGGACTGTGAGAAACACGCTCAAGATCAGAAATTTCTAATCAGGCAAAGATCTCTGTGAAGAGCAGTTTATTCATTATTGCAATAATGGACACACACTCTCTACTGACAAGGGAGAAATTGCACAGCTAGTCAGTGAAATCCATCCCGTTATATAACCTGAGTCCGACACAGATATTGCCTCTCCTGGCACTCACTGGTTGAGCGTCTCAAGGCTTACAATCTTCCGACACTGTTGCTACCTTACATTTCCATACAATGCCTGTTACCAACCCATTGTTTTTAGGTATGTTCTGTGCTTTTTATGGCAACAGGAGGACAATATTCTCAAAAATTAGCACACTTTTTCTGTCCTGTACCAGACTCTACCCTACTCTATATAATTACCTTACCTAGTGCCTATGCCAATTCTACCCAGGTTGGAACACCCCAGTCTCAACTTTACTTCGTACAGGAGCTTTCTCTGTGAAAGGCAACTTATCCTATGCTACATACAGAAATACTGGAAATTTCCACTGCAAAAACACAATCTACCTCTCACAGGATTATTGGACACGAGCATTTCTCACACATCCATGAAGGTATTATTGGGAAAAGGAGAGCAAACTGTTTTTTGTGCTCACTTGTAGTAATACTAAGCAAACTGCCACCGGTTTGGGAAATGTAGCTTCCGTATGAGCAAGCCCTTTACAAGAAAATGCTCCTTCAGATCCAATGACACAGCTGTAGGGAAGACCTGTACTTTTATTTTGAGATCCTGCAGGCTGTGGAGAAATATCCAGGAGGATCCCACCAGCAACTGTACTCAGACTGAAGTGCAAAGAGGAACTGTACTGCAGGGGAGAGGATGGAAAAGTTCCAGATTTTTTTGTGGTTCATTATCAGACAGCTGGGGACCATTGCAGCTCATGACATAATGCAGCCACAGCTGGTCTAAATTCATTTCTCCAAAGCCTTTTTAGCTGCCAAGTAGTAAGAACACTGAGAATTAAGCAAGGCTGTCTTTTAAACCCATTTTAAAATACTCTGGCCACAAGGGTCATTCACTAATTGTGATTAAGTGCTGGCAATAAGAATGCCGGCTACATGAGTTGATTGAGGGGTTATAAGTGGTGATCCAAACAACATGCACTGTTCATCTTCCTCTGTGGTTGGCTCCCTTGTGGGGTTGCCTATGGTATGAAGAATCACTTAGCTCCTCTAAGTCCAGCTTCCCACCTGCTGTGGTGGCCCTGTCAACCGGAAGGGGGATCTTGTTGGCAGAGGCAATGTAACAATCTGGGTAATAAGGTTGCTTAGTGCAGGTCTTGCTTATCTGATAAGGATTGAGCCCCAAACATTATCTCTAACAGTTGTTTTCATGTGTGCTGTGCGAAGTTGTCCTGTTGAAATGATAATTTGAAATGTTATATATTAAAATGGCAAATTTTCTTAAATTTTTGAATTCATAGCCAGAAACAGTGTAGTTAAAAATCTGTAAACATGTATGCAGCTTCCTTATTCTTCAGCCCAACACCTGTATGTTCAAAAACACCAGGACAGTCTTTCACAAAGGGAAGACATTGCACAGCAGAGGAAACGTACCTAGCTCTATGGAGAAGAGACGACTCATAATAAAACCATGCAACAAAATTATTTTTAGCCTCAGATAATAGAATCATAGAAACATAGAATCACAAGGTTGGAAAGGACCTACAAGATCATCTAGTCCAACCGTCCTCCCATTACCACTGCTACCACAAGCTACTAAACTATATCTCGTAGCTCCTCATCCAGACACCTCTTGAACACTGCCAGGAATGGTGATTCCACCCCCCTTCCTGGGCAGACCATTCCAGTGCCTGACCACTCTCTGAGAGAAAAAAGTTTTTTCTTATGTCTAATCTAAATCTTCTCTGGCACAACTTGTGGCCATTTCCTTTGGTCCTTTTTGTTGCCTGGGAGAAGAGGCCAAACCTCTCCTATCACAACCTCCCTTCAGGAAGCTGTACAGTGCAATGAGGTCTCCCCTGAGCCTCCTCTTCTCCAGACTAAACAATCCCAGCTCTCTCAGCCACTCCTCATAAGACTTGTGCCCCAGACCCCTCACCAGTTTCGTTGCCCTTCTCTGGACATGATCCACGGCCTCAATGTCTTTCTTGTAGTGAGGGGCCCAAAACTGAACACAGTACTTGGGGTGCAGCCTCACCAGTACAGGGGGATGCTTACCTCCTTGCTCCTGCTGGCCACACTATCTCTAATGCAGGCCAGGATGCCGTTGGCCCTCTTGGCTACCTGGGCACACTGTCAGCTCATGTTCAGCTGCACATCAACCAACACCCCCAGGTCCCTTTCCTCTTTACAGTCGTCCAGCCACTCAGCCCCAACCCTATAGCACTGCATGGGGTTATTGTGGCCAAAGTGCAGGACCTGGCACTTGGCCTTGCTGAACCTCATCCCATTCACCTCAGCCCAGTGATCCAGCTCACCTAGATCCCTCTGAAGGGCCTCCCTACCCTCAGGCAAATCTACACTACGTCCCAACTTGGTGTCATTGCAACCTTACTGAGAGTACACTCAATCCCCTCATCTACATCATCAGTAAAGATATTAAACCAGATGGACCCCAGTACTGACCCCTGGGGAACACCACTTGTAACAGGTCACCAGCTGGACTTAACTCCATTAACTACTACCCACTGGGTATGGCCCTCTAGCCAGTTACTTATCCACTGAAGGATATACTCGTCCAGGCCACGGGCAGCCAGTTTCTCCAGGAGAATACTGTGAGAGACCGTGTCAAAGGCTTTGCTGAAGTCTAGGTAGACTACATCAACAGCCTTTCCCGCGTCTAGCAGTCTGGTCACGCAGCCATAGAAGGAGATGAGGTTGGTCAAGCACGACCTGCCTTTCATGAACCCACGCTGGCTGGGCCTGATCCCCTGGATGCCACGCACATGCTATGTGATCTCACCCAAGATTATTTGCTCCGTAACTTTCTCTTGTACTGAGGTCAGGCTCACAGGCCTGTAGTTCCCCGGATCCTCCTTACGGCCCTTCTTGTAGATGGAAGCCACATTGGCAAGCCTCCAATCCTCTGGGACCTCTCCAGATAACCAGAAGCACTGGTAGATGGAAGAGAGTGGCTCAGAAATCACCCCCACCAGCTCCCTTAGCACCTTAGGGTGGAGCCGATCCAATCCTATGGACTTGTAACAGTCCAGATGGAGGAGGAGCTCTTTGTCTCCACCTGAATCACCAGGAGTGTATTCTGTATACCATCCCAGACTTCCAGATCAGGCTGTAAAGTGCCCTGAGGATAACTGATCTACCTACTAAAGGCAGATGTAAAGAAGGCATTGAGGACCTCAGCATTATCCTTATCCTCAGTGGTCACATTCCCCACTGCATCAAGTAAAGGATGGAAATTCTCCTTGGTTCTTCTCTTACTGATGATATATTTGTAAAAGGATTTCTTATTCTCTTTTACTGCAGTGGCCAATCTGAGTTCAAGTTGGGCTTTTGCCTTCCTAACTTCCTCCCTGCATACCTTAGGAACCTCCTTGTAGTCTCCCCAAGTAGCCTGTCCCTTCTTCCAGAGAACATAAACTCTCTTTTTCTTCTGGAGTGTCAGCAACAGTTCATGGTTCATCCACACCAGTCTTCTTCCCCTACAGCTCACCTTACATCATTCAGGAACAGCCTGTTCTTGTGCCTTTAAGATTTCCATCTTGAGGAGCATCCAGGCTTCCTAGACCCCTTTACCCTTAACGAGGGTAATATGCCTACGAATACTAAGAGGAGAGGCAGAAACAAAGCTATAGCCAAAGCCTTCCATCAGTCTAATTTTGGCTTGTACTAAGGGGTGATTGATGTAAACTCTACCTGTGTTGTTTTCTGCAACTGCGCAGCTCCATGAGTACACACCCACAGGGAAAGCACTTAGCTGGAGGAAAGGAAGGACCGTAAAATTCCTTTCTTTCTATTTTTTCTGTCCTTAGAGTTTTCACACACCAGCAGGTAGAAGTTTTGGATGCAGTAAGTTTTCTTATATGCTTCTGAGTCAAGAGACAGTATTAGAAATTATCTGAATGGTCATTTGTTCTAAGGAGGATGACACCCACTGCACCTGTGATAGAAAGGAAAATCTGCTTCTGAGCAGCTTACTGTGAAAATGCTAGCAGTTCTATCACAATGATGGCAATAAGAACATACTGTATTGTCCATAATTACATCCATATTAGGAGGAAAAGATTAGCTAAGCTGTTCGGTTACACGCCAAAATTATTTCCTGAGGGAGATTTATTTTGACTAATGTTAGGGTAAAAAATGAAACCAATCTGGCCCAGCTTAAAGAACTTGATTTTTCTTTTATGTTTGATGGAGAGAAAAAAAAGAAAGCCAAGAATTTATGTATAAACATTGCTAGACTTTAAGGTGACAAAGGCTGTTAGGGTGGTAGAGTTCCTCCTCTTTGGCAAAGAGCAGGAATTCATAAATGCAGAAAGAGACAAGGTTACTATTCCCAGGGAGCATCTACTGAAGCTCTGTTCTGCAGTTTGACACAATGCCAGTATTCACTGGGACAAGATCCTACCTCCTGAAGTAACAACTGCTGTTTGGCTCTGGGTATCTGGAAATAGGCTTTTGTTGCTAGAGTGATCTCAGTGTAAATTTGTTTTCTTGCCTATTTTTTATTTCTTCTATTGCAGTTGTTCTTAAGTGCTAAAACAACATATCATATTACTCCCAAATGAGATAAGTCATAGCTAGAGACATTCTTAGGATAGAGGCAGAAGTCTGCTAACAAAGTGTTGACTGGTTGTATTAGTAGATAATTGGATAGACTTTAAGCCTGTATCATTGAATTTTGCTGTGAATTACAGGGAGAAGATTATACAGACCTAAAAGGGAGATTCACTGGCTGGAAGAATACAGTTTAAATTTAGTTTTCCTCCAACCTTTACCTGTCCTGAGGCTTTCCTCCCTGAAACACCACTTTCTAGAAACAGAGAAACAAAAATATCAGCCTGCCCATGATGAACTAAGTTGCTTTTTTATGTTCTAACTACTTAACTGCAGTGTATGTTTGAGCTCTGCCATCAGGTAATTTATAACAGAAAGGCATTAGAATGGTTTGTGATAAGATTGAATATTGCTATTTACTACTATGAAGAGTTGGGGTTAATCAAAATTTGGGAAGAATATTCCATGAAAAACAAGGCATCTATATCCTCTTTCTGGAAATAGAAATGCCCACATTCAGATGACTTGTCTTCTGCACTCTGATAATGAACTCCACCTTCACTCCTGCACTACAACATATCTCATTATATGTATCACTTCCTTAATCTAAATGTAGCAGTGTCACAGTTCTTTCCTTCTTTCATTATACCCCTCTGGCAAAAAAAAAAAAAAAAAAAAAAAAAAAAAAAAGCAAAAACAAAAACAACTACAACAAAACCCAAACCAACCAACCAACCAAACAAACAAACAAACAAAAAACCCAAACCACAACTTGAACAGATCTTAGTTATGGTGTCATTCTGAGGGAAAATGTAGATTAAGAAAATATGCTTGACAACTACCTTTTGTATTTTCAATTAACTCCTTCTTTGAAGAATGAAATTGTCTATTCAAGACTTTTCATTCAGAGTAAGACAAAGAAACCTATTTACAGTATTTCAGAATCCCGAAGACACATATTTCAATGACAGTCCCTGCATATTTTTCATACAATCTTCTCTGGAGTAGTGGTTCTGCCCCAGAAAGGGGCTAAATGCATTGTGCAGTAGTGGAATCATTTGCAGAAAATGCCACACGTCTGGAGCAAAAAGATATTCAGTGCTTTTAGGCCTTCCTATGAATGAAACACGGTAATAGAAAAGCAAGAAACTGTCAAAGTTTTCCTCAAGAGGACAGTACAAAAGAGGAAGGAGCAGAATTGTTTGAAGAGGAGAGACCTTTTGGGGAGAATAAAAGAAATCTTGTTGCTGTTAAGAAAGAGGGAAAAAAAACCCTCTCGCTTTGAAGAATTTGGAAAAACACTGGTGTTTTCCAAACATTTGATGTTTGAGTTTTCAGACCCCAAAGAGGGTTCCGGAGAGAATATCTCATCAGTAAGTCCTTTGATTCAGCCCTACAAGAGAGAGGAAGGCCTCATTATCTAGGATATGGACTCATTTCCACAGATCTAATAAGTTAAAGAAATGTGAGCGTGAAGAGCAATTATGAGACTGTTGTCCAGACAGTCAAAGCCCTGGACATGGCCTGTGACAGGTACTCATTTCTATCCCTCTCACAATGCAAGAGCTTAGCCAGAATCTCACTGTTCTTGGCCAACATTTCATGTTGAACAAGGTTGTTAGACGGTTTGCCAAATTCGCATCTCTCCCTTTGGCTTTACTGTTAAGAAGCGTGGTGAGCTTGAAAATATTAACTCTAGATGTTACAGATTTTCAGAAAATAGTTGTTTGATTTTGGAAGATGCAGACATTAACAAAACAACCTTCTAGGATTGTATGTTTTTCCAGTGCAGACTGCAAGCTTGGACTAGACATGTTATGAATGTTGCAACCACTGTAGCCAACATCACTAAACTGATATGACCCTGGAAGACTGATCTTTTTGTTAAGAGCATCAGGGTGAAACAGAGCAGAGTAGGTCAATTTCCAGCTTTGTCACAGATGTCCCGTTTGACCTATAGCAAACTGTTTATTCTCATTGTGTGCTCCTTTGGAGACTTGAGGGTGAGGCTTCCCTATCCCATAGGGACATTTGTCAATACACATTAATCAGTGTTGTGCAAAGTTGTAAATGGAAACTGGGAGAGGAGGTGAAAGATAACAGACTTAACATCTCTGCTGTATTTCTTATGGTGTGAATCCATAGGAGGTTTTGATTTTTCTTTCAAGCCAGCCTCCCTAAGAAGAAATTAAGCCAGGTGATGTCATGAGAATAAAGGTGTCATGAGACAGCCTTTCCTCTTTGCTCTCCTCACTTTGTTTTTTTTGCCTTGTCATTCCTCTGTTTTTTTCCTTATTTGTCTATTTCAGGCATTACTTTTCATAACTGTCTCATTTACCCCCTCTGCCATTTATTCCTTTTCAATCTCTTTTATTTTTTTTTTTCCCAAAAATAAATGTGCATTGGACTAGGAAATAAACAAATTCTGCTCATCCCTTTCCCCACAGAATAAATGGAAATACATGTCAAAGTACTCTTCCAATCCTGTATTTAATACATGCTCACATTATAACAATTACTTCAATAAAAGTTTTGCTGTGTTTCAGGGAGCCGTTACCTAAATTTTTTCACAATAATAGTCTATTTGGCTGGGTAACACTGTAGTGATACTATTCTGAGTTATTGTATGCATACATGCTGAAATGTTGTTTTGGAGTATGTGGTCAATTCTTCTGTTGGGAGACTGAACTATATAAGATAGAATGTCTATTCATACTCAGAATTTGTCATGCTAAAATGAATGTGTTGGAAAAGCTTATCAGAGGGCAGACCTCCTCTTGCTGTGTGCATCCTCATCACCATGTATGTGTGCCCCATCAAGGAGGGGGATTTTACGTCTGTGTCATGTGAAGGATAAGAGAGGACACAGAAGATAAATGAATTAATCTTGGGTATTTGATGCCCTGTATTTGGAGACTTTCAAGGGGAGGCTGGATCAGGCCCTGGGCAACCTGATCTAGCTGTGGTGTCCCTGTCCATTGCAGGGGAGTTGAACTAGTTGGCCTTTAGAGGTCCCTTCCAATTCTAAGGATTCTATGATTTTATGATTCTATGTGTCTTCTTAAGCAAAAATAAAATGTCTTTAGCTGCTTCAGCTGTTCTTTTCTTGGTTATTACATCTTTTAGGAGTGTCAATGTGAAACAGCCTGCCCAGATGGAATTCCACCTTCTCAGTACTTGACTGGTTGTTTAAAGACACTGCTGAGTCTGCAGTGCTGTGCAGGAATGGTGGTGTGTCTGGAAAGAGGAGAATGAGAGGGAAAACAAGAGAAAAATAAATAGGTAACTGAGCAAGTTCTCTTGCATAGTGATATTTTTAATGGACAAAAAGGAAATAATTTTTTCATAATTACTGACCTACAAAAGGAATAGACAGGATTAGATGACTGCTGTTGCTTTCCTAAAATAAATGCACAGGTTCTGTGATGCAGTCTTTGAAGGAATATGAAAATTAAAGATGGTTCTCCCTGAAAAGGAAGTTGTGTTTCTCCCATCTAATCTGTGAATTGTCCTATTTTATAAATAAATAATAAACAAGTCTGTAATGTGTTCATTGGTATAAGGAATGCTACTAACACTCCTTATGCTATAGGTTATATCTCTGTGTAGAAGCTACATTATGAAGTTTATTCTAAATGTTCATCCCCTAAT
Organism: Gallus gallus; assembly: GCF_016699485.2. Lineage (NCBI taxonomy): Eukaryota > Metazoa > Chordata > Aves > Galliformes > Phasianidae > Gallus > Gallus gallus. Next base: position 113,972,691 of record NC_052532.1, read on the forward strand.
AGCAACACTAGGTATAACTTGTTCATTTTGCCCTGCCTCTTCTTTCTACTTCAGGTAATTAATCTAAGGACATGTACTATGAACATGAGAATATACTTTTTGAAAATAATCTCAAATACTTACCTCCTTCAGCATCTATAAAGTAAAACATGCCTGGAATACATGCAGAATTTGCAAGATTATGCTATCCACACATCAGAATCTGTCAAGTAACACAGTGACCCCATTCCTATGGAAAACTGGTAGGAGAAAAGCAAGAAAAATACAAGAATCAGTATAACATTTTTTTCCGTCATAGTTTCTTATCTTCTGCAAAGCTGCAGAATAAATGTCCTATTCTCTGGCATCATAAGCAAATGCATCTTGCAACTGTTTTGGGCACGTGAGCATCCAGCATTTTGCAGTAGCCAAAGAGGCTGCAGTGTGTAAACATCTAAAAGCAAAACAGTTTATTCATGCAAAATCTGCTAGGAACAGCAGAAAACCATTTTATTTTCACACTAGTTGTTTTCATTATGAATGTTTTGATAGAGTAGACTTCAAGAAAAACCCTAAATCCAAACACATTGGTGTTTTGTACATTCTAACAATGTGAACCAGGATTTTCCAAATAACATATATCAGCCCATGGTATCATGAATAAGTATCTTGAGCTCAGTATCCTGAGAGTTTCAAGGGGTTTAGAAGTTGAATCCTGGCTTTGTGACTCAACTGGTTTCTTATCCTTAATGCTGCCAGGAAGATAATAGTACACTGGCTTGCAGAATAAACATAGCCCAATCAATCCCATATCCTTAAGCCAGCAGTGATTTTCGTCATACGTTTTGTCTGTAGCATTCATAGAAACACTCTATAATCTTAAAAAGTGGGGAGTGGTTGAGGAAGATTAATTGCCCTTTGTCCATGAATTTTATTTACTTTAAGCTTATAGAACACTGATGTTTGGATATTTGGTGCAACTGGACCATGAGAGAAGGCAAATCGTATGGAATAGGTCTTACGCCCTTTACTATGTCCATATCATCTGGTCAGAGGAAGGAACAACAAAAGCATATCTTTTTTTCACTTGAATTTTCTGAGAAAGAAATATCTGAATCTCCTGAGTCAGTTTTGTTAGTTAAATGGGGGAAAGAGGAAAGGGAAAAAAAAAAAGTTGAGACAGTAGTTGGTGAGATGGCGGTTGCCTTTAACATTTGTTGTCATTCTCAGAGCTAGTGTTAGAGGTTTCCATAGAATCATTAAGGTTGGAAAAGACCTCTCAGATCACCCAGTCCATCCACCATCCCATCACACCATGCCCACTGCCCATGTCCCTCAGTGCCACATCTCCACAGTTCTTGTACACCTCCAGGGACAGTGACTCCACCACTGCCCTGGGCAGCCCGTTCCAGTGCCTTGTCACTCTTTTGGAGAAGAAATTTTTTCCTAATATCCAACCTGATCTTCCCATGGAGCAACTTGAGGCCATTGACTCTTGTTCTGTAACTGTTACATGAGAGACAAAGTTAACCCTCCCCTTGCTTCAGCCTTCTTTCAGGGAGTTGTAGATAGTGTTTCAACAAAACTTTAACTGGGTCTTCTCTGTCATGCAGGTTTCCAAGGAAACAAGCCTAATTAGGGGAGTGTGACTGCTGCTGGGAAATACAGTCTAGCAGAGAGCACTGGGCAAGGAGCTGGAAGAGGTGGGTGATATACCTAGCTCTCACCTGTCAGAGCTATGTGATCTTTGAAAGTTCATTTAGCACCTCTGAGGCTGCAAAGTTCACACTGTTCACCTCTGCCTATGACATTCAGTTTTGTCCCCTTCAGGAGCAGTTGCTAGTACAGGGGATGCACTACAGGAATGCACTGTGGTCACTGTTCTCATTGTTCTCTCTGTGTGCTCTTGTAATGCAAATCATAATGTGACTCTCTTTAGCACACAGACATAGTTTTGATAGTGCTTTTGATGTAAGTTTCACATCCTTTTGTTGGGAAACTGCAACCTTTGAGGCACCTATGCCAAACCTTCAAAGTCAACTAAAGATAGTTATCCCTAGCCAGACACTTGCTGATCTTATAGCACACCTTCTCAGCATTATCCTGAGTGAAGCTCTTGGAACTTCAGATCCCCTCTTCTTGGTGTAACAGTTGCTTTGTACTTAGCTGAGTCAAGCCACTTACTCCTTCATTGCTCACATTGCCTATGGCAGCCATCTTGAGATGTCTCCTCTTCACAGTACCAGTGTGCACTCTCATAACTTAGACTCACCACCTCTGCCTGAGCATTCAGTCCTGCAGCTGTTGGCCAGCATTCAGCTACTGGGAGCCAGCCACCTTTGCCTTCCCCTTACAACTCCTGCTTTGTTATAGCCTGAAGACAAATTCTTCCTTGCTCATAATAGGTGACATGAAGAAATAGAGTGGGGCAGCAGTCAGTTCTCATTAAAAGTCCATTGCCCGTGGTACACAGAGTCTAACTCCATCACCACCTGCATGGGTGTCTGCCTGCACTGATAACCAGACTGACTAATAAGACAAAGAGTTTCAGCCACAACAATAAAATTTTGTCTTATTCCTCCCAACATGACCCCTACTTTCTCTGCTGGAACAGTAGTTGAAGCTGTCATTTACATCACTGAAATCCTTTCCTGCTGAATCTCAGCAGTTGTGACAGCTGCTTCTCTGAATTTCAATTAAAGGAACCCCAGTTCTCAGCAACTTCAGCCCCTGTATGATCAGAGAGGAAGAAAATGAGAAATATCACAACCCTGATTTTTCACTGGCTTTACAAAGAGGCATATTCTTTTTCAAAATAAAAAAGAGTCAAACTCCTTCTGTCAAGATAGTGCTGAAGAAAGACGAGCAGACAAAAAAAAAAAAAATGAGCTACTGTAGAGGAACAGGAGAAGACAGGTAGTTGATAATCAATAAAGATGTGAGATATTTTTAGGGAACAAAGGAGGGTAGAAAAGAAATGGTTAAATATAAAGAAAGAGAGAGGACAGAGAGTAGTAAGATTAACCGTAGAATCACAGAATCATTAAGGTTGGAAAAGACCTCTAAGATCCTCTATCCCAATCACCACCCCATCACATCATGCCCACTGCCCATGTCCCTCAGTGCCACATCCACATGGTTCTTGAACACCTCTAGGGACGGTGACTCCACCACCTCCCTGTCAGCCTGTTCCAATATCTCACCTCTCTTTTGGAGAAGAAATGTTTCCCAATACCCAACTTGAACTTCCCCTGGCACAACTGGAATCCATTACCTCTCATTCTGTCAATAGTTACCCAGGAAAATGAAGAGGAATGGAAAGTTAGTATACTGTGATAGAGGATATGGGGACATCTGAAATGAGAGCATAGCCGGCAAGATGCTAAAAAAGAAGTCACTCTGATTTGTGTGTCAGTCAGATACCTATGATGCTGTATTTTCACTTGCCTATTTTTGAATTTCAATTTATTAACTTTCTAATAATTATCAGCAATATTTTGAAACACTTGGCTTAGAATTGCTCATGCATTAGTCAGTGAGCAGCCGTTTCCTGCAATTTGCCCGTAAATTATTGGATTTTGTTTTCAAATTCTTGGCATTTGAGGTAAGATCACAGATGTTCAGGTCTGAATAGGACTCAGGTGGCAATGGGCTGTATTTTCATATTATACGTAAAAAATTAAGCTTCAAAGTCATAGAAAGAGACCTTTACAAATGATGGATTTATCCAACAAAATGTGGGGTCACAGTTCAGGACTCTGCAGAGATTACATTTTTCCATTTGAGAAGAAAAAATTTCATTAGGTTGCAGCTATCCGTAGCTAGAGTTACTTGCTTACTTGCTCTGACATAGATGGTACTTTGAGCAGTCTGATCTAGTTAAACTTGTCCCTATGTCCCTGCCCATGGCAGAGGGGTTGGACTAGATGATCTTTAAGGGACCCTTCCAACCCAAACCATTCTATGATATGAAATCAAACCTTTCCTGAATAATCACTTATTAATTTCTCTTTAAGGAAAACCTGTTCTTTCTCAAATTTTATTTCAGTGTAATAGATACACTAACTTAATAAGTAGTTTACTATTTGTTGTTACTTGTTAAGTACTTCTTTTCAGTTGCTCTCTGCAGAGATGATTTCTCACAAAAAACTTCTATATTGCTTTTTCAGGGTATAAAGGTACTGCATGGAAATATGACGTCTCTACAGATTTACAATGTGTTTTCTTCCTCATACTTACAATCAATTATTATAATATTACACTATAACTAAATTGCAATGGAAATTTTGTAGCAATGCATATGATAGTGGTAATATCACATGAATCCATTAAGATTGGATATGATGAATATGCAATTTTTTTTAAACTAGGCAAAGATGCTCTTTCTAATGATTAGTTAAATTACTGCTGAGTTACAGTAGAAGTCTCATGAGATTGCCTATGACATCCACGTGGATACCACATAAATTAATAGTGGCTAATTCAATGAAGGTAATTTCAAATGAATCAGAGATAAGACACCTAAAGTGTTACCGTGATACATTTTGAGTCATTATTACATTGTTAAAGAAACATTTATTATAGTGAAGTTTTCATTCTGAAGTAATGCTTAGGTCCATAGGAATTCACAGAAAATATATAACTCATGATCTTAAGAAGATAGTGTAAAAAGCACAGTGTAGAAATGCTAGAAACAACTGACCACATGGGTTCCCCATTAGCTCAGATGTTATATGATAATGACTTGACACGATTAGAAGCAAAAACTGGCCTTCAGTGACACAATGTGTAACATTAAAGACCTAAAGCCAGTGCTTTCTAAAGGAGTTGTTAGATTTATTGTAGTGAGCGTTTATTAAAATTATTATGAATATTACAGTTTCAGAGAGTGACGTAGTGCTGTTTGTAAGAATGTTAGTCTGGAGAAGGCAAATAATACACAAATTCCCATACACAGGTGCAAAACTGTAATAACATGACTGCACCAGAGAGGAACTTCATTGTATCAGTGGGAACAATATTTGTTCATTGCAATAGAATTTCCTGGATCATCTTCTGTAATGTGAAAAGTTTTTATGAAAGCTTTGCTTTACTAATAACTAATAACCATATATTTGACAGCAACATGTTTAAGGGAAGGTTGATCACATTGAGATTGTTTGTGCTACAGAACATGCTACAGCATGTTTCCATAACTGGAAAAAGGTAGTCAGAGTGAGTTCTTTAAAGAGTTCTATTAGTGCTTCCTAGGTACTAGCTTTAAATAATTCATTAGTAGACTGCACAGCCTCTTGCTAGTGAGGGAGGGAGAGATCTTGGCTGCATGACTAATCACAGGATTCCATACAGATGATTCCACTACAGTACAAGTTATATATAAAGCTTATCCCTTTCTTATCCCTTCCAATTGAAACAGTCATATGGTTTTTGACTGTTCCTTAAACACAGCTGTAAAATAAACAAATTCCTGTGCAATACAGTATATTTAAAATAAACCATCCTTTCTCAGTAATTTACAGAACTCAAAAGAGCATGCTAGATATTCCAATAATTACTGCAAAACATGAAGACAAATTGCAATTAGCTTTTCAGTAATTCCGTGGTTGAAACTAACATTCTCAACCATTTAATCCATAATAATTTTTCCACTAAATGAAGTAGAAACTCAAAGTGACTCACAAATATCCATCATTCCTTGTGCCAGAATAACGGACTTTGAGAGATACTTTCATGCATTTGGTCAGACTACAAATCTACCCAGTATCAGATATCAGACTTTAATATGCATACTTGAAAGTATGCAAAGATTTAAATTTGCTGCTTGTTTTGCTTATAGTGTGTTCATCTCCTCTACTGCACAAGAAGAAGAATCTGGAATTAGCTTACTGGTTAATGGAAAGCACCTGGTTTCTGATTAAGGGCTCCCTTCCCCCCAACGGTGTGGAACCGTAAAACATTACAAGAACAGTCTGTATCCATTACCTTCATTGCCAGCTTTTATTAGAGAACAGCACTTCTTGCCTGATCTATGCAAACCCTTAAATGGCATAAACCATATCTTAAAAATTGCATGCACGAAAGCTGCATGAATCAGCAGGTGCCAGGTGGTATAGGTGAAGCATTTCTGATTTAGATGAGTTCTTGTTTAAAGATTTTTACAGGAGAATGTGTTACTTTTGACTTTTTTAAGCATTACTGTCTGAAACAATTCATGCTAAAAAGAATTAGCTTCTAAGCAGAGAACATCTGGATTCATACTTCTAACTCCTGGCAAAAGAGAATCTATTGAACCCAGAATAGCATCAGAAGACAGGAAGCAGAGCTTGGATCATGCTGACATCTGATCAAGTACAGCAGGGAACACAAGCAACCAAGATAAGCCTTGAGTGGTATTTAAGATAGTGGTTGAGTTTCTGAAGCAAAATAGCAAAATCTGTGTCTATAGTGTACTTGCTAGTGACAACATTGTTTCTGACATTCTATAGAATAAAGCAATGAAGACAGAATCAGGGGAAGCGTGGGTGGCAGACGAAACAGCCCATAGGCAAACTTTGGTTTTGGTTTGAATTCTCAAAGGGATTGAGTACAGAACTTCACTGTTTCATGCTTCTTTTTAAGAAAACTTAACGCAGAGTTCAAAAATACTAGACAGTGGTAGGCTGGTACAAATGAAGGATAGCTGAAGGAAAGTGAGATGGGGAGAGGGGTGTGAAAAGGGAAGGGTGAGGAAGGCTGGCAAGAGCATAAATAGAAGCCACAGAGCCTCTGATACACAGTAGGAGCAATCATAAGGGCCTATTTGAAAACCACGCTTTGAGGGAAAATTAGTGGTTGTATTAGTGCCATGTAAAGGAAAGGAAGAGGACCCACCTGAGAGACAAAATATGTGGCTGCAGGTAGGGAGAGGCCGTGAGGTGCCACAGCTCATCCGCTGCTTCTGAGAGGGGAGAGATGCTGCCCCAAGGGTAGTTTTTCTCTCTCCACTAATTAAAAGATAGGTTGTCAATTTTAGAGGGTAGGTATCTTTTTCCTTTGGGGTTTATTTGTGTGCTCATTGAAGAAATGGAAAATGATTGCTGGCCTAAGGGTATTTTGCCTTGGTTTCCTTGTCACTTTGTAGCATCTTTTTTTTACTGTAAAAAAGAAAAAAAAAAAAAAACAAACCTTGTAATTTTTCATCTCCAATGAAACTACATCATAACTGCAGAGGTGTGTTCTTTTGGCACAATTTTTTGTATTCATATCAAAGCCAAAAAAGGTCATCTTGAATTTCAAATTCCATTTTTAATTTTCAGAATTCTTTATTAGGAAGATTATATTCTTTTTTTTTTTTTTTTGAAATTAAGCAATTTTGATTCATTTGGAGTAAAGTGCAGAGTTCTACAACACCTTCCTCAGTGCCTGCTCTAATGAGTATGTGTACACTTCTTGCACTTTCTGAATAAATGAATGCTTTTGCTACACCATTTGCCAAACTACTCAGAAAATAACACAGCTAAGTATAAGGAATATGATACCAATGTCTAAGGGAATTGCATGGTAAGATTATTTAGTCATATTAAATTTCTATGGTGACCAACAACTGTACAGACATTCACAAACTCTAGTGAGCCTTATCACTATTGTCTGCGCAACAAATGAAAACCCAGAATGTGAATACTTCTTCCTGAGGTATGTAAATTACAGCAGGCATGATATGAATTATACATCCTGTGCAAATTAACACATTTTTCAAATGCAAAGCAGATTCTATATGCACAGTTAAAATGGGTTTCTCTGAATGTTATAGCAGAAGAAAATCTCACTTTGGCAGCAGAAAGAAATGTGGGACAATCAATATATCTTAACTAAAATGGCTACAGAGATCTGAAAGTTTTAAAGTAAGATTTCATTTGGGACATCATCCTGTAAACTTTGTTAAATATCTGTGGATATTTAATGCTTTTACATTTGCCAGAGTCCTTTACATTTGCCAAGTCCTCTAAACAGGCAGAGACCCTCATAATGGCAATTGCTAATAGAAAACCTATGTCAGTATAATGTAACAATCTTTCATTCTTCTTACATTTTTTTCCATCTCTTCAATTTTATTCTTAAAAATATGCATGTTTACATATAATGAGAAAAATAAAATTATTCCTAATTTATATTTTAAAACCCAAGATAAGCTAAGAACATTACAAATCATTAGTTTTAGATGGAAAACCTTAAAATCGCAGGAGATCTTCTGCTTCTGGAAAAAAAAGGTAAAAGAAACTAAGTGTGACAAGTGTTGATGGTGCTGCTTAGCGTTTGCTAGAGGACATGTGAATGACAATAGAAGTTGTGTGGTGTGAGTTAGGATAAAAGAGGAGGAACAAAAATCAGAGCTATGGAACTTTACAGAGAAGGAATCTGTGAAAAACTGTGGAAAACCGATTTATATTTCAATATATATGTTATCTTGCTAAGTTTTAAACATGTAGGTCTTCAACTATTTTCTGGATAAACTATTTTGGCTGTTTCTTGACTGTTTTTTCCCCCCACATATAATACCATTTTTCATATTTCATCTAATTTCTGTTACTCATAGAACTGTGCTACAGCTTCTTGGGCTTGGAACACTCTCTCCCATGATCAGATTATGCCCTGGAGTCCTTGCAGTAACCTGCAAGATCCCTAGAAATCCCCACTATGCTTGCTTATCATTTGACCAATTCCAGTAACTTTTGTCTCTCACTTACAGCACTGGAACCACATGGCCATGAAGGCAACCAGAGCCTTCATGAGGACATGCGGTCCTTGGTCAAGGGACAGAGAGAACATCCTGCTGTCCACTGTTGCTCACTTCTTTCTCGAATCTTTCTTTTCCAAGTGTGACCCTGCTATAATGTTCTGGATTAATCTTTGTCGATGGTTTACAGACTGGTCCGGCCCGGATCCATGACTAGTGGGGCGGAGGGATTTCGCAAAATCCGTGCCTCCAGGAAGGGAAACAGGGGACCCCCAAAATAATTAAAAACAGTGGCAACGATCTGAGGAGAAACAAACTAATTTACTAAATATAGTATCGGAATGTAAGATAACACACTATAATACAATATACATAAAAAATAATTGAGAGAAAGATTGTCTGAGAGCCAAAGGCCTTACACTAATACTGAAGCCTTGTGTGCAGTTGGGAGCAGCAGCAGTGAGCCGATCCAACAGGGAACACGGCGAGACAAGAAGAGGGACAAGTCAGATGACCTGCGCCCTTATACCTGTTCCCTTGAGCAGGAATGATAACAGTACTTGAAAAGGCTCTTGGGGAACGTAGTTCTTCTCTTCCAGACAGGTACCTGGAACTAAAGCATTTGCTCTTTAACTCCCAGTACACTGCATGATGTTGTGATGTGGAATACTGATAACCAAAAGTCATAAAACCATGACACCTTTATTATTATTACTATAATATTCAGCAAATATTTTACTATAATGTTGATAAGATTTTGTCTCAGAAGGTTTTGTAATCTTTGATTCCCCCTTCCCAAAAGTCATTTTGACAACTCTTAAAGACTTCCTCCATTTCTAACATTCTCACATATATAATCATACTCCTTTGAAATGTAATCTGCTACCAAAGGCTTTACTACATCATTATTTTTTGTGGTGTTAGGGGTAACTCATCACCTCTTGTTGCTTGTTGATAAGGAATAATGTGTAGGACAGATTTGCATTTGACCGCATCTTATGACAAAGTTTGTGCTAGTATCAGAAAATTCTGCAGTAAGGGCTTGGACCAGAGCCCTATATGTGTCCATGATTTGATTCTGGAAGGAAGTAGATGAGGGGAGCCAGGATGTGACCACTGAGGTCTGCATTTTCCTAGTGTAAAGGAATGTCAGCGCTTAGGTAACCAGCTCCCAGAGCTAGAGAATGGGAACATGGAACTGAGCACTGAGTCTAGGGCTGCTGGCAGAAAAGAATGATTTTGTATGTATTCAAACACTGTTGAACTGCTATGTGAAATGTAAAGGAGTCTATGAACTCTGGACAGAAAAGATAATTCACCTATCATGAACTGCATTAATTTATCAAAGCAATATTTTAAAGACTAAAAATATTTTATGGTGATTCAGGAAATATTCAGTTCTGACTTCTTATACTATTTGTGCGTAGATCACAGCTTTTGCTTTAGTTCTTGATACTTCACCCCAAGTTGACCTCCTCACACTCTATTATTATTTAAAACATTTTAACTGTATGAAACATTGGTAAGCTCTCACTGTAAACAATGGAATGTTGAAATATTTACAGGAAGGTCCAGGGTCCTGTTTTGTCAGTAACAGTACAAGTACCACCAACTCTTAACTTCTAGGAAAAGGAAGATATAAGAAATCACACAACTGTAATTCAGTACTGTTATTCTAAAGCTAACTAGTTACCACATTCTTTTTTCTTCTTAATGTACAGCTGCAAATATAAATCATGCAAGATTTTAAAAAGGCACAATATAATCTGACATTTAATGTTTGTACGTCAGCTCCATCTAGGCATTAGGCAACTAACTGGTTGTCTTTCAGCAGTTTTGGATCATGCCAATACAGGAATCAAATACCCAAGGCAATGAACTCTGAGAAGAGATATGGTGACTGTCTGTGTAGACAGACAAATTCAACAAGTGAAAAAATAAGCAAATGACAGAGACAGAAATTTGATCCGAAACTGAAACTGACTGGAGTCTTCCAAACAATTTACATTTTAAAGTTGCCACTTTCATATGGCAAACAATTCTTTGGAAGAAAAATGAAAACACATGGAAAATAATTATTCCTCCACTGAGTGTTTCTGACTCTGTGTATATATGCATTTTAAAAGCATATTGGTTTTTGAGACCTTTGCCTTCTGCAGCAGAATAAGTTTTCACATGATTTTAGTACACTAGAAAATCAGAAATCAACTTTGAAATGCAGAAGAGAAAAGACATGAAAATTTTCAAGATAAGAAACATACAAGCAGAGCCAATCCACATACGGAAGTCTTCTCAAATTTAGCAGTTATCATAAATGATTTGCATCCACATTTTTATGAATCCTATGCTTTATTTAATGTAAAATTGCTACCCTGTATTCCAAATTTTAAAGCTATCCCAAAGTTTAAGGTCATCACAATGTTGAGATCGTGTCTGCCAAAAATAGAGTATTTTTATCTCTGCAGCATGAGGTGTGAAAATGAATGTGAAGGGTGTATATAGGTCGGGTACAGCCTCCTTTTGTCACAGCAAAGTTAGAATCCTTCCATACAGTGATTTGATTAATGAGATTTTAAGAAGCAATTTAAATCCACAAACTGAAGGAAAAATCTAAAAGTGGCTTGTGGAATTGATTTTACTTCAAGTAGATTACATTTAGATGTGGTACATACTCTTTTTTTAAATACAGTAGCAATGTACGTATTCTTTTTTGTGTGTGTGTGTGTGATAATTTAACAAATAAATTAAGGAGTGCTTCTAAATTTATTTTTAATAATTCACTGTATTTTACTTTAAGAAGCATACTGTTAAGAAGTTCTGTAATTATTAGAGCTGAAGTGTATTTGCAAAGTATGCTTGCTAAGTCAATGCTCCTACAAATACAGTTCTAAATTCAGACATAATCATAAAATATAAAAGGCAAAATCTAAAAATTAATAAGGATCATTCACAAAGTCCTGAGAAAACAGTAACTCCAGACAATAATGTCACATCTTCAAACATATTCAATCCTTGAAAACACAAAGGTAGTTTTCTCCCCTTCACCCCTCAAAGAAACTGCTGCGAGAAGTTAGCTGAGATATTGATTGCAGCAAAGGATTTGGATTATTACTATGTGCTAGGTCAGAAATCTCACATCAGAAACAAATCTCCCAACAGATATGAAACCCAGTGCTGGGAGTCCAGACCAGGCTGGGCACTGCTGCTCATCAACCTTTGGCTAAGTAAGTTGCTCTCTAGGCCTTAGCATACACCATGAAGAGCGTTTCATATGCTGTTAGCACCTAGTTACCACTGAGAAATTATTTTTTGCATCTTCCTCTATATTCCAAGTTTTCTCCTTCCCACACACAACCCCAAAAGCAAGGAGTCTAGACAGGGAGTCTAGACAGGCCCTTGAGAGTTGCTGGACACTTGGAATTCACTTTGGGCTCAAAAACCTCTTGAGCTGCAAAGTGTTGGAAACTGGGAGACTCCACAGGCAAAGTGCCAAAATATGCTTGTACACTTTTTTAGAAATCTGTACATAGTTTTTCGGAAACAGTGCTGGGAGAGTGACCTTTGATCTGAGCCAGGACAGCTCCACTTTTGTTTAACCCAGTGGTTTTGGTATCCTCTCATTGGTGATATGCTAAAGCTGCAAAGAAAAACTCCTATGGATTCCACTTATACTCAAGGATTTCAGGCTTTGAGCATGGTTAAGGTATCCTGCAACAGTTCATCTCAGGTCTCTGAGATTCTCCAGGCACCAATTTGGTGTAGTTTCCTTAGAGCATCTTTAACTTACTCCGTGACTTATGAGACAGATATATGCTAATCCTCTTTTGCCAAAATCCTCAATTAAAAGCCACGTTGTTGGATTACATCATTTTAGATTTACTTGTTTGTTGTGTGGAAGCCTTGTGTTTTGCCTTTTTAGTGGAACAGTAATCTCATGAAATGGTTTACAATTTCATTATCTGTTCCATTTGTTTATTAGCTATATTAACCTAAAACTGTGTAACCGTATTTGAAAATGAAGGTTATGAGTATCATTTTATATGCAAATTAACACAAGGAAATGATTTCAGGACTAAGGGAAATGAGTAAAAAGGCATTCTGATCGGCAAGTCAAAATGATTTGATGAGTGTCCCATAATTTATATTCAAAGCATAAAACATGAGTGGCTTAGGGTGAAGGCAGGATTGCTGGTTTCAGAAACAAAAACAGCACATGAAAAAGAGGAAGCTCTTCAGTACCTGGAAGTTGGAAAAAGCATGGGCTGGATTCAGATTTAGCTTCAAAGATTTAGCAGTAAGTCCTTTCCTACAATTATGAGACTGGAATTGAAAATACATATGTGTCACAAGTCCTGCTGTTACGTTCCACAGTCCAGCAGAGTGCTTTGAAGGAAGCTTAGTCTGCTTCAGCCTCTGAAGTACAGAGTTCCTTGAATAGATACTTCTCTTGGACAAAACATCCCCACGAATTAATACTAGTTACACTCTATAAGAAAGCTTATAGAGAGCTTTCAGGGCATTTCCTCAAAAGGACCTCAGCATGTGCAGAGACGATAAGCTCTGGACCTCTGGGATCTCGCTCTTCCTTTAAGAATACTAAGCAGTGAGTCACCTTATTGTGATTTTGGATTTCATAGGCGGGCATGCTGGTAGACAAGACTGAGTTTGGGACATATTCCCTCTCCCCCGCATGCTCAACTTGTTAATGAAAATGGGTATTTGAGGATCAGTGCCCTAGCAGACCTCACTGCTCCACACTGCGGGGAGTAACAGTGTGGCAAGTGTTGTGCAAGATGGTTGTTCAGCTCACACCAAAACAGAGAGGAAGAGGGGCAATTTTTTTGTTTGTTTGTTTTTGTTGTTGATGGTTCATAAAATCCTTATAACCACTGAAACTACTTAATTCTTCCTGCCCTCTTTTTATATATATAGTATAAGAGTATAAGAACACTCTCTTTTTATTAGAGCATTATTAGAAAATTAAGAGGCATATTCAGAAAGACTCTTTGCAGCCTGCAAGCCTCTGCCTGTGGGCACAGAGAGAATCCTGCATGGAGTAGATTCAGTGCACCTAAAGGCAGTTTCTTGCTCCACATCACCCTGTGGAAGAGCCTTCGTTGCTTCTGGTCATAAAGAGAATATAGGAGGCTTCCTTCCCAAGGCTAATGTTAGCCTTCATGAATATCTTTCTTTGCTTCCCCAGGGACATCATTTTCAATCACTGTTTGGTTGTGGCGTTTTTTTTGTTTTATTTTGTTTTGTTTTTTAATGGAAGTTTATTTTGTGTCTGAATGCAGACCATGAAACACTGAAGCACCAAACTTTTTTTCCACATGACATAAATATTTGCTTCCGAGTCGTGGGTCTGTCAGTCATATTCTGGTCTGAAGAAAATATTTGCAACTGAAACAGTGGCCCAAAACATAAATAAGATTTATAATGGAAATGACAGCCTTGACTCTAAAGTTATGATCACATACCTCTATATAAAAAGGTGCAGCCTTCCTGTTGTATAATCTACTATTGGCCCTGTTATGTGACTCAATTAAAGACCTACTTCAAGGATGTCCTTGTCATGCCTCCCAAATATTAGGGTAATTTAAGAGTTCCCCAAGGAGGGACCTGTGAAACTGCAGGCAGTGAGAAGCTGATTTTCAGAGTGCAATGTAGGAATGACACCTTTTCCCACCATAGAGATCAATTTATATCAGATACTTCGACAAATAGTTTTGTTATGATTTAGTCTATCTGATTAAGTTTATCATAACTCTTTTCCTAGGTAACAGGGATAGAATGAGAAGTAATGGCCTTAAGTTGTGTCGGGGGGGTTCAGTTTAGATTAATGGGTCAGATATTTAGAAACATTTCTTCTCCAAAAAAGTGGTGAGATGTTGGAACAGGCTGGAGAGGTGGTGCAGTCACCATCTGTGGTGGAAATGCTAAGTCACAGCCTGAACCAGTGGTGGAGCACCTGATGGAAAGGCAGGATCAACTCAGGGGAGCTCAGCTGCATGCAACACACCTGAGTGACTGGAAGGGGTGCAGCCAGGATCCACCCCTTCCCAGACTTCATTTAAGGGTTGGCAGTGGAGACAAGGGTATCTCAGTGGAGATCCCTGTATACCTGAGGCCTTCTAAAGGTAAACAGCTTCTTTCCTTCATCTCTGTGCCAACAGCTGTTGCATATGAGCAAGTCCTCAGTTGCTGAAGCCTGGGATCTTGCTACTCTGCTGTCATTCCTGCAATTTCATCATGTTACATCATCCCTAGAGGTGTTCAGGGACCATGTTGATGTAGTATGGAGGGACAGGTTAGTGGGTATGGTGGGGAAGGGTTGGTGGTTGGACTAGATAGTCTTAGTGGTCTATTCCAACCTTAATGACTCCATGATGCTATTCCATTAAAAACTGTAGTGGCTGGAATCATAGAGTCAAATGACCGTGGACCTAGGAACATTCTTTCCAGACCTGGAGGAGCTGAATTCTACTTATGGTATCCCTATGCTGTGGGGTAGGACACAGATAATTGTTTTTTCTTTCTTTCTTTCTTTCTGCAAAATAGGAGAACCAGTATTCAGACGGCATGAGATGACATTCCCCAGGATACCTCATTGAGGCACCCATGGTGGAGCAGGATGTCAGCTATATGTGACAGGACTGGCAGATGCAGGTCCAGGTGGGAAAGCAGTGCCCAGCTCCTGAAGCAAGTTAGGAGTGCAAGAGGGGCAGTCAGGATGGAGGAAGGTGGTGAGTGGGGAGAGAAGGAGACAGAGCCAGGGGCAAGGTCTGAAGAAGGAATAGAGAGCAGCAGTGGTTGTAAACCACCCTCATGCTATTTAAGTGACCTACACATTCCCATAATGCCACCAATCTCCTTTTTGCTCACACTAAAGCATTTGAAGCATTCTGCTTCTTGCAGGTAATCATCTGAAAAGCAGGAGAAGCAATGTGTGAACATGAACACCAATATGCAAGGATTCATTTTAAATTTGTCAGACAAACATTTTTCAGTGCCTTCCTCATTTTGTGCTCATACAAAACTTGGTTGGTTTTCCATCTAAAATTGCTACCTTGCAAGTCAAATAATAAATAAAAGGGTACCAAAAGGAATGCAGTTATGTGCCCCTGTGCTAATGGGCTGCATGTGTGCCATGGTTCAGATGAATTAAGGGTAGCTGGAAACCAGCTGCTTGTCCACCCTGTAATCACTCAAATGTCAGGAACTGTGCCTTGAGAGTGCCACTATGCTTTCATGGGAAAATCAAATTATAAACGGATGCATTCTTTCAGCAGTGGTCATACCGAGCAGCTGAAGAGCTTCCCACTTGCTGAAATACATTTTCAGAATGCATTTATTGAATCACTGTCAACACTACACCAAATGAAATCACAGACTTGAAGTTTGCTAGTGGATATGAAGCGCAAGTAGTTAATGTAAATAATCTGGCAGCAAATGACTTTGGCATGCTTTGAAATGTACTTGTTTCTCTCCCTTCTAAAGAATCCAGGGAGCTGGAAAAAACAAGTTTGTTATGGGTAACCAGCAGATAGTGTGATGTCCTCAGTGCTGGACAGAGAAAAGGTCAGCTTGCACTAACGAGTGCTAGGGGAAAGAATTTCAGATTTCCCAGAGCTCAATTAATGCTTCTCTTTGCCAAAAGGAGTTTCAAATCAGTTTCACACTCCTCCGCCATTCTTTCAGGCAAGATTAATATAAAAATTAGGATGGCAAAAGCAGCTGTACTCTCTTTTTTCCAAATAAATAAATAAAAATCTCTTAATTTAGCTTGTAATTCTTGAAGTGATACCAGGGGAGCACTTCAGCAGCTGTGTCCTCTAAAGGTGACCAAGTCAATATTTTCTTGTAACTTTGCTGTACATTTGGGGTTATAACATTTTTTGTTGTGCAAAACAGTGGTCAAGAAACATTATTTGTGCAAACTGTGACATTGAATTCTCATCTAAGGTACTGCCAGCAAACCCCTGGGATTGCATCCTGCGGAGCTTCAGTTTGTTGTTTTTTTGTTCTTTATTATATTGATGTGGCATTGCTAATGAGTTGTGAAATTTCTTGTGCTGAGCATTCAAAGTCTTTAGCACATTCCTACATTTGGCAGTTGTGGGAGAGGGTTACTGCAGAACTGTGTTTTGCCATCTGGATGGTTTCCTTTTCAGAGGCCCTGCAGGGACAAGGAGATTGTAAATCTTTGCTTGGCATTTTCTAAGGGTTAACAAAGGAATTAAAAGCTCCATTAGCATTGGTGAAGGATGACAGCCGGCCACTGTGCTTACATACATTGAACTTTAGGACAATATCAGAATGATAGAGTTGAGACTACCTAAGCAAAGTGGAGTAGAACTAAAATTGAGCAGATTTCAGAGGCAAAGAAAGTAAACTTACTGAGTGCATGGACGGTGTTGAAGGATGTGAGTACATACATCATGCTCAATAAACAGGCTGCAGAGAGTGGCAGAGATGATGTGTCAGGATGAAGGAACCAGTCTATAACATGGTACTGTGCTGTTATAAAATAGTTAATAATGAATTTGGAAGATCTGCTCCATTTTTTTATTTGAATCCCATTATATCGTTTTTGATGTGATAGATATTCATTGAAATCCCAGTCCTATTTTGGATGCTTACATAGCCATGCTCAAGAGCCAGAGAAATTTAAACCATTACTGCAACACAAACAACATTAAAAAACTGTTATTAAGCTTGTAAAGATGAATAATGTTCTTTAATGTATTTCTATGCATGTGTGTAATTTACTTGGTGTTTTGTTTTCCATGGTTTTTAGAAATATTTCCATCTTGTGGATTCATACTGATATTTGCATAGGTCAGCAGCAGCTTGGGACTTATTAAAACAGCTGAATGTGTCACTTACACTAATGGAACAGTTACAGCTGTCGACAGCAGTATTGGTATGAGCCACAATAGTTCTGCAAAGGAGCTCCACAAGCATTTATTAAACAGCAAAGGAAGGAGAGACTCGGGACTCTGAGCTTCTGGTCCAGACTTAATGAGGTGGTATGTTCTAGGGGATATTCTCCTGAAGTTTGATCCTTTTCTAGCCCACCCCTTCTAGCTTGTCAGGGTTGAATTTTCCCAGATCTGGGTCCTTAACCACCTCACACTTGGCAGCCCGTGCAGGTGGGATTCATTTCACCTGACTTCAGATTCAGAAACACAAATGCCTCTGTCTGAGCTGGTCTTCTAGTCTCCCATAACTATGTGTAGGAGGATGCATATTTGACCTGTTTTAGATGACTATTTTAGGTTGAGAGGACTTGTGTTTTTTCTTGTCAGTGATTATGAAGGACCTATATGATTCGTTTAATTGAAATAACTACCAGCTGTCTCCACTCTTACTGCATAATCTCCCAGCAGCAGTCTCGCTCCAATTCCAGAATTTTCCATGGGAGGAGGAGCCTAGTCACAGACTGGGATATAGCAGATCTTCCTCTCTCCTTGCCTTCCTTGGTTCACCATTCTTGCTGTCACATGATGTTCTTTTTGCACATCTTACCTAGATATCATTAGCTGAAGACATTGCTCATGAGCATCATAGAGATAGAGAAGATCCTCACCCCAAAACCTTGCTCTGTCAGCCCTTCCCTGGCATATCCACCAAGAATCTTTACAGTTATGTCAGCTTCCTACCCATGGGCCTTGGGTGGGAGGAGATCACTCACATTCTACTTGTGGTACGGGGATACTCTGGCAGCAGGAGAAGCATGGGAGACATGTGTCTCATCATTGAGGATGAGTGTTCAGCTGTTGAATCCGAAGGAGTCATCTAATACTGCACACTGTAGAAACTGCCTTTCAGCTTAGCGTCCTGGTGTCATTGGAGTAGTGTAATAAAGAGGGAAGACGTAGTAGTTAAACGCTGTAGACCGTGTATCTGGACAGGTGATGCAGTGTCTCTTCTGTGCTATGCCTGAACCTTTTTATAAAACAAATGAAAATCTTTCTTTGCTTGAATTTTTTAGTCACCGACCTTATATGGATTTTTCAGGGCAGACTGCACCCCTTACCTTAAAGTTGCTGTTCCTACTTGTTTAAAATCCAGAGTTCAAGCAAATTAAAATGTTCAAAATCTGTAAAAGTGGCAATATCTGTTTATTTTGAATGGAATCAGGTTTTGGCCCTTGCAGAGTACGCACACAAACAACCCTAGCCTTTTTTGTCCTGATGGCTGTGCCAATTATGAAAGAATAATAAACTTTGCTTAGTAGGAAATTACCCAAAAGTTCTGAACTAGTGGTGAATTACCCAAAAAGGTAAAAAGAGGATGAGGTATCTTGGAAAAAACTAATCCAACTGAATTTTATGAAACACTTATGAGAACCATAAAATCACTTGTGCTGAGCAGAAGAGGCTTTAGAAGGTCATTATTCTGCTGGACTAATCCCTGTCAGTGCCTCCTGGCCAAGCCCAGGAACCCGAGAGTAGCACGTAGCTTTGCCAGAAGACCACAGCTCAACATTCTGGAGGTGAGAGCATGGTGTTGATAAATGTAATCCTGTAGCAGGTGGTTGGAGAAAAAATATGCAACTTCAGCAGATAAGTAATTAAGAATTTGTATAGTAAGTAGCTTCAGATTTCTAAGCAGCCTGCTAAGTCAAGAAAACACCCTTATTATTCTTCTGGGGAAGGGGTCACTGGAGATGCTGTATACTGAAACCAAACTGTCTCCTGTTTCCTTAAGTTGAGCTCAGTAGCCTCTAGTTGTCTCATTTCAAACAGACCAAGTATTGGAACACCAGAGTGTGCAGCACTTGAATTGTGTCTTTCTCTAGCAGTTGCAATGCTTTAAGATCCAAGCATTCTTCATGCAGAAAGAATAACTGAAGACGACTTCCCCAGCAAACTAGCTCAATAGTTTTCTTAAGCTTCAGAGCACATTTGTGAAAAAGTCTATTTTATGTTTCAAGGATAATTTTTCTAGTCAGACTTTTTTTTTTCAAAGCTCTTTAAATTTATGTTTTAAAATTTGGTACGTTGCATTAATAAATCAGAGCTCTGTGGAAAAAAAATGAGATATGGTTATCTGTCAAAAAGATAAATCAGGACTTAATCACTAGGATAGAAGATATTTTGTATCAGGCAGCTAGATAACTAATTAATGTTATCATTTGTAAACCAACCAAAGAAAAACGGCCACATTCATAGTTGGAATACATAAATCTGATGGGAAAGTTAACACTCATCATTTAGATTCTTTTGTCCTGAGTTTATAAATCAGTCTGTTAAATAAGATTTGAGCAAGGTCTATAAATCAACACACTAAATTGAAAGTGTGCGGTTTGTGCTGATAAATAAGGACTTACAAGTGTTGGAGGTAACCAGACAGACAACAAATTCACATTCCTAAATTAGATGATGGTTAACCATCATACATCAAAGCTGTAAATAAAGTTTATCTGTTCAGATGTTCGTGATTCAGAAAGCCCATTTTAAAGAAAAAAAGAAAAGCTGTAAATTTAAATTCAGTTCCCTCTTTAGCATACAAATAGAGTAAATCAACAAGGCTGAGAGGAGCACGAGTATATTCTCCTGTTGGAATGGTCCCAGTCCTAGCTTTTGTCCTCCTTTGTTCCTGAGGTTTGCAGCAAGTGATATATTGGTACAGGACTTACTATAACACTGTGGTTTGTGCTATTAAGCACATCTGCAAATCAGAGGATGTCTAGTTCTCCCCACAAAAATGAATACATTCTGACAGGCGGAAGAGTATCAGACTTGCTTCTGTGGGTTTCCATCCTACCCCTCCCTTGCTCCAAGATCTAAGCAAACAATGGGAAGCTGAATACAACTCATGCCAGAAGGCAGCAGGTTACTAAAATACCCATGACATATTTATGCAAGAAACATGCTGTACAACATATGGGCTTTGGGAGCCTTTCCCACCTTCTGTCTGCATGCATTTTTTTTTTATAACTGTGAGAAAGCCTGATGAAGAGATTTACTTCACCAGGAAAATGAATTTAAATGCAGGATAAGACAAGGAGGCAATCAAAACCGGTGAATGTGTACAAATGCTTGAGCTTCAAAGCAATTTGCTAGTTCTAGTGAAATACTTGCAAATTTTGGGTCAGACCCACAAATGTCACCCTAAGTTAACAGGTGGAGAAACACCTGAGCTGTAAGGAGGTTGGAGCCAAAACATTCAGAGGGGGGCACTGAGCTTGAGTGCTTGGCTGAACAAATACCTGTGATGCTTTGAGTTGAAAACAAAGCAGCAACATAGGTCAAGCATATTGAATATATGGTTGTGATTTGAGGCTCACTGCAAAGGCAGTGGCAACAGCATTAGAACTCAGTGGTTTCCTCTCCTGGCTTGCTGCTGAGACCTTACTCCTTTCTG
Source organism: Gallus gallus (assembly GCF_016699485.2). Taxonomy (NCBI): domain Eukaryota; kingdom Metazoa; phylum Chordata; class Aves; order Galliformes; family Phasianidae; genus Gallus; species Gallus gallus. Next base: position 113,993,758 of record NC_052532.1, read on the forward strand.
AACAACTTGTCCCAGACAACTTCCATCTACACGACAGCTTTAAGCCTTTCACTTCACTACTGAAAAGAAATACAACAGTGTTTCCATTTTACGTAGTATACAGGGAGAAGTTTTCTGCACATTATTTCGTCTATACGAATTCAGATACATTTCTGTTTGATCTACTTGGATACCTGGTTGGAGATCACTGAACTGTCACACAAAAGATTGAAGTTCAGTAGATGAATATATAAGACAAGTTTTGAGAGAATATATATGAGAGTTTTGTAGCAAAATGAGACTTTCAATTTCTGCTAAACTTTGTTGTCTTTTATTCATTTGTTGTATCCTAACCAACATGGAGCCATCTCCCATGCCAAGATTTACCGTATTTTATATAGCATATTTTATATACTGTATTTTATTATATTATTTAAAGAGCCAGCCTTGATCATTAATCAGATTTCCAAGATGCCAGTCCTACAATATCACACTGCTGTATGTCTGCTTGTTTGGGTTTAGCAGGAGCATGATTAGCATAAGACAAATTGCCCTAATCACTGAAAGTAGTTTCAGTAAGTGATTCTGAACAGAATCTTCTCCAGTTTGTAAGACACATGGGAAGGGAGTCTTGAGGAACTTTACCCAATTATCCACTAGAAAGAGAAAACAAGTAAGTCTCTTATGTAAAACCCCAGTGTCAGATAGAATGTGGTAAACTATCAATATTACCCGCAGATGGATAGTTTTTCTTTCTTTTTTTTGAGCTATTTCTATTACTATCAATTTCTGTATTTTACCTGTGAAAATGGACAGTACTCTTAATTTCAAGGATTCTGGTAAGCCATATGTGAAGAAACATATGTTGGAAAAAATATCATTTACACTTATGTAATCATCACACATGGATAAGCATCCCTATTTAGGTAGCAGGAGGTGTACCATCCACAAATTCACTAGCCTTGCTTCACTGGGAAAGCCGTGAGTTCCTAATTCAGCAGGTGAGAGAAGCACTGCAATTTCTACATCCCTCAGTGAGTGGAATGACAATGGTAACTGGTGAGGGAGTCTTTCATCGGTGCTGTTAGATCTGTAGTAGTGTGTCAGCACCTGAAACTTTATGAAGCTTCTCTAATTCTGGTAATTCAAGTCAAAGTCCAGCTTTTGGAAAAATACAGGAAGGAAATGGGAAATGTAAAAAGCCATCAATAAACAGTTTAACATTACTAGCAAAATGTAAAAGGAAAATTAAAAAAAAAAAAAAAGTGAAAGAGCAGTGAGGAGAGGAGAAGAGGATGGTGAACCTTGCTTCTAGTAGACTGCCAAAGAGCCACCAGGTTTGCATTTGAGTAATTAATATCTGATGGGGATGCTAACAGTAGTTAGTAACACTGGTGCACTTACAGTGGACTTCTGTCTCAGTACTTGTCCAGCAGAGTCTGGTGAAGTACTCTAGTGTATACTATGAAAAAGTAGAGTTAATACTGCAGTAGAAGCAATGATCCATTGCTTCAAATCACTGAAGTCAAACCATGGCTTTTATAAACATCATATGCTACTTGCTGAAACAGTGATTATGTCGGTTTTAATGCAAGTAAGGTGCTGCTATTTTCAAGGCTAAAAATTCAGCTGTCTGTGTTGTTACAGAAGAGCTGCTTGAGTGAGTAGTGAAATATTCAGCACAGCATGTTTCATTGCAGATGTAAAGTGATTATTCTCTTTATCCTTTCACTTCTGCAACAAAGAAGATGATGCGGCCAAGCTCATAACAAGCAAATATTCATCACCAGCTTGAGGTGGTGCTGTTGATTTCCATCTGAACTCTATGACATGAATAGGGAAACCTGCTTGAAGACGATGTCACATTTGAGCCCAGTGTGGTCCCTGGTGCCAGTAATTCAAATCACTGTGGGTGTGGTGAAGAGCCCCTTCCATTTGGTCCTCAGCTCTAAGGCCAGGCACAGAGCCGGGCGACACTGCGTCACATCGCGTTAAGCCACTTCACATAGGACATGACGTGACCTGACACAACATGTTTGGAGGGTTGAAAGAATGTTATCTGTGTGTCCACGGGCATTGTGCACCGAACTACTAAGCCTTAGCAGGCAGGCTAAGGGGATCAGTGAATAGGGCTTTTCTTCTCTTTTGGGTAGATTACATTATGGCATGGTCATGAATCATTTTTCACTTACTTTATGAAAGTTGTACCAGGAGTCTTAAAATTCAGATTTCATGCCTTTGGATACATTTTTTTGCGCCTCATATAAATTAACTACAGTGCAGAGAACTTGAGCAAACCCTTGAACTCCAAAAACCAGCAGACATCTGGGTTTGCAAGAGCACCCTTTTTCGTACTAGATTAATGAAATCCAGTGTCAGCAGATTTGTAACTGAGATTTTTTTTGCTTATATTAGAAAGTGGTTTGTGCTTCTCACAAAGAGACGAGCACAGTTGCAGACCTGCTTGTATGATGAGCAGGGAGAATGTGAGGAACTGAGTGGTGACCTACTAAAATTAATAACGGTAGATTGTTTCCATTTTTCCTGTGACAGTGTATGCGATACTTTATCAGCTGACTTTTCCCAGTACCAGAGATGGTGTAACAGTGTCCTGTAACAAGATCAGTTGATGTTTTTTGAAGTATAAGGAGCTCTCAGTCGGATTCCATTTGCATTGGTTTAATTCTTACTATAAATAACCTTCAAACTGAAAGATTTTGAAATAATCCAAATACCTTCCTGTCAGAAAATGGCAAATCAATGCACTTTGACAGCTTTGACATTTTTACCAAAAGGAAATTGAGTGAAATAAACCCTGTCAACTCATGTATTCACATTAAAAAAAAAAAAAAAAAAAAAAAAAAAAAAAAAAGCTAAGTTTCTATTTAAACTTACCTGCTTGCAATGATTTATTTGATTTATTTTCTCTGCTGTTAAGGTAAGTTTACTGACTGTTGAACACACACCTCTTTAATTATTTAAATGTCTTTGCACTGAAAACTCATGCAGAAAGTAGGATAGGAATATCTGCGTCAGCTCCCCACCCCCATCCTCACAAATTTCTTCCCTGGTCAATAGGCACATAAAGGAGCAGTTGTTGGTATTTTAATCACTATGCCTAATCCTGTTTGAAGGGGTTTCACTCCATGGCTCTGTCTTAGATGCATAAGCAAATTCCATGTGTTCCATGTTCCAGCATGTGTTACACAGACGCAAGTGAAGGACCCAAGTGATGTCTGCTGAGTGTGGCACTGCCCCACATACCTCCACAATGAGATTGTCCACCAGGCTCTGGAGCACAGCAGACTGAGAGAAAGATGATGGGAGGGAGGCTCAGCTGCCCCCAGATTGAGTGCAAGGTTGTTCTTTTTCTGCATTCAGTAGTATCAGAAAACATTTAGTTGGGTTTTTCTTCACCACTCAGAAAGAACAGTGAGGCAGTGGCACAGGCTGCCCAGAGAGGTGGTGGAGTCACCGTCCCTGGAGGTGTTCAAGAGCTGTGGAACTGTAACACTGAGGGTCATGGTTTCACTAACCATGTGAACAGTGGGGATGGGTTGGTGGTTGAACTAGATGATCTTAGTGGTCTTTTCCAACCTTAATGATTCTATGATTCTTTCTGCTTTTGTTCACTCTCCTTTGTCTGAACTATCTGACTAAGCTTGGGTGGTAATATCCTAATTCTTCCATCAGTCTTTATCTGAAATAGTCCTAAAGACTCCCACATCACTTGCAAGTAACCCACCTATCTACACTGAATGGCAAACAAGCAGATTGCATTGCGGCTGTGTATGTGATTATAACCACTTTTTTTCCTCAGGACAACAGACTGGTGAATGCAATGCTGTGAAGTTGTATGGGATGAAAAGTAGCACTCCTGGGACCCTGAATAATTCTTAGGATCTCACTGGCCACGAAGTTCCCCATTTAGGCATGAATTCAGCTCAGTGCCACTGAATCCTTGACACCCAGAGCAATTGATATTGGACTCTCCCCTCTCCTACTGTGTTTGGTATCAATGCCTCATCTATTTATGATAGTGTACGTACAAAAATAATCCAATCTCTGACTCAGAATGAGATGCTTCAGAAACTCACAATATATTTTTGCCACTGCATGTTTAGATTCCTGCCTCTTTCATCACCCACAGCAACAAGCTCCAGTGTGAGTCTTCTCAAATGAGCAAGTGAGCATGCTTGAGAGATTGTTGTGTTTAAGACAGGTTGAAATTCAAGCTGAATCAAGCCAATTTTACTGTCATCTTTTAACAGATGTAGAAATAAAAAACTGTGCATGAAACACAGGTGAACTATACGAGGCTGGATGCTTCTTTTTCATATATATTTATGACATTCGCTATATATCAAAATGGAGATACAGCAATAGATCAGCTTATTGTAATATCTAGGTATGAAATATGTTCCTTTTTATAATTACTTAGTTCTATTTATCATTTCAAGGCAGTTATATATGCAATGACATCACTAATTTAATAGATAACTGGAAGAGAAAAATGTTTCTAATTTCATCTAATCATGAATACCTCCTGGTTACTCATCTAGTGACAGCAAAGGAATAGCATTATTTTCTTTTAAAGATGAGAGATTCAATGTATTCTGACAAAACATGGCTAGTTTTGTCACACTGAAACCATCATTACCATATATATTTCCAGTCTGCTTTTCCATAACTGACAGCTCCGAGACGACCTGTGTTAAGAGCAGCCATAGATAATAGCCACAGTAAGGCTACCTTGTGTTGTATTGAGCTATCCCTGCCCCTTGTTACTGTGGTATTCACCCTTTTGTGAATCAGTAAAATAAAATACCTTTAACTGTTGACTGAAGGCTTAACATTTCTAGAAGTATCAAGATTTAACCACGTCTATTAAAGCCGACTGCAATGTTTCACACTACCCAAATGCCTATTCTGTGCTTTCCTAGTGGTTAAAAAGACCAAGGGAAGAAACAGACAAGTTCCAATGTACTGAGCTTCCTGTCATCTGGCTGGATGAAAGGGCGCACTGATAGATTGTGAAATATAATTCTTATAAATCTTTTAACAAGGAAGGCAGGAGATGCAATAGCTTTTAGACTACACTTTAAACCAACTTAGAAGCAAAATGAATAGCACATTTCTGACACAGTATAAGGAAAGAAAATGCAAATTCTGCAAACCTCTGGATATTTAGTAATTCACCCAGCTCTGCACTCTTTTTAAATGTTGAATTAACTATGTACATGGAATTCTGATTAACCTTTAGATTGCTGCCAACGTTTTTCTACACTTGTGTTTGCTTTGGTTAGATTTCTGTCATGGAAAAAATGTTTCACGTATCAAATATCTGTGTCTGCTATTATAATTTTCTGCAATTATCCTAAACTGAGTGACTCCAAAGTGATTTTGCTACCTGAAAAATATGACTTCAAAGTAAATTTAATGACATTTTTATAGCAGGAAAACATAAAACTTGGAAGTACAAGTAGCCAACTTGCAACTGCAAAGAAAGTAGAGCAAATCCCATCTTCTGAGTACAAGAAAATTAATGATTAATTGTCAGTAAACAGCCAATTTTCCAAGGGAGCTGTTCTAGACATACTAGAGTGCTCTGTTTTTGGTGGATTATTTATTTTTATTTTTATTTTTAATATGGAATTGATTTTCTAAACAGTTGGATATGGTCAATATTAGCAATAGCCTGCATGAAGGCAGCCATTACATGGGATAACACCTACTTTATGGCAATACAAGCTTTTGCATATGGTAGTTAACTGAGAAACTAAGTTGAAAGGAGAGTGGTGGTGGTGGTGGTATTAATTTTTGTTGATTTGTTGCTTTTGTTATTTGTAATGAATGACCTTAAAGTCAACGTTACTTACACATTTTTATGTGCTTTGGGAGTAGGGGAAAGATGTGAATAATCAGCCATCCTTTTCTTTTTATTTACTTAAAGGCCAGTAGTTCTGCAACTGGAACATATACAGGATGCAATTCATCAACTTAGATAAGCATGTGTTTATTCCCTACTGGAATTATTTGCACTGAAAATTAAACATGCATTCAAAGACTTTGGCTGCATTGGTATATATAAAAGAGCTTTGGTTCTTAAGTAGGAGATGCCAAGATTATTTGAATGTATCCTAACTTAAAAAAATTAGAACTTGATCTTCATATTTTCCCCTAAAGCAATAGAATACTGGCCAATTGATTATTCACTGTAGATGTGAGGAGTAATGTGAGATTGTATTAAATTCTAATGTTACTAGGAAGATTGAAAAAAGTCATTTCTAACTTATTAAAGGAAATATGAATGTTAAAATGACGTAGTACAAAAAATATCAAAAGAAAATTATATTTTAAATGTATTTCATTGCAGATTCTTTCTCTCATCCTCTTATTCATTGATATCCTCCATCCAACACTATTTGCTGACTTGGTCCCACTTCCCCTCCCTCTTTCTTTCTAATAAGCATATTGCTTTTCCACACATTTAGTATATAAGTTAAGTGAAATGATTGTGTTAGTTATTGATGGTTATAACAAATGCATTATTATTCACCTTGTTACAGAGTGAAAGTCAGTGTTTTATAATGCTGCAACCACTATTAATGTTGTAGTGTCATTTCTTGTATTGTGTTCTAATCCATTTCCACAGAATAATATTTTTTGTTTATCTCCCAGTTTGTTGTTTTATTTTACTGTATAAGTGCTATGGTTAAAAGATTAGAGGAAACTTAATCAGTCAATATTTAAAAAATAAATAAATAAATGAAAAAACAATGAAAAAATCCTCTCATTCCTATTTTGTGTAAAATATGTTCAATTTGAGGGCTACTTACAGCTACAGAGTGTGAAAACCTCCAGGCTGGGAGACATTCTGATATGTAGACACAAATTATGACAATAAAAGTCATTTTCAAATGTTTGATTTCTGTACTTCTGTCTGAGGTACTTAATTCAGACCTCTACGCTCACTTCTTGTGTAGTCATTACCTGTAAAATCCATAGGTTTAAGTACGACATTATTTATAGAGAGGAGCATTCTCCTTTCTTAGAACTGCAGCCAGAAATCTAGAACAGCAGTCATGCAATTTTCAGTGTTTGCAAAACTGAAATATATTGCGTGGTGTTTAGGGCAAGTATTGTTTCTCTGGGAATTTGTTTTTACCTGAATGTATACCATGTATGAGACACATGATCTTTTTAGAATCTAATGCCAAAAGAACAATGAAAGCAAAGGGACTGCCAGCTGTTAGGCTCTGTCTGTCAAGTTGGATATTTTGACATTTGTAAATTGCTGTCTTCTAGTTTTGATACTGGTTGTAGAGTACTTAGTTTATTATGACATCTCAAAGGCCGTGTTTGGATGAACTTAATGGAGTTATTAATTACTTTCTATATTTACTACTATTAAAAGCATTTGTTTAAGCTTTGGAATTAAAAATGAAAATAAGATATTAAGCTGCCTAAGTACTTAAAAGGTTTAAAGGAAAAAAAGCTTACATAGAATCATAGAATCATAGAATCATAAAATGGCCTGGGTTGAAAAGGACCACAATGATCATCAAGTTTCAACCCCCCTGCTATGTGCAGGGTCGCCAGCCACCAGACCAGGCTGCCCAGAGCCACATCCAGTCTGGCCATGAATGCCTCCAGGAATGGGGCATCCACAACCTCCTTGGGCAGCCTGTTCCAGTGTGTCACTACCCCTTGTGTGAAAAACCTCCTCCTAATATCTAATCTAAACCTCCCCTGCCTCAGTTTAAAAACATTCCCCCTTGTCCTATCACTATCCACCCTTGTAAACAGACGTTCCCCCTCCTGTTTATATGCTCCCTTCAAGTACTGGAAGGCCACAATAAGGTCTCCCCGGAGCCTTCTCTTCTCCAAACTAAACAAGCCCAGTTCTCTCAACCTTTCCTCATAGGAGAGGTGCTCCAGCCCTCTGATCATCTTAGTGGCCTTTCTCTCTGGACCCGCTCCAAGAGCTCCACGTCCTTCCTGTACTGGGGGCCCCAGGCCTGGATGCAGTACTCCAGATGGGGCCTCAGAAGAGCCAAGTAGAGGGGGACAATCACCTCCCTCTCCCTACTGGCCACCCCTTTTTTAATGCAGCCCAGAACACAGTTGGCCTTCCGGGATGCAAGCGCACTGCTGGCTTATGTCCAGCTTCTCGTCCACCAGGACCCCCAAGTCCTTCTCCACAGGGCTGCTCCCAAGGAGATCTTCCCCCAGTTTGTATAAATACCTGGGATTGCCCCGACCCAAGTGCAGCACTCTGCAATTGGCCTTATTGAACCTCATTGGGTTTTCATGGGCCCACTTCTCCAGCCTGTCCAGGTTCCTCTGGATGGCTTCCCTTCCTTCCAATGTGTCAGCTGTACCGCTCAGCTTGGTGTCATCCACAAACTTGCTGAGGGTGCAACTCAATGCCATCGTCTATGTCACTGATGAAGAGCACCGGTCCCAAGACTGACCCTGAGGCCCTTAGGGGCATCGCTTGTGACCGGCCTCCACCCTGACACAGAACCATTAATCACAACCCTTTAGGTACGTCCAGCCAGCCAATTCCTAATCCATCAAATAGCCCATCCTTCAAATCCACACCTCTCCAATTTAGAGAGAAGGATGTGGTGAGGGACCATGTCAAAGGCCTTGCAGAAGTCCAGGTAGATGACATCCACCGCCCTTCTCCCATCCACCGAAGCCATAACTCCATCATAGAAGGCCACCAGATTGGTCAAGCACAATCTGCCCATGGTGAAGCCATGCTGGCTGTCTCAAATCACCTCTTTATCTCATATGTGCCTTAACATAGCTTCTAGGAGGATCTGCTCCATGATCTTCACAGGCACAGAGGTGAGGCTCAACAGCCTGTAGTTCCCCAGGTCTTCCTTTCTCCCGTTCTTAAAAATGGGAGTAATGTTTCCCTTTTTCCAGTCACTGGGGACTTCACCAGACAGCCATGATTTTTCAATTATGGAGAGCGGCTTGGCAACCACATCACCCATCTCTTTCAGAACCCTAGGATGGATCTCATCCGGCCCCATGTGCTTATACACATTCAGTTTCATGAGGAGGACTTGGACTTGTTCCACTGTTACAGTGGGGCAGAAACCACTCCCCACACCCTCACCTAGAGGCTCGTGGTCCTGTCAGACACGGGAAGCCTGACCACCTGTGAAGACTGAGGCAAAGCACTCACTGAGTACCTCAGCTTTTTCTGTGTCTGAGAAAGCCAGCTCCCCATTGCCTTTCATCAGGGGGGAAACACTCTCCTTGGCCTGTCTCCTCCTGACTATGTACCTGTAGAACCCCTTCTTATCTTTCACATCCCTTGCCAAGTTCAGCTCCATCTGTGCCTTGGCTTTCCTAATCCTATCTCTACACACACATTTGTCTATCAACAGTCCTGTACTCCTCCCAGGCTACACAACCCTGCTTCAACCTTTTGTTCATTTCCCTCTTTTACCTCAGTTTAAACTGCAGGTCCTTGCACAGCCACGACAGCCACCTGCCTCGCCTGCTCGATGACTTCTGCTGGGGGATGGCGAGCTATTGCGCTCTCAGAAGGGTATTCTTAAAGAGCTGCCTGCCAGCTCTGTTCTGTACCCATGCCCTTAAGGACAGTTTCCCAGGGGATCCCACTCAGCAGTTCCTTGAGCAGCCAGAAGTTTGCTCTCCTAAAGCACAGGGTCCTAGCTCTGCTTCTTGCCAGGCCTGCATTCGTCAAGATCACAAACCCCACCAAGGCATGGTCACTACAGCCCAGGCTGCCTCCAATCTTAACCTCTCTAATGCTCTCCTCTGCATTAGTGAGCAACAGGTCCAGTAAGGAATCAGTGTTTGGTATTTCAGTGATCTCCAAAGAACAGATAACACTGAAGACCAGCACAATCAAAGATTTACTGAAATTTATAGACATTTTGAGATATCCAAGTGTATAAAAATAAGCGTTAGTTAGGTCAATATCACATTAGGTTTTGTTTCCACAATAGTATATTTTCCATATTGAATATATTTTTTAAATCTATAATTTTCTTCATAAAAATAAAAACTATCAGCTTCCATCTAAATCATGGCTGTCCAACCTTTTGCCTTACCCAGACCACACTGAATGAAGCAGAATTGTATTGGGTTACATGTATGTAGGTTGCTCTGAAAGTAATGCCACTTATTTATTTCCCTGAAAGCTGCAATTGATACAAAGAGCACAGTAACCCTATTTAGTAGAGAAAAATTCTCAACTACAGAACACTGTTTTTCAATGCAGTCACTACCATTAGTTATGCATTTTCATTGTGACTAACAAAAGCCTACATGCCGCACTTGTAAAACTCTTCATGGATTGAGGGCATCAGCACTCTTACCTGCCCTTCTGATTGCAAGTGGACCCACCTGGACATGGAGCTGCTGCTGTCACTGGGGCAGAACTAGCTGTGAAGCCATATGAAGGGCTGAGCAGCAATTAATCAATTGGACTGGGTACTGTTGCCAGACAGCTCTAGCAATTCTATCACTGAAGACACAAGGAGTAATCCATGGTAAAATGTCAGAGCACTGAGAGGTCATAGCCAACTTCTGCTACGCGAAGTAATTTGCTCAGACAAGTGGATAAGGTGTACAGTTGTACTCCAATTACGCTTTTGGATACTTCTATATCCCACGTACCTGAGAAGTCCTTGAACTCATAGTTCATATAAAAATCACACTACTAAATGAATAGATATCTATGCACTCTCCTCTGCAAGCCACATAAAACCTATTTTATTTGTGTATCAGTATAGGTGGTTTTAGGGTTGGTTTTTTTTTCAGAATGGGTTTTAAAAGATCTTCCAATGCCATGATTTAGTTGAATTTAAAAATAATCCGCCTTACTTTATAAATCTTTTATCAGTGTCCCTGAAAACCACAGTGAATGTCAATGATTGAGAAATACATTGAATTCTGAGTTTTTGAGCTAGGGAGGAAAAATCATTTTTGTATAACAAGTGAAAATACAATGGATAGAGATGTACGTGTATTGCTCCAAAAGTAATCTCTCCTATTTATTCCTGTGGAAACTACAACAGCTACAAAGAGCATAACATTATTTGATAGAGCAAATTGCTAGCCACAAAATATTGTTTTTTTAACATTTTCACCACCATTAGCTAATTTGCACATGAGCTGATTGAGACACTTTTTGTTTTCTAGCATGAGTGCTGTGCGTGGCCATCTGGAATGTGGCTTCTCTTCTGATTTGCTGTGGCCACTGCTAAAACACACCACCTACAGCCTCACGGTGCTCACATCCATCGACTGGTCTCCATGAAAACGTTCAGCAAGCACTGATGAATGTCAGTGGGTGCCATTTTTTTCTGCAAGGAGGAATTCAGTGACACACCTTTGCTTCATAATACGCTTCCATGTCAGGCCCATCGTGTCAGACTGCCCCTCTGCTGCCACCTGTCATGTGTCAGTAAAATGTAATGCAATGTTGGTGGGTAGGTTCAATCCCTACATCCATACCACCAATATCCACCTCTAATGTGGGCCAACATTGTAAAACAGAAGGTATTACTTTCAGTGCAGCCCTCATAAAGTATACAACACAGTTAATGCATATAAATGAGGAAAAAACTTACTCTATTTTTTTTTTTTAATTAAAATGTGAAAAAGAGAGAAACAAAACCATAAAACTAGTGGGATAGGTGGTACTGTGTTTGTGAAACTGATGTATCAGTCTGGTTCCATGGCAGTGGCTGCCACTCTCAGTGGGCTCTCTGGGGGTTCGTCAGGGATTTTTGATGAAATATGACCATTCTGGGCTTCATCCATGCCAATAATTTTTCACGAATGTGCGCACTGTTAAAAAGAGGTGACGTGAAGATGGTGTGACTGCAAAGTGAGGGGTATTTCCCTCTGCTAAGAGACGTCTGATGCAAGTCTTCCCAAGAGACGTGATCAGACTTTTGATTGCAGCTGTATACATTCCATTTGAAAATTCACATGTATTTATGTCAACTGAAAATGGAGTTGCCAGTATACCAAAAAGTTGATGATTTTTCTTTGCAATCTTGAAACCTATTCTCCAGTTCATGTATCAAAATAGAAAGCATGGCTGCATATTTTTCACTGTTCACAGGACTATGTTTAGCCAGTGTATCCAAATGCATAAACCGATTTGCCATCACTTGAGCTAGCGCCGCATTGTACCCTCCCCATGCCCAGGTTGCAGCCCTGATGGGTTTCATAATGCGCCGATGTTCGGCTGGTGCTGAGAGGTTGAGCTGGGCTGCTGTGGGCAACAATAACACAGGGCAGAGGATGGCCACAATGTGAGCTGTGCCAGACTGCAAGCAGCCCATGGACTGAGGGTTGGACATGCCTGATATAAGTTGTACTTAAAATAAAAGACTAAATAAAACTTTTGTTTGAGATTCAACCCTGGTACAGCAATGAGCAAGTGCATATTCTTCCTCCATTTACTTTAGCAGAACTTCATACATGTCTTGATTTCAGTGGATTTTGCTTGTGCTGAGGTTTATATTTATATTCTCCATAAGGGTTTTAACATTTAATATCTGCATACCTGTACATCAGGTTTACTTCTTATGAAAATAAAGTTCTTCCTTCCGCACTTCTGAACTGAAGTCTTAGTGTTAATTGTTGAAAATGTTTCAGTAAATTCTAAACCTTTTTTTCCATTTAGTTTATTGATACAAAAAATGGTCCTGACCATATCATAGAAATGGTGGGGAACTAAAAGGGTCACTTTTTTCACTTTAAGTGCAAGTATGGCATGGCCAGATTTTATTTTCACTTTCCCCCAAGGCCAATATTAGTGACAGTGCAGTGGCCTTTGATGAACTGAGCTATACATGGCAGCTGCAGGTAGAGAAGTTCAGAATTGGCAGAGGTGCTGTGTAAATCACTCTGTTCATTAGTGAATGGTAGTTAAGGAATGGCACTTTACAGCCTCATGCATCAGCCGTGCACTGTGCTGATTTGTGAGGCTGGATTGCCAAGCAAGGATTGTCAGTTTTGCTAGACTGAAAATTTGTCCTCTTTCCATTAGACTGAAAATTTGTCCTCTTTCCATTTGACCTGAGATCTGAGTGATATAGGATTTACAACTCCACAGTGGGTCTATTCACAATTAACTCAGGACAGTATGTATGACAATATGCAAAGTAGGAAAGCCAGGATATTTCTGGTTAAATTACAATTTGAAGTGTACCTGGAGTGCTCCCAACCAGGCACTGATACAAGTTATTGAAGAATATGTTTTTCAGGCTACTTGCATGCTCAGACTGCATGGAGGAATTCAATTGCAATTCAACTTTTGCTTTATATACACACGTTTCTATGTCAGATGCCATTGTGTCAGACTGTGCCTCTGCTGCCATCTGTGACACTGCAGCAAAATGTAATGGAACGCTGGTGAGAAGGTTCCAACCCTACTGCCATCCCACCAACATCCACCTCTGGTATCATGATGTCATGGACCAATATCATAAAATAAGAGGCGTTACTTTTGGAGCAGTCCACACACATTAGCATGTGTGAATTATATAGTTTTGCTCATATTTAAAAGGCCCTGGCTTAGCTACATGTATCTTTCCTCTTTCATCAAGTAGATTTATGAAACTCTTTCAAGTGATTTTTTTTTTGGGGGGGGGGAGGGGGGGGTGGGTAAATAATAGCAAGTTGATATCAACCATCTGTTGGACATTAAGAGTTGTAATCTCAATGCATCCAACCATGCCTGTCTTAGTGGTCTTTTTCACTTAGTTGCCAGTATAAGCGGGATAAGCATCGTAATTGACAAGAGTGTGCAGTTGGTCGCTGCAGGTGGAAATGTACCATTTCTCACTGTATATACTGAGAGAAGTTCCCTCAGAGACTGGAGGTTTTGATCTCTGAAAATGTAAATTGTTTTGTCTTTGAAGGATTTAATCTGGTGTTTAAGACACTGATAAAGACTAACTGAAGGAGGAAAATAAGGGCACACTGAGAAGAATGAAATCTGAGCTTTTAGCTAGCTATAAATTGCTGACACCATATCTTTTCTCCAGACCCAGTTTTCAGCAGCAGCTCTGACAAAGGACAGTGAGTGGTAGCGGAAACTCAAGAGCAGAACAGGTTCCTCCAAGAAAGTGTCAGGGCTGTCATCCAAATGCAGTAACCAGGTTCTTGTGTTTGCTGGCAATTGAGAATGCAGTATGGGAAAAAAAAAAAAGAGGTGTCATAAATGCTTGTGTTGCTTTTAGACATGATGTCTGGATTGTTCCACAAGGACAAAGGGGAAACAGGCACCTTCTATCACAAGATGAACAGCAAAGGGAAATTCTGCTAGCTTTGAAGGGAGAGTAGAGGCTTAAAGCTGCAGTACAAATAAAGGAATAACTGCTTAATTTTCTCACCTTTGCAAACTAATGCTTAAAAGAGCAGAGAGGCAGTTCTCTTAGAATCTAGGCTGGCACAAATTTTTGCACCCACCTGTTACTATTGCAGTTTAAAAGAAGCAGATATATGCTACGTTTTAGTATTCAAAATGCCTCAGAGTTCAAATGTCTGAAGGGAACCATCTTCTTCAAGATTATAAAAGGGATAGTTCACTTGTGGAAAGCAGCTCTCATGACTACCTGAAATTTCCTCTCACATAGCTATGTGTTATCTGCATAGTGGAACTCAGAAGCTAAAAATTACCAGAGGAGACTGAAAAGGTCCAAAGATGCCAGAGAAGCTGTTGTTCTGAATATGGGAACAGGATATACGACCTTCCTATCGTCTTGAGGAATGATAGACAGGTGAAGTATGCTAATGGAACAACACAAAGACGCTCTGCAAGCTATTAACCCAGGAAAAAAAAAAAAAAAGGTATCTGCATCTTAATGTTATGGGTGATAACAGCCTTTGAAGATGATTTTAATAAACAAGTTTTTGAAATTTTACTACTTCACTGTAATGGATGACTATACAACAGAGTCACAGCTATAGAAATAACTGGCAGGGATACTTACACAGGGTTGGGTAAATACAGCCTGCAGGTTTTTCTGAGCTTTTTGTTTTCTAGAGATTTTGTGGCACTTGTCACGGCAGTATCTGAGTATCCTCTGGCTAATTAGATATGCGTGGCAGGTTCCTTACTGGGAGCCTGCTTCCTAGCTGAAGATGTTTTCCTTTGGGTAAACATAGGCATTTTCACTCTTTTCCATCCCCCATTAATTTTATGATAGTGAGAAAGCTTCTCTCACAGAGGCTCCAGCAGTGCACCCTGAATGTCATCATTAGTATGGAAGTTCATTTTTCAGCAAAATATTTTGTCAGAAATGATATATTTCCTGCATTTTCATACTTTGATGTAGACTCCTTAGCTTAACACAATTGCAACTATCTTGATAAATAATAAACAAAGAGTTGGTTTGTTGGACCCTAACTTGCTGAAGGTGTTGAAAGAAAGCCTTGTGCCAGCATTAAAAGTGTGCAAGAAGCCAGCAGAGAAGTCAAGGCACAGCAGCAGCCTAGACTGTTGACATGCCATGTATGAACTTCCACTTTTATCCCAGATACAATAAGTACCACCACACTGCTTGGGCTTTCTGTCACAGGAACGTTGACTGGGATGGGGATCTCTGAGGACTTCCAAGGCACTTTCAGCTGAGAGACTTGTGTCTGTGCTAAGTGAAAGCTTAATTCTAATAGGGCCTCCAAGCACAAACACCATTCACAAAGCATGGGAGCAGCTCCTTCATACTAATAGCCTGTTACAGCTCTTGGTACATCTGTCTTGCTCACGTGAAGGCCTTCTCTGGTCTGCATAGGTTTTTACACTGCTTTGGGACACTACATTATACCCTTAGTGATAATCTGATCAGTTCTTTTGGGAGGGATGACAGTGTTACGGCTGAAGCCTCTGAATTTGCTTTGCTGGGCTTACAATGATTTATGTATTTATTCATAATAATTTTCATAATAACATTTTTATCAAAAGATGTGTTTCCTACTGGAACTGATCTCCACCAACTGCTTTTATCAGAGGATTTAATGAACAGTGGAGAGAGGAAAAATTCTTTCTTAGAAACTGTAAAATGCCATTAGTGGCCACATTTTTATAAAAGCTGTCAAAGTTTTGAGAATCATGAAGAAATTAGTAAGACCACAACCTGTTTGTAGGTGGCCTGTGAAGACTGTTGAATACATCAGTTTTAATGGCCAATTTTACCAGCTTTGGTTCAATCAGCACAAGAATTATATTTCTGAAAGCTAAGACAACTTGGGCACATTATCCAAATTTCTTTCCAACATGTTGGAAGCAAAGCAAGCTGCTGTGTTTACTGAAGAGGACAGCTTTGCAGCGAGAGTTTATTTTTATTCCTCTTCTTACTCAGTTACAGGGAAAGATTCTATAATTATCGACTATCTTTTAGTGGTGATTTACTTGTGGGAAGATTGATTAGCACAATCAGTCACTCTAAAGCAATTTTCATCACCAAATATCAGATGGTTTCTTTTCCTACTTGATTAGCAGCCCTTCTGCAGGTTACATTGTAGATGTAATACCATAAACAGGGCTTCCAAAGTGTTGTTATATGGCAAATCCATATCTAAATATAGAAATTCTTAAATATTTATAGTTACTAATTATGTGCCTGTGCACGTGCACACATGCGTATGTGTGTGTTTGTATACGTGAATATAAAGAAAATCTGGAAATGTTGATGGTATTCTAAATGTGGAGCTTAAGATTTGGATCCTCAGATTAATATTCCATATAAGTAAATGAATAATGTTTTTGTTTGATTTTTATCATCCTGCTCCAGCACAATCTGGGTAAAAGAAATTAAAAAAAATCCTTAGATACGCTTAGCAGGAAGTAATTCATTTGTCCTTAGAAGTACAGCTAGATTAATAGATTTTATGGGAAGAATTGTGTTCAGATTTTTTATTTTATTTTTAACCTGAAATGCATGTTTTGTGAGTTACTCTGCCTTAAGCTTTGGGCATTATAGACTGCCCTGTTTGTTCTCTAGGGCTGACCTTGAGTGATCTGCTACCCCAGCTGAAGAAATCACATGTAATTCCTCTTCTGTAGTCCTCCTCACAATGAAAAGAAAGCAGAAGCAATCATGTTGAAGAGCAAATTCAGCACAGAAGCTTAAATGTCTGCAATGCTAGGTATATTTAGGAAAAAGGAAGGGAGCTTCTATTCCAGGCCCATGGGCTGGGTCAATGTTCTCCCCTCACTAAGTAGAAGTCATTGTACTGCAAAAAGAAAAGGTGGATGTGAAGCCTGCACAGGGGACTTGAGAGAGTTCAGCTGTTGGTTGCAGTAGGTATGGTCCCTGTCTTCCATCTGGGTTAGCAGACAGCACGAGGAAGCTCCTAGTATCTTTTAGTGGCTGAGCTGAAATGGTTTCCTGATTTCTCTGAAGCTAATTTTCCAACTAAGTAAAGCCACTTTCCAACTTTGTCTTGACCTTCCTTTCATGGCCAAGTGGGCTTCTCAGTTCCAGTGATGGATACAGCATGCTAGCCCTAGAACTTCTTTACGTGATGAAACAGGAGGAATGCTTCACCAAGGCATTCACTGTTTGAAGAAAAAATGAGTACACGTAGCAGTTTCATTGAACTTAGGCTTCAAATGGGACAGGTTTTCCCCACTTGGCAGAACCCAGTCCACAGTGGAACACAGGAGATGTGTAGAAGGGTATACTCTCCTGCGTCTCTTACTCTTCTCCAAATCACAAAGGCAGATAAAAACAGTAAGGCTAATTTGCATTTAAAAATCAAAACTGAGAGAAGCTTCTGAATTTTTCATCCCTCTTATTTTTTGTATGCTCGTACTGTATCTACAGTAAGAGCTAATGTTATTGTAATTTGCCAGGTACAAGAGAAAGTGATGTTGTCATGCAAAGCCATGTTACTGCTCTACTATCTCTTATATAAACACACACTCCCAGAGGCAGATTTTTAAAAAAGATTCCCATGACCTGAAGACACAAACTGTATGTTCACATAGAAGTCCAGCTTTGAGTCCTTGCTTACGGAGTAGCTGAAAAGAGGGAGTAACAAGGCTAGTACAAAGAATTTATTTCTCTAGGCCTGGTACCAGGCTGTAAAATTTATAGGCACAAATGCCTGAGTTAAAAATAGCAGATATATAAAATTTTAGAAATCTAACTCTGTTACACCATTGCAACACACACACACACAAAGCAGTAACAATATTATCACAAAGAAATGCTATTATTCTGTGTAATTTTCATATTTATTTTAACAAACAGATTGTAAGTCTTTGATATAGAATCTAAGCTAACAAGAAGAGTAGGAAAATTTCTTGAGCCTGCAATATTTTTTTTTCTTAAAAACATAGATTCATTTATGATTGTAAAATATTGCAGAATCACAGAATTGTAGGGGTTGGAAGGGACCTCTGGATATCATAGAGTCCAACCCTCTGCTAAAAGCAGGTTCCCTACAGGAAGAGTTGAGTAGGAAAGAGTCCTGGTGGGTCATGCATCTCTCCAGAGAAGGAGACTTCATCTCCTCTCTGTGCAGCCTGTTTCAATGCTCAGTCAGCCTCACAGTAAAGAAATTCTTCCTCATGTCTGTATGGAACTTGCTGAGTTCCACTTTGTGCCTGTTGTCCCTTGTCTTGTCTCTGGGCATGGCTGAAGAGAGCCTGGCCTGTCCATTTGACTCCCACCCTTTAGGTATTTACAAGCATTGACGAGGTCCCCTCTCAGCCTTCATTCTCCAGGCTGAACCCCCGGGCTTTCTGCTTTTCCTCATGCAGGAGATGTTCCAGGCCCCTCATCATCTTTGTGGCTCTATACCGAAATGACAACCATTTTCCATTTCTGAATTGAGACTGTACCATTGGTAGTATACACACACCACAGTTTGGGACCTCTTAATGAATGTCAGGAATCTCTGTGAGTTCATGCAGATCTATAAAAGCTTTTAAGTAGTTAACGAGATGCTGAAATTTTTTTAAAACAGTATTTGTGGCAATAATAAATTTGTGAACAGTAATAAGGAAAGCTCACTGATCTGCAGTGATTTCTGTTGCTTGTAAAACCTTTGGTTGTTCAGCTGGAGAAGATCTCTCAGCTCATGCGGTACGACCTCCTGTGTGGAGCATGGTGTTCTTGTACAGTAAGCCAATAAGAAATTTGTCTAACCTATTTTTGAACATCATTAATGAAGGTGACTCAGGTTCATCAGTAGAAAGCATTTTTCCATTATCTAATTGCTTGTCTGCTAAGAAATGTTTCCTTTTAATTTTACGCCATTAATTCCTATTTGATTTCAAAATAGAAAGCAAGTCATTCCTTTAGCTTTCTCTTTAGATGTAAGCAACTGGTAAATAGCTTCAAAGGCAGTTAATACTGATTAAGTACTGCACAATTTATGATAATCACCTTTGCCGTGGTGATATTTTAAATGAGACTAAAAAAAAAGGCAACTTAGGTATTTGGTTTTAAAAAGGCAAGTAATTAATGATCTCCTGAGTAGACAAATCTAAAATAATAGACACAGAAACCTTACACATTCTTTATAAATAATATATTTCCTATTGAAATGGGGCATACATAGAGTTTTTGTTAGGTCTGAGTGGGTACTTTCAAAACACTTTGGCAGTCTTTCGTACAAAATGTTGGAAACTTGTGTATATGTATGCACTAAAGAGCATACTGCTGAATTAGATTTGCTAGCGCAAAATCCTATGAAAAGCCCCAAATACATCTGAATGCTGACTAAAACTATTGCATTTCAAAAAGCAGGAACTAGAAAATACATAACTAACCTTTAACTCAAATCCTGAGCCTTATCTTTGAATTTTGTATTGTAAATAGCAAATCATATGAGACATCAAATCAGGAAATAATAAGTATCCTTTCTGATTTGTTTTCGTTATGATGCAAGTTCAAACTTGTGCAAGAAACCTTTTAAATGATAGACAGGAAATGAAGGATATTTCAAATTCTCATCTCGAGGAGCAGTTATGAGCATTGTCTGATGTCAACAGCCAGTGTGGTTGCTTATACTCTGCTCAGGTCTTAAGCTTACGCCACACTGTTTTTTCTAAGCTCGTTATAGTTGGGTCTAAAATGTGACAGTAAGCCACAACATTTTCCTGTAGACCATCTGGTGTCCAAAATCATGGAAATATTGACTGTTTTGCCTGACTGCACATGCAGTTAATTTTAAATGTATTACTCTTGTCTTGGTGGAGGAAAAAAAAGGAAGCCCAGAGTGTCCTCTTTGGTTGCTAAGAAGTAAAGTTTAAAAGAGAACAGAAACATTTGAAATACACATCAGAGCAGTAAGTGATAATACCTAAACCAGCAGAGGAGCTGAGGTCAAGAGCTTAAAAGCTGCTTTCTAATTTCCAGGTGAAGGATAATTATTACACAGCAACATTCAAATTAAAAGAAAAATAATAATAATCAGTGGAAGTTTCAGCATGAAAATTGAGGCAAAGCAGAAGTGAATATAGAGAAGCACAAGCTTATTTTGGTCACAGTTGAATTTTTAGAACAGATCTTCCTTTCTAAAGAGAGGAAGTCCTACCTACTACCCCTATGGGAACCTGGTGGGGTTTCACTCTGCAACTCATATGCTGGACGGCACTTCCCTGAGACCTGTTTCTCCAGAGCTGGCGCATATACTTGAGTAAGAGCACCGCAATAGGGTTTGTGCATGAGGGGCACTTCTCTTCACCCTGCTCTTCTAGAACATTCTATATTGTCCCTCCAGAAAAGAAAAAAAAAAAAAAAAAAAAAAGCTGTTTTCAGCAAGAATTAAGTGGGTTTATGCCTCCTTACATGTGTGGCATCCTGAGCCTCACCAGAGGCTTCAACCATAACCAGCTTGGACAACCAGCACTGACTCTCCCTCTTATAAATAACAGCAGTTTGTACAGCTAGATGGGGATGTGACCACCTAGCAATATCCTCAGGACATCTTTCTGCTTTCTCTTCAACACATCCCATAATTTTAAAGCTTCCTAAAGGGATGGCAGAGAACTGTACTTTCCATGTTTTGCAGGGAAACCTAACATTCAGAGGATGCTCAGAGGAAATCCTTTGGCCATATTTATCCTCATTTTACAAGGAACCAAATAGAATACTATTCTGCAAGCTTTAGGATTCGTATAATCAGACATGGCTACTTGATTCGTATTTATTTTTATCCACTGAAAGGAAATAGTATTCATTAGCAGAATAGATTAATTTTATTTTATTTTCTTCTAGAGAATGCAATATATCTCAAATCGGAAGATACACACTTAAGGACAATATAACACAAGAAATAAAACAGCAACCAGAAATCCAACTAGAGGTCTGGGTGTTGTTCTGAAAAGTAAGCAAGAAAATGGTGTTTTCCTGGAGATTATGCCAGTTCTAGACAGTGACAACTGAGTGCCACTGATGGATGAAGCAATTCTTCTGTGTGTATGCACAGACACCAAAAAAGCCACCAGGACTTGGTATTCTTTTCAGTGATGTTAATTGGACTTTTGACATTAAAATTCAGCTTGAGCACTCAGGTCTCCAATTTCCATGAGTCAAATTGTACATATCTACATGAAATAATTTAGATAAGTAATATTTCATAGAATCATAGAATGATTTAAGCCTCTTCAACTATATGAGTCAGTACAAAATGATTTTAAGAGATATCTGGACACCTCCTAAGCTCAAACCTGATCGAATACCAGGATTTACTTTGCTTCCAGGAGCATTAAGTGCATAATTGTGGGATGGATTGGTGCCACCCAGCTAGAAGAACTCAGATGAGCTGCAGATGTCAGGTGTCTACTGAACCTAAAAAACGAATTAACAAACCCCAAAAATAATTGTTGTGATTTAACTTTACATGCAGCTCAGCACAACACAACCATTCACTTGCTCTCCCTTCCAGTGGGATGGGAGAGAGAATTGGAAAAAAAACAACAAAGTAGAACTCCTGAGTTGAGATAAAAATTATTTCCTAAGACAGAAACGGAGAAGAGAAATAATAGCGATGATTTAATATATATAATTATGTATGTGTGTGTATAAATATATAAGTATGTGTGTATTTATACACACACATATATCTATACACACACACACACACTTTCATGAGCAAAGGTTGCTTCAAAAGTAGTACCTCCTATTTTATTATGTTGGCCCACAACGTCAGAGTTGAATATTGATGATATGGCAGTAGAGGCTGAGTCTTCTCACCACTATTCCATTATACTTTGATGCTATGTGACAGACAGCAGCAGAGGAGCAGTCTGACACAATGGTGTCAGAGCTGGAAGTGCGTATGAAGAAAAGGTGTATCATTGAATTCCTCCATGCGAAAAAAGATGGCACCCACTGACATTTATCAATGCTTGTTGAACGTTTAGGGAGACCAAACAGTGGATGTGAGCACAGTGAGGTGATGACTGTTTCAGCACTGGCAAGAGTGATGTGAAAGATAATCCACATTCCAGATGGCCATGCAGAGTTGTCACTCTGTAAAATATAATGCATCTTGATCAGCTGATCCATGCAAATTGGCTAATGGTGGTGAGTGTGCTGAAAAATAGTGTTTTGTAGCTGAGAATTTGTTCTGTCAAATAGAGTTAGTGAGTTCTTTGTAACTGTTGTACATAGTTCCCATAGAAATAAATAAGAAGTATTACTTTCAGGGCATGTGTGTATGGACCAACATCCAGCTGGTCTAAGTAGTTGTGGCCCACCCCAATGTACTCCCTGAGTTTATACTTCCACGTGAAACCATATAGTATGGAATGTCCCTTTGGCCAATCTAAGTCAGTGTTCTGGTTCTGTCCTCTCCCAGCTGTTGTGCCTACCAGCCCCTTGCTGGTAGGACATCCCGAGCTGCTGAAGTGTTCTTGGCTCTGTATTGCACTGCTCAGCAACAAATAAAAGATCAGTGTGTTCTCAACACTGTTTCCTTCTAAAGCGAAGACATAGCACTGGACCACACACTACAAAGAAAATTAACTCTGTCCCAGCTGAAACCAAGACACCAACCAAACTATCAAAAACTAATCTGACAAAAAACACTGCACAATACTGAGAATGCATTGTCCAACTGTGGCCTTAGAAAAGGTCTGAAGGCAACATAAATTTTAGGGGAAAAAAGAACAAAATATTCCTCTGGTAAGTGGAAGAGTAATTGGAAGAAACAGTGGGGATCAATGATACTAATATTATATCTAACATTATATATTTGGGACTTTATCAGTCTCTGACATACATTTAAAGTATGTGTGTATAGCTATATATTACTAATCAGATTTTATTTAAACATAGTATATTTATGTTCAAAGTTTTTCATATATGTGTGCATAGAAACCACAAAAATTTCCCATCGTTTACACTGTTTTCCACAAACAACAGGTACATGAAAAAGGGATTAAAAAACACTGCAATTCAAAATAGGTTATCAGTCAGTGACCTCATCTAAATGAATACCTGTGTTTCTGGAAAAATAGATTACCTTTTTAAAAGGATGAAGGTAGTTTCTACTGTGACTAATCTTATCCCAATATCTGAGAAAGGCATAGCAGGAACCAATTTATTGACTGTAATTATTCAGTATGCAGGTAGCAGTAAATAACAAACGTGAGCTTCTTAGAGCATAGTCAGTAAAAGAAATACCTAATTACTGAGGATTTTTGCAAATCTCCTTTCAAGGCAGAGTTAACATGCAGCTCCTAGGAACAGTGCATCATGATCTGTTTTGGAAATGCTTTGGGCCAAGAAATCAGCACTGGATATCTTGGCTGTATTTCTGTGACAGTGATAAAGAGGAAAACATAGCTGAATACGGATACCAGTATGATTTTGTGAAATATAAAAACTCATAATTACTCAACTAAACTATTAAAATAATATAAATAAAAAGTTTATTTATATAATTAAAAGTTTCTGCTGCATTATCCTCTTCTCTGACTGCATAAAATGTATATTGGTTCAATTACAGTATTTTGGCATCTATCAATTCATCAACTTCTAGACAGTTGCTGTTGTCAGAAACTGAATGAGCCTGAGATGTAAGAAGGGTAGAAATGTCATTTGGTCTTTATAGCCCCTTCAAGAAGATCTTAATCAACTGTTTGCTGTTCTCTACAGCATACAGAAAAGGAGTCTAAATGTGCCTCAGAGAAATTTGGCGTATGAACCATATAGAATGCTAATACTAATATTCCTTAATTTAAAATACTCTGTTCCCATTTTGTCTTCTTTGGCTGCTTCAGTGAGGTGACTCTTCTGGTAAGAGGTTAGTCCTTATCTCTTGCCCTCTTAAGATAAGAAGTTACTGAAAACAGACTGTAGCTGTTGTTCCTCTGAGAAAGAAACTTATTTTTGGAGTGGGTTCCTTCCTGTGCCTACCTTTAAAAATGTCTATCAACACTGAATTATCTTCCAAAGACCTGAAGACCTTTGAATTGTATTGTTTTCATTTAATCCCACATAGATTTTTACCTCTTTATTATTATTATTATTATTATTATTATTATTTCCTTATGTATGCAAATGCATTAAGAGCACATTTTTCAATTTAGAGTCATGATCCTTTTAAAGATATTTAATATCTTAGTACTAAAGTGTTATTCTAAGCACCTTCATTCTAAACATCAAAGAAGTTTAAAGCAAGTACAGTGTTGGTAGCATCACTTCTGTTTTGTGCTTCTTATTTCATATCCTTGAAATATATTCTTGAAATATATTCATGGCCTTTCAAGTATATTACCTGGATGTCTTGCTTAATTTTGTCTTTTAGATTCCTTGGTAAATTTATGAAGAATTTATAAGGCTGGTGTCATAGTTTTATGATTTTTGGTTATCAGTATTCCACATCACAACATCATGCAGTGTACTGGGAGTTAAAGAGCAAATGCTTTAGATCCAGGTACCTGTCTGGAAGAGAAGAAGAACTACGGTCCCCAAGAGCCTTTTCGAGTACTGTTATCATTCCTGCTCAAGGGAACAGATATAAGGGTGCAGGTCATCTGACTTGCCCCCCCTCTTCTTGTCTGGCTGTGTTCCCTGTTGGATCGGCCCACTGCTGCTGCTCCCGACTGCACGCAAGGCTTCAGTATTAGTGTAAGGCCTTTGGTTCTCAGATAATCTTTCTCTCAATTATTTTTGATGTATATTGTATTATAGTGTGTTATCTTACATTCCGATATTATATTTAGTAAATTAGTTTGTTTCTCCTCAGATCGTTGCCGCTGTTATTAATTATTTTGGGGTCCCGTTTCCCTTCCTGGAGGTGCGGATTTTGCGAAATTCCTCTGCCCCACTAGTCACAGAACCAGGCCGGACCAGCCCTTAAACTGTTGACAGCTGGTAATCCTATAGGCAAGGCTACCACGTTGCCTAGCATTCTCAGAGCTTTATTTATAAAATAAAGTAATCTGTTAATGGGTTAGTGAAGAGACAAGCTAAATTTCTCCATATTTTATTCGTTGTGTACTGATATTTTTAACAGCGATAATCACTGTTCTCATTCCAAATTTGTATTTAAAATTGGATTTAATCACATTTCCCTAAATGCAAATTGAACTTCTTCATCCACCTTTATTGCCCATGCCATATCTTCCAGTTTCCAACATGGAATAATTGCTCAGCATTTTACTGATGGTCATTCAATGGATTTCTAGGTGACCTGGATGTGCTATTGCATGACGTTTCATCACCTCTCTTCTGCCTCTTTTCTTGATGTATATATTATGTAAGTTGCAGATTAGTGTCTTCCCATATCTTTTGCAGGTTTGTATTTCTTTCCTCCTACAAATATTCTTTGCCCTCCCAATTAATAGCTCTAATTAATAGCTTAATAGAATATCGGTGCTATTGTATTGGTGTTACCTCCTCCGAGGATAGTACAATGCTCTAGGGCTACTTTGTGATGGTTTGGAGGATTTTTGTTTTCTTTTATTTTTATACCTTGGATTAAGTTATAGCTTTCATTAGTATTTTCAAAGTATCACTTCGCTTTTACTTGTTAAGTTGCCTTACATCTATATTCCAGCCCATGATCTTCTTAAAGCCCTGAAGTCACAAAATTTGGTCAGATTATGAAGTGCATCAGAAGTGTGTCTTTTTGCTCTTTCCATTTCCCCTTAAATGTCACTTCTTTAATATGATGTGCCCATAAAATGAGTATCAAACTTTTGTGTAATCTGTCTTTTCCATGTCAGTCATAGACAGCACTGGATATCAAATATCCAGATCTTTGAATTCAGAAACTCAGATGCACTGATGTATCTGAGTTTCTATAACTGATTACTCTTAACATTGTCATACAGACTACAGTTTCCACTGTATTTCATTGACATTCAGCAGTATCAGTAGCAGTTCAACCTTTCTGCTGTTTCTTGCACATTCTGAATACCCACTTGTACATAATCATTCTTTTCATAATCTTGTAGATCTTAGTGTTCTATTTTCGTTATTACTTTTACAGTTTCTGTTCAGGATCCTCAAAATTGAATCCCCAGCCTTCTTCAGCTTCCACTCCAGCACTCTTCATTTTCCACTGCATTTCCCCCCATTACTTCCCCTACTTTTCATGAGATTTCCTCATAGCTGACAGTGTAAAGGGATTTGAGGGGTTGCTGCATATTTTCTTTTCTTTTTTTAAATTTCTTTGTATTTTCTTTCTGCAAAAAAGGCACACAGCTCTGAAGGAAGGAAAGGCAAAGCTCCCAAACTCCCAGGTATGAAAGGTCAGCCCAGACCAGGAATTGTCTAAAACTCATTGAATTACTGCTATGTATCATATTGTCTTTTAAAATTTCCAAATGCAAATATAACAGCCACCAAAAGAAAAAACAAAAGCATAAGGCTCATTCATACAAAAAATAAAGCAATGTATAGAGTAAAAGTCAGAATCATAATTTTCAAATGCTTTGAGAGAGGAAGAACATTGAATATTTGACATAAATTGCCATCTCCAAATTGCATGGCTATTTCTAATCCTCACAACAATCTTTTGTCTATTTCCCACAATGGGAAATACTATTCTTCCCACAGAGTTCATTAATTTTAATTAAGAAATCAATTTGAGAAAGAAAACAACACTTTTTTTGCTGCTACATTTTGAAATTCACATTCTTACTCCTTGTTAGGAGTAGGAAAAGGAGACAAATTCAGTATCACAAACCTTAATTTACATAGTTGTGAAGCCAGGGTCGTGGAAACTTTCCAAATCAATATGGAGATATTAGTTTATTATGTCCACGTATGCTTGTTCACACAGCACCATCTGATGCTTATGTGTTAAACAAATACTGGCCTTAAGCTAAAGTTGTCACACAATTCAACAAGATTTGAAAATAATTATGGCTGAGCCAATCTGGATTTGATCCCAAACCTTAAGGTTGTCGCTTACACAATTATCATAAAACTGAAACTTAAAAAAAATAAAGTGCATACATTTAAAACTTTTGGGTGGTTGCAGATAACACTATTTAATAACTTACTTAAAATAGTGAGGAGTGGAGAATTAGGGGTAAATGCTTCAAAAGGAAGTCACCATCCCTGCATGTGTTTAAAAACCATTTGGATGAGGTGCTCAGGGACATGATTTAGCGGAGGGTTGTTAGAGCTAGGTAGTATGGTTAAGTTGTGGTTGGACTTGATGATCTTTAAGGTCTTTTCCAACCTGAGCGATTCTATGAGTCTATGATTCTATGATTCTAAAATTCATATGTATTTTCCTTGATGACTGTCAAGCTAAATTCTGCGGTCTTGAAAAGTTTCTGCTTTTTCCCATCTTCTTTGTGGCAGCCAGTGAGGCTAGTTCCAGCCCTACTCGCTGCCAGGGCATGAACACTCCTTGCAGGGTTGGGAATCAGTGCTATTAAGCACAAAAGAGGCAGACATGATCTTCTATTGTATTAGGAAACGTTTATATCCTTACATGCTACCAGGACAATCTGGAGTGAATGGCTATAAATGAGAGGCTGACCCAACAGTACTGTAACATCGCTGACATTCACACAGAGAATTTCTGTTACGCACACAATTTCAGGGGTGAATTAGGATGGTAGTACAGGACGTGACATAAGTTGAAGTGAGGAACTAACTCTTCCAGTCAGCTCCCACCTCACATTCTTCTTTCTGGAAATTCCTTTGTTTTCAGAGGAGTATCACTGCTTCTGATCAGTTCTTGATCCCAAATGGCATATCTGGAGAGCTAGATATAAAATGCAACACAGCCAAGGAGTCTGTTCTCCTCAGACTCGACTTGATCTGTCAACCTGTCTTCATGCAAAGGCCCCAGCATATGGCTCCCTGACTTCCTCATGCTCCTTGTACACTTAAGTTGTATTCATTTATGAAACAATTCCTTTGTTTTTCACACTGACGAGGCTCTTTAAACAGCTGAATCTTACTGAAAACAGAAAGACAGTTCCTAAGCCACATTTTGGAGATGGAAGGATGTACAATGCAAGAGATCTGTAATGGCTCATCTGAAAATGAGCAGCACTCCGCAGACATCTGTTGTCAGTGTGCCTCTGGATGCACTGCCTACAGCCAAGATTCAGCAGCAGGGCACAAGCAGCAGTGATGGTGCCAGCAGTTGGCTGTCATCCCACTGTCGCACCAGAAAAATGTTAAACTGTGGGGATTATATATACTGTTTCTGTAAGTGATAAAGCAAAAGGGAAGATCTCAGTGTACTGAAAATTAAAAAGGAACTTGACTTTCGTTTGTTTGCTTGTTTGTTGTAATTTTCAAAAAGCAATATCAACCACAAATGGTTGAAGCAGATGGGAAATGAAAAAAATACTGCAGAAAGTTATGGGCTATTTATTATCAGGGCTTGCTCTGTACCTAGTCTGCATTCCTAACATATTCATCAAATCAAATCAATAACAGTTTGGGATATGTAAAGAGTCTGGGGCTGGGTTTAATTTTCATGCTAGTCAAAGTGATTTTTCTTCAATCTATCATGTACTGTATTTGACATATGGCTTTTCTCTCAATCGATAATTGACTGGTACATGCTTTGTGCTCCAGTGAAGGTGGATTTAACCCACCAGACATCAGTGTGAGCTACTTTTGTCTTTTGAATGACAGATTTGTTTTTGGAATCTTTATTATACTGTTGTTTCTGCTAATTTTGCATTCTTCATCAGCTCTTTGTTCTATGGATCCATAACTAATGTTTTCTTTCAAATGAACAAGTACCATCATACCTCTCAATAAGCCATGACAGCCTCCTTCACCCTCCACATTTCTCAGTGTGGAGGCAGACAGTGAAGGAAAAACACAAGACTGTGGTAAACAGACAAGAAAATGGTGAATCACTGTTTTCTTCAGTGATGTTATCAGTGGATTTTCATTGCTCAGATAAAGTGGAGTAGCAGTTTGAGCAATTTACCTAACCACACAGTAGAGTGATCCACATGTTGAAAGAAAGCGTCATCTCCTATGAGAATTTTTCTCTCACCTAAGCTCATTCTTCTAGTTTCAGTCGTTTTGAAACTTGGTTTTGTTTATATTGTTACTTTATGAAAATGAAGGACCTTGATGAACGAAACTCCTAAACATAAGTCCTTATTAGCATACATGATTTTCTCAGTAGTCTTCCAAAAACTTATCCAATTTGATTCTCTTTAGAATCTATTTTAAGTTCTCAAGATTGCTCACTGCAAGCCTTTCTTGGCCATATTTCTGACTACAAGTTTCCATTTACTTTTATTTTTACAACTTCTTGTATGACAGAGAAGCCAGATGAAAATGTTTTACTGGCAGTCTTAATCTGAACAACATAGCAACTGGAGCTGTAGAGCACTGCTTCTTGGCTAAAAACAAGTGGTGAGTGTATGCAGTGGAGGAGGGAGTGGGAGGAAAGGGAGCTGGTAGGCCTCAAGCTTATTTTTTTTCCCAAATGTTAAGCTTGCACAAAGTTAATCTGATAGAAGTGGAGATTACAAGAAATAGGACAAGTCTAAAACAGTTAACTGATTCTCAAGGTATTAAAAATAAATAAACAAGCACCACAGAAGGCTGTCCATTTCTTTATTTAAGAGGAAGAGCTGAACAATTTGAGTGACAGTGGTGAAAAGAGTATAATTCTATGCTTCCCCATAATAATAAAATAACCTTGCTGGAATACTGACTGGGGAAAAAATGATATTTAGAATTAGCCTCACTTTGCCCTCAACAAGCAATAGCTACCCTTCCTAATCTGCATTTGTACTTAAAGTCAGCTCAGAAAAAGTGAGGAGAGGAAAGGTACTTGGTGGTACGGTGTGTTCATACTTTTCCTTGTTGTCTTGGGGCTTGATATGAAAATACACCAATGTTTATTCTTCTATGCCAGAAGCATTTCTGTAGCACCCAATGACCTCAGATTGCAGCCAAACGTGCAGTGATTCTCGTGGGAAAAGTTGGTAAACGGAGTTTCAATAGAGTTGGTGATAGAGTTTAGGATGAAGGAACTGCAGGACTGCTCCTGGTGGCTGCCTTGTTCTGGTGCTTGCAGTGCCAAATGGGCCACAGGAAGATGAAAGCCTGCAGGAGGAGTGTGGGGAGCAGCCACTCTCCTGGAATTGCAGTGACACTTCCTGTATTAGCTGCCTTGCCTGCTGGTAGGGGAATTAGTGACCATCCACACTGTAGAAGCTGTGTGGCTAAGGCCTTCTAGTTGGCCTTTGAACTAAACAAAGTTTTCTATGTGTACAGATGTAGTTCAAATCTGCACTTCTTGATGTGTTCTGTAAATTCCCATACATCCCATTTTTAAATGCAGAGTTCTGCAATTAATTTTAATTATGAGAGCTGCTAAGAAAGTAGTGCCTCCTGTTTTATGATGTTGGCCCACGACATCAGAGAAGGATGTTGGGTGGTATAGCAGTAAAGGCTGAACCTTCCCACCAGTACTCCACTACATTTTGTTGCTGTGCAGCAGAGGGGCAGTCTGACACAATGGCATCTGACACGGAAGTGCATATGAATCACAGAATCATAGAGTTGTTTGAGTTGGAAGCAATCCTTAAAAGTCACCTAGTCCAACTCCTCTGCAATAAGCAGAGACACATACAACTACAGTAGGTTGCTCAGAGCCCTGACCAGCCTGACCTTGAATATATCCAGGGACAGAGCATCGACTAGCTCTCTTGGGCAACCTGTGCCAGTGCCTCACTACCCTTATTGTAAAAAAATTCTTCCTTATATCCAATCTAAATCTCCCCACCTTTAGTTTGAAACAATTTCCCCTTATCCTGTCACAAAAGATGCTGCTAAAGAGTCTGTCCCCTTCTTTCTTATAGCCCCCTTTTAGATACTGAAATCTATCATGGTCTTCCCACAGCCTTCTCTTCTCTGGGCTGAACAGCCCCATCTCTTTCTGCTGTCATTGCTGGGGAAGTAGCAAAGGTGTGTCATTGAATTCCTCCATGTGGAAGAAATGGCACCCACTGACATTCACTGATGCTTGCTGAACACTGATGGAGACCAAAGAGTGGATGTAAGCACAGTGAAGCAGTGAGCAGTGCATTTCAGTGGTGGTGACAGCAACTGTGCAGAATTTATGAGAGTAGCATACAGGCTCTTGTTCATCCCTGGCAAAAATGCATAGCTAATGGTGGTGACTATGTTGAAAAATAGTGCTTTGTAGCTGAGAATTTTCTCTATCAAAAAGTGTTATTGTGCTCTTTATCTCTGTTGTAATTTTCATGGGAATAAATATGAAGCATTACTTCCAGAGTGACCTAACATTCGCTCTAACATTACAGTAAGAGACATTCTCTTAATACAGCAGAACAAAATGAACCAGCTTGCTCTCTCTATATACCTTGCCATTTTGAGGAGAGTATGAAAAAATAGAAAATAAAAATCCCAAAAGCATGTCACGTTAGAAATGCAACGAGAAAACAGCAACATCAATCCAGCCAATGAAAAATGCATTTCTGTTGACGCTTGAAGGCATATGAGATGTGTTAAAATATATGAATGAGGAAATGCACTCAGTCAGGAGTACAAATGACAACGATTAGGGGAAAGATTCAAAACATTGTGAAAGAAATTCCAATGGGCATCAACAAGCAGAACAAATACACTTTCTCAGAGATGATGTCTGGGAGGTTTCACAGTAGCTCATTTGACCATATGAGGTGATAATATATCAGGAGATAAACATTTTTACAATCTCAGCCTCTGCAGAAACAAAAAGGATATTAAAATTTGAAGTGACTGTGCCCATCTTCTTACATTTGAGTAAATCAGAAGCACTGAATTTTCTGTGTTACTACCTTACTCATACATTTTCCCTTGGTAAATCTGTTGCAAAGAATAGCTTCTACTTGTCTTTTGTGTTTGGTATGTCATGTCACAGTCTTCAAACAACATTTTGTTTTCTTGTATGGAAATAATGTTGTTCTCCACTCGTACAAAGATAATTTTTTTCCATATTTTTAAAGTTTCCTTCTCCTTTTTTAAAATTTTTTCTCACTAACTCTTTGTGCTCTTTGTAGCATAGCCAGTGTGCTAAACCACTACCAAGAAACTAAAGGCTTTCTTTTGTTGCATAGTGCCAGGTTCACTGTGGTGACAATATGAAGTAGCTCTTTGTGTGGTAATGTAATTCCCATTTTTGGCACAGTTTAGCTTATGAATCTAACTGAAAACCAAACATGCTGGCAGCAGTGATCTCAGCCCATGCACAATTCAAACCCTAACCCCATTCAAGGGAAGAAAACTGAACTGCTGCCTCAGTACTACTGCCATTATCACAGGGTATAGTCCTGAGACACTGCGCAATGGAAGAAGCCCCACAGACATCAGCATCTTATTTCACAGATGTTTTTCTTAATGGTTGCAAGGCTAGAACCTTCTCAGGAACCCTTCACCACACAGCTCCTCTTCTGCAAATTATTGACAGTAGAGGTAAAAGGCGGCTCAGTTCATATGAGATGTGGACTACCCAATGCACTGGAGGGCAGGGCTAGGGTTTGGAAGGACCTGGACAGAATGGAGTCTAGAGTCTCATTAGAACCTCACAAAAATCAAGAATGCAAATGCAGATAACCGCATGCATGAGGACAAGCTGGGGTCTGACCCACCTCCGTGGAAAACCATCTCAGTGGTGAAGGACCTTGAAGTTCTGGTTGACAACAAGCTAACCATGAGCCAGCAGTGTGCTCTTGCTGCCAAGAAAGCCGGTGGTACCTTGGGGAGCATTAAAAAGAGCATGGTAAAGGCAGGTGATCTTCCTCCTCTGCTCTGACCTGATGATGACACATCTGAAGACCTGTGTCCAGTTCTGGGATCCTCAGTTCAAGAAAGACAGGGAACTTCTGGAGAGAGTCCAGAGGAAGGCCACAAAAACCATTAAGGGTCTGGAGCATCTCCCGTTTGAGGAAAGGCTGAGATCTGGGACTGTTCAGGCTGGAGAAGAGTGCAAACATGTTAAGGGAGAGTGTCAAGAGGACAGGGCCAGTCTCTTTTCAGTGGTACCCAGAGAAAGGATGAAAAGCAATGTGCACAAACTGAAACACAGGCAGTTCTCTCTGAATGTGAGGAAAAACTTTACTGTGAGAGTGACAGAGCACTGGAATGGGCTGCCCAGAGAGGTTGTAGGGTCTCCTTCTCTGGAGATATTCAAAACCCGCCTGGATGCTTTCCTATGCAAACTGCTCTGGGTGTCCTTTCTTGAGAAGAGCTGAATTAGGTGATCCCTTCCTACCTCAGCCATTGTGTATGACTGTGACTTGTGAGGCCATATCTGGAATGATCTGTTCAGAATTTTGGTTCTCCAGTACAAGAAAGATATTGACATACTGCTGTTAGTTCTGCACAGATCAATGAGAAAGATCAGAGCACTTGGCATACAAAAAGAAGCTGGGAGCTGGGCTTGTTCAGCTCAGAAAAGAGAGAGTTTTGGAGAGCTTATTGCTTCCTGACCAGAGAACACAAAATGATGGTTCCAGACTCTTCTCTGTGAAGAAGAGAAACATGGTGATAGGACAAAAGGCAACAGGAAAAGGGTCTAACATGAGAAATTATGATTAGATATTTGTAAAAGCTTTTTACTAGTAGAGTGTTGAAACACCACTGCACTATATCCCAGGGAGGTTGTGGCATCTCCATCTTTGGAGAGGCTTATGCCTCAAGAAGACATGGCCCTGGACAGATTGATCTGATCACACACACCTGTGTTGAGGTTGGGCTGGGTGACCTCTGACGGTCTGGTTCCAGCCTAGGTTATTGAGTCTACAAGAGATATAAAAAGCACCACAAGAAAAATAGGAAGTAGGAAAGAAAATAAGAGAAAATAGTCAAAGGACAAACTGGAGGAAACAAAACAAAGCAAAACAAAAAACAGAGAAAAACAAGGTATAATCTAAAACTAAGCTGCCACAATGTTTACTTTTATAACATTTTTAAGTGTCTTAAAAAAATACTAGGTTGGAAATGCTATTAATCAGAATTATTCTATTTTAAATTACAAATATGACAGCATATTATATCAAAAATACTTTTGTTCCAAAGTATAACTTTTAGAAATGACAAGTTTAGCTGGCTTTAATTCATCTGTTTCTAGATAGGTACTGCATAAAGGTTAATGTTGACATACTAAATAAGTATATGAGCACGCACTGTGTTTGCAGAGGATCCCTGCTTCTCCAAAGAGGTAAAGCAGGTAGTCAATACCTCCCAGAAACTCTGTGATTTTTTATTGCATTTTACCTCCATACTAACTTTTTTTGCCGATACAGTACTATTAATTCTGCTACTGTGGTCTTTGTGAGAAGAGCACACGAATTCTTCTCATAAACTATAATGAACATCTCTGAAAGATTTGGAGATGGTTTCACAAGAGGAATTCCATGTACAGAACTACTGAGAATTATCTAAACGGTTCACTGGTGGTAAGAGAAACTTGGGTGCTTTGAAATTCATATTTGGGAACAGTCAACAATTTGTAATATTTTACATGTTTAAAACATGCTTGTAACCAATTTCATTTATCAGTACGAGCTCCAGGTCTCAATCCAGGTAAGTCATTCTGATGCTTCAGAAATGGGTAATTTCTGCAGTGCACATTGTGTGAAATTACACTGACCCACAACTTAGCCTTCAGCAAAGGTTAGGCCACTGTAGTGACGCAAGAGACCTTTGTCACTTGAAATAATAGTTTCAGTAGTTGCTTCTTCTGTAGGCCAACCACCCAGGGAGGCAGGGCAGAGATTTTCTAGTTGATTTCATGCCCATTAACCAAAGGAAAAAAGATAGTCACAATACTCAGAAATTCAAAGACAAATTTCTGAGGCAGTGGTGCTTGTTATTTTGTTACTAACTGTGCTATTTCAGTTTTTCTATGCTGCCTTTTCCTATTTTGCCTCTGTTCACTTAATCTTTGCTCACACTCTCATGCTGTCTCTGCCTCCTTCTTTCCAGCCCTCTTTGAAGCCCAGGCTGCCCTCTCACCAACTGGGCTTTGATACCTGACTGTGCCTTAGGACTAAGCAGTCCCACCACTTGGCCTGTATCTCCTATGCTCCTCAAGCAGAACGTCTATGAGGTGAAGAAATCTCCCTGCTCTTTCTCATATTCCAAGTGGGCTCTCCTGGGTCCTTCCAGGACAAGCAGGTGGCCAGAATCATAGAATACAATCACAGAATCAAGGCTGGAAAAGACCTCTAAGACCATCTAGCCCAACCAGCAGCCCATCACACCGTGCCCACTGCCCATGTCCCTCAGTGCCACATCCACAGAGTTCATGAACACCTCCAGAGACAATGACTCCACCAGTGGCAGCCTGTGCCACTGCCTCACTGATCTTCTGAGAAGAAATTGTTCCTAACATCCAACATGAACCTCCCCTGGCACAATTTGAGGCCTTTTCCTCTCATCTTTTTGCTGTTACCTGGGAGAAGCAGCCAACCCCCACCTTGCCACATCCTCCTTTCAGGTGGTTGTAGAGAGCAATGAGGTCTCCCCCGAGCCTCCTCTTCTCCAGACTGAACAATCCCAGCTCCCTCAGCCGCCCTCCATCAGACTTGTACTCCAGACCCTTCACAACTTCGAAGGCCCAGGCTGGAACATTCCACAGCATTCAATTGCTGATACGCGGTTCATTCAGACACAGCAGCTTTCAACAGAGGCAGCCTGCTCACTACAGATTAAATCTTTGGAAAATTTGCTGCAAACACATCTCTTTGGAGCATGGCAAGCTGAAGTGCATTGTGCATGGCATGTGGGTTGTGGTTGGTTGTGTGTTTTGGGGTGGCACGCCAGCTTTCTTCTTCTCAGTGAGAAATTTATTGAAGTCTTTTTTTTTTTTAATTATTATTATTATTTTCTTCTTCATACACAGTGAATACATATATTTGTCAGCCTCCCTATGACTGAACTTAAAAACAAAATCAACCTGAGGCAGATATCTTGCAGAGGCAACTCCAGCCCTAGCAGCAAGGGTTTAATTAAGTAAAAACAAATTGAGTCTTGTACAGAAAGTGCTGGGAACATTAACTATAGATACCAGTGCTATTTCTGTTTCCATATTTCAGCTGTTGGTATTTTCTCCATTTTATGAAGCACCAGGACAGAACTATGATTCTACATTTCAGATGGTTTTGAGATGGTGTGCTTAGCTTGGCACAACTCTCCTTTTTATCAATTTTTAAACCCCTTCCCTTTATTTTAATTATATTTGCTATGTTCTCCAAATACTTAACATTCTATAATTGAGAGGTAATAGAAACATGACTTAAACAAACTAATTGGCTAACGTGTTAATGTCTGCTACATATTTACTCAAGCTATTTCAGAAAATAAAAACACTGATTTCATTTCCTTCCAAATCCTAGCAGTAGCAGGTCTGGGAAAAGCATTTCTTCTTCAGGATTAGTGATGGAATGGCTACTTCACAGATGCTTATGGTGTAGAGCCTCAGACACACACCCAACTGCTGCTAGCAATGTCTGTGCATCCCAATACACCTACTCTGGGATCAAGGCACTGAGCTTCTGTGGCTGTTTTTAACAGAGAAGGCATCTAAATGAAAAGGAGAAAATATTGCAAAACCTGTGTTACCTACTGCAGTCTAACTGAGAAATCAGAACCAGGCCTCTTGCTTTCCTGTAAACAGCTGTAATAGCAAAGCTGGTCATCTTCAGGAGATACAGTATGAACAATATTCATTCTTTTTATTTCTGTTTTAAAGGACTACAAAAGGAATGAAACAGGGTGAAGTTGCCTAAGCCATTAAGATTTAGTCTTGTGCCTTTTGAAATTATTAAGAATATTCCTGTAGTTAAAAGAAAAACAGATCAGGACCTTAGAAGGAAAATTGAACTGGGGGGGGAGGGAGGGTGGGAAGGGAAAAAAAAAAAAAAAAGAGCTGAATATTTTTAACAGAGATATAATAATTCATATTTCTGGAGCAGTTTCTTTATTTATTAATTTATACACCAGATGGTGGCTTTCCAGGCTTGATTTCCCCCTTCCCATTTTTATATTTGTGCCTCAACTCTGAAGGCTGAAGTCACAGTGCTCTCCCTCAAATCTGGGAAGGGGGGAGGGTGAATCTCCTTCCATACTCTTTAATGGACATTATAGGATACCTTGTGTGTGTGCTCCTATCTCACGAGGGCAGAGCTGCTTTAGACAGTGAATTACAGCTGTACCTGTGTTTAATAAATAACCTAAATACTCACCTCTGACATTCTCAGTGCTGTAATGCTAATTACACAAAATAAACAGAGATGAAATGAAGGCTGGGCATCCCATCCTTTCTCAAGATTTAATTTGGGATCCGAAACACAGCCGATGGGAGCGGGAATTACCAGCATGTCCACATGCGAACCATGAAAAGGTGATTTTTTTCTTTTTCTTTATGCTGATAACTTGCGATTTAACGGTCATTTCAGACGAGGAACCAAAGTCAGGCACTGCAAACCCCACACCTGAGCTGGAGCTGGGTGCCCCCATGCTCCTCAGTCCTCACGAGTTCCTCCTCTCCGCACCCGGCTGAGAGCGCGGAAAGTTCTCCAAACTTCAGATCCAAGGCCTCCCCCGTAGCGGTCCGGGCAGAGCGCCATCCCCCCGTACGGGGCGGGCAGGGGGCGGAGCGCGGCGGGAGGGCTCGGCCGGGTCGAATCGAGACGGGCCGGGCAGCGTGGAGCTGAGGCCGCCTAGGGGGAGCTGCTGCACCTGATACACCGGGGCGGGAACTCAGCGAGGAGGGAGGGAGTGGCGCCGGCTACTGCCTGCCAAAGCCTCTCCCCGCCGTTAGTCAGCGCTCCTCCCGCTTCTCCTGCCGGCTGCCGGGGCTGTG
Source organism: Gallus gallus (assembly GCF_016699485.2). NCBI lineage: Eukaryota > Metazoa > Chordata > Aves > Galliformes > Phasianidae > Gallus > Gallus gallus. Next base: position 114,032,041 of record NC_052532.1, read on the forward strand.
GCTCCTGTTCCCCTCGGGGCCGGCGGCAGCGCGTCCTCCCGCTCCTCCTCCTTTCTTCCCCCCGGCCCCATGGCTTCGTCCGGCAGCGGTATGGAAGAGGTGCGCGTCTCGGTGCTGACCCCGCTGAAGCTGGTGGGACTGGTGTGCATCTTCCTGGCGCTGTGCCTGGACCTGGGAGCCGTGCTGAGCCCCGCTTGGGTGACGGCGGACCACCAGTACTACCTGTCCCTGTGGGAGTCCTGCCGCAAGCCCGGCAACTTGGAGAGCTGGCTCTGCGAGTCCACGCTGCACAGCGGTGAGTGTGAGAGAGACACACGGGTGTCCCCAGCCGCCTCCCGGTGCACCGGCCCCACCCCGGCCGTGGGGACCTCGCCCGCGCCGGGGTACCCGGCGGCACCCCCCGGCGCTCCGTTCTCGGCCGCTCGCCTTGGCTGCCTCTCGCTCCGGCCGCCGCCTTTTGTCCCCCGTCTCCGGGCAGCCTTCCCGACCCCCGAGTCCGTGCTCGGCCCTCCGTCCTCCTCTCCGGTCCCCACCGCCCTCCCCGCCCGTCTCCAGCCCGTTTCTCTGTCCTGCGACTGAAGGTGAGGGCGGTGGAAATCGGCTTTGGACGTAACGTACGTTGGTGAGGGCTCCGAGAGTCCGTGCTCTGGCTGTTCCTCCTCCCTGCGTGATGGTCTGGGGTTCAGCGGAGGTGTAAGGTTAGCTCTGTGAGTGGCAGAGGTGACTGATTCCGTGTTTGCACTCGGCGGTTTGCACAAAAGGTCCCGACTTTAAGCCAGTTTGGGTTATTTTTTTCTGTGTGGCCGTTGTTCTGAAAAGCTCCGGGGGATCAGGGGTCCTTATCATTCTCTCCCCATCCCCCAAAGTCACTAGCCTTGGCTAGCTGGGGCTTCCCAAATCCAGAAAAATCCCCTTTATTTTGTCCCGAGTGAAGACGTCTGAATTCTAGCTTCTCACTCTCCAGCCCTCTTGATGTGCTCAAGTCTTTTTCTAGTGTGTATTGCTTGATATTGTTCCCATCATCTTCCATACTCCTTTTTCTTCTCTCCACATTCTCTGTTTTGACTTCTTGATGTCTGGCTTTTTATGTGTCTGGTAAAATATATATATATTAGTGCCATTTCACTGTCACTTGGGGTACTTGGGGGAAAAAAAAAAAAGCATCAGAAGAAAACGGTGTGTGATATAAACAAGCTGCCTGTTGAATATTTTTTTCAGTGAATTCTTTGGTAGTTTGATAATTGTTTCTATTTTCATGCCTTTTTAAATTTACTTTATGCCGATGGCAACTTCTGGAGTCCCGATAGAAGCACCCACCAAGGCAGCTAGCCTCTCCCCACCCCATCCTCCCCACACACACACATGCTCACGTCTCTAAATCATCCCTTTGCATCACTGAGCTCTGCAACTTCTGGTACGTTGACCAGGGACAAGATGCTTGCTTTGGGAAGGGACAGCAGACTGCTTTTACCCTGACTTTTCTGAAATCCTGTTGTAGGCTCTGTGGAATTGCAGTTCTCTACCACGATAGGAATAGCACGGGTTCCTTCGCTCCTGTTCTTATTTTTTCTGCCATTGTTTAGAGTAATGTTGGAGCTTTTGAATGTTGATTGGGGTTTTTGTTTTATATCACGTAATGCCGAAACAAATTGTGAAGAAACGTCTGTTTCAATCAGTTACTCGGGCTTCTTCACAAACTTTGGAGAGCTTTCTTTTCTTCTCCAGCATAAATGGAAATTTATGTAGGAATGTCGGCTTCTGCGTGTCTCCTTAGCAACGTGAATCCTTTACCCCTTCTTTCTGTCTCCTGAAATAGTATCCCCTTGATTGCAGAAGGACTTTTCAGATGGTGTGAATGAGAACCTGCTTCCACTCTGACCCCCCCCTGCGCACACACCCTTTGTTGGCCCCCCCCCCCCCCCCCAGTCCATCCCCCACCGCTCGTGCGTACACACAGACACAAAGTGGGACATGAAGAAAAGCAGGGCAGCTTATGGCACGGTGTATACGGCAGCTGATCTCTCTGGTTGCTTTGTTAGTTGCCTGTGTGCTTAGGGAAAGGTGGGAGATGAATCGGTGCAGGCAGATGGAAATAAAATGTAGTTTTGTAGGACGCTGTGTGGTGAAAATTTGCCCCCTCCTGGTACTTTCTTCTACCCTGTGCAAAAATTCCTGCCTTACTGAGTTGTGCTTATTTTGCTTAGATAATTTCCAGTGTAGTGGAGCCAGGTTTCACAAGGTACTGGGGAAGAAGTGAGGGATTGTTTTATTTGAGGTGCCTGAAATAAGCTCTTCATTTTCCTCATGTTTGGCACAGTTCTACACTCCGAGGAGACCTGAAATATGCGAAACCGCACTGTATGCCTTCGCTTTCTGCTGGTGTGTTATAATTCCCATTAGAGTCAATGGAAAGGCTCCCAGTAAGTTCATCGAGTTCGTTTGGGCTTGTTTGAGATCTTTTTGTGTCCTCGCTTGATATTGTAAGTGCACCTTCCTCCTACATCAAAAATATAGTGAGTGGTATATTTTGGAGAGAGTAGAGAGCTCCCACAGGGAAAGCTCTTTTAGCTTGATACTAACGCAAGCAGCTTTGTAGCTAGCTAGCTGTGAAAAGCAGTAGCGTACACAGGCAAAAGGCATCTTCCCCCATGGTTCTCAGAGATTTACTTCATCATCCCTTGAAGGAGAGCACCTCAAGTGGCACCATCAAGGGCAGGCTCATGCTAGAAGCTGTTAAAGCACATTCAAGGTTTAATTAAAAATCTTTGTAATTAGATGTAGGACCCCTGACTGCTATCAAAAGGGCAGCCTGGTAGCGCTGAGCAGAAGGGAAGGTACAATGTGATTACGTTGGCTGTTATAGCTAGCAGGAAGTGATAATTCTGTTTTCCTTGAGCAGTGCTGGTGCTTGGAGTATTTTCTTGCATTCACTCATTCACTGTTTTCAGGCCTTTTTTCTGTAGCTTACAAGCAATCCTTTGCTCTCATACTGCTTATAAAGTTGTGTAGCTGCTGTACTAGGTTGCTGGTTCAAGTATGTGACATGGTGAGTCAGATTAATTTTTAAAATCTTAAGGTTATAAAAGAGCTCATCCATGTTTGCGTTCTTCTTTTCGAGTCTATGTGAAATACCAAATACCTTTTGGGTTTTTTTTTTCCTTCTTTCTTGTAATTACAATGACTAGAAAGGTGTTCGTGCATATGCCTCTCTCCATTATGAAATTCTAAAATTCTCCCTACCAGCAGTTTCAGGAGCTGAAGATTTGACAGTGTTGCTGGTGTGGAGAGCTTTGTGATAAAATCTTGAGATCCAGTGTTGCTGCTTTGCAGTTTCACCAGCTGTCTCTGGGCATAAAATTATTTTCTCTGATTAATGCTTAAATTGGCTCACGCACAAGTTGTCTTTAATCCTGCTGTGTTTTAAACCCACATGCTAAACTGGAAAACTTACAGTGCTTTGTGTCATTAAACAAAATTTGCTTTAGACCTAATTTGAAGTATATTAAGCCTGATTTGCAATGGTTCATTTACGGATTTATCAGCTAAGAGTTATGTATGAAAGTTCGTTGTCTATATCGACATCTGTTTAAAGTTAAATACATCTTTGCTTAACTGCATGGTGAATCTATGCCTGTACAGGTAGTTGCCTTACACTTGAGGAATTAATAATAATAGATTTGACTTTATGCAATTTGCTGTACCCATTATAATTTTTCTAAATCTAAGATTTGTCAGCATGATGTAGATTCCACAGTCTGATCTGTCAGATAAGTGTGTATTTTGGCTTAAATACGTAGATATTCATAAAAAAGAATGTCTCCTTATGAAGCATTTCAGCTTATTGTGGAAATAGCACATATGAAAGATATTTGACTGAATGTAGCCAGTAGCCAGTATGAAACCCTCCTGATTTATGGGGGACATATGACTTTGTTACTTAAGAATTTGTGTTTTTGTTTATGTAGCACTTAGTTTTCTTTAAGAGTATTACATTATTTAAAAACTAACCATCCATGGCTATTTGAAAATTAAAACGCTCTCAAGGAAATAAGTGTAGGCAGGTCCCTGTGCATATTCAAGCTTAGTGGTACACAGACCATACATGTAAGTTTAACTTACAGCATAGAGCTGTAAAACAAGTCAAGCTTTGTGCTTATAATTCTGTTCTATATTGTTTTTAAGCATAAACAAAAATCAGAGGCTGCTCCTTTGGTAGCACTTGAAGAGGTTTAACCTTAATTATACCTTAGATGCAGATTTCAGAATTAAGATGGCTCGGTGGTCTTAGATGGCATCTGCTTGTTTTGAATCTAAACAGTTGTTCCAAGGGGAAATTGCTAGCTTATAGGCAGCTTCCTTGTTAGAAGGTGTGGATCATTGCTCAGAGTTGACGTTGACACGTATTTGTAAAAATCTTAGCAAATCTGATAGTTTGCTATAAAATAACATAAGAAGAACAGATGTAATTTTACTAAGTTTGAAGAATGTAGCTCATACAATGTAAAGAGGAATTAATAAAATATTCATTTTAGATTTGAAAACTGTGATCAGTCATTTTTCCATGTTATTCTTATTCATCATTCCCGACACTTTATCTGATGGTAGGTATAAAATCAAAAGCCATAATACCTCCAGCTCTTCACCTGATACCCTGAGCAAGCTGATCTAGCTTTGAAGATGAGTCTGGTATGGAGATTGGCTGTGCTTTCCACAGGGAGATGGATTAGATGACCTACAGAGGTCCTTTCCAACCTAATTCATTCTGTGACTCTGTGATGACTGATAACTCTGTTTATACCTCATGTTTATCTGACTCCTTAAATGTGTTCAAAACACCTTGAGTTTGTTAGTTACTTCTTGATTAACCCACATAGAGTACTTTAAAGTATGCTTCCTCTTCTATAAATAGTCTGCTTATTTTAGACTAACCCAAGGCCTGGGTAGTCTCAAACCTCCCAAGGCCACACTTTGTGAGAGTAACAGATCTAAGACTTTGTACAGTAGTCCAGGCCTTTCAGTGTGTGTATGGGAACTGTTGAGTCGTGGCCTGAACCACTGATTGATCACCTGAGGCAAGGACTGGGTCAGCTGTGGGAGCACAGGTGAAGGCAATTCCAGCCAAGCTCTACCCCTCCTAGACCCTATTTAAGGGCTGACTACGACTGGGGAAGGATTTCTTTCTGGAGATCCTTCCTTTTTGAAGTTTTCCACAGTGAGCCTAGATCCTTGGATATGGATAAGCATTTCTTCCTTGATTATTTCTTCTCCACTGTGATAGTCTTTCCAACTATAACACCTGTGAAGTACCATCCTAACTGCACTACTCTTCCAACTGTACGTCTGCTGACTGTACAAGTATGATGACATCTGCCACTTCAGCCACCCTGCTCCAGCCAGTGGGGAAACGTGTTTATAGCACCTTCATGTTCACTCTATGAAGTCTGTGCAAGTTTATCTGATTGCATAGAGAGTACCACACACCTGATGACTTTTCAGAAAGAATAAAGGAAGACTTCTCATCTTAGTAGGTTGTTGTCACTGATGTAGTTCATCACAATTTCAAAATCGGTAATGAATTCTGTAGCTGTAAGTTGTATTTCTTAAGAACTCTAGCACCAGTACATTAAGAGAAGTTTCTTATGTTAGGGAGATTACAAGTGATGTAAATATTTGAGGAAGCTTTATATTTAGAATCAAGTATAGAGCAGCTTTGCCTCTGTTACTGATTTGTGGCCAAAGATGACTGCGTAATATTCAACGTAACAAGCTGTAAAGGGTAAAGTCTATCCAGCTGTCTTGCTTTATGTGTTTTGACTTGTTCCAGTTCTACAATACAGAGACCATCATTTTGATGGAAAGTACTCGGAACTGTTTTAAACACTAATTGTTTTTTTTATTTTCATAAGGAACAGTGGAACGAGTTTTGAAAATTGCAGCAGATTGCTAGTTGGTTTGAGGTACGTTGGTAACTGTGGGAGATGGTTATGCTTCTGTTACAACACAAAGTGTAATTCTTCCTTCCTCAGATTACTAAAATGTAGTAGTGTATATGGATGAGGTCAGCAAAGGTGAGCTTTACTTGAAAAGCTTGTATAACGCATCTCCCACACATCTCTCCTAATGACACCATTCTAAGACTTCCAGGGTTTTGTGTTGTTCTTGGAGTTGTGGGGGTGTGTGTGTGTTTTGTGCTTTTTTTTTTCTCTCCTTGAATGAGTGAATATCCAATAATTCAAATGGCATAGTAACAAGCTAATTTCAGAGGAATGCCATGTATCCAAGGGAAGAAATACCCAAGTACATGTTGTGTTATTCTGTGAATGAATTATAGATTATGATTTTCTGTAATGCTGCACTAGTCTTGAAGTCATCTGCTGGCAAAAGTGATGTGCAATGCATGTTGCCTTTAAATAATAAAATAAAGATCTATATAATGGCAGCACTTGACTCTATTTGAAGACATACTTCATTTAAAGAGTTCTACTCGGTGATTTTAGAATTGCAGGCCGGCTATGACTCAGAAAGAGAGGAGCTATCCTAAAACCTTCCAACGTGTGTATTTTGTGTAAATAAGTAATGTAATCCTTAGTCTTCAGGAGATATGTCTGTCAGTGAGCAGAGGAGCAAGCACCTGCTATGTTTTAAGTCTCTCATACATTTGTAACCCCTCAGGCATTAGGCCATCTTGTCTTGAAAATCTTTTTCCTTTGCACAATAGCAGCAGCAGCAGAGATGGTTACCATATTTTTATTGCTTTTGTTGTTCAGTTTGATCTCCTTCAAGGCCTAAGGACAAAGCTTGCCATGGTGTCAAAGCTTGAAAGTTTGAGTCCAGTAGTCTCAGGGCCACGCACAGATTGTGTAACAGAGCAGCTGAACAGAAACATCAGATGAATGCAATGTGTATCTCATGCAAGTCTACTGTAGAGAGAGCATCCTGAGAAACTGAGGCTATATCTGCTTTGTGTGCCACTGACTTCTCTGGGAACCCAAATGTCCCCTGCCTGCTCAGCAGCATCCTGAGGTAGAAGACATGGAGCTCTGCTGGGCATTGGAATGTAGATGGAGAGTTGCCTGGTCTGCCGCTATCATTCCCCAATGGATCTATGTGAGCAGTAGTGTAGTTTAATATGCTTCCTGTAGCATGTCATGTATCTGCACAGTGGGTATTTGTTCAGAACCCTGAACAAATTGTTTGTTCAGAACCCTGGTCTAGCAAGTGCTTCCCAGGCTGAGGAGGCTAGATACTGGAGCACATGCCTCTTGGGAGGATCATTCCAACAGGCTGCTCCCTAACCTGGAATAGAATCAGCCTCTCTCTCTGATCAGTTACCTTGGTATGGCAGAGAGTAGAGTGAGGAACAGCATTGTGTCCCTCTCACTCAGGTGCTAGCTGATTGCTGAGGACTTTTCCCTCAAAGCTGAGAGAATCTGGGCTTCCTCGTGGTAAGGTCAGGGCAGACCAGTTAATGTAAGACTGACTTCAAAGCAAGTCACAAGTTCACCTTCCCTCACATCTGTTTGCTCACGCATCTTGTAGATCTTGTTTATATTTTTCTATCTTGGTTCTAGAAGATAGAAGAAGAGTGTGGTTTCAGTCAAATGCAGTAGTTAAAAACTCTTCTAGGAAACAGGAGCAGAAGTTCAAGTCTGGAGATGAGGGGAAGTTGTGCTGTTTCTGAGAATTCCTCTAGCCCCTAGGATGTGGTTGATGCCACGTCCCTGGGGACTTTCAAGGTGAGGCTAGATCAGGCCATGGGCAACCTGATCTATCTGTAATGTCCCTGTTCATTGTAGGGGAGTTGGACTTGGAAGGGACCTCTGAAGATCATCCAACTCCAGGGATTCTGTAATCCTATATTGCAATTAAGGAGACGATTGCCATTCTTTCATTAGTATCCTGTGTCTCAGTAAGGCACAGGTATCCCTGATCCTGCTCCAGTTAGCTGCTTTTGGACACATCTGTGCGTATTCATTTTTTCTTTGACTGGCTCTAAATGGCTTTCCACCCAGCATCAGAGGCATTAAACCATCCTGCAAGCTTCTTGTACTGTAAATTGAAAGTGCCTGATGTGTTATCTGGAACCTCTGAATTATCCTTAGGAGGCACTTGAAGATTTTGGCATCCAGCTTAAAATGCTCAAATTTCTGTTTGGGTGTTGCCAAAATTCTGATAAATTATAAGTATGTGGAAAAACTCAGTGTTAAGCCCACCTGTGCTGTGCAAGATTCATGGTATCCAAGGTCTTGTGTGCAGATGAAGACTAAATTCTAAGATACTAGCACAGTACATCAATCTTCTATTGAAAAAGAAGCAGAAGATTCTTTTGGCTCTTTCCTAGACAGCTTCTTTTTATTTATGAGACCTCACATAGTTATATCATATGTTCAAATTCATGCCAACATCACAAGTAGAGGACTGTCTTGATGATGTGTCTGAGCTTTGTGTTAAGAAGTGGATGCACTCAACCACAACTGGCTGGTGGCCACAGCTCTGCCTAATAGTACCTGCATGGACAATTTTCATACTTGAGAAAATGGAAAAAGTGCCTCTGGGCGGCAACTAGTAATGATAAGAATACTATGCAAACTGTCCAAGAGGAAAAAAAAAAAAAAAATTGAGTTATTGTTATTTTGTACAAGGCTTCACTGTGGAAAGTTGTGGCCAGAGCTACTTAGTGGAAATTTAGTATGGATCCTGCCAGGAGGTGTTTCTTTTTGTAGCATGCAGAAGTGTAGACTACACTCAGTGGGCTATACTTGTGTTTGCTGTAGAAGAGTGAGAGGAGATAGAGACCGAATAGCTTAAGAACATTGGACTTTCAGATTTAGCTGTTTTGCTCTTCATCCTTTTAGTAGCCAAACGAGGTTTTTTTTTTCTTGTGCTTTTTTTGTTTGTTTGAACATTAGGTAAAAGCAGAATTCATCTGACCATCTTTTTTTTTTTAAAAAAAAAAAACAAACAAGAACAATTTTTTTTCATCCCAGGTGAGCTTCTGAAGAGTTGGCTTCTTTGTAGATGCAATAATTTTGTGCAAGATCTTAATTGTTATTGAAATGTCGTCTTTTTAACTTAAGTGTTTTAACTGAATATGATGGAGTTGTCTTCTGTAGGTCAAACATCTCAGCACTGAAATACATCTGTTAATGCTGGAAAAAAAAGAGCATCGTGCAATAAATATACTTTTCGGAACTAGATTCTCCCTTGACTTTTTATATAACCATCTCACTTTTAAAACTTTTGTTAGCTATTTGATAGCTAAGTTGATGACTGTTGATAACCTTAAAAATAATTCTGAATGTGAAGCAATTGGGAATATCTGTTGCAATCTTATTTGACTTAGCTGATACGATATTCAGTGGATTATATTTAATTCCTGATGCATGGGTACCTCAACTTCTGATTTACTTGACGCATACTTTTAACTCAAGCGCTATAGTACAATTTATGGGAGTGCATACTGACTGAGCAGGCTAAGTGGAAGCTTTGCAGTGAGTCAGAAAACAGACTTTAGAGTGTTTTAGGGTTTTTCGTTTTTTTTTTTCTCGTAAAGGTTTTGTTTAGTGTTAAAAGAAGGCCTTTCATAACTTCTGGCTTGTAACAAATGTGTGTACTTTCTTTCTTCAGCCTCTGTGAGGAGAGGACTGTGTAGAAGCTCTGTTGAAAGAAAGGAGTACTTGATTGCTTTTTAAGAAATGTGTTCCCCTTACTTGTATTTCCTGAAAGAACCATATGTACAAAATACTTCTCTTGTTCCAACAGTATGGTTTTACTTCTACAACCTCTTACCATGGAATACCGTATACAGAGAATATTTAACTTTACGAGAATTCACCAAAAACATGCAACTATGACTATGCTAGCTATTTGCCCTTCTCTTCCTCGTGTTAACAAACGATCTATTTTTTTTTAATGAACAATGTAGAACTTAGAGTTTTTTCCATCCTTCTATGACTTTTCCTGATTTTAACATGGTACCAAAGTACTATTTTGCCCAAGAAATAGGGCAGATGGAGCTGCTTCTAATTAAAACTGAATATACTGTCAAAGCTTTAGGTCATTGCATTTGGAGGGACAAAGAGAGGAGAAGTCCCATCTTTCAGTGTGAAAATTAACGTGGTTTCCATATTATTAAGAAACAGGTGGAGTTTCCAAAGAGATATGCAATCAATCTGTCTTTATAAAAGGGCACTTAGTTATGTTTGAAGACTTAACTGAAATGTAATCATAGATAAGAATATTTTTTACTCGAGGTAGTAGTTTTTATGAATTCTATACCATACGTGTTTTGATGTAAATCTGAACCCAGGTACTTCATACGTACATACATATGCAAATACAGAAATCCCCATCCTTAAACTAACAGGCAGTCTGTTACAATAAAAATTACGCAGATGTTATCATCACCATCAGAACTGAGGTTTGTGTTTCCTATGGTATTGTGGTATTCACATTGTAATGCTTCATGGGTAGTGCAGAACAGTTGTTATATATCGAGGTGATTCTGCCCCTCTACTCTGCTCTCGTGAGAACCCATTTGAAGTACTCCATACTGCATCCAGTTCTGGGTCCCCCAACACAAGAAGGACATGGAACGGTTGGAGCAGGTCCAGAAGAGAACCACGAAGATGTTCAAAGGGCTGGAGCACCTCCCCTGTGAGGTCAGGCTGAGAGAGCTGGGGCTCTTCGGCCTGGAGACGGGAAGGCACTGGGAGACCTTACAGCGGCCTTCCAGTACCTGAAGGGGGCCTACGGGAAAGCTGGGGAAGGACTTCTTACACGGGTACGTAGCACCAGGACAAGGAGAAAAGGTTTTAAACTGTAAGAGGGTAGATTTAGACTAGATATTAGGAAGAAATTTTTTACTGTAAGGCTGGTGAGACACTGGAACAGGTTGCCCAGCGAGGTCGTGAATGCCTCCTCCCTGGAAGCGTTCAAGGCCAGGATGGATGGGGCTTTGAGCAACCTGGTCTGTGGGAGGTGTCCATTCCAAACTAAAACATTCTGTGAGTCTATAAATTAAGTGAGGCTTTTCTTAAGAAATCTGTTTTGAATCCTTTTATGTCTTAAAAGATGTTTCGTTTTTTTTTTTTTAATGATTCTGGTTGTTCAGATTACTTAAATCCTGAGAATCAAAAGAATTCAATTTGGACCTATTCTATTTTCTCTGCAGGTGTAAAACCACAAAGCAACTTAATTTCGGCATGTCTGCATCTTTTGACATCTAAAAGTTTTTTAAACATTTGTGGCAGTGAAATTTTACTGGTAACTGGCATTTTTCTTAGTTGTTGCACAGTGAAAAATATTTGTGAGTTCTTCAAGTGTTAAAATATTGCGTTTTGAATCAGGAAGACTGATAATGATTATCTCTAAAGTCTCATTTTGCTCATTTTCACACACATTTTTTTAGTCTCTGCATGAACTGAACTGCTTAGTCTTCAGAAGTGAGTACAGTAACTTGTCTGCAAGGTTGTCCCTTGTTCAGAAATGGTGCAAGCATATTTTGGATACCTTTAAAGTATGCTGATGACAGTTGTGTTATGTGTACTGGTAACGCCATGTAAAGGAGAAATGTGCTGTTCTTGTTTGGATGCTGGGCAGTCTGAGGAAACTACTGATATTTATTGTAGGAAAGTGTGTGATTGCTGTGTTCATTTTGTTATAGCTGTCTTATCTTAGAGGGTGTTCTTCCTTCAGAGGTAGTGATTCAGTTATCTTTGTATGTTTTTTTTCTACTTTAGAGCATTTCTTTTTTTTTTTTAAATGCAAGAGAAAGTCCCTGCAGAAAGTAGGTGTTACTTAATGCAACATAAGTTTTGTTTTGTCACCAGCTCTGATGGCTTTCACAATTGAAAGTTGTTTCTGAGGCAACATGGAGATGTAAGCGTACAGTTTCATGGTAGGCAATATAGGAAAACTCAGTCCGGTATTATTTATGCGGTAGTATCTGACTGTTATCTGACTGGAATGACTTCCACAGTGTTCTTTAAACAGAATCCTTCTGTTGCAGCTCTATGTGAAGGCTTGCAGCATCATATGCTCCCATGAATGGAAGTTGGAACTACAGGGGGAACAAAAAGAAGCCAATTCCAGACGTTTTGGCCCAGAACACAATGTTAAATACTTAATCCTCAGTAGTGTGGAACATAACCTCATATTGGTCCTCCTGCCAACATCGATGATGAGGCTCTCTTATTCTAGAAACTAATTTTGTTTGACTAAGTCATTTCTCTTTTAGTTGAGTGTGTAGGTGTTTTTCAACACTGGTTTGTGCTTTTACCTCCCACATCAGTACTATAGTAAGGTAGCTTATTTTTTTTAACCTTTCTAAAATCCATTGATAGGTCTGTTCTGGGAACTAAATGATATTCTAACCTCTTACTTCCATCATCTTTGCCTTAGTTATTTTTACTTGACTGGTGGTCTTGCTTTGGGAAGCGGTAGCATACTCAAAGGTTTTCCCGTTTATTTACTACTCTCATCTTGCACACATCTTATTTGCGTTAGACTTGGCATGTAGTCAATATGAGGGTAACATTTAACATTTTATTATTTGTTGTGGCTTTCAAAAATGTTGGGCTTTTAGTTTTCCCATCTGGCACTTTGACTTATCACTTTTCTATGGCTTTTAACTTCGGGACAAGATGGATTTGTCTAGTCTTTATATCTGTGCAATTCTTAAGTGCAAGGATTTCTTTCATGGTGTTCCAAAATGGTCTGTTCTGTTTATTTATTTCTGTATCTTCTATCCATAACACTCTCTGATATTGGAGGAATACAGTCTAAATCATCACTGAGCTAACTGCTTAGTGTTTTTGAAGTATGTCAAAGTTAAAAAACACTTTTCATAGCATTCCAATCTGTAACTAAAATCATATTTCCATCCACCAAGAGTAAAGCAGCAGGACGTGTTTTTCAAGTAAAAGAGGGGAGATTTAGATGAGATACAAAGAAGAAATTCCTAACCCAGAGGTTGCTGAGACCCTGGCACAGACTACCCCAAGAAGCTGTGGCTACTTCCACCTTGGAGGTGCTCAAGGTCAGGTTGGATTGGGCCCTCAACAGTCTGAGCTGGTGGGTTGGAACTAGGTGGGTTTAAGGTCCTTCCCAGGCCAAGCCTTTCTGTGATGCTGTGACACACAGCAAACTGCTGTTTTAGATGGCATGCTGAAAGTAGGAGAATGAAGGATTGTATCCAGCCTTGGCCCAATAACGAAACAAAGAGTAAATGTTCTTGGAAGCCTGAATACTTAGTAATTATAGTATTAATAAACAACATGTCTAGAAAAAAACAGACAAGAAAAAAGAAAATAAGTACTTAAGCACACATTTAAAATAACTTTTGCTTTTAGAAATGCTTTTCTGTCTCTTTAATTCAGTTTCTTCATTTTTCTCTTTTATCCTTTTTCATATAGCGTGCAGAGGCTTTTTGTGATTATAGCTGCAAATCTTCCATTTCCAAAGCCCACAGCTGCACTGTAGGTATCTTCAGCAGATTAGGTCCCTGTTGAAACCAGCTGTACTCTTCGTTGATTGTTTCTTAGGTTTTTATTTTTAAACACAGAAGTTTGATCTTCTCGAAAAAAGATTGTGGATTTTTATTGCTGCTTTTCTTAGTAACCTTAAAATCTCTTCATTTATTCTGAGAGTAATTAATCTTGTTATTTTCTTTGAACTACGTAACATGTTTAGCCACTTCATTCTGAACACTGCATGCTAGTACGTTCAAAGTAATGGGAGGTATTGAGTCCATAGGTCCTTTTCTCAGAAGTTGATTGTGGATCTTCTTCCTTAGAGTAAAAAATAGTAGTGATAAATAGTAAATAGTAATTGGATTCCTTTTCTTGAAGTCCACGATTGCAGAGAAACGGTCTTAAGAGAGCTGCAAAGGAAGGCAGCAGAAAGCATGTGCTTCTCTAAGGCCTTACAGAAGCTTTTAAGCTCGATGTTCTGCAGATCCTTGGTGGCCATCTGCTTACAAATTGATTTTGTTTTTATATTATCTGAAACTTCAAGGATGTTGTTTATAACTGCATTCATAATGCATGAAAATAGCTAGCAAATGCACGGGGTCAGATCAAGAAGTTGCTTTCGGGGAAAGAGAAGTAAAATTGACACTTAAGGATATCTGACGCTTCAGAATGGATTTCAGATTTGACTTGATGCATCTACTGAACATTACTGCCTTTATAAGGGCTTAACATCCATTTTTATTAGTACTGAAAATGATTTATTTTCCCTTCCTTTTAGCATCTCCTTCCTTTAGTTTTATTATTCCTGCTACTCAGCCTTGCCACCTCTGCAGTGGCATGTGTCCATGATCAGCTTCTGCATTTCACTTCCTATGCTACCCCAATCAGCTCAAGCAGAGGTTTGACTTTTTGCTCTGTTCTCTGAGGAAGTTATGGCACTTAGCTGGGGTCAGCTAGCACATGCTAGCTGATCCTTGCCCAGCCTCAATTTCTCATTCTAAATTGGGCAAAACCAAGCTACCAAATTATTCAGTCTTCCTCAAGCTAAAATCCCAATGAGGCCAACTAAGCCTTGAAAATGCGTTGGAGGTTGCAGCACTTTGCTCTTGAATCACATCTGTTGTATAAAGGTGTTTTGCTAATTAGGAAGAAAGAAACCCAAAGTGTAGCTGTGTATTTACCCAGGCTTTGGTGCAGGCTCTGTGTTCTTTGTATTCTGATGTTTATCCCAACATCCCGTGGGCTTGTTTTACTGCAACTGATTTATATTTTTCTTTCTCTCTTTTCCACACAGACTGGCAGATAGCTACCCTCGCTCTGCTGTTGGGTGGTGCTGCTATCATCCTCATAGCTTTCTTGGTTGGCCTGATCTCTATCTGCGTGGGATCTCGGAGACGATTCTACAGACCAGTTGCAGTCATGCTCTTTGCTGCAGGTAAGCAGTTTTCCAGCACTGTAATGAAAATTTCATGAGGGCAGTTTACTTTTGCAAAAGATGATGTTCCTGGTTCTGCGTACTGATTCAGAGGCACTTGGTTTACATCTTTAAGTCCTACGAGGTTTTTGAGGATAGTTCTGTAAGGTATTAATCAGTTTTGCAATTGCACTATCACGTAGTTCAGAAACATTTATTGGCATTATATTTTGTGCCTGGTGAAGTACATGCAGCGGGGAAAACTACGGAGGATAAACCCATTTAAGTACCATTTTAGTCTGACTTTGTGCAGCTTGATGGCCCCAATCTTATTCTTCATGCAAAGCCTTTTCTGGTATTTTAGCATTCTTCCTTTTACAATTTTAAAGTGGAAAAATGAATGCTTGGATGTGAATCCTTGAAGCCCTAAATGTGAAAATAAATATGTTCCAAGGTGTTTATATATGCCCCTGTACTGCTGGAGCAATTTATTTCATTGTGTCATTTTGTTTCCTTAGTTGTAAATTTAACGAACTGTCACCCTGTGGTCCCTGTTTGGCTTTTAAGAGCGCCAGGACAGAACAGTTTATCTAGACTGCTGCAAAATCTTCAGGGAGACTTATACATCTGAATCGTCTATGACACTGTTCCAGTGAGGTATAATTACAATATCAAATCACATCCTTTCATAGATTCTGGTGTTCTTGGGCTTAGGCAGCACGGATATTTCTGTTTCTCCCGAGATTCGCCAGGAAAGGTGTGTCTTCATCCTGTCGCTCACATCCGCCATGGAGCTAGCAGCTTAAGCCCCTTTTGATAGTCCATAATGAAGGGATTGACAAAACCTAGTCTTCAGGACGTATTTGAAAAAGCCACTTACAAGGATATGAGAAAATAAA
The DNA here is from genome assembly GCF_016699485.2 of Gallus gallus. Taxonomy (NCBI): domain Eukaryota; kingdom Metazoa; phylum Chordata; class Aves; order Galliformes; family Phasianidae; genus Gallus; species Gallus gallus. The sequence continues at coordinate 114,047,826 of NC_052532.1, forward strand.
AACTTGACATGTGAAGGGCATTCAGGAATGAAAGGGAGCTCTAGGGAAGGCTCCTGCTGCCCCCTGCTGTTTTTCTTACTTTGATGGAACCACAGCATTTTAAGATGCACTTCTATTTGCTCAAGGAATATAAGTAGGTTATTTTTTATTCACTTTGAGAAAGAAAGTGCAAACTAGGATCAGATTCTCTGAACAGAAATGGTATTCTTTTTGTTCTATTTGTTGCATTGCTGAGCTGGTTGAATAAATAAAGGCATTAGTGCCATTACTTTACAAAATTAATGGTAATTTTTACATTATAAAGCATGTTGGGTGTTTAACTTCAAAGGAATTGGGATTCTTGAATTTATGTAGGTGTTTCTTATTTGGTTTTTGATTTATCATAACATTGTGTAGCAACTTAGTAATTGTTCAGATATACAGCGAGTGACGAAAATATCTTACTATTTGGCTTATAGCTTTATTTTTAGTCCTGTGCATAAAATTATTTCTAGTCTATTACAAAAGTTATGGAAGAGGCGAAGATTTAGAGTCCTAGAATATCCCAAGTTAGAAGAGACACATGAAGACCATCAAGTCTTAGAAAGGACTACCCAAAATCCAAACCCTGTGTTGTAGAGTTTTGTCCAGATGGTCCTTGAACTCCAACACTTGGAACTGTGACCACTGCCCTGGGTAACCTGTTGCAGGGCCTAACAATCTGGTAAAGAACCTTTTCCTAATCTCCAACCTGACCCTCCCCGATACAGCTCCTACCTCTGGTCACCGGAGAAATCAGATGTAATGCTTGCTTGCATTAGAAAAGAAGATGTATAATGTTGTAGCTCACAAGTTGTGTTCACCTCTTTCTTTGCCTTTTTGTGTATGTACATGTGTGCATGCATTTCAAATTGCTATGTCCTGAAGTTTGTTAGAGGAAGAGCGACGATGAGGTTAAGACAGCCTGTCTCCTTCATTATCTGGCAAATCTAAGGAGAATTATTTGGGGATTTGGTGCTGACAATGTTGCTGTTCATTTTCTACAGATTTTATCTTTGTTTTCAGATACTTTTAGGAATGAATATGGACTGGCATGTCTTGAAAAATTCAGGATAGTCCACTGCTAAAGTTAAGGGGAAAGTCAAGGTTGTAGCACAGTAGTTGTGCCTTATGCAACTCTCTGTAGGTTCAAACTTTTACCCATGTTTTTTTACAGAACATCTGTGAAGCTAGAAAACTCTGTACTATGAACTTACTGACAACACAAAATATTTTGTATGGTTGATTAGGAACTCATCTCTCTGCATGCTTCTACTAGTGCCTGGTAGGAGGACGCTGTCTGGAGATATTAATGGCATTCGTGGGAAAGAACAAAAGTGGCCTCCAGTCACTTTAGAATCCAAGCAGTTCACTCTAGACGTTTTTCTTCTAGTTTTAGTGTATCTTTTTAAAATTTGGTTTTATCTTGGTTTCAGGTTTTAGTTAGTGACTTTGTAGGTGAGGAAGATGAATGAGTTACCAGAGCTGAAAGAGTTGAGAAAGCCAAGAGTTGAGAATAAGACAGCAAATAATTGACAGAAGCGTGTGTTTAAGCCATGTACTATCAGCTCTCTGTAACTGGGAGAGGAGCAGGAATGCCTCAAGTAATGGAAAAATGCAGAGCATACAGAGGCAGAGTTGCAGGACAGTTTTGCATAGAGCTACCTTGGGTCCAGTGGGATTTGTAGGCATAATGTCACTGTTAGCTGTTATTATTTCATGGTGGCTTGTTAACTCTTTGACTTGTGTCAGTGTGTTGTGTGAAAAACAAAAATCAGTCTTAATTGAGCTTGGTAGGCTGTATGTCCTCATATAGCTCTTCTCTGCGTTTCTTTTGTTTAGTACAGACCACTAGATTACATACTTGCTGGGGTATCAAAGTGCTCCTGGTTCAAACTGTCCCTGAGAGCTGCATTCTCAAAGTACCGTGTCCAGTCTCTTAAACGTGTCAGTGTAGGGAGTCTCATGATATGGTTACCAAATGAATGCTAACAGAGTCAAAGTTTAGGAATAGAAAGAAAACATATGACTGTTGAGAATCCTTAAAAGCAACTAAAAAAGGAAATTTAATAGGTGTTTGTGTTCATGGGCTGCATTTTAACAGTGCTTTTTGAAAAACTGCGGAGCTTGTGTTCTCTCTGTCTTAAGAATTTCCTTCCTTCTCAGCCTATTATGACCAAACTTTGACTGACTGTGAGGTAATGAAATTTCATACGGGTGACTTGTGTCAAAACAATTTCATTACCTTTTATGATTAGGTCTTAGAAGAAGAACCTTTGGGTTCAGTAAGCTTTTAACACATTTCACAGGGTGTTCTTATGTGTAAGCTGGAGAAATGATGGCTAGGTGAAGATATGGGTGAGGGAGTAAAAGAATGAAAAGCAGATAATACTTGGAGAATACTTGAAGAATACATCTTTACATTCTGACAGGAAATGAGAGCACAATTCTGCTCAATTAACTCTTGACTTCTTGTGGAGAAGTGGCACAGTGCTCTGAACAATTAAGGTGAAGGAAGTAGTATAAGTTGCTACAAGAAGGCAGAAAGAATGACAGCATCAAAGAAACTAGTTGGCAGGATACTCTAGGTCATCTGACTCAACCTCATTGTTGAACCAGAACAATCACTAACATTTGATCTGTTAATTTTTTTTTTTTTTTTACCTTGACCAGTCTTGAAGAACTCAAAGAATAAGACTGTGTAACCCATTCAAGTACGTTGTCCTAGTGTCACACTTGCCTCTATGGTTTTTATTGTTTTTCCTGATATCCATCCTGAATGTCTGAAACTGAGTTTTGTGTCCTTTGCCAATATCTTGGGTTTCCTGGCACTACAAAAAGTTTTGTTCCTACATCTTTGCAGCTGCATTTCAAGGTAGATGTAGGCTGCTGTGAAATTGTTCCTTTGCCTCCTCTTCGTGTATCTAAATAAACCTAGCACACACATCTCCCTCCTAAGGATGACTTGCTGTAGGCTTCAGTCATTTTGGCAGGTTTCTGAACCCTTGTCCTTGGCTGGTGAATTCGTGCTGACTACAGATTGCCGCCTTGTTCTGCCTGTGCTTGGAGGTACACTCCATGTTTCCAAGGATTGAGGTGAGGCTGACCAGCCTATAATTCTGTGAATTTTTTTTTTTACTTCTAATCATTTTGGAACACAGGCACTATAGCCTTTTTTTCCAGTCATTGGGAATATCTCCCAATCACTGTTGAATTTTTCATAGATGAGAGAAGCTTCACAATTGGATTGACCATCTCTTTCATCACACTTGTGTTGGTCCTATCCATCCCCGTAGACGGAGAGAGGGAACTGCTGAGTGTCCTAATTCTTCCCAAATTTTCCAAGACTCTTCCAAGACCCTCGGACATCTTGGAGAAGGTTTCGTGTTTTTACCATCTGTCATTAGGCTGGCTTTTCTTCCCATTGTTGGACCAATATGTTCTGAACTTCATTTTGCAATTAACACACCTGTGGAAATTCTTAACTATTTTTTTTTTTTTGCCATTTCCCAGCTTTATGTTGAGCTCCAGCTGGGCTTCAACCTTCCTGGTTTTGTATCTGTGCATCAAAACAGTGCTTTTATACTTCCCACTCATTGTCAATCTTTGTTTCCTGCTCTTGTATGCTCCTTTCTTACGTGTTCATTGAAAAACTCCCTGCTTGGTCAGCTGGGACTCCTGCTGAAATTCCTCATCTTCCTGTGTAGTAGGGTGGTCTGTTCTAAGCTAGCACTATTTTAAAAATCAACACAAACCACCCCTCCCTTTCTCTTCATGCTCCTTCCCAGTTAATTGCACAGGGTTGTATTAAGTACAGAAACTTCCTATACAGTAGTTTCATGTCTGTTAATCCTTGAAAATGCAGCACCCATTGATTTTTAATAAAGCATATGTGAATGAAAGAATGGTTGAGAGTAGTGGAGAAATACCCAAGTTTCTTACTAATACCACGATTTTCATAAATAGAGACTAATCGAAAAGCCACATTAAAATGTTTAACAGACTTGCTTATAACAAAGGAAAAAAAAAAAGATGACCAAAATTATACTTTCCTAGTTTTAAATGATGTGATTTTTTAATATGTTTAATATGATGTGTGTATACTTCATGTAAATAGAGTAAAACTATTATTCTTGTTCCTGTGCAATTCTCTTGCAAGTATCATTACTCTAGCCATAGAAATGGGTCTAAACTTGAAATGAATAGTCTGTTCAAAAAAGAACAGGCATCTCAAGCTAGGGTTTTAAAGTCAATTTTTTTTCTTTAAAGATGTCTTTTGCAGCCTTTTTTTCTACAGGAAAGAACCAGTGCTTCTCAAGAAGTGTAATCCTATACTTTCCATAGGAAACAGGCCAATGAAGCATGGAGTCCATTTAAATTCACTGAAAGCAGATTAGTAGTTGGAAGCATTGACTTTAACATCTTTCTGGATCATACAGGCCATTTTTCATAACTCCACTAGCTTGATGTGGTCTTTTTCCACTTTATAGGGAAGCGTCAGTGATAGGACACTAAATTAGTGCAAAGTGACAGCAACGTTATACAGTGTGGTTGTTTCTGCCTATCTGTTGATACCAACATTTCTTTAAATTTTTCAGGAGTGTAGCTGAACTAATAGTAGCAAAAGCAGGAAACCTCACTAAAAATGTCAAAACTATTGTCTTAGCTGTTGCTCCTTAAGTCACATGTCCTTCTTTCAGTGGAACCACTCTTCTGCTTTGTTTTGATGAGTCCAGTCCATAGAATAAAATTCCATATGATTCCCTTACTAGATTGAGGAAAAGTAGAGACCTTCCTTGGTTGAAACTTGATACAGAGAGAGACATACACACTGAGGACAAGTTCTATATTGACACAGCAGAGTTGCTGCAGCCCCAGTTCAAGAAGTCACTAATGAACTTTTACCCATTCATCTGAGGAAATCCTCTTTGACTTTGAGTGGTCTTAAAGTTGTTTCTAAAAGTGAATGTATATTCGGGTAGTTTTGGGTGTGATGATGCTCTCATTATACAGAATTAGAATATATAATCTTTTTATAAGAGTAGGAGCTTTCTCTGATATGCACTGTCAAAAGTTCTCCAGTGTTGTACTATATTTTGTGAGCTGGCAGGCAAAAATTATATTAAAATGAAATAACACAAAGTAACACTTCAATAACTCTAGGATTAAAAAGTAATCCTGTGGATTTTGGTACCCACACGAGAAAATCCTTTATCCAAACATTGTTCAGTTTGTCAGTCCCAAGGAAGAGTCCAAAGACTAGTCTGTAAGCTAACTGGCTGCTAGGCAGGAATGAATTTCCAGTGGGTGTTTTACACAGTGTTATCAGTGTATGTAATGAGTACTAAAAGTCCTCTCCCCTTCGCAGTCCCCATCCTGAGGATAGGACAGCGTTAGTCTCCAGGTGCATAATGGACGGTGACAGTTTGACAGCACTAAATAGGGCATGTGGGAATTAAAAGGAAAATGATGGTTTTCAGGTGTGCAAAATGTTCAACCAACAGGAGAATGTAATTAACATTATTTTCCTGCAGTTTCTCCATGTAATTTCAAAAGGGCTTCTGTAGGCCCAAGTAGTCTTATTATTTGTTGTCCACTGGCTTTATAAAAATTCTATAAAAATTCTATAAAGAGTGCTTGTTCTTTTAAGGTACCTTGTAAACTCTTAAAAAAAAAAAAAAAAAATGACCCAATCGATGTTAATGTCGTCATTATGGCATTATATTGCACACTATTGAACCTTCATTATAATACGTCCCAGGCCTGCAAATGCTTAAGCATGTGCTCTGCTTTGTGGATGTGCTCACCCTGAGTACATGAGAGGGATGGCATTCTGTAGGGGAAGTCTTGCGCTGGAGTCTTTGTAATTTGGTTGTGCTAAATGGTGGAAGGGAGCCATATCTTGTGTTTGAAGGTTAAAAAATGTATTTTATATGTTCCTGTGATGGTTAGTCATTTGTAGATGGCTGAAGTAGAAGCCTAGAGAATCACTAAATCATGTATCTTGTTCTCGTACTTCAAACTAAGTATAATTTTCAGCTGCTTTCTCTGGAGACTGCTGTCCCAATTATGCTGTCAGCAGTATGCCTGACTTTAAAAGAGAATGGACATCGATGAGACTGAATTCTTTGTATGAAAATTGAGGTTCTTCATCTGCATTTTCCTTTTCAGGTTACTTTGTGCTATTTTGATGTAACGTAATAGCCAAGTGTGCTGAATTTTTCTGCAGTCATGTGGATCAGGCTGCATGAGATCTGGCACTCTCAGAGACAGTGCTGTAGAAACTAATGGTTTTAAGCTTTTTTTATGCCTTGGATTTGATCTGTTTTATTAACTTTTTCCAGCGTGAAACATCTCTGACCCACCCTCTAAATTCATAATACAAGGAAGTGTTTTCCCAGTGGGAAGTTCAGTAATTGATCAAACTTTATGGATTCCTTGGTATTCTGTGCAGTAGTATCATTATTAATTCTGATTACACTACACGGTAATGCATGCGAAATAGGTAATTTGGTGAGCCTCTGCTGAACATAAATATGGATCACCTACTGCAATTAATTACTGTTAGGCTAAGTAAATGATTTGATTCTGAGCTTTATTTCTTAATATTCATTTATTCTTCCTTCTCGTTGTTTTGACTTGGTTTTAATAGGCACGGAACAAGTGCTCTTAGGTTTGTTGCTACAGAAGAAATAATGTCTCCAGACCAAAATACGATGAGGAGAGACAGGAAAGAATTGGGAAAAGATTGCTTTCACTATTTATTTAGCAGACACCTGATGGGTTCGTTTTATACCATAACAATAACATTTTTTCATCATCAGAGGAATATGCAAGAAGTGCTCTGTTCTTCAGATGAAGTAAAGGTTGTATATATGATGTATATTAATACTATATATAAGCATATGTATGTGTGTCTATGCATATATATATATATATGTACTTCTCAAAAAGGGCAGTGCTTACTAGACAAAACTGCACCAAGAGCATTTGGAAATGTGAATTTTAGTTTTGTGGTGGTTTTATAGAAATGTATGAAGGCCTCTTCTGACATCTGGTTTGTTTCTCTTTCAGTTGTTCTTCAGGTGTGCAGCTTAGTCCTCTACCCAATCAAGTTCATCGAAACAGTCAGCTTGAAAATATACCATGAGTTCAACTGGGGCTATGGCCTGGCTTGGGGTGCAACTATATTTTCATTTGGGGGTGCCATTCTTTATTGTCTGAACCCTAAGAACTATGAAGACTATTACTAGAATCATTTAATGAGAAGAAAATACCAGAAGGATTACCCCCATCTTTTCTAACTCACCATTTTTTTAGAACACTTGTGGAGCACCAGTCTGCTCTGTTGATAAAATAGCCTTTGCCTTTTGGGTGTGAACACTGTAACCAGCTTTTACAACCATTTAGAAGAACTGCAAACACTAGGATTGCTGATCTTACGTAGGCAGATGCTGCAAGCTGCTGATACACAAGCTTTGTTTTTCCTGACAACAAGCAAAGGATCTACATGACAGTGATCATTGTGAGAAATTTAGTTGGAATGCGAATGCAAGGCCAGCATCTGCTATTGCCTTCAGGGGAGCAGCTGGTGTAGGCTCCATTTAGAAGTTTCCCTGTATCATAGAGGATTCAAATGTCTGATAAGCAGGCAATGGCATCTTGTACAATAGGCTGTGTTGGCCTCTTGTTACTTGCTCAGAAAAGCTCTTAAGGAATTAGTTGCGAGTGACTGTGTCGAGGGCAGTGAATGTAACTGGTTAATGGCTTGTCTAATATCTGCATTCAGCAGTCTTCTGGGAGAAGTAAAAACAACTACGCAGACAGAGAGGATTTCATGAATTGACATCACCATGTGCCAGCTGTAGCAGATTGTTGAAGGAAGTCCAAACCCAGAGACATGTGCTTCTGACTGTGTGGTTGGAAGTTGTCTCGACTCTGGGTATTTTGCTGGGGGGGTGGAGATAAGGGGGAGAACAAAAAGACCTTATATGTCCCTAAGGCATCTGAAATGCATGAATGAATTGCAGTTTTCCTAAGTACTCATTTAACTTCTGAACAGCATTATGGAAAAAATGCATATGGAACAAGTTTGATTATATTTTTGGAAGGTATTAGTATAAGTGAGTATATATAATACATATATAAATGCAGAGGAAGAAAGAGAATTATCTTTAAATTGTAATAGGAGCTGTGGTGCAGTGGTTAAAATACTTTGTACGCATTCTTGGGGGTCTTAGACTAGTACCCACAGTCATGATTGGTGTTACAAAATAAACCTAAAATATTTTGTCTTCTGTATATGCCCTTGTGCAGACTCTGTGTTATGGGAAATGCATAAAAGTTCACATCAATCTGAGGTAGAAGTGGATGAAATAACTACTTTCTATTCCGTATGTAATTCTGTACTTAACAAAAATTGTTAATAATAAAAAAGGGTGTTACAAGGAAGAAAAACCACCATTAAAAAAAAATCTAGTTAGAGTGCAAGTGTTTCTGATAATCAAGAATATAGCCAAGACCCAATCATGTCCATGTTTAAAATATTAGCACTGCAAGAGCTAATCTCGTGTTTTTAAAGGCTGGGTTTATAATGGACTGGCTGATGATTATGTGTATCTAATTACTCCTTGCTTGGTATGCTTCCCACTTAAACATCCAGAGACTGTACCCACCAAATGGAACCCAAGTTAAAATAGAGAGAACTTCTATGTGAATTTAATCCGCATCACTTTTATTTTTGTTTACAATTTCCTTCTTTTCGTATTTTCAATTAATTATGAACATATTTTTATACAATTCTGATCTTTAGAAATGACTATTTTTTAATGGAGAAATTTAAAGTATATTCTATGTGGGCCTCTGCATAAGCAGATATGCTGCTGTTACTTGTCCACCTCTGCACAAATGGTTTTGCTGGTGCCAGGGAAAAGGCTGCCGAATGCCTCAATGTTAAGAATGCATTGACAGTGTTAGTGTTTGTGTTGCAGTTCCAGAGAGTCCGTGCTACCCCAGGAGTGCCTCTCGGAGTTGTGTTCTCAAAGTGCTGCTGCCGTGTGGAGGTGATTTTTAAGACGCGATGCCTCTCAGGAGTTAAGTCTTTACTATCACAGCAGAATATTCCATATCAGCATTCCTTCCTGAACCAGCGGTGATTAATTAGATTAGACAGAGCAAAACGATAGCTGCACTTAGGAGGGATTGTATGGCAATGCCTAAGGAGAAAAAAAGATGGGAGGGAAAAATCTGTCCAATTATTTTGCAGGCACCGGAGAGCATTCGTAACTCTGCTCTTCCCGAGACTGACTTAAGGCAGATAGTCAGTATACAGTAAAATCTATATCTTTCCAAACAGCTGTGTAGTTCTGCTGTTACTTAGCAGCACAGAGAATATTGTAGTTTGGCATGGGAGTTAGGCTGACGTAGAGAAGCCCACTGTGAGAAGATCACTGTACCTTCCTAGGAGAATGGTGTTTTGGTGCCAGCACAGCACAGTACCGTGCCTATGCTGGCAGGAAGTTGTTGTGCTGAACGTGTATCACATCTTCTAATTTATCAGATAATTTCTTTTTCGGTGTAGAATTTGAGTGAAATCAAATGTCAGTCTTAAGGCACACACAGGTTAATTGCCAGCACTCCTAAAGTCACACAGCTCTTAATTTGAATGATGTTCAGGCAAAAAAAAAAAAAAGACCTACAAACATGGATGCCTAATAACAAAGTTCTTCATTCATATGTGAGTTGGAGAAGCAATTGTTCAGTCTCTGCACCTGATTTTCCTCCAGAGCATAATGTTAGCTGTAAGGACGTCCCTCTCAAACTCCTCAGGTCCATTAGCATTTGGGCATCCAGCGTTCAGATTTAGGCACCTACCTTAATCAGCTTGAAAACCTCTTGTTAGCTTACGTTGCTACTTTAGTTTCTTATATTTTGGTAGATGCCGCTTTTCAGGACTGAGTGAAAAGTGACTACGATGTTACCCTATTTTTTGTTCTAGCCACGAAAAACAACAGCAACAACATGTCTTTGTTTGTCTGTACAACAGATTATTCCTTTTGAATGTCATGCTTGTGTCATGCTATCATTATTTCAATTTTGGCTTTATCTCACTGGCAGGATGTTTTTTTTTTTCCCCACAAATCCATTGTTTATCATCCAAATATATATGAATGAAGATATATAAATATATAAATATATATATATAGCGGACTTGCAAGCAGGGCTAGTTATTTGTATTTTTTAGGCTTAAAGTATACCGTCCGGTGCTGACAGGTACCTGGCACCTCTTCTGGACTTCTTGCACAACTTCGGTTAGTTTTTGTAAATTTTAAAAACAAATATAGAGAGACCTTATGTGTTTGAAATATAAATGATATATATGGATTAGCATGTACCTGTATATTATTAAACATGCAATGAACTGACTGGTAAGTGAAGTCTAATCTTATGGCTAGCAATGTAATTTATTCAGACTGTATTTTTGTACAGAGCAGTGCACACTAACCTATTGCCTCTGTGTCCTCTATAATGCCTAAAACTGTGCCTAGAAATTTAATTTGTCTTTAAGGGGAGGAAAAAACAAAGGACAACTAAATGCTTCATGTTGTTGATGGTATTGAATTTTTTTTTCTGATGCTGTTCTTTATTTATTTTTGGGAAGTGTATGGTATGTTTATTAAATGAATCCATCAAAATATGGTTCGTTTTAAATGGTTATTGTTAACAGGGAAAGACGCATTTATTTTTGTTATCAGAACTTTTAAGTTTGCAGTTTTAATATCGTTTCTGCATTTCACACTTTTTGTAGCTTATATGAAGTTATATGTGAAAAAGTAACTGAAATAATAATAAAAAAAAGTTACACTAATCAAATGTGCCTGTTTTGTTTTAAGTGCAATAGCTGTGCAGCTGAGACTCACCTGGATTTTCTATTGGGCATACGATCGGTAACTACTAAAGATCCTACTAAAGGATCTTGTCAGAATCTGCAGGGAGGGAGATGTCAGATCTTGCTTATGTCACCCCTCTACCTTCATAGGCTGTAGAATAGCACTGGGAACGCATCCGTGTGTCCCAGAGCCCAGTAATGCCTCTATAAATGCAATTATCGTAACATCAGGAAAAGCCAAATTGTTTTAAATGTGGTAAATAATAAGGCAACGTGTTGAAGTTAGAATCTATACTCAACACCTTGTTCCAGTGGGGAAATTTATTACATACAGATTTCTTTTTCACATTTCCAGTAATGATTATAATTTCTTTCTGTTTTGATTCCAGAAGTTGTGCTACTTTTCACACTGAAAAAATAGATGCTGGTTTTGAACCGTTGCAAAAATGGTGTTTTATATACTAAAGATATGCCATGGTGTTACTTCTGCTGTTCAGAAAAATACTGTCATCCCTGCATCACTGGATTCCCGTCATGTAAGCGAGCAGCAGTGGAAAGAAGGAGCAGTCAGCAGAAAGCAATAGGAAGACTGGAGACTGAAGTCTGTGGCTTCGGTAGTGACTGAGTACCTGCAGGAGGGTGGGGAGCACAAAGTGGAAATCAAGTAATGGCAAAGGAATTCAGAGCAGGGAGGGAGTGGGATGGGTGACAAGGGGTGGAGGATGGCTTTGTTTGAAGGCTTGTTTCCTTCTGAAATGCAAGTACAATAAGGGAGGAAGTTGACAGGGAACAGGAACGTGCAGCCACTGGAGAGTGAGAGAGCAGACCAGGGGTGTACTTAAAATCTGTGTTAAATGATCATTTTAGTGAGTGTGGCTTTAAGGGAACATTTTTTTCAATGGTTTAACTGGTGCTTGAAGCCCAAACTCTAGGTCATCTACATGCCTACATGTTGATGAAAGGTCAGAGAGGCGTGCTGGTTTACCAGGGCAAGAAATAAAGTACAAGGTGATGGTACCTGATGCTAGCACTGTCTCGCCAAATGCATTTAATGATAGGGTCACTGAACTGGTGTGACCTTGGTCTACTAAAGTTGTACCAGCTGACTTGGCAGTCTTGACCTGCATCTTGCCATATGTTTGGTATCTGCCATAAACATAGACCTGTGCTGTGCCACTGAAACAAAGGAAGTGTGGCTGGATGTATGGTGTGCTACCCGCAAAAGAAAATATGTGGAGAACAGTGTACAAGCCCAAGTTTGTTCCTACCAAAATGCAGCTTGAACATGAGTAAGTGATGCTGAAAACTCTAGTGTAGAAACTGAGGCGAAAGTAGTGAAAGTAATGAAAACGCTCAGTGAGCGTTGCTTTACTCAAATAACGTGTTCTTGATTTATGGATTTAAATAAATGTAAAACTCTTTGGAACACTGCAAAAATCTTATTTTAAGTTGTTGGTTTTGATGTTTGCCTACGGGTTGTATGCCTTATTTATTTCTGTGCCTTTAAGGAGTACTTCCCTAGGAGATGTTTGTGTGGTAAATGTGTAGGAGTGATGGGATTTTGGAGATATAAAAGATTGTTCTACTGTCTTAATGACTTCCTGGCGCTCTTGATGAAAAGTACTCTATCTCTTCAAACACTGTAGCTTCAAAGAGGGCTTTGAGTCATTCAAGTATCCAAAAAAAAGCCTGGTGTGTGTATGGAATCTGATATGACAAGCATTACATCCTACAGGAGAGCTAAGTTTCACGATTTTCTATTGTACAGTTAATACTTTCACCATGATGGATTTACCTTGGTGGAAGCAGCATATCCTGGGACAGATGAGGGATGATTTTGCGTTTCAAGAGTGGGTTTGATTCCTGACTGCACTGCTCATGCAGACTGCTCTGGGGCGGCCTGCCCCAGAGAGAGCAGCCTTTCAGTTGAAGATGCTGAAGAGTGATATGGCTGAAACATCATGTATGAATATTGGGACAGACACAAGAACTGTTTTGCGTGTGTGAGCATGGTTACTTTAATGGTACCTACCATACATGTTACATCGTGCTGAATAGGCTGTATAACAGGGCAGCACCCGGTTTACATTGTACTCTGAGAGTTAATCTTTTTTTTCACGAAAAGGAGAGAAGGAGCCTGCTGTCCCACTTCAGGATGAGAGAAACCATGGAGAAAGAAATGCCCTTCCTGGCTGCAGAAGAAACAGCCCCAGAGCCAAGTTTCAAGGGTAAAAATGTGACAAGGCTCCCAAAAGATCTGTTCAATTACTGCTGGCTCCCTGAGAGGTGTCAGCCTGCATAGCGTGTTTGGAGGTGCTTTTGGCCACCATGGTATCTTCTGAGCACCTCTATTGTGGCACTGAGGGACGTGGTCAGTGGGCATAGTGGTGATATGCTGGGAGTTGGACTAGGTGATCTTAGTGGACTTTTCCAAGCTTTACAATCCTATGGTAACTAAAACCCTGTCCTGAAGGGAGTGAAATGAAATTTAATCTGGGTGGGGCACACTGGGATTTGGGGTGATCCTTAGTCATGCCACAGTTCAGAATTAGATGCCAAGGTGGCTTCATCTCTTGGTGAATATGAAGCTCTATAAGTAAAATAGGTGATAACAATGCAGCAGGGTACAAAAGAATTTCTGCGATAGCAGAGAAGCCTTGGTATATAACAGTGATGAGTGGATTCATGAATGCCTTCCTAAATAAGAATATTTTCTGAGTGACTCAGAGCTTCTCAGTGGCTCTAAATACTCACCTTCCGCTGCAAGTTTCTGTTATAAGAGCTATCTCGGGAGATGAAACCAGCCATTATCTTAATTCCTTTAATTGAGAACAAGTAATGTTTGGCTTTTTACTAGGATTTTTACAATATTAGCGTTATTTAAAGTACTTACATGTATTCAAGTTGTAAAGCTTTAACTTTTCTGAATAATTTCTTCTGAGCCACTTGGAAGGTAAGAGAATAGGAAAGCAATGGTGAACATTATGCTTAGCTTGGAATAATAGGACTGGGGATGATGTTTTTCAGCTGATAGCTCAGAAATGAAAATGTCTGAGAAGAAGTGAAATGAATAGCAACTGGAAAATATGCTCCTTCTTTCCTACTCAGACTTTTTTTTTATTATCCATTCCCATTTATTCTCTCTAATCTACAAGAAAAGAAACATTTATTTCAGGATCTGTTGGTTACCATCATTTGAAATAAGAAGTATGCCTGCTGTAAAGATGCATAACAACTGGTTAGACTACTATCAAGAATTTCTAATGGAAATGTTTAGAATCCCTAATTTCCAAGGCCTAACTGGAAACAACTAACAGGGTTGCATCAATAAAATTTGCTTGAGGGGAAGCTAAAGGGGATTCGTGTAATGAATTAAGTCCTATCTGGAGAAAATTATTTTCACTGTGAAACATTTGAGAAGCTTTGCAGCTGTTGGATTAAAAGAAAAACTACTTAATAATTCTGATTTTTTTAAACGTGTTTTTACATAAAAGATCATGCAGGCTGTTTTATAGCAACTTAGCAGAGGAGCAGGCGAAGCTGTTCTGAGAAGCTTAAGTGTGAACAGATTGTGTTCCATTTGTTTGAAAACAACTTTTACCTGACTGAAGTGCTATGCCATTATACCTTTATCGAACACCTTGTAATTTTCATACACTTCTTTTTATGACTGCTTTTAAAGCCATGAGTGTGACAATGTGGTGGCTTAGGCCTCATGTTTAAAAATGGCCCGTTCTCTCAGGAACCATAGGTGCAAATCCAGACTGCCCTCAGCTCAAGTCTTTCTCTTGGAAAAGTGCCCTCTATTAATTGGTTTGATGCTATTTGCAGCTTGCAATTCTTGATTCTATTGACAAAAGCTAACCCCTTCAAGATTTTGACTGCTCTGTGGTTATATAAAAGATGGCTCTTCAGCAGATGTGGGAAAAGCAGCTGGGCAGAATTCTCCCTCTCTACATGCAGTTACACTCAAATATGTGTGTGTTTGTGGGCTCTCTGTGTCAGAGAGGTGTTTAGTCCACCACTGCTGCTACCACAGGACTTAGTCCAACTGTTCTCACACTTACTCCAACTGTTCTCTGTCAAAACAACTAGAAAGTAATGAATTTCTGATTTTTCCCTAACCAGATGTATGTGCGTGAAATGTGAGTGGGTAAAGGTGTAACCAACCATCTTGGTGGCAGCTGAGAAAGTTCTAACCTCTTAACAAAAATGTTGAAATTGGTGAGTGGGCAGCGCTTTGGTGTGCACGTGTGTGTGAATGTGTATCAGTCAACAGTGCATGGAGGTCCTTCTAGGATGCTGTTCACACTATTAGAGCTAACAGCAGAGAAACTAGATGACCATCTTAGAAACAAATTAAGAACACAAAGAAAAGAATTAGAACCTTGAAAAAAATAAAAAAAATAAAGCATAAAAAATTATTTGTTCATAGAGTACACATCTTTTCCACAACAGCTGGCACAAATGTTTTCCCATATTTTTCTTTTCATGGGGAAGTTTCCTTGCTCATCGTGAAAAATTAAACACTTGTGCTGCTTTGCAAGCCTTATTTTCTGAGAGACCTGAATAGCTACAGGTTAATTATTTGCATACAATGGAGTTCTTCAAACTTCTGATTTAATTTTGCCAGTTTCTAGCAGATGAAGCTCCTGAGAATAGTTGCATTAATTCTTTTAAAGGTCTCATTTTTATTATTGCAGCAAAAAAGTCAGATCAGCAGCCTCTGCTTCCCTATGTACTCATGGATCTGCGGAATTCAAAGCACGGTTCTCTAGAAGCTGCTAATTGCCTGTCAATCATCTGGCACACTAGCAGCTCACACATTTTTGCTATCGACCTAGCAGATTAATAGTATAACCCAAACAAAGGAACAAAGCCCAAACTGTTCAGTTGGGAAGGGTTATGTGTGGTCTTTTCAGGCCAAGATTAACAGAGAAACAGAAAAATAGTGTTCTTTGTAAAACTAAAGCTGCAGTGACCTTAACTCTGGCAAATAGACTGAATGAGTTCAGCAGTTTTTGCCAGAAAAACCTGAAACAGCAAGAGCTTTAAAAAAAAACACCAAAAGAACAAACAACAAAAAAGCAAACAAACAAACAAAAAAAGAAAAGCACACTTATAGTGAAAAATCTTACCAAGCAAATGCTGTGAAATTAAAATTAATTTGTTCTAGCTTTTAGCACTTGGCACTATGGCTAACGTGATTCACAGAACACTGTTAGAGACAGTTGACCATTATGCTGCAATTGAATGTATTTTAGTATCTGTGTAAGTCTATTCTCAATACAGCACTGTTTAAAAGGAGGGCTGGGGCACCTCTCCTATGATGGAGGGTTGAGGAAACTGGGCTTCTTTAGCTTGGAGAAAGAGAATGCTCCAGAGAGACCTCATTGTGGCCTTCCAGTACTTGAAGGGAGCGTATAAACAGGAGAGGGAATGGTTGTTTACGAGGGTGAAGAGTGATAGGACAAGGGGGAATGTTTTTAAACTGAGGCAGGGGAGGTTTAGTTTGGATATTAGGAAGAAGTTTTTCACACAGAGGGTGGTGACGCACTGGAACAGGTTGCCCAAGGAGGTTGTGGATGCCCCATCCCTGGCAGCATCCAGACTGGATGTGGCTCTGGGCAGCCTGGTCTGGTGGTTGGCGACCCTGCACATAGCAGGGGGGTTGAAACTCAATGATCATTGTGGTCCTTTTCAACCCAGGCCATTCTATGATTCTATGAAGTGTTCAAATTTTCTTCTGACATCTTTGGTCTTGTATTCTTGGATTGAGGACTATCAGAATAAGGGCACTGTAGTTACTGAAGTTAATATTTTTGTAGTTGTGTGCTCATCATAGCTGAGAATTCCAATCCAGATGAGGACTCTGGTATGTTAGCACTGAGCCAGCAGCAAAACAGATCCCCTTGAAATTTCCATTCTCTCTGTAGAATGTAGATACCAGTGAAGTCTTCATAATTAATACTTCAGTGAGATTTGCTCTCTAAGTAGAAGAGTGTTGGATGAAGAGGAAAGGATGATTTGTGTCTGGATTGATGCTCCGAAGAGTACTTTAGCAACCTGGATAGACATTTACTTGGTATTAGTTAGAATCCAGAGAGAAAAATTGCTTACAGACTAAAGGAGAAAATATATTCATATATAAAATGGGCATCTTGTCTTCCTCAATTGCTTTTAGACAGGTTTTCTTCCAATGATGTGATATGTTTCTTTTACTTCCCTCTGGCTTCTTGTTTCTAGTCACCATAGCCATGTCCACAACTTCATTATTCTAATACAATATTTTGTATCAAGGACTGTGTGACAATTTGAGCCTCTGACATGACCCATGACAAAATATGAGTATGCGGAGTGTTCTTTCTCAGATTAGGTCGTTTCAACAATGAGGCAGCAGGAATAAATGCCAACCAGTAGGCAGAGGAGAACTTGTACCGGTTTCAGTGCTGCAGTCAATGCATCGTGTCATCACATCCTGCTTCTGTATTGCAAGCTCTTACTGAAGAGAGATCTTTGCTGCTGTTGCCACTCCCAGATATTATCTGTTCTTAAGGTCAGTCTTGGAAAATGTCAAAAGGCACAAATCAGGGAGCCTGAAGCAAGAATGAGCTATTCTGATATAGTTTGACCTCTTAACAGGTCCAGGAGGCTTCCCCAATATTTTCTGCAGCAATTGCTTAAATTCTGTTTAAGCAGCATCTCCTGTCTCTGCTGGTGCTTCCAGCGGCTTTGGCTCAACCTTACTTGTTTGTCCTTTTTTTTTTTTTTTTCCAGTACATAATGTCACGATCAGCTTAAATCCTCATTTGCTTCCAAAACATCAATTCCCTCCAGGCAGTGGTCATATGTTCAGGGGAGGTTTTATTGCTCTTTAAAACTACCTGAAAGGAGTTTGTAGTGAGGTAGGTGTCTTCTCCTGTGTAACTAGCAATGGGGTGAGAGGTAGTGGACTCATTTTATGCCAGGGGTTTGGGTTGGCTATTAGGAAACATTTCTTTTCAGAAAGAGCGATGAGGCAGTGGCACAGGCTGCACAGGGAGGTGGTGGAGTCACCATCCCTGGAGGTGTTCCAGAACTGTATGAATGTGGCACTGAGGGACATGGGCAGTGGGCATGGTGTGATGGGCTGGTGGGTGGACTGGGTGATCTTAGAGGTCTTTTCCAACACTAATGATTCTATGATTCTATGGTTCTGTGATTTTAGCACCCATGCCACTGTGGATTTGAGATGTCACAGCAACTGTAATCTCAGAGAGCACAAAACCCACAGCCATCAGATTTCACCAGGGTTCCTACTTAAAACACATCAAGGCATCAAGTCAACATGAAACCAGATCATCCATGTTGCAAAGATTTGAGCTTAGTCACATTCAAGTGGAAGCGGGCCACAGAGCAGCAACTGAGTAAGGAGTTTGGTGTTTTGTATGTGGTTCTTTCAAGAGAACTCTCATCACCTTGAGGAAGGGAGAGTGGGGAATTTGCAAAATGTCTATAAAAAAAATTCAGCTTGTGGCAGGAATGGATGTGTGGACCATGTTTGGTCGTGACTGTCTTAACTAATCAGCCTACATGCTACAGCACACCTCCTGAAAGTCTCAAATGCTTCATATGGAAAACTATAATTTTCTTTACTAATATCCACAAACTGGAGAGAGGATGAATATGTGAGAACTAGTTTATCTTTCAAAATAAATAATTCTTGTGAATAAATGGTGGTCTGTAAAGTGTCAGATGGCCATCCTGAATGTTTACTTTTGAAATTTAAATAGAATTTAGATAACTTATGTGGGTCATGTAGTGTCGACATTTTCATTCATTGATTCAATGCACATAATTCATATAAAGAGATTTCTGAAGCGAAGAACTAAGATTGGATTCAAGCTATGTTTTCTGTGATTATTATGTAATATTCATCTGAAAATTCTCATTGTTACAGATATTCAATTCAGTAAACTCATTCATTGGCCTGTAAACTGCTGATGAGTTTTAAGGCATTCACCTTCATATGCCCTTTCCCACCCTTCTTTAGTGAAGGCTGCAAATTGCACTATTTCATCTAGTAGTCATAAAAGCACAAGGAATTTTCAACCTGGAATCAAAGCCAGGAATGGCAGTCAAAGAAACTTAAGTAAGGGCATGCAGTAAAGACAGGTAGAAGAATATTTCAGACCTTAGAAAATCAATTGAGAAGTAATGAACATTGATGTACATATAAAACTTGCAGAAAGTCTCATTTATTCATTGCAAGCTTCAATAAAGGGCATCCCACTTGTCTGCTACAGAGTTGGAGCAGGACAGATTACACTACATAGTGAATATTTTCTTTGGTGTCTTATTGATCTGAAGGGGAAATATGGGTTGTACGAGTATGAACTGGATTGAAAGCCACTAAAGCCAGTGGGAAGATTTCTTTTGACTTTGGGGGTTTTAGAGCAGTTTCCATCTGTGAAGCATAGGTTGCATGATCAATGTAAATTGATTACAATCCTGGGCCAAAGGAAAGAATATTGTTTGTCTGCTCCAAATTATCTTTAGCTACTTCTTAGCATTTTCCTTTGTGGACTTAGTTGCAGGGAAGAAAACTATCTTTAACAAACATCTGGGATAAGAAGGGCTACATTCTTACATGCATCCTCCATCCTTGACATCTGTAGGGCAAGCAACCCTCAAACTACTGTAAGCAAAAATGCTAATCTGAATTGAACCCAATGCATTGTGTTTTGAAGTAGCACTGTTCAATTAGAAACAAACAAACAAACAAACAAGCGAAAAAACAGCCATCCTCCTCAGGAGACCAAGCACCAGATGCCAGGAAGGAGATACAGAACATCAGAATGGATATCCTTTGTCCTTACAACCAAGTCTAGTCGAGCATCTCCACCAAGTAATATTTTCCTCTTCTCAGTCTAATGAGGTGTTTGAAGAATCTAATTGTAATTCTAAAGCTGGGGGAAAAAAAAAAAAATGGAGAATAAACACCATCCATTTCAAAGTATACACAATGGCAAATGGCTGCTGACACTGAAGATAAGCATTTATAGTATGTGTGCTGTATATCTTTTTGTTCCATTGACAATTT
The DNA here is from genome assembly GCF_016699485.2 of Gallus gallus. NCBI lineage: Eukaryota > Metazoa > Chordata > Aves > Galliformes > Phasianidae > Gallus > Gallus gallus. The sequence goes on from NC_052532.1 coordinate 114,067,814, forward strand.
AAAGTAGATTTTTTTTTTTTTTAAGAGAAAATACAAAGTAGATAATGTTTGGAGTGCTACTGAACTTTCCTTCCAGTTGCCTCTGATTATAACTGGCACTATCTTGAATCAAAATTGCAAATTCTTCTTTGCAATACATGCACAAGGACCTGAGGCAAGCTTTTTTCCTCTTTCTCCTTTTTTCTCTTTATTTCAAGATACCATAGATTTGTATGCTAGAATAGCGGGACTGATTTCTCCTGATACATGGAGGAATACAAAAAATGGCATTGGAGCTCAGGTCCTATATAGTACAATTTGATCTGAAATATCAGAAAGATACAATAGATATAATATGTTGTGTGCTAGTGACAAATCACAAAATATCAATATTTCACAAAGAGTTTTTGTTCTCTGATTTTGACAGCTGCAATTTGCCTTTAGGTACTCATCATGAAACAGTAGAATATGTTAATTAAAGGTACCTATATGCATATTTAAAAAAACAAAAAACAACACCCTTAAACGAGCATTCAAAATAGCTCAGCTATGCTATTTAGTCTTTGCTGAGAACTGATGAGTCCTGCCAAGCTTTGCTTCAGTTTTCATCTGTCAGAAATGATGCGTAATTTGTTTTAAGAAACACACTTTTCTTGGGGGAAGTGTAAACTAAAAGGGGGTTGATGAATGTGTGACCGCTAGTACTTTTTATCCTGTTCGGCTCAGTAGTAGCCAGAAGTGTGCTTTTGGGGAAAACAGAAAATTCTGAATGGGATTGTAATGTTTGCTTACCGTCATGGAGAGACCAAAGGAAGGTTTGGACTACTGTGGAGAAAAGGATGCTTTTGGCAAGTCAAATAATTACATTTCAGGACTAGTTTTGAGAAGGACTGTGGGTGGTTCTGGTAAAGCTTTTCAAAGGACAGTGTTCTCTATTCCAGTATTGTTACTGTTTCTCTTGACAGGACTTCTAAGAAATCAGAAATGTGATCAGATTTATACAGAGGAGTACATTTTATTAATTTCCTTCTAAACAGAAACCCTCTAGCTCTGTTGGCTTGTACCTTTCTTCCAGCACACTGCCATCAATCGTGCAGATGGAAAGCTGAGCTACTGGTGTGTAAAATACTGGACAATGCCTTCAGGTTCAAATATAAGTACTTGCAAACAGTATAAAAGCAATCACTGTAATTGCCAATTGCAAAAATACAGTCTGGTCCTAAATTTACTTTTTCATTACTGCCCCTCACCAGTGTCAAAGAGTAGAGATCCTTTTACACTAAGTATCGGGAAAGTCATTCTTAAATAGTTTCGGAGCATTTTATCATGTCATAGATCTCATCTTTGCAAGTGTACCTACTTTCAAAATTTCCCAACAGTGCAGCACACAACAGATTATTGTGTTTCAAATCTAGAAACAAGCCAAATCTTACTTCTGTTTGAGATATCATTTATTTTAAATTCCAGAGTAGAAGTAATCTACTATGGCTTAGCTACTTTTTGGTTGTAGATCCAATAGTTACACTTGAGAAGTGGGAAAGATTATATTTGTCACCAGATATTGTGAGTATCTATAGTAAAATCAAATACTGAGGTGACTGCTGGGGTGGCTATTTGGTCTTTAGAACAAAATCACACTCTCCCCAAAACTTGTGTGGGGAGCTTTTCTTGGCATACAGCAGTCACATCTTTCAGACAAGGGGGCACTTGATTGCAATCCATACAGTCACATGCTGGAAATGGGATTAAATAGACTAGGTAAAACATTAATTTCCAGGAATTTGCTACTTCATTACTATCACAAACCACTGCAAGATCATCAAGTATGATGAAGAATAAGAAAAAAGTTGTCTTCTGCATTTTACATTCAGCAGCAGTCACAGTGCATTTATCTACAGTAAATTGCTTGTGCATCTGCTTTCTTCCCAAGGCTTCAATGCATACTAATTATTTTCTCATGTATATTAACTAGGATTTTATAGCTTTTGCTGCTTTGTGCACTGTTTCATATCTTTATCCCATAGCTCTTCTGCTATCTTCCTTGCTTAGAGCTGAAAATATTTTTACAGAAGTCTGGAGCAAATTCCTATTTGTACATGGGCAGAATCTTATATAAGTTTAATGCTGAACAGTACAAAAACCAAAGTCTCTAGCCTAGTCTTAAATTCATACCTCTAACATCATCCAGTACAACTGTCCACCTATCACCAGTATTTCCCACTAAACCATCTCCCTCAGTACAACAACTAAACATTTCTTGAACACCTCCAGGATCAGTGACTCCACCACACCCCTGAGCAGCCCATTCCAGCACCTCACCACCCTTGGAAGAAGTATTTCCTGACATCCAACCTGAATCTTCCTCGGCACAACTTGAGGCCATTTCCTCTTGTCCTATTGTTAGTTACATGGGAGAAGAAGCCAACTCCCACCTCCCCAAACCTCCCTTTGGGTAGTTTTAGAGAGTGAAAAGGTCACCCCTGAGCATCCTTTTCTCCAGACTAAGCAATCTCAGTGCCCTCAGCCACTCCCTGTAAGACTTGTGCTCCAGATCCCTCACAGCTTTGTTGACCTTCTCTGAACACGCTCCAGGGCCTCAATGTCTTTTTTTGTAATGAGGAGCCCAAAACTGAACACAGTACTCAAGGTGCAGCCTCACTAGGGCTGAGTACAGAGGAATGATCACTTCCCTGCTCCTTTTGGTAACACTATTTCTGATACAAGCCAGGGTGCCGTTGGCCTTCTTGGCCACCTGGGCACACTGCTGGCTGATGTTTAACCAAGCATCAACCAGCACTCCCGGGCCCACTCCTTCCAAATAGTCTTCCAGCCACTCTCCATTTCATCACCACTGAAAATATCCTTTTCTATATTACTTCTTGGCCTAAATAAAATGTAATTCAGCATTGATATTAATGCTGCATCAGGTCATTACACCTTGCTCTGCTTCAGTAATTCTCTCCATGGTCTATGGGTTGCCTTTATTAACAGGTCAGCCTGAGAACTAAGCCTGTTGAAGGAGAACTGCAAATAGGATTCCCCATCCCCTCCTAACTGTTCTGACATATTACCTAATTTTCACAAGCCCATAAAACTTTTAGATGAGAAGTACCTGCCCATTTAACTTTGCAATACAGTCACGCCTTGCTGATTTAGAGCTTTCTCCCCACACACATATAATTTAAACAGATGCAGTGTTTAATTTATTGTGGGAATCAGAGGGTGGTGGCAACATATTCCAGGTAATGCACTCAAAAAATTTATCATTGCTAGTTAATAGCTGAAAGGTTATTGTATTAAATTTTAAAGAGTATTTTGCATTATCTTGTGTAGTGGAAAGGAACTAGCCTTATGCATGGTGCTCTATGTTCCTCTGGTTTGGTCTTCCTCATCTTTTTGAAGGATAGACTCAGAAAACACAAGTTTTGTTTTAAAATAGTTACACTTGGTACCTGTCACCTTTGATTGGCTGGTTGAATCAGCATATGATGTTTAAATTGGGGCTGAACTCTGAAAATTGACTCTATAAAAACGTGATAGGCAGAGATTTCACATTTGCAGTATCATATAGCACTTCTTACACTGTGCTTATGCATTACTTTTATTCCCACCCTCCCCTGTCTAACACTCTACCATAGGACTTGTTACACCCTGTTGTCACCTACAACCATCTGCCACCAAATTACTTCTTCTAGGGTAATTTGAGAGAGTTGTGGATTTTTCAGAAGTACATACTAGAATTGCATCCCAGCATCTTTATCTTTGCAAAATTATGTCCACTTCCTACAGTACCAAGAAAAAGGGTTCTGGGACAATATGTGGAATTCTCAGGGCTCCTACAAAGTTCTTGTGGTATCCTGGGAGCATCTCTAAATCTTTTCTTGTTAGAGTCCCTCGACAATTTGTTGATAGTCTGGTACCTTCATACTTAATGTGGAGAGGAACCAGTAATGAGAAGGTAAACACCACATAATCAGGTAGTATACTGAAGAGGATCTGATGATAATTCCAGAGTAAATTCCTAAGTTAAAGTTGACAAGAGTTTTAGAAATCAGTTCTGTACACGGTTCAGGTGGAGACACCCACATATGTAGAGAAGTACCTCATTTACCTTCTAAAGTTTGATTTGGAGGGTCCTCTGTATCAGATGGCCTAGTCCTTATTCAAAAACTAGATCAGGTTGCCCAGGGCCTTGCTCAGTTTTTAGTAACTACAAAGCTGGAACTCCCTCAGCTTCTCTGGGCCCCATTCCAGTATCTGGACACTCATTTTCCTTGTACCTAAACAGAATTTTAATGTTCTAACTTGTTACTGATGCCTCTCATCTTTCTCCTGTGCATCTTTAAGAAAACTGTGTTTTTGCCTCCCATACCCCCTGCCATTAAATACCTGTAGACTGCAGTATTTCCCTGACATGAGCAAACCCAGCTCTCTCAGATTGTCCTCATATGCCCAGTGCTCCAGCCTCTTGACTGTCCTGACTGTCTTGCGCTGGTTGTTTTAACATGACAGTGACATTCTTGTGCTGGGGAGACTACAGCTGCAGAGCACACCAAATATAGACTAACAAGCGCCAAAGGTGAAAGCTCTCCCATTTACACTTCTCCTAACAAAGTTATCTCTTTGAATGAATGCTGTTGGCCTTCAAGGGCACACTGTTAGCTCACGTTGAGTTTATCTAAAGATCTTTTTTAGTAGAGCTGCTCCCCAGCCAGTCATCCCCTGTTTGGTAAGCCCTTGCAGTGAGCTACCCCATTCTCAATGCAGGGCTTTGCATTTTTGTTGAATTTCATTAGGTTTCATTCAGACAATTTCTGCAGCCTACTGAGGTCCCTCAGAATCACAGCCCTGCCTTCCAGTGTATTTTACTCTTCCTTCCAGTTTGATGTAATTTTCAAACTTGCTGAGAGTGCATTCTATCCCATCATCCAAGTAATTAATAAAAACACTAAATAGTATTGGTCCCAGTATTGCTCTCTGAGGAATGGCGCTAGTCAGTAGCCACTAGCTGCCCTTTGTGCTACTAACTCTGGTGATAAACCTTAGAGCCAGGATGTCCAGCCAATTATCAACACTACTGCTTTTCTAGTTTGTATCTTTCTAATTTGGCTATAAGTCTGGAATGAGAAAACACATCAAACACTTTGCAAAATACAAGAAAAAACAACACCTACAGCTCTCCCCTCATCCATGCTACCAGTCATCACTATTAGTAGATGTCTGGTGAAAGGCAGTGAGGTTGTTCAGGAGTTATTTTCTCTTGATAACTCCATATGGATGTTCCCCAACATTTTCTTGATCTTGATGTTTTTGGAAATAAATAATAAATGGAAACTCTACAGCTTAACTTTGGTTGACATCATCTAAATACCTCTGAGAAACTAGTACTGAAGTGACTCAATCTCACTGAATACCAGTGGAGCAAATCTAAAGAACTATTATAGAGGAGAACCATACCTTGCTTCAGCATTATTGATACTTACTCAGCTAGTGTCTTAAAAGAAGGCTCTGCATGCTATGTTATAGTGGAAGGAATCACACACCAAAGATGCTGCTGAAGGCTTTGGCAACAACACCAGTATAAATAAGTTCAAAATTGTTATTTGCAGGTACTGTCAGCTTATCAACTCATCTAAACAGTTTCCTTAGCTGAGATCTGATACCCTGAGTTCAAATTTTATTATATCTGTGTAGCTGTTGAGCCTTCTGAAGTGTAGGGGTTGCAAATAATTTCATTTAGAACTTCAATCCATTCTTACTCTTAACTGCTGTTCTAGGATGCTATATTTAAATTCATATTCAGGAACCTCCTGTTCCTTGTATGAATGTTTCTTTTAATTAAATAGGATAAGTGCTTGCTACTGTGAGTGAAATTCTGAACCAAACAGAAATTGGATAGCGTTATCTCTATGTGAATGTCTTTTGAGATAATTCCTGTTTGCACTGCCTCATTAAAATTGTCTAGCACATACTTAGCTCTTAAAAAAAAAAAAAAAGAAAAAGAAAAAGAAAGAAAGAAAGAAAGAAAGAAAAGAAAAGACCAAATAAGTATTCCACTTGAACTCATTTGCTTGGTAAGATTTGTTCACCTTGTTTATAATTATCTCTACTTTTAAAAGGTCAGTGTTATAAGGTTAACAAGTCCCATTTTCTGCAGCATGTATATTTGAAGGAGTCTGTGCTGAAGGAAAAAAAAAACCTTTTTTCCTTTAACTTGCTAAGGTGGTACAGACTGCTGTCAGCTTCACCTTATCAAGTTCTAAGAACACCTTATTAATTCCTTCAGTTTTCACCCTCCAGTTTTACTCCTGCATCACCTCTTCTAAGGATTTCACTTGTGCTTTATCTATTTTTAAGGCTATTTCACAATAATTCGGTAGGATTTATTTCTGTTTATATAATTGTTTCCTAGCAAATAGAAGTGAGCAGACTCACTGCTCCTTCATAAGAAAAGCATGTGTAGTTATGGAGAAATTGTTTCCTTTCATTATTGGAAAGTAACTTAAAAAAATAAAACAAACAAACAAACAAACAAAAACCCACCAAAAGCTGTTTTCTTTTTTTGCTAATGTACTTTTACTTCTACTCAGTGACTGTGTCTCCCTAAACATATCCAGATAGAAAATCTTTAATCTTCTGTGAAACCTCTGTTATCATAAAAAAGTGCCACATTGAATGCAAATGCTCACAGTAAGGAATTACCTCTAAATGAAAGGAAATACAGGCATATGGTTTCTGTCTTTCAGAGGTTTGTTAATGTAAAGCAGAGCCATTCTATTCTAGGTCACCCATCTATCCCACACCCTAGTCAGCGATGGTAAAAAAAGATCTTGAAGCTCAAATTGTTGCACGCTGACCTCAACAAAACAGATGTGTCCACTGTATGGTTTCCAGTAAGCACAGATCAAGATATCAAATAGTTGCTGTAGCCACAAATACTATATCCTTGGGTTTTCCTTCCCTTCTTTAGCTGCACTGTGAGCCCTTTCAGCAAAGACGGCAAGTTGGGACTGTGTACCACACATCCTCTTCTTAGTTTCTTTGTCTCTTTTAGGCTATGTTGCTTATGTGATTGTCTTCTATAGGAAAGCTATTTGCGTGTGTATGTATGTCCAGCAACAACAGGGCTAAATTCCCTCACCTAGGTCTGTTAATAAGGGTACATCCTTTCTGTAGGTATCCGTTCCTGAAAAGCTCGAATGACTTTTTCCCGAGGAATTCTATGTATAAAAAGTAAGGGGACCAACTGGAGAGAACACATTTCTTAGAGAGTGATAAATGGTTTTCTCTGAAACTCTCCAAATAGTCTCAAATTGAATATAAAAAAATAGTAAACATATCTCAGACCTAATCTCTGTGAAAACTCTGTCTTTGTGTAAAGTATTTTATAGAAGCAACGATATGTAGAAAGGTTATTGATTGTTGATAGTGATAGGAAAAGGGAGAATGGTTTTAAGCTAAGACAGGGGAGATTTAGGTTAGATATTAGGGAAAAGTTTTTCACTCAGAGGGTGGTGACACACTGGAATAGGTTGCCCAAGGAGGCTGTGTATGCCCCATCCCTGGAGGCATTCAAAGCCAGGCTGGATGTGGCTCTGGGCAGCCTGGTCTAGTGGTTGGCGACACCGCGTACAGCAGGGGGGGTTAAAACTAGATGATCATTGAGCTTCTTTTCAACTCAGGCTATTCTATGATTCTATGATCTCGAGGGAGGTGGGAGACAAATGGATGAGGCCAGGCTCTTCTCGATGGTGTGTAGCAATAGCACAAGGAGTAACGGTCTAAAACTTGTACGTAGAAAGCTCTGTACTGACACGCAGATGAACTTCTTTGTGGTAAGGGTGATGGAGCACTGAAACAGGAGAGGTTGTAGAGTCTCCTCCTACAGAGATATTCAAGATGCATCTGGACAGCTAGCTGTGCGACCTGCCATAGGGTTCCGGCTTTAGCAGAGGAGTTGGACTCAATGCTGTCTTGAGGTCTTTTCCAGCCCCCGTGTTTCTGTGATTTCCTCGTTACCCTTTGCCTGCAGTCACCCACAATCCCCAGGCGCATCCCAGCAACTGCCAACTGGAATGAAAGCCGGTAACTGGTGGCCATCTGTATTGTGTCCCTCCTTCTGGTTTACGAGTTGTGTCTCTCTGGCACCATGGGCCCCTTCTGACAGAGTGGGCTGTCCCTGTGCTCAGAGACAGTCCTCCTCTGGCAGCCACAGAGCGTCATGGCCCTTGCTCAGCTTCAGGCAGTGCCACGGCACAGTACGGAAATAGACTTGGGCAGGAAAGTTCTGTGTTGCAGAACACTGTGGCAAGCCTTCTGTACTGTGGTGGGGTTGTCCCCCGCTGCCATTCACTTCTGGCATTACTGTGAAGTTCTATTTGGATAATGACAAAGGTGTGGGGCTGCTCGATCTGGTACAGGGAGGCCTCCAGCACCCACAGGCAGCAAGGATTACTCACTGGCTCTCTTCTGGTATGACAGCACTGTCTGCCTACTACTGCTACTAAGACCTACATTTTGCCGTGGAAAAGGGATTGCCTCTGCTAAATCCATCCAATGAAATTAGCATGTGCTTCTTGTAGATTCATCCTCATACAATCTCAGCATCATAGAGTTTGGAAGGAATCTCTGGAGATCATTGAGACCAACCGCCCTGCTCAAAGCAATTCCCTACAGGAGGCTGAGCAGAAAAGTGTCCTGGATCACCCCCCTCAAGTTGCTGGCCGCGCTCTTTTTGACATGCCCCGGGATACCATTGGCCTTCTTGGCCGCAAGGGCACACTGCAGGCTCACGGCCAGCCTGCTGTCCATCGGGACACCCAGGTCCTTCTCTGCAGAGCTCCTCTCCTGCAGGTCAGCCCCTAGCGCAAAAAATATGCAGCTGTGCTTTCTGTTTTGCTACAGGAATTAGAGAATAAGTTTCAAGACTGCCAAAACTTCATCCACTTCTTTGTTTCTTTGCAGCTCCATTTTCCGATGACATAAATACTGGCTGATACATAAATTACTGGGTGATTTTCAAATGGAACATGTAGAGCTGCAATCTAAAGCCTGTTCTCTTTATTAAACAGTAAAGAAATTAAAATAAAATAAGTTTTGTTACTTATTATGTTATCTGATGCATTTTCTGAGGGCTGCTCTGAAAGTAATGCCTCTCATTGTATGGTGTTGGCCCATGACGTCAGAGGCGGATGCTGGTGGTGTGGCAGTAGGGGCCAAACCTTCCCACCGGTATTCCATGACGTTATTGCCGTGCGACAGATGGCAGCAGAGGGGCAGTCTGACACAATGGGTCTGACGTGGAAGTGCACGTGAAGCAGAGGTGTGTCACTGAACTCCTCCACGTGGAAAAAAAATGTCACCCACTGACATTCATCGACGCACACGGAGCATTGAAGAAGACCAAGCAGTGGATGTGAGCACGGTGAGGTGGTGGGCAGTGGCAATAGCAACAGTAGGTCACCTCCGCTGCTGCAGATTGTTACAAGCACGGTATGCAGGCTCTACTTCATCACTGGTGAAAAGGCATAGCTCATGGTGGGGACAGTTTTGTGGCTGAGAATGTGAAGAGGTTTCAAGAGGGATTACAGCTTGACTCTGTGGAACCATTTTCAAAGTGAGTTAAAGCAGGATTTCTTTCCAAAAGTCTGGCAGCCTGTATCTGGATGGCAGAGATGTTGGCATTAAGGGGCTGCATGGCCCTGGGCAGCTGGGAGCAAGTCTGAGCCTTGCTGCCACTGGGCGCATGCACTCACACAAACAGGTGTGCACGTGTGCATGCGTGCAGACACGCACACACACGCACGCACGACTGCCCTACTGACAGAAGATACAGAGAAGACAGTGTTACTGAGTGCCTTCTCTGTCTCTGTCTATACTGCTGGAGGCTGTCCTGAGGAGCCCTGTACCCCTGAGGCCCCAGAGGAAGTCAGGATCAAGGAGGAGTTTGCCTCAGTTGTTGAGGACTGGGTTAAGGAGCAATTAAGCAACCTAGACATCCGTGGTCCTGATGTGATGCACCTGTGGGTGCTGAGGGAGCTGGCAGAAGTCATTGCTAGGCCACTCTCCGTTATCTTTGGTAAGCTGTGGGGAGCAAGACACTATAGACTGATCAGCCTCCCCTCCATCCCTGGAAAGGTGATGGAAAAACTTATCCTTGGCACTGCCTCTAGGCACATCACGGATAAGAGGGTCATTAGGGGCAGTCAACATGGCTTCACCAAGGGGAAGTCATGCTTGACCAACTTGATAGCTTTTTATGAAGAGGTAACCAGGTGGGTAGATGATGGTAAAGCTGTGGATGTGGTCTATCTTGATTTTAGTAGAGCATTTGACACCGTCTCCCACAGCATCCTCGCAGCTAAACTGAGGAAGTGTGGTCTGGATGATTGAGCAGTGAGGTGGCCTGTGAACCAGCTGAAGGAAAGAAGCCAGAGAGTTGTGGTCAGTGGGACAGAGTGAGTCTAGCTGGAGACTTGTAGTTCCTCAAGGGTTGGTACCGGGACCAGTACTATTCAATATATTCATCAGTGATTTGGATGAGGGAGTAGAGTGCACTGTTAGCAAGCTTGCTGATGGCACAAAACTGGGAGAAGTGGCTGACACGCTAGAAGGCTGTGCTGCCACCCAGCAAGACCTAGATAGGCTGGAGAGTTGGGCAGGGAGAAATCAAATGAAATACAGCAAGGGCAAGCGTAGAGACTTGTATCTGGGCAAGAACAACACCAGGTACCAGTATAGGCTGGGGACTGACCTGTTGGAGAGCAGCGATGGGGAAAGGGACCTGGGGGTTCTGGTGGACAGCAGGGTGACCATGAGCCAGCACTGCAAGAAGGCCAATGGCATCCTGGGGTGTATGAGAAGGGGTGTGGTTAGTAGGCCGAAAAGGGTTCTCCTCCCCCTCTACTCTGCCCTGGTGAGACCGCATCTGCAGTATTACATCCAGTTCTGGGCCCCTCCATTCAAGGACAGGGAACTGCTTGAGAGAATCCAGCGCAGAGCCACAAAGATGATGAAGGGACTGGAGCATCTCCCTTACCAGGAAAGGCTGACGGAGCTGGGTCTCTTTAGCTTGGAGGAGACCGAGAGGTGGCCTCATTAACATTTATAAATATGCAAAGGGTGTGCATCAGAAGGATGGAGCCAGGCTCTTCTCAGTCACATCCAGTGATAGGACAAGGGGTAATGGCTGCAAGCTGGAACATAGGAGGTTCCACAAAAATATGAGAAGACACTTCTTCCTGGTGAGGGTAACAGAACACTGCAACGGGCTGCCCAGAGAGGTTGTGGGGTCTCCTTCTCTGGAGACATTCAAAACCTGCCTGGACACATTCCTGAGTGACCTAATCAAGGCATTCCGGCTAAAGCGGGAGGATTGGACTACATGATCTTTCAAGGTTCCTTCCAAACCCTGACATTTGGTGATTCTGTGATTCTGTGACTGGTATGGAGAAGAGACAGCAGCTATTACAATGAAGACTTAAAATATATATATATACTCTTTTCACTTCTTAGGCCAGGATTCTAGCATTTATTTTTTCAAGATAAAGAATACATTTTTTTTTTTTAGCTCATCTGTCCTTCTCTTTTCTCTTTTCTTCTTCTCTTCTCTTTTCTCCCTCTCCCTGTCCTCTCCCTCTCCCTCTCCCTCTCCTTCTCCTCTCCCTCTCCCTCTCCCTCTCCCTCTCCCTCTCCCTCTCCCTCTCCCTCTCCCTCTCCCTCTCCCTCTCCCTCTCCCTCTCCCTCTCCCTCTCCTTCTTCTCTCCCTCTCCCTCTCCCTCTCCTTCTCTTCTTCCCCTGCTCTCCCCTGCTCTCCCCTGCTCTACTCTCCTCTCCTCTCTCCTCCCCTCCCCTCCTCTCTCCTCCCCTCCTCTCCTCTCCTCTCCTCTCTCTCCTCTCCTCTCCTCTCCTCTCCTCTCCTCTCCTCTCCTCTCCTCTCCTCTCCTCTCCTCTCCTCTCCTCTCCTCTCCTCTCCTCTCCTCTCCTCTCCTCTCCTCTCCTCTCCTCTCCTCTCCTCTCCTCTCCTCTCCTCTCCTCTCCTCTCCTCTCCTCTCCTCTCCTCTCCTCTCCTCTCCTCTCCTCTCCTCTCCCTTCCCTTCCCTTCCCTTCCCTTCCCTTCCCTTCCCTTCCCTTCCCTTCCCTTCCCTTCCCTTCCCTTCCCTTCCCTTCCCTTCCCTTCCCTTCCCTTCCCTTCCCTTCCCTTCCCTTCCCTTCCCTTCCCTTCCCTTCCCTTCCCTTCCCTTCCCTTCCCTTCCCTTCCCTTCCCTTCCCTTCCCTTCCCTTCCCTTCCCTTCCCTTCCCTTCCCTTCCCTTCCCTTCCCTTCCCTTCCTTCTTCTTTTCCCTCTCTTCTCTTCTTTCCCTTCCCCTCTCTCTTCTCTTCTCTTCTCTTCTCTTCTCTTCTCTTCTCTTCTCTTCTCTTCTCTTCTCTTCTCTTCTCTTCTCTTCTCTTCTCTTCTCTTCTCTTCTCTTCTCTTCTCTTCTCTTCTCTTCTCTTCTCTTCTCTTCTCTTCTCTTCTCTTCTCTTCTCTTCTCTTCTCTTCTCTTCTCTTCTCTTCTCTTCTCTTCTCTTCTCCTCTTTTTTCCTTTCTTGTCTTGTCTTGTCTTGTCTTGTCTTGTCTTGTCTTGTCTTCTCCCTGCTGCACCATTGAAGAGAAAACTGTCTTACTCTCCTCCATGTCTCGCTAGAAAAAGGAGAGTCTCAAGTCACGACTGAGTAATTTTCAACTCAAACAGACTTTGAGAGGAAAAAAGAAAAGCTGCGTCCTCCCAGGAACCCTCTGGCAGAGGCAAGCTACAACTGGGACCGCAACAATAGCAAAGGCAGGAGTGCCAGTACCTGTCTGTGGGCTCAACGCCTGTGGAAGAAGCTGTCAATTGTGATGTCTGTGTGACAGCGGGTGAGGATGGCCACCGCCTGGCACAGGAATGGCGTGTTCGTGCTGTGCTGCAGGGACGACATGCAGCTGCGCAGGATGTAGATGATCGGTGAAAGATCAAGCTGAAAGAAGAAGGGGAGAAAGAATGACTTGCTGCATCCTTGACTCTGCAGGACCTAATCATGGACATTCAGCACATGAACGGTGCCTGCTCCCTTGACATGCCGCCAAGGCCTAAGCCTACATTTCACACCGGTCACCCTGTCCAAGCCCTGGCTCTGCGCTCAGGCTGTGCTTCTTTAGCACAAGAGGCAAACGGCACAAGGTGTAGTGCAACAGCCAACAAAAGTCCAAGGCTCGTGGAAGAAAGTCTCTTACATCCCGACAGATGTCCTTTCCATGCATCTGCAGAAAGGTGATCATCCACTTCCCAGCAGCACGCACACGCATTCCTTTGGCCTTCCGGAAGGTGTCCTTGATGGCCATCATGAAATCTATGGTGTGTTCCAGGGAGAAGCTTCTGCATACAATCTGCAGAGAAATGAGAAGCAGGAGAGATCCCATCACTGCTCTGCAGCAGCTCTTCCAAACATAAAGCAGTCTTGAGGGCATTCTTAGTTCAGCAGCTTGCCAGTCATTCAGGTGGCAATCACAACGCTCCTGCTGTCCTTACTGTGCTGTTTATACATAAGGTGGTTGAGCCTTCTCTCAGCTTCTCCACCCATGCTGTTTGCTTACATGCAAAGCCTACCTCCCAGCAGCCACAGTCACACGCGCACACACACAGTCGCGCACACACACAGTCACACACACACGTGTCATAGAATCAGCTCCTTGCGTGGGGTGCCTTAAGGTCAGACGTAGCTCAGTGCCTCCTGCTACTTGCTGAGAAAAGTGATCTCAGGGTGACAGCTCATTCTGGAAACGGTGTGAGAGGCTGGGGGGAGCAGAGGGACGTGCAAAAGCCTACGCACTGAGATCGCACCACCCCTTTTTGGGTCCACTTACCCGCGCGATTTTGGAAGCGGTCTGGAGCTGACAGACGGTGCTGCGGTCATTCAGCCCCTCACACAGGCTCCCGATGTCTCCTGTCTGGATGACTCTGTTGGTCGCCTTGGCTGGAAAGAGCACAGGGAGAAAAGGGAAGTCATGCTTCTGGAAACGGAACCGCTTTCCACAGGGGAGAGACAGAGGACAGGGTGGAGAGGAGAAGAGAGCTGCGCACGGTGCCTCTCCCTCCTGTAAACTGGGCCCAGCCCGTGGGGTTCTGGTAGTGCTGCGGAGGAGAGCAGAGGGCTGGCTCACGCCCGCTCTACTCACCTTGGATTTGGAGAAGGGAGCTCAGACAGGTGACAGCCAACTGGCGGGAGGTGGGCATGGGGTCACACATCAGAGGCACCAGCAATCCCACCAAGGAGCCAAAGTGCTTGCAGGCGTCTCCTCTCTGCAGGGATGAGAGGCAGGAAAAAAGCTGTAGGCAGCCCCAGCTCTCCCTAGCTTCTCCCGCCTGTGCCTTCCCCACGGGGTGGGTGTCACAGCACGCACAGCTGAGTGGAGCTCGCCTGCCAGCTCAGGGGCACTGGGGAGGGAGCAGGGGCATGTGGTGGGGCTCTTTACTCACTCCACGCTCTTCACAAACAGCCAGCAGCTGGGAGCAGGTCTGCAGGGCCCTCTTGCGCTCCCACATGTTGCCTGACGTCATTGATCTCTGCAGGACGTGGGACAGAGCATCTGTATCACTGCGGACATCTTTTCTTTCCCTTCATGCCAGCCCTCTCCCAGTCCCTCATTTCCCAGCACTTTCCCTCAGGGCCTGCCCTGTGGCTCCACGCAGCCCCCCACCTCGCTGAGCACCGGCACTGCTGCCCCTGCTCTCTGCAGACACTCCTGCCTCCTAACCCAGGAGCTTTTCCTTGGCTGTGGCCTGCCAGGGGCTGCTTCTGCCTTTCTCCCTGCAGGGCCCATTTCTCTGCCCATTTCTGAGCTTGCAGTGAGCTGGCATGTCAGCAAGAGGTCCCCTCTCGTTGTCCTCTCAGTCCCCAGACCTCTGTCTCCGCTATTGACAGGCACCATGCTTGCTTCCTCCCTTGACCCACATGTACTCACATGGACTATGTTCTGGAAGAAGCCACTGGTGGTCTCTGTCTCGAGCAGGACCACCATGAGCCGGCCCAGAGCTTTCAGTGACGTTTGCAGAAGCTGAAAGCAGAAGAGGGGATTGAGCTGTGGCATCATGGTTGCTGCCAGAGCATAGGTTGTGTGTGCCGAGGAAGGGCTCCAACCAAGAGGTGGCTGTGAAAGTCACGGCAGGTTACCTGCAGGTACTGAGCTGCTTGCTGTGACTTCCTGATCTTCAGCATCATCTCCGCTGAAGGGTGTGTCACAATAGTCTTGCAGCACAGACTCAGCATGTCACACATGTCTTTGCTTCCTACAGATGGCTTCAGCTTGCTGAACAAAAAAAGGACAAAAAAAGGAAGAGAAAGCAGACAGGGCCTTTAGCAGTGCTCTCCAGGCTGGTTCAGACAACATCAGAGTTTCTTCTAACGGAACAGCTGCAAAGCCAACATCCCCAGCCTGAGCTGCTGAGCACTGTCTTCAGTTCCAGCATCACCCACCTCCTCCCCGGCATCAGTGAACCACCTCCTGCTCTGAAGGGAAGGAGACACCGAGTCTCCCTTCTCTCCCGTGCCAGGGGACAGGAGCACCAGGGCCTTTCTCCCTCCCAGAACCTCAGCTTCGCTGGGCACAGCAGCCCAGCCATCTCTCCTGTAGAAGTGACTCCCGACCCTCTGCCCCCTCCAGGCCTTCGGGAGCTACCCAGAAGGGGATCCACCATCCTGCCTTGCAACCCCAGAGGCTCCCACCCTTACCTCAACTGCTCCAGGGCCAGAACCACCTTGAGGGGCACTGGGGAGACAGGGGTGCCCAAGCAATACTTCTTCAGCAAGTCCTGCAAGTCCCAGAGAGACACGGTCAAAGTGGGCAAGGGGCAGAGCGAGAGTTCTTCCGCCAGACCCACAGGCAGACACAACTGCCACACACCAGCCCCATCACTCGCGCATTTCCCACGGAGGCAGTGCAGGATGCAGCAGCTGCACAGCTGGTGGACCTCGCCTGCTGCCCAGCTGCTGCCTGCCAGCACACAAGGTCCCCACCAGCCGGAGACGTGTGGCTGAGGGACACCTGTATGGCTCTGGGGAATTGAGCCTTGTAGCACAGCCCAAAACTCCGCTACAGACAGCCCTGGCTCTGGGCACTCACCGTCAGGATCTCCAGCAGCTTGCCCTTCAAGGAGGGGTTAAAGCAGGCAGAGTCACCCACTGCTTGGAAGGCAGAGCTGAAGTCTGTGATGCTCTGCAGCAGCGCAAGCGTGTTCTGCAGGTCCTGAGGCCCAAGAGAGAAGAACATTCTTTGAACTGCGGGAAGGGCCAAGGGCTGCAAGGGGAACACGTGGGGGCAACGCTAAGGGAAGGGCTTGCATCTTCATCTGAGCACAAACCAGTCCCCGAGGGACCTTTGGAAAGAGAAGGCCCATCTCAGCATCCCCCCACGTGGAGGGGCTGCAGCTGGGTGCTCAGACAGCCTGGCACGCTACGAGCTCTCACCCGGCAGCTGCAGCTGTAGAGCAGCAGGATGTTGCCCACCATGTCTCCCTCCAGGCGGGCCAGCAGCTGTTCCTTGGAGGCACGCAGTGCCAAGCTGCCGTGGGCAAGGATGAGGGCGCTGCGGGTGGCCTGAGCTCTTCTGCTGTCCAGCTCCATCTGTGTGGGAAGAAATGCCTTGAGACACTCGCTCAGCAGCCCCCGGTGCCCCACAATGCACCTGGGCTCCCAAGTGAAAATAAGGCAGCAGAAAGCCAAGATGGAAATGCGTAACGCTTCACCTTCTTGCGTCTGGAAATCCTCCCATTCTGGCCTCTGCACAGCCTGGACGCAAACATGGTGAGCGTGTCCAGGGCTGTGTGGAAGTTGGTCTCAGCAGCATGGCTGAGAAGAGAGATCATTCCCTGCACAAAAGAACAAGGGGCAGTTGGCGCAGGCCTGAACCTACTGGTACGGCCAGCCACAGTGGTGGGGCTGGTCCTCGCCTGAGGGAAAGAGCAGCAGTGAGGAGATCGAAAGGCTCGGAGCAGGGCCAGGAGAAGCGCTCTGCCCAAGGGACAGAGCGGGGATGCTGGCAGAAGCTGGCTGGGAAGAGACCTCACCTGGGCCTCAGAGGGCTCCTCTGCATTTGCTTCCTCCAGGTGTTGCAGGAGCTTCCCTTGGATGTGGAGGACTTCCTTACAAGCTCCCAGCACTGTCCCCAGAGCCTTGTACAGGAAGGACTGCATGGGAAGGGAAGAGAAGGGATGGGAAGGGAAGGAAGAAGCTGAGATGTGGCAGCAGCCTGACCTGCTGGGAGAGGGCCAGGTGGGAAGGACCCACGCTCCCTGGGAGACGCTGAGAGCAGGTGCAGGGCCGAGCTTTAGCCACCCCCAGGCAGTTTGCAGGGAAAGGCCCTCTGGGGGGCACGGGCCAGGGAAGCAGCGTGAGCGGCCCGTGTGAGCAGAGCACCACCCGCAGCCCCTGCGCCAGTTGGGCACCTGCGGCTGCACCGCTGGGTAGAGCCGGGGGGAACCCACCTTTTCTCCAGAGCTGCTGGGAGAGCTGCTCAGCCACCGGCTCAGCTCGCAGCTCAGGCCCTTGGTCCAGGCCTCATCCTCCATGGTAGCCAGTGACGCCCTCAGGAACTGTTGGAGAAGAGGAGAAGCCAATGTTTCCTTGCCCTTTGCCTCTTCCCACATTCCCACATCGCCGCAGTCTTCTGGGGAGAGGTGACTGGAACAGCAGTCCCTCTCCCAGCTCCCCCCAGCAGTCCCTCCCTTATAGCCGCCTGCTGCTCTTCTCCTAGGACCCCCCTTGGGCTTGGGACAAAGAGGAAGAGGCAGCACCACAAAGGCATGCGGCCGCTCCACAGCAGCATTTGAGAGGCTGTTCCTGTCCTGTATGGGAGCGGGGCTCCTTGAGACAGGCAGACACTTCTCCGCACCGTGCCTTCCGGCAATGCTGTACCTTTAGGAGGCGCTGCTCCCACTCCGCAGAGTCCGGGAAGCTCTCATCTTTCCCTGCACAGCAACAAGAAGCAAAAGACCCTTGCTTGGGATCAAGCCACAAAGGAAGAGCTGCTGCAAACCTGGTTTGCCTGGGCACTCGGCACTGCCAAACTGGGACCTGCACACCCTACGCAATGACCTGTCCCTCCCCACAAACACTGTCCCTGCAGGAACACAGAACTGCTCCAAGACTGCTATCTGAGGAGACGTGGAGGGCCCATCTGTGCCCTGGAATGGGCAGATCCCCAGGGGGGAAAGCTCCCCGGGCCTCAGTGCTGTCTCCCTGGAATGGGAACAGCAGCAGAGCAAGTGCTGGGCTGCAGGCAATGCTTCCCCTCTGCCACGCTGCAGAGCTCCATTTTCACTCCCCCCCCTTCCCTGCCTCCGCCCCTCCCTCCCCACCAGCACTTTACCTTTGAGGCACTGCAGCAGCAGGGGGATCTCAGTGGCCCACACTGGCCCCCACAGCTCTGTGGATTTTGCCGTGGAGGCTCAGCATGAGGAGCAAGGCAGCGGCTTGGAGTTCGCTGCCTGCAAAAGGGCTCCCTGCCACCACCTGAGTGAGAGCAAGGAGAAGCAGGGTCACTTCTGCAGCAAGAGCAGCAGCTTCTCCCAGGAGGGAAGCGCAGCTTGGCTCTGCCCTGGCAGGCAAGGAGCAGCCAGCAACTTTGCCCATGGTGCTGCAAGCCCGGGAAGAGAATGGCATCCCCATGGGTGAGGCAGGCGCTGGCGTGCTCGGCCATGCTGCTTCCTCCTCGGGGCTCATGGCACCGGCCTCTGGAGCATCTACTCACCAGCAGGCGTGCCAGCAGTGTCTGGGGAGTCAGCAGTGGGCCTGTGGGGAGAAGGAAGTGCTGAGTGAGATGCCGAGACATGCTGTGCTCCCCCACGTGCACCTCCGCTGTCCATTCTTGGTGCTGTCACGGGTCAACAGAGCTCACTGGGGGAGTTTCTGCTCCTACCTTGAAACATGGAGCTGAGGAAATGGGGATCCAGGTCTTCTATCTCCCGCACCATCAGGTCCCCTCTCTCAGCCAGCGCTTGGACACAGCGGGAGACCGGGATCAGCATGCCGGTGTACTGGGCTGGCACCACGTACAGCAGCAGCCGGGGCCACAGGAGCTGTAGGGAACGAGGCGGTTGAGCGTGTCAGCATTCCTGCCTCCGCTCAGAGATGAAGAGGACTCTGTGAATTTCCCTGAGTCTTGTGTGTTTTAGAGCACACTGGAGGAGAGACCGGGGGTGTTGGAATGGGATGAGGAACACGTGGTGTGAAGGCAAGGAGTGGCAGCAGGTCAGATTGTGACTCACTTTGCTCATCCCGCTCGCAGAGACATCCAGTGACCCCAGGATGTCCATACACAGCTCTTGGAGAGCTCCTTCTTCCTGGGCTTCCTGGGCAGAAAGGTCTCCGGCTGCCTGCACAAGCAGTGTTGTGGGAACACCGGTTACTCTGAGTTCTCAGGAGCCTCTCAGGAGGCTCAGGTGTGGCCCCACCAGTGCTTCTGTGCCAGCCTCTGAGCAGCACGGGTCTTCCAAAGGAAGATGCTGCCCGGTGTCCTTACCCTTCTTGCCGTGGTGCGGCTGAACTCCCTGAAGATGTGCCCCACCACATCCCAGGCTGAGCAGCTCCGGGCGTTAGCACTGAGCACATCCTTGATGAAGTGCAGAATGGCCCTCCTCACCTGTCAGGAGTCAATTGTGGGTTTGATTTTCCTGCTCGGAAGGCAAAGGGAAGCCACGTGCTCACTGGGGCAGCCCTTTGGGCATGAGCAGAGACAACAAGAGCAGAGGAGAAGCCTTGTCTCCTCAGGTGAGGGCCAGGCCTTAGCACCAGGCTGTGCACTTTCCATGCACTGCACAGGGACCTGACCGCTCCACTCTGCCTGCTCTCCCCACAGGAGCCATCGCAACCATGTGGACAGTGCCCCAGCACCTCCCTGGGCACCCCAGCCCTGCCTGTGTTGGCAGCAGCATCACCACCCCGACAGCGCTTTCCTTTCCCAAATCAGCTCACCTGGATCCTGGGGTCGCTGCACAGACACTGCACAGCCTCCACAACCTGGGGCAGCTTCTCGGTCATCGTGGGCTCTGCAAGAGATGCGCAGAAGCATGCATGGAGGCACAGCCCAGATGGCAAAAGGGATCCCTGGAAGTCCCGACCTGTGGTACTGACCATCAGAGCGAGCCAGAGCAGCGAGCAGACCCAGGGCTGCCACGCATCCAGCCTCCCTGTCAGCGCCCAGCTGTGACTGCAGAAACTGGACCGTTTCCTCTGGGCAGATCCGGGCTGCGGGGAGGAAATCCCGCACTGTGTTAGCAAGAAACTCGCACCCATTCCGGAGGTTTGTGAGAGAGGTTTCGGCCAGGGCACCGCCAAGCATCGCCAAGGCTCCTCTCCTTACCCTGCAGCAGGATGCAGTGGGTCAGCTCTGCTCTGTCTGCCTCGCTGTGCTCCTTGGTGTCATCGGTGAGCTGTGGGAACAAGGTCCATTGGAGAAAATTGTATCAGTACTGAGGATGGAAAAGAAACTTTGCTGCCAGCTCTCATCTCCCTTGGCACTCCCAGTGAGAGGACATGCAGACAAAACACAGCCTGACCCACAGCATCCCTGGGGGCACACACACGGATCTGGGGCAGCCACGGGCATGCAGGAGCTAAGGCTGAGCAGCCGGCAGAGGCTCGGAGCTTTGCAGTCCTCCTGAGACTTAGGCAAGAGGGAAGCTGCTTTGGGCGCAAGGATAGGCTCCCCTTACCTGGTAGAACACGGCACTGGTGATGGCCAGAAACTTGTCCTTAGGGATGACAGATGGAACTCCCTCTAAGGCCTCCAGGAAGATACTGAGGCTCTGCAAGAGACCAGGAGAGGAAGGAAGGGCTGAAGCCACGTCTAGCCACTTGGGAGCAGAGAAACCGATTCCCACTGGTTTGTCCGCTGGGAGAGCTCCTGCACAGGCGTTCTGGTTTGTCCGCGCCTCCCAGCAGCAGCAAGAGAGTCCCTCTGCTCTCAACCGAGCCCTGTTTGGGCATCGGTTGCAGGCATTTCCCACCCAGCAGCCCTCTTCTCCCCCATCAGATGCAACTGGACGTGGTCCCCCTGGTTGTTAGCACAGAGCTCCTCAGGCACCAGAGCCCCACAGCGGTGGTGCTGGTGAAGCCTCCCAGCCCCAGGAGGTGGGCCGCGGTGACTCCTGGCTCCCTTCTGGCTCCTGTCCGGGTTGTTCCTTCCTTGACGGAAGAGCTCAGGAAGCCTCAGACCTCCCTTGGACACCTATTCCGTCTTTCTCCAAGGGCTCCTGGCCTCCTCCCTGCATCCCGCTGACCCCTCGTGGCACTTGCACAAGCCCCACATCCACACTGAGCCCTGCAAAACGTCTCACCTTGGTCACCCTGCAGGTGTCTTGGACCTCCTGATACGGGTGCACGAGCCAGAGAAGCTGCTCCCAAACGTGCTCTCGGCACAGCTCTTCTTGAAGGAGGACAGCCATCATGGCAGCCACAGCCCCGAGGACAGCCTGTTTGTCCTGGAGAGGGATGGCAGAGGCCCAGCATCACAGACTGAACGTCTGCCCTTCCTACAGGAGGGCTTTCTCTTTCCCTTCCCCTTTCCCATACCCCCGTGCCCAGTAGGAGACGGGCTCTCTCTGGAGGGCAGGGAGCTTTTCCCCACACCTTCCTCCCCAGCTATTCCTGCCGCAAGGTTGTGACATGGGGCTGCTTCCTGGCAGGGAGATCCAGCCCCAAGCACAAAGCCAGTTTGGGGCCCTTTGCAGAGCCAGCCCGCTCCTTCTCATCACCCTTCTGCTCTCAGCCCGCTGGGCACAGGCAGAGCTGCCGACACGGATGTCCCCGCTGCCATCCCGGGCTGGGAACACAGCACTGCTCACCTTTTCCTCCTTGCAGTCCTGCCAGTTCCTCAGCACAGTGCAGAAGAGCTGGGAAAGATTCTGGTAGATCTGCTGGATTTCCATGGCAGGCCAGGGGCATTGCTTTCCAGAGCACAAGTGAACCTTGACTCCTTCCAGCCATTGTTTCACAACTGAAGAAAAACAAAACAAAACAAAACAAAACAAAACAAAACAAAACAAAACAAAAAAAAACCCCGAATAATTAATTAAAAAGAAAAAAAGAAAAAGATGAGAGACTGAGAGAAGAGGGAGCCTGTGAGAGCCTGCAGCAGGGCGAGGTGCAAGGGCTGTCCCGAGCCCCCCTGCTCTGGGGCCGGCACTCACCAGCACAAGCAATGCGCAGGATCCGGCCGCCTCTCACCCAGCCCACCACACTGCGCAGGCCGGCCAGCGTCAGCCACACGAAGGAGATGCACTGTGGAGCTGCAGAGGGGAAGGAGAGGGCCATGGTCAGAGCCCCGGCAGCGAGGGAGGAGGGGCTGCAGCCCTGCATCCCCCAGCTCAACGCAGATCACGCGCAGAGGGGAGAGACCCCTTCAGGAGGCTGAGGGCACTCTACCGTAGCTGGTGAACAGTTTGCTCAGGGTGAGGAGCACAAACTCCTTGGACATCTCCCCCACGGCCTTCAGGTGGCCCTGGAGCTCGGCCATCACCAAGCTGAAGTGTGTCCGGGCCAGAGCCACCAGGACATCGCTGGCAGCCATCCTCACACTGTCTGGCACGCCCTGAAAAAGAGTGACCGGTGACACGCGGCACAGGAGACTGCCTGAGGCCTTCCCTTGGAAGGGCTAAGCCCCTGCTGTCCGCCAGCAGAACACCAGCGCGGGCAGGCGGCTCCCTTTGCCGCCTTTGGGAGTGACCCCTCACCTGGGCTGCCGTCAGGTCCTGGGACACCTCAGCCAGCAGCCGGTTCACCACTCCGCACGGCGGGCGACTGTCACCTTCCCGCAGGACGTGCTCCAGCTCGCAGTACGCCTGCGCTCGGTCACCCTGGGGACAGGGATCAGTCACGTTTTGCTTTGCCCTTCTTCCCGGGGAGCCGCCCGCTGCCACCCATCGCTATGCCGATGTGCTGCCAGGGCCTGGCACCCACAGGGCCGTGGCACTGGGGCAGGGCAAGGACTGATGGTTGGATGTCCCCATCTCACCTCCTTGTCTTGCAGGCGCTGCAGCAGCAAAGTCACGGCACAGGCGGGGACAGGGCTTGCCACCCTGCCTCTGGCCCTGCGACGTGTACCTCTGGGCACGCAGCCCACACAGGCAAAGAGACCTGCAAGGAAAGAGCAGAGCAGCTGCCACTGGTGTTGCTTGGAGCCAGGGCCGAGCATCCGGCCAGCTCGGGGAGAAACCCAGCCCCACAGCGTGGGGTGGGCTGTGCCGGCACATGTGTGGTCGGCACGGAGAGGGGAGAGAGCCTTCCCCTTGCTGGGATACTGGGGAAACCACGGTGGGTGGCTGCACTCAGCAGAGCAAGGACTGTGCTGATGGCGTGCCCTAAACAGGCATTGGTGGCACACATGCGCTCGGGCAGCGTCACGGTGTCCAGAGAGGTGGAGGGACCTCACCTCGAAGGGCTCTCAGCCGCTCCATCACAGCAGGAAATCTCCAGGTAGACACAATGCTCTCTCTGGGTCCTCTTCCTGCGCCTCTCGCAAGAGACTGAGCCACCGCTCCCACCGCTGCCACAGGGGTGGAAGAGGCAGTCACTGTGACATCACAGCGAGGAGTGTCACGTCACAGAGAATGACGTGCCCTGGGCTAGGGACCAGCCAGCATGCAGGGCAACCTTGCAGGCCCCAGAACACAGCACGTTTTTGTGACGCACTCAGCTCTGGGGTGGACGTGTTCTGTGCTGGATCAGGGAATCACCTCAGGTGATGGGGTGAGGGAGAGCCCCTGCCAGGCAGCAGCTGCCAGGTGCCATTGCTCAGCAGTAGCTTAGTGACTGGGGACTCCATACAAGGAGGCACTGCAGCCCCCATTTGCTGCCCAGACAACCTCTCCAGAGAGCTTTGCTGCCTTGTGGGGGCACGTGTCAGAGACATTAAAGAGACTCCACCACATGTGATCAAACAAGACCACCATCCACTTGCTGTCATTCAAGTAGGGTCATGGGAGGATGCCATGAGGAAATAGCAGAACATCAGAAAGGGACTTTGCATCCCTTGGAAAGACGCTAAAGGGATTGGGAGAGCCAGGGGTGTTCTCCTCTGTCCTCCTGAGCTCCCAGGAGGGTTCTCCTCTGTCCTCCTGACTGGTGTCTGGGTCCCAGAAGGACGGAGGAGGACAGAGGAGGTACATTACTGGCTGAGGGGACGGTGTCGGGATCGAGGTTTTGTGTACCCTGATCTTGGGCACGCCTTTGAGAGACCAGGTGTGAGCATGAGACGGAATGCGACTGAGTAGCTGGGGCCAAAGTGCTCTGGTGAGCAAGCTGGCTGGGCTGCTTACCAGAGCGTTAAACAAGATTTGATGGAGGAAGGGGATGGAGTTCCTTGTGACAGAGAAGGGCCTGGGAATGCTGTCTTTTTTAGTAAACTGTGTAGAAAAACCTCCCAGTTGTCCAGTAGGATCTTGTGAGGACTCTTCAGAGAAAATAGCATTGCCAAGAGCCCGCCTTAAACCTTCTTGCATCCCTCTAGAGATACCTGCACCCTCTGCTTCCCTGCAGTGCCCATATAGCAATGCACACCACATGGGGAATAAACAAAAAGAACTAGAGATCCGTGCGTGCTTACAAGGATGTGATCTCATTGCAATCCCAGAGACATGGTGGGACAGCTCACACAAGTGGCATGCTGTTGTGGGTGGCAAGGCAAGGTGAGGTGGGGGACTTGCTCTTTATGTGAGAAACTGCTAGAATGCATTGAGCTCCACTGGGGGGGGGGGGGGGGGGGCGCCTGATGAACAAGTGGATAGCTTGTGGGTAAGAATTAAGGGGCGGGCTAACATAGGTGACACTGTTGTGGGTGTGTGCTACAGGCCACCTGATCAGGAGGAGGAAGTGGATGAGGCCTTTTACAAACAGCTGGAAGTAGCCTTGCCACCCCCGGCACTCGTTCTTATGGGGGACTTCAACCATCCTGATATTTGTTGGCAAAGTAACAAAGCCAGGCACACAAGGTCCAGGCAGTTCCTGCAGTGTATTGGTGATTACTTTCTGACGCAAGTGGTGGGGGATCTGATGTGGAGGGTTGTGCTACTTGACCTTGTTTTTAGCATCGAGGAAGGGCTGGTAAGGGATGAGAAGGCTGGGGGCAGGTTGGGATGCAGCAATCATGAGGTAGTAGCGTTCAAGATCTTGTGTGGAAGAATCAAAGCAATAAGTAGGAGTGCTACCCTGGACTTCAGGAGAGCCTACTTGGAGGTATCCCACGGGCTAGTGTGTTAGAAGGTAAGGGGGCCCATGAGAGCTCATTGGCCCTTTAACTCCACTTCTTCCGAGCTTAAGATCAGTTGTGAAAGACAAAACTGGGATTTTTTTTGGCTCAAAGTTTGCTTTGTGAGGCCTTTCTTGTGATAAGACTCTAACTGACAACCGTGAATTATCTAGGGGGGGGCAAGTGGTGGGCGTCACCGCGCCACAATACTTCTGCTTATGACTGTAAAGATAAGCAGAAGGACCAGCAGTCTTGTTCAGGGGGTGTGGCTTGAAAGAGCTGACCACTGCAAAAGGTGATAATGCTTGCGCGTGGCAGCGCAGGCACCACTCCCTGCTGGCTTATGTGTTGGGGCAGGTGTGCCATGCTAACAGAGAGAAAAGAAGAAGAAGACAAAAAACTGAGAAAGTGGGGATAAGAGGCCCTCACTAAACAAAGGACTGGGGAGAAGAACTGCCAAAGAAAAGAAATCTTTGACAGAGCGTCATGGTTTTATGATTTTTGTTATCACTATTCCACATCGTAGCATCATGAAAAGCATGGGGAATTAAAGAGTTAATGGGACTGACAAGGGTTCTGTGGACTGACAACTTTCCGGATACCTGGTTCTCAGAAGAGAGCAAGAACTACATACCCCAGAGGACTTTGCGTTCAGAGGGGAAGATAAGACCCCCAGGTCACAGGACTTGCTCTCTTGCTCTCACTGCCTGGCAGTGTGTGGTTGTGCTCCCCAGCTGTTTCACCTTCAATTCCGAGCAAGGCCTTTGGCTTTGGACTCTCTCTCATTTTATTTGATTTATTAGTCTCAATTCCAATTATATTGTACTATATTGTGTTATCTTGCATTCTGATCTCATATTTAGTAAAATTAACGTGATATGAAAATAACTGTATTCCTTAGATGGTTGCCACTGTTCTGTCTTTGGGCCCAGCTCCCATCTCCCTACACACTCCCTTTCCCTTTTTGAGCCGGTGGGCCGGCGGGCCTGCTGTTTCCCTGTCACAGACACGGATGGATCTAGATAACTCCGTGACATGGAGGAATTCCCCGGGAGGAAGAAACCTCTTTGGAAGAACCCCCCGGGGCCTGCTTGCTGCAAAGCTTCCTGGCTTTCTCCCATCCCCCACAGTGATTGGACGAGATCCTGAGATCAGTGGGCATACTTCTATCCGCTGTTCTGGATACCCTCTCCAAGCAATTGGAAGAGAAGAAGGCTATCGGGCGCAGTCAACGTGGATCTACCAAGGGGAAGTCATGCTTAACCAACCCGACAGCCTTCTCTGATGTCATCACTGGCTGGGTAGGCGGGGGGAGAGCAGTGGATGTTGTGTGCCTTGACTTCAGCAAGGCATTTGACACCGTATTTCACACCATTCTCGTTTTGAAACTTAGAAAGTGTGAAGGAATCTCTGGAGATCGTTGAGACCAACCGCCCTGCTCAAAGCAATTCCCTACAGGAGGCTGAGCAGAAAAGTGTCCTGGATCACCCCCCTCAAGTTGCTGGCCGCGCTCTTTTTGACATGCCCCGGGATACCATTGGCCTTCTTGGCCGCAAGGGCACACTGCAGGCTCACGGCCAGCCTGCTGTCCATCGGGACACCCAGGTCCTTCTCTGCAGAGCTCCTCTCCTGCAGGTCAGCCCCTAGCGCAAAAAATACGCAGCTGTGCTTTCTGTTTTGCTACAGGAATTAGAGAATAAGTTTCAAGACTGCCAAAACTTCATCCACTTCTTTGTTTCTTTGCAGCTCCATTTTCCGATGACATAAATACTGGCTGATACATAAATTACTGGGTGATTTTCAAATGGAACATGTAGAGCTGCAATCTAAAGCCTGTTCTCTTTATTAAACAGTAAAGAAATTAAAAAAAAATAAAATAAGTTTTGTTACTTATTATGTTATCTGATGCATTTTCTGAGGGCTGCTCTGAAAGTAATGCCTCTCATTGTATGGTGTTGGCCCATGACGTCAGAGGCGGATGCTGGTGGTGTGGCAGTAGGGGCCAAACCTTCCCACCGGTATTCCATGACGTTATTGCCGTGCGACAGATGGCAGCAGAGGGGCAGTCTGACACAATGGGTCTGACGTGGAAGTGCACGTGAAGCAGAGGTGTGTCACTGAACTCCTCCACGTGGAAAAAAATGTCACCCACTGACATTCATCGACGCACACGGAGCGTTGAAGAAGACCAAGCAGTGGATGTGAGCACGGTGAGGTGGTGGGCAGTGGCAATAGCAACAGTAGGTCACCTCCGCTGCTGCAGATTGTTACAAGCACGGTATGCAGGCTCTACTTCATCACTGGTGAAAAGGCATAGCTCATGGTGGGGACAGTTTTGTGGCTGAGAATGTGAAGAGGTTTCAAGAGGGATTACAGCTTGACTCTGTGGAACCATTTTCAAAGTGAGTTAAAGCAGGATTTCTTTCCAAAAGTCTGGCAGCCTGTATCTGGATGGCAGAGATGTTGGCATTAAGGGGCTGCATGGCCCTGGGCAGCTGGGAGCAAGTCTGAGCCTTGCTGCCACTGGGCGCACGCACTCACACAAACAGGTGTGCACGTGTGCATGCGTGCAGACACGCACACACACGCACGCACGACTGCCCTACTGACAGAAGATACAGAGAAGACAGTGTTACTGAGTGCCTTCTCTGTCTCTGTCTATACTGCTGGAGGCTGTCCTGAGGAGCCCTGTACCCCTGAGGCCCCAGAGGAAGTCAGGATCAAGGAGGAGTTTGCCTCAGTTGTTGAGGACTGGGTTAAGGAGCAATTAAGCAACCTAGACATCCGTGGTCCTGATGTGATGCACCTGTGGGTGCTGAGGGAGCTGGCAGAAGTCATTGCTAGGCCACTCTCCGTTATCTTTGGTAAGCTGTGGGGAGCAAGACACTATAGACTGATCAGCCTCCCCTCCATCCCTGGAAAGGTGATGGAAAAACTTATCCTTGGCACTGCCTCTAGGCACATCACGGATAAGAGGGTCATTAGGGGCAGTCAACATGGCTTCACCAAGGGGAAGTCATGCTTGACCAACTTGATAGCTTTTTATGAAGAGGTAACCAGGTGGGTAGATGATGGTAAAGCTGTGGATGTGGTCTATCTTGATTTTAGTAGAGCATTTGACACCGTCTCCCACAGCATCCTCGCAGCTAAACTGAGGAAGTGTGGTCTGGATGATTGAGCAGTGAGGTGGCCTGTGAACCAGCTGAAGGAAAGAAGCCAGAGAGTTGTGGTCAGTGGGACAGAGTGAGTCTAGCTGGAGACTTGTAGTTCCTCAAGGGTTGGTACCGGGACCAGTACTATTCAATATATTCATCAGTGATTTGGATGAGGGAGTAGAGTGCACTGTTAGCAAGCTTGCTGATGGCACAAAACTGGGAGAAGTGGCTGACACGCTAGAAGGCTGTGCTGCCACCCAGCAAGACCTAGATAGGCTGGAGAGTTGGGCAGGGAGAAATCAAATGAAATACAGCAAGGGCAAGCGTAGAGACTTGTATCTGGGCAAGAACAACACCAGGTACCAGTATAGGCTGGGGACTGACCTGTTGGAGAGCAGCGATGGGGAAAGGGACCTGGGGGTTCTGGTGGACAGCAGGGTGACCATGAGCCAGCACTGCAAGAAGGCCAATGGCATCCTGGGGTGTATTAGAAGGGGTGTGGTTAGTAGGCCGAAAAGGGTTCTCCTCCCCCTCTACTCTGCCCTGGTGAGACCGCATCTGCAGTATTACGTCCAGTTCTGGGCCCCTCCATTCAAGGACAGGGAACTGCTTGAGAGAATCCAGCGCAGAGCCACAAAGATGATGAAGGGACTGGAGCATCTCCCTTACCAGGAAAGGCTGACGGAGCTGGGTCTCTTTAGCTTGGAGGAGACCGAGAGGTGGCCTCATTAACATTTATAAATATGCAAAGGGTGTGCATCAGAAGGATGGAGCCAGGCTCTTCTCAGTCACATCCAGTGATAGGACAAGGGGTAATGGCTGCAAGCTGGAACATAGGAGGTTCCACAAAAATATGAGAAGACACTTCTTCCTGGTGAGGGTAACAGAACACTGCAACGGGCTGCCCAGAGAGGTTGTGGGGTCTCCTTCTCTGGAGACATTCAAAACCTGCCTGGACACATTCCTGAGTGACCTAATCAAGGCATTCCGGCTAAAGCGGGAGGATTGGACTACATGATCTTTCAAGGTTCCTTCCAAACCCTGACATTTGGTGATTCTGTGATTCTGTGACTGGTATGGAGAAGAGACAGCAGCTATTACAATGAAGACTTAAAATATATATATATACTCTTTTCACTTCTTAGGCCAGGATTCTAGCATTTATTTTTTCAAGATAAAGAATACATTTTTTTTTTTTAGCTCATCTGTCCTTCTCTTTTCTCTTTTCTTCTTCTCTTCTCTTTTCTCCCTCTCCCTCTCCCTCTCCCTCTCCCTCTCCCTCTCCCTTCCTCTCCCTCTCCCTCTCCCTCTCCTTCTCCTCTCCCTCTCCCTCTCCCTCTCCCTCTCCCTCTCCCTCTCCCTCTCCCTCTCCCTCTCCCTCTCCCTCTCCCTCTCCCTCTCCCTCTCCTTCTCTTCTTCCCCTGCTCTCCCCTGCTCTCCCCTGCTCTACTCTCCTCTCCTCTCCTCTCCTCTCCTCTCCTCTCCTCTCCTCTCCTCTCCTCTCCTCTCCTCTCCTCTCCTCTCCTCTCCTCTCCTCTCCTCTCCTCTCCTCTCCTCTCCTCTCCTCTCCTCTCCTCTCCTCTCCTCTCCTCTCCTCTCCTCTCCTCTCCTCTCCTCTCCTCTCCTCTCCTCTCCTCTCCTCTCCTCTCCCTTCCTCCTTCCTCCCTTCCCTTCCCTTCCCTTCCCTTCCCTTCCCTTCCCTTCCCTTCCCTTCCCTTCCCTTCCCTTCCCTTCCCTTCCCTTCCCTTCCCTTCCCTTCCCTTCCTTTTCTTCTCTTTTCCCTCTCTTCTCTTCTTTCCCTTCCCCTCTCTCTTCTCTTCTCTTCTCTTCTCTTCTCTTCTCTTCTCTTCTCTTCTCTTCTCTTCTCTTCTCTTCTCTTCTCTTCTCTTCTCTTCTCTTCTCTTCTCTTCTCTTCTCTTCTCTTCTCTTCTCTTCTCTTCTCTTCTCTTCTCTTCTCTTCTCTTCTCTTCTCTTCTCTTCTCTTCTCTTCTCTTCTCTTCTCTTCTCTTCTTCGCTTCTCCTCTTTTTTCCTTTCTTTTCTTGTCTTTTCTTGTCTTGTCTTGTCTTGTCTTGTCTTCTCCCTGCTGCACCATTGAAGAGAAAACTGTCTTACTCTCCTCCATGTCTCGCTAGAAAAAGGAGAGTCTCAAGTCACGACTGAGTAATTTTCAACTCAAACAGACTTTGAGAGGAAAAAAGAAAAGCTGCGTCCTCCCAGGAACCCTCTGGCAGAGGCAAGCTACAACTGGGACCGCAACAATAGCAAAGGCAGGAGTGCCAGTACCTGTCTGTGGGCTCAACGCCTGTGGAAGAAGCTGTCAATTGTGATGTCTGTGTGACAGCGGGTGAGGATGGCCACCGCCTGGCACAGGAATGGCGTGTTCGTGCTGTGCTGCAGGGACGACATGCAGCTGCGCAGGATGTAGATGATCGGTGAAAGATCAAGCTGAAAGAAGAAGGGGAGAAAGAATGACTTGCTGCATCCTTGACTCTGCAGGACCTAATCATGGACATTCAGCACATGAACGGTGCCTGCTCCCTTGACATGCCGCCAAGGCCTAAGCCTACATTTCACACCGGTCACCCTGTCCAAGCCCTGGCTCTGCGCTCAGGCTGTGCTTCTTTAGCACAAGAGGCAAACGGCACAAGGTGTAGTGCAACAGCCAACAAAAGTCCAAGGCTCGTGGAAGAAAGTCTCTTACATCCCGACAGATGTCCTTTCCATGCATCTGCAGAAAGGTGATCATCCACTTCCCAGCAGCACGCACACGCATTCCTTTGGCCTTCCGGAAGGTGTCCTTGATGGCCATCATGAAATCTATGGTGTGTTCCAGGGAGAAGCTTCTGCATACAATCTGCAGAGAAATGAGAAGCAGGAGAGATCCCATCACTGCTCTGCAGCAGCTCTTCCAAACATAAAGCAGTCTTGAGGGCATTCTTAGTTCAGCAGCTTGCCAGTCATTCAGGTGGCAATCACAACGCTCCTGCTGTCCTTACTGTGCTGTTTATACATAAGGTGGTTGAGCCTTCTCTCAGCTTCTCCACCCATGCTGTTTGCTTACATGCAAAGCCTACCTCCCAGCAGCCACAGTCACACGCGCGCACACACAGTCACACACACACGTGTCATAGAATCAGCTCCTTGCGTGGGGTGCCTTAAGGTCAGACGTAGCTCAGTGCCTCCTGCTACTTGCTGAGAAAAGTGATCTCAGGGTGACAGCTCATTCTGGAAACGGTGTGAGAGGCTGAGGGGAGCAGAGGGACGTGCAAAAGCCTACGCACTGAGATCGCACCACCCCTTTTTGGGTCCACTTACCCGCGCGATTTTGGAAGCGGTCTGGAGCTGACAGACGGTGCTGCGGTCATTCAGCCCCTCACACAGGCTCCCGATGTCTCCTGTCTGGATGACTCTGTTGGTCGCCTTGGCTGGAAAGAGCACAGGGAGAAAAGGGAAGTCATGCTTCTGGAAACGGAACCGCTTTCCACAGGGGAGAGACAGAGGACAGGGTGGAGAGGAGAAGAGAGCTGCGCACGGTGCCTCTCCCTCCTGTAAACTGGGCCCAGCCCGTGGGGTTCTGGTAGTGCTGCGGAGGAGAGCAGAGGGCTGGCTCACGCCCGCTCTACTCACCTTGGATTTGGAGAAGGGAGCTCAGACAGGTGACAGCCAACTGGCGGGAGGTGGGCATGGGGTCACACATCAGAGGCACCAGCAATCCCACCAAGGAGCCAAAGTGCTTGCAGGCGTCTCCTCTCTGCAGGGATGAGAGGCAGGAAAAAAGCTGTAGGCAGCCCCAGCTCTCCCTAGCTTCTCCCGCCTGTGCCTTCCCCACGGGGTGGGTGTCACAGCACTGCACAGCTGAGTGGAGCTCGCCTGCCAGCTCAGGGGCACTGGGGAGGGAGCAGGGGCATGTGGTGGGGCTCTTTACTCACTCCACGCTCTTCACAAACAGCCAGCAGCTGGGAGCAGGTCTGCAGGGCCCTCTTGCGCTCCCACATGTTGCCTGACGTCATTGATCTCTGCAGGACGTGGGACAGAGCATCTGTATCACTGCGGACATCTTTTCTTTCCCTTCATGCCAGCCCTCTCCCAGTCCCTCATTTCCCAGCACTTTCCCTCAGGGCCTGCCCTGTGGCTCCACGCAGCCCCCCACCTCGCTGAGCACCGGCACTGCTGCCCCTGCTCTCTGCAGACACTCCGGCCTCCTAACCCAGGAGCTTTTCCTTGGCTGTGGCCTGCCAGGGGCTGCTTCTGCCTTTCTCCCTGCAGGGCCCATTTCTCTGCCCATTTCTGAGCTTGCAGTGAGCTGGCATGTCAGCAAGAGGTCCCCTCTCGTTGTCCTCTCAGTCCCCAGACCTCTGTCTCCGCTATTGACAGGCACCATGCTTGCTTCCTCCCTTGACCCACATGTACTCACATGGACTATGTTCTGGAAGAAGCCACTGGTGGTCTCTGTCTCGAGCAGGACCACCATGAGCCGGCCCAGAGCTTTCAGTGACGTTTGCAGAAGCTGAAAGCAGAAGAGGGGATTGAGCTGTGGCATCATGGTTGCTGCCAGAGCATAGGTTGTGTGTGCCGAGGAAGGGCTCCAACCAAGAGGTGGCTGTGAAAGTCACGGCAGGTTACCTGCAGGTACTGAGCTGCTTGCTGTGACTTCCTGATCTTCAGCATCATCTCCGCTGAAGGGTGTGTCACAATAGTCTTGCAGCACAGACTCAGCATGTCACACATGTCTTTGCTTCCTACAGATGGCTTCAGCTTGCTGAACAAAAAAAGGACAAAAAAAGGAAGAGAAAGCAGACAGGGCCTTTAGCAGTGCTCTCCAGGCTGGTTCAGACAACATCAGAGTTTCTTCTAACGGAACAGCTGCAAAGCCAACATCCCCAGCCTGAGCTGCTGAGCACTGTCTTCAGTTCCAGCATCACCCACCTCCTCCCCGGCATCAGTGAACCACCTCCTGCTCTGAAGGGAAGGAGACACCGAGTCTCCCTTCTCTCCCGTGCCAGGGGACAGGAGCACCAGGGCCTTTCTCCCTCCCAGAACCTCAGCTTCGCTGGGCACAGCAGCCCAGCCATCTCTCCTGTAGAAGTGACTCCCGACCCTCTGCCCCCTCCAGGCCTTCGGGAGCTACCCAGAAGGGGATCCACCATCCTGCCTTGCAACCCCAGAGGCTCCCACCCTTACCTCAACTGCTCCAGGGCCAGAACCACCTTGAGGGGCACTGGGGAGACAGGGGTGCCCAAGCAATACTTCTTCAGCAAGTCCTGCAAGTCCCAGAGAGACACGGTCAAAGTGGGCAAGGGGCAGAGCGAGAGTTCTTCCGCCAGACCCACAGGCAGACACAACTGCCACACACCAGCCCCATCACTCGCGCATTTCCCACGGAGGCAGTGCAGGATGCAGCAGCTGCACAGCTGGTGGACCTCGCCTGCTGCCCAGCTGCTGCCTGCCAGCACACAAGGTCCCCACCAGCCGGAGACGTGTGGCTGAGGGACACCTGTATGGCTCTGGGGAATTGAGCCTTGTAGCACAGCCCAAAACTCCGCTACAGACAGCCCTGGCTCTGGGCACTCACCGTCAGGATCTCCAGCAGCTTGCCCTTCAAGGAGGGGTTAAAGCAGGCAGAGTCACCCACTGCTTGGAAGGCAGAGCTGAAGTCTGTGATGCTCTGCAGCAGCGCAAGCGTGTTCTGCAGGTCCTGAGGCCCAAGAGAGAAGAACATTCTTTGAACTGCGGGAAGGGCCAAGGGCTGCAAGGGGAACACGTGGGGGCAACGCTAAGGGAAGGGCTTGCATCTTCATCTGAGCACAAACCAGTCCCCGAGGGACCTTTGGAAAGAGAAGGCCCATCTCAGCATCCCCCCACGTGGAGGGGCTGCAGCTGGGTGCTCAGACAGCCTGGCACGCTACGAGCTCTCACCCGGCAGCTGCAGCTGTAGAGCAGCAGGATGTTGCCCACCATGTCTCCCTCCAGGCGGGCCAGCAGCTGTTCCTTGGAGGCACGCAGTGCCAAGCTGCCGTGGGCAAGGATGAGGGCGCTGCGGGTGGCCTGAGCTCTTCTGCTGTCCAGCTCCATCTGTGTGGGAAGAAATGCCTTGAGACACTCGCTCAGCAGCCCCCGGTGCCCCACAATGCACCTGGGCTCCCAAGTGAAAATAAGGCAGCAGAAAGCCAAGATGGAAATGCGTAACGCTTCACCTTCTTGCGTCTGGAAATCCTCCCATTCTGGCCTCTGCACAGCCTGGACGCAAACATGGTGAGCGTGTCCAGGGCTGTGTGGAAGTTGGTCTCAGCAGCATGGCTGAGAAGAGAGATCATTCCCTGCACAAAAGAACAAGGGGCAGTTGGCGCAGGCCTGAACCTACTGGTATGGCCAGCCACAGTGGTGGGGCTGGTCCTCGCCTGAGGGAAAGAGCAGCAGTGAGGAGATCGAAAGGCTCGGAGCAGGGCCAGGAGAAGCGCTCTGCCCAAGGGACAGAGCGGGGATGCTGGCAGAAGCTGGCTGGGAAGAGACCTCACCTGGGCCTCAGAGGGCTCCTCTGCATTTGCTTCCTCCAGGTGTTGCAGGAGCTTCCCTTGGATGTGGAGGACTTCCTTACAAGCTCCCAGCACTGTCCCCAGAGCCTTGTACAGGAAGGACTGCATGGGAAGGGAAGAGAAGGGATGGGAAGGGAAGGAAGAAGCTGAGATGTGGCAGCAGCCTGACCTGCTGGGAGAGGGCCAGGTGGGAAGGACCCACGCTCCCTGGGAGACGCTGAGAGCAGGTGCAGGGCCGAGCTTTAGCCACCCCCAGGCAGTTTGCAGGGAAAGGCCCTCTGGGGGGCACGGGCCAGGGAAGCAGCGTGAGCGGCCCGTGTGAGCAGAGCACCACCCGCAGCCCCTGCGCCAGTTGGGCACCTGCGGCTGCACCGCTGGGTAGAGCCGGGGGGAACCCACCTTTTCTCCAGAGCTGCTGGGAGAGCTGCTCAGCCACCGGCTCAGCTCGCAGCTCAGGCCCTTGGTCCAGGCCTCATCCTCCATGGTAGCCAGTGACGCCCTCAGGAACTGTTGGAGAAGAGGAGAAGCCAATGTTTCCTTGCCCTTTGCCTCTTCCCACATTCCCACATCGCCGCAGTCTTCTGGGGAGAGGTGACTGGAACAGCAGTCCCTCTCCCAGCTCCCCCCAGCAGTCCCTCCCTTATAGCCGCCTGCTGCTCTTCTCCTAGGACCCCCCTTGGGCTTGGGACAAAGAGGAAGAGGCAGCACCACAAAGGCATGCGGCCGCTCCACAGCAGCATTTGAGAGGCTGTTCCTGTCCTGTATGGGAGCGGGGCTCCTTGAGACAGGCAGACACTTCTCCGCACCGTGCCTTCCGGCAATGCTGTACCTTTAGGAGGCGCTGCTCCCACTCCGCAGAGTCCGGGAAGCTCTCATCTTTCCCTGCACAGCAACAAGAAGCAAAAGACCCTTGCTTGGGATCAAGCCACAAAGGAAGAGCTGCTGCAAACCTGGTTTGCCTGGGCACTCGGCACTGCCAAACTGGGACCTGCACACCCTACGCAATGACCTGTCCCTCCCCACAAACACTGTCCCTGCAGGAACACAGAACTGCTCCAAGACTGCTATCTGAGGAGACGTGGAGGGCCCATCTGTGCCCTGGAATGGGCAGATCCCCAGGGGGGAAAGCTCCCCGGGCCTCAGTGCTGTCTCCCTGGAATGGGAACAGCAGCAGAGCAAGTGCTGGGCTGCAGGCAATGCTTCCCCTCTGCCACGCTGCAGAGCTCCATTTTCACTCCCCCCCCTTCCCTGCCTCCGCCCCTCCCTCCCCACCAGCACTTTACCTTTGAGGCACTGCAGCAGCAGGGGGATCTCAGTGGCCCACATGGCCCCCACAGCTCTGTGGATTTTGCCGTGGAGGCTCAGCATGAGGAGCAAGGCAGCGGCTTGGAGTTCGCTGCCTGCAAAAGGGCTCCCTGCCACCACCTGAGTGAGAGCAAGGAGAAGCAGGGTCACTTCTGCAGCAAGAGCAGCAGCTTCTCCCAGGAGGGAAGCGCAGCTTGGCTCTGCCCTGGCAGGCAAGGAGCAGCCAGCAACTTTGCCCATGGTGCTGCAAGCCCGGGAAGAGAATGGCATCCCCATGGGTGAGGCAGGCGCTGGCGTGCTCGGCCATGCTGCTTCCTCCTCGGGGCTCATGGCACCGGCCTCTGGAGCATCTACTCACCAGCAGGCGTGCCAGCAGTGTCTGGGGAGTCAGCAGTGGGCCTGTGGGGAGAAGGAAGTGCTGAGTGAGATGCCGAGACATGCTGTGCTCCCCCACGTGCACCTCCGCTGTCCATTCTTGGTGCTGTCACGGGTCAACAGAGCTCACTGGGGGAGTTTCTGCTCCTACCTTGAAACATGGAGCTGAGGAAATGGGGATCCAGGTCTTCTATCTCCCGCACCATCAGGTCCCCTCTCTCAGCCAGCGCTTGGACACAGCGGGAGACCGGGATCAGCATGCCGGTGTACTGGGCTGGCACCACGTACAGCAGCAGCCGGGGCCACAGGAGCTGTAGGGAACGAGGCGGTTGAGCGTGTCAGCATTCCTGCCTCCGCTCAGAGATGAAGAGGACTCTGTGAATTTCCCTGAGTCTTGTGTGTTTTAGAGCACACTGGAGGAGAGACCGGGGGTGTTGGAATGGGATGAGGAACACGTGGTGTGAAGGCAAGGAGTGGCAGCAGGTCAGATTGTGACTCACTTTGCTCATCCCGCTCGCAGAGACATCCAGTGACCCCAGGATGTCCATACACAGCTCTTGGAGAGCTCCTTCTTCCTGGGCTTCCTGGGCAGAAAGGTCTCCGGCTGCCTGCACAACAGTGTTGTGGGAACACCGGTTACTCTGAGTTCTCAGGAGCCTCTCAGGAGGCTCAGGTGTGGCCCCACCAGTGCTTCTGTGCCAGCCTCTGAGCAGCACGGGTCTTCCAAAGGAAGATGCTGCCCGGTGTCCTTACCCTTCTTGCCGTGGTGCGGCTGAACTCCCTGAAGATGTGCCCCACCACATCCCAGGCTGAGCAGCTCCGGGCGTTAGCACTGAGCACATCCTTGATGAAGTGCAGAATGGCCCTCCTCACCTGTCAGGAGTCAATTGTGGGTTTGATTTTCCTGCTCGGAAGGCAAAGGGAAGCCACGTGCTCACTGGGGCAGCCCTTTGGGCATGAGCAGAGACAACAAGAGCAGAGGAGAAGCCTTGTCTCCTCAGGTGAGGGCCAGGCCTTAGCACCAGGCTGTGCACTTTCCATGCACTGCACAGGGACCTGACCGCTCCACTCTGCCTGCTCTCCCCACAGGAGCCATCGCAACCATGTGGACAGTGCCCCAGCACCTCCCTGGGCACCCCAGCCCTGCCTGTGTTGGCAGCAGCATCACCACCCCGACAGCGCTTTCCTTTCCCAAATCAGCTCACCTGGATCCTGGGGTCGCTGCACAGACACTGCACAGCCTCCACAACCTGGGGCAGCTTCTCGGTCATCGTGGGCTCTGCAAGAGATGCGCAGAAGCATGCATGGAGGCACAGCCCAGATGGCAAAAGGGATCCCTGGAAGTCCCGACCTGTGGTACTGACCATCAGAGCGAGCCAGAGCAGCGAGCAGACCCAGGGCTGCCACGCATCCAGCCTCCCTGTCAGCGCCCAGCTGTGACTGCAGAAACTGGACCGTTTCCTCTGGGCAGATCCGGGCTGCGGGGAGGAAATCCCGCACTGTGTTAGCAAGAAACTCGCACCCATTCCGGAGGTTTGTGAGAGAGGTTTCGGCCAGGGCACCGCCAAGCATCGCCAAGGCTCCTCTCCTTACCCTGCAGCAGGATGCAGTGGGTCAGCTCTGCTCTGTCTGCCTCGCTGTGCTCCTTGGTGTCATCGGTGAGCTGTGGGAACAAGGTCCATTGGAGAAAATTGTATCAGTACTGAGGATGGAAAAGAAACTTTGCTGCCAGCTCTCATCTCCCTTGGCACTCCCAGTGAGAGGACATGCAGACAAAACACAGCCTGACCCACAGCATCCCTGGGGGCACACACACGGATCTGGGGCAGCCACGGGCATGCAGGAGCTAAGGCTGAGCAGCCGGCAGAGGCTCGGAGCTTTGCAGTCCTCCTGAGACTTAGGCAAGAGGGAAGCTGCTTTGGGCGCAAGGATAGGCTCCCCTTACCTGGTAGAACACGGCGCTGGTGATGGCCAGAAACTTGTCCTTAGGGATGACAGATGGAACTCCCTCTAAGGCCTCCAGGAAGATACTGAGGCTCTGCAAGAGACCAGGAGAGGAAGGAAGGGCTGAAGCCACGTCTAGCCACTTGGGAGCAGAGAAACCGATTCCCACTGGTTTGTCCGCTGGGAGAGCTCCTGCACAGGCGTTCTGGTTTGTCCCGCGCCTCCCAGCAGCAGCAAGAGAGTCCCTCTGCTCTCAACCGAGCCCTGTTTGGGCATCGGTTGCAGGCATTTCCCACCCAGCAGCCCTCTTCTCCCCCATCAGATGCAACTGGACGTGGTCCCCCTGGTTGTTAGCACAGAGCTCCTCAGGCACCAGAGCCCCACAGCGGTGGTGCTGGTGAAGCCTCCCAGCCCCAGGAGGTGGGCCGCGGTGACTCCTGGCTCCCTTCTGGCTCCTGTCCGGGTTGTTCCTTCCTTGACGGAAGAGCTCAGGAAGCCTCAGACCTCCCTTGGACACCTATTCCGTCTTTCTCCAAGGGCTCCTGGCCTCCTCCCTGCATCCCGCTGACCCCTCGTGGCACTTGCACAAGCCCCACATCCACACTGAGCCCTGCAAAACGTCTCACCTTGGTCACCCTGCAGGTGTCTTGGACCTCCTGATACGGGTGCACGAGCCAGAGAAGCTGCTCCCAAACGTGCTCTCGGCACAGCTCTTCTTGAAGGAGGACAGCCATCATGGCAGCCACAGCCCCGAGGACAGCCTGTTTGTCCTGGAGAGGGATGGCAGAGGCCCAGCATCACAGACTGAACGTCTGCCCTTCCTACAGGAGGGCTTTCTCTTTCCCTTCCCCTTTCCCATACCCCCGTGCCCAGTAGGAGACGGGCTCTCTCTGGAGGGCAGGGAGCTTTTCCCCACACCTTCCTCCCCAGCTATTCCTGCCGCAAGGTTGTGACATGGGGCTGCTTCCTGGCAGGGAGATCCAGCCCCAAGCACAAAGCCAGTTTGGGGCCCTTTGCAGAGCCAGCCCGCTCCTTCTCATCACCCTTCTGCTCTCAGCCCGCTGGGCACAGGCAGAGCTGCCGACACGGATGTCCCCGCTGCCATCCCGGGCTGGGAACACAGCACTGCTCACCTTTTCCTCCTTGCAGTCCTGCCAGTTCCTCAGCACAGTGCAGAAGAGCTGGGAAAGATTCTGGTAGATCTGCTGGATTTCCATGGCAGGCCAGGGGCATTGCTTTCCAGAGCACAAGTGAACCTTGACTCCTTCCAGCCATTGTTTCACAACTGAAGAAAAACAAAACAAAACAAAACAAAACAAAACAAAACAAAACAAAAAAAAACCCCGAATAATTAATTAAAAAGAAAAAAAGAAAAAGATGAGAGACTGAGAGAAGAGGGAGCCTGTGAGAGCCTGCAGCAGGGCGAGGTGCAAGGGCTGTCCCGAGCCCCCCTGCTCTGGGGCCGGCACTCACCAGCACAAGCAATGCGCAGGATCCGGCCGCCTCTCACCCAGCCCACCACACTGCGCAGGCCGGCCAGCGTCAGCCACACGAAGGAGATGCACTGTGGAGCTGCAGAGGGGAAGGAGAGGGCCATGGTCAGAGCCCCGGCAGCGAGGGAGGAGGGGCTGCAGCCCTGCATCCCCCAGCTCAACGCAGATCACGCGCAGAGGGGAGAGACCCCTTCAGGAGGCTGAGGGCACTCTACCGTAGCTGGTGAACAGTTTGCTCAGGGTGAGGAGCACAAACTCCTTGGACATCTCCCCCACGGCCTTCAGGTGGCCCTGGAGCTCGGCCATCACCAAGCTGAAGTGTGTCCGGGCCAGAGCCACCAGGACATCGCTGGCAGCCATCCTCACACTGTCTGGCACGCCCTGAAAAAGAGTGACCGGTGACACGCGGCACAGGAGACTGCCTGAGGCCTTCCCTTGGAAGGGCTAAGCCCCTGCTGTCCGCCAGCAGAACACCAGCGCGGGCAGGCGGCTCCCTTTGCCGCCTTTGGGAGTGACCCCTCACCTGGGCTGCCGTCAGGTCCTGGGACACCTCAGCCAGCAGCCGGTTCACCACTCCGCACGGCGGGCGACTGTCACCTTCCCGCAGGACGTGCTCCAGCTCGCAGTACGCCTGCGCTCGGTCACCCTGGGGACAGGGATCAGTCACGTTTTGCTTTGCCCTTCTTCCCGGGGAGCCGCCCGCTGCCACCCATCGCTATGCCGATGTGCTGCCAGGGCCTGGCACCCACAGGGCCGTGGCACTGGGGCAGGGCAAGGACTGATGGTTGGATGTCCCCATCTCACCTCCTTGTCTTGCAGGCGCTGCAGCAGCAAAGTCACGGCACAGGCGGGGACAGGGCTTGCCACCCTGCCTCTGGCCCTGCGACGTGTACCTCTGGGCACGCAGCCCACACAGGCAAAGAGACCTGCAAGGAAAGAGCAGAGCAGCTGCCACTGGTGTTGCTTGGAGCCAGGGCCGAGCATCCGGCCAGCTCGGGGAGAAACCCAGCCCCACAGCGTGGGGTGGGCTGTGCCGGCACATGTGTGGTCGGCACGGAGAGGGGAGAGAGCCTTCCCCTTGCTGGGATACTGGGG
The DNA here is from genome assembly GCF_016699485.2 of Gallus gallus. Classification (NCBI taxonomy): domain Eukaryota; kingdom Metazoa; phylum Chordata; class Aves; order Galliformes; family Phasianidae; genus Gallus; species Gallus gallus. The sequence continues at coordinate 114,108,954 of NC_052532.1, forward strand.
AAACCACGGTGGGTGGCTGCACTCAGCAGAGCAAGGACTGTGCTGATGGCGTGCCCTAAACAGGCATTGGTGGCACACATGCGCTCGGGCAGCGTCACGGTGTCCAGAGAGGTGGAGGGACCTCACCTCGAAGGGCTCTCAGCCGCTCCATCACAGCAGGAAATCTCCAGGTAGACACAATGCTCTCTCTGGGTCCTCTTCCTGCGCCTCTCGCAAGAGACTGAGCCACCGCTCCCACCGCTGCCACAGGGGTGGAAGAGGCAGTCACTGTGACATCACAGCGAGGAGTGTCACGTCACAGAGAATGACGTGCCCTGGGCTAGGGACCAGCCAGCATGCAGGGCAACCTTGCAGGCCCCAGAACACAGCACGTTTTTGTGACGCACTCAGCTCTGGGGTGGACCGTGTTCTGTGCTGGATCAGGGAATCACCTCAGGTGATGGGGTGAGGGAGAGCCCCTGCCAGGCAGCAGCTGCCAGGTGCCATTGCTCAGCAGTAGCTTAGTGACTGGGGACTCCATACAAGGAGGCACTGCAGCCCCCATTTGCTGCCCAGACAACCTCTCCAGAGAGCTTTGCTGCCTTGTGGGGGCACGTGTCAGAGACATTAAAGAGACTCCACCACATGTGATCAAACAAGACCACCATCCACTTGCTGTCATTCAAGTAGGGTCATGGGAGGATGCCATGAGGAAATAGCAGAACATCAGAAAGGGACTTTGCATCCCTTGGAAAGACGCTAAAGGGATTCGGGAGAGCCAGGAGTGTTCTCCTCTGTCCTCCTGAGCTCCCAGGAGGGTTCTCCTCTGTCCTCCTGACTGGTGTCTGGGTCCCAGAAGGACGGAGGAGGACAGAGGAGGTACATTACTGGCTGAGGGGACGGTGTCGGGATCGAGGTTTTGTGTACCCTGATCTTGGGCACGCCTTTGAGAGACCAGGTGTGAGCATGAGACGGAATGCGACTGAGTAGCTGGGGCCAAAGTGCTCTGGTGAGCAAGCTGGCTGGGCTGCTTACCAGAGCGTTAAACAAGATTTGATGGAGGAAGGGGATGGAGTTCCTTGTGACAGAGAAGGGCCTGGGAATGCTGTCTTTTTTAGTAAACTGTGTAGAAAAACCTCCCAGTTGTCCAGTAGGATCTTGTGAGGACTCTTCAGAGAAAATAGCATTGCCAAGAGCCCGCCTTAAACCTTCCTGCATCCCTCTAGAGATACCTGCAACCTCTGCTTCCCTACAGAGCCCATATAGCAATGCACACCACATGGGGAATAAACAAAAAGAACTAGAGATCCGTGCGTGCTTACAAGGATGTGATCTCATTGCAATCCCAGAGACATGGTGGGACAGCTCACACAAGTGGCATGCTGTTGTGGGTGGCAAGGCAAGGTGAGGTGGGGGACTTGCTCTTTATGTGAGAAACTGCTAGAATGCATTGAGCTCCACTGGGGGGGGGGGGGGGGGGGGGGCGCCTGATGAACAAGTGGATAGCTTGTGGGTAAGAATTAAGGGGCGGGCTAACATAGGTGACACTGTTGTGGGTGTGTGCTACAGGCCACCTGATCAGGAGGAGGAAGTGGATGAGGCCTTTTACAAACAGCTGGAAGTAGCCTTGCCACCCCCGGCACTCGTTCTTATGGGGGACTTCAACCATCCTGATATTTGTTGGCAAAGTAACAAAGCCAGGCACACAAGGTCCAGGCAGTTCCTGCAGTGTATTGGTGATTACTTTCTGACGCAAGGTGGTGGGGGATCTGATGTGGAGGGATGTGCTACTTGACCTTGTTTTTAGCATCGAGGAAGGGCTGGTAAGGGATGAGAAGGCTGGGGGCAGGTTGGGATGCAGCAATCATGAGGTAGTAGCGTTCAAGATCTTGTGTGGAAGAATCAAAGCAATAAGTAGGAGTGCTACCCTGGACTTCAGGAGAGCCTACTTGGAGGTATCCCACGGGCTAGTGTGTTAGAAGGTAAGGGGGCCCATGAGAGCTCATTGGCCCTTTAACTCCACTTCTTCCGAGCTTAAGATCAGTTGTGAAAGACAAAGCTGGAGTTTTTTTTTGGCTCAAAGTTTGCTTTGTGAGGCCTTTCTTGTGATAAGACTCTAACTGACAACCGTGAATTATCTAGGGGGGGGCAAGTGGTGGGCGTCACCGCGCCACAATACTTCTGCTTATGACTGTAAAGATAAGCAGAAGGACCAGCAGTCTTGTTCAGGGGGTGTGGCTTGAAAGAGCTGACCACTGCAAAAGGTGATAATGCTTGCGCGTGGCAGCGCAGGCACCACTCCCTGCTGGCTTATGTGTTGGGGCAGGTGTGCCATGCTAACAGAGAGAAAAGAAGAAGAAGACAAAAAACTGAGAAAGTGGGGATAAGAGGCCCTCACTAAACAAAGGACTGGGGAGAAGAACTGCCAAAGAAAAGAAATCTTTGACAGAGCGTCATGGTTTTATGATTTTTGTTATCACTATTCCACATCGTAGCATCATGAAAAGCATGGGGAATTAAAGAGTTAATGGGACTGACAAGGGTTCTGTGGACTGACAACTTTCCGGATACCTGGTTCTCAGAAGAGAGCAAGAACTACATACCCCAGAGGACTTTGCGTTCAGAGGGGAAGATAAGACCCCCAGGTCACAGGACTTGCTCTCTTGCTCTCACTGCCTGGCAGTGTGTGGTTGTGCTCCCCAGCTGTTTCACCTTCAATTCCGAGCAAGGCCTTTGGCTTTGGACTCTCTCTCATTTTATTTGATTTATTAGTCTCAATTCCAATTATATTGTACTATATTGTGTTATCTTGCATTCTGATCTCATATTTAGTAAAATTAACGTGATATGAAAATAACTGTATTCCTTAGATGGTTGCCACTGTTCTGTCTTTGGGCCCAGCTCCCATCTCCCTACACACTCCCTTTCCCTTTTTGAGCCGGTGGGCCGGCGGGCCTGCTGTTTCCCTGTCACAGACACGGATGGATCTAGATAACTCCGTGACATGGAGGAATTCCCCGGGAGGAAGAAACCTCTTTGGAAGAACCCCCCAGGGCCTGCTTGCTGCAAAGCTTCCTGGCTTTCTCCCATCCCCCACAGTGATTGGACGAGATCCTGAGATCAGTGGGCATACTTTTATCCGCTGTTCTGGATACCCTCTCCAAGCAATTGGAAGAGAAGAAGGCTATCGGGCGCAGTCAACGTGGATCTACCAAGGGGAAGTCATGCTTAACCAACCCGACAGCCTTCTCTGATGTCATCACTGGCTGGGTAGGCGGGGGGAGAGCAGTGGATGTTGTGTGCCTTGACTTCAGCAAGGCATTTGACACCATATTTCACACCATTCTCGTTTTGAAACTTAGAAAGTGTGAAGGAATCTCTGGAGATCGTTGAGACCAACCGCCCTGCTCAAAGCAATTCCCTACAGGAGGCTGAGCAGAAAAGTGTCCTGGATCACCCCCCTCAAGTTGCTGGCCGCGCTCTTTTTGACATGCCCCGGGATACCATTGGCCTTCTTGGCCGCAAGGGCACACTGCAGGCTCACGGCCAGCCTGCTGTCCATCGGGACACCCAGGTCCTTCTCTGCAGAGCTCCTCTCCTGCAGGTCAGCCCCTAGCGCAAAAAATACGCAGCTGTGCTTTCTGTTTTGCTACAGGAATTAGAGAATAAGTTTCAAGACTGCCAAAACTTCATCCACTTCTTTGTTTCTTTGCAGCTCCATTTTCCGATGACATAAATACTGGCTGATACATAAATTACTGGGTGATTTTCAAATGGAACATGTAGAGCTGCAATCTAAAGCCTGTTCTCTTTATTAAACAGTAAAGAAATTAAAAAAAAATAAAATAAGTTTTGTTACTTATTATGTTATCTGATGCATTTTCTGAGGGCTGCTCTGAAAGTAATGCCTCTCATTGTATGGTGTTGGCCCATGACGTCAGAGGCGGATGCTGGTGGTGTGGCAGTAGGGGCCAAACCTTCCCACCGGTATTCCATGACGTTATTGCCGTGCGACAGATGGCAGCAGAGGGGCAGTCTGACACAATGGGTCTGACGTGGAAGTGCACGTGAAGCAGAGGTGTGTCACTGAACTCCTCCACGTGGAAAAAAATGTCACCCACTGACATTCATCGACGCACACGGAGCGTTGAAGAAGACCAAGCAGTGGATGTGAGCACGGTGAGGTGGTGGGCAGTGGCAATAGCAACAGTAGGTCACCTCCGCTGCTGCAGATTGTTACAAGCACGGTATGCAGGCTCTACTTCATCACTGGTGAAAAGGCATAGCTCATGGTGGGGACAGTTTTGTGGCTGAGAATGTGAAGAGGTTTCAAGAGGGATTACAGCTTGACTCTGTGGAACCATTTTCAAAGTGAGTTAAAGCAGGATTTCTTTCCAAAAGTCTGGCAGCCTGTATCTGGATGGCAGAGATGTTGGCATTAAGGGGCTGCATGGCCCTGGGCAGCTGGGAGCAAGTCTGAGCCTTGCTGCCACTGGGCGCACGCACTCACACAAACAGGTGTGCACGTGTGCATGCGTGCAGACACGCACACACACGCACGCACGACTGCCCTACTGACAGAAGATACAGAGAAGACAGTGTTACTGAGTGCCTTCTCTGTCTCTGTCTATACTGCTGGAGGCTGTCCTGAGGAGCCCTGTACCCCTGAGGCCCCAGAGGAAGTCAGGATCAAGGAGGAGTTTGCCTCAGTTGTTGAGGACTGGGTTAAGGAGCAATTAAGCAACCTAGACATCCGTGGTCCTGATGTGATGCACCTGTGGGTGCTGAGGGAGCTGGCAGAAGTCATTGCTAGGCCACTCTCCGTTATCTTTGGTAAGCTGTGGGGAGCAAGACACTATAGACTGATCAGCCTCCCCTCCATCCCTGGAAAGGTGATGGAAAAACTTATCCTTGGCACTGCCTCTAGGCACATCACGGATAAGAGGGTCATTAGGGGCAGTCAACATGGCTTCACCAAGGGGAAGTCATGCTTGACCAACTTGATAGCTTTTTATGAAGAGGTAACCAGGTGGGTAGATGATGGTAAAGCTGTGGATGTGGTCTATCTTGATTTTAGTAGAGCATTTGACACCGTCTCCCACAGCATCCTCGCAGCTAAACTGAGGAAGTGTGGTCTGGATGATTGAGCAGTGAGGTGGCCTGTGAACCAGCTGAAGGAAAGAAGCCAGAGAGTTGTGGTCAGTGGGACAGAGTGAGTCTAGCTGGAGACTTGTAGTTCCTCAAGGGTTGGTACCGGGACCAGTACTATTCAATATATTCATCAGTGATTTGGATGAGGGAGTAGAGTGCACTGTTAGCAAGCTTGCTGATGGCACAAAACTGGGAGAAGTGGCTGACACGCTAGAAGGCTGTGCTGCCACCCAGCAAGACCTAGATAGGCTGGAGAGTTGGGCAGGGAGAAATCAAATGAAATACAGCAAGGGCAAGCGTAGAGACTTGTATCTGGGCAAGAACAACACCAGGTACCAGTATAGGCTGGGGACTGACCTGTTGGAGAGCAGCGATGGGGAAAGGGACCTGGGGGTTCTGGTGGACAGCAGGGTGACCATGAGCCAGCACTGCAAGAAGGCCAATGGCATCCTGGGGTGTATTAGAAGGGGTGTGGTTAGTAGGCCGAAAAGGGTTCTCCTCCCCCTCTACTCTGCCCTGGTGAGACCGCATCTGCAGTATTACGTCCAGTTCTGGGCCCCTCCATTCAAGGACAGGGAACTGCTTGAGAGAATCCAGCGCAGAGCCACAAAGATGATGAAGGGACTGGAGCATCTCCCTTACCAGGAAAGGCTGACGGAGCTGGGTCTCTTTAGCTTGGAGGAGACCGAGAGGTGGCCTCATTAACATTTATAAATATGCAAAGGGTGTGCATCAGAAGGATGGAGCCAGGCTCTTCTCAGTCACATCCAGTGATAGGACAAGGGGTAATGGCTGCAAGCTGGAACATAGGAGGTTCCACAAAAATATGAGAAGACACTTCTTCCTGGTGAGGGTAACAGAACACTGCAACGGGCTGCCCAGAGAGGTTGTGGGGTCTCCTTCTCTGGAGACATTCAAAACCTGCCTGGACACATTCCTGAGTGACCTAATCAAGGCATTCCGGCTAAAGCGGGAGGATTGGACTACATGATCTTTCAAGGTTCCTTCCAACCCTGACATTTGGTGATTCTGTGATTCTGTGACTGGTATGGAGAAGAGACAGCAGCTATTACAATGAAGACTTAAAATATATATATATACTCTTTTCACTTCTTAGGCCAGGATTCTAGCATTTATTTTCTCAAGATAAAGAATACATTTTTTTTTTTTAGCTCATCTGTCCTTCTCTTTTCTCTTTTCTTCTTCTCTTCTCTTTTCTCCCTCTCCCTCTCCCTCTCCCTCTCCCTCTCCCTCTCCCTCTCCCTCTCCCTCTCCCTCTCCCTCTCGCTCTCCCTCTCCCTCTCCCTCTCCTTCTCTTCTTCCCCTGCTCTCCCCTGCTCTCCCCTGCTCTACTCTCCTCTCCTCTCCTCTCTCCTCCTCTCCTCTCCTCTCCTCTCCTCTCCTCTCCTCTCCTCTCCTCTCCTCTCCTCTCCTCTCCTCTCCTCTCCTCTCCTCTCCTCTCCTCTCCTCTCCTCTCCTCTCCTCTCCTCTCCTCTCCTCTCCTCTCCTCTCCTCCCTTCCCTTCCCTTCCCTTCCCTTCCCTTCCCTTCCCTTCCCTTCCCTTCCCTTCCCTTCCCTTCCCTTCCCTTCCCTTCCCTTCCCTTCCCTTCCTTTTCTTCTCTTTTCCCTCTCTTCTCTTCTTTCCCTTCCCCTCTCTCTTCTCTTCTCTTCTCTTCTCTTCTCTTCTCTTCTCTTCTCTTCTCTTCTCTTCTCTTCTCTTCTCTTCTCTTCTCTTCTCTTCTCTTCTCTTCTCTTCTCTTCTCTTCTCTTCTCTTCTCTTCTCTTCTCTTCTCTTCTCTTCTCTTCTCTTCTCTTCTCTTCTCTTCTCTTCTCTTCTCTTCTTCGCTTCTCCTCTTTTTTCCTTTCTTTTCTTGTCTTTTCTTGTCTTGTCTTGTCTTGTCTTGTCTTCTCCCTGCTGCACCATTGAAGAGAAAACTGTCTTACTCTCCTCCATGTCTCGCTAGAAAAAGGAGAGTCTCAAGTCACGACTGAGTAATTTTCAACTCAAACAGACTTTGAGAGGAAAAAAGAAAAGCTGCGTCCTCCCAGGAACCCTCTGGCAGAGGCAAGCTACAACTGGGACCGCAACAATAGCAAAGGCAGGAGTGCCAGTACCTGTCTGTGGGCTCAACGCCTGTGGAAGAAGCTGTCAATTGTGATGTCTGTGTGACAGCGGGTGAGGATGGCCACCGCCTGGCACAGGAATGGCGTGTTCGTGCTGTGCTGCAGGGACGACATGCAGCTGCGCAGGATGTAGATGATCGGTGAAAGATCAAGCTGAAAGAAGAAGGGGAGAAAGAATGACTTGCTGCATCCTTGACTCTGCAGGACCTAATCATGGACATTCAGCACATGAACGGTGCCTGCTCCCTTGACATGCCGCCAAGGCCTAAGCCTACATTTCACACCGGTCACCCTGTCCAAGCCCTGGCTCTGCGCTCAGGCTGTGCTTCTTTAGCACAAGAGGCAAACGGCACAAGGTGTAGTGCAACAGCCAACAAAAGTCCAAGGCTCGTGGAAGAAAGTCTCTTACATCCCGACAGATGTCCTTTCCATGCATCTGCAGAAAGGTGATCATCCACTTCCCAGCAGCACGCACACGCATTCCTTTGGCCTTCCGGAAGGTGTCCTTGATGGCCATCATGAAATCTATGGTGTGTTCCAGGGAGAAGCTTCTGCATACAATCTGCAGAGAAATGAGAAGCAGGAGAGATCCCATCACTGCTCTGCAGCAGCTCTTCCAAACATAAAGCAGTCTTGAGGGCATTCTTAGTTCAGCAGCTTGCCAGTCATTCAGGTGGCAATCACAACGCTCCTGCTGTCCTTACTGTGCTGTTTATACATAAGGTGGTTGAGCCTTCTCTCAGCTTCTCCACCCATGCTGTTTGCTTACATGCAAAGCCTACCTCCCAGCAGCCACAGTCACACGCGCGCACACACAGTCACACACACACGTGTCATAGAATCAGCTCCTTGCGTGGGGTGCCTTAAGGTCAGACGTAGCTCAGTGCCTCCTGCTACTTGCTGAGAAAAGTGATCTCAGGGTGACAGCTCATTCTGGAAACGGTGTGAGAGGCTGAGGGGAGCAGAGGGACGTGCAAAAGCCTACGCACTGAGATCGCACCACCCCTTTTTGGGTCCACTTACCCGCGCGATTTTGGAAGCGGTCTGGAGCTGACAGACGGTGCTGCGGTCATTCAGCCCCTCACACAGGCTCCCGATGTCTCCTGTCTGGATGACTCTGTTGGTCGCCTTGGCTGGAAAGAGCACAGGGAGAAAAGGGAAGTCATGCTTCTGGAAACGGAACCGCTTTCCACAGGGGAGAGACAGAGGACAGGGTGGAGAGGAGAAGAGAGCTGCGCACGGTGCCTCTCCCTCCTGTAAACTGGGCCCAGCCCGTGGGGTTCTGGTAGTGCTGCGGAGGAGAGCAGAGGGCTGGCTCACGCCTGCTCTACTCACCTTGGATTTGGAGAAGGGAGCTCAGACAGGTGACAGCCAACTGGCGGGAGGTGGGCATGGGGTCACACATCAGAGGCACCAGCAATCCCACCAAGGAGCCAAAGTGCTTGCAGGCGTCTCCTCTCTGCAGGGATGAGAGGCAGGAAAAAAGCTGTAGGCAGCCCCAGCTCTCCCTAGCTTCTCCCGCCTGTGCCTTCCCCACGGGGTGGGTGTCACAGCATGCACAGCTGAGTGGAGCTCGCCTGCCAGCTCAGGGGCACTGGGGAGGGAGCAGGGGCATGTGGTGGGGCTCTTTACTCACTCCACGCTCTTCACAAACAGCCAGCAGCTGGGAGCAGGTCTGCAGGGCCCTCTTGCGCTCCCACATGTTGCCTGACGTCATTGATCTCTGCAGGACGTGGGACAGAGCATCTGTATCACTGCGGACATCTTTTCTTTCCCTTCATGCCAGCCCTCTCCCAGTCCCTCATTTCCCAGCACTTTCCCTCAGGGCCTGCCCTGTGGCTCCACGCAGCCCCCCACCTCGCTGAGCACCGGCACTGCTGCCCCTGCTCTCTGCAGACACTCCTGCCTCCTAACCCAGGAGCTTTTCCTTGGCTGTGGCCTGCCAGGGGCTGCTTCTGCCTTTCTCCCTGCAGGGCCCATTTCTCTGCCCATTTCTGAGCTTGCAGTGAGCTGGCATGTCAGCAAGAGGTCCCCTCTCGTTGTCCTCTCAGTCCCCAGACCTCTGTCTCCGCTATTGACAGGCACCATGCTTGCTTCCTCCCTTGACCCACATGTACTCACATGGACTATGTTCTGGAAGAAGCCACTGGTGGTCTCTGTCTCGAGCAGGACCACCATGAGCCGGCCCAGAGCTTTCAGTGACGTTTGCAGAAGCTGAAAGCAGAAGAGGGGATTGAGCTGTGGCATCATGGTTGCTGCCAGAGCATAGGTTGTGTGTGCCGAGGAAGGGCTCCAACCAAGAGGTGGCTGTGAAAGTCACGGCAGGTTACCTGCAGGTACTGAGCTGCTTGCTGTGACTTCCTGATCTTCAGCATCATCTCCGCTGAAGGGTGTGTCACAATAGTCTTGCAGCACAGACTCAGCATGTCACACATGTCTTTGCTTCCTACAGATGGCTTCAGCTTGCTGAACAAAAAAAGGACAAAAAAAGGAAGAGAAAGCAGACAGGGCCTTTAGCAGTGCTCTCCAGGCTGGTTCAGACAACATCAGAGTTTCTTCTAACGGAACAGCTGCAAAGCCAACATCCCCAGCCTGAGCTGCTGAGCACTGTCTTCAGTTCCAGCATCACCCACCTCCTCCCCGGCATCAGTGAACCACCTCCTGCTCTGAAGGGAAGGAGACACCGAGTCTCCCTTCTCTCCCGTGCCAGGGGACAGGAGCACCAGGGCCTTTCTCCCTCCCAGAACCTCAGCTTCGCTGGGCACAGCAGCCCAGCCATCTCTCCTGTAGAAGTGACTCCCGACCCTCTGCCCCCTCCAGGCCTTCGGGAGCTACCCAGAAGGGGATCCACCATCCTGCCTTGCAACCCCAGAGGCTCCCACCCTTACCTCAACTGCTCCAGGGCCAGAACCACCTTGAGGGGCACTGGGGAGACAGGGGTGCCCAAGCAATACTTCTTCAGCAAGTCCTGCAAGTCCCAGAGAGACACGGTCAAAGTGGGCAAGGGGCAGAGCGAGAGTTCTTCCGCCAGACCCACAGGCAGACACAACTGCCACACACCAGCCCCATCACTCGCGCATTTCCCACGGAGGCAGTGCAGGATGCAGCAGCTGCACAGCTGGTGGACCTCGCCTGCTGCCCAGCCGCTGCCTGCCAGCACACAAGGTCCCCACCAGCCGGAGACGTGTGGCTGAGGGACACCCGTATGGCTCTGGGGAATTGAGCCTTGTAGCACAGCCCAAAACTCCGCTACAGACAGCCCTGGCTCTGGGCACTCACCGTCAGGATCTCCAGCAGCTTGCCCTTCAAGGAGGGGTTAAAGCAGGCAGAGTCACCCACTGCTTGGAAGGCAGAGCTGAAGTCTGTGATGCTCTGCAGCAGCGCAAGCGTGTTCTGCAGGTCCTGAGGCCCAAGAGAGAAGAACATTCTTTGAACTGCGGGAAGGGCCAAGGGCTGCAAGGGGAACACGTGGGGGCAACGCTAAGGGAAGGGCTTGCATCTTCATCTGAGCACAAACCAGTCCCCGAGGGACCTTTGGAAAGAGAAGGCCCATCTCAGCATCCCCCCACGTGGAGGGGCTGCAGCTGGGTGCTCAGACAGCCTGGCACGCTACGAGCTCTCACCCGGCAGCTGCAGCTGTAGAGCAGCAGGATGTTGCCCACCATGTCTCCCTCCAGGCGGGCCAGCAGCTGTTCCTTGGAGGCACGCAGTGCCAAGCTGCCGTGGGCAAGGATGAGGGCGCTGCGGGTGGCCTGAGCTCTTCTGCTGTCCAGCTCCATCTGTGTGGGAAGAAATGCCTTGAGACACTCGCTCAGCAGCCCCCGGTGCCCCACAATGCACCTGGGCTCCCAAGTGAAAATAAGGCAGCAGAAAGCCAAGATGGAAATGCGTAACGCTTCACCTTCTTGCGTCTGGAAATCCTCCCATTCTGGCCTCTGCACAGCCTGGACGCAAACATGGTGAGCGTGTCCAGGGCTGTGTGGAAGTTGGTCTCAGCAGCATGGCTGAGAAGAGAGATCATTCCCTGCACAAAAGAACAAGGGGCAGTTGGCGCAGGCCTGAACCTACTGGTATGGCCAGCCACAGTGGTGGGGCTGGTCCTCGCCTGAGGGAAAGAGCAGCAGTGAGGAGATCGAAAGGCTCGGAGCAGGGCCAGGAGAAGCGCTCTGCCCAAGGGACAGAGCGGGGATGCTGGCAGAAGCTGGCTGGGAAGAGACCTCACCTGGGCCTCAGAGGGCTCCTCTGCATTTGCTTCCTCCAGGTGTTGCAGGAGCTTCCCTTGGATGTGGAGGACTTCCTTACAAGCTCCCAGCACTGTCCCCAGAGCCTTGTACAGGAAGGACTGCATGGGAAGGGAAGAGAAGGGATGGGAAGGGAAGGAAGAAGCTGAGATGTGGCAGCAGCCTGACCTGCTGGGAGAGGGCCAGGTGGGAAGGACCCACGCTCCCTGGGAGACGCTGAGAGCAGGTGCAGGGCCGAGCTTTAGCCACCCCCAGGCAGTTTGCAGGGAAAGGCCCTCTGGGGGGCACGGGCCAGGGAAGCAGCGTGAGCGGCCCGTGTGAGCAGAGCACCACCCGCAGCCCCTGCACCAGTTGGGCACCTGCGGCTGCACCGCTGGGTAGAGCCGGGGGGAACCCACCTTTTCTCCAGAGCTGCTGGGAGAGCTGCTCAGCCACCGGCTCAGCTCGCAGCTCAGGCCCTTGGTCCAGGCCTCATCCTCCATGGTAGCCAGTGACGCCCTCAGGAACTGTTGGAGAAGAGGAGAAGCCAATGTTTCCTTGCCCTTTGCCTCTTCCCACATTCCCACATCGCCGCAGTCTTCTGGGGAGAGGTGACTGGAACAGCAGTCCCTCTCCCAGCTCCCCCCAGCAGTCCCTCCCTTATAGCCGCCTGCTGCTCTTCTCCTAGGACCCCCCTTGGGCTTGGGACAAAGAGGAAGAGGCAGCACCACAAAGGCATGCGGCCGCTCCACAGCAGCATTTGAGAGGCTGTTCCTGTCCTGTATGGGAGCGGGGCTCCTTGAGACAGGCAGACACTTCTCCGCACCGTGCCTTCCGGCAATGCTGTACCTTTAGGAGGCGCTGCTCCCACTCCGCAGAGTCCGGGAAGCTCTCATCTTTCCCTGCACAGCAACAAGAAGCAAAAGACCCTTGCTTGGGATCAAGCCACAAAGGAAGAGCTGCTGCAAACCTGGTTTGCCTGGGCACTCGGCACTGCCAAACTGGGACCTGCACACCCTACGCAATGACCTGTCCCTCCCCACAAACACTGTCCCTGCAGGAACACAGAACTGCTCCAAGACTGCTATCTGAGGAGACGTGGAGGGCCCATCTGTGCCCTGGAATGGGCAGATCCCCAGGGGGGAAAGCTCCCCGGGCCTCAGTGCTGTCTCCCTGGAATGGGAACAGCAGCAGAGCAAGTGCTGGGCTGCAGGCAATGCTTCCCCTCTGCCACGCTGCAGAGCTCCATTTTCACTCCCCCCCTTCCCTGCCTCCTCCCCTCCCTCCCCACCAGCACTTTACCTTTGAGGCACTGCAGCAGCAGGGGGATCTCAGTGGCCCACATGGCCCCCACAGCTCTGTGGATTTTGCCGTGGAGGCTCAGCATGAGGAGCAAGGCAGCGGCTTGGAGTTCGCTGCCTGCAAAAGGGCTCCCTGCCACCACCTGAGTGAGAGCAAGGAGAAGCAGGGTCACTTCTGCAGCAAGAGCAGCAGCTTCTCCCAGGAGGGAAGCGCAGCTTGGCTCTGCCCTGGCAGGCAAGGAGCAGCCAGCAACTTTGCCCATGGTGCTGCAAGCCCGGGAAGAGAATGGCATCCCCATGGGTGAGGCAGGCGCTGGCGTGCTCGGCCATGCTGCTTCCTCCTCGGGGCTCATGGCACCGGCCTCTGGAGCATCTACTCACCAGCAGGCGTGCCAGCAGTGTCTGGGGAGTCAGCAGTGGGCCTGTGGGGAGAAGGAAGTGCTGAGTGAGATGCCGAGACATGCTGTGCTCCCCCACGTGCACCTCCGCTGTCCATTCTTGGTGCTGTCACGGGTCAACAGAGCTCACTGGGGGAGTTTCTGCTCCTACCTTGAAACATGGAGCTGAGGAAATGGGGATCCAGGTCTTCTATCTCCCGCACCATCAGGTCCCCTCTCTCAGCCAGCGCTTGGACACAGCGGGAGACCGGGATCAGCATGCCGGTGTACTGGGCTGGCACCACGTACAGCAGCAGCCGGGGCCACAGGAGCTGTAGGGAACGAGGCGGTTGAGCGTGTCAGCTTTCCTGCCTCCGCTCAGAGATGAAGAGGACTCTGTGAATTTCCCTGAGTCTTGTGTGTTTTAGAGCACACTGGAGGAGAGACCGGGGGTGTTGGAATGGGATGAGGAACACGTGGTGTGAAGGCAAGGAGTGGCAGCAGGTCAGATTGTGACTCACTTTGCTCATCCCGCTCGCAGAGACATCCAGTGACCCCAGGATGTCCATACACAGCTCTTGGAGAGCTCCTTCTTCCTGGGCTTCCTGGGCAGAAAGGTCTCCGGCTGCCTGCACAACAGTGTTGTGGGAACACCGGTTACTCTGAGTTCTCAGGAGCCTCTCAGGAGGCTCAGGTGTGGCCCCACCAGTGCTTCTGTGCCAGCCTCTGAGCAGCACGGGTCTTCCAAAGGAAGATGCTGCCCGGTGTCCTTACCCTTCTTGCCGTGGTGCGGCTGAACTCCCTGAAGATGTGCCCCACCACATCCCAGGCTGAGCAGCTCCGGGCGTTAGCACTGAGCACATCCTTGATGAAGTGCAGAATGGCCCTCCTCACCTGTCAGGAGTCAATTGTGGGTTTGATTTTCCTGCTCGGAAGGCAAAGGGAAGCCACGTGCTCACTGGGGCAGCCCTTTGGGCATGAGCAGAGACAACAAGAGCAGAGGAGAAGCCTTGTCTCCTCAGGTGAGGGCCAGGCCTTAGCACCAGGCTGTGCACTTTCCATGCACTGCACAGGGACCTGACCGCTCCACTCTGCCTGCTCTCCCCACAGGAGCCATCGCAACCATGTGGACAGTGCCCCAGCACCTCCCTGGGCACCCCAGCCCTGCCTGTGTTGGCAGCAGCATCACCACCCCGACAGCGCTTTCCTTTCCCAAATCAGCTCACCTGGATCCTGGGGTCGCTGCACAGACACTGCACAGCCTCCACAACCTGGGGCAGCTTCTCGGTCATCGTGGGCTCTGCAAGAGATGCGCAGAAGCATGCATGGAGGCACAGCCCAGATGGCAAAAGGGATCCCTGGAAGTCCCGACCTGTGGTACTGACCATCAGAGCGAGCCAGAGCAGCGAGCAGACCCAGGGCTGCCACGCATCCAGCCTCCCTGTCAGCGCCCAGCTGTGACTGCAGAAACTGGACCGTTTCCTCTGGGCAGATCCGGGCTGCGGGGAGGAAATCCCGCACTGTGTTAGCAAGAAACTCGCACCCATTCCGGAGGTTTGTGAGAGAGGTTTTGGCCAGGGCACCGCCAAGCATCGTCAAGGCTCCTCTCCTTACCCTGCAGCAGGATGCAGTGGGTCAGCTCTGCTCTGTCTGCCTCGCTGTGCTCCTTGGTGTCATCGGAGAGCTGTGGGAACAAGGTCCATTGGAGAAAATTGTATCAGTACTGAGGATGGAAAAGAAACTTTGCTGCCAGCTCTCATCTCCCTTGGCACTCCCAGTGAGAGGACATGCAGACAAAACACAGCCTGACCCACAGCATCCCTGGGGGCACACACACGGATCTGGGGCAGCCACGGGCATGCAGGAGCTAAGGCTGAGCAGCCGGCAGAGGCTCGGAGCTTTGCAGTCCTCCTGAGACTTAGGCAAGAGGGAAGCTGCTTTGGGCGCAAGGATAGGCTCCCCTTACCTGGTAGAACACGGCACTGGTGATGGCCAGAAACTTGTCCTTAGGGATGACAGATGGAACTCCCTCTAAGGCCTCCAGGAAGACACTGAGGCTCTGCAAGAGACCAGGAGAGGAAGGAAGGGCTGAAGCCACGTCTAGCCACTTGGGAGCAGAGAAACCGATTCCCACTGGTTTGTCCGCTGGGAGAGCTCCTGCACAGGCGTTCTGGTTTGTCCGCGCCTCCCAGCAGCAGCAAGAGAGTCCCTCTGCTCTCAACCGAGCCCTGTTTGGGCATCGGTTGCAGGCATTTCCCACCCAGCAGCCCTCTTCTCCCCCATCAGATGCAACTGGACGTGGTCCCCCTGGTTGTTAGCACAGAGCTCCTCAGGCACCAGAGCCCCACAGCGGTGGTGCTGGTGAAGCCTCCCAGCCCCAGGAGGTGGGCCGCGGTGACTCCTGGCTCCCTTCTGGCTCCTGTCCGGGTTGTTCCTTCCTTGACGGAAGAGCTCAGGAAGCCTCAGACCTCCCTTGGACACCTATTCCGTCTTTCTCCAAGGGCTCCTGGCCTCCTCCCTGCATCCCGCTGACCCCTCGTGGCACTTGCACAAGCCCCACATCCACACTGAGCCCTGCAAAACGTCTCACCTTGGTCACCCTGCAGGTGTCTTGGACCTCCTGATACGGGTGCACGAGCCAGAGAAGCTGCTCCCAAACGTGCTCTCGGCACAGCTCTTCTTGAAGGAGGACAGCCATCATGGCAGCCACAGCCCCGAGGACAGCCTGTTTGTCCTGGAGAGGGATGGCAGAGGCCCAGCATCACAGACTGAACGTCTGCCCTTCCTACAGGAGGGCTTTCTCTTTCCCTTCCCCTTTCCCATACCCCCGTGCCCAGTAGGAGACGGGCTCTCTCTGGAGGGCAGGGAGCTTTTCCCCACACCTTCCTCCCCAGCTATTCCTGCCGCAAGGTTGTGACATGGGGCTGCTTCCTGGCAGGGAGATCCAGCCCCAAGCACAAAGCCAGTTTGGGGCCCTTTGCAGAGCCAGCCCGCTCCTTCTCATCACCCTTCTGCTCTCAGCCCGCTGGGCACAGGCAGAGCTGCCGACACGGATGTCCCCGCTGCCATCCCGGGCTGGGAACACAGCACTGCTCACCTTTTCCTCCTTGCAGTCCTGCCAGTTCCTCAGCACAGTGCAGAAGAGCTGGGAAAGATTCTGGTAGATCTGCTGGATTTCCATGGCAGGCCAGGGGCATTGCTTTCCAGAGCACAAGTGAACCTTGACTCCTTCCAGCCATTGTTTCACAACTGAAGAAAAACAAAACAAAACAAAACAAAACAAAACAAAACAAAACAAAAAAAAACCCCGAATAATTAATTAAAAAGAAAAAAAGAAAAAGATGAGAGACTGAGAGAAGAGGGAGCCTGTGAGAGCCTGCAGCAGGGCGAGGTGCAAGGGCTGTCCCGAGCCCCCCTGCTCTGGGGCCGGCACTCACCAGCACAAGCAATGCGCAGGATCCGGCCGCCTCTCACCCAGCCCACCACACTGCGCAGGCCGGCCAGCGTCAGCCACACGAAGGAGATGCACTGTGGAGCTGCAGAGGGGAAGGAGAGGGCCATGGTCAGAGCCCCGGCAGCGAGGGAGGAGGGGCTGCAGCCCTGCATCCCCCAGCTCAACGCAGATCACGCGCAGAGGGGAGAGACCCCTTCAGGAGGCTGAGGGCACTCTACCGTAGCTGGTGAACAGTTTGCTCAGGGTGAGGAGCACAAACTCCTTGGACATCTCCCCCACGGCCTTCAGGTGGCCCTGGAGCTCGGCCATCACCAAGCTGAAGTGTGTCCGGGCCAGAGCCACCAGGACATCGCTGGCAGCCATCCTCACACTGTCTGGCACGCCCTGAAAAAGAGTGACCGGTGACACGCGGCACAGGAGACTGCCTGAGGCCTTCCCTTGGAAGGGCTAAGCCCCTGCTGTCCGCCAGCAGAACACCAGCGCGGGCAGGCGGCTCCCTTTGCCGCCTTTGGGAGTGACCCCTCACCTGGGCTGCCGTCAGGTCCTGGGACACCTCAGCCAGCAGCCGGTTCACCACTCCGCACGGCGGGCGACTGTCACCTTCCCGCAGGACGTGCTCCAGCTCGCAATACGCCTGCGCTCGGTCACCCTGGGGACAGGGATCAGTCACGTTTTGCTTTGCCCTTCTTCCCGGGGAGCCGCCCGCTGCCACCCATCGCTATGCCGATGTGCTGCCAGGGCCTGGCACCCACAGGGCCGTGGCACTGGGGCAGGGCAAGGACTGATGGTTGGATGTCCCCATCTCACCTCCTTGTCTTGCAGGCGCTGCAGCAGCAAAGTCACGGCACAGGCGGGGACAGGGCTTGCCACCCTGCCTCTGGCCCTGCGACGTGTACCTCTGGGCACGCAGCCCACACAGGCAAAGAGACCTGCAAGGAAAGAGCAGAGCAGCTGCCACTGGTGTTGCTTGGAGCCAGGGCCGAGCATCCGGCCAGCTCGGGGAGAAACCCAGCCCCACAGCGTGGGGTGGGCTGTGCCGGCACATGTGTGGTCGGCACGGAGAGGGGAGAGAGCCTTCCCCTTGCTGGGATACTGGGGCAACCACGGTGGGTGGCTGCACTCAGCAGAGCAAGGACTGTGCTGATGGCGTGCCCTAAACAGGCATTGGTGGCACACATGCGCTCGGGCAGCGTCACGGTGTCCAGAGAGGTGGAGGGACCTCACCTCGAAGGGCTCTCAGCCGCTCCATCACAGCAGGAAATCTCCAGGTAGACACAATGCTCTCTCTGGGTCCTCTTCCTGCGCCTCTCGCAAGAGACTGAGCCACCGCTCCCACCGCTGCCACAGGGGTGGAAGAGGCAGTCACTGTGACATCACAGCGAGGAGTGTCACGTCACAGAGAATGACGTGCCCTGGGCTAGGGACCAGCCAGCATGCAGGGCAACCTTGCAGGCCCCAGAACACAGCACGTTTTTGTGACGCACTCAGCTCTGGGGTGGACGTGTTCTGTGCTGGATCAGGGAATCACCTCAGGTGATGGGGTGAGGGAGAGCCCCTGCCAGGCAGCAGCTGCCAGGTGCCATTGCTCAGCAGTAGCTTAGTGACTGGGGACTCCATACAAGGAGGCACTGCAGCCCCCATTTGCTGCCCAGACAACCTCTCCAGAGAGCTTTGCTGCCTTGTGGGGGCACGTGTCAGAGACATTAAAGAGACTCCACCACATGTGATCAAACAAGACCACCATCCACTTGCTGTCATTCAAGTAGGGTCATGGGAGGATGCCATGAGGAAATGGCAGAACATCAGAAAGGGACTTTGCATCCCTTGGAAAGACGCTAAAGGGATCGGGAGAGCCAGGAGTGTTCTCCTCTGTCCTCCTGAGCTCCCAGGAGGGTTCTCCTCTGTCCTCCTGACTGGTGTCTGGGTCCCAGAAGGACGGAGGAGGACAGAGGAGGTACATTACTGGCTGAGGGGACGGTGTCGGGATCGAGGTTTTGTGTACCCTGATCTTGGGCACGCCTTTGAGAGACCAGGTGTGAGCATGAGACGGAATGCGACTGAGTAGCTGGGGCCAAAGTGCTCTGGTGAGCAAGCTGGCTGGGCTGCTTACCAGAGCGTTAAACAAGACTTGATGGAGGAAGGGGATGGAGTTCCTTGTGACAGAGAAGGGCCTGGGAATGCTGTCTTTTTTAGTAAACTGTGTAGAAAAACCTCCCAGTTGTCCAGTAGGATCTTGTGAGGACTCTTCAGAGAAAATAGCATTGCCAAGAGCCCGCCTTAAACCTTCCTGCATCCCTCTAGAGATACCTGCACCCTCTGCTTCCCTACAGAGCCCATATAGCAATGCACACCACATGGGGAATAAACAAAAAGAACTAGAGATCCGTGCGTGCTTACAAGGATGTGATCTCATTGCAATCCCAGAGACATGGTGGGACAGCTCACACAAGTGGCATGCTGTTGTGGGTGGCAAGGCAAGGTGAGGTGGGGGACTTGCTCTTTATGTGAGAAACTGCTAGAATGCATTGAGCTCCACTGGGGGGGGGGGGGGGGGGGCGCCTGATGAACAAGTGGATAGCTTGTGGGTAAGAATTAAGGGGCGGGCTAACATAGGTGACACTGTTGTGGGTGTGTGCTACAGGCCACCTGATCAGGAGGAGGAAGTGGATGAGGCCTTTTACAAACAGCTGGAAGTAGCCTTGCCACCCCCGGCACTCGTTCTTATGGGGGACTTCAACCATCCTGATATTTGTTGGCAAAGTAACAAAGCCAGGCACACAAGGTCCAGGCAGTTCCTGCAGTGTATTGGTGATTACTTTCTGACGCAGGTGGTGGGGGATCTGATGTGGAGGGATGTGCTACTTGACCTTGTTTTTAGCATCGAGGAAGGGCTGGTAAGGGATGAGAAGGCTGGGGGCAGGTTGGGATGCAGCAATCATGAGGTAGTAGCGTTCAAGATCTTGTGTGGAAGAATCAAAGCAATAAGTAGGAGTGCTACCCTGGACTTCAGGAGAGCCTACTTGAAGGTATCCCACGGGCTAGTGTGTTAGAAGGTAAGGGGGCCCATGAGAGCTCATTGGCCCTTTAACTCCACTTCTTCCGAGCTTAAGATCAGTTGTGAAAGACAAAGCTGAGTTTTTTTTTGGCTCAAAGTTTGCTTTGTGAGGCCTTTCTTGTGATAAGACTCTAACTGACAACCGTGAATTATCTAGGGGGGGGCAAGTGGTGGGCGTCACCGCGCCACAATACTTCTGCTTATGACTGTAAAGATAAGCAGAAGGACCAGCAGTCTTGTTCAGGGGGTGTGGCTTGAAAGAGCTGACCACTGCAAAAGGTGATAATGCTTGCGCGTGGCAGCGCAGGCACCACTCCCTGCTGGCTTATGTGTTGGGGCAGGTGTGCCATGCTAACAGAGAGAAAAGAAGAAGAAGACAAAAAACTGAGAAAGTGGGGATAAGAGGCCCTCACTAAACAAAGGACTGGGGAGAAGAACTGCCAAAGAAAAGAAATCTTTGACAGAGCGTCATGGTTTTATGATTTTTGTTATCACTATTCCACATCGTAGCATCATGAAAAGCATGGGGAATTAAAGAGTTAATGGGACTGACAAGGGTTCTGTGGACTGACAACTTTCCGGATACCTGGTTCTCAGAAGAGAGCAAGAACTACATACCCCAGAGGACTTTGCGTTCAGAGGGGAAGATAAGACCCCCAGGTCACAGGACTTGCTCTCTTGCTCTCACTGCCTGGCAGTGTGTGGTTGTGCTCCCCAGCTGTTTCACCTTCAATTCCGAGCAAGGCCTTTGGCTTTGGACTCTCTCTCATTTTATTTGATTTATTAGTCTCAATTCCAATTATATTGTACTATATTGTGTTATCTTGCATTCTGATCTCATATTTAGTAAAATTAACGTGATATGAAAATAACTGTATTCCTTAGATGGTTGCCACTGTTCTGTCTTTGGGCCCAGCTCCCATCTCCCTACACACTCCCTTTCCCTTTTTGAGCCGGTGGGCCGGCGGGCCTGCTGTTTCCCTGTCACAGACACGGATGGATCTAGATAACTCCGTGACATGGAGGAATTCCCCGGGAGGAAGAAACCTCTTTGGAAGAACCCCCCGGGGCCTGCTTGCTGCAAAGCTTCCTGGCTTTCTCCCATCCCCCACAGTGATTGGACGAGATCCTGAGATCAGTGGGCATACTTTTATCCGCTGTTCTGGATACCCTCTCCAAGCAATTGGAAGAGAAGAAGGCTATCGGGCGCAGTCAACGTGGATCTACCAAGGGGAAGTCATGCTTAACCAACCCGACAGCCTTCTCTGATGTCATCACTGGCTGGGTAGGCGGGGGGAGAGCAGTGGATGTTGTGTGCCTTGACTTCAGCAAGGCATTTGACACCGTATTTCACACCATTCTCGTTTTGAAACTTAGAAAGTGTGAAGGAATCTCTGGAGATCGTTGAGACCAACCGCCCTGCTCAAAGCAATTCCCTACAGGAGGCTGAGCAGAAAAGTGTCCTGGATCACCCCCCTCAAGTTGCTGGCCGCGCTCTTTTTGACATGCCCCGGGGTACCATTGGCCTTCTTGGCCGCAAGGGCACACTGCAGGCTCACGGCCAGCCTGCTGTCCATCGGGACACCCAGGTCCTTCTCTGCAGAGCTCCTCTCCTGCAGGTCAGCCCCTAGCGCAAAAAATACGCAGCTGTGCTTTCTGTTTTGCTACAGGAATTAGAGAATAAGTTTCAAGACTGCCAAAACTTCATCCACTTCTTTGTTTCTTTGCAGCTCCATTTTCCGATGACATAAATACTGGCTGATACATAAATTACTGGGTGATTTTCAAATGGAACATGTAGAGCTGCAATCTAAAGCCTGTTCTCTTTATTAAACAGTAAAGAAATTAAAAAAAAATAAAATAAGTTTTGTTACTTATTATGTTATCTGATGCATTTTCTGAGGGCTGCTCTGAAAGTAATGCCTCTCATTGTATGGTGTTGGCCCATGACGTCAGAGGCGGATGCTGGTGGTGTGGCAGTAGGGGCCAAACCTTCCCACCGGTATTCCATGACGTTATTGCCGTGCGACAGATGGCAGCAGAGGGGCAGTCTGACACAATGGGTCTGACGTGGAAGTGCACGTGAAGCAGAGGTGTGTCACTGAACTCCTCCACGTGGAAAAAATGTCACCCACTGACATTCATCGACGCACACGGAGCGTTGAAGAAGACCAAGCAGTGGATGTGAGCACGGTGAGGTGGTGGGCAGTGGCAATAGCAACAGTAGGTCACCTCCGCTGCTGCAGATTGTTACAAGCACGGTATGCAGGCTCTACTTCATCACTGGTGAAAAGGCATAGCTCATGGTGGGGACAGTTTTGTGGCTGAGAATGTGAAGAGGTTTCAAGAGGGATTACAGCTTGACTCTGTGGAACCATTTTCAAAGTGAGTTAAAGCAGGATTTCTTTCCAAAAGTCTGGCAGCCTGTATCTGGATGGCAGAGATGTTGGCATTAAGGGGCTGCATGGCCCTGGGCAGCTGGGAGCAAGTCTGAGCCTTGCTGCCACTGGGCGCACGCACTCACACAAACAGGTGTGCACGTGTGCATGCGTGCAGACACGCACACACACGCACGCACGACTGCCCTACTGACAGAAGATACAGAGAAGACAGTGTTACTGAGTGCCTTCTCTGTCTCTGTCTATACTGCTGGAGGCTGTCCTGAGGAGCCCTGTACCCCTGAGGCCCCAGAGGAAGTCAGGATCAAGGAGGAGTTTGCCTCAGTTGTTGAGGACTGGGTTAAGGAGCAATTAAGCAACCTAGACATCCGTGGTCCTGATGTGATGCACCTGTGGGTGCTGAGGGAGCTGGCAGAAGTCATTGCTAGGCCACTCTCCGTTATCTTTGGTAAGCTGTGGGGAGCAAGACACTATAGACTGATCAGCCTCCCCTCCATCCCTGGAAAGGTGATGGAAAAACTTATCCTTGGCACTGCCTCTAGGCACATCACGGATAAGAGGGTCATTAGGGGCAGTCAACATGGCTTCACCAAGGGGAAGTCATGCTTGACCAACTTGATAGCTTTTTATGAAGAGGTAACCAGGTGGGTAGATGATGGTAAAGCTGTGGATGTGGTCTATCTTGATTTTAGTAGAGCATTTGACACCGTCTCCCACAGCATCCTCGCAGCTAAACTGAGGAAGTGTGGTCTGGATGATTGAGCAGTGAGGTGGCCTGTGAACCAGCTGAAGGAAAGAAGCCAGAGAGTTGTGGTCAGTGGGACAGAGTGAGTCTAGCTGGAGACTTGTAGTTCCTCAAGGGTTGGTACCGGGACCAGTACTATTCAATATATTCATCAGTGATTTGGATGAGGGAGTAGAGTGCACTGTTAGCAAGCTTGCTGATGGCACAAAACTGGGAGAAGTGGCTGACATGCTAGAAGGCTGTGCTGCCACCCAGCAAGACCTAGATAGGCTGGAGAGTTGGGCAGGGAGAAATCAAATGAAATACAACAAGGGCAAGCGTAGAGACTTGTATCTGGGCAAGAACAACACCAGGTACCAGTATAGGCTGGGGACTGACCTGTTGGAGAGCAGCGATGGGGAACCATCACTCATATATATATATGAACCATGCTCATATATATATAACTAGGTGATCTTAAAAGTTTCTTCCAACCCTGATTATTGTATAATATATGTAGTATATGTTTTGTTAGATGGATGTGGGCTGTCTGAACAATCAGATTAAAACTGCAAGCGTAATTACTCATAAGACAATTGATGAAGTACTTTATGTAAATTTATTTAAATAATACAGCTTTTTTAATTTTGTTTTTGTTTTAAAATTAATATAGTAGCATAAGTGTAGAGAGACATTTGCTACTCAGTGTAAATTTTCACTGTGATCATACATACTTTTCTCTCTCACATGCCCTGCCTGTGCTTCCCTCCCCTGTAATCCTTACAAGCCTTGAAATAAGCTCTGTGGCAACTCAGTCACAGAAAACATGATTGTGATCTTCCAAGGCACTCAGAATGTTCCCAGAGTCCTAGTGTTTTTTGGTTTTTTTTGTTTTTTTTTCGCCACAGGGCAGACTTGCTTCTGGTTTCCCTAAAGAAAGTGATAAAATTTCCATTGTCTCAAACACAATCCATAGGAAGAGCTTCTCTTAAGTGTACGCTTTTCTCATGCAGTGGCTGGCTGTTTTCCCTTAGGCTTGTAGGAATAAAATGTTGTTCTTAAGACATGTATTTGGATTTTTAGAAATTGGATCCTCTTTGCTACAGTCTTTCTTTCTACATGCTGAACAATCATCACTTGTCTGAAAGAAATGTGCTTGCTTATTTTTTTCCTCCTTTTAATCTCAGAACAGAGGAGATAATGTTGAAAGGCTACAGCTAGTAGCTGTGGAACACAATACAACACTCGTGAACAGTGAACTAGTGAGCTAATCCAGATTCCTTTCTGTTTAAGTGTTGTTTTAAAAGAGTAGTTCCCATCTCTCTCTCTCTTTTTTTTCGCCCAAGTTTTTTTTTTTTTTTTTTTTTTTTTTTTTTTTGCATTTTCTTGTTCACTGCAGGCTTGATTTTTTATTTATTTATTTATTTATTTATTTATTTATTTATTTATTTATTTATTTTTACCTCACAGTCATCCTTCAATACCTACTTACTTGATTGGTTTTAAGAGAGAATGTGGAAACATAGTCCAAAATGATGTGTTACGCTTTTTGTAGCTTGCTGGATAAAGTTACTTGTTCCTATCGAATGCTTGTTCCTTAATTATGTGGTTATGATTTGTTGTAAATTAGTCTCATATTGAATGATCTCAGAAAGACTGTTTGAGACTCAAGAAGACTATGTTTTTGCTATTCCAGTTTTCCGGTTTATGAGTACTGTGATATCTTCTCAGATATTTTGTTACAAAATAAATTCCATTTAAATGGGAGCCTTAAAAATTTCACATAGGGGAATGTGTCTGATACAGTGCAGTCTGGTGCCTCTAGTAGCTAAATGGCATTTCAGTATGTAAAAATCAATTGAAACCTAAAACTGGCGTTATCTGCAATTTTGAGTAATCTATAGGTACAAAATGTATTTTAAATTGTAATTCTGGTTGTATGGTCCTCCATTTGTTGACTCATTCTTTTTTTCCTGCCCTGCTGTAGTCATTAAACAGATCAATCCTAGCTCAGTGTAACTCCTAAAGAACTTTGTTCAAAGTGTCTTTTAAACTGGCTCATAAAACAAAAGGTAATATACAGAATATAGACACAGTGTTGTCCTTCAGGTTTGTGATACTTGTCATGACCACTTAATAGGCAAGATTTTCTTTTTACTGATATGTGTATCAAGAAAAAAATAAACCCTGCTATTTTCTCTGAAGATCTCTTTGTCACCATTGATTGCCTTAATTTGATTTTATCCAGCAATTCTTGCAAAATTCACCATGTTAAATTAGCAACCTTGTATTTCACCTAGCAAAGCTCAATTGGCTCTTAATTAGTGAACTGCTCAATTATAGAATCACAGAATTGTAGGGGTTGGAAGGAACCTCTAGAGGTCATTGAGTCCAGCCCCTCTGCCAAAGCAGGTTCCCTACAACAGGCTGTACAGATAGGCATCCAGGCATATCTTGAATGTCTCCAGAGAAGGAGAATCCACAACCTCTGGGGACATCCTGTTCCTGTGCATTATTAGTTACTGATGGTAACTGAAGAACTTTCTTGATGAGTCATGGTCAAAAAAAAAAAAAAAAAAGACAGAGGAACTCAGTGGACAGAAGCCTCTGTATCATAAGAACCCGTTATTATAACTACTTCTCAGCATGCATCTTGTAAAAGAAGTCATGGATATCTGTTCTTCTTGTTCCTTGCCAGCTCTACCCCAAGTACTACTTAAAAGTGTGATTTCTTTCTATAGCTCTCATTTTTCTTCAAGATGTGTAAAATATCTTACAAACGTATTGGTTCATTAGTTTTATTAATGCATTGCCGATTGTCTAGGGCCCTCAGCACAAAAAAGATATGGAGCTGTTAGAGAGGTTCCAGAGGAGGCCACAAAGATGCTCAGAGAGCTGGAGCTCTCTAAGACCTCTCCTACGAAGACAAGTTGAGGAAGTTGTACTTGTTCAACCTGGAGAAGGGAAGGCTGTGAGGAGACCTCATTGTGGCTTTCCAGTTCTTAAAAGGAGCCTGTAAACAATAAGGAGACCAACATTTTTCATGGCCTGATACAAATAGGACATGGGGGATCAATTTTAAGCTAAAAAAGGGAGATTTAAGTTGGATGTTAGGCAGAATTTCCCTTCCTAGAGGGTGGTGAGGCGCTGGCACAGCTGCCCAGAGAAGCTGTGGTGCCCCATCCCTGGAGGTACTCAAGGCCAGGTTGGATGGGGCCCTGGGCAGCCTGAGCTGGTGGGGGGGGTCTTAATGTTCCTTCCAACTCAAGCCATTCTGTGACTATGATTCTTTGGTTCAGTGATTCTGTGATCTACTGTTGTACATCATACTTTCTGTCTGGATGGTTCAATGATTCTTTTACTGTTACACGATAATTTGGGGGTTTGATACAGTTTCACTTGAAACATCCCTCAAAATCCCACTATCAAGTTTCCTGTGTGCTACTCCTGTTTATCAGGACCCTACCTTGTCTTTTTCAACACTCCAGATTTTTGAGAGCTGATTTAGAGCCTCTGAAATGCTTCCAGTTTTCACAGCACTTTACTGAACACCTTCTGCAGTCAAGCTTGTCTCAAGTTACCCCTCTGAAGCAATGACAGCAGTACAAGTGGATATAGCTAAGCTAATGAGTTGAATGGATATGGTAATAGGTATATAACACTGACAGCATGAGGTTCATTGCTGCCTGACTTAACATCTTCTTCAAGCAGATTTAACAGCTGGTTCTGACTTCCACACTACTGGTGCTAAATGGAGACCAGCTTTCTCTAGCCAAAGTCATAGCTGTGATAGTCCCAGCTATATCCACTGTCTGAATGATGAAAGAGAAGATGACCCTTCAGCCTCTATGTGCAGGGTAAATTTTTTGTAGTATTTCAAACCACTCTGGGATCCCTTCAGCAGACATTCCTAAATATGGCCCAGGCTTTTTTTTTTTTTTTTCCCAGCTTGTTTTGTTTTAAATCATGATATAAATTCATCATAAATGAAACTTTCTGATACAAGAAAGCATGGATTTATATACTTAACCACAGATAACTGTTGCTTGATTACCATAGGACAAGACTACCAGGGCGCAAGCTGGTGTAAATCTAGGTAAATTCCTTACCTACCATCCTGTAACAAAAAAATCTACTGGAGCATTCATTTAAGCATTCTGTACCATACTTGTGTCACGTGATTTAAAAATGAAGAAGCAATACCTTAAGGTTTCTTTCTCTGCTCTTAACAAAATGCTGTATCAACATAAGAAGTTTTGCTAACTTTAAAGGAAACTTCCCATCGGTTCTATGTCTGGAAAACCAAGTACCTGGGGAATAATTTGGTGTGATCATAGGAGATAAAAGCATGTGTTATCTGTGGTTAAAGTCCTCCATAATTCTTAACAATAAGACCTTCAATTTTAGCATAGGGAAGGAATGACTTGGGTTGGGATATCTATAGCTCTCTATGCTGCCTGTTGTTCAAGCAACCTCAGTGTTACGGGGGAAAGGAAAGCAAAATTTGAATTTGTGTTTTGCTGTTACTCATGTTATTTCTGCAGCATATGGAGCATTATATGGGTGTTCCTATCCTGTCCCACTTTTACTGGGAAATACAAAATAAGATGGCTGCAGTATAATATATTTCAGATTAAATGTTATAGGATGAGGTATCTAAAAATATCTTCAAGGTGCACGGCCAGTAGACTTCCATTTGCAGGCATTATTTATGACTTTAGAGGTAAGCAGTAAGTTTCTTTCCTGCTTATTTATCTCAATCAGATATTTTTCTCCTGGATACAAAAATAGGCCAGTAGCCATTTTAATTTCTCTAATGTTCCTTCTCATAGAAGAGGCATGCTGCATCACTGGGAAATAATTCAGTTAGGCCTGAAACCATGCTACAAGCCAAATTTAACTGCTACATGTTTCACTCTTTTGTCCGTCTGCCCTTCTTAGGTCACACAGGGCACAAAACAAGATGAAAACTGGCAAACCAAATTACTGGGTGTGAAGGAAAATAAAAGAAACAACTTACTTTTTATGCTTTAGTTCTGTCATAGCAATGACTTACTAATATAATACTATATTAAGTTACCTAACATAAGGGGACATTTCAGTTTTACCCTGCCCAAACATCTATTCTATAAACAATTGCTCTTTTCTATTGTTGGTAAAGATGTTGGGAATGTAACCGAAAATTACTAGTTAATTTTGGAATTCTGGCTATCACAATTTAGATATTGATACACACATGTATTAACCACAAACTTCTGAGATTACTCAGAAGCAAGGAGCCTGTTTAATGGGTTTTATATCTGAGTTGCACTCAGCACAAAACTTGCTCTCATCTCCTCTGCTAAATACACATGCTCATTCCAGCCATGCCTGTGTAACAACAGCATCAATGTTGACTGGATATAGTATGATCAGATACTGCAAGGAGAAATGAAAGAATCAGATGATGACATTGCATGGTTCTCCTGAGACAGCCAGCATCTCCAAGACAATCAACAACCACTGTTGTGAAGCGCTGAAACCTGGACCTACTGTTCATTTCCCCCAGCATTTCCCTCTCTAATTTGCTGTTGGTTATCCACAGATTATCCTGCTTGAGGTTATCCACAGGCAAAAAGTTAAAACTGTTGCGCTTCATATCCCTCCCTTCTGGCAGATGACCTGTTTCCTGT
This sequence comes from Gallus gallus, assembly GCF_016699485.2. Classification (NCBI taxonomy): domain Eukaryota; kingdom Metazoa; phylum Chordata; class Aves; order Galliformes; family Phasianidae; genus Gallus; species Gallus gallus. Next base: position 114,137,410 of record NC_052532.1, read on the forward strand.
GGGAGTATGAACATGGCTCTATCCAAATGGGGAAAAATGCATCTGTTTTTGTTGGTGCTTCTCATCGTAAAATGTGCAGTATCAATGAAACAATTCCCACTGTAATCTTTCCCCCTTTGCTTTATCTGTCACTTGCATGTCCTTGAGTGCCTGTCAGTTCCTAGACAGAAGATATTCTTTTGTCCATCTTCCTGTTGAACCAAATACCAGCTACTGACAACCCTGCCATCTTTGGTTCTGTAATAGGCATGCTTGAAATACGACACAGAATCTGACTTAGCACTCATAGTTTGGTATTTTCCTTCAAGAGAATACTAAAAAGGTGATTCCCATATGCATATAGGGAAAAAAAAAGAAAAGAAAAAAAAAAAAAAGGAAAAACAAACTACACTTCCTTGCTTTTCCCTCACTGTATCTGTTACTTATCTGCTTCTTTGGATGCTATAGTTTGTTCTTCCTTCTTTGAGAAGCCCAGAAAGTTATGTAATTATGGAGGAGGAGGGGTGTGAGTGCCTCTGATCCTTTGCTTCTATATGAAATTTGTTTAATATTTATCATAGCCCTGGTGTTATCAAAGTTTTGAGGGGAATCAGCATGGTCCAGTCTTTTCCACCAGGAAATCATCAGGCCTTAGGTAAAGAAGGCAGCTGCATCTTCAAAATATGTTTCAAAGTCTTAAGGCTCTGGTAGAAATCAGCTGTCTTTTTGTCACAAGGAATACATATGGAGTTCATGTTAAGGAAAGAAAATTAAGTTTGATAACTACTGATTAACTAATTTTCACCCGAAATAAGTTCTCCTGATACCTTACCAGGACCTTTTTCCCACATTTACTAAAAATACCCATTTGTTTGAAAAATCCACCACTGCATTCAGAAAGATGTAAGCAATTAATAAGAAATTTACTTGTTCCAATGGAAGTAGCTGAACAGAAGTCATATTTTACCAAATTAATTCGGCTTTTAAGCACCTTCTAAAAGTAAATTTGATATACTGTGTGAAGATATTTGGCTCCAGAATCTTTTCATAATGATATTTCAGTAAACAAAAAAATACTACATGGGACTATTTGCTTCAGTTAACTGACTGAAATCTATTGTCTTTGCTCTAGGTTGCCCATTTTCCCGTAATACAAACAAAATCTTATCCTCACAACTTGGCCTATAATTTGGCATAGGCAGAAAGCTTTAATTGCTCCATCAATTTTAGCATTTGCTTTAGGCTGTCTTTCTCTTAGGTTTTGCAATTCTTCAAATGATTTCGGAATCTCTATTCTGATGTAAAAACTTCTTCTAAACAGTGTAACTGAGAAATAATAACAGTAGCTCTATACAACTAGACTCTTTTAGCTCATCAGTGCATTACTGCAAGTTTTCTTGTTTTCTGTGTATATTTTTTATTTTTTCCATATCCCCACATCTCATGCAAAATTATAATACCACATTTAGCTGCAATTAGATTCTAAAAGAATTTCATTTTAATCACTGTGCCAGTGAGTAATTCACAAATGTCTATGAAGAGTCCTTTATCACTATCATAATTTTCACACTAGATGTTAATTAAAATTGGTCCATATTTTGACATTTGACTAAAAGCAATTATTTCTTCTGTCCACTCATTTCAAGAAACTATATTAAAGTTGAATATACTGTTTTGACAGTAACTGGGAAGATTTAAAATGGCTCCAGGACAACATTTCTGAAATTCTTGTTTGACCAAGAGTTTCTGAAAGAGACATTGAACTTGCTAGAGGCTACATTTGTACTTTCTGCTTTTGAACCACCTGGGATAATTACCACTGGAGGAGAACAAGGCCAGTGAAGGTACTCTGTCTCCAGCACTCAGAAGTATCTAGAGGTAACTAGGCAGCACACTCAAATCACCACCAAGTATAAAGACAAATGCGAGATGATAAAATGTTATGAAAGGAACTTCAAGAAATCTTCAAGAAAAGTATCCTTATGCAATCAGTCAGGATTCATCCTATTTATTTTAGATGTTTACAAAGTTCTCTTTCTAGTCAGAGAAAAGAAATGTCACTACTGGTGGCCAATTGCTCTCAATTATTTTAGTCATTTACTTGATGACCTAGAAGGTCAGCTGTAGAGAATTACATTTAATCTGCTGTAACCTACCTATGACATCTAAGTGCGATGAGTCACCCATCACTGTATCACGCATCTAAGGCAGCTCTTTAATGACAAGAGTAATAGCCCTGCTTACATCTGTCCAACAAGTTTCTGCTCCAAGCCCAGAAAACAGCTGTAAGCGCACAGAAATCTTTCATGAGCACACAGTAAGTTTTTTTTTCCTTGAAACCTAGAAAAAAAATGTTTATCTTTCTAAGTGCTGCTTAGTGATGCTCTCTGCCATCTGTTTTGAATGCAAAGGAAGTCACTCTACAACATTAACGTGTAGCAGTCACTGGGCAGGAGTCTTTGGAAAGATTTGTGCACAATGCACAGAAAAGGCCTTGTATGTGTGCAAACGCGTTGCAGTAAGTAATTTGCTATCTGGGACAGGAAGGAAAACATTTCACCTGCAATTGGGCTAAACAATTTTGTGAGGTACTCTGCATAATTTAGAGAATTACTGTGTGACTCATCGGTGCCTATACAGATGTGAATAGACAGCTAAGTGGAGGAGACGAGCTTTTCTCTGTAGAATAGCTTTTTTTTTTTAACATAGATGAGTGAACATTTACTTAACTTTTTAAGTAAACGTTTGAGCTCTTGAATCAGGAATCTGCAAAACAGATTATTCTGTTTCTTGAGTGAATAGCCATGTACGGAGGAAGCTATTGCAGGCTGTTCAGTTTGAAAAAGTGGTGGTGGTAGATTTAGTTCACATGCCTGCTCTTTCTCTTTCAGATGGTCATAAAGCCACACAGGAATCATTAGAGAAGATCTCTGCTAGGGACTTCCAGCTGGCTATAGGGAAGGCAGTAACTAGTAACCCTACCAAGCTGCCTATGTGACATGGTACAAATCATTCAAGACCAGGATGGATAGTGCTCTGGGCAACCTAGTCTAGTATCAGACCTGGAGGTTGTTGGTCCTGCCTGTGACAGGGGGGCTGGAACTTGATGATCCTTGAGGTCCCTTCCAATCCAAGCTACTGTTATTCTGTGCTTATAGGATTATCATTCTTCATAGATCACCTGGGATTAGGGACGTGGCAGATTTTCCTAAAGGGAAAAGTGTATTGGTCCTATCTTAAATAGTGTTTTCAAGGAGAAGTGCAGTAACTGATCATCTACAATTCCCCTACATAGAAAACATTTTTTTATAAGATCGTATACATACATCCATATATATAGTCACACTGCACTTGAACATCCTTAGGTAGGATGTATCAATAAATGTACAGCTCAACTCCAAGGACATACATAAACAAGAATGATAATTGTCATTAAATCAACTGTGGGTGAAAATGTGTGATCAGAGAGTTGTGGTCTTGCACCTTTGTTTATCTTTTGTGTGTACTGCAACTTCACCTCTGACTTTTGACAAGAACAGAAGCTGACAGATCAGTGGTCTTGAAGTCAAGGCTTTTAATTATTAACACTGACTTGTTTATCTTTCTATAACAGTATATTCTATCTTCTTTTAATATACAAAAAATACTTTAAAAATCTCTATCCTGAAGAAGAAAGGCAGGGAATCCTAACAGCAGCAAAGAATTTTATGTTTCTATTCTGCTATTTCCCACCACCCCTCCCTTCCTCCCCCCCCCCCCACCCCCCCCAGTCCATTGTAAGTTCATTTAGAGCCACCATAAGTAATAAATTTTAGCAAAGGAAAATTTTCCTTACTATTTTTCCTGTAGCGTTCTGGCACATTTTCTCTTACTCAAAAAACAAAAACTGTGCTGCACCATGTGGTCCTTTCCCTTTATTTTATGACATGAACGATATTCTTAAGAATATGAAGCAACCCACTCAGGATTTTCTTAATGAGAAAAATGCCTTTGGAAACATGCTGATTGCATAAAGAATGAACTGATGGATCACACACCTGAGCTAAAAATTTTTATTTTTTTTTTCCCCTCTTTTGTTTGCATTGATGTGAGAGTGTGCATCAGGCTGGATCTAGTGAAATGAGCTGAAGCCTGTGGGGTTTGCTGTTTCCCGAAACTATTTTTACACATGAGCTTTCTTGGAAGGCTCTTTCAATTTGTCTGTAGAGCTTTCTTTTCTTCCCTTGACTTTTTTTTCCTATCATCTGATAAAACCGTCCTACAAGGAAGAAGGAAACTGGTTTTTCTCTCACAATACAGATCAGATATCTAAATTAATAGACTGTGGTGATAATATTTCCATTGAACAGATCAAAATGGGATGCAGCTTTACTTTTAAATATCAAGCACTCCTCCATGAGCCAGAAAGCACCAGTTTTCAAGGTGTTTTTAATTGAAGATGAAATGAAATGTTGAAATACCCTGATTGCAGTTTTTCTTCCAAGGTCATACTGTAATCCTTTAACTTCATTTTCTTTCAGGTCTTATGGAGCTTCTCTCCCTCAGGAAACACAGGGTTATTCATTCACTGAGGGAAACAAGGAGGATGTTGTTTAATATTTCGCTTTGTTTATGCAATGCCATTCGAAACATCTCAGGGCTGATTAAACTAGAGGAAATGACTTTGTAACTTGTGTTTCTAAAGGCAATATATTCTGGGACGTATACTCCAGACTGTAACTGCCTCCAACAATTTTGTAAATAACTTTAATATGCCTGTGAATGCCATAGCTGCGTATCAGCAATGTCTAGAGCATTGTTCAGGGGAAAGAAACGGAAGAGAGAACATTGTGAACATGTTCCTGACAAAAAGAAAATAAGAATATATCCTTTTAAACAGACAGCTTCTGTTTCTTCAAGGTAAATAAACAATAGGCAAGAAACCTACTATTGTTATATTTGATATTGTAAAACTCCTTTTAAAGTAGAAATCTGTGCAGATGCACAAAACTCAGATCACTCACTTAATCTTATTTAAATGAAAACCATATCTGAAGTTCCTAAATTAATTACTCTCACACGGAAATTTTAGCACAGCTCAGATTAAGACATATTAAGAAACTCTCACTTCATTAAGAAGTTATTAATAGATCTGCTGTAACCAGTCATCTTGAAGAAGTGTACTGTAAAATATCAGCAAAATGTGAGTATTTTAAAAATAACATTCAAGCTGAAATGAAAAGCACTTAAGAATATGATTAACAATTCAATACAAAGATTAATAAATTAATTAGGCTGGGTGGCGTCATTCTTCTTGATGTTCCTCTCATTGAAAAAATAATTAATGAGGTTGATGTTGCTCCAAGTGATGCAGCAAGGAATGCTTCTGCCCTTCCCTCTTCCCAGGAGGTAGCAACATGAATGTTGGCAGCAGGCACACAAACACAGGCATCTCAGGAGCTTACAGCAGGATCTGAGATGCTGGTAGTACTGCTCTACTGGTGTTAGATGGGTGACAGACCTTTGCAACAGCTTGTCAGTCCTGCAAGTGCTGCCAATAGCTGCGCTGCCTGAGGCAGAGCAGGCCACCATGGCATGGGCCTACTTGGCTGTGCTGGCTGCACCTTTCCAACAGCTGGGCAGTCATGGATCTTGGAGCATGTCTGTAGGAGAGGGAAGGGAGATGAAGGGGAAGAGGAGAGAGAGAATGGAAACAGCTAAATGTATTCAAGACTGCTTCAAACCAAATCTGACTGGCACAGTGGGCACTGCCTGTGCTGGCCTTGACTGAGAATGTCTGAGAGAGTTTGCATCATTGTAGTTCTGCTAGTTTTAAATGCCAGTAAACTCTCCTGGATGTTACACTTCTCAGTTAGACGGCCTAGACAAACTTGTTGAAACAGCATCTGGAACCTTTGTGTTTCAGTGGTGTGGGAGAGAAGAGAGAACTGTTAATGGTGTGTTAATAACACAGAGAGGTTTTCATGGAACAAAAGTGCTGAAATGTGATGCAGAGCTAAATGGCAAAGTCTGAAATTTGATCAGTAGTGAATCTACCTGTTTTTCTAAGAGGCGTCTGAACTGGCCAGGACACTTCAGTCAGAAGAAAAATGAACTTGGAGCTGTCTGCTTGTTTCTTCTTCATACTTGGTTTTATGCTTGAAATCTATAAAACAAAATAAGTTTAAATTTTTTGATTCTGCATAAAACATTTAATCAAAATATATCACACAAATGAGGTTGATATGCACAGGTCAGGGCTATAATGCATTATTTTCAATAAAAAAACAGAACTCGGGGTCACTAGGTTAGCTGCTATGTAAATTACTGAAATTGAATCACCAAACATTCCCAAACATTCAACCCAATGAAATGGTTACTGGATATGATCAGAAAATGAAAGAGAAAGCCATAGTAAAACTAACATTTCAGTACTAAAACACAGCTGTTGCTACAGCAACTTTTGTAATGGACAGGTTTAATCCTAAAATTCAGCTTTGCACTTGAACTGACTTCAACAGTAAACAGGACATCAGTGCTTGCAAGCCATTTGTCTAACTGAGAAGAGTTTAGCCTTCCTAGCTGGGATGAAAGGTATGTATGTACAACTGGTGATGAAGGATATTTATTACTTTGATGCCCTATAAATTTTCTTTTGAGATATTTATTGGATTTCATAAGCCTAACAAAGATAAGCACAGCATAAATGATGTTCTGAGGAGGATACTGGGCTGAGGCAGATAGTTCTGGAGAATATCAGTTTTTTACAAGTTCGTGCACTAGATGGTGGTTTAACATACCTCTATTTACCAGCCTTTCCAGTATGTCACAAGATAATCGATCTGTCTCTGGTTTGAGCCCGAGTCACATCTGTTCTACTTAACATTTTTCTTCTGTTCATTTTAATCCTCTGTCTGCTTCTATTAGAATGGAAAAATGAGATGACACCCTGCCAGTTTTTAGGACAACTAAGAACTGTACTATTTCTGAGGGTGGCACTTCTTGCTGTAGGTTCATTATTCTTTCTAGACACTGACTTAAAGCATAAATCTTTTTTTTTTCTTATATATGTCATGAAGCATACCATAAACTGTATTTTACAGAGTGTGAAACTTGTTTCTTTTTGGATCCTGCTATGATTTGAAAGAGGCAGAGAATTTTTAAGACGGGTAATGCTGTGACTGAATTATTTTATTTGCAGTACATATTTCAGACCTCTACTCTTTTAGGTGATGCTCTTTATGCTTCAAGATGGTTTAACACTTAAATTTCCTGAAAAGCATCTGCTCTACAGATCTACAAAGCATAGTTATAGCTGAAGGCCCTTACTTTGGAGCCCCCAGAACGTGAAAAGGATTGATATAATACAGGCATTGATTTACACTGTGGCTGTTTGAAGAATTAATCTCTTTTCCATTTTGTGGGCTAGAACTGTACACCAGCAGGGTTCACTGGAGCAGGGCATAACCATTCTATCTTGCTACATGGTGGCAGTATAACATCTACCCCAATACTGCCCTGCTGGTTGGATCCCAGTTTGATTCCCTTTGCCTAGTACTAGCACCTGGAGCAGACTGTCTTTTCTGTGTTAAAACTCCTACTTTAATTCAATACCTTAAAGGATAAGCATGCACACCTTTTCAGGACAGTTGTCTTGACTACTGGTGGTAGTCATTCTTAATAGCAGTGATCTCAGGAAAAAGTTCCTCACTGAAAGCATGATCAGGCACTGGAACAGGCTCCCCAGAGCAGTAGTCATGGAACAAAGCTGCCAGAGTTCAAGAAACATTTGGACAGTGCTCTCAGAAATACTGCTTGATTTTTTGGGTGGTCCTGTGTGAAGCCAGGAGTTGGATTCAGGGGTCCTTGTGGATCCCTTCCAGCTCAGGATATGCTATGATTCTATGAGCAACTTCTTATGCCTCAGAGTGCAGCAAAAGGTCTACAAAGACACGTTAACTCAAGAGGCAATGAGATAAGAAGGAAATTGAACTAAACTGAACTTGAGATGTGAAAGAGCTAAGGGAAGAATCCAAAATATGCAGATTGGAGGCTTGACAGTGTGACTGCCATCTCCAAAAAGGGTTAGAAGGAGGATCCAGGGACCTACAGACCTGTCAGACCCCAGTAAATACAGACCTCAGTACCAGGATAGGTTATGGAAAAGATCATCTTGTGTGAGATCATATGGCATTTGCAGGATAAGTGGGAAATCAGACCTAGCCAGCATGGGTTCATGAAAGGCAGGTCCTGCTTGACCAACCTGATCTCTTTCTATGATTGAGTGACCTGCCTGGTGGATGAGGGAAAGGTTGTTGATGTAGTCTACTTGAACTTCATCAAATCTTTTGACATTGTCTGCCACATCCTCCTGGGGAAGCTGTCAGCCCATAGCTTGGTCAGGTGCACTCTTTCCAGGGCAAAGAACTGGCTGGATGTCCAGGCCCAGAGGGTGTTGGTGAATAGAGTTTTGGCAGGGGTCAGTATTGGGGCCTGTCCTGTATAATATCTTTATTTATGACCTGGACAAGGGGATTAAGTGCACCCTCAGTAAATTTGCAGATGACACCAAATTGGTGGGAGGTGTTGATCTGCCTGGGGATAGAAAGGCCCTATAGATGAATCTGGACAGGATGGATAGCTTGGCTGAGGCCAAAGAGGATGAAGATCAACAAGACAAAGTGCAAGGACCTACACCCTGGCCACAACAACCCCCCAGGCAACACCAAAGGCTTGGTGCAGAGTGGCTGGAAGACTATATGGAAGGAACAGGCCTGGGAGCACTTATTGATGCTTGGCTAAACATCAGCCAGCAGCATGCCCAGGTAATGAAGACAGCCAATGGCATCCTGACTTGTATAAGAAATCACGTTGTCAAAAGGAGCAGGGAAGTGATTGTCCCTCTCAGCACCGGTGAGGCTGCACCTTGAGTACTGTGTTTGGTTTTGGGCCCCTTACTACAAGAAAGACACAGAGACCCTGGAGAGTGTCCAGAGAAGGACAGCGAAGGTGGTGGTGGGGGGTCTGGAGTACAAGTCTTATGAGGAGCAGCTGAGGGCACTGGGCTTGTTTAGTCTAGAGAAGAGGAGGCTCAAGGGAGACCTAATTGCTCTCTACAATTACGTGAAGAGAGACTGTGGTGCGGTGGGGGTCAACCTCTTCTCCTACCATAGGAATGGCCTCAAGTTGTGCCAGGAGAGGTTCAAGCTGGATATTAGGAAGAATATTTTCTCAGAAAGAATGTTCAGTCACTGGAATAGGCTGCCCAGGGAGGTGGTTGAGTTACTGACCTTGAAGATGTTCATGAAATGTTTAGATGCTATACTAAGAGACATGATTTAGTGGAGAAACATTGGTGATAGGTGTGCAGTTGGACTAGATGATCTTGAAGGTTTTTTCCAACTCTATGATTCTATAAAAACTGAGCTAAGCAATGAATTAATGACTAAGCAATATGAACCATGAAAAGTGTAAATCTTTTTCCCTTCCTTTACTTCCTGTTTTTATCTGGTGGCACAGAACTCATCTTTTTTTTTTTTTAAATTAAATTATCTGTGAAAACACATGATGTTGCTTGTGACACAAACTGGGCTGGCTTGGCTAGAAGCAGAGTGGGGATGTGAGGTGTGATGGCACATTACCTCCACGCTGGACTGCCCTGTTACCTTGGTGGGCTGGGGCTGATTTCAACCGATCTGCCTTGTGCACCTTTCTTCCCCACTGCCAGGGGGCAGTATGTGCAGGCCAGTCTTCCTGGCATTGGCCTTGGTGGGAAGGAGCATAAAGGAAAGTCCTCCTAGAGAGACTTTGAAGAGCAATAGTGATGTGTCCAATGTACTGCCAGCTGGCAGTCAGGCAGGGCAGCCTCATGGTCCTCCAGCTAGGAGGTCACCTCTAGCAGGAAGTGGTGAGGTAACCCAAGATATTTTATCTCAAAAACTAAGTTAAGGGCTCTGCACATGAGCTGTCTATAGCAATGTTATCATCATATTAATATTTTCTCTCACCTCTTATTTAGCAGTCAATAATCTTTATTACAGAGAACTGCCAAAAATGAAGTCTAGGGGAAACTGAAGATGCCAGTCCCTGCCAAAAATAAATGTACTGAAGATTTCCTTTTAATTACACAGTTTTAATATGCCAGTACTAACCCTTTTCTCCGATGTGTGATTATCTTGCTATTCTCACATCTCTCTTTCTTGTAGTACCCCTTCCCTTGTAGATAGCCTTTCAGAGGAAAATGTTTTAAGTCAGGGGTTTGAATCAATATTTAATTTTCAAACTACTTAAGTTATAATTCCATTTTTTTTTTCCTTTTCAACTTTTCTTTGAGGCAAAACTTTCCTTTGTTCAACTGGTAAAATCACCTGCAGTCTGTATGGCAAACAGGTATACAGATTGTAAGGTAAATAGATATACAGAGACAGGACGAGAGAGATATCACATTTACAGAGGAGTAATGAAAAAAAAAAAAAGCTTACCTGTATCCTGGGCTCACAGAAGGGCTCTAAGAGGGGCAATCTCCAGATAAAGATCCTTCCTCCTTGGGAGTCAGCCCTTAAATGGGGTCTAGGGCGGGGGGGGGGGGGGGGGGGGGGGGTAGGCTCCACCCCTTCCGGTCACTCAGGTGAAATTGCATTCACCTGTGCCCGACTCACTGCTCACCTCAGGTGGTCAATCAGAGGTTCAGGCCGTGATTCAACAGTTCCCATACAAGTTCCTCTTGGGTTGAATTCTTCTAAGTGCTGGAAATTTTAGCAGTGCTCAGGTTGCTTTACAGTAGATGTTTACTAAGTTTAAGATATGCTAGATTAGTTCACATTTTTGCATCAATGCATTTGCAAAACAAACAAACAACAACAAAAAACTGAAGGGTGGATACGAATTATCAGCACCTTGACAGAAGAAGTAGTAATAAAAAGTGTTCATAAGGCACCAAGAATGGTAGTATTTTATGATTTTGAAGATTGTTTTTTCAGGTGAATCTTAGTTATTGCAAGCTTACTAAACAATTAGTTGTGTGAATATGTAATAAAATAGTAAAAAGGAAGAGATAGCTATGGATTTGACAGTTTTAATCAGTCCAGCCAATCCAACGTGCTTTTTTTTTTTTTTTCTTAAAGAATTTAGAAATGGGACGTGAAATATATGTTTAAAAAAACTCATAAATATATCTCCACTCTAATAGTTCCCATAATTGTCTGCCATTATATTCAGTCTTGTTCTATCTCCATTTTCATCAAAAATAACTAAGGATTTAAGTCCCTACCAGTACCAACTTCTATTGTGACTGTATATCAAACTTAAAATAGTCAATATTTTATCTAAAGAATATTGTGATTTATCAAAACAATGTCTTAGATTGAAGTCTGGGAATTGCAGACACCATATTTTGCTATTCATGTACTCTTTGAAAATTTTTTGTCAATTGAATATACTATATCCTCTCTATCTCTTCTACACACTGAGGTCTCCTAGTAACACTAAATTATTTTACATTGCTTGCTTTTTATTCATTCATCCCTTTAAATTTGAAAGCTATTTAAATAGCAAATATGTAGGCCAATATCCCTTCCACTGAATCAGTTCCATTACTTTGCCTAGGCAGCATAAAATAGTCAGCTTCTGGCAGCATCTGTCCAGCTGGGAATATCTTTGATGAAAGGGAAATTTCATCTGGCGTGTAGCTTGTTTACCCAACTTCTTTACCAATCAGTCACACCAAAGCAGGCATAAGAAGCATGGAGGGACAGAAGAGCACAGCTGCACAGTGCTCGTTTGCATTTGCTATATGGTACCTTGGGGAAAACTTTACCAATGGAAGCAGGAAAAAGTGACAATAGTCAGGCCAGAAAACTATTACTACACAGTTTTTTTTGTTGTTGTTTTTTTGGTTTGTTGTTGTTGTTTGTTTGTTTCTTTTTTTAGTTTTGAAAAGGTACCCTCTGAGGATACAAATCATCCCTGGGCTGGTCTTCAGCCCTCTCTGCAGGCCCCTTATAAATCAGACCTGGCTGTTCATGGCAGCCTAGTTCCCTCCTCAAGAGCCTGGGATCTGGGGACCCTGGCTGGGGAGAGATCTCAGAGGGGATGGCCCCACGCAGGAGACTTCAAAGTCCCTGCTGTCTATTGTAGGTGAGTGGGGGGGCTCTGCTGCTGAGTCTGGCAGCCTGTGCACCTTGAATGCATTTTGGGATTCAGTGTGGTGTCAGAGACAGGACCAGTCAGAGCTTTCGTCCTGCCTGACAAGGGAGGGAAAAAAAAATAAAGAAGAAAAATGCTTTTGGAGCAAGAATCTCTTCACAGAGAGGTGATGTTGGCTACACCAGCCTTTTCCAGCTTTGCAGGATGATCCAGTGAGGACAGCAACCTGCAGCTTCACAACCAGTGCTGCTCCCTCTCCTCTGCAGCTGCCAGCATATCAAGCTGTTCCCCCTACCTTCTGTATTATCTAGGTGCTGTCTAGTACAAAATGCCATCTGGTACTGCATATGATCCATCACATTCACAGCCATCTATTCCAATTAGCAGGTGGTGTTATCATTTGGAAGTCGTAAAGTTGTGGCCACCTCGTACAGAGTAGATTGCTTCTCAATTTTTCCAGAGCCATAAGCTTCCAGCAGGAGCATTTATGACATGGAATTACACTGTGGAGTATTAAAATACTTCATCTATTTTTGTTCTGAAAAACTGAAGTCTTAAGTCTGAATCTGAAAGATATCCAAGGCTCTTTTCTGCATTGATAGGAGCCAAGAATAGCAGTAGAAACGAGAACCAGTTCTGCTGAACTTTTGGAGTTTTAAAAAGGTTTCTCCTTTTACAGCACAGATGAGAAAAGGGAGTGTTGCTACTCTGCTCTTCTTGCCCCAAATCCTGGTGCCAGGGCACTCAGCAGGAGCTATTTCTGAGACTATTCAGGTCCACACTTCAACTCCTATCAGCTAAACATGCTGGTTTCTGCCTGCACAATGTCTTCTTCTAGATGTTATGACATGACAGAAGTGAAAGTCTACGTGGGGTTAGTAGAAGTATGAGAGAATCCAAAAAAAATTGCCACTGTAGCAAGCCTGGATGATAAAATTAATAATCTCTCAGCATTGCTTAAACGTTGTTTTATTTTAAAATCTATACTTAGTTCATCCTGAGATACTTGGAAACTGGTTGCCTGAACTGAAGTTCTGGAAATTACTGCCGGCAGTAATTCAATTTTTACTTCCTTCAGTATTTCCTGTTGTATGAATACTGAAAGTAAATCCTTCACATGAGCACATGGATACTATTAGTCTTCTCACAGACGGTCACTGTCTTCTACCCAGTGAAGCGTATTTACTATGGATTCTTAGTATTAGAAATTACTATCAAAGGAATCCAGTATCTAGGGAGAAAAATTCACTCTGCAGAATGTATTGATGAAAAACAAATATAAAAATATCTTACAGTGACTGCTAACACCTGAAAAAAGAAGCTGTAAAACAGTATTCATGGCCGTTGCATCACTGTTTTCTCCTCCAACTTGTTTGTAAATGGTTGGTTTTATCATTTTGCTCAAGTAGGTTTTTCCTGATGTCTGCACCTCCATCTGTGAAACTCCAGTGACATTATCTGAAGAAAATAAGAGCAGATGGAAAACATTTTAGCTCCATACTCATTGAGCATGAGATTAAAAGAAAGGCCGTGGTGCATTTTTTTAGTAAAGTAAGTGATTACACACACAACATTTCTTTTCTGTCTGAGAAGTCATGTAATTTACACAGCAATCTGGACTTCCTTGGTCAGCTGGTTTCAAAAATAAACTAGAAATTCTGTTGCCACTTACTCTTTTTCTAGGCTATTCAGAGAATCCTGTAAAGTCAAAATCAACTCTCTGTTCTATTGCATATTAACACTGGAAATTGTTGCACCTGGAATTGATGAACCTTTGGTTTATTATGCTATGAGAGTCATATGCAGCTGTTCTTCCCCCAAGTGATTCATTATCACGTGTGAGGAATGCATCCCACTCCGCTCAGTAGCTGAATGAGCTTCTCATTTGCCATTCAACTTTCTAACAATAAATTTAAAAAATAATTAAAATTGTTCTGCATCAAAATTAGAAGAGAGTACCAATAAATCCCCAAATTATCACCAGAGCACTTTCAGTAAGCTGTCTGATGCACCACTGGATTTCCCCGTCTGGGGTATTTATTACAAATATCTTTGCTCAGAGATGAACATTCTAAAAAGATGACAAAAAAGTCCTCAGATACCAAAATAAGGGGTGATAAATGTTTTATAGCTGGAGAAGTGTAAGCCTTCTGCAGGATATGTATCACAAGAATTAGAGCTCGCAAGATTTCTGCTCTGCTTGCAGCTCTTCCACAGGCATCCTCTGGGACCTTGCACAAGGTATTTTATTTCTCTGGAGGATAAGTCAAAGTGTATCGATTATATGTGTCAATTGCTATATTCAGAAGAATGAGGGTTGCCTGATCCAAACATTTTGTACTGGTAAAATAACAGTGCTGTTACATGACGGTTTTAAAATTACCTAAACTTGTGCTGCTTCTGAAAAACACAATCTACCCTCCCAGCATCCCTATTGCTGTCTTCTTACTGGCACAAAGCAGTCTGGGGGAAAGATGACCCCAAGGATGAGTTAAATGACTAATTCTATGAAATTGCTTCACTTAACGATCTGGTCTGGAATTACCTGGTGAGACACAAAGGATGTCACTGGGAATATGTACACAGAGTATAAGGGGTAGGGTGGGAGTGTGATACACAGGTGAGACAGATGTTTAAACCAGCACCAGGTAGCTATGAAACCACACCTTAACATTGGTAAGGATTGAAATATTTCTTCAACTATCTTTTTAATGTCAGTAGAAGTCCTAATTTAGGCCAGAAACAGTAAATTCAGCTGATAGGTGTTATTTTGTTTGAGGAGCTAATAAGATTTATATCAGTAAAGGCTGCATTAGCAATAGTAGTGCTTGCAGATACTTGGCTGCAATGTATTTTAGTGGGCTCTTATGAGCTTTGCTGACACTGAGGAGAAGGTACTGCTCTGTGTCACAGTTCTTCTCTGATGAAGCAGAAATAACTCCCCCCAACTTCATGAGAGCTCCAAGAACATTTACGCTTCAAGCGCTCGAAGGTTTGAGACAGTGCTCTAATGAGAGTCGTATAGTTCTGCAGTTTCATTTTGTGCTAAACCAGTCTAATTGCAGGCTGAACCGAAATGTGGTTATTCCTGCTGTCGGCCTCCTCTTCCGCATGTTCATCCCACGCTATTTTTGCACCACTGTGGGGATCCCTGCTGGCTCCAGCAGCAATAGGCACTTCACAAAATGAAGTAACTCCCGCAGCTTCAGTCTATCCAGTTCCCTCAGGACTTATGCAGATGTCTCTCCGATCTGCACATAGCTTGTCTTCCTTGTTATTCATATAGCTCCTTCCAAATCTTAGCGATATTACCATGCCTCTCTGACTGATCACATGGTAAGTTGCATACTCTTGGATTACAGAAAGGCTTGTCCACATTTTTAAAGTGCCTTTAAAATGGCTGAGCTAATAAAAGTGTTATCTTGTTCATTTGGCCTAAAAAGGGCTGATTATTTAACTCTAGAAAATGTGTGGTGAAATTTCTCAAATCCTCTGTATTGCATGGAAGGGCTTTCCAAATTTCACTTCCAATACCTTGATTCAATTTAACTGATGCAATAGCTTGTAGGTAGGTCTTCATAAAAATATCTTCCTGCAGTATATCAGCATGGCATGTACACTCTTATTTACATACAGTTTCATAATATGTAAGATGTTAATGCATGTTTCAAGTGAAACTTCCCCTTTTCCACTGTCATAAATATATACTGTATGTTAACACATAATGCTGCATATCAAACACAGACTCTTCAGCAGTGTTATTCCTTTTTCTGTTGGCATGCCTGGGAAAATAAAGAGAAGAACAGACTCCTCTTTTTAGCCTGAACTGAGAGCTGAGGGAAATTCTACTTCTTACTGTTGTATATATATGTCTGACAGAAGAGATATCCTGCCCAATTGGTTCTTACATAGTTCCCTAAAACAGCCTGCCCATCTTTTATTAACAGAAGCTGAAGAATCAGTGTATGAGAATTCTGATAGTCAAGACTACAATGTATGTATAACTGCAATATTGAACAGCATATAGAGTTACACAGTGGTCAACTCGAATTTATATGTATGTACCATATCAATATAGTTAGGAAAGTTCTACCTACTTTATATGTATTGGCCAGTTTCCATTAAGTCCTTTTTCCTTGCTTCTTTCTTTTTTCAGAATGTTAAAAAACAGCAAATATTTTTACAAATGTAGGAGAAACCTCTGTTATTTGCTCTGGCTTCACTATGAAAGTGGACAGCACTGAGGTGAGAGGCATAAAAAGGTTCTTCAGTCCTCATAATTTGAGTACTCAAAGGCTTACTCATAGCTTTGAACATTTGTGAAATATGATAATATAGCATAAACACGTAGTTGTCATTATTTAAATCAGTCATGATATATAAGCAATTTACAAATAATCTTGCTTTGGTATTCTTTTTTTCCATTAGGAACAGTAGGCAGTACTAGAAATTTCCACCCACATACTCACTCTTAAGTAAAATGTCTTGGTTTTCCATTCATGGTATTGTTAAGTCTTCAGCATAACCAGGTCATTCTCAATCCTCAAAGTACTGTTTTGCACAGAAAATTCTGAATTCAGCTTGTTCTTTTATTATTTTAATGTAGAAATATCTAGTACAATAAAAGAAAAACAGCCAATTCTAACCTTGACAACAAAAGAAGTATAAGAAAGTTGAACAATTCTCAAATTTAAATACATTAATAAAGCAACATCAAATGCTTTCACAGCAGAAGCTGGTAAACTGAAATTGAAATTATGTGACGTGATTTTTCTTACTGCTCTATAACTGCAATTAGCACCCATTAATTCTCCCCCTCCCCCCCACCCCCCCCCCCCCCCCGAAAAAAAAAGACATTCAATTCTGCTGAACATCACCTGGATCTAAATATATATATATATATTATTGTTATAATTTCTCATTCTCCTCTCCACTAGGACTTTTCCCTGTCTCCTTTTTCTATCTTATGGCAGATACTCAGCAATGACTGGAAAATATCATAGAATCATATCTACAAGCCTTCATGTAAAACCCATTCTCATTATAAGAATTCTACTGTCTTAGCTAGAAGTGCATGAATATATATTTACATGGATAGAGATTTCACAGTACCTTCAATTCTCTCAGTCATATTCACATTTATGTTTTAATATGTGGACTTCTAAGAATGATAAAGATTTTTGTAGTAACCCTTTCAAGGATGTATGCGTAGAAATGTGTTACATTCCATGTCAAGTGGACACAAGCTTTTTCCTTGAAAAAAAATCAGAAAGCTCAAGAAAATCCCCTGATACTTGGTAGGGGAAATTAGTAATAATCATCATCATCATCATAATCATCATTATCATAGTGAAACTTGCACAGTTAGTGAGGAAAATTGCACAGATTTTTAAAAAAGGATTTTTCCTATTAAATTCACAAAACAGTAAAAGGATTTTCTTTTAGCTCAGGGGTGAATATGGGCAAATGCCGTTCACATGGAAAACAGTGTGTCATAATTTTACACCTCTTCACACTCTTTCTTACCATTATTTAAGACTAAATAACTCTATGATAAATTATGAGGCTTGTATCACCTTCATACCATGCATCAAAATGATATAAATAAGAAAACACTGAAGAAAACAATAGGAAAAACAGTTTTACGTAAATTGAGAACGCAGTTTTCAAGCAAGATTTTCTAAATTATATACTGACAAAGGAAGCTAGGCTTTATAAAAATAATCATTCCACTGTTATAATTTTTCTAGGTGTACAGACAACATAAAAGATAGTCATGGTTTCAATAATAAATGGAAGGAACAAAAATCATGAGGAAATAAAATCTATCGTAGTAATAGTACATAGTATGTGAACTTCTTCTGAAATACTGTGTAGAAGATCAAGCCGTAGTGGATTATAAGGATGAAGATAACAGAAGTGCAGGTTAACAACAAAGAAATATATATATACAGTTCCTTTTTCATTTAAAATAATAATAATAATAATAATAAAAGCTCTGATTTAAAATCAGTAGTTTTCCACGGACTTTACTTGAGCCAAAATTTCATATTTTGTTTTAAATGTTAGAGTGCAGCAAAGGAGATGACCTTTTAGAGTGAGAATTACCATTTTTCATGGTAACCTGAGAAAGTGGAATTTAGCATGAATGCTAATTGAAGAGCTGTTTATTTTGTGTAGATACAAGGCCAATGATGAAATCTTCTTAAAGGGGTGAATCTCAACAGAAATATTCTTAAGTTTTGTAGTATCTGAAAAGTTACTCAAATTATCATCTTGAGATTGTGAAGCTTGGGGAAAAAAAAACAGCCTGTACTCCTCAGTTTGTTAAAGATATGAGAATCAAGAAACACAAACTTTTGAACTGTTGCACTGAGTTTGTATTGAAATTTTTCCTTAAACTATTTTGAGATAGTAACATTCTGAAAAGTGTGGAGGCACTTCTGACTCCGTGTAATTTAATATCTTCTAGATAGTGCTGGATTTCAAATGTGTCCTCATTTTTATTCAATTTTCTTCTTGGAACAGTGTAGCATATTAGGATTGCAAAAAGAACAACTCAAACTTTTATTTCAAATTCCACGAGTGAAAGCTGACTCTTTTTGTAAGGAAAAACTAAACAGTCTCTTTTAATTGTTTAAAAGAAAATTTCTGTGCTGTAACTTATCTTCTCACCTTCTTGGATATATCAAAAAGTTGTCCAGTCTTCCTAGATTCCCATTTCTTCACATCAAAATTATAAAAAACGTAGTGTGATTTATTTGAGCAATTCATAGAAGTTTTTTTTTTAAATTATCAACTAATTTCACTGCTAAAAAGGTTCATTGAAAATTAAAATTAAAAATCATAGAATCATACAGTGGTTTGGGTTGGAAGGGACCTTTAAGATCATCTAGTTTCAACCCCCTGCTATAAGCAGGGACAGCCCCCTCTAGACCAGGTTGCTCAAAGCCCTGTCCAGCCTGGCCCTGAATGCCTCCAAGGAGAGGGCATCCACAACATCGCTGGGCAACCTGTTCCAGTGTCTCACCACCCTCGCAGTAAAGAATTTCTTCCTAATATCTAGTCTAAACCTACCTTCTTCCAGTTTATAATCATTTCCCCTTGTCCTGTCACTGCCTGCCCTTATAGAAAATCCCTTTTCAGCTTTCCTGTAGGCCCCCTTCAGGTACTGGTAGACCGCTATAAGGTCCCTTCAGAGCCTTCTCTTCTCCAGGCTGAAGAGCCCCAGCTGCCTCAGCCAGTCCTCACATGGGAGGTGTTCTACCTCTCTGATCATCTTCATGGCCCTTCTCTGGACCTCTTACATTGTGCTTTTGCTGACTTATTAACATTTATTAACACCTATTAACAATTCTCTTTCTGCCATTTTCTGTGTTCTACCAAAGCATTTCCAAATAATGTAATCTAATGGAGCCATCTTCCATCCAGAAATTTCAGTACTTGGATTTTCTGCAAAAGCACTTGTAAGTACAGACAAGGAGGAACAGCCAAACTGTACTTTTCATTTAGCATATTAAAAATTTATGTGCTACATTCTACTCTGAGGTAAAAACAAGTGGTTAAATAGACACACTAATATTTCAAGATCTGCCATGTGGCGTATATATGCAAGATAAATGGGATATTATGTATTGTATTTTACTTCAGACACTCAAGTTACACTATTTCAAAAGATGTGTGCTGTACAATTGATCCAGTTAACTTCTATTTGTTTCCTAGTGAACAAATGCATAGCTCTCAGACAGCCATAATGGCTAGGTAATGATCTGTTTTTGGAAGACGCCTCATTAACTCCAGTTTTGTTCTATGTAAGATCATGCAGTGTTTTCAAAAGCAGTGAAGAACTTCTCAGAATTTTGAAAACACTTTCATTTTTTTTCTAGAACACAAATGCTGTTCTGCTGTCAACATTATAAGTTAATCCAAAATGTTAATGAGAATTTTTGACAGTTGC
Organism: Gallus gallus; assembly: GCF_016699485.2. Taxonomy (NCBI): domain Eukaryota; kingdom Metazoa; phylum Chordata; class Aves; order Galliformes; family Phasianidae; genus Gallus; species Gallus gallus. The sequence continues at coordinate 114,157,469 of NC_052532.1, forward strand.
AACTTCAGGCAAAAACAAGGCAAAACTGCAAAACTTTAGCTAATGCTAAACTTAATGTTAAGCTTTAAAGTTTATTAAAAAAAGATTGAAAAACTTGCATATATTCTAGGGCCAAATTCTTCATTTGTATAGCTAGCAGTCAGCTAATAGTCAGTCTGCCTCAAAGTTCTCATATGATTAACCTGAATAAAAATATTCCCTCAGTTTCTGTCTTCTCCCCAGAATACCGGAGGAAGTAGAAGAGAAGTTTGACTACGGTAGCTGGTACCATTGAACTGGAAATTCAAATGGTTAGCATGTCTTCAAACCTTATGGGGATTATGAAGCTTGTATTAGGACGTGAAAGAATAAACAGTGATATTTCTTTCTTTCTTTCTTTCTTTCTTTCTTTTTTTTTTTCATCCAGATACAACTGGATAATAAGCTACTGAAACTATACAGGATTATTTAGCTTTCTTGTTAGCTAAATGACCTTCCAAAATTCATGTCTTGCTAGTGCTTCTATTTGCTGCTATTCTGGAACCATAATTAGGAGAAAGAGTATCCTCAAATGAGCTGCATAACACCTTTCCCAAACAATAATGAAAGAAGATCTCTAAAATTCATAAGAAATCATTTTCAACTGATGAATGCTTGTGTGCTGAAAATGCTAAGACACACACTCAGCAGTAGGCATACAAACAGCCCAATTGTCTTCACAACATTATATTAAATATGTATGCAAGTATTTGTTGAGGCTGGATCTTTGTAGACTTAAGATGTAGTAGTTTTTAAGGTAAATAACCCTCTTATATAGTTCAGCCAGCAAAATGCACATCAAGAAGAAACTTCTTTAGTTTCTTTGCCTTAAAAAAAATTGTCAGTGGCAAACTGGTGACCCAACTTTACAGTTTCACTTAGCCACTACTTAGAAATCAAGTCTTTACTGATGGCCACTCATGCTCATCTTGCCCAGCACTGCCAGCTGTGTGAAGGAAGGAATTGTCCCACTCTGCCCTGTGCTGTGTAGCCTCAGCTTGAGCACTATGTGCAAGTTTGAGTGCCATAATATAAGAACATAAAGATATTTGAGAGCATCCAAAGGAGGTCTACAAAGATGAGGAAGGGTCTGACGGGGAAAGTGTGTCAGGAGCAGCTGAGGCTCCTCGGTGCGCTCAGTGCAAAGCAGAGGAGCTGAGTGGAGGCATGATGGCAGCTGTAGCTCCTCACAGGGAGCTGAGGGGCAGCGCTGAGCTCTGCTCTCTCTGTGACAGCGACAGGGCCCGAGGGAACGGCATGGAGCTGTGTCAGGGGAGGGGCAGCTCGGGGTTAGGGACAGGGGCTGCACCACAGGGCGTGGAACAGGCTGCCCAGGGCAGTGGGCACAGCTCCGAGTGGCGGAGTTCAGGGAGCGTCTGGGCAACGCTGAGACACAGGGTTTGGTCTTTGGGTGGTGCTGTGTGGAGCCCAGAGCTGGACTCAGTGGTCTTTGTGGGTCTCTACTAATTCAGGGTGTTGTATGATTCAATTATTCTATGTTATATTATGCTTTATAAAAATTGCTCTCTGATTTTTTGTTTTGTTTGTTTGTTTTGTTTTGTTTTTGTGCTACTTAAGGGAATCAAGAGTGGGTTTCTGAAGTTATTAGCAGGCTCTGTAGTATTTTGTGTTATGTGCCTTGAAATGCATACTGACAATAACTTTCAATGAAGATGGCTGCCACCGTACTTTAGGAAAGGTGGAATCACTCTGCTTATTTTCTTCCAGTCCTTTTTTCAGCCTTTGCCTACCTTGTTACTTAGCAGGCAGCGTTCCGGTGACATGATGAAATCTGAACAAAAATGATTCTGTGTAAAACTTTGAGCAATATTTAAAATATTATAATTGTCTTGTTGACAACAGACTTCATGGATCTGCTTTACATGTCTAAGTGCTTTCTGTAAATAAGACTTCTACCAGTTTAAATGGTTTGGTTTTTGTACTTGCTTAAAAAAATAAACATTCATTTAGAAACTCAGTATCTTTTATCTGATTTTTATGTGTTTAGTTTGTATCAATGTTCAACAGCAGCTAATGTACATGTTCATCTATATGTGTGTGTATATATATATATACCTAGCTTTCCTGAATCAATTTGTAGCTAAATTGAAAAACTGTGTCACCTAAATCACACTCTATTCTAAGGTTTGATTCATCATTCAGTTTGGTGACATTTAACCAAGAAAAGAAAACTGGCTTGATTCTGCAAAACGTGTTGCTTGTTCCTCCCTAAGTGCATTTCTAGTTGGACAATTTATGAAGAAGCAGTGCCAGGAAAATTGTGCCTGTGGAACCAGGCAGTAAGTTCTGGACTGCCTGATGGGAGCTCCTGCTGCCAGAAGGAGCCTTGCAAAGTGGCTGGTAATGAAGCAGAGGATGCACTTGAGGGGGAGTATAAGATGGGACAAGATCTGTTCTTTCATCCTTACCTAAATATAGTGTCAGTCCAGGCACTAAGAGAGTTGTTTACCTTAAAAGCAATAACTATAACAACAATTTGGACTGCTGTTGAAAGCCTATGAGCAAACAAATCTTCTCTGCACTTGAGAGCAGACTGAAGTGCTGGCAGTACTGGCAGAGGTTATTCTGGATTACAGGCAACCCTCCCTTTTCACCCTTCAAAATCTCTCAATTTTAGCAAGAGTTGCCTGTTGGATAAATATTTGATGATGTACGTAGAGTGAAAACAACCAGCTAACTGGAGATGAAAAAGTGAGGCAATACCAAGGAATAGAATTTTTGTGCCTCTTGCACTGAAGCTCCTTGAGATCATCGTAGTGGAGTGGCTTTTATTCTTGCTATGCTCAGCAACACAACTACAACTGAAGAGGGGGGGAATAGGCACAGAGGATAAAATAACATGTCTCTGGTGAGGATCTAGCATTTTTTTACTTTAAAAATATCACATTACATTTCATTTGGATCTGCTTTAACAGGCAGGACTACCTGTGTGGCAGGAGAGTCATGGACTCCATTGCTGGTGTAGAACGAAGACCTTTATTGTACATGCTTACAAGCTTTTATATCCGTGCAACAACCCCTTGGTCATGTGTACTAACCAGGTGCCTCGTGCATGTTTACATCTGGTGCAAGTAGCTACCAAGCTTGTTTACTCATTTGCAAGGCAATGACTTTCTTTGTCCCACTTACCTGTACCAATTTTCTGTGGCAATTTCCTAGCACTGTAATGCTCTGTATTTGAATACCTTTTAAAATGCCCTTTAGCACTGGTATTGTAAAATACCTTAAGGCAAGTCACTACACTTCTTAAAACCAACCTGAATGTGAAGTTTGTCAGTCAGGCAGCACGTGCTTCAGGAGTGAAAGTCCCAGGTAGAATGACTATTTTGGTGACCTTTTCTTTTCTCTACAATGAGATGCTGTATCCATTATCAGCTTGACTCCTCTGTGTCAACTTGCTCATGCACATCCCATTTGCCTCTGTTTGCAGGGGCCTCACCTCCTGCCCATGCCAATCACATTTGCAGCTTCCACAAATGACTTGTTGTATGCAGGGCACCCAGACTGCTGCAACAAGAAAACAAGTCCAGAATAAGGCTTATTAATTGGGATGGAAGAGAGATTGGGAGCTTGTATCCCAAAAGCTTTCCCAACACTTTTTTTTGCTATTCATACTTGGGCAGATGTGGTGACTCCACATCAGAGTGGATAATCCTTCCCTTAGGTCCATTTCAATGCATGGCTTAGGTAGGCTAAAATAGAAAATGATTGGAAACCTTGTTTTGTGGTACAAGTTCCAGAGTATTGTTTGGAAAACAGATGGCATATGAGCCCTTTCTGGTTATTTAAGAGTCTGAGAGAAACTGCATTGCTCTGAAATACACCCATGTGACCAGCATGAAGAATAGACTAACAGAGAAGAGAATAAACTTTTGTGAGTTCCATAAAGTGAGAAGCTGGTCTTTCTGCTAGGTGAGAGGCAACATGGTCATACAAAAGAGGAGTTTATGGATTGGGCAGATTTGCTATATGCAGCCAGCAGTAGCCCATGCTACGAGCTGTTTTAGCATTAGTTTAAAACTTATCTGCTGTGCTAGACCACTGCTATCTCCTGAAAGAAGTATATTGCTCATATCTGATTAGCCCCAGGTTTCTCCAGAGAAAGACTATGCAAAGTTGTAATGCAAGTCAGTTCCGTAAGGTTTTTCTCTATCCAGCTGTGGTACACCTGCCTGAACAAATACCCAAGTAGAGCACACTGTTGAATAGCAGATGTTTCCTAAATAAAAATGATGGGTTCCTAGTCCCACTTTCTCAGTCTTCTAGCATCTTCATTTGTACTCAGTCTTCTAGCAATCCAAACATAAGAATCAACAGCTTCATCAGATGTCTTAATAAAGGTAGTGCCGTAGTAGCTGAAGATAATTTGTAACATTGCCCCTGGACAATCTAATTCAGTCCCTATGGACAGTAAAATCAGACTATGGATTTTCAAATAAGCCTCTGTAAGAGCACTTGAGCTGACAACAGGAGGATCAGTTGTGACTTCGGTGTCAAGCATCTTCTTTCATTGATGTAGTAACAGCAGACTAACATCTTAAATGTATTTACTTCTTATGTTTTTCCTGTTCCTATGTGAATAGGAGCTGTGAACACAGTCATCCCTCACAAGTTAATTTCATAATTGTCAAGAAATTTATTTCGCAGCAAAATTATGAACCCAGACATGCTCTTTGCAAACATTTACTTGACTCTAACCCATATTCCATTAACTCTTCTCTAAACGTACGGTACTGTGAGTGACTTATGAAAGGAAAAGGTTTCTTTGCAGTCTGTTCTGGGATAGCAATGGTAGCACAGAGTTGAATATTTTAGTTCTGAGGGAAGGTATGAATACTATGGAAGGCTTAGAGAATTGCTCAGGTACCTTTGGCTAGCCAGCAAGCTTGATATTGTCATAATGTAAATGCATCAGAATTGTACCTGGAATTGGACTCAAATACTCAAGTCCTGTTCTTCTGCATTCAGTTTTCATCACCCAAAGGGACAATTGACATGCCAAAATTGAGCGAGAGTACACACACCAATATTTAGGTGATGTGGCTGGTCAGGAAAGAAGACCTAGACCTGCAGCTGAGAGCTCCCCACAGTGTAGCTGGAACATATACACAGGACAGGTGCCTTCAAATATGCATAAATCTATTTACTTTTAGTGCCAATAGCATCACATGCTATTCCGGCCTGAAAATTACTTTTGAGAGCTGATTTTCTAGAGCAGCAATCTTTCATCAGCATGGGATTATTTTGGGAACATATAAATATGGAAAAATTGTGCTGTTTCAAGCAATATTATTATTATTTTTTTCTGGGAAAGTTGCTATGTGAGGATCTCATTTGTCACAAACAGCCACACATGGCAGCTCCTGCACTTTGGGTTACCTTCTGTTTTCCTGTACCGGTGCTGCTATATATAAGGACACACCTTAAAATGAATTGAAGTTGTACACATTTATTTTTAAGTCAGGGTTAAAAAGAGCTCTAGAAAAGTCTCACAAGGTGTCAATCCAGATGACAAGGGATATCTAGTTAGGAGTAAAGAAGTATAAAAAGAATTAACACAGTGGCTAACCTAAACAGGTTTCATTTGCATTTCATTTGGGACTACTCCATTTTAAAGAAAGTTATAAATTTGGATGAAGTACTCTTACTGGAGCAACCCAACTATGTCTGGAGGGCCTGGGCTAGGCAAGGACCTAGTCTAATGCTTACTGACATCATGTGTGAAGATAAAGAAGGAATGCTAACCTGGCAAAGGCATCTCCATATTACTCTTCTTGCCCTGGGAAGCCGTTACAGTCACACAGTGCAAGAGCAGCACATAGATAATGTGAATGAACAGACGAAAGAAGCAGTTAGCAGAAATCACTAGTGGAAAGGGCTTAGCAAGAGAAACTAGTGCTTGCAGCTAGAATGAGGACAGCTAGTAAGGAAGGAAGCTATTGGAAAGTATAAGCTGAGAAGACAGTTTCAACTTAAGTATAGTCAAGACCAGTTTAGGTCCAATGAGGCCTAGAAGCCCAAGCTGGTAATAGCAGATAGGCAGCATTGCCTCAGGACAAATTGTGTTTGGGCTGATGCACAGTGAGTACATTTCTCTACAACAAGAAAAGGGGATTAATTCTTATCTGCTCAACTTGGGGAAGGAGGATGTGAGTTTTCCTGTTGGAGATTTTTCTCTCTAAGGAGAAAAACTCCTCTTCTGTCTGGATAAGCCCATTATTCTTATTAGCTAGACAGGCTGCAGTGCAATGCATTGCCAGACTACACAGTTACACACTTTATAAAGATGGGACAGTATTTTCTATCCTCCTGGATAAGACACGCTGAGGCTGGACTAACTTCAGACAAGGCCTGGCAGAGGTTCCCATTATTACTTAAGATGGGCTGATTAATGAGGCAGCCAGCAAAGCAAAGCAAAGCAAAGCAAAGCAAAACTGTTTCATTTTATTTGTGTGTTCACATAGTCTTCAGTAGCACTCCAAACCATATTGCAAGCCTAGATCATGCCATTCAGGCTTCCTACTCCAATTAGTGATATTCGTCATCTTCAAGGCAGGAAACTGAGGACAATCTTTACTGATTTCTCCTTAAAAGTAGATTGCTTACATTAAATGTATACATGCTTTTTGCCTATTTTTGCCAAAGTTTTTGACAGCTTTTTAATACAAAATGCAGTCTCCCTTACCATCAGCTGCTGAGTCCCAGCCTAATTTCTCTCCTGGCTTTGGAAGTGGATGGTGGTCTCATCCTGTGCAGTTTGCAGCAAAGCAAATATATTCTAGTTCCATTTAATCAAACTTCTGGTAAATCTTTACCCTGCAAAAGAATACTGCATATACCCTTGAGGCACTCACTAACTGTGGCAAAACATTAAATACATTGATTGTTTTGACTGAGATGATAAACAAAGAAAAGGAATCCCATTCAGGAGCAGCAACAAACTCTTCTGCCTGGGGTTAGTTATAATTTGAAGCAGTTGTCTTTTCTTCTTTTGTGCTTTTATGTTGATTATACTTTGCACGCTTGTGCTTCTAAAAGCTTGTTTTCATCTCATAATGAAATTTTTTCTGAGTCCCTATTCTCTTCTTAATTTTCCATGAATCATTTTATTTAGACTTTCTCAAACATAAAGATAAATAAATGAGAAATTCAGCCTTCACATGCTTATCCCCAAATGCCTGTGCATCTGTCATAGCATTTCATCACTTCTTCTTCCTCTGTGTCGATACATCAAGACCACGGATGTTAAATGACCCTCATTTTAAAGGTTTATTTTAAACTGATTACAGATACACACTATCAAAATGAAGCTGACTCTTTATCACAGTGTGTTGATGGAGCATTCAGTTTGACCACAAAAACTGATTTAATTTCATTCAGGTAACTTCTAACAACGCTTGGAAGAAGAGAATTATCTACCATGGATTCATTTTAGTTTTTATATGCTGTTAATTTCTCTCACATTGTAAATTCTTTCATTCTAAGTTTATTTGTTTCTATAGCATATCCTGATTGCAAAGTGACAAGGAAATTGCAGTTTGTACAGTGTGGTAAGCTGTGGTTTTTATACCAGGTTCTAACAGGTCTGCAGCCGTTATTCTATGATTTTCATTATAGCAAAGGTGCTCTGCATCAGAAACACATTTGTGTGTGGTTCCTATTCATGTTGAAAATGAAGTTAATGTCTTGTCTTTTAGTGTAAACTAAATAAAATTGTAAGTTCGCCTCAGTGAGATTTCTTTGAAATACCAGTAATAAATGTGAAAGCAAAATGGAATTGCTCACACTTCCTCAGCCATTTATCCTCAAGCAGTTAAAATATGATTTTTTTATTTAGTTCAGTCATAAAATATTTATGTAGAAATACTCATGGAGAAGCAACATTTCATTTAAAGAATGGCTGGCAGTAGGGGGCAAAGTGCACATTAAAAATAAATTAGAACACAGTACTCATTATGCAAACACTGGAAAAAATGAGAGTGTTTGGGATATAATTTTCTGAAAACGCACATCTGCAGTAAGCTCCAGTGGTGCATATAGTAAGTGAAGTTTGTTATTTTTGTACAGCTGCTTATCTGTTACATGCCATTTCCCACTGTAAGGAAAGCAAGCTGTTAATTCATTCAAATCATCAGTGACAAATGCAGTCCTCTGTGCATCCTTTCTTTGTTTAGGTTTGTTTTTTAAATTAGAAGCTCTCTCTTCTGCTATGTTATTTAATTACCTCCTGTTGTTTCCAAGGAGCAGTAGGCTAGAACCGTGGCCCTGTTCTGCTGGTTACTCTACCTACAAAAGGACTTCTGATTCAAAGTGCTGTCAAAAGCTCTGATCCTGGAAGAGCTTATAACTGTATAATGAGACCACCTTGGTTAATGTTAGGGAAAGAAATGTCTTTGATGGGACAGGATTTGCTGTGTAAAGGAAGTGATCCAAAGGGAAGAGGATAAAGTAATAACAAGAGAAAAATAAATACTAGCAAGTCCTAATTGTGCTCTGTCAGCATCAGAAACCCAGGGACCAGCTGGAGTTAAGGGGAAGGAAGATTTTTTGTTATGGCACATCAACTGAGAATTGATCAAACTCAATTCTACCCAGGCCATTAAAAAAAAAGTATTTAAAAATACTGTTCATCTAGGTGCATAAGCTTTTTTTAGTAAACAAAGTAAACAAAATACCTAAGTGCACAATGAGTAGAAAGAAGAGAGCAACACAGAAGCAATACCTGCCTGTAGCAGAAATGCTAAGTCACAGGTTGAACCAGTGATGGAGCACCTGGTGGGAAGGCAGGGCCAACCCAGGGGAGCTCAGCTGCGTGCAGTGCACCTGAGCAACTGGAAGGCGTGGAGCCAGGATACACCTCTTCCCAGACCTCATTTAAGGGTTTGCAGTAAAGGTGAGGGCATAGCACTGGAGATCCCTGCATATGTGAGGCCTTCAAAGATAAGCTGTTTTTCTTCTTTTTTTAGTGTCTATGGCTGCTGCATTTGGGCTTGTTCTCATTTGCTGCAGCCTGGAATTGTGCTGCTCTGCTATTATTGCTGTACTTCCCATCGCATTATAGCGTTACACTGCCCATGGTTCTTAAACGTAGCAATTGCAATTATCTGCATCCATTAGAAAGAAATTATGCATCTGCTGAACAAAGGAGTAGGTGAACTTTAACTTGGACAGGTGCAGAACATAAGGCTTTAGCAAGTCACATTCAAAGCAGCATAACCTTTCCATTACACTTATTGCAGAGGAGGTTATCGGGGATTGTTATAATTTATGTAATCACGTATTTATTATAAATAGCCACTAATAGTTATCTGTATTGATGTAAGCAGATTGGATAAGGTGTTCTTTACCCAACTGGTAAGAATAGCTCCTGTTTCTAATTAATTTTAATTCATAAAAAATCCATAAGAGGATAGAGTGGAGATAGACTGGCCTTTCAAGATTGCTCCATATGAGACTTAAGGAAACAGCACTATGTATGATAGCAACAGCAGCATCATTGTCAGGAGAAGTCACTGTGTTTCTCCTTCCCACGTTCCCAATTAAATTGTTGCTGTTCAGTATTTCCCTGCTTTCCCCACTGGAGGAATGTAATCCCCTGGTTTCTGCCTAGATACAACCTCTGCTCTAAGCCGTGTTCTCTCTTACAGCTCAGTTGCATGTACAGCGAGTTTTATGGGATGAATCCACAATCTCTCCCACTTATATTTTCTTGAACTCTTCATTTTGCATTTTTAAGACATCATTGATTTTGTGTCACAAAATGTACTATACCAATTCAAGGAAAAAGAAGGGAGGCATTCAATGATTTTATTCTAATCTTGACAGGCTGTTATCCATCTGAAATAAAGTATAAGGTCATTCACCCTTCATTGACTCTGAGTCAAAAATTCATTCTTTTGCAAAATGCATACTATTTCAGGCATGAGACTTAGATTATCTCTTGACTAATAATGATTTTTTTTTCTTATAATCAAATGGTCAGAACATTTTTTTTTTTTTCCAATAAGCTCATTGCTTAAGTGCATTTGGAAACAGACACCAGCCTGTGATCATCTGCTTTATGGTAAAACTGTTGGTTATTTATTCAGTAGGCAAAAAAAAAAAAAAAAAAAAAAATCATATGTGGTATTGCTAAATTGTAATTTCTGAATCTATGTTCTGATTTAGTTGCAGTAGCTCACATGATCTTTTAAGATATACAGAGTTGTTAAAAGTTTTTAGCTGACCAGACAGTTTTTTGTTAGAATAGTCACAGTCTTCTTTCTGCTAAGCTCGCTAATGTTTGGTTTGCTGGAAATATGAGCATTTTTTGTTCCTGATTGGGTAGAGCATTTCTCATGTGCCTGTGCAGTTAACTTTGCAGTTCTTGCCTAAACATCTTTTGAGCTCATGTAAATAAGTTATTTCCATTCAACTAACCAAATGACTCAAAATATATTTCTGTCAAGTCTTCCTTTCACAATCCTCTAAGAAGAATGAGATACTAGGAAGCATAGCTGCAGTGCTCTCTCTCACAGTGCTCTGGAGGGTCTGCTGCAGGAGAAAGAGAACAAGTTTCTTGTAACTCTGTTGAAACTTGTGAGGACTAGATACCATAGATGTATGTGGACCTCAGACACATTCCCAAGCTGTTGAAGAAATTATTCAGATACTTGGAGCAGCTGAAGGTATCAGTGGTAAAGTCAGGAAGCTATGAGGGAAAGATCTTGATCAGTGAAAATAAGAGGTAATGAGTGAAGGTTGTGTTTTGGGAGTTAATAGTGAGCATAGTGTCAATGCAATTTGTGGAAGTACAATTTGTTGTGTTGTACGTAAAGTGTTGTAGTGGGGGAGAACCTAGCGTCGTGGGAGTTGACAAAATTATTCACATTAGTGTCCATTTCCTCCATCTGTTGTAGACTGATATTTTTTCAGCTGAGGAGGAAGCAGATTCAGTTTTGATTCAGACTTTTTTTTTTTGGGGGGGGGGGGACGACTTTTCTCTTTCATCATATCCAGAAGATATACTGAATTCTATACTCTCATGCTGCTTTGTGCCTGAAGTTAAAGTCAGAAGGCAATCAATTTTCTTGTTCTTTTGCTAGGCACAATTCAAATTCCCAGCCTCCTCCTTGCTCACAGTTGTGCACAAGATCCATTTCCCATGAATGCTATCGCTGAGAAACAAAGCCAATAGATCTTGTCTCCCAGAAGTCCTGACAAACTGTTTGGAGACAGCACTTGTTGTCTATCTGAGGAGAGAAAGAAGAATCATTTTTTAGATATTCATATCTCTGCGTCTCCCCTGGAGGAAGTGTAGGGAATATTGACTTGGCATGAGACCTGTCAGACCACAGGCCAATTTCCCTGATGATACCAGGCAAAAGTAAAGATATGGAAGATGTGAGAGAGAACTGCAAGCAAAATGGGCACAAGGAAATACAGTATCTTCCTTAGTGAACTGACTAGATGTGGATTTGTGACACTGCATTGCCTGATAACTTCAAGAAGCCAATACTGGTGCTTTGGATTCAGGTCAGTGGAGATGAGTGGAGTCTCTTGTCGGAAAATACAGTGATTTATAGTCAGTAAAATCCATGGCAGGAGCCTCTCTGTGAAGAGAGGCAGCCCTGTTGGCACTCCAATTAGCTATGTTTGTAATTGATGACATGGCTGGAAATCACTGTGATTCACGAGCAATAATATTCATGACAAGAGCACCTCTTTCATTTCAGGGAAAAAGACCAGGAACTGCTCTAAATTGTTCATGATTGTGATTAATAGCTTGGGAAGATAAATGGTGAGTGGGTGCCTGAGACCAGTGCTGTGCTGAGAAATCTATTTAAGCCACCTTCAGAGGAACAGGAAGGAGAGGAGGGAATAGCTGTCTGAACATCACTGCTTGTCAAATACCTCCCACAGACTCTAATGGGGTATTAAGGGGTGTGCAGGTGGAGCAAAATTGCAGAAACGATTGTTCCTGGGCAAAATTTTATTATATTGATTCTCCAACCTTTTGTCTGCTGCAAGCACAGCCAGTACTTTGTAGTATATCCTAACTTCTCTTTGTGATCAAAGAATCTCCAGTGAAAATAAGTAAAAGGAAGAAGGGAGGGAGGAAAGAAAGAATGGACAGTAGGAAGTCGATAGGAATCACAGACAAGAAGTAGGGCTCAGTAAGTCTCTCTGTACATTACTTCCTAGCAAACTTGGGAAGATCAGAGAGTCTCTAGCTGTGTGGATGGGACAACAACCAGCACCTACAGAACAGGACAGCAAGCAGTGTCAGTGAGGATACAGTAATGCTATAAGTCTTATCATATTAGACCTAAATTTCAATGCCTAGAAGCAAGGTGCCAAATTAAGTGCATGCACCTGTATGTTCATGAAAACACAGGTTTTATATTATATAAATATATAATATAATATAATAATATATATAATATTATATATATAATACATATATATATAATATGTAAATATATATATAATCTTTAATATATATATGTTATATATATATATTAAAATCAGAGCTTGGCCTTGAAGAGTTCTGCCTTTGGCATTCAACTTCTGTTCATGGTGAAGTTCCCACTCACCAGGGAGATGAGTTAGTTTCTTCTCAAAACTTAACAAGTGAAACTTGGCTAATTTTTTTGTCCTAACAAGCCAGCCATTTATTACTGTTTCTTAACCTCTGTGAATGCACAAGAATTTCAGAAAGAAAATCTTTATTTCCGTTACATCAGGATACTTATATATTTTTTTCCTTTGATATTTGTATTTTATTATTTTGGATAATTTGCTGTCTTTCTTGATGAATGTTTTCAGAAAAAAATAACATTAAATCAGTTATTTAAAAAAGGTTGACTATTCTTTAACCTGGCACTGGTTCTTACTGATCTGTTTTTTAGCTTATTTATATGAGTCCATAAATCCCTCAACAGAACCATAGCATAATGTCTATCCGAGTAATACAATTTTATATAGTTAGTTTCAGTAATAAATGTAACATTTATTCAAGAAGAATATCTCAGATCAAGACTTAATATTAGGCCCCTATCCTTGTTGGATCAATTATTTCTGTTAGGTACAATTTTCACTTCCCTGAAGAAATCAGGCTGAGGTAATTTCACTACAGCTGCTGTCTGACCATCACCCTCAAGAGCTTTTTAACTTGCTGAAATTTTAACCCCATTGAAATAAAATTGAATGGAAGGAAAGAAATCTCAAGGATAATTAAATGGTTGCAACTATCAAGAAAACTAGTAGAAAGCAGTGGTGTGAATTAGTGCTCTCAGTGAGGGAAGCTGAGTTGTTTCCCATCACGCTGGCAGGAATATCAGGCCCATCCTGTGCAACAACAAAGTGCCCAAGAAAACAGAACTGACTGCAGTTCCTTTCAGCTAGAGGGATTGCCAGGGAGACAGGGCGCATCTACCATGCTTCATTACTTCTGCTACTTGTGGAAAAAAATATATTTTTAAAAGCTGTATTTAACATAAAGGCTGCTTCTCTCCCTTCTTCATTTATTTTTCATTAATGATTCAGAAGGTACTTCTGTGGTTGGTAAATCTTTTCCTCCTTAGCAGCTGAGTTTTCCTTTGTAGAAACAACTAAAAAAATGTTGTCTTTGTGTCATGTTGACAGATGCCTTTTAGCGATTCTCCATGTGCTTAGCAAAATCTGCAACTGAACCTGAAGCTGTGACTATGGATCTAGTCGAATCTGTAGGTTGGTGCAAGACTTATTTTAAGGCTATCCATGTTCCACTGCTTTTGGCTTGAATACTGCCATTAACATACCATTTGATGCAATTTTCTTTTCAAAAGATATTTCTGTCTGAACTGCCCAGGGTGATCTCTGTTCCCCATGGGGTTTTGAGAAGCCAATAGTACTTCACATGAAGCTGCTGAGCTGTGAACAAGCTCTCTGCTGATGGAGGTGTCAGGAGAAAAGACAATTTGAAAAAAAAATAAGGGATTCTCTCTCACAAAATGCCAGCATCTTGTACATGTGTTGAAGGTGCTTCTCTTGACAAGCTTTAGAGCCTTCTATCCTAAGAAGCAATTTCTCTTTGGTTTCCTTAAGATCTCTCTTATTCTAAGAGAAATTGAAACTGGAGTATGCTACTTTTCACAAATAAAATTCCATTTGTCATCTGGTGCCATCTTTCTTTCATGTCTGTTCGAAGTGAGAACAGTAATGTAGCAAAAACAAAGACAGCTGTATTAGAAACAAGGTCATGTACACTGTTTTCTTTACTCACGTTTTACTTTAGGGAGTAACAAGCCAGCTCCAGATCATGTGTTTAAATTTGTAAGCCTATAAGGAGCATGTCCATTTGCAATCATATCCACTATGTCATATTTAGACTTTCTGCTCTCCAAAGGTAAATCTATGGTACTGAAATAATGTCTTTGGAAAAAGTTTCTGCTGATATTCCTAGGCATAGAAATTTTGAAATTTTGTGATAATATCTACTCTACTAAGTTTTCAGGCAGTAGTGAGCCAAATTGCTCCTCCAGCTGAGGTCTTGTTTGATGAAACATTAAGGTAAACACAAATGCTATTTGTCAAACTCAGAATGGTTTTCTTAAGGGCAAACAGCTAATGCCCCAGTGTGGTGACCTTAATTACTGGAAGCAGAAGACTGATATAAAAAGAAAAAGAGTTTGGAGTATCCTGCAGTCCTGGCTATCAGCAATGCTTATCACTCTTGCCACTGGCCCTGTTCACTCAGTGTTTGCCCTCCTTATCTTATTTCAACTTTGACTTTCTTTCTTCAGTTAGTTGCTACTCACCCTCCAAAAATTAAGATGCCTGAAGTGATATATTGACTTTGTGGAAATAGTTGTTTCTTTCCCCCAGCTTATTTTCATTCAATCACTCCTTTTTTTTTTTCTTTTCTTCTCTTCTCTAGAACTATAAAAGCAAACCTATGTGTTCATGTTTATCCAGTGTGGTGTACCTCATCAGATCTTCTGAAGAGAGAAAAATCTCTTTGCATACATCCAACAAGGCTTAGCACATTTAGGCTTATTATTCCCTCTCATGCCCAGTGAAACTAAGTATATCTCAGATGATATAGTTAATTTTGTAGAGATGAAGACAAATGTTTTCTGAGGAAATTTCCATGCATGTGGAAAGTAATTTCTTTCAGTTTCTCTAATTTATAGTATCTATTTATTTTAGTCAGTTTGAATTAATTACTTGGTCATGTATATTTTGTGACTAATACTTGCGGGCATTACTCACTGAGAATCGGAGATCATTTGCCCTACAGATGTATTCACGGTTGGCTCCCTGTAATGCTATTATGGATAAACTGAGACAAAAGTCTGAGCAAAGTTTTTCATTATCTCCCTTAGACTGGAGACAGGTACTTTTACTTCCTCCTTTATACTCTGCTCGAGAGAGACTTGTTTGTTTCCAATAGATCTTTCTACATGATGAGAGAGAGACTGGTTTGGAACAAACTCTGGAATCTGTCCAAACTGAAAGATGAACCTCTGCTGTTAATGTGGGTTTTGACTAATCTGAGGATAATGTTCATTTTTTGTACGCTTCTTCAAAGGCAGAAGGTTGATGGTTCTTAAAATCAGCTCGTCTGTTTTCCTCCAGTTACAAGGACAGCACAATAAGTTGTTTAGGATCTGTGATAAAAATAACACAGAGATGATGATACGGAATAATAAACGATGCCTCCCCTAAGGCATTTACAGTCAAAATAAAGACTATGCCTTAAGGATTGTCCAAACTGAAAAGCCAGGTGCCAATTAATCCCCAATTAAATTGATCGTTTCTTATGTTGTGAACAGGATCTGGACTTAAACTAGCTCATTATATATAGGTCACTATGCACCATTAATTAGATGGCAACATTTTTCTGTCATTATGTATTTGACCAGATCATGTTAACAATGATCTAGTGGTGTAAACATCCTCATACTATTACCCAGTGCTTCATTTGCTAAACTTCCAGAAGAACATCCTTGCTATAATCAATGCAATCGCTTTAAGAAGTGCCATAATTAGTTAGAAATATCTCTGATAATTACATAATGATGGCAGAGATGGGAGAAAAGAGAGGTATCTTAAGGTCAATGATGGCTTCTAGCAAGTCTGTATAAATTTCCACTGTGCAAGTCATTTTCCCCTGTGAGTTTCATTTTACTAAGAAAAAAATCTTTGTGCTTTCTGTGTCCTCTGATTTCTGTAGGCCTCCTCAGTATCAGGAAAGCTACCCATTGTAGGTACAAGATCTGAAATTAACAAAGGGGCACAAAGTGAATTTAGCCTCTGGGAAAGCAATTCAGAAAATGAGCTGCTTTCCTTATGCTGGTTTACTTCGTTGTTGTTGTATCTTCATGTTGATCTTTTTTCTTTACAGCACTGTGGACATTCATGAGATACTATTCAGGTCAACCTGAAATTTTACCAACAGGGCTAATTGCAGATATTGAACCAAAGTTCTGACTATTTCAGTTTTGTTCTGATTTTTCCTACCTCTGAGTAGCAGCAAATGTTTAGTTGTCCTCTTTGTGTTGCATGATTCATGCAAGGATAAACCTCTCAAACGAACAGTTAGGGCAAACTACAGAACACGTCCCCAGAACTGGAAAGCAGCAGCAGCAGAACTGAGTAGTTTGTGGCTCTTCTCTAAAAAGAGATTATACAATCTGAGTGGGAAGGAGACCACGCGCTAATGGTGAAAAGAAGAAATGCAGTTTATTTTTTGTTTGGGAGGTCAGACATACAGTTCTCTGAAAAGTGTCAGCCAAACCAAAATTATTGTTTAAGCTGCATGTCATGGACCACTGCTTCTCTGCAAAATGCATACAGCAGTTGCATTATGGCATATTTGAAAACAGTACAGAGCCTTGGAGTATTGGCATTAAGCAACACCGATTAAAGACACTGTCATCTTCCATATCTGGATAAACTAAAAGCTTAGAAAATTTTAGAAAACCAGCAGCGATTGCATTGACTTCTGTAAATGTATCCACTCTTGAAGAACCTACATTATATTGGTATATCTTCATTCAGTAGCTAAACAGACAGTTCTTTTTTGAAGTTGTATTTTCATCCCACATTTTGTCATTTCATCTATTCCATGGGGGGTTTTAATCAGCCTATAACAGTCTATACTGGTATCCTTCACACAGAACTTGACCATCCTTTTCTTTTTCTGAGCTTACTGACAAAGATTGTACTTGAATAAGTAGGGTCAGTGATAACCTTAGAAGTTTACTGAAATCTCCCATTCAATTTTTCTCTTTTAACAGTTCCTTCTGAAGAAGAAAAAGGACAAGGAAAAAAAGAAAGCATTAAAAATTTACTTTCCAACAGGGAATTTTACTTCTAAAACCAGAGAGGCAGAAGGAGGCATGGCTGTAAACAACAGTTTGTGAAGGCTTAGTGAAAGTAATGTGCAGTGCTGTTCAAAGGAAAGAAAGTTGTCCTCTCAGTTAGAATGAAATCACACTAAAGAAAGCTGCTATCAGAGAGTTGCTCATGTCCATCCCTGTAAATAGTACTTAATGAAAATAACAAGTGAAAATTGTAAAAATCTTCCACTTTTTATGCATTAGAAATAATAATAATAATAAAAAAGACAGATGGAGGTTTTGTTTAGTGAAAATGATAAACAGAAGATAGAAGAGACTTTAGTATGGAGTTTAGTTTAGTATGGTGTTGGGGTTTAGCCCAGTGGGAAGCTCAGCACATTTACATTACAAACAGCCATTTACTGGCTCCCTGAACACAGTGGGATGGGAGAGAGAATCAGGAAAAAGGTAAAGCTCGTGGGCTGAGATAAAGACATTTTAGTAGGACAAGAAAGGAAAATAATAGTAATGATAGTGATAAAAGAACATACAATGATGCACAATGTGATTGCTCACCACCCACTGACTGATGCCTACCTACCCAGTCAACACCCCAGTTTTTATTGTTCAGCATGATGCTGTATGGTATGGGTCACACCATTTGCCACTTTGATCTACCTGTCCCGTTTCTATCGTCTCCCTGCTTCTTGTGCACATCCAGTGCCTCTCTGGCAGGGCAGTCTGAGAAACCGAGAAGTCTGTAACTTAGGATAAACATGGCTCAGTAACAACTAAAATATTGGCGTTAACCTAAATGCAAAACACAGCACCATACAACCTGCTAGGAGAAAATAGGCTCTATCCCAGCTGAAACAAGAGGAGTGAGTTACACCATTAATATAGAGCATATGGCTTATAATTACATGATTACACGCCTTCACTATCCCAACAGAGATGGTCTGGCTACTGTCTAAAATAACTTCTGTTAAGAAATCTGGATCTGTATATGGAAGATGTCGAAGATGCAGTGCATTGATATTCAGCTAGAGGATATTAAGTATATATATTTTTTTTTCGTTAATATTATCAAATAATTTTAGAAATAAAGTGCTAAACATTAACAAAACTGTGGAGAAAACCTTTGTTTTGGACTCATCCTCACAATCTGCTGTCTTGCTCCAACTTATAGGAGGGAGAGGAGGTTCTTTGATGTATGTATACCCGGCGTGAGATCAAAAAACAACGGTTCAAACGTTGGTCCGACCAGTTTATTACAAATGTTAATAAGGGAGATGGGGAAAGGGGAGGACGGACACTATTACGGATTGGGGTGATGGGGAAGGGAAGGCGGGCGATAGAAAAGATAGAAAGAAGCAAGAACAGCGTAAAGCGGGGATAGTCACCACCAGGATCCGGCAGTAGTCCCGTTGCACGCCGTTCTGATGGTCCGAGTAAGAAGGGCAGGAGCAGCGAGGCCGGTCTTGGGCAACGAGAGGGTGCAGGTACCGGGTGGGTCGGGGAAGAAGCCGCAGAGTAAGTCCGGGAGGAAGCAGCAGGTCTCAGGTAGCAGGCCCAGGGAAGTCCGTCAGCATGCAGTCCGTAGTGAGGGATCTGATGGCAGACATCTTGACTCCGTCAGCACGCAGGCCTTCCGTAGTGAGGGATCTGATGGCAGACACCTATCCTCATGGTTGTTGGACCCTCTCTTATCCTCCTTTTTTTTTTCCTGCCTACGTGACATCCCTGGGTGCTTGAGCAAGAGTCATGTGCATACCTCCTGAGATGGCCAACCTTCCTTGAGATAAGTCCACACAAAAGACCGTTTCCCGGCCATTAGCAGCAGCTTATCTCTCTCTCGTTGCCCCTGGCCTTGTCCATCTGTGCTCCTTAAAGGATTTCACAGCCCTTAGCCAGGACCTGTCCATCAGTGTCTTCCAGACAGATTTCTCTACCTTTGCCCAGGACTTGCCTGGACTTGTTCCTCAGCAAACTTTGAGTCAATGATATAAAAGAATAATCTCTTACATCTGCTAAGTTGAAAGGATGCAGAAACATAATTAATGCAAGAAGAACATCTCAAATGATTCTGTTCTGAAAAAAAAAAAAAGAAAAAAGAAGTGTTCAGCTGGCACATAAAAGATTGATACCAGTTTCTGCTGATGTAAGGATACAGTGGAGCAAGATAGAGGTGGGAAAAACTGTTCAACAATCACAGTGAAATACTTCTGCTCATGGTACTGAACGGAGCAGTGTTATTATTAGTCTCCCAGGCACTTGGATACCATAGCAAAGAGAACAGAATTGCAACTAGAATTGAAAAAGAGAGAATTGAAAGAAGAGATTGCAGTGATAATGAAGTTCAAGCCATTGTTCCATTGTTTCTAAGGCTGTGAACTTCTGTATTTGTACCTGCATGAATACTGAAAAATATACTACATGAATACTGAAAAACAACCCTATGAGGTCTCCAGAACGTTTATGCTACTCATGTGGAATAGTTTTCTATGGGTACTATTTTAGACAGAATAAATTCTAGGTCTGAGGGTATATTTTGGAACTAGCAGTATATTTAGTATATTATGTTTATTTTTCTCCTTGTGAATGTTCTGCAAAACAATACTGAGTTTTCTCAAATGCATTTTCTATTCAAATAGTTCTGAGTGGCAGTTTGTTCCCCAGCTATTCCCTGTAAATATTAATAATTTGAGAGGAGTTTTTCAGTTGCACTCAGATCACATGCTGTGGTCTTGGCTACTTGGTTGAATGAGCCTAATTCCTAGCATCAGTTTTCTATGTGAATGCTTGCACAGGAATCTGATGTATTTCTTACAAGTACTCTTGAATATTCATATAGTATCTTTTACATTGAAAAAACATTCCTGAAACTAAAGTGCAGATTCACAGAACATGAAGCAGCAGTGAAGTAAATAAGTGTAAATTCAATGCATGCTTCTGAAAGCTTTGGGAATAGAGGTTTTGTATTGGAATGCCTCAGAAATTATAAAGAGTAAGTTCTACAGAAAAAAAAATGCTAATTTTTCATCAAAAAAAAAAATGAAACAATTAAATTCGTGAGCTTTGGGGGAAAGGGATCTTATGCTTTTTGATTTCATTTTTATTCTTATGCTTTTCTAGGCTTGAAAGTATGGAGAGAAAAGTCTTCCATGAAAAATATTGTTTTTTCTCAAAACTTGTTTTGGAAGGAAAAAGTTATAGACTCTTTTTTGGTATTTATCCTGTTAGGAGAGTTGGTAACACAGGAGCCCACCCAAGAAATGGAGATGGAGAGTGAAACAGAGTCTAAAGGGGAGGGAGCCACAAGAGAAGGAGGTCAGTGCCTTCTTTGTCCTTGAGCCAGGATTCGGGGAAAGCTCTTCTCAGTGACAGCGACTGCTGCATCACTGTACAGCAGGGGAAGAGTGCAGGTGCTCTGCACAGTGCTGCAGCTCAACAAGAGACTGACTCTGGGACTAGTTAAGGTTCTAAAATTCCAGTGAATTCTTCTAAAAAATGCCTGTTGCAATAGCTGCCGAACTTCATTTCCATTTCAAACAGCAATCATTTTTATGACACAGAAAATAATTACATTTGAAACTGATGCAATACTACATGTATTTACCCCTTATTTATTTATTGCAATAATGTAACAGCAATGGCAACAAAATCTTTCTGAGACAATAGCTTGAGTTTCACTTTGGGCTCATTTGCACAGCCACAACCTCTGTGTTCATAGATAGAGATGCATAAATTGACACAGTTTTAACATTAGATGTTAAAATGTACAGCTAAAAAACATTTGCATTTATTTGCTTTATGTTCTCATCGCAAACTGGTCCCATGGGAATGCTATATACTATACTGCTGAAGTTACTTCATTTAACAGCTCATGCTGTTCTTCAGTTTGGCTGCCTTAGTGTCCTGAAAGTATACAATTCTCCGCTTCTAACACACTGATGCTACACTTTGTGGAACAGAGGGGTGATCCTTGCAAACAGACCTCAGTCAGTGCTTTCTGTCTAGCACCTGTCCACAGGTTGACCTTTTCCTCTTCCATGTTCCCAGGCTTCAACACTTCTAAATGGTAGATTGTCATTATTAATTCTCTTTAAATTCAGTGATAGTTATAAATTGGAGCTACAGCTTGGTTCACTGATATAACTGGAAAGGCGGGCTATCCACAAGGATTCATACAGATGCAACTGCATGTGTATGGGGCTTAAGGAGGCAGCATTATCTGCTGTGTCAGCTTTTCTGTGCACAGAATGGTTGACTAAAGAGGAGAGGGATTCCAAGTGACCCCATCTGACTAGACGTACATGGCATCTGAAAACAGGGTGCCAACAGCCAGTAAGAATCATCTCTTCCCAGCAGTGAGTGCTTGAGCAATATAAACCTCAGTGCCTATGTGGGACACCACCTCCTACCTACTTGTGAAGACAGCACGCTGGTATGCTGTGGATGAATGAGTAGTCCTTAGTGCCGCATCTCCCACAGTTTCTGTGAATGCTTATTAGAAACCAATAGCTGAAAGCAACCTGTGATCCTGATTCAATATATTTGGTCCTCTGGGACAGACAAGGCAAGAAGCCTATATTTAGCATCCAGCTTCAGTGCCCAACAAATTCCTGATTCCGCTGTTGCTCTGCCCTCCAGCACAGATCTTTCCTCATCTTTGCGACCTGTTTCACCCATGCCCACTTTCCTTCTACTGTGGAGGGAGGCACAGTAGGAGGTAGGAGTGCTTCTTCCAAAAGGGATGCTTGGGCTAGCAACTGTTTTTGAAAGCAGTGGTGGGAGAAGATAGGTTTGGTTCTGAACTCAGACAGAAATATTTTTCTTTCCATTCCCTAATGTCACTTCATATCAGATTCTAAGCCAATTGGATCAAGGTCACCTTCAGAAAACAGTCTTGACAAAACAGTGCTATTAAACAAGGGCATAGAATCATAGAATATCCTGAGTTGCAAGGAACCCATAAAGTTCATTCATTTCAGTATTTCACTTCATTTTGGTGAAGTATTTGTGCAGCAGACAAGCCTGACCAGCCCTAACCAGTGCAGGGACTCACTGCTCTGTCCTAGTCTGTTGTTCTCCCTTTCTGTCTTTTTAGAGGAGCATTGAATCTCTCTTGAAGAGAAAATGTTGCTTATTCTGATCTTGTCTCACCTTCAGTATCTTCCCAAGTAACCTTTTATTCTTATTCTCAGCTCTTGCTTCAGAAATGGATGCTTGTAGAGAGAGAAATGAGAAAAAGCATGAATTGTAAGCCAGGGCATAGAATGTTATAGAGATGTGTATCTCTAGATGCAAAAAGACTTCTGAGAAGAGGAGGCTTTGCTTCACCTCCAATGCAGTCCTCAGCAGAGAAACTGACTTATGAGACTTTATGAGACTGAAGGAGAAGCTGGCAGAAAAGAATAGTGGTTAAAAAGCAGTGGTTATCAGTAAAGATTCTAGCTTAATGTAAGAATAATCATTAATCTTGGACTATTGGCTTTCTATGCAGCTGTTAATTCAGAATTTAGAATACAGATCTCCAGCTGGAAAACACCTCAGCTGTTGCCTACTGAGTCTTTGGCTCAGTGTCCAATCAGCGGCTGAAATTCAAGCGCAAAGTCCAAGGCTCTGGGAGGAGAGGCATTTTCTTTGAGAAAGGAAAACTAAGATGTTTAATACTAGACTAAAGTAAAGGTTGCTGACATCTGATTGGCATGAAGTTAATGGAAGTGTTTAACACTTGTCCTGTTTCCTGACTCAGTCCATGCGGAATAGCTTTCATCTCAAATTCAGCCCGTTCTCCCCACAAGCACACTAACCTAATGAGAGCTTTGCTGTCTTTGTTTCTGGTTGAGAGCTGGCCAGTTTTGCCAAGTCTAGGACACATCTCAGGGAAGTGATGTCATTATAGTAATGTAAGGAGAGGAGAGTGTGTCCTCTGCATAGACATGTAGCTGGTCTGGCTCTCCCAGGCCAGGTGCCTACTTATTATAATACAACCCATTAAAAAAGCAAAAATGGCCATTCGAAATAACCCGCTTTGCCTTCATGTTCCTTTCTTCCAATCCATCATCCTTACAAATGGGTAAAGAGGCACTCTTGCTCTGTGAGTTGGCAGGAGAGTAGGTGTATTTGACTCAAAAGTGAGTAACTAAATTTTACTAGGCAAACTACACTGGTTGTATTAATGTCAAGGTTGAGTGTGTCTCATGCAGAAAAACTAGTTACTCTAAAAAAGTATTGAGGATTTGTTGCATGCATCCATACAAGGTTTTTGAGTTTAGTGTATTATTATGTGTGCTTTTAAAAAAATGTTGATGTAGTTGGTTGAAGGTAATTTGCATTAGTAGAGAGAGCAAGCTGAAAGTCAGTGACTTCTGTAAAAAATGGTGAGCCGATGAACTGCTTCCTGACTTTTTGATTCTTTTTAAGCTGAGGGAAGCAGCAGATTATTTGCATTATTTGAAATAAGATGCATTCAAGGAAAGTAATATTTGTCATCACATTACTTTCTCTTCTTTATAGCAAAAACTGTGGAAGTCCTGAAAACTTACTAACCACTCAGGTTGAAGAGTAAATACTGTAGAAGACAGTAATAGTGATCGTTAATGAGTAGTCAGTAATCAATGTAGATAAAAACCAGCTTTTTGAAGGTTTAGCATCATTAGTATTTCCTCCTAGCATGCCTGTCATTGACTGCTGGCACAAATTAATCTCTTAAATCCTGTTCAGTGAAGTGATCTATGGCCTTCTACAGCATGTTAGGAAGTTAAAGTCAAGCTTGATGGATTTGGCCTTTGCATTTACATCTTTTAATCAGTGCTATGCCCGTCAGGGCAAAGAAAATCGTGCAGTTGTGTGTATTTAAAATACTTGACAGTACAGAAAGATGCAAACGGCTGGGAAGGCTCAAAAGTCTTCATTTTTCATCTTTGCATGACAGTAGAGTTCTTGACTAGCTTTAGTTCTAATTAAGTTGGACAATTAGATGTTTATTCCTGGTGTGTTGTGCTGCTGTTTGCTCATACATGGGAAAGTAACTTAGGGAGAAAGAGCTCTTGGATAACTATACTGTTTAAAAAAAATTCTGTAGATATGCACTAAGGTTAAATTATGAACTCTTCTATATTAAAAACATGTTGTGAGACTATAATGCTTCATCTGTGTGTTTACTGCAAAGGTTGAAGGACATACATTTCATTGCACCAGCAGGGCTAGTGTAAGGATCTATGTCAATATAGATTAGCATTAGAAAGAAAGGCTTGTATTGCAAGTAATTAAATTGAATCTGGGTGGAATCAAGCATTTGATTTACACACTTCATGAACTGGACTTGATGAGCTTTGGTATTTCCAAAGCAGAAAAATGATCATGAAAATAAACCTTAGATCATAGATCTTGACCATTAGAATGAATATTCTGAGTACACCTGCTACTTTTGCTTAACACTCCTCACCCCACTAAAATCCAAATAAAAGTATAATTGATAAATTATTTGTAGTCTTTCAGGGTATATCGTTCAAGTCTTTGAAACAAGCAGCCTTACAGTAAGCTAAAAAAAAAAAGTATTTTAAAAGCACAAATCAGGGACATCTATTACAACATTTGATCTGTGTAAGATAAATAGTACTCTTGGATGAGCTATGGAAAAGTAGATCTTCAATTACAAAAGAATAGGAAGTATTTAGGTCACATACAATACTAACATCTTAATGAAAAGGCAATGGTCATACTACTATAGCAACTCAGGAGAAATAATTCAAGGATTTGGGAAGGAGACTGAGCACTGACAAATCAGATTACATGCTTCTAAGCCATGGCAGGAATAATTTTTCTTCTGGGAACTGACCACAGTGATTCCAAATGGGGCCAGAATCAGCCACATGTAGTGATGGTCATCCTCAAAATTTTCATCATTTCTGTTTGCCTTGGATAAACAGCTGAGAGCTTAGATCTCTGTGAGAAGACCATCCAAGTAATTTCAGTCTGAAGAAATGAGCAGGAAAGCTTTCATAAACAGATTTTTCTCATGAGATTTCTTACACTTGCTAGGCCTGGCCCTAGGAAAAATGCTTTTATGTACATTGTGTCATAGTATTGTTGGTCTCATCAGGAAAGGATATATAGAAATAAGTAGATCTACCAGAAACCAGAAGTTTTGTATTTAAGACATCATAAATATTTCAGGCATAGAAAAAAGTCACTTCTCAGAATCACTGAAAAGGTCATTTTATATTTTACTTTCACAACATTTGCTTATCCAGTACTTCCACTCATTATTTACTAATCTGGAAGCATAAAGAGTTTAAGAGTAGACAGTGTTGCACAATACTCATTTCAGTAACTGGGAGCCAAGTGACTAGATTTCTGTACCTGGTTATGCTGAGGGTTCAGTGTCTCAGCACAAAAGTTCACTGCTCTGTTACAATTTCTCTCTTCCCTACGTTTGTCTGTTTAAACTGAAAATCCTAAGACTGGGACATTACAGTTTTTAGTTAAATAGGTATGTTTGTTAAACTTAAAAGTAAAAAAGGAAGCAATTTTCCAAAACTCAGCATAATGTCAGTCGTGAGTAACAGGAATGGCTTTTGAGGTAAGAGCCATGCAGTTTCCAAACAAGCCACCAATAATTAACACAGTTTAAGCATCTGAAAATTGATCTACTAAACAGTGAAAAAAAGATATATTGACAATAGCAGGACCTAAGTCACATCTTAAGGGCAATCAGTGGGACTGATGAGAGTCATCAAAATTGATGAGAGAAGCTGAGAAAGTTTGTAGGCTAGCTAGAACACAAAAAAATTAGGCACTTCCCTAAATGAAAAAAAGGTTATTTTGTTATAGTGCAATTTCATAGAAAGCCCTTCAGTACAATAAAATGGTGGTTTTGCACAAACTTATCTTCTCAGATCTACATAGTATATGCCTACTTACTTATAGTAGATGAATTTTGTATTCAAAAGCTATGCAATGTCACCTTTTCTAGGATGTCCAAAACAGTTAGTAACAGTGTTTGTAATTTTATATTTCATAAATTTATTTTTATATCCTTCCCTCCCTCTTATACACTGCCTCTATCTCTGACATTTCCTTTCAGTTTCTCTCTCTTTCCCTTCTTTTTCTAATGATTCAGAGGTTACTCCTCTTCCAATCATTCTTTAGTAGAATTTCATAATAAAATTTCCATGCTCTAAATTTTGGGAATTTGTAATTTATTTCTGAATTTCCCTAAATAGACCACATTTTCATAGACCACACCTATCACTTTGAGTAAGTTCTTTAGCTTTTATTATCCATATAGAAAATACTGTTTATTTTTTGGACAATTGTTTTTTTTTTCCATCATCATCAGTATGTAGACTAATTGTATTGGGTTTCCAATTTTTTTTTTCCCCAATAATACTTTCTAGAACAGAAGTTTTATTCCCTATAACTCAATGAAAACTGTCTATCTTCTGATAACATGGATTATACTCATCATCTTCCAACACAAGTCTAGCAGCTGCTAAACTCTGCTAGCTAAAACAGAGACTTGCAGAGACATGATACCACTTTGAATATTTATTATTTCTCCAGGAGTATCTTAATCACTTTATTAGCAATATTAGCCTATCAATCACAATATTTATGCTTTTCATTGCAGTGTGTGTCCAGCATTGGTATGTGTTCTCCATTATACTTGGGATTCTAAAATCCAGAGCTGCTATGGAGGTCATAACTTATGCTGTATCTATTTCTTATATAGTACTTGACCAAAAACCTAGGAAAAGTTTTAAATAAAAGGTTTTTTGTCCACCTGAAGGAGAAATAATGATTAGCCAAAACCAAACCAACAAATGTGAAACATAGGTAAGGACTGTTTTATACTAAAGTGCAGTAAAGTTACAATGGAATTGTAACAGAGGTGGGATTGAATGGAAGACTGCTAAAAGTATTCTTATTTATTATTTCTCTAAACTGAAAAGAGTTGGACTTACTTTGGATTTTTGTTGGTTTGAAAATAAATCCTGGATCTGAGAAAATTAGAAAAACATAGAGATATATCAGAGGAGAATAAATAGTTGGAAAAGATAAGGAGTAAACTGAGGAGTGTGCAATATACATGCTATTGAACGTATAGTTTGACAGATTATATTGGTTAGTTCTAGCATTTTAACTGTATTCCTGTGGGAAGGTTTACCAGATTTTTCAAAGGAAACAAAACTCTAATTTGTATGCCATAGCCAGCTTTCTCAAGACCTAGAAAACCTGATTTCTTTTTTTTTTTCTTTTTCAGTACTGTACTGTATGCTGCAGCAAACAAGTGTGATATATATTTTGATTTAATGATGCTCAAAAATTGCAGAGAAGCCAGTGAAACTCTTAGCTTGCCATCATAACCTAGAATAAATAGCAAGTAAATCAGTGAAAAAGCACTACGTGCATTAGGTAGTACAGATGTCTAACACTTCAGAAGGCCTAATAAATGCATTAAAAATGATTCCTCTTGTGTAAGAGTTGGTTTTGGAAAAAAACGTAACAGAACAGCAGCAACAACAGAAAAAACACCAGCAGCATATTCCATCAGAACAAATGATAAATTTGTGGAAATATTCCACATTTCCAGTTTTTTAAATGTGTTTGGTTTTTATATTGATTTATGATGCTTGCTTTCCTAATGATTTCTTGGGGAGAGAAGGGGTCTTTTTTTTTTTTTTTAAATTATTAAGTATTTATTTATTTATTTATTTATTTATTTATTTATTTATTTCCTCTACATGGCCTTCTTCCTTCATGATTCAGTCAACCATTGCAGGATTTAAAGCACGGAATAGATAGCCTCCACTGAAGTGGAGTCAGGAGGAGGGAAGGGAACGGATGTAGAAGTATTGTTGGACCAGGAAACAGAGCAGGTAGGTAGCACAGTGGAGGTAAAAGTGCATTTGCAAGACACAGTGTTGGTGTTTGTTCCCAGTAATGTTAATATTGTTTGTTACTGCATGAATCTAGAATGCTAATAAGTGAATAGTCTATAGATCTCTCACTATTAATCAAAGACTAGTACTTCTAAATCTCTTTTGCAACAGGGTAATTCTTCTGTTTTCAGAATATGGGATTTTACACTATAGTTACCATTCTCATAGGAAAATACAAGAGCATGTTGCAATTACATTGCAAATGCAGTGCACAGGAACATTAAAAATAGGCTAGCAGGAGATGAAGGAAATAGTGGAAACTATGGCTATAATTTTGTATAAGTGGTAATTCGACCCAGTTTTAATTCAATGAAGGTGTCAGCAGAAGTGGAAAGTTCTGTCTTAGACAAAAGAAAGAAGTATCAGGTTCAAAGGACCTGTACTATAAATAGAAATACATAGGGTTAAATTTCAATTTCCTTGGTAAGGCGGAAGGTCACAAAATTTAGGTAGATTTGCCTGTTTCCTTCAGCCAAAAGAAGGTGGAAACTTTTTATGAAGAATCAGGAAGATGGGTTGAAGAAGGAATGCCAAAAACAGCCAAGACTGAAGAAAGACTATGAACTGATTTTGACATTCTTTTCTGTGTTAGTAAAGGCAGGATGTATAATGTCAGCAGTGGTTGAAGGCCTAGAAGATAATTGTAAAGAAAAAAAAATCATTAAGATAAGCAGTATTCATGAATAGATAGGGAAGCTTGCATGTGTATTAACTAAAGAAAACCCTAAAATTACTTAGGATTTACGGAAGAATATGGGTTATAAATCAAGTTTCTGAGAAGAAATCTTGAGCAGAAGAGGGAGGAGAAGGGATAAAGCTACTATAATATTGACATACCAGCTCTCTAAAGGAACTGAGAAACAGGATGGCTGGCAACACAAGGATCAGTAGGAACAGCATATAGGAACACGAGATATTTTAAAATATAAAGGATTCTGATCTAACTTGTATTTATCACAATAAAGTGACTGAAAAACATGCCTACAAAATTACTTGACAGATTTAACTTTCCCCAGATATGTCACAAGTAAAACTAAGATCACAGAGAAACTGCTCACGTGCACTTAAATAAGAAATGTTGTCAGAGCTCAAGAGCTGCTAAGGCCAATAGGCTTCATGACAGTGGCTTAAGGCTCTAAAAGAGATAGATCTTGTTCTGTAAATACTCAAAGATACCAATAAACAGATAATATTAACCCCAAGCAGAAAAATGGGCTGCTGTGAATCTTTTACTACCCGATTCACAACTCTTTTTGTCTATGGAGAGATTCAAGCTGGAGTAAGAGAACCTCACTGAGTGATGCCATGGAACTTCATGTATTTAGGCTGTATATCTCAGCAACAGAATATGATTTAGAACAAACTGGAGATTTTCTTCATATGATTTCAAAAGGCAAACTGACTGTTGGAGATGAGCCAGCAGACAGGTATATAAAATACAATTTAAAACTGAAATTTAAATCTACCTGCATTATTTGGCTGGAAGGACAAGTAAAGTTACTTCTGTCTCTTATGTTAATTTTGCTAAATATACCTTTTTTTTTTTTTTTCGATAAAACTGTAGAATTCTGATGCTGGCCTCCAGTGTAAAAGGCACATGAAATCTGATTTATTGTAATTTTGCATCATGGTAACCCCAGAGAATTCAGCAAAGAAATTTAGCTGATTTTCTGTGTTTCTGTTCTTGTTAAAAGGCAGCAATGTAGATATTAATAAATAGACAAATTACTACTGACTAAATTTGAATCAGAGCTTCTATGGTCTGGATATGTGAAGGGAAAATGTCAAGTAAAAACAGTTGAGAACTTGATAGTAAGACTTTTATTTCTGAAATTCTTGTATTGGTTTTACAGATAAATACCTGTTAGTTTTTTTGCAGTCATACAGACTACAAGATACAGCTTGTAGTCAGAAACAGGTGGTCATATGCATGAAATAATCCTTTCTTCCCCTCCTTCAGTTCCCTTCTCACAGCCATTTGATACCGCCACAGCTGAGATGAATAGAGCTTAATTTGGTTTCGTTTTGAATCAGGAAAAAAAAAAAAACACACACAAAATATATTTTTCCACTTATATCCAAGAAATAGTAGTTTCAGAGCATCTTGTCAAACATGAGGCAGTTGAAGTTTGAAAATGGAAATTATGAAGAATGTTGTTTTTTGTTGTCTCAACAAAAACAGCATATCCACACTGTGATACTCCAGAACTTATCAAAACAACGGAGCACATTAATAAAATAAATACCTTAGTGGGCTTCTATCAGCTTTCCTCAGATCTGTTCTCTGAGAAAAGTCTGCATTTCCCTTGTGTATAACAAAGTTCCTTCCTGTGTAGTACAATATGTGTGTGCCATGTGCTCATAGGATTTACTGCACTGAGTTGGATTCAAGCTGGCTTACTTCTGGACACATTGAAAAAAATTGGGTCTGGACACATTGAAAGTTCAAATGGGTCCTCAAAAGCCTGTGCAGATCTCTACTCAGCATTGGTGAGGCCACATTTGTAGTATTGTGTCCAGTTCCAGGCTTCCCAGCACAAGAGAGATGTGAACATACTGGAGAGAGCACCACAGAGTATACTTCCTATGAGGAATGACAGAAATATGGAACTGAGAAAAAAGAAAGTTTGATAGGGATCTCATCGATATCTATAAATATTCAAAAGGAGAGTGAGATGAAGGCAGTAAGTCTCTTTTCAGTGGTGCTCATTGCCGGGACAAGAGGCAATGGGCACAAACTGGAACACAGGAAGTTCCATATGAACATCAGTGTCCTGTTTTCAGCCGAGTCAGAACTGGTTTTCTTCACAGTGTCTGGTATGATGCTGTATTTTGACTCTGGGAGAAAAGCAATGGCGATAGCATACTGAAGTTTTAGTTGTTGCTGAGCAGCGCTGCATAGAGCCAAAGACGTTTCAACTTACTACGTCTGCAGCTGGGTGGTGCTGATTTGCTGCCAGGTTAAACAACAGTAGTCAGATAACACTTCTGCGCTGTGTTGGTGACGTTGCTCAGAGGTGTTGTTGAGTTTCCTTGGAGATCTTCAAATGTCACCTGGACATGGACTGGGGCACTCACCTCTGGGTGTCCCTGCTCGAGTGTGAGGTTGGACAAGATTGTATGCAGAGGTGCCTTTCCACCTCATTTATTCTGTGATTTATAATAAATAAATAAATCATTCTATGAATTTCACAGAGATATTCAATATTTGGAGGTCTTCATTATAATTGATGCAGTAGTTGAAAAAATACTCATTTGCAGTGCAGAGAAAAAAGTGTGGGCCAAAGAAGCACAGTCAAGACAAAAAAATGTCTTCATGATCTCTTATTCATCTCAAGTCCTTAAAATGACAAAGAAAAACAGAAAAATATAGGTATACAGCTTTATCTTTAATTTAAGAAAAGGACTGTTTCTTGGAAATGCTATGATATATTACTATTTCCAATAATAAAATCACATTTTAAAGCTTATGTTTTGGAGAATTAAGGAAATGGGGATAAAGGATTTTTGTATCTGAATGATTAAAAAGTTTTCAAGTGTCTTGCATATTTTGACAGCCTGTTTAGTAGCAGATTTGATGTACTGACATACAGAGACACAAAGACATTTTGGAGTCTGTGGGAATACAAGAAAAACTGTTCAGAGCAGCAGCTGTGGAGCAAGATAAACAGCATGAGAACCAAGGACACCTCTAGAAGAAGAAAGAATGGCTCACAGCTCTGATTGGGTAAGCACCCACATGAACGGTTGAAGAGCGTTTGTAGAATGCTCTGTTGACATGTAAAGGTGGATGGGAAAGCTAGAAAAAGAAAACTTGTGAAGGTATATAAGTAATGTGAGAACTTGTAATAAACGATTTGGATCGTTCACATCTGAGTCTGTGCATCAGACGCTGCAGGAGTCCAGGTCTCAAGGGATTCAGTGATCCTTAAACTCCTAAAGTCTTTCTGAGCCTCAGTCCTACATCAAATATAATGTAATACATTTGATGTTTAATTTTTTCCAGTCTTAATATTTAAATTACAGAAATGAGTACTTGCAAGAGTGACAACTTGAAAATAATTGTGGCTTTCTTTTTAACAATAATGGAAAAACATAACAAATGAAATTTAGAAATTTATATGGTTTAAAGAATTCCAAAATCAAGGCTTTACAGCCTTTGTTAGTCTGACATATTGTGCAACTACCTTAAATACATACAGAACCTTAACTGTCAACATTTAAGCCCGATAGTTTTCCCCACCTCTATCAATAATTCCCCATATTTCACGACCCACAGGTAATGGATGAGATACTCCAGCTCCTGACAGCTGAGCACCTCTGGCTGTTTGCTCCTTTGAACTTCGTTTCTAATTCATCAGCTTATTTCTTTTGTCCCAGAGCTTTGTTTGAGCTTCTTAACAGATTTACATAGGGTAATTCATTTTCTTCTGCTCATTTGCAAAATAAAGAATCACCTAACTGAGTGTCAAATGGCTCTTGCTAAACATCTGTTGCCTACAGACTTCTAGTTGAGTATCCTGTGAGTTATTCTGTCTTTAATTTTCATTTTTGTTTAAGCTTCAGGATGGATGTTGGCTTTGATGTTACCTCCACGCAGGTATTTTCTTACAAGAATACCTTGTTTTCTATGTGTCATATTCAGAAACAAACTTGGATATATTCTCTCTGTTATTTGTGATCATGCATGCAGACCCTGGAACTGCACCCCAGATGTTTGGGTGTAGTGGAATTTCAGGGTCACAGCCTGAACCAATGGGTGGGCTCTGTGAGTGTGTGAGTGCGGCGGCGCGGCGGTACGAACGGGGGAGGGACACATTCCTCAGCTCAGCTCGGTCTGCGCGCTGCTACCGGGAGGGGTGAGTCGATTCTTTTTGATATCTTTCCCTCGTGTGCCTATTTCTTAAATAAAGGCTTTGTCATCACCTTCATTTGCCCTACATTTTGGCGAGCCAGGCAGCCAAATATCTTTAAAGATACCCAATTATAAGCCTCTTAAAATAATTACCATGACATTTTTGAACAATTTCATGGGATGGTTTGGACGGGGAAAGGCTAGCCCCATAAGTGAGGTTTTGCCAGGGCACATCCCGGGATTCCTAGGATCCCCATATCACGGGATTGCCTGTATTATTGAAAAATGGGGTCCCCTACGGGATGCAGGAAATGTTCAGGAATCCCCAGCCCGCCTGGCTGAGTATTTCAGTAGTCTAAACAAAAACGTACTCACTACACGAGAACGACAGTTAGCTGCCTCCACGGTGGCGTGGCCGCTGCTGATGGCCTTGAACCGGCTAAATATAACTGAAGGGGTTCTCACTGATGAAAATCAACTATTACGTGACCGTGTGGAAGAACTAGAAAGACAGGTTGCAATTTTGAGAGGGAAAAAACCTAACCCTATAATCCCGGTACAAAAAATCCGAAACATCTCTCTAGAAATAACTGGGGATCCTATACAAGAGAGTCCACATGAACTGGACTCAGAAAATGAAAGCACTAAGAAGTCAGATCTTGAGGCTCCACTAGAGCTTGATCCCTTTGAGATCCGACCAGTTGTAACTCAAAAAACAAAAAAAAACGCAGGACAGGCCAGCGGGGCTGCCCCCTGACCAGTGGCCCCCTGCCCAGAGCACACTACATGTAACAGCTCGCCCATACACGGCAGCTGAATTAATGGATTTAGTACAACGCTTTAGACAAAGACCGAGAGAGAGTGTGCCAGCATGGTTACTCAGACTATATGACATGGGGGCAGAAAGTGTTGTGGTGAATGGGCCAGAAATCTCAAAACTGGCATCAATTACTACTCACCCGGCCCTCAGGCAAAGACTATATGCGGCTGTGCAACACAATGAAGAAAATCATTCACTGATTGCATGGTTAATGGCCGCATGCCGTGTGACATGGGCAAATAAAACGGATATACCATTAAATACCGGCCTGTGGTCCTCTATGGAGGACTTACAAAATTATATCCGAGAATTAGGTATGAAGGAGGCAATTTATGAGGACAATTTTGAGAGCCCAGATATGATAAAATTTTCCGCAGGAATGAGGGACCTCATCCTGCAGCAGGCTCCACCACATCAGTATGGAATTTTGGTATCCATACTAAATCCCCTAGTGGCCTCAGAGGCCATTATACAACAGGCCGCCCAATTGGTGGCAGATCTGGGGGAGACAGAGCGCCTGCGCGCCAGGCGCAACGTCCGAATGGTGGTGGAAAAGTCGGACATCCATCCGCCACCACGACCTAGGAGACCTGCCCCTAACGTAATTCAATCTGGACCCATCAGGGTCTCAAGAAAACAAATGTTTACTGACTTGATTAGGGCTGGAGTTCAATTTCAAAAGATCGATGGACAGCCTAACCAGGTCTTATTACAACTATGGAAACAGTTACCAAACAGTCAGAGATTCCAACGCTCTCCTAAAAGGGAAGGAGTTAGACTCATAGAACGGATTCCACAAAACACGTGGAATCTAGAAGACTTCATAGTCCCATCAAAAAAACGTAAACCTCCTCAGGTGGCCCGGGCAGCCACAGTTGAGCCATCAGAGGAAAAAGACTTAGGGATTGCACAGCTGATGGCTTGACAGCGGAGCCAAAATTCCCCAAGACTAGGGTCTCCAGAGGAGACCGGAGACCCTACGTTGAACTAACGATTCATTGGTCCCGAAAGAATGTACAGCGGGTTATGGCATTAGTAGATACTGGGGCAGAAACATCAATTATATATGGTGACCCAAACCAATTTTCAGGCTCTAAGGCAATGATAGGTGGGTTCGGGGGGCAGATGATCCCCGTAACACAAACATGGTTGAAATTGGGGGTTGGGCGTCTACCACCCCGGGAGTACAAGGTGTCTATTGCCCCAATTCCAGAGTATATATTGGGGATTGATATCCTGTCGGGTTTGACTCTCCAAACCACTGTGGGAGAGTTCAGATTAAGGGAAAGATGTATTAGTATCCGGGCAGTGCAGGCAATCATAAGGGGTCATGCAGAAATTGAACCTATTTGTTTGCCACAACCACGCCGGATCACAAATACAAAGCAGTATAGACTCCCGGGTGGGCAACAAGAAATTACCAAGACTGTGCAGGAGCTGGAGAGAGTAGGGATTATTAGACCTGCACACAGCCCATACAACTCCCCCATATGGCCAGTCAGGAAACCAGATGGTACGTGGCGAATGACAGTAGACTACAGAGAACTAAATAAAGTCACGCCACCGATCCATGCAGCTGTACCCAACATTGCTTCCCTCATGGATACATTAAGTAGAGAAATAGAAACATACCACTGCGTTCTGGATCTAGCAAATGCATTTTTCAGCATTCCAATTGCTAAGGAGTCCCAAGACCAGTTTGCATTCACGTGGGAGGGCAGGCAGTGGACTTTTCAAGTTCTACCTCAGGGGTACGTGCATTCACCTACTTTTTGTCATAATTTGGTGGCAAGTGACTTGGCAAATTGGAACAAACCATCTACTGTCAAAATGTTCCACTACATCGATGATTTGATGTTAACGTCTGACTCAATCGAGGCATTAGAAAAGACAGTACCATCATTAATTACTTATTTACAGGAAAAAGGATGGGCTATAAACCCACAAAAAGTACAAGGACCAGGGCTATCAGTTAAATTCCTGGGTGTTGTCTGGTCAGGTAAGACTAAGGTGTTACCCAGTGCGATCATTGATAAGATCCAAGCGTTCCCGGTTCCTACGAAACCGAAGCAGTTGCAGGAGTTTTTGGGTATATTAGGATATTGGCGATCCTTTATTCCCCACTTAGCACAACTGCTAAAACCCTTATATCGATTAACAAAAAAAGGCCAAGTATGGGATTGGGGTAGAACAGAACAAGAAGCCTTCCAGCAAGCAAAAATAGCTGTTAAACAGGCCCAGGCACTAGGTATATTTGATCCGACCCTTCCAGCCGAACTAGATGTGCATGTGACCCAAGAAGGGTTTGGCTGGGGGCTGTGGCAGCGCCAGGGTTCTGTTCGAATCCCAATTGGGTTCTGGTCACAGATTTGGCATGGAGCAGAAGAGAGATACAGCATGGTTGAAAAGCAGTTATTGGCTACCTATTCTGCATTGCAGGCAGTAGAACCAATAACTCAGACCGCAGAGGTTATTGTCAAAACAACTTTACCAATTCAGGGGTGGGTAAAAGACCTAACTCACATTCCTAAGACCGGGGTGGCCCAATCACAAACAGTAGCACGCTGGGTTGCCTATCTTAGCCAAAGAAGCCGCCTGTCATCATCTCCACTGAAGGAAGAACTTCAAAAGATACTTGGGCCAGTAACATATCACAGTGAGACACCTGAGGAAATAGTGGTTACTTGTCCAGAAAAGAGTCCTGTACAGGAGGGAAAATACCCTATCCCAGAAGATGCCTGGTATACAGATGGATCCAGCAGAGGGAACCCAAGTAGGTGGCGAGCTGTCGCATACCATCCCTCAACTGAAACAATATGGTTTGAAGAAGGGGATGGACAAAGTAGCCAGTGGGCTGAGCTACGAGCTGTGTGGATGGTGATAACTCAAGAGCCTGGCAACAGTGCACTAAACATCTGCACAGATAGTTGGGCAGTCTACCGAGGGCTCACGCTCTGGATAGCACAGTGGGCCACTCAGGATTGGACAATCCATGCCCGACCTATCTGGGGCAAAGATATGTGGGTTGATATATGGAACGTGGTTAGGCACAGGACTGTACGAGCATACCACGTCTCTGGACATCAACCCTTGCAGTCACCAGGCAATGATGAAGCTGACACACTGGCTCGAGTCCGATGGTTGGGAAGTACACCATCAGAAGACATAGCTCACTGGCTGCATCGGAAATTACGGCATGCAGGACAGAAAACCATGTGGGCAGCAGCTAAAGCATGGGGGTTGCCCATACAGTTACCAGATATTGTCCAGGCATGTCAGGACTGTGACGCTTGCTCGCGAATGAGACCAAGACCTCTGCCGGAAACTACGGCCCATCTCGCTAGAGGACACAACCCATTACAGCGATGGCAGATCGATTATATAGGTCCCCTTCCTCGATCTGAGGGGGCCAGATATGCCCTAACTTGTGTCGATACAGCGAGTGGACTGATGCAAGCCTATCCTGTAGCAAAGGCAAACCAAGCCTATACCATCAAAGCTCTAACTAGATTGATGGCATCATACGGGACTCCTGAGGTTATTGAGAGTGATCAAGGTACACATTTCACAGGTGCAACTGTGCAGAAGTGGGCTGAAGACAATAACATTGAATGGCGGTTTCACCTGCCCTACAATCCAACAGGAGCAGGCCTAATAGAAAGATACAATGGGATCCTGAAGGCTGCTCTGAAGGCAGATTCACAGTCCTTGCAGGGGTGGACCAAAAGGCTTTATGAAACCCTGCGAGACTTGAATGAGAGACCAAGAGATGGCAGACCCAGTGCTTTAAAAATGCTGCAGACAACTTGGGCCTCCCCACTTAGGATACAAATTACAAGCAAGGACACCTCACTCAAGCCACAAGTTGGCACAATGAATAATCTTCTGCTCCCTGCCCCTGATGACCTAGAGCCCGGGAGACACAAGGTAAAATGGCCTTGGAAGGTGCAAGCAGGACCAAAATGGTGTGGTCTCCTTGCACCTTGGGGGAGATTGTTAGAGGTTGGGGGATCAGTAAACCCTTCAGTAATCGGTGTATGGCCAACAGAGGTAATAGTTGACACCCCTGTTTTCATTGCAAGGGGGACATTAATCATGTCCATGTGGCAAATTAGAACCCCCCCTTTGGTACCCGATATAGTGATTCAGTCGCAGATTTCGGGCCAAAGAGTGTGGTATCGAAGGCCAGGACGTGCCCCGATACAGGCAGAGGTGTTGACTCAAGACCGAAATACAGCCTGCATCTTACCGTGGAGGGCGGACCTACCCCTCCTCGTACCTATTAAACATCTGTTTTACTCCCCTTGAGGTTTTAAGTTCACAGGATGGCCCGCAGGAGCAACATCACTCAAACACGCTTATGAGGAAACATCATGACACCCTGTGACGCACTGCTGAACTTTTGGGGACTGGAGAGCATGAATCAGAAGCGCTACTGGTCCTTGAAAAAGATACGCCTCGAGAAAGAACATCAAGTACTGGCCCAACAGAACCGTGAAGGGGACTGCCACTGATTGCCTTTATTGTTTTGACATCCTATATTGCGGCGGGTGTTGTGTATGCGTCGCGATGTGCATTGTGTCTTGGGCCACCAGGTTGCAGGGGCTCACCCCCTACCTGCTCAGTCATTGGTTCATGCTGTGAAGGGGTGGAGTGTAGTGGAATTTCAGGGTCACAGCCTGAACCAATGGGTGGGCTCTGTGAGTGTGTGAGTGCGGCGGCGCGGCGGTACGAACGGGGGAGGGACACATTCCTCAGCTCAGCTCGGTCTGCGCGCTGCTACCGGGAGGGGTGAGTCGATTCTTTTTGATATCTTTCCCTCGTGTGCCTATTTCTTAAATAAAGGCTTTGTCATCACCTTCATTTGCCCTACATTGGGTAATGCTGGCTCATAGTCTTCAGCCTCCCTAGATGCAGAGAGCTAACAGGTGCTTCAGCAAATCTGTACCTAAAGCACTTTGATTCAGAAACCTTCAGTACTTGCATCATTACCTTCAGCTACTGGGAGCCAAAAGGATGCAGCAACTAAAAAGAGGATTGCGTGGTTTCTTCTGGGAGTCTGTAGTCAGCTGCTGTGGTACAGTTAAGCACAGGAGGAGTTAGTTGAGCCAAGTTATCTATTTCAGCAGTCTCAAAATCTTATTACAGGTGTAGCTCTCAGTAGTTTACAGCCCAAGAAAGACTTCGATGGGGGGCTAATGGATTGCAGACACTGAGTCATGTGGGGGGCTGGTCCCCAAGCAAAATGGCAGAAACATTTCAACACATTAAATCTTCAGATCTCATTATATCGGTACTTCACAACAAAAATGTATCTGATAAATGATGTGCATCTGCACAAAAGTTGAATTAAGAGATATGAATGTTTGCATTTCCTATTTATTTTTATGATACAATCACAAGGTTCTGTTTAGAATAGTTAATCTTCACTTTTTAAAGATTCTCATTGTAATTCAAGTCTCCTAACTACATAAATTTTCAGAAGTAATGAAGATCCAATCCTAATACTAGTTCCATGAGATAGTAACTTTTGCTGTCTCAAAAGAGCTCTGTATTATTTCTTTCATCTAAAATTGGCCTGCGAATATTGAAAAGCAGTAGATTGTTACAACTCTATTACCAGTGAACCAGTGTGCTCCGTTACTATCAGTATGCTCTCCATCACACCAATGCAGTTGACCATCTGAAGTCAAGATGTCACCAGTGTCTGAGACAGTCCAACTTTCCTGACCCTCACTACGTACTTACATACTCTCCTCTGCTTCGACTGAGCAAAATTCTGCTCTCTTTTGTTGCTGCACCAGCACAGGCCAGACTGACCCTACTTTTCACCTCCACCTTAGCTTACTTAATGCTATCTGTGATAAAATAAGTAGCACTAACAACCAAACCAAACAATGATGGAAAATCAGTCTTTACTCCAATAGCTGAACTATTTTCCTATTCTTAAGAAATAATGATAAAAATTACCTTTTGACAAGAAGTGGGCTTTGATGCTTTTGGCACAAAAGATGAAAGTTTCGGTGAGCATAAGCCCCTAGAAACACAAGCCTGGAATAAACATTTTGTGCTATTATCAGTATTTGTAATTAGTTATTTTGCAATCACATATAAACCTGTCAAGTACCACAACACCAAAGACCCAGGCTTATTATTGCTATCTTCTAAGACTTGTGCACCTAGTTTTCCTCTCTTCTGTACTCCATGTGCACATTAGTGACATCATAGGAGTCAAACGTAACTTACACACTGCACTAATTTCTGGTTTCCTAATGAAAAATAACTTTTTTTCCCTATTCAAACTTCATCTTATATGGGACTACTGGCTACTAGTATGTTCTGTCTGCTTTGCTCTTGCGATTTCTTGTTGCCTATTTTCAAGCTCAGGAAGGCAGTCTGTTTTGAGAAATAGAATAAAGCTATATGTTCATAACTCATCTATTTTCTTCAGATTCTCCAATAAAAGTTTTATAGCTTTGTAGTAAACAAAGATAGGAGAATTCAACTCTAAACATTTTTCTGACAGTTTTCAGATAATCAGTGGGTGATACTAATGAAATTTGACAGACTCTCTAACAATGTCGTGTTAACGTATCTTTCTAATTTGTTCAAGAATATGGTTTGACTGAGGGATTAAGATCTGAACAAATTCCTTTGGATTTTTGTGTTGGTATATGTTTTTCTGTATCACTGTTACTTCTCCAATCTAGGATGAAAAATGTCCTTTATACTCTAGTTTATTATCTAAACTGCTTGGATCTAACTGTTTATTTTCATGCTTGTGGAATAATGTAATGTTCCTTAATGGCAAACAGAATTTTCTTCTCTTGTGAAAATGATTCATACTTTTAGAAACAGTAACTTTTGTTTTATTGGAGAACTTGTGCCTGATTCTACAGACTACAAGAATTTTTTCAGTATCTCCAGGTAAACATTCAAACACTAAAAAAAAATTATTTTTTTAAGACTTCAAAAGTTACTAATGTTTGCCTCTCACAACCTATCACTATTTAATACAACTATTTCACCACTGATGCCCCTTTGCTTGCAATGACATACAAAAAATCATTTTATTTCTGTATGCAATTGCAAGACCTTCTTGTGGTCTTATGGCTGTCTTTTATGCCTGTGATCAAGCATCAGATGAAAACTTTAAACAGTGACTCTGTATAAAAATTAATGGAAAATAAGATTCATACTTCCTTGCATTTATAGGAACCAATAGCCTTAAAGTACACAATTATAAAAATGTAGGAGTACATTAGTTTCCTTTTCTATAAATAACAGTGGAAACTACTCACTATCACCTACAGTCTGAGTCAAGTAGTGTGACCCAGTTCTGGAAGCTGTTTTTATGCTCACACTTAGTTCATTATGGTTTAAACCTATGCCTGAACCTGAGTGTGCAGATGGTTTTTAATTTATTTATAAATCTAGATGTTTTATGTATATGCATATTCATGCATATATGCACATATATGTGTATATCTATGTGTGTATCTATCTATAGATTAAAAATGTGGAATATGAGAGCAGTAAGCGTGAAGAGCATATCACATCACTGATAGTGAAATACTATTTGATGTGGGGAGGGACTTAATATCTCACCTTGAGGACAGCTCCACGTACTCAGCTTTGCCAGAATCTGAAAACCATTGGTGAAGGAGTTTACCTTTAACTAGAGCATTGCTTTTCCGGGAGTTGTGCCTCCGACCCTAATGTCATCATCTGTGATTACTCAGTTATTTAGGGAGGGGCCTAGATCTCAAGGGCACTGCAAAGGCCGGGACTAATCATTTTCTGTCTGTTTAATCTTTACCAAGTCAAACTTCTGAAGTGAAGGAAATGTACGTAAGCCCCATTACCCAGAGTCTCCTCTTTGTCTCCATTTGCCTCTACACATATTGACCCAGTGCAATGACAGATTAATGGTGACATTAAATGAGGTATTAAATTTAATCTTCTTTACTTGATGTAGCAAAAGTTCCCTTTCCAAATCGCCTTTCTTTAATTTTGCTTCATGATTGCCATTTTTCATTCGCTAATTTTATTCATGCTAGACTAGGCCAGTGACCTAAAACTGCCAGTTGAGAAGTGAAATGCTAATCACATTTCTGCAATTGGAAGCATCAGTGTAAAAGCTTCCCATGCATTATTTACATTAATTATTTTCTGTCTTGAGTATTCTCCTGCTTCCTCCTAAATCAGTTCAAACAAAACCAATAAAATGGCTTATTTCAATTCTAAATGTTTATTATAGTTCTTCCTATTGACAAAATTCATCTGAAAATTGTTTACTTTGAGTTGTCTTACAAGAGGGCCTTTCTGGCTTTAGGAGGCTTCTTCCCATTTTTTACCAGAGGGACTTATAAGCCATTTGTGAGCTATTTCCTGGGACGTTCATGTAGCCTTTTTTCTCCTTATAATGCATTAATATTCCTAGGATAATTTCTCGGCTCTAGGACAAGTATTATGCGATGGTCTGATTATGTTGGATATTTTGTATACTCAGTTCCTACCAATATAAATGTTTATTGAAAGTATTAAATTTATCATAGCAATTGCCAAAACTCCAGAGGCTCCAGTCCAGGGTATATACACTGTCCTTATTGTATAAACTCTCTAACACTGCATGTGCCCTTTGCATTCAAATGTGTTTTAATACCAATATAATTTTGTCAATTTTCAGAGCCTTGCTATAGCGTGAAGCCCTATCCGCAGGAACTCAGCATAGCTATTAGAATATTTTTATTTAACACATCACAAGCTGAATGCTTCTCGCTTCTGAATGCAATACTTTTAGCTTTTAGCCACCTCATCTCATTTTACGTACAAGCATAGTGCCAAATCATTCTTTATGGAAGCACACAATTTATTTTAAATGAACCGTACTTTAATAGATCTACATTTATTTTATCAAATACCAGTGAAAGACAGCAGGTTATATGCACCTAGCTGTTGAAGTAAAATAAACCAAAGGATTAAATAATGGAAAGATGTCTTAAGGAGGATATAAAACAGAGCTTAGAAGCATCAGTCATTCAGTGCCGTAAACATGAAAAGGTTTACTCTTTAGTTGCGTAAATCCAGAAATTATTATTGTGCACTCGCCCTGTTTATTCTCTCAGGGATCCTTCACATACACAGGAGCTTCTACAAAGCATTGCAGAACACAGTTAATAAACTCCAGGGCACATTTCAATCAGAAGGGAACAAATATCAGGGGTAAGCCATGAAGCACTTTTGCCCCTGGCACAAGGAGTCATATCTTGTTCTCTGGCCACACTGTCCATGGAGAGGAGAGCAGGAGGTGCCCCATATCCCCAAGAGAAAAAAAAGCTGCTGAGGAAACGTGGAACTTGTAGGAGTGATGTTGTTTCATGCAAGGGTTGTATGGCCTTGCTAGGGAGATTTTAAAGAGGAGATGAGATCTAAAAGCTTATGGTTTAGGAGACTTTTTAATGTATTTCAATGAACAAAACCTTGTAGCCTGCAGTACTAAAATATTTACTACCATGCCTTTGTTGCTGGTATTTTTCCCATCTCATCTTTGTCCCTCAC
Organism: Gallus gallus; assembly: GCF_016699485.2. Lineage (NCBI taxonomy): Eukaryota > Metazoa > Chordata > Aves > Galliformes > Phasianidae > Gallus > Gallus gallus. Next base: position 114,201,002 of record NC_052532.1, read on the forward strand.
TGCAACAAGATCTGAATCTGCAGCCATTAATGACAACTTTATCCTCATGGTACTGTGATAAAATATATTTTGTCTGAAGTAAATTGATATACAGGAGGCCAGATGAACATTTTGAATATGAAAACTTAAGCCTTGTGTTTACAGTGTTAATGGTTACAGCATTCTCCCTTTGGCTAAATGCAATATTGTAATAAATATTGTGGCTGCTCCTTCACAGCAGCACTGTTACCTTCTGTTTTGGAAAGTTGACTGTAGGTAGAAGTCAGTAAGAGATTACAATATTCTACTTAATTAAATATTCTATTACTGGAGCATGACTACATGAGGTTTATAGCAGATCCCTTTGCAAACACTTATGTCCTCAGCCACATGATAGTCAGTTTACATAATCACTTATCTGGCATTTTTCAATACGTTAGATCCATCCTGAGAATTTGAATTACCAACACTGCAACACAAAACTACTAAAACAAAAATGTTAGTAAAGAGAGGCTAGTAACTGCATGGATATGTTCTCATCTATCAGCATTCTTTTCCCCCTAAATTTTCATCCATGAATAAACTCTTTCTTAATTAATCTTAAGGATTAAGCCTTAAAATCTTCCTGAAAACAGTAAAATAATTAATTGAGAACATGCACAAAATGCATGAATTATAGGGAATAAGATAGATCACAGACCAAGTAGCAATCAACAGTGACACATTGCTTCCAAAATATATCTGTATAGATTATGGTGTCTACAGAGTGTGTAAAACTCAGAGTATTTACATTTTAATAAGGCCACAGCTGAATTACAGTGTTCAAGTTACACATGACCTTTTAACAAATCCAGAGCAAAGAAAAAGAATGGATCAGAGGTCAAGAAAAAAAAAAAAAACTGTATGAAGAAAAATAGAACTGAAACTGTTTAATGTAGAGGACAATGAACAGAGAAAAGTTGTAATAACAGACGTCAATTATAAATACACCGAGTGTTACAAGTTAAAGGGCAATACATTCCTTCCAAAGGATAAGACACCAAGCAACTTAATTTGTGGCAAAGATGTGGATTAGATGGTAGAGGAAAATGTGCTGAGTGTAAGGGTGAGAATAAATGGAATTAACTGCCTCCTGAAAAGGAAACGGAGTCCACATCACTGGAGATTTTAAAGAAATGATTAAACAATTATCCATCAGAAATATCTGACATTTAGTTGGCTAAATGTCTTTTAAAGACCTTTCTGGTTTTACTCCCTCAGCATTTCTGATTTGGAAATCTTGGGTTTAGGGAAACAGCCTAGAAAACATGCACTGTAGGAAGAACAGCACATAACTGCTCCTCAAATTTTGTCCTCTGTGTTGATTGGATAAAAACTTCACAACGTGGATTTTTCACCTGAAAGGCAAAGCAACGCAGACTACTAAGTTGTGAGTAGTGACAGACTTTGTCCAGCAGACATCAAGAATTTAGTTAAAGCAGATGTGAAATGTAAGGACAGTTCTAATATTCCAGTGAAGAAAAAAAATAGATTTTAAGTCTCAATCCTTAAGATTAATTAAGACTGGATTTATTCATGGATGAAAATTTTATTTTGGGAGTAGAATGTCAATAGATGAGAACATATCCATGCAGTTACTAGTTCTTCTTTAATAGCATTATTGTTTTAGCAGTTTTGTGTTAAAGAGCTGTTTATGGAAGACTCACACTGTTCACAGTTGCTCAAGCAGATCCTCATAAAACATCTCTAAAATCTTTTTTTTTTTTTTTTCCTGTTAAAGGAAGTTACCTTTACTTTCACATGAACTTTATTATAGGGGATGTAGAGAACCTTCTGTAGGTGTGAGATATCAGTTACTAAGCAGGCCAGTTGTCCTCCTGAGTAAAGCAAATTTAAGAATGAGAATAAAGTAAAATAAAATAACAATAACAGAAATGTAAATAACACAAAATAAAATACAGTTTTCTTCTCTATAAATTTTGACATGGTAAGAATATTTAGCTTTTTATAGATAGTTTAGAATTTAAATTCTGTATTCAGACAGAAGTAATAAAAGATGAAAAAAGTACTTTCTATCAAGCATCCTGTAACATTCAATCAGAAAAAATATTCTGTTTTGGTTACCAGTGTTTAAGTTCATTTTGTGATCAAGTTTATTGAAATTATTGTTACTTCAAATTTTATAACTTTATTATAGTAGAATTTAAGCTAAAATTTTGTCTAGATAATAGGCAATTTCCCTAAAATTTCCCTAAAAAGGGAATTAGGCAAATAGTAAATTGTTAGTTTTTCCTAAGGTTATGTTCATTAGCTATAGGTATATGAGTTCAAAAACCTCACAGTATTACGTGGTGTGGTAATGAATGGTGGATGCTCTTGACTCTATCCAGTGATATATCCATATCAAGATGTATCTATGGATTAATAAGTTCAGTGAAAACCTTCTTGCTTTTTCCTTTTCACTATCTGGACAGTAGTAACAGGTTTCCTAATTGTTTGATTGGAGAATGTATTCCAGGGTTTGGGTTTTGTTGCTGTTGTTGGTTGTTTCTTTCTTTTAGTTTACATCTGACGTGAACCTTGTCACCTTGATTGAATTTTCCATTTTTTATTATACTTTACCTAAAAATATAATATTCTTATCTTTTTATAGCTACTGTATTCTAAAGTTCATTATGTTACCTTTTCTACCCTCAGGATACTGTAGTACTTGTTTGATTCATTGCTTGTTATGGGAAGAAAAGCTATATATTCTGCAATGCCTCTAAGAAGGGATGAAGAAGGACGTCCTCTTTGTAGGCCCTGATCTACAGTTTCACCACTGAAAAATATTATCTTATTCTAAGACCAGTGAGGATAAGTTCATTTTTTTTTTTAGCTATCTGTTGTTAAAAGGATATGTAATGTCTGATAGACATGTAACGTAAAGAACAGTGCTTATTCACCCAGGATAATCCCTGTGGTTCCAAAAAAAAAGCTGGGTGTGCCAGCACACTACCCATCATTTGCTGAACTGGTTGCACTGAAAAGAACAGCCACAGTGGTGATGATAACTAATATGTACAGAAACTTCTGCTCTGGGACTTGCAGTGTCTGCCTTGTAAGACAGTGTAGACGAGGAACATATTACCTTTTTTTTTTTTACTATACTATGGGGCAGCTAAGAATATCTGCTTGCCTGGTAAGTGAATTGCTGAAATCTTTTAGTGAAGTCCCATTTACTTTGCTGACAGACCATGTGCTACTGAAAGAGACATTAGCTGAGAATCAATAGCTTATGCTATTGATGCAGTGGCTGAAAGCTCTAGGCTTTCACAGTGCATTATCAACCCAATGCCACCCAGATTAAGTCTAGCTTTCCTACTGAGGTGAAAGATGTTAGGCCTTTCCCATCAGGTTACTGACCCAAGTGAGGTGAAGAAAGGCATGCCACAGAATCTACAGAGGCTTTTGGAGGCTATAGGAGGTAGCTACACTAGTTCTGCTGGGAAATTTTATGGGATGGCTCTGGCTCCCAGGTCTTAGGGTAAGTGGCCTAGTGTAGGTCTTGGGTCCTGTTTATGAAGCTATCCGATGTTGGATGGTAGTTGGATGGTAGTCCTTGTACGTTGGGTCTTCCTTCAAGGTGAAAAGCTTCCCCAAAGAGTCTGGAAGACTTGGTTGCTCTTGGCATCTTGAAAGCTTCTTTCCCTATCTGCACTGCCTTTTTTTCTTTAATGTTATTCAAAACAAAAAGAAAGAAAGTGCCAATGCTGGAACAATTTATTTGCATAGCTTAGGGAATGAAGAGCCTATAATATGTCATTGAATCTATTCTAGGGTCTCTTTTGCTGATAGAAAAAGTGAGCTGCTTATGGTAATGGCTGCTTATTCCCTATAGATATCAGTGAACCAAATGAGAAGTTTAATGATATCATCTTGTTACTCTGTTGCCTATAGACTGTAAGTCTTAGATTCATAATTGCATTAAGAATCATAGCTTATGCTGATCATTAACAAGGGAAATTTCACACTAGAGATTCATTGTTCTAAAGACTAGTTAAATTACAGTATATATATGCATATTACAGATATTATGATTCATTTCTGGAAGACTTTAGCTAGAATAAATTGTCTTGCATATTTCTCTCTGTGTAAAACTAGAGCCTGGAAAAAGATTGCTTACTTTTTCTAGTATTGACTTTTTTTCTCTGTAAAAATGTATCATTTTCCTGTCACTCCCAGATTCAATTACTCTGCCAGTTTTCCAGTGACCGACAGTAAAACTGTTACGGAGGTAGACTTATTAATACTTTTTTGCTCATTGAAGCAGTATCCCTCCTTGACTATTTAAGCAAAATAACAAGAACCAATGTCAAAGGTGGATACAGCGTTACGGAAAGTAGTTAGAGAAGAACAGAAAATTTAAAATAGGAAAATGAACTATTCTACACAGGTCTGCTATTCCACTTCACTTTATTTAGCACTTCTACTCTAGAAAACTTACAGAAGAAAATACAGTGAATAGTGGATAACAGCATTCAAGTAACTGCATATACACTCCTCTGTTTTGGACTCTGAATAGATTGAATTGTTGATAAGATGTAATTAGGAACTCATCTTGCAGTTATTCATTTGTATGAGAAAAAACTACAAATGAAGGATCTACCAAATAGTTAGTTTTTCTTAAACACTCGCCTAATTAAATTGCAAGATACAGCAGCTCTGATTCTCTCCCAAATGTGCTTCTTAAAGGGTCAAGGAATAGGGCTTCAGATATATCCTCCTTCTGGGTAATTAACACATTCCTCTTTTCCTGAATGTTGCACAATGAATTTACTAATTAGGGCAGATAATATCTCTTGTTCATTTTAAGGTAACACGTTATTGCAGGTCTTTTGCATTGGTGTTGCTTTTGTGTGTGTGTATTGTTTTGTGGGTTTTTGTTTGTTTGTTTGTTTTTTAATTTATTTATTACCCACTGTAGCAGGTTTTGCCTGTTAATAGTTCTTGCCTGGGTGGTAACTGCTAACAGTTTTAAACTCCAACCCTAACACTGCAGTAAAAGAACTGAAAGTGCAATCCGTGAGAATCAAGATGGCATGGGATCCAGATTTTCTTATAAATAACTCTAAAAACAATATTAAAAAAAAAAATCAATGGATGCTTCAGTGGAACCAATAAAATACTCCTGGTTCTCACTCCCTCTGGCTGAGAACCAGGAGAAGATGCCTCTATTTTGTGCTGGAATTTAGTCTGAAAAGTTAAGAGGCAGCCTGAGATGAAGGCAGAAAAGAAGCACTGGCCATTGTGTCTCAAGATATTGATACAGATTAAGAAAATCTTACAACAAAAGAGAAGTGAATTTCTTAATTCCAGAAATAAGTGGGTCAGCTCCAGACTGCCTTCAGGGGAATGTATAGCCTTATTATCTCCTGGAGTGTTTTAGCACTCTATAACAATGTGTAGGAGGTTCAGAGAAGCATATAAATCAGAACTAACATTTGCTTCCTGACCCCTGTATTGATTTGAGCCCAGCAAATTAGCAATCATAGTCAGCTAATAATGTGGATATAGCTAATTTTGCTATGTTCTTGTTTTAACAGTAAAGATATATGTAAATTGCAGATAAATTAAAACGTTTTTTACCTGCCCTTTACTACAAGATGAAATAATTTGTCTCAATAGCCAGACTCGGGAAGCTGCTGAGTCATAATCTTGGTACTGAATTTATCTACACTTAGGTATGTAGATACAAACTTCACTGATTCTGCTGGTATATTTTTGGGAGCCACCAAACCAAGCACAATGTTTGAGGTTCAAATTCACAGTTCACACTATTTTTTTAGATTTATGGCAATAAGCACAGGTGTTTTGCTGGAATTCTTAGTGTACTTCCAAGCTGGTTTCTGTTACAAAGGCAGCCCTCACATTTAGCCAAAACTGTGGAACATGTTTTCAATTACATTGGGAGGAAAAGTTTCTCTCTCTCTTTATTTTTTTTTCTTCCCAGTGGATATCTTTCATAAAGTGCTATCATTTTGGCTGTCCTGGGGACCCTGCAGCAAGTTCAGTTACTAAGTCTTTGCTCATACTTTCCATTAGAACAAAGTCCTGCCGGTAAGACTCTGTCTTGAATCAATCAACGGAGTACCATGAGCACTTTTGAGCACGGGACTCAGTATAGTAGTTTCTAGGTAGTGGGAACAGCATGGAGCATAATTACATCTTAATCACCAATTTACAGTTTATTTTTCGTCTTGTACTGACAATTTCTTTCTCTCTCTGCAGGCTTATTGGCTCTCACTGATGTCTCACCTCATCCCTCACGTACCTGCTGTGGTTGTTCAGTATCAATTTTTCATTTTGAAGTTAGTCAACTGGATGGTGTATTTCTACTTCCTCAAGAAATGTAGGTATAGATAATATTGATATAATAATATATATAAATATATTTTTTCATTTCTCTATGCTGAACTAACTCCCATGGAAAAGGTAGATGAACAGCATTTAGAATAAGATCATTTTTCTCCTTTCTCACTGATAATTATTTGTAAGCAGAGAGCTGCTCTGCTAGGCAAAGTTCATAGTGTAAGATGTGAAAGTTGAAGGTAGGTAAATTAATGAAAAAAAAAAAGAAGAAAAAGATGCAAAATGTTATGAAATAGAACAGCTTACTGTCAGATGTAGTGAGTTCACTCTTCAATATGTTTGGAGTTAGACTGCACATACTTATAAAATCATCCATTTTTCATTGAGAATTCATTACAATTTTCATTTAAACATAATTTCAGTTAAATATATGGAGAAATCCAGCAGATCATTCACATTTCTGCTGTCATTTATTCTATTCATAAGAAATCAATTTTCTCAACATTTGCAAGTTTATGTATTGGTCTTAGTTAAAGTTAATAAAAGGATTAATCCCTTCAAGATATTCGGTATCTGGATTACTCAATTATTTGATCTAACTGAATAATTCTGACACCTTACATATTTTTTAAAGAGAGAGTTGATGTCAAACTTTTGCAAAGGTTATTTTGATAAAATCAAGATCCCATTAACCTACACTGTTTATAATTGCATCTTGCCATGATACGTGATAAGGAGACTTGTTAACAAAACTGATAAAACAGGTATAAGATCACCGTGGCAGAGGGACAAGATGCCATCCAGAGGGACCTAGACAGGCTTGAGCAGTGGAGTCTCATGAGGTTCCAAATGCAAGATCTTGCACACGGGTTGAGGCAACCCCCGTTACCAATAAAAACTGGGGTATGAAATTATTGAGTGTAGCCCTGCCAGAAATGACCTAGGGGTACTGATGGATGGGAAGTTGAACATGAGCCAGCAATGTGCCCTCACAGCCCGCAAAGCCAGTCATATCCTGGGCTGTATCCAAAGAAGCATGGCCAGCAGGGCAAAAGAGGTGATCCTGTCTCTCTAGTCTGCACTGGTGAGGCCTTGCCTGGTGTACTGTGTCCAGATATGGAGTCCTCAGTACAGGAGTGACATGGATCTGTTGGATTGCATCCAGAGAAGGACCGCAAAAATGATCCATGGAATGGAACACCTCTCCTATGAGGACAGGCCGAGAGAGCTGGGGCTCTTCAATCTGGAGAAAAGAAGGTTCCAAGGTGACCTGATAGCCCTTTAGTATCTAAAGAGGAGCTACAGACTCTCTAGCAGGGTCTGTGGTGACAGAACAAAGGGAAATGACTTCAAGTTTAAGGAGAGTAAATTTAGCTTCAATATAAGGAAAAAGTCTTTTACAGTGAGAGTGGTAAAACACTGAACAGGTTGCCTGGAGATTTGGTTGATGCCCCACCCCTGGAGACTTTCAAAGTGAGGCTGGATCAGGCCATGGGCAACCTGATTTAGTTGTGGTATCCCTGTTCATTGCAGGGGAGCTGGACTAGATTACACTTAAAGGTCCCTTCCAACTCTAAGGATTCTATGGTTCTATGATACTACAATTCTACAATTCTACACAAAGGGCCTCAGTGATACTTGAGAAAGAGCCTAAAACAGAGACCCAAAGTCATGAGAACTCGAGTATTGCACCTTCCTTGAGGCATCCATTAAGTGTAATGCCTATCCTCTTAACACAGCTCTCTAAATGCATGAGTTCCTACAGAATGGTTACAAAACCACTGCACCCCATCACTTTACCAGGCAATCATTAAGAATTTCCATGGTGTGTTTTTACTGCACTTCTCTAGCTGCTGCTGAGGCTGGGCAATACCACTGCATTAACCCTTAAAAAAACTATTGGGGATAGGTGGATGGTTGGACTGGATGATCTGGAAGGTCTTTTCCAACCTTGGTGATACTATGATGCTATATATATTTTTATATATATGTATGAGTTTTATGTGTGTGAGATTACTGTCAAATTATTTCTAGCAGCATGAAGCTTTCAGTGTGCTGTCAGGATCACTTACTAGGACCAGTTCTACTGTCCCCTGAAATAAATCTTGATTTAGGTAGATATAAACCTATAGTAGAGGTACAAAAGAAATGAAGTTGGAGTAGTAGGATGCTATTTAGGTAGTAAAAAGAAGTATGCTGAGAACAATTGTTTACATACTACAGATTGAGTGATGTCTTTTAGTGTATTAAATAGGTAAAAAAATCTTCATTCTTCTAGAGAATCCAATGCAAAATAGCTGAAACAAGCTGTCAGTATGATCAAACCAGCAGAAACTGTACAGTGAAGTCAATTCCCTTCTCTCAGTCTTCTCAGCTGTATGTACAAACTGAACTTCATTCCAAATCTGACTGCACAGATACGGTAATGTGGTACCACAATCTACAGCTATTTTTAAGAAGACTTCATAAAAGAAAATCAGAAGGTAGATTCCAGTGTTCCAGATCCCACTTCTGGCTTTTTCCTCTTTCAGGCACAGCAGTAATCTCAGCAGTGAGATTTTTTTTTTCTGATCTGAGACATGCAAAAGAGTACAAAGTAAAATATTACTATAGCCCTTCTTTTAATTGAAACTTGAAGTTGCAAAAATTGTCCCACCTTCATACTGAATGAGACAGTTCCATTGAAATCACTCAGAGTGAGCTAATTAACAAAGCAGAAGGCTGATATGTCTGATCTGTACACAGTGATATTCCAGAGTCAAAAAATCATGTTTTTTTCACACCTCCTACAATGTTCTTGATTCATTTGCTTTTTAAGTGCAATATAACTTTCCAAGATTTCCTGATTTATGCTTGGGCAAAATACCAAAGCAGTGTTACTCATTTTGTCTTTCATAGGAATTGAAGATGACCTGTGAAACTGTGACAGCTAAAAAAGCAAAACAAAACAAAAATGCAATGCATGCATATGCGTGAGGTCTCTCTTTCCCTATCCTCATGTAACTTGCAAGGAACACTTAGCAACACATTTGGGAGCTGTCTTGTGATTGCTCCTGTCAACACCAGCTGCTGGTCTCAGGATCACATTCCTTTGTTTAATTGTTTAGGGTGGAAAATTTGTAAGCCTACGGATAAAATTATGGTCTACTAAAACAGTAGCATCTTTTGTTTATTCAAAAGCAAAGTGATTTATCATTCTATCCAAATGCAAATCAGTACCGGGTAAAAACTGGTTAATAGGTTTATTTTGTTTTGTACTGGAATGATGCTGTTTGCTTTTTAATATAGTGATCTTTTGTTACAAAAAAAACTAAAGAAAAAAAAAACATTAAGAACATAGAAAAGGAACAGCCTGCACAGAATTCTGCATATTAAATCAATTAGTTCTTTGAAAAGATAAGTAGTCTTCCATAAAGAAGTGCAGATTTAAAAAATAATTATTTTAAAGTGATGTATCTTACTTTAATACCAGTTAATGTGTTCCTTTTGCGAGATGGAGAAAATATTTCTTTACACAGTTCATTTCTTTTGTCAGTGTTAGGAACACAGAACAGTAAGCTCAGATTGCAACAGAGAACTTAATTATGTTGCCAGCATTTCTTTACAAACACAATTTTCACCTGTTTTGAAGTCTGTCCCATTTACATTCCTATTTTCATCCTGAAAAGGCAATTTCAGTAGAGCAGACCCACATATGGCAAGGAAAGAGGTCATAAAGAGAGTTGGTATTAGCCTTTGATTTCTAAACACTCTGCTCAGTACTTAAGCCCCATCAAATGAAAATAAACTGGAGTATCTCATTCCTAGCCCTGTTTGTGGATATTGCAGATTTTTTATATAGTTCAGCAGTTTGGCAAAAGCAGCTGTCCATACTTCAAAGAAGCACAGAGAATGAGATAATGTAGACATCCTTTCTTCAGACAGAAACTTGCTAGTAGACTACAAGTAAACATTTACTGAGGCTCACCTCTGTTGGGTTGAGCACTGTCATTGGTCTTCTGCACTCCTGGACATGATGTCCTTGCACACTGCAAGGAATCTGCAGAAGTGTAGGTCAGACCAGCAGTAGTTCAGCCAAGATGGAGCTTCCTGAAGGCCAGTTGCATTCTGCTCCCATCCATCTACTCAAAGCACTGTTTATTTGTTCAAACAGGATTGATGATACTTACTGTTGTAGTTCACACTGCAATATAAAGATGAACTCTTGATCTCACCTCATTTACCCATCTGCAAAATGAGACTGAAAAGGATTTTCTTATTTGTTTCTGAGACACAAGAAGGTATTTTTAAACCCAAAGCTGTTTTGATTTCGTTTGCAGAGTAAAAGCATGTTGATGGGTTGCAAGCACATGCAGTGCAGTTTTACTTCATGAGATGTTTGCTACTTCACAGGTTCATCTTGCATATGAAGTTTGCATGGGAAAGGAAAAAGACAAATAAAAAGGAAAGTAATTAGCTGCTCCTTCAAAAGATCCTTTCTGAAGTAACTTGGGAAGTTTATTAGCGTTCTATTCTTGCTAAAGTAGCACTTTATCTTTCATGTAAAATGACAGAGCTTGTCATTTGTGACAGTAAAACCATATGTAACCTTTCTAGTGCACTCTATTTTTCCTCAACTTCACTAGTTCAGGAAGTTTACTATCATTTCCAACACTATAGGCTGTACTACAATGTCAAGTTTTTTCCCTAAGCCTGAGACTCTACAGTGAAAAAGGGAAAAATCACTCCCATTTTTAATACAGGGAGAGTAGAAGACCTGGGAACTACAGGCCAGTGAGCCTCATGTCTGTGCCTCTGAAGATCATGGAGCAGATCCTCCTGAAAGAGATACCTCCTGAAAGAGGTAGGTGAAAGCTGAGGAAGTGATTCAAGATAGCCAGCACAGCTTCACAAAGAGCAGATCATGTCTCACCAATCTGGTAGCCTTCTATGGTGGAGTGAAGACATTTATGGACAATGGAAGAACAGCTAATGACATCTACCTGGACTTCTGCAAGGCCTCTGACATGGTCTCACATCACATCCTTATATCTAAGTTGGAGAGATACGGGTTTGAAGACTGGACTGTTTGGTGGATAAAGAATTGATTGGATGGTCACAGCCAGAGGGTTGTTGTCAATGGCTCTATGTCTAGGTGGAGGCCAGTCATGAGTGGTATCACTCAGAGGTCAGTCTTGAGACCAGTGCTCTTCACATCAGTGACAGACAAATTTGCTGATGACACCCAGCTGAGTGGTGAAGTTGACACAAAAGAAGGAAACTCTGCCGTCCAAATGGGCCTGGACAGGCTTAAAAAGTGGGCCCATGTGTACCAAATGAGGATCAACAAAGCCATGTCTAAGGTCAGAAACAGCCTGAACTGTTGTTTCAGGTCATCTGTGAGATCTGGAAGCAAACCTTGCATCATGTTGTCACCCTTGCCTTGACAACCCTGAAAAACAAAAAACTACAAACTGGTTGAAGCCTAAACCAGAGTAATTTTTATTTGTTTAAAAAATTCTTCACAGCACATAAACTTGCATGTTACCCTACGACATCTTCAGATTGTTCAGTTCATTTGGCATGGCATCCACTCTCGGCTAGGAATCTCTGAAGACCTGCAGTCAGCCAGTAATACACACTGTAGAAACAGTCTCCTAGAGAGACTAGAGAAGAATTTAAACCTTCTGAATATGGCTACAAGGGCTGATACCATAATCCGGACTCCTCAGGCATGTTCATTGTTCAGGCTCTCATTTTATTATTCCATGTAGCTCCAGAATATCTCAGTAAATCTCTTTCATGTTTTCTCTTTAAACCTCTTAAAAAGTAAAATGCGTTCTCTGGCAGACCTCAGCCTTCTGTTAGGAAAAGAATCCTCTTAAATATATGCCCGAGTTCAAGATTTGTGTTGTGAGAATTTTGAAACTTAAATACCAAGTTTAAAGATGTAACCTGTGGACTCCTTCTCATATTTCCTGAGGCACAGAAATGATTTTTTGCCATGTATGCAAGAACAAAACCTTCTGAATGTAGAAAAGAAATGTAGGTAAAAAACTGTGGATGTCGATTTCTTCTGTGAATGAACACGTTATATTAATTGATAAATACTTTCTCTCAAACAAATTCTGAATATTTTTCACATTAAAATTTATTTTTAAATTACTCTTTTCTATACTAAGATAATAATCCACTCTCTTTCTCTGTTGGAATAGTACTTGCAACTAGTTGTTAAATTTTAACATTAATATTATTAATATTTCCCAGGCTATTAAATTACCTGTAGCTATCCAATTAGATTATACAGTAACATTCACAGATCTGGACTTGAACCCTTTTGTTTTATTACTATGATGCCATATGTTTAAATTCTGATTATATTGATTTACTGTTAGCCACATGGAAATTCTTGGATGGTCAATCTAGTGCTGTGCAATTAGTTTGGGTTATTAAGCTAACTGGATTAATTTGATTATTAGATTAGTAGTGATTTTATGTTTTGTTACTACAAACTCGTTTAAGGTAAATAATATTATTTTTTTCTTCATAACCCAGAATATGTCTGTACAAAAACTTTGTCAAAAAGCAAGATCTTTGAAACCTGACTCAACCTGTTAGGTTATTAACAACATTCTCTGGAGATTGTCTTGTATTTTTTTACTTCACCTTCTGCCTGCAGTTGCCAAAGCATACAAATGAGAGAATATCCAGAGGATTTTTTCCTGTAGATATCCCTTACAAAGAGAAGTTAAAATGCAGCCAAAAAATACAGGAGAAGAAATGCTGTGTTATATCAGGATTATGAGCACAAGAAAACTCACCTAGTAGGGATGTAAATTCTACTGTCTGTATATGTATCTTCAGGTCATGTGCCTTTGTGGTTCTTTTTAAATTATTTTAAATATTGATTGAACTCTGTGTAGAACAGGAAAAAATGGAAATCCCTAGTTCATTTTGTTTTCTTCTCTTTCAAAATATTAAAATATCTTAGAGCAAAAAAACTCACCAGAAAATCTGCTTGTGCCCAGAGTGGTCTCAGCACAAACGAGGATCTTTCAGAATAATAATTTTCCTGATATTAAGTGTTATTTAATAAACTGATTTGGTTTTGACCACCTTTATTTCTGAACAAATACTTTTGTTCCATTTTCCAAAAGAAATCAGAGTTAAAGATTTATATTATTGGTCTCTGGTCTTTCCTTCCCTTTCTTACCCAGATTTCAATCACTGACAAGTCTGCAATATATTGGACCTGATGGTACAGGTAAGAAAGAGTCAACATTTCATATTGTGAGGCTGCATCATAAAAAAAAAAAAAAAAAAAAAGGAGGGAAATCTCAAGAGGGACTTTAGCAGTGTTAAGAAAGTACTGCAGTGGGAGATCACCACCATAAGACAGACGAGTAGCCAGGCTCAGAGTGTTACTACTCCCAGTATTTTTATTTTTATCCTGTGAATTACATAGGTCAACATTCCCCAATGAAGATGGAATAGATATGAAAATAGATGATGATGAAATATATGAACCTACAATCCACTCAAGTTACTCAACTCTTCTGCTGAATTTTTACTTTCCCTCACCCTCTGCCTTGCCTTCAGTACCACTGATCTTAGTAAATCTGTCAGATCAAATTCTACAAAGATGTGTAGACTGTGTGTCATTGGCATACAGCGAAATCATTTTTACAACTCAGAGTTTATAAGTTGACTTTTTGTGGGCAGCATCTCTCTAAGTTGGCTAAAATAACAGGAGCTGATCAGCCAAATGTTTACCAGTTGGATAGTGGGTTGATATGATACTCCTCATTTTTCAGTAGGCTGCAGCAGGTTTCTTCTCCATCAAAAATATTGAGGAGATTGCTAAATTTTACTATTATATACGTAGTGCTGTTAAATATACTCTAGATTTTTTTGTTTAAATTTTTATTTATTTATTTGTGGAGAACTATGAAACCTGAAGCAGAAATCTGAGCAAGAAGTGCTACACACTGTTTTCCTTTCTGAGCTAAATATGATTTACAATCATATCGGATCCATTTTATTCAGTAATACGGGAAGTCAATTTTCATGATAAAATATATGAGCTGATTTCTTAGGATGCATAAGCTTATAAATACACAAATTGCAATTAGTTCTTGTTTATCTGCTTCACTTGTCTCCACTGGCATTCTTAATTAGTGATTCATTTTTGTTGTGACATACTATACCATTACCTACTCTCTTGCAGTGTATATCCAGATATAAAGAAAAATAACAGTGAATACTGAGAAGATATTTGCAAAGATCTGTTAACTTAAAACAAAAAGAACTGTTTTATTTTTTAAATTTCTCCAAAAGTCCTCATTGAGGTCACACCTTAACAGGTCCCTCCTAACTGAAGCAGCTTTAGTAGTAGGTGAAACAAGGATTTCAGCCTGTTGGGCATATAGAGTAATAGTTCCATACTATTTTTTGACCTACTAAAGAGACTCACCAACTCCAGACTTCAGATAATGCAAATTCTTCAGTTTAGATGTGCAAAATAGCTCATGTTTAATTCCCCATGAAATAAAATTTTACTATTATGGCTGGCTGTGATGAGATGACAAAGAGAAATAGGGAGTGAAATGAATGAAATTGAATTTATTTCCTAGAATGCTGCAATACATCATGCCTTTTATTTGTTTTACATGATCTAGAGAAAAATAATTTCATGACAGCCAATTCAGGAAGACTCTGAAGAATTCTTCACATCAGACAACAATTAGGGAAAAATAGCATATGTGTATGAGTAGCTGAAAGCTCAGAATATATGATTCTCTACACTGTATCTGAAAAAAGACCCTAAAACTTACAGCGTCTATTTGGAAAGGGAGCTGGACAAAATGCTTTGTCACGGACTGTATCTATATTGTTGAGTGGTAGCTTTAACGGAAACTGAAATATGTACTGAAGATGCTAAGCTTCATAAAATATACATGTAACCATAATCATGATTCATGTTACCGAGGATGTGTTGGTAACAAAAAGAAAGATTATAGGAAAGCAGGGTAGAATTTTGCTTAAACTATAGAGAAATGTGTGTCACTAACAGCATTTGCAGCAGCCTTTATGTTATACTTATCCTGCAGATTAAGTATTTTAGGAGGGCAGATATTGAATATTAATCTGTAAAATAATTGATGTTGGAAAAGAATTGTAGGGACATCTACATTCATACTTTATTCTGTGATCTCCATATCCCAGGGCAAAGAGAAGAGCTGTAAAGCTGAAGACATCATAAGGAAAGAGTACAGCCCGTGTACCTGAGTCTTTACTTCTCTAGTGGCTTCTCACAGCCATGATTATGCAAACAGTACTGTTAAATTGAGGTGAAGAGTGCTTTTTTATGTATTTCATAGAATCACAGAATGGCTTGGGTCGGAAGGGACCTCAAGGATCATCAAGTTTCAGCCCCCCCACTGCAGGCAGGACCACCAAACTCCACATTTAATACTAGACCAGGCTGCCCAGGGCCCTATCCAGCCTGTCTTTGAACACCGCCAGGGACGGGGCATCCATAACCTCTCTGGGCAGCTGTGCCAGCACCTCACCACTCTCTAGGCAAAGAACTTCCCCCTGATTTTCAACCTAAATCTTCTCCCTATAAACTTGTTTCAAGTCCTTAGTCAAATGTTTTGAACTTACATTTTGTTGAATACATGTTATTCTTACTTTACTATTAAACCCTGGCACTTGCTGAAAAAGGTAGGTTGTGATGCAGGCACACTTCTCACTTCAGTTATCTGAGACGGATACCTTAAAGAAAGCATTGTGTGCTTTTTGGGAGGGATTTGCATCTGAAATATGTTAAAGGGTAGCAAGGGCTTGTAGATGTTTTCCATCAAGGACCCTTTATGTGATGGTTAGCGTCCACTAGTGCTACAGCTCCCACTTCCTGTCACAGATAGTGCCAACATAAGAAGACAGAAAGAAGTATAATGACGTCCAATTACCTTTTGTCCTTTGTTTATTTTATTGCCTTGTTTGTGCTGTTACCATGTATAATGCAAAGCTTTTGTGGTTGACAGTTTAAACTCCTTCTTTTATTAGCCTTTTTAATCAGCAGTGCCTTTGTTCCTTCCAGAAATGTAATGTTTCGAGGCCTTATTAGTCTGCATGAGCTGACTTATATGGTTGTGTGCATAATTCTACACTAAATTCTAGAATACAGCTGAAGTCTTATAGTGGTTTCATCTTAGAATTAGAGCAAATCTGCTTATTAAGTCTCTATTAGGAGGAGTGCACATGTCTATGTGAGCAAGTGAAACAGGAGCTTGTGTGTAAGAGACTTTTGGTTCCGGAGGAAACAAAGACTAAATACTGTTACTTTAGAATATATGAGGCCTTAGAAGAAAGACAAGTTTTGGATACAAAGCAGAGTGGTAAGAACTTCAAAGCACCAGGCTAATTCTCTTAATAGCAATATGTTGTCCTAATGTACTGTTATTAAACCTTCCAGTTCAGGCTCTACTACTTGGAGGATATTTATTTAGAATCATGTGATTTTTTTACTTAGGGAGGAAAAAAGCTTAAGAGTATCTTGCTGATTTTATAGATGCATTGGTATGTTTTATGGCTCATATGTAGATTGGTTCCATGCAGCAGGTTAGGTTCAGGGCAAAAATAAGGATTTTAGAAATATGGAATATATTGTGTGGAAATAAAGAACCAAGATTGAATTCTGCACCATTATCGTTACAACTTTTTTATGACATAACATCAGCTGCATTTTAGTAGTTAACTTTATTCTGAAACTGCTTAGCTTATGTGGTCACAGCTACTGGAATGCAGAAATTGGAATTAGCAGTGGACAGTTCTGATGCTGATACAGATAAGAGATAATAACCCACTACACATCTCCTGGGAAATATAAAAATAAAATAAACATAGCTTGACGCAGCTCAGTAAGTAGAACGCATTTTATGGTTCTATAGTTCTTAAATATCACGATTAAAGATCTGAGTGCTACTGAAAATAATTTGAAGGGAGAAGTGTAATTATGTATTATATTCCCAGTTTGACGTTACTTCCAAAAAAAAAAAAAAAAAAAAAAAAAAGCTTACCTGCATAATGCTTGTGCTGAGTCTACTCATTGTAAGTGTGCATTCAAACGAGTCATGTAGCAGACGCAGTAATGAACCCTAGACTGTGCTAATTCTCCTCTTTATCCATTATCCAGGCTTTCTACCTGCTAATCAATGACTGTTGCTGCATTCAATTCCATGGGAAAGCTAATTTGGGCATGTTTCCTCTGCTCAGCCCCCAGCTTTCATAAAAGTACACAAAATGTAAGGAAATCCCCTCTTCACAAACTTAAGACAACTACAGTGCTCTATGCGCATCTGAAGTGGTCATCCTCAACTCATTTTTTAGTCAATAACTATGTCATCAGTAGAATATTGTAAATCATGCCCTAAAAGATCCTCTTTCTCTTCATTGTGACTCTAGACTGTTTCCATAGTTAATATCAGATGCAGACGTCTGCATTCTGTTTCTATCTCTCTACAAGCTGTGTCATACTGTCAAGACCAGACTTCAAACTGAACTTTGGAGGAGATAGGCTTCATACATTGCCCTGAGAGGCTTCTAACATGCCTACGTGTTTCTTGGAACTGAGAGCTACAAGCTATCATGTCTGTACCTATAGCTGAATGCATGGGACTTGAGGCACATCTGTTTCACATGCACATTGCCTGATCCTTAAGACTCTGAGGTATCACCATAGCTTCATAGACCACTAGATCAGGGAGTTAGAGTGAAGCCGGAGTCCAGTTCCAGTGACTGGATAGGTTTGTCCTTCTGAGATGCAGGATGGCACAGATAAGCCGATAAGTAGTTAAAGCAGCTTTCTTGTTGATGAAGCAGGTATTATATCTCCATGCAGAACTTCTTCAACTGTTTTCACTAAGGCAAAATATTTTCAGTTTACACACCGAACACAAGTAACTAGAATTAAGGAGGATCTTGAGGAGAGCTGGTACCAGTTTTCTTGTTCTTTTTCCTATCCATGAGAGATACGACACTGCAGGTGCTCCTTTGTGACACACAGCTGAGAATAAACACAGACATAAAAGGGAAAAGGTGATTTAAAAAAGAGTACATGGAGAAACCTTGGTGGGAGATACAGGAGCCTATCTCAGTCCCACTTAGCTTTCATCATGTTTTTTTCATCCCTGGTGTTAGAGGGAATAGGCTTGTCCCATGCTTACATAGATTATGTTAAACTCAGGCTGACTGACTGCACTAGAGATAGAAGTTGTACCTGTTTCGAATATGTTTGTGAGAGTCAGGTGGATGCCTATGTCAAAATAAATCAAATAAAATGAGAAAGAGAGTTTCTGAAACTGAAGCCTTTACTTTAATGCTGTAGGCGAGACAGCCAGGGAGAAAATAGGGCAGTCTTGTGACTCCCAGTCAGTTTTATCTTTCCCTCTGAATGGAAAACAGAAACAGAAAAATGAAGTCTTCTGGGAGTTGCCGTTCAGTCTTCTCTTCTGAAACCAAGAGACCGAAAACGTCAATAATCTATGGAAGTGCAACATTAACTCTTTAGCTCCTAGTGCACTGCATGATGTCATGATGTGGAATACCGATGAGAAACCATCAAACCGTGACATGTCCACAGGTGACATTCTGAAAGACTGATTGGTAGAAGCATTCAAGTGAAGTTGCTTTTTTTAGAGAAACGGAATAAGGCTTAGTTCATAATTTGAGAATTCAGATTTGCAGAATCCAAAAAATCAAGATCAACACTCATTGCTCAGTAGAAGAGGAATCCATAGTCTGTTATTTTAGCACCTCTTACAGTAAACAGCTTATGGGGACATAGTCTGCTAATCATAATGCTTTTCCTGCTGTATCTCATAATGTTCAAGTTTATTTTAAAAGTGCTTCAAAAAGATCCCACCTTTATGAGAGACCAGTTCTGTTGATCTACCTTTGAAGGATTACAGTGCTTGAAGTTCCCTGGAGGTCCCTAAACATATTGCCATAGTTATGAGCTATAAAGGTGCTGTAATGTTCAGACTATCTAGCTGTTTGTGGGCATCTTTGTGGTCACACTTTCACAGGTTGCCAAATCAGAGAGATATCATGTGAAACAAGGGAGGCTAGTGCTCAAAAATGCACATTTTTGATTAGTAAAATCCCTTCAGACACTTCTACAGTTTTGCAGAAGTCTACACAAAAGTCAGGGATTTCATCAATAGATTAATGCTAAAGTGCTTGTTTAACTCTGTTTGCATATAAGACATCCTAATGATTATTAAAATAACAGGGCCAGAAGAGTCTGTCACACTCGTGTGTTCTTTCTTGTTTGTTTAAGTATAGGTCTTCTAAGTGAAAAATTTAAGTCACAGACCTTAAAACTGAGGGTATATTTGTGCTCAAAAACTGTGGCCTAACACAGAAGTGTAAAATGGTGGAATGGGGCTCTACTTCTCAACTGCATAACATGTAATGGTTTGAGTGCACAGTAACAGATGGAAATGTAAGCTGTAGTATCAAGAAAAGATATTCCTTCATTTTAATGTGGGCAGGCATGATGAACAAGTGCAAATAAACTTCACTCAAAATATGTCATGGAATACTTAGAAAGCCAAAAATACTCTGCAGAAGACCACTTGTTCCACAGTATCTATTTAAAAGGTAGGTTTGGGCTGATTTAGAAACTCAGCATTTTTCTATAACAAAATATCCACACTAGAAACATGTTTCCCTCACTGGTAGGGTACTCTATCAAACCACTTACTGAAGTGATGCACAGCAATAGGCTTTGTTACAGTGATACCCATATATGAGAAATAATTCACTACCCTTTCTAAAATTTACCATCAGACTCATTGGGCAAGTGAAGCTCTAAAGTCCCTAAAAAAAAACCCAACCAAACAAAACAAAACAAACCAAGAAAGAACTTTAAAACCACCTGCAGGTGGTAAATGCAATCAGATGCTCTGTATAGATTCATCACATAATTCCCCCAAGGAAACAGATGAAATCATTACACTGAGCGGCTGTATGCTTGGAAAGTACTGTTTGTAATTGAACTATTCCAAACACTGCCACTAAAAATGCATCCTTCAGATGTCAAAATCTGCTCTGCCAAGGAGTGTACGTGTTCCCCTGGAACAAGCCATGGCAGAGCTTGGATGTAACTGAATGAGACATTTGATCAAAGTGTTTTTCAGTGAATAGTGTGTGAGCGTTTATTTATTCATTTTTATAGCTAGGTAACACTGCTCTACTATGGTTCAGAAATCCAATACACCCTGTTATATGAGCTTTTCAACTTTCTACCACCAGTGAATAGGAAATAAACAATACCAGGTCCAAAACCTTGTACCTTTTTGAGAATAATGGGGGAAAATATAGTATACGGTTAGGAGAACCCTATCTTGAGCTCGGTGACTCTTTCCTATAAACAAATCAGATATTTTCTTAGTTTGCGGTAAGATGATGTTTTGGTAAGACAGAATGGCTATCAGCACAAAGGGCCTATGACCACAGCAGTCACTTCCACAATATTCAGAGGAGTGCCTATCTGTAGTTGATGACTGCCAATTATTTGGAGTGTTTGAGCGGTTTTAGACACTGCTTGTCAGCAGTGCTGGCTAACCTCAGTCCAGCAAACAAGAATTTTACCTGGCTGAGGACACTCCATCCCTGTGTTTGTCCCAGGAAAACACTGTGTGCCAGCAGCTCTGCTGCTCTGTGGCTGTGGATGCTGAGGCTGCCATCAGCTCTTGGACAGTCTTTGTTTTCCCAAAGCAAATGTGTTCTGATTATTGAAGCTGAATTACTGAAGCAATTTTGGAAGGCAAAGCTTCTTCTGGTTTCTTTTCTTTCCTTGTAAAATAAATATTGTCTGTCTGCTCCAGTCTGCCAGTGCCTTTCTCAGCTCTGCTACAGAAGTCATCATATCTGATCCTTTAATTTTTCCTCTGGAAATAACTCTTTTTTGATAGATTATCTTCAGGTTTCTAGCTGTTCTGAATGTGGGTCTTCATGTAGTTTTACTTTGTAACCCCGAAGTATAAAGGCTTGCTATAGTATTCTGTAGTATTCATATAGGTCTCCAGCAGGATATTTCTTTGTAGTAACACAGTTCAGAAGGAAAGAGAACATGGATGGTGAAGAGGCAGTGCATTTTATAGATTTAGAATGGCAAAAGTAAAATCTATCATGCAGTCACAAGTCAAACTATTTCCATAGAGAGAGCTGAGGAAAAGCTTAAGTCCAGCTATCTTCCATTTGATACCAGTTTCTAATTAGACAGTTTTTCAGGGGAGAATTTTAATTCGTAGGTTAAGTGAAATTTTTGCCTTTTTTTCCCCTTCAAAATGGCAGCAGTGTAAGGCAAGGTCTTTGGAAAGGAAAAATATTTAAGGATGACATTGGATAGAAGTGCAATTTTAGCGATACAAAAGAGAACAGGTGTGTGGCATCTTCTTGTATTAAACCTGCCTTATCAGAAAATAGGAAAGGCTGCATGGAGAAAGATGAGTGGAGACTGAGTCGGAAGAAAAAGAAAATGTATATTTATTTATATATAGGGGGTAGAAGTGAGGAAACATAGATCTCTAACCTTCAGAAAATAACTTATAAGCTCTTCCATACTAGCTGTGAGCAGAACTAGGAGAAACAGAAGCGTGACAGGCAAGATGTGTATCAGAGTAGAACTGTTTCTGCTACCATTCCTTTTTGCTCCTGCTAACGTTAGAAGCCATCACAGGCCACACAGCTCCCTCGTGTGTTCATTCCGTTCTCAGAAGCTGCAACCTTCACAGTGCACTGAAGAGTATATTTACAGAACTTGCAGCTTGGACTGATTCAGTGCACCCCTTTACACAGTCAAACTGGAATTGTAATTAATTTTTCAATGAAAAATGAACATGAATGATGGGCAACAGAAGTGACAAAAGGAAAGTCTTCTCTTACCGCTGAAGATAAAAGGCTCCATCTATTTAAATTCTAGGAAGAAGATTAAGAATGCGCTTGTTCTGATGCTGTAAATACAAGTCTGGTACCTGGCATTTTTCATACACCTACCTTTTTCATCATGAGCTTGCTTTGCAACCTTTATTGAGGCGCTCCCTTTTGTGTCTTTTCACAAACTGTAAAAGGGGAAAAAAAATTATCTCCCTGTTTCTACAGATGCAAGTTGTATGTGCCTCAGGTATCATTGTGATATGAACTAGAAAAATACCTTTCATGAAATAACTAAAAGTTAAATTAGTGGAGGAGCAGAATTGCAACATTACTTACTTTCAATCTGTTTGCTGTTTTTCCGCTTGTTGAAACCTCTTGTTCACTTCCCAATTAGCAGGTGTGAGGTACTGCTTTTGGGCCTAGCACGCATTCCAAACTAAATTATTTTATGAGTCTATGATAACACACATTTTCAGCGTTGCCACCTCCTTCTGTATGGTAAACACAAGCAGCAATAAATAAACCCTTTTTAAAATGTGAACGGCTATTTTCCTGCACTATTTCATGTGCTCTCAGAACTGGATTTCACTCATTTTCTCTCACCTCGGATGTACAATACTAAGTACTGCGCCTTGCAGTCTGTACGTAGGGAGGACATGAAATGAACACGGCAGCTGGGGAACGTCAACTGTGTGTTGAGAGCCCCATCCAGTGGCCAAGTTCTGATTCAGCAACAGAAACGTGTTAAGGCAAAAAGCATCAGATCATTTTCAACTCCATGTCAAGAAGCAGCTGCATGACAGAGCAGGTAGCTTAGGGTCACCACTAACATCCCAGATCTGAACCCACTTACAGGTGATAAATAATCGATCATGAAATACTTGGTCCTACTCTTTTTTACTTTGAAAAGAAGAGGATCCACATGTTCAGCTTGACTTACATTGTAGCCTATCTATATATAAACTGAGAATTGTATAGACTTAAAATGGCTGAGCCTGATGAAAACAGCTTTTGTTCCAAGAAAAACTGTATTTGTTACAAGTACTCAGTACTGATCTGCACAGGCAGCAATACGTACTAACTCAGTCCCCACACAACTCTACTTAAGGCCCTACCACTAGAGGAACAGTATCTGAAATATTTATGTAACCTGACATAAAGCTGAATCCTGAACTTCAACTAATTGCCTAGAAAATTGTCTTTTTTTATAATTAAGCCAGTGGGAAATCCAATTAAGAATGAGTAGCCTGCATCTTCTTTAGCAATCCTCATTTCTATAGTGTTCATCTGATGAAATGTTAACACCTGTTGTTTCAGCAAATCACCTGTGGTAAATTAAAATTATATAAGCATTGCTACTGCTATTGCTGCATTGGCAGCAATATTCTATTGCTTGCCTTTGCTGTGTCCTCTCTACTCGCAGTCCTTTTTGACTCCCTTTGTTGTGGTAATCATGCATAGGCTCACTACTTCCATCTTTTATCTCAGTGGGAACTGAACGTTTCAATCTCAAACACGGCTTTGAAAATTTCAATCCAACACATTATAATCATTAAATTCTCAAATCTAGTAAGCATTGCAAGTTGACTAATGATGAGAAACATTTTACCCTGATACCAGCAATCAGGTTCCTTGGAGTCCTCTTCAAGACTTTTTCATCTCCAGAGTTGTATGCCAGAAGGAATAGCTTCTAAACAATTAGTGGTCAACTTTGAATTTCTCATGCATGATACACAAAACTAATATTCATTGTATGTGTTGCCTAATATACAGTGAGGTTTAACCTAAACAGTTCATAAATTGGACCTTTTATCAGTAAATTGAAAGAATATTAAGAAGACTATGCATTGAAGGTAATTTATTTGCATACAGTCAGACTAAATACAGCATCTGACAGTGGGCTTTGCAGTTAAGTGGAGAGTGTATCTCAGTGTATTCTTCCCACTGTTGTACAGTCGTAAAAAAGAGAGCAGAGATGGAAATATGCAGCTGGAGCAGGGGTATGAGGGGAGAGTGGAAATGTGCTGCTGATCAAAACAATGCTGTTAGAGCACCCACTCAACAAAAAAACTGTGTGCAATCAAAGGGTTGAACCTCACAAACAGCAAAGTGCATTCTCAAGAAGTAAGTGGTAATGTGTTTAGCTTTTCTTGTGTCTAGAGGACTCTGATCTTGGTAGCAAGGACCTGAGATGTGAGTTGGTTCTCTGTTTGAAACTGATTTTAGCACTCATAGCATTCATAACTCTTCAGAAGTATTAATACTTATCAGAAGCCTGACTAAAAAGACCATATAAGTAAATTTCATCTGAATTATAGTTTCACTGATGGAAGGCAAGTTTAAAGGCTGTCACTTGTAAAATAACTGTATAGGCAGTATAAAAATGCTCCTCATTAAACCTTTGTGGAAAATCTGACGTTTGAATTGAAGTGAGAAACATAAAGTCAAACAAGACAAAGAGGGAGGGAAGCTCTAAGCTAGTTTTGTCTTACTTACTTCTGACTAATGTAGTGAATGTTCTGCAATTTATCCCAAATCATTCTAGCACCTCATTCCTATGTATGTGTGCTGGTACACATTCACTGTGCCAAGCACCCAACAGAAACTTGGATCACAGAAATCTCAATGAACAAGCTCCACTTAGTTGTAAAACATGCTTCAGACACTTATATGAAGCAAGGGAGTAAAGATTCTATTTAGTGAGTAGTCATCAGGACAGCAAAGGACAAAATGGAGGAACCTTTTGGAAGAAGAATGAAAATACCAATCTGAATGTAACAGAGGGAAGAAAGGCAAAGATCACATTGCTTGTTTATACCATGGAAGAAATATCACATAAACTTGATTGACAACTGTTGCTGCCCCTCCTAACAATGATCCTGAACAAACTGGCAGTCAAAAAAACTGTGATACTAAACTCAGTCTTCTAGGTGATACTAAAATCTTAGTATGGAGCTCCAGCTACAGCAGAGTTACAGTGCTAGCACTATTGAAATCTAGGTACCCAGTAAGCCATACAACATCATCTGTTCATTTCTCTTGACTCCTCCTGAAATGAGGATGGACAGCAAGTGACTCCGAGTGCTTGTACTAGGGTCTAACTTTGATTCATCCTCTTTAAGTGTCCCAGCTCTGCCAGTGGTGGCTGAGGCAACTCGGTACCGTAAGCATCCGTAATAAGATGCTGTGAATTGCCTTGTGACAAGACTGCAATTATGTCTTCCCACAGTGACTTGACTTGTCCTATATGGACATGACAGCTTTTTAAAAAATTACACATGCATGCACTAAGATAGAACTGACAGAAGTTATGCTAAAGAGAACACTCATTCAGCTCCCCTTGCATGGATATAAGTAGTATTTATAAGGGGACAAATTCAGCAGCAGCTTCTTCACAGGAAAGAGATTAGGACAATAGCTCTGCTCTGCAAGTGTTGCTTTTTAAGCCAACACACACAATCTTGGACAGATATTTCCAAGAGCAAACTGGAAACTCAGAAAAGCATTTCAGAAGAAAATGCCAATTCAACAAAATCTAAATTGTACCCGAGGACAGAAGGTTATTCTTAGAAACTTGTCACAAAAGTTAATTACTAAAGCTGCATAGGGAAATCCGATTTCTTACGGCTGTTGTTCTAATAGATATAAACAGGAAGGGGATCTGCTGTTTACAAGGGTGGATAGTGATAGGACAAAGGGGAATGGCTTTAAACTGGGACAGGAGAGGTTTAGGTTGGATATTAGGTAGAAGTTTTTCACACAGAGGGTGGTGACACACTGGGACAGGTTGCCCAGAGAGGTTGTGGATGCCCCATCCCTGGAGGCATTCAAGGCCAGGCTGGATGTGGCTCTGGGCAGCCTGGTCTGGTGGTTGGCGACCCTGCTCATAGCAGGGGGAGTGAAACTCAATGATCATTGTGGTCCTTTTCAAGCCAGGCCATTCTATGATTCTATGACCCCAAAACATTTGTTTTAAATAATCTGTTCTTAGGAAACTGCAATTTTATTTCTTTTAACTTTTGATTTGAAGATGAAAGGAAATTTCATCAGAGCTCTCTTTCAAGCAAAAACTTTTATATTTTAACAAGCTCTGCTACTTGTAACATTGCCTCTAATAGCATTCAAATCTATTAGAGAATCTTATGTGGGAAACTTAACTAGGTAAGAGACTCTTTTCATTGTATGGTCAGGGATGTATTAAGTAAGTTAACACATTCAAAATGCAACAGATGTGTTCTGAATGTATTGAAATATCACTGGTAGGCTTCATGTTGAGGATATCTGCAGCTCTTTTGCATTCCTTCTAGAAGATTCAGATCCTTCTACAATATTTTAAAGAGTGCCTTAGATATTTAGTTGGTGGTGTTCTCATTTTACCACGGAAAAACATTGCGTATATAACACCCGTCCTTGATAGATAAGGAATGGCAGGCAAAAGAATGGAAGAAACATGCACTCAGGATGATCATACGAAATGCAGGAGGCTCACGTTCAGCATGCGTTCTGCCCAATTAGGCCAGTTACTGTCATAGAATCACAGATTTGTTTGAGTTGGAAGGGATCTTTAAAGGTCATCTAGTCCAACTTCCTTTCAATGAACAGTCACATCCACAACTAGACCAGGTTGTCCAGGGCCCAATCCAGTCTTGCCTTGAATGTCTCCAGGGATGGGGCATCCACCACCTCTCTGGGCAACCTGTGCCAGTGCCTGACCACCCTCACTGTAAAAAATGTTTTCCCTATACCTAGTCTAAATCTTCCCTTTCAGTTTGAAACCATATCTCCATGTCCTGTCACAATAGACTCTGCTAAAGAGTCTGTCCCTGTCTGTCTTACAGCCCTCTTTAGACACTGAAAGGCTGCTGTCAGGAACCTTCTCTTCTCCAGAATGAACAGCCCCAGATCTCTCAGCCTGTTCTCACAGGGCAGGTGTTCCATCCCTTGGATAATTTTTGTGGTCCTCCTCTGGATGCACTCCAACAGGTCCATGACACTCCTGTACTGAGAACTCCACATCTGGACACAGTACTGCAGGTGAAGTCTCACCAGCACACAGTAGAGGGGCAGGACCACCTACCTCACTGTGATGGCTACACTTCCTTTAATTCAACCCAGGATATTGTTGGCTTTCTGGGCTGCAAGGGCACTTTGCTGGCTCATGTCCAGCTTGCCATCTACTAGTATTCCCAAGTCTTTTTTGGCAGGGCTGTGCTCTATCCTTTGTCAGCCATCTTATATAGTTAGATGGGGTTGCTGTAACCCAGGTGTAACACCTTGCACTTGGATTTGTTGAACTTCATGAGGTTCACCTTGGCCCACTGCTCAAGCCTATCTAGGCCTCTCTGAATGGCATCCTGTCTCTTGGGCATGTCGACTGCACCACACAGCTTGGTGTCATCCACAAACTTTCTGAGGGTGCACTCTGTCCCATTGTTGATGTTATTGATGAAGGTATTAAAGAGCATCAATCATACTGCAAACCCCTGAGGGACACCACTCATCACTTATCAGCATTTGTACATTGAGGCACTGACCACTACTCTCTGGGTATAATCTTGCAACCATCTCCTCATTCATTCTTGAGTGTGTTTACACAACTTTCACAGCTAGAGCACCCAACCTTGAAATCTGTAGATGTCATCTGACAATTATCTTTAAAAAGCTGCAAAAATAATTGGTCCAAAAAACCTGCTTGGGGTAATATACATAAGGGACATATGCAACCTGTTGAAAGTAGACTACCTAGGAGTATTTTTAATACATTTTTCAGTTCCAAGGGGAAAAACAAACCCAAACAAAACAAAGACAAAATTAAAATCCAACCTGTATACTGCATAAATCTGAAGAGTATAAAGTGTTTGTGACAGTGTGGGTTTTTAATATAGATATAGAGTAGTTAGACCATAGCAAAATAAAAGGTGACCCAATCAGTTAAACTGTTAATCTTATGGGATGAAAAGGCTATGTAATTGAATGCACTGCTGATAACCATAGCCATGGCTCTACCTTCCTTGTATCTGACCTCTTCCTATCAGAAGGAGGGACACTTTTACATGCTCTCACCATTTCTGCTGGCATCAGCAGTAATGGCACACTGGGATAGAGGAATACGTGAGGAGCTGTGGTGGCACACTGGCTTATGAGGCAATGCTTTTCTAGTAGCAAACTCAGAAGTCCCCCTACCTTCTTATGTTCTTCACCACAGAGCCCTGTGGCTGTGCAGATGAGTGTTGGTTGAAGCTATACTGTAAATTTGCTAGAGTCATTCAGGTTAGAAAATAAGAAAATGGAAATAAAGAAACCAACAACAAGAAGTTGTATCATTTCACTCAAGTTTCCATGATGCATGTCAGTGTGCAGGTCCTGTGATGAGGCTGTGGCTGGGAACATAATGTTCTCAAATATGTTTTGAGACCAAAGACAACATTTCTCCTTACAATGCCCTAATTAATGAGAAGATTAACTGTGATGATTACCTAGCTTATCTGGTTTGCTGTGCTGCAGATGTTGTATAAAAGAAAAACACAAAGGAATTGATCTTACAGACAGGTCAGAGTAGGTTCAGGGTTGTTGTATAGCCAGGAACGTAATCTAACTGTCATGCACTTCTTTCATATAAATTTGGTTTATATTTATGTGGATCAGTCAAGAAAGCCACTTTTTAATTACACATCCTAGAGTACTAGTAGGTATAGCTGCCTGTTTCAAGTTTCTTGTACTAAAATTTTCATCTAAGGCAATAGGCCTAGTTCTGTCACTGTATGTTCCTGAGGAGAGGATAAAAATATGGGAGCAGATTTAACAGTGCTGGGTTAAATTCTGCAGTCATCAAAATATAGAAATTTCCTTGGTGAAGGGAGATGGTTTTTTGAAAAGAACTCCTCAGACTTGAAGAACCAATTCTTCAACCAATAATTAAAAAATAAATAGAGGGATTGAAGTCTCTAAGAGATTAGTCTATGTTCCACTGAAAATGCTGTAATGCAACAGAGTGGTTTGCATCTCCTGTGGAAGATGCTGAAGTGAGAATGAAATTTGGTAAGGGATGAAATAGGAATAACCTAGATTAGACTGGACATAAAGGACACTACAGTCCTTCAGAGGACTGTCCACTACTGATCAGACTGTAGACACATTGGGAATTTTGAGCAGAGGAAGACGTTTAGACTAAATCAATATATATTTTCAAGGAAAGTGACTATTTCTGTATTTTCCTTCTTAAAAGAAAGAAGTGTCAAGTAATGGGAAAAAAAGAATTCCTATTGATTTTTGTTTAGCAGTCCCTTCTCAATTCTATAGCAGCAAGAGATCATGAGATTAGCATCGTTGTTTTAGGAATTAATATGTAGAGACTGTTCTGAAGTCCTGTTGACCTGTCTTGTGACAGGTTAGCAATCTAGTTACTCATTTATAGATAGTTACACCTTCATATACTAAGGATTTATGGCCAAACCACAGGTCTCATAGTTTGATACTAAATAAAGATCAAATGTTTGCTTCGGAATCCAATAAGCAGAGACTTGAAATGAAGGACTTGTTCTCACCCAGATATATGGTTAAGGTTTTTGTGCATAAAATCAGATACCTGAACACAGCTTGTTTGAGATAATGTGGGAAGGAGAGGAACTTAGATCTGTTTGATACTTCTAAATGCCGGTAAAACTTTCCCTTTTTTCTCTCCAGCTGCCAAAATGTATGACCAGATGTACTTAGACATGACCAAAATGGTCCTAGTTAGTGTCTGAAGGCTAGATTTAAAGCAGTGTTATACTGTAAAACTTCTGTATTTTGCTAGATTAAGAATGCTTTTTACTTTTGACAATTCAGAAAATCACAGAAGAAATAAACTATTATTTTTACTGGCTGCATTTCATGAATTTAAGTGAATTTTGGCTTATTTGTATCACTTATATCACTTATATCACTATTGTGAGAGTGTGAGATGAAATATCTTTTTTTTTTTTTTTTTTTGGTGAGCTGCCATTTGTCGTTTGAGCCTTAATTTTCTAAAAAAATATCCTATTTCACAAGCAGTTTTGTCATGAACATCTGGTATTATTTGACAACACAACAACAACAAAAAAGTTGTACAAATTTTCCATTCATCTTTGTTAATGAATTATTTGCCCTTCAGCTGCCAAACTTTTCTGCATGTGTTAGTTCAGCTGTTGTCAAATATTCTATACTGTCTACTGGGTAAATAAAGCTAATCTGATTTGTTGGTCTGATGATACAAGACTGCCTTTCACTACAGTGTAGCTGTTTCTAAAAGGTCAAAAAGAGAAGAGAAGGGAAGGGAAGGGAAGGGAAGGGAAGGGAAGGGAAGGGAAGGGAAGGGAAGGGAAGGGAAGGGAAGGGAAGGGAAGGGAAGGGAAGGGAAGGGAAGGGAAGGGAAGGGAAGGGAAGGGAAGGGAAGGGAAGGGAAGGGAAGGGAAGGGAAGGGAAGGGAAGGGAAGGGAAGGGAAGGGAAGGGAAGGGAAGGGAAGGGAAGGGAAGGGAAGGGAAGGGAAGGGAAGGGAAGGGAAGAGAAGGGAAGGGAAGAGAAGAAAAAAGTGTGAGTATTCAACACTTTTCCTATCAACTCTTAAAAATCGTTTAATAATCAAGAACATAGGTTCCATCTATTCTGCTTATCCAGTAGTCAGTTTTCTCTTGCTTCCAGTCAGTCATTGACTATGATTTGAAGACAGAAGAGTTCTTGTTGGAGTTGCAATATGATAACAAGATCAAAAGGCTCCTCTTAGGTATATCAGTATATAAACAGCAGCTCACTTCGTAGACTTGGTACTGCAGCAGTTGGAACTGTCAACATTTTTGGTTGATAAAATCAAGGGATGTTTGTTGCTCTTGTTTCTTTGTTACACTTTTTCCTGTCCTCTCTACTACAAGAATATCACAAATTCTTCACACACTTTTCTATGTTTTGACATTTGTTGTTTATATTCTTTTTTGGTAAGCTCTCATCAAACAACATCATGGTCTCCACTTTACTTTGAGAGCTGTTCTTGTCATGAAAAGGATGGTAAGATGCTACATGGGGAAAGGTTGCTTCCAACATGCTTCCATCTCACTCCTTGCCAAAGGGCGTTATTGGTTACCACCAGAAGCTGGAAGACCTCTCTCTTTCTTCTTTTTCTGATCCTTGGGAAATGATCGTTCCTCTTGCCCTGGGCAGCTTCTAAAGGAATTAGCTATGTGACTCTTGAATACTCTGAAAAATATGCTAAGGAACAAGAATGCTTTAAGGCACCCCAGTGCCCAGTTTAAAGATGTCTTGGACAGCAAGTATTTTGCTGCTATCCAGTTACAGTGAGTATTCTCTTTTCTCAGCCAGGCTAAATGTAATTGTAAATGGCATAACTTATTCATAACACTAAAAACAAACAACAGAGTTACAAATGTTTATAAAAAGTGGTATTATGTAATATAATTTCATTAAGAATTAAATTAGCTGGAAATGTTCTTCCTCTTTTTAGGTAATATACTTGTTAGACACAGAAGGGACTGTATCTTTGCATACAGCTTACACCCTTTTGGTGTCTATTACGGAACACCTCTCTTTTGTGGACCTTTTATGGATGGATTTAATCTTTCTCTTTTCTAATGGAGGGGATGGAATCACATTAATTTAGAAAAAAAGCTGTTGTTTTGCTTGGATAATGTATATTTTTTCATTTAGACAATCTCATTGAACTCTCTATTACTGCGAGACAGAAAAAACGCTTCTCCTCTCTTTAGTGAGCATTTTTCAGTGTGAAGGGTCTCAGTCTTCAGGGTGAAACTCTGAATTATGTAGATCACAAAATATGACACAAACCTGTAAGTGAGAGAGCTCATTACTGGCTTTTGACTGAGAGGAGACATGGCAGTAATTAACCTGTTCAAAGATCTTCAGATTGAGGAAGCCGGCTATCCCTTTTCCTTCAAGCACACTGGAACTACCTCTTCAAACATTTGTATATATAGATTTTCAGTGACTAATTGGACACAGTTACACTGAGACCATAATAATTATGGCAGTCCATAAAGCTTCACACTCAAATAAAATGGTATATTTTGGGGATTCAGTAAATCAAATAATGAAGTAACAGTTTCTGAGGCTGACTGAAGTAAAAGTGAGATGATTACAAGGAAAGTGGTCCTGTGCTGTCCTTCATTATTTTAAAAGAATATGCCCAATGATTAAAAAGTGTATGCTTTTGCTTTGAAAACAGAGATGTCTACAGTCTTCACATTTTGGGATGCATGGCACATGCCCATTCCTTGCAGAAGAACCATGCAAATCACACAAATTACACAGAGCATGAATCAGGAAAACTGAGGAATGAAAGAGGAGGAAGTGTTTCCCAGCATGTCAGACCTAATGTGATTGTACTGTTGGAAAAATCAGTGTGCTGTGCGACAAAAGACCACGGAGTACATGACTAACATTATCAGTAAGGCCCAACATTCATATTTCAAATTATGTTCTGTTATGTGTTTTGTTTTTGTGAATGTGGACAATTATCTTCCTAATATTTTTCAATGAATTTGTTGGTATGGTCTGGAGAACAAGAGAAAAACACAAGTTTTATCAATTTGTTTGTACCTTCTCTCTTCCTCCCTAGTAATACTGCTGGTACTTGTTTGTTGCCTTTATTTCCTACAACCAGCTCCAGAGATGTTCAGCAGTTAATTATATTTTTCCTCTTCTCAACTCATTTTTTCAATACTTGTAAACAGTAGACTGGAAAACTATTGTTAGACTCTGCTGTGAGGAAGAACTAGGTACATATTTAGATCCAGTGAGGAGAAACATCCATAAGGTTAAGGGCTGCTGGCCCCCCAGCCACAAGCTCTTAGCAACCAAGGGACAATATGGAAAAGCTGAACATTATGTAAATGACCGTTGGGAAACATGAAGTTATAGAATCATAAAATCACCAGGGCTGGAAAAGACCTCCAGGGTGATCAAATCCAACCATCAAACCACCAATATTTCCCCACTAAATCACGTCTGTAAGTACAACATCTAAATGTTGCTTGAACACCTCCAGGAACACTGACTCAACTACATCCCCAGGCAGCCCATTCCAGTGCCTGGCCACTCTGTCAGAGCATAAACCTTTCCTAATACCTAACCTGAACCTCCCCTGGTGAAACTTGAGGCCATTCCCCCTTGTTGTATCACTAGTTATGTGGGAGAAGAGGCCAATTCCACCTCAC
The DNA here is from genome assembly GCF_016699485.2 of Gallus gallus. Taxonomy (NCBI): domain Eukaryota; kingdom Metazoa; phylum Chordata; class Aves; order Galliformes; family Phasianidae; genus Gallus; species Gallus gallus. The sequence continues at coordinate 114,234,464 of NC_052532.1, forward strand.
CACAAACTCCTTTCAGGTGGCTGTAGAGAGTGATAAGGTCACCCCTGAGCCTCCTCTTCTCCAGACTGAGTAATCCCAGTTCCATAAGCCACTCTTCATATCAGGAGGTAACACAGACATGCACAGGTGGAATCTCAGAGAGTAAAGGTTTAAGTGTGGGAGCTGTAAGTAGATATTGAAGAGAATAAGGATATAAAATGAGACGGTCATTATTCAGATATTAGTAATTTGATAGTTTCCAATTAAAGTGACTTCTTACTTCTGTCAGAAGCATTCTGACTAATAATCCCCCCACAATATGACTCAGTGTCATAGCTTCCTCGGAGAGTGCTCAAAGAGCACATGCTGCATGCATGTGACTTCCAGCATGCGCAGATAAGCTCTCTGTAGCACTGCTGCGGAGGATATGCACTGTTACAATGGCAAGGACCAGCACTGTGAATCACTTCTATTTCACTTCAGCCTTATATCATTTTCAGCTTGCTTTTTTTTTTTAAGGACTTCCTTGCTACTTCAGAGCATTTTCTTCTCTGCAATGAAAATGTTATAAGGAGAAGAATCACCATTAAAAAGAAATAGATATACTTATTAAAGAGAAAAAGGTAGATGATTTTTTTTTTAACCTTAAGCAAGTCTGCTATAGTAAATCATGTGGAGGAGAAGAGGGGAGAAAAGGGGAGGGGAGGGGGGAAGAGAGGGAGGGAAGAAAGACTGTAAACCTTAGTGTAAATATTATATTCTTAAAGATAATAAACCAAAATATTAAGTTATATACACTTCAGTATACTATATTCCATACTGTTTTTTTTTTAATGCCTATTTAAGGAAAACAACCAAAAAGTAACATTCTAGCTTGTACCTCTGCTGATTCAGCAGTGTTGAGAGGTGTTCTATGAACACTATTATGTTGTCAGGCTGAAATTAAATGGCAACTTTTGAAAAGAAACCTTGATGTGATACAACTAAAAACCATGATATCAGACACAAAGAGAGTTGTCACATTTCTGTCATTAAATGCACACACAAAGCTGCTTCAGTGTGTCCAATTTGTTGCATCAACAAAGATTTATTGTGAACTCTGTTGATCTGAGGCAGAAATTTTATACATGCAAAGTGATACCCTCTGTCTCAGTAGTATTGTGCAATGTGTGTTACTGTCTCTGAGATGCAAATAGAAGTTCAACAGTGAAGAGTGAATTTTAAAGGAAAGATTGCTTTTGCAGAATTACACCTTTATAGTCACAGATGAGCAGACCTGGACAATAAATGAAAAACTAATGTAGAGAAAAGCTAGACTGGAGTTTATAATTCATGCTCAAAGAAGACACTGAACAGTGTCTATGCTGGGATTACATATCTGGTACCATCTAAAGTATAATCTGCCACACAGAGTAGATATTTTTCAGTGTAAATATAAAATTATATATTAAAAGAAGAAAGACTTTTGAACAAAAGAAATACACAAAACTTTATGTCTTAATAATGTTTTTTTAGTTCTTCAACTGACAAAAACACGAACATAGTGAATCCTTTCTTCTATGACTTCTTCCATATACTTCCAAATGCCATTAAAGTTTGTTTTGCTTGCTTTTAAAGGCAGTAGCAATAAACATATTTCAGTAAAAATGACCTTTCCTTTCAACTTCATTCACATGTTTATTAGTTAAAACTGCATACATTTTGGTTTCTTTGCCATTAAATGGTTCTGTCAAACTAAAAATAATCCATTTTGACCTTTCAAAAGCAGAGAAGGGGTTCCCCAGAAAACTTCATTCTGGAAGATTCTCTTGTACAAAACAAATATGAAAAAAAAAAATACAAAAACTCCTTTGCATAATACAACACAACTTCTACCACCTCCATACCCCTGCTTTTCATACATGGTACATCTTTGTAATTAGTAAAAAGGGAAACACATTTTTCCATTTTTGTATGTTGCTTATCTTCCCTTTTCCCTGAAAAAGCCCAATTCCCCCAGAATTGTAAGCAGTCTAAGCATCAGAGCAGAAGGTTTTTTGTTTCTACAGGATGCAGGAGCACAGCTGGCTGTACTGAAAATTCCAGAGAGAAATGCAAGGTAGAGCAATCAAGGGCAGCTGGTTTTGCAATGTATGTGAAGTCTTTAAGTCATCCTGATAATCTCTTGTTTTCTAAGTAAAAACGACATGCATTTTTTGCAGGGATTGGAAAAAAAAACAGTATTTTTCAGCAAAATTGTCCATGGAATGACTGATGAAACTTTCCCCCCTGACCCTTCTTTGTTGCTATGTGGAGTGGAATATATTTTTCATTTAGTTTCCTTTATAACCTCATAGAAGTAATGTCTTTGAAATGACTTTTGCTGATGATTAACAACAGCATATGAGATAAACATGTTTCAGGGGTTCACTGTCTATTGCATCCTGAGAGCACTATCCAATGGTAAAGCAAAACACACTGCTAATGAAAAAGAACTGCTCTTTTCTACAATAAATAAATAAATATATTATGGATTGAAAGAAGCTGTATGAAACTACCAACTACTCAAGAAATGCTTCACTGATAACAAGTCTGATTTTTAAGTTAAAAAAGAATCAAGAAAGGAGTACAGAAAGAACGTTACCTTTCAAAATAATGTACAAGCAGACATGTATGTTACCTTGCTTGAATAGTTCTATACATATGTGTACATAATCCAGGCTGTGTGATAGCCTTATTGTTTCTGGTAATAAAATGACATCACTGAGTATATGTTGGTGTATACATATGCTTTCATTTTTAAGAAAATGTGTACCTAACCTGCTATATCAGAAAAAAAAGGTATTGTAGAGCTTATTTTAAAATAAAAGCAATTAAGTTTATTGCAACCAGAAAGGCCACAAGAGTGTGAAGAGAAGAATTTAATCGAGAGATGATCAATATATGTCCAATGTGTACTAGTTAAAAAATAAGTACATCAGCTGCAGCTTACACTCATTTTCACTGTTTTTTTCACATCCAGTAGCATTCTGTCAGACAAAGGTGGCTTTAGGAAAGGAACAGAATACAAAGATATGTCATATTTCACTTCACAAATAAGCAAAGGCAATGAAGGAAAAAGTGTTTTAATATACTAGCAATTAATAGAGTTGTATATTTAACTTAACCTATAGGTGCTGTGTGTAGGAACTAAGCTTGAAGCATAACATGGGCAAACTCCATGTGTTTGTTCAGTATTAAAAATCATCTGACCTAGGGACAAATGGTAAATTATTTTCCAACTGCTGAGGGACCATTTGGTGGTGAAATGTTGGAAAACATCCTTTGCCAGGTTTCAATTAACATAATGTTCATTGGAACTTTAGACACCCAAAGGGAAAACTGAGCAGAAGTGGATGAAGGAAGGAGGCCACCCCTCAAATCAAATATGAAACTCCTGTGACTTCATGTAGCTTCCTGCAGGCTGTTCCCAGCAGCCAGTTCTTCTGAAGCAGCTACACTTCAGTGCAGTGGCCTCACCCATGTCCGTTATCTGCGTAGCCTTGCTAGTACTCAAGCATCCTCCACAATCAATCATCAATAGGGATCTCCAAATTTCCAAAGTGAAACTCCTTCCTTTTCCTTTTTGGCCCAGTTATGAACCCCAGAGGCCCTGAAATTCATTATTTCTCACAATTCCTACTCTATATGCATCAATTGAGGCTAAAAGATTGCTGGAGACATGAAAGCCCTAAAAATCATTGTGTCCAGAACTCTTGGTTAGGTGCTGAAGCAAGATACATTCTATCTTCAGAATTCTCCATTCACAAAAGCTTCACATATTCTATAATTTGTCCTAAAACAAACAAAAAATAGGTGCTGTGTAATTAATTTGCTGCTGAATGCAAAGCTTTCTCTTCACAACTAATTTGCAGGGAGGAAACAGTGTCTCATTACCCTAGATAGTGTATTGCGGCCATCTGTCTCTGTGCTATAGCAAGTATGCAGGCACTGAATACATCTAGCTCTATCTCTTCTGACCCAAACTGTTAGCCAAAGTTCAGCTCTTGTGCAGTTTCTACTAGGCTGAGAAACTGATAAATGTCCTCTTATCCATTTCAGGGGACATGTATGTAACCCCTTTCTCCACCTGAAGTCCTGCACTCACATTTTTTGACAAAATATTTTTGTTTCTTTATTAATTTTAAGGTGAAACAAATCAAACTACATAGACTAAGGACATCTTCAAGAATCCCGACTAAACAGCAGATTTCTGTTGGCACAACCATAATAAAAATGACAACAAAGAGGACCTCTAGCTCTTCCTTCACATAGATAGAAATAATCAAAACCAGAAAATCCTGACAAGTAGTAAAATTTGTCTTTTTGTCCTTTCAACTGCAGGCTATTATCACAGCAGCTGGTAGCAAAGGCTGTATTTCTCCTTTGACTAAAAGCTTGTAATGTCAATCCTATTCTTTAAGTGTAGCTCTGTAGGCACCATTTCTTTTGTAAAGGCTAGTTAAGCTTGCCACAAAACCTTTGCTTACAGCATGATTCGATATGCCATTAAGTTGAAACCTCCAAATTTTATTCAGGTGGTAAATTAAGTTTCATTTTTGCCTCCAAAGATGAAAGAGTGAATTTCCTTTTAAAACATAGAAGGCTAAAGAGGTAAATCATTGATAGCTTCTGACTTGAATGTGGATTTTTTTTTTTTAATTAATAAATCTTTCTTTAAAAAACAAAGATCTGAATTTTAGTGTTTAATGTTAGAGATGAGCGTAACCACTGAAGAAACAAGAGCAAATCCAAAACCTGCCTCACCGTCAAAGAGCGGTAGTGATGAATCTCATGAATTCAGAATACTGTTTTCAAACCTAATGGTGATTGCCCCCACCATTTTTTTTGTAGTGAGTTATCAAGACTGTCTGCATGACAAATGGTTGCCCGGACAGGTGTTTGTTCATCCTTTCTTCATCTAAAGAACACAAAGAAAATCAGAGGCAAGTTGTAATGTTTCTCTAGAAATCGTTTCCTATAAACAGCCACTTGGCACTTCAACAAGTGCTGTTTGCCCCCCAAGGCCTTGAGAGAAAACAGGGCAAAGCTGGCAGATAGTGCAGCAACAGGAATTCAAAAATTAATTATTTTGTATCAGAAGCTATTCTCAGCCAAACTGTAACAAGAGTGGATAAGTCCCTGTGTTCCTGAACTGTGCTACCTGCTCAGATACTCCCATTGGCTCATTACATCTGACCAGGCAGGTCGTCATCAACTCCAAAAGGACCTTACTAAGTGCATTTGAGTGATGGCTCTCTCCCAAAACATGATGAACTGCAATGCCATTCCCACCAGTGCTCACTATTTAGACATGCATCAGGCTGCAGACAGAACAGCAAAGTGTTCATGCGCTGAAATAAAACTCACAGTTTGAAAAGATATTTCTTATTCTCTCCAGGAAAAAAAATGGATGCTTAGATGAAAGTATTGCACAGATAAGATTTGTCTGTACAAAGAAATAGTTAGATGGAATGTCCAGTTAGAAAAATTGCTAACCTGTCTTAAAATATAACTCATTGGTGATACAACACTAAATTCCCTGAAGACTGCTGAAGTAAGATGGAAATCTCTTGTGTCTGTAATGTTCCAGTCACTGGAAAGACCACACAAACATTTAGAATGAAAAGAACATATTTTGTTCAGGACCAGACTCTTCTATTTGTTAGATTTGCAAAGTAGGAACACGAGTGGAGTTGCATTATGTCACAGGGAGTTTGTAAAGGCATCCTCCTATGGCAGATGTCTTCCTCTCTGTACAGAGAAAGATGAGTAATTCTTCCCTGAGTTGATATGACTTAGTGATAACCTAGCACTGACTGTCCCTGCAGTGGGAGAGACTTCTTTTCTCCATCCTTATTTCTCATCCATTTTGGGGGAATTTATTGGCATGTTAGGTTTCCTACTGAACCATACTACTCCTTCCTGGGAAATGACTTCTTGCTTGCTGTGTTTGGAGGTTTATGCTTCAATTTTTTTTTTTTTTTTCCTAAAACAATCCATAGTGGGAGTTCCAATTTGATGAGGAAGTACCTATCAAAATTCTAATATTTAATTTATACCTTCTGATCAGGAAGATCACAAGATCCTTTCCACAGAGGTATTGTTTTTAGCTATGATAGAGTTAGTTTTCTTCATAGTAGTTTATATGATACTGTGTTTTAGATTTTTGACAGAAGCAGCAGTGAGAACACAATAATATTTTAGTTGTGCTTGCACAGTCAAGGACTACTCTGTTTGTCACACTGTGCCATCAGCAAGGAGCTGGGGGGCACAATGAGCTGAGAGGGGACACAGAAAGGACAGCTGACCTAAAGTGGTCAAAGGGATATCCCAAACCACATGATGTTGTGCTCAGCAATAAAATTAAGAAGGTAGGGGGAACATTCAGAGCTGGCCTTCCCAATTAAAACCTAAAACATGTGATAAGCCCTACCTTCCTGTAAATGGCTGAGCATCCACATATCTATAGAAAGTATTGAGTGAATTCCTTGTTTTGTTTTGCTTGCATACAGCTTTTGCTATTTTTACCTTAGCCCAGGGATTTTCTCTTTAACTTTCTCCTATTCCACCTGGGGAGAGTGAGTGAGTGAGCATCTGTGTGAGGGGATCAGCTTCTAAGCAGGGCTAGCCCACAATAGTAGCATAGAAAAAGTATTAAGTTATTGTATACGGATTTGTTACTGCTTTAATTTTCTACTCATTATTACTTTGCCACAGTGCAAAACACTGGGGAAGGTACAGCATTTCTCACATGAACAGGTATGTGACAGACTAAGCTTCTGCCATCAGACACGCTGAAAGTGGTACAAGAAGACTTTTGCCTTAGATTGTGTAATGCTAAGCAGAAATGATTCTTCTTCTGGAGACAAGATGTCCCCATTTATAAAAGACAGGTTGTTATGGATCATCTGCTACACTGGTGTTGACTAAATAGAAATTTCAGAGATGGCAGCAGTCACTGTTTCTGTAATTTACCTCACACAGTCTGCCATCACATATGTGGATCTCAATTCACCAGTGTGTCACTGCTCAAATTTTCAGTTTTTTGGGGGGCTATTCTCTGAGTCTATGTTGGTTATTTAAAGTAGAATCAAACTGAAAGTTGCTATAGCTGTGTATTAAGCACATGAAATACAGATAAACCCAGATACAGAATTGTGGCATACTGTACAACAAAGCATGGTATAATTCTCTTGTAGCATGTAAAAGGATCTTACATTTGAAATTTGTAAACTCCTACCACTTCAAGTCATCATTTTACTTCATTTTTCTCTATGTGCAACATAGCTGCTCATGTCCCACATAATGTGCATAGGGTGCCTATTTTTGCTCAGTCAGGGTTGTTGTTGATGCAGTATCTTTCCTTTTCCAACCAAGTGAAATACAAATGAGAAAGTCAACTACCCCAGTAGGCCTATGAATGTCATTAAATGTCCTGTAGGTTTGATATTTGTGTTCTGATGTGCATTGTACATGTGCTGGTAAAAGGTTTTGGTCTGATAAACTTGGAAAGATCGATAGAAAATAGAAAGTGTTTTCTTTTTCTCTTCCACATCTTGGAGTATTGAAAGCATATTTCTTTGATAGTGTTCTGCTAACACTTCAGAATAAGTTTTTGATTTTTACTGGTATAAATTTTATTGTCTGGTGTTCAGACAGCTAGCAATAGTTGAGCATTAATGTTTGTGTTCAAATAACTTGAGAAAAGTTTTTTCTAATACTGCTTCTTCATCCTAAGCATGCTGTTGTATTATGTGTGGGTTTAAGGAGAGTGACGAGGTACATGACATAGTATAGGAAAATCATATGAGCCTTTCTTGAGGAGTCCAAAAAATACAGGATAGTAGTTTTTTAGAATAGAGAAGTGTGATTTTTGCAGCAGGAAAAAGTAGCAAACTAAAGAACCTTTGAAAGAAAATGGCTACTTTTTTCTTAATGAGGAAATGGGAATATACATATATGTGCACATACAAATATGTATGCATTTTATTAAACAAAGAAATAAGAATTATCCTGAATTGCTGAGCACTTAGAACTGTAGAAGTTTAGAAGTTCTGAGTCTGCTCACGCAGACCAACAGGATGGTAGACTGCCTGGTATCTTGTGGCACCCTCATACAATATCCCCAGCTAGCAATAGATTATCTAACACATGGGATAAGCTTTTTCATCTGTTAAATTCAGTGCTATGTAGTCATTTCTGAGCCCAGTTCATGAGGGATGTAATTCCACAACTATCCTGTGTAATTTTTTTAAGTAAAAGCTGAGGAAATTTTTGCTTTTAGCTTGAGAGTACCCTGGTTCTGTTCCCAGTATCTGGCTGTCACATCTGCTGTTATCTCAGGTTCATGACCTCTTCAAATATGGAAATGCTCTGACAGACAGCACTTTCCTTTGGAAAGAGTTTGTAGAGTGCAAACAAGTTTAAGTCAACCTGCAGAGAAAGGGAAAATGCAGAAATGAAAACATGCATTACTTCAAAAATATATTGTCAACATACAATCCCAGTAAGTCTGGTATGTTGACAGCTAGAAAATACTTCTCAGTTAACAGACAATGGAACCAATTATTTTTCAAGGACGGACAAACTACTGAACTACATGATATTCTTCAAGGAAAAAAAAAAAAACTGCACCTAACCTAAGGGTAATACATGAAGAAGTATCTGTAAGTGAGCAGAGTGTGACAGGTTATGGGAGAATAAATGCTGAGGTAAAAGGCAAATTTCTGCATCACAACTCCTTTAAGATGAAAGAAACTCGATGCTAAGGCAACATGTCAAATATTCAGGATATTAAACTAAATCTAGGATTTTGTGTATTTTAGATGATAACTGGAAGGCCAGGAATTTTTTAGTCTTTTTAAAAAATCTGAGAGATTTTTTGCAGTAATGGTTAGCTTACAACAAAAGCATTAATTTTACATCTGAATTTAATAACTTCTGAGACTGAATGCTGAAAACCAGAGCTCTGCAGTGAAGAGGACCTGGCCAGTAGAACAAAAAGGCTTTGGCTTCTGACATAATGGACTCTAGCTATAGAAGTACTTATTAGGTAATAACTTATGTTGGTAAATAGTGCTTTATTATGAAGTTTTTCATATCTGTCCAAGATCAATTCAGTTTCAAGCTTTTGTGAAAGCATTTAAGAGCTCTTTCTCTACTAGAAATGTCAAAAGCATTTAAGAGCTCTTTCTCTATCAGAAATGTCAACATAAAAAGTCTTGCATCCTTGCCTGAAGAGCCCTAAGACTGAGATGGGATCTTGTTAATGCTTACAGATATCTTAAGGGTGAGTTTCAAGCAGATGGGGCCAGTTTTTTCTTGGTGGTGCGCAGAAACAGAACAAAGGACAATGGTCACAAACTGGAACACAGGAAGTTCCATATGAACATGAGAACAGGCTGCCCAGAGAGGTTATGGAGTCTCTTTCTGTGGAGATACTCAGAACCCACCTGGATACAATCCTGAGCAACCAACCTTGGGAACCTGATTTAGCAAGAGGGTTGGACTACGTGATCTCCAGAGGTCCCTTCCAACTCTTACAATTCTATGATCCTTGAGCCATTCTGGAAACGGTTACAGAAAAGGTCCAGGTTTAAAACAGCAGTAAACAAAATACAGCTCTTGATATTTCAAATACACTTTACATGAAAATAAATCCAGTAGAGAAATAGTGGCAACACTGAATTTTTATGCCTAGAGATGCAGTACAGATATATTACGTAAAACTAAGGAGAAAGAATCCCCTGGTTACTCCTTTAAAAGCAATCTGTTGATCTGCTTTTTGAATCCAGAGCATCTCTTGAATACAGAGATGATGGTTAATGCCCACAGGTCTGAAAAAACTAGAACACCTTCTCCTATCAATAGAAAGACAAATATGAAAACAGACAAATGTGAAAACAGACTTCCATGTGAGGTCACCTTAATGTTCCCATTAGGTGCATTTGACCTCCAGTTGGAAGTTTGATAAGATGTTTGTTAAGTTGAGAAGGACAAAATAGAGGGGCAAGTGAAGGGAAGGAAATATGCTTAAAAAATTTGAGTGATAAAAAGTAATCTTTCCATTATAAAACAGTCAAAATAAACTACCTACATCTTATGTTGGAGCCACAGAAAAGTTCAAGGCAGTGGTTCAAAGTATTATCCCTTGATGGCTGTTTCTTCCAGTTTTTGTTTTAAAACGCTCTCAATTGGACTTGTATTTTTTTTTTAACAAATATTTTGCAAGAGAAAATTCCATTCAAAGACTCCTAATAGCTGTCAGTGCAATATTAGCTTGACAGTTTGTCACTTTCAGCAAGAAGGATGAATATGAAAACAGGGTCCTCACCATGGGCTACTTCTGCCTCTTAGTAAGATTTGTGTGAAGAGTTCCTAAGAGCATTAGGGATATGTGAAAGAAGACAGATAGAGGATTAGCTGGAGAGAACACAAGGCTAAACTTTGTGAAAAAAAAAGTGAGGCTGATGACTCTCAAGAATCAAAACTGCAAAACTGGGTATAATTTTGGCAGAGAAATACAGAAGCAGGAATTTATAAAGTGAGTAACTATTTCCCCTCCCGGCCCAGCTGATAAACCAAAAAAAGAGCAGCTTTAAAATTCAAGTGTGCTGCCAAGGACCCAAACCAGGAACTTGTAGGCTTTATATAAATCTTCTTAAGACCTTAGCAGAGAGTAGAACTTAAAAGGCTGGGATTATTATGTGTGAGATTACTTTCCCCACTTGGATCCTGGGCTGCCTCAGGCCCACAAGACTTAGCAGTTCATAGAGAATGTTCAGACAGGTTAAAAAGTATGAAAATGAACATAATATCCAGTATTTTTTCAAAAACAAGTAATTGAATCTCTCAAAGTGTTTGAGTAAAATGTTTGTCTACTATACTCTGTTTCTGCCTTTTTAAAAACTGCTATTATATCAGTACTATACTGGCATAAGACAGAAAGGTGCAAGGAAGAAGAATTGTGGGTATGAAAATAACAAATTAACTGTGAAAGTCAAAATAATTTCTAGTATGATAATTACATTAAGATAACTTTTTTGTTCCTTGACTATAGAAAAGTAAGAAATGCTCTTTTAGTCCCACTTATTATGAAGGAATAAACATACCACTATAGATACCAAGTAGAGCACTTCTCCATCTACCCTCCTGGGTATGGAGGGTACATCACCTGGGGCTGTGCGCAGAGACCACTATCTTCACACATAACACTATTCTCTCAAAGCATATTAAAATTTCTATATTATCATTAAGAAAATTGTATTTCCCTCAGAATAGAAAAAGTGCAAAATGAAAAAAAGAAGTCTAAACAAATTTTTTTTATTTTTTCAGTGGACAGAATACTGTGTTCAACAAAGGATCTCCCATGATTGTGTTCAGTTAAGGTTCTGCTATGATAAAAGAATTACTTCTTGAATTCTTTAGCATTCATTCAGTAATATCATGAATAAACTGATGCAGAAACCTGTGATAAACAGTTGAATACTTCTAAGAACACTGTTTTCATTAAAGCCCTTCACGCTCATACATTGCTGACCTGTGAGCCATTCCTCTGACTTCCGCTGGTGAGTCTATTCCTCCTTATAGATCTGTTCCCCATGTTCAGGAAATTGCTAGTGGAAACTTGGACAGTTTTTACTACGGATACTCCTGTTGCATTAACACAAACAGAATTCAGTGTTAATTTTTTGAACGTAAAGTTTAATGAGTAATGATTTTATTGTATATTAATTCATAGTGCAAGCAATATGCTAACATAGACAATGCTAAAAGAGTGAAGGAAGGTGAAAGAAGACATTCTTCTGTTTTAAAGAATTTTTAAAAGATATGTAAGAAAGCTCTACTTTTATCTATTTCTTTTAGTTCCACTGTCCTTAAGGTTTGTGCTTATTTCGACTACCAACAGTCATACTCATAACACGACTCAGTATAACCCATAGTCTTTATCTGTCTGTTTTAGAGTTCACAAGGAATGCAGGCATTCTCACATTCACTTCATACAAGTTCTACATAGAAATGAAAAGGAAGAGTGAGAATGGAACTTCTGCTTTGCAGTGAGGCAATGGAACTTAAGGACAAGGCAGCAGAAATGAAATAACTTTCAGAGGTTTCAAGTAAAATTTAAATTCCTGAAAACACACTCCATATCTTCTAGTGTGCTTGATAGAAATGGCCTAATACTTTCTAGGTCTGTTTTCTTTAAGCTAATTCCATATTAGCATTAAGGCTATTACAGGATCGTGCTGGTAAAAACTGAAAGCTCACAGTGAGTTCAGACAAATGAGGAAACATCTGTGAAAGAAAAGTGAAAGGAAAATTGACCTTCTAAAAATCCTCTTGAAATATTACTTCTATATGGCATTTTTTTTGCCTTTGACTCTCTGGAGCTTCAAGAAGCAAACATCATCTGCTAAGAGCATAAACACTGCAGGGAAATAAAACAGTTTCTGGAGAACAAAGCCCTCTTCTCTATTTGAGCATGTCTTCAAATAGCTTCTCTGATGCTTTCAGATCCCCCTTAACATAATTTCCATATTAATTCCATGAAACAACTGACAGCTCAGTAGAGCTCACAGTCATTTTCCTTCTACCTCTTACTTATCGGCTTAGTGTTTCAGTAAAATAGCAGAAAAAAAATCTGCTATTTTTTGAAGGAGTTACAAATCATTAGAGCAGTAGATACCCTGCACTTGCCATTTTGGGGATGCATGCTTTCCCTCTCATCTGTAGAAAGGTTCTTTCTTAAAGTAGAAGCATAGAGCGTACTGCTAAGATTCGTCAACCTGAATGAAGTTATGTATACTTAAAGAGGTAAAATTTTAAATAGTGACAATTAAAAGATGTTTTTCTTACATCTAGTGCAAATAAGGGAGAAGTCATGAAAAGGTGAAACATTTCCTTTAAGTTGAGAATAGAAAACCAGTAGTCAGTTGTCTGGTGCTCACTGACCTGTGATCTTCAACGTTAACTGGCATCTAATGATACTTTTGCCTCAAAGGATTATTCTTGAGTATCACATTATATTACTGAGGCAGCCTCTAGATAGTCCAGAAACTGCTCCAAGTCTGCTGTGTAAACCACTCTAATTACAAACTGCTATTCACCCAAAGCTATATCAAACTCAGAAAGCCAATTTGATCCTTCCCTTGCCCATTTAACACTCTCTACTGTTTTCTTACCTCAATAACATTATCATAGTTAAACCTCTTGACAGATTATCTTAGTTTACTGATTGTTTTCTTGATATTCTTTATTCCTTCCTCTAGTATGTCTGTTATTCTTCAACATTCTTGCATGTGCTTCCTCTCCACACACATGTGCGCACTTTGCACAGGGAGACAATGAGCAAGATTACTGATAACACTGCCACTGAAACAGATCAAGAACCACAAATCTGTCTCAAACTGAGGAGCTGAAAGAATGCATAGCAGACACCTGGTTAAACAGCTGGGAGTCAATTGAGCATGCATCTAAATAAAACAACCTATGACTATGAGTCAATCACCTTACCATTACTCCCAAAATAGTAACCCAAGAGTCCCTGGAGATTTTCTTCATGGCAGTAAGCTGTGTAACAGGATTTCTCCTTGAATAGTGATGGCTCTTAAGGTTATGCCTGTGCAGAGATACCTTACACCTTCATACCAAAATGGTTTGCTGATACAGAGCCTTGGTAAGGGACTAATAGATTTAGTTAGCTTTGCCAAGATTACATCTCAGATTGACTGTAAGCTTTGTTAAGGTTGTATCTTTGATTGTGCACATATAATTCCTTAAACTACTGACCAAGTCTGGGACTAGGAGTGGATCCAGCTGCACCTAGGATCCTTACTTCAGTGGTTCAAGGAGTTTACAAAGCAAGGGTGTCCACTCTGAACCTTGTAACTCTGTGGGAGTGTCTCCTATCTGAGTGTGTGTACCATACCCATTATGTAGTAAAAAATCAAGTGTATTCAGTCATCTCTAATCTTGTTAAGTTGCTGTCTTACTTACATTTAAGCTTTGTTAAATCACTATATTGTAAGAGAGAAGCTAGAATATACTCATTGATATGATATAGATACAAATGTAGAGTAGTTGTTTCTATCTGTGACACTTCATGTTCTCATCAGAAAAAAAAAGTGCAGCTATTCTGAGCAGAAATGTTTCAATATTATCTATTTTTCTTTTTTTAAGTAGAGGTTTTCAGAGAATTTTTTTTACTTCCTTCTTCTTCTCTCTGCTTCACTGGTATTGTTTATCTTTTATTCAATGAATTGTGCATGGTCTCTCACATTAGCTTCCTGAATCAGCAAGCTGTAGCTAAACATCTAGAAAGCAACATTATAACCCTATTTTTGCCAGATTCTTTTTCTGTTATTGGCCACCTTGGTCATAGTGGCCATGAAGTTGTTGAATTTAAAATCTTTGATATGAGGAAAACTGCCACTAAACATTTAACCCTAGAGTGGAATATTTACTGGAAGTGACTTACTGAAATGGCCACCTCTTGAGAGAAGGTAAAACCTCTACGGTTGGAATGTGATAGATAATCCATTCCATTATATTTCCCTGAGCAATGTGACCTGTGCCTTTACCTGTTAGCAAACACTAGGAGAGGCAGGCATGCTGACTGTAAGAAAAAAAAAAAAAAAAAACCATCATGGAATATGAAGAGGTGTGGAGATCTCATGGCCAAATTCTGTGATCATCTTACAGGGATGGGGACTTGGTAATATTGGAACTGATGAACTATCTCGTTTTCTCAAGCTAGCAGTTTTCCACCATTTCATCAAAAATGTGGTAAAAGGGCCAACCAAGTACCTCAAGTACAACACTGCTAGCTGATCAAGGGCTCAAGTGATTGTCTTACTCTGCGCTGTGTGCACTTTTGAGCACCAGAACCCAAGACTGATAAAAAACTATTAGAGAGAATCAGAAGGATGCCAACAAAGACACTGAAGGGTCTAGAGGTCAAGACATTTTAGAATCAACTGAGGTCCCTCGGTTTGTTCAGCCTAGAGCAGAGGAGGCTAAGGGGAGGCCTCATGGTGGTCTACAGCTCCCTACAAGGGGAGCAGAGAGACAGTTCTGATCTCTGCTCTCTGGTGACAGCAACAGGACTTCAGGGAACAGTATGGAAGGTCAGGTTAGGTATTAGGCAGGGATCTACTCCAAGAGATTAGTTGCACAATGGAACAGATTCCTATATGAAGCCAGGAGTTTGACTTGTTTTTACTTATGGGTCTCTTCCAAGTCAGGATGTTCTCTGATTTTATTTACAAAAGTCATCAAGTTAATATTGCCATCATGTTACCTCAGATTGGGTCTGGCATCCTTACAGGGAGATGTGTGGGTAGCCGTTCTCCTGAAATCTGAAGACGCACTATTGATGATTTTCTCCCTCATGGAAATTTCAAATGAGTGGATAAGAATAACCGAACTATTAGACTTCATTGAGCAGAGGCCAATCCAACATCTGCCTTGTGTACATTGTGCCTCAATAAAAACTGGTATAGTCAACACTGATTGTGCTGCTATAGTTGTTTCATGTATTTTACAAGCAAAGAGCTCACAGATGAGAATCAAAGGATTATCTTGCATATGGATTTGATTTTTTTGTTTGTTTCATGCAAATGATTAATACTTCAGGATGTATATTTTTCTTTAATGAATCCTTCTCAACTTCTCAACATACAGTTTCATTTAAAAAATATATCTACTTCCTCTACCCTGGAATTTTACAAGTTTCTGGGTATTTTTAGTCACAACTATTACTCAAAATATTGTTTTAATTAAAATATTTTAAGAGCTTATTTTGGGGGCAATATATTAAATTCTCTAAAGCTGTTGTAAATGCTTTAATTTCATTTAAAAAGAAAAAGAAAAGAAAAAACACAAGAATTCAAGTCTATTTTCTAAAAAAAAAAAACAATAACTATACCTTTGCTGTGCAATATTAGCCATTCACTAGTGGTTTGTGCATTAAGAGATGTACCTATTTTGTTATCCAATCTTGTTAATCAGTAGCTTCTAGGAAATGCTTTTCACTATACATGTGAATTGCTATGCCAAGCTATCCTTCGCCCTCTTACCAGCACTTCTGTCCTTGGTGATGTTTTTTACTTTTCACCCAAGAGAGTGTGTGACTAAAACTTTGTAAGTATATCTTGTCATGGAAAAAATAGTCATAACCTGAGAACTGATATTTTAATCTCAGTTGCACCTGAAGCAAGCTGGCCAACTTAACTGGTATTACATTTGACTTCTGCTGTTTCACCTTTTGAGACTTTTGTTTTCAGCATTAGCTATTTTACTTGACTGCAGCAATCTCAGGCTTAACAAAAAGAGAGAAAAGGTTTATTAGGATTTGAAGGTTTGAGCTTCTGCTCAATAGGGAAAATGCATTTTTCATGTTAATGAAAGAAAAGATACACAGAATTCTGAGGACTGTAAACATTAATTTGAAATACGCTGGTCAGGAAGATGATACAGTCACAAAACTCCTTCCTGCATTTTAGTCGATAAGGAGAGTGTAAGAGTGAAATACTACAAAATTTGCAGGTTTTTGCTGATTTTTGCTGATATCAGAATTAACATTCATTTCTAACTAACACTCACTTCAGTATTTTAACTGAGAACTGGAGTGAATGGCAGCAAATGCATTCTTGGTGATCCACTTCCTCAGTTGCACTTCTTTGTTGTGTTTTGTTGTAGACTTTTTAAAGCATTTTGGCAAGTTAGCTAACAGAAAAGTATTCTCAAAGTCAAGTATTTTGGTGGGTATGAGCAATCAGAATTTAATTAAAAGTTCCTAAATCATCAGCTCTCCAAGGGCAGAAGTTAATCCCAGAGAAGAGAGACTATGTTTACCATTAGAGCACAATGCTTAATTCTGGATGGAGCGATGACTCAAAATAATAATAATAATAATAATAAATTTAAAAAAAATTGCAGGTATCAGGTCAGATCCTCAGGTGAGATCCAAAAAGAGTTGTTTGCCTAAGTACCTCATAATCAGGACATTTTAAGTAGTATCTCATGTTTCTTCATAATCTGTCTCCTCAGAACCACCACGAGGTGGATAATCCCCTCCTATTTACTGGCAAAGGCATGCCTGACTGGTGTAGCAGAGCATTTCTTTGGGACTACTCTCAGCCATCTTTCTTCATTTTGAGGAATCTGAAGACTGCACCAGAACCCATTAAAAAGGAATGCTTAGTTTTGATTCCCTCTAACTGTATTGTATATTAAGGATTGGGGATGTTCCTGAGCAATTCTGTACATTACTGGATAAAGCATTTTGGCTGAGTTAAACAGCTGCATTAAGTCATGTTTTGAGTTTACATGGCAAGATTTTGGTAGCAGGGGAGCTGCAGAGCTGTCTCTGTGAGCAGAGTCCAGCATTGCCCCATGTCAGAGCAGAGCTGCTCCAGCTGCTCCAAAGGGACCCACCACTGCCAGAAGCTGAGCCATGAGCAATACTGAGGGTGCTTGGGGAGAGCAGATTTAAGAAAGAGATAAACTGCTGTGCAACAGCTGTTGGAACGAGTCCAGAGGAGGGCCATGAAGATGATCAGGGGGCTGGAGGACTTCCCCTATGAGGACAGGTTGAGAGAGCATGGGATCTTCAGCCTAGAGAAGAGAAGGCTCAGAGGGGACCTTATAGCGGCCTTCCAGTACCTGAAGGGGGCCTACAGGAAAGCTGGGGAGGGCACGTAGCAACAGGATGAGGAGAGATGGTTTTGTACTGGAAGAGGGTAGGTATCAAGAAGAAATTCTTTACTGTGAGGGTGGTGAGACACTGGAACAGGTTGCCCGGTGAGGTTGTGGATGCCCCCTCCCTGGAAGCATTCAAGGCCAGGCTGGATGGGGCTCTGAGGGAGGTGTCTCGGCCTATAGCAGGGCGGTTGGAAGTAGATCATCTTAAAGGCCCCTTCCAACCCAAACCATTTTATGATTCTATGAACAGCAGTTGGAAGAGAGGAGTGAGAAATATTGAAACACCCTGCAGCCACCAAGGTGAGGGCAGGAGGTGCTTCAGGTACACAGCAGCAGCTCCCCGCAGCCCATGTGATGCCCATGAAGGAGCCCATGGGCACCGCATGGAGCAGATCTCCATGTGCAGCCATGGAGGAGCCCATGAGGCAGCATTGCGTGATGCCCAAAGGAGGAACAGCCCATGGAGAGCCCTTGCAGGAGCAGCTCAGGCCACAGCTGTGGCCAGCGGAGAGCAGCTTGCAGTGGATGGGGCAGGAGGGCTGGAGGAGCTGCTGCTCATGGGGAGCCATGTTGGAGCAGTGCTTAAAGGGTGGGCCCCATGGTACAGAACCGTGTTAGAGCAGTATTAAGAGAGATGCAGCCCGTGGGAAGCCCATGCAGGATATGTTCAGGAAGGACAGAATCCTGTGGGAGAGACCTCACGAGGAGCAGAGGCAGAAAGTGACCATGGAGGAGCAGCACAGACAGAGCATTATGGACTGACTGCATCCCTCTTTCCTTATTCTCCTGTGCTGCTTGTGGGGAGGAGGTAGAAGAGAGTGGATGTGCGGGGGTGTTTGTGTTTTCCTTTTGCTTCTCACTGCTCTAGTCTTTTAGCAATTGGCAATAAATTAAATTAATCTTCCCAAAGCTGAATCTGTTTTGCCTATGATGGTAACTAGTGACTGATCTCCCTGTTCTTGCCTCAAATCAATAGCATTTTTTTTTCTCCTATTTTGTCCCCATCTTCTCCTGAGGAGAGGGATTGAGAGCAGACTGTGGTGGTGCTGAACTACCTACTGGTGTGAAACCACCTCAAAATGGGACTGCATTTGTCCAGACAGAGGGGAACACATTCCCTGTTAAGAAGCCCTGTGAGATTTTTTTTTAACCAGTCTAAGAACCTAAGTGAAAACTAAAAAAAGAAATTTTGGCAGCTGTCTCTCCACAGTGTAGAGAGTTTGTGTAGTTTTCTTTATGTTCAGATTCAATGATGAACTTCATGTATTGCAGCCTAAAGTAATGGATGAAAGAAGATAGTCTGCCTGCAAAGTTTCTACTGTAAGAATAAAAGAGAGAATGTGTGACATGTTTGCTCAAAAGCTTATTATAAAATGAAACATAAAACATATTCAGGTGTACAAATAGTTATGAAATGGAGTGACTTCTCATGGACTTCTTGCTTGGGGCATGCAGCATAAAAAGTCAGACTACTTTGTACATTTAATTTCTCAGATGGCAAGTTTACAGAAATGAAACAAACCCTGGGGAATAATAATGGCATGGAAAAATTATATAGCATTACTGAATGCTTATTGTTAGTCTCCCAGAATATTTAAGTCTCTACAGCTTGAATTGCCTGATCACATACCACTAAGCTACCAGAGCTGAAAAGATCTTCAATAAGTTTTAAAATACTTTGTTGTTTTACAACAGAAAAAAAAATAATAATAATGCAGGAGTGGCTAGGTATAGGTGTCAAAAATTTGGTAATGGAATACTGTGGGGTTGGCCTCTGTCAGAACTCAGGGGCTGCCTTATGCTGCATACAGCCAGTTCCATTCCCTTCCTAGACAGATGCACCACAGGGCATAGCTGAGCCCATCAGCCAAGCTGGTAGCTCCTCTGAAAATACATAATTCAGGAAGGGCAGGAAATGCCAGATCAACTGACAAAGAGAACAAAAAGTGTGAGAAGCAGCAGAGGTAATGCAAAGGTCAGAGGACTAGGGTGAGATGCTCCATGGTACCCAGTAATGTATTTAGTGCAGCCCATGGATAATCCACACTGGAAGAAGGAGCAGTAGAGAGTGCATGGCTGAGTGGGAGTTTGGCTGTTGGCACGACCAGGGCCACCCCAGTATAAGAAGGAAAAGATAGCAGTATTTTTTGAATGTGAAGCAAAATACTTGTTGCAGCATATGTCGAGAGGTTATCTTCTATCAACTTAGTTTCAAAATAGGTACATTTCTTCTAATTGATCAGTTATGTGACACCAACTTGCTTGGCCTTCAGAGCAGTTGGTGACTCAGTAAATTCTACTTTCCACTAAAATCCTTGGAAGTGGGTGCTGTTTTTTCTTCTGTTCTGATCAATTTAAGAGCCGCAACGCTTCCTAGTTAACCCTTGTAGATAGTTAGGATTTATAATCCACTGTTCTCAGGTTAGATACATAGAAGAGATGATTCCAAACCAGAGGATGTTGATTGCACCAGTTATTCTTCTTGATACCTTGCAGATTTTTTCTATGTATCTACAACCTCAGGAAGGTAAAACTGACAGAAGAAGGGAGGCATATTGAAAAGAGTCAGATTTCATTCTGGAAGAAGAAATGCCTTTTACTTCTTCAGGTTTTATACTTAAAATGATGAAAATCTGTGAACAAATATGAGTTTAAAGGAAACTGCATCAACAAAGTATCTGCAAAAGGTATTTCAGTTTGTGATACAAACTTCAAGAAATACTGAAGTGACAGTGCGTAGCATGTTCATACAACCTTTTGTTTGGAAATGGAAAAAGTCCCTACTTCTAAACATCTATTTTTCTACTTTTGCAGTTGTTCATATTTCAAACAGGATAAACTGAAGAGCGATTCATTCAAATTGTTTTCTTGTTGGCTGACAGGGTGATCTTCTGCTAAATTACAGCTTCTTGTTTAAGTCTACTTAAACCAAAATCAACCTAGCAAAGGCTAAGAAACACCATTAGTTCTGAGAAATTATTATATGGTGAAAAGCAAAGAATCAGACGTTCAACTCAAAGTACTGTTACTTATTTCCAGTTGCTTTCATCTGCTAAAGGCATTTCTAGTACAGTTTTGAAGTCAGTTGATGAATTCTCAATTCTGGTTCCAGATTTTTTTATCTGAAGTAATTAGCATTATAAATTAAATTTAGATTTTAAAAATCTAAATATTTGTTCTGATTCCAATTCGCATTTTTGTTTGCATATGTCCAGTTTTAATTGCTGTCATTGAACTTTGATATAATTCAGCAGACAAAATGTCCATATTTAAAAATAAGAGCTATTTCAAATTCTGCCAGAAGTAAAAATACAAAGAAACTTTAGTCCAACTGCACTTTTTTTTTTTCATTCACACAAGCAGTTTTGACTGATTTTAGTGACAATTCTCATAGCATTAAGAATAATAAAAAATCTCAAGAGATGGATATTATGTCATTAGCTCATTTAAAATGCAGTTTAGGAATTGGAAGCATTTTCCAAACTGCATTTTATAAAGGAATATTTTCCAATAAGCATTTTAACTGTGTTATCTTTACTACTTTATGGGGTTAAAAATGTGACAACCCATAAGTACAAGTCCTTGTTAGTTTCCATTATCCAGTGATTTTATGTATTCTTAATTAAAATATAGTAGTATTCAGTTCATCAGTAACGATTTGTCTGCAATTATAAAAATAAATCTGTTAAATATTTCATAATGAAAAGCATTTTGAAATTGTGTGAGACATAATAAGCACTGCATTCTACAGTGCTAGCTAGTCTCAGCTGTAGCTTTTATCCCTTTTTCTTTCCTCAGGAACACTAAATAGACAATTTTGTTGTCTTAATTTTTTTTTTCCTTTTTTTCTCTTTAATAGGCATGTATTTGTGTCAGCGGTCATGTTAAAAATGGTTTTGTTATAGATGGAATTGAGTCTTTTTTAATGGGCTGCCATTTTTGTGGTGTGGGAGTTATTTCTGTGGTCTTTAGTTCCAGAATACAATGGCTATCAGAAAGTGTTGCAGTCCTATGTCTACGTATATTTATACCCATTGCCTTTCTTTGCTTCTCATTTGAAGCAGCTGCTTTCTGCTTCATACATGCAGATTTCTTTCCTATGGAAATGCAGTTATAGCGGTAAGTTTTTCCACATACCTCAGTCTTACCCTTGTGTGAAGACAGAGTATGACTAGGGCACGAAGGCTCTGATGTACTCCGTGTTCTTCACTCTGGATGTAGCCTTGGTTATCCAAACACTGAATTTAAGTGCTGAGACCTTCAGTTTGATTTCATATTCTGTGGGAAGCAATTGTGAAGAGCAAAGTACAGGCTGAATGCGCTCCTGGTTTCAGTGCTGCTGAGCAGATGTTTGTTGCTTTCTCTATTAGCTGGAGTTCCCCAAGTGTTCTGCTGCTTAGGAGAAATAAATTCAAGACCTCAAAGAAATAATGTTCTTTCAGAAAATGTGCACACAGGCACATGGTGTCAGTACAGCCAGAAGATTTGGTCAAGTGGAATTTTCTTGTAGTTTGTCACTAAGCACAGATTTTTCTGCTGAACTGACTCTTTACAAGGGTAGATAATGGCAGGACAAGGGGAAATGGTTTTAAGTTGAAGGAAGGAAGATTTAGGTTGGATATCAGGGGGAAGTTGTTTACTATGAGAGAGGTGAGGCGCAGGAACAGGCTGCCCAGAGAGGCTGTGAATGCTCCATCCCTGAAGGTGTTCAAGGCCAGGTTGGATGGGGCCCTGGGCAGCCTGGTCCAGTATTAGATATGGAGGTTGGTGGCCCTGTATGTGGCAGGGGGGTTGGAGCTTCATGATCCTTGAGGTCTCTTCCAACACAAGCCATTCTATGATTCTATGATTCTTTGATTCTATGATTCTACGAAGCTTTGTCTTTTTACCTTAACCTTAGATTATTAGAATTAAAAAAAAAAAAAAAAAAAAAAAAAAAAAAAAAAAAAAAAAAACCTGACTAACACTGTGTCATGGTTTTATGATTTTTGGTTATCAGTATTCCACATCATAACATCATGTAGTACACTGGGAGTTAAAGATTTAATGCTCCAGTTTCAGGTACCTGTCCCAGAAGAGAAGAAGAACTACATCTCCCAGAGGACTGTTCACTGTTCTGTTACTGTTTCTGCTCAGAGAGAAAGATGGTTTGATCCCTCAGCTCAGAGGAAAAGTTTGCAGATCATGAGACCCCCCTTTTTTTCAATCTTCCAGCTCATCTCTGCTCCCAGCTGTATTGCCTCATCTTACTTAGAGTAAGGCCTTCAGCTTTTGGACACTCTCTCTCATTTTATTTGATTTATTAGCTCCAGTTCTAATTATATTGCATTATATTCCATTATAGAGTGTCATCTTGCATTCTGATACCTTATTTAGTAAATTACTTTGTTTCTCCTCAGATCATTGCCACTGTTTTGTTTTTAGGCCCATCTCCCTACCCTTTCCCCTTTTCCCCTTTTCCCTTTCCAGGGTGTTTGCCCATGTTCCCCCCCACCCCCACCAGTCACAGAACTGGGCTGAACCAGCCCGTACAACGTTGACACACTGTTATGTTTTCTCTTTGTTTATTATTTTGGATAGTTTCTAGTTAAATCTTTGGATACTTTCAGAAGGAGACTGAAAACTGATGAAATTGATAGGAGAGATCCTGGGTATTGTTTTACTTTAATCTGAAAGTGATGTTATAGCTAGTTTTGTAGTTGCATAGCAATAGTTTTGTAGCGTGTGCTCCTCAAAGGGCTGGAGTTGGAACTATGCACCCTACTCAGCAGGATCAAAAGCAATGAAGAATGAATCTTAGACTAGTTGAATGATATCTCTAGATAGAGTGCTGTTACACTAGATAATTTCCCAATTTAACCATTATTTTCTCAAATTCTTGTCATAAAACTAAACAAATGCAGAGCAGCACCACTGACAGTTCTATCAAAGTCATTTCACTATTTTTCTTCTGTGTTTTATTTCTTCTAACAGTAAACTAAAAATAAAATCCTATTACTTTCTAAGAATGTACTCAGCCTTATTACCAGTTGGATGATTAGACATAGAAAGGGACTGTAGCAGAGATTAGAGAAATTTGTAGGTGATTGGAGATAGAAAAATCTAGTGTCTTCAACATGTATATGCAGAACAAATGGCCATTCCACACTTGAAAGAATAGAACATTATTTTTTTAAGTTACAGAAATATAAGCATCCCTAATAGTCTTGATTTACTGTACTTGTAATCTTCAACTAAGATGAAAAATATTTTGGAGACAGAAGGCAACTTTTAATTAATAATCTGGGGAAAAAATCCCTGCTAATGAAATATCTGCATATAGATTTATTATGATTGCCTTTATGTTACGGAAAAAACAAACTAGCTCTCCTTAGTTAATATAATGTTGCAGCTTAGCCTTCAAAGATCACTACATTGACCAGCAAGCAATTTGTATTGAACATGCAGCCTATCAAGCTCAAAAATCAGCAGTTTTTATCTATGAGGTGACAAATGGTAATGGAAAGGAAGAGTATCAGAAACAACCCTCACAAGAAAATTAGCTAAAACAGAGAGCCCAGACATCACAGACATGTTGGCAAACATTCATGCTTGCAATGACAGTGAATTCATGAATGTGAAATGCTTCATCCCTCAAACCTGATTATCGTTCAACTTAATTATCTCCAGATTTTTTCTTCTGTAATTTTCATCAGAATATAAAGAATATTTAAAAACTCCGCTCCTTGTCTTACATTTTCTGATTTTTATTTGTTTTACAGAAAATCAAAACATGGTCTAGTTTCTACCACCTGGGCTCCCCTGAAGCACTGCATACATGTATTAATTTTGATGCCATGGTCACATCTCAGTTTCATGTTTAAAACTCTAGAAATACATTCACATGTCTCAAAAGAGCATTTGTGACTTACCTTCATCCTTCCTTTGCAGGTACCTACAAATTTTCCTCAAATTCCTCCTAGTCTTGCTAGCTTCCCACTGAGGTCATCTAAATCAGAGAGAGGCAGAGATAAAACATACCCTGCTATTAAATAATTCTCACTAATAAAATAATCCACAGTATTGGTAAAGAGATTTCCAGCTGACAGCAGAAGGTAAATCATGAGGTGATTGATAGATGAGATGATATATGATAACAAGAGGAAAAAAAAGTCACTATTCTGAGGTAAAGCTTTCACACTGTTGGGTTCAGACCATACCCTTGCTGTTTGGTATTCAAGGACTTCTCTCACATTTCTGCTCTGTGCTGTCAACTAGGAGCTTCTTTGCTCAAAGGTTTCCAATTTTTTTCCCAAGTGTGTATCTGCAAAATGTCCTCCATGCTTTAGCATTTTCATTAATCTCTCTAACTTCCTAGCACTACAATGTTGATAATATGAATAAGGAAAATTTCAGTAGAAATGTTACTTTTAATAAAAGAAAATCTTGAATAAAGACAAGGCTCAAGCTTTACAGTGACTAAAGTACTTTCCTTTGTGATATATATATATATTTTTTCTTTGCTGTAGACATTAGGTGAACTCCAGCAGTTGGAATGACTCCTACATATTTCAAAATCAAAAGAAGTAAAGAGGTGTTGAGTTTTATTGCTTTGACTGTGTGGTAGTGTTGGTAGATCAAGGAATGACTAAGCAGATGTGATGCCATTATGCTCTGAGAGTAATGACGGTGTCATCATTTGGTAGGACTTGCTTGAGTGGAAGTTCAATATGGACATCATTCAGTATTTGTAGAAATGTATACACATAGAAAGTTGAGGAAAAAAAGTGTTTTCCACTTTAACATTTTAATTTTGTATATAAATCTGAGGACAAACAAATATCTTGCCCTGAAACTGTTTCTCTGATTCATTCTCATTGTTATTCATGTTTCTCTGTAGTAACTGATCAGGCTATATAAGGTGTATTCCCTCCACTGCCACTTTCTGCAGAGTCTTAGGGGATTGTTTCTTTTTATAAACATGATGAACAGACAAACTACATTTCTGTGGAGGTTTTTTGTATTCCCAAAAGCTATGGAATTTGTTATCCTTTCTCAGGAAATAATGTTAGACAGCACATTTAATGGCAATACTTAAAAATAAATAAATAAATAAAAACTAACACAAAAACAGCAGCCGTAAATGTATGCTTCCTAGCTCAGCAGAATGAACATAAAATGGACTATTCTGATGGAAAATGACATGGCATTTTCCCCCTCTTTTTTTTTTTTTCCAGTAAATATCGTGCTGAACTATTAAGGATGTAAGGTATCTAAGTCAATGATAA
This sequence comes from Gallus gallus, assembly GCF_016699485.2. Taxonomy (NCBI): domain Eukaryota; kingdom Metazoa; phylum Chordata; class Aves; order Galliformes; family Phasianidae; genus Gallus; species Gallus gallus. Next base: position 114,260,434 of record NC_052532.1, read on the forward strand.
GTAGATATCTGGCTGCAGTTTGATGGGAGGAAAATCACAGAACTGCTAATTATCTCTGATTTCAAGGATTTCAGAGTTTCTCTTCTTCTATTTTTTAAAAAGATATTGTTTTCTTTTCTGGTCACACCCTGTGACTGTATCCTTTGTAGCTAGGTCTGAGGACTAACAGAGATAAAGTCTGGTAGCAGCAGACAGAGCTCCACTTGTTGTGCCACTACCTTGCTACACTGCTGTTTGTGTTGTTAATCAAAAACAAAGGCAAGCACTTGCCAGAGTTCACATTTTTTACCATGAGACCAGTGCTTCTGCATTTGTGCTTCTTCTTCAAAATCCCACAGCTTCAAGAGGCAGATCTGTGGGACAGGCTCACACAAATGCTTCTGTGTGGGCAGCAGCCCTGCACTGTACTGGTGACAGAGCGCAGTGTTGCCCTGGTAACATGCTGTGTACACCAGCCCCAACAATTTCAGATTCTGAGAGTTGAATAGGGTTAGTCCTCTTCCATTGCTCAGAAAGGCATTAACTCCTTCCCTCGGGAGCAGTTGTTGAGGAAGATAACAGAGTCATAAGGCTCTTCAGCACTGGAGTGTTCCTCCTTTATTCCTGCACTGGAGATTCCCAACCTGAGTAGATGCTGCAGGACTCAAGTCAAAATCTCTTGAGCTGAATTAGGTGCTCAGACACGTTGATGGTAGGCGCTGCCACTGGAGTCTTATGGGTTTTTAATCTGGGCTATTTGCTCACCTCCATCCAATAGACAGATACATTTATTAATAAAGCTACACAAATAGCAAAATGAAGAACTGCCCTGATGCTAAAACAAACAATATAAAATCACCTTTTTCGAGCCCTCCAAGTAGAATTGCATTTGTGAGAATTTATAGTAGTACAGGTTTGTCTCATTACAACCTGCATTAGTACGAGAGCCTGCACACTACCTTTGTGAAACGACATCAAGGGTATACCATTATACTCCAAGCACTAGTATTACTTTCAAGAAACTATGTTGCTTTTAGCATTTCATTACGTACAGAAGTCATAATAAGAAACAATGCTATGTTTACTAATATGTCTCTTTCACGCAGCAGAGTTTTAAACATTCACAGCAATAAGCATTCAGGAATTTTGATGTGACAGTGAAACTTCTATAAGACAAGGTTGAAAGACACTTTGATTCAGAACCTAGGAATAAAACGGGATTGTCTTCCTGCCTTAGCATTTATTGTATCTTCCATGAATGTACCAAATGATGTCTGTTTTCACCTTCCTGCGCTCATTTCTCCGATCCCCATTTGAAGAATGACAAACCATTAACAAAGTGCCTCACTGGCATAGCAGTGAAACAATTGGCATCTACTTATGCAGAAAGTTAGAGGCTGTAACTGCCCTAAAGTGCACCAAATATCAGATTTGTAATCCCACTCTGCTGACAGCTTGACTGTTGCTTCTGAAAAGGAGTTTGCAGCAGAGAAAGAAGGAAAAGGCCTGACAACAACCTGCAGAATCCTACATTATTTACTACCTATCTGTACAGCACAGCTTCAGCTGGCAGGGAGAGTTAGGGCTGAAAATGAGAGATGTGTACTGCTGCTGTGAGAAATGTAAATAAGATTAGAGTTGCCAGTCCCTGCTGAGAGGTAAACTTCTTTTCCAGAAACTGAACACACCTTTTCTTTGAAACAGCATCTTTGTTCGTGGGAGCTGCTAGTCTGTATCCATCTGCCACACTTAAACCCCGGACCCTGTAAATAATCTCTGCTCATTGAGCACAGCTATGACAAAAATGTAATGTCTTCTTGTTCTACATGTCTGGGAACTAATCTTCTCTTGGCAGCAAACTTGTGGTCTGTCAGCCTCAGTTCCTTTTCATTTATATACTTATTTTGCTCAGCACAGATGTGGGTGAAGAGGGTAAGCACAAGGGGGAATTCACAGAGTAAACAAACCATACCTAACAGCCAGGATGATCTCCTTGAGAATGTAGATAAAAGATGTCTTCTACTACAGCTTGCCTGATGCACTGTTGCTGTTCATCTATTGCTGAAGGGGTATGCAAGTGAATGAGTGAAGCAGGTACTGGTTGTAAAAGCACAATCTGGTTGAGGCTACTGTGTGAGTTGATAGGGCAATCACAACTAGCAAATTATCTTTTTGAGAGTGTGATTTCAGAATTACATTTATTGTGGTTTTCCCTGGCAGAAGTCCATCCTCTTCTGCAAGTGGCTAACACTGAACGCTATTCAGGCTTCAGCTAGATCAGAAAATTTGGGGCCAAAGGCTCAGTATCCTTCTGGTAAAAGAATCACAGAATCAAAGGATGTCTTGGGTTGGAAGGGACCCTAAGGATCACTGAGCTCCAACCCCCTGCCGTGGGCAGGGCTGCCCCCCACCAGCTCAGGCTGCCCAGGGCCCCATCATCCAACCTGGCATTGAGCACCTCCAGGGATGGGGCACCACAGCTTCTCTGGGCAGCTGTGCCAGCACCTCACTGCCCTCCAGGTAAATAATATCTTCCTAATGTCTAATCTAAATCTCCTCTCTTTTATTTTAAAACTATTCTCCCTTGTCCTATCACTACCAGACAGTGTAAAAAAAAATACTGATCTTCTTCTTGCTTGTAAGCTCCCTTCAAGTACCAGAAGATTGAAATGAGGTCTCCCCAGTGTCTTCTCTTCTCCAAGCTGAACTAGTCCAGGCCCCTCAACCTTTCTTCATAAAAGATGTGCTTCAGTCCTCTGATTATCTTCATGGCCCTCCTCTGGATCCATTCCAAAAGCTCCACTTCCTTCCTGAACTTGGGTCCCCAGATCTGAACATAGAATTTCAGATGGGGCCTCACAAGGAAAGAGATGAGGGGGTTAACCGTCTCCTTCACCCTGCTGGCTGCCACTCTTCTGTTGCAGCCCAGGATGCAGTTGGCCTTCTGGGCTGTATGTGAACACTACTGTCTCATGTTAAGTTTTTCATCTACCTGGACTTCATCTCCACAGGGATGAAGCAAGTTTTTTTGTTTTGGGGTTTTAATGCAGGCTGTACCTTTATTTCTTTTCTCTGAAGTGCTGTGTGTTTTCAGACAGTACAAGAGATCACCACTCTTAAAACACATCACATTGAAGCTCTTATGATTAATCTGAAATGTGTAATAAATTGACTTAGTTTGCTGACATTTAAAGAAATGCAGAGACAGTGTGGCTTTATTCAGCCTTATTCAGAAAAGAGGGTTTGCAATGAGCTCACAAGCTGCTTTTTTTTTTTGTGAAAACACTGCATTTAAAAGTCAGACTCTAATGAGATTAACTTACAAATACCCCAATTATCAATCAACAAAATGAGTTGAATACTTTGTATTCAATCAAATAATTCTCCTCTTTCAAAGACACAGATATTGAAGGAAAGGGGAGAAAATAACTACTAGTTCTTATAAAATAATCTCCATTGGTAACATTTCTCTCAGTAAGTCACTGAGAAAACTAACGAGCTATGAAACTTTGCAGATACTTTCATCACCGTAGTATAAAATATTTAGACCAGAGCTTGCTACCTCCCCTGCCAAAATAGGCCATGTGATCTGCAGAAAGCCCTCTTCTTTTTGTGAGTTGAAGTGTACGCCCAGAGTCCCTGTCATACATTACTGGTGGCATGCCTTCATTCCATCACTCAGCTGGTTCTGCCCATCCAGTACGGCCAAATGCAGAGGTCTCTCTCTCCTGGAACTCAGTCCACAGCATAATCCTTGGCTTACCTGTGCATGTCACCATGTTAGCCCTGTCAAAGAAGCTGCCACCACTCTGACAAGAGGTTTGAAACACTGAGGCCTCTTCACAGTACCACATCCTCAGCAGATCACAAAAGTGATCACTCAACCAGAGTAAAACCTACTTTCACACCTTCTCATTGGGACAGCTGTCCTATGGAGAATTTGAGAATTTGTTACTTCAGCCACTCATCCTGTAGACTACCTGGAGCCATGGCTTGGCTTTAGAGAAGTGGTAGCTCAGCTTGGTGTGAATCTCTTGCTGAGATTTCTAAAGATGCAGTGCAGTGTGTTCAAGAGAAAGCTTGCATTCTGCCTAAGGCCATGAAAATATTGGCTTGAAATTCTGTCTGTGCTCTGAATATTTATAAAAGATTACATTTAAGGTGTGATAACAGTTTCTGAGAAGTAAGTAAGTATTGGAATTGGTCAAAATAATTTACTACCACAGATGTTGTGCTTATTCTCTAATTTTTCACAATTACTGAGCATTCCTGGCTATATCATTAATGTCACTGATGTCAAGGAAATTATTTTTCTCTTCTCAGAGCAAATGAGACATTATCACAAGATGTATTTTTCTATAATTTGAATATATTCATATATTAAAAACTTGCCCAACTGGCATACGATCCAGAATGTTTGTGCTTACCCATTAGGTTGCATATTAGGCCACCAAAATGAATAGGTTAATCTTTTCATTACTGTGAGTCATACAAAGTCCCTGCATTCCTCAAGGAAGTCAAACTAGCTTGACAGTGGTGAAGAGCAGCAAAAAAGTATCACTGCCTTACCCACCCTTGCTCCACGTGCCTCGTTTTACCCCACCCTGCTCTATGCCACCACACACTTTAGTTCAAACCATCTCTAACTCAGCCTTTCTCAGACCTAGAACAGCAAAATAGTCCAATCCGGTGGCTCACAAAGCAGCCAGACGCTGGAGATGCCACCGGCCAGGAGTTCGGGCCATCCCCTCGGAGCTCTTTGAGCCTGTTTACATCCATGGGTCTGCTCCTCATGTTCCTGCTACCTCATTCCAAAGCAGCCTCCTCCGGTCCTCCACAATTGCCTTACCATGCATTCATTCCCCACCAGGTGGAGCAATAAACAAAGAATATTGCTGCTGAGATTATTTTCCTTTTTATTTTCTTTTTCTTTTTTTTTTTTTTTTTTCTGTGCATGTATTCGTGCATGCATTTGTGTATCTCTACGTGTGTGTGCCCGTGCGCGTATTTAAACCTCAATTTTCCCTATCCTCAATCCTAACTTTTAATATAATAATGAGACAAATCAGTAGCACAGTATTTCCTTCTCATTTAGATAACTGCAAAAGTGGATAGTATTTTCTGCAATTTGCGGTCTGTCACCGATAAAGGTTTGCAGGAGGGAGACGGTATGAGCTGCATTAATTCTCTTTCTGCATGCGACCAACTGTAGCAAGAAAATTAAAAAAAAATAAAAGCCAGATCACTCTTTTTGCATTAGTTGGGGGGGGGGCAGGGGGGAAAGTTTGGAAAATCTGCTCATATACACAGCGGCATAAAATTCACATTAACATTCTCATTAAGTCTAAATGCAGTTAGGGACTGATCCAAAGACCATCAAACTCAATGGGAAACTTTCCATTGCCTTCAAATGGGATTTGGATCATGCTGTTAGTGATTGGCAAAAGCTCATATGAAGAAAACAAAAAAATCCTGACATTACCTAAAAGGCTATAAAAGCATTTCCATTTCCTTGTTCTAGGAAATCCCCTTTATGGCTGATCAAATGTAATCACAGCAGCCACCTCTGCGGTGAAATCTTCCTGTTAGGCTAACAAGCCAAACAAGCTGAGGTATGAATGCAAACACCACGGTTATTTTACAAAAATTGGAATGAAATCCTCATTTTTGATTATAGAGAATTAACCATAATGATCAGAAGTTAATTTATGTGCTATGTAAATAGTATTTTAAAAGATGGAGAGATAAAAGAAACTGAAATCCGGTCCAGAAAAAAAACAACAACAACAACAAAAAAAACATATGCCTGCTATGATAATATTTTATGCAAATTTGCTGTCCTAATGTGAACTACAATAACTAAAATAAGCTACATTACCTCAGGTAGAAATTATATGGTCAAAAGCAAACCAGTCCATTGTGCACAGTATAGCTTTTAGAGATCTGAGTACATGATATCACTAATGACTCTGTTTTCATGTGTGAAGATGAAAAGTAGTACATTAAAAATAAAAAATAAAAACCTTAAATGCCTTGGGCAGCTTCAGGTTCCCTGATCTTTCTTCACTTTTTTGAAATGCTGCTTCTATCAGAGACAGTGTGGAGCACAGCTCCAGCTCTGAGTAGGTTTCTTGTTCAGGTGGCCTTAGCAGGAATTTTGTTATTTAGCTGATGGCAAAGCTGAGCCAATAATTTTCTGTGTAGATTTCAAAAATGACCAGAATGAGTTGAAAAACCCCTTATTTTCTGTTCAAAATATTTCAGATTTTAAAAGGACATGTCAAATTGGATAGGTAGAAAGCTACTGAGATCTTAAAAGGCTTTCCTTGTTTTCCTTCTGTTGTGACATTTTAAATCTGTTTTTTCTCCTTTTTATCTGCAGTACCCCTTTTGTCTGTCTTACTTTGTTCACCGTTCCCTTTGGGGTGTTACAAATCTCCATCTTCAGGTATCGCCATATCTCTAGCACAAATGCTTTCTTATTCCTCATGACAGCAGCAGAACTGTAAATTTCAGTTTGAATGGTCTCCTAATTTCACCAAAGGAAGAAAGAAGATGCAACATGCAACAGCTGTGGCAGGCCTTAATTTTAACATGGTATTAAAGATAACCGACTAATGAGAAATGAATTCCCATGTAAAGGCACACAGCTGATTCTCTTCTTGGAAGTGCTGATTTCATTTTTGCTGTGATTCTCCTCTCTCCTCTTAATATCCATTTCCCTTTTTGGTCTTTGAGACGAATACAGCCTTGCTGCATTTTTGTTTTCCCTCTTAGCTGTTACAGTCTTGTAACATGAAATAATACATATCAAAATGCATATTAAAATACATTCCACTGATTTGCAACATCAGTTCATATGGCAGAGTTCAGAAATCTGGCCCCTGGCAAGTACTTTTGAGGTTCCATAGAGAACTGCTAATCTTTTGCAGCATTCTCACACATTCAAGTAGGAAAGTGATGCAGGTGAAAAAGATGAAACTGGCACCTGCAGTTAGGATCGTATTTTCACCTGCCTTTCTGTTACTGATTGCACTTCATCTCAGCTTTCTTACAGTTAATCTCAGCCTGCTCCTGCTTGAGTCAAAAGGAGTTTTTGCCATCAATTTTGGCAAGAGCAAAATGTTTTGCAAATGTCTCTTCCTTCCAATTGCCTATCCTCTAGTAGTCATTAAATACAGTGAAGAAGTGATCAGAAACAATATTTTACTGTTTATGGAGAAACCATCGTTTTTGGTATTATAGCCCAGAAGATGTGTCATCCCTGGAAAGCCATGTGGAAAGCATGATAGTTCTTAGTTATCTCTCAGCCACAGCCTCCACTCTGTTTTCTTACCACAGCTAGAAAGGCAGAATGACCTCCTTTCTGCTACACCAGCACTGGATCACTACTGAAACATCAAGTCAGTCCACAGCTCTGCACAAGCTCTTGCTGGAAGAAAACAGTGTCAAGTAAAGGTGGAGGCCGGTGATGAGCGGTGTTTCCCAGGGGTCTGTCTTTGGACTGGTGCTCTTCAACATGTTCATCAATGACATCGGTGATGGGCTCAAATGCACCCTCAGTAAGTTTGCCAATGACACCAAGCTGAATGGTGCAGTTGCCACGTTAGAAGAAAGGGACACCATCCAAAGGGACCTCAACAAACTGAAAAGGTGGGCCTGTGTGAACCTAATGTTCAACAGAGCAAAGTGCAAAGTTTTGTACTTGGGTTGGAGTAATCCCAGATACATATCCAGACTGGGAAAAGAATTCTCTGGGGATAGCCCTGAGGAGAACTTGGGGGTCCTGGACGATGAAAAACTAGACATAAGCCACAGTGTGCTCTTGCAGCTTGGAAGGCCAATTCCATCAGAAGAGGAGTGGCCAAAAGGGACAGGGAGGTATTTGTCCTTCTCTGCTCTGCTCTTGTGAGGCCCCATCTGGAGTATTGCATCCAGGTCTGGGGCCCCCAATACAAGACGTAGAGCTGCTGGAGAAGGTCCACAGGAGGGACACGAAGATGATCAGAGGTTGAAGACAGGCTGAGGGAACTGGGTTTGTTTAGCATGGAGAAGACAATGCTGCAAGGAGACCTCACTGCAACCTTCCAGTATTTAAAAGGGGATTATAAAAAGGAGAGGAATCAACTTTTTACTCAGGTAGATTGTGATAGGACAAGGGGCAATGGTTTTATGCTCACGGAGGGAAAGTTCAGATTGGATGTCAGAGGGAAGTTCTTCACAGAGAGCGGTGATGTGCTGGAACAGGCTGCCCAGAGGGGCTGTGGATGCTCCATCCCTGGAATTGTTCAAGATCATGTTGGATGGGGCAACCCGGTCTAGTACCAGAGGAGGTTTCTGGCAGGAGGGTTGAAACTTGATGAACCTTGGGTTCCCTTCTAACCCAAGTCATTCTACGATTCTAAAGTGCCACCTCCACTGAGGATAAGCAGAAATGCTGACATTTTTCTTTGTCATCACTCAAGGGATCCTGAGATTTCCATGGAGAACATTTGCCCATGTGGAAGCTGAAATTATCTTGTACATTGGACATTGAGTAGAAGCCAGCTAAGCCTTGTATTGTGGTTTGAAACTATTATTCTATGGTTTTTTTTTCTATCCATAGAAGCTTACCTTTACTTTTAAAACTGTAGGGTGTAACATTCAGGCAAACCAAACTTTTGTCTGGACATATTGGCCCACTGATAGAAAATTGCACTAAAAATATACTAGGAATAAAAATACAAAAGCACCTAAATTTGTCTTATATACAGAATAGAATGATTCTGTTGCTGGTTTGATAAATAAGAGAACTGTTCATTTCACCGTAGCAATAGTGTTTTAAATACTAAGTTGAGAGAACTACAACAACAAAAAACAAGCATTTTAAAGGCTGCTGTTAGTCTTTGCTCTGGCCATTCAAGAACATGCTGGGCACTCACAACAATAGTAACACTGAAGGAGAAGCTGACTGCTTATCCAGAATGACAGCTCTGTACTCTCAGGTTGTGGCCATTTTCTCTCAGAGCACAATGCGGTGTTGAAATACAGCACTGATAATCCTTGCTGTTGTCTTGATTTAGCATGAGACAATATCAGTGAGTCACCCAGGTCTCTTGTAATTCTGTTCACTTTCTGGTTGTGCTGGGCAAATACATGGAACATTCACAGAACAAGAAGTGTCTAAATTTTATTCCTTGAGAAGTCAATCTATGTCTTCCTTAGTTAAGTAGTAAGTACTGCCTACTTATACCAATGTATGCTTACATATCTATAGAGCCTTTGGTTATCAGGTTGCTTTATACTTAAGTAAATCCTCAAATACTTTTCAGGGAGGGATAAATACCATTGTTATCCAAAGCAGCGCAGAAAAAAAGAGATGATCATTCTAAATATACTCATCGAGACAGTTTATCTTGTGAGGCCCTACAGTACAGTTCTAAACACCCAATAGCAGCCCTGCCAACCTCCAGCATTAAAAAAAATAGATGAAAATGATTTAACAATAGGTTTTTTTTTTTTTTTACACTTGGCTCATAGTATCTGAGAATGAAGTATACTTGAGGTAAAGAGCTAAAAATTTCCTGTTTCAAATTTCAGTTGATAATCTAGCAGTTTGACAAACTGAGCCTAAGATTTTTTGAGACATCAGGAATTATTGTAGGGCTTCAGTTAGCCATCAGGCTTGTAGAGTCTTTGAGCTGTTTTCACATTACAGAAACAGTGAATGAAATTATGTAGCAATCAGTGAATTAAACCTAATCAGTGACCTTCAAATTTAATGCATGAGAAATTTTTAGTCTTGGAAGCAGAAGAAAAAATGAGGTAGGATGAGTGGATTAAAAGAGCAGTGGGCTGTAAGGAAAAAATCCTTAGTACCTTACTAAAAATCCTACTGCTTTAGAGTGGGGTAAACAACTGAATCAGATATGATTCAGTGGCACTTAAAACCACTCAAATCATAATTAGTAGCTTTGTTCAATCTTGATTAAAACATATGAATACCATTTTCTATATTAACAGTTAATATCAATTTATAATTAGATGTAGGAAACATGAAATTCTATGAGCTAATCTATATATATTTCATTAATTAGAAAAAAAGAATGCAAATTACTTACAGGAGCTTATTTGTGCAAGTTCTGCTGTCATCAGTCAGGCTAGTTACCTATGGAAAAGAGTATTTGGAGGTAGCTTAATGGGGAAATTATTTGTCTGCATTTTCAAATGTATCTGTAAATATGAAGGAATGAGTTGGACAACTGACCTTACTCAGTGCTTGTAGGGCAGAATGACGCCTTTCTATTTTTCTTAGAAATCTTTAAGGATTTAAGGATGTCTTTAAATACAGAGATTAAAGGGAAGACATGGAACAATCTGTACTGTTTCAAATTATTTTGTTATGATGAGATTTTTCCGTTTGACCCTAAGGAGGATCGATAAAATTTAATTCAATGACCACCCTTCAAGTGATGTGGAGCTGCTCTAGACACAGGCAAAATGTCTTGGGCAACAAAGTGTTTAATGACCTTTCACTGCACAGTGCATGCTGATATTACTGGGAGGATGGACAGATAGCAGGGGTTTCCCTAAAAGTAGTGGTTATCCACTATCAATCAAAGGGACAAGTAACAGCTTTCATCCATTCTTCTTCCTCCCCTCTGAAGGTGAACCAGGAGCCTTTGCTCTTTCTTTCTTACCTGCTCCAACAAAATTCAGTGCAGCATAAGGTGTACTAAATGCACATGTGACATAGATTGCCCCAGCAAAGTAAAGGTATGGCATCTCTCACTTTCTTTTGGAGTGAGAAGCTGGGTGCTCTCCAATAGCCTTTTTCAATACAAGTAAGGCATACTTTTAGGATTTAAAAAAAAAACCAAACAGGTTTTTTTTTTAACAAAAATCTGGTCTGTTTGTGCTCGCAAGAATATTTAGGAAAATACTAAATAATCGGGCCTAGAGCATGAGGATCAAGAGCAGGTTTGGAGAGGCAGGAAAAGGGTTTACTACCTGGAAACTGTGATAAATTTGACATTATTAATAGGAATAATTAGTTGATTGAAACAGATTTAGGATGTTACAAAGAAAGTATCCTGGTACAAATATAGCTGGGTGGATCTGAGTGTGTGTATATGTACTCTGTATAGAGGCAAGTCCTCACTCTGTCACACACCTGATTTCCTCTTAAATGCAGTTATTCCAAATTTTCTGTGTTGCTGCGCTGCCACCATTTGGACCATCGTGGGAGGAGAGTGTAATAGTCACAGCTGCTCCACAGACAGCAAAGCTGAAGGCCAGGGCAAGTTCTGTTAACAGAAAAATAACTAGATCCACTCTTTCTATGGATTTCCTTTTCAATTTTTTTCTTGTTTTGTTGCTTGTTTTTGTGGTACAAGGAAGAAGGCAGCCAGCACTGCTGTTAAGAATAAAATATATACATTATTTATTCAAATATACATGTAATATGTAGACGTATGAGAATATTAATAAGCAGCATTTTCATTAAAAATGAACAGATGTTATTTACAATAGGTTCCTGAACTAAACTATTCTCACTGCAGATGGGAATGTTTTTATAACTCACCTCCTTAATGGGGGCAAGAGCAAGGCTGTTCTGCTCTAAGAAAGTGATTAAGATGTTAACATGTCTGAGGTAGAATATTTAGGAATATTGATCCATTAATTTATGGTATTAATCGTGTCGAGTGATTGCAAATAGATGTGTGTAAGCAACAGAGCACACTGAAATCAAGATCTCTAAGAAAAGCTGTAAAATAATGTAAAATGAGTTTCTAGGAAATGTATGCCATCTTGCACTGATAACAAGATTTCATATCCTTTGTAGCTTCCTTTCTTTTCTGTTTCAACAGTCTGAAATAATCTCAACTTTGAAGCTCTTGTGGTTGAGAACCGAACCAGTTCTGGCTAATTTTTTTTTTTCCCCAGTGTTCTCAAGGATCATCACTCATTGTTAATGGAAACGAAGTGATCTGCAGTGATGTCAATATTTTAGATTTAATTGTACTTTGTACATTCTGAATTTTATGAATTTGTCTTTAAAATCTGATTCTACTCTCAGTAAATTAACAGTAGGGAAAAATCATACAAATATAATGCCATGAAAGTTAATCAAGTCTGTAAACAGGATGATAATATCTTCCTAACTAAGAATATGACTCAATACACAGCACATACTCTAAGAAAAATTGCTATTCTTTTCTATTCTATGTCACCTTATGAGACATAAAAGTTATGTGTAGCTTTCTCTAACCTCACAGCTAAGACTGTTGGTGCGTGGAGTGTAACAGTTTGCTCTTCGGACCAACTTCATCCTGACATAATTGGGTTCAGTTCCATTAGCTTCTAAAGAATTGCATTCACTTTCACAGACTTGGATTTGGATTTGAAGTCTTGACAGTCACCAAGAAATTATTAAAACTGCTCTTTCATCATTTCCTGTGATCGTGCTTGCATAAATGAAAATACTGACAATGTGTGAATAGGTCCTCAAGGATGAGTATCACTAGTAAGAAATTTCTGTGATTGGTTACAAGTGTCTTCATCTTTATAATCACTTATTAATGTGGAAATTAATTTTCAAGACTGAAAGATTCTGGACTTGAGATCCATATAAATTGCAGGAAATATGAATTTTTAAATACACTTTTTCTAAAATGTTAGATGATTTTGATTTAACATCACACAGGCTTTCTCACATTTCTTCACATAAATTTTGGAAGCTGCAAGCCAGCACACCAGATTTGAAAGCATCAATGCATCAATCTAATCAAGCTAATCTACCATCATATCTAATGCTTAACATGGTGTTCCATCCATTTTGTATTGTGTCGTTTATTTCTTCTTCTTCTTTTTCCTGCCAGCAGAATTGGAAAAAAAGAAGCTTTATTTTTTTTTTTTTTTTTTGGGGGGGGGGGGGGGGGGAAGTGGGTGGATGTACATGATTCTAATGTTATGATACAAAGCTAACAACATATTTTTTCCTTCACAAATTTAGAAAAAAATGATATATTCACTTGCGTAATGTCTAACAGAGGTTAGTTCAGATGATGAAGCCCTCTTTAGTTTAAATTTGGAAGCACTTCTCTAATAAAAAAGCAATCCTGTTGAGAATGGGATCTGAGAGAAGAGTAATAATAATTACCAGATTGGAATTGCTTCTCTTTGAAGGCTTTTTTCTTAATATTGCTGATAGCAACAATTCCAAAAAGTAGACAACTGAGCTTTCCCTTACTTGAAAATAGTAGTAACAGTAGTAGTAACTGTTATTAATAATGATTAATGATGTCACCTACAGGAAAGGGACCCTAGTGTTTCTAAGAAACCACTGAAGGAATATAGGAATTATTGTAAACAGTAACTGGAGCGGAGGTTTCATTTAGAACTGAAAGCAAATGTTCACATGAAGTAAAGCACATTAGCATTTGCCCAGAAACACATCATGAAGGAAATGCTTTTTATTATCATTTAGTTAGCTACTCAGCAACTTTTATTAATGACAGAAATACGTGACAGGCAGGAAACAAAAAAATTAAGTATTTCCTAGTAGCATCTTTTTCTTATTCCAGGGAAAAAATGACCGATAAAAATATATTTTGCAAAAAATGCAATATTTCTGATGTAGAGGAGCTGTATATGCTCATTTTTCCCCTTTTGTGCATCTCAAATATACAGATCTATATGGAGCATTAATAAAGTAGGCAAAAATCTACATTTTCTTGTACAGTGTCAAAGGGACCATAAGATGATTAATTTCATTAGGTTTTGAGTTGCCTACACAGCCTCTGAAGTTATACCTCGATGATGTAGAAACATCATCCTCTCTCTACTGCTCTTTTTCTCAGCATTCATCTAAACATGGGCACATCAAATAAGTTTAGTATTAATCAGAGCTCTATTTAAAATTATGAAAATTTCTTAAGATTAATGCTTATCTTCATATTTTTGCATGCTAGTAAGTAGCCTGGTCTTAATTCTTTCAGCCTTCACAGGAAAAAGGAGATACTCAACACAACTTAGAATTTGCTAACTTCATTAAATACTTTAACATGACACTAAATGCCTACAGTCAGGGCCTAAGATTTGAAAATGTTGACATTTTTCCTCAGTCCAGATTGTACATTATTGGGAAAATAGTTAACCATGTTGAAAGATGTTAATCAAATAGAGTATCTGGAGGAACATTTTGTATACTTCATGCAATAAATAATTTCTGAAGGATATGGGAATAAGCCATGATTACCTTTACATGTGGTTCTGTATCTTGTGGATCTCATAAAGAGTAGCACTAAACAGGTCACCTAGCTTTACAGGCCAAGATCAAGATAAGATTACCACTGAGGAACAGAGTGCATCTTCAGCGGTTTTGCAGATGAAATGTATACACACTGAAATATAGGAAACCCTGTATGAATAGAAGGAAAAAAATCTAATGAGGACAGTCAAACACTGGATGCTGTGAGAGCCTGTGGAGTCTCCACTGTTGGAAATGTTCAAAACCCAACTGGTCACCAAGCAAACTGCTCCTGCTGACCCTGCTCTGACTGGGGGTGGGAGGAGGATTGAACCAGGTCATCTGCAGAGGCACCCTCCTGCCTCATTTGTACTGAGATGATGTCTCAGAAGTCTTCCTAATAATGTTGTTCCTCATTATTAGAGTACAAGTTTCTCCTTAATAGAAATGAACATAATCAAGAATATTGGACTGGCTTTTTGTTATACAGACAGCTTTCACATATACTACAAGAGTTTTAGAGTTGAATTTTGCGAACTAAAAACAGCAGAAGTATAGTTTTTATGATGTTCAGTGTGACTGTACCAGGCATAAAAACTAGGAACCAAAATAGCCAGTGTTCTTTCAGTGCAGGGTCCTGAAATCAAGGATCTTCCACACTGACATCCTTTTTTCTTCAGTCACAATAAGGAAAGAAGCTTGACAGACCAAGAACTTGGGTAGCTAACTTTGAACATTATTGCTAATTGCCTAGCATGCTTACAACAGAAATCTATGGCAAATTAATATTGTGTGCATACTCAAAACTAAACATGTATGTGAATGCCTAAAAAAGTGCATAATGCAGGAGTAGCCTATAACATCTGCATGAATATATTCAGCTAGGTGTAAGCAAATTTAGACAGATGGAAGGGATTGATGGTACAGTTATTGATAGATATGTATGTGCACAAATCAACAGGAAAGACTAATACCTCTTTACAGTTTTGTATTTTGAGAAATGTTGGATGAGAAGGCAATTTACTCCTGAAGGAAAAGTATAGAAAGAGCAGTTCCTTTGTGGATCTCTTTCACAGGATTAGCAGTTAGATTCAAATCTAACAAATGCACCTTTTTAAGCTTTGCCAAGTGATTTCAAAAAATCAAACAGAAAGGAGACACTTTGCCCAGAATAACAAAAATTGCCTTCTCCAAACTCTTTTCATCAGTCGGGTTCTTTCATATGTCTCTAACTATTATCAATATTAGTCCAAGGAAAATTTGTTCTACGAATGTGGGATACAGTATCTGTGCTAGGTTATATAACTTCTTTCAAAAACCATATTCTTTGGGATTCTCATGAGAAATCTTATGAAAGGCTGATGCATACTGTCTTTATCACAGCGTGCTTTAACAATAACTATCTGCCATTATTCTTTATTCGCTGTCTCTGAAGGAAACTGATTCACAGGTCTTCCTGCTTGCTCATTCCTTATTTAATCTACTTGCTTATAATTATTCTTGTAATAAAATTATAAATAATTATTAGGAGTTCATGTTTAGAAATGGACATTCTGACTGTTGCCGTAATGACAATTGCATCTGGTACGTTCCCCGTCCTGGGGTGATCAGTTTGCTCAGTATTACTACAGCTTTGCTCTCCAGACTGAATTGTTTCAACACATGAATATAATATTTTGGGAACATTTTCTGTAGGATGCCATGAAAGGGATCTATTCTATTTCTGAATGTGACTATTTCTCTAATTTACCCAGTCTGCTGTTCACCCACTCTGTTCATTCCCTGAGATTACTGGAGTTGAAGACAGTGAAATAGGCTCGTAAACATCTGCACTAGGGGAAAAAAACCTCAGAAATAAGGCAGGAATGGCCAATATAGAGGTTCTTTGCAGCTGATTTAAAAAACACGTTTCCTAATCTCTTCTGTGATATTTCAAAATGTGGAGCAGTTGTGGGGAATTTCTTCATTTTCAGTAACTGTATTGCGTTAGGAAATGTTCAAATAGGGAATATTTTTGTTTTATTTCTCTGCATGTCAGAAAATGTTGACAGGCAATGAGATATTCCTTGTGTAAAGGAATTTAGGTCTTGTAGCTATGTTTTGTAGCTTCTCACGTTCCCAGTTGGCAGTGTTCCTTAAAAAAGCTGAAGACGAGCAAATAAAGTCACATATATCAAGCACATACTTTAGGAGGGGGGGAGACTGAAACAAATCCCACAGGAGCTCACAAGATTTCACTACAAATAAGATGAAATAATGACCCTGGATGGAGATCTCTTCTGCCATTGTGGGCATCAGGAGACAAACGAAGAGCAAGCACACAGGTGTCATGTCACAGTCGCATGGGCAAAATCAGTGATATAAATCGATATTTCATAATGGTCTATTCTATTGTCAAAATGTCTCTTGCATAGCTGCCATGGAGGGAGGCAAAGCAGCAAATCAACTCATTTGTCTCCTATTTTTTGTAATAGCACTGAAGACGATGGGTTGGAAGTTCTCTCCTGAATCTCTGAGTCCCACTGACTATGCCCAGGTAAAAAGAACACATCATGAACTGTATGGGAGTTAAATTAGAATATATTTTAATTGTGAAATATTCTAACAAATATATGCAGGCATATGTTGCTTCCCTTACACTATGTTAATTATACAGTTCTTTAATTGCTCTTGTTAACTAATAAGAAAAAAATACAGCAAAAAATAAGGATGGGGGCAGAGACAGTTGAACTTTCATAGGGAGGACTGAAGAGACTGAAGTTTACAGAAGAGATAAGTAAGAAGGAGCACTGTAGAAATCTTTCAAATAATGAGTGATCTAAAAAAGGAAAGCAAAAATATCTCCCTGCTTCCTTCATCTTATTGGCTTTCTTTCCATTTCACTGAGCATGTGTAAGCTGTAACCATATGTCTTGGTTGCTGACTTTGAGTGATCAATCATACTGTCCCCTTCTTCCTCCCACTGTGATCTTTGAGGCTTTTGCACATTTGCTCCATTCAAATCTTAAACAGTTTTGAATAGAAGTTTTTTTTCATTTTGAAAGTGTATAAATGGTGAAAGAGCACTAATGTGCCCAAAACTGTATGCAATTTTAAAAACTAAAGCATCAGTTCTTCTTAAATTTTTGAGGCTCTTTAGCTTGGGTTTAAGCAGCAGAAATTAAGCAGATATTTCTGTAATCATCAGGAATTCTCAATGCAGACTGCTATAGTGACTGCTGAAAATAAAACATCTATGGCATTTAAATATTATCATAAGACAAAATCAAGTTTTTGTGACACCACTGTCTTTCTCCAAGGTATTTCTGCATTAATATAATTGTCTAACAATAAAGACTAAATCTTCAAAATATTTTTGAGAAAAAGAATCAATCTCTCAAAAATCACATCTAACCCAAAAAGTGGAAGTAAATTTTAACTATAAAATAATATTTAAAAATGTGAATTTGTCATATGGCTTCATAGTAATGTTTTTTTTTCCTAAATTTCTTAATCCTCAGTATTTTTCTAAAGCTGCTATCCTTGTGGCATTGCAAATTCCACTGTACCTGCAAAAAAAAGAAAAAGTTTTGGTGTCCCATTTATGAAAATGATTTCTTTTTCTAATACGTTGTAGAGTTTTCTGTGAAGACTGAATAATAATGCCACTTAGGGAATCTTTTTATTGAATCATTTTTCCCTTAGTGTCCTTTCAAATTATTTCTAAATAATTCATACAGCTTATTGTATGCTATTTTGCAGTTGCAGGGCTTTCTTGCATGTTTGTATGGCAATTATACAATGTAAGTTGCACAGTCAGTGCATTTCAGTTTTACTAATTGATTTTCAGTGAGACTATATGAACTAACAATTGTTGTTCAATATGATTTTGGATCACTGAATTTGACGTGCGGAAATCAGACCTTAGAACCAGTAAGGATATAGAGCAGGCATGTGTTTATTGGTGACGTGCGTACACCCTGGTGCAAGGGGGATCACTCCACCTAACTTGCACAATGTCAGGAGAAATAATGCTATAGATATAGGTCGAACTAACACATAATCAATAGTTGACAGGAATTTGGATACATATTCATTACATTCCTGAGAGCCCAATAGCATGCAGTCCCTCCCTCCCTTGCGCATGCGTAGTAGGTCATGATGATGAAGACTCATAGTCTTCCTCACAGAGGCTAGTAATCTTCCTCGCTGCAAACTTCTGACCCCGAAGGGGGGGTGCATCTCCCGAACCGGTTTCAGCCTGCCCCGTAGATATCTAATCACCTCACTGCCAAATGTTTTCAAGCTGCTCTACAGTCCTTATCTTTATGGCCTTCATCCCCCTTGTTATTCCAGACCTAGTGTCTGTGAAAGTGCTTGGAATCCCTTGTTTTCTAACACTCTCTACATAAACTATCTCTATTTGCCCCTTATTTCTACTTTGTGAAGCTACTTTCCCTTTTCTTGCTGTGAGGCCCTTCCCTCTATAATCGCAGGGTCCTGTTCTCTTCAAATTGAGTTTACATGCAGATCAGTTGTTATTGTGTAATCACCTAAAGCCAATTGTATGAAGAGTTATAATATATCTACATAATTTTAAGGAAACATATTTCTTTGGGATTCAATATATGACTTGCTCCTACATGAGATTTTTGACTGAAGGCCATTCATTTGGAACCACTGACATTTTTCATTATACTAAGTCATCAAATCTTGATGCAACATAGTGTTTATGCTCTTCAATTAACACACTGAATCACATCCACGCCATTATTGTGTAACACCAAGGTGGCACCAGATGAAAGTTTGATCTTTTAAGTGTTGTTGTCTGAGCTTGGTTTTCATGCACTGATTACAGCCATGAAGACACTTCAGGGATCAGTTTTCAGTCATGAAGCCTCATAGTAGAGGCAGTTGCTTCTTTAATCCTCCTTCACAGTGTATTCCTGTCATGTGTTTTACAGTATATTCCCAAGCAGGTGAATGTTCTTTGGGTATGGAAGCTGTTTGCTGGTTGAGACTCCGAGGTGTGAAAAAGGGCAAAAGTGGGAGCAAACTTCAAGCTTGCTTGAAGAAAAAGACCTATTTCATTGTTTGTAAAGAAACCTTTTCCACCTACAGTGGAAAAAAAAAGAAAGAAAGAAAGAAAAGAAGAAAAAAAGAAAAGGAACATACATCTTTTGTTTCTCTCCAGTTTATATTCTACAGAAAATAATGCAAGAGCTGAACTAGGAAAAAAATGCCACAGGTGAAAGATTTTGCTCTCTCTTTCTATTCCTGTGTGAATGAGAACTTCTGTCTAAGGAAGAGTAAGACAAATAGATCATAATCATAGAAGAAATAGAAAACATCAGTAATCTTCCCAGAAGTTTTCACAGAGAAACCCTGTCTGTACTTTATACTTTGTATAGAGTATATCTATTTCAAATACCTGTTCACAGCTCTGTAACTTTCAGCGTGTATGATATTTATGCACATATTTATTTACTTTCATCAGTGCTCCATCTGTATTTATGTAAAACATCTTCAATTGAAGATTTATATAATCACCTTATGCTTCTTTTTATTGTCTAGTATATATGTGACACTGTATGGTACTGCTAAATCTTTGCTCTATCTAGCTTAAATGCCCCCAGAGTTATCAGGCTTCTAACAACCTCAAATAAATCATTTTCTGCAAATTTTATTTTGTACTGTAATAATACATTCTGAACAACACCACGGCAAAGAGGGCTATGCTCTTTTTGGGAATCAGCATCTGCAGGCAGTAATTATAAGATAGAATATGTGGCTTGTGTTATAATGCTGGGTTTAGGATTTTTAAAAATCCCTCTTTCTTTCTCAGATGTGTCCAAGGTACCAGAAGACATGCAATATAAACTCTGGGATGTGTATTTTAATATTGGGAGTCTGAAATAATGAAAACTGAAATATTAAGGGATATACCTTTAGCTTTGTTCAAGCTCTACTTCAATTATTTCACAGTGAGTTATTGGTACAGAAATCTCTCCTACTTAGATTGTTTATCTTTCAGTGGGAAAAACACATCCAGTTCAGCTGTAAGAAAAGATAAATAGAACAGGACTCAATTCTTCAGTGCTGCACCTAAAACAGAACAGACTAGTTCAGCTGGAATGAACCCAGTGAGATCACCAGGTCCAACTGTCTGACCAGTTCAAGGTTAACCAAAAGTTAAAGCAATAAAAGTTAAAGCAATGAGGGCATTGTCCAACCGCCTCTTGAACACTGACAAGCTTGGGGCATCAACCACCTCTCTAAGAAGCACTGTTTCATCATCTGATGACACTCCCAGTAAATAAATATTTCCTAATGCCCCTGTGACCCTTCCCTGTAAGTTTTATGCTGTTCTCATTCTGCCATCAGCTCCCAGGAGCAGAGCCCGGCACTTCCCTTTGCTTCTTCTCTTCAGAGAGCTGCAGGAAGTAGTAAGGTCGCCTCTTGGCCTTCTCTTCTTCAGACTGGACAGCCCTTCCCATGGCCTCTCCACACAGGACATGCCTTCCAGCCCTGTTACCAGCTCTGCTGCCCTCCTTTGGATGCTTTCAAGGACCCTAACATTCTTTTTATATTGTGAAACCCAGAAGTACACACAATTTTCAAGGTGAAGCGTCACCAATGCTAAATATAGCAGGAGAATCACCTCTTTGACTGGCTGGTTGTGCTGTCTTTAATACCTCTCAAAATGTGATTTGCTCATTTGACTGCCAGGGCACACCTCAGTTATGTCCTTCTTTCTGGCTCAAGACATTTGCAACGGCGACAGTCCTGCCCTGCTCCCCTTCAAGCATCCAGAGTCATAAAACCCACATGAAGTATTTGTTTCTTCCCCCCTTCCCCCTTGCCATTGCAGGCTAGTTGCTGTGTTGTGACATTTGAAATTTCACATTATATCTTGACAGTAAAGTTTAGTATTTAGTGAAACAAACAGACTGCATGGACAAAGATGTGAAGCAGCCACTCAATTGCAGTTTTTTTAAGGGATTATTTTTCATTGTCTTTGGTACAGATTGAGATTTATCAAATATGTTCTTTTCCTCTACTTGACAGATCTTGCTTAGGTGATCATGCCATTCCCAGTAAGTGCAGTATCTGATGCACAGACTCAGATGTAAACGATCCAAATCATTTATTACAAGTTCTCACATCACTTATATACCTTCGTAAGTTTTCTTTTTCTAGCTTTCCCATCTGCCCCTACAACTTTCCCATCCACCTTTACATGTCAACAGAGCATTCTACAAACACTCTTCAACTGTTCATGTGGGTGCTTATCCAGTCAAAGCCGTGAGCCGTTTTTTCTTCTTCTAGAGGTGTCCTTGGTTCTCATGCTGTTTATCTTGCTCCACAGCTACTGCTCTGAACAGTTTTTCTTGTATTCCCACAAGTAAGGCCATTGCATCCCCCAATTACAAATTTTTGCAAATCTCATTAAGTGCCAGTCTATAACTTTGCAAAAGCAATCCTCTGGTTCTATCTAAAGAGATAGCATACATAGACCTCGTTAGATAAATGTCTCAGCAAACCAGTATTTCTTTGAAGGAGGTCTCTGGCCTCAAATGCTGTGCCAAGCTAGTTGCCAAAAAAACCCTATTATTTTTTAGAGGTCACTGCTTGCTTAAAATCTGACAATTAAGAAAAAAGCTTTAAGAGCTTATAAATACCATCTCATATCTCAGTCTTC
This sequence comes from Gallus gallus, assembly GCF_016699485.2. Taxonomy (NCBI): domain Eukaryota; kingdom Metazoa; phylum Chordata; class Aves; order Galliformes; family Phasianidae; genus Gallus; species Gallus gallus. Next base: position 114,282,324 of record NC_052532.1, read on the forward strand.
CTTTGACTGTTCACTAATCATATTCCTTTACCGCATTCCTTCCTCCTCTTTTCCTTCTGTCATCTGTCCTTTGCCTCTGCTGTTTCTCAAAAGGATGCTGACGTCAGCTTCTTATTTTCCTTCTCTTCCTCTACCACCTTTCTCAATTTCTTGGTGAACAGGATTGATATTCACCCAGATACTCAGTTTTGTGCCAGTTACACTTCACGTTCTAGAGAGTCATGAGTCCTATAGATACTATGTGTTGTAAACTGTGTAGAGATGATTATTCACTGTGCCTGGAAGATATGTAAAGTTTTATTTATATTTTTTTCTGACAACTGCTATGTTTATTCCTGACTGCACCAATACTCAAAACATTTGTGTATTTTAATGTATATCCAAGAAGAAAGAAGATGAGAAGCAGCTGCAACTACCACTGAATTCCACATTTTGTATACCAGCAGAAGCTGCACAGAAAACTCTTGAGGCAGAGGATGAGAGAGTACATTTCCAAAGTTCATTGGATGCCACACCAGAAATGCACAGAGGTCAGTTTAAAGAATAGGGTGGAATTGTATGCCCAGGGCACTGAATAGTAGCCTGGATCTTTAATAAATACAAATTGTCAAAGCGTCAGGTTTATATGCAGTTTGAATGATGGCTTCATCGTGGAGCAGAGCCCTCAGTGCTGTCTCAGGGCACTGCTGATTTGAAATGAAGAACACTGCTTCTAAATCATTTAATGCTCATTTTCTCAAATTCTGATCCGTGCTGATTCTTCGCGGTTTATGAGATCACAACCCTATGTGACCTGGCTGCAGTCCAGGGAGCAGAATAGAGTTCCAGGTCTTCCAGACTGCAAATTGAATTACTCCTCTCGACATTAAAGTCAAACCAAAGTCTCATCAGGACAACACTGCAAAAGCAGTCTTAATGTGACTTGCTGGCACACTCCTGAAATCTGTTTCAAAAATTAATTATTTTTGCTCTTGCTATGCAAATACACTACATTAATTTGAACAAACAATTTAAGAATGCATGCAGTATCTGAATGGCCTTGGGATTAGAGACTTCTGAATTCCAGCTCTTTTACTGACTTTTATCTTCACTAAAGTGTATCCTTGTCAGTTTGCAGTGTCCTTTTGAGGCCTCTGAATACTAATTACAGGCTACTTAGAAGTATGTGCTGTTCACAGTATCCATCCTCTTGGATATCACATTGAGCTATCTTTCAATATTTACTAGCCAGTTCAACTGCAGTTTATATAAAAATCTTCTACCTTTCTGCCTACAAGCTTTATTTAAATATTTATTAATATTGAGCCTCAGTTCTCTATCTGTATGAAGGAATCAACTCTTTCTTTCTTTGAGGACTCACTACTAATAATGATTCTTACTTTGTTAGATACAAGGCAGTAAAGTAATTATAACTCATAGAATTACAGACTATCCTGAATTAGAAGGGACCTATAAGGATCACTGAGTTCCTTCCAGCCCCAGCAAGCACCACTCAAAATCCATACCCTACGTCTGAAAGCACTCTCCAGACGCTATTTTCAACGTCGGCACTGGGGGCCGTGCCCACAGCCCTGGGCCGCCCGTTCCATGCCCACCGCCCTGTGGTGCAGCCCCTTTCTCTGACCCCCAGTTGCCCCTCCCCTGACACAGCTCCTTGCCGTTCCCTCGGGCGCTGTCGCTGTCACATAGACCAAAGCTCAGTGCTCCCCCTCCGCTCCCTGCGAGGAGCTGCAGCCACCATCAGGCCTCCCCTCAGCTCCTCTGCTCTGTGCTGAGCAAACCAAGGGACCTCAGCCGCTTCTCATGCGTCTTGCCTTATAGACCCTTCCCATCTTCATAGCTCACCTTTGGATGCTAATAGCTTTATATCATTTTTCTGTTGTGGCACCCAAAACTCCACACATTGCTCGATGTGAGACAGTACAACGCAGAGCAGAGTGGGACGACCCCCCCCCCCCCCCTCCCCCCCCATCCGGTGGCAGTGCTGCCCTTGATGCATCCCAGAGTACAGTTGGCCCTTTTGGCTTCCAGGGCACACTGCTGACTCAGATCCAACTTGCCAGCAGCCAGAACACCCAGATCCCTTTCTTCAGGACTGCTCTCCCACCTCTTGTCTCACAGTCCTCCTCCCAGGTGCAGAATCCAGTACTTGCTCTTGTTAAACTTTGGGAGATAGTGATTGCCTGGCTCTCTAACTTGTCTAGATCTCTCTACTCTCTCTACACTTGGTGAAGTCAAAAGCTCCTCTCAATTTAGCATTGCCTGCAGATTTGCTCAAAACACACAAAAGCAGTAGATTTGGCCTTAATTCCATTTAGCCTTCTTGAAAACAGTTATTTGCCAATACTCATTCCTTGTGTCAAAGCTTTGCTGACAGTGATGAACCTTTTCTGCTCTTTCTCTCCTCAACCTTTACAACAGATTCTCTTCCTAAAGAAATATGGTTTTAAGAAGTGAGCCAGACATGAGCAAGCAACAATATTTTGGTAAGTCAACAAGTAGGAAACCAGAATAGCACACCTGTCCCATGGTGTCAGCACACCCATTGGGATCTAACTTGGCTGCTGACTACAGTACTTAGGTAGTGAAATGTATCCAGCACTAGACTCTAAATTGCAGCAAGTATTCAGGGAAAAGCATGGTGTCTGTACTCACCATGCAGGCTGCAGTGCTGCACATCTGGCTGTTCAATATCCCTCCTGTACACAAGCAGTTAGGACAAGAACCTTCTCTCTCACACCACAGTACAAGTTAACCTTTGGGCAGCAACTACCAGGAGCAAGTGGAAGAGACAGAAGAACAGTGCAATAAGCAAAGCCATGGATGAAGGTATTGGTAGCAACGACTTCTGGTTGCTGTCTCCACAAGCCTGAAACTTGTCAGATCTGTTTATCAAAAAGTTTAGAACTAGATGTGTCTCTGAAAACATCCATTAACTGAAGGTTAGACATGATAGCTAAGCTAATGAAGCTGTTACTATAGTGAAAGTGTGCCAACAATAAGAAATAAAAATATTTTGTCCTGCGTGCTTAGGTTTACACTGCCTTCTTTAATACTTTTTTCCAGTGCATAAAATCATATTTGTCAGCTTTCTTTTAAGTGTTGATGGTATTGCAGAATTCTATGATTCTTGTGAGGATTTAGCAGGTTCATTTGGCAACACTCAAGCAATTAACAAAGAATTGTAGAATTAAATAAAATAAATCTTTATATGCATTCCTCAGTGAGTATAGTTGAGTTTTCAGAATTCAGGGTTGGCATAACTAAGATACATAAGGTAGCATAAACAGCCATATAAATTCGATTTAGAAACTCACAAGGAGATTTAAAAAAAAAAAACAACATAAACATTAACATTTTTATACTGCTGCAAGAAATGAAGTAGATAATAAAGTTAGAGAAAGTAAATTAAATTACAGTGGTTTCTGTTGTGCGAGTTTTTATGTGGTATATACCAGTAAATATAGGTTTAATTGTACCGATCAGTCTTTCACTAATGAAGTCCCTATTCTTGTCCCTATTCTTGTCCTTCTGTTGTAACAGTCAAGCTTCACTATTTTTAGCAGTGGACACCTTTCATTTGAAATATACATTTAGATATCTCTTTCATTTAAATAATTTAATTTTTAAGATAAAGGTTTTTTTTTAAACTAATTTTTGCTGCAATTTATTCTTATAGTGATTAGTGTTACAAGAAATGAATTAAAACTACTGTTGTCTTCCTCATTTCCTATGAAATTCTGACTGGCTACTGTCAGGAAAGGATTTTTAATATTATTTTTTTTATAAAATAACAATATATTTGTAAGCAAGTTGTTGGAAGAAGGCATATCAGAACAGACTAGAAAACTCCAAGTAGGAGATAAGTAAGTGAAAGAAAAATATTGTTACATATTACTTACATGCCTGCTTATGCAAAATAGCAGAAGAGAGGTTCAGAATAGCATAGAGAGATAAGATAGCTGAAATTTTGGAAGATTTGTGATTACATGAAGTTTTCAAACTGACTAGCTGCCAAACATAAGAAAACACAAATGACTAATCTGTGACTTTCCAGAAAACTTCAAGGTTATTGCTTGTAACAGGTTAAACACTATGTGTTCTGAAAAAAAACTGGACCAAACTTGAAAGAGAGGGGAGAGGAAACCTGGAGAAAGGCTGTAGCACTGGGATCTGTCTGAGATAGGCAGCAGAAGAATGACAGGTCAGAAGGCAGAATGTGGGAGATGTGTGAGTTTTTTTGTGACATCGAAGCTAACCTAAGTCTGTGTTTCATGTAAGGACTGAGCCTGTAGTGAGAAATCTTTCTAGCAAATTTTAGACAGGAAAGCCACAAGCAGAAAGAGAAAATGGCAACACATGAATAAGGGTCTTCACCTACTTACTTCTGGTATCCCTCTAAACTATTGGAAGAAATTCCATGTCTTTGATCTGGGTTTGTGACGTGTAAAAGTAATTATGGTAAACTTTTAAATTAGTGTTGTGCCCTACTACATGAGAATCTGGAGAATCAGCTGGAAAAGTTGAAATAGTTTACTTTGATTTTTCAGATTTTCATTTCATACTGTGAAAAATAAAAAATAAATATAAAAATAAAAAAGAAAATCAAAATCACCAAAAACAGGCAAAACCAAAACCAAAAGACCTGAATTTATTAAACAAAACTTTCCATCCATTTCAAAACATGTTTTCTTATTTATCAGCTGAAATCAAAACCATTATCTGCATTACTCTATCTTTAGTGATACATGTCACTTCAATCTCTAACCTTACTAAGAAAGAAAATAGTGACTGCTGACCAAGCTTTTAATTAAATGGGCTGATTCTGTTGTACAAAATGATATCTCCACATCCATCTTAGACAACTTTTCCAATCTGATCTTTCTTCTAGGATCTGTGAATGAAGAATTAATTTCTGTTTCTAAGAATCAATTATTCTATCTGTCATTGGAGCATGCTAAAAGGCAGATAGCTATTTTCTTTGAAATTCAAGCAGCATGTCCAAACAGTAGCCCTTTCATTGATAACAAATTTGCAACAGGACATCTTCCAGTTCTATTCTGGGCTTCATATAATTTCAATTCACCTTCTAGTGCAGTTAGGCTAATGAAAAGTCAAGTATCAAGCTGGAAATAAATGTCTGATGTTATCTACTTCTGTTCCCAATGCAAACTCCTTCATGCATGGGCTGGGTAATACAAGTTTGGAAAGAGCACTACTCCTCTCATGGAAAGACAGGTTTAGAGGAGCCTGATAGGGGACAAAAATTTTGACATTATTCTTTTGCCATTAAGCATAACAATTTGTCCTTCTTTATAGAGGAGATAGTGTGCTGAATCTCCACATTTTGTTTATGTCTCTGAAAAGAGAACATCATCCATCTTAAAAAGCACAACCATATTGTTTTACCTCCCACCAGTGAAGCTCTGTGAGTTCCTCTATAATCAGTACACATCCCATCTCTGACCATCTCATGGAAATGCTTCAGAATGAGAAGTACAAAAGGTAAAATAGTAACAAAGTTTATCCTTGTATTCTCTGGTCTCATCTCTGGAAATAATAAAGGAAAGGCCTTCATTGTTCTACCAGATCACAGGATGGACATGGAGATTTGCCATGCAATGAAAGAGATAAATACAATTAAAGAGAAAATGTTTTTGTAGTAGATGTGGAAGCAGATGTGCCATCTCCACAGGGTCATGGCAAGACTTGGACTAGAATCTTTGTAGAAAATTCTGGTTGGTTTTATTTAATTATGATATAAATCTCAGCAGGAATATGTTCCAAGAAAGGCTAGAACTGTCACCACAGTAACTGAATCTTGTGGAATGACATCTAAATAATTTTACTTAATGTTAAAAGGCAGAACAATTCAAATAAGTGTTTTGAGAATAAACAAAAGTAAGAGGACGTTAAGCTGAAGATAATGTTGCACGGAGAGCAATGGACCCATAAACTATCAATGCACTCAGTCTAGAAATAGGTAGATTTCCTGTCATGAGAGAGTAAAGATCCTTTTACTTTCTTTAAACTAGAAGTGAATAAACTCATTTTAGACTGAATTTTCTTTTATAAAGACAATTATATGATATTATTGTCTGCAGTGGAAAAGAAAATAAGATGTTTTAAAGAAGGGGATTTTTTTTCAGTCTTAAATTCCTTTTCTGCTTAATGAATTTTCTACATGGTTCTGCGAAGTTAATGAAAGTACATCAATTACCCCATTGCCTGTACAGGAGATTTAGTGGCCTATGTACATTTCCCTGGTTTGGTCCTTTTGTCCTTTCTTCAGGAGTGGACCCTAAATTTATGCAGAATGACACATCAAATCTGACTCAAGTTTCAAGAACTTATCACTTCATTATGAAGGGAAAGGACGGGTGAATGCTATTCTGTTCTCTAATAAGTATCTCTTTTCTGCACGAGTGTGAAGTACAAAAGACTTAAGGGTTGTCTATTCATACATGCAGCAGATTTCTTGTTAGGAAGCCCTCTCTGGTTCTTTGAGGCTACCATCTCCTTCTCCAGAAACATTCTGCTTGTTTGAAATACACTCATGTATGAAAAGGACAATCTGAAAGACCCAAGACCTCCAAAACCAGGAGGGATTTTCTTTATAGTTGTTAAGTCCTAGGCATATAGATCTGTTAAGCATGGTGCAAACAAAAGGAAAAATAAAAAAAGGCAATAGCTTGGCAATCATTAATGAACACAATAGGTAGTTTGAGAACAATGTGGAGTGAGGCAGAAAAATAGTCATATATGCATCTATAATTACTGCACCTTCTCTCTATATGCCAGTCTGTGAGAAAGGTCTATTCCTACCTCTCTCTGCAAACAGTATTTGAGCTGTCACTGCACTGAATAGAAAATCTGAGGAAGGTGTCAAAATACAGTATTGAAAAAACTATTTTGAAACAGAGAAGAAGGGATGATTTTCTGTAGATGTAGAATAGGAACTACTCTTCAGCCAATTTACACACCCTGGTTTCTGAAAACAACTACTTTATAGTGAAAGGAATGTGTAGTTAAAGGTAGAGGAATTCCTATTCTCTATTGTAACTTTCCTTGGTTGAATATTTTTTAAATATGTCAGTGGTTGTGGCTGAGTGGATGCACAAACACAAAATAAATACTACTCTATTCTAGAAGAGAGGTCATCATCAGACTCTTGAAGCAGCATGAGTGACACAGGCTAAACTGGTTGGATTCTGCAGGAAACATTATGAAACAATGCAGCATATGTCTATACAAAAAATATATGTTCTCAGTAGGAAAGAAACTTAACACCCTTATGACAAAGGTGTGACTGTACAATTGATGTAGAAACATGACAAAAGTCTTGTCCTGACTGATTCATTGCATGGAGCTCAGCTAGAAGACTGTTGCCCAGGTAGAACAGAAACACTGAGCCCACATTGTAGGATTTGACTACTTTTTCCCTTTCCTGAGTCTGACAGAATAATCAAAACCACGTAGTTTCCAAGAAGTGAAGCTCAACATGAACTGTGCCTGCTCTTTTGAGCACAAATGTTTCTCTACTTCAGTCACCACCTAGAATGTGGCAGAACTGAACACATGGGGAAAAAAAAAAAAAAAAAAAGGTTTTTAAAGTTGCATGAAAGAGCATGTTGCTTTTACTCCTAGCAGTATTTAATATTATACACCTGCAGCCTGTCTGGTCAGGATTATTTTATGTCCCAGTAGTTTTCAGGACATACCAGGTCCAGCCTTACCTCAGTTCTCATTTGCTTTGACAAACTCCTTATAGGATGTAGTCTGAGCAATGTGTAGTAAGAAGTAAAATAAACTGCATCTGGATCGAGGTAGCTGGTGTGCTATTGACTTATTTACAACTAACACTCTAGCCCTTGTCAAGAGTTTGTCAGGCCCTAAGGAATTATCTCAGGAATGGACATCTATAAAGTAAAAGGGAAAGCAATTCAGAAATACGGCAGTGTCATGCTGCTGGCCTGGTCCTAAAGATAAAACCCTAGTTTGAATAGCTTGCCCTAAACTAACAAACTAACTGACAGTTGGACTGCTAAATATGATTAACCGCTGTGTTATGGGATCTCTTCCTTCTTCAGTGCGTATGTGTACTGAGGGGCTGCTGTAATGATGCAGGAGAATAAATAACATCTCTCAGACTATGGAGAAAAACATCCTCCTTTTTAAGTAAACTGAAACACATATATAACATTTTGATCACTTAATTTAAACCCAATTCAAAAGAATTCAAGTGTTCACCCTTTAAAATGGTCTTTAGTATGATAAATATGATGAAACGGCAATAAAATAGAAAACTGTGACTTTGTTGTTCTGCTGTTTTATAGTTTGGCAGAGAAAGTGCTGAAGAGCATTTGAATGCATAAAAGAGAATGGAGAATCTTGGCTGAGTCTCTGTTAATAAGCTTTTATTGAAATACAAATATGCCACAAAATTACAAACCCAGCTAAAATATCTCACAGCTCGACTAAGACAAAGCCATCCCACTGTATGTCATCAACATTGTTAAGTCATATTGTTGAAGAATTAATTTCAGTTTATTTGCACAGACTAGCGAGCTCCTTTCCTCTCTTACCAGAGGACCATCAGTCATACAAGCATTATTAAGTGACCCGTCAGGATTCCTAAATGCAGCTTCTTTGGTTTTGTCTTCTCCTACACACATTTACTCTTCAACATTAGTAGGGCAGATTTTATTTTATTTTTATTTTTTCGTGTGGCCAATGAATGTTCTTTACTCACTAATTTAGCAAATAGAAAGAAGGTTTCTACATTTTTCCCAGTTTCTATTTTTGAACAAGATACTCTGTTATTACTATCTTACCCCTCAAAGAAAAGCTGCTACTTTACAAAGAGTTTTCATTTCCTGCAGTTGACATTCTGCTTCCTTTAAAAGAATATGCTTTACACGCCTGAAGCTGAAATAAATTCTCTCTTTTTCACAACAATGCCAAAAGAGAAACTAAAGTTTTATTAGGGAAAATGACTTTTTTTTCTTATTTTGTCCAGCTCTGTGCTGTAGATCAGAACTGTTTCAAATTGCATTTCTTCTCTGAATACTTTTAGTATATGTAAATGTAAAGATATATGCACATTTCTGTATCCTTCTGGAGGAATTTAATTACTTTAAATTCCATGATCTGCCCTATTTGTTCACAAAGATCGTTTGAAAATCCTCAAATTGTACAACATTTCCATTTCATGTGGAATAAACTTCTGCAATTTCCACTTTCTCTTAAGGTGAAGTCCCTTATTACAGTATTTATTTATGTATTTATTTTATTTTTTATAGGTTTAGTAGAATGAGAAACCACTTGCTTAAAGAACTTAAGTAGCTATTTCTTAAGGAGCTCCCCTGTGTGAGAAATGGTTTCTTGAGAGAGATCACAACTATTCTGTGTTGAGGCATAACTGTAATTTGGACACAGCATAAAATGATAGTTTCTTTGACATAGTAAGCAAATCAACCTAGGAAAACAGTCTGAATGGAAGAATGTGATATAGGGAAACCTCACTGGGACTGATACTGCCCCTGGGAACTAGAAAACAGCAGGGGCCTGCTCCACAATATGGATATGTGGATATATCTGCATGACTAAGTGTCTACTATCCATTGTAACTCAGCCTGGGAATTTGTGATCTTTCCTTTTCCTGATGATGTGTTTGCTTGTTTACTTGTTTTATCACAGTATTTGGGTAATTCTTCTCTGTGGTTCTTCAATGTGCCTGCTTGAACCCCTATAGGAAACTATACTCTCCTGAAAACACTGGGATTTCCTTTTGCCAAGAGAAAACTGCTTTCTGGGAATTGGTCTGTGGTGTATTATCAAGCAGTTTGACTTACTTTCACAGCCTAAAAAGCACACCATTGCCTAAGACTTTGAAAATAGAAATTGTTGCAGTTAACCCTCCTGTAGGTTCATTGACCAGGATGACATACAATTAAATGCACTAGCAAGGAAAGTGTAGCAAACAGCTTGTGACTTCCTGTAGATGTTTCTAGGGACAAGTATTGAATGGAACAATTTGAGTTTCCTTAGATTAGGATATGTTTAAAATGGTTAATCAGGAATTGATGTAGTTTTTTACACTGCTTTTGACAATGAATGCTCAAAAAAAAAAAAAAAAATCAAAGCTTATACAGATTTCTGAATGATCATAAAACAAGTTACATAGTAAGATGAATAAAAGAAAAATAATAAAATATATTCATTGATTGGGCCCAGTTCTGGTTGCTTTAGCTCAGCTAAGAAGTAGAATAGTTTCACAAAGGACCAATCCAATGAGTCAAGACAGGAAAACATTGACATCACACAACTTAAATGCTGGGACAAATAGGACAATATATAGGGTAAATAAAAAGGGATACTGTGAAGGCATGTAGGTTCTTGAAAAGCTTCCGTATGAATCATGATATAACTTTGATTCTTTTGTAGATAACACTAGCAATTATACTTGTATTTTTAGCTGTTTGTTTTGAAAGGGATAAAAGCAGTTCTGTTTTGGGTATAAACTGGCTGATATCTGAAAGAGTTAAGGAAAAACCTACCTCGAGAAAACAATTATCTTCTATCAAGTTGGGCCTCAGAATTAAATAAGTATTCCCAAAGTGGAGCAAAAGATGTTTTGCTGATCATGTTTATAAGGTATTCTTTTTAACAGATGGACCATGGATCAATGCAGATTTGCTGATTTAGGTACTTAATGGCTCCCATTATCGAGCGCATTGAAGCTCTTAACATCTCTCTGTATAGGAAGTAAGTACATACTCCTCCATACAGACAGGAAACTCAAGTTTTGATATATTTGAGTGCCTTCTCAAAGGTAAGGACTCTGGCAGACTAGGGACTCAGTGACAAAATTTTTTAACTCACAAACTTGTCTTCTTACCTAGTGGACTACCTGAAACTGGTATGGATGAGTTCTTTAGAAGCATCCAGTTATCACAGTTAGAAATTCAGAGGATGTCACCACACTCCAAAACAAGCCTTGTGCTCAATGTTTGAATCATTAGAAAGCTTTCTTCCACTTTTCCTTAGGTAACATCTAGGCTCTGTAAGAAGCATATTAGCTCAGGTTATGGACACACTCCATGCAGCTCACTACAGAATGGTATCTGATGGTCCTCTGCACAGGAGTAATGAACCTCCCATTGGCAGCCTTTGTTGACTACATTTTTTTCTTATAAGCTCTGCTTGAGGATCAAAATATATTAAACTCCTTTTATCCTACATCTGTGTCTGCATGTAGAAATGTGTCCCTGCATGCACAGGCGCACAGATAGGGATTTAATGCACAATTATAGACCTTTTATTAGGTGAAAATGTATAGAACACTTTGGAAACACTTGTTCTGCATTCAAATTAATAATTTTAAACAGTCATTTTTGACATACTTTCTTCTGTGTGGGAATGTTCAAATTATTACAATTCTCAAATGCTCTGGAAATTGAAAACGAAATATAGTTGCAATGTGGATGTATGTATATTGTTATAAATGCACTTTTGTTTCAATTTTTACTCGTCTATCTTAGTAATAGTTTTCATCTCAGCCCATGACATCTATTTTGTTTCCAGTTCTCTCCCACATCCTGCTTGGGGCAAGTATCTGAACAGCCATGTGGTGCTCAGCTGCTGTTGGGTTACCCCAGAACAGAATGGAAGCCAAGAGCTTGATTAATTTATACACATATATATATACATACATACATACATACATACATACATAGATACATACATACATATCTATAAATGAATAAAGATGTTTTATATGCATATATATATATAAATATATAAATTTATATATATATATAAATATACTCATATATGTATGAGAATATATACATATAGAAATTGCATGTTTCAAAATGTAGTTATTAATTGGCCAGACAAACAACTGAGTTAAATCAGTTCTTTAAAACAGCCAGATCAAGTTTTGAAGTAATAAAAGGGGCTTGAAAACTCTTTCAAATAATTACATTAGATTAATTTAAAAGGTTTTTCATGAGTTATAATGATGCATGTCTCTAAAGACAGTTCTGCTCTCTGCATGCCCCAGCATCAATAGCTTAGTAATACTTTTATTTTTCTTTCTAATTATTTTAGAGATTTAACGTAACTACTGGGAAAATAAGATGAAAGTGACCTTTGGATAAATAATTTCATGTAGACTTTGTGGTAGTCTTCAAAATATATCTCTTTGTAATTAAAAGATTCTGATTTTTAGTTAATTTCAGTCAACATAATTTTCTGAGAGAATTATCTATTGATTCTAAATGGCCATGCAGTGTGCAAAAGTATTGAAGTCACCTGGCTTTAAGAAAACATTGATGGAAAATGAAAATGAAGTAAAGGTAAGAAAAGGACAGAGGAAAAATACAACACCAGCACAAAACATCTAAGAATACAGAAGGAAAATGGAACCACATTCTAGGTGTAGATTACAGTTTCCTAGGATCTTTATCACCATATGTACACCTTGTCTCTGTTGCTCCTTCCTTCTTGCTGTCTGTCTGCACACTTACCTTTTATGTAAGAAAAAAAAATGTGTATGCTGGAACAGTGGGAGTTTTTGATGCACGCTATTAAGTACTCTACCTTTTAAAGGTAATGAACAGCACGCCACAGGGGTGCAAAGAATAGAACCCATACATGCTGCAGAAAGAATGTAGACATAGTTTAGTTGTGCTCTGAAAATCTCTCATGCAGCTATTCACTAAAATGGGTGTATACCTGATAGCTGAATAGCTACTGCACTGAGAGAAGAAAGCATGGAGATGGAGGAAAGTGCTTAATCATGAGCAACAAACAGATGTTTAAATTCCATGAAAGGTAAAGGTTAGTCCAGTATCAAGTGCTTTTCTTTTTCAGAGAGAAATCATAGCAGATGTTTATGCAGTATCTAGAATAACGTTTCAGTGGGAAACTGTGCTCTTCACAAATGCAAGACTTAGTCTTTCTGTATTACAGCAGAGGTAATCTGCTTGATTTTATTCAATTTAGTTGCAGACATGGGAAACTGACGTGTCTTTCCTGTGACCCTCTCGGGAAAGTTTAAGCATCCATGTATGAGGAGAAGGTTGAATAGAACAAACAAAGGATAGAAAGGAGTTTTAGTCTTGAAAAAAAATTGGAAGAGAGTATAAATGGTCAAGAATTTCTTTGCAACAAATCAGAGCCAGATTGTTTTTTTCTTTAACAATTCAGTTCTCTCTCCTTTGTTTTTCATCGCTAGAGAAAGAGAAGCATGAAGACTGTGAATAAATATGACTGAGAAAATGTTTTAATATATTGAAAGAAAACAAGCCTGTCCTGTTCCATAATTGCTGCCGATCAATTGTCAGAGCATGTAGCATTTTATTTCACAGAATCACAGAATGACAGAATTGTAAGGGCTGGAAGGGACCACCAGAGACGATCAAGTCCAGCCCTCCTGCAAAGCAGGTTCCCTACAGCAGGCTGCACAGGTAGGCATCAAGACAGGTCTTGAATCTCCAGAGAAGGAGAATCTACAACCTCCCTGGGCAGCCTGTTCCAGTGCTCCGTCACTCCGTCACTCACTGAAGTTCCTTTACATATTGGTGTGGAACTTCCTATGCTCACGTTTATGGCTATTTCCCCTTGTTCTGTCCCTGCAGACTGCTGAAAAGAAGTTGGCCATGTCCTTTTGACTCCCACATTTAAGATACTTATGAGCATTAATCAGATCTCCTCCAAGTCTTCTTTTCTCAAGGTTGAACAGACCCGGTTCACTCAGCCTTTCCTCATAGGGGAGATTTCTTTTATTAAGAGTGAAGATTAAGTGTCAAGATTTTCAAGATTATATTCTTCTCTGTTATTTTCTGTTATTTCCAAATATCTCCAAAAGATCTTAGTAAGCTGAAAGAGTAGGAGGTTTCTATCTTATTCTTTCACCTCAGTTTTCTGTAAAATCCATATCAACAGTTGCTCTTGAAAAAGGAGATTTTATAGTTTCTAAGAATGCCACGCATAGTAATGTCAGTATTCAAATTACTTTGTGTGGTAGTGTCTACATTATGCTTTAAAAGGCATTAAAAATTGTAGTTTTTCTATCATTATCAAAATGAAGTGTGGGCCTCTTTTCTAATTTTGTTTCCTTTTTCTCTTATTTTCTGCATATTACTGATACAAATACTGATGACTCTGGTGATGAGTTAACTTGAGTTTGTTAGGAGATGATACCACAGCTGTTGCTTGCAAAGGAACAGCACTGCAACATAACCCTGCTTACTGCTTTATACATTCAGCAGAAGAGGTTTCAAAGAAGCCACAAAGAATGTGTGTGTAAGAGACTCTGAATCTAAGAAAATATCCTTCCTGGTCCCTTTCTGAATCACCCCTGATTTTCAGTGCTCCTTGTACTGGAGCTTTTGCAGCTTTATTGATTTGGTTGCAAAACTGAAAACTAGGATATTTGGCATTTATTTCTTGTTTGCCTTTAAATATAAGGAAAAAGGGATGCAAGAAGATCATGTAACTAAAATAAGCTTTTCTTGTTTTGACAGTAAAGCCTGCAAGCCTCTTATCCTATACATATGTTCCTGTACAGCTTCTGAGCAAGTGTCTCTTTGAGTAGTTCTGCACCATTAGGCCTTTCAGTTCTTGAAACAATCAATATATTCCTGGTTAGAAGTGGATGAAAGGGCAGCGAGTCTTTGAATTTATGCCCGTAACAGGGAGAACACTTTTTACCACACATACTCTGTGCCAAATGCGAATCGCCTTATCTTCATTTTGGCATATCCAGGTTGCTGTGCCTGTTTGTCTTTGTTTTTGTGTTTTTTGTTTTTGTTTTTTTTTTTCCTTTCCTTCATGGATTATTGTGTCTCTGTTTTGTATTGCTTTGGATTTTGAGTAAAAAATGTTTTCATTATAATGAACACAACTCGTAGAACTTTTCAGATAAGAAAAAGCTTTAGCAAAGTGTTAGTGGAGAGGACTGTTTCCTGCCCACTTCCCTGCAAGATCTTGTTCTCATAAACCAAATACTGCCACTCAATGTCTGTTTAAACCTCTGAAATAAGAAAACAGTACTATGCTATTTTTCAGAATGTGGTCTTCAAGACACTTTTTTTTTCCCTGCTTTTCTTAACCGTTGTTCTGTCCAGCAGTGTTAGGGCATATAGAATTCCACGTGGAGAAAATATCAAGCTATGGTTCACAACTTGTTAATGTTTGTCATCAATCTTTTTATTCATTTTCCCACTTTTCTTTCTTTAGCTTCACTTTTAGCCTCATAAGCTGTGTTAGAGAAATATGTACTCATGAAACAGACTCCAAATATATTATGTATGTCACTTTCTTCTTCATTTAGGTAGAGAAAATATTTCAGTGTGAGGTAATTTAGATTTTAAGGTTCGCTGCATATTTGAACCAACGTACATGAGTTATTCATAGCCCTGTTTGTCACAGGTGTGAAATTTCTATTTCTTAAATTTCTGTTCATCTGTCCTTCCCCTCCTATAAACAACATTGCTGAAGAATTTCTAACAGATCTTACAGAAGCATTTGGATTTTAAAAATTTGTTGAAATTGTTGGCTAAAGAGAAGGAAGAGAAAGTGTTACGTGCTGTCAGTGAGTGAAAGACAGATATGCAAGCATAAGCTTTACTAAGCATAAGTGAATCCACATTGGAAAGCACATCACCGAACAGATTCACAGAGCAGTCAACATCAGAATCAAAGTCTGGTTAGCTTTCTGAGGAAAGTAATGGGTGAAAGAGAGAAATGAAAACCTTACTGTGCACAGAATTTGTAGAGTTGGGGCAAAGTATTTTGAAAAGTCAGTTCTCATAATCCTGGTAGCAGCATGTTGAATCTGGTCAAACCTCATTCTTGATGTAACTGTCATTAAGATTAGAGATTTTAAATAAAAACCTGCAGAAACTTAAAAATGCAGTTTTACACCTGAAAGAAATATTTATTTTAAAGAACAGGGTTTGTATTTCATTGGTGCTGTAAACATAAGAGATCTTTTGTGCCATATCTAAATACATTAAAGGAATATGTTTTAAGAGACTTGAATCATTCTTTACTCTACCCAGGAGGTGAAATTTAAGACGTTAATTATTTGGAAAATATCACTTGGATTACATAGGATTTTAAGAACTTCTGGTCTTGGCTCAAGCATACAGAATTTTAATTGAAAAGCTTCCCTGAGCTAATCTGCAAGATTTTTATGTTCATTTCTGCTTGTGTTTTTGTTGTTGTTTCTTTGTTTTTGTTTCTGTGTGAGTTTTTGTTTTGTTTTGTTTTTTCTTGTTTTTTTTTTTTAATGCACATCAGTCACGTGCTTTTGGTTTGCACTTTAGACCTTGTTTTTCTGATTTATATGTGTTAGTATCCATTCACGCTTTGTACCTATTTGTCAATGCTATAGTCTTCATCATCAATATTCACAAAAATTGTATCTTCTGGTAAGTTTCTAAAAGCAAATCTTCCTTTTCCAATAGTAGTGCATAGACCATATACGCTGTCACAAAAAATCGTAGTTCCAGTACTCTGACCTGAAAGACAGAAGTTGAAAGATGAAAATGATGTATATGCTATGATGCATTCGAGGCAAATGTCTTTAGAATTAGCAGTAAAATGCTGAAAAGCTAGAGGTCAGCTCACAGCTGGCAGCAATCTATAACAGATTGTTTATTTTAGAGCTAGTGAAAGTATTATGTCATTTCACTGAGGTATTTGTGACTGTACAGGACCTCTTACGGTCTTTTTAAGTTTATATTGCTGAGTGCTAGAATGTTATTCTACATCCCAAATGTTCAAAGCTCTGAGAGTTAGAAACCTTAAAATTTCAGTAAAGTGTGTTTATGAATATCTTATTTATGTTTCCAATATGCACATGTATCTATATATTTAAATAGCTCTTCTCTCCCATTATTATTTTTGATGAGATTTACTTTTAGAGAGATTATGGCACACTTCCTCTTTTCTTTGATAGGCTAAATGTGAATAACTCTTGTGGCATTCTTACTACAGTTCCTTCAGGCTTTCTCTGTACCTGCTACTGTTCTGTCAGCCAGTATTTTAAACTGTTTCATCAGGAAATTTCATCAAAACATTGAAAAAATATTTAACAAAGTGTCAAACAATATTTATTAATAGCTCAAGATTGATATTTCCCTTTTAGTTCCAATACAGCTAAGCATTACACTTGTTTCCTTTATCACTTGTCCAGTTTTTAATTGATATCTTAAAGAGATTTCACCTTTTCATTTTCCCTTTTTTCCTTCTTTCCTTTTTCTCTTTTTCATTTTACCTTCTTCCATTTTATTTTATTTTATTTTATTTTATTTTATTTTATTTCATTTCATTTCATTTCATTTCATTTCATTTCATTTTCCTTCTTCCTCAGCATAAAGACTTCTGGTAGCTGTGGATCTATAACTCATGGAGGTGTCAGGTTTAAATCATTCACATCTCTGCTCTCTTGGCACAGTGCAATGCATTAATTAATTTTCTCAGTTTCACCTTTTCAGAATGCCAAATGTAGCACTATTTATCTTCCCTTTTAATTTAAACGGAATCAATTCATAATGACTCTATAAAAATTTAAAGCCTATGATGTGATTTTTGGAGTGGCCTCATTATTTATGAATTTTGAAGAAATTCATCTTTGTTAGTTACTTTGTTAGTTAGAATTCAGGGAAATACTGGCAGCTTTTTATTTCCACTGATGGATGACAGAGAAAATTCCAACAAGCAAGCTGGATCTTTTTACTGAAGTAGGAGAGCAATAGTACAGAGAAAATGCTATGAACTATGCTATGCTATGCTATAGCATTCCTACTTCAATCACTGGCTCACTAATAAAGTTCTCTAGTTTCATTACTAGTATTCATTTTTATAAAGAAGAGAAGAAAATAATCAATGACTAAGCAAGTGTCTAGTATATATCTATTCAAACTCCTTTCCAGAAGTTATGCAGTTTAGTTTTACGGATGCTAGACAACAAACAATTCTCATTAACAACTATCTCTTCTACTATTTAATCTATTGAATTTTCTGTAATAACAATTTTTAAAATCCAGTATTTCTTTATACTGAGTTATCTACTCTCCCTTTGTAAAAATTCTTTTTTTTTTTTGTATTTGTAAAAATGTTGTTTTCTTCATAAAGTTATTCATAATATTCTTTTTCAGAAAAATTTGTCCTGTTCTTAGTCCACCTCTTCAGTTGCCTTTCAAGAAATCATTTTTAAAGGAGTGACTTCCTCTCTAATTGAAAGTCAACACATACAGAAGTCAGCTTGTTTTTCAGACCTTCAGTTCTCTCATATTATAACAGTACTGATTTCTTCCCTGATCTGTTTGTTTCAAATCTAGCTCAAAAGTTAGTTACGTGTCCCTGGCTGGCAGTCTTCCAGAATAATTTTAATGCTGAAAATTGATTGAATAGCTCTGTCATTCCAGAAAGCAAATTCAATCAGAGGTGCACCTTTCTAACTGTTGTTCCCTTAATTTCCTTAATTTGCAACCGGTGCACAGGAAACAGTTCCCAGACCAATTATCTTGAACACTGAGATCCTTAAAAAATGCACAAGAAGCTCAGGGAGCCATACCACAGACACGCAATCTGTGGCATTGCATATCTTCTCAATTCAAAACTAACATCCCTGAAAGAATCTTAATGCATGAAGAAATGAATAGAATGCAAATGAAAAATTTTCATTCTGCTTTCAATGCTTTGAGTAGGAAATTCTCTAGTAATCTAAAACTGTATCATTTAATTATATAAATTTGACAGTTGGACTGGATGATCTTAGAGGTATTTTCCAACCTTGGTGATTCTATAATTTCGTGATTCTATGAATTTAAAAAGAGTAGGAAACACTACATAAACCCCATAATAGTACAAAGATATAGTATCCAATCATTAACTTTTGCCTACTAATTTGTAATTATTTAGATATTGTAAACTGCTAATCCAGTGTTTGATATTTAGTAATTGCCCTTTGCCACATTCTAAGTGACAATGAGAACAGGCCTACCATATGTTGATAGATTCTTCCTATGAGGAAAAGCACGTGAACTACCTCTGGATACGTAGGCCAATGCACTTTATAACACGATTGGTGCCTACAGAGCATTCCAGTGGTGCCAACGATTTTCAGTAGTGCTATTTTTGTATATGCCTACCTAGCTCCAAATGTTAGCAGGCAGGTTGCACATTAGATTCTTGGCATATTTTACAAAGAGGACTCAAATGGAGCAAGTCTGGCTTGCATGTCTTGGGATATGTTCTCTGTATTTAGGCCAAGTTCTTTTCTATGCTTTATTAACTGGACATAAAAAGAAGGATTCCAAGTGGTGAGGGAGGCTAACAACTACACAGAGTGAGTCCTTAATATTGACAGCTCCTTAGCACTGTTCTACATCTTTCTTCAGTTTTAAAACACACTATTAGAATATGCGTACAGTATTGCACTCTGGTTTAATTTTTGCCTTAAAGGACAAATATGTTCAAAGGCACTTTCTGTCTGAAGAACATTATGCTACTCCAGCATCTGTTGACTTTTCTTTTTGCCTCTTTGAAGCTTGTGTGTCTCTGAGTCTATTAAGGTTAGAATTTCTGGAGTGTTTCCTCTACCTTTTCTTTCTCCTGTATTTCATATATAGTCCTCTTTGTTTTATAATCTGAGAGATTCCAGTCTCATTTGAGGTGGTAAATCAGAGTGGGAGACATATTTTGCTGACATTCTTAGAAAGTTTCAGAGCCTTCCCCCACAGCTTTTCTTCTGAAGCGTTGAAAGGAAACATATGAAAATTGTGATATAAAAATACATTGTATTTATAGCATTTTATTTCATGCCTCTAGCTTATTTCAAATGCAGTTTTGTGTTTTTATTCTCCTTTCACAGATGAGAAAATACTTTAAGCAAATATGTTTACAGTACTTCACAATACTAAAGTCAAAAGACCAACCACTATGCTCTGCCTCAGGAAAGGAAAAACAATAACAAAACCAAATAATTTCTTCTGGAACAGCCTCGAATGCTTCATTTTACCATATATGTCTCTGAGACCTGAAATTATAAAAACAGAACCCAAAACACAATCTAGTTAAGAAGGATCCCATTGCCTCCCAGGGGAGTTAAATTTCATCCACTGTAAAGAATGCTCTGCTTTCCTTTTCTTTCAGCATGGTAGCCTACATAGGGCTTTGGAGGACATATTGTGTTTCTTGAACCAGTCTTTCATATAGTCCCTCTGACTGATACACTTGAATAAAAGCTACCAGGTCTTTGTTTTTTGTATTTGCCTGCTTTTCGTTTTATGGTATGATTCAACTGTGTCATTTTATCTAAGAACAATTCATGTAAATAAACTGAAATAGTTTGACCTCTGATCCAAGAGGCTGAGCCACTGGATGTTTTTTCATGGCAAATATGATAAAAAAATTAAAGTTGAAATATAAGCAATACCAGAAATGTTATACAAAAATAATAATAAAAAATATTCAAGGCAATTGATGGTTCAGTATATTATAAGGTATGTTTTTCTTATTAAAATGTGAAATACTTTGGTTTTAACTTCTAGTTGGCCAGTTTTTGCAAACAACTTTTCTCAGTAAACTATAATGAAATATTCTGAAATCTGTTGCAGTATTGTAAGTGAAGACACTGCATTGTAGGTCACAGAGAACCATCAGAAAAGCTGTTTCTACAGTATAGAATCTATATATAATTATGTGAGCAAGCATTATTCATAGCCAGCAATTTTACTACTATGTTTCTTGTCTTTTGGATATGGAATTTTCTAAGAAAGCTCAGAAAAATGCTTTAGAGTCATTCTGAGAAAAAGAATGTATGATCTATTCTTATTCTGTTCCTGCTCAGAGACAATTTTTTCCACTAACACAGTTCAGACTGAGTCTGTCATAGATTTTATGGAAAAAGACAAATTTTCACAAGTTCAAATGAAATAGCAGCGAGGAGGAAGACTCTATGATGTCTGTTTGGGATTAATATATTAATTAATATACACGAAAAAATGTTTAAAGTCAATACCATAGCAAAGAACGCCAAAATGGAAGGACTCCAAAATGGAAAGACTCTTCCCAATTAATTAAAAAAAAAAAATTAACTTCTCTCCTCAAGTAGGAGCTAGATGGCTGCACATCAAACTATTTTATTCTTTTTCTTAGGACTGGCATTCAACAGCATGCTTTGCCATATTCAAGTAATCTTAGTGATATTTTTGACATTTTCTCACAGAAAAAAAATATGTAAGAATTATAGTAGGCAGGGGATATTTTTCTTTTTATAGTTGAGAAATATACAGTAAAAACGGTTTTCAATTATTTTGAGTACAGGGCATATTAAGGTACACACAATGATACTGATTTGTGTATGAGCCTCCACTGGCCTTACTGAAAATTGCACATGCCAGTCAGAGACAGCAAATCTTTCAGAACTGCCTTTTAGAATTAAATTATGAGAAGGTAAAAGGCTTCACCTCATGTATAACCCTTTCACTACTTCATAAAGTACACTGCTTAGGAAATTCCTTTCCTAAACCTGACACACATTCAATGAAGATAAACTACACATACATTAGCAGCTTGTACATGTATTACTCTACCAGTCTGTTTCTATTAAAATAAAGATGAGGCACAAGACATAAGTTTAACTTATGAAATATATTAGAACATATGTATTTTACAATGTGTAAGGTATATTTGCTATATAGTACATATATATTTTACAATATGCATTAATATTTAAAATATTTTAATACATTCATCATATATTTGTTATATATTTTGCTCAGTGTTGAGAAGAAGTGTATGTGTGCCTGTGTCAGTGATAATATGTACATATTTAAAAGAACTTTTTAAATGTTGACTCTCTTTGTATGCCTTTTGAAATGACAACAGAGTATTTTTATTGTTTCCCTCCTAAGTTTGCACAATAGTGAGTAAATTTCAGTTTTGGATTTCAGTCTAGAAAATTTTATGGTAAGGAAATGTACTATGGGCATTCTTTACAAACAGCATTCTGTGTTTCATTACAAGCTCTCATTTATAGTTTGATGACTATTTGTATAATGAACTTTGAATATTCCTTTCTCAAAATAGAGTGTTCTCTCTACTTGGATAGGTTTAAGACTGTGGTGTCTCTCTTCATTACAAGTAAATGTTTTGCTTGTTAAATACATCCTTTAATACAAAATTTCTTTGCTTTGTCATTTTTGTTTTTAAGTTCAAACTTCTTCAGAAGCACTGCTGTGTCAGTTCTATTCAGAGTGCACATAACCAAGACTGTAGAAGGTAGATTATTTTTCCAGCTCATCAGTCAGATTGAAGGGAAAAATGGTTTCAGATTCAACCATTTCTTCTTTCACTTATTTTGACTCAGATAAAAATTTAAGTTTAAAATTAAATATGTTATTTTCAGGTATGCCAAAAACCAGCATAAGTCAAGGGCTAAATCATCAAGCACTGCCAATAACAGACCTACATCTTGTTCCCATACCAGGCAATTCAAGAAAGAAGAGGTCGAGATTATAGCAGCCCACCTTCCTTCGTCCCCTAACATTTGTTGATCTCTTGTAATATTTTGAAAAGCATGGGAAAAAAACTGGTAAGAGGGGAATATATGATCTCAATCCTCAGTATGATTGCTGAGGGTTGACAACCAAGGAGTATCTGGGCAAAGACCATCATACCCTGTGAATGAGTGTACATTCAGTATGTGCAGCTGCTTGATTTAAAGTTAAAAAAAGAACAATATAGACAGCTACAGTAATAACTTCAGCGATTTATTTACACCTGTGAAAGCAATGCATCATTGTACAATTATATAATGTATATATAATATAGTAGTTATATAATACTACATTAATATTATATATTAATATATGTTACGTACTGCATATTCTAAAATTTTTAATATAATTATGTGTTACTATACATACACAGAGAAAAAAAAAACAGCAATTATTGTACTTTTTTTTTTTTGTATATTTAGATTTCTTTGTAATCAGATGAAGAAGAGTTTTGCTTTTGAGAAATCTCTTCAGACTAAGGATCATGGAAGAGATAATGAGACTGAATCAGTTCTGCCTGGAATACCATTTCTGGAATTCCTTGTTTTAGTCAGTCTCCACACTTAGATCTGTTATTTTAATCCTCAAACATGTTTGGGAGAAATAATTTCTGTGTTCAGATAGAAGATTTTCCCTTGGTAGGGTTATTTCTTTGTGGAGCATCAATTTTTGTAAAACTCCTAATAATTAAGGGAAAAAGCTCCATTCCCAAGAGTATGTGGCAACAGAAAAAACACTTAACATAGATCCAACAACAGGGTGAGAAGCAAAGATATCCTCCAAAGCTTCATTGTTATTTTTATCTTCTGTTGCTTTTCACTGCTTCTCTGCTCTTCTCAAAGAGCCCCTGGGAATGTAGAGAATGCGTTGTAGAAAAAAATGCTTCAAAGTCAGCATCTCATTTGGAGATTATACTTTAAATGTATATCTTTCAAAAAGAAGGGGAAAAAGCAGCTTTCTCAGTATGGTGGGCTTTCCTAATGCTGACTCCCTTACCAATCCTGCTTGTCCCTGAAAATTTTCTTTCTACTCACAGCAGCTAATACTGCTTACAATTACTTTCCTATGAATGAAACCTCTTCTAGTTCAGAAACAACAAATAGCAGTGTAGAGCTACATCTCTTTTGCAAACAGTTAATCAAAGAAGACTACTGGAGAACCTTCAAGGGAAGCAGATCATGTCTGTTCTCACCTTTCAGTAGAGGGACTCCTGTAGTGCGGGGCACTGGAGCAGTTGGTAAATTATGGGTCCCTGGGCACTCCCAGTCCTCCTCACACAAGCACCAGCTTCTCCACTAATCCCACTAATTTGTAGCTCGTTTGCAGTCTCTGATGTCTTCAGCAGGATGACCCTGCCAGCACCTAATGGCTTTTTCTGGATACACTTAGAAACCTGGGAGCCAAGTTAATTCTATTTCAAAAGATACTTGTGAGGGCAGAGGGGAGGAGAGAGCTCTCACACATCACAAAAGGTATTTACTACTCAGTTTATGCATGCTTCTATTTCCCCGCTTACATGAAGGGGAAGTAAGACAAATTAAGACAGCTCATAAACTCATTCTGGCCTGAAGTCAATAAGAAAAGGATTGCCCTTTGAATGCCTGGTCTAGATTTCAGGCATCGTTTTTTTTTTCAGGTAAATGTAATCTGGTTTTAGTTTGCCCTTCCTCATTACACTGCCAGATGGTCCTTAGGCACAGCAGATGAAGTCAGATTACCCATGTCACCCTTCCTTTTCAGTTTGGCATGAATATATTGAACACCAGTTTTTGATAATGTTCAGCTGTTGGATTAAAGATGCTTTGACATTTACTTATTCTCCGGAGGCTGAAGAGGCAGCACAGTCATGCCAGACAAATAACTGGAAGTTATTCACCATATCATCAGCTGAGCCATTTTGTTCCGTGACTCCTTCTGACCTCATAAGGTAAGTGAAGCCAGTATTTGTATTACTTGCAGAGAAACTTCTTGGGAACACCTTGAATATTCCCAGAATGGCATAGTTCAGTAAGCTGCTGTTCTTATCAGCCCACTCCTTAACTGCTCTTGGGAGATCAGTGCTCCTGAGCTACCTTGGTGTTATAAATCCAAGTTTATATGGATCTCATCTGCAGCTAGCTGCAAGCAACAAATAATGTCTTTAGGAGCAAGTCAAATCTTTTACAGGGTGTAGAGGATTAACCACAGTCAGAATCCCAAGAATCTATAAAATATTGTTCTTAAAGGGTCTCCTCTGCCATCTATAGTAAAATAAAATACCTGTTCAGTTTGCAGCACATCATTGTTAAAAATACTTGATAAATTTTCAATCTGTTCTTGACAAGAGACCAAGGTTTATCTTGCGTTTACATCGCCATACTTCTTTATCTGCATCAGCAAACTGTGCTATTCTATAACATTAGGCTGATATAGATAATAAGGTCTGAGAACATGGAGCACTTACTTTCCAAGTGGCTGGTTTGCTTCAGAATCACTCTGGTGTCCATCCATGGGTTAAAGCCCCATTACATTATTAGGTACACATTCAGGACACGATTTCTGGTCTAGTTTCACCTAAAACTCTGACACCTCTCCCCACTGATAACCAAAGGAGAGGGAGGGAAAATGATGAACTTCAGAAGTCCTGATCAAGCAGAAATGGTAACACATGCCAACACTGAGGAGGAACACAGCAGAGTTAACTTGCTGGTCTTGTCAAGATTCTTTTGTGGAGGGTTGGTGCTGCTACTGGTTACTCCTTTCTCCTATTTGGGAGTTTGAGCAAGCTTCCACCTTTAGGGCCCCACAGTGAAGGCAGACTCTTGCTTTCCAAGAAATAGGAGTATCTTTTGAAGATAAGATGTATATGTGGTGCACATCTCGGCTCTTGTCTGATTGCTGTGAATGATCCCAGAGTACTTAAAAATCAAGTCACTGATGCCTTTGACCAGCAGAGTTGATGAGAGTACTCTCCCCAAATAATTTTACTCTGAGGTTTTAACTGAAGTGCAGTATTCTCTCCTTATCTCTGACTGCTGCACAGCACTGCTGTGAAGTGTTAACGCCTCATTTTTTACCAACTATAAAACAAATTTTATGAATACTGCTTTTCAGTGTTGCAAGAACCTTAGGGCATTTCTGAGGACACACAGCTAGGTCAAGCTATGACGCCTTACTTAAGCACTGCATAACTTGACTGATGAATCCAAATCTCTTGCTAAGTTTATTTTTTCTATGGAGACTCTGTTTTGCTTCATGTATGCTCCATGCCATTCTGCTGCATTCCTCTCACAGACAAAGGATCCCCCACTGGCTAGACCAATGTTGGAATCTGGACCAGTGATCTCTTTCTCTGTCCGTCTCTCTCCCTCACCTCCTCCATCTCTGTCTTTTTTTTTCTTTTTCCCTCGTAAAGTTGTTATGTAATGCAAGGCTTATTTTGATTTCTAATAAAGCCATATAATTTAGCTGCACAGCTTATAAAGATATAATCGTACGAGTGCCGATACTGTAAGATAATTGTACTACAGAGATTCTTCTTAAAATTGATGATTGTGTTTGGACCTTGAGTGCCAGTTTCATCTTGAATCTAGCCTAGGGGATTTGTGAATGTGGTCATCCTTCATTCCCTTTGTGGGCAAGACGTGACAATTCTGAAATAATTCTTTAATAGAAAGTTCGAATACATGTACTATGTGTATTTGTATAGCTGGGATTAGACACTACAAATCTTCCTATAGAGAGCCTTCTGGGGAAACCTACATGTTACCTCTAAGACCTTATTTCCTAGATTGCAAATAAGTCCTAGACCTGCCTAGAGAGTAACACTAAAAGCTGCTTCCACTCCCCATCCCTAAATGTACCTGAAACCACAGATTAGCTATGAGCATTTAAAGCAGATGTTTTCTTTCAAAATGTATCCTGCTGCGAGATTACTCAGGAAATTGGATGATCTTGGCAGAGGGCTTTATGTAGTATTTGGAGCAAAGGGCAGAGAGGTGCCTGAGACTGAGAAAAGCCTGAGGAACTGATGTGTGATCCTGAAAAAAGACCAAGGAAGGGGCTTTTGAGTCCCAACATTACCTAAGAGACAGAGATAGGATAATAACATAAGCTGTCTTAAAGCTCTTGGTTTGAAAGGGCCATTCTGGTGTTAATATAATGGCAAACTATAGCCCAAGTTATTTTTACGCAAAAAATGTTTCCAGTTTTAATTCCCAGATTTACAAGTAAACTTGTAGCCCATACCAGTTAATGCAAAATGCTTCTGATTTGTGCTAGACCCTCATATGCTATTTTGCATTCAAAACAGTGAATAGTTGAAGCTGTCTTATCATTTTAATTTGTAATTTTAATCTGCCTTTGTTTTAACAAATTTCTAATACATGTGTTTTTAACACTAAAAATACCCACATATATACTTGTATAGATAAATAAAATAAAGTACAATGTACGTGGACTACTCTGAAAGTAATGCCTCCTATTTTATTATGTTGGCTCATGCCATCAGAGGCAGATGCTGGTGGTGTGGCAGTAGGTGTTAGACCTTCTCGTGACTATCCTGTTCCATTTTATTGCTTTGCCACAGATGGCAGCAGAAGGTCAGTCTGACACAATGGCGTCTGACATGGAAGAGCAGGTGAAGGAAAGGTGTGTCGTTGAACTCTATGCAGAAGAAACGGCACCCTTTGACATCCATTGACACTTGCTGAATGCTTAATGGAGACCAGACAGTGGATTTTAGCACGGCGAGGAGGTGAGGCTCATACAAACACAGCATGCAGGCTCTAATCACTGCTGGCAAAAATGCATATCTAATGTTGATGACTAAGTCGAAAAATAGTGTTATGTAGCTGAGATTTTTTTTCTATCAAATAGTGTTATTGTGCTCTTAGTACCTGTTGTAGGAGCATTACTTTCAGAGTGACCAACATAACTTTCAATCTATAAGGCAATTCAATGCTATCGATATGTGCATGTATATATACGAATATAAATGTTGAAAAACAAGATCTTTATTTGATATAGTGTCAGCATATTTTTAAGAAAAATAACTTACCCTGAAGGAATAGTTATTACCTTCCTTTTATGGTTGATAACATTATAATATGAAAGAGAAGCTGAGATGGCTTTCGAAGGTAAATTATTAGCAATACCACTATATGACAAAACTACTTTTATTAGCAGTAAATCTGTATGAAAACACTGGTTAAAACTTTTTACTGCCCTGCTAAAGAAACACTACCTAAGCTGTTCTCCAGCAATCCCTGATAATGAAACAAATTTCATGACGGTTTTATCATCCAAACTCTTATTGTCTGCTAATCTTCACAGTACTTCATATTACTCTGCGCTTTCCAGTAGTGCAATAAGTAACACTTTTACAGGTCTGTGGGAGACATGTTTACATTTTCTTCATCCAATTTCTCATGTACTCTTGGAGCATTTAAAGTGTGCTGCGTGTTGGTAATCAAGTACTTTTCAGCATATTTGGTGCTATACATTTATGCTTGATGCTCTATATTTATATCACAAGTCTTTATTCATTGCTTCTTTGAGTGTACAGTCTCAGACTGTTTTCTCCTCCTTAACATCAACTCTGGATTATTATTTAATAATAAAAACTTCAACTATTTAATTACAAGGTTATTAAAGAGATTGGTCAGCCTGGACCTTCAGGTGTATCCTAGCTCCAGGTCTATTTAAGGACAGGCTAGAGGAATATAACATGCTAATTAATAATGGGGAAGTAATTAGGAGAGGTCTGCTATATTCATGTTTGTACAGTTTCCTAATGTAGTCATGGTCAAATTCATCACTGAATAGTGGTAACAAACTGTATGAATAAAACTAGCTACATCAGCATTCGTTACTAGTATGAAATCTTCTCTGCTGCAGATAAATTTGACCAAATTTGATACACATTCTTTCAAACAAGAAAGACTGAGCTGACACAATGGCTTCCTTAAAATGCTTTCCTTGAACTATCTGTCTTTTTTCTCGTGCCCAGGCAGAAGCCTGTTATTCATTCATGAGCCAATTGTGTAACATAACAGGTCCTGGTGATAACAGTGGCGTAATTTTACACTGCGAAGCACCAACAGAGCTGTATAATATCCACCAGATATTTACATTAATCCTTTTTTTTTTTTTTTTTTTTTTTTCCTGGTGAGGCTCATACAGTAGAATCAGTTCTTCCCCTCTCCTGAGGAGCTACTTTTATACCTAATACCTTTAGGTTAGCACTAGAGGTACAGCTTGCTGCGACTGATTCTTCTGCCTACTCCTGTAAAAACACTGATACATTATGTCTGCATTCTTTTCTCTCTGTCAGATAACATTAGGTTACCCTGAAATTTTGTTTCCAAGTGCTGTAGAAATGCCCAACAACATAAAAAATACATATATATCTGCTTTTATGTGAGAATAAGAAGAGATTCCCTACATCATCACTTCTGGCTTCTGAAGGTGAAGCTAAATCCAAACTGCTTCCAGCCTAGAACAATCAGAGGAACATAGTCAGCCCTGTGAATATGAGAATCACCATTATTTTATTTAAAGAGCTCTTTACAGTTCTTCTGTTTGTAGTAGGTGTTCAATGTGCATAGCAGGGTCTCTCTACTACTCCTTGGGGAGGATTTGGAGACTTTCCCACTAGATGGTGGGAAGGTGCCTTGACCCCTCAGGGGTCCACACTGTCGGAGTGGGAGAATGTTTCACCCTTCTTATTGCTAGATTTCACTTTCTACCATATTGCTTTTTCTTTCTTCAACTAGTACTGAACGTCAAGAAGAGTCAAGTGGATAGTGACGAGGAAGTAGCTGTTGGTGGGGGAGTTGGATGAGTTTTTCAAGGATGGGCTCTATTTAGAAATGATAATTGCTTTATTTCTACCTTCTGTAAAAAAGTGTTCTTCTTTCTTTTGATTGGAGTGTTCCGTTCACCTTTTCACATTTAACATTACAGAGTTATAAAGTTCCAAGACACATATTTCCTTTAGTTTCTAATTTATTGAACTATTTCTTACTAGATCCTCACTGAACTATTTCAGTGAGAAAGTATTTTGCAAAGATTTAAAAATTTTTTCCTTACTTGAAAAGATGGATTAAGTGCATTATGGCTGGCCTTGAACTATGTTCTCTACTATTTATACAGTGGTTTCAACTCACTATTTCCTTAACACCTTTTTATTAAAACAAACAAACAAACAAAAATCCAATAACCAAGATTAAATGAGTAATTTTTTACTATCTATTATGAATCTGAAGCTAAGCAATTGACTATCTTGGTAGGAATTATAATGTAATTATTCTTTTATTCATATTAAAATTTATTTTCTGTATTTAAATTACAGCTTTTTATAGATGTTATACTCCTGAATTACAATAACTAAAACTGTCTCTTTTGATCTGCCAGCCTGGGTGAGAATAAGAATGCACTAGTTTATTAAATAGGTTTTCATTTCACCTATTCATGCATAGTTTAGAATACATCACAAATTTGATGCTTGTTTAAATTCCTTACAATGCAAAAAAAATGTATTTCCTCCTCTGTCACAGTTTCAAAGAAATGTATAATCTGTAAATCAATTCTTTTTTTCCTTGAGGATTTTCTGGTCTTCTCCCCCTGTGAGAATAAAAATCACATCTCAAAGTAGGCCACTAAGTATCATCTATTTGTCTTTGGTATTAGTAGATGTAAGAAAAATGGTGTTTAGGCTTGATCAAAGAAAGAATTATAGAAAGAAATTCTTCTGAAAGAAGAAAGAAGAAAACAGAGTTCTTCTCTGCTGGAAGCTAAGCACTGCTATATTTTTTAATTAAACTTATATACATTGCATTTGAGTATATGAATCATGATATCTAGTATACTTTTGTGAAAATTTGGGAAGGAGAGAAGTGCATGACTGTGCTTTCAGAATCTGCAAATCATTTCTCTCTTTTCAGAGAATGTGTAAAGTTGCTTTTTAGTAGAAGATGGAAAGTCAGACTTTTCTAGGTTAGCAGGGTTTTCTTGGGAAGGCAGACTTAATAGTAGAATTTGAGCAGTAAAACTGACATTTCTAGTTATTAAGAAGTAATTGCAAACAATAGTTGTACTTAATCAGTTTCAGAAGTAAATGCAGTAGAATATAAAAATATGGAAAGACAAATTATAAAGGTATCGTTGTCATTAAAGTCTCACTGATCTATTAGAATTATTTATCTCTGCTCTTTGTTGGATACCTGAAAATAAAAGACATGAGTGGGACTTCTATCCCCTACTGCACAATTTTTGCAAGGAAGGATGATGCAAAGAGATGAGGTCCAAAATGAATGCAGTCATGGTGACATTTCAGATTCACACCTAATTCAAAAATGCAAGAAACATGTTAAATTTTAATTTAATATACTAAAGGTAGACACAGTGTATGAAACAAGCAGTGTAATAATGAATTATTATTTTACTTTATTAAGGTTCATGTGAAGTTGTTATTATGTCTCCATGTTAAAATGAATTCCCACAGCAATGCTAAATACCAGCAGTACTATCTGTGTACCAAGCATCACTATAAACTCAATATTCAATCCCTCCTTGATACCTGAAACAACTGATAGCTTCTGATATTGCAATCTCTGCAAGAAAAAAACAAGTATAAGGTTTTCCCTATACGACATTCTTAGTAGTGTCCTAAATTGTGTTTTAGCTCTGTCAGCATAAGAGTTATGATTTCATGATGAGTTCACTGTGCAGCTTTTGGAATCCTGGGAAATGAGCTGAAAATCCAGCCCCTGGGTGAGCAATGAGGCTTAGTGATCTGTTTAACATGAGAATTTGGATTAGCTTTCAGGGCCAGAGTACTGCTGAGTTACTGATGTAACTAGTCCTGCTCTGTGTTTCTTCTAGAGGATAGTAGAACACAAATTCAGCAGGACATGGTGAGGATGTTCTGATACTCTCTGTTTTCTGTTCAAGAGGCAGGAATTTTGAACCACAGCTTTTGTCCAAGAACAGCACAGGCTGCATTGCAGCCACACCCTGAGAAAGCTGTGGCAGTTTGACCTTCAGTCTGATTGACACACCTGTTCCTATGCAAGTGTCTTTTCAGAGCAAATTGCAGCTCTGTGCAATACTTCACAAGGTTTCCATGGGCATTCCTAGAACATGAAAGGAAAAGAAAAGGTGGTGTGACATTCTAGATGTGTGGAACAGATTTGACTTAAGACATAGGTTCTATGATTCCTTCTACTTCAAAGTTAGCTTTCAGCAGATCCAGACTTTTGTTGGTTCACAAGCAAGCACAACGGCAAGAGTGTATGCTTCAAGAAACAGTATCATGTTTTGCCCTTCTTGGAAGACACTAGATCACCAAGCAACTTCCATGGGATATGTAAGTGATAGGTTGCCAGCTGCCTGGGAAGCACTGCTGCAGAACAGGAAACATCACAAGGCAGTGTAATTTCTTGCTTCAAATTAATTAAAAATTTGAGGGATAATTTGGTTTCAAGAAAACTATCTCATTACCAAATGAAATTTGAATTTCCCTTTAACAAAGAGGTAGTTAAAAAATTTACCTGTTGATTACTTACCTCTTAGTCTAGTGCATGACTGTACCTCTTGGCTCCTTTTAGAAGTAATAATCGGCAAGATCAGGGTTTGGGTGGAAAAGAAATACAAGTCTTCCTGGAAAATGTAATAAGGAGTGTTTAAGTAGCCACATGGCATATGGAACTGACTTTCTTTCTGACTTTCTTTCACAGATGTACAGCAGAGCATGGAAAGCAAACAAATAATTAAATTGCATTGCTTCTGTGAACTTCTGCCTCTCAGTGTGTCTGTTGGTTGAGTTCATTAAACTGCAAGCTTAATATCATCTAGATTACAATCAGAAGTAGAGATGACATCTCTTAAAGTTAACAAAAAGTTTCATTTCCGTTCTTGTTATATGACTCACAATCAGTGGTAGTTATCTACTAACACATACTTTGTCTTGACATATGTCAGCTTGGATGTTTTTAATTATGTTTATTTCACTGTGATTATTTTAGAATAGATTAGGTTGCAGACTTATTACATTGACTAATAACTTCTATGAATATATTCATTTAATACTGCTGCACTTTTGCTTTTCTGATCTTTCTTAATAGAGGAAATTAATTATAACGGAGGATTTTGATATTTATGTCACAGTTACTGATGATTACTGATGTATTAAAAATGTTGATAGGCCAAATTTGGGTTTTATAGTTCTGAAGTGGAAGAAGACGATTCCAATCCAGACTCATCAGCACTACATAAGACTGCTGAGACCACAGTTTTTTTTTTCAGATTGACTAACATTATCCTACTTGTTTTGCTGCAAATCCACCTTACCCATCCAATATCTCTTGGGAAAAGAGAACTGTCTTTTTGTTCTACAGCTGCACAGCCGTTCAGTGCAGTGAGGTCTCGATCTATGTAAAGGTCTCCCAGGAACTTAGCAACACAGATGAATAAAAGCAGCGTTAGCATCTGCTTATCACTGAATACAGAGAACAAACTTATGTCTTTTACCGCTTACTTTTGTCTCTTTGGACAAAAAAGGGTCTCCAAGCATGAGGTGCAACGTACTGAAACTCATTCACACAAAACATTCAAATCTCTTTTCTTCTCACACAGAGGAGCAGAAAGAGATACAGTTCTACAGCATACAAAATTATGTATGAAAGACAGAGAGAGAGGGACCATCTATGAGAAGCAGTTTGTTTTGCAAGGATTTACTCTAAAACATCTAGTCAATCCTTTCTGCTTCCTCCTGCCATTCCTTCCACTTCTAAATAGCACAGGATCCAATCTAAGCTTCAGTGTTGCCCTTGTGCTTTGCCTCTGCTGAGATATCTTGAGGATGCAAACAAGACATTCACACTTGTAGACAGGCCCAGAAGCAGTGCTGACAATGAGTCACATTTATGAGTCTGTCAGCACCTCACTGTTAGAGAAATCCTTTTCTCAACTTGGCCTTCATTTTGTATGAATTTAAATGAAGACAGAAGTTGCTAGGATGCTAACTCTTCTGTTATACTGTGCTGTAGGAGTATCATGTAATGCAAGGCAGTAGTCAGATTCACCTTTATTAGATATGACTGACCAGAGCCATTAATATTTAGTGAGAATAAAAGTGTTGGCTAGTCTTGTTCTGGATATCCAATGTTCTCTAGAGCATTATAAATTGTTTTAAATTCTTCCAAGTTCAGCAGTCTTTCTCTAGAACACCATAATGACTGAAATCAACAGAGGCACTCACCCTAATCAAATTGGAAAAGGATATTTTCAAGGATAGAAGATCAACTCTGAAACTTATTTCCTTCCATTTGGACTGTCACAATCAAAAAAAGTTGGCCTTCTGGTGACTCAGCAAATTTCAGTTGTTGTCCCAAACTTATTTAATGGGTCCTTAAGAGATGAATTGACTGGAGTTAAAATATTATTATTAGTGGACTAGGAAGATTTAATATCATATTTGTACATACATGTATCTATGTGTGTGTGTTTCATCCTCTGCTTGAAAGGGTTTATAAAAATGTATACCTTGATTTTCTGCCTTGGGAGCTTTTGATTTGATGTATTTTTTCCTCCCTTTGAATCAAGAAAAAATAAATCTCTTCTGCATAAAGTGTACTTCTGAAACTGAGATTATATTGCTACTTGAAAAACATTTTTCATTGAAGAAAAATTAAAGAGGATTATTAGATATTGAAGTCAGGTAAGAAAAGACAAAAAATGTTATACTTTTCTACTTGTTTTGAATACTTCCTCAGGACATTGAGTTTGCTCTTCCTAGGCAATGCACTGTTCTTCAGCCATCACAGTCATTTGGAATCTTTTTGACATTCCTGTGCTTCAGCTTCTCTTTTGAACTACTATGCCATGGAAACAATGGAATTATCACAGGACTGGGAGACAAAATGCATAGTGCTACTTGCATGACAGCCAGGACTGTCCTCCTAAGTCTTTTGTTACCTTCACAGATGCACTGAATGGGAAAAATGTGAGCCCATCCTAGGATGATCGTTGTATAATTCACTAGTTGTTTATCACTTTCTTTCTAGTTCACTCAGAGATGAAGGAATTAGCCCATAATTAAAGGTGTTGAATTTCTGATTGCCAACAGTAAGAGATCACTGGAAACATAAGAAACCACTCTATCAAAAATGTAACATATGCTTCTGAGAATACAAAATGTGTACAAATAACTAAGCAGACCTCCAGGGCTCTTCAGTCTTCCTCACCACCTCGT
Source organism: Gallus gallus (assembly GCF_016699485.2). Lineage (NCBI taxonomy): Eukaryota > Metazoa > Chordata > Aves > Galliformes > Phasianidae > Gallus > Gallus gallus. The sequence goes on from NC_052532.1 coordinate 114,317,142, forward strand.
CAGCAAAGATGGAGAACAAATGTTTGGGCAACAGCCACAATTAAGGGCACTGTTGTGGTTTCTATATTTCCATCTTTTGAACCCTCATCTTGAAATCACAGAATCACAGAACTGTAAGGGCTGGAAAGGACCTTCAGAGATCATCGAGTGCAAATCCCCCTGCAAAGCAGGCTCCCTACAGTAGATTGCACAGGCAGGCATCCAGATGGGTCTTGAATTACTAGGAAAGGAGAATTCACAACCTCCCTGGGCAGCCTGTTCCAGTGCTCTGTCACCCTTTCTGTGAAGAGGTTCCTTCACATATTGGTGCAGAACTTCCTATGCTCTAGTTTCTGGCTGTTTCCCCTTGCCCTGTCCCCACAGACCACTAAAGAGAGATTGGCCATGTCCCTTTGACTCCCACACTTAATATATTTATAAACATTAATCAGATAACCTCTTCTTATAAACATTAATCAGATCACCCCTTCTTTTCTCAAGCCTGACCAGACCCAGGTCACCCAGCTTTTCCTCATAGGGAAGATGCTCCAGGCCCTTTATCATCTTTGTGGCCTTCCGACTCTCTCCAGGAGATCCCTGTCTTTTTTGTACCAGGGAGCTGAGAACTGGATACGGTACTCCAGGTGAGGCCTGACCCGGGCAGAGTAGAGGGGGAAGGTCATACCCCTTGATCTGCTGGCCATGCTCCTCTTAATGCATCCCGAGATGCCATTGGCCTTCTTGGCCTCCAGGGCTCGCTTCTGGCTCACAGAAAACCCGTCATCCACCAGGACCCCCAGGTCCATCTCCACAGAGCTCCCCTCCAGCAGGTCATGTCCCAACCTGTACTGATACTTGCGGTTATTCCTTCCCAGGTGCAAGACTCTACACTTGCTTTTGTTAAACCTCATCTGGTTTCTTGCTGCCTAGCTCTCCAGTCTGTCCAGGTCTTGTTGAATGGTACCTCAGCCTTCTGGTGTGTCAGTCACTCCTCCTAGCTGTGTATCATTGGCATACTTGCTGAGGGTGGACACTATCCCCTCATCAAAATCGTCAGAGCTTGATGAGCTCTGAAGCCGAAGCTGTTGCACTCTGCTGAAGAAAGCCCAAAAGGAAGGATTGACTGACCGTATTGCTTGGGTTTCTACAGCTCTCAATGTTCCCACACTCACTGCTGATTAGCAACATGATTAATCTTTAATCAAATGAAAAATCAGGGTTTACTTCCAACCATTGAGGGTTTATAAGCTATGACTGCTCCTCAGAATAATTTATTCAGCAGGCCAGAAGAACAGTAGAAATGAAGGAATGAGCCCTGAGATAATCAACAAGGTCTGTGTACGATTAAATAAGGAACTGGGCAAACTTTATGACTGTACATGAGGGAACACATGAGAATGGTAGGGTACCTACTACAATGTCCTGATAAACTAGATGAAAAACTAGCCTGTGAATGCTGTTCTTAACAGGGAGTTTGCACTTGAGAAAGGTGGGAATGCACTCTGCTGAAGTTTGTTTGAGAAGTATATAGCTCCCCAAGACATAACCATTTGCAAGATGTCCTATTTTCAGTAGTATTTATATTACCATTTTCAAATATGATTTTGGGTAGCATGAAGAGGAAAGACAGATATGAAGCTAGGAAGGCAGAGTCTAGACAAAAGAGCTGTGCACAGCCTGAGAAGTTTGTTTTCTACTCTGTCTGGTTTCTAACAGATTAGTTGTTTGCTCTTTGCTTTTGTTTTTTTACTGCATTGTAGATCTGTTAAACTCCAGTGTGTTGCAGAAGTTTAAGCACCTCCTTGGCTGCACACTTTGGAATAGAACTGGCAATGCATGGGGGGTTTGCATATACAAAAGGCAGAAGTTTATTTATGGACACCCATAATAATGCACTATTGGTTACTGAAGTGTGCAGGAGGAACAACTGTAATAATAATGACATAATAAATTTCTAAATTGCCTTTAGGGAGTAAGTCGTGAGAAGGCCGTAGCAAAGGTACAAGCACTTTCCTGTAATTGCTCTACAGTCATATAAGTCAGACTGTTTTCTTCTACTTTCATTGGGGCATTGGTGAGAATTCCAATTCATATAGGCCAGATACTATTGCACGTAACATCCTTGTTGCCTGTGCAACAAATTGTGTGAGAGGGTGTGTGTGTGCGCGCACGTATACACGTATGTATACTTTTATCTGTCACCCTTTGGAAAAGTCTAAAAACCTATTTTTCTTTTGAGAAAATTGAACATGAGTCTTGAAATGAGTGCAGCTTCTACTGTTGCTACATAGTCTTCCTTGTTTATAAAATGGGATTGTCAAAACTCAGGAGATTTGTGCTTCAACCTGATGTTCTGAATCAAGTAAATTGAGCCAAGGAAATGCTGGCTTTCTTTAAGTATCTTGTGAATAAGAATTACTGACAATAAAAAAGTGCAGTGTTTTATAAGCCTCTCACCTCTGCACCTGTTCCTAAACACCCTGAACATTCACCTCATGGCTTGTTTTTACTCTTTCTCTTTTCATAAATCCCTTTTTTCATCTCTTCTGTGCACTGTCTGCATTGCTCTCTCTTCCATCCTGCCCTCTGTGCAAGCTCTGTCCTCCCAGCAGGAGGGCTGCCTGTTTTGCTCACAGCAGTGTTTATTGAGGTGGATGAAGATGTGGAGAAGACGATAGTTCTGCATCAGGAAAATATATGCAAGACCATGATCGGTCCACACATCCCTCTCCACCTGTCAACACAACAGAGACTGCTGTATGAATTGGATATTGCTCAACAGCCTCTTGAGCATTTAAAGAATGCACAATCTCTTACTGGTTTCTAGGGGACTGTACTGAAGAGCATTTCACTGTACCCTGAAGGGTCAACTAAGAAGCAGTTTGAAAACTCATGTATCATGGCAGGCCTTTAAGCTCAGTGCAGGTATCCTGTATGTTCGCATACTGATATTCAATTTATCCTTGTTATTTGCCTGCTGCCAAGACTAATTTCCCAGTTCACCATTTCTTCAAATATAATATTTTTTGTATTTTAAATATTTTAGACATTGGAGCTTAATACAATACATACTTCTTTCTTTCCACACGTAGTGCATCTCGAAGTATTTCCTGACTTCTGAGGTGAAGAAAACCTGAGAGAGAGTTTAAACAGAAGGAAGATCTATAAAAATGACTGCAAATAATTTTCATGGACATATATAATTCAGGAGGCTTCTGGCTGCTGTAGTATATTTTTTTTTCAAACTACAGCTTTTCTCTATGTGGTAAACTAGCGTAGAAGGGGAAACCTTGATAAAGTGTTGGAATATTAAGCAAATTCTAAAGAGGTTGAATTCCTAAATTATTCAGAGAGTATAAAAATGTGGAATGAAATATTTTGTGCCTCAATAAAAATGCCCCAGTGCTATTCCTTTCAGTAGATGTATATGCTGCTATGGCCATTTCTTATTTCTTAAAATTGTGTTCCCAGGTATTCTCTAGTTTTTACAGAACAAAGGCTTAGTTTCCCTGCCTGTAACTGCTCTGTTCCTTAATGAGAGCCTGGAGTTCTGATTTGGTGGATGTCCCTGGCATACTGTTGCAGGGTGGTCCCCATGTCACAGCTGGGGGGCCAGGCTGGGGTGACTGCAGGCACACCTTGTGCCTTGGAGCTATGTATGCATGAGTGCAACTCCAAAACATCCTGATTGTAGCATGTCTTCCGTGCCTTTTTTAAAATGTCCGTGGCTGCTGTCACTGTGGTAGCAAAGCCAAGAAGCACTCAATTCTGTACTAGTGGGCGTACAGTCCAGCCTGGTTCCTGTCTCACTGCAAATATACAGGAAGAACTGTGATAGTAATAACATATAATTTTCTAAATTGCTATTATGGAGTAAGTTTTGGGGAGGCTGCCACCAGAGCTGGTTTTGTATAGCTCCTGAGTAGTGTTCCTGTTCTCCTTTTCGTCCTTCTACCTCCTTGCTGCCACAGCTGATCAGTGCTTCCGTACAGCAAGCACTATGCAGATGGTCTGGCAGTCTTTATCAGGCATGACCAGTGCCGCTGACGTGGAGAGCTCATGGAGTGCAAAAGGACACCAGTGTTAGATGAAGCTTCAAAAGCCCAGCTTGGGCTAATGTCAAACCCCAGCAGATCTTTTAGGAAACAGAACAGAGGTATGGGAGCCATTTTTGAAAGGGCCTGAAAAGTATCTTTTGCATAATGTTCAGTATAACAAATCAATATGTTACCCTGTTGTCTTCAGGAGAACTGTGGTTTGACCCACAGAAATGATCAATTCTTAAAGCACTAAATATTTAGAAGCTTATAACAAACTATGGTGGGGCAGTGAGAACTATCCCCATACCTGTCTTGAAGAGAACTCCATTATCAAGTAGAGGGCCAGCTAACCAGATGAGGTAAGGTGAATAAACAAATAATGTTTATGGAATGGAATTTTTTTTTAAGTACTTAATGATTTCATGTAGCATTATACAATACAAAATGTCCCTCTATAACCAAAAATTTTACTGAAATCTGTCATTTATATCCTGTTATTTTACTTGTTGGTTCTGTGAAGGCACAGGTAATAATCTAGTTAACTAAATTAGAACTTGTGAAAATTGAGTTTATCTCTCCCTTGAAACTCTGCTGCATAGTTTGAGAGCTGGAGCAGCTCTCCAAGATGCTGGGAGAGCTCAGAATGGTCTTTTGGTATCTAAAAGGGGGCTACAAGAAAAAAAGACCCTTCAGGGGTCTGTTGTGGTAGGTCAAGGGGGAATAATTTTGAACTGAAGGAGGGGAGATTTAGACTGGATATAAGGAAGAAGCTTCTTACAGTGAATGTGGTGAGGCACTGGAACAAGTTGCCCAGAGAGACAGTGGATGTCCTGACCCTGGGGACACTCAAGGTCAGGCTGGATGGGGCACTGAGCAAGCTGATGTAGCTGTAGGTGTCCCTTTTCATTGCAGGAGAGTTGTACTATCTGACCTTTAAAGGTCCTTTCCAACTCAAACAATTTTGTGATTCTATATGCCTTTATTTGTACAGTCCTTAGTAATGTAAGCTCTGATCCCAGCCCTGTATAATACCAGGAACTGGAGGAGATAGTTCAAGCTCCCAGAAGCTTATAATATAAGGATTGTAAGAACTGCAATAAGCATACAAAGTGTTACAGTGCAGCAGTATGTGTGAATCCTATATTTTTTTTTAATTGGAATGGGAAGAAGGACAAAATGATGACAGCTTTACAAAAAGAAATGAGGAAGAAAGGGAGATGATACAGAAGAATAGCGTATGAAGAGACTGGTGGAGAAAATGTATAATGGCTGACATAGGAAAACAGAAGGAATGGCTGGAGCTAGCAGCTAAGTAGAAAGACAAACAGTATTCAGAGAAAATAGTACAGAAAACAGCTTTGTATCATCATCACTGTTGAAGGTCAAAGCCTAAAATGTTTCTGCAGCTGTTCTTGCCAATATAAGTCTCTAGCTGCCTCTTTTCAAAATAAATCCCAGATACTATTTAAGTGATAGCTGGCATATACATTTCAGAATTGGAGGAATGCTAAGCTTTCTTCAGGCTTCATCTGCTGAAGTGATTTATTATGGAAGTGAGCTTCCAGTGACTCACCTGGTAGGAATATAATCTTATTTTCCTATGGTAGTAATGGCAGAATGATTAAAGAACAACTAGATTAAAGTAATGTTTATGTTTCCTTATTACATTTCCTATGTGTATTCTAACTTATTATTATTTCTTTTCTGTTGTGGTGCTCTCCAAACGGGTAAAATACTTATAAAAATGTCCAAAGACTCATTTTTAGAAGAGAATAGGCAGTTAGGAGCCTGTGTCCAACAAGCCTTCAGCTGGAGGTCTGATGATGGACATGTGGCAGCAAACTGCATCTGTTAAAGTAAATCTAATCTAGCAAATGTCTGTACTGCAGCCACTTCTTTGCTCTCATCGCCTGTGCGGGAAAATCACATAAGCATAAATGAGTTGTCATCTCTGTAATGCCTGTAAAATTCAACTACTTCAACTGTCTAGTTGCTACAGACTGTAATAGTCTCAGTGGCTGGAGAATCCCTAGGCTGACAGGTGAGAAAAAGCACTGCTGTGTCTTGACAGACAAAGTGTCTTGTCCAGCTTCATAGTCCACTGTAATTCAGTGTCAAATCTTGAAATGGAAATGGCACATTGGAATCATTGCACAGTCCCATCAATTTGTCATGGATGGTCCTGTGGTGAACAATAAGTGATGGTCAGTGATGAACTCCAAGACCTTCTCTTCCTCTACTCTACTGACAGACAAGCTCAGAAATAGAAAAGAAAGAATCTTCTCTGCTTTGTATTTTCCTTCCTCATGCTTTGTAAACACAGATTTACTCTTTCCTGTTTGAATTTACAGACCTCCGTGAAGCCATATGTGTGTTCAGCCCTTTCCCCACAGCCTTGAAAAAGCCCAGCCACCTGCAAAGCATTACTCTGACAACAGTTTTAAGCATCTCCCTTCAGCTCTCAGATGACATCAGTGGGTCTCAGTTGGAATCCAGCCTACCAGAGTCTACTGGGACTGTTAACACTGCAGCAGGAGTGCCCATGATTCAGAGATGCACCTACAGGCATGCTTATTGCACAGGGCTGCGACCATCTCTCCTGTCTCCTGAATGTAAGGAAGGAAACTCATGTGGAGATTATTTCAACAAAATCGTTTCGGATCATGCCATCAAATTTGCTGTCTTGCTGGAGATAGAAGACTGCTGCAATAGCATAAGGCTGGGAAGCCTGCTGATGGACTCGGGCTTTTCTTTTCTGACTGATGCACAGGAAGAACTTCTTTTCTGTGTTTTACTCTGTTCTGTCTTGTTTTCAAGCAATTGTAAAAACTTTGCAGCTTCAAACCTTTTAGAGGGATTTTTTTTGTATGTAATTTCTGCTTCACTGAAGGGAAGAAGTGGGTAGGACAAAAAGAAAACTCTTTCCAACAAAGAGAGAGCTTTTTTAACAAAGCCATTTTCACAAGCCTGTGAGCTGGCAAGTCTTCTTTTTCTTACCTTGAAACATGCATGCTATTTATTTAACACAGCAGAAAAGCAATCAACCACTCCTATAAGTTCCTGTAAATAAATAAACAGCTTCACAAATCTAATCTCAAAAAGTTGAATTCCTATAGCTTCATCCTACTTCAGTTGTGCTCCATTGCTAACCTTTACAGAGCAAAGCAAACAATTGGTCTCCACTGACCACAGCTCATTAGCTTCCAGTAAGGTCTAGTATGGCTGTGATTTATGTTCAGGACTTCTAGGTCACAGTGCTTCGTGTTCATCCACCTATGGATTTATTCTTGGCTCCTGAGGGCATGTCCTAACAACCCCTGCTTTAGAGATGCTTTCTCAGCTATCTGTTGTTGCTTGCTCAATTTTCTTCTCAACTGATGTGTAGCTTCACTTGTTCTAAAGATGAAAAAAAAAATCACTGTGTTATCTCCAACTCCATATACTCTATTTTTTTCACATATGTAAATAAAGGCAAAGTGGCTACCCTAACAGAAAAGTAACATACACTACCTTAGATACAGGCTTCGTTTTTGTGTTTGCTGATGGATACCAAACTCGCAATTTTTCTCTTTTTTTCCCAGCAAGTGAGAGATGCCCTCATCCTTGTGCCTTATTTTATTATTTTTGATTGAGAAATAAGTATTCCAGCCCTTGCTTTTGTCCAAACATCTGTTTTAACTGTGTTTATCCCCCAAGTGCAGGAACTGCAAAGCCCAGAGAACCCTGCAACCATTTAAAAAAACTGACTATCCTCAATTACAATTAATACTTCATAGAATCATAGAATCCTTAGAGTTGGAAGGGACCTGTAAAGGCCATCTAGCCTAACTCACCTGCAATGAACAGGGATATCACAGCTAGATCAGGTTGCCCATTGCCCTGTCCAGCCTGACCTTGAGTGTCTTCAGGGTCAGGGCTTCCACCACCTCTCTGGGCAGCCTGTGCCAGTGCCTCACCACCCTCACTGTAAAAGACATGCTCGCATCGTTCTTTCATTGGTCTTTTCATTGCTCTTTGCTAAAGTACATGTATTCACAGCTAATTTACATCAGCCACTCTGATATCACAGTGGCAGATATGCCAGCTGTCAAAGTAAAGAATTTGTAAAGAATAAATTAGAACAAGGCACGGGAATTTATGCTTTTGTGCTGTATGAAATCTCTGACCATGACATTCAAGAGAGGCAGAGAAAATGTATATCTTAAAATCCTGAAAAAAACCTGTAACTAAAAAACCTGAGAGTCCCCTTAGAAGACTAGTCTAGAAAATGGGCTATCAGAATGATTGTTCATGATCTTGACAGCAGATCTGGTAATACACTTGTCTGGTTGCTGTGACGTATCAAGCTTCAGTGCACCCCCTAATGTTTTAGAATATGGATGAACTGACTGGTTGCATTAAGCTTTGACAGCTTCCTTCTGCATTCTACAGCCTGCAGAGACAAGGATGCAAAATGCAGAGCACCAAGAAGAGTTGCAAAGGGAGCCTCTAATCTGGAGTGTTTATTAAGGCTTTTTAATCAATATCTAGGGCACTTTTCTCTGCACATAATTATGTGGATTGGTAACTGTGACTTATAAATAGAGAAAATACTTTGTATGTATAAGACTTTCTAAAAATATTAATCTAATACTCTTAAATACTTCTTAATCAAGTACAGCACAGTTGCACAGGATATATTTAATGGGGGCCTGTAAGAATTTTTTTCCTGCTCTTTCTCTGAAGTAGAGAAACTTGAAGCTGAACCAGATTATTTTTTCTCCCTGTACTGAGGAAGGTAAAACATTTTTCCCTTCCTCTCCACAAATACAGTATTTTGCTACAGTTGCTGCCTATCACTAGTATTAACTAGCACTTACATAGTGCTCCAAACAAAGAGAAGCACAAAATTACTTTGCCAAATGCTGCTGACCAATATCAGGAGGAGAATTTAGGTTCCTGAGTCACAGTGTCATGCTGTTTACATAAGATCCCACTGCATCTTGATAATCTGTCACCTTTGCATTTGTTACGTAAAACATTGGGAGTTGATAAAATAGCTGACTGCCATCTTATGTTACATCTAACAAAAACCAACAAAGCTTTTCTCAGTCTTCTGAGACAGAAGCCTTGGAAAGAAGCATAGACATTATCTAAGGCAGATCTGATAATGGGCATGTCAAGGAAATTTCTTTATGTGCCCTTTTTGGAGTGCATCTCAATTTGGCTCTGAACACCTCTCAGTACAGCTGTGTAGTCCCCTTGCTCAGGCGCCTTGCTGATGACTTGTAAGTCATTCCCAAAAATGCTTCTAAATTTTTTCAACTTTAAGATATAAAGCATAGGCCTCACTCGTTGCACTTTGTTTCCTGTGCAACAATAGTTGAACATGTACTTGGCATTTCTGTAATTTCTGCATGAATTTGGTCCTCAGAATAATTTTTGGCAAAAAAACACATCCTCTACAAAGTACATTGGGCCACTCGCCAAAAACAATCTTAAATGTTTTCTCAGCAGTGTGAAACATCTGAAGTAAAAGGCAGATGTGGTATAATGCCCAGGAAAGGAAAAAAGCATGATGGGTCCTGCCGAAATACAGCAGATTGATGTAAATCAATAGAGTAATGAAATGTGTGGCTAGAAAGTTTACAGGAAAGCAGTTTAAGGTACAGAGATAAAGGGCCAGCTCAGTAATTTTCATGAAGAACATTGGCAGATGGTAAAGTGGACTTTCCACACTGCGGTAGAAAGGTTTAGGATTAAAATCTGCACTGATACATCTTGAACTACAAAAGCATTTGTGGTGTTATGCACCTGGCCTCATGATCTGGAAAAGGAGTCTGAGCGCAAAATGTGGCTGGAGAATAGAGGCTAGCAAAGAAAAAGCAGATGCTGTATACACGTGACCAGGATGAAGTACTGTAATTGAAAGCTGAAATCACCACTATTATCCAAAAGATAGTGAAACTGTTGTTTAAGACTGAAGGTTGTCAAATCCTGTCAACTTTTGCTTTTGGTCCATATCATACTCTGTAACTAACCAAAGTTGTCATGTGAGCTTACAGTCTGTATAAATTGTTTGTGAATTAATACAAGGATTACGTAAGTTGCTCCAAAAGTAATGCCTCCTATTTATTTCCATGGAAACTACAAAAGATACAGAGAGCACAGTAGCACTATTTGACAGAAAATTCTCATCTACAACAGGCTATTTTTCAGCATACTCACCACCATGAGCTATGGTGAGCTTTGCCAGAGAGGGACAAGAGCCTGCATGCCACACTTGTAACAATCTGCGAGGTGACCTACTGTTTCACAGCTGCTATGATGGTGTCATTGCTGAAATGCACCACCCTCTGCTTCACCGTGCTCATGACCACTGTTTGGTCTCCAGAAACATTCAGCAATCATTGATGAATGCCAATGGGTGCCATTTTTTCCTCATGGAGGAATTCAGTGACATGCCTTTGCTTCAGACGCACTTCAGTGTCAGAAGCTGTTGTGTCAGACTGCCCCTGTGCTGCCATCTGTCACACGGCAACAACACGCAATGGAAAATAGGTGAGAGGATTCAGCCTCTACTGCCGTATTATAGGCATCCACCTCTGACATTGTGGGCAATATAATAAAGAAGGAGGCATTACTTTCAGAGCAGCCCTTATACATTGTTACACCTGAGTTAGTCACTATTACCATCTGAAATTTACTTCGCATCATCTTGCTAAGTCAAATATAAAGTGAAATTCGCAATAAAAAGGCTTTTATTATTCAGGCATTTGTCTTTCAAAAACATGCACAATAATGCCAGTAATGGGGACTGCAGTGCTTTAATGTTTAAAAGCTTCAGGTACTGACTCTGGAATTTTTCTTTATGTATAAAGAACTGAGAAAAAAATCTAATTTACTGCCTTGAGATATCTCCACTTTTCTCTTGTTTTGTATTGCCAATTGACTTACACAGAAAAGGCTCTTAGTTCACTGTTGCATTGAAAAGCTTCTGTGTTCAGTTTTGTCATTGTCATTTAAGCTTACCATATGGAAATGGTAGAAAGTTTCATACTATTAATTTCCTAAGAATTCACCCCCCCTCAACTTTATTTTGGTAATAAAAGACATCATTGAATGTAAATATCTGGATCCAAATAACTTATGCCTTCTCATCTCAATAGTTCAGTTTTTTAATGGAAAGGAAAACCAGTAAATAGTTTTGACATTGACTTTACAAAACTGAAATGAAATGAGTTAAAGGATGTATGAAAACCAATTAGACTTATGCCTTACCTGAGAAATACTGGCTGAGAAAAGAGTTCTTCATTAATTACACCTGGTCTTGCTTCTACGAAGTTTTAGTGAAAGAAAAATGTGGCTAAAACTATGAAGTTTTTTTTTTTTTAATTCTGAATCTCTATTATTTTCATTTGATTTACGCTTCTGGCCTTAATGGGGAAGCCATTGATGATCTGACAGCAAATATATGGCTATGCCTACATTAGCATGCAGGTTAGCATGCAGGAGCATAACATTAGATCAAGGTAGTTGGTACCGAAACCACTATATTATATGCAATTTACACATCTTACTTCAGGCTACATTTAGCCTGTTCAGCAGAACTGAATGTCCTCACTGTGCATACAGTTTGAAACTGTCCGGAGGGCACATCAATGGTTAAAGTCCATTAGAGTTTATAGTGCATTAGATCTGTACTTGAATCAAAGCTTCCTATTTAAGCTCATCCAAAAAAACAATGATTCTTATGCTGGGATTGCTCTGCAAAATGCTCTAAAATATTAATGCAGACACAGCCTGTGCCAACTAACAGTATGTATTTTTTTTTTCCTATCTTGATGTAAGTACCATGTTAACTTGTAAACTTCACAACTTTCTAGTTTAAATTCACCAAACCAAAGATATTTCAAATTATACTCACTTCTGAAAATATCTTGTACTGTAGATATTCTATGCACAAATAGACCACAAGAGAAGAGAGGCTTCATTTAGTACATAGCATTGTCAGGTATTAATTGACTTAGTGTTAGCCACCGGTTGATTGATTAATCATGATAGTCAGTCAGAGCTATAGAGATTCACTTTCAATACACATACAATTTATTTATGGAGTGGCTGTGTGAATTTTGGCTGCACTATGACACTATATCGTTATTTTCCACAGACAGAAGTTATTCGGTTCATGATATTATAGCAATCCAAATACTTTCATTATTTTGCTGACATTTCTCTCTAATCTAGTGGATTCTCTCTTACATCTGTAAAAATATTTCAAGGACTATATTAAGTGGTGATCACTTTTTTTTTTAATAGTTCCATTTCTTTCTGTGATATATTCCTAAGTTCTTTAGGTCTTGAATCAGACTAGACTTAGATATGCAAGGTTTTGTGTTGCATCAGTTCTCATCTAAACAAATGGGAGTTACGAACATTCAACATTTCACAGAATCAAGGCAGCTCTTTTAGAAAGTGCTTCCCCTAATGGTTCATGCAGTTCCTAATTTCATGCTATGGTTTCTATTTTTCTTTGGCATATATAAGCCAAACACATTAAAATATCTTCAGATGTTAGTATATCCTTCATTTTCATGTCAAGTTTATTCTGTAGAGGTTATCATAAAGACTGTTTTATGAGTATTAGTTTTGCAGTTATGCTTTTAGTGATTATTTAAAGAAGACCCAAATGCTAACCTAATGGCTGGGTAAATGGCTCCAGTGATAACAACTGTTTACCAAATTAAAATGTAGGTCACTCCTGTTGTGGTATGCTATACATTCCAAAAATTAGTGTTTATTTTTACAATTTCCAGCACTGAAGATGTCCATAGCTCCTGTATAATGCAGCCTGGGTCTAAAACTGGGTCAAAAAACATGTGCACACAGCAAGGTTTATTTTTAATAGATAAAATCTGTCTTTTCAAATCAATAGACACTTCTGCAGGCTTTCATACTAGGCTGTTGCTTTTTCTGTATGCTGTCAAATGCAACCAATAGATCTAGATATTTATTTATTCTATATGTTCTACCATCGTCTCTTTAGGAGAGCATACGAGTTCTAAAAGCTGCATGATTTGACAATAAAACAGGATCATTTCTGAAAAAAATAATATTCCTTTTTCTAAAAAATACTACATACTGTCAAATAGGGGATCAACAGAAGATGTTGATCTCTTAAGAATCACAATTACACACAGCCCTTAAAGCACGTGTCTAGATCTAGTGAATTATTGTATTTCAAGTCAACCTGCAGATTAAACTTGGAGAATGCAGAGGGAGGCAGCCAAAGAGAGGGAGAGGAATGAATCTGCTTAAGGGGGAGGGGAATGACATTTTGATTTGACACATTACTGTCTTTATACTACTGCTCTGCCAGTAAAGAGTCTCTCTGGAGGTGTATGAAAGATTTTGCTCTTAAAACTAAACTGGCAAAATAATCTTCTTTGCTCTATAGATTAATGTCAGGAAATGTTCCTGTGTTTGTCTAGGGCAGTTCTAACTCTTTCTGCATACACTCAGAACACTTTTTTATTTTTCACTTCCCCATTTCTCCCATCTTCCCCACCTTTGGATTCCTAAAATGTGTGAGTCACTATGGGAGGAAGAAAAACAGTCAAAAAGGTGTACTTCATTTTTTCTGAAATTGAAGTACCATCTATGCTTGTCACAGTCTCAGAACAGGCAGTGCAGGGAAAGTGCTAGAGGAGGTGACAAGCAGACATACGAAAATAAAATAAATCAAGGTTCCAAAGGCACAAGTGAGAATGAACTATTATTTAAAATACTTGTTTTCTCATGGCTATATTTCTATCTTCCCACACACTCATCTTCTCTCAATCTATACATCTACTTAACATCATCTTGCCAAAATTTTCAATATGCATTATACCATGTCTTATTTCCTTCTCTATCATAATTCACTCTTTCAATCCCTCAAACGTCATTTCTTCGCATCACTACTTTCACTGGATGCTAGTGCCTGCTTGAGAATATTTCATAGGTATCCTTCAGTGATATCCCTATTTCGAGATCAAATTTAGAAATAAACTTCCTTCCTGTCTGCGCTTGTTTGATTTTCAAGTTGTAGTTGCAACTGTGATGGCAAACATTTATTGTCTATTAGTCAGACAGCAAAATAGGAGAAAAAAAAAAGTCTCCTTTTATTCTCAGAACTCTCTTGACTTTTCCACTCCCTACTCTACAATTTGAACACATGAATTTGAAGAATCAGAAGATAAGCTAGAAAACAAAAGCAAATGTTGTAGAAATTGTTTTTTCTGGATCAAGAAACATCAGTCTGTTTGCTCAACCAACTACTCCTGTGAAAAAGTGTAAGACTCATCTATGGGAAGATTTACTATTTTAAAGACAAGCACAAGCCAGTACCATGTTAAATCCCTTTCAGCACTTTGTTCCCCTTTCATGGAACTAACTATAATTTAGTGTGAGTGTTATTTTCTTGATTTGTTTTTTAAAGCACAAGTCAGAGCCTCTTTCATCTTGATAAATTCTCAACCTTGGCAACTTGCAGCAGCAGTGAGGCCCTTGTCTGTTTAAAAGTATTGTGAAGAGGTGTTTCCACTTATCAATTTATAATCTCCTACCTCTCATATTCCTTGCACTTGCATCCTTCTTAGAATGAGAAGGAAAGTTAATTTAAAATTATTTAAAGTACTTAAGTGATCTACACTTCTTTTGTATTTTCTTTGATTAGGGAGTGTTGCCCAGTTTCTCACCTCCCCAGTGTTCCTCATAGTTCTCTCTGGTCATTTGTTACCAATATTATTTCTGCAAGACATATAATTTGCTTATTCCCTATCCCACATTACAACTATGCCAGAAAATGTTGATGCCACTATGAGTTTTTGAGACATAATTTGTTTTACCACGATGGAAACTGTTTAATTATAATATTTCTCTTCTGACTCTTGCAACATTTTGATCTCCAGTAGTACTTTGGTTCACAAATATTCACTTTCCCTGCTAATTTCTTGTGCAGGACCTTGTCAAAGGACTGAATAAACAGTCTGATACCCATTGCTTTGGTGACATTCAATGCATTTTAGCACATCAGTGGGACTCTTCAGAAAACTGCAGATTAGGCTTTATCAAATCCTGGTCTTCCAGGTGTTTTATTATTCTATTTTTAATGAACATTTCAATTATTTTTGTGATACAGTTGCAATGTTTACTCATCTGTAACTTCTCAGATCACTTCTGAAGCCTTTTTAATTAGAGACATAAAATTTACCACCCTCTAAGTTACTGATAGAGTAGGCATTTTAATTAAAGTCTGTGCACTTTGTTAGCTGCTCTGTCCCCTCAAACCTAAGCATCTTCTGAACTCTCTAGTGTGTATCATCCAGGGCTGGTGACCTGAAGGTTTTCAATTATCAGTTTTCGTCAGCATCTTTTCTTATGATAACTTGCTCGTTAAGAGCTCCTTATCATAATTGGCAGGCAAAGCAAGCCCGACACAGAAAATGCTACTCATTCTCTGCAGCAGAGACAGATGCAAAGAAGCAATTGTGTTAATACTGTCTGTATCTTCTTTAATTGTTCTTTTTCTCTCCAAAGGCCTATGTTCAAATGAACCAGGAACCATGAATTTGCAGTTACACACATGTCCACATAGTAGAAACAGGTCTGTGAAGTCCATTTACCTTTGCTTTTTTCTCCATCGAGTCCCACGCAAAGTATATATTGATTAGTACAGTCCCATTTTAACCTCTTGAATCTTCAAGATTTTAACCGCAGCACAAGGGCTTCTCTTACGATTTTCCTTTTCCCTCCTGGGTGATCTTCAAAATAAGCAGCGATGCATGAATTGCCACACGCTTCAATGCAGTTTTTGAGACAATCCATACATATTTGACTAAATTGTGACTGATCTAATATACTACAAACATAATAGAAAAATATGGCACTAATAAAGGATTTGCTTAAACTCATATTTCAGGGAAAGAGAAAGTACATTGCTAACACTATGCCTGACAAAAATGTTAATCTTTGTTGAATTAAAATACTGCCACCCATAAATAAATAATTAAACAGAAATTTTTCATGAATGAAAGACAGAGTTTTCTAGTGTCATTAATGTAACTTAATAGCTGGCCAAAGGGGAACTGAGATCTCCAAAAAAAAAATCCCAGTGATAGACTTTGAAATTCCATACCCTAAATACAGACTCCAATTTCTAAATTTAAGACCAAGAATTCCCACTAAACTCTTCACAGAAGACGAGCAGGATTGGCCTACTATTAATATTAACAGGAAAGGAAAGGCCTATTAATATCTTGTTTAGGAACATGCTGCAAAAACTCTTGAAGGAATATCACCATCTGTGTCTGTGCCTGAAATGGAGCTTTTGAAGATATGATTTAAGTTATTCTTTTAGCAATTAAAGTACTAGAGTGCCAAAGCGATGACAAGCTTTTCTCTGTCATCTTATTAAAATTGTGCTTTCTTTTTTCTTTTTTTTTTTTTTTCACAATCCCCTCTCTAGAAGTTCACAGAAAGTAAATGTAATAGTACTGACATTAATGGGGCTCGTGCAGTTAAATCTCTGTGCAGTACTTAGAAAATTTACCTGCTAGTGTACTAATGAAAGTTTAGGTCCTTGAATAATTATGATCTTCTTTGGGAAATCATAAATGTAGCTCTTATTTAAACAGATAGATGGATTATCTACTATATATCTATAGTTTACCGATTTACATTTAATTCCAATCGAACAGTATTGCCCAATGATATCAGCTTAATTTCTGTTGTTTCACTGCTTTTTGACTTCTTTCTTGACGTATGAGGTTTAATCTCTCACTTAGAAAGAAAGTGAAATAAAGTCTAAGAAAGAAAGCATTTTAATTGGAAAAAATATATTTGTGCTCAAACTACTGAAAGCTGCTAATTTTCCTGGGAGCTACATGGCTACTATCTTCTTTGGCTTCAAAAATTTCCATCAGCTGCTGGCAGGTGGGGGACCTCTTGGATGGGTGCTGAGGGTGAGAAGGCAGAGAGAAGGGCAATGTGAGACTCTGTGGTATTTTAACCCTGATGTATAGGAGAGATAACTACAACATCATGTTTACTTCTGGACTTACCTATTGTTTATAGCTCTAGAAGGGCTCTAATAAGTAAGTACTCATAAACAGTTTTTCAAGCAGGACTACCACAGCATCCTCTTGGTGTTATTAATCAAATACTGTTAGGAAAGAAAATTCAGATTCATTCTGACATGAAGCAACCATCCTGTCCTCTGCTGCCCCTTGTATATTCCACATTTTCACAAACAGCCTCAACCTCTTGCTCTCCCTTCATTGTATGCTACTGTGGATCAGGATCCCTGATCTATCCATCCATTAGACAGGAAAATGCTCAGAGGACAGGTTTTTAGGATCATGTTCCCAGCCATCCTCCACAGGATATTATTAGTCTGTATCTCAGGAGCACCATCTTTTTTTTTCTGTTCACTTCCCAAAGCAGAACGAGAAGTTTTTCTCTTGTTAAACCAATTCACGTTGCTCTAGAAATTGCAAGTCACTGAATTTCTGTATAAGCATTGTCATGTAAGCAATTAAAAGTTGCTGTTTCTTCCTGTTGACCTAATCAGTTATGTATTGCTTTTGTGTCTGAAAGACTTTTAGAGCAATTTAGTACTTAGAGAATGAAATACTTTTATAAAATGATATCATCTGAATAGTGGCATCAAAACAAAGCAATGACACAGCATCCGTTCGCCTAAGGATTCAGCGGAGGAGGGACCATGAGCGGTGGGAAGCTATGGCAGCCTGACAGTTTGAATTGTGTAAGTATCAGAGTTTAAGTCTTCATTGTCTTTATCCTTTGAGAACTTAATTAAATCTACCTATTATAATGATACCTAATAAAATTGAGGTTTTCGTAATAATTAGATAAAAGAATAAAGAAATGGCATATGACTAAGCAACACTGATCTCTGTCTTGTTACTGAATGACTTATCTCTCTGGAAAATTACGGTTGTAACAATGGTTAAATTCATTACTAGTGATATAAAAAAAAACCTGAGAAGGACAAGAGTAAATTCCAAAATAGACATTGAGAGAGGGAGAATCTGCAGAGTGTCGTTGGTTGCTCCTCACTTAAAATATTAAGCTAAATGCTGCTTACTTTCAAGATTACCGGAGCACTATCTTAAAAACAAAACTAAACCAAAACTATAATATTCAGTCCATTCCACTGTTTGTCTGATTTACACAACCCTACAGTAGAACAGTGCGTGTTCTTTGAAAGACCAGACATCACTTTCTCAAGATACACATGTGTATGTATATCTGATTTTATTCAAAGTTTGCTGTTAGTTTTTCTTATATAGTGACATGATTCACTTATCTCCTACTACCTCAAGACTGTTGAAGAAGTTTGTAATTCAGAAGCGTATTATTCTTTCCTAATAATTTTCTCCAGAAAACATAATAATGTCCAGAAAACATAATAATCTGATTTCATTATGTTTTAAAATGTTTTAATGTGTTTTAAAATATGTTAAAATTATGTTTTAATATGTTTTAAAATTCAACATATACCTGTTACATGCTAGCTAAAAGGGAAAAAATGTATTTTCTTATGTGTGCATGTGCAAAGAAAAGTATCAGAATGGAAAAACTCTTGTATATGTTGCATATCCTCTTTCCTTGTCAGAAAAGAAAAAGTGGCAAAAAATAGGAGCAGTGTTGCTATGCATCTCATGGTTCCTGCTCATGTCCCCATGGTAACAAGCAGAAGTCATTCGAATTCTGCAGAAGCATCAGAAAGATGCATATGTGCAGCACTTTAGAGGGCTGGGTGGTGAAAAGAAACAAAAATGACCAATTTTGAAAGGATTCTAAAAGGTCACACTCAGTAAGTTAACAGAAGACCTATTAATGTGCAAATTGCAGCAAAAAAAAAAAAAAGACTTTTTATTTTAAAGATAGTTTGAACTTGCAGTAGGCAAAAAAGCCCTGAAAGTTTGTGGTGGGGTACCGTACAGCTCATCACACAGATGCTCAAACACCATCAGTACATAAAGCTCTAAAGGAAGAGATTCCAGAATCACACAATCATTGAGGTTGGAAAAGACCACTGAGACCATCAAGTCCAACCTTCAACTCATCTTCACCATGCCCACTAAACCATGTTCCTCAGTGCCATGTCTACATGTTTCTTGAACACCTCCAGGGATGGTGACTCCACCACCTCCCTGGGCAGCCTGTGCCACTGCCTTACCACTCTTTCTGATAAGAAATTTTTCCTAATATCCAACCTGAACCTCCCCTGGCACAACTCGAGGCCATTCCCTCTCTTCCTATCACTGTTACCTGGGAGAACAGTCCAACTTCCACCTTGCCACAACATTCTTTCAAGTGGTTGTAGAGAATAAGGTCTCCCTTGAGCTTTCTCTTCTCTAGACTGAATAATCCCAGTTCCCTCAGTCCCGCAAAAGACTTCTGCTCCATACTCCTCACCAGCTTCGCTGCCCTTCACTGGATATGCTCCAAGGCTTCAGCATCCTTCTTGAAATGAGGAGACCAAAACTGAACACAGCATTCAAGGTATGGCCTCACTAGAACTGACTACAGGGGGACAATCACCTCCCTGCTTCTTCTGGCTGCAGTATTTCTGATACAAGCCAGGATGCCATTGGACTTCTTGGCCAATTAGGCTGTTCATGTTCGGCCAGCTGATAACTAATACCCCCAGATCTTTCTCCGTGCAGCTATCCAGTCACTTTTCCCCAAGCCTGTTGTGTTTCATGGGGTTGATGCTGATTTTTTTTTTCCCAGCATCAGGTTTCACCTTCATTATTCCTGCACAAAAAACTGCATTTATAAGTTTTATGTTTTAGCTGTAGCAGGCCTGTTCTCTTCCTCCCCAAACTCAGTTTCTCCCTGTTTTAAAGATTTACAACATTTATAAATCTATTTAAATATTTATAGATATATTTAAAAGGAAATGTCACAGGTATCGTTTATCTAGGTGTGCAATGGCAATTCTCAACAATTCCACTTAAAGAAAAATCCCTATGAAATGCAAGGAAAATGAAACAAAGCAAATTAAAATGTACTAAGATGAAAATAACAATTTTCTTTGTTCAAGAATTCTGACCTACATTACACATGTTTTGTATGCAGCAGCTTCAATGAGTCCTGAAAAAAAGGTTGAATGTTTTATAATTCTTTTTTATTTTCATTCCGCTTTCTTTTCTCTTGACTATCCTTTTTGTTGAAATTCCATTTCCTTTTTTCTCTCAGGTTTCAATCTCCAGCCTCCTATTACCCTTTAATGATGTTTCTTTCAGAAAGCCCTCTAGACTCTGTATCTCTACTAGTTTTAAAAGGGTGAATTTTTGAAACTAACATGTTCCAGTCAATATTCACTGTGAGTTATCTGCTAACACAGAATTGTTGTTTTCTTTAAAGTGTACATATGTGCATATAAGCCTGTATATACATAGCTTGCTCTGCAAGTAATGCCTTCTTTTTTTTTTTTTTTTTTGCATAGAAACTACAACAGATACAAACTGCACAATAACACTACTTGATAAAGCACATTCTCAGCTACAAAGCACTTTTTTTTTTTCAACACAGTCACCATGATTAGCTATGCATTTTTGTCAGCTATGAGCAAGAGCCAGAATGCTGTGCTATTAAGAATCTGCACTAGTGGAGGTGTCCCACTGTTGCTGTCACCACTGCTGAAATGCATCACGCACTGACTCACTGTGCTCACATCCTCTGGTTGGTCTTCATCAATGTTCAGCAACTGTCAATAAACATCAATAGGTGCTATCTTTTCATGTCAGACCCCACTGTGTCAGGCTGCCCCTCTGCTGCCGTCTGTCACACAGCAACAAAATATAATGGTATATTGGTGAGAAGGTTCAGTCTCTACTGCCATACCATCACCATCTGCCTCTGACATCATGGGCCAACATCATAAAGTAGGAGGCATTATTTTTGGAGCAACTTTTGTAGCTCAAGAAAATTGCAAGTTGCATGGTGCTCTACATATCTGTCTGCTGACGGCAGCTGTGTTTATGCACTGATGTACCTTGACCCTGGCTCTTGCAAGCTAATTCAAGGGCACAAGGAGTGGTTTTTCTGATGCTTTTGTTGAGTTCTTGCTCTTTCTCCAGCAAGCAGTGACAGGAGTGGTGACTACAACTGGTGATTCATCGCAGATAATCATGTGAATTATCACTCTAGAAAACTTTTTCCACAAAACTAACTCAGAGGAGTAATGAAAAAAGCTAACATTGTCATGTTTTCATATGAGGAATTAACCTATGCTCTCATAGATAAGAAATATCTATATATTTGCCTAATAAAGGCTGAGGTCATATGCACATAACTGGAGATATTTCTATACCACAAATACAGCAAACACAGCAGTTCTTTTCAATATGGTAATATTTGATCAACTGAAATATTCATATAACAGAGATTAAGGAAGAAGGAAATAATTTTTGTAGTCTTTCTCAGGATTAACCGTGCCTTAGGTTACTGAGCTGTCAAAATTCACCAAAGGAAACTTATTATTCAGGCCCACTTCCCCGGAGTGTAAGTAAGTACACCACAAAAGTCAAGTTCACTGAATTCTGTGCAGAAACTTTGCAGAACTGGGCTATACCCTGCTTGGCAGTATTGCAGAGTTTGTAACTTCCATCAGAGATACTTATCCCTCCAGTTCTACATCTGGATTCACACTCTATGAGATAAACTCAACTTAGTCTAATGTACTTAGCCCCTTGACTGTCTGTAGTTGATTCATTTATGTATTATCAAGCAAAGCACCTTGTTCTGCATAGCAATGCAGAATATTTGCACAACAGAACTTTAACTATAAAAGCAATGTGTTTGATATATGATCCTAACCTTTTTTATTTTTAATGTAATAGTAAAGTAGTAACTTGTAATAGATCAAAATCTGCAAAAAATTTCTGATTTTAGTACTGTAGTTAGATTATGCTTTTTGCAATTCTTTTAATAAAAAAAAAACCACAATCTCTTAGTGGGAAAAGAATTTGATTTTTTTCTTTTCTGCTGCTGCTGCTGACGGTCTGTTGACAGTCAAGGCATTCTTACTATGTTTAGTCTACTAGTTTTAGTCTACTATTTATCTTACTCGTCTACTAGTCTACTACTTCAAGTAGACTAAAACTCACTAGGGTAAAGGAAATGATCATAAGCTAGAAAATAATGGTTTGGTGCAGAATGTGTCTTCAAATGTGCCCTTGGACAAGAAAATGTGTCTCCATTTCCTGCCTGCCATATAAGAGAAATAGAGCTAGCCTTGCAGATATACTAGGAGACTTCATTAGCTAATGTTTACACAGTGCTTTGAACTAAAGAAGCATTACATTGCAAAGCACTACTTTCAGCCTCGGTACTTCAAGGATGTAGAAAGGATCAAATATCCTTTTTTCACATTGAAGAGGAGGCCTAGTTTTGTTTTGAAGTTCTAACATTCTTCTGGCTTTTTATTTCACTTCAAGGTTGCTTCATATCTTTTATTGACTGCTTACTTTAAATTCCTTTTTCTGTGTCCTCACTTTTGTTATAAAAATTGATTTGAGGTATGAGAGCAGCCCTGTAACTGGGTACCTGGGGGGGGGGGGGGGGGGGGGGGAATAATGCATTCTAAAATAAAGGATTCCTTATTTCAATAATCTTGCAGGCTTCAAGAATATTTATCTCCACTGTTGTTTTTTTTTTTTCTGCTACTGACTGACATATACTTAGGTCCGTATTACCTCAAGTCTACTCATGTAATAGGACAGTGAAACTTAAAGGATTTAGATCAGGCATGTCCAACCCACCACCCACGGTCTACATGCGATCTGGCCCAGATCACATTGTGGCCACTCCATCGTCTGTGCTATCACAGCGCTGGCTTTGCCTCACCCAGTGGCCAGGTCCAGACCTGTGTGCACACTCACTGCTTAGCAACAACCAAGCATTTATGTGCTCCGTGCAGTGCTAACTCCACCTCATGCCTGCCAGACACACACAGTTGAATCAGAACCTACTCATACTCAGTGTTCCATGTGCCTGTTCTACTTTTTGATTGCCAGTAATAATATTCCAACCTACCTAATGTTGTCTCAAAAGAAAATAGAACCCCAAAATAGAAAAACTGTGGATGATGGAAGAGTGTTCAGAGAAAAATGGACAGATGAGTACACTTTTGTCAAGACAAATAATATGCACTATACTTAATCTGTAAGGAAACCATGTCAGTTCTCAAAGATTACAATTTGAAAAGATATTATATGCAAAAACATGCTGCCAAATTCAATGCACATCAAGAAATGTTTCCTAAAGACAAACAGTGGAGCTGAAAAAAAGCCTATCATCTCAACATTTTTTTTTAAGTTACAACTCAAACAGACTGTATTATAAAAGCCAGTTATGTACAAATCTGATTGCCAAAAAAAAAAAAAAATCAAAATCAAAATCATTTATTGACGGAGAGTTTGTTTAGCAAGGTATGGAAAGCGTGGCAGATAAAATTTGTCCTGATAGAAAAAAGGATTCTAAAATCAGTTTGTCTCACCAGACTATAACGAAGCAAGCAAATTGAAGAAATATGAAAATCTATCAAAAGTAATTTGTAGAATAAAGCTGCTAATTTCAAAATTTACACTTTGGGAATAGATGAAAGTGCTGATGCTACAGATATGTTGGCTAAACACAGCCCTGAGAACAATGAGAAGTATGCATCTGTGCTTTCTGTTTGGATACAGGAATTTGAGAATAGGTTTCAAGACTGCTGGTATATTGTCGGCTCCATTTTTTTGGCCAACATAAATACATTACCTGTCAGAGTTCAAACTGAATGTATAGAGTTGCAATCGGATATGCAACTCAAAATATTGATCATGTGTCTTTACCAGAGTTCTGTCATACCTCTCTTACCAGAGAGGAATACCCCTTGCTTCACACTGCTCATTCTCGTCACCACCTTTTGACAGTATGCACATTTGTGAACAACTGTTTTCAGGGATGAAGTAAAAAGAGTAAAACTGCATCAAAAATCTCTGATGAGCACCTTGAGAACTCACTGAGAATTGCAGGCATTACCATTGAACAAGGCTGATGTGTTGATTTCACAAAAACAAGGTCAAATGTACCACTAGTTTTATGGTTTTGTTACTCTCTTTTTTAATGTTTCATTAAAAATAATATTTTAAAAATACATTTTGTTACTTATACTAATTAATTGTATGTTTTATATGCGGTCCAAAACAATTCCTGTTCACTCAAGGTGGCACAGGCAAGCCAAAAGTTTGAACATGTACAATTTAGATATTGGGTAACATACAGTGATATGTGGTAGAATTACATCATTTGATTTACCTGTAAGGAGTAAATCAATGTTTGCTTTAACATAGTCTGCAAATGTGACTTGCATGCCACTTGTTTTCAAAATCTGTATTTTCACTGATTCGACTTTTTTTCTTTTGAAAGCAAATAGCAAACTTTATGAAAGGTAAAGATTTTTATTTCCCAAATGATCCCTTGCTCTCATCAAAGAGTGCATTCTGGCAGTAGTAATTTCTGCAAGATGAAAGGATAAAGGGATAAAGCTTCATCGTGTTGTACAGAACTGGCATAGTGAATTTTACTTCATGTAAGAATAAGATTTTTTTGTTTTGTTTTGTTTTGTTTTAATTATTTCTATCTGTTTAAAGGTTACTATTGAACACTTTAAGAAAATGAAACTTCGTGGTACAACTTTGTTTGCTGGTGGTCCAGAAATACTTAGTACAGACCAAATACTTTCAGGGGGTTGGATAGTGTCTAAAGCAAGTTTCATGAGCAGCACAAAGCCAGCAAGATCATGAGCTTTTTCCAAGTTGGTCATGAATAGATCAATTCAGCTATGAACCATTTAAGCAGAATTTCAAGTATTTAGCTTAATTAATCATTCCCTCTCCATCCTAAGCCTGAAAGTTCTGAAACACTATTTTCTCTTAGTGTACTTCTCCCTGTTTCTCAGCATCTTTCCATGATGATAAATTACTTGCTGCTGCTACTGTGTTATTGGTGTCCTGGAACTACTTCAAGAAATGCTGAGGACAGATGATACATGATGCATTTCAAATCAGCACATATACCCACTAAAAGGAAAGAGATGCAAACTCCCACGGCTGAAAAGACAGAAGAAGTATGGGATCTCTAGAAGAAATTATAACAGTCTGGAAGAAAACATAGGTCCAGAAAACAGAAAATACAACAACAATTTTAACGCATGTTCAGGATGCTGGAGGACTGAAATGAAACAACAGCTAAAATCAGAAGATTGAAACACATGCAAAACAAACAAACAAATATACAAAACAACACAATTACAGGTTTTCTTTCTATTTCTAAGTAAGGAGTCATTATTGCAAGGAACATCATCAGCCACACTGATGAGTACTTCTGGGCAGTAACAACCACAACGTAAGTGTACCTGTGACTGTCTTTTTCCTTGACTGCTGGCAGGAGCCACATTTTTAACCACACCAAACTCAGTTATACTGAACTTCTTTAAGGTATAAAGGCTGCTTGAAGAAGTCCATTTCAGCATTAAAGAAGCTTGTTTTTTTTTTTTTTTTTAGGAAGAGATAAAACCCATGTATGACTAGTGAATTGACAACTTGTGTTACTTCAACGAAAGTGTGGATCATTCTGCAGAACCAATCATTTCATGGTAGAAAACAGTGCCATGACTTTAGGAATCCTTCAGCAACACAACCATGCCTACCAAGGGGAGGAGTAAGTGCAAAAGACACATTTTACAACTATGCTACAAAAAGAATAGTGGGGACGAATAGACTGGTTTCCTTACCTTCCTGCATCATCTTGATGGCTCCTAAAACAACTACTAGTTCTATATACTTACATGAATTTTTTATGTTGGTAATATTATTCTGCCACAGCATTTCATGCTGCAGAACATGCAGTTCACACTTGTCCCTTCTGTTGTGTGTGGCAGAAGCCAAACTGATTTAACAGTGAAATAGCTGAAGACTAATTTTGTATAAGCTGTGGCTATTAAGATCCACCATTTAATTATTCTCAGTAACCTAATGGAAGACCTGATTTTGAAACATAAAAGATAGTGGGAGGAAGAAGAAAAAACTTCTGGCAAGTTTATGTTTGACATTCTGTGAAATATTGCTGAACTTTACAATTGTTTGAAAATTATTACTGCATTTAAATGTCTAATGCTCTTGAAAATCCATTTAAGAAAATAAAAATGTGAGACATGGTTGTTTCATTTTTCTTGAAAAGATGGTAAATATGATATTTTGATTTACTTATGTTTTGTGATATTGCAGTGGGTCATCAGATTGACTGGATGTGAAGACAATTAAGTCTTCTCTCAAAGATAACAGCAGGAAGTAATCTTTAGTCTACCCTGATAAGTAACTCTTCTCAAGCAGAAGTCTTGAGTTAATAGATCTGAAGTCTGAAGAAAAAGATACACACAAAAACATTTGTACTGTCTGAATTTTCATGGCTTTTAAATGTATGTAGAGCAGATTAAGTCTTTACTGGAAGAGAAAGAATACATTCATAATAAAAGATTACTAGTCAGTTGCAGAACAGTTTTCTCAACGTTGTGTATTCAGTGCTTTCTCTCTGTACTTAAAATTTTGATTGTAAATGTTGGTCCTGTGCAGTCTGCTTATCAAGGTTCAAGATTTTTTGAAGGCCCCATTTAATTCAAATTCTGCTTTTAAGAGCTCTCCTAAATAGCTAGGGCATATTCCTGTAAAGACACAGATGTTCTCTTCACGTCATCTTTTCTTACCCTCCTTGATTAGGCCATGATTTTCTCTGTTTGTTTTGAAATAGGCCAGTGGTGTACACCTCTATAGCTGCCTACTTTCATTAGCTATTCAAAGTGATACTCTTATGAATGTAACTTACGAGGTACTTCAAAGTGATATTTTTGCTTTTACAGAAAAAGTTTACTAAATTAATACCTAGCTAAGTCATCCTTCTATCAACCTATTGGTAAACATAGATGTAAAAAAAAATTACCAGTAATCTCTAAAATTTCAATCTGTTCTTACCAATGTTAAAATTATTTTATTTAGGAATATTAGATTAATTTTATTTCTGGAAAAACCTTGAAAAAATGTATCAGGTAACTGTTGTTACTACTGTGGAATTCATTCTTCCATATGATACATTTCCTTTGGCAGATTAACTGTGCTTTGGTGATCCATGTATGCTTTTCTTTTGTTCATACAATACAATAAACATACTGTTAATGAAAATTTTTCAGAATGCTTAATAGTGCTGACTTGCTGAAGTACTTTTCACTGCCATTATCTACATGACTGACTGCTTTTGTAAAGGAACAAATAAAAGTTACCAACTTATGTTGGGAAATGATAGCAAGCGTCAGGTTCAGGCATAATAGAAAAGGAATGGTCTTCTAAAAGAAGCAATTTTTCATTTCAGGAAATTAGAATCTTTTGAAAATGTATTTTAAGCATATTAGCTATGCAGAAGGCACTTTAAATTGTTAAAACACGTTCAAATGTACTTCATCCATCAATGAAGGGAAATGTAACAGTAAAGTGAAAGAAATCTATAACTTGTTTTTTGAATATTTTCATGAACTAAATTAAGTAATTACATCTCTTAATTATGGATTAAGTTGCTATATTATACGGTGACCATAAGTTTTCTTCCTCTTAAAAATATAAGGAAAAAAAATATATTCCTAGAAGTTTTCTGATTGCAAATTTAATTGACAAAAAAAAAAAAAAGAAAGAAAGAAAGAAAGAAAAAAAAGAAAAAAAAGAAAGAAAGAAAGGGAAAAAAAGGTACTATTCTCTTAAGTTACCTTTCAAAAACTCCAGGGATCCGCAGTGGTCTCTCTGTCAGAAGGATGAAAATCAAGAGGTAATCTATCTAAATTCAATCTTGGTCTGATGTTTAGCCACCAGAGGATCTTACTAGAAGAGCATGACTTAATATATTTGACAAGCATATCATCAAGAAAAAAAAAAGAAAAATGCCATAAATGAGCAACCAAATAGCTCTGACAGCAAAGAATAAACAGAACAAATTTAAATAACTAATGAATTCCTTGTCCTGTGTATTCAGCAAATTCTCATGAATAACAAATATTGATTTATGGGTGATCTTCTAACCAATAGTAGATTAATAATACATATTCTTAATAATGAAAAGCTTAGACTCCTAAGTCACAGCACTGCAAAACACTGTGCACTTCTGTCATCTTGTTTCCAGTAAAATTAATGCTAACAGTTCTTCCTAATCATTGTTCCAGCTACTATAACTTTCAGAACTCAGCAGGCTGATTCTACCTTTTAAAATGAAAGTAGGTGTGATTTAGTCCAAAGAAAGAAGTGATTTGCATATTTCTTACATTTTGTGCAACAAGTGAGGTTTTGTGAATCTTTTGAAATAAAGCTACTTGATTCTTTATCTTAAGCATTCCATATACTTATAGAAGATTTAAACAAATCTCAGGGTCAAATTTTGGCTTGATACATTTATGCAAAGCAATATTAGACCTACTGCTTAAGTCTTTCAGTAAAGCAAAGCAATTTCATTAAATCTTTGTCACATAGCAATGATACATATAGGGCATTCATGTAAGAAAGGATAGACAAATCCATGTGACAACCAAGTAAAGTGGGGCTGTAAGCAGTTCATGTTGAGTTCTAGCCTATTTATTTCTTTATGCAGCTGGTTGGCTTCAGTGACAAAGTGTATGTTTTGCTCTAAAAGTAATGCCTCCTATTTATTTCCATGATAACTATGACAGATACAAAGAACTCAATAACATTATTTGATCGAGAAAATTTTCAACTACAAATCTCTATTTTTCAACATAGTTGCTATCATTAGCTATGAATTTTCACCAGAGAGGAGCAAGAGCCTACATGCCTCATTTGTAAAGACTTGCACCAGCAGAGGTGTCCTACTGTTTCACAGCTGTTATGATGGCATCACTATTAGGAAAATGTTGACCCTACAGTCCATCTTTCCTTGGCCTGAACAGATGGAAGTCAGAAGGCATCAAACCCTGACTATACAGTGGGTGTGATGTGGACAGTCCAACCAAGACTGGCAGTCTGCTCCAGTCTTCAAACAGGTACGGGCTCTGGCATTGTTATTTTGTAAAAGAAAAGTTATCTTCTTCTCTGGCCTGACTCTGGAAGTTTGAGCCTTTAGCTTAAGCAGTATTGTGATGTAGTGGTCAGAGTTGATGGTTTATCCGAGTTCCAGGAAATCAAGGAGAATTGTCCTTTTCCCACCCCAAAAGACTACATATCGCTTTGCTAGTTGAGGTCTGTGTTTTGAACTTTTTCT
Organism: Gallus gallus; assembly: GCF_016699485.2. Lineage (NCBI taxonomy): Eukaryota > Metazoa > Chordata > Aves > Galliformes > Phasianidae > Gallus > Gallus gallus. Next base: position 114,346,511 of record NC_052532.1, read on the forward strand.
TCGATGCAGGAAACTGTCACCTTCAGCCTTGTATTGGTTTAATAAGTCTTGAAAAACTTGCAGACAGTGTTCTTTCTGTTCCCATGTAAGCATCTGTGGGATCCAGGTGGCATAAAATTAGCAGTATTCCAATTGCCACCAACTGTTCTAACTGTTCTAGCTTTCATCACCCAGAATTAAGCATATTGCATAGTCCATCCAGGAGTATCAGGTTCTGCCAGTTACAACTTACCAGTAAATAAAAGCTGTGAACTCTGACTGTTTCCAGATGTTTGACATCATAGAAAGATATAGGACAGCTAGACCTGAGGTGGCAAATCTCCACACATTTTCGATGTCCAATTTTGTTTATCGTATGCGGACTGATGGGTTCCTGAGCTCTGCCAGAAGGTGCAGCTTGTACCCAGAGACACATTGCCTCAATAGGAAAGACGTAGCAACAAGGGAGAAAGAAGTCTTTCTGAAACACTGAGAAGGAAGGCTAACATTGATGTGTATGGTAAAGGTGTGAAGTCCTTCAGAATTAAAGTGGAAACAGAACAGCCTAGGAATAAAAGCAAAATTACATAGTTAATCAGTGCTATTTTAAAAAGAAAAGCTATCTATGCCCATAGTAGGTGGAAAGGCCACTATTCCTTTATTCACCTGGATTTCATATCAATTATGAGTGACCTTAGTACTAACATATTTATAGCACTGTTGGTCTGTACTCATTTGGTTTAGAATATCATATACCAAATTTCCATGATAGATTAGTTTGCCCTTTGAGCCTCTAATTTTCATTTTAATGGCTATGTAAGATATAACAAAAAATAAACGGCTTTGCAGATTGCTGGAAAAGATTTCCAAAGGAATTCGTCAACATAATTTGAAGTATGCATCACACAATCTCAAGTTCCAAGGAAAACAAAGCAGTTGACATTTAAGATTTCATAATTGGCTTTCATAGCTTAATTTTATGTATCTTTTAGTTCAAATGTATTGAGCAATTGGCACTGATTCTAAAAAGACCATGGCTACTTATTAAAATCTGAAGACATTTTTCAAACATTTGGAGTGCAAATAATGTTTTCATCACAGTGACCTTCCCTCCTTTCTAGGTTTGTATTTCTATGTTTCTGTTAGGAACCAACACATTGTACCTTATCAGTCACCCTCTGTACAACACTTTCTTATCTGTGCTCTGGGCTGTTCGTAAGCTAGAGAAAAGAAGTTCACATATAAAACGTGCATGAAATCATCAGTGAAAGAGATGAATTACATAGAAAAAAAAGTCATTGAATTCCATCATGTAGATGCTTTATTTCCCCAAATTAGAGCTTTGTATCAGAATAAGCATTTACAGTAGCTGCTTACCAGATACTTCTGTGGGAATGCAAGTTTATCCAACTTGCATCTACTATATGGCTGGGATTTCTCCCTAAGAGTGAAGAATGGCACAGTATTTTTATTAGGAGTAAGTTTCTGCACAAATAAAAAGCTTGCATGAATTGGTTTAAAATAGCTGTTTTCATTTATTCTGAATTTTATTCACAATTTACTCAATTTATTTTGTCTTTCCAGTGGAATAATTTCTCTCCAAAAGAAGGGAAAAAAAGTGAAGTGAGTTTCATTATCATACCAAAGAACCATTTCATGAATATATTCAATCTGGGCTAATGGATTTTAACACATTTTTATTATTCTGTAATGAACTGCTCACAAAGTTTTTAATTGCCAAAGCAGTATCCAGAAATACACTATAGAGAGTTGCAGCGTTGTACAAAGATTATTTCTTTATGCATTTAATCTACAGGTATCTGTGTTTAAATAATATAATGCCTAATTTTACGAATACATGTAATTCCAGTAAATGATTGTTCCCAAAGCAATTTCCTCACATTGTGTTTCAGTTACAGGAATTAAAAAATAGCATGCATGTCATATATCCCTGATATTCATCATCTGGTGCTGTGGGGTGTGGAGTACAGCTAGAGACCTGCACAGTGTAACTGCTAGAGATTCCAAAAATAAACTGCTTTGCCCTTCCATCAGCCATATGGTACAGTTTTTAACGTGGCATTTATCAAAAAATATTTTCTATCATACAGACTTCTAGCCATGCCACTTCCAAAGGATGCAGTGATATTCCCATCCCCTTTATACCCATAACATCTGTTAAAAAAAGAAAAAGTTACATATTCCCAATGGTGGGAGGAATCCAGATCTAGTTTTCTCTTGGCCATTGAAGAGAAGTTAAAACAATGTCCTCTACCATCTGATGTAAACGCACAAGGTGGATCCTGCCGTGACCTGGGGAGACCTCCCAAATGTTCTACTGACACCCTTATAGCTCTGTGTGGGCTCAGGCTCAGATCAGGTTGTATCCGACCACTTCTGCAGTCTCCTTCCCCTGAGCCTGTTCAGGAAGATCCCACACCCTCTTGCTCCTTGTGCAGGACTGTATTTCTGTCATTGGGTTACATTACAGTCATCTCTTTCCTGCAGCCAAGGTGCCTGTTTGTGTTGGGACTGGTCAGGAGTGGAACTGTATACTTCAGGTAATGGAATCCATTACTGCTGAGCAGCGGATACTCACAGTTTGGTTAAGGGATTAGAGTGCATATGAGATGATGTGGACTCATTTCCTCTATATTACAGACTATTACAGTTGATTCACTTTCTTCTCCATTAAACATAATTATTTGCATTTGAGAAAGTATTTCTTACAAAAAGATATTATATATTCACCTAAATACATCAAGAGACCTAGAATTACTCATTTAAATAAAACCTTCATAAACCTCTAGAAAGATAATACTGACTGGTGATCTCAAAGATACTCCAGACAGAATCAAGCTAATGTTTTTTTAGCTCCAGTTAGTGAATGTGTCCTCTCCACACCTTTGACATTTTATATGTTCTGTGTGGAATAATATTTAACAATCTGAGAATGACTATCAGGGATACAGCTTCTGGGGAAATGTGGATCTTGATTTCATTACTAGAAATTGAATATTATATGTGTTTTGACACATAGCTCCCTACTTCAGTGTAAAACAGCAAAGTAAAGCTCTTCCATAACCACATAAAGCAGCTGCTGATAAAGGGCACCCCTTGGAAAAAAACAACACTGTCTTGAGGGAAAAGAGAGATGAGCTTCTTGCTATTTTGGGGGGAGAATGGAATTGTCCTCTTGTATAAATCTCAATTTTTAACTGATTGTCCAAAGCAGGTGTCTGTCTCTGAAAAAAGCTGAGATACAGCACTGATGATTTTGTCTTTTCTCAAGATTCTGCAATGAGTCACTGTATTTTGGCACTCTCAGGTTGAAGTAGATCTGCAGTAACTTGAAGGCTATCCCAAAGCAATATGCTCAACATTGCACTTTTTTTTGTATGATTCTTTCTGCTTCTTGTATTTCAACAAAATAAAGAAACTGTTTCCTTGAGATGGTGATAGAAGTCAGCAGTACTCAAAACCTGAAAAAGCAACTAGCCACACTTGTTGTATTCAAGACAAGAATAGCCCAGAGACGATTTGTGTGTGCATGAATAAAACATAAACAGTAAACTTTTGTCATGTGGTGAGACTGCTTTTTAATTCATAGAATTGTAGAATCCTTAGAGTTGGAAGGGACCTGTAAAGGTCACCCAATCCAACTCCCTGCAATGATCTGGGACATCCACAGCTAGATCAGGTTGCATGGGGCCTGATCCAGCCTTGTTTTGAAAATCTCAAGGGACGGGGGGGCATCCAACACCTCTCTGGGCAACTTGTTCCAGTGCCTCACCACTCTCACTTTAAAAGACTTTTTCCTTATATCCAACCTAAATCTACCCTCTTTATGCTTGAAATCATTTCCCCTTGTTCTATTGTTATTGTTAATCTCACTTTTAGAAGTTCCTGAATACTTGTTTGAGTCAATATGTAGGACCAGACAGTATCCTCTGCAGTCTCTACAGCTCCTGTAACTGTTAGCTGAACTGGAAACCCAGGAAAGGGCAGTCCAGGAAAAGGGAGCTCTTATCTATGTTCAGCTGACACAGTAGTAGCTGGGTGGGGTTTATTTGCTTGGATGCCTGGGATGCTTATCTTTAACTTGTAACTGATACTGTAAGCACACCCTGTGCTGAGTTGGTTCAGTGCTGCAGCAGTGGCAGGCATGCAGCACACTGACGGGGAGATACTGTACAGCCTTACGGAGACTGCACATACTCTGCATGCTAGGGTGCAGCCGGTCAGATGCCAAGCGTGTATCTGATATAAGATGGCAGCTGTATCAGGTCATAGGATATATGGGAAGCCATCATGTTAGACGCTGAGGAGGGTCTCCCACCCCCCTCATCAGTTGCTCTCAGGAACAGAAGGAGGCTGCATTGCTGTTCTGCAGGCACATGAAGTACCAGTGCAGGGTTTGAGAGCCATGAGACAGCAGCAAGGCTGTAAGTGTTCACAGTTCACCTTTCCGGAGCATAATCTCTCAGGAAATGTGGAAACAGGAATTCTAAAAAGTGAAGAACTTGGAAATTCTGACCGAGCTTTTCCTACCAAAAGATATACCAATGATGTTTGCAAGTTTTATGTAAGAAATACCTGACCAAGGACTGAATCAGAACAAGAATGATCCTGCTAGTCTTTATGATGGTTAAAAGAGGAGTATGACAGCCAGCTAGAGCAGCAACTGGTCAAAACTAAACTAATGACAGTCATTTTAATGGGAATTTGAATGAGTCTCCAAAGTTAATGGTCCTAGGCTTTTAATAAGTGCCATAGGATTTGTAATCACCACAGCATCCATGAACTCCATTTGCTTTTTTACAACAACAACTGCAGCTGAAAGGTTCCTGTTAGAACTATGCCAAGGCAGATGTTCAGAAGGTAATCTCAGGGTAAAGTGCCTCAACATCCAAGTTCTCTTTGTGGTAAACTCTTAAAACATGACAAAACTTGATTCACTTCATTTATTTCAGAATTTAAAAGCAAAACTCATCTAGTTTGTATTCATTTTATATTCAAAAATATACCCAACCTATACTGATTTCAATTTTTGCTCAGTGACATCACATTAAGAAATTTCATGTTTTTCTTTGATTTTATGTGATGTTGTACTTCAGGGTTGATCTGAAGATTTATGTTCCTTCGATCCAAAAGCATAGTAAAAAAAACCAAAAACAAAAAAACAAAGAAAAAAAACAACCAGACACGTTTTCACTTTTTCTTAAGGTTTTGTTGCTGTGGCTTTAGTTCTCTCAAGTCCAACATTGCTAAGGTTTGACTTAGCGAAGAATTGCATTGCAAGTTTCCATGAGATATGGGAAGTTCCCCAGAGCAACATTCTGGTACAGCAAGAGTGAGCAGCACTAGAACAATGCAGCTAACAATAATCCGTATTTTTTTTCAAGAAGACAGCTTTTTCCTCAAAGGTTTAATTTTGGAGCAACATCATCATTAGGACAGGGATTATTTTTGCTGTTAACTACGTAACTATCTACCTTCTAACCTTTTGTGCATATGTAAAGTTGTTTAGATGCAACTGTTGTTTACCTTTACTGAGTCTTAGTAATGCTCACTGCTTCCAATATTCTGTAATTCCATGTTGTTAATGTTTTTATGTAATCCTTGTTATTTTGAAAGTATGAATTTTGTGTAGTTCTGGCTCTGTAATTAAAGGGCTTCACTGACATCTTTTCTCTCAGCCACTCACGGCACTGAGGAAGGAAGGACACAAGCCACAGATAATACAGAACAAAACTTCCATTTATCAAAACCACCGGTCCTCGGGGTTATTGGAACAAGAAAGCTGCATTCTAGCTACAAAGCCTGATGCATCTGAAAGAAAACGTGTGAGGCTTTCCATGATCCCAAGGTTTCCTTTTTCATAAAGTATGGTAAAAGTTTCAACTATAATTTGGCAGCTCCTCTTCCTTGTGCTTCCAAATGAATTGAATGCCCATTACAGAAGAATGTGGGAAATAATGGCAAATGTGGTGCTAATAGTGTTCCCGTAATATGGTGTATAATGTCTGAATTCCTGTGGCAATGAATTTATTTATATATATTTATACATATTTGCCAAAACTGAGCTGCTGTGGAAAGTAACACAGGTGAATCTGAATCCTTCTGTAGAAAATGTCCCTGAGTGCATGCTAGCTTGTTATTGACCCATTTCAGATGATTAATCAATACCTATTTGTTACAGCTCTCTGCACTTTATGGGTTTGCCATTTTATTTCCAGAATATACAAGTAGTCCAAAAGATGGAAGTAGCTAAGTAAGTGGATATTTTCAATTAAGAAAAGGGAAACAAGAAAGTAGTCAGCACTTCTTGCTTTTGCCTGAAATTCAAAATGATATTTCCTAAAATATGTATTTTATTATATAATGTCATATAATAAAAAATAAGTTATGCTTTACTGTCATAGAAACACAGATTCATTATAGTTTGAAAAGACCTCTAAGATCATCTAGTCCAGCCACCAGCCCATCACACCATGCCCCCTGCCTGTCTCACTCAGTGCCACATCCACACAGCTCTTGAACACCTCCAGGGATGGTGACTCCACCACCTCCCTGGGCAGCCTGTGTCACTGCCTCATCACTCTTTCTGAGAAGAAATTGTTCTTAATATCCAAACTTTACACATGCATCAAGTAAAATTCAGAGTTCCGTTTGGCCTACATTCATTTTTCAGTACTCTAAAGAACATCTAAGATTTTTAGAAAAGGTCTGAGTAAACAGATGAAAATATTAAGCTGTTGCAAAAACCCACATCAGGTATACAAGAAACTACGGACAGTAGAATCAGAAAATGTGTAGAGAAGGTCTAAAGAGTTGGATCAATAGACAACTTCATAGGGATTTCAGAGAAAGAAAGAAAAGGGAGATACGAAGGACACTCATAAAAACAGGAGTAGCTGGAAGAAAGCAGTTAGGAACTTGTTGCCTATTTAAAGCAAACTGTTTTTTATTACTGAAACTGGAGAAGTAAACTGAGTGATGTTGAAGATTCACTAAATACAAAAGAAATTTTCTGCATTGTGCATAAGCAAATTGTGGAACACCTTGCTGAGGATGTTACGAATATCAAGAAGATTTGTATATGAAAAGCACCTTTGAAAAAATTCTCAGATGAGAGATTGTCATAAAGAGAAAGGTAGCACAGCTAGCTCAGGTGCAATCTGTAAACTGGGACAGTATGCTAGGAAAGTGTGATAGTTTGTTTTCTTTGCTCAGTAATCCCAGATCAGCTACTCTTCTGGCCAGTGGCGGGGATGTGGTACTGGACAAGGCTGCCCACTCATCCTTCTGTTTACAGATGAATGAATATTGTTATCCAAATACTGGAGAAGGAATGGAATAGGCAAATGTATTCTAATTCCAGATGAAATGTGCATCATGAGGTTTTTGCAGCCAACTAGCCTATGCCCTGGACTGGATTTCATTCTGTTGACAGTGTGGTAACCTGCACATCCAAGAGGAAGTAGATGGCATGACTGAGAGCCATGTTAAATGAGAAATCATATAACTCATACTGGATTTAAAGCACAGCAGCACGGTACGCTAAATGCAAGTTCAAAAGCCTTTCTAAGGGACCTTTGGTCTTTGTTATTAGAGGATAATATATGACTATTTTTTGAACTACCCTTCTAGTTTCTTTTACAAAGTGAAGATGTAGTCAAGTTTTATTACTTTTGTCTTGTTTTCTTAGGTTTATCATTTAATATCACCTGCAATATTTATTAATGTATCACTTATCCATCTCCTAAATGATTGATAAAAAACATTGCACTCCTATTGTTAACTTGGACAACAAAACTCTTTTGTAGCTTTTAGCATCTGTGAAATCAGTGAGCTATCAGATGTTTTCATCAAACTCAACATGTCAGAGAAGAGTAATCTGAGATGATCAAGTACAGATCACATCTAATAACCCTATAATAACATGCCTGCACAATAGCTGTAATGACTCTCCAGAGAGCATTAGGAATCACTGAGTAAATTGCATGTGTTTTTAAGGTTTGTAATTTTAATTACCTTGTTCTGTAAGAGACTATAATGTCTGCTAACCAGGTGTCATGCACTTTCCTTCATTAAAAAGTGCACGGAACTTTCTGATAACTGCAAACTCAGATTTATTTAGCCTGCTAAAGAAAAATGGGGGAAAAGAAGTGAAAAAGAGAATAAATGAAGCTATAATGCTTAGACTAACACCATTTTTTAAACTTACACTCTTGTGAATGAACAGAGTAAATCTAAACACTACATGCTCTCACCATCTGTGCACCAATAATGACATCAGGCACCAAGGGAGAATGCGGTGCTTTAGTATAACAGGAAACATCAGTTTACTGCTTTTAGCATGTACTGAAGTTTTGGCTTTTAGGTGCCTTGGTCTTAATTTATGCTCAATTCCTAATTAAATTATCCTGCTGACATGACTCTGAAATCTGGCTTCTTGTGCCTTAGCCTTAATTGCTGCATGCTTGATCAATAACGAATGTGCCTTACCGTAATATATAGTTTGAAGCTTATGAGAGACAAATCACATTTCTGTGGACTGCCACAGTCAGACTGGGTGAAGGATCTATACTGACTATAAGAAAATTCACAGTTGGCACCATAATTTTATGCTAAATGTTTGTTAATTTCAAAAGATTTTCATTAACTCTCTTTTTTACCAACCAACTTGATCTAAAATTAAAGGTAACAAACTGAGTAGTGAAAAAAAGTATCTACACTTATCTATCAGTGTAGAAAATGGCAGCAAACAGTAACAAATTATAAATATAAAATGAAAAACAAAATTTAATTTAATTTTGCATGAAAATAATTACTTTTCAATTCTTGCCACTGTTGATGTTTCATTTTTGTACTGTTGATGTCAAAGAACAAGAAATCAGCAGGCTGCACCAAATGCCATTTCAGAATTTTGGAAAAGGTAATGGTGGAGAAACAGAGATACAGGGAGATCCAAACACTATCATTTTGTCAGCTGGGGAAAAGTGATGCATGAGGAAAATGTGTGAGAAGGTGGACTTGAATTCATATACACTACAAGACACATAGGTTTGTTACTGAAAAAGTGCTAGTCTAGCACAGAGCAACTTAGGAATTACATATTTCAGACGTAGTACATTTACTAACAGGCTTTTAAGTGAATACAAGGGTCTAGTCATCAGATAGAGCTGAACAGCAATATATGCACTTGTATTTGCTTACTATTAGCAACAGAATACAGTGACATTTTTGACAGTGTCACATTCAAAATATGCCATCATATGAAATAAGTTTGTAATTTTCTTCCAGTTGTTGTGCTTCATTCCAGGAAGTCACATGGTCAAAAAAATAAGAAAAGAAAAAGAAAAGTTTGAAAGTAAATTTTAAAAAATTTACAATTGAGGAAACAAAGAAGCAAATGATTTTTTCAATATAAATCTTATCTTATGATCAGCTTTAACAAAAGAACTTGATGCTGCAGTTGCTTGACTAACACCCACTGCAATACTGAGCAAAAATTTGACTAATGAACTAATTAATACTAGTTAATACATTACTGAACAAAAATGTAAATTATGCTGAATGCGTTGGCAAACTGTTCTTTGTTGATATGTCTTAAAGAAGGCTATCTATGCAACTTTGATTCTGCTCCCTTATGATTAACTCACCTTTATGACACAACCTTTAATTTAACAGTTGTACACTATTTATTGTTGTTCATCCTTAACTGAAAGTGGAGGTCCTGATATTGGCAGTATTCATCTACACACTTTTATTTCACACAAGTATGTGAAGCAGCTATTACTGAAGGAAATTAACTCTGTTCGAAATTATTCCATGGGACATAAAGGCCAAACATAGGAAACGCAAGATGTGGGTGATCAGAATTTCAAGTCATGCAAGCTTTGGGAGTTGTCCTGTTTTTGTTTGTTTGTTTGTTTGTTTGTTTGTTTTTTAAGGTAGAATTTTCTCCTGATTAGTATCATCCTTTTTTTTTTTTTTTTTTTTTTTCCTCTTATAGAACTTTAAATCCTTCCTTTAGTTGAGACTGCAGCATAAATTAAGCCTGTAATCTATAATGTAAGCCTCAAGACTGCTTTCCAATTTGTTTTTCTTGTACGTTTTGGAAAAAATAGTTAAGAACAGCTTTTTTGCATGCTAGGATGCTGAGCAAGCCAAGATTAAACTGTTTAAGAGGAGCAAGTATTTCAAACTATGTTAGCAGAATAATGAAGAATATGGAGGAAGAAAATGTTCTTGCTACTAAGTTGAGGAAAAAATTGGCTTCCACATAGTTTTAAGTAATCTTGCAGCTGTTGCTAATTTCCATGTTAGCTGTGAAGTCCATTATTGCCAAAGAGAGGAGGAAAAGTGTAGCAGACATTATTTAGCTAGAACAAATGAAAACACAAATTGTATAGCAGTTACGCATGTATAACATGTAGGCAGGGAATTGTAAGAGAATGACAGTGAATGTAAAATATATTTATGAATCTTCTGGAAGTATGTAATAAGTCAGAAGTATGTAATGTATAAGTCAGATGAATAACTACATATTCCCTCTGTGGATCAAATCTGAAAATAACTCTGTTTTGCCTATAAAATTCGAGATGTTGCCTGTAATTGAAAATGTTCTCTTTGGATACAGATTATGCCCCCAGCATCAACATGGGACCAACTTCCCTGTCTGCAATAGGAATTTGGAGAATAAGCAATACAAAAGTGCCAAATCTGACAATATTACAGTTCAGGATACATTAGCAGCAGCACCTTAATTACAGCTGTTGTTCTTCCATCAATGACCTTTTAGCATGATACTCTAACCCCCATTTTCCATGACAGTGCTGTTCCAAGGTGGAAGGGGTCTTCACGGGATTTCCAAATAGCAAACTATGATTACTTATGTGTTAAACAGAGGTTAATGATTCTGAATAGAGGATCCTAGCTTGTGAGAGCAATAATACTCTTTAAAACATGAAATTTCTACAAAAGGGAACTTGGAAGCAGCAATATTTTGGACATGATTATGAATCTGTTTGTAAAATGGGGAAAGCAGAACTCCCTTTCTTCATGAGATGAGGTAAGAAACCTATCATTGAATATCAAGCAGGAAGTCATGAGTAACTCTCACTATAATTGTTTGAGGATAACACTTTTTAATGGTTTTAGAGTCTGCTTCTGTTTTTTAATTATATCTTTAAAGAGTACTATAAAGAATAAAAACAATTTGGAGAGATCAAAGAAGCCCAGATGCTACTATTATAAAAAGCACAAACAACTGATTAAAGAGTACCCCAATGAATTCAAATACAGATTAGAAGCAAAATGAGAACAAGAAAGAAACACTCTCCTGTTTTATTGTTAGCTGTTAGTGTGGGTGCAGAAATTGCAGAAATTGATACTAGAATATTGCAAAAGCTTCCATATTCTGTCAACAAAACCTAATGGAACCCAGTGAAATTTTGGTGTGCCTAACAGCCACTGCAGAAGTGGGAATTCTGTACTAAAGTATTTGCTAACAGTTTTGTTCTGACATAAAAATTTTATTATATAAGCAATAACATCATCTAATATGAAGTGGTTTTAATTAGTGAATGTGACTATTCCAAACCTTTATTCAAATCTAAACAAAAAACAAAAAACAAAAAAGTCATGTTTACATAGAGAAAATGATACAGGAGTATGAAATATCATTGAAAATCATGAAAGTGTCACTTAATTTAGCAACATGAGCCTGTTTTTTTCATATCTAAAATACAAACTGTTTGAACATCTGAAGAGTTAAAGTTTGTGATCCTGGTCAGTGATCTGAATAAAGATTTCCTTAGTTTTCCATTGGTAATACCTTCTCATAGAAAATATAATTTCAGGCAATTAATAGTGTCGTAAAACTGAATTTTACTGATTTAAAGAATCTCTATCAGGAAAATAAGAAAAATGTATCTCATTAATTGAATCTCAGTCAAAACATTTTTATTTCTTAAAAAAAAAAAAACCTTCTAATTGCTTTAAAAATACATTAATCACTTTTCTTATGACTTTGCCCCTGATCAGTTTCAATATGGGTACTTTGGACTGGCATCTCTGGGAAAGTGTATATAATATGGATAATATGAATTTTGTGACACCTCACTAGACCTAAAAAGATATGTTATAAAGTTAGTTTACTAGGAAATTATTAATTTATATATGACAAAATTTATTTATATAGTCATGTACAAGCAAAACTAATGTTTGGGTTTGGTCTCAGATTGTTCAAAGATTAACACAGGAATAAAAGCCTGGGATGAACTACATGGAAATTAAAGAAAATCACTGCTGTATCCTGACATGTGATAATGACACATTATAATAAAGGTACTAGCCAACAGCTTTCCTTCTAGATTTTGGTTTTCAGATGTTTATAATTGTGGTGTAGTCTCTTATCAACAGCTGCCTGGGGAAAATTCCTACACCTAGAGAAGGCCTTGATACTGTGCAAGCATTTTTCACCAATAGCTAAAACACTGGTCTGTTATCCGCACAGTTTCTGTCACAAATTTAAAACACAGCAACATATAGGCTGTTATGAAAAAGTTTAACTCCATGCCAACAAGACTAATTGCTCTG